>NC_140590.1:1103845473-1106586723 GCF_964204655.1 Triturus cristatus | reverse complement strand
CATTTTTGAAATGTACAAATATTCCTCTAAAATCAGCCGAACTACGAATTACGATTTACTCACCTGTTATCAGGAGAGAACACATGGCTGCATCTTTTAGCCCAGCACTGACCCTGAACAATTATTCTAAGCGCACTTACCAGTAACTTGTATGTCCTTCCATAGGAATCCATTGTGTGGTTTTCACCAGAAAAGTTTCTAAGTGTCCATTTGTGAAACGTACAAATATTCCTCTAAAATCAGCTGAGCTACGAATTCCGATTTACTCACCTGTTATCAGGAGAGAACCCATGTCTGCATCTTTTAGACCAGCACTGACCCTGACAAGTAATTCTAAGCGTACTTACCAGTAACTTGTATTTCTTTCCATAGGAATCCATTGTGTGGTTTTCAGCAGAAAAGTTTCAAAGTGTTAATTTTTTAAACATACAAATATTCCTCTAAAATCAGCCGAACTACGAATTACGCTTTACTCATCTGTTATCAGGAGAGAACCCACGGCTGCATCTTTTAGCCCAGCACTGACCCTGAAAAGTAATTCTAAGCGTACTTACCAGTAACTTGTATTTCCTTCCATAGGAATCCATTGTGTGGTTTTCACCAGAAAAGTTTTTAAGTGTCCATTTTTGAAACTTACAAATATTCCTCTAAAATCAGCCGAAATATGAATTCCAATTTACTCACCTGTTATCAGGAGAGAACCCAGGGCTGCATCTTTTAGCCCAGCACTGACCCTGAACAATAATTCTAAGCGCACTTACCAGTAACTTGTATTTCGTTTCATAGGAATCCATTGTGTGGTTTTCACCAGAAAAGTTTCTAAGTGTCCATTTTTGAAACGTACAGATATTCCTTTAAAATTAGCTGAACTACGAATTCCGATTTACTCACCTGTTATCAGGAGAGAACCCATGTCTGCATCTTTTAGACCAGCACTGACCCTGAAAAGTAATTCTAAGTGTACTTACCAGTAACTTGTATTTCTTTCCATAGGAATCCATTGTGTGGTTTTCAGCAGAAAAGTTTTCAAAGTGTCCATTTTTGAAACGTACAAATATTCCTCTAAAATCAGCCAAACTATGAATTACGATTTACTCACCTGTTTTCAGGAGAGAACCCACGGTTGCAGCTTTTAGCCCAGCACTGACCCTGAAAAATAATTCCATAGGAATCAATTGTGTGCTTTTAAGTAGAAAAGTTTCCAAGTGTCTATTTTCACAAACTAAAAATATTCCTAAAAAATCGTCTGTATGACCGAAACACATCCACTGCTGATGATGTCACATATTACATCATTCATGACATGGTCAGTGACATCACTGATGACATCTCAAATGACATCACTGATGACATCACTGATGACATCATCCACGTGACAATCAGATACACCTCATCATACACTAGTATAACCTTTCATCACTCACTGTAAAATAGAGAGTGCCAGATTTAAAACCATTGACACAAAACTACAAGTTTCTAAACACCCACTCAGTGATTCCTAGATCTATTCACACATCTAATCACTTACCTATCGATTCACTCATACATGCTGTCAATGATCAATAGAACACTATCAAATATACTTATACACCTATATCGACATTACACACCAGCACACATCCTAATCACTTATGAAGTCATCCTACTCACTTATGCAAACAATGGATCATACTTACTTTTACTTAGCTATACACTTCTAAAAACACCACTTCATCTATTCATATAGATAATAGCTCATACTTAGCGTGTTTTAAAATCACTATTACAACTATACAGTTATCCATACAATCACTCATAAAATCACTGAGTCTTATGTATACTTATTTATATACAACAACTGACACATACAATGGCTTTTATTTTTCTAGTTTGTTGGACATGTACCATTGAGACATATATTTGCTCATTGCCACACCCATAAAGATATTCACTCACCCAAACAACTGTTATGACATGCAGTTTTAACTTCATATGCCTACTGAATCAACTATTCACACATCTTTGGGTAGTCACACACCCCCCACCGAACCACATACACATTCACTCTCCCATACAAATACTCAGTTAACTAATCAATAAATAATATAGACTTTCACGTAGCTAGTAACCAACTAGTGCAGCAGTTTAGACAACAACTGACAAAGTGATACAGATATTCACACAGTTTTGTCACTATCCAATATATTTAGTGAGACACTATAAATTAGTCAAGTAAACAGTCAATCACACTGCTACTAAAACCTCCATCCAGATAATTATATTTATATATTCACTCATTCTTCAATGCAAATTGCTATATATATAATACATATTTAAATAACTAACCAAACCACATTCTCTGGATGATGTAATCAGTGATGTCATCAGAGATGTCATTTGAGATGTCATCAGTGATGTCACTGACCATGTCATGAATGATGTAATATGTCATCAGCAGTGGATTGTGGGCGCACGAGAGGTAGTTAGTACAACTAACTATATCGGAGGAATTTCAATGGTTTTGTTCGAGTGCAATGTCCAGCTAACTTTAACACCCCTAAAACCTATTGTATTTTCAGTGAACATATATGTATATATATATATATATATATAAACCATGAGACGCTCCTGCTGGATTGCTCGACCCGAGGGAGGTGGCGCAAACGCCGGCGGAGCACGCCGGCTCGTAAATATTTCCCCAAAGCTCAATACTGCGCTCTCAGTTACCAGTAAATACCAGGATCCAAAATAATGTCCAAAGAGAAGACCTCTTTGGACATTATTTTGGATCCTGGTATTTACTGGTAACTGAGAGCGCAGTATTGAGCTTTGGGGAAATATATATATATGGAACTGCAGTTTTCACTGTAACTGCAGCTAGTATGCGAACACGAGATCTGGGGCCAAAGTCACTCCCACCAATGGGAGGGAAGCAGGACATTTAAAGGTGGGGGGTGGAGCAGCATTCCCGGTTAACAGCGGCATCCGATGAAGGCTAATCAGCCGAAATGCATAATGCCCGAGCTGTCACATTAAAGGTCTTCCATTTGTTTCCCCGAGTGGCCTCTAACTGCTTCCTACACTGGAGGAGTTCTGGAGAGGATGTTTTCGCGCCAGCCAGAGGCGTGAAAGAGGCCCCGTTCTCCAAGTGGCCGGAGCATCACTGGCACCAGCTGTCTCAGCAATTTGTGAATCCAAGGTATTGGAAGGCTCCTGCCCGCCTCGTGTGCACGCCAAGCCAGCGGCTACTGCCAGGTGCAGCTCGTGACTGCACGAGGAGCCAAGTTCATTGTAGCTTCGGCTCATGGCCTGGCGGACACTTGCACAAGGGGTTTGAACGTCAAAGGGGACCCAAGGAAGCCCTAGGATATATTCAAAAACCGGACTTTTTCAATCGGACATCCCGCGCCTTTCCTGTTATCAGCAGAACCCATTTGGGTAGAACTTGTCTGTTTTTTCCCCACGTATTACTTACCTGGTTATGTTGCCTTCTGGGAACTGCAGTTTTCACTGTAACTGCAGCTAGTATGCGAACACGAGATCTGGGGCCAAAGTCACTCCCACCAATGGGAGGGAAGCAGGACATTTAAAGGTGGGGGGTGGAGCAGCATTCCCGGTTAACAGCGGCATCCGATGAAGGCTAATCAGCCGAAATGCATAATGCCCGAGCTGTCACATTAAAGGTCTTCCATTTGTTTCCCCGAGTGGCCTCTAACTGCTTCCTACACTGGAGGAGTTCTGGAGAGGATGTTTTCGCGCCAGCCAGAGGCGTGAAAGAGGCCCCGTTCTCCAAGTGGCCGGAGCATCACTGGCACCAGCTGTCTCAGCAATTTGTGAATCCAAGGTATTGGAAGGCTCCTGCCCGCCTCGTGTGCACGCCAAGCCAGCGGCTACTGCCAGGTGCAGCTCGTGACTGCACGAGGAGCCAAGTTCATTGTAGCTTCGGCTCATGGCCTGGCGGACACTTGCACAAGGGGTTTGAACGTCAAAGGGGACCCAAGGAAGCCCTAGGATATATTCAAAAACCGGACTTTTTCAATCGGACATCCCGCGCCTTTCCTGTTATCAGCAGAACCCATTTGGGTAGAACTTGTCTGTTTTTTCCCCACGTATTACTTACCTGGTTATGTTGCCTTCTGGGAACTGCAGTTTTCACTGTAACTGCAGCTAGTATGCGAACACGAGATCTGGGGCCAAAGTCACTCCCACCAATGGGAGGGAAGCAGGACATTTAAAGGTGGGGGTGGAGCAGCATTCCCGGTTAACAGCGGCATCCGATGAAGGCTAATCAGCCGAAATGCATAATGCCCGAGCTGTCACATTAAAGGTCTTCCATTTGTTTCCCCGAGTGGCCTCTAACTGCTTCCTACACTGGAGGAGTTCTGGAGAGGATGTTTTCGCGCCAGCCAGAGGCGTGAAAGAGGCCCCGTTCTCCAAGTGGCCGGAGCATCACTGGCACCAGCTGTCTCAGCAATTTGTGAATCCAAGGTATTGGAAGGCTCCTGCCCGCCTCGTGTGCACGCCAAGCCAGCGGCTACTGCCAGGTGCAGCTCGTGACTGCACGAGGAGCCAAGTTCATTGTAGCTTCGGCTCATGGCCTGGCGGACACTTGCACAAGGGGTTTGAACGTCAAAGGGGACCCAAGGAAGCCCTAGGATATATTCAAAAACCGGACTTTTTCAATCGGACATCCCGCGCCTTTCCTGTTATCAGCAGAACCCATTTGGGTAGAACTTGTCTGTTTTTTCCCCACGTATTACTTACCTGGTTATGTTGCCTTCTGGGAACGGCAGTTTTCACTGTAACTGCAGCTAGTATGCGAACACGAGATCTGGGGCCAAAGTCACTCCCACCAATGGGAGGGAAGCAGGACATTTAAAGGTGGGGGGTGGAGCAGCATTCCCGGTTAACAGCGGCATCCGATGAAGGCTAATCAGCCGAAATGCATAATGCCCGAGCTGTCACATTAAAGGTCTTCCATTTGTTTCCCCGAGTGGCCTCTAACTGCTTCCTACACTGGAGGAGTTCTGGAGAGGATGTTTTCGCGCCAGCCAGAGGCGTGAAAGAGGCCCCGTTCTCCAAGTGGCCGGAGCATCACTGGCACCAGCTGTCTCAGCAATTTGTGAATCCAAGGTATTGGAAGGCTCCTGCCCGCCTCGTGTGCACGCCAAGCCAGCGGCTACTGCCAGGTGCAGCTCGTGACTGCACGAGGAGCCAAGTTCATTGTAGCTTCGGCTCATGGCCTGGCGGACACTTGCACAAGGGGTTTGAACGTCAAAGGGGACCCAAGGAAGCCCTAGGATATATTCAAAAACCGGACTTTTTCAATCGGACATCCCGCGCCTTTCCTGTTAACAGCAGAACCCATTTGGGTAGAACTTGTCTGTTTTTTCCCCACGTATTACTTACCTGGTTATGTTGCCTTCTGGGAACTGCAGTTTTCACTGTAACTGCAGCTAGTATGCGAACACGAGATCTGGGGCCAAAGTCACTCCCACCAATGGGAGGGAAGCAGGACATTTAAAGGTGGGGGGTGGAGCAGCATTCCCGGTTAACAGCGGCATCCGATGAAGGCTAATCAGCCGAAATGCATAATGCCCGAGCTGTCACATTAAAGGTCTTCCATTTGTTTCCCCGAGTGGCCTCTAACTGCTTCCTACACTGGAGGAGTTCTGGAGAGGATGTTTTCGCGCCAGCCGGAGGCGTGAAAGAGGCCCCGTTCTCCAAGTGGCCGGAGCATCACTGGCACCAGCTGTCTCAGCAATTTGTGAATCCAAGGTATTGGAAGGCTCCTGCCCGCCTCGTGTGCACGCCAAGCCAGCGGCTACTGCCAGGTGCAGCTCGTGACTGCACGAAGAGCCAAGTTCATTGTAGCTTCGGCTCATGGCCTGGCGGACACTTGCACAAGGGGTTTGAACGTCAAAGGGGACCCAAGGAAGCCCTAGGATATATTCAAAAACCGGACTTTTTCAATCGGACATCCCGCGCCTTTCCTGTTATCAGCAGAACCCATTTGGGTAGAACTTGTCTGTTTTTTCCCCACGTATTACTTACCTGGTTATGTTGCCTTCTGGGAACTGCAGTTTTCACTGTAACTGCAGCTAGTATGCGAACACGAGATCTGGGGCCAAAGTCACTCCCACCAATGGGAGGGAAGCAGGACATTTAAAGGTGGGGGGTGGAGCAGCATTCCCGGTTAACAGCGGCATCCGATGAAGGCTAATCAGCCGAAATGCATAATGCCCGAGCTGTCACATTAAAGGTCTTCCATTTGTTTCCCCGAGTGGCCTCTAACTGCTTCCTACACTGGAGGAGTTCTGGAGAGGATATATATATATATATATATATATATATTCACTTAAAAAACCATAGGTTTCACACATGTTATAGTTAGCTGGGCATTTCCCTCGTAAAAAACCAATGAAATTCGCTGCTGATGACGTCAGATATTACATCACTGTATTTGCACATTTATATACCCATGTCTTCTTCTTTTTTTTTTTTTAGCTATACATATATATATATTTTTTTTTTTTCAGAAAGACACATATGTCATCAGTGATGTAATATCTGACGTCATCAGCAGCGGATTACGGTCGCGTGAGTTATAGTTGCCTGCACTAACTATAACAGGGGAATTTCATTTGTTTTTTACGAGGGAAATGCCCAGCTAACTATAACATGTGTGAAACCTATGGTTTTTTAAGTGAATTTGCAAGGTTTTTTAAATGCTAATTCCTAACTATAACGTGTGTGAAACCTATGGTTTTTTCAGTGAATTTGTACGGTTTTTTAAATGCTAAGTTACTTTACGCCGTTCGTGATGTGCGCGCACAGTGCGCTTCGCGCACGGTGCGCGCACGGTGGGCACGCGGTGCGCTTCGCGCACCGCGCGCCCACTTTACGCAGTTAGTGCCGTGCACGCACGGTGCACTTTGCACACCGTGCACGCATGGTGGGCACGCGGCGCGCTACACGCACTGCGCGCCCACGTTACGCTTCATGGGCCATGTACGCACGGTGAGCTTCGCGCACCGTCCGCACACGGACGACACATGATGCGCTTTGTTGTAAAGTGTTTTCGCTTGATATTTTACTGTATTAGATAAGCCATGCACGCACACTGCGCTTCGCTCAAACGGGGGGACTGACCATGCAATTTCTTTTAACGTTTTTACCGTGCGCGCACGCAGCGCGAACTTCCCGGAATTTTTTCCATTTCTAGAGTGCGTGCTGGGTGCGCGCACTTCGGCGATTTTTCGCAAAAAAAAAAAATTATTTTTGCCCTTGGGGGTCCTTCTGGGACCCCTGACCACGGCTAGGGGGTCAGGAAGTGTCCACGCTGCCCCCTTTTCACATTCTCCACATTAGTTTTTCACCCCCTCAGAGTGCAAGAGACAAAATGGTGGCCTACACTGGTTTCGACCGATTCGAATGTTTACTAAGATCTACCAACCAATCAGAATTGCGCTCGCGCACGGCAGGGTGCGCGCACCCAGCGCGCACGGTGCGCGCGTATAGATATATATATTGATTTAAATGCTATTTTCTCAGAAAATACTGAACAGATTTACACCAAACCTGCAAAAGGCACTTCATGGACCTTATGGCTAGGTCTCTGCCAAATTTCACATAATTCTGTTCAGCCGTTCGGGCTGTAGCTACGACTAAAGTCCTGTTAGACCCGGCCCTCGTAACATAGCTAGACCTGACCCCTACACCTCACGCCAGCCCCCAAACCCACGGCCTAGCCGATCCTTCCCAACAGAACTCGCACGCAACCAACCCGGACTTCACCGTCCGTGGCCTTCTGCCCTTGGGCCACACAGGGCCCGCGTGCCCACTTCATGCAACCAGATGGCTGCCCGGCCCCAGCGCGACCCTGGCCTAGAGGCGCCACTCCGGCTGGAGGACATCGCGCTCCTCTTGGGATGAGAGAGGGAGGAGCAGTTTCTATCACACCTCTGTGCTTCCCTGGGACGGTGGGTTTCGATCGACCTGCCGGCCTCCCCGAGGGCTGGCTCCACGCCTGCTGGGTGTCTGGGACTCCTCCCGACCCGGCCCTGGAAGGATCAAAAGACAATGGCAGGAAACCCCAACAAGCAACCCCCCAGGTGACAAGACCCCTGCCTGCACAGACTCCGGACATCAAAGAGGAGTCGCCCTATAACAAGGGGTGCTCTGGGACTGTCCGGCAGATTCGCCTTGGAACACCTGAGCCCTGCTGAGTGACTCGCGGCTCCCTGAAGATCGTAAGACCTCCGAACTTGTACCTGAGCCCTGCTGAGTGACTCGCGGCTCCCCGAAGATCGTAAGACCTCCGAACTTATGCTTGAGCTCTGCTGAGTGACTCGCGGCTCCCTGAAGATCGTAAGACCTCCGAACTTGTGCTTGAGCCCGGCTGAGTGACTCGCGGCTCCTCGAAGATCGTAAGACCACCGAACTTGTATCTGAGCCCTGCTGAGTGACTCGCGGCTCCCACAGACTCTCTTGGTCCCGCCGGACCCCACAACGACAAGCGTATCCCCCAGCTCGAGGATTGTGAGCTGTGCGCCGGGTACGCTCCTGCATTTGATCCATATCCCCAAAGACTGTCCCGCTACCTCCTACCCCCCTCCAAGACTCTGAGAGCCCACGCTCTGCTTGTATATATTTGCCGTGCTGATCATAAAGATCCTACTACTCTAACCTGATAAAGATTTGCTCGTAAGAACTCCTCGTGTGGTGTCTCTCTGTCGTGTGGTGCCGAGTGTGCGATCCTAGATACGAGGTTCCTCCCCTGAGATGTCTCCCGCCAGTGCCCGGCTACGATACCTCGAGGGTGGGTCTCAGGGCAGTCAGGGCCCCCTCCGGGCCCCTCTGAGGTCACCTTCTAACATTGGTGGCAGGCGATGGGATTCGGGCCCATAATCTAGAGATCGTACCGTGAATGGCTGACGCACTACCGACAAAGATGGCGGAAGGAAACGCCGTGGTTCTCATAGAAGACGACGCCAGTACCGTGTTCCAGGTGGAACAGCTGGAAGAGTACACTCACAAAGAACTAAAACAATTCTGTAAGGAACTCAGAATCGCTACCACTGGTCTCAACACTATAGAAGATATGCAAAAGGCACTGAAAGCTTGGGTGGATTCAGGAGCCTCCCGGCCAGAAGAAGCGGTGGAGCCCCACGACGAAGCGGGACCCTCCCAAGGAGAACGCAGCAGCAACCAGGTGCGAGGCTTCGTACCAGACTGGGGCCTATCCCCGGAGGCACTCGCAGACAGAGAAAAAAGTCACCATCACGAGCTCGAATTAGCGAAACTCAAAATTGAGGGCGAGCTGAAATTAGCCGAGAAAAAGCTAGCAGTAGAACAGTTGCGAGTACAAGGAGAGCTGGAAGAGAAGAAACTCCAACGAGAACACGAGGGAAAGAGACTTCAACTGGAACATGGTTGCAGCCTGAAGGAAATAGAACTGAAAGCAAGAACCGAAGAAACGCGGCCCCCGGGGAACCGGGAGGCGGCCGCCCCGACGGAACAGAAGGTCCACATCCCCAAGGATGTGGTCAAAGAATATTACAAAAATTATGACATTCAGCAGTGGTTCCGGGCCAACGAGGTCGCCATGACCTCCCATCGGGTCCCACAGAAGGATTGGGGGGCTGGGTTATGGGGACGATTCCTGAGCGAAGGGAGAGACACCCTGCTCGACCTACCCACCTCCATGCAAACGTCCTATGAACACATGAAAGCGGCCCTCCACACAAGGTACGGCCTCACCCCGGAGATGTACCGCCAGCGGTTCCGGGACTGCCGGAAGATCCCGGGTACCACCTGGGTGGAATATGTGAATTTCTTCAGCCGCACCTTCGATGGGTGGATCAAGGGCAGCAAGGTAACCACCCTGGAAGAACTAACAGACCTTATGTTGTGGGAACACCTGGCGGCCAACAGCATCTGCTCGACAGCAAGCTCACGGACCCAAGGAAGCTGGCTGTCGAGGCGGATCGCTGGACCAACACCCGGGTCCCCCGGGGCCCTGTAGGAGAGTACCCCCGAGCCAGTCAGGGACCACCCCGCCAGAGAGGGGGGGGAAACCAGGGAGGGCAGAGAGAGTCCCAGGCTAGTCCCCCGAAGTCCCAACCTCCACCTTTCCCGGCACCCCCACCTGCTGTATCCGCCCCCCCCCCTTAGACGGGGGCACCGGGTAACCATCACTTGTTTCCGTTGCCAGAAGCCCGGGCATTACGCCAACGACCCTGAATGCCCCATGGCCCCACGCACCACCCAGGCAGCACCCCCTGCTAGACAGATCGCCAATGTAGCCCTGGGGGAGGAGGTTGAGGAGGCCGAGGAGTGGGAACCCGCCGCTATGGCCCTAGTATCCTTAGGAGATAGAGAGATGGTCCCTGGGAGCCTCCTGCCCTCTAACACAAAGAAATATGGGCAGCTCGTAACGATCAATGGCCACCAAGTAGAAGCCCTCCGTGACACCGGGGCCAGCATCACCGGTGTCCTTAGCCATTTAGTACACGAAGACCAGGTCCGCCCCAACGTCTTTTGCCCTGTCATCTCAGCCGACAACACAGAAAGCCTATGTAAGGTAGCCCTGGTGCCCTTTGAGTGGGGAGGGGTGGTCGGTAAACTGAAGGTTGCAGTAAGAACCTCCCAGCCCGTCGACTGTCTCCTGGGGAACGACCTGGAAAGTTCCCCTTGGGGACAAGTTGAGCGCAAGACCCATCTAGGGATGATGGGCCTCCCTGAGTGGGTGTGCGCCACCACTCGATCCATGGCGGCCCGACTGACCCCCCTGAGGGAAGTCGACGACGCCCCGACCCCTGAAGATAGGATGGTCCCAGCCGAGGGTCCCCCCAATACCCCACCAGAAGAGTCGATCGCCAGTGACGAACCCCCGCCTTCCGACTCCACCCCAGTCACCGAGTTAGGCGATCTGCCCGAATTAGCCCAGTGGCGCCACGAGGGGGGCCCCTCCCGAGAAGAGTTCTGCTGAGAGCAGGCTTCCTGTCCCTCCCTGGACGGGCCCCGGCAACAGGCAGAGGCCCAGGCCGCAGGCGACCAGACGGGGACGCACTGGGTGTATTGGGAGAATGACCTCCTGTACAGCCAACAGAAGTCGGTGGAGCTAGGGTCCGGCCGGGTGCTGGTGGTACCCCTACGCTTCCGAAACCTCCTCCTGGGCTTGGCCCACGATGTCCCCCTCGCAGGCCACTTGGGCCAGGACAAAACGTACAGTCGCCTCGTGACCCACTTCTACTGGCCCCGAATGAAAGCCGATGTAGGAGCCCACTGCAAGTCCTGTCCCACATGCCAGGCCAGTGGGAAGAGCGGAGGGAAGAGCAAGGCTCCCCTCCAACCCTTCCCTGTCGTCAGTACCCCTTTTGAGCGGGTCGGGATCGACATTGTAGGGCCCCTGGACCCCCCAACTTCCCAAGGGCACCGGTTCATCCTCGTCCTGGTGGACCATGCCACCCGTTACCCTGAGGCCATCCCCCTGCACACCGTCACGGCCCCCGTGGTGGGCCGGGCGTTGATGGGAATCTTCTCCCGCATGGGTTTCCCCCGCGAGGTCGTGAGCGATCGCGGTACCAACTTTATCTCCCGATACATGAAGTCCTTATGGCAACAATGCGGGGTGTCCTATAAGTTCACCACCCCGTACCACCCCCAGGGAAACGGCCTGGTAGAGCGGTTTAACCGGACTCTGAAGGGGATGATCGCGGGCCTGGAAGAGCCCCTCCGGCGTAAGTGGGACATCCTGCTCCCCTGCGTCCTATTCGCATACCGTGAAGTGTCCCAGAAATCCTTGGGGTTCAGCCCCTTTGAGTTACTCTACGGGCACCCCGTCAGTGGGCTCCTCAGCCTGGTCAAGGAAGGCTGGGAGGCGGAGCCTCGAGGCCCCCCCCCCGAGATGTGTTCCGGTATGTCCTGACCCTCCGAAATCAGACTAGAAGGTTCCGAGAGATGGCCGAGGCCAACCTGGAGGCGAGTCAGGAGGAGATGAAGCGCTGGTACGACCAGAACGCCACTCTGGTCGAGTTTCAGCCGGGCCAGCAGGTATGGGTCATGGCCCCCGTGAAACCCTGCGCCCTCCAGGATAAATGGACCGGGCCCTTCAAAGTGGTTGAGCGGAAGAGCCAGGTCACGTACTTAGTGGACGTCCAGTCCCCCCGCGACCCACTCCGGGTCCTCCACGTGAACCGCCTCAAGCCCCACTTTGTGCGAACGGAGCTGAGCCTCCTACTGGCCACTGATGATGGGTCCGAGGAGGAGTCCGATCCTCTCCCCGATCTCCTGTGTACCAAAGAGAAGGACGGCTCCGTAGAGGGAGTGAATTTCTCCCCTTCTCTCACTCCCCAGCAACGGGAAGATTGCCGCCAGCTCCTAGGGCAGTTTTCGGACCTCTTCTCCCTGGTCCCTAGGGTCACCGACTGGTGTGTCCATGACGTGGATACCGGGGACAGTCCGCCAGTGAGACACCGGGCCTACCGAGTCCCTGATCGGGTCCGGTCCTGTATCCAAGCCGAAGTCTCGAAAATGTTGACCCTAGGCGTAATCGTACCCTCAGACAGCCCCTGGGCCAGCCCCGTGGTCCTGGTCCCTAAAGCAGCCGCCCCCGGGGTCGCGCCAGAACTCCGCTTCTGCGTGGACTACCGGGGACTCAATGAAGTCACCCGAACCGATGCCCACCCCATTCCCCGAGCCGACGAGCTCATTGACCGGCTCGGGGCTGCTCGGTTCCTCAGCACCTTCGATCTCACCTGCGGCTACTGGCAAATTGCGCTCACAGAAGGAGCCAAGGAGCGGTCCGCCTTCTCCACCCCGGATGGGCACTATCGCTTTTGCGTGATGCCTTTCGGGATGAAAAATGCCCCGGCCACCTTCCAGCGACTGGTAAATAGAGTCCTGGCCGGGCTGGAAAAATTCAGTGCCACATATCTCGACGATATCGCAGTTTTTAGTTCTGAGTGGAGTGAGCACCTCCAGCACCTTCGGAGGGTGCTAACTGCCCTGCGCCAGGCAGGCCTCACCGTGAAAGCCAGCAAGTGCCAGATTGGGCAAGGTTCGGTAACCTACCTGGGGCACCAGGTCGGAAGCGGGCAGGTCGCCCCCCTACAGCCCAAATCAACGCCATCCTAGCCTGGGAACCCCCCACTACCCAAACAGAGGTTCGAGCCTTTCTGGGCCTCACAGGCTACTACCGGAGATTCATCCGGAATTACGGCAGCCTGGTCGGTCCCCTCACGGGACTCACATCCAAAAAGCAGCCCAAGAAGGTGCAATGGTCCCCTGCCTGCCAATAGGCGTTCGAGGCCCTGAAAGCGGCCATGTGTACTGCCCCCGTCCTCCAGGCCCCCGACTACTCCAAAGAGTTTGTGGTACAGACTGATGCCTCCGAGCATGGCATCGGGGCAGTCCTCTCCCAGGTGAATGACCAAGGCCTAGACCAGCCCGTGGCCTTCCTCAGCCGAAGGCTATTGCCCAGGGAACAGAGATGGAGCACCATAGAGCGAGAGGCATTCGCCGTAGTCTGGGCCCTCAAGAAACTACGCCCTTACCTGTTCGGCACCCATTCCACACCGGGCCCGCGTGCCCACTTCATGCAACAAGATGGCTGCCCGGCCCCAGCGCGACCCTGGCCTAGAGGCGCCACTCCGGCTGGAGGACATTGCGCTCCCCTTGGGATGAGAGAGGGAGGAGCAGTTTCTATCACACCTCTGCGCTTCCCTGGGACGGTGGGTTTCGATCGACCTGCCGGCCTCCCCGAGGGCTGGCTCCACGCCTGCTGGGTGTCTGGGACTCTTCCCGACCCGGCCCTGGAAGGATCAAAAGACAATGGCAGGAAACCCCAACAAGCAACCCCCCAGGTGACAAGACCCCTGCCTGCACAGACTCCGGACATCAAAGAGGAGTCGCCCTATAACAAGGGGTGCTCTGGGACTGTCCGGCAGATTTGCCTTGGAACACTTGAGCCCTGCTGAGTGACTCGCGGCTCCCTGAAGATCGTAAGACCTCCGAACTTGTACCTGAGCCCTGCTGAGTGACTCGCGGCTCCCCTAAGATCGTAAGACCTCCGAACTTGTGCTTGAGCCCTGCTGAGTGACTCGCGGCTCCCTGAAGATCGTAAGACCTCCGAACTTGTGCTTGAGCCCTGCTGAGTGACTCGCGGCTCCTCGAAGATCGTAAGACCACCGAACTTGTATCCGAGCCCTGCTGAGTGACTCGCGGCTCCCACAGACTCTATTGGTCCCGCCGGACCCCACGACGACAAGCGTATCCCCCAGCTCGAGGATTGTGAGCTGTGCGCCGGGTACGCTCCTGCATTTGATCCATATCCCCAAAGACTGTCCTGTTGAAAATTGAAATAACGGTATGAGTAAGCATTCACTAAAGACATGAATTCTCCTTCAAGACCGCGTTTCTTCCTTTATGTTGACTAAAGCTAGGACTCCATTTTGTATTGTCATGCCTCCACGTGCGTAGCACGAGAAGAGTCCTACCTTCGTGTTAGTTGCTCTTGTAATCTGCCTAGTAACAGTCTATAAATAGCTCCTTTGTCCGTCTGGCGCATGCCCAGACTTGACCACTTCTGTTATCAGTTAGTCCTTGCTTGACCTTGTTTTCGCGGGCTCAAGGAGTGTGTTAGCTCCGCCCATATATTGATTCTGTATTAAAATGACCATAAAAGGTAATATTCTTTGCCTCATGTTGTATCCACCCACTTATGAGCCCCTCTGTTGTGTATAAAAGGGGACCGTGTATGCAAGTCCGGTGTGCTACTCTATGCAATACTGAAGAGTGTTGTATGGATTGTAGGACCACCCTTAAGGGTTAATAAACTTTGTCTTTGTACTTTGCAGTTTCCGTGCCAACTTCCTTATAGATTCCATTTGCAGGAGAGCGAACCCTTGTGTCCTGCTGGCCTAGCTGGGGCCTATATTCATCAATTGGCGCCCGTCACGTGGGGCTCATCGGCGACTCGGATGCTCGAAGGACTGGTCGTGACGAAGGTGAGGAATTTGGCCGGGGATGTGATCACTGCCAGAGGCACTTTAGTCCTGGCATCCCGAGGTTTTCTTCCTTCCCTTCCGAGCTGACCATCTGGGTGGCGCCGGCCCTCGACTGAGACCTCTTCTGTCGGTCCTGCCGTGACAGCCGTTTGGGCGAATTTTGGAGCTTGGCAGTTGGAATCTGGACACTCTTGATTGGTAAGAACCGCTGTACGGTACTTGCTCCGAGTTTTTGAAGCCTAGTTTGGCTATTTGAGTTTGATTTGTGATGACCGGTCATATCTTGTATTGATTATTGTGAGAATATATGCGTTGCAACACATATAGGCAGGTAATGTGGAGATATTTCTCCGGAGCTGTGTAACTTTGAACGGCACAACGTTTAAGTGCCATTTTTGATAATACTGCATATTTTGCATTATTTTTGAGCATGCCTGCTTTTAGCGCACTCCGTAAGTGGTGCTGCTGCTTTGGAAACCGGTTAAACCTCGAGGAATCTGCTCCAGCTCCCCCAGAGGGGACTCCTAATAGGGATATGTATGTGAAGCATGGTCTTTCTTCCATAATGTACAGCACAGTATGGAGGAAATACACCAGAAAGGATCCTGAGTTACGATGGCCTTTGTATGGGTCGTTTGATATGCGTAAGATTGAGTATGTGGAACAGTGTATGTGTAAACGGCGTGCTCGTCAAGATATGTTTGAGTGTGTCCGGTTATGGGTGAAGGAAGTGCGTGAGCGAGAGAAACGTGAGAAAGCGCTGTTTGATAAAGAGCAACGGAAGAATGTTCATGTGAGAGCACAGGAAGCGAAGCGTCGGGAGGAAAGGGAACAGACGGAGAGGCAAGAGAAAGAGCGCAGGTTGCAAGTCTCGGGTCAATATGCTGTTCGTCAACCACTTTATCCTGTCCTTAATAATCTTGACGATGATTTTTATTTATTAGATCGCTCTCCGCCCCCTTATGTTGGCGCGTCTGCCCCGAGGTCCCAGGATTCTGGATCGGCTTCGGATAAGGTAGACACGCGGTCCATGTTATCGGTTGACCGAATGGATGAGCTTCGGAAAGTTTCTTTTCGTGCACTTAAGGGCAAGTTATCCCTTGCTGAGTTGTTGGATTCTTGGGACAAGTGGCAGGATAGAGAGAAGTTGTATTTTTTGGGACACTTTTCTGATGAAGTGATTTCTGTCTTTCGGAAATATTCGGAAGTTTTTGAGCCTGATGATGTAGTATTAGATGCTAAGGCATTGCGTAATGGTGTTTTTTCTCCCTCTAAGGCGCCTGATGCGGTTCGACGGCTGTTTGCATTACGGGACGCGGCGAGTGACCTTAAAGAGAGAGCGCGCCTAAAAGCAGAGGAGGAAAAGCAGTCGGATTCACGTATCGGTGATGGCCAATCATCTACCTTCCACTCAGATAAGACCGAACTAGTGCATGCTAAACCAATGCGAGAGGCGGCACCTTTGTATGTTCCTCCTAAAGGAGCGGGAACTAGTGCGGATATTACCTCCGCCGATGCTAAGGGATATTTTGTGTACAATTGGGTTTATACTCCCTGGCATAGGGCTGATGTTATGGCATTAAAAAATGCATTGCCTGATCCCCGCAAGAATCCAGCGGCCTTTTACGAAGAAGTCGAGGGGGCCTTGAATTCTTGTACTATGACCTTAGCAGATATAGATCTGTTCTTTGGGCTTATTTTACCACCGGATATGTGGCGATCCGTACGGAAGGTGGACGATGTTGCCGCTTTTAAGGCTCGGTGGTCTGAGCTTGAGGATGAGGATAGGGAGAGGAAGCCCGCGCAGAAACCACCTCAGATTATCTTAGATCTCCCTGCTGCTATTTTGGCCAAGTTAAAAACAATCATTCCCCCTAAAAAAATTGACTGGAATATGTTAGCTTCGTGTAAACAGAAAGTTGATGAATCAGTTGCAGATTTCTTTACGCGCTTTGAGGAGACGTTTCATGATTTTAGTGGTCAGTCACTTACGGATGATACGGGTCGACACCTCTTTGCTGATAAATATGTGGCGAATTTATTACCGGCAATAGCAGCCCGCCTAAAAGCGAGTTAAAGTTCTTGGTCCACCACGTCCCCGACAGCCCTCCTGACTATAGCTCAGTATTATGAGCGTCAGGAGCAAGAAGCGAAGGGGCAGGAGGAGAAGAAATCAAAAGATTTAAAAACGAAGGTGATGTTAGCGCAAGTGTATGGTCCGCCCCGTCGGGGTGTCAATAGAGGTAGGGGAGGATTTTATGGTCCTCCCTCGGGCCGATCTGATTTGAATAGGAATCAATGTGCGTATTGTAAACAATCGGGACACTGGGCCAGAGATTGCCCGGCGTTGTATGCTTCGCGTCAGGGGCATAATCAGGGTGGCCCGAGAGGTAGAGGGGGTTCCTCGAATTTTAGAGGGAATTCTAATGATCATGCTCGTTTTGACCCTGCCGGGCAGCAACGAGATAGACCTAATGTTTTTGATCGACAAAACCAGTATCAAGTGTCAGGGACTGACCGCTCTGGGTACCATGATTCACAGCATGCATAGGAATGCGTTGGATGGGGGTTAGAATCAGTTGAGGTGCCGGTTGATCAGAAGGGTCCTTATGTATCAGCGAAGGTTTTGGGTTCTACTGATCAGTTCCTAGTAGATACAGGAGCGACTCGTAGTGCGCTGTCTAAACAATTGGTTCCGAGGGCTCCCCCATCCGGCTTAGTGGTTACATCGGTAGGGTTTGACGGTACACTCTCCCGAAGCCCTCTTTCTCGACCCCTTACATTTCAGGTTGATTCCTTTTCTGCACCCTGTCCGTTTCTGCTTGCCCCGAACACGCCGGACATTATGGGTCTTGATATGCTCAAGCACTTCAGAGCTACGATCCGCTGCTCCCCTGCTGGAGTGCGTGTGATATTAAATGATAATCACCCTTTGTCTGAACGGATGTGTGTGGTTTCAGAGGATGCTGTGTTAGCGACTCTCCCTCGTACCTTGTGGGCCATTTCGGATACCGATGTGGGACAGATGGTGATTCCGCCTGTTCACATTAGTGTCCAGGAGGGGGCGGTGTTACCACGCCTCCCGCAGTATCGTATTTCCCAGGAGGGGGAGGAGGCTCTTATACAGATTGTGCAGGATTTGATTAAGGTGGGAGTAGTGGAGGAAGTTCCCTACAACGTCTGTAACAGTCCAATTCTACCCATCTTGAAAAAGGATACGGATGCCAAAGTTTATCGGTTTATAATTGATTTGAGGGAAGTAAACAAGATCGTGATACCTCAGTATCCAGTGGTTTCTGATATCACGACGTTGCTTACTTTGGTCCCGCCAACGGCGACCACGTTTTCGGTTATTGATTTGAAAAATGCTTTCTTCTCGATTCCTATTCATCCCGATAGCCGATACCTTTTTGGTTTCACTCTGAATAACAGGTCTTATCAATTTTGTAGAGTTCCTCAGGGCTACACAGAAAGCCCTAGCATTTACAGTCAAGCTTTGAAAAGACAATTGGACTCCTTTGTTCTGCCCGAGGGTGTCGCCCTCATTCAATATGTCGATGACATCTTGTTGGCGGCTGACACTCCGGAGCTGTGTGAGAAAAGTACGTTATCCTTGCTTTCCTTTTTGGCATCCCACAATCACAAAGTGTCTCGGAAGAAATTGCAGTTCTGTAGACCAAAGGTGACTTATCTGGGTCACCTTTTGTCTAAGGAGGGGCGTGCACTCACACCAGATCGTATTCAAGTAATTTTGGACACGTCAGTGCCTTCCACGCAGAAGGACGTGCGTGCATTTTTGGGTCTTGTTTCTTTTTGTAGGCAATGGATATTAGGGTTTTCGCACATAGCCAAGCCATTATTAGCCCTCTTGACAAAAGACACACCTATTCCGCTTCCTTGGTCAAATGAGTGTGATGCTGCCTTCCAGCAATTGCGACAGGCCCTTTGTTCAGCACCAGTGTTAGGGACCCCTGATTATACAAAACCCTTTTCGCTGTATGTGCATGAGAAAGATGGGTGTGCATTATCAGTTTTAGTGCAGATGCACGGCGACAAGCAGCGCCCTTGTGCATATTTTTCGGCTGTACTTGATCCTGTTGCCCGAGCATTGCCTGGTTGTTTTCGCTCGGTTGCGGCGACAGCTGTGTCAATACGCCAAAGCGAGGGAATTGTGTTATCTCATAAGCTGTTGGTATTAGTCCCCCATGCTGTTGATGCCCTGCTTAATCAGACAAAGACGCAGCATCTGACCAGTGCCCGTTTAACGGGATATGAGCTGACGCTTTTGGCTCCTCATATTACGTTAAAGAGGTGTGTAACGTTAAATCCGGCCGCATTGTTGCCGTTCCCGGAGACTCAGTCTGAAGCACGGAAAGCACATGATTGTATTCTTGTGACTGAGGAACAAACAAAGGGTTGTATTGATCTCCAAGATACCCCCTTTCCAGATGTAGATGGAGAATTGTGGGTGGATGGATCATGCCTGAAGCTACCAGATGGTACGACTTCAGCAGCGTATGCAATTACCACACTGCAAACAATAGTGTAGACAGCACGCATACCACAGAAATCAGCTCAAGCAGCGGAACTGATAGCATTAACACGAGCATGTGAGCTCAGTTCAGGATTGTGTGTGAATGTTTATACAGATAGCCGTTATGCCTTCAGAGTAGCGCACGATTTCGGCCTACTGTGGAAGGAGAGAGGGTTTCTAATGTCGCATGGAGTACAAATAATGCATGGAGAGTTAGTTCACAACCTTCTGACTGCATTGACATATCCGAGGAAAATTGCTATCATTAAATGTAGTGCCCATAAGAAAGTGGTTGATAAAGTCGGAGAAGGGAATGCGTTGGCAGACCGGGTGGCACGGGAGACTGCGATGCAGCCCGGTACTACTGCCATGTATGTAGTGAAGTCGCAGGTAGAAAGATGGCACGATGCAAAGAGAGAAGTGCTGGAAATACAGAGGACCGCTTCTGATAAAGAACGGGAGCAATGGTCCAGTGATGGAGAATTGGATGATGAGGGTTGTTGGAGAAATAAGCAGATGGATAGATGGAAGTTACCCACAGCTTTTGTACAACCTATGGTTCAGATGGCACATGGGCTAGCACATGTTGAAGCTTCCGCAATTGTAAAATTGCTTACTCAAGTCTGGGAGCATCCAGAGATTGCTAGCACGGCAAAGAGGGTAGTGCAGACCTGCATGATTTGCCTGAGGTACAACCCAGGAAAGGGTACTCGAACTCCAGCAGGAGGATTTGCGACACCTACTGCACCCTTTGAGGTTTTGCAGATGGATTACATCCAGCTTGAGCGCTGTAACAATTTGAAGTATGTTCTAGTAGTGGTATGTGCCTTTAGTAAATGGGTTGAGGCATACCCTACGAAAGATAATACTGCAATGACTACCGCCAAGATGCTATTGAAGGAGTTCTTCCCTCGATATGGCGTTTGTAGACTGCTGTGGAGTGATAACGGACCCCACTTTATAGCGGATGTTATAAAGTATGTTCTGAAGGGTCTGGGCATCACCCAGAAGTTCCACGCAGTGTTTCACCCTCAGTCTGCAGGACTGGTCGAGAAGTATAATGGTACACTGAAGCTCAAGATCGCTAAGATCCAAGCTTCGACTTCTTTGACTTGGCCAGATGCTTTACCGCTGGCATTATTGTCAATTAGTTCGATACCGCACTCTCGAACCGGTCTTACACCATACGAGATTGTTTTTGGACGGCCAATGAATATTTGGGGTCCACCACGACCTAAGGCTGTGTATGATGTACCTTGTGTAATGATGAATGACTATCTGGCACAGTTAACGGATAACTTGGTTTCTATTCATCAACAGGTCCGGGAGGCGCTCCCTGATCGGTCCACCGGCGAAGGTCACAGTCTCCGACTTGGAGACTATGTTATGGTGAAGATTTTTGAAAGGACGAACAGCTTGGAGCCGAGATGGGTTGGTCCTGAACAAGTCCTACTTGCAACGAGGACGGCTGTGCGGGTTTCCAACCGAAAGAATTGGATCCATTCCCTGCACTGTCGTAAAGTGCCGCCCGGGTTGGTGGAGCCTGCAGTATTGACCGACCATCGAGAGATTCTGAATGCAGAGAAAGGCCGTGCTGTGGAACTGAACGACACTGAGGAGCTCTTTCCGGACCACGTGATTCCTGGAGGAAAGCGATATCATCTCAGACCAAGGAAGTGAATTCTTCAGTATCAGGACACGTTGTCAGAACGGCCCTTGGGTTAGTGAAACGGAGAGCCAATGAGGCAAGGGGGAGGATCAGCCCTGCATTAGTGTAGCGACACCCGTCTTGGCCCGCTGGTGAAGAAATCAACCGCTGCCTAAGGGGAAAGAGTTCTGACAACCTTTTAGTTTCAGGAAGATATTGATTTTTCATTCTGACATGGAGAAAAAGAAAATCCTTTGTGCAACAGGTTTTATGTTTACAGTAGCTATTGTTGGGTTAACCACATGGTTTGTGGAGGATGTGACTCCTGCTTGAAAGTTACTTGTTTTGACTACTCCAGTGCCTGAGGAGCACTACTTTTATACACTACCATATCAAGAGTTGAAGCATCGTCAGTCTTATTTGAATAACACTTTCATCCAGATGTTGCATCATACCCATGTTGCCACCAATGCTACGAACTGTTGGATATGTGGCATGATGCCAGCTCACCAGAAGAAAGGAGGAACTCCGTTCATACCCCTTCCTTTCTCTCATAATGGCTCCTGTAGAGCATGGTACACTTTGCTTTTTGCCACCCGGAAACCTACAGTGGGACGGCTACTCTTCAGACTTAATAGGGAATGTCATCATGATAAAGATGGATATCCGCAAGCGAATGGGACAATTTGGGAATGGGAAGAGTATCGACCGGACAATGAATCGATTCCCTATATTTTCATGAACACCAGAGACACTGTGGGAAAAGACCGATTTGTGATCCAAGTGGCACAAGCTCAAGCGGACCTGTGTGTCCAGAGTGTGGGTTATATTCCTGTTGGTGTTAGTGATTGCTTCACTATCTTAAATATCGACGGGTTGAATAACAGTACCTTCTTAGCATCCCATAATACATACTTCGTATGTGGAAATAAAGGTTATTACCGCTTGCCAGCCGGTTGGTCCGGAGTATGTTATGTAGCATTTCTATTACCTCCTGTATTTTTGGCACCTGCATCTTATCATAAGTAGGCCTGGGCAAAAATTTCGTTCCGTTCGCGGAAATTGCGATAATTTGACATTTTTGCGTTCCGCGGAGAGCGCGAAGATGTCAAAAATTCCGGTTTCCGCAGCTTGGCGATAATTTGTTTCTTGCTCGCGCTGTAAAATGATACATTCTCACGCGCGCGCGATCGCCTTACCTGATTCCCTGCGTTCGCCGACAAGTTTTCTTGATCCGGTCGCGTTCTCCATGAGATGTTGTATTGTTTTTAGCCATTTGCGCTGTCTCGCGACAGTTCGCGCCCGCAGTGACGTCATGCGTCGCGCGATCACGTCTTTCTTCTCGCGATCATGCACCGCGAGAACAACTCAAAACAAGATGGCCGCGCCCGCAAGCAGCCACATGGGTAAGTTGGCGACCCGCAACCATGCAGAAAATCGCGCGAACATGCCGGAAAAAAACTTCCGCATCTTCGCGATATTTCTGCTTGTTTGCGATAATTTTAAACATTCTCGCGATAATTTGCGAAGGTTAATTCCGCAAATTCCGCCCACCCCTAATCATAAGGATTTAAAGTTGTTGAATAATGTGACTGTAAATAGGTATAAACGTACTCTATCGATTGATGACATGGACCAAACTGACACTAGTCTGCAGCAGTATATTGATTTTAATTTAGGATTGTTTTTCTTTGTTGGAGCTGCCCTAAATAGTAGGAAAGTTCGAAGGTTAACAAGAGTGGTAGAGGCTGTGACAAATCAAACCGCTGCTGCTCTTGGGAATCTTACGGAAGAATTGCAGATTACTAGAATTGTTGCATTGCAGAATCGTATGGTGTTAGATGTTATGTTAGCTGACCGAGGTGGAGCTTGTAAAATTATCGGAAGTAGTTGTTGCGTGTTTATTCCTGACCACACGCCATCAGTTTATAATGCCATTAATAAATTACATAAAATTGCAGCTGAAATCCATACAGAGAATGGTACTTGGACCTTTTCTGGATGGTTTTGGGCGTTGATCACCACATGGGGATGGAAGGTTCTAACTGGTCTCTGTATCATTGTAGCAATTCTGTTTTCCTGTTGCATTTGTATCCAATGTGGTCCCTTACTCTGTTCCCTATGTGTGTCACTCTGCATTCCTGATAAGAAAGCTATTGCCAATGTCACCTACCAGAAACATCTGACTAAAGAAATAGAAGAAATGATGAAAATTGATATATACGATGATTATCCTAATAAACCGGATGTCTTCAGTAAATGCTGAAAGGGTCGTCTGTTGAAAATTGAAATAACGGTATGAGTAAGCATTCACTAAAGACATGAATTCTCCTTCAAGACCGCGTTTCTTCCTTTATGTTGACTAAATCTAGGACTCCATTTTGTATTGTCATGCCTCCACGTGCCTAGCACGAGAAGAATCCTACCTTCGTGTTAGTTGCTCTTGTAATCTGCCTAGTAACAGTCTATAAATAGCTCCTTTGTCCGTCTGGCGCATGCCCAGACTTGACCACATCTGTTATCAGTTAGTCCTTGCTTGACCATGTTTTCGCGGGCTCAAGGAGTGTGTTAGCTCCGCCCATATATTGATTCTGTATTGAAAATGACCATAAAAGGTAATATTCTTTGCCTCATGTTGTATCCACCCACTTATGAGCCCCTCTGTTGTGTATAAAAGGGGACCGTGTATGCAAGTTCGGTGTGCTACTCTATGCAATACTGAAGAGTGTTGTATGGATTGTAGGACCACCCTTAAGGGTTAATAAACTTTGTCTTTGTACTTTGCAGTTTCCGTGCCAACTTCCTTATAGATTCCATTTGCAGGAGAGCGAACCCTTGTGTCCTGCTGGCCTAGCTGGGGCCTATATTCATCAGTCCCGCTACCTCCTACCCCCCTCCAAGACTCTGAGAGCCCACGCTCTGCTTGTATATATTTGCCGTGCTGATCATAAAGATCCTACTACTCTAACCTGATAAAGATTTGCTCGTAAGAACTCCTCGTGTGGTGTCTCTCTGTCGTGTGGTGCCGAGTGTGCGATCCTAGATACGAGGTTCCTCCCCTGAGGAGTCTCCCGCCAGTGCCCGGCTACGATACCTCGAGGGTGGGTCTCAGGGCAGTCAGGGCCCCCTCCGGGCCCCTCTGAGGTCGCCTTCTAACAAGTCCCTATGGAAAAGTCCATGGGGAAAACGCGTTTTGGGACCCCCCCTTTTTCTCAGCCCCCACTTGACTAATCACCCCGAGACTTTCAGGGCCGGAGCGGAGCGGAGCGCCCCATTAGTTTTGAAAATTTCGCGAGGATTCGTCAACCGGCGCCAAAGTTATTCAAAATAGAATTTTGAGATTTCCTATGGAAACACGGTCTTAACTATAACTATCTACTGGCGACCGCCAGTAGATAATATATATATATATATATATATATATATATATATATATATATACATATATATATATATAACTTACTGGCAGTCGCCAGTAGGTAGTTAGAGTTAGGACTTATTATCCATAGTAAAATCGGAACATTCTTTCCCAATAACTTTGGCGTCGGTTGACAAATCTTCGCGAAAATTTCAAAACTCGTGGGGCACTTCGATCAGCTCCTATCTTAAAAGTTTCGAGGTGATTCAGCAAGCAGGGGCTGAGAAAAAAGGGGCGTCCCAAAACGTGTTTTCTCCATGTTAACTCCCGTAGGAAACTTTAGACACGGCTAGAGCCCGAACGGCTGAACGGAATTACACCAAAATTGGCAAAAAGGTAGCCCTTGGTTCAGAAAGATCCCTTTTTGTTAAATGGTGTAAATCTGTTCAGTAGTTCATGAGAAATTAGAAAAAGAAAAAGTTTCAATATCTGGGCAGAGCCCAATGACACATCTCATCGTGAGATCTGATTGGCTGTCAGCACTTCATCCTGGAATTGTTGGCAGTCATCTTGAGACCAATATACATGACAGTACCCCATTGAAATGCATTGTGGTGAATCGAAGATTTTGAGGGTTACCAAAAGGAGAACTATAAAGGGAGATAACAGACTTTAGTTATATTAGAATTCATTTGTTGATGGTGCCATACTAATTTCAGGAATTGTGGTGTGTTCTAAGTTGATTTTACCCTGTGAAAAATCTTCTGCTGGGATATCATGAATCCTGTTTGTGAGAAAACCGAAGCTAAAATGAGAGCATTTTTTCTGTAAATTCACATTATCTTTCTCAGTCATGTGAGAATGAAGTCTGTCATTCTCAGTAAATCATGTACATCCAACAAGGGCAGAGACTGTCACTTGATTCCTTTGTGTTCTACTGCAGCTTCCCAGAGTGTTCAAAAGAATAATTAGAGCGCTAACAGCCTTACTTATGACAAAAGTATGGCATACCTGAAGCCATCTTAATTGGAATAAACTGGTAACACTTAAAACATTTAATGTAAAAAGGAACACAATGACAGGGTTCATTGTGTCATAGAAATTATGGTTAGTGCTGTAGAAAGAAAAATTAAGACATGTTTCAAGTGTGTTCTCAAATATCTTCCTGTTATATTTCAACAGGAGCAGCCTGTCAGTTGATACCTTTGTTTTCTACTGCAGCTTCCCAGAGTGTTCTAAAGAACAACTAGAGCGCTAACAGCCTTACTTATGACCAAAGTATGGCACACCTGAAGCCATCTTGATTGGAATAAACTGGTAACTCTTAAAACATTTAATTTAAAAAGGAACCAAATGAGGGGGTTCATTATGTCATAGAAATTATGGTTAGTGCTGTAGAAAGAAAAATTAGGACATGTTTCAAGTGTGATCTCAAATATCTTCCTGTTATATTTCAACAGGAGCAGCCTGTCTGTTGATGCCTTTGTGTTCTACTGCAGCTTCCCAGAGTGTTCTAAAGAACAACTAGAGAGCTAACAGTCTTACTTATGACAAAATTATGGCAAACCTGAAGCCATCTTGATTGGAATAGACTGGTAACACTTAAAACATTTAATTTAAAAAGGAACAACATGAGGGGTTCATTTTTCCATAGAAATTATGGTTAGTGCTGCAGAAAGAAAATTTAGGGCATGTTTTAAGTGAGATCTCAAATCCTCTTCTATTTCATTAGAAAAGTCTGACATGCAGACTGAAACAATCACTTTCAATTCCAGCAGTAGATTTTCAGTTTACTCCCTGGTGAGCAGTAGCTTTACTACAGTGATCTAATGAACAACTAGAGTGCTAACATTCTGAAATTATGGCAAATGTGTGACACATCTGAATGCCTTCTTGATGGAATCAAAGTAAAAAAACTGAAAGCATTTCCTACTGAGGAGACTGCAGTAATTTTAAAATTAGGAAACTTCATAACAAATAAGTCTCCCAAAATGGCCAAAAGAGAAAAAAGAGCCCAAATGTAGCACAAATATCACCCAGATGTAGCCAACATATAGCCCAATGACAGAAGTGTGCAAAACACTTTTTATTTTTAGTTTTTCTGCAGTTTTATATAGTGCAGACTGGTGAGGTATTGGAGGGTTACATCTTACTTGGACCCCTTATTGTGTATTTTGCACGAAGTGCATGAGATTGATCTTGTGAACCATTGAACTTTATGATTCTGTTAACCTGAAGTTTCTCTGAACGGGACTTTGTAACACCTGTTTTTACCTACTGGTTTTAATTAATTCTCACTGTATTGTATTAGGAAAGAGGATTTACTGTTTTTATGTACACTTTTATGATCTATGTTTCTAAATCAGATCGAATAAAGTTTAATTAATTCTATGGCAGGATGGAGGAGAGGATTATGCATATCTTTCCTCTCTCTATTTGCATAGCAGTTCAAAGAAAACGTAACACAACCATCATTAAACAAAAGACTACACAACCCATGAACCATTAGGGGGGTAGTCTCCAAGGCAACTATAGTCAATCATATCACAGTCTATCGTATATAATATTGTGATGTCGCTTCCCCTTCCTCTTTCTTCACTGCTTGTCAGTTAAGTGCATTCCTTAAATTTTTGGCTTAATCTGACATTGTTGCTGTTTGTATAGTGGTTTCTTGTGCACGTTATTAGCATTATTGCCTTGGTATTGTTTCATGTTCCCTGCGCAGCAGGCTCTTGCCCGAGAGTGTTCTCCCTCTCGCAGTTTCTACCGCTGTGCGCTCTGCACGTGGTGAGATCCTGTCAGGGGCGTCTGGTCCGAGCGAGGCAGCTCCGTCGAGCGCTCCCGCTGGTCTTTACGCACGTTTGGGAATCCGGTCACTCCTTTAGTGTCCGCTTGATTCCCGACCAACCCTCGCCTAATTTTGACACCACTACACAGTGATTTCCCCACACGACCAGTAATTGGTATTGTACCTCAGTCTATTCTTATAACAATTTTGGGGAAAGCCAAGCTGTTGGAGCACCACCAAGGGGGCTGCCTTAAGGATTTTAAGGGCATTTGTTCTGTGCTCACACCCTCTGCTATCATGTCTTCTCCAGAAGACCATTTTTACTCCTCCTACCAGGAAGTGGAGGAGGAATGGCCCCCCAACTTCTCCCTCCAGCAGTGGACCAAGCCCCCTCTCTGGCTATTTCTAGGGTGCTGGCTCCTCTTAGGGATCAGTTTGATAAGCTGGCAAAAAGCATCCCTGGGGTGTTCAGTGACCCAGATCTGGTGGTGGTGGGTCCAAGTAGCTCCCAGAGGGGGAATAAAAGGGCCATTAAGTATAATGCGGGGCACTTAGAGGGATTTGATAAACTTACGGAGACCTTCCTCAAGAGTGCGCGAACGCTAAAACATGCACCCTGCCGGGAGGAGGAGGGGTCCGGAGAAAATTGCGATGCTGTCACCGCTATTGTAGACCACAACGGCGGGGTTCCCTTAGAGGGAGAGAGTGTATCGGAGGACGATTTCTCCACCGATGAGGATAAGGACTCGGGGCATCCGTGGCATGCAGAGTCCCACTCCTCTCAGTCCCAGGTTGGAGACGGGTTCCACTCAGACATGTTCAAGCCTACCCAAATTTACCATCCTAGGTCGGCGGAGTGGACCCCTGACACCAAAGTGGCAGAGTATGTGGTGGGGAAAATCCATCAACCTCTTGAAAGGGAGGTCAGGAATAGGACGAGGGGAGAATGCCCCAGGCCCTCACTGAAGGGGAAGGTGGCACACACGCCTGAAATTGATGAGAAACTATGTACCTTTTTCTCCAAGTATATGAGGGATCCCAAGAAAGGTATTGATGGGTCTTGGATGTTACCCAAATTATTCAATTGGCGGAGCGTTCAAAAGAGTCTCGATCCCCTTTGTCCATGAATATTGTGGCTGGTGGGGCACACTATCCTAAACCCTAAAACACTACCCCTTCACTACCCAAAAACACTGCTCTACCCTAAAACACTACCACCAGCACGACTCCCTACACTACCCAAACACCAGTCCACTACCCTAAACCCGAAATCTACCACAGCACAACCCCTACACTACACAAACACCACTTCACTACCCTAAACCCTAAAACACTACCCCCAGCATGACCCCCTTCAATATACAAACACCAATGTACTGCCTTAAACCCTCAAATACTGCCCCAGCACGACCCCCTACACTACCGAAACACCACTGCATGAAACTAAACACTAAAATATGACCCCCTACACTAGACAAACACCACTGCACTACCCTAAACCCTAAAACACTAGAACCCAACACGACCCTCTACAGTATAAAAACACCACTGCACTACTCTAAACCCTAAAACACTACCCCCTACACTACACAAACACCACTGCACTACCCTAAACCCTAAAACACTACCCCCAGCACTACCCCCTAGACTACATAAACACCACTGCACTACCCTAAACCCTAAAACACTACACCTGCGCTACCCCCTACACTACTCGGACACAGCTGCACTACCATAAACCCTAAAACACTACCCCCAGCACAACCCCCTACACTACCCAAACACGACTGTACTACTCTAAACACTAAATCTACCCCCAGCATGACCCCCTTCACTACACAAACACCACTGCACTACCCTAAACCCTAAACCCTAAAACACTGCCCCCAGCACGACCCCCTTCACTACCTAAACACAACTGCACTACCCTAAACTCTAAAATATGACCCCCTACACTCGACAAACACCACTGCACTACCCTAAACCCTATAACACTAGAACCCAACACGACCCCCTACAGTACAAAAACACCACTGCACTACCCTAAACCCTAAAACACTACCCCCTACACTACACAAACATCACTGCACTACCCTAAACCCTAAAACACTACCCCAGCACTACCCCTTATACTACATAAACACCACTGCACTACCCTAAACCCTAAAACATTAACCCAGCACTACCCCTACACTACCCAAACACCGCTGCACTACCATAAACCCTAAAACACTACCCCAGCACAACCCCCTACACTGCACAAACACCACTGCACTACCCTAAACACTAAAATACTACCCACAGCATGACTCCCTACACTACCCAAACACCACTGCACTACCCTAAACCCTAAAACACTAACACCAGCATGACCCCCTACACTACTCAAACACCACTGCACTACCCTAAACCCTAAAACACTAACCCAGCACAAACTCCTACACTACCCATACACCACTGCACTACCCTAAACCCTAAAAAACTACCGCCATCATGACCCCCTACACTACTGCACAATCCTAAACCCTAAAACACTATCTCCAGCATGCCCTCCTATACTACCCAAACACCACTGCACTACCCTAAACCCTAAAACACTACCCCCAGCACGACCCCCTTCACTACACAAACACCACTGCACTACCCTAAACCCTAAAACACTGCCCCCAGCACGACCCCCTTCACTACCTAAACACAACTGCACTACCCTAAACTCTAAAATATGACACCCTACACTAGACAAACACCACTGCACTACCCTAAAACACTAGAACCCAACACGACCCCCTAAAGTACAAAAACACCACTGCACTACCCTAAACTAAACCCTAAAACACTACCCCCTACACTACACAAACACCACTGCACTACCCTAAACCCTAAAACACTACCCCAGCACTACCCCCTATACTACATAAACACCTCTGCACCACCCTAAACCCTAAAACATTACCCCAGCACTACCCCTACACTACCCAAACACCGCTGCACTACCGTAAACCCTAAAACACTACCCCCAGCACAACCCCCTACACTGCACAAACACCACTACACTACCCTAAACCCTAAAACACTACCCACAGCATGACTCCATACACTACCCAAACACCACTGCACTACCCTAAACACTAAATCTACCCCCAGCATGACCTCCTATACTACCCAAACACCACTGCACTACCCTAAACCATAAAACATTACCCCCAGCACGACCCCCTACACTACACAAACACCACTGCACTATCCTAAACCCTAAAACACTAACACCAGCATGACCCCCTACACTACTCAAACACCACTGCACTACCCTAAACCCTAAAACACTAACCCAGCACAAACCCCTACACTACTGCACAATCCTAAACCCTAAAACACTACCTCCAGCATGCACTCCTATACTACCCAAACACCACTGCACTACCCTAAACCCTAAAACACTACCCCCAGCACGACCTCCTACACTACCTAAACACCACTGCACTACCCTAAACCCTAGAAAAAAAACACCTCATGCCCAATCCCCCTTATCTCTCACTCCTCGTGGTTCCTCTCTCCTCGTGGTTCCTGCTTCACGTTGTCTCTGAGGGGCGGTGAACGTCGTTGTGAGGAAACAGAACAACCTCTGTTTCCTTACAACAATGTGGATCGTCTACATGTTTTTTAGAATGGATGGTCATTTACCGTACATACCTTTACAACTAAATGTGTTGTAAAGGCATGCGTGGTAAATGACCATGCGTTCTAAAAAATGTGTAGTAATGACTTTGCGATGTACAAGGCATGCATGGTAATGCATGCTTTGTAATGGTATCGCAAAGTAAAAAAGTCGTTGTAACGGCTGTTTACCGATCGAAGCTGGCCCCTGTTCTTCAGTGAGACGTTTATTTGATTAATTAGGAGGAAGGAATGTGTTTTTTTTACCAAAAAGTGCAATCCCAGCTGTTGTATTGTGAAAGTGTCCGCGTGGCCTGGTTTCACTTCCGGTGAGAAAGTGGATGAGTCTGTTTGGATCTAAAGGAGTTCTGTTGTTGGACTGGGCTGGCATGACACGTCATCAGAAAACATAGCTAATGAAAAGCGTCCTCTCTGAAGTGTGGAACAGTGCCATGAGAGGTCAATGAGTGTGCGTCCCACCGCAGTATGACCGTACAGCGTGACCAAAGTGCCACCTCCAGGGTATGGGAAGCAGAAGCAGCATTGCAGGTCCTCTTGAAGACCGTTGCTGCACTAATTCTATATTTTGGTACTAGGGCATTTTAACTTTGTTGTTCCTGCCAGATACAAAGAGAAGATCCTGTGTTATTCAGTGCCCTTGTTACCTTTTTTGTGGGTAGTGGTGCTTGTCACTTTGCTGCCCCACCGGGGCATACGACTGAGCACCCCACCTCATGTGCCATCTGCAGGGCCTCTGCCCTCAGATCACTGGTTTCGGTTTCTGGAGTGACAACATAAACAGTTGCTCCCAAAGGACTAGCCTGAACACTTAGGTGAATATCCCCTGCACCAGCATTCCACGGAAATTCTTTCCTAGCTCCCCCACGTCGTCGAGGACATCATAATAGCACGGCTCCGCTCACGACACCGTTTGACGTCATCGGAGCCATAAGAGGACCTCGTCGGCATACTGACGTCAGTTCCATCCATTTTTTCTGTGCCAATGAGGCAAACAGGCGGACCAAGACATTTTCACATTTATACATAGTATATAATAAACACATATATATTCACATAAAACATAGGTTTCAGGCACGTTATAGTTAGAAATTAGCATTTAAAAAACCTTCGAAATTCACTGAAAAAAACATAGGTTTCAGGGGCGTTATAGTTAGTTGGACATTTCACTCGTACTAAACCATAGAAATACCCCCGTTATAGTTAGTTCAGCTAATTATAACTCGCGCGCCCGCACTGCTGATGACGTCAAATATTACATCACTCATGACACGGTCAGTGACATCACTCATACCTATTTTTTTCTACTGATTTTCTACAGTTTTTTAACTAATCATTTATAAATATTTTATTCATTAAATTACATTATATATTTTTCTGAAAATTGCAAAAAAACATTAAAAAAATATTATTTTCTTTAAAAAAATGTTTCTTCCAAAATCGCGCACTCAAAGCGTACACATCACTGTGGGTGCGCGGATTCTGGCCGCTATTTTAGAAAAGTCGTGAAGGATCCGAGTACGGTGTGTGATGGCTGCGTGTTTTTCAGTTACATCATATACATTTAATATTATGTGATGTGCGCGATTGGAATGCGACCAGTCAATGACTCCTGCTCCCGCGCATTCGCAACACATGCGCATTACGGTACGAGATGCTTGCGCGGTGGCGGGTCCCGCGTGATGTCATATACGTGCTGGGGCGCACTGGGTGCGAAACTCCCGCAAAAAAAAAATTCTGTTCCAAAATGATATGTATGTGTCTTAAATATACATATTAGGGCAAGATATTATCTAGGATAGTCATAAAAATAACATATTTGTACTTATAATAAATTTATATTATTTTTAAATATATTTTCGCGAAGTCGGGTGCGTGCATCGTGAGTGCAGAGAGCCAGGCCAGCAGAGGTGCTGTAGAGCCAGAGAAACCAGGTCAGCAGAGCCGTTGTAGAGCCAGAGAACCAGGTCAGCAGAGCTGCTCTAGAGCCTAAGAAGCAGGTCAGCAGAGCTGCTGTAGAACCAGAGACCCAGGTCAGCAAAGTTGCTCTAGAGCCAGAGACCCAGGTCAGCAAAGCTGCTCTAGAGGCCGAGAACCAGGTCAGCAGAGCTGCTGTAGAGCCAGAGAAATCAGGTCAGCAGAGCTGCTTTAGAGGGAGAGAACCAGGTCAGCAGGACTGCTTTAGAGCCAGTGAACCAGGTCAGCAGAGCTGCTCTAGAGCCAGAGAACCAGGTCAGCAGAGCTGCTTTAGAGCCAGAGAACCAGGTCAGTAGAACTGCTTTAGAGCCAGAGAACCAGGTCAGCAGAGCTGCTCTAGAGCCAGAGAAACCAGGTCAGCAGAGCCGTTGTAGAGCCAGAAAACCAGGTCAGCAGAGCTGCTCTAGAGCCTAAGAAGCAGGTCAGCAGAGCTGCTCTAGAACCAGAGACCCAGGTCAGCAAAGCTGCTCTAGAGCCAGAGACCCAGGTCAGCAGAGCTGCTCTAGAGGCCGAGAACCAGGTCAGCAGAGCTACTGTAGAGCCAGAGAAACCAGGTCAGCAGAGCTGCTTTAGAGGGAGAGAACCAGGTCAGCAGTACTGCTTTAGAGCCAGTGAACCAGGTCAGCAGAGCTGCTCTAGAGCCAGAGAACCAGGTCAGCAGAGCTGCTTTAGAGCCATAGAACCAGGTCAGCAGAGCTGCTCTAGAGGCAGAGAACCAGGTCAGCAGAACTGCTTTAGAGCCAGAGAACCAGGTCAGCAGAGCTCTTAAGAGGGAGAGAACCAGGTCAGCAGAGCTGCTTTAGAGCCAGAGAACTAGGTCAGCAGAGCTGCTCTAGAGCCAGAGAACCAGGAAGCACAGCTGCTTTGGGGCCATAGAACCAGGTCAGCAGAGCTGCTTTAGAGTCAGAGAACCAGGTCAGAAGAGCTGCTCTAGAGCCAGAGAACCAGGTGAGCAGAGCTGCTGTAGAGCCAGAGAAACCAGGTCAGTAGAGCTACTTTAGTGTGAGAGAATCAGGTCAGCAGAGCTGCTTTAGAGGGAAAGAACCAGGTCAGCAGGTCTGCTTTAGAGCCAAGGGCCCAGTCAGCAGACCTGCTCTAGAGCCAGAGAACCAGGTCACCTGAACTGCTTTAGAGCCATAGACCCGGGTCAGCAAAGCAGCTTTAGAGGCAGAGAACCACGTCAGCAGAGCTGTTGTAGAGCCAGAGAACCAGATCAGCAGAGCTGCTCTAGAGCCTAAGAACTAGATCAGCAGAGCTGCTCTAGAGCCAGAGAACCAGGTCAGCAGAGCTGCTGTAGAGCCAGAGAAACCAGGCCAGCAGAGGTACTTTGGAGGGAGAGAACCATGTCAGCAGAGCTGCTTTAGAGCCAGAGAACTAGACCAGCAGAGCTGCTTTAGAGCCAGAGAACCAGGTCAGAAGAGCTGCTGTAGAGCCAGAGAACCAGGTCAGAAGAGCTGCTTTAGAGCCAGAGACCCAGGTAAGCAGAGCTGCTCTAGAGGCCGAGAACCAGGTCAGCAGAGCTGCTGTAGAGCGAGAGAAACCTGGTCAGTAGAGCTGCTTTAGTGCGAGAGAACCAGGTCAGCAGAGCTGCTTTAGAGATAGAGAACCAGGTCAGCAGGTCTGCTTTAGAGCCAAGGGACCAGGTCAGCAGACCTGTTCAAGAGCCAGAGAACCAGGTCACCTGAACTGCTTTAGAGCCAGAGAACCAAGTCAGCAGAGCTGCTTTAGAGCCATAGAACAAGGTCAGCAGAGCTGCTTTAGAGCCAGAGAACCAGGTCAGCAGAGCTGCTCTAGAGCCTAAGAACAAGGTCAGCGGAGCTGCTCTAGAGCCAGAGAACCAGGTCAGCAGAGCCGCTGTAGAGCCAGAGAAACCAGGTCAGTAGAGCTGCTTTGGAGGGAGAGAACCAGGTCAGCAGAGCTGCTCCAGAGGGAGAGAACCAGGTCAGCACAGCTGCTCTAGAGCCAGAGAACCATGTCAGCAGAACTGCTTTAGAGTCGTAGAACCAGGTCAGCAGAGCTGCTTTAGAGCCAGAGAACCAGGTCAGCAGAGCTGTTGTAGAGCCAGAGAACCAGATCAGCAGAGCTGCTCTGTAGCCTAAGAACTAGGTCAGCAGAGCTGCTCTAGAGCCCGAGAACTAGGTCAGAAGACCTGCTGTAGAGCCAAAGAAATCAGATCAGCAGAGCTGCTTTAGAGGGAGAGAACAAGGTCAGCAGAGCTGCTTTAGAGCCAGAAAACCAGGTCAGCAGAGCTGCTCTAGCTGACACTGACTGACTGACACCTTCTGACTGACACTGACAGATTGACACTGACTGACACTGATTGACTGACATTGACTGACACTGACTGACACTGATTGACTGACACTGACTGACTGACAATGTTAATGTTAATGTTAAAATGGTACTTGTAGAGCGCACGGCTACTCAAAAAGAGTGTCCCGGCGCTTTTATTTAAGGTGAACTACAAAATGGAGACACAGCATATTAAAAAAGAAAAAGAAGAAGTAACACATTCAAAAGGAGAATCAACCATCAAAGCAGGACCTACTGAGTAAACAGCCAGGATTTAAGATCCTTTCTAAAGGCAAGTAAGCTAGTGGCTCCCCGCAATGTGAGAGGCAAAGAGTTCCACAACTGTGGCGCCAGTAGACAAAAGGAACGGCCTCCCAAGCGCACTCTCCTTACTCGCGGGACGGAAGCCAAAAACAGATGTTCTGATCTCAGAGAACGCGCCGGTCGATAGAAAGCAATTCTCTTTTGGAGATACTTAGCTCCCGTCGCATGGAGAGCCTTAAATGTCAAAGTCAGAGCCTTAAAGGCAATCCGCTTGCGGATTGGAAGCCAGTGCAGGGTCTGGAGTAAGCCCGCAGCACTGACACGTCTGTTCAGGCCAAAAATCGCTCTCGCCGCAGCATTCTGCACAATTTGAAGCCGCTGTAGCAGGTAGTCTGGCAGGCCCAGGTACAGAACGTTGGAATAATCTAACCTGGAACCTATCAGAGCCTGCACAGTCAGCCTCCTGTGCTCCTCCGATAAAAGGGGAAGAAACCTCCGTAGCATCTTCAAGAGGCCGAAGCAGATGCCCGACACCCCCAAGATCTGCGACTTCATAGTCAGCCCATTGTCCATCTTAACCGCCAAGTTCTTAGCCAATTGGGATGAGCATATAGGGGGGAACATATTGGCAGGCCACCAAGCCTGCCAGTCTGGCTCCGTATCGCACCCAAAGAAAAGTACCTCGGACTTATCGGAATTGCACTTGAGGCTGTTCAGTTGGAACCATTGAAACACAGCCCCAAGGCAATCCCGGATACTCTTCCCATCAAAGTCTCCTCCTCTCTTACACGAGAAGAGGAGCTGGGTGTCGTCTGCATAGGATACGATCCGGGCCCCAAACGACTCCGCCAACGCCGCCAGAGGGGTCATGAAGATATTAAAAAGGGTCGGGCTCAAGATAGAGCCCTGAGGGACCCCGACTCCCAGAGGCGGCATCTCGGCGGAATCAGGCGAGGCCCAGACCGTTTGCCGGCGGCCCGTTAGGAAGGAAGAAAACCAACTAAGCACCGTCCCCCGCAGTCCAATCTCATAGAGTCTTAAGAGAAGACCATCATGGGGGACGGTGTCAAAGGCCGCCGACAGATCCAGCATCACCAGCATGACTTTGCCCCCAGTGTCCAGAACCCCTTTAATGGTTTCTGAGACCTCGAGGAGCGCAGTCTCCGTGCTAAGATTTGGACGAAAACCCGACTGAGTGGCATGCAAAATCTCATTCGACTCTAGAAAGTTGGACAGCACCGTCTGCACGTGCTTTTCGACAACTTTCGTAAGAGCCGGCAGCAGGGAGATAGGCCTATAGTTGACTGACTGACAATAACTGACACTGACTGACTGACACTGACTGACTGACACTGACTGACTGACTGACACTGACTGACACTGATTGACTGACACTGACTGACTGACTGACTGACACTGACTGACTGACACTGACACTGGTTGACTGACACTAACTGACACTGACGGACTGACTGACACTGACTAAAACTGACTGACTACTCTCTACTACTCTACTACTCACTCTCTACTACTCTCTCTACTACTCACTCTCTACTACTCACTCTCTACTACTCTCAACTACTCACTCTCTACTACTCTACTACTCTCTACTACTCACTCTCTACTACTCACTCTCTACTACTCACTCTCTACTACTCTCTCTCTATTACTCACTCTCTACTACTCACTCACTACTACTCTCTACTACTCACTCTCTACTACTCACTCTCTACTTCTCTCTACTACTCACTACTACTCTCTACTATTACTCTCTACTACTCACTCTCTACTAGTCAGTCTCTAATAGTGTCTACTACTCACTCTATTACTCTCTACCACTCACTCTCTACTACTCTACTACTCACTCTCTACTACTCTCTACTACTCTCTCTCTACTACTCACTTTTTGCTACTCACTCTACTACTCTCTACTACTCACTCTCTACTACTCACTCTCTACTACTCACTCACTACTACTCACTCTACTACAATCTACTACTCACTCTCTTCTACTCACTCTCTACTTTTCACTCTATGCTACTCACGCTCTACTACTCGCTCTCTACTACTCTCTAGTACTCACTCTCTACTACTCACTCTCTACTACTCTCTAATACTCACTCTCTACTACTCATTCTCTATTACTCTACTACTCTCTACTACTCTCTCTACTACTCACTCTCTACTACTCTCTACTACTCACTCTACTACTCTCTATTACTCTTTACCACTCACTCTCTACTACTCTACTGCTCACTCTCTACTACTCTCTCTCTACTACTTACTCTCTACTACTCACTCTACTACTCTCTACTACTCACTCTCTACTGCTCTCTACTACTCAATCTACTACTCTCTATTACTCTTTACCACTCACTCTCTACTACTCTACTACTCAATCTCTACTACTCTATCTCTACTACTCACTCTCTATTACTCTCTACTACTCACTCTCTACTACTCGCTCTCTGCTACTCTCTACTACTCACTCTCCACTACTCACTCTCTACTACTCACTCTCAACTACTCTCTACTACTCACTCTATTACTCACTCGCTACTACTCTACTACTCACTACTACTCACTCTACTTCTCACTCTCTACTACTCTCTCTACTACTCACTCTCTACTACTCTCTACTACTCACTATCTACTACACACTGTCTATTACTTGCTCTCTACTACTCGCTCTCTACTACTTTCTACTACTCACTCTCTACTACTCCACTACTCTCTACTACTCACTCTCTACTACTCTACTACTCTCTACTACTCTCTCTCTACTGCTCACTCTCTACTACTCTCTACTGCTCTCTACTACTCACTCTCTACGACACTCTCTCTACTACTCACTCTCTACTACTCTGTCTACTACTACTCTCTACTAATCTCTACCAGTCCCTCTCTACTACTCCCTCTCTACAACTCACTCTCTAATACTCTCTCTCTACTACTCTCTACTACTCACTCTCTACTACTCTCTACCACTTTCTCTCTTCTACTCACTCCCTACTACTCACTCTCTACTACTCCCTACTACTCACTCTCTACTACTCACTACTGCTCAGTCTCTACTACTCTCTACTACTCTCTACTACTCACTCTACTACTCACTCTCTACTACTATCTACTACTCACTCTCTACTACTCAGTCTACTACTCTCTATTACTCACTCTCTGTAACTCTCTCTACTACTCTCTACTACTCTCTACTGCTCTCTACTACTCACTCTCTACTCTTTATTACTCACTCTCCACTCTCTACCTCTCTACCTCACTCTACCTCTCTCTCTGCTACTCTCTATCACTCTACGTCTCTACCTCTACCTCTACCTCTCTACCTCTACCTCTCTATCTCTACACCTCTACCTCTACACCTCCATCTCTTTACCTCTCTCTACACGCACACATATGCACATATATATGCATATATATGCATATGCATTTAATCATATGCATGTTTTCATATATATATATATATATATACATACATATATAAAAATATGTATAATCTACATATCTATATAAATAGAAATAGAAATGCATGCATACATATACATATACATAAATGCAAGTTTGAAAAACACTAATACAAGCAAAGCTTAAAAGCCACCTAATTACAAAGAGAATTGCAGATCTATTGCATTTTCAATGCTTGTTTACTTTGGTTCCATCAAGAAGGCATTCAGATGTGTCACACATTTTCCATAAATTCTGAATGTTAGCACTCTAGTTGCTCATTAGATCACTGTATTAAAGCTACTGCACACCAGGGAAGTCTGCTGCTGGTATTGAAAGTGCATGTTTCAGTCTGCATGTCAGAATTTTTTAATGAAATAGAAGAGGATTTGAGAAGTCAAAATGTGCCCTGATTTTTCTTTCTGAAGCACTAATCATAATTTCTATGGCAAGATGAATCCCCTCATGTTGTTCCTTTGCAAATTAAATGTTTTAAGTGTTACCACTTTATTCCAATCAAGATGGCTTCAGGTGTGCCATACTTTTGAAATAAGTAAGACTATTAGCGCTCTAGTTGTTCTTTAGAACACTCTGGGACATTCTGTAATTGGGCTATACTTGGGCTACATCTGAGTGATAATTGTGCTACATTTGGGCTCTTTTATTTCTGGTGGCCATCTTGGGAGACTTATTTGTTATGAAGTTTCCTAATTTCCTCATTTACTACAGTCTCCTCAGTAGGAATACTTTCAGTTTTTTACTTTGATTCTATCGAGAAGGCATTCAGATGTGTCACACATGTGCCATAGATTCAGAATGTTAGCACTCTAGTTGCTTATTAGATCACTGTAGTAAAGCTACTGCTCACCAGGGAAGTCTGCTCCTGGTATTCAAAGTGCATGTTTCAGTCTGCATGTCAGAATTTTTTAACGAAATAGAAGAGGATCTGAGAAGTCACTCAAAATGTGCCCTAATTTGTCTCTCTGCAGCAATAATCATACTTTCTATGGCAAAGTGAACCCCCTCATTGTGTTCCTTTTTAAATGAAATGTTTTAAGAGTTACCACTTCATTCCAGTCAAGATGGCTTCAGGTGTGCCATACATTTGTCATAAGTAGGACTGTTAGCGCTCTAGTTGTTCTTTGCACCACTCTTAGATGCTGCAGTAGAACACAAAGGAATCAACTGACAGTCTCTGCCCTTGTTGGATGTACATGTTTTCCTGAGAATGTCAGACTTCATTCTCACATGACTGTGAAAGATAATGTGAATTTACATAAAATATGCTCTAAGTTTAGCTTATAGATCACCTTTCAAACTTCTGAGGGAAAAGAATGAGAAAGTAATTTTCTCTCAAACATGATTCATGATATCCCAGCAGAAGGCTTTTTCACATGGTAAAATCACCTTAGAACATACCACAATTCCTAAAATGAGTATGGTACCATCAACAAATGATTTATAATGTAACTAAAGTCTTAAAACCTTCTATTAACTGCAATGCTTTTTTAATGAGGTGCTTTCATGTATAGTGGTCCCAAGATGGCTGCCAACACTTCTTGGATGAAGTGCTGACAGCCAATCAGATCTCACGATGAGATGTGTGGTTAGGCTCCGCCCAGATATATATGTGATTTTACTTTTGATTTTCTCAGGAACTACTAAACAGATTTACACCATTTAAGCAAAAGGCACAAGTCTGAACTGAGGACTACCTTTCTGCCAAATTTGGTGTAATTCCGTTCAGCAGTTTGGGCTGTAGCTATGGCTAAAGGTCCTATGGGAAATTGCATGGGGAAAGCACGTTTTGGGACCCCCTTTTTTCTCAGCCCCCGCTACACGAATCATCCCGAGACTTTCAGGAAAGGAGCGGACCGGAGCTGGCCAAAAGTTTTGAAATTTCGCGAAGATTCGTCAATCGGCGCCAAAGTTATTGGGAATAGAATGTTGCGGATTTCCTATCGAAAATAGGTCCTAACTATAACTACCTACTCAGCTCTGGAGGAATAGCAACCAACTCTAGATTATTATGAACAGCTCTACCAGGCATTTTATTCTCATCTAATTTGTTATAACAATATTTGCAAATACGCTGATCAGATCCCAAATCAAAACAATCCTCTACCAACAAATAAGTTGCAAATTTCTTCCACTTATCATTATCTTCTATTTCACTTTTTAAATACAGATTGACACCCCAGTCTGATTTTTATAGTGACTTCGCCGACAACAAATACAAGAAACATTTGGTCTTTCACCTGAAATTACCTTAAACTTTGTGATTTGATCCCCAAAATGTTTTGTAATCACGGGTTCTACATTGTCTTCAACATTTTGTTCTACTAATGTGTCAGTTTTTGCACTGTCTTGCTGAGAACCAAAGTAACAAAACTCAATATCATCACAAACCTTCTTCACATCTGATACTGACCCACGCAAAAGAGCACTGTTCAACTCATTTAACTTTAGTGCTGGACTTTTTGCATAATACAATCTTCTCACTAACTTCCGCATTTGAGTATGATGTACTGCCAACATCCTGAAATGGTGAAAAACACTTTGACAAACTTTCCTAGAAAGACAAGCCAGAGAATGACCTTGCAAACCAGTATTTTTTCTCACTCCGCAAGGGTCTGGTCCTTGCAACACCTTAATCTTTTGTTTAACACTTTTTTTACTATATGCTCGTAAAAAACTACATAATTTATCAATAGATTCTTGTCGTACACTACAAATACTACTGCAATCCCAAGTGTATACAGGGTGTTTAGGACGTCTCCCTAGAACTTCATCAGCTATCACTTCTTCTGCATTTCTTTCAACCATTTTCTCTCTGTCAATTGGACAACCATATCTAGCCTCATAACCTCTACCACTGGTGTCAACTGCATACAATAAGTTATTGCTCTGCAAATAACTCTCTTCATTAAAGAAAGGTTCTGAACTGGAATTGTGTTTCCATTCTCCCAAAAAAATCACATTTTTTTTGTTCTATTAATTACTATTTTCCTCCTACTTTTGGCCTTCATTAAATGGATTGGTTTATCTAGTAATCGAATTCTGTTTCATACTAAAATGAATAGTTTCCTTTTTACTTCAAAATCCTTTTCAACAATGGTTTCAATATGCTTCTTCTTTTTATAACATCGAGCTCTCTTTTCATATTTCTTCACATCTTTCAGCAAATTATGTACTACTCGCTTGTAAAATATTTTTTGCGTATTTCTTTATACTGATTTTGCCTTCTTTTACCATACTTTGTCTCCTTTGACTGTCCATTTCCTTTTTTGCTTTTCCTATTATTTTGAATTTTTTTTCTAGTTGAAGTATTCTCAGACGTTTCAGGATTTTGTACATTCTGTTTGGTCCTACAAACATTTTTAATAAATTGCTTTGTGATCTTACCAGAAGATCTTTTCTTTTTAGCCACATTATGTTGTTCATTCAATACTTGTGGTTGATGTTTCTTCAAGTAATTCTCCTGTCTCTGTTCTTTTCTTTTTCTGGCATGATTTCTCTATTTTAACGGTGAAAAACAGTATCTGTAAAAAATAATCACAAATAAATGTATATTAATATCTTTCAAATGTATACTATTCTATTAATGTACAATCACATTTTATATAAATACTGACTAAGAAACGATAGCCCTGAAGCACAAGTGTGACAATGGTTAAAACACTACATGCATAGTGCATACTACTTTGAAGCAGTTCATAACCTAAAGCCTGCTTCACTAAAAGACTACATGCTAACTGACTGAATGATTACAGTACTATAAGGAGAGACACTGGGTGAGTGACAGGGTGTTTGCTAGAAGTGTATGAATACTGACATGGATATTGATGGTGTGAAAGACAAGTGTGTAGGTGATTAGAGACCTACATGCATAGTGGATACGTGTTTGAATCCATCCATATGTTAAGGCCTGTCTCAGTCCAATAGTACTTGGATACTGACTGAATGTTTTGAGTATTGCAAGGAGAGTGCCAGGATGAGTTTATAAGTATTTATATTTTGGTGCAGTAAATACATTAGTACATGGTTCTGAATAAGTCACTGGAGAAGTATAAGGGGAGTGACAGAGTATTTGCGGGAATTGTATGAATACTGTCTGGGATATTGAAGGTGTGAAAGACAAGTGTGTAGATGGCTACAGACCTACATGCATTGTGGATAGACGTTTGAAACAGTCCATAGAGTAGCACTTGGATCACTGCAAAACTACCTGTGTACTGACTGAATCATTAGAGTACTACAAACAGAGTGACTGGGTGAATCTTTTTAAGTTTTTGGGTTTTGGTGCAGTGAATAGATTAGTACTTAGTGCCAAATGAGTCAGTGGAGGTGTGCAATTGAAGTGACAGAGTGTTTATTGGAGTTTATAGATACTGACTGGGAAATTGAAGGTCTGAAAGACAATTGTGTTGGTACTTAGAGACCTCCATGCATCGTGGAAACACGTTTGAATCAATCCATGTGCTAAGGCCTGGCTCACTCCATTAGTACTTAGGTACTGACTGAATGATTAGACTATTGCAAGAAGCGTGCCTGGGTGAATTTATAAGTGTTTCAGTTTTGGCACAGTGAATGCATAACTACATGGTGCTGAATAAGTCACTGGAAGAGTACAAGGGGAGTGACAGGGTGTTTGCTGGAAGTACATGGATACTGACTGGGGAACTCAAGCTGTTAAAGACAAGTTTATAGTAGGTTAGAAGACTGCATTCATACAGCATAGACATTTGAAGCAGTCCATGTGGTAATGCATAGCTCACTACATGAGTATCTGGGAACTGACTAAATCATTAGACTACTGCTAGGAGAGTGCCTGGGTAAAACTTTTAAGTTTTTCGGTTTTGGCACAGTGAATAGATTAGTACATGGTACTGGATAAGTCACTGGATGAGTGCAAGATGAGTGACAGGGTGTTTTTATTGAAGTATATAGATAATGACTAGTTAATTAAAGAAGTGAAAGACAAGTGTGTAGGTGACTAAAGGCCTGCATGCATACTGGATAGACATTTAAACAGTCCATGAGCTAAGACCTCAGACACTGCATGATTACTTGGGTACTGACTGAATCATTACACTACTGCAAGGAGAGTGTCTGGGTTAATCTTTTTAAGTTTTTGTGTTTTGGTGCAGAGAATAGATTACTACATATTGCCAGATGAGTCAGAAGAGGTGTGGAAGTGGACTGAAAGAGTGTTTACTGGAGTTTATAGATACTGACTAGTTAATTGAAAAAGTGAAAGACAAGTGTGTAGGTGACTAGAGGCCTGCATGCATACTGAATGGATTAGAACATGGCGCTGAATGGGTCACCCGAGGAGTGCAAGGGGAGTGACAGGGTGTTTGCTGGAAGGGTATGGATACTGACTGGGGAATTTAAGGTGTGAATGACAAGTAGGACAGCATGGTGGATAGGGGTTTAAAACATGTGCTAAGGCCTGGCTCACTGCATGAGTACTTGGGTACTGACTAAATGAATAAAGTACTGCAAGGAGAGTGCATGGGTAAATTTATAAGTGGTTGGGTTTTGGCACAGTGAATGAATTAGTACATGGTGTTGAATGGGTCACTAGAGGAGTGCAAGGGGAGTGACAGGGTGTTTGCTGGAAGTGTATGGATACTGACTGGGGAATTGAAGGTGTGAAAGAGAACTGTGTAGATGGTTAGAGGACTGAATGCATAGTGGGTAGGTGTTTGAATCAATGCATATGCTAAGGCCTGCCTCACTCCGTTACTACTTGGATATTAACTGAATGTTTACAGTATTGCAAGGACAGTTCCTGGGTGAATACATAAGCAATGACTGCCTTCTAATTCTACCAAAACTTGAGAACAGGAAAGGTTTTTAAGCAGTTACGTGTATGGAAATATATGAAGTACCCACATGCTTCTCTCACAGTGGTTCCCAAATGCACACAGACTCACAGTGTGATTCTAGACAAGCAACACTATCCCTAGAAGTTTACCAAAACTCATTCACTACTCTGAAAGGGGTAAGGGGACTACACACAATCTACATATTTCAGTACTGCACTTTAGTGTCAACGCCTAACTCATTTTATGAATGCATAAGCAATGACTGGCTTCTAATGCTACTAAAACTTGACAACATGACAGGTTTTAAAACAGTTATCTGTCAGCAAATACATGATGTTACCAATTGCTTCTTTCACAATGGTTACCCAAATGCACACAGACTCACAGTGTCATTCTAGACAAGCAACACTATCCCTTGTACTGTAGCAAAACTCATTCACTACTCTGGAAGGAGTAAGAGGTTTGCACACAATCTACATATTTTAGTACTGCACTTTACTGTCAAAGCCTGACTTATTTTATGAATGCATAAGTGATGACTGGCTTCTAATGCTACTAAAACTTGACAACATGACAGGTTTTAAAACTGTTATCTGTCAGCAAATACATGATGTTACCAAATGCTTCTCTCACAGTGGTTCCCAAATGCACACAGACTCACAGTGTGATTATAGACAAGCAACACTATCCCTAGGAGTTTACCAAAACTCATTCACTACTGTGGAAGGGGTAAGGGTACTGCACACAATCTACATATTTCAGTACTGCACTTAAGTGTCATAGCCTGACTCATTTTATCAATGCATAAGCAAAGACTGGCTTCTAATGCTACTAAAACTTGACAACATGACAGGTTTTAAAACAGTTATCTGTCAGCAAATACATGATGTTACCAAATGTTTCTCTCACAATGGTTACCCAAATGCACACAGACTCACAGTGTGATTCTAGACAAGCAACACTATCCCTAGGAGTTTACCAAAACTCATTCACTACTCTGGAGGGGGTAAGGGGACTGCATACAATCTACATATTTCATTACTGCACTTTAGTTTCAAAGCCTGACTCATTTTATGAATGCATAAGCAATGACTGGCTTCTAATGCTACCAAAACTTGACAACATGTGACAGGTTTTAAAACAGTTATTTGTCAGCAAATACATGATGTTACCAAATACTTCTCTCACAGTGGTTCCCAAATGCACACAGACTCACAGTGTGATTCTAGACAAGCAGCACTATCCCCTGTACTTTAGCAAAACACATTCACTACTAAAGTAACTGCACACATTCTACATATTTTAGTACTGCACTTTAGTGTCAAAGCTTGACTCATTTTACGAATACATAAGCAATGACTGGCTTCTAATTCTACCAAAACTTGAGAATAGGAAAGGTTTTCAAGCAGTTACGTGTACGCAATGATATTAAGTACCCAAATGATTCTCCCACAGTGGTTCCCAAATGCACATGGACTCACAGTGTGATTCTAGACAAGCAACGCTCTTCCTTGTACTTTACCAAAACACAATCAATAGTCTAGAAGGGGTAAGGTGACTACACACATTCTACATATTTCAATACTGCACACTACTGTGAAAGCCTGACTAATTTTGCAATTGCACAAGCAATGACTGGCCTTTAATGCTACTAAAACTTGACGACAAAACAGGTTTTAAAGCAGTTATCTGCAGCAAATACATGATGTTACCAAATGCTTTTCTCACAATAGTTGCCCAAATGCACATAGACGCACAGTGTAATTGTAGACAACCAACTATCCCTTGTAAAATTACTAGTCTACAAGATGTAAGGTGACTGCACACATTGCAGAAAATTTTCTACCACACATTAGTACCAAAATGTTTCTCTCAAAATGATTCCTAAATGCACATAGACTCACTCTGTGATTCTTGACAAACAACACTATCCCTTGCACTGTACCAAAAAACATTTCTTAATCTAGATGGAGTACTACATTTTAGTGTAGAAACGTGACTCGTTTTGCAAATACATAAATAATGACTGGTTTCTAATTCTACCAAAACATGAAAACAGCACAGTTATCTGTCTGCAAACAAATATAGCCCCTATCACTAGTTTTTATTATCCCTGGGGACCTCATTCCCCGGAGTTTGTTAAAAAACCTTGTGGATCGTGGGGGGAGCCCCAACGCCCCCACGGTCCTAGCCGGCATTGCTTTTCCACATGGGGAGCTTCTGACATGCAGCTCCCCATGTGGAAAAGCAATATCGTTTGGATTTTGAAAGAGAGAGCAGGTTTCCCTGCTCTCTCTTTCAAAATCCAAATGAAGTTTGCTATAGGAGGGTGGGAGACTCCCGCCCTCTCTTAGCATACAACAGTGTCCTGGGGGTGGGCACCCCAGGACACTGTAGGAGACGGCACTGGGGTGTGGTGGTCCCCAGGGCCCTCAAGGGCTCCAGGAGGGGGGCCACACAGCCCCCCTTCCACAAACAATAAAGCCCTGGGGGGTGGTGGTCCCCGGGGCTTGGGGGGGCCGTTCAGCCCCCCCACCATGTCTATTTTCTAGCCCCAGGTGTAGCGGTCCCGGGGCTGGGGGGGCCCCCCATTAATTATTACAGATTTTGCCCCTGGGGGCTAATCATTAAGGAAGCGCGGAAGCCCGCGCTTCGGGTTTTTTTGTTTTTTTTGGCCGGATCCGCACACCCTGCGCGCATTTTGCCGTTTTTTTTATAAAGGGGGCCCGGGGGTTCCTTCTGGGACCCTCTAAGCAACACTAGAGGGTCAGAGTATTTCTACCCTGCCCCCTTTACATCTTTCACACACTTATTTCCCTTACTTAATCAGCCTCCCTTCTTCCTGATTTCGAATGTAGATAGCCACTTGACAGCCAATTAGCATTCAGCACGTGATCGGGAGTGTGCACGCTCAGTTCGCAGAGGGTGCGTTCGGGATGCGAATAGGGTGCGTGGATCCTCCGAGGCCATAGATATATCTATCTTTTTAACTCTAATTTTCTCAGGAACTACTGAATGGATTTACACCATTTATGCAAAAGGCACAAGTCTGAACTGAGGACTACCTCTTTGCCAAATTTGGTGTAATTCCTTTCACCAGTTCGGGCTGTAGCTGCGTCAACAGGTCCTATGGGAAATTGCATGGGAAAAAGGCGTTTTGGGACCCCCCTTTTTTCTCGGCCCCCGCTTGACAAATCACCACAAATCTTTCAGGATAGGAGCGGACCGGAGCTGGCCAAAAGTTTGGAAAATTTCGTGAAGATTCGTCAACCGGTGCCAGACTTAATGGGAATAGAATGTTGCGGATTTCCTATGGAAAATAGGTCCTAAGTATAACTACCTACTGGCGACTGCCAGTAGGTAATATGTATATATATATTTCTTTTTTTCCACTGAAAAAACCATAGGTTTCAGGCACGTTATAGTTAGAAATTAACATTTAAAAAAACATAGAAATTCACTAAAAAAAACCATAGGTTTCAGGCATGTTATAGTTAGAAATGAGCTTTTAAAAAACCATAGAAATTCACTGAAAAAAACCATAGGGTTCAGGAACGTTATAGTTAGTTGGACATTTCACTCATGCAAAACACTAGAAATTCCGGTGTTATAGTTAGTTGAGCTAACTGTAACTCGCGCCCCCGCAATGCACTGCTGATGACATCACATATTACATCATTCATGACATGGTCAGTGACATCCCTGATGACATCACTGATTATTGATTATTTTCAATATTATTTTGACAAAAGTAAAGTTACGAAATGCGCGGTGTAGCCGCTTAATGCGCGTAACATCTCCCCATGCGTATTTCCGGGGTCATGCCATGATCGCTCTGAGATCGAGCCGAAGTCGAGACTTCGGCCTACTTTAAAGTTGAAAAAAAGAATATAGAAAGTTTGACTATGATATTAGACTGAACAGTTTTGCTAATATACTAATTAAAAGTTTAAAGACATTTTTATTTATAGTGTATAATGATATATATGATTTTTGCGGGTGCGCAAAGGGTGTGTGATGAGTGCGTGCACACTACGCGACTTCATGTCAGAAAAAGAAAAAAGGAATCTGTTTGGTTGAAATCAATTTCATCGTGAAAGAGGGAGGATCCATCCTTCTGATATGTCCCTTATGTTTTGTCCTTGATAGAGAGAAGACCTGTTTCTTGTTTCTCTTTATATTGATAAACCTTTTTTGTGTGTTTGTTTATTTTTAATACAACTATGGCTTCTAGTTTTGCCGATGTTGATCCACTTGCAGTAGAGGAGGAAGAACAGATGGAGCGGCAGAAGAAGAAAAGAAAGGAAAGCATTTTTTGGTCCTTTTTTAGTGTACAAGAGGACCTGCGATAGATGCTGCTTCTGCCTCCTGTAACCTAGGACGGCACAGTACGGTCAAACTGCGGAGGGACGCACACTCGTTGACCACTCATGGCACTGCTCCACACTTCGGGGAGGACGCTTTCCATTAGCTGTGTTTTCTGATGACGTGTCGCACCGGCCCCATCCAAAACAGAACTCCTTTAGATCGAAACCGACTCTTCCACTCTCTCACCGGAAGTGAAACCAGGCCACTTGGACACTTTCACAATGCAACAGCCGGGAACGCATGTTTCGGTAAAAAACCACAGTCTTTCCTCCTAAACAAATAAAAGACTCACTGAAGAACTGGGGACAGCTCTGATCAGTAAACAGCTGTTACAGCAACTTTTTTACTTCACAATACCATTACAACGCATGCATTACCATGCATGCGTGGTACATCGCAAAGTCAATCATACGCATTTTTTTAGAACACATGGTCATTTACCACGGATGCCTTTACAACGAATTTCGGTATAACGATTTGTATGGTAAATTACCATGCGTTCTAAAAAAATGTAGACGATCCACGTCGTTGTAAGGATACATAGGCTGTTCTGTTTCCTCACAACGACATGCACCACCCCTCAGAGAAGACGTGAAGCAGGAACCACGAGGAGTGATAGGTTAGGGGGATTGGGCATGGGGTGGGGGTCACTTTTCTAGGGTTTAGGGTAGTGCAGTGGTGTTTGTGTGGTGTAGGGGGTCGTGCAGGGGTTAGTGTTTTAGGGTTTAGGGCAGTGCAGTGGTGTTTTGGTAGTGTAGGAGGTCATGCTGGGGGTAGTGTTTTAGGGTTTAGGGTAGTGCAGTGGTATTTTGGTAGTGTAGGGGGTCATGCTGGGGTAGTGCTTTAGGGTTTAGGGTAGTGCAGTGGTGTTTGTGTAGTGTAGGGGGTCATGCTGAGTGTAGTGCTTTAGGGTTTAGGGTAGTGCAGTGGTGTTTGGGTAGTGTAGGGACTAGTGCTGGGGGTAGTGTTTTAGGGTTCAGGGTAGCGCAGTGGTGTTTCTGTAGTGTAGGTGGTCGTGCTGGGGGGAGTGTTTTATGGTTTAGGGTAGCGCAGTGGTGTTTCTGTAGTGTAGGTGGTCGTGCTGGGGGTAGTGTTTTAGGGTTTAGGGTAGCCCAGTGGTGTTCGGGTAGCGTAGGGGGTCATACTGGTGGTAGTGTTCTAAGATTTAGGGTAGCGCAGTGGTGTTTGGTTAGCATAGGGGGTCTTGCTGGAGTGGTGTTTTCGGGTTTAGGATGGCGCAGTGGTGTTTGGGTAGTGTAGGGGGTTATGTGGGGGGTAGATTTAGGGTTTAGAGTAGTGCAGTGGTGTTTGTGTATTGTAGGGGGTCATGCTGGGGGTAGTGTTTTAGGGTTTATCGTAGTGCAGTGGTGTTTGTGTAGTGTAGGGGTTCGTGCTGGGGGTAGTGTTTTAGGGTTTAATGTAGTGCAGTGGTGTTTGTGTAGTGTAGGGGTAGTGTTTTAGGATTTAGGGTAGTGCAGTAGTGTTTGTGTAGTGTAGGGGTCATGCTGGTTATAATGTTTTAGATTTTAGGGTAGTGAAAGTTTCGGGGTGATTTGCCAAGCAGGAGCCGAGAAAAAAGGGGGGTACCAAAACTTTATTTTTTTCCATGTTGTTTTCCATGGGAAGCTTTAGACACAGCTACAGCACGAACTGCTGAATGGAATTACACCAAATTTGGCAAAAAGGTAGCCCTTGGTTCAGAAATAGACCTTTTTGTTAAATGGTGTAAATACGTTCAGTTGTTCCTGAGAAATTCAAAAATTAGAGGCCATAAAATCAATTTCCCATAGGAACCTTTAGCCAAGGCTACAGCCCGAACTGCTGAATGGAATTACACCACATTTGGCAAAAAGGTAGTGCTTGGTTCAGAAAGTGACCTTTTTTGTAAATGGTGTAAATCCGTTGAGCAGTTGCTGAGAAATTCAAAAATAAAAGTTTTGATACCCAGGGCAGCGGTGGATTCGCGAACCATCCCGACCGCAAGCTTCACTTTGATTGGCTGCCAACACTCCAATCCTGGAAGTGTTGGCATTAATTAAATTAAATTAAATTAAATTATAATTGGTTGCACTCAGTTGTGTAAGGCAGCGTAGAAGAAACAAACTGTGTAAATTAGATGCATGCATGGTACATGTTTAGAGGGTACCATTTGAAGAAGGAGGTTATCTCCTAAAGGGCAGACCCCCTTACAAAATAGAGCCTAGTGTTCAGGCCATCCTTCAGAGTGAGGTTGGGGGCTTGCTGCCCTCAGTTGTTGTGTTAAGCAGGGCTGAAGGAAGTAAACTTGTAAATACATGCAAGGGATGTGTTTACGGGCTACCCTCTGTTCACGGATCCTCTCAGAATGTCATCATTCCTCACCCAATAATATTGAGTTGTCAGTGGGCAGTGAAAGGTGTGGCCTTCCTTCAGTTAGGGGTACAGGATTCAGCATGCAGATGCTTGTGTAAAGCAGTGCTGAAGAAAGGGGCCTTTATATATATGCATGTTATATGTTTACAGGGTAAGCACCCTCTCTCCTTAAGAGCAAAAGTTTTTCATTTTAGTGGTACATTCACCTCCCACATACACACAATAGCCTTGAAATTTACCACTCACTTAACCATGGGGATATTTTAACAAGTGCTACGAGGCGGCAGTCGGTCGCAAGGGAGCGCTGTGCAAAAATAATTGAACCAAGACTCTATGGGAACTGCACATGACAACATGGAACCTCATGGAGGTCTGTAATCTTTGTCAACCCCCCAAAATGTGGCTCTAGTTGCCCGCCTGGTCAGGGGAGACATGGGGACAAGAGGCAGATGTTTTCAAAGCCCAGACTTTGCTACTTTCCTCTTCTTCTTCTTATCACAATGGCGTCACACGCACGGACTGAGGATTTTTTCAATGACCTGTAACGATCGTCTTTAGAACACCCAAACAACTGTAAAAGTTATTCCTGCACTAAAGGCTTGTTGATTGCGGAACTGGGACTACAGCATTTCCAAAACTCAGATTCTGACGCCAGAGGACAGTAACACCATTCTGACACCACATCAGCCTGACAAGGCATTTGACGGATTTATAATTAACTTTGAAAGCCTCTTCTGTGCACATTCAGTCGCAGAGAGTGTTGGTCCTGATGAGAATCCCTACATGCGAAGGGATTCGAAACGCGTAGACCTTTCTTCGCTTTTGGCCAATCATTTACAAAACAAACAAATGCAGTATATTATAACTATGACAAGTTATATCTGTTGATAGCTTGATGTAATTTTACTAATTCAACTAATATTTTTTGTGACAAACAGTGTTTAGTTAGTATGTTTGATGAGTTTGCCTGTTTTTTTGCTCGAGTGATTGTTGTATGCTAGTGGTGGTGTCACTCAAATTTGTATATGTAATGTGGATATCAATGTTGTATTGTTTTTCTATTTGGATATGTGATAAGTGTTATACTGAAACCGTGCAAAATAATAAGCAAATGTACTCTATGAAAATAATGTGGATTAAACCCAAAGGAAAAAGTGGTTGAGAGTGAAACTGTTTCATTCAGTTCATGGTTCAAATCTTTTTTAGAGTTAAGTGCAGCATTGGCACTGTTCTTGTTTTGTTGATTATACGTGGCTTGGCCTTGCTGCTATAGAGCCAAAACCCGAGTTTGTTCTTCACACTTTCCTCTCGTATGGCACATGTGAAAAAGCGCTTAGATTAAATTATAATTAAATTAAATTATAATTGGCTGCACTCAGTTGTGTAAGGCAGCGCAGTAGAAACAAACTGTGTAAATTAGATGCATGCATGGTACATGTTTAGATGGTACCATTTGAAGAAGGAGGTTATCTCCTAAAGTGCATACCCCCTTACAAAATCGAGCCTAGTGGTCGGGCCATCCTTCAGAGTGAGGTTGGGGGCTCGCTGCCCTCAGTTGTTGTGTTAAGCAGGGCTGAAGGAAGGAACCTTGTAAATACATGCAAGGGATGTTTTTCCGGGTTACCCTCTGTTCACGGATTCTCTCAGAATGTCATCATTCCTCACCCAATAATATTGAGTTGTCAGTGGGCAGTGAAAGGCGTGGCCTCCCTTCAGGGAGGGGTACAGGATTCAGCGTGCAGATGCTTGTGTAAAGCAGTGCTGAAGAAAGGGGCCTTTTATATATATGCATGTGATATGTTTACAGGGTAAGCACCCTCTCTCCTTAAGAGCAAACATTTTTCAATTTAGGGGTACATTCACCTCCCACATACACACAATAGCCTTGCAATTTACCACTCACTTAACCGTGGGGATATTTTAACAAGTGCTACGAGGCGGCAGTCGGTCGCAAGGGAGCGCTTTGCAAAAATAATTGAACCAAGACTCTATGGGAAGTCGTAGGTTGGCATCAACAACCAAAACAACTGTACATGAAACCTCATGGAGGTCTGTAGTCAGGGGCCTTCAATCCCTTTACTCGGATCTAGGAAAGGTGTAGGGACAGGGGAGCTTGGTATATTGTACAGAAAGCATTTACACCAATGAAGGCGCCTTCCAGCTTCAGAAGTCATCACCAGTTGCGAGCTGTGTGTCTGTCTATGAGCAGACGAAGGGACGTACACTGCGCACTTTGAAACTTGTAGTGTATTAAGAGAGGCAACCTGTATATTAGAAGTAGAATTTATATGTGTGTTTATTTGAGCGCACACGTGTAGGCAGAGGGAGTTTTCAACACAAGTTTCTCTTACAAAACATAAACTGTAATTGTATTTGAAAATAAACCCAATGAAAAAATGCACTGTCTCATTAAAGACTGAAGCACATCAATAAAAGTGTTTCCGCAAAAAATAAGAAAAAAACGTTTGAAGGCTTTACAATAATGTTTGTGCATCTCGAACAATTCATTGAATCGGTAACTTACATCTACACAGAACAATTCCGTGTCATACCATGAGTTCCTGCACTTTTATGCTAACTTGTTAGCATTTCAGTACCGATCTGTGATGTTATTTTTTTTTAAGTACCGTGAGTCAACTATTATGGTACTTTTAAGAAGTCCGTTTTTTGCACTATTGTAGCCTGAGCCCAATGTTTCCTTAATTCTAGTTGTGAAGTTCTACTTCTAATGATTTTATTTTATTTGTGAGCAACAGTGGCTGAATGTGCACATTGTTCTAGTGAACAGTATGAATGGTGGCTTTTTAAGCATGCATTCGTTCACTGAAGGTACTCTCAGCACGAGTGATCACATTTTACACCCTCAAATGCAGATTTAGTAGAATTAGATCAGATCAGATCAGATCAGATCAGATCAGAATAAGCTTTATTCGGAAAGTTAATTTCTATCCATAAAAGCATATACAATTTAACAGATCATCTTCAACATTTAAAAATAGATAGTTATTAAAAATACAGGTACAAAACATATACCATCAAATGGTCATTTACATAGATCTAATTAGTATTAATACAGAAAATAGCAGCAAATAGGCACAAAAGGGGAACATTTCAATTTAATAAATAACCGATTAAAATGATGGGTAGGCAATGATGATGGTAAATATGCACAGCATTAGTCCCATATTTAACATTCGATTTTACCGGGGCAATGAGACTGAATTACGGCTTTAGGACAAAAAAAAGAAACAAACGCCCCCAACGGCATTATTATGATTCTTTGGGGGATAAATCCAAAACAACGTTTGGAGTCGATTGTCTAGCGTTCTACTATTTGTACCAATCACGGTGTGCCTAAGTCAATATTATTTCGACATTTGATCAAACTTTTTAAAAAGGCAATAATATTGTAATTTATACAGTCATTGTCGAGACATTGGAGGGCCAAAAATGCTGGGCGACATTGGCGAATGCCCCAGATTTTAAGAATTGGTTTTATCCCTTTCCTTCTCAATTCTTCATAAAATTTACAAAATAAAATGGCGTGAATAGTGGATTGCACGGAGACAGAATCACATGGGCAATGTGGTAATTCATTTGTCCAGTTATTAACAGTTGGAAATGTCACCAGCCTGTGAAAAATGTTCAATCGGAAGCGAGTGAGAACAAACCGATCATATCTTTTATCGGAGTTTTGTAAATATGATTGCATGCCAAATGAAGTTGATATCATAAGATTGTGGCAAACAGACGGTTTTGTAGCTTCGCTCGCAAATCTCAGGCTCTCCATGTGGTTCATGCAGCGTTTCTTAAAATCTTTCCTAGCGATAGCTGACATAGAAGAAGGGTTATTAAAATATTCAGGGTTGCCAATATCTGTCATAAAATCCTTCACGTATTTGATCCATTTTATGTCGAGGCAATAGTCCAATTTGAGGGCGTCCTGAAGAACTGCCTGATTGAAACAGTTTGATTCTGACTTCCAAATACGATGCCAGAGAATTGGGGGTTGGATTTTTATAATATCCGTAATGTAAGGAACTCCCAACTCAGCGTGGCAAACGTAGGTGGACGTAGAAGCCGGAACCGCCAATATGTATCTAAGGAAAGCGTTTTCCACTTTTTGCAGTTCAGAGACATTTTGATGGCCCCATATCCCTGCCCCATATGTTGCTACACTCATACATTTTGCCTTATATATTTTTATCAATTCCAGGGGCGGTCTTCTTCCTAGTTTTTGGGCAAAGTTAACAAGGGCAGTAGTGGCTCTAACAAAAAGAAGTTTTCTTGATGTGATTGCTTGGCCCCATAGGCCCTTGTCATCTATGAGGATTCCCAGATATGAATAAGTGGATGTTGTAGCCAATTTGCTCCCATTTAAATAGATATCTTTACTCTTTTTACTACCTTTACCGCATTTCATCAAAAAGGTTTTTGAGGCATTGATATTTAGGTCAATATCTTGCATATATTTGTTGTACAAATCCAATGCCTGCTGTAGGGCTAAGGGGGTCCTGGCTAAAATAACTGTGTTGTCCGCATATAGCAGTGCTGGTATGCGTCTAGGGGCCTGATCTTGTTGGACCTGGGGAACGTCCTGACTTCCTTCCAATAAGGCCTTCTCAAGGCCATTAGTATATAGTGTGAAAAGGAATGGAGCCAGGACGCAGCCCTGTCTTACCCCTCTAAGAACTTTAAATGAAGAAGTGCATTCACCAGCACTGCCATAACGGACTTGCGCTGTGGCGTTACTATATAGGGCCTTCAAGAAGTCTATTAATGATTCTTTTACTTGCATTTCTTTTAAGGTGAGCCATAATTTCCCATGAGAAACGCAGTCGAAGGCCGAAGAGAGGTCGACAAACGCTAAATAAACTTTCCCTCTTTTCGCCCTCGTATATTTACCCAGCAAGATCGCCAGGTTGAGCCCCTGGTCTATTGTCCCCAGACCTTCCCTAAAACCGAACTGCAGATCGGACAATACATTATTTTCTGCAGCCCAAGTTTGTAACCTTGTGAGAAGGATCCTTCCTGCTACTTTACCTAGTGAGTCTAGGAGTGAGATTGGTCTGTAGCAGGAAGGATCCTGTCTATCGCCCTTTTTAAAAATAGGGACCATGATGGATTCTGACCAGCTGTTAATAAGACCCTGTAAAAAAGTTGCGTTAAGGACGCGAGTCAAAATTGGGGCCCAGAGATCTGTATTATGTTTATATATATCTACCGGGACCCCATCAGGTCCTGGGGCCTTGGAACCTTTGCTTTCATTTAATGCAGTCAAGACTTCATCAAGTGAGAAGGATATCTCTATAGGGAAAGAGGTGTTGTGTACATATGCAGATAGAGGTAACAAGGCTGTAGTATCTGTCGATTCTGGAAGGCCAAAAAATTTTGTATAGTGGCTCACCCATCTTGCCTCATCTATCGCAATCTCTATAGAAGGAGAGTTATCGGCGAGAAGGAATGGAGACCTAATTACTCTCCAGAATGCCTTGCTATCATTCTGATTACTAGCCCTATGTAGATCTTCCCACAAGGAAATTTTCATTGTCTTTTTCCTGGTCGCGATAGCTTGGTTATATAGTTTCCTTGCCTGTTGCACTGCTGAACCATCCCTGTCCCTGTTATGTATCGCTTTTTTTAGAGTACGGTGAGCGTTCGTACAATTGGTATCAAACCATCTTGGTTTTTGAGGTTCTCCCTTTTTCCTCTCTGTGGACAGGGAACTTTTTATTATTGCAGTGATATGGTTAAAACTTTCCAGAATGAGCGAGGGAGATGAATTCTCATTCAGGGAGGACAAGATATGCGGTAGGGCTTTAGCCACTACAGAGTATGTGACGGTGTCTGGATCAACTAATTCCCATTTCAGAGAATAGCCATTCATTCTATCCATAATGAGATTCGGACAGGTGTGGTGTAATTTATTCTTTTTACACTTTTTATGGGAGATGGAACTATTCTTCTTGATTGTTAGAGTTTGTGGGAAATGATCGCTAATGGCGATCTTATGGGTGATGAAGTGCTTTACCCTGTACCTTAAATTATTTGAAACCAGAATATAGTCAATCACCGAATCTGTCCCTTTCCCATTATAAGTCGGTGAAAAGGCAATTTGGGGAGTAACTAATTTATTAGCGAAGCTCAGGTTCAACATAAATATGGTCTCATTCAGGGCACTCCCAAGAGTAGTATGGGGAAAGTGAGTTAGGTTACGATTTTCCTCATCATTCAAGCCACATGTATAGTTATTACTATTGGGGCACAGATTTATATTAAAGTCCCCTCCCCAGATGATTTGGGTATTTGCTGGGTTGGCCATCTGGATTTTAAATACCACTTGTCTAAGTTGATCAATGATTTCAGATTCATTCTCTTTAGGGATGTTGTTATAAAAATTCACGAATATTAGGGGGTCATTCCTATCCATTGTAAGAGTAAGGATTTGATAGTAAGGGTTTGGTGACTCAAAAGTGAATTTTTTCACTATGATCAGATTGGAGACATATACACTTAATCCTCCCTTAGGTCTTCCATGGATAGAAGAAGAGGCTGGTGTGTAAAATGTTTTAAAGCCATTAATATTAATGACTTTTTGCGACCAAGTCTCTTGGAGGCAGAGAATGTCCGTGTTCTTAACAAAATCGAGAAATAGATCATTATGCAGTTTGGAATGTAGGCCCCATATGTTCCAATATGTAATGTTTATGTCTCCTTCCCCTTCTCGGGATGTTATGTAAGGCTGGGAGGCTAACCCTGGTGCATCAGATTTGGATATAATGGGATTCCTGTTGTCCTCCTTGATGTAAGAGAAGCAGGAATAATCGACAGTGTTACTCCATTCTGTATTTGACCCTGTGCTGAGTTAGCTCTAACTGCTGGTTCGCTCTCAGACTCAGAAGTGCCCCTATGAGGAGAAATAGACAAACTGGAGTCAGGATTCCCAGCCTGAATCGTTGTTCTTGTTATTATTATTGGGGGTAGTCAATCTGGGTCCTCTAGCGAGGTAAGTGCACTGAAGCGGTTATGTGTGGGGATATTAAAGGTTTGGTTGGGCGTTAGCTGATGGTGGACTGATCTCATCAATTCGGGAGGAGGGCGATAGAAGAAGCCCAAGGGAAGTATCTTAATTCCTGGTTCAAGGGTGTTTTTGGCCGCTAACCCCAAAATTATTTTAACTAACAAGGGGGAGCGAAAGGTCAATACCAAACAGTCGCCAGTAAATAATTTCCTGGATCTTCCCATCCATCCTATTCTGCGTATCATCTTGAATTCTTCAAATAATATGCAAGTGTCACCCATTTTATCCCCCAACCAGTGTAGTGCTTTGTTCCTTAATGATTCACAGGTCTCCTGGTCATTAGGTCGTAAATGCGGGACATCACCCAGGATCACTGTGTAGGGAGTGCAGGCTGGAGGAAGGTCCAGATGTATAGAGGATGGTGCCTGTATGGATGTTAGTTTGATGTCAGGTGTAATATATTTGTCAGTGGCGGGACGGGACTCGTTGACTGGATTTTGTTGTGTCTTTTTAATCCTAATCTGGTTGCTGATTGAAGTTGTAGAGGTTTCGCCTGTGCGATCAATACAGAGTTTAGATTGTCGTAGATTACTATTTTTGTTCAAGCCGTCTCTAATAGGCTTAGGGCTAGAAGGTGTAATACTCTTGTCTTCGTTACAGGAAAGAAGTTTTGCCACATGTGTCTCGATCCTGTCTAATCTAGATCCGATAGCCTCAACAGCTCCTCTCACAAAAGAGTCTAAGCTATTTAAGGATGAGAGGATGCTAACCAGATCATCCCCCTTAATATGATCTTTAGTAGTATTTACTGCTGTTAGAGGTGTAGGAAGAGTTTGTAAGGAACTGGCAATTAGGGTTTGATGTTTTTTCTTTGTTGTAGTCTCCTTTCCTTTATGTGTCCTTGATTTACTTAACTCCCTTATGCCCCTTCCGGACTTCCCCGATTGTTTCTCAACCTTATTTGTCCCCTTTGTCCCCTTATCTGGTTGTGAGATGATTACGTCGCTATGGTTGTGCACTATAATTTCACTAATGTTATGTTGAATACATCCATTATTTGCTGTTCCGGGCTCTGCCATCACAACAGGGGTGGTGGTTTGAATGAGAGTAGGTAGACCGCCCTCCTCTCTGTCTTCTCTAATTGTCAATGAGCCTGCTGCTAGGGTTTGTTCAACTGTTGTAATTTGTTTTTCTATTGCCCCCATGGCCCCAGTCAGGTATGTTAAGAGTGATTGTTTCTTAGGTTTCTTGATATCCATACCCTCCGCTGGTTCACAGCTCGGTGCTTTCCTTTTGCCCATACTCAAAAGAACCTTATTGAAACTTGACTACGGGCAGACAATACAGTAACTACTTCGTTTGAGATCAATCCGGTAAATTAAATGAAAGTCAGTCAATATATACCAAGACCAAAGTTATCTAATAAGTGATAGGTAGTACCTGCGGGTTTGCTCTAATCCGTTCGCTGAGGTCAGAGTGGGCAAGATAAGGGATAGGGCCACGATGGTAGGCCCGGTCCGGTCTCACACGGGCACAGACGGGCAAGGACGGGCCCACCCTTGGCCCGGGCTTCGCCCGGACGCAGCCCGCGCGCGTCCCGCGCCGCGTTGTGCCTGCGTGATTTTTAAGTGGACTGGGCGCAGGCTGGTGTCGTCACAGCCGAGCGCCCAGCGCGGAGGCTTCTGGGTGAGGTAGTTCTTTGGCCGTTTCCCTCACGGCGTTTTCGGAGCTGCTGGAGAGCTGCTGAAAAGCTCGTGTGCGCCCCCACAGTAGCCGTTCCCCTCACGGCGATGGCGTTAACAAGGTGGCAAGGTGGCAAAGTTTCCGGTATGGTCCTCAAGTTTCGCGTCCCGCGCCGCGTTGTGCCTGCGTGATTTTTAAGTGAACTGGGCGCAGGCTGGTGTCGTCACAGCCGAGCGCCCAGCGCGGAGGCTTCTGGGTGAGGTAGTTCTTTGGCCGTTTCCCTCACGGCGTTTTCGGAGCTGCTGGAGAGCTGCTGAAAAGCTCGTGTGCACCCCCACAGTAGCCGTTTCCCTCACGGCGATGGCGTTAACAAGGTGGCAAGGTGGCAAAGTTTCCGGTATGGTCCTCAAGTTTACCGTGAGTCAACTATTATGGTACTTTTAAGAAGTCAGTTTTTTGCACTATTGTAGCCTGAGCCCAATGTTTCCTTAATTCTAGTTGTGAAGTTCTACTTCTAATGATTTTATTTTATTTGTGAGCAACAGTGGCTGAATGTGCACATTGTTCTAGTGAACAGTATGAATGGTGGCTTTTTAAGCATGCATTCGTTCACTGAAGGTACTCTCAGCACGAGTGATCACATTTTACACCCTCAAATGCAGATTTAGTAGAATTACCATTCATGTGTCTGAATGCACATTTGTGCGAGTGAACATGGGTGCATCTCTGTGCATTCGATACTGTCGCACATGCCATTATGTCGACATAACATCTGGATACACAGAGGGAATACGTTTGTGAGTATTGCATCCGTTATCTTTTCGATGGGTGTGACATTGTTCACTGTGGTTATGGTCGTCACTCTTTCTTTTTTCTTTAATCAGGTGATTATTTAGCATGATTTTTAAAGTTCTGCCTGGTTCCAGTTTTTTCTAGGCGTGTTACAAATTTCTCATTTTTTACATATTTGTTTTAAATATGCTAAAAATCAGTTAAACAAACTATTTTAAATCTTGGTCAATTTTCGCCAAACGTCTGGCACAGATGTATTATTTGCAGAATGCATTAGAAATTTGCTTTACTATGACCAAAAACTGCCTAAATTATGAGGAGCATGCTATTTTAAATGTTGCTCACAGAAACTGAAATAGGCTCTCAACACAAACTTACGAATGTGTGTGACACGCACACACACATACACAAAACAATGGAAAATCTAAAAATCTATCAATCAATCAATCATAGGCATTTGTATAGCGCACTGCTCACCCGGAGGGTCTCAAGGCGCTTGGGGGGGGGGGGTTCCAGTCTTGGCGTTGGCTCCACATCCTGTGATTCTGGGCACACCGCTCAACCTCCCGGTGCCTAAAAGATTATTGAGACCTTATGTATTTGCAACGTTTGCTCATATAAAGTGCTCCAATTTCTCTTGGTTCTTTCTGCGCCTTTCTTCCTCTTTCTGCACATATCCTACCTCTGTAGGCATAGTTAGAAATTATAATTTAAAAAACCTTTGAAATTCTCTAAAAAAACATAGGTTTTAGTTACATTATAGTTAGAAATTAGCATTTAAAAAATCTTTGAAATTCCCTGAAAAAACCATAGGTTTCAGGGATGTTATAGTTAGAAATGAGCATTTAAAAAACCTTAGAAACTCACTGAAAAAAACACAGGTTTCAGGGACGTTAAAGTTAGTTGGACATTTCACACGTACAAAACCAGAGAAATTCAGCCGTTATAGTTAGTTCAGCTAACTATAACTCGCTCTCCTGGAATGCACTGCTGATGACGTCACATATTACATCATTCATGACATATTTTCGCCAAATGTCATAACTTTACATATTTGAGCAATACAGGGATCTGTATGCAGAAAATGTCAAACTATGTATTGTATTGTAAATATATATAAAATAATCCATATGTTTTTACAATGTATAATATTTGAGTAATAAGTTTACATTGAACATAGTGGGGCCGATTCCGATCCTGTAAAACCCGGGTACGAACCGTCGGACGGAGCGTTTTCTCCGTCCGACTCGTACACCTGAAAAACACCTTACAAACCCGCTAGTACGATTCGTACAGAAACACCATTTCCGTACGAATCGTAAAAAACACCAACCGGCAAAAAAATACATACAAATCGGATCCGGGACACCGCGGACGTGACGTCCGGACGGAGTCAGGCAGCGTTTCACGAACCAGCAAGTATGATCCGTGCCCACGTCACTCCGCACGGATTATATTTTACGGCAACCAAAAACTGCTGGGAAATCAGGACGACGCGCAGAAGGAGCACCTGTACGCGACGGACAGCCATGGACCCCAACCTACGTGTCATCCCGGCCCTCATAGCAGTCCACCTGGTGCACAGGAACCAACGCAGATGCCGCAGAAAAAGGGGGGGGCAGAGGCAGAAAACATAACCCCCACCCAAGTTAAAAATCATACATGCCCTGTATATACCTGACACCCAGGGCCTGGTAACTTCGGGGGGAGGGGGCGTCTCCACCAACCCCTGCGTCCGCCACAACGGAAGTCGAATTGGACGTGAACCGGCAACACAACAATTGTGGTACGCACCGTACCCACGCCTTAAGAGCGTGGGTACGGGTCATACCACGCCCACCCCTACGTCACCCCAACAATGGCGGTACGGCCCGTACCCACGTCCCAAAGGCATGGGTACGGGCCGTACCGCCATTGTTGGGGTGACGTAGGGGTGGGCGTGGTACGACCCGTACCCATGCCTTTGGGACATGGGTACGGGCCATACTGCCATTGTTGGGGTGACGTAGGGGTGGGTGTGGTATGACCCGTACCCACTCTCTCAAGGCGTGAGTATGGTACGTACCAGAATTGTTGGGGTGACGTAGGGGTGGGCGTGGTACGAACCGTACCCATGCCTTTGGGACGTGGGTACGGGCCGTACCGCCATTGTTGGGGTGACGTAGGGGTGGGCATGGTACGACCCATACCCATGCCTTTGGGACGTGGGTACGGGCCGTACAGCCATTGTTGGGGTGCCGTAGGGGTACGGCCCGTACCCACGCCTGAAGCGCGTGGGTACGGGTCGTACCACGCCCACCCCTGCATCACCCCAACAATGGCGATACGGCCCGTACCCACATCCCAAAGGCATGGGTACGGGTCATACCACGCCCACCCCTACGTCACCCCAACAATGGAGGTGCGGCCAGTACCCACGTCCCAAAGGCATGGGTACGGGTCGTAACATGCCCACCCCTACGTCACCCCAACAATGGAGGTACGGCCCGTACCCACGTCCCAAAGGCATAGGTACGGGTCGTACCACGCCCACCCCTACGTCACCCTAACAATGGCGGTACGGCCCGTACCCACGTCCCAAAGGCATGGGTACAAGTCGTACCATGCCCACCTGTTGGACCCGGCCTCGTGGCGTGGTCCTTACCCCCGGGGATTGTGCCCGTTCCCCGCCCCGGCCTTCACGGGCCACCCTTCTGAACTGCACCGAGGCCCTTCATCCTGAGCTGCACGAGGTCGCATACCTCTCGTGGCTCCGCCATCTTGTTGGTATCCACGTGACTCTGTGCGCCAGCCAGCGCGACCCCGCTCAACCCGGCCTCGACCCCAGCGAAGCCCCGACATCGGGGCACCATGAACTGGCCAGGGGGTGCCGCAGGAACCATTCATCGCCCCCGGCGGAGGACAGTATCGATGGGACCCCCAACTGTCCTCCCCTCTCGAGGTGTGATCGCCCTGCAACTCCCTGGGGCCTGGCGCCTCTCCTGCTGGGCGTCTGGCCACCGCCACCCGGCCTCTCCGCCCCCCCCGGGCGCCTGAGTCCGGACATCAAAGGGCTCCAGACCTATATCTGGGGCGACCCCGCCACAGATCGGCAGTTGTATCCCGGAGTCGAGAGCCCTGCTGATTGAATCGCGGCTGACCCTACGGAGAAGAACTCTTGTCGGAACCATCACGAGCCCTGCTGACTGCGTCGCAGCTCCTTCTTGTGAACACTTTGAAGCCACCTGGAACATCGGAGCCCTGCTGACGCTGTCGCAGCCCAACCTCGCTGAAACCTCCCTCGGAGCCCTGCTGACGACGTCGCGGCTCGAGCTGAGCAGAAACCATCTTGAGAGCCCTGCTGATTGGATCGCGGCTCTCCACGAACTGTACGCCAGAGCCCTGCTGACACCGTCGCGGCTCGACCCCTCCGAGATCCGGAGGTCCTCCAGCTTGAGGATAAGAACTGGGCCCAAGGTACCCTCGTACCGCACTCCTGCCAAAGACTGTCCCGCTACCCCTACCCTTCCAAAGAGACACTGAGACTTTTGGTGGATCCCTCGATCCCTTCGTGTAAATATTGACCTCGTAACCTTTTTATTGCTGATAAAGAATTGCTTGTCTTGAGACAACCTCCTTGAGTCCGGTGTGGTGGTGTTACTGTGCTAGTACGTGATAGGAGAAGGATCTCTCAGGAGACTTCTCGGCAGCGCTCGGCTACTTCGTACAGTGTGAGGGCCCCCCCCCTTGGTGGTCTCGCCGACTCCTCGGGGTCCGCCTTCCAACATTTGGTGGCCAGCGACGGGATACGAGCCGAACGCAGTACGTACCAGCCAGTACCCACTAGCTACCCATCCAAACGTACAGTAATCATGAGCAGCCAGGAAAACAACGCGACAATGGAGTTCCAGCCCGAACGGCTGGAAGAATATATGCACAAAGAGTTAAAACAGTTCTGCAAAGACAAAGGCATTGCAACCACCGGCCTAGGTACCAAAGAGGACATGCAGAAAGCTCTGAGGACATGGCTGGAGGCCGGGGCGGGCCCCTCCCAGGAAAAGGGTCCCTTGCCCCTGACTGAGACCACATCAACCGCACTGGCTCCGGCAACCGGAGGAAGAAAGAGCCTAGAAACCGGCCTCTCCGAAGAAGAAATGCAAGAGCGGGAGAATGTCCGGAACCACGAGCTAGAGCTCGCACGACTGCGGCTGGACGGCGAACTCCAGCTGGCGGAAAAGAAACTGGCCCTAGAGCAGCTACGGCTTCAAGAGGAGATAGAGGAGAAGAGACGACACCGGGAGTTGGAGGAAAAGAAACTGATCCTTGAGCACGAGCGCAGTCTCAAGGAGCTCGAAATCAAGGCCAAGAACGGAGGCACCAACGCCCCCAGTACTAGAGACCATCTACCGCCGTCCGAGACCAAGGTACATATCCCGAAAGAGGTCGTCAAGGAGTACTACAAGAATGACGACATCCAACAATGGTTCAAGGCCTACGAGGTGGCCATGGCCTCTCATCGGGTGCCCCGGAAAGACTGGGGCGCGGGCCTGTGGGGGCGGTTCCTGAGTGAGGGTCGAGACACACTGCTCCAGCTGCCGGAGGAGGTGATAACCTCCTACGATCACATGAAGGAGGCCCTGCTCACCCGCTACGGGCTAACCGCGGAAATGTACCGCCAGCGGTTCAGAGACTGCAAGAAAATCCCGGGTACCACCTTGGTGGAGTATGTGGACTTTTTCAGTCGGGCCCTAGAAGGGTGGATCAAAGGTAGCAAAGTAACCACCTACGGGCAGCTGGTCGACCTCATCGTGTGGGAACATCTCTCCAACAATTGCTTTGTGGAACTGAGACAGCACCTCCTCGACAGCAAAATGACCGACCCGCGAAAACTCGCCGTCGAGGCCGATCGATGGGTCAACTCCCGGGTCCCCCGGAACTCAATGGGGGAGTACCAGAGGAACCCCACCGGGCCCCCCCGCCAACGCGGTGGAGGGGGAGGGCCGAACAGGAACCGAGACCCTCCCGCCGGGGCCCCCAGGAGCCCCCCTCGAGGGCCACCGCAGCTACAACTCTCCCGAGCCTAGCCCGAAGGGGGGCGCCCCCGGCCAGATCCGGACCACGGCCACCAGTAACGTGCTACGGCTGCCAACAAACAGGACACTATGCCAGCGATCCGGTCTGCCCCCTGAACCGAAGAAACGGGGCCGGCGGGCCCCCGCCCCGACAGCTGGCGGCCGCCGCCCTGGGAGGAGAAGAAGAGGAAGAGGAGACCCTCGACCGAGGGACCACTGAATGGGAGCCGGCAGCCATGTCCCTGGTCTGCCTGGGTAGCCGAGAAATGGTGCCCTGCACCCCCATCCCAAGCAACACCCAGAAGTACCAGCAGCAGGTCACGGTCAATGGACAACGGGCCGAAGCCCTTCGTGACACCGGCGCCAGTGTCACCGCTGTCCGCTGCCACCTGGTGACCCCCGGACAGATCCTACCGAATGTGCTGTGCCCCGTCCGGACGGCCGACAACAGCGAAAGCCTGTGTCAGATGGCCCTGGTCCCCTTCGAGTGGGGAGGGGTGACGGGCCTGCTGAAGGTGACGGTACGCGACGACGCCCCCGTCGACTGCCTCCTGGGGAACGACTTGGAGAGTTCCCCCTGGGCTCAAGTAGAGCGACGAGAGCACCTCCGAATGCTGGGACTATCTGACTGGGCCTGCGCCATAACCCGGTCCATGACCGCCCGGGCCCCCCGCTCGTCCTCGGCCTCCGGGGCCGCCCAGCCCGAGGGGCTCGCACCCCCTCCCGCCAGCAGCGAGGGGGAGGGGGAGGCGGACACCGACCCTGGACCTAGTGAATCCTCCCCCGAAGAGATGGTTTCCCCGTGCGCCCTACCAGAGCTGACACAATGGCGACACGAAGGGGGCCCCACCCGGGAGCAGTTCCAACAAGAGCAGCAGTCCTGCCCCACTCTCGAAGGGGTCCGCCAGCAAGCGTCCGCCCAAACCAACGGGGACCAGACCGGCACCCACTGGGTCTACTGGGCCGAGGGCCTGCTTTACAGTGAGCAAAAAGTGGCAGAACTCGGGGCCAGCCGAGTGTTGGTGGTTCCCCTCCGCTTCCGGGAGTTCCTGCTCAACCTGGCACATGATGTGCCCCTCGCCGGACACTTGGGGCAAGACAAGACGTACAGCCATCTGGTGACCCACTTCTACTGGCCCCGGATGCGGAGAGATGTGGACAACCACTGCCGGTCCTGCCAGACCTGCCAAGCCAGCGGGAAGACGGGGGGTCGGGTCAAGGCCCTCCTACAACTCTTTCCAGCCGTCAGCACCCCGTTCGAACGGGTCAGAATCGATATCGTGGGGCCCCTGGACCCCCAGACCGCCCTGGGCCACCGCTTCATCCTGGTCCTCGTGGACCACGCCACCAGGTACCCGGAGGCGGTCCCGCTAAGAACTATAACGGCCCCCGTGGTAGGCCGGGCCTTAATGGGGATCTTCTCCCGAGTGGGATTTCCCCGCGAAGTGGTGAGCGACAGAGGCACGAACTTTATTTCCAGGTACATGCGGTCCCTGTGGCAGCAGTGCGGGGTCACATACAAGTTCACGACCCCCTATCACCCTCAGGGGAACGGACTGGTTGAGCGGTTCAACAGAACACTAAAGGGAATGATCCAGGGCCTGGAAGAGCCCCTCAGGCGGAGATGGGATGTCCTGCTGCCGTGCCTCCTGTTTGCCTATCGGGAGGTCCCGCAGAAGTCCCTGGGGTTCAGCCCGTTTGAACTATTGTACGGACACCCGGTCCGCGGACCGCTCAGCCTGGTCAAGGAGGGCTGGGAGACGAAGCCCCAAGGCGCCCCTCCTGACGTCTACCGATACCTCCTGACCCTCCGAAACCAGACCCGCAAGTTCCGAGCCATGGCCGAAGCCAACCTCGAGGCCAGCCAGGAGGACATGAAGAGGTGGTACGATCAGAACTCCTCTACCATAGAATTCGAGCCAGGTCAGAAAGTATGGGTCATGGCCCCGGTTGAACCCGGCGCCCTCCAGGACAAGTGGACCGGGCCCTTCAAGGTGGTGGAGAGGAAAAGTCCCGTCACCTACCTGGTCGACCTGGAGTCCCCCCGGAACCCCCTCCGGGTCCTACATGCTAACAGGCTAAAACCGCACTTTGCCCGGACCGAACTGAGCCTGCTACTGGCGACCGACGAGGGGGGCGAGGACGACTCCGAGCCCTTGCCCGACCTCTTGCAGTCCAACGTCCATGATGGATCAATCAAAGGTATCCAACTCGCCTCTTCCCTGACTCCGGAACAGCGCAACGACTGCCAGCAACTGCTGCAGGACTACGCAGCCCTCTTCTCCCTCACCCCGGGGGTGACCCACTGGTGCGTCCACGACGTCGACACCGGGGAGAGCCAACCCGTGCGACACAGAGCCTACCGGGTACCCGACAGAGTGCGGGCCTGCATCCAGGCCGAAGTAACGAAGATGCTGGCCCTGGGGGTCATCGAACCCTCCGACAGCCCGTGGGCCAGCCCTGTCGTCCTGGTGCCAAAGGCCGCAGCTCCTGGCCACCCCCCGGAGTTACGATTCTGCGTGGACTACCGAGCCCTGAATGCAGTGACCAAGACGGACGCCCACCCTATACCCCGGGCCGACGAACTCATCAACCGCTTAGGGTCCGCTCGCTACTTGAGCACGCTGGACCTCACCGCCGGGTACTGGCAGATCCAGCTCACCCCCGGCGCCCAAGAAAGATCCGCCTTTTCGACCCCGGATGGGCATTACCACTTTCGGGTGATGCCCTTCGGAATGAAGAACGCCCCGGCCACTTTCCAAAGACTGGTGAACAAGAATTTGGCCGGGCTTGAGGCCTTCAGCGCGGCCTACCTAGATGACATTGCCGTGTACAGCAACAACTGGGCAGAGCACCTCCTTCACATTAAAGCCGTCCTGGCCGCCCTCCAGCGGGCCGGGCTCACAATCAAGGCCAGCAAATCCCAGATCGGCCACGGATCCGTGACCTATCTGGGCCATCAAGTAGGGAGCGGGCAGGTGGCCCCTCTCCAACCGAAAATAGACGCCATCCAGGCCTGGGAACCCCCCACTACCCAGACCGCTGTCCGGGCCTTCCTGGGTCTCACCGGATACTACCGGCGGTTTATCCGGGACTATGGGAGCATTGTTGGCCCCCTCACAGAGCTAACGTCCAAAAAGCAGCCCAAGAATGTGCACTGGACACCCCGCTGCCAAGCAGCCTTCGACACCCTAAAGACAGCCATGTGTACCGCCCCGGTGCTGCAGGCCCCTGACTACAATAAGGAGTTCGTGGTGCAGACGGACGCCTCCGAGTATGGGATCGGGGCCGTCCTGTCCCAGGCCGATGAAAAGGGGCTCGACCGACCAGTGGCCTTCATCAGCGGACGGCTACTGCCCCGGGAGCAACGATGGAGCACTATTGAGCGTGAGGCCTTCGCTGTAGTGTGGGCCCTCAAGAAGCTCCGGCCCTACCTCTTCGGTACCCACTTCCGGGTCCAGACCGACCACCGGCCCCTGCGGTGGTTAATGCAAATGCGGGGCGAGAACCCCAAGCTACTGCGATGGTCCATCTCACTACAAGGGATGGACTTTGACGTTGAACACCGGCCCGGCAATGACCACGCCAACGCCGACGGCCTGTCCCGCTTCTTCCGCCTTGACGAGGAGAATCCCCAAGGAGATGGGTGACTCTCCATGCCTTCGGCTGGGGGGATGCCTGTTGGACCCGGCCTCGTGGCGTGGTCCTTACCCCCGGGGATTGTGCCCGTTCCCCGCCCCGGCCTTCACGGGCCACCCTTCTGAACTGCACCGAGGCCCTTCATCCTGAGCTGCACGAGGTCGCATACCTCTCGTGGCTCCGCCATCTTGTTGGCATCCACGTGACTCTGTGCGCCAGCCAGCGCGACCCCGCTCAACCCGGCCTCGACCCCAGCGAAGCCCCGACATCGGGGCACCACGAACTGGCCAGGGGGTGCCGCAGGAACCATTCATCGCCCCCGGCGGAGGACAGTATCGATGGGACCCCCAACTGTCCTCCCCTCTCGAGGTGTGATCGCCCTGCAACTCCCTGGGGCCTGGCGCCTCTCCTGCTGGGCGTCTGGCCACCGCCACCCGGCCTCTCCGCCCCCCCCAGGCACCTGGGTCCGGACATCAAAGGGCTCCAGACCTATATCTGGGGCGACCCCGCCACAGATCGGCAGTTGTATCCCGGAGTCGAGAGCCTTGCTGATTGAATCGCGGCTGACCCTACGAAGAACTCTTGTCGGAACCATCACGAGCCCTGCTGACTGCGTCGCGGCTCCTTCTTGTGAACACTTTGAAGCCACCTGGAACATCGGAGCCCTGCTGACGCTGTCGCGGCCCAACCTCGCTGAAACCTCCCTCGGAGCCCTGCTGACGACGTCGCGGCTCGAGCTGAGCAGAAACCATCTTGAGAGCCCTGCTGATTGGATCGCGGCTCTCCACGAACTGTACGCCAGAGCCCTGCTGACGCCGTCGCGGCTCGACCCCTCCGAGATCCGGAGGTCCTCCAGCTTGAGGATAAGAACTGGGCCCCAGGTACCCTCGTACCGCACTCCTGCCAAAGACTGTCCCGCTACCCCTACCCTTCCAAAGAGACACTGAGACTTTTGGTGGATCCCTCGATCCCTTCGTGTAAATATTGACCTCGTAACCTTTTTATTGCTGATAAAGAATTGCTTGTCTTGCGACAACCTCCTTGAGTCCGGTGTGGTGGTGTTACTGTGCTAGTACGTGATAGGAGAAGGATCTCTCAGGAGACTTCTCGGCAGCGCTCGGCTACTTCGTACAGTGTGAGGGCCCCCCCCTTGGTGGTCTCGCCGACTCCTCGGGGTCCGCCTTCCAACACCACCCCTACATCACCCCAACAATGGCGGTACGGCCCGTACCCATGCATTTGGGACGTGGGTATGGGCCGTACCGCCATTGTTGGGGTGCCATAGGGGTACGGCCCGTACCCATGCCTTAAGAGCGTGGGTATGGGTCGTACCACGCCAGTGGACAGACACATAGGGGTGTGTGGCCATCAGCCCCAGCAGTGCCCAGACATAGGAGGGGTGGGTGCAGAGTCCTCCCAGCAGTGCCCAGACATAGGAGGGGTGGGTGAAAAGTCCTCCCAGCACTGCCTAGACATAGGAGGGGTGGGTGCAGAGTCCTCCCAGCAGTGCCCACACACAGGAGGGGTGGGTGCAGAGTCCTCCCAGCAGTGCCCAGACATAGGAGGTGTAGGTGCAGAGTCCTCCCTGCAGTGCCCAGACATAGGAGGGGTGGGTGCCTATCACTCCCAGCAGTGCCCAGACACAGGAGGGGTGGGTGCAGAGTCCTCCGAGCAGTGCCCAGACATAGGAGGGGTGGGTGCAGAGTCCTCCAGCAGTACCCAGACACAGGAGGGGTGGGTGCAGAGTCCTCCCAGCAGTGCCCAGACACAGGAGGGGTGGGTGCAGAGTCCTCCCAGCAGTGCTCAGACATCAATCAATCAATCAATCAATCAGTGACACTTGTAAAGCGCGCTACATACCCGTAGGGTCTCAAGGCGCTGGGGGGGGGGGGGTGCCGCTACTGCTCGAACAGCCAGGTCTTCAGCTTCTTCCTGAAGGAGAGGTGGTCTTGGGTCAGGCGCAGGTCGGACGGGAGGGAGTTCCAGGTCTTGGCGGCCAGGTAGGAGAAGGACCTTCCTCCTGTAGTTGCTCTGCGGATGCGGGGGACGGCGGCGAGGGCGTGGTTGGCTGATCGGAGGTGGCGTTTGGGAGCGTAGAAGTTGACTCGGTTGTTGAGGTAGCTCGGGCCTTGGTCGTGTAGGGCTTTGTGTGCGTGGGTGAGGAGGCGGAAGGTGATTCTCTTGTTGATGGGGAGCCAGTGAAGGTCTCTCAGATGTCCGGAGATGTGGCTGGATCGTGGGATGTCGAGGATGAGTCTGGCTGAGGCGTTTTGGATCCGCTGGAGTCTCTTCTGGAGCTTGGCGGTGGTCCCGGCGTAGAGGGCGTTGCCGTAGTCCAGTCGGCTGGTGACGAGGGCCTGGGTGACGGTCTTCCTGGTCTCTGTGGGGATCCACCAGAAGATCTTCCGTAGCATGCGTAGGATGTTGAAGCACGCCGAGGAGACGCTGTTGACTTGCCTGGTCATGGAGAGGGAGGAGTCCAGGATGAAGCCCAGGTTACGTGCATGGTCTGTCGGTTTGGGTGCGGTGCCCAGGGCGGGAGGCCACCAGGAGTCGTCCCAGGCGGAGGGAGAGGAGCCCAGGATGAGGACCTCCGTCTTGTCCGAGTTCAGTTTCAGGCGGCTGGTCGTCATCCATTCGGCTACCTCTTTCATCCCTTCGTGTAGGTTGGCTCTGGCGGCGGCGGGGTTGTTGGTCAGGGAGAGGATCAGCTGGGTGTCGTCGGCGTAGGAGATGATGCTGAGGTGGTGTTTGCGTACGATGGCCGCGAGGGGGCTCATGTAGACGTTGAAGAGGGTGGGGCTCAGGGATGATCCTTGGGGGACGCCGCAGATGACTTCGGAGGCCTCTGACTTGTAAGGTGGTAGGCGGACTCGCTGTGTTCTTCCGTCGAGGAAGGAGATGATCCATTCCAGCGCCTTGTCCTGGATTCCGATGTTGCTGAGGCGCCGTATTAGGGTGCGGTGGCAGACCGTGTCGAATGCCGCGGAGAGGTCTAGGAGGATGAGGGCCGCTGTTTCTCCATTGTCCATCAGGGCTCGGATGTCATCGGTGGCGGTGATGAGGGCGGTCTCGGTGCTGTGTTTGGCTCGGAAGCCGGACTGTGAGGGGTCGAGGGATCCGTTCGTCTCGAGGAAGGCGGCCATCTGCTTGTTGACGGTCTTCTCGATGACTTTGGCTGGAAACGGGAGAAGCGAGATGGGGCGGTAATTCTTGAGGTCGGTGGGGTCCGCTGTTGGTTTCTTGAGTAGAGCGCTGAGTTCGGCGTGTTTCCAGCTCTCGGGGAAGATGGCGGTGTCGAAGGATGTGTTGATGATGTCTCGCAGGTGGGGTGCGATGACAGCGTCGGCCTTGTTGAAGATGTGGTGGGGGCAGGGGTCGGTTGGTGATCCGGAGTGGATGGAGTTCATCGTGCGGATGGTGTCTTCTGTGCTGATCGGGGTCCAGGCGTGGAGGGTGGTGGTGGGGGGGCTGGCTGGTCGGTCGTGGTGTGCGTTGGTTGGTTGTTGAAACTGCTGTGTATGTCCGCGATCTTGTTGTGGAAGTATGAAGCCAGGGAGTTGCAGAGGTCTTGCGAAGGGGTGATGTCGTTGTTTCCCGCGTTGGGGTTGGAAAGCTCTTTCACGATGTTGAAGAGTTCCTTGCTGTTGTGTGCGTTGTTGTCCAACCGGTCCTTGAATGCTGTTCTCTTGGCGGCGCGGATCAGCTGGTGGTGTTTCCGGGTGGCAAGTTTGTAGGAGGTCCTGTTGTCCGGTGTCGGATCCCTTTTCCAGACTTTCTCGAGGGCTCGGCAGTTCTTCTTGGAGCTCTTGAGTTCGTCGGTGAACCATGGGGCCTTCTTGCTGCCGGGTCTGCTAGGCGGGGTCCTCAGCGGGGCGAGTTCGTCCGCGCAGTTGCTGATCCACTTCGTGATGTTATCGGCGGCCTGGCTGGGGTTCGCTGAGCTGGCAGGAGGGTGTTGGCTCAGGGAGGTGGCGAGCTGGTCTGCTGTGATCTTGTTCCAGCTTCTGCGGGCGGTGTGTTGCTGGTGTTGGTGGGTCGTTGTTCTCTTGAAGGTGAAGTGGACGCAGCTGTGGTCCGTCCATTGAAGCTCTGTGGCGTGGCTGAAGTCGATGTCTGTGCTGGATGAGAAGACGGCGTCGAGTGTGTGTCCGGCGAGGTGGGTGGGGGTGGACACCAGTTGCTTGAGTCCCAGGTTGGCGAGGTTGTCGAGCAGGGTGCTGGTGTTGTGGTCGTTGTTGTTCTCCAGATGGAAGTTGAGGTCTCCCAGGAGGATGTAGTCAGCGGAGGGGAGGGCGTGCGGGCTGACGAAGTCGGCGATGTCGTCGCTGAATTGCGTGCGTGGTCCAGGGGGTCGGTAGATCAGGGTGCCTCTGAGGGTGGTGTTCGGGTTGGTGTGGATCTGGAAATGCAGGTGTTCGGCGCTGGTCAGGGTGTTGTCGGTGCTGGTCGTGAGGCGGATGGTGTTCCTGTGGATGATGGCGATGCCTCCTCCCATCTGGTTGGCGTTTCGGTCCCTCCGGACGATCTTGTAGCCCTCTGGGATAGCGATGGCGATGTCGGGAGCTGAAGAGGCGTTCATCCAGGTCTCCGTGAGGAAGGCAACGTCTGGGGCTGTGGTGTCGAGGAGGTTCCAGAGTTCGATGGCGTGTCTGTGGACGGAGCGGGTGTTGAGGAGGATGCACTTGAGGTGGGTGCTGCTGGAGTTCGACTTGGCGGGTGCTGGTGCGGGGCTGGTCCGGCTGCAGGAGAACTTGCAGGCGTGGCAGCTGAATGGTCCGTGGGTGCGTCTTGGAGTGGCTTGGTGGCATTCTGGGTGTCGGCCGGTGTTGAGAGCGGTGAGGGTGGCGGCTGAGTACGTCAGGCGGGTCGGTCGGGCTCTACGGGGGCCAGGGGTCCTGGCACTGGGCGCGGTCCAGGCGCGGACGGGCGCAGACGGGCTTACCTTTGGCGCGCCTTCGGCGCACAATCGGCGCGCCCGCTGCGCGTGACCGCTGCGCGTTCGCACGGTCGCCATTTAAGGCGAAGTGCGCGGGTGGGCGGGGCAGCTGGGAGGCGGGAGCGGGGAGGGTTACAGAAGAAAAAGGGGCGGGGACAAGCGGCGGTGGCGGGAAGGGAGGGCGGGGGGCGGAGCGGTAGGCGGACAACCAGGAAGGAGGGTACACACGATACAATACTGAACAGGCACAAAATAGCGACAAAAACGGGGAAAAGCAGAGAAAACAACAGATCAGTGAGACAAGCACAAATACCTGACAAAACACACGATACAATACTGAACAGGCACAAAATAGCGACAAAAACGGGGAAAAGCAGAGAAAACAACAGATCAGTGAGACAAGCACAAATACCTGACAAAACAACCAAAACAAGGGGAAAAAGTGCTCGCAGCGGCGGCAGCCGGTGAACGAGGCAAAAACGAGGCAGCAGCGAGGCAAGGGGCACACGCAGCAGCTGGTGGCCGTGCGGCGCGGGGGTGTCCCACAAGTGGGTCACACTCACCTGCGTCGCACGGTCGCCATTTAAGGCCAAGTGCGCGGGTGGGCGGGGCAGCTGGGAGGCGGGAGCGGGGAGGGTTACAGAAGAAAAAGGGGCGGGGACAAGCGGCGGTGGCGGGAAGGGAGGGCGGGGGGCGGAGCGGTAGGCGGACAACCAGGAAGGAGGGTACACACGATACAATACTGAACAGGCACAAAATAGCGACAAAAACGGGGAAAAGCAGAGAAAACAACAGATCAGTGAGACAAGCACAAATACCTGACAAAACAACCAAAACAAGGGGAAAAAGTGCTCGCAGCGGCGGCAGCCGGCGAACGAGGCAAAAACGAGGCAGCAGCGAGGCAAGGGGCACACGCAGCAGCTGGTGGCCGTGCGGCGCGGGGGTGTCCCACAAGTGGGTCACACTCACCTGCGTCGCACGGTCGCCATTTAAGGCCAAGTGCGCGGGTGGGCGGGGCAGCTGGGAGGCGGGAGCGGGGAGGGTTACAGAAGAAAAAGGGGTGGGGACAAGCGGCGGTGGCGGGAAGGGAGGGCGGGGGGCAGAGCGGTAGGCGGACAACCAGGAAGGAGGGTACACACGATACAATACTGAACAGGCACAAAATAGCGACAAAAACGGGGAAAAGCAGAGAAAACAACAGATCAGTGAGACAAGCACAAATACCTGACAAAACAACCAAAACAAGGGGAAAAAGTGCTCGCAGCGGCGGCAGCCGGCGAACGAGGCAAAAACGAGGCAGCAGCGAGGCAAGGGGCACACGCAGCAGCTGGTGGCCGTGCGGCGCGGGGGTGTCCCACAAGTGGGTGGGGTGGGTGCAGAGTCCTCACAGCAGTGCCCAGACATAGAAGGGGTGGGTGCAGAGTCCTCCCAGCAGTGCCCAGACATAGGAGGGGTGGGTGCCTATCACTCCCATCAGTGCCCAGACATGGGAGAGGTGGGTGCCTATCACTCCCAGCAGTGCCCAGACACAGGAGGGGTGGGTGCAGAGTCCTCCCAGCAGTGCCCAGACAAAGGAGGGGTGGGTGCAGAGACCTCCCAGCAGTGCTCATACATAGGAGGGGTGGGTGCAGAGTCCTCCCAGCAGTGCCCAGACATAGGATCGTTGGGTGCCTATCACTCCCAGCAGTGCCCAGACATGGGAGGGGTGGGTGCCTATCACTCCCAGCAGTGCCCAGACACAGGAGGGGTGGGTGCAGAGTCCTCCCAGCAGTGCTCAGACACAGGAGGGGTGGGTGCCTATCACTCCCAGCAGTGCCCAGACATGGGAGGGGTGGGTGCCTATCACTCCCAGCAGTGCCCAGACACAGGAGGGGTGGGTGCAGAGTCCTCCCAGCAGTGCCCAGACACAGGAGGGGTGGGTGCAGAGTCCTCCCAGCAGTGCCCAGACATAGGAGGGGTGAGTGCAGAGTCCTCCCAGCTGTGCCCAGGCACAGGAGGGGTGGGTGCCTATCACTCCCAGCAGTGCCCAGACACAGGAGGGGTGGGTGCTGAGTCCTCTCAGCAGTGCCCAGACATAGGAGGGGTGGGTGCCTATCACTCCCAGCAGTGCCCAGACATGGGAGGGGTGGGTGCCTATCATTCCCAGCAGTGCCCAGACACAGGAGGGGTGGGTGCAGAGTCCTCACAGCTGTGCCCAGACACAGGAGGGGTGGGTGCAGAGTCCTCCCAGCAGTGCCCAGACATAGGAGGGGTGGGTGCCTATCACTCCCAGCAGTGCCCAGACATGGGAGGGGTGGGGGCCTATCACTCCCAGCAGTGCCTAGACACAGGAGGGGTGGGTGCAGAGTCCTCCCAGCAGTGCCCAGACAGAGGAGGGGTGGGTGCAGAGTCCTCCCAGCAGTGCCCAGACATAGGAGGGGTGTGTGCCTATTACACCCAGCAGTGCCCAGACACAGGAGGGGTGGGTGCAGAGTCCTCCCAGCAGTGCCCAGACATAGGAGGGGTGGGTGCAGAGTCCTCCCAGCAGTGCCCAGACATAGGAGGGGTGTGTGCCTATTACTCCCAGCAGTGCCCAGACACAGGAGGGGTGGGTGCAGAGTCCTCCCAGCAGTGCCCAGACATAAGAGGGGTGGGTGCAGAGTCCTCCCAGCAGTTCCCAGACACAGGAGGGGTGGGTGCAGAGTCCTCCCAGCAGTGCCCAGACACAGGAGGGGTGGGTGCAGAGTCCACCCAGCAGTGCCCAGACATAGGAGGGGTGGGTGCCTATCACTCCCAGCAGTGCCCAGACATGGGAGGGGTGGGGGCCTATCACTCCCAGCAGTGCCCAGACACAGGAGGGGGGGTGCAGAGTCCTCCCAGCAGTGCCCAGACACTGGAGGGGTGGGTGCAGAGTCCTCCCAGCAGTGCTCAGACATAGGAGGGGTGGGTGCAGAGTCCTCCCAGCAGTGCCCAGACATAGGAGGGGTGGGTGCAGAGTCCTCCCAGCAGTGCCCAGACATAGGAGGGGTGGGTGCAGAGTCCTCCCAGCAGTGCCCAGACATAGGAGGGGTGGGTGCCTATCACTCCGAGCAGTGCCCAGAATTGGGAGGGGTGGGTGCCTGTTGGACAGGCCACCCAGAGGGCTTGCTCCCTCCCCGCACGACAGGGCCCGAGCTCCGGCCCACCAGGCATACCCCCGCGACAAGCACCTGTACCCCGTCTCCCGACGGATCTTCTACCCTCGGACCACTACTCATCACGGGGTCCAGCCCCACCAGCTTCCCCGGCCGGGTCAAGCCTCCATCTTGGGCCCTGCACCACGCGGCCGCGTGGCCTCACCCCGACCCCAACCCCGGGCCTGGCCGGCCCCGACATCCCGGCACCACCATCCACCCAGGAGGTGAGCGGATCACTTGGCAGGTCAATGGGAGAACGAGGTGTCAAAGGCTCTCCCTCGCCAGGTGCCGATCGCCCCCCCGCTCCCCCAGGCACTGGCTCCACCCCCTGCTGGGTTTCTGGACACCTTCATCCCGGACCCCCCGACCTCCAAGTGCGAGGGTCCGGACATCAAAGGGCACCAGCCCTATAACTGGGACAGCTCCGGAGCAGGAAGGCAGTTGTATCCTGGAGTCGAGAGACACCGAGTGAACTCAGCCTTGACGGCCTACTGGCGCTGCCGTAGCCCGCTCTTGTGACCCACCGTTCTGCCTGCTGGCGCTGCCGCGGCCTTCTGCAACCTCCATCCTCACCGGGACCTGCTGGCGCTGCCGCGGACCGTACATCGACCATCTTCCTGGGACCTGCTGGCGCTGCCGCGGCCCGTTGTAACAACCATCTGCACCGGGACCTGCTGGCGCTGCCGCGGACCATACATCGACCATCTTCCTGGGACCTGCTGGCGCTGCCGCGGCCCGTTGTAACAACCACCTTCACCGGGACCTGCTGGCGCTGCCGCGGACCGTACATCGACCATCTTCCTGGGACCTGCTGGCGCTGCCGCGGCCCGTTGTAACAACCATCTGCACCGGGACCTCCTGGCGCTGCCGCGGACCGTACATCGACCATCTTCCTGGGACCTGCTGGCGCTGCCGCGGCCCGTTGTAACAACCACCTTCACCGGGACCTGCTGGCGCTGCCGCGGACCGTACATCGACCATCTTCCTGGGACCTGCTGGCGCTGCCGCGGCCCGTTGTAACGACCATCATCACCGGGGCCTGCTGGCGCTGCCGCGGCCCGTACCACCTAACCACCAAGCTCGAGGATTGTGAGCCCATCATCTCATCCGAACTACCTGACTGGTAAACAGACTGTCCCGCTACCCCCTTTCCTACCTTGCGAGACTCGAATCGAGGGGACCCCTGAGTCCAGACCTCCTTGTACCATTCAACCGTACCCTTAAGAAGTGCTTATAAAGAACACTGAACCTTCTCCGTGTGTGGTATCTGTCTGTGGGGGGAAGTTACTTGTCTGTCCGATCGCTGGAGACGGTTCTCCCCGGAGACCTCTCCTCCTGACCCCGGCCGACCCCCCCGGTCCGTCTACCTTTTCTAACATTGGTGGCCAGCGGCGCGATCCGAATCAACGCGTAATCGTACAGAGAGTAGCTCACCCCACGACAGAAACACGATGTCGACCAAAGATAGCAGCCCCACCGAGAAATTCCAAATGGAGAAATTAGAGGAATACAACCACCGCGAACTGAGACAATTTTGCATAGAACTTGGCATTGCTACCACCGGCCTAAGTACCAAGGATGATCTAAAGCGCGCCCTTGAGTCATGGACAGAAACTGGGGTCGCAGGATCCTCCGACCAAAGCAGCGTCACACCAGACCAAAACAGCATCACACCAGAGGGGAACACCACGGCTCCCGAGGAGCGGGGAACAGGCCTCTCACAGGAGGAGATCCGAGAAAGAGACAGAATCAGATTACACGAGTAGGAGATGGCCCGACTCAAGATGGATGGGGAACTCAAGTTAGCTGAACAGAAACTCAACCTCGAGCACATGCGGCTCCGAGATGAACGAGAAGAGAAGCAGAGACAGAGAGAGCTGGAGGAGAAAAAAATAACGCACGAGCACGAGCGCCGACTAGCGGAGATAGAACTGCGAAAACAAAATAAGGAACTGGGGGTGCCTGAGCGACCACACACCCCGGGGCCAATTGAGAAAAAAGTCCATATTCCCAAGGATGTTGTCCGCGAATATGTCCGAGAAGACGACATACAGCAATGGTTTAAAGCCTATGAGATCGCCATGACCTCCCACCGGATCGACAGGAGTGATTGGGGAGCCGGACTTTGGGGGAGGTTTATCAACGAGGGTCGCGATGCCCTACTGCAGCTCCCAGATCACCAAATGTCGTCCTACGACCACATGAAGGCTGCCCTCCTCACCCGCTACGGCCTCACACCCGAGATGTACCGCCAGAGGTTCAGAGATTGCACCCGGATCCCAGGTACAACTTGGGTAGAGTATGTGAACTATTTCAGCCGTGCCTTCGAGGGTTGGATCAAGGGGAGTCAGGTCACCACCTACGACCAACTCTTCAACCTTATGGTATGGGAGCACCTGTCAAACAACTGTTTCGTCGAGCTCAGGCAGCACCTCCTCGACAGTAAGCTGACTGACCCCCGGCAGCTCGCCGCCGAAGCTGACCGATGGGAAAGCACCCGAGTGAACCGGAAAGGGCCACACGACCAGAACAGAAGCAGCCAAGGCCAGCACCGTCCTCGAGGAGGAGGAGGGGGCCAGGGTCGAGGGAGAGACGCCTTGCCGGCAACACCCATGGCCAGCACCCCGCTTCCGGCCGGCCGGGGCAACCCCCCGTTGCGGCCCGGGTTCCGAGCCAACGTCACGTGCCACCGGTGCCAGCGACTAGGCCACTACGCCAATGACCCGAGCTGCCCGCTAAACCAAACACCCAAGCCCCGCCAGATAGCGGCCGCCGCCCTGGGGGAAGAGCGATTATCGGAGGAACCCGAAGAGTATGAGCCGGCCCAGCAAGGGTGGGAACCGGCCGCCATGGTCCTGGCGTGCTTAGGGGGAAGAGACATGATCCCGCGGGCCCCCCTACCCGCCAACACCAGGAAATACGGTCAGTGGGTGACCATTAATGGACAGAGGGCCGAGGCCCTGCGTGACACCGGCGCCAGTGTGACGGCCGTCCGCTGTCACCTGGTGAAGCCCGAACAGATCCTGCCGAACATTCTCTGCCCCGTCCGCTCGGCAGATAACTCTGAGAGTATGTGTAAAATGGCCTGCGTCCCATTCGAATGGTGAGGGGTCTCCGGCCTGCTGAAAGTGAGGGTCCGGGACGATGCCCCCGTGGACTGCCTCCTGGGGAATGATCTCGAGAGTTCCCCGTGGGCCACCGTCGAGAGAAGAGAGCACCTGGGGATGCTGGGCCTCCCAGACTGGGCCTGCATAACCACCCGGTCCATGGCCGCCCGTGCCGCCCCCCGATCAGAAGAACCCGAATGGCCAGCCCCGCCGCCCCCGGTCGCCCCAGTAGAGGGCAACGGCGAGGCCGGCCTCCCGGACCCGACGACCGAAGAGGACGCGCAACCCCAGGACCTTCCGGATCTGGCTCAGTGGCGTCAGGAAGGGGGGCCCACCCCAGAACAGTTCCGCCAGGAACAAAAGACCTGTCCCTCCCTCGAGGGACTCCGCCAACAAGCCAGCGCCCAAAACGCAGGGGACGCCACCGGAACTCACTGGGTCTACTGGGATACCGACCTGCTCTACAGCGAGCAAAGAATCGCCGAGCTGGGGGCCGGTCGGGTTCTGGTGGTACCTCTCCGCTTCAGAGACTTTCTACTCAACTTAGCCCACGATGTCCCCCTGGCTGGACACCTGGGCCAGGACAAAACGTACAGTCGCCTAGTGACTCACTTTTTCTGGCCAAAAATGAGGAATGACGTCCTGAACCACTGCCGATCGTGCCCCACATGCCAAGCCAGCGGGAAGAGTGGTCGGAAGCTGAAAGCCCCTCTGCAACCCTTCCCTGTGGTCACCACCCCGTTCGAGAGGGTGGGGATAGACATTGTGGGGCCTCTGGACCCCCGCACGGCACAAGGACACAGGTTCATCTTAGTGCTAGTGGACCATGCCACCCGCTACCCCGAGGCGGTGCCCCTACGGACCGTGACAGCTCCGGTGGTTGGCCGGGCCCTCATGGGGATCTTCTCCCGGGTAGGCTTCCCCAGAGAAGTCATCAGCGACCGAGGCACAAATTTCATATCCAAATACATGAAGTCCCTCTGGCAACAATGCGGGGTCACCTACAGATTCACGACCCCCTATCACCCCCAAGGGAACGGACTAGTGGAGCGTTTCAACCGCACTCTCAAGGGGATGATTGGGGGATTGGAAGAGCCCCTCCGTCGCCAGTGGGATGTACTACTCCCGTGCCTCCTCTTCGCCTACCGGGAAGTTCCCCAGAAGTCCCTCGGTTTTAGCCCTTTCGAACTCCTGTACGGGCACCCTGTGCGAGGGCCCCTCAGCCTAGTCAAGGAAGGTTGGGAGATGGCCCCCCTAACAACCCCTCCAGATGTCTTCAAATACATCCTGGCCCTACGGAACCAGACCCGGCGCTTCAGGGAGATGGCCAAGGCGAACCTCGAGGCCAGCCAGGAGGACATGAAGAGGTGGTATGATCACAACGCCTCCTCCGTTGAATTCGAGCCTGGTCAGCAGGTATGGGTGATGTCCCCCACCGAACCATGTGCCTTGCAAGATAAGTGGACGGGGCCCTTCAAAGTGGTCGAGCGCAAAAGCCCCGTCACTTACCTCATCGACCTGGGGACCTCCCGGAACCCCCTTCGGGTCCTCCACACCAACCGACTCAAACCACACTTTGTGCGCTCAGAACTCAGCCTCCTGATGGCTACGGACAGCGGGGCAGAGGAAGACTCCGACCCCCTCCCGGATCTTCTGAAGGCCCAGGAGAACGACGGCTCCGTGGACGGGGTCCGGCTCTCTGACGCCCTCACTTCGGAGCAACGCCAGGACTGCCGGAACCTCCTGCTGCAATTCGCTGCCCTGTTCTCCCTCACCCCGGGGTCACCCCTTGGTGTTTGCACGACGTAGACACCGGGGACAGTCCCCCTGTCCGACACCGGGCCTACCGCGTACCAGATCGGGTACGGGCCTGCATACAAGAGGAAGTGGCCAAGATGCTCACGATCGGGGTCATCGAGCCCTCGGACAGTCCCTGGGCCAGTCCGGTTGTATTGGTTCCCAAAGCCGCTGCCCCCGGCACCGCACCTGAACTGAGGTTCTGCGTCGACTACCGGGGCTTGAACGCGGTCACCCGGACCGACGCTCATCCCATCCCCCGAGCAGACGAGCTGATCGACCGGCTGGGGGCCGCCCGCTACCTTAGTATCTTCGACCTAACAGCAGGCTACTGGCAGATCGGCCTCACACCCAGGGCTCAGGAGCGGTCAGCCTTCTCTACCCCCGATGGCCACTATCAATTCAAGGTCATGCCCTTTGGCATGAAGAATGCCCCCGCCACGTTTCAACGCCTTGTAAACCAGGTCTTGGCGGGGCTCGAAGAGTTCAGTGCTGCCTACCTGGACGATATCGCTGTATACAGCCGCCACTGGTCCGACCACCTCCGTCACCTCCAAGAGGTCTTACAAGCCCTCCAGCGGGCCGGCCTCACCATTAAGGCCGGCAAGTGCCAAATTGGCCAAGGGTCTGTGACCTACCTTGGGCACCAAGTGGGGAGCGGGCTGGTGGCCCCCCTACAACTTAAGATTGCGGCCATCCAGTCCTGGCAGCCCCCCGCCACCCAGACCAAGGTCCGAGCCTTCTTGGGGCTCACCGGCTACTACAGGCGGTTCGTGAAGAAGTACGGCAGCATCGCGGGGCCCCTCACGGGTCTCACGTCCAAGAACCACCCGAAGCGGATTGAATGGACTCCTGATTGTCAAGCGGCCTTCGAGAAGCTGAAGGCCGCCCTGTGCACCGCCCCTGTGCTCCAGGCCCCCGATTACAGTCGGGAATTTGTGGTGCAGACCGACGCCTCCGACCACGGCATCGGGGCCGTCCTCTCTCAGTTGAACCCCGAAGGTCATGACCAGCCGGTGGCCTTCATCAGTCGGCGCCTCCTGGCTCGAGAACAGCGCTGGAGCACCATCGAGAGGGAGGCCTTTGCAGTAGTGTGGGCCCTCAAAAAGCTCCGACCCTATCTCTTCGGTACCCACTTCCGGGTACAAACCGACCATCGACCCCTGCAATGGCTGATGCAGATGCGGGGGGAGAACCCAAAACTCTTGCGCTGGTCCATTTCCCTGCAGGGAATGGACTTCACCGTGGAGCACCGACCAGGCCAAGACCACGCCAACGCGGATGGCCTGTCCCGCTTTTTCCGCCTCGACGGAGAGAGTCCCCAAGAAGATGGGTGACTCTCCCCGCCTTCAGCTGGGGGGGACGCATGTTGGACAGGCCACCCAGAGGGCTTGCTCCCTCCCCGCACGACAGGGCCCGAGCTCCGGCCCACCAGGCATACCCCCGCGACAAGCACCTGTACCCCGTCTCCCGACGGATCTTCTACCCTCGGACCACTACTCATCACGGGGTCCAGCCCCACCAGCTTCCCCGGCCGGGTCAAGCCTCCATCTTGGGCCCTGCACCACGCGGCCGCGTGGCCTCACCCCGACCCCAACCCCGGGCCTGGCCGGCCCCGACATCCCGGCACCACCATCCACCCAGGAGGTGAGCGGATCACTTGGCAGGTCAATGGGAGAACGAGGTGTCAAAGGTTCTCCCTCGCCAGGTGCCGATCGCCCCCCCGCTCCCCCAGGCACTGGCTCCACCCCCTGCTGGGTGTCTGGACACCTTCATCCCGGACCCCCCGACCTCCAAGTGCGAGGGTCCGGACATCAAAGGGCACCAGCCCTATAACTGGGACAGCTCCGGAGCAGGAAGGCAGTTGTATCCTGGAGTCGAGAGACACCGAGTGAACTCAGCCTTGACGGCCTACTGGCGCTGCCGTAGCCCGCTCTTGTGACCCACCGTTCTGCCTGCTGGCGCTGCCGCGGCCTTCTGCAACCTCCATCCTCACCGGGACCTGCTGGCGCTGCCGCGGACCGTACATCGACCATCTTCCTGGGACCTGCTGGCGCTGCCGCGGCCCGTTGTAACAACCATCTGCACCGGGACCTGCTGGCGCTGCCGCGGACCGTACATCGACCATCTTCCTGGGACCTGCTGGCGCTGCCGCGGCCCGTTGTAACAACCACCTTCACCGGGACCTGCTGGCGCTGCCGCGGACCGTACATCGACCATCTTCCTGGGACCTGCTGGCGCTGCCGCGGCCCGTTGTAACAACCATCTGCACCGGGACCTGCTGGCGCTGCCGCGGACCGTACATCGACCATCTTCCTGGGACCTGCTGGCGCTGCCGCGGCCCGTTGTAACAACCACCTTCACCGGGACCTGCTGGCGCTGCCGCGGACCGTACATCGACTATCTTCCTGGGACCTGCTGGCGCTGCCGCGGCCCGTTGTAACAACCATCTGCACCGGGACCTGCTGGCGCTGCCGCGGACCGTACATCGACCATCTTCCTGGGACCTGCTGGCGCTGCCGCGGCCCGTTGTAACAACCACCTTCACCGGGACCTGCTGGCGCTGCCGCGGACCGTACATCGACCATCTTCCTGGGACCTGCTGGCGCTGCCGTGGCCCGTTGTAACAACCATCTGCACCGGGACCTGCTGGCGCTGCCGCGGACCGTACATCGACCATCTTCCTGGGACCTGCTGGCGCTGCCGCGGCCCGTTGTAACGACCATCATCACCGGGGCCTGCTGGCGCTGCCGCGGCCCGTACCACCTAACCACCAAGCTCGAGGATTGTGAGCCCATCATCTCATCCGAACTACCTGACTGGTAAACAGACTGTCCCGCTACCCCCTTTCCTACCTTGCGAGACTCGAATCGAGGGGACCCCTGAGTCCAGACCTCCTTGTACTATTCAACCGTACCCTTAAGAAGTGCTTATAAAGAACACTGAACCTTCTCCGTGTGTGGTATCTGTCTGTGGGGGGGAAGTTACTTGTCTGTACGATCGCTGGAGACGGTTCTCCCCGGAGACCTCTCCTCCTGACCCCGGCCGACCCCCCCGGTCCGTCTACCTTTTCTAACAGTGCCTATCTGTTGGACCCGGCCTCGTAGAAAGGCCCTCCGTGCCCCCGCACCACCGGAACCTGGTGCCTACAGCCCAAGCACGCGGCCCAGCCGACCTTTCCCACCAGGACACCTGCACCAACCCCGGACATCCCCGTCCATGGCCTCCCTCCTTTCGGCCACCCCGGGCCCGCGTGCCCACTCCCTGCAACAAGATGGCCGCCTGGCCCCAGCGCGACCCGGGCCTCGAGGCGCCACTCCGGCTGGAGGACATCACGCTTCCAGGGGATGAGAGAGGGAGGAGCAGTTTCTATCGCACCTCTGAACTCCCCTGGGACGATGGGTTTCGATCGGCCCTCCGGCCTCCCTGCGGGCTGGCTCCGTGCCTGCTGGGTGTCTGGGACTCCTCCCGACCCGGCCCTGAGGGGATCAAAAGACAATAGCAGGAAACCCCGACAAGCGGCCCCCAGGTGACAAGACCCCTGCCTGCGCAGACTCCGGACATCAAAGCGGGGTCGACCTATAACAGGGGGTGCTCTGAGACTGTCCGGCAGATTCGACGCTGGAACAACGAGAGCCTGCTGACGTGGTCGCGGCTCCTGGAACTGAAACCTGCTTGAGCCCTGCTGAGTGACTCGCGGCTCCCTGAAGATCGTAAGACCTCCGAACGTGTAACTGATCCCTGCTGAGTGACTCGCGGCTCCCTGAAGATCGTAAGACCTCCGAACTTGTACCTGAGCCCTGCTGAGTGACTCGCGGCTCCCCCAGACTCTCACGGTCCCGCCGGACCCCGACTCCGACCACGTATCCCCCGGCTCGAGGATTGTGAGCTGTGCGCCGGATACGTCCCTGCTGTGAACCGTTACCAAAGACTGTCCCGCTACCCCCTACCTTTCCGAGACTCTTGAGCCCGTGCTCACCTTGTACATATTTGCAGTGATACCTATTTGATAAAGCTTGTTTCTGAGAATACCCAGTGTGGTCTCTCTGTATCGTGTGGTGCCAGAAGTACGATCCTGGTTACGAGATTCCTCCCCCTGGGGAATCTCTCGCCAGTGCCCGGCTACGATACAACACGGGTGGGACTCAGGGAAGTCAGGACCCCCTTTCCGGGCTCCTCTGGGGTCACCGTCTAACATTGGTGGCAAGCGACGGGATTCGGGCCCATCACCTAGAGATCGTACAGTGAACAACGAATGCACGACCAACAGAGATGGCAGAAGGAAGCGCCATGAGCTCCGCAGAGACCAACGCCAACAGAGTGTTCCAGGTGGAGCATCTGGAAGACTACACACACAAAGAGCTAAAACAATTTTGCAAGGAACTTAAAATAGCTACCACTGGCCTCAACACTAAGGAAGACTTGCAGAAAGCACTGAAAAATTGGGTGGAGACCGGGGCATCCCACCCGGAAGGCACGGGGGAGCGCCCCGACGAAGCCGAACCCCCTCCAAGTGAAAGCAACGACAATCAGGTGCAAGGCATTGTACCAGACGGGGGCCTATCCCCGGGAGAACTCGCGGACAGAGAGAGACGCCGCAGTCATGAACTCGAGTTAGCTAAACTCAAATTCGAGGGCGAATTGAAGTTAGCGGAGAAAAAGCTAGCGGTAGAGCAAATGCGCGTACAAGGCGAACTGGAAGAAAAGAAGCTCCAACGGGAGCACGAAGGAAGAAAGCTCCAACTGGAGCACGAGCGCAGCTTGAAGGAACTCGAGCTCAAGGCCAGAAACGAGGAAGGGAGGCCCCCGGGAAACCGAGAGACGGCCCCCCCAGCGGAACAGAAGGTCCACATCCCCAAGGATGTGGTCAAAGAATATTATAAAAACGATGACATTCAGCAATGGTTTCGGGCCTACGAGGTCGCCATGACCTCCCATCGGATTCCAGAGAAGGACTGGGGGGCGGGGTTGTGGGGGGCGGTTTCTGAGCGAAGGAAGGGACACCCTGCTCGACCTACCCCTCTCCCTGCAGACCTCCTACAGCCACATGAAAGAGGCTCTCCTCACAAGATACGGCCTCACCCCAGAAATGTACCGCCAACGGTTCCGGGACTGCCGGAAGATTCCGGGCACCACCTGGGTGGAGTATGTAAACTTTTTTAGTCGAGCCTTCGATGGGTGGGTCAAGGGCAGCAAGGTCACCACCCTTGCCGAACTCACTGACCTCATGTTATGGGAACATCTGGCTGCGAACTGCTTCGTAGAGCTTCGTCAACATCTGCTGGATAGCAAGCTCACAGATCCCCGGAAGCTGGCTGTGGAGGCCGACCGCTGGACCAACACCCGGGTCTCCCGGGGCATGGTAGGAGAGTACCCCCGAACCAGTCAGGGACCACCCCGCCAGAGAGGGGGAGGGAACCAGGGAGGGCCGAGAGAGTCCCAGCCTAGCCCCCCGAAGACACCACCTCCACCTTTCCCGGGGCCCCCCCACCAGTAACAGGGCCCCCTGGGAGACGAGGACACCGGGTGACCGTTACATGTTTTCGTTGCCAGAAACCCGGGCACTACGCCAATGACCCAGAGTGCCCCATGGCCACCCAAGTCACCCCTGCGAGACAGATAGCCAACGTAGCCCTGGGGGAGGAGGTTGAGGAAGCCGAGGAGTGGGAACCCGCCGCTATGGCCCTAGTATCCCTGGGAGATAGGGAAATGATCCCTGGTAGCCTCCTACCGTCCAACACACAGAAATATGGGCAGCTCGTCAAGATCAATGGCCACCAGGTAGAGGCCCTGCGGGACACCGGGGCCAGTATCACCGGTGTCCTCAGGCACCTAGTTCCCGAGGAGCAGATCCTCCCCAATGTCTTTTGCCCCGTAATCTCTGCAGACAATAGGGAAAGTATGTGTCAGGTAGCCCTGGTGCCATTTGAGTGGGGAGGGGTGATAGGTAAACTCAAGGTGGTCGTAAGGACCTCCCAGCCGGTCGACTGCCTCTTAGGGAACGACCTGGAGAGTTCTCCCTGGAAGCACGTAGAGCGCAAGGCCCACCTAGGAATGATGGGACTCCCCGAGTGGGTGTGTGCCACCACCCGATCTATGACCGCCCGACTCACTCCCCGGAGAGAAGTCGAGAGCACCCCGGCCGAAGAAGCCCGTACCGTCCCCGCCGAGGGTCCTCCCGTTCCCCCATCAGAAGGGTCCGTCGCCAGCGACGAACCCGCACCATCCGACCCCGCCCCGGTCCCCGAGTTGGGGGATCTACCCGAGTTGGCCCATTGGCGCCACGAGGGCGGGCCCACCCGGGAAGAATTTTGCCGGGAGCAAGCCACCTGTCCTTCCCTGGTCGGGCTGCGGCGCCAGGCCGAGGGCCAAGCCGCAGGTGACCAGACCGGAACGCACCGAATCTATTGGGAAAATAACATCCTGTATAGTGAGCAGAAATCAGTGAGCTGGGATCCGGACGGGTACTGGTGGTACCCCTCCGCTTCCGGGATTTCCTCCTGGGCTTAGCCCACGATGTCCCCCTCGCCGGTCACCTGGGTCAGGACAAGACCTACAGCCGTCTCGTGACCCATTTTTATTGGCCTAAGATGAAAGCAGCGGTAGAGGCCCACTGCAAGTCCTGCCTGTTAGAAAAGGTAGATGGACCGGGAGGGTCGGCCGGGGTCAGGAGGAGAGGTCTCCGGGGAGAGCCGTCTCCAGCGATCGTACAGACAAGTAACTTCCCCCCCACAGACAGATATCACACACGGATAAAGTTCAGTGATCTTTATAGGCACTTATTTAAGGTACGGTAAAATGGTACAAGGAGGTCTGGACTCAGGGGTCCCCTCGATTAGAGTCTCGTAAGGTAGGGAAGGGGGTAGCGGGACAGTCTATTTACCAATCAGGTAATTCGGATGGGATGGTGATGAGCTCACAATCCTCGAGCTTGGTGGTTAGGTGGTATGGGCCGCGGCAGCGCCAGCAGGTCCCGGTGCGGATGGTCGATACAACGGGCCGCGGCAGCGCCAGCAGGTCCCTGGAAGATGAACGGTCCGCGGCAGCGCCAGCAGGTCCCGGTGAGGATGGTCGTTACAACGGGCCGCGGCAGCGCCAGCAGGTCCCAGGAAGATGAAGGTTGCAGAGGGCCGCGGCAGCGCCAGCAGGTCCCGGTGAGGATGGTCGGTACAACGGGCCGCGGCAGCGCCAGCAGGTCCCAGGAAGATGAAGGTTGCAGAAGGCCGCGGCAGCGCCAGCAGGCAGGACGATGGTTCACAAGAGCGGGCTACGGCAGCGCCAGTAGACCGTCAGGGTTGAGTTCACTCGGTGTCTCTCGACTCCAGGATACAACTGCCTTCCTGCTCCGGAGCTGCCTCAGTTATAGGGCTGGTGCCCTTTGATGTCCGGACCCTCGCACTTGGAGGTCGGAGGGTCCGGGATGAAGGTGTCCAGACACCCAGCAGGGGGTGGAGCCAGTGCCCGGGGGAGCTGGGAGCGATCGGCACCTGGCGGGGGAGAGCCCTTGACACTTCGGTCTCCCATTGACCTGCCAAGTGGTCCGCTCACCTCCTGGGTGGATAGTGGTGCCGGGATGTCGGGGCCGGCCAGGCCCGGGGTTAGGGTCGAGGGGAGGCCAGGCGGCCGCGTGGTACAGGGTCCAAGATGGCGGCTTGACCCGGCCGGGAAAGCCGGTGGGGCTGGACCCCGTGATGAGTAGGGGTCCGAGGGCAGAGGGTCCGTCGGGGGACAGGGTACAGGTGCTGGTCGCGGGGTTATGCCAGGTGGCCCGGAGTCCTGGCCTTGTCGAGCGGGGAGGGCGCGAGCCGTCTGTGAGGCCTGTCCAACATGCGTCCCCCCCAGCTGAAGGCGGGGAGAGTCACCCATCCCCTTGGGGACTCTCTTCGTCGAGGCGGAAAAAGCGGGACAGGCCATCCGCGTTGGCGTGGTCTCGGCCCGGTCGGTGCTCCACAGTGAAGTCCATTCCCTGCAGGGAAATGGACCAGCGCAAGAGTTTTGGGTTCTCCCCCCGCATCTGCATCAGCCATTGCAGGGGTCGATGGTCGGTCTGTACCCGGAAGTGGGTACCGAAGAGATAGGGCCGGAGCTTTTTGAGGGCCCACACCACTGCGAAGGCTTCCCTCTCGATGGTGCTCCAACGCTGTTCTCGGGCCAGGAGACGTCGACTGATGAAGGCCACCGGCTGGTCCTGACCTTCGGGGTTCAACTGAGAGAGGACGGCTCCGATGCCGTGGTCGGAGGCGTCGGTCTGCACCACAAACTCCCGACTGTAATCGGGGGCCTGGAGCACCGGGGCGGTGCACAGGGCGGCCTTCAGCTCCTCGAAGGCCGCTTGACAGTCAGGAGTCCAATTGACCCGCTTTGGCTGGTTCTTGGATGTGAGACCCGTGAGGGGCCCCACGATGCTGCCGTATTCCTTCACGAACCGCCGGTAGTAGCCGGTGAGCCCCAAGAAGGCTCGGACCTCGGTCTGGGTGACGGGGGGCTGCCAGGACTGGATGGCAGCAATCTTAAGTTGTAGGGGGGCCACCAGCCCGCTCCCCACTTGGTGCCCAAGGTAGGTCACAGACCCTTGGCCAATCTGGCACTTGCCGGCCTTAATGGTGAGGCCGGCCCGCTGGAGGGCTTGTAGGACCTCTTGGAGGTGACGGAGGTGGTCGGACCAGTGGCGGCTGTACACAGCGATATCGTCCAGGTAGGCAGCGCTGAATTCTTCAAGCCCCGCCAAGACCTGGTTCACAAGGCGTTGGAACGTGGCGGGGGCATTCTTCATGCCAAAGGGCATGACCTTAAATTGATAGTGGCCATCGGGGGTGGAGAAGGCCGACCGTTCCTGAGCCCTGGGTGTGAGGCCGATTTGCCAGTAGCCCGCCGTTAGGTCGAAGATACTAAGGTAGCGGGCGGCCCCCAGCCGGTCGATCAGCTCGTCTGCTCGGGGGATGGGATGAGCGTCGGTCCGGGTGACAGCGTTCAAGCCCCGGTAGTCGACGCAGAATCTCAGTTCAGGTGCGGTGCCGGGGGCAGCGGCTTTGGGGACTAGTACGACCGGGCTGGCCCAGGGACTGTCCGAGGGCTCGATGACCCCGATCGTGAGCATCTTGGCCACTTCCTCCTGTATGCAGGCCCGTACCTGATCTGGTACGCGGTAGGCCCGGTGCCGGACAGGGGGACTGTCCCCGGTGTCTACGTCGTGCAAACACCAGGGGGTGACCCCGGAGGTGAGGGAGAACAGGGCAGCGTACTGCAGCAGGAGGTCCCGGCAGTCCTGTCGTTGCTCCGTAGTGAGGGCGTCAGAGAGCCGGACCCCATCCACGGACCCGTCCTTCTCTTGAGTCTTCAGGAGATCCGGGAGGGGCTCGGAGTCTTCTTCTGTGCCACTGTCCGTAGCCATCAAGAGGCTTAGTTCGGAGCGCACAAAGTGCGGTTTGAGCCGGTTGGTGTGGAGGACCCGAAGGGGGTTCCGGGAGGTCCCCAGGTCGATGAGATAAGTGACGGGGCTTTTGCGCTCGACCACTTTGAAGGGCCCCGTCCACTTATCTTGCAGGGCACACGGTTCGGTGGGGGACATTACCCATACTTGCTGCCCCGGCTCGAATTCCACGGAGGAGGCATTGTGGTCATACCACCTCTTCATGTCTTCCTGGCTGGCCTCGAGGTTCGCCTTGGCAATCTCCCTGAAGCGCCGGGTCTGGTTTCGTAAGGCCAGGAGGTATTTGAAGACGTCTGGAGGGGTCGTTAGGGGGGCCAACTCCCAGCCCTCCTTCACGAGGCTGAGGGGCCCTCGCACAGGGTGTCCGTATAGGAGTTCAAAGGGGCTAAAGCCGAGGGACTTCTGGGGTACTTCTCGGTAGGCAAAGAGGAGGCACGGGAGCAGTACATCCCACTGGCGACGGAGAGGCTCTTCCAATCCCCCAATCATCCCTTTGAGAGTGCGGTTGAACCGCTCCACTAGTCCGTTTCCTTGGGGGTGATAGGGGGTCGTGAATCTGTATGTGACCCCGCATTGTTGCCAGAGGGACTTCATGTACTTCGATATGAAGTTCGTACCTCGGTCGCTGACGACTTCTCGGGGGAAGCCTACCCGGGAGAAGATCCCCATCAGGGCCCGGCCAACCACTGGAGCGGTCACGGTCCGTAGGGGCACCGCCTCGGGATAGCGGGTGGCATGGTCCACTAGTACCAAGATGAACCTGTGTCCTTGTGCCGTGCGAGGGTCCAGCGGCCCCACAATGTCTATCCCCACCCTCTCGAACGGGGTGGTGACCACCGGGAAGGGTTGTAGAGGAGCCTTAAGCTTCCGGCCACTCTTCCCGCTTGCTTGGCATGTGGGGCACGATCGGCAGTGGTTCAGGACGTCATTCCTCATTTTTGGCCAGAAAAAGTGGGTCACCAGTCGACTGTACGTTTTATCTTGGCCCAGGTGCCCAGCCAGGGGGACATCGTGGGCTAGGTTGAGTAGAAAGTCTCGGAAGCGGAGCGGTACCACCAGAACTCGACTGGCCCCCAGCTCGGCGATTCTTTGCTCGCTGTAGAGCAGGTCGTTATCCCAGTAGACCCAGTGGGTTCCGGTGGTGTCCCCGGCGGCTTGGGTGCTGGCTTGTTGGCGAAGTCCCTCGAGGGAGGGACAGGTCTTTTGCTCCTGGCGGAACTGTTCTTGGGTGGGCCCCCCTTCTTGCCGCCACTGAGCCAGATCCGGAAGGTCCTGGGGTTGCGCGTTTTCTTCGGGGGCCGGGTCTGGGAGGTCGGCCTCGCCGTTGTCCTCTACGGGGGCAACCGGGGGCGGAGGTGCCGGCCATTCGGTTTCTTCTGATCGGGGGGCGGCCCGGCCGGCCATGGATCGGGTGGTTATGCAGGCCCAGTCCGGGAGGCCCAGCATCCCCAAGTGCTCTCTTCTCTCGACGGTGGCCCACGGGGAACTCTCGAGGTCATTCCCCAGGAGGCAGTCCACGGGGGCATCGTCCCGGACCGTCACTTTCAGTAGGCCGGAGACCCCTCCCCATTCAAACGGGACGCAGGCCATCTTGCACATGCTTTCAGAGTTATCTGCCGAGCGGACGGGGCAGAGAATGTTCGGCAAGATCTGCTCGGGCTTCACCAGGTGACAGCGGACGGCCGTCACGCTGGCGCCGGTGTCGCGCAAGGCCTCAGCTCTCTGTCCATTAATGGTCACCCACTGACCGTATTTCCTGGTGTTGGCGGGTAGGGGAGCCCGCGGAACCATGTCTCTTCCCCCTAAGCATGCCAGGACCATGGCGGCCGGTTCCCACCCTTGCTGGTCCGGCTCACACTCCTCGGGACCCTCCAACGACTGCTCCTCCCCCAGGGCAGCGGCAGCTACCTGGCGGGGTTTGGGCGTTTGGTTTAGCGGGCAGTTCGGATCGTTGGCGTAGTGGCCTAGTCGCTGGCATCTGTGGCACGTGACGTTGGCTCGGTACCCAGGCCGCAACGGGGGGTTGCCCCGGCCGGCCGGCGGCGGGGTGCTGGCCACGGTTGTTGCTGGCAAGGCGTCTCTCCCCCGCCCCTGGCCTCCTCCTCCTCCCCGAGGACGGTGCTGGCCTTGGTTGCTTCTGTTCTGGTCGTGTGGCCCTTTCCGGCCCACTCGGGTGCTCTCCCACCGGTCAGCTTCGGCGGCGAGCTGCCGGGGGTCAGTCAGCTTACTGTCGAGTAGGTGCTGCCGGAGCTCGACGAAGCAGTTGTTTGACAGGTGTTCCCATACCATGAGGTTGAAGAGCTGTTCGTAGGTGGTGACCTGACTTCCCTTGATCCAACCCTCGAAGGCCCGGCTGAAATAGTTCACGTATTCCACCCAAGTGGTACCTGGGATCCGGGTGCAATCCCTGAACCTCTGGCGGTACATCTCGGGCGTGAGGCCGTAGCGGTTGAGGAGGGCAGCCTTCATGTGGTCGTAGGACGACATTTGGTGATCGGGGAGCTGCAGCAGGGCATCGCGACCCTCGTTGATAAATCTCCCCCAAAGTCCGGCTCCCCAATCACTCCGGTCGATCCGGTGGGAGGTCATTGCGATCTCATAGGCCTTAAACCATTGTTGTATGTCGTCTTCTCGGACATACTCGCGGACCACATCCTTGGGGATGTGAACTTTTTTCTCAGTTGGTCCCGGGGTGTGTGGTCTTTCAGGCACCCCCAAGTCCTTATGCTGTTTGCGCAGTTCTATCTCTGCCAATTGGCGCTCGTGCTCGAGCGTTATCTTTTTCTCTTCCAGCTCTCTCTGTCTCTGTTTTTCTTCTCGCTCCTCTCGAATCCGCATATGCTCGAGGTTGAGTTTCTGTTCAGCTAACTTGAGCTCCCCATCCATCTTGAGTCGTGCCATCTCTAATTCGTGCAGTCTGACTCTGTCTCTTTCTCGTATCTCCTCCGGTGAGAGGCCCGTTCCCCGTTCCTCGGGAGTCGTGGCGTTCCCCTCTGGTGTAACGCTGTTTTGGTCTGGTGTGACGCTGCTTTGGTCGGAGGGTCTTGCGACCCCCGTTTCTGTCCACGACTCAAGGGCGTGCTTTAGGTCATCCTTGGTACTCAGGCCAGTGGTAGCGATGCCAAGTTCTATGCAAAATTGTCTCAGTTCGCGGTGGTTGTACTCCTCTAGTTTCTCCATTTGGAACTTCTCGGTGGAGCTGCTATCTTTGGTCGACATCGTGCTTTGTCGTGGGGTGAGCTACTCTCTGTACGATTACGCGTTGATTCGGATCGCGCCGCTGGCCACCAATGTTAGAAAAGGTAGATGGACCGGGAGGGTCGGCCGGGGTCAGGAGGAGAGGTCTCCGGGGAGAGCCGTCTCCAGCGATCGTACAGACAAGTAACTTCCCCCCCACAGACAGATATCACACACGGATAAGGTTCAGTGATCTTTATAGGCACTTATTTAAGGTACGGTAAAATGGTACAAGGAGGTCTGGACTCAGGGGTCCCCTCGATTAGAGTCTCGTAAGGTAGGGAAGGGGGTAGCGGGACAGTCTATTTACCAATCAGGTAATTCGGATGGGATGGTGATGAGCTCACAATCCTCGAGCTTGGTGGTTAGGTGGTATGGGCCGCGGCAGCGCCAGCAGGTCCCGGTGCGGATGGTCGATACAACGGGCCGCGGCAGCGCCAGCAGGTCCCTGGAAGATGAACGGTCCGCGGCAGCGCCAGCAGGTCCCGGTGAGGATGGTCGTTACAACGGGCCGCGGCAGCGCCAGCAGGTCCCAGGAAGATGAAGGTTGCAGAGGGCCGCGGCAGCGCCAGCAGGTCCCGGTGAGGATGGTCGGTACAACGGGCCGCGGCAGCACCAGCAGGTCCCAGGAAGATGAAGGTTGCAGAAGGCCGCGGCAGCGCCAGCAGGCAGGACGATGGTTCACAAGAGCGGGCTACGGCAGCGCCAGTAGACCGTCAGGGTTGAGTTCACTCGGTGTCTCTCGACTCCAGGATACAACTGCCTTCCTGCTCCGGAGCTGCCTCAGTTATAGGGCTGGTGCCCTTTGATGTCCGGACCCTCGCACTTGGAGGTCGGAGGGTCCGGGATGAAGGTGTCCAGACACCCAGCAGGGGGTGGAGCCAGTGCCCGGGGGAGCTGGGAGCGATCGGCACCTGGCGGGGGAGAGCCCTTGACACTTCGGTCTCCCATTGACCTGCCAAGTGGTCCGCTCACCTCCTGGGTGGATAGTGGTGCCGGGATGTCGGGGCCGGCCAGGCCCGGGGTTAGGGTCGAGGGGAGGCCAGGCGGCCGCGTGGTACAGGGTCCAAGATGGCGGCTTGACCCGGCCGGGAAAGCCGGTGGGGCTGGACCCCGTGATGAGTAGGGGTCCGAGGGCAGAGGGTCCGTCGGGGGACAGGGTACAGGTGCTGGTCGCGGGGTTATGCCAGGTGGCCCGGAGTCCTGGCCTTGTCGAGCGGGGAGGGCGCGAGCCGTCTGTGAGGCCTGTCCAACACTGCCCCACGTGCCAAGCCAGCGGGAAGAGTGGGGGGAAGGGCAAGGCTCCCCTCCAACCCTTCCCGGTCGTCAGTACCCCCTTCGAACGAGTCGGAATCGACATCGTGGGGCCACTGGACCCCCCCACCCCCCAAGGTCACCGTTTCATCTTGGTCCTAGTAGACCACGCCACCCGCTATCCAGAGGCTATTACCCTGCGCACCATTACGGCCCCCGTGGTGGGCCGGGCCCTGATGGGGATCTTTTCCAGGGTGGGTTTCCCCCGCGAGGTCGTGAGCGATCGCGGAACTAATTTTATATCAAGGTATATGACGTCCCTGTGGCAACAATGTGGGGTGTCCTATAAGTTCACCACCCCGTACCATCCCCAAGGGAACGGCCTAGTAGAGAGGTTTAATAGGACTTTGAAAGGGATGATCGCTGGCCTAGAAGAGCCCCTCCGGCGTAAGTGGGACGTCCTGCTCCCCTGCCTCTTGTTCGCTTACCGGGAGGTCCCCCAGAAGTCCTTAGGGTTCAGCCCGTTTGAATTACTCTATGGGCACCCCGTCCGAGGTCCCCTCAGTTTGGTTAAGGAAGGGTGGGAGGCAGCACCCCAGACCACCCCCCGAGATGTGTTCCAATACGTCCTGGCCCTCCGGAACCAGACCAGGAAGTTCCGAGAACTGGCCGAGGCCAACCTGGAGGCGAGTCAAGAAGAAATGAAGCGCTGGTACGACCAGAATGCTACTCTGGTCGAGTTCCAGCCGGGCCAGCAGGTGTGGGTCATGGCCCCCGTGAAGCCTGGCGCTCTCCAGGACCGATGGACTGGGCCCTACAAAGTGGTTGAGAGGAAGAGCCAAGTCACCTACTTGGTGGACGTCCAGTCGCCTCGGGATCCCCTCCGGGTCCTGCACGTGAACCGCCTCAAGCCTCACTTCGTGCGGACAGAACTGAGCCTCCTGCTAGCCACCGATGACGGGGCCGAAGATGAGTCGGATCCCCTCCCGGACCTCCTGTGTGTCAAGGAGCAGGATGGCTCCGTGGAGGGAGTGAACCTCTCCCCAGCCCTCACTGCCCAGCAACAAGCGGACTGCCGCCAACTCCTCAGACAATTTTCTGACCTCTTCTCCCTGACCCCCCGGGTCACCAACTGGTGTGTTCACGATGTGGACACCGGGGACAGCCCGCCGGTGAGACACCGAGCCTACCGGGTTCCTGACCGGGTCCGGTCCTGTATTCAAGCCAAAGTCTCGAAGATGTTGACCCTGGGGGTGATCGAGCCCTCTGACAGTCCCTGGGCCAGCCCCGTGGTCCTGGTTCCGAAGGCAGCAGCCCCCGGTGTCGCCCCCGAGCTCCGGTTCTGCGTGGATTACCGGGGGCTCAATGACGTTACCCGAGCCGATGCCCACCCCATCCCACGAGCCGACGAGCTCATTGACCGACTAGGGGCCGCCCGGTTCCTCAGCACTTTCGACCTCACCTGCGGCTACTGGCAGATTGCGCTCACCGAAGGGGCCAAGGAGAGGTCTGCTTTCTCCACCCCCGATGGGCACTACCGCTTCCGCGTGATGCCCTTCGGGATGAAAAATGCCCCGGCCACTTTCCAGAGACTGGTAAATAGGGTCCTGGCCGGGCTAGAACAGTTCAGCGCGGCCTATCTGGACGACATCGCTGTCTTCAGTTCAGAGTGGAGTGAGCACCTCCAGCACCTCCGGAGAGTGCTAACCGCCCTGCGCCAGGCAGGCCTCACCATAAAAGCCAGCAAGTGCCAGATCGGGTAAGGATCCGTAGTCTACCTGGGGCACCAAGTCGGGAGTGGCCAGGTCGCTCCTCTACAGCCGAATATCGACGCCATCCTGGCCTGGGACCCACCCGTCACCCAAACGGAAGTCCGAGCCTTTCTGGGACTCACGGGCTACTACCGCCGATTCATTCAGGGGTATGGCAGCCTGGTCAGCCCTCTCACGGAACTCACGTCTAAAAAACAGCCAAAGAAGGTGCAATGGACGGCTGCCTGCCAGGAAGCTTTCGATGCTCTAAAAAAGGCCATGTGCACGGCCCCCGTCCTCCAGGCTCCCGACTACACCAAGGAGTTCGTAGTCCAGACCGATGCCTCCGAGCATGGCATTGGGGCCGTCCTGTCCCAAGTGAATGATCAAGGCCTAGACCAGCCCGTCGCCTTCCTCAGTCGGCGGCTGCTACCCCGAGAACAGAAGTGGAGCACCATAGAGCGCGAAGCCTTTGCCGTGGTCTGGGCACTCAAAAAACTACGACCCTACCTGTTCGGCACTCATTTCAGGGTCCAAACTGACCATCGGCCCTTGCGATGGCTCATGCAGATGCGAGGAGAAAACCCCAAGCTACTGCGGTGGTCAATCTCCCTCCAGGGAATGGACTTCACCGTAGAACACCGCCCTGGTACGGACCACGCCAACGCTGACGGCCTCTCCCGGTTCTTCCGCCTCAGCGAAGAGAACCCCCCAAGGTGATGGGCAGTTCTCTCCGGCTTTCAGCTGGGGGGGACGCGTGTTGGACCCGGCCTCGTAGAAAGGCCCTCCGTGCCCCCGCACCACCGGAACCTGGTGCCTACAGCCCAAGCACGCGGCCCAGCCGACCTTTCCCACCAGGACACCTGCATCAACCCCGGACATCCCCGTCCATGGCCTCCCTCCTTTCGGCCACCCCGGGCCCGCGTGCCCACTCCCTGCAACAAGATGGCCGCCCGGCCCCAGCGCGACCCGGGCCTCGAGGCGCCACTCCGGCTGGAGGACATCACGCTTCCAGGGGATGAGAGAGGGAGGAGCAGTTTCTATCGCACCTCTGAACTCCCCTGGGACGATGGGTTTCGATCGGCCCTCCGGCCTCCCTGCGGGCTGGCTCCGTGCCTGCTGGGTGCTCTGAGACTGTCCGGCAGATTCGACGCTGGAACAACGAGAGCCTGCTGACGTGGTCGCGGCTCCTGGAACTGAAACCTGCCTGAGCCCTGCTGAGTGACTCGCGGCTCCCTGAAGATCGTAAGACCTCCGAACTTGTACCTGAGCCCTGCTGAGTGACTCGCGGCTCCCTGAAGATCGTAAGACCTCCGAACGTGTACCTGAGCCCTGCTGAGTGACTCGCGGCTCCCTGAAGATCGTAAGACCTCCGAACTTGTACCTGAGCCCTGCTGAGTGACTCGCGGCTCCCCCAGACTCTCATGGTCCCGCCGGACCCCGACTCCGACCACGTATCCCCCGGCTCGAGGATTGTGAGCTGTGCGCCGGATACGTCCCTGCTGTGAACCGTTACCAAAGACTGTCCCGCTACCCCCTACCTTTCCGAGACTCTTGAGCCCGTGCTCACCTTGTACATATTTGCAGTGATACCTATTTGATAAAGCTTGTTTCTGAGAATACCCAGTGTGGTCTCTCTGTATCGTGTGGTGCCAGAAGTACGATCCTAGTTACGAGATTCCTCCCCCTGGGGAATCTCTCGCCAGTGCCCGGCTACGATACAACACGGGTGGGACTCAGGGAAGTCAGGACCCCCTTTCCGGGCTCCTCTGGGGTCACCGTCTAACACTATCACTCCCAGCAGTGCCCAGACACAGGAGGGGTGGGTGCAGAGTCCTCCCAGCAGTGCCCAGACACAGGAGGGGTGGGTGCAAAGACCTCCCAGCAGTGCCCAGACATAGGAGGGGTGGGTGCAGAGTCCTCCCAGCAGGGCCCAGACATAGGAGGGGTGGGTGCCTATCACTCCCAGCAGTGCCCAGACATGGGAGGGGTGGGTGCCTATCACTCCCAGCAGTGCCCAGACACAGGAGGGGTGGGTGCAGAGTCCTCCCAGCAGTGCCCAGACATAGGAGGGGTGGGTGCAGAGTCCTCCCAGCAGTGCCCAGACACTGGAGGGGTGGGTGCAGAGTCCTCCCAGCAGTGCCCAGACATAGGAGGGGTGGGTGCAGAGTCCTCCCAGCAGTGCCCAGACATAGGAGGGGTGGGTGCAGAGTCCTCCCAGCAGTGCCCAGACATAGGAGGGGTGGGTACCTTTCACTCCCAGCAGTGCCCAGACACAGGAGGGGTGGGTGCAGAGTCCTCCCAGCAGTGCCCAGACACAGGAGGGGTGGGTGCAGAGTCCTCCCAGCAGGGCCCAGACATAGGAGGGGTGGGTGCAGAGTCCTCCCAGCAGTGCCCAGACAAAGGAGGGGTGGGTGCAGAGACCTCCCAGCAGTGCCCAGACATAGGAGGGGTGGGTGCAGAGTCCTCCAAGCAGTGCCCAGACATAGGAGGGGTGGGTGCCTATCACTCCCAGCAGTGCCCAGACATGGGAGGGGTGGGTGCCTATCACTCCCAGCAGTGCCCAGACACAGGTGGGGTGGGTGCAGAGTCCTCCCAGCAGTGCTCAGACACAGGAGGGTAGGAATAGACATTGTGGGGCCCCTGGACCCCCGCCCAGCACAAGGACATCGGTTCATCCTGGTACTGGTGGACCACGCCACCCGCTACCCCGAGGCTGTGCCTCTGCGAACTGTAACAGCTCCGGTGGTCGGCCGGGCCTTAATGGGGATCTTCTCCCGGGTGGGCTTCCCCCGAGAAGTCGTCAGCGACCGAGGCACAAACTTTATCTCGAAATATATGAAGTCCCTCTGGCAACAGTGCGGGGTCACCTACCGATTCACGACCCCCTATCATCCTCAAGGGAACGGACTAGTTGAGCGATTCAACCGCACACTCAAGGGAATGATTGGGGGATTGGAAGAGCCCCTCCGTCTCCAGTGGGATGTACTAGTTCTATGCCTCCTCTTCGCCTATCGAGAAGTTCCCCAGAAGTCCCTCGGTTTTAGCCCTTTCGAACTCCTGTACGGGCACCCTGTGCGAGGGCCCCTCAGCCTAGTCAAAGAAGGTTGGGAGATGGCCCCCCTAAAGACCCCTCCAGACGTCTTCAAGTACCTCCTGGCACTACGCAATCAGACCCGGCGATTCAGGGAAATGGCAAAAGCGAATCTTGAGGCCAGTCAGGAGGACATGAAAAAATGGTACGATCAAAATGCCTCCTCCGTCGAATTCGAACCTGGTCAACAAGTGTGGGTGATGTCCCCCACCGAACCATGTGCCTTGCAGGACAAGTGGACGGGGCCCTTCAAAGTGGTCGAACGCAAGAGCCCCGTCACCTATCTCATCGATATGGAGTCTCCCCGGAACCCCCTCAGGGTCCTCCACACCAACAGACTCAAACCCCACTTTGTGCGCTCGGAACTCAGCCTCCTGATGGCTACAGACAGTGGGGCGGAAGAAGACTCCGAGCCTCTCCCTGATCTCCTGAAGACTCAGGAGAAAGACGGTTCCGTGGACGGGGTCCGGCTCTCCGATGCCCTCACCCCAGAGCAACGCCAAGGCTGCCGGGACCTCCTGCTGCAGTTTGCTACTCTGTTTTCCCTCACTCCAGGGGTCACCCCCTGGTGCTTGCACGACGTGGACACTGGGGACAGTCCCCCTATCCGACACCGGGCCTACCGCGTACCAGATCGGGTGCGGGCCTGCATCCAAGAGGAAGTGTCCAAGATGCTCACGCTCGGGGTCATCGAGCCCTCGGACAGCCCCTGGGCCAGCCCGGTCGTGCTGGTCCCCAAAGCCGCTGCCCCCGGCACCACTCCTGAACTCCGATTCTGCGTCGACTATCGGGGCTTGAATGCTGTCACCAGGACCGACGCTCATCCCATCCCCCGAGCGGATGAATTGATCGACCGCATGGGGGCTGCCCGCTACCTCAGCATCTTCGACCTGACAGCGGGCTACTGGCAGATCGGTCTCACACCCCGGGCCCAAGAAAGGTCCGCCTTTTCTACCCCCGATGGCCACTACCACTTCAAGGTCATGCCCTTCGGCATGAAGAATGCCCCAGCTACTTTTCAGCGACTAGTGAACCAGGTCTTGGCGGGGCTCGAAGAGTTCAGCGCCGCCTACCTGGACGACATCGCTGTATACAGCCACCACTGGTCCGACCACCTCCACCACCTCCGAGAGGTCCTGCAAGCCCTCCAGCGGGCCGGCCTCACAATCAAGGCTGGCAAGTGCCAAATTGGTCAGGGGTCCGTGACCTACCTCGGACACCAGGTGGGAAGCGGTCTGGTGGCCCCTCTGCAACTCAAAATCGCTGCCATCCAGTCCTGGCAACCCCCAGTCACGCAGACCGAGGTCCGAGCCTTCTTGGGACTCACCGGCTACTACCGGCGGTTCGTGAGGGACTATGGCAGCATTGTGGGGCCCCTCACGGGTCTCAGATGCGGGGGGAAAACCCAAAACTATTGCGCTGGTCCATCTCCCTGCAGGGGATGGACTTCACTGTAGAACATCGACCGGGCCAAGACCACGCCAACGCAGATGGCCTGTCACGCTTTTTCCGCCTCGACGAGGAGAGTCCCCAAGAGGATGGGTGACTCTCCCCGCCTTCAGCTGGGGGGTACGCATGTTGGACAGGCCACATGAAGGGCTTGCTCCCTTCCCGCATGACAAGGCCCAAGCCCCGGACTCCCAGGTGTTACCCACAAGGGCAACCCGCACCCCGTCTCCCGACGGAACTCCTGCCCTCGGACATCCATGTATCATGGGGCCGAACCACTACCGGCTCCCCCGGCCGGATCAGCCGCCATCTTGGACACTGCGCCACGAGGCCGCGTGGCCTCAGCTCGACCCTAACCCTGGACCTGGCCCGGCCCCGACATCCCGGCACCACCATCCACCCAGGAGGTGAACAGACCACTTGGCAGGTCAATGGGAGAAAGAAGTGTCGATGGCTCTCTCCCGCCAGGTGCCGATCGCCCTCCAGCTCCCCCGGGCGCTGGCTCCACCCCCTGCTGGGTGTCTGGACTCCCTCATCCCGGACCCCCCCGACCTCCCAGTGCGAGGGTCCGGACATCAAAGGGCGCCAGACCTATAACTAGGGCAGCTCCAGAGCAGGCAGGCAGTTGTATCCTGGAGTCGAGAGACACCGAGAAGAACTCAGCCTTGACGGACTACTGGCGCTGCCGTAGCCCTGCCTTGTGAATTATCGTCCTGCCTGCTGGCGCTGCCGCGGCCTTCTGCATCATCCATCCTCGTCGGGACCTGCTGTCGCTGCCGCGGACCGTTGTAACGACCACCTTCATCGGGACCTGCTGGCGCTGCCGCGGACCGTGTAACGACCACCTTCACCGGGACCTGCTGGCGCTGCGCGGACCGTGTAACGACCACATTCACCGGGACCTGCTGGCGCTGCCGCGGCCCGTCCAAGCTAGAACACAGAGCTCGAGGATTGTGAGCCACCCACCATACCATCTCAGCTACCAGATTGGTAACCAGACTGTCCCGCTACCCCCTTTTCCCAAACCAAGAGACTAGAACCGAGGGGACCCCTGAGTCCAGACCTCCTTGTACCATTTCATCGTACCTCAAGAAATCGCCTATAAAGAACGTTAAATCCTATCCTTGTGTGGTGTGTATCTGTGGGGGGGAAGTTACTCATCTGTACGATCGCTGGAGACGGCTCTCCCCGGAGACCTCTCCCCTTGTCCTCGGCCGACCCTCCCGGTCCGTCTAACACCTATCACTCCCAGCAGTGCTCAGACACAGGAGGGGTGGGTGCTGAGTCCTCTCAGCAGTGCCCAGACATAGGAGGGGTGGGTGCCTATCACTCCCAGCAGTGCCCAGACATGGGAGGGGTGGGTGCCTATCATTCCCAGCAGTGCCCAGACACAGGAGGGGTGGGTGCAGAGTCCTCCCAGCAGTGCCCAGACACAGGAAGGGTGGGTGCAGAGTCCTCCCAGCAGTGCCCAGACATAGGAGGGGTGGGTGCCTATCACTCCCAGCAGTGCCCAGACATGGGAGGGGTGGGGGCCTATCACTCCCAGCAGTGCCCAGACACAGGAGGGGGGGGTGCAGAGTCCTCCCAGCAGTGCCCAGACAGAGGAGGGGTGGTGCAGAGTCCTCCCATCAGTGCCCAGACATAGGAGGGGTGGGTGCAGAGTCCTCCCAGCAGTGCCCAGACATAGGAGGTGTGTGTGCCTATTACTCCCAGCAGTGCCCAGACACAGGAGGGGTGGGTGCAGAGTCCTCCCAGCAGTGCCCAGACATAGGAGGGGTGGGTGCAGAGTCCTCCCAGCAGTGCCCAGACACAGGAGGGGTGGGTGCAGAGTCCTCTCAGCAGTGACCAGACACAGGGGGGATGGGTGCAGAGTCCTCCCAGCAGTGCCCAGACATAGGAGGGGTGGTTGCCTATCACTCCCAGCAGTGCCCAGACATGGGAGGGGTGGGGGCCTATCACTCCCAGCAGTGCCCAGACACAGGAGGGGTGGGTGCAGAGTCCTCCCAGCAGTGCCCACACACTGGAGGGGTGGGTGCAGAGTCTTCCCAGCAGTGCTCAGACATAGGAGGGGTGGGTGCAGAGTCCTCCCAGCAGTGCCCAGACATAGGAGGGGTGGGTGCAGAGTCCTCCCAGCAGTGCCCAGACATAGGAGGGGTGGGTGCAGAGTCCTCCCAGCAGTGCCCAGACATAGTAGGGGTGGGTGCCTATCACTCCCAGCAGTGCCCAGACTTGGGAGGGGTGGATGCCTATCACTCCCAGCAGTGCCCAGACACAGGAGGGGTGGGTGCAAAGTCCTCCCAGCAGTGCCCAGACACAGGAGGGGTGGGTGCAAAGACCTCCCAGCAGTGCCCAAACATAGGAGGGGTGGGTGCAGAGTCCTCCCAGCAGGGCCCAGACATATGAGGGGTGGGTGCCTATCACTCCCAGCAGTGCCCAGACATGGGAGGGGTGGGTGCCTATCACTCCCAGCAGTGCCCAGACACAGGAGGGGTGGGTGCAGAGTCCTCCCAGCAGTGCCCAGACATAGGAGGGATGGGTGCAGATTCCTCCCAGCAGTGCCCAGACACTGGAGGGGTGGGTGCAGAGTCCTCCCAGCAGTGCCCAGACATAGGAGGGGTGGGTGCAGAGTCCTCCCAGCAGTGCCCAGACATAGGATGGGTGGGTGCCTTTCACTCTCAGCAGTGCCCAGACACAGGAGGGGTGGGTGCAGAGTCCTCCCAGCAGTGCCCAGACATAGGAGGGGTGGGTGCAGAGTCCTCCCAGAAGTGCCAAGACACAGGAGGGGTGGGTGCAGAGTCCTCCCAGCAGTGCCCAGACACTGGAGGGGTGGGTGCAGAGTCCTCCCAGCAGTGCCCAGACACAGGAGGGGTGGGTGCAGAGTCCTCCCAGCAGTGCCCAGACACAGGAGGGGTGGGTGCCTATCACTCCCAGCAGTGCCCAGACATGGGAGGGGTGGGTGCCTATCACTCCCAGCAGTGCCCAGACTTGGGAGGGGTGGGTGCCTATCACTCCCAGCAGTGCCCAGACACAGGAGGGGTGGGTGCAAAGACCTCCCAGCAGTGCCCAAACATAGGAGGGGTGGGTGCAGAGTCCTCCCAGCAGGGCCCAGACATATGAGGGGTGGGTGCCTATCACTCTCAGCAGTGCCCACACATGGGAGGGGTGGGTGCCTTTCACTCCCAGCAGTGCCCAGACACAGGAGGGGTGGGTGCAGAGTCCTCCCAGCAGTGCCCAGACATAGGAGGGGTGGGTGCAGAGTCCTCCCAGCAGTGCCCAGACACTGGAGGGGTGGGTGCAGAGTCCTCCCAGCAGTGCCCAGACATAGGAGGGGTGGGTGCAGAGTCCTCCCAGCAGTGCCCAGACATAGGAGGGGTGGGTGCAGAGTCCTAACAGCAGTGCCCAGACATAGGAGGGGTGGGTGCCTTTCACTCCCAGCAGTGCCCAGACACAGGAGGGGTGGGTGCAGAGTCCTCCCAGCAGGCCCCAGACATAGGAGGGGTGGGTGCAGAGTCCTCCCAGCAGTGCCAAGACACAGGAGGGGTGGGTGCAGAGTCCTCCCAGCAGTGCTCAGACATAGGAGGGATGGGTGCAGAGTCCTCCCAGCAGTGCCCAGACATAGGAGGGGTGGGTGCAGAGTCCTCCCAGCAGTGCCCACACACTGGAGGGGTGGGTGCAGAGTCCTCCCAGCAGTGCCCAGACACAGGAGGGGTGGGTGCAGAGTCCTCTCAGCAGTGCCGAGACACAGGGGGGATGGGTGCAGAGTCCTCCCAGCAGTGCCCAGACATAGGAGGGGTGGTTGCCTATCACTCCCAGCAGTGCCCAGACATGGGAGGGGTGGGGGCCTATCACTCCCAGCAGTGCCCAGACACAGGAGGGGTGGGTGCAGAGTCCTCCCAGCAGTGCCCACACACTGGAGGGGTGGGTGCAGAGTCTTCCCAGCAGTGCTCAGACATAGGAGGGGTGGGTGCAGAGTCCTCCCAGCAGTGCCCAGACATAGGAGGGGTGGGTGCAGAGTCCTCCCAGCAGTGCCCAGACATAGGAGGGGTGGGTGCAGAGTCCTCCCAGCAGTGCCCAGACATAGTAGGGGTGGGTGCCTATCACTCCCAGCAGTGCCCAGACTTGGGAGGGCTGGGTGCCTATCACTCCCAGCAGTGCCCAGACACAGGAGGGGTGGGTGCAAAGTCCTCCCAGCAGTGCCCAGACACAGGAGGGGTGGGTGCAAAGACCTCCCAGCAGTGCCCAAACATAGGAGGGGTGGGTGCAGAGTCCTCCCAGCAGGGCCCAGACATATGAGGGGTGGGTGCCTATCACTCCCAGCAGTGCCCAGACATGGGAGGGGTGGGTGCCTATCACTCCCAGCAGTGCCCAGACACAGGAGGGGTGGGTGCAGAGTCCTCCCAGCAGTGCCCAGACATAGGAGGGATGGGTGCAGAGTCCTCCCAGCAGTGCCCAGACACTGGAGGGGTGGGTGCAGAGTCCTCCCAGCAGTGCCCAGACATAGGAGGGGTGGGTGCAGAGTCCTCCCAGCAGTGCCCAGACATAGGAGGGGTGGGTGCAGAGTCCTCCCAGCAGTGCCCAGACATAGGATGGGTGGGTGCCTTTCACTCTCAGCAGTGCCCAGACACAGGAGGGGTGGGTGCAGAGTCCTCCCAGCAGTGCCCAGACATAGGAGGGGTGGGTGCAGAGTCCTCCCAGCAGTGCCAAGACACAGGAGGGGTGGGTGCAGAGTCCTCCCAGCAGTGCCCAGACACTGGAGGGGTGGGTGCAGAGTCCTCCCAGCAGTGCCCAGACACAGGAGGGGTGGGTGCAGAGTCCTCCCAGCAGTGCCCAGACACAGGAGGGGTGGGTGCCTATCACTCCCAGCAGTGCCCAGACATGGGAGGGGTGGGTGCCTATCACTCCCAGCAGTGCCCAGACTTGGGAGGGGTGGGTGCCTATCACTCCCAGCAGTGCCCAGACACAGGAGGGGTGGGTGCAAAGACCTCCCAGCAGTGCCCAAACATAGGAGGGGTGGGTGCAGAGTCCTCCCGGCAGGGCCCAGACATATGAGGGGTGGGTGCCTATCGCTCCCAGCAGTGCCCAGACATGGGAGGGGTGGGTGCCTTTCACTCCCAGCAGTGCCCAGACACAGGAGGGGTGGGTGCAGAGTCCTCCCAGAAGTGCCCAGACATAGGAGGGGTGGGTGCAGAGTCCTCCCAGCAGTGCCCAGACACTGGAGGGGTGGGTGCAGAGTCCTCCCAGCAGTGCCCAGACATAGGAGGGGTGGGTGCAGAGTCCTCCCAGCAGTGCCCAGACATAGGAGGGGTGGGTGCAGAGTCCTAACAGCAGTGCCCAGACATAGGAGGGGTGGGTGCCTTTCACTCCCAGCAGTGCCCAGACACAGGATTGGTGGGTGCAGAGACCTCCCAGCAGTGCCCAGACATAGGAGGGGTGGGTGCAGAGTCCTCCCAGCAGTGCCAAGACACAGGAGGGGTGGGTGCAGAGTCCTCCCAGCAGTGCTCAGACATAGGAGGGATGGGTGCAGAGTCCTCCCAGCAGTGCCCAGACATAGGAGGGGTGGGTGCAGAGTCCTCCCAGCAGTGCCCAGACATAGGAGGGGTGGGTGCAGAGTCCTCCCAGCAGTGCCCAGACATAGGAGGGGTGGGTGCCTATGACTCCCAGCAGTGCCCAGACTTGGGAGGGGTGGGTGCCTATCACTCCCAGCAGTGCCCAGACACAGGAGGGGTGGGTGCAGAGTCCTCCCAGCAGTGCCCAGACACAGGAGGGGTGGGTGCAGAGACCTCCCAGCAGTGCCCAGACATAGGAGGGGTGGGTGCAGAGTCCTCCCAGCAGTGCCCAGACATAGGAGGGGTGGGTGCCTATCACTCCCAGCAGTGCCCAGACATGGGAGGGGTGGGTGATAATCACTCCCAGCAGTGCCTAGACACAGGAGGGGTGGGTGCAGAGTCCTGCCAGCAGTGCCCAGACACAGGAGGGGTGGGTGCCTGTTGGACCCGGCCTCGTAGCATGGCTCTACTTGTCCCCGCACCACCTAACCTGGTACCTGCAGCCCCAAGCACACGGCCTAGCCGATCCTTCCCACCAGAACACACGCACCCGACCCGGACATCCTCGTCCATGGCCTCTCTCCTTTCGGCCACCCCGGGCCCGCGTGCCCACTTCATGCACCAAGATGGCCGCCCGGCCCCAGAGCGACCCGGGCCTAGAGGCGCCACTCCGGCTGGAGGACATCACGCTTCCAGGGGATGAGAGAGGGAGGAGCAGTTTCTATCGCACCTCTGAACTCCCCTGGGACGATGGGTTTCGATCGGCCCTCCGGCCTCCCTGAGGGCTGGCTCCACGCCTACTGGGTGTCTGGGACTCCTCCCGACCCGGCCCTGAAAGGATCAAAAGACAATGGCAGGAAACCCCGACAAGCGACCCCCAGGTGACAAGACCCCTGCCTGCACAGACTCCGGACATCAAAGAGGGGTCGACCTATAACAAGGGGTGCTCTGGGACTGTCCGGCAGATTCGACGCTGGAACAACGAGAGCCCTGCTGACGTGGTCGCGGCTCCTGGACCTTGGAACCACCTGAGCCCTGCTGAGTGACTCGCGGCTCCCTGAAGATCGTAAGACCTCCGAACTTGTACCTGAGCCCTGCTGAGTGACTCGCCGCTCCCTGAAGATCGTAAGACCTCCGAACTTGTACCTGAGACCTGCTGAGTGACTCGCGGCTCCCTGAAGATCGTAAGACCTCCGAACTTGTACCTGAGCCCTGCTGAGTTACTCGCGGCTCCCACAGACTCTCACGGTCCCGCCAGACCCCAACTACAACAAGCGTATCCCCCAGCTCGAGGATTGTGAGCTGTGCGCCGGGTACGTCCCTGCCTTGAACCTTTGCCAGAGACTGTCCCGCTACCCCCTATCCCTTCCGAGACTCATTGAGCCCGCGCTCTCCTTGTACATATTTGCAGTGCTAATCTGATTGATAAAGATTGATTCCTAAGAACGCACGTTGTGGTGTCTCTGTGTCGTGTGGTGCCAGGGGTACGATCCTAGATACGAGATTCCTCCCCCTGAGGAGTCTCCCGCCAGTGCCCCGCTACGATACTTCGAGGGTGGGTCCAGGGTAGTCAGGACCCCTTTCCGGGCTCCTCTGAGGTCGCCGTCTAACAGTGCCTATCACTCCCAGCAGTGCCCAGACATGGGAGTGGTGGGTGCCTATCGCTCCCAGCAGTGCCCAGACACAGGAGGGGTGGGTGCAGAGTCCTCCGAGCAGTGCCCAGACACAGGAGGGGTGGGTGCAGAGTCCTCCCTGCAGTGCCCAGACATAGGAGGGGTGGGTGCAGAGTCCTCCCTGCAGTGCCCTGACATAGGAGGGGTGGGTGCCTATCACTCCCAGCAGTGCCCAGACACAGGAGGGGTGGGTGCAGAGTCCTCTCAGCACTGCCCAGACATAGGAGGGGTGGGTGCCTATCAATCCCAGCAGTGCCCAGACATGGGAGGGGTGGGTGCCTATCACTCCCAGCAGTGCCCAGACACAGGAGGGGTGGGTACAGAGTCCTCCCAGCAGTGCTCAGACACAGGAGGGGTGGGTGCAGAGACCTCCCAGCAGTGCCCAGACATAGGAGGGGTGGGTGCAGAGTCCTCCCAGCAGTGCCCAGACATAGGAGGGGTGGGTGCCTATCACTCCCAGCAGTGCCCAGACATGGGAGGAGTGGGTGCCTATCACTCCCAGCAGTGCCTAGACACAGGAGGGGTGGGTGCAGAGTCCTGCCAGCAGTGCCCAGACACAGGAGGGGTGGGTGCCTATCACTCCCAGCAGTGCCCAGACATGGGAGGGGTGGGTGCCTATCGCTCCCAGCAGTGCCCAGACACAGGAGGGGTGGGTGCAGAGTCCTCCCAGCAGTGCCCAGACACAGGAGGGGTGGGTGCAGAGTCCTCCCTGCAGTGCCCAGACATAGGAGGGGTGGGTGCAGAGTCCTCCCTGCAGTGCCCAGACATAGGAGGGGTGGGTGCCTATCACTCTCAGCAGTGCCCAGACATCGGAGGGGTGGGTGCAGAGTCCTCTCAGCACTGCCCAGACATAGGAGGGGTGGGTGCCTATCAATCCCAGCAGTGCCCAGAAATGGGAGGGGTGGGTGCCTATCACTCCCAGCAGTGCCCAGACTCAGGAGGGGTGGGTGCAGAGTCCTCCCAGCAGTGCTCAGACATAGAAGGGGTGGGTGCAGAGTCCTCCCAGCAGTGCCCAGACATAGGAGGGGTGGGTGCAGAGTCCTCCCAGCAGTGCCCAGACATAGGAGGGGTGGGTGCAGAGTCCTCCCAGCAGTGACCAGACATAGGAGGGGTGGGTGCCTATCACTCCCAGCAATGCCCAGACATGGGAGGGTGTTGGACAGGCCACACGAAGGGCTTGCGCCCTCCCCGCATGACAGGGCCCAAGCCCCGGCCCCCCAGGCGCGGCCCACAAGAATCACCCGCACCCCGTCTCCCGACGGAACTCCTGCCCTCGGATCTCCCTGTAGCACGGGCCCAAGCCACCACCGGCTCCCTCGGCCGGGTCAAGCCGCCATCTTGGGCCCTGCGCCACGAGGCCGTGTGGCCTCCCCCCGACCCTAACCCTGGGCCTGGCCGGCCCCGACATCCCGGCACCACCATCCACCCAGGAGGTGAGCGGATCACTTGGCAGGTCAATGGGAGGACGAAGTGCCAAGGACTCTCCCCCGCCAGGTGACGATCGCCTCCAGCTCCCCCAGGCACCGGCTCCACCCCCCCGCTGGGTGTCTGGACACCTTCATCCCGGACCCTCCGACCCCCAAGTGCGAGGGTCCGGACATCAAAGGGCACCTGCCCTATAACTGGAGCAGCTGCGGAGCAAGAAGGCAGTTGTATCCTGGAGTCGAGAGACACCGAGAGAACTCAGCCTTGACGGACTACTGGCGCTGCCGTAGCCCTATCTTGTGATCTATCGTCCTGCCTGCTGGCGCTGCCGCGGCCTTCTGCAACATCCATCCTCGTCGGGACCTGCTGGCGCTGCCGCGGCCCGTTGTAACGACCATCTTCACCGGGACCTGCTGGCGCTGCCGCGGACCGTACATCGACCATCTTCTCGGGGACCTGCTGGCGCTGCCGCGGCCCGTATATCGACCATCTTCACTGGGACCTGCTGGCGCTGCCGCGGCCCGTACCAGCTAGACCACCTAAGCTCGAGGATTGTGAGCTACCCACCACACCACCTCAAATACCAGACTGGTAACCCGACTGTCCCGCTACCCCCTTTTCCCATCTTGAGAGACTTGAATCGAGGGGACCCCTGAGTCCAGACCTCCTTGTACCTTTTCATCGTACCTTAAGAAGTGCTTATAAAGAACGCTAACTCATCTCCTTGTGTGGTATCTGTCTGTGGGGGGGAAGTTATTTGTCTGTACGATCGCTGGAGACGGCTCTCCCCGGAGACCTCTCCCCTTGTCCTCGGCCGACCCTCCCGGTCCGTCTAACAGAGGGGTGGGTGCCTATCACTCCCAGCAGTGCCCATACACAGGAGGGGTGGGTGCAGAGTCCTCCCAGCAGTGCCCAGACACAGGAGGGGTGGGTGCAGAGACCTCCCAGCAGTGCCCAGACATAGGAGGGGTGGGTGCAGAGTCTTCCCAGCAGTGCCCAGACATAGGAGGGGTGGGTGCCTATCACTCCCAGCAGTGCCCAGACATGGGAGGGGTGGGTGCCTATCACTCCCAGCAGTGCTCAGACACAGGAGGGGTGGGTGCAGAGTCCTCCCAGCAGTGCTCAGACTCAGGAGGGGTGGGTGCCTATCACTCCCAGCAGTGCCCAGACATGGGAGGGGTGGATGCCTATCACTCCCAGCAGTGCCCAGACACAGGAGGGGTGGGTGCAGAGTCCTCCCAGCAGTGCCCAGACACAGGAGGGGTGGGTGCAGAGTCCTCCCAGCAGTGCCCAGACATAGGAGGGGTGGGTGCCTATCACTCCCAGCAGTGCCCAGACACAGGAGGGGTGGGTGCAGAGTCCTCTCAGCAGTGCCCAGACATAGGAGGGGTGGGTGCCTATCACTCCCAGCAGTGCCCAAACATGGGAGGGGTGGGTGCCTATCACTCCCAGCAGTGCCCAGACACAGGAGGGGTGGGTGCAGAGTCCTCCCAGCAGTGCCCAGACACAGGAGGGGTGGGTGCAGAGTCCTCCCAGCAGTGCCCAGACACAGGAGGGGTGGGTGCAGAGTCCTCCCAGCAGTGCCCAAACACAGGAGGGGTGGGTGCAGAGTCCTCCCAGCAGTGCCCAGACATAGGAGGGGTGGGTGCCTATCACTCCCAGCAGTGCCCAGACATGGGAGTGGTGGGGGCCTATCACTCCCAGCAGTGCCCAGACACAGGAGGGGTGGGTGCAGAGTCCTCCCAGCAGTGCCCAGACACAGGAGGGGTGGGTGCAGAGTCCTCCCAGCAGTGCCCAGACATAGGAGGGGTGGGTGCCTATCACTCCCAGCAGTGCCCAGACATGGGAGGGGTGGGGGCCTATCACTCCCAGCAGTGCCTAGACACAGGAGGGGTGGGTGCAGAGTCCTCCCAGCAGTGCCCAGACACTGGAGGGGTGGGTGCAGAGTCCTCCCAGCAGTGCTCAGACATAGGAGGGGTGGGTGCAGAGTCCTCCCAGCAGTGCCCAGACATAGGAGGGGTGGGTGCAGAGTCCTCCCAGCAGTGCCCAGACATAGGAGAGGTGGGTGCAGAGCCCTCCCAGCAGTGCCCAGACACAGGAGGGGTGGGTGCAAAGATCTCCCAGCAGTGCCCAGACATAGGAGGGGTGGGTGCAGAGTCCTCCCAGCAGGGCCCAGACATAGGAGGGGTGGGTGCCTATCACTCCCAGCAGTGTCCAGACATGGGAGGGGTGGGGGCCTATCACTCCCAGCAGTGCCCAGACACAGGAGGGGTGGGTGCAGAGTCCTCCCAGCAGTGCCCAGACAGAGGAGGGGTGGTGCAGAGTCCTCCCAGCAGTACCCAGACATAGGAGGGGTGGGTGCCTATCACTCCCAGCAGTGCCCAGACATGGGAGGGGTGGGGGCCTATTACTCCCAGCAGTGCCCAGACACAGGAGGGGTGGGTGCAGAGTCCTCCCAGCAGTGCCCAGACACTGGAGGGGTGGGTGCAGAGTCCTCCCAGCAGTGCCCAGACACAGGAGGGGTGGGTGCAGAGTCCTCCCAGCAGTGCCCAGACACAGGAGGGGTGGGTGCAGAGTCCTCCCAGCAGTGCCCAGACATAGGAGGGGTGGGTGCCTATCACTCCCAGCAGTGCCCAGACATGGGAGGGGTGGGGGCCTATCACTCCCAGCAGTGCCCAGACACAGGAGGGGTGGGTGCAGAGTCCTCCCAGCAGTGCCCAGACATAGGAGGGGTGGGTGCCTATCACTCCCAGCAGTGCCCAGACATGGGAGGGGTGGGGGCCTATCACTCCCAGCAGTGCCCAGACACAGGAGGGGTGGGTGCAGAGTCCTCCCAGCAGTGCCCAGACACTGGAGGGGTGGGTGCAGAGTCCTCCCAGCAGTGCTCAGACATAGGAGGGGTGGGTGCAGAGTCCTCCCAGCAGTGCCCAGACATAGGAGGGGTGGGTGGAGAGTCCTCCCAGCAGTGCCCAGACATAGGAGAGGTGGGTGCAGAGCCCTCCCAGCAGTGCCCAGACATAGGAGGGGTGGGTGCCTATCACTCCCAGCAGTGCCCAGACTTGGGAGGGGTGGGTGCCTATCACTCCCAGCAGTGCCCAGACACAGGAGGGGTGGGTGCAGAGTCCTCCCAGCAGTGCCCAGACACAGGAGGGGTGGGTGCAAAGACCTCCCAGCAGTGCCCAGACATAGGAGGGGTGGGTGCAGAGTCCTCCCAGAAGGGCCCAGACATAGGAGGGGTGGGTGCCTATCACTCCCAGCAGTGCCCAGACATGGGAGGGGTGGGTGCCTATCACTCCCAGCAGTGCCCAGACATGGGAGGGGTGGGTGCCTATCACTCCCAGCAGTGCCCAGACACAGGAGGGGTGGGTGCAGAGTCCTCCCAGCAGTGCCTAGACATAGGAGGGGTGGGTGCAGAGTCCTCCCAGCAGTGCCCAGACACTGGAGTGGTGGGTGCAGAGTCCTCCCAGCAGTGCCCAGACATAGGAGGGGTGGGTGCAGAGTCCTCCCAGCAATGCCCAGACATAGGAGGGGTGGGTGCAGAGTCCTCCCAGCAGTGCCCAAACATAGGAGGGGTGGGTGCCTTTCACTCCCAGCAGTGCCCAGACATGGGAGGGGTGGGGGCCTATCACTCCCACCAGTGCCCAGACATAGGAGGGGTGGGTGCCTATCACTCCCAGCAGTGCCCAGACTTGGGAGGGGTGGGTGCCTATCACTCCCAGCAGTGCCCAGACACAGGAGGGGTGGGTGCAGAGTCCTCCCAGCAGTGCCCAGACACAGGAGGGGTGGGTGCAAAGACCTCCCAGCAGTGCCCAGACATAGGAGGGGTGGGTGCAGAGTCCTCCCAGCAGGGCCCAGACATAGGAGGGGTGGGTGCCTATCACTCCCAGCAGTGCCCAGACATGGGAGGGGTGGGTGCCTATCACTCCCAGCAGTGCCCAGACACAGGAGGGGTGGATGCAGAGTCCTCCCAGCAGTGCCCAGACATAGGAGGGGTGGGTGCAGAGTCCTCCCAGCAGTGCCCAGACACTGGAGGGGTGGGTGCAGAGTCCTCCCAGCAGTGCCCAGACATAGGAGGGGTGGGTGCAGAGTCCTCCCAGCAGTGCCCAGACATAGGAGGGGTGGGTGCAGACTCCTCCCAGCAGTGCCCAGACATAGGAGGGGTGGGTGCCTATCACTCCCAGCAGTGCCCAGACATGGGAGGGGTGGGGGCAGAGTCCTCCCAGCAGTGCCCAGACATAGGAGGGGTGGGTGCCTATCACTCCCAGCAGTGCCCAGACTTGGGAGGGGTGGGTGCCTGTCACTCCCAGCAGTGCCCAGACACAGGAGGGGTGGGTGCAGAGTCCTCCCAGCAGTGCATAGACACAGGAGGGGTTGGTGCAAAGACCTCCCAGCAGTGCCCAGACATAGGAGGGGTGGGTGCAGAGTCCTCCCAGCAGGGCCCAGACATATGAGGGGTGGGTGCCTATCACTCCCAGCAGTGCCCAGACATGGGAGGGTTGGGTGCCTATCACTCCCAGCAGTGCCCAGACACAGGAGGGGTGGGTGCAGAGTCCTCCCAGCAGTGCCCAGACATAGGAGGGGTGGGTGCAGAGTCCTCCCAGCAGTGCCCAGACACTGGAGGGGTGGGTGCAGAGTCCTCCCAGCAGTGCCCAGACATAGGAGGGGTGGGTGCAGAGTCCTCCCAGCAGTGCCCAGACATAGGAGGGGTGGGTGCAGAGTCCTCCCAGCAGTGCCCAGACATAGGAGGGGTGGGTGTCTTTCACTCCCAGCAGTGCCCAGACACAGGAGGGGTGGGTGCAGAGTCCTCCCAGCAGTGCCCAGACATAGGAGGGGTGGGTGCAGAGTCCTCCCAGCAGTGCCCAGACACAGGAGGGGTGGGTGCAGAGTCCTCCCAGCAGTGCCCAGACACTGGAGGGGTGGGTGCAGAGTCCTCCCAGCAGTGCTCAGACATAGGAGGGGTGGGTGCAGAGTCCTCCCAGCAGTGCCCAGACATAGGAGGGGTGGGTGCAGAGTCCTCCCAGCAGTGCCCAGACATAGGAGGGGTGGGTGCAGAGTCATCCCAGCAGTGCCCAGACATAGGAGGGGTGGGTGCCAATTACTCCCAGCAGTGCCCAGACTTGGGAGGGGTGGGTGCCTATCACTCCCAGCAGTGCCCAGACACAGGAGGGGTGGGTGCAGAGTCCTCCCAGCAGTGCCCAGACACAGGAGGGGTGGGTGCAGAGACCTCCCAGCAGTGCCCAGACATAGGAGGGGTGGGTGCAGAGTTGTTGGACCCGGCCTCGTAGAATGGCCCTCCGTGCCCCCGCACCACCGAAACCTGGTACCTGCAGCCCAAGCACACGGCCCAGCCGACCCTTCCCACCAGGACACCCGCACCAACCCCAGACATCCCCGTCCATGGCCTCTCTCCTTTCGGCCATCCCGGGCCCGCGTGTCCACTCCATGCAACAAGATGGCCGCCCGGCCCCAGCGTGACCTGGGCCACTCCGGCTGGAGGACATCACGCTTCCAGGGGATGAGAGAGGGAGGAGCAGTTTCTATCGCACCTCTGAACTCCCCTGGGACGATGGGTTTCGATCGGCCCTCCGGCCTCCCTGCGGGCTGGCTCCGTGCCTGCTGGGTGTCTGGGACTCCTCCCGACCCGGCCCTGAAAGGATCAAAAGACAATAGCAGGAAACCCCGACAAACGGCCCCCAGGTGACAAGACCCCTGCCTGCACCGACTCCGGACATCAAAGAGGGGTCGACCTATAACAAGGGGTGCTCTGAGACTGTCCGGTAGATTCGACGCTGGAACAACGAGAGCCTGCCGACGCGGTCGCGGCTCCTGGAACTTGAACCCACCTGAGCCCTGCTGAGTGACTCGCGGCTCCCTGAAGATCGTAAGACCTCCGAACTTGTACCTGAGCCCTGCTGAGTGACTCGCGGCTCCCTGAAGATCGTAAGACCTCCGAACTTGTACCTGAGCCCTGCTGAGTGACTCGCGGCTCCCTGAAGATCGTAAGACCTCCAAACTTGTACCTGAGCCCTGCTGAGTGACTCGCGGCTCCTTGAAGATCGTAAGACCTCCGAACCTGCACCTGAGCCCGCTGAGTGACTCGCGGCTCCCCCAGACTCTCACGGTCCCGCCGGACCCCGACTCTGACCACGAATCCCCCAGCTCGAGGATTGTGAGCTGTGCGCCGGATACGTCCCTACTTTGAACCGTTACCAGAGACTGTCCCGCTACCCCCTACCTTTCCGAGACTCTTGAGCCCGTGCTCACCTTGTACATATTTGCAGTGATACCTATTTGATAAAGCTTGTTTTCTGAGAATACCCGGTGTGGTCACTCTGTGTCGTGTGGTGCCAGAAGTACGATCCTAGTTGCGAGATTCCTCCCCCTGGGGAATCTCCCGCCAGTGCCCGGCTACGATACTACACAGGTGGGACTCAGGGTAGTCAGGACCCCCTTCCGGGCTCCTCTGAGGTCACCGTCTAACAAGAGTCCTCCCAGCAGTGCCCAGACATAGGAGGTGTTGGACCCGGCCTCGTGGCGTGGTCCTGACTTCCCGGGGATTGGGCCCGTTCCCCGCCCTAGCCTCCACGAGCTACCCGTGCGGGCCGCACGAGGTCACCTACGCCTCGAGGCTCCGCCATTTTGTCACCTGCCACGTGACGTGACCCTGCACGCCAGCCCTCATGACTCCGCTCAACCCGGCCTCGGCCCCAGCAAGGCCCAGACATTGAGGCACCAAGAACTGGCCAGGGGGTGTCACGTGAACACCTCATCGCCCTGGCGGAGGGCGGTATCGATGGGACCCCCAACCGCCCCCACACACCGAGGTGCGATCGGCCTCCAGCTCTCTTGGGCCGGGCGCCTCTCCTGCTGGGCGTCTGGCCACCTCCACCCGGCCTCTCCGCCCCCCCGGGCGCAAGGGTCCGCACATCAAAGGGCTCCAGACCTATATCTGGGGCGACCCCGCCACAGACCGGCAGTTGTATCCCGGAGTCGAGAGCCCTGCTGATCGAATCGCGGCCGACCCTACGGAGAAGAACTCTTGCTTGAACTACCACGAGCCCTGCAGACTGCGTCGCGGCTCCTTCTTGTTGAAACCTTGAAGCCCCCCGGAACATCGGGGCCCTGCTGACGCTGTCGCGGCCCAACCTCGCTGAAACCTCCCTCGGTGCCCTGCTGACGACTTCGCGGCTCGAGCTGAGCAGAAACCATCTTGAGAGCCCTGCTGACCTGATCGCGGCTCTCCATGAACTGAACGCCAGAGCCCTGCTGACGCCGTCGTGGCTCGACCCCTCCGAGATCCGGAGGTCCTCCAGCTTGAGGATAAGAACTGGGCCCCAGGTACCCTCGTACCAAGCTCCTGCCAAAGACTGTCCCGCTACCCCTTCCCTTCTAAAGAGACACTGAGACTTTTTGTGGATCCCTCGATCCCTTTCGTGTAAATATTGATCCCGTAACCTTTAAGTGCTGATAAAGAATTGCTCGTCTTGAGACAACCTCCTTGAGTCCTGTGTGGTGGTGTTACTGTGCTAGTACATGATAGGAGAAGGATCTCTCAGGAGGCTTCTCTGCAGCGCTCGGCTACTTCGTACGGTGTGGGGGCCCCCCCTGAGTGGTCTCGCCGACTCCTCGGGGTCCGCCTTCCAACATTTGGTGGCCAGCGACGGGATCCGAGCCGAACGCAGTACGTACCAGCCAGTACCCACTAGCTACCCATCCAGACAAACAGAAATCATGAGCAACCAGGAAAATAACGCGACCATGGAGTTCCAGCCCGAACGGTTGGAGGAATATACGCACAAGGAATTGAAACAGTTCTGCAAGGACAAAGGCATTGCAACCACCGGCCTAGGTACCAAAGAGGAGATGCAGAAAGCCCTGAGGACCTGGCTGGAGGCCGAGGCAGGCCACTCCCAGGAAGAAGGTCCCTTGCCCCTGACTGAGGCCACATCAACCGCACTGACTCCGGCAACCGGAGGAAGAAAGAGCCTCGAAACCGGCCTCTCCGAAGAAGAGATACGAGAGCAGGAGAAGGTCTGGAACCACGAACTAGAACTCGCACGACTGCGGCTGGACGGCGAACTCCAGCTGGCGGAAAAAAACTGGCCCTAGAGCAGCTACGGCTACAAGAGGAGATAGAAGAGAAGAGACGGCACCGAGAGTTGGAGGGAAAAAAACTGACCCTTGAGCACGAGCGAAGTCTCAAAGAGCTCGAAATCAAGGCCAAGAACGGGGGGACCGACACCCCCAGTACTAGAGACACCCTACCGCCTGCCGAGGCCAAGGTACATATCCCGAAAGAGGTCGTCAAGGAGTACTATAAGAATGACGACATCCAACAATGGTTCAAGGCATACGAGGTGGCCATGACCTCTCATCGGGTGCCCCGAAAGGACTGGGGCGCCGGCCTGTGGGGGCGGTTCCTGAGTAAAGGTCGAGACACACTGCTCCAGCTGCCGGAGGAGGTGATGACCTCCTACGACCACATGAAGGAGGCCCTGCTCACCCGCTACGAGCTAACCGCGGAAATGTACCGCCAGCGGTTCAGAGACTGCAAAAAGATCCCGGGTACTACCTGGGTGGAATATGTGGCCTTTTTCAGCCGGGCCCTAGAAGGATGGATCAAGGGTAGCAAAGTCACCACCTACGGGCAGCTGGTCGACCTCATCGTTTGGGAACATCTCTCCAACAATTGCTTCGTGGAGCTAAGGCAACACCTCCTCGACAGCAAGATGACCGACCCATGGAAACTCGCCGTCGAGGCCGATCGATGGGTCAACACCCGAGTCCCCCGGAACTCGATGGGGGAGTACCAGAGGAACCCCCCTGGACCCCCCCGCCAACCCGGTGGAGGGGGAGGGCCGAACAGGAACCGGGACCCCCCCGCCGGGGCCCCCAGGAGCCCACCTCGAGGGCCACCGCAGCAACGCCTCTCCCCGAGCCTAGCCCGAAGGGGGGCGACCCCGGCCAGAACCGGACCACGGCCACCAGTAACATGCTACGGCTGCCAACAAACCGGACACTATGCCAGCGACCCGGTCTGCCCCCTGAACGGAAAAAGCGGGGCCTGCGGGCCCCCGCCCCGACAGCTGGCGGCCGCCGCCCTGGGGGAAGGAGAAGAAGAAGAAGAAACCCTCGACCGAGGAACCACCGAATGGGAGCCGGCAGCCATGTCCCTGGTCTGCCTGGGTAGCCGAGAAATGGTGCCCCGCACCCCCATCCCAAGCAACACCCAGAAGTACAGGCAGCAGGTCACCGTCAATGGACAACGGGCCGAAGCCCTTTGTGACACCGGCGCCAGCGTCACCACTGTCCGCTGCCACCTGGTGACCCCCGAACATATCCTACCCAATGTGCTGTGCCCCGTCCGGACGGCCGACAACAGCGAAAGCCTGTGCCAGATGGCCCTGGTCTCCTTCGAGTGGGGAGGGGTGACAGGCCTGCTAAAGGTGACTGTCCGCGACGACGCACCCGTAGACTGCCTCCTGGGGAACGACTTGGAGAGTTCCCCCTGGGCTCAAGTAGAGCGACGAGAGCACCTCCGAATGCTGGGACTATCCGAATGGGCCTGCGCCATCACCCGGTCCATGACCGCCCTGGCCCCCCGCTCGTCCTTGGCCCCCGGTGCCGCCCAGCCCGAGGGGCTCGCACCACCCCCCGCCGGCGGCGAGGGGGAGGCGGACACCGACCCTGGACCTATTGAATCCTCCCCCGAGGAGATTGCTTCCCTGGGCGCCCTACCAGAACTTGCACAATGGCGACACGAAGGGGGCCCCACCCGTGAGCAGTTCCAGCAAGAACAGCAGTCCTGTCCCTCTCTCGAAGGGGTACAACAACAAGCGTCCGCACAAGCCAACGGGGACCAGACCGGCACCCACTGGGTCTACTGGGCCGAGGGCCTGTTGTACAGTGAGCAAAAAGTGGCAGAACTCGGGGCCAGCCGCGTGTTGGTGGTCCCCCTACGCTTCCGGGAGTTCCTTCTCAACCTGGCACATGACGTGCCCCTCGCCGGACACTTAGGGCAAGACAAAACTTACAGCCGTCTGGTGACCCACTTCTACTGGCCCCGGATGCGGAGAGACGTGGACAACCACTGCCGGTCCTGCCAGACCTGCCAAGCCAGCGGGAAGACGGGGGGTCGGGTCAAGGCCCCCCTCCAGCCCTTTCCAGCCGTCAGCACCCCGTTCGAACGGGTCGGAATCGACATCGTGGGGCCCCTGGACCCCCAGACCGCCCTGGGCCACCGCTTCATCCTGGTCCTCGTGGACCACGCCACCAGGTACCCGGAGGCGGTCCCGCTAAGAACTGTAACGTCCCCCGTGGTAGGCCGGGCCTTGATGGGGATCTTCTCCCGAGTGGGATTTCCCCGCGAAGTGGTGAGCGACAGGGGCACGAACTTCATCTCCAAATACATGCGGTCCCTGTGGCAGCAGTGCGGGGTCACGTACAAATTCACAACCCCCTATCACCCTCAGGGGAACGGATTGGTCGAGCGGTTCAACAGAACCTTAAAGGGAATGATCCAGGGCCTGGAAGAGCCCCTAAGGCGGAGATGGGATGTCCTGCTGCCGTGCCTCCTGTTTGCCTATCGGGAGGTCCCGCAGAAGTCCCTGGGGTTTAGCCCGTTTGAACTATTGTACGGACATCCGGTCCGCGGACCACTCAGCCTGGTCAAGGAGGGCTGGGAGACGAAGCTCCAAGGCGCCCCTCCTGACGTCTACCGATACCTCCTGACCCTACGAAACCAGACCCGCAAGTTCCGAGCCATGGCCGAAGCCAACCTCGAGGCCAGCCAGGAGGACATGAAGCGGTGGTACGATCGGAACTCCTCTACCATCGAGTTCAAGCCAGGCCAGAGAGTCTGGGTCATGGCCCCGGTTGAACCCTGCGCCCTCCAGGACAAGTGGACCGGGCCCTTCAAGGTGGTGGAGAAGAAAAGCCCCGTCACCTACCTAGTCGACCTGGAGTCCCCCCGGAACCCCCTCCGGGTTCTACATGCTAACAGGCTCAAACCCCACTTTGCCTGGACCGAACTGAGCCTGCTACTGGCGACCGACGAGGGGGGCGAGGACGACTCCGAGCCCCTGCCCGACCTCTTGCAGTCCAACGTCCACGACGGATCCATCAAAGGTGTCCAACTCGCCTCTTCCCTGACCCTGGAACAGCGTAACGACTGTCAACAACTGCTGCAGGACTACGCAGCCCTCTTCTCCCTCACCCCGGGGGTGACCCACTGGTGAGTCCACGACGTCGACACCGGGGAGAGCCCCCCCGTGCGACACCGAGCCTACAGGGTACCCGACCGAGTGCGGGCATGCATCCAGGCCGAAGTAGCGAAGATGCTGGCCCTGGGGGTCATCGAACCCTCCGACAGCCCGTGGGCCAGCCCTGTCGTCCTGGTACCAAAGGCCGCAGCCCCCGGCCACCACCCGGAGTTACGATTCTGCGTAGACTACCGAGCCCTGAAGGCGGTGACCAAGACGGACGCCCATCCTATACCCCGGGCCGACGAACTCATCGACCGCTTGGGGGCCGCCCGCTACCTGAGCACGCTGGACCTCACCGCCGGGTACTGGCAAATCCAGCTCACCCCCGGCGCCCGAGAAAGATCCGCCTTTTCTACCCCTGATGGGCATTACCACTTTCGGGTGATGCCCTTCGGCATGAAGAACGCCCCGGCCACTTTTCAGAGACTTGTAAACAAGGTTTTGGCCGGGCTCGAGGCCTTCAGCGCGGCCTACTTGGATGACATTGCCGTGTACAGCAACCACTGGGCTGAGCACCTCCTTCACCTCAAAGCCGTCCTGGCCGCCCTCCAGCGGGCCGGGCTCACGATCAAGGCCAGCAAATGCCAGATCGGCCAAGGATAAGTGACCTACCTGGGCCATCAAGTGGGAAGCGGTCAGGTGGCCCCTCTCCAGCCAAAAGTCGATGCCATCCAGGCATGGGAACCCCCCACTACCCAGACCGCTGTGCGGGCCTTCCAGGGCCTCACTGGATACTACCGGCGGTTCATCCGGGACTATGGGAGCATTGTTTGGCCTCTCACAGAGCTCACCTCGAAGAAACAACCCAAGAAGGTGCACTGGTGTTAGACGGCGACCTCAGAGGAGCCCGGAAGGGGTCCTGACTACCCTGAGACACACCCTCGAGGTATCGTAGCCGGGCACGGGCGGGAGACTCCTCAGGGGGAGGAATCTCGTATCTAGGATTGTACCCCTGGTACCACACGACACAAAGACACCACACCGTGCGTTCTTAGGAATCAATCTTTATCAATCAGATTAGCACTGCAAATATGTACAAGGAGAGCGTGGGCTCAATGAGTCTCGGTAGGGATAGGGGGTAGCGGGACAGTCTCTGGCAAAGGTTCAAGGCAGGGGCGTACCTGGCGCACAGCTCAAAATCCTCGAGCCGGGGGGTACGCTTGCTGTAGTTGGGGTCCGGCGGGACCGGGAGCGTCCGTGGGAGCCGCGAGTCACTCAGCAGGGCTCAGATACAAGTCGGAGGTCTTACGATCTTCAGGGAGCCGCGAGTCACTCAGCAGGGCTCAGGTACAAGTTCGGAGGTCTTACGATCTTCAGGGAGCCGCGAGTCACTCAGCAGGGCTCAGGTACAAGTTCGGAGGTCTTACGATCTTCAGGGAGCCGCGAGTCACTCAGCAGGGCTCAGGTACAAGTTCGGAGGTCTTACGATCTTCAGGGAGCCGCGAGTCACTCAGCAGGGCTCAGGTACAAGTTCCAGGAGCCGCGACCACGTCAGCAGGGCTCTCGTTGTTCCAGCGTCGAATCTGCCGGACAGTCTCAGAGCACCCCTTGTTATAGGTCGACCCCTCTTTGATGTCCGCGTGCCCATCTCATGGCCCAAGATGGCCGCCCGGCCCCAGCGCGACCCGGGCCTAGAGGCGCCACTCCGGCTGGAGGACATCACGCTTCCAGGGGCTGAGAGAGGGAGGAGCAGTTTCTATCGCACCTCTGAACTCCCCTGGGACGATGGGTTTCGATCGGCCCTCCGGCCTCCCCGAAGGCTGGCTCCACGCCTGCTGGGTGTCTGGGACTCCTCCCGACCCGGCCCTGAAAGGATCAAAAGACAATGGCAGGAAACCCCCGACAAGCGACCCCCAGGTGACAAGACCCCTGCCTGCACAGACTCCGGACATCAAAGAGGGGTCGACCTATAACAAGGGGTGCTCTGGGACTGTCCGGCAGATTCGACGCTGGAACAACGAGAGCCTGCTGACGCGGTCGCGGCTCCTGGAACTTGGAACTACCTGAGCCCTGCTGAGTGACTCGCGGCTCCCCGAAGATCGTAACACCTCCGAACTTGTACCTGAGCCCTGCTGAGTGACTCGCGGCTCCCTGAAGATCGTAAAGACCTCCGAACTTGTACCTGAGCCCTGCTGAGTGACTCGCGGCTCCTTGAAGATCGTAAGACCTCCGAACTTGTACCTGAGCCCTGCTGAGTGACTCGCGGCTCCCTGAAGATCGTAAGACCTCCGAACTTGTACCTGAGCCCGCTGAGTGACTCGCGGCTTCCACAGACTCCACTGGTCCCGCCGGACCCCACGACAACCAGCCTACCCCCCAGCTCGAGGATTGCGAGCTGTGCGCCGGGTACCTCCTTACCGTGAACTTTTGTGCCAAAGACTGTCCCGCTACCCCCTATCCCTTCCGAGACTCATTGAGCCCGCGCTCTCCTTGTACATATTTGCAGTCCTAACCTACTTGATAAAGATTGGTTCCTAAGAACGCACGGTGTGTTGTTTCTGTGTCGCGTGGTGCCCGAAGTACGATCCTCGATACGAGACTTCTCCTCCTGAGGAGTCTCCCGCCAGTGCCCGGCTACGATACTTGAGGGTGGGTCTCAGGGTAGTCAGGACTCCCTTCCCGGGCTCCTCTGAGGTACCGTCTAACATTGGTGGCAAGCGACGGGATTCGGGCCCATCACCGAGAGATCGTACTGTGAACGACGGACGCACTACCAACAAAGATGGCAGAAGGAAACACCGTGATCCCCGCAGAAATCAACGCCAACAGGGTGTTCCAGGTGGAACAACTAGAAGAATACACACACAAAGAACTAAAGCAATTCTGCAAAGAACTTAGAATCGCTACCACCGGTCTCAACACCAAGGAAGATTTGCAGAAAGCACTGAAAGCCTGGGTGGATACCGGGGCCTCCCACCCGGAAAACACGGGGGAGCGCACCGACGAGGCCGAACCTCCCCAAGGCGAAAGCAGCAACAATCAGGTGCGAAACATCGTACCAGACGGGGGCCTATCCCCGGAGGAACTCGCGGACAGAGAGAGAAGCCGCAATCACGAACTCGAGTTAGCTAAGCTCAAAATCGAAGGCGAATTAAAGTTAGCAGAGAAAAAGCTAGCAGTAGAGCAAATGCGCGTGCAAGGCGAGCTAGAAGAGAAGAAGCTCCAACGGGAACACGAAGGAAGGAAGCTCCAACTGGAGCACGAGCGCAGCTTGAAGGAAATCGAACTCAAGGCCAGAAGTGAGGAAGGGAGGCCCCCGGGAAACCGGGAGGCGACCTCCCCAGCGGAGCAGAAGGTCCACATCCCCAAAGATGTGGTCAAGGAATATTATAAAAACGATGACATTCAGCAATGGTTTAGGGCCTACGAGGTCGCCATGACCTCCCATCGGGTCCCGCAGAAGGACTGGGGGGCAGGGTTGTGAGGACGATTTCTGAGCGAAGGAAGAGACACCCTGCTCGACCTACCCCTCTCTCTGCAGACCTCCTACAGCCACATGAAAGAGGCTCTACTCACAAGGTACGGTCTCACCCCCGAGATGTACCGTCAACGATTCCGGGACTGCACGTCGAACGCAAGGCCCACCTAGGGATGATGGGGCTCCCCGAGTGGGTGTGCGCCACCACCCGATCTATGTCAGCCCGACTCACCCCCCTGGGAGAAGTCGAAGACGCCCCGACCGAAGAAGTCAGAGCAGTAACCCCCGAGGGTCCTCCCGTCCCCCCATCGGAGGGGCCTGTCGCCAGCGACGAGCCCTCCCTGTCCGATACCGCCCCGGTCCCTGAGTTAGGAGATCTACCCGAGTTGGCCCAATGGCGCCACGAGGGTGGACCCACCCGGGAGGAGTTTTGCCGGGAGCAAGCCACCTGTCCTTCCCTGGTCGGACTGCGGCGCCAGGCCGAGGGCCAAGCCGCAGGCGACCAAACTGGCACGCACCGAATTTATTGGGAAAATAGCATTTTGTATAGTAAGCAGAAGTCGGTGGAGCTGGGATCCGGACGGGTGCTGGCGGTACCCCTCCGCTTCCAAGACTTCCTCCTGGGCTTAGCCCACGACGTCCCCCTTGCCGGCCACCTGGGTCAAGACAAGACCTACAGCCGTCTCGTGACCCATTTTTACTGGCCTAAGATGAGAGCAGCCATAGAAGCCCACTGCAAGTCCTGTCCCACGTGCCAAGCTAGCGGGAAGAGTGGGGGGAAGCGCAAGGCTCCCCTCCAACCCTTCCCGGTCGTCAGTACCCCCTTTGAACGAGTCGGGATCGACATCGTGGGGCCCCTGGACCCCCCCACCTCCCAAGGTCACCGTTTCATCCTGGTCCTGGTGGATCACGCCACCCGATACCCTGAGGCGATCCCCCTATGCACCGTCATGGCCCCCGTAGTGGGCCGGGCCCTGATGGGGATCTTTTCCCGGGTAGGGTTCCCCCGCGAGGTCGTGAGCGATCGCGGCACTAATTTTATCTCGAGGTACATGACGTCCCTGTGGCAACAATGTGGAGTGTCCTACAAATTCACTACCCCGTACCATCCCCAGGGGAACGGCCTAGTAGAGAGGTTTAACAGGACTCTGAAAGGGATGATCACCGGCCTAGAAGAGCCCCTCCGGCGTAAGTGGGATGTCCTGCTCCCCTGCCTCTTGTTCGCTTACCGAGAGGTCCCCCAGAAGTCCCTAGGGTTCAGCCCGTTTGAGTTGCTCTATGGACGCCCCGTCCGAGGTCCCCTCAGCTTGGTTAAGGAAGGGTGGGAGGCGGCACCCCAGACCACCCCACGAGATGTGTTCCACTATGTTCTGACCCTCCGGAACCAGACCAGGAAGTTCCGAGCACTGGCCGAGGCCAACTTAGAGACAAGCCAAGAAGAGATGAAGCGCTGGTACGACCAGAATGCCACTCTGGTCGAGTTCCAGCCGGGCCAACAAGTATGGGTCATGGCCCCCGTGAAGCCAGGCGCCCTCCAGGACAGGTGGACCGGGCCCTACAAAGTGATTGAGCGGAAGAGCCCAGTCACATACTTGGTGGATGTCCAGTCGCCTCGGGATCCCCTCCGGGTCCTTCACGTGAACCGCCTCAAGCCTCACTTCGTGCGGACAGAACTAAGCCTCCTGCTGGCCACCGATGACGGGGCCGAAGATGAGTCCGATCCCCTCCCGGACCTCCTGTGTGTCAAGGAGCAGGATGGCTCCGTGGAGGGAGTGAATCTCTCCTCAGCTCTCACTGCCCAGCAGCAAGAGGACTGCCGCCAGCTACTAGGACAATTTGCCGACCTCTTCTCCCTGATCCCCCGAGTCACCGACTGGTGTGTCCATGACGTGGACACCGGGGACAGCCCGCCGGTGAGACACCGAGCCTACCGGGTCCCCGACCGGGTCCGGTCCTGCATTCAAGCTGAAGTCTCAAAGATGTTGACCATGGGAGTGATCGAGCCATCTGACAGTCCCTGGGCCAGCCCCGTGGTCCTGGTCCCGAAGGCAGCGGCCCCCGGTGTCGCCCCCGAGCTCTGGTTCTGTGTGGACTACCGAGGGCTCAATGACGTCACCCGAGCCGATGCCCACCCCATTCCACAAGCCGACGAGCTCATTGACCGACTCGGGGCAGCACGGTTCCTCAGCACCTTCGACCTCACCTGCGGATACTGGCAGATTGCGCTCACCGAGGGGGCCAAGGAGCGGTCTGCCTTCTCCACCCCAGATGGGCATTACCGCTTCCGCGTAATGCCCTTCGGAATGAAAAATGCCCCGGCCACCTTCCAGCGACTGGTAAATAGAGTCCTGGCCGGGCTAGAACAGTTCAGCGCGGCCTATCTGGACGACATCGCCGTTTTCAGTTCCGGATGGAGTGAGCACCTCCAGCACCTCCGGAGAGTGCTAACCGCCCTGCGCCAGGCAGTCCTGACAGTAAAAGCCAGCAAGTGCCAAATTGGACAAGGATCAGTAGTCTACCTGGGGCACCAAGTCTGGAGTGGCCAGGTCGCCCCTCTACAACCAAAAATCGACGCCATCGTGGCCTGGGAACCCCCCACCACCCAAACGGAGGTCCGAGCCTTTCTGGGCCTCACTGGCTACTACCGCAGATTCATCAAGGGGTATGGCAGCCTTGTCGGCCCCCTCACAGAACTCACATCCAAAAAACAGCCAAAAAAGGTTCAGTGGACACCCGCCTGCCAGGAGGCGTTCGATGCCCTAAAGAAGGCCATGTGCACGGCCCCCGTCCTCCAGGCTCCCGCCTACTCCAAGGAGTTTGTAGTCCAGACCGATGCCTCCGAGCATGGCATTGGGGCCGTCCTGTCCCAGATGAATGACCAAGGCCTGGACCAGCCCGTCGCCTTCCTCAGTCGGCGGCTGTTACCCAGAGCACAGCGATGGAGTACCATTGAGCGCGAAGCCTTTGCCGTGGTCTGGGCACTCAAGAAACTACGCCCTTACCTGTTCGGCACCCATTTCAAAGTCCAAACCGACCATCGTCCCTTGCGATGGCTTATGCAGATGCGGGGAGAAAACCCCAAGCTACTGCGGTGGTCAATCTCCCTTCAGGGGATGGATTTCACCGTGGAACACCGTCCTGGGATGGACCACGCCAACGCCGATGGCCTCTCCCGGTTCTTCCGCCTCAGCGAAGAGAACCCCCCAAGATGATGGGCAGTTCTCTCCGGCTTTCAGCTGGGGGGGACGCGTGTTGGACCCGGCCTCGTAACATGGCTCTACTGGTCCCCACACCACCTAACCTGGTGCCGGCGGCCCCAATCCCCCGGCCTCACCAAGCCTTTCCACCAGAACACACACACTCAACCCGGACACCCTCGTCCATGGCCTCTCTCCTTTCGGCCACCCCGGGCCCGCGTGCCCATCTCATGCCCCAAGATGGCCGCCCGGCCCCAGCGCGACCCGGGCCTAGAGGCGCCACTCCGGCTGGAGGACATCACGCTTCCAGGGGCTGAGAGAGGGAGGAGCAGTTTCTATCGCACCTCTGAACTCCCCTGGGACGATGGGTTTCGATCGGCCCTCCGGCCTCCCCGAAGGCTGGCTCCACGCCTGCTGGGTGTCTGGGACTCCTCCCGACCCGGCCCTGAAAGGATCAAAAGACAATGGCAGGAAACCCCCGACAAGCGACCCCCAGGTGACAAGACCCCTGCCTGCACAGACTCCGGACATCAAAGAGGGGTCGACCTATAACAAGGGGTGCTCTGGGACTGTCCGGCAGATTCGACGCTGGAACAACGAGAGCCTGCTGACGCGGTCGCGGCTCCTGGAACTTGGAACTACCTGAGCCCTGCTGAGTGACTCGCGGCTCCCCGAAGATCGTAACACCTCCGAACTTGTACCTGAGCCCTGCTGAGTGACTCGCGGCTCCCTGAAGATCGTAAAGACCTCCGAACTTGTACCTGAGCCCTGCTGAGTGACTCGCGGCTCCTTGAAGATCGTAAGACCTCCGAACTTGTACCTGAGCCCTGCTGAGTGACTCGCGGCTCCCTGAAGATCGTAAGACCTCCGAACTTGTACCTGAGCCTGCTGAGTGACTCGCGGCTTCCACAGACTCCACTGGTCCCGCCGGACCCCACGACAACCAGCCTACCCCCCAGCTCGAGGATTGCGAGCTGTGCGCCGGGTACCTCCTTACCGTGAACTTTTGTGCCAAAGACTGTCCCGCTACCCCCTATCCCTTCCGAGACTCATTGAGCCCGCGCTCTCCTTGCACATATTTGCAGTGCTAACCTACTTGATAAAGATTGGTTCCTAAGAACGCACGGTGTGTTGTTTCTGTGTCGCGTGGTGCCCGAAGTACGATACTCGATACGAGACTTCTCCTCCTGAGGAGTCTCCCGCCAGTGATCGGCTACGATACTTGAGGGTGGGTCTCAGGGTAGTCAGGACTCCCTTCCCGGGCTCCTCTGAGGTCGCCGTCTAACAGAGGCCATGGACGAGGATGTCCGGGTCGGGTGCGTGTGTTCTGGTGGGAAGGATCGGCTAGGCCGTGTGCTTGGGGCTGCAGGTACCAGGTTAGGTGGTGCGGGGACAAGTAGAGCCACGCTACGAGGCTGGGTCCAACAACTGGACTCCTCGCTGCCAGTCCGCTTTCGAAACTCTCAAGGCAGCGATGTGCACTGCCCCTGTACTCCAGGCCCCTGACTACAGTAAGGAGTTCATCGTGCAGACAGACGCCTCCGAATATGGGATCGGGGCCAACCTGTCTCAGGTGGATGAGAAGGGACTCGACCGCCCGGTGGCCTTCATCAGCCGACGGCTGCTGCCCCGGGAGCAACGATGGAGCACCATCGAGCGCGAGGCCTTCGCCGTAGTGTGGGCCCTTAAGAAGCTCCGGCCCTATCTCTTCGGTACCCACATTCGGGTCCAGACCGACCACCGGCCCTTGCGGTGGTTAATGCAAATGAGAGGCGAGAATCCCAAGCTGCTGCGGTGGTCCATTGACCTGCAAGGGATGGACTTTTCAGTGGAACACCGACCCGGCAATGACCACGCCAACGCGGACGTCCTGTCCCGCTTCTTCCGCCTTGACGAGGAGAATCCCCAAGGAGATGGGTGACTCTCTCCGCCTTCGGCTGGGGGGGACGCCTGTTGGACCCGGCCTTGTGGCGTGGTCCTGACTTCCCGGGGATTGGGCCTGTTCCCGCCCTAGCCTCCACGAGCTACCCGTGCGGGCCGCACGATGTCACCTACGCCTCGAGGCTCCTCCATTTTGTCACCTGCCACGTGACCCTGCACGCCAGCCCTCATGACTCCGCTCAACCCGGCCTCGGCCCCAGCAAGGCCCAGACATTGAGGCACCAAGAACTGGCCAGGGGGTGTCACGTGAACACCTCATCGCCCTGGCGGAGGGCGGTATCGATGGGACCCCCAACCGCCCCCACACACCGAGGTGCGATCGGTCTCCAGCTCTCTTGGGCCGGGCGCCTCTCCTGCTGGGCGTCTGGCCACCTCCACCCGGCCTCTCCGCCCCCCCGGGCGCAAGGGTCCGGACATCAAAGGGCTCCAGACCTATATCTGGGGCGACCCTGCCACAGACCGGCAGTTGTATCCCGGAGTCGAGAGCCCTGCTGATCGAATCGCGGCCGACCCTACGGAGAAGAACTCTTGCTTGAACTACCACGAGCCCTGCAGACTGCGTCGCGGCTCCTTCTTGTTGAAACCTTGAAGCCCCCCGGAACATCGGGGCCCTGCTGACGCTGTCGCGGCCCAACCTCGCTGAAACCTCCCTCGGAGTCCTGCTGACGACGTCGCGGCTCGAGCTGAGCAGAAACCATCTTGAGAGCCCTGCTGACCTGATCGCGGCTCTCCACGAACTGAACGCCAGAGCCCTGCTGACGCCGTCGCGGCTCGACCCCTCCGAGATCCGGAGGTCCTCCAGCTTGAGGATAAGAACTGGGCCCCAGGTACCCTCGTACCGAGCTCCTGCCAAAGACTGTCCCGCTACCCCTTCCCTTCTAAAGAGACACTGAGACTTTTTGTGGATCCCTCGATCCCTTTCGTGTAAATATTGATCCCGTAACCTTTAAGTGCTGATAAAGAATTGCTCGTCTTGAGACAACCTCCTTGAGTCCTGTGTGGTGGTGTTACTGTGCTAGTACATGATAGGAGAAGGATCTCTCAGGAGGCTTCTCTGCAGCGCTCGGCTACTTCGTACAGTGTGGGGGCCCCCCCTGAGTGGTCTCGCCGACTCCTCGGGGTCCGCCTTCCAACAGGAGGGGTGGGTGCCTATCACTCCCAGCAGTGCCCAGACATGGGAGGGGTGGGTGCCTATCACTCCCAGCAGTGCCTAGACACAGGAGGGGTGGGTGCAGAGTCCTGCCAGCAGTGCCCAGACACAGGAGGGGTGGGTGCCTATCACTCCCAGCAGTGCCCAGACATGGGAGGGGTGGGTGCCTATCGCTCCCAGCAGTGCCCAGACACAGGAGGGGTGGGTGCAGAGTCCTCCCAGCAGTGCCCAGACACAGGAAGGGTGGGTGCAGAGTCCTCCCTGCAGTGCCCAGACATAGGAGGGGTGGGTGCAGAGTCCTCCCTGCAGTGCCCATACATAGGAGGGGTGGGTGCCTATCACTCCCAGCAGTGCCCAGACACAGGAGGGGTGGGTGCAGAGTCCTCTCAGCACTGCCCAGACATAGGAGGGGTGGGTGCCTATCAATCCCAGCAGTGCCCAGACATAGGAGGGGTGGGTGCCTATCACTCCCAGCAGTGCCCAGACATGGGAGGGGTGGGTGCCTATCACTCCCAGCAGTGCCCAGACACAGGGGGGGTGGGTGCAGAGTCCTCCCAGCAGTGCCCAGACACAGGAGGGGTGGGTGCAGAGTCCTCCCAGCAGTGCCCAGACATAGGAGGGGTGGGTGCCAATCACTCCCAGCAGTGCCCAGACATGGGAGGGGTGGGGGCCTATCACTCCCAGCAGTGCCCAGACACAAGAGGGGTGGGTGCAGAGTCCTCCCAGCAGTGCCCAGACAGAGGAGGGGTGGTGCAGAGTCCTCCCAACAGTGCCCAGACATAGGAGGGGTGGGTGCAGAGTCCTCCCAGCAGTGCCCAGACATAGGAGGGGTGTGTGCCTATTACTCCCAGCAGTGCCAAGACACAGGAGGGGTGGGTGCAGAGTCCTCCCAGCAGTGCCCAGACATAGGAGGGATGGGTGCAGAGTCCTCCCAGCAGTGCCCAGACATAGGAGGGGTGGGTGCAGAGTCCTCCCAGCAGTGCCCAGACATAGGAGGGGTGGGTGCCTTTCACTCCCAGCAGTGCCCAGACACAGGAGGGGTGGGTGCAGAGTCCTCCCAGCAGTGCCCAGACACAGGAGGGGTGGGAGCAGAGTCCTCCCAGCAGTGCCCAGACATAGGAGGGGTGGGTGCAGAGTCCTCCCAGCAGTGCCCAGACATAGGAGGGGTGGGTGCCTATCACTCCCAGCAGTGCCCAGACATGGGAGGGGTGGGTGCCTATCACTCCCAGCAGTGCATAGACAGAGGAGGGGTGGGTGCAGAGTCCTGCCAGCAGTGCCCAGACACAGGAGGGGTGGGTGCCTATCACTCCCAGCAGTGCCCAGACATGGGATGAGTGGGTGCCTATCGCTCCCAGCAGTGCCCAGACACAGGAGGGGTGGGTGCAGAGTCCTCCCAGCAGTGCTCAGACACAGGAGGGGTGGGTGCAGAGTCCTCCCAGCAGTGCCCAGACACAGGAGGGGTGGGTGCAGAGTCCTCCCAGCAGTGCCCAGACATAGGAGGGGTGGGTGCCTATCACTCCCAGCAGTGCCCAGACATGGGAGGGGTGGGGGCCTATCACTCCCAGCAGTGCCCAGACACAGGAGGGGTGGGTGCAGAGTCCTCCCAGCAGTGCCCAGACACAGGAGGGGTGGGTGCAGAGTCCTCACAGCAGTGCCCAGACACAGGAGGGGTAGGTGCAAATACCTCCCAGCAGTGCCCAGACATAGGAGGGGTGGGTGCAGAGTCCTCCCAGCAGGGCCCATACATAGGAGGGGTGGGTGCCTATCACTCCCAGCAGTGCCCAGACATAGGAGGGGTGGGTGCCTATCACTCCCAGCAGTGCCCAGACACAGGAGGGGTGGGTGCAGAATCCTCCTAGCAGTGCCCAGACATAGGAGGGGTGGGTGCAGAGTCCTCCCAGCAGTGCCCAGACACTGGAGGGGTGGGTGCAGAGTCCTCCCAGCAGTGCCCAGACACAGGAGGGGTGGGTGCAGAGTCCTCCCAGCAGTGCCGAGACATAGGAGGGGTGGGTGCCTATCACTCCCAGCAGTGCCCAGACATGGGAGGGGTGGGTGCCTATCACTCCCAGCAGTGCCCAGACACAGGAGTGGTGGGTGCAGAGTCCTCCCAGCAGTGCCCACACAGAGGAGGGTTGGGTGCAGTGTCCTCCCAGCAGTGCCCAGACACAGTAGGGGTGGGTGCAGAGTCCTCTCAGCAGTGCCCAGACATAGGAGGGGTGGGTGCCTATCACTCCCAGCAGTGCCCAGACATGGGAGGGGTGGGTGCCTATCACTCCCAGCAGTGCCCAGACACAGGAGGGGTGGGTGCAGAGTCCTCCCAGCAGTGCCCAGACATAGGAGGGGTGGGTGCCTATCACTCCCAGCAGTGCCCAGACATGGGAGGGGTGGGGGCCTATCACTCCCAGCAGTGCCCAGACACAAGAGGAGTGGGTGCAGAGTCCTCCCAGCAGTGCCCAGACAGAGGAGGGGTGGGTGCAGAGTCCTCCCAGCAGTGCCCAGACATAGGAGGGGTGTGTGCCTATTACTCCCAGCAGTGCCAAGACACAGGAGGGGTGGGTGCAGAGTCCTCCCAGCAGTGCCCAGACATAGGAGGGGTGGGTGCAGACTCCTCCCAGCAGTGCCCAGACACAGGAGGGGTGGGTGCAGAGTCCTCCCAGCAGTGCTCAGACACAGGAGGGGTGGGTGCAGAGTCCTCCCAGCAGTGCCCAGACATAGGAGGGGTGGGTGCCAATCACTCCCAGCAGTGCCCAGACATGGGAGGGGTGGGGGCCTATCACTCCCAGCAGTGCCCAGACACAGGAGGGGTGGGTGCAGAGTCCTCTCAGCAGTGCCCAGACACAGGAGGGGTGGGTGCAGAGTCCTCCCAGCAGTGCCCAGACACTGGAGGGGTGGGTGCAGAGTCCTCCCAGCAGTGCTCAGACATAGGAGGGGTGGGTGCAGAGTCCTCCCAGCAGTGCCCAGACATAGGAGGGGTGGGTGCAGAGTCCTCCCAGCAGTGCCCAGACTTGGGAGGGGTGGGTGCCTATCACTCCCAGCAGTGCCCAGACACAGGAGGGGTGGGTGCAGAGTCCTCCCAGCAGTGCCCAGACACAGGAGGGGTGGGTGCAGAGACCTCCCAGCAGTGTCCAGACATAGGAGGGGTGGGTGCAGAGTCCTCCCACCAGTGCCCAGACATAGGAGGGGTGGGTGCCTATCACTCCCAGCAGTGCCCAGACATGGGAGGGGTGGGTGCCTATCACTCCCAGCAGTGCCCAGACACAGGAGGGGTGGGTGCAGAGTCCTCCCAGCAGTGCCCAGACATAGGAGGGGTGGGTGCAGAGTCCTTCCAGCAGTGCCCAGACACTGGAGGGGTGTGTGCAGAGTCCTCCCAGCAGTGCCGAGACATAGGAGGGGTGGGTGCAGAGTCCTCCCAGCAGTGCCCAGACATAGGAGGGGTGGGTGCAGAGTCCTCCCAGCAGTGCCCAGACACAGGAGGGGTGGGTGCAGAGACCTCGCAGCAGTGCCCAGACACAGGAGGGGTGGGTGCAGAGTCCTCCCAGCAGTGCCCAGAAATAGGAGGGGTGGGTGCAAAGTCCTCCCAGCAGTGCCCAGACACAGGAGGGGTGGGTGCAGAGTCCTCCCAGCAGTGCCCAGACACTGGAGGGGTGGGTGCAGAGTCCTCCCAGCAGTGCTCAGACATAGGAGGGGTGGGTGCAGAGTCCTCCCAGCAGTGCCCAGACATAGCAGGGGTGGGTGCAGAGTCCTCCCAGCAGTGCCCAGACATAGGAGGGGTGGGTGCAGAGTCCTCCCAGCAGTGCCCAGACATAGGAGGGGTGGGTGCCTATCACTCCCAGCAGTGCCCAGACTTGGGAGGGGTGGGTGCCTATCACTCCCAGCAGTGCCTAGACACAGGAGGGGTGGGTGCAGAGTCCTCCCAGCAGTGCCCAGACATAGGAGGGGTGGGTGCCTACCACTCCCAGCAGTGCCCAGACATGGGAGGGGTGGGTGCCTATCACTCCCAGCAGTGCCCAGACACAGGAGGGGTGGGTGCAGATTCCTCCCAGCAGTGCTCAGACACAGGAGGGGTGGGTGCCTATTGTTGGACCCGGCCTCGTAGAATGGCCCTCCGTGCCCCCGCACCACCGAAACCTGGTACCTACAGCCCAAGCACCCGGCCCAGCCGAACCTCCCCACCAGGACACACGCACCGACCCGGACATCCCCGTCCCTGGCCTCTCTCCTTTCGGCCACCCCGGGCCCGCGTGCCCACTTCATGCACCAAGATGGCCGCCCGGCCCCAGCGCGACCCGGGCCTAGAGGCGCCACTCCGGCTGGAGGACATCACGGTTCCAGGGGATGAGAGAGGGAGGAGCAGTTTCTATCGCACCTCTGAACTCCCCCGGGACGATGGGTTTCGATCGGCCCTCCGGCCTCCCTGAGGGCTGGCTCCACGCCTGCTGGGTGTCTGGGACTCCTCCCGACCCGGCCCTGAAAGGATCAAAAGACTATAGCAGGAAAACCCGACAAGCGACCCCCAGGTGACAAGACCCCTGCCTGCACAGACTCCGGACATCAAAGAGGGGTCGAACTATAACAAGGGGTGCTCTGGGGCTATCCGGCAGATTCGACGCTGGAACAACGAGAGCCTGCTGACGTGGTCGCGGCTCCTGGAACTGGAACTCACCTGAGCCCTGCTGAGTGACTCGCGGCTCCCTGAAGATCGTAAAACCTCCGAACTTGTACCTGAGCCCTGCTGAGTGACTCGCGGCTCCCTGAAGATCGTAAGACCTCCGAACCTGTACCTGAGCCCTGCTGAGTGACTCGCGGCTCCCTGAAGATCGTAAGACCTCCGAACTTGTACCTGAGCCCTGCTGAGTGACTCGCGGCTCCCCCAGACTCTCACGGTCCCGCCGGACCCCGACTCCGACCACGTATCCCCCGGCTCGAGGATTGTGAGCTGTGCGCCGGATACGTCCCTGCTTTGAACCGTTACCAGAGACAGTCCCGCTACCCCCTACCTTTCCGAGACTCTTGAGCCCGTGCTCACCTTGTACATATTTGCAGTGATACCTGTTTGATAAAGCTTGTTCTGAGAATACCCAGTGTGGTCCCTCTGTGACGTGTGGTGCCAGAAGTACGATCCTAGTTGCGAGATTCCTCCCCCTGGGGAATCTCCCGCCAGCGCCCGGCTACGATACTTTGAGGGTGGGTCTCAGGGTAGCCAGGACTCCTTTCCGGGCTCCTCTGAGGTCGCCGTCTAACACCTATCACTCCCAGCAGTGCCCAGACATGGGAGGGGTGGGTGCCTATCACTCCCAGCAGTGCCCAGACACAGGAGGGGTGGGTGTAGAGTCCTCCCAGCAGTGCCCAGACACTGGAGGGGTGGGTGCAGAGTCCTCCCAGCAGTGCCCAGACATAGGAGGGGTGGGTGCCAATCACTCCCAGCAGTGCCCAGACATGGGAGGGGTGGGGGCAGAGTCCTCCCAGCAGTGCCCAGACATAGGAGGGGTGGGTGCAGAGTCCTCTCAGCAGTGCCCAGACACAGGAGGGGTGGGTGCAGAGTCCTCCCAGCAGTGCCCAGACACTGGAGGGGTGGGTGCAGAGTCCTCCCAGCAGTGCTCAGACATAGGAGGGGTGGGTGCAGAGTCTTCCCAGCAGTGCCCAGACATAGGAGGGGTGGGTGCAGAGTCCTCCCAGCAGTGCCCAGACTTGGGAGGGGTGGGTGCCTATCACTCCCAGCAGTGCCCAGACATAGGAGGGGTGGGTGCAGAGTCCTCCCAGCAGTGCCCAGACACAGGAGGGGTGGGTGCAGAGACCTCCCAGCAGTGTCCAGACATAGAAGGGGTGGGTGCAGAGTCCTCCCACCAGTGCCCAGACATAGGAGGGGTGGGTGCCTATCACTCCCAGCAGTGCCCAGACATGGGAGGGGTGGGTGCCTATCACTCCCAGCAGTGCCCAGACACAGGAGGGGTGGGTGCAGAGTCCTCCCAGCAGTGCCCAAACATAGGAGGGGTGGGTGCAGAGTCCTTCCAGCAGTGCCCAGACACTGGAGGGGTGTGTGCAGAGTCCTCCCAGCAGTGCCGAGATATAGGAGGGGTGGGTGCAGAGTCCTCCCAGCAGTGCCCAGACATAGGAGAGGTGGGTGCAGAGTCCTCCCAGCAGTGCCCAGACACAGGAGGGGTGGGTGCAGAGTCCTCCCAGCAGTGCTCAGACATAGGAGGGGTGGGTGCAGAGTCCTCCCAGCAGTGCCCAGACATAGCAGGGGTGGGTGCAGAGTCCTCCCAGCAGTGCCCAGACATAGGAGGGGTGGGTGCAGAGTCCTCCCAGCAGTGCCCAGACATAGGAGGGGTGGGTGCCTATCACTCCCAGCAGTGCCCAGACTTGGGAGGGGTGGGTGCCTATCACTCCCAGCAGTGCCTAGACACAGGAGGGGTGGGTGCAGAGTCCTCCCAGCAGTGCCCAGACATAGGAGGGGTGGGTGCCTACCACTCCCAGCAGTGCCCAGACATGGGAGGGGTGGGTGCCTATCACTCCCAGCAGTGCCCAGACACAGGAGGGGTGGGTGCAGATTCCTCCCAGCAGTGCTCAGACACAGGAGGGGTGGGTGCCTATCACTCCCAGCAGTGCCCAGACATGGGAGGGGTGGGTGCCTATCACTCCCAGCAGTGCCCAGACACAGGAGGGGAGGGTGTAGAGTCCTCCCAGCAGTGCCCAGACACTGGAGGGGTGGGTGCAGAGTCCTCCCAGCAGTGCTCAGACATAGGAGGGGTGGGTGCAGAGTCCTCCCAGCAGTGACCAGACATAGCAGGGGTGGGTGCAGAGTCCTCCCAGCAGTGCCCAGATGTTGGACAGGCCACATGAAGGGCTTGCTCCCTCCCCACATGACAGGGCCCAAGCCCCGGACTTCCAGGTGTTACCCACAAGGGCAACCCGCACCCCGTCTCCCAACGGAACTCCTGCCCCCGGACAGCCATGTATCATGGGGCCGAACCACTACCGGCTCCCCCGGCCGGATCAGCCGCCATCTTGGGCGCTGCGCCACGAGGCCGCATGGCCTCGGCTCGACCCTAACCCTGGGCAAGGCCGGCCCCGACATCCCGGCACCACCATCCACCCAGGAGGTGAACGGACCACTTGGCAGGTCAATGGGAGAAAGAAGCGTCGAGGGCTCTCCCCCGCCAGGTGCCGATCACCCTCCAGCTCCCCCAGGCGCTGGCTCCACCCCCTGCTGGGTGTCTGGACTCCCTCATCCCGGACCCCCCAACCTCCAAGTGCGAGGGTCCGGACATCAAAGGGCGCCAGACCTATAACTAGGGCATGTTAGACGGACCGGGAGGGTCGGCCGAGGACAATGGGAGAGGTCTCCGGGGAGAGCCGTCTCCAGCGATCGTACAGATAAATAACTTCCCCCCCACAGACAGATACCACACAAGGAGAAGATTCAGCGTTCTTTATAGGCAATTTCTTACGGTACGATGAAATGGTACAAGGAGGTCTGGACTCAGGGGTCCCCTCGATTCAAGTCTCTCAAGTTGGGGAAAGGGGGTAGCGGGACAGTCTGGTTACCAGTCTGGTAGTTTGAGATGGTATGGTGGATAGCTCACAATCCTCGAGCTCGGTGTTCTAGCTGGGACGGGCCGCGGCAGCGCCAGCAGGTCCCGATGAAGATGGTCGATACACGGTCCGCGTCAGCGCCAGCAGGTCCCGGGAAGATGGTCGATACACGGTCCGCGGCAGCGCCAGCAGGTCCCGGTGAAGATGGTCGTTACAACGGGCCGCGGCAGCGCCAGCAGGTCCCGACGAGGATGGATGTTGCAGAAGGCCGCGGCAGCGCCAGCAGGCAGGACGATAGTTCACAAGGTAGGGCTACGGCAGCGCCAGTAGTCCGTCAAGGCTGAGTTCTCTCGGTGTCTCTCGACTCCAGGATACAACTGCCGTCCTGCTCCGGAGCTGCCCTAGTTATAGGTCTGGCGCCCTTTGATGTCCGGACCCTCGCACTTGGAGGTCGGAGGGCCCGGGATGAAGGTGTCCAGACACCCAGCAGGGGGTGGAGCCAGCGCCTGGGGGAGCTGGAGGCGATCGGCACCTGGCGGGGGAGAGCCCTTGACGCTTCGTTCTCCCATTGACCTGCCAAGTGGTCCGCTCACCTCCTGGGTGGATGGTGGTGCCGGGATGTCGGGGCCGGCCAGGCCCAGGGTTAGGGTCGGGTGGAGGCCACGCGGCCTCGTGGCGCAGGGCCCAAGATGGCGGCTTGATCCGGCCTGGGGAGCCGGTGGTGGCTCGGTCCCGTGATACATGGAGGTCCGGGGGCAGGAGTTCCGTCGGGGGACGGGGTGCGGGTGATTCTTGTGGGTCACGCCTGGCGGGCCGGGGCTTGGGCCCTGTCGTGCGGGGGGGGGAGCAAGCCCTTCATGTGGCCTGTCCAACATGCGTCCCCCCCAGCTGAAGGCGGGGAGAGTCACCCATCTTCCTGGGGACTCTCCTCGTCGAGGCGGAAAAAGCGTGACAGGCCATCTGCGTTGGCGTGGTCTTGGCCCGGTCGATGTTCCACGGTGAAGTCCATTCCCTGCAGGGAGATGGACCAGCGCAATAGTTTTGGGTTCTCCCCCCGCATCTGCATCAGCCACTGCAGGGGTCGATGGTCGGTTTGTACCCGGAAGTGGGTACCGAAGAGATAGGGCCGGAGCTTTTTGAGGGCCCACACCACTGCGAAGGCCTCCCTCTCGATTGTGCTCCAGCGCTGTTCTCGGGCCAGGAGACGTCTGCTGATGAAGGCCACCGGCTGGTCATGACCCTCGGGGTTCAGTTGGGAAAGAACCGCTCTGATGCCGTGGTCGGAGGCGTCTGTCTGTACAAGGAATTCCCGACTGTAATCGGGGGCCTGGAGCACAGGGGCGGTGCACAGGGCGGCCTTCAGCTTTTCGAAGGCCGCTTGACAGTCGGGGGTCCAGTTAATCCGCTTCGGCTGGTTTTTGGACGTGAGACACGTGAGGGGCCCCACAATGCTGCCGTAGTCCCTCACGAACCGCCGGTAGTAGCCGGTGAGCCCCAAGAAGGCTCGGACCTCGGTCTGGGTGACGGGGGGCTGCCAGGACTGGATGGCAGCAATTTTAAGTTGCAGCGGGGCCACCAGCCCGCTTCCCACCTGGTGCCCGAGGTAGGTCACAGACCCTTGACCAATTTGGCATTTGCCGGCCTTAATCGTGAGGCCGGCCCGCTGGAGGGCCTGCAGGACCTCTTGGAGGTGGAGGAGGTGGTCGGACCAGTGGCGGCTGTACACAGCGATATCGTCCAGGTAGGCGGCGCTGAACTCTTCGAGCCCCGCCAAGACCTGGTTCACTAGACGTTGAAAAGTAGCGGGGGCATTCTTCATGCCGAAGGGCATGACCTTGAAGTGGTAGTGGCCATCGGGGGTAGAGAAGGCGGACCGTTCCTGAGCCCGGGGTGTGAGACCGATCTGCCAGTAGCCCGCTGTTAGGTCGAAGATGCTGAGGTAGCGGGCGGCCCCCAGCCGGTCGATCAATTCATCCGCTCGGGGGATAGGATGAGCGTCGGTCCGCGTGACAGCGTTCAAGCCCCGGTAGTCGACGCAGAATCTCAGTTCAGGTGTGGTGCCGGGGGCAGCGGCTTTGGGGACCAGTACAACCGGGCTGGCCCAGGGGCTGTCCGAGGGCTCGATGACCCCGATCGTGAGCATTTTGGCCACTTCCTCTTGGATGCAGGCCCGTACCCGATCTGGCACGCGGTAGGCCCGGTGTCGGATAGGGGGACTGTCCCCGGTGTCCACGTCGTGCAAGCACCAAGGGGTGATCCCGGGGGTGAGGGAGAACAGTGTAGCGAACCGCAGCAGGAGGTCCCGGCAGCCCTGGCGTTGCTCTGGGGTGAGGGCATCGGAGAGCCGGACCCCGTCCACGGAACCGTCGTTCTCCTGAGTCTTCAGGAGATCCGGGAGGGGTTCGGTGTCTTCTTCCGCCCCACTGTCCGTAGCCATCAGGAGGCTGAGTTCTGAGCGCACAAAGTGTGGTTTGAGTCTGTTGGTGTGGAGGACCCGGAGGGGGTTCCGGGGGGTCCCCATGTCGATGAGGTAAGTGACGGGGCTTTTGCGCTCGACCACTTTGAAGGGCCCCGTCCACTTATCTTGTAAGGCACATGGTTCGGTGGGGGACATCACCCACACTTGTTGACCAGGTTCGAACTCGACGGAGGAGGCATTGTGATCGTACCATTTTTTCATGTCCTCCTGACTGGCCTCGAGGTTCGCCTTGGCCATCTCCCTGAAGCGCCGGGTCTGATTGCGTAGGGCCAGGAGGTACTTGAAGACGTCTGGAGGGGTCTTTAGGGGGGCCATCTCCCAACCTTCTTTGACCAGGCTGAGGGGCCCTCGCACAGGGTGCCCGTACAGGAGTTCGAAAGGGCTAAAGCCGAGGGACTTCTGGGGAACTTCTCGATAGGCGAAGAGGAGGCACGGGAGTAGTACATCCCACTGGCGACGGAGGGGCTCTTCCAATCCCCCAATCATCCCCTTGAGGGTGCGGTTGAATCGCTCCACTAGTCCGTTCCCTTGGGGTTGATAGGGGGTCGTGAATCGGTAGGTGACCCCGCACTGTTGCCAGAGGGACTTCATATATTTTGAGATAAAGTTCGTGCCTCGGTCGCTGACGACTTCTCGGGGGAAGCCCACCCGGGAGAAGATCCCCATTAGGGCCCGGCCAACCACCGGAGCTGTTACAGTTCGTAGGGGCACCGCCTCGGGGTAGCGGGTGGCGTGGTCCACCAGTACCAGGATGAACCTATGTCCTTGTGCCGTGCGGGGGTCCAGGGGCCCCACAATGTCTATTCCTACCCTCTCGAACGGGGTGGTGACCACTGGGAAGGGTTGCAGAGGGGCTTTCAGCTTACGGCCGCTCTTCCCACTGGCCTGGCACGTGGGGCAGGACCGGCAGTGGTTAAGGACGTCGTTCCGCATCTTCGGCCAGAAAAAGTGAGTCACTAGGCGACTGTAGGTTTTGTCCTGGCCCAGGTGTCCAGCCAGGGGGACATCGTGGGCCAGAGTTAGTAGGAAGTCTCTGAAGCGGAGAGGGACCACCAGCACTCGACTGGCCCCTAGCTCTGCGATTCTTTGTTCGCTGTATAGCAGGTCGTTATCCCAATAGACCCAATGAGTTCCGGTGGAGTCCCCTGCGCTCTGGGCGCTGGCTTGCCGGCGGAGTCCCTCGAGGGAGGGGCAGGTCTTTTGCTCCTGGCGGAACTGTTCTTGGGTGGGCCCCCCTTCTTGACGCCACTGAGCCAGGCCGGGAAGGTCCGGGGGTTGCGCGACCCCTTCGGCCGTTGGTTCTGGGGGGTTGGCCTCGTCGTTGTCCTCTACTGGGGCGACCAGGGGCGGAGGTGCTGGCCATTCTGGTTCTTCTGATCGGGGGACGGCACGGGCGGCCATGGACCGGGTGGTTACGCAGGCCCAGTCCGGGAGGCCCAGCATCCCCAGGTGCTCTCTTCTTTCGACGGTGGCCCACGGGGAACTCTCAAGGTCATTCCCCAGGAGGCAGTCCACGGGGGCATCATCCCGGACCGTCACCTTCAACAGGCCGGAGACCTCTCCCCATTTGAAGGGGACGCAGGCCATTTGACACAGACTTTCGGAATTGTCGGCTGAGCGGACGGGGCAGAGAATGTTCGGAAGGATCTGCTCGGGCTTCACCAGGTGACAGCGGACGGCCGTCACACTGGCGCCTGTGTCACGTAAGGCCTCGGCCCAACGTCCATTAATGGTCACCCACTGGCCATATTTCCGGGTGTTGGCGGGTAGGGGAGCCCGCGGGACCATGTCTTTTCCCCCTAGGCACGCTAGAACCATGGCGGCCGGTTCCCACTCCTGCTGGGCTGGCTCATATTCTTCCTGTTCCTCTGATAGTCGTTCTCCCCCCAGGGCGGCGGCAGCTACCTGGCGGGGCTTTGGTGTTTGGTTCTGCGGGCAGCTCGGGTCATTGGCGTAGTGGCCGACTCGCTGGCATCGGTGGCACGTGACGTTGGCTCGGAACCCCGGGCGCATCGGGGGGTTGCCCCGCCCGGCCGGGGGCGGGGTGCTGGCCACGGGTGTTGCCGGGATGGTGTCTCTCCCTCGCCCCTGGCCTCCTCCTCCTCCCCGGGGACGGTGCTGGCCTTGGTTGTTTCGGTTTTGCTCGTGTGGTCCTCTCCGGCCCACTCGGGTGCTTTCCCATCGGTCAGCTTCGGCGGCGAGTTGCCGGGGGTCAGTCAATTTACTGTTGAGGAGGTGCTGCCTGAGCTCGACGAAACAGTTGTTCGACAGGTGCTCCCATACCATAAGGTTAAAGAGTTGCTCGTAGGTCGTTACATGGCTCCCCTTGATCCAACCCTCGAAGGCTCGGCTGAAATAGTTGACGTACTCCACCCAAGTTGTACCTGGGATCCGGGTGCAGTCTCTGAAACTCTGGCGGTACATCTCGGGCGTGAGGCCGTAGCGGGTGAGGAGGGCAGCCTTCATGTGGTCGTAGGACGACATCTGGTGATCTGGGAGCTGCAATAGGGCATCGCGGCCTTCGTTGACGAACCTCCCCCATAGCCCGGCTCTCCAATCACTCCGGTCGATCCGGTGGGAGGTCATGGCGATCTCGTAGGCTTTGAACCACTGTTGTATGTCGTCCTCTCGGACATATTCTCGGACAACATCCTTGGGGATGTGGACTTTTTTCTCGGTTGCTCCCGGGGTGTGCGGTCGCTCAGGCACCCCCGGTTCTTTATTCTGTTTCCGAAGTTCTATTTCCGCCAGTTTGCGCTCGTGTTCGAGTGTTATTCTTTTTTCCTCGAGCTCTCTCTGTCTCTGTTTTTCTTCTCGTTCTTCTCGGAGCCGCAGATGTTCTAGATTTAGTTTCTGCTCGGCTAACTTTAGTTCACCGTCCATCTTGAGTCGTGCCATTTCCAACTCATGTAATCTGGTTCTTTCTCTTTCTTGGATCTCCTCCTGCGAGAGGCCCGTTCCCCGCTCCTCGGGAGCCGTGGCGTTCCCCTCTGGTGTGACACTGTTTTGGTCGGGGGATCCGGCGACCCCAGTTTCTGCCCACGACTCAAGGGCGCGCTTCAAATCGTCTTTGGTACTCAGGCCTTTGGTAGCAATGCCTAGTTCCATGCAGAATTGTTTAAGTTCGCGGTGGCTATATTCTTCCAACTTATCCATTTGGAACTTTTCAGTGGAACCGCTGTCTTTGGCTGACATCGTGGTTTTGTCGTGGGGTGAGCTACTCTCTGTACGATTACGCGTTGATTCGGATCGCGCCGCTGGCCACCAATGTTAGACGGACCGGGAGGGTCGGCCGAGGACAATGGGAGAGGTCTCCGGGGAGAGCCGTCTCCAGCGATCGTACAGATAAATAACTTCCCCCCCACAGACAGACACCACACAAGGAGAAGATTCAGCGTTCTTTATAGGCAATTTCTTACGGTACGATGAAATGGTACAAGGAGGTCTGGACTCAGGGGTCCCCTCGATTCAAGTCTCTCAAGGTGGGGAAAGGGGGTAGCGGGACAGTCTGGTTACCAGTCTGGTAGTTTGAGATGGTATGGTGGATAGCTCACAATCCTCGAGCTCGGTGTTCTAGCTGGGACGGGCCGCGGCAGCGCCAGCAGGTCCCGGTGAAGATGGTCAATACACGGTCCGCGGCAGCGCCAGCAGGTCCCGGGAAGGTGGTCGATACACGGTCCGCGGCAGCGCCAGCAGGTCCCGGTGAAGATGGTCGTTACAACGGTCCGCGGCAGCGCCAGCAGGTCCCGACAAGGATGGATGTTGCAGAAGGCCGCGGCAGCGCCAGCAGGCAGGACGATAGTTCACAAGGTAGGGCTACGGCAGCGCCAGTAGTCCGTCAAGGCTGAGTTCTCTCGGTGTCTCTCGACTCCAGGATACAACTGCCGTCCTGCTCCGGAGCTGCCCTAGTTATAGGTCTGGCGCCCTTTGATGTCCGGACCCTCGCACTTGGAGGTCGGAGGGCCCGGGATGAAGGTGTCCAGACACCCAGCAGGGGGTGGAGCCAGCGCCTGGGGGAGCTGGAGGCGATCAGCACCTGGCGGGGGAGAGCCCTTGACGCTTCGTTCTCCCATTGACCTGCCAAGTGGTCCGCTCACCTCCTGGGTGGATGGTGGTGCCGGGATGTCGGGGCCGGCCAGGCCCAGGGTTAGGGTCGGGTGGAGGCCACGCGGCCTCGTGGCGCAGGGCCCAAGATGGTGGCTTGATCCGGCCGAGGGAGCCGGTGGTGGCTTGGTCCCGTGATACATGGAGGTCCGGGGGCAGGAGTTCCGTCGGGGGACGGGGTGCGGGTGATTCTTGTGGGTCACGCCTGGCGGGCCGGGGCTTGGGCCCTGTCGTGCGGGGGGGGAGCAAGCCCTTCGTGTGGCCTGTCCAACAGGGCCGAACCACTACCGGCCCCCCCGGCCGGATCAGCCGCCATCTTGGACACTGCGCCACGAGGCCGCGTGGCCTCAGCCCGACCCTAACCCTGGGCCTGGCCGGCCCCGACACCCGGCACCACCATCCACCCAGGAGGTGAACGGACCACTTGGCAGGTCAATGGGAGAAAGAAGCGTCGAGGGCTCTCCCCCGCCAGGTGCCGATCACCCTCCAGCTCCCCCAGGCGCTGGCTCCACCCCCTGCTGGGTGTCTGGACTCCCTCATCCCGGACCCCCCGACCTCCAAATACGAGGGTCCGGACATCAAAGGGCGCCAGACCTATAACTAGGGCAGCTCCAGAGCAGGAAGGCAGTTGTATCCTGGAGTCGAGAGACACCGAGAGAACTCATCCTTGACGGACTACTGGCGCTGCCGTAGCCCTGCCTTGTGAACTATCGTCCTGCCTGCTGGCGCTGCCGCGGCCTTCTGCAACATCCATCCTCGTCGGGACCTGCTGGCGCTGCCGCGGACCGTTGTAACGACCACCTTCATCGGGACCTGCTGGCGCTGCCGCGGACCGTGTAACGACCATCTTCACCGGGACCTGCTGGCGCTGCCGCGGACCGTGTAACGACCATCTTCCCCGGGACCTGCTGGCGCTGCCGCGGCCCGTCCAAGCTAGAACACCGATCTCGAGGATTGTGAGCTATCCACCATACCATCTCAGCTACCAGACTGGGAACCAGACTGTCCCGCTACCCCCTTTCCCCAAACCAAGAGACTCGAATCGAGGGGACCCCTGAGTCCAGACCTCCTTGTACCATTTCATCGTACCTTAAGAAATCACCTATAAAGAACGCTAAATCTTATCCTTGTGTGGTGTATATCTGTGTGGGGGAAGTTATTCATCTGTACGATCGCTGGAGACGGCTCTCCCCGGAGACCTCTCCCCTTGTCCTCGGCCGACCCTCCCGGTCCGTCTAACAAGGGGTGGGTGCCTATCACTCCCAGCAGTGCCCAGACATGGGAGGGGTGGGTGCCTATCACTCCCAGCAGTGCCCAGACACAGGAGGGGTGGGTGCAGAGTCCTCCCAGCAGTGCCCAGACATAGGAGGGGTGGGTGCAGAGTCCTTCCAGCAGTGCCCAGACACTGGAGGGGTGGGTGCATAGTCCTCCCAGCAGTGCCCAGACATAGGAGGGGTGGGTGCAGAGTCCTCCCAGCAGTGCCCAGACATAGGAGGGGTGGGTGCCTATCACTCCCAGCAGTGCCCAAACACAGGAGGGGTGGGTGCAGAGTCCTCCCAGCAGTGCCCAGACATAGGAGGGGTGGGTGCAGAGTCCTCCCAGCAGTGCCCAGACACTAGAGGGGTGGGTGCAGAGTCCTCCCAGCAGTGCTCTGACATACGAGGGGTGGGTGCAGAGTCCTCCCAGCAGTGCCCAGACATAGGAGGGGTGGGTGCAGAGTCTTCCCAGCAGTGCCCAGACATAGGAGGGGTGGGTGCAGAGTCCTCCCAGCAGTGCCCAGACATAGGAGGGGTGGGTGCCTATCACTCCCAGCAGTGCCCAGACACAGGAGGGGTGGGTGCAGAGTCCTCCCAGCAGTGCCCCGACATAAGAGGGGTGGGTGCAGAGTCCTCCCAGCAGTGCCCAGACACAGGAGGGGTGGGTGCAGAGTCCTCCCAGCAGTGCCCAGACACTAGAGGGGTGGGTGCAGAGTCCTCCCAGCAGTGCTCTGACATACGAGGGGTGGGTGCAGAGTACTCCCAGCAGTGCCCAGACATAGGAGGGGTGGGTGCAGAGTCCTCCCAGCAGTGCCCAGACATAGGAGGGCCGGGTGCAGAGTCCTCCCAGCAGTGCCCAGACATAGGAGGGGAGGGTGCAGAGTACTCCCAGCAGTGCCCAGACATAGGAGGTGTGGGTGCCTATCACTCCCAGCAGTGCCAAGACTTGGGAGGGGTGCGTGCCTATCACTCCCAGCAGTGCCCAGACACAGGAGGGGTGGGTTCAGAGTCCTCCCAGCAGTGCCCAGACACAAGAGGGGTGGGTGCAGAGACCTCCCAACAGTGCCCAGACATAGGAGGGGTGGGTGCAGAGTCCTCCCAGCAGTGCCCAGACATAGGAGGGGTGGGTGCCTATAACTCCCAGCAGTGCCCAGACATGGGAGGGGTGGGTGCCTGTTGGACAGGCCACACGAAGGGCTTGCTCCCTCCCCGCACGACAGGGCCCGAGCTCCGGCCCACCAGGCATAACCCACGAAAAGCACCTGTACCCCGTCTCCCGACGGATCTTCTGCCCTCGGACCTCTACTCATCACGGGGCCCAGCCCCACCGGCTTCCCCGGCCGGTTCAAGCCGCCATCTTGGGCCCTGCACCACGAGGCCGCGTGGCCTCGGCCCGACCCTAACCCCGGGCCTGGCCGGCCCCGACATCCCGGCACCACCCTCCACCCAGGAGGTGAGCGGACCACTTGGCAGGTCAATGGGAGAACGAAGTGTCAAGAGCTCTTCCCCCGCCAGGTGCCGATCGCCTCCAGCTCCCCCAGGCGCTGGCTCCACCCCCTGCTGGGTGTCTGGACACCTTCATCCCGGGCCCTCCGACCTCCACGTGCGAGGGTCCGGACATCAAAGGGCGCCTGCCCTATAACTGGGGCAACTCCGGAGCAGGAAGGCAGTTGTATCCTGGAGTCGAGAGACACCGAGAGAACTCAGCCTTGACGGACTACTGGCGCTGCCGTAGCCCGCTCTTGTGAACCATCGTCCTGCCTGCTGGCGCTGCCGCGGCCTTCTGCAACATCCATCCTAGTTGGGACCTGCTGGCGCTGCCGCGGCCTTCTGCAACATCCATCCTAGTTGGGACTTGCTGGCGCTGCCGCGGCCCGTTGTAACGACCATCTTCGTCGGGACCTGCTGGCGCTGCCGCGGCCCGTTGTATCGACCATCCTCACCGGGACCTGCTGGCGCTGCCGCGGACCGTACATCGACCATCTTTCCGGGACCTGCTGGCGCTGCCGCGGACCGTGTACCGACCATCTCAACCGGGACCTGCTGGCGCTGCCGCGGCCCGTACCAACTAAACCACCAAGCTCGAGGATTGTGAGCTAGTCATCATCTCATCCGAACTACCTGACTGCTAGACAGACTGTCCCGCTACCCCTTACCCTGCTTTGAGAGACTTGAATCGAGGGGACCCCTGAGTCCAGACCTCCTTGTACCATCCAACCGTACCTTAAGAAGTGCTTATAAAGAACACTGAACCTTATCCGTGTGTGGTATCTGTCTGTGGGGGGGAAGTTACTTGTCTGTACGATCGCTGGAGACGGCTCTCCCCGGAGACCTCTCCTCCTGACCCCGGCCGACCCTCCCGGTCCGTCTACCCTTTCTAACATTGGTGGCCAGCGGCGCGATCCGAATCAACGCATAATCGTACAGAGAGTAGCTCACCCCACGACAAAAACACGATGTCAGCCAAAGATAGCAGCTCCACCGAGAAATTCCAAATGGATAAATTAGAAGAATACAACCACCGCGAACTGAGACAATTCTGCATAGAACTTGGCATTGCTACCACCGGCCTAAGTACCAAGGATGATCTAAAGCACGCCCTAGAGTCGTGGACAGAAACTGGGGTCGCCGGACCCTCCGACCAAAGCAGCATCACACCAGAGGGGAACGCCACGGCTCCCGAGGAGCGGGGAACGGGCCTCTCGCAGGAGGAGATCCGAGAAAGAGAAAGAACCAGATTGCACGAGTTGGAAATGGCACGACTCAAGATGGATGGGGAACTCAAGTTAGCTGAACAGAAACTCAACCTCGAGCATATGCGGCTCCGAGATGAACGAGAAGAGAAGCAGAGACAGAGAGAGCTGGAGGAGAAAAAAATAACGCTCGAGCACGAGCGCCAACTAGCGGAGATAGAACTTCGGAAACAGAATAAAGAACTGGGGGTGCCTGAGCGACCACACACCCCGGGGCCAATCGAGAAAAAAGTCCACATCCCCAAGGATGTTGTCCGCGAGTATGTCCGAGAAGACGACATACAACAGTGGTTTAAAGCCTACGAGATCGCCATGACCTCCCACCGGATCGACCGGAGTGATTGGGGAGCCGGACTTTGGGGGAGGTTTATCAACGAGGGTCGCGACGCCCTACTGCAGCTCCCAGATCACCAAATGTCGTCCTACGACCACATGAAGGCTGCCCTCCTCACCCGCTACGGCCTCACACCCGAGATGTACCGCCAGAGGTTCAGAGATTGCACCCGGATCCCAGGTACAACTTGGGTAGAATACGTGAACTATTTCAGCCGTGCCTTCGAGGGTTGGATAAAGGGGAGCCATGTCACCACCTACGAACAACTCTTTAACCTTATGGTATGGGAGCACCTGTCGAACAACTGTTTCGTCGAGCTCAGGCAGCACCTCCTCGACAGTAAGCTGACTGACCCCCGGCAGCTCACCGCCGAAGCTGACCGATGGGAAAGCACCCGAGTGGGCCGGAGGGGGCCACACGAACAGAACAGAAGCAACCAAGGCCAGCACCGTCCTCGGGGAGGAGGAGGGGGCCAGGGGCGAGGGAGAGACGCCTTGCCAGCAACACCCGTGGCCAGCACCCCGCCTCCGGCCGGCCGGGGCAACCCCCCGTGGCGTCCTGGGGTCCGAGCCAACGTCACGTGCCACCGATGCCAGCGAGTCGGCCACTACGCCAATGACCCGAGCTGCCCGCAGAACCAAACACCCAAGCCCCGCCAGGTAGCTGCCGCCGCCCTGGGGGAAGAGCGATCATCGGAGGAACCAGAAGAGTATGAGCCGGCCCAGCAAGAGTGGGAACCGGCCGCCATGGTCCTGGCGTGCTTAGGGGGAAGAGACATGGTCCCGCGGGCTCCCCTACCCGCTAACACCAGGAAATACGGTCAGTGGGTGACCATTAATGGACAGCGAGCCGAGGCCTTGCGTGACACAGGCGCCAGTGTGACGGCCGTCCGCTGTCACCTGGTGAAGCCCGAGCAGATCCTGCCGAACATTCTCTGCCCCGTCCGCTCGGCAGACAACTCTGAAAGTATGTGTCAAATGGCCTGCGTCCCATTCGAATGGGGAGGGGTCTCCGGCCTGTTGAAGGTGACGGTCCGGGACGATGCCCCCGTGGACTGCCTCCTGGGGAATGACCTCGAGAGTTCCCCGTGTTCCACCGTTGAAAGAAGAGAGCACCTGGGGATGCTGGGCCTCCCGGACTGGGCCTGCATAACCACCCGGTCCATGGCCGCCCGTGCCGTCCCTCGATCAGAAGAACCGGAATGGCCAGCACCTCCGCCCCCGGTCGCCCCAGTAGAAGACAACGACGAGGCCAGCCTCCCAGACCCGACGACCGAAGGGGACGCGCAACCCCAGGACCTTCCTGACCTGGCTCAGTGGCGTCAAGAAGGGGGGCCCACCCAAGAACAGTTCCGCCAGGAACAAAAGACCTGTCCCTCCCTCGAGGGACTCCGCCAACAAGCCAGCGCCCAGAACGCAGGGGACTCCACCGGAACTCACTGGGTCTACTGGGATAACGACCTGCTATACAGCGAGCAAAGAATCGCCGAGCTGGGGGCTGGTCGAGTACTGGTGGTACCTCTCCGCTTCAGAGACTTTCTGCTCAACCTGGCCCACGATGTCCCCCTGGCTGGACACCTGGGCCAGGACAAAACGTACAGCCGCCTAGTGACCCACTTTTTCTGGCCGAAAATGAGGAACGACGTACTGAACCACTGCCGATCTTGCCCCACATGCCAAGCCAGCGGGAAGAGTGGTCGGAAGCTGAAAGCCCCTCTGCAACCCTTCCCTGTGGTCACCACCCCGTTCGAGAGGGTGGGGATAGACATTGTGGGGCCTCTGGACCCCCGCACGGCACAAGGACACAGGTTCATCTTAGTACTGGTGGACCATGCCACCCGCTACCCCGAGGCGGTGCCCCTACGGACCGTGACAGCTCCGGTGGTCGGCCGGGCCCTAATGGGGATCTTCTCCCGGGTAGGCTTCCCCCGAGAAGTCGTCAGCGACCGAGGCACGAACTTTATATCCAAATACATGAAGTCCCTCTGGCAACAATGCGGGGTCACCTACAGATTCACGACCCCCTATCACCCCCAAGGGAACGGACTAGTGGAGCGTTTTAACCGCACTCTCAAGGGGATGATTGGGGGATTGGAAGAGCCCCTCCGTCGCCAGTGGGATGTACTACTCCCGTGCCTCCTCTTCGCCTACCGAGAAGTTCCCCAGAAGTCCCTCGGTTTTAGCCCTTTCGAACTCCTGTACGGGCACCCTGTGCGAGGGCCCCTCAGCCTCGTAAAAGAAGGTTGGGAGATGGCCCCCCTAAAGACCCCTCCAGACGTCTTCAAATACATCCTGGCCCTACGCAATCAGACCCGGCGCTTCAGAGAGATGGCCAAGGCGAACCTCGAGGCCAGCCAGGAGGACATGAAGAGGTGGTATGATCACAATGCCTCCTCCGTTGAGTTCGAGCCCGGACAACAAGTATGGGTGATGTCCCCCACCGAACCATGTGCCTTGCAAGATAAGTGGACGGGGCCCTTCAAAGTGGTCGAGCGCAAAAGCCCCGTCACTTATCTCATCGACCTGGGGACCTCCCGGAACCCCCTCTGGGTCCTCCACACCAACCGACTCAAACCACACTTTGTGCGCTCAGAACTCAGCCTCCTGATGGCTACGGACAGTGGGGCAGAGGAAGACTCCGAACCCCTCCCGGATCTTCTGAAGACTCAGGAGAATGACGGCTCCGTGGACGGGGTCCGGCTCTCTGACGCCCTCACTTCGGAGCAACGCCAGGGCTGCCGGGACCTCCTGCTGCAGTTCGCTACCCTGTTCTCCCTCACCCCCGGGGTCACCCCTTGGTGTTTGCACGATGTGGACACCGGGGACAGTCACCCTGTCCGACACCGGGCCTACCGCGTACCAGATCGGGTACGGGCCTGCATACAGGAGGAAGTGGCCAAGATGCTCACAATCGGGGTCATCGAGCCCTCGGACAGTCCCTGGGCCAGTCCGGTTGTATTGGTTCCCAAAGCCGCTGCCCCCGGCACCGCACCTGAACTGAGATTCTGCGTCGACTACCGGGGCTTGAACGCTGTCACCCGGACCGACGCTCATCCGATTCCCCGAGCAGACGAGCTGATCGACCGGCTGGGGGCCGCCCGCTACCTTAGTATCTTCGACCTAACAGCGGGCTACTGGCAGATCGGCCTCACACCCAGGGCTCAGGAACGGTCAGCCTTCTCTACCCCCGATGGCCACTACCAATTCAAGGTCATGCCCTTCGGCATGAAGAATGCCCCCGCCACGTTTCAACGCCTCGTGAACCAGGTCTTGGCGGGGCTCGAAGAGTTCAGCGCTGCCTACCTGGACGATATCGCTGTCTACAGCCGCCACTGGCCCGACCACCTCCGTCACCTCCAAGAGGTCCTATAGGCCCTCCAGCGGGCCGGCCTCACAATTAAGGCCGGCAAGTGCCAAATTGGCCAAGGGTCTGTGACCTACCTTGGGCACCAAGTGGGAAGCGGGCTGGTGGCCCCGCTACAACTTAAGATTGCTGCCATCCAGTCCTCCCTGCAGTGCCCAGACATAGGAGGTGTGGGTGCCTATCACTCCCAGCAGTGCCCAGACACAGGAGGGGTGGGTGCAGAGTCCTCTAAGCAGTGCCCAGACATAGGAGGAGTGGGTGCCTATCACTCCCAGCAGTGCCCAGACATGGGAGGGGTGGGTGCCTATCACTCCCAGCAGTGCCCAGACACAGGAGGGGTGGGTGCAGAGTCCTCCCAGCAGTGCTCAGACATAGGAGGGGTGGGTGCAGAGTCCTCCCAGCAGTGCCCAGACATAGGAGGGGTGGGTGCAGAGTCCTCCCAGCAGTGCCCAGACATAGGAGGGGTGGGTGCAGAGTCCTCCCAGCAGTGCCCAGATATTGGAGGGGTGGGTGCCTATCACTCCCAGCAGTGCCCAGACATGGGAGGGGTGGGTGCCTATTACTCCCAGCAGTGCCCAGACACAGGAGGGGTGGTTGCAGAGTCCTCCCATTAGTGCCCAGACACAGGAGGGGTGGGTGCAGAGACCTCCCAGCAGTGCCCAGACATAGGAGGGGTGGGTGCAGAGTCCTCCCAGCAGTACCCAGACATAGGAGGGGTGGGTGCCTATCACTCCCAGCAGTGCCCATACATGGGAGGGGTGGGTGCCTATCACTCCCAGCAGTGCCCAGACACAGGAGGGGTGGGTGCAGAGTCCTCCCAGCAGTGCTCAGACACAGGAGGGGTGGGTGCCTATCACTCCCAGCAGTGCCCAGACATGGGAGGGGTGGGTGCCTATCACTCCCAGCAGTGCCCAGACACAGGAGGGGTGAGTGCAGAGTCCTCCCAGCAGTGCCCAGACACAGGAGGGGTGGGTGCAGAGTCCTCCCAGCAGTGCCCAGACATAGGAGGGTGGGTGCTATCACTCCCAGCAGTGCCCAGACACAGGAGGGGTGGGTGCAGAGTCCTCCCAGCAGTGCCCAGACACAGGAGGGGTGGGTGCAGAGTCCTCCCAGCAGTGCCCAGACATAGGAGGGATGGGTGCCTATCACTCCCAGCAGTGCCCAGACATAGGAGGGGTGGGTGCAGAGTCCTCCCAGCAGTGCCCAGACACAGGAGGGGTGGGTGCAGAGTCCTCCCAGCAGTGCCCATACATAGGAGGGGTGGGTGCCTATCACTCCCAGCAGTGCCCAGACACAGGAGGGGTGGGTGCAGAGTCCTCCCAGCAGTGGACAGAGACATGGTGGTGTGTACACCATTGTTGGACCCGGCCTCGTAGAATGGCCCTCCGTGCCCCCGCACCACCGAAACCTGGTACCTGCAGCCCAAGCACACGGCCCAGCCGAACCTCCCCACCAGGACACACGCACCGACCCGGACGTCCCCGTCCATGGCCTCTCTCCTTTCGGCCACCCCGGGCCCGCGTGCCCACTTCATGCACCAAGATGGCCGCCCGGCCCCAGCGCGACCCGGGCCTAGAGGCGCCACTCCGGCTGGAGGACATCACGCTTCCAGGGGTTGAGAGAGGGAGGAGCAGTTTCTATCGCACCTCTGAACTCCCCTGGGACGATGGGTTTCGATCGGCCCTCCGGCCTCCCTGAGGGCTGGCTCCGTGCCTGCTGGGTGTCTGGGACTCCTCCCGACCCAGCCCTGAAAGGATCAAAAGACTATAGCAGGAAATCCCGACAAGCGACCCCCAGGTGACAAGACCCCTGCCTGCACAGACTCCGGACATCAAAGAGGGGTCGACCTATAACAAGGGGTGCTCTGGGTCTGTCCGGCAGATTCGATGCTGGAACAACGAGAGCCTGCCGACGTGGTCGCGGCTCCTGGAACTTGGACCCACCTGAGCCCTGCTGAGTGACTCGCGGCTCCCTGAAGATCGTAAGACCTCCGAACTTGTACCTGAGCCCTGCTGAGGGACTCGCGGCTCCCTGAAGATCGTAAGACCTCCGAACTTGTACCTGAGCCCTGCTGAGTGACTCGCGGCTCCCTGAAGATCGTAAGACCTCCGAACTTGTACCTGAGCCCTGCTGAGTGACTCGCGGCTCCCTGAAGATCGTAAGACCTCCGACCTTGTACCTGAGCCTGCTGAGTGACTCGCGGCTCCAACCGACTCTCACGGTCCCGCCGGACCCCGACTACAACATCGTATCCCCCAGCTCGAGGATTGTGAGCTGTGCGCCGGATACGTCCCTGCTTGAACCTTTACCAGAGACTGTCCCGCTACCCCCTACCCCTTCCGAGACTCTTGAGCCCGTGCTCACCTTGTACATATTTGCAGTGATAACCTACTTGATAAAGATTGTTTTCTCAGAATACCCGGTGTGGTCACTCTGTGTCGTGTGGTGCCAGAAGTACGATCCTAGATACGAGATTCCTCCCCCTGGGGAGTCTCCCGCCAGTGCCCGGCTACGATACCTTGAGGGTGGGTCTCAGGGTAGTCAGGACCCCTTCCAGGCTCCTCTGAGGTCGCCGTCTAACACAGATGTTCCCACAACATGAGGTCAGTGAGTTCGGCAAGGGTGGTGACTTTGCTGCCCTTGATCCACCCATCGAAGGCCCGACTGAAAAAGTTGACATACTCCACCCAGGTGGTGCCCGGGATCTTCCTGCAGTCCCGGAATCAGGGAGCCGCGAGTCACTCAGCAGGGCTCAGGTACAAGTTCGGAGGTCTTACGATCTTCAGGGAGCCGCGAGTCACTCAGTAGGGCTCAGGTACAAGTTCGGAGGTATTACGATCTTCAGGGAGCCGCGAGTCACTCAGCAGGGCTCAGGTACAAGTTCGGAGGTCTTACGATCTTCAGGGAGCCGCGAGTCACTCAGCAGGGCTCAGGTACAAGTTCGGAGGTCTTACGATCTTCAGGGAGCCGCGAGTAACTCAGCAGGGCTCAGGTACAAGTTCGGAGGTATTACGATCTTCGGGGAGCCGCGACCACGTCGGCAGGCTCTCGTTGTTCCAGCGTCGAATCTGCCGGACAGACCCAGAGCACCCCTTGTTATAGGTCGACCCCTCTTTGATGTCCGGAGTCTGTGCAGGCAGGGGTCTTGTCACCTGGGGGTCGCTTGTCGGGATTTCCTGCTATTGTCTTTTGATCCTTTCAGGGCCGGGTCGGGAGGAGTCCCAGACACCCAGCAGGCATGGAGCCAGCCCTCAGGGAGGCCGGAGGGCCGATCGAAACCCATCGTCCCGGGGGAGTTCAGAGGTGCGATAGAAACTGCTCCTCCCTCTCTCATCCCCTGGAAGCGTGATGTCCTCCAGCCGGAGTGGCGCCTCTAGGCCCGGGTCGCGCTGGGGCCGGGCGGCCATCTTGGTGCATGCAGTGGGCACGCGGCCCGGGGTGGCCGAAAGGAGAGAGGCCAGGGACGGAAATGTCCGGGTCGGTGCGTGTGTCTTGGTGGGGAGGTTCGGCTGGGCCGTGCTTGGGCTGTAGGTACCAGGTTTCGGTGGTGCGGGGGCACGGAGGGCCATTCTACGAGGCCGGGTCCAACACGCGTCCCCCCCAGCTGAAAGCCGGAGAGAACTGCCCATCAGCTTGGGGGGTTCTCTTCGCTGAGGCGGAAGAACCGGGAGAGGCCGTCAGCATTGGCGTGGTCCATACCAGGGCGGTGTTCCACGGTGAAATCCATCCCCTGGAGGGAGATTGACCACCGCAGTAGCTTGGGGTTTTCTCCTCGCATCTGCATGAGCCATCGCAAGGGCCGATGGTCCGTTTGGACCCTGAAATGGGTGCCGAACAGGTAGGGGCGTAGCTTTTTGAGTGCCCAGACCACGGCAAAGGCTACGCGCTCTATGGTGCTCCATCTCTGTTCTCGGGGCAACAGCCGCCGACTGAGGAAGGCGACGGGCTAGTCTAGGCCTTGGTCATTTACTTGGGACAGGACGGCCCCAATGCCATGCTCGGAGGCATCGGTCTGGACGATGAACTCCTTGGCGTAGTCGGGAGCCTGGAGGACGGGGGCAGTACACATGGCCTTTTTTAGGGCATCGAAAGCTTCCTGGCAGGCAGCCGTCCACTGCACTTTCTTCGGCTGTTTTTTAGACGTGAGTTCTGTGAGAGGGCCGACAAGGCTGCCATACCCCCGAATGAATCTTCGGTAGTAGCCCGTGAGTCCCAGAAAGGCTCGGACCTCCGTCTGGGTGATGGGTGGTTCCCAGGCCAGAATGGCGTCGATCTTGGGCTGTAGAGGGGCGACCTGGCCACTCCCGACCTGGTGCCCCAAGTAGACCACGGATCCTTGCCCGATCTGGCACTTGCTGGCTTTTACTGTGAGGCCTGCCTGGCGCAGGGCGGTTAGCACCCTCCGGAGGTGCTGGAGGTGCTCACTCCACTCTGAACTGAAGACAGTGATGTCGTCCAGACACCGCTCGGGGGCGACACCGGGGGGCCGCTGCCTTCGGGACCAGGACCACGGGGCTGGCCCAGGGACTGTCAGAGGGCTCGATCACCCCCAGGGTCAACATCTTCGAGACTTCTGCTTGAATGCAGGACCGGACCCGGTCAGGAACCCGGTAGGCTCGGTGTCTCACCGGTGGGCTGTCCCCGGTGTCCACGTCATGAACACACCAGTTGGTGACCCGGGGGGTCAGGGAGAAGAGGTCGGAAAATTGTCTTAGGAGCTGGCGGCAGTCCGTTTGTTGCTGGGCAGTGAGGGCTGGGGAGAGGTTCACTCCTTCCACGGAGCCATCCTGTTCCTTGACACACAGGAGGTCCGGGAGGGGATCCGACTCATCTTCGGCCCCGTCATCGGTGGCCAGCAGGAGGCTCAGTTCTGTCCGCTGGAAGTGGGGCTTGAGGCGGTTCACGTGCAGGACCCGGAGGGGATCCCGAGGTGACTGGACGTCCACCAAGTATGTGACTTCACTCTTCCGCTCAACCACTTTGTAGGGCCCAGTCCATCGGTCCTGGAGGGCGCCAGGCTTCACGGGGGCCATGACCCACACCTGCTGACCCGGCTGGAACTCGACCAGAGTGGCATTCTGGTCGTACCAGCGCTTCATCTCCTCTTGACTTGCCTCCAGGTTGGCCTCGGCCAGTTCTCGGAACTTCCTGGTCTGGTTTCGGAGGGCCAGGACATATTGGAACACATCTCGGGGGGTGGTCTGGGGCGCTGCCTCCCACCCTTCCTTAACCAAACTGAGGGGACCTCGGATGGGGTGTCCATAGAGTAATTCAAACGGGCTGAACCCTAAGGACTTCTGGGGGACCTCCCGGTAAGCGAACAAGAGGCAGGGGAGCAGGACGTCCCACTTACGCCGGAGGGGCTCTTCTAGGCCAGCAATCATCCCTTTCAAAGTCCTATTAAACCATGCTACTAGGCCGTTCCCTTGGGGATGGTACGGGGTGGTGAACTTATAGGACACCCCACATTGTTGCCACAGGGACGTCATATACCTCGAGATAAAATTAGTTCCGCGATCGCTCACGACCTCGCGGGGAAAACCCACCCTGGAAAAGATCCCCATCAGGGCCCGGCCCACCACGGGGGCCGTAATGGTGCGTAGGGGAATAGCCTCCGGATAGCGGGTGGCATGATCCACGAGGACCAAGATGAAACGGTGGCCTTGGGAGGTGGGGGGGTCCAGTGGTCCCACGATGTCGATTCCGACTCGTTCAAACGGGGTACTGACGACCGGGAAGGGTTGGAGGGGAGCCTTGCACTTCCCCCCACTCTTCCCACTAGCCTGGAACGTGGGGCAGGACTTGCACTGGGCTTCTACCGCTGCTCTCATTCTAGGCCAGTAAAAATGGGTCACGAGTCGGCTGTAGGTCTTGTCCTGACCCAGGTGGCCGGCGAGGGGGTCGTCGTGGGCTAAGCCCAGGAGGAAATCTCGGAAGCGGAGGGGTACCACCAGTACCCGTCCGGATCCCAGCTCCACCGACTTCTGCTCACTGTACAAGATGCTATTTTCCCAATAGATGCGGTGTGTCCTGGTCTGGTCACCTGCGGCTTGGCCCTCGGCCTGGCGCCGCAGTCCGACCAGGGAAGGACAAGTGGCTTGCTCCCGGCAAAACTCTTCCCGAGTGGGCCCGCCCTCGTGGTGCCAATGGGCCAACTCGGGTAGATCTCCCAACTCGGGGACCGGGGCGGGGTCGGATGGTGTGGGTTCGTCGCGGGCGACGGACCCTTCTGATGGGGGGACGGGAGGACCCTTGGCGGGGACTGTACTGGTCTCTTCGATCGGGGCGTTCTCGAGTTCTCTCCGGGGGGTGAGCCGGGCTGACATAGATCGGGTGGTGGCGCACACCCACTCGGGGAGTCCCATCATTCCTAGGTGGGCCTTGCGCTCGACGTGCTTCCAGGGAGAACTCTCTAGGTCATTCCCTAAGAGGCAGTCGACCGGCTGGGAGGTTCTTACGGCCACCTTGAGTTTACCTGTCACCCCTCCCCACTCAAACGGCACCAGGGCTACCTAACACATACTTTCTCTATTGTCTGCGGATATTACGGGGCAAAAGACGTTGGGGAGGATCTGCTCCTCGGGGACTAGGTGCCTGAGGACACCGGTGATACTGGCCCCGGTGTCCCGCAGGGCCTCTACCTGGTGGCCATTGATCTTGACGAGCTGCCCGTATTTCTGTGTGTTGGAGGGTAGGAGGCTACCAGGGATCATCTCTCTATCTCCCAGGGATACTAGGGCCATTGCTGCTGGTTCCCACTCCTCGGCTTCCTCAACCTCCTCCCCTAGAGCTACGTTGGCTATCTGCCTTGCAGGGGTGGTAGGGGAGACTTGGGTGGCCATGGGGCACTCTGGGTCATTGGCGTAGTGCCCGGGTTTCTGGCAACGGAAACATGTGACGGTCACCCGGTGTCCCCGTCTCCCAGGGGGCCCTGTCACCGGTGGGGGGGGCGCCGGGAAAGGTGGAGGTTGGGTCTTCGGGGGGCTAGGCTGGGACTCTCTCGGCCCTCCCTGGTTCCCTCCCCCTCTCTGGCGGGGTGGTCCCTGACCGGCTCGGGGGTACTCTCCTACCATGCCCCGGGAGACCCGGGTGTTGGTCCAACGGTCGGCCTCCACAGCCAGCTTCCGGGGATCTGTGAGCTTGCTGTCAAGCAGATGCTGACGTAGTTCTATGAAGCAGTTCGCAGCCAGATGTTCCCACAACATGAGGTCAGTGAGTTCGGCAAGGGTGGTGACTTTGCTGCCCTTGATCCACCCATCGAAGGCCCGACTGAAAAAGTTTACATACTCCACCCAGGTGGTGCCCGGGATCTTCCTGCAGTCCCGGAATCGCTGACGGTACATTTCTGGGGTGAGGCCGTACCTTGTGAGTAGAGCCTCTTTCATGTGGCTGTAGGAGGTCTGCAGGGAGAGGGGTAGGTCGAGCAGGGTGTCCCTTCCTTCGCTCAGAAACCGCCCCCACAACCCCGCCCCCCAGTCCTTCTGCGGGATCCGATGGGAGGTCATGGCGACCTCGTAGGCCCGGAACCATTGCTGAATGTCATCGTTTTTATAATATTCCTTGACCACATCCTTGGGGATGTGGACCTTCTGTTCCGCTGGGGAGGCCGTCTCTCGGTTTCCCGGGGGCCTTCCTTCCTCGCTTCTGGCCTTGAGCTCGATTTCTTTCAAGCTGCGCTCGTGCTCTAGTTGGAGCTTCCTTCCTTCGTGCTCCCGTTGGAGCTTCTTTTCTTCTAGTTCGCCTTGTACACGCATTTGCTCCACTGCTAGCTTTTTTTCCGCTAACTTCAACTCGCCCTCGATTTTGAGTTTGGCCAACTCGAGTTCATGATTGCGGCTTCTCTCTCTGTCCGCGAGCTCTTCCGGGGATAGGCCCCCGTCTGGCACAAAGCCTCGCACCTGATTGCTGCTGCTTTCGCCTTGGGGGGGTTCGGCTTCGTCGGGGCGCTCCCCCGTGCCTTCCGGGCGGGAGGCCCCGGTCTCCACCCAAGTTTTCAGTGCTTTCTGCAAATCCTCTTTAGTGTTGAGACCAGTGGTAGCGATTTTAAGTTCTTTGCAAAATTGCTTTAGCTCCTTGTGTGTGTATTCTTCTAGCTGCTCCACCTGGAACACCCTGTTGGCGCTGGTTTCTGCGGGGCTCACGGCGCTTCCTTCTGGCATCTTTGTCGGTAGTGCTTCCGTTGTTCACGGTACGATCTCTAGGTGATGGGCCCGAATCCCGTCGCTTGCCACCAATGTTAGACGGCGACCTCAGAGGAGTCTGGAAGGGGTCCTGACTACCCTGAGACCCACCCTCAAGTATCGTAGCCGGGCACTGGCGGGAGACTCCCCAGGGGGAGGAATCTCGTATCTAGGATCGTACTTCTGGCACCACACGACACAGAGTGACCACACCGGGTATTCTGAGAAAACAATCTTTATCAAGTAGGTTATTACTGCAAATATGTACAAGGTGAGCACGGGCTCAAGAGTCTCGGAAGGGGTAGGGGGTAGCGGGACAGTCTCTGGTAAAGGTTCAAGCAGGGACGTATCCGGCGCACAGCTCACAATCCTCGTGCTGGGGGATACGATGTTGTAGTCGGGGTCCGGCGGGACCGTGAGAGTCGGTTGGAGCCGCGAGTCACTCAGCGGGGCTCAGGTACAAGTTCGGAGGTCTTACGATCTTCAGGGAGCCGCGAGTCACTCAGCAGGGCTCAGGTACAAGTTCGGAGGTCTTACGATCTTCAGGGAGCCGCGAGTCACTCAGCAGGGCTCAGGTACAAGTTCGGAGGTATTACGATCTTCAGGGAGCCGCGAGTCACTCAGCAGGGCTCAGGTACAAGTTCGGAGGTCTTACGATCTTCAGGGACCCGGGAGTCACTCAGCAGGGCTCAGGTACAAGTTCGGAGGTCTTACGATCTTCAGGGAGCCGCGAGTCACTCAGCAGGGCTCAGGTACAAGTTCGGAGGTATTACGATCTTCGGGGAGCCGCGACCACGTCGGCAGGCTCTCGTTGTTCCAGCGTCGAATCTGCCGGACAGACCCAGAGCACCCCTTGTTATAGGTCGACCCCTCTTTGATGTCCGGAGTCTGTGCAGGCAGGGGTCTTGTCACCTGGGGGTCGCTTGTCGGGATTTCCTGCTATTGTCTTTTGATCCTTTCAGGGCCGGGTCGGGAGGAGTCCCAGACACCCAGCAGGCATGGAGCCAGCCCTCAGGGAGGCCGGAGGGCCGATCGAAACCCATCGTCCCGGGGGAGTTCAGAGGTGCGATAGAAACTGCTCCTCCCTCTCTCATCCCCTGGAAGCGTGATGTCCTCCAGCCGGAGTGGCGCCTCTAGGCCTGGGTCGCGCTGAGGCCGGGCGGCCATCTTGGTGCATGCAGTGGGCACGCGGGCCCGGGGTGGCCGAAAGGAGAGAGGCCAGGGACGGAAATGTCTGGGTCGGTGCGTGTGTCTTGGTGGGGAGGTTCGGCTGGGCCGTGCTTGGGCTGTAGGTACCAGGTTTCGGTGGTGCGGGGGCACGGAGGGCCATTCTACGAGGCCGGGTCCAACAATCTGGCTGCGAACTGCTTCATAGAACTACGTCAGCATCTGCTTGACAGCAAGCTCACAGATCCCCGGAAGCTGGCTGTGGAGGCCGACCGCTGGACCAACACCCGGGTCTCCCGGGGCATGGTAGGAGAGTACCCCCGAGCCGGTCAGGGACCACCCCGCCAGAGAGGGGGAGGGAACCAGGGAGGGCCGAGAGAGTCCCAGCCTAGCCCCCCGAAGACACAACCTCCACCTTTCCCGGCGCCCCCCCCACCGGTGACAGGGCCCCCTGGGAGACGGGGACACCGGGTGACCGTCACATGTTTCCGTTGCCAGAAACCCGGGCACTACGCCAATGACCCAGAGTGCCCCATGGCCACCCAAGTCTCCCCTACCACCCCTGCAAGGCAGATAGCCAACGTAGCTCTGGGGGAGGAGGTTGAGGAAGCCGAGGAGTGGGAACCCGCAGCGATGGCCCTAGTATCCCTGGGAGATAGAGAGATGATCCCTGGTAGCCTCCTACCCTCCAACACACAGAAATACGGGCAGCTCGTCAAGATCAATGGCCACCAGGTAGAGGCCCTGCGGGACACCGGGGCCAGTATCACCGGTGTCCTCAGGCACCTAGTCCCCGAGGAGCAGATCCTCCCCAACGTCTTTTGCCCCGTAATATCCGCAGACAATAGAGAAAGTATGTGTCAGGTAGCCCTGGTGCCGTTTGAGTGGGGAGGGGTGATAGGTAAACTCAAGGTGGCCGTAAGAACCTCCCAGCCGGTCGACTGCCTCTTAGGGAACGACCTGGAGAGTTCTCCCTGGAAGCACGTCGAGCGCAAGGCCCACCTAGGAATGATGGGACTCCCCGAGTGGGTGTGCGCCACCACCCGATCTATGTCAGCCCGACTCACTCCCCGGAGAGAAGTCGAGAACACCCCGATCGAAGAGACCAGTACAGTCCCCGCCGATGGTCCTCCCGTCCCCCCATCAGAAGGGCCCGTCGCCCGCGACGAACCCGCACCATCCGACCCCGCCCCGGTCCCCGAGTTGGGAGATCTACCCGAGATGGCCCATTGGTGCCACGAGGGCGGGCCCACTCGGGAAGAGTTTTGCCGGGAGCAAGCCACTTGTCCTTCCCTGGTCGGGCTGCGGCGCCAGGCCGAGGGCCAAGCCGCAGGTGACCAGACCGGGACACACCGAATCTATTGGGAAAATAACATCTTGTACAGTGAGCAGAAGTCAGTGGAGCTGGGATCCGGACGGGTACTGGTGGTACCCCTCCGCTTCCGAGATTTCCTCCTGGGCTTAGCCCACGACGTCCCCCTCGCCGGCCACCTGGGTCAGGACAAGACCTACAGCCGTCTCGTGACCCATTTTTACTGGCCTAGAATGAGAGCAGTGGTAGAAGCCCACTGCAAGTCCTGCCCCACGTGCCAGGCTAGTGGGAAGAGTGGGGGGAAGTACAAGGCTCCCCTCCAACCCTTCCCGGTCGTCAGTACCCCTTTTGAACGAGTCGGAATCGACATCGTGGGACCACTGGACCCCCCCACCTCCCAAGGCCACCGTTTCATCTTGGTCCTCGTGGACCACGCCACCCGCTATCCTGAGGCTATTCCCCTACGCACCATTACGGCCCCCGTGGTGGGCCGGGCCCTGATGGGGATCTTTTCCAATGTGGGTTTTCCCCGCGAGGTCGTGAGCGATCGCGGCACTAATTTTATCTCGAAGTATATGACGTCCCTGTGGCAACAATGTGGGGTGTCCTATAAGTTCACCACCCCGTACCATCCCCAAGGGAACGGCCTAGTAGAAAGGTTTAATAGGACTTTGAAAGGGATGATCGCTGGCCTAGAAGAGCCCCTCCGGCGTAAGTGGGACGTCCTGCTCCCCTGCCTCTTGTTCGCTTACCGGGAGGTCCCCCAGAAGTCCTTAGGGTTCAGCCCGTTTGAATTACTCTATGGACACCCCGTCCGAGGTCCCCTCGGTTTGGTTAAGGAAGGGTGGGAGGCAGCACCCCAGACCACCCCCCGAGATGTGTTCCAATACGTCCTGGCCCTCCGGAACCAGACCAGGAAGTTCCGAGAACTGGCCGAGGCCAACCTGGAGGCAAGTCAAGAAGAGATGAAGCGCTGGTACGACCAGAATGCCACTCTGGTCGAGTTCCAGCCGGGCCAGCAGGTGTGGGTCATGGCCCCCGTGAAGCCTGGTGCCCTCCAGGACCGATGGACTGGGCCCTACAAAGTGGTTGAGCGGAAGAGTGAAGTCACATACTTGGTGGACGTCCAGTCGCCTCGGGATCCCCTCCGGGTCCTGCACGTGAACTGCCTTAAGCCTCACTTCCAGCGGACAGAACTGAGCCTCCTGCTGGCCACCGATGACGGGGCCGAAGATGAGTCGGATCCCCTCCCGGACCTCCTGTGTGTCAAGGAGCAGGATGGCTCCGTAGAAGGAGTGAACCTCTCCCCAGCCCTCCCTGCCCAGCAACAAGCGGACTGCCGCCAGCTCCTAAGACAATTTTCCGACCTCTTCTCCCTGACCCCCCGGGTCACCAACTGGTGTGTTCATGACGTGGACACCGGGGACAGCCCGCCGGTGAGACACCGAGCCTACCGGGTTCCTGACCGGGTCCGGTCCTGCATTCAAGCGGAGGTCTCGAAGATGTTGACCCTGGGGGTGATCGAGCCCTCTGACAGTCCCTGGGCCAGCCCCGTGGTCCTGGTCCCGAAGGCAGCGGCCCCCGGTGTCGCCCCCGAGCTCCGATTCTGCGTGGACTACCGGGGGCTCAATGACGTTACCCGAGCCGATGCCCACCCCATTCCACGAGCCGACGAACTCATTGACCGACTAGGGGCAGCCCGGTTCCTCAGCACATTCGACCTCACCTGCGGGTACTGGCAGATTGCGCTCACCGAAGGGGCCAAGGAGCGGTCTGCTTTCTCCACCCCCGATGGGCACTACCGCTTCCGCGTAATGCCCTTCGGGATGAAAAATGCCCCGGCCACCTTCCAGCGACTGGTGAATAGGGTCCTGGCCGGGCTAGAACAGTTCAGCGCGGCATATCTGGACGACATCGCTGTCTTCAGTTCAGAGTGGAGTGAGCACCTCCAGCACCTCCGGAGGGTGCTAACCGCCCTGCGCCAGGCAGGCCTCACAGTAAAAGCCAGCAAGTGCCAGATCGGGCAAGGATCCGTGGTCTACCTGGGGCACCAGGTCGGGAGCGGCCAGGTCACCCCTCTACAGCCAAAGATCGACGCCATCCTGGCCTGGGAACCACCCATCACCCAAACGGAGGTCCGAGCCTTTCTGGGACTCACGGGCTACTACCGAAGATTCATTCAGGGGTATGGCAGCCTTGTCGGCCCTCTCACAGAACTCACGTCTAAAAGACAGCCAAAGAAAGTGCAGTGGACGACTGCCTGCCAGGAAGCTTTCGATGCCCTAAAAAAGGCCATGTGTACTGCCCCCGTCCTCCAGGCTCCCGACTACGCCAAGGAGTTCATAGGCTAGACCGATGCCTCCGAGCATGGCATTGGGGCCGTCCTATCACTAGTGAATGACCAAGGCCTAGGCCAGCCCGTCGCCTTCCTCAGTCGGCGGCTGTTGCCCCGAGAACAGATATGGAGCACCATAGAGCGCGAAGCCTTTGCCGTGGTCTGGGCACTCAAAAAGCTACGACCCTACCTGTTCGGCACCCATTTCAGAGTCCAAACTGACCATCGGCCCTTGCGATGGCTCATGCAGATGCGAGGAGAAAACCCCAAGCTACTGCGGTGGTCAATCTCCCTCCAGGGGATGGATTTCACCGTAGAACACCGCCCTGGTACGGACCACGCCAATGCTGACGGCCTCTCCCGGTTCTTCCGCCTCAGCGAAGAGAACCCCCCAAGCTGATGGGCAGTTCTCTCCGGCTTTCAGCTGGGGGGGACGCGTGTTGGACCCGGCCTCGTAGAATGGCCCTCCGTGCCCCCGCACCACCGAAACCTGGTACCTGCAGCCCAAGCACACGGCCCAGCCGAACCTCCCCACCAGGACACACGCACCGACCCGGACGTCCCCGTCCATGGCCTCTCTCCTTTCGGCCACCCCGGGCCCGCGTGCCCACTTCATGCACCAAGATGGCCGCCCGGCCCCAGCGCGACCCGGGCCTAGAGGCGCCACTCCGGCTGGAGGACATCACGCTTCCAGGGGTTGAGAGAGGGAGGAGCAGTTTCTATCGCACCTCTGAACTCCCCTGGGACGATGGGTTTCGATCGGCCCTCCGGCCTCCCTGAGGGCTGGCTCCGTGCCTGCTGGGTGTCTGGGACTCCTCCCGACCCAGCCCTGAAAGGATCAAAAGACTATAGCAGGAAATCCCGACAAGCGACCCCCAGGTGACAAGACCCCTGCCTGCACAGACTCCGGACATCAAAGAGGGGTCGACCTATAACAAGGGGTGCTCTGGGTCTGTCCGGCAGATTCGACGCTGGAACAACGAGAGCCTGCCGACGTGGTCGCGGCTCCTGGAACTTGGACCCACCTGAGCCCTGCTGAGTGACTCGCGGCTCCCTGAAGATCGTAAGACCTCCGAACTTGTACCTGAGCCCTGCTGAGGGACTCGCGGCTCCCTGAAGATCGTAAGACCTCCGAACTTGTACCTGAGCCCTGCTGAGTGACTCGCGGCTCCCTGAAGATCGTAAGACCTCCGAACTTGTACCTGAGCCCTGCTGAGTGACTCGCGGCTCCCTGAAGATCGTAAGACCTCCGACCTTGTACCTGAGCCTGCTGAGTGACTCGCGGCTCCAACCGACTCTCACGGTCCCGCCGGACCCCGACTACAACATCGTATCCCCCAGCTCGAGGATTGTGAGCTGTGCGCCGGATACGTCCCTGCTTGAACCTTTACCAGAGACTGTCCCGCTACCCCCTACCCCTTCTGAGACTCTTGAGCCCGTGCTCACCTTGTACATATTTGCAGTGATAACCTACTTGATAAAGATTGTTTTCTCAGAATACCCGGTGTGGTCACTCTGTGTCGTGTGGTGCCAGAAGTACGATCCTAGATACGAGATTCCTCCCCCTGGGCAGTCTCCCGCCAGTGCCCGGCTACGATACCTTGAGGGTGGGTCTCAGGGTAGTCAGGACCCCTTCCAGGCTCCTCTGAGGTCGCCGTCTAACAACCATCCTACAATTAGCAAAACTCCATGGGTGCATGAAGGCATACACAAAGTGCGACTATATTGAGAGTGGCATGCCAACACATCACTGACAGCAGTGTCCTACTGTGAGACCGGCCTCGTGGCATGGGCCCTCCTGACCAGCAAGTTACACGACAACCACGCCGAACCTCGTGGACACGGCCTCCTGGCCTCCGTGGACCAACATCCCGAGGGTCGACCAGATCCCCAACACGCATGCCCGGCCGAGGGAGAACGAAACCCCCCGAAACCCATACCGAGAGGCGCCGACTCTGTCACACCTCTGGACTCTTCCCGAGGGAGGTTTCGATCGGCCACCCGGCCCCCGGCGAGCAGGCGCCTCTCCTGCTGGGCGTCTGGGGTCCCTCCCGGACACATCTGAACAGAACAAGGGGCTGAGCCGACAGGAAACCCCGACACCTCGCCCCCAGGCACGAGACCCCTCTCCGCGAGGACTCCGGACTTCAAAGAGGAGGGGGAGTATAACAAGGGGTGCTGAAGGGACGAGAGGCAGAGAAGACCTGGACTGACGAGAGCCTGCGGACCTAGTCGCGGCTCGATCGCTCCCCGAACAGAAGAAACGCTACCCGAACTCTGAACCATCTGAGCCCTGCTGACGCTGTCGCGGCTCCCCGAACTCTGAACCATCTGAGCCCTAATGACGCTGTCGCGGCTCCCCGAACCCTGAAACATCTGAGCCCTGCTGACGCTGTTGCGGCTCCCCGAACCCTGAACCATTTGAGCCCTGCTGACGCTGTCGCGGCTCCCCGAACTCTGAACCATCTGAGCCCTGCTGACGCTGTCGCGGCTCCCCGAACTCTGAACCATCTGAGCCCTGCTGACGCCGTCGCGGCTCCCTGAACTAAGAACCTCCGGTGCCTGCTGAGTGACTCGCGGCCCGCTCCTCCAAGAGCATCGGCCGAGATCGCCGAGAGAAGCAACATCCCCTCAGCTCGAGGATTGAGAGCTGTGCGCCGGATACCTCGCAGAGACACTAATTGAAAGACTGTCCCGCTACCCCTTTTCCCTCATTACAAGATCGCTGCCGCCTGTGGCATTAATTCTGCACCTGCCTGCCGGATCATAAAGATCCCTGACAACTACCGATAAAAGCCTAATACCGACTACTGTGTGGTGTCCCTCTATCCGAAGAGAAAGTAGCGCAGCGCGTGCGATCCTAGGTGCGAGACCCTTCCAGGAAGGGCCTCCCTGCTCTTGCTCGGCCTAAATCTGGGAAGGGTGGGCCTCAGGGTGGTCAGGAACCCATTCCGCAGCCTCCCCGGGGAACCCCTTCCAACATTTGGTGGCAGGCGACGGGATCCGAGCCAACACCTAGAGATCGTGCAGTAAACGGCTGACGCACCACCAAGAAGAATGGAAGGAGAAACTTCCCTAGGTGCCACAGGCACCAACCCAAGCACGGCATTTCAAAAGGACCAGTTAGAATCATACACGCACCGTGAACTGAAACAATTTTGCAAAGACTTTGGAATCGCTACCACCGGACTAAGCACGAAAGAGGACTTCCAGGGGGCATTAAAGACCTGGGTCGAGGCGGAAACTCCCCGGTCACAAGCAGAAGGAGAGCACCCCAACGAACCACGAAGCAGCCCAGGGAGGAACGGCGCTCCCGAGGGGGGCCTATCCCCCGAGGAACTAGCGGACCGAGAAAGAAGTCGCAACCACGAACTGGAACTAGCAAAACTAAAAATCGAAGGAGAGATAAAACTAGCTGAGAAAAAACTAGCAGTGGAACAATTACGCCTACACGGGGAACTAGAAGATAAGAAAAGACAGAGAGAACACGAAGAAAAGAAACTCCAACTAGAGCACGAACGCAGCCTGAAGGAGATCGAGCTCCAGGCCAAGCGGGCAGAGACCCGACCCTCGGAAACGCAACCCATCTCCTCCACCGTGGAACCGAAGGTCCACATCCCCAAAGATGTGGTGAAAGAGTATTCTAAGAATGACGACATTCAGCAATGGTTCAAGGCCTACGAAGTCGCCATGACCTCTCACCGAGTCCCGCAGAAAGACTGGGGGGCTGGGCTGTGGGGCCGGTTCCTGAGCGAGGGGAGAGATACCCTGCTGGACCTGCCCTCCACCGTGATGAACTCCTACAGCCACATGAAAGAGGCCCTGGTAGCCAGATATGGGCTCACCCCTGAAATGTACCGGCAACGGTTTAGAGACTGCAAAAAGATACCCGTACCACATGGGTGGAGTACGTGAACTTTTACAGCCGGGCCTTGGACGGATGGATCAAGGGCAGCAAGGTCTCCACCTTTGAGGAGCTGTTCGACCTGATCGCATGGGAACACTTGGCCGCTAATTGCTTCGTAGAGCTACGCCAGCACCTCCTGGACAGCAAACTCACAGACCCTCGGAAACTGGCTGTCGAAGCGGACCGGTGGGTGAACACCCGGACCTCCCGGGGCCCCGTGGGAGACTACGGTCGCCACAATCAGGGACCCCCTCGCCAGAGGGGCGGAGGGAACCACAGCCGGCAAAGGGAGCTCCCGGGGGGACCCCCACGCAGCCCTCCCCGAGGAAAATCTCCGCCCTTCCCAGCTCCGCCTCCGGCCAGCAATGGGCCACCAGGGAGGCCGGGACCCCGGGGGAGGATCACCTGTTTCCGCTGCCAGCAGACCGGACACTATGCCAGTGACCCTCAGTGTCCCCTGTACCAGCGGACCACCACCACAACCCCGCCGGCTCGGCAGATGGCCTCTGTAGCCCTGGGAGAAGAGATGGAAGACTCCGAAGAATGGGAACCAGCCGCCATCGCCTTGGTCTCCCTAGGGGACCGGGAGATGGTCCCCGGAACGCCCCTGCCCGCCAACACGAAGAAATACCGACAGCAGGTGACGGTCAATGGTCACCGCATTGAGGGGCTCCGGGACACGGGGGCGAGTGTCACGGCGGTCCACTGTCACCTGATTTCTGAGGACCAAATCCTGCCTGACGCCTTTTGCCCCGTTATCTCATCAGACAATTCCGAGAGCCTCTGCCGGATGGCCCTATTCCCCTTCGAATGGGGGGGAGTCACCGGCAAGTTAAAAGTAGCGGTCCGAACCTCCCAGCCCGTGGACTGCCTCCTGGGCAACGACCTGGAGAACTCCCCGTGGGGACAAGTGGAGCGAAGGGCCCACCTAGAAATGATGGGCCTACCCGAGTGGGTATGCGCCACCACGCGCTCGATGACTCTCCGGGCACCTTCCTCCGGGTGGGGAAAGGCCATGCCCCTGAACACCGCCACCACCCCGAGAGCCAGGATACCCCACCAGAGGCCAACGACCCCCTCCTGGACGAACCAACCGCTCCCAGCGAAGAATCCGGGCCTTCCGACCCCGCAACACCGACCCCACTCGGGGACTTGCCAGAACTAGCCCCGTGGCCCTGCGAAGGGGGCCCCTCCCGTGAAGAGTTCTGCCAAGAACAATCCACCTGCCCGTCCCTCATTGGACCCCGACAACAGGCCAAGGCCCAAGCAGCCGGCGACGAGACTGGCACCCACTGGGTATACTGGGAGATCGGACTGCTGTACAGTGAACAGAAGTCGGCCGAGTTGGGATCGGCCCGAGTACTAGTAGTACCCCTACGCTTCCGAAGTCTTCTCCTGGGCCTGGCCCATGATGTGCCCCTGGCCGGACACTTAGGCCAAGATAAGACATACCAGCGACTCGTCACCCACTTCTACTGGCCCAAGATGCGAGCCAACGTGGAGGCCCACTGCAAATCCTGCCCCACGTGCCAGGCCAGCGGAAAGAGTGGGGGCAAGCGCAAGGCTCCGCTCCAACCCTTCCCCGTCGTCAGTACCCCCTTTGAGCGGGTAGGAATCAACATTGTCGGACCACTGGACCCTAAGACCGCCCAGGGCCACTGGTTCATCCTCGTCCTGGTGGACCATGCCACCCGTTACCCCAAAGCCATCCCCCTCCGCACCGTAACGGCCCCCGGGGTGGGCCGGGCCTTGATGGGGATCTTCTCCCGCATGGGCTTCCCCCGCGAAGTCGTGAGTGACCGGGGGACGAACTTTATCTCCCGATATATGAAGTCCCTCTGGCAGCAGTGCGGAGTATCGTACAAGTTCACCACCCCGTACCACCCCCAAGGAAACGGCCTAGTCGAACGCTTTAACAAGACACTGAAAGGGATGATCATAGGCCTCGAGGAACCCCTATGCCGGAGGTGGGACTTCCTCCTCCCATGTCTCCTGTTCGCCTACCGGGAGGTCCCCCAAAAATCCCTGGGGTTCAGCCCATTCGAACTGTTATATGGACACCCCGTCCGAGGACCCCTGAGCCTGGTCAAGGAGGGGTGGGAAGCAACCCCCCGGGGGACCCCTCCAGACGTGTTCCGATACATCCTAGCGCTCCGCAACCAAACCCGCAAATTCAGGGAACTCGCAGAAGCAAACCTCGAGGCCAGTCAAGAAGAGATGAAGCGCTGGTATGACCAGAATGCTATGCTGGTCGAGTTTCAGCCGGGCCAACAAGTCTGGGTCATGGCCCCAGTGAGACCCTGCGCTCTCCAAGATAAATGGACTGGGCCCGTCAAGGTGGTCGAGCGGAAGAGCCAAGTCACCTATCTCATCGATGTGCAGTCCCCGCGGAACCCCCTCCGGGTTCTCCATGTGAACCGCCTCAAGCCCCACTTTGTGCGGACCGAATTGAGTCTACTCCTGGCCACCGATCATGGGGCCGAAGAAGACACCGAGCCCCTCCCAGACCTCCTGGGGGCGAAGGAAGCCGATGGATCCGTGGAGGGGGTGAAACTGTCAACCGCCCTCACAGCCCAGCAGACCAACGACTGCCGCCAGCTACTTGGGCAGTTCGCGGATCTCTTCTCCCTGACCCCCGGGGTCACCAGCTGGTGTGTCCACGACGTGGACACCGGAGACAGCCCGCCAGTGAGACATCGGGCCTACCGGGTCCCTGATCGGGTCCGGACCTGCATCCAGACCGAGGTGACAAAGATGCTGGACCTTGGGGTGATTGAACCCTCCGACAGCCCCTGGGCTAGCCCGGTAGTCCTGGTTCCGAAGGCGACTACCCCGGGTGTGGCCCCTGAGTTGAGATTCTGCGTGGACTACCGAGGCCTCAATGCGGTCACCCGAGCAGACGCTCACCCTATCCCCCGTGCCGACGAACTCATTGACCGCCTTGGGGCCGCCTGCTACCTCAGCACCTTCGACCTGACCAGTGGGTACTGGCAGATTGCCCTCACCGAGGGAGCCAAGGAGCGCTCCGCCTTCTCCACCCCGGATGGGCACTACCGCTTTAGGGTGATGCCGTTCAGAATGAAAAATGCCCCGGCCACCTTCCAGCGGCTGGTGAACAGGGTCCTGGCTGGACTAGAGGGGTTCAGTGCAGCATACCTTGAGGACATAGCGGTCTTCAGCTCCCAGTGGACAGAGCACCTCCAGCACCTCCGTCAAGTCCTGCTGGCTCTACGCCGGGCCGGCCTCACCATCAAAGCTGGCAAATGTCAAATTGGGCACGGCTCCGTAACTTATCTGGGGCACCAAGTGGGGAGTGGGCAGGTCGCCCCCCTCCAGCCGAAGATCGACGCCATCTTGTCCTGGGAACCCCCTACCACCCAAACGGAAGTCCGAGCTTTCCTGGGCCTCACCGGCTACTACCGAAGGTTCATTAAAAACTATGGCAGCATCGCAGGCCCTCTCACAGAGCTAACCTCCAAAAAACACCCCAAGAAAGTACACTGGACTCCCGCCTGCCAGAAGGCGTTCGAAACCCTAAAGGCCGCAATGTGCGCGGCTCCAGTACTCAAAGCACCCGACTACGCCCAGGAGTTTGTGGTCCAGACGGACGCCTCGGAACACGGCATCGGGGCAGTCCTCTCACAATACGACGACAAGGGCATCGATCAGCCCATAGCCCTTATCAGCCGAAGGTTACTGCCCCGAGAACAGCGGTGGAGCACGATCGAACGTGAGACGTTCGCCGTAGTCTGGGCCCTCAAAAGCTACGGCCCTACCTGTTCGGAACACACTTCCAAGTGCAAACGGACCATCGACCCCTGCGGTGGTTGATGCAGATGCGAGGGGAAAACCCCAAGCTGCTACGCTGGTCCATCTCTCTCCAGGGAATGGATTTCACTGTGGAACATCGCCCCGGGACTGACCATGCCAACGCGGACGGCCTGTCCCGATTCTTCCGCTTCAGCGAGGAGAACTCCCAAGTGGATGGGTAGTTCTCCCCGCCTTTCAGCTGGGGGGGGCATGTGTGAGACCGGCCTCGTGGCGTGGGCCCTCCCGACCAGCAAGTTACACGACAACCACGCCGAACCTCGTGGACACGGCCTCCCGGCCTCCGTGGACCAACATCCCGAGGGCCGACCAGATCCCCAACACGCATGCCCGGCCGAGGGAGAACGAAACCCCCCCAAACCCAGACCGAGAGGTGCCGACTCTGTCACACCTCTGGACTCTTCCCGAGGGAGGTTTCGATCGGCCACCCGGCCCCCGGCGAGCAGGCGCCTCTCCTGCTGGGTGTCTGGGGTCCCTCCTGGACACATCTGAACAGAACAAGGGGCTGAGCCGACAGGAAACCCCAACAACTCGCTCCCAGGCACGAGACCCCTCTCCGCGAGGACTCCGGACTTCAAAGAGGAGGGGGAGTATAACAAGAGGTGCTGAAGGGATGAGAGGCAGAGAAGACCTGGACTGACTAAAGCCTGTGGACCTGGTCGCGGCTCGATCGCTCCCCGAACAGAAGAAACGCTACCCGAACTCTGAACCATCTGAGCCCTGCTGACGCTGTCGCGGCTCCCCGAACTCTGAACCATCTGAGCCCTGCTGACGCTGTCGCGGCTCCCCGAACCCTGAACCATCTGAGCCCTGCTGACGCTGTCGCGGCTCCCCGAACCCTGAACCATCTGAGCCCTGCTGACGCTGTCGCGACTCCCCGAACTCTGAACCATCTGAGCCCTGCTGACGCTGTCGCGGCTCCCCGAACTCTGAACCATCTGAGCCCTGCTGACGCCGTCGCGGCTCCCTGAACTAAGAACCTCCGGTGCCTGCTGAGTGACTCGCGGCCCGCTCCTCCAAGAGAATCGGCCGAGATCGCCGAGAGAAGCAACATCCCCTCAGCTCGAGGATTGAGAGCTGTGCGCCGGATACCTCGCAGAGACACTAATTGAAAGACTGTCCCGCTACCCCTTTTCCCTCATTACAAGATCGCTGCCGCCTGTGGCATTAATTCTGCACCTGCCTGCCGGATCATAAAGATCCCTGACAACTACCGATAAAAGCCTAATACCGACTACTGTGTGGTGTCCCTCTATCCGAAGAGAAAGTAGCGCAGCGCGTGCGATCCTAGGTGCGAGACCCTTCCAGGAAGGGCCTCCCTGCTCTTGCTCGGCCTAAATCTGGGAAGGGTGGGCCTCAGGGTGGTCAGGAACCCATTCCGCAGCCTCCCTGGGGAACCCCTTCCAACACCTACTCCCATGAGGGTGGATGCCCATCCCCCACTGCATGACACACCACATGTGGGTGTGATGACAAATGACACATGCTTACCCACCCCTGGCGCTGCCAGCACAATACACACACTGAGAGCATGCAACAAGACTGTATAATCATGTGCCACCCTACTAAACTAAGAGACCCAAAGGGAACACACACTGTCACGCACATTCCAGGACTGAACAAGTTGTTGCCTCCCATGGAAGGAAAAAGGTGGAGTACCCACAGATACAATGCCCACAACTGTCAGACAGGTGCCCAAAGACCCTGCAGAACACGTAACACATGTGTGCGAGGCTGGGAGTACACACATGCATAGTGCGTAAAAGGGAACATGTCCACATGAAGTGATGTCAATATACTCCATACACAGTGACCACCAAGGATGCCACAAATGATGCAGGTGGAGACATTGCTGAACATGCATGGCGAAAGTTGAAGGGATCCGTCACACACCCAGGAAATGTAGACAGAGCTCAGCACAACAATTGGGAAACACCCTGCAGGGAAGATTTCAGGGTCCACAGAGGAAGGAACATACCTTGGGACAATGTCACCATACAGTAAGAGCTTACATGACCAAAGATTATTTGCAGATACCTTGTGATGGCACACAGATACCAGGGTCCACCCCATGAGCAGCACACTACAACATTTCCCAGACACCTAACACATTATCACCACCCCAAATCATGGAGCAGCACCACCAACAGTGTGAGACCGGCCTCACGGCGTTGCCCTCCCAATCCTCCAGCCACCCTGCAACCACCCTCAAGACACGACATCTCCGACTCCGGCCGCCCCAGCCACCCAGATCCGATGGCCGGCCAGAGCCCTGACAGACTCGACACCCTACCACGCATGTCCGACCGAGGGAGCGGGAACCCTCGAGCCAGACCCAGAGGCGCCAGCCCAGTCACACCTCGGGTCGCCTTCCCCGGGAAGACTCGATCGGCCACCAGGCCCCTGGGGAGCAGGCGCCTTCCCTGCCGAGCGTCTGGGGTCCCTCCCAGACCCACCTGAAAAGACCAAAGAAGTGAGCGGCAGGAAATCCCGCCGAACCCCCTCCGTCACCCCAGTCCCCCCTCTGCGAGGGCTCCGGACTTCAAAGAGCCAGCGGAGTATAACAAGGGGTGCTGGGGGAACGAATGCAGAGAAGACCTGGAACCATCCGAGCCTGCTGATGCTGTCGCGGCTCCTGAACGCTGAAGTCACCTGGGCCTGCTGAGTGACTCGCGGCCTCTCGCTATTGAACCATCTGAGCCCTGCTGACGAGGTCGCGGCTCCCGAACACTAAACCACCTGGGCCTGCTGAGTGACTCGCGGCCCCCAGCTACTAAACCATCTGAGCCTTGCTGACGGAATCGCGGCTCCCGAACCCCGACCACCTGTGCCTGCTGAGAGACTCGCGGCGCTCCCCTTGAGGACGACTCGGTAAGAGATCGCCCAGAGACACGACACCCTCCAGCTCGAGGATTGTGAGCTATCCGCAGGGTATTTCGCAGAGACACTTTCTTTAAAGACTGTCCCGCTACCCCCATTCCCCACGAACGATTTGTGGTACCTTGTGCCACTGCTGTACTGCTTGCACCTTGGATCATAAAGATCCCTTGAAATCATCGATAAAAGAACCTATCGTCCTACGAAGAATACGTGTGGTGTCTCTCTGTTCATAGTGTAAGCTCAGGGTGTGCGCGCCTGGTTCGGCCTACTTGGGAGAGGTGGGTCAAAGGGGTGGGCAAGACGGGCATCGAACCCCCCTCCGGCGAACGCCTTTCCAACAAACAGCAAGACCAGAAAAGCATTTGTGTGCAAATGAAAAGCAAAATGCTTTATTCAGCATAAAAAATTATAGTAAAAGAAATGTCCACTATATACAGGGCCCATAGGCCAGGCCATGTGTGAAGTCCTGGTGGGGGGCACTTTGGGACGCGTCTCCCCTAGCTTGCCTGCACAGTTCACTCTTCCATATCATCCACAGAAGGGGGGGTATCATGTGGGGGGGAAGGACCAGGCACCGCAGGGACAGGAGGGGCAAGGGAAGGTGTTGTGGGTGCAGGGACGGACGACTCCACCACAGGGGATGGGGCAGCGCCAAAGGTGGTGGTTAGCAGGGTGCTGCACACGGTTGCAAGCTCTTCCAGCGTCTCCCCTGCACCCGAATGAACCACAGGCCCCAAGGAGGAGGGGGGTCGGAGGGATGGGTTGCAGCGCTACTGGGGGAGGGTGTGGACAGGGGGGGACTCACCTACCCTGGCCGGGCACTGCCTCCACCACTTGCGGGGTGGTGCCACACTGGGGCTGAGGGACACACTGGCCACGAAGGACTCATTATCTGACAGTTGGCCAGGAGAGCTAAGGGGAGTGGTTTTGGAGGAAGTGGGTTGTGAGGACTGCGCACTCCCACTATGGCTGCATGGCTGCCGTTTGCCCCCCGACCCAGTGGCTGTGCCTACTTCCCCCTGTGTGTGCGTGACAGGAGGTGTGCGCTTGGCCTTCCCTGGTGGTGTGCTGTCTGTGTCTGGTGGGGTGCGTGCATGGGGATGTCTGGGTGTGCGTGGGACAGGCATGGGAGTGGGAAGTGTGGATGGTGCAGGGCTAGGGGGGGACAGAGCGCTGCTGGAGATCCACTGCTGCAGTCAGTGACGAGTCTATGGACCTCAGCAACATCCGTTGTTCAGACATCGCTGATGACATGCCCTCCATGTACGACACCATCTGTGTCAGCAGTCTGGTGTGGCCATGGAGGACATTAAGCAGCGATGTCTGACCAACCTGCAACTGCCACAGAATGTCCACAGACTCGGCATTGACGGCAGCAGGGGAGACAGGGGCAGGGGGTGCGGTGCCTGGCACGAAGGAGACATGTTGTCGCCTAGCACGGAGGGAAGGGACCTGAGCAAGTGGGAGGCCGGTGATGGGAATGGAGGGGGCGGTGAGAGATGGAGTGCTGCTTTCAGCTCTGGGAGCAGCCTCCGCCCCCTCTGGGAGCTCAGCCTCAGACCCATCAGCGTCATAGTCGGTGGTGGGACTGGACAGGTCCTCCGCCTCACTCCCCTCGGCCTCCGTGCCACTCGCTGCACAAGACTCGCCAGCAGTGGTGGCACCGGTGCTGGATCCCTCCTCAAGGTCCGTGCCAGTGTCTCCCTCGGTTTCCCCTGACAATGCTGTGGGCAAGGTGAAGAGACAGGAAATAATCAGACACCTGTATACATATGACACATGAGTCAAAACTACATAGGTCACAGTGCATAGCATGAAAAGCAACATGAGTAACATCTACAATACTACGCACATGTGTAGGCCCTGCACCACACAGTGGGTTGACCCACCATGCCACTGAGAAACAATGGAGAGCATGACACAACAGCAAATAACTTGATATCAAATAAGACAGAGGAGCTAGTGTCTGGGGACAGTCGAGCACAGCATCTGGACCACACACCGTTGCCAAAAAAGGGATGAGCAGGAACCATGTCTGTTAACTTTTGGCACATGCATGCTTAGCAAATGCATTAAACCATGCCCACCATGACTGGGTCACTGCATGTTGAGTGTATATTCAGACAATCATCACACACAGGCCAGACCTGGCAAGGAGACATAAGGTTTGGACATGTAGGCCTTTCCCGCACAAACCCACCCCTACCTGAGACAATGTGATTGAGACAGAGGAACTACTTACACCTCCTACTCGGGGATTACAAACATGCCCTTCAATAAATCCTGAGTGTGCACAAAGTACTCCTCGTGAGCCTGTCCACACATATAATTGACAAACAACCATCATCAGATAGTTGTACCAAGACACACAGGCACTGGCCACTGTGAGTATGCACAAGCCAAATTGGGTCACCCTGTACAGTGGACACATGTAGCACACTTTACGGAAAGACAAATTAGGCCAAGGTACAATGCCACAGAGCCCAACCTATGCTGAAGACACTGAGAATGTCCACATTGTTGGATGACACACATGATACCAGGGGAAAAGGTTCCCCAGGGGACTGTAGTGGCCACACTCCTCCATGGTCCTGTATGGATATGACAGCAACAGAAGCGACTGTCCCTTTACTATGCACATCTCCCACTCATGCACATCATGTGTGAGGGCACAATATTGGTCATGCATGCTGTAAGGCAGTACACTTGTAAGACATACTCCAATGTCGGGACTCAGCATCAGTGGCAACTAACATGGACCCCAAAATGACTGAACTGGCCAGGGCACAGGCAAGGTCCCAACACATGTCACACACCACCCCCACACATGATGCTGCAAGCATTGGGCACTTGGATTAACTGGCAGCCTAGATAACCTTGTGCAAGAGTGACTGCACACAGACCAGGGTACACATGTCAAGGAGGGGAAGGGAGGAAGAACAGCACGGGTTGACTTGGGGGAACAGGATATGCACTGCACATATAAACCCTGGCTGTGTATCCATGCGACTGGGCACTTCCAAAAGCTGGTGACACACAAAAAACACACATGTACCTACCCCCTTCCTGCTGCTGCTTCTCCTGTAAGCGCCTATCCATCTCTGGGAAGACCTCCGCCAGGATACGCGTCATTATGTTCGTGAGGCGGCGGCGCCCACGGTTCTTATGACCTTCTGGTGAGTCCCCCAGCAGGACCCGGGTGATCCTCCTGGTCCAGCACCGGATATCCTGCCAGCGTTTCCTCACCTGGGCCAGGCACCGCTTTCGTCCCTCCACCGACCTTGCGGCCCTGACGGCCTCCTTCCAGATCTCCCCCTTGGCATAGGCGCCTACCTGTGAGGATGACAAAGTGAGACAACATCAATACACCTGCTACATATCACAGAGACACACATTTGAACAATTTGGCTGGTGTGAACAGGGCATAGTATGCAGCCAACTCATTGCACCTTTGTCATAGGGACATTATCCTCTGGGGAAGGCCAAATGCATAACGTGGCATTGAAAGTACACAGGTGGAATGAGGGGTGACACACAATCAATGATCCTGGCTCACACTGTGCATCACAAGCTACACCAGGATTATGTGCAGCACCTAAAAGCAGTCACATGCCCCAGGCCACTGACGCAACCTCAGCAGAGTGCACAGACACACACAGGCACAGGACAATCACCAGCCATTGGCAACTGCGGGTACAAACCTCACTCTGCACATGTGCCACTTGACTGGGGGGTGTCACAGGTGTTGGGCTAGCCCAGCACGTCAGACATACAGCACTGCTCCCTGCTCACATCAGATGGGTAGGGTATATGCATCCCTCATGCATCTGGGCTGCAACACTTCACATAGACACTCACCCACATGACAGGGGACTTACACACACACCAATGTCCAGGAGACGAACACATCATTTGGAAACTCTAACCACAGGTACACTCAACTCACACACATCTGTGGGTACAGTCACCTGTCACACTGGGGGGAATTCACTATCACATCAGGACTGGAGAAACAACATTCCCAAGAGTATTAGCCAGGCTGAATGTGGCATGCACCATGCAGTGATTGTCACAGTAAGCACTATGCAAGTGAGGAGTGCAGACATGCATTACCGCATGCTCTGCATGGGAGACATGAGCCATTCCCCCCCCTGGGGTCCAATCCAAAAAACATTGCATGTCTGCCACACCTGGACACAATGCCAGAAGTGACAGTCACAAAAAAGGGGCACAGTCTAAGCTAGTGGAGTCAGCACTCACCTGCTCCCCTGGTCTCCCATACAGGCTGGGGTACTGTGGGAGGATGACATCCAGCAATGCCACATTCTCCTCCAGGGTGAATGGCTGGGCCCTCTCCACAGACCTGGACATGGTGCCAGAGGAATAACAAGCAGCAGCAGTGGTGTGGAAAGAAAGGTTGTGCAGGCAAGTGCTCTCTCATGGGACCTGGCTGCCTTATATTGGCCTTGCTGGCCTGTTTCATTTACAGGAGTACAGAGTCATTTGCATCCTACGTTTCCTCCAATCCCTTTAAACCTTCCCCAGTGAGGGCCTTTGCATGATTCAAAAATTGAGCATGATGTCAAGTCAACAACCACTTGGCAACATTGTATATTGTCTCTAACCGACTTTTGCTGCCCACCTGATGAATAATTTGAACTGGAAACTCGGTCTCCATGACAACCAGCATGCATTTAGGCCCTTATACTTGTCCCTCATGTGTCCCCTATGTAATTTCACTATACACACACAGGTACGGTGCGTTCCACCCCCCTAGGGCACCACTACTCCAGTGATACGGTCCGTACACGCGTGTGTAGGGTCCATATCACTATGGTAGTGTTGCCGTAGGCGTACGCCATGGTGATACGGTCCGTACACGCGTGTGTAGGGTCCGTATCACTATGGTAGTGTTGGCGTATGCGTACGCCATAGGGATACGGTCCGTCCACGCGTGTGTAAGGGCCGTATCACTATGGTGTACGCGTACGGCTACACTACCATAGTGATACGGACCCTACACACGCATGTACGGACCGTATCCCTATGGCGTACGCCTACGGCAACACAACCATAGTGATACGGACCCTACACACGCGTGTATGGACCGTATCACCATGGCGTACACGTACGGCTACACTACCATAGTGATATGGACCCTACACATGCATGTACGGACCGTATCCCTATGGCGTACGCCTACGGCAACACTACCATAGTGATACGGACCCTACACACGCGTGTACGGACTGTATCACCATGGCGTACGCGTACGGCTACACTACCATAGTGATACGGACCCTACACACGCGTGTACGGACCGTATCACCATGGCGTACGCCTACGGCTACACTACCATAGTGATACGGACCCTACACACGCATGTACGGACCGTATCACCATGGCGTACCCCTACGGCTACACTACCATAGTGATACGGACCCTACACACGCATGTACGGACCGTATCACCATGGCATATGCCTACGGCTACACTACCATAGTGATACGGACCCTACACATGCGTGTACGGACCGTATCACCATGGCGTATGCCTACGGCTACACTACCATAGTGATACGGACCCTACACACGCGTGTACGGACCGTATCACCATGGCGTACGCCTACGGCTACACTACCATAGTGATATGGACCCTACACATGCATGTACGGACCGTATCCCTATGGCGTACGCCTACGGCAACACTACCATAGTGATACGGACCCTACACACGCGTGTACGGACTGTATCACCATGGCGTACGCGTACGGCTACACTACCATAGTGATACGGACCCTACACACGCGTGTACGGACCGTATCACCATGGCGTACGCCTACGGCTACACTACCATAGTGATACGGACCCTACACACGCATGTACGGACCGTATCACCATGGCGTACCCCTACGGCTACACTACCATAGTGATACGGACCCTACACACGCATGTACGGACCGTATCACCATGGCATATGCCTACGGCTACACTACCATAGTGATACGGACCCTACACATGCGTGTACGGACCGTATCACCATGGCGTACGCCTACAGCTACCCTACCATAGTGATACAGAGCCTACACGCGCGTGTACGGACCGTATCCCTATGGCGTACGCCTAGAGCAACACTACCATAGTGATAGGGACCCTACACACGTTTGTACGGACCATATCACCATGGTGTACGTGTACGGCTACACTACCATAGTGATACGGACCCTACACACGCGTGTACGGACCGTATCTCCATGGCGTACGCCTACGGCTACACTACCATAGTGATACGGACCCTACACACGTGTGTACGGACTGTATTACCATGGCGTACGCCTACGGCTATACTACCATAGTGATACGGACCCTACACACGCCCTCAGAGCGTGTGTACGGTGCGTTTCACACCTTACACTGGTGACAGGCGGCACACAGAAAGGAATTGAGCTGTCATACTTGGCCAAGGCAGGACATCAAGTCATTGTCAGTGCAGTCCTACATGTCTCGGGCCTAGGTGTGTCAGGCTGTGGTGTGGCACAAATCTCCTCATGTTTGAACCCAATAGATGTGTGATGAGCTGTGTATACATGTAATGTGTGATGGTGCACTATGTGCCACACATCCCCTTCACACCTTTGACATGTGTGCATGTAGTACAGACTTGTTGGGCAATGCGTCACTGGCATCGCACAGTCGCCAACACCCGCAAATGTCCCCTGATGCCAGGTACATGGATAATTATACCTGACATGTGACTACCGGCGTTGCACGATGTGAGTATGTCATGTGTGTGTCATGTGTTACCATAAGTTTGCTGTTGGTGTTCCGTCAAATGCATCTGCAGTTGCTGCATCCAACATGTGCATGTGTGTGGATGGGCATGGCACACTATTATGCACACCAGGACACATGTGCAATCAGACGTAACGTGCGCATGGACTTGCGAGACAAGGACACATCTGTGTAGTATCAATGTATGTGTGATCAGTCTTCACATGTACCACTTCATGGCAAGGTGTGTGGTCTGTCCTTTTTTCAGGGACATGTGACCTGTGCCTCTAGTGTTCCGAGACCTGTCTGTATGATAAACATCCTTCTGCTGCACATATGTGGATGTCTGTCACTCCTGTAATGCGTCTGCCTGTTCACTTACACTGGCCCACAGCTAGTTTCATGCCATGTCATGTTGAGCTTGAGAATCCACGTTTGTAGCTGGCTCTTGGTAGAAGTGTCACCTGCCTGGGATACGTGTCCAGGATATATTGCACAGACCTGACTCTGTATGTAGCATATGTGTATTGGCTGTTTAACATGTGCTCAGTACATTGACATTGTTGTTGTACTGTACTCACTCTTCGTTTTCCCTTCCAAATTACTGCAGGGCTCCGCCTCTCCCCCGACCAATGCCAGACTTGGCTGCCCTGAGGGAATGTGACTGTATACGCCGCTACCGCTTCACCCAACGGTTGATTGTGAACTTGACAGCACGGCTGGCACCACACCTCCAACCACTACACAGGTATCCTACTGCACTGACACCCATGATGAAGGTGATGGCAGCCCTACATTTCTTTGCCACGGGTACGTTTCAAGATACCATAGCTCTTGTTGGTGGCATGTCCCAGACCATGTTCAGCCGTGTCCTGCATGATTTTTTAGAGGCCATGTTGGTTCACCTGGATGGGTTTATTCATTTCCCAACTCCTGAGCAGTTGACAGGTGTCAAGGGTGACTTCTATACCCTGGGAGGGATGCCCCATGTCATTGGGTCTATTGATGGGACACATGTGGCTTTGGTACCATCACAGACACAGGAGGTAGCCTTTCGCAACCGTAAACACTACCACTCCATTAATGCCCTTGTGGTGTGTCTTGCTAAGATGGTGAATTCCCATGTCTGTGCTCGTTTTCCAGGATCAGCACACGATGCCTACATCATGAGGCGTAGCAGGGTGCCTGAAATGATGTTGCAGCTGCGCAACGAACGAGCATGTCTTGTTGGTGGGTATACTCTGTTACTCCTGTATTTAGCATCATCTTTCTGTCTTACTGCTTCTCCTGACCCACTTCTGTCCATGATGTTTCCATGTAGGGGACTCTGACTATCCCAACATGCCATGGCTGATCACGCCTCTCCGCAACCCCAGAACGGCTGCCGATCCCCGGTTCAACAACGCCCATGAGGAGACCAGGCGAGTGATAGAGAGGACCTTTGGCCTCCTGAAGAGCCAATTCCGGTGCCTCCACAAGACCGGCGGTGCACTCCAATATGCACCGGTGTAGGTCTGCAAAATCTTCATCGTGTGCTGCATGCTGCACAACATGGTAGTGGAGAAAGCTGTGCCACTCATCCTGGATCCGGATGAGCAGGAACATCCACCCATGGAGGAAGAGGGGCTTGGTGACGAGGCAAGTGATTTTGAGGAGGAGGAGGAAGAGGACATCCGGAGTCGGCTCATACGCAACTTCTTTGCTTAGTGGTGAGTTGCAGTGTCTGAGTGTGCACGCATTGAGCCTTGTGTGGCATGTGTTGCAATGTGTGGGTCCATCTGCATGTATGGCAAGTGAGTCAGAGGTGTGTTTGGATGTGTCACTCGAGTGATGGTGTAATAAAAGAATGTCTTTCCTGAGACACTATTTTCAACTAGCATGTTGACAACCTTATACGTGTCGAGTACATGCCCATGCATGCGGATGTGCTTCTTTTGGCTCACTTCTTGTGTGTCTCTCATCCCCAAGTATTTGCGCATGCTGTCTGCTGGTGGCATTGTTGTGCTCCTGCTATTCCTCATGAATACAGCAACGTGTGTTGAATCAGCGTAACATGCACGGACATGTCGAAAATTCTCCTTAGGGTAAGGGACGCAGCACGGCTTTTTGGGTGTGCAATTTGTTTGGAATGTGTGTGCACTGCTCCTGTTCATGTTTGGTTACTTTGCATACATGTAGAATCACCATGGGGCACATGACATGGAGCTGGATTCACCTGAATTGATAGTCACACTTGGTGACAGTCATCTGTAATGTGATTGTGGATTAGGATGAAGGCATCAATGTGTGTGACACTGCCCTCGGAAACATACGGGATGCACCGGGTTGACATAGTGTGGGACATCCCCATTAGAGGCTCAATGGTGAATAGCAGCCTCTCCGTGAGCAGCACGGGGTGTTTGCCTCAAATCCGTCACTTGTGTGCCAGTTCTATGGATTTCCTGCATCTGTGGGCAAAGGGGGGTGCCAGTGTAGGTCCCACATATACATCCACATGACCTGTGCATCTGTTAATATAGATGCATTTGCCTTCCGGCAAACATGACTAATAAATGTGTCCCTCATCCTCCAAGGTGCCTCATCTCTGTCAATGCAGGTCTCTTGCCACTGTGCATGTGGCATGTCTGGCATAGTTATCACAGATTGTGCATATGAGTCTATGTGTAGAGTAGCAAGATGCAAGCTGTTTGTCAGGGATTATGATATGTATTGTGCATGATGTACATGGCTGTGTAGGTATTTTGACATCTCAGTCCCCTCAACGGCCACTTTGCTGCATGTGCATCCATTGTCTGTGTGTGTGCCATGTTGAACCAGACACTCCTACCTTATCATACACCTTTTGCTGTAGTCCTTTCTGACATGCTTGTGTTTGTGTGCAACTTGTGGCATGGTTTTCAGGACATGGCGTCTGCTGCTGCGGGCCCTGCAGCAAGGGCACACAGAGTTTCTATATTTGCCATCAAACACACACCTCTAAGACGCACCCCCTTCCTCCCTCCACCCATTCATTTTGGTGTAATCTGCTTGTATGTGACACAGTTGCGGTGGCAAAGGCTGGACCATCTGCACATGCTACGTGCACATTGCATGTGCCTCATGTCCTTGCATGTGCCACATCATGCTACACCATGATGTTGAGGCCACCCACTAAGCAATGTCCATCCAATACATCTGTTGCATGCACTCAGGCATGCACTCATCGCCCACACAACACCTTTGCATAATGAGTGTGCAACTCCAACTGCCTACACAGCGCTGGCACGCCTTCCAGGCCCTGTCACACCAACCAGGTCATGTCCCTCCTACTCCCCACTGGCTCTGTACCCCAACAAAGCCATGGGAGTGGTACTCCAGGCCTCTGCATATAGTATGGTGTCGTTGTGGGACACATGGCACAGGTATCATGTCTCAGCGTGTCAGTCTACAATGTTTCCAGGATCCCCCTCTACACCATGACATGTGCACTGCATCTCATCAGCATCTGGTGTCCCATTGCCAGCCAGGTGCTCCTCACCCTCCCCAAAGACGCAGTCCTTGCCAGTTCTCAAATTGAATAATGCATGGTATCCATTGGCAGATGGCTGAACATCGGCCACCTGATGCTGGACTTGTACACGACTGAGGTGTTCACCTGCGGATTGTCCCCTTACAGCTGGGTCAACTGCTTGTGTCCCACCCACAAGGGCCCTGCACAGGCACACAGTGTCCACGCACACGAGCTGGTGTGTACCATGGATTGCTTGTTCACATGTGCTATGATGATCACCAGCATCTGTACCTCAGGCTTCAGCACACTCTGCATTATGCACAAGATCCACAGTTCGATCCACCTCAAGGCAAGACAGACCATCCCCCAGGTCAACTACAACATCCGTGTCTAAGCCTACCCTGAACTCTACGGAGAAGTACGTTACAACTCCCATGATACTTGTCCACATCTAGGGTGCATCTGCACAGCTCTGCTTCAACATCCGGCAACCCAGCCACATCACCGTCCAACAGAAATAGCTGCAATGGATCACTGTCAGCTGCAGGATGACCTTCACAATCCACGCCCACACTCAGGATGCAGCCCACGACCACGACCCAAACACAACCTTGTGGCACTGTCATCCAAGACCCCATTGTGCCATCTCCATGCATCCAACCTTGGCCTGGCCACCATTCTCCACATCCACCTGACTCCAGCATGCAGGACATAGTTCTCCCACCTGGCTACACATACCTGGGACTCCCACCCCAGGACACTCCACGTGATCCCTGACCTCTGCACATGACTGTTGCTCTTGGAAATAGGTCTGTACGCACAGTTGTGCAGGCACCCCCTCAGCTGGTTGGGCCCATCACAGGTGAGTATGGTTCTCCATGTCTGTATTGGATGATACATTGTGACCCATGTGTGTCCTTTGCCAGACTCAGACCCCAGGGTATGCATGGTTGGAGTTACTTCAAAACTCAGGCATGGTTTGACTTTCCAACACACACATGTTATGGAATAATGCAAAATGACGGCCGCATCTCGTGATTTTTATGAATTTTATTAGTGGTGGGGTACGTGTTTGGTGGGATGTAAAGAGGTGCTCGCCGGGTGTCTGTAATCCAAAGTTCACAGGGGGAGTTGGGATCCTTGCCATTGGAAGTCATCAGAGTCCATGCCACAGTCGTTGTCAACAATGGTCAGACAGTGACCAGCAAGTCCATGTGGCAGAGAATGTCATTGGATGAGGTGCTGCTGTTGTGCCAGAGGGCCAGGTGCCAGACCAGGTGACCTGGGAGATGGTGATGGTCCGCTGACTCTCACGGTCTTTTGCGTGGATGACCCACCTTCCTCCGGGGACCCTCAGAAGCAGGCCGTGACGATGTCTGTGATGCTTCTTCGGACGAATCCTCCTCCTCCTGATCCCTCCCTGTGGCTGGTGGTGATCTTCGCCTGGTGGCACAGGGAGTGTTACCCATGTTTTCGGCAATCCGCCGGAGTGAACGGCTCATGTCCGTTTGCATCGCCACAAGCTCAGCCAGTCTTGCCTCCATCCGTCCTTGGTGTTGCTGTTGACTGGCATATTGCTCGGCCTGCAGGTTCTTAATCTCATTGAGGGTCTCCACTGCCTGGCTGATGCCCCTGGTGTCACGTCGGTATGTGTCCAGGATGTTGTGGACGTGTGACATAACGGGTTCCTCAGCTGTCTGCTCAGGTTCGCGCCTCCGCCGTCCTCCACTCCCACCACCCCTGCCCACTTGAGCCTGGCCTGCCGTTGTGGGCACATCGGGTCTCAGGGACCCCTGAGGGATGGCATTTGCGGGGTCGCCTGCCTCCTCCTGGGTGCCCGGAGTATCTTGTCCATCCTGGTCAGGCTGGCTGCGTTGTTGTGTGCGAGCAGGGCTCCTGTGTGTATCCTGGGATGTGGCAGGAATGGGGGTGGTGGTTGGCACAGGTGTACTTGACGCAGGTGCTGCAGGTGCTTGGGCACCAGAGGGGCCAGGTTGGTTGGGGTCATCCACGGTGTGGTGAGAGTCGTCGCTGCCGGTGGGATCATCGTCACGCCGAGCCTGGTCCTGTGATTCTTCCCCCCCAGTGTTGGGGGGAGATCGACGACATTGCCCTGTGTGTGAGAGAGAGACAATGTTAATGTTGTTTCATGCGTCATCCATGTTTCATACATATTCAAGTTGGCACAGTTCCTCTGCGTAGTTGGATATGTTTAGCATTCCTCTCACAGTGCACTTGTGGATGGGTATGTTGCGGAGGACAGATTGATATGTACTCCTGGTTATTTGGCCTGTCTAATGAGTGTTGGGATGCTTATTTGGCTATGGATTGGTCTTGTTGTGTCACATATCCATTGTGGGAGTGCCAATTTGCGTTGGCTGCCCCGGGGGTGTGTGCTTGTGTAAGGGGGGGTGTGTGACCAGGCATGCTGTTGGGTGTGGTGTGATTTGTCATTGGGTCTACCAGGTGATGTGGCTATCCCCTCATGGTGCATGCTGGCATGACAGTGAATGTCCGTTCCTGTGGTAGGTAGGTGTTTGAGTGTACAGTGGTCACAGAATTGCCTTGTGCTGTCTACAGCAGGGCCAAATGTCATCTACCTTGTCTGTACTTGGCAAGTCCCTGTGCATTGTGCATGGTGCATGGTTATGTCCCTTGGCCACAGCTTTCAACACTTTTCCTATGTGTGACACACTCTTTGCTGTTGCATCATTTTATAACGCAGTGAGCAGTGTAGCGAGCGATGCAAAACCGGCTTACGTGTTGCACTGTACGTGGGCAAATGGTGCTTTTTCATATCTATTGGAGAATGCAGGTAGGTAACTTATGCATTTGTGACTGGGTTCTAACAAACACAGTGAGTGGGTATACTGGGTGTAAGGTTAGGTTTGTGCCTGCATCAAGGATCTACTCGTGCACAATTTGACACATGGCCCAGTGATTTCCAAAAGAAAAAGGGGTGTTTCACGCACTGCCAGACCTTGTTAACATGCACACAGTCCTCCTGCTGACGAGAGGACATGCCCACTCCACCCAAGGGTGATTTTGTCTCCCTCTGTCTCCCTCTCTCCCTCCCTCTGTCACCCTCCTCCCTCTGTCTGTCTCCCTCTGTCACCCTCTGTCTCCCTCGCTCTCTCTCCCTCTCCCTCCCTCTGTCTGTCTCCCTCTGTCACCCTCTGTCACCCTCCCTCTCTCTCCCTCTCCCTCCCTCTCCCTCCGTCTGTCTGTCACCCTCCTTCACCTCAGCCCAGCTTCCTGGGCACACACACTTTGGAGGTCTTTCAAAGGCCATTGGCTTGTTTATGTGGCTTTGTTTAGAATCTCCCGGCGCCCATTGGGCAGAGTATCTCTGAGTCTGCGCTGCTGCGGCGGTGTGTGCTGACACTCTTTCACAGTGCTGCCTCTTCATTAGCTGCTGTTATGTGCAAATTGGGCCTTCATACCCATGTCATCATGCGACGTGGCCACCATTTGCAGGCGACACAGTACAGTGTCGGGACACACTGTTTGTATAGCTCTGCCCTAGGCCATATGGGCTGAGGGCATTGGTGTCTGCTTCTGAGTTGCACAATGTCACAATGTTTTTTTGGAGGCCCACCCTCCCAGCATCACGGACATCCTGTCTTGTGTTGGTGTTTTGTGTGGCCTGTGACTTGGCATGGCCTTGCTTGGTGCATGGGGTATGGAGCCGCTAGTGGCATGTGCGTGTTTTTGGAGTGTGGTTGTGTCCGGTGATGGCTTTGGGGTAGAGGCGTACATTATTGTGAGTTGGGTTGTTGATACGGTTCCCCCCATGTGAGGTGAGTTGTTTGTGTACTCACCAGGCTCGGCGACTCCTTCTACTCCGTGTACTCCCACCGGCGGCAGCGTGCGCATCACCTTCTCCTCCCAGGGATGGTAGTGTACCGGTCTGCGGGGCGGGCCACCTCCAGTGATGTTCCCCAGGTTATATTCATCAGTCATTTTGCGGCGGACCTTCGCAGATCGTTCCACCTGGCTTGGCATTCATGCCTGGTCCTTCTGATGGGTGCAACAGCATTCACCCTCTCGACGATCCTCTGCCACATGGCTGATTTTGCTGCTACGCTGGTCTGTCTGACCAATGTTCCAAAGAGCTGTGGCTCGACTCTGATGATTTCGTTGACTAGGATCTCCAGCTCCGCTGTTGTGAACTTTGGATTCCTGTCTGTGGGCATGGTGTGGGGTGTGGGTGTGGATGGTTGTGGGTGTGTGGTTGTGAAGGTGTGTGTGTGAATGTGATGAGGGGGTGTTTGTGAAGGTGGTTGTGTGAAGGTGTGCAAGTGTCAGGTGTAGTCAAGGTTCAAGTATGGTGCTGTGGGTTGTCTGTGGGGTCTGGCAGCAGTGGGTCTGTTGCAAAGGCTCATGGTTTGTGTGTGTGGGCCCTTTTTATTGGTCCATTTGTGGGTGTGGCTGTGTTTGAACTTTGGGTGGGTGTGTTATAAGGAGTGGTTGTGTTTTGGGCCTCTGTTTACCTGTTTGGCTGTTGCAGGTCAGTGTATTGGATGTATTTGGGCTTGTTGGACGTGTTTTGTGGTGTTGTGCGATTCAAATTGACTCTCCTTGTGGTGTTTTACAGTGTCCTGGTTCATTACGTTGTTTTTCGCGACTGTGAGGTGCGTACATCGGCCATGTTGTTGTACAGTGCTCACATTTGCTATGGCTTGGTACGACTCGTACATGCGCATGGCTGGGTGAGGGTGCTGGTGTAGGGGCCTGGGGTGGCGTGCGTACAGGCACGGGCAGGGTGTAGGGGCCTGGGGGTCAATGCCGTACATACATGAACTGAGGGTACGGCGCGTACATAGGGGGGGCTGGGGGTACGGCGCGTACATACGGGGTGCTGGGGGTACGGTGAGTACCCCCACCCCCGTATGGACGGTGCGTACCCCCACCTCCGTATGGATGGTGCGTACCCCCAGTCCCTGTATGTAAGCACCGTCCCCCAGCACATACCCCCAGCCCCCCGTAGGAACGCGCAGTACCCCCATCCCCCGCATGCACGCGCCGTACACCCAGCCCCTCGTATGTACGTGCCGTACCCCCATCCCCCGTATGAATGGTGCGTACCCCCACCCCCCCATGGACGGTGCGTAACCCCACCCCCCCTATGGACGGTGCGTTCCCCACCCCCCCATGGACGGTGCGTACCCCCACCCCGTAGGTATGGAGCGTACCCCCACCCCTGTAGGTACGCTGCGGACCCCCAGTGCAACGCGCTGGGGGTCTGCACTGTACATACGGGGGTGGGGGTGCACTCCGTACCTACGGGGTGGGGTGGGGTGGGGGTTCGCTCCGTACCTACACGGGGTGGGGGTACGCTCCGTACCTATGGGGTGGGGGTACACTCTGTACATACGGGGAGGTGGTGGTACGCACCGTGCATATGGGGTGGGGGTATGCTCTGTACCTACACGGGGTGGGGGTATGCTCCGTACCTACATGGGGTGGGGGTATGCTCCGTACCTACGGGGGGGTGGTGGTACGCACCGTGCATACGGGGTGGGGTGGGGGTACGCTCCGTACCTACGGGGTGGAGTGGGGGTATGCTCCATACCTACACGGGGTGGGGGTACGCTCCGTACCTACGGGGGATGGTGGTACGCACCGTGCATACGGGGTGGGGTGGGGGTACGCTCCGTACCTACGGGGTGGGGTGGGGGCACGCTCTGTACCTACGGGGTGGTGGTACGCATCGTGCATACGGGGGGGTGGTGGTACGGCGCGTACAGGAGGGGGCTGGGGATACGGTGCATACATGGGGGCTGGGTGTACGGCACGTACTTCGGGCGGTGGGCTGGGGGGGTGTTCGGCGCGTATGCTGGCACATGCTTGCCATGGGAGTTCGCTCCGTACGGTGTTTTTTCCATACGGTTGTGCATTCGGACGGACAGGACGGATCGTACTTGCACGCTCGGACTTCAGTTTCCCGATTCGTACGTAAAACTGTCCGGGGAAGTGTCGGACACTTTTTCCGACCTGAGGACGTGTCGGGGAGTTTTCACAATGCGATTCATATGGATTTTTTAACATACGGATCGTACTTTCCAGTTTGTACGGGACTTGTACCATTCGTACGTAAAAAAATCCGGATACAATTCGTACGGGGAATATTTTTGACAGATCGGATCGATTCAGGCAAATTTAGCACTTGCACTTTAAATAGGATACTCACAGTTTGAGCCATGTCATGTGATCAAGGCTGTGTGGTGGCCGAAACACGTCATGGCGGACTAACTTGGTGGCAATAAAGAATACTCTGCACCTCCTTGGTTACACGCTTGTTTATTTCTACGAAGGAAAAGCAACAACATAAAATCTATTTAAACAAACATTCTAATATAAATTAAAACATGAAACAAATATTTCTTTTGAAATTGAACTGCTGGGAGTGCGTCCTGCTAGCAGAACAACTTTGGGACATATCTATCTTTATATATATATATATATATATATATATATATTTGCTTACAAAGACCTCCAGTTTGCTGGGGACCCCCAACCTTGCAGGGCGGGCTCGTAAAAAGACAAGACTGGAGAATCCTGCCAGATTTGCACAACACGAACACCACAGAGCCCAACTCCGTCTTGTTCCCTGAAAAGCATTTATTATACTGAATGCGCAGCAGCTTTTGAACACTTAGCTCCACCTACGCGTTTCGGCGTCTTGCCTTTATCCAGGTGAGTGTTCATAATATTTAAAGTCACAGTGATAAAAATTAAGTCCCAGTGGTCACATGGCCATATTCAAACTTCAGGCCCCAGAATGCACTTTGAAATACTGCAACGTGATGTGGCACAGTTCAATGGTTGCTGAATAGCGTGATTTCTTTGCTGCCATTATCTCGTGTTCATTCTTGCATTCGTGGTGCATCTGTAAATGTAAAAGCATAATGCTGGTAGCTGCCACGCAAAAATTGGATATTCAGGAATGCGAAGATCACGAGAGGAGGGTGTCGCCTCTCTCAGCTCCCTTTCTCTCTCCGACTCGCAATACCAAATTGCCATGGAAATCCGACGGCTGGTGCGAGAGAGAAAGCAGGTCATGTCCCCTCCATTAGATGCTTACAAAGACCTCCAGTTTGCTGGGGACCCCCAACCTTGCAGGGCGGGCTCGTAAAAAGACAAGACTGGAGAATCCTGCCAGATTTGCACAACACGAACACCACAGAGCCCAACTCCGTCTTGTTCCCTGAAAAGCATTTATTATACTGAATGCGCAGCAGCTTTTGAACACTTAGCTCCACCTACGCGTTTCGGCGTCTTGCCTTTATCCAGGTGAGTGTTCATAATATTTAAAGTCACAGTGATAAAAATTAAGTCCCAGTGGTCACATGGCCATATTCAAACTTCAGGCCCCAGAATGCACTTTGAAATACTGCAACGTGATGTGGCACAGTTCAATGGTTGCTGAATAGCGTGATTTCTTTGCTGCCATTATCTCGTGTTCATTCTTGCATTCGTGGTGCATCTGTAAATGTAAAAGCATAATGCTGGTAGCTGCCACGCAAAAATTGGATATTCAGGAATGCGAAGATCACGAGAGGAGGGTGTCGCATCTCTCTCAGCTCCCTTTCTCTCTCCGACTCGCAATACCAAATTGCCATGGAAATCCGACGGCTGGTGCGAGAGAGAAAGCAGGTCATGTCCCCTCCATTAGATGCTTACAAAGACCTCCAGTTTGCTGGGGACCCCCAACCTTGCAGGGCGGGCTCGTAAAAAGACAAGACTGGAGAATCCTGCCAGATTTGCACAACACGAACACCACAGAGCCCAACTCCGTCTTGTTCATAATATTTAAAGTCACAGTGATATTTAATTTTTATCACTGTGACTTTAAATATTATGAACAGGATTCTCCAGTCTTGTCTTTTTACGAGCCCGCCCTGCAAGGTTGGGGGTCCCCAGCAAACTGGAGGTCTTTGTAAGCATCTAATGGAGGGGACATGACCTGCTTTCTCTCTCGCACCAGCCGTCGGATTTCCATGGCAATTTGGTATTGCGAGTCGGAAAGAGAAAGGGAGCTGAGAGAGGCGACACCCTCCTCTCGTGATCTTCGCATTCCTGAATATCCAATTTTTGCGTGGCAGCTACCAGCATTATGCTTTTACATTTACAGATGCACCACGAATGCAAGAATGAACACGAGATAATGGCAGCAAAGAAATCACGCTATTCAGCAACCATTGAACTGTGCCACATCACGTTGCAGTATTTCAAAGTGCATTCTGGGGCCTGAAGTTTGAATATGGCCATGTGACCACTGGGACTTAATTTTTATCACTGTGACTTTAAATATTATGAACACTCACCTGGATAAAGGCAAGACGCCGAAACGCGTAGGTGGAGCTAAGTGTTCAAAAGCTGCTGCGCATTCAGTATAATAAATGCTTTTCAGGGAACAAGACGGAGTTGGGCTCTGTGGTGTTCGTGTTGTGCAAATCTGGCAGGATTCTCCAGTCTTGTCTTTTTACGAGCCCGCCCTGCAAGGTTGGGGGTCCCCAGCAAACTGGAGGTCTTTGTAAGCATCTAATGGAGGGGACATGACCTGCTTTCTCTCTCGCACCAGCCGTCGGATTTCCATGGCAATTTGGTATTGCGAGTCGGAGAGAGAAAGGGAGCTGAGAGAGGCGACACCCTCCTCTCGTGATCTTCGCATTCCTGAATATCCAATTTTTGCGTGGCAGCTACCAGCATTATGCTTTTACATTTACAGATGCACCACGAATGCAAGAATGAACACGAGATAATGGCAGCAAAGAAATCACGCTATTCAGCAACCATTGAACTGTGCCACATCACGTTGCAGTATTTCAAAGTGCATTCTGGGGCCTGAAGTTTGAATATGGCCATGTGACCACTGGGACTTAATTTTTATCACTGTGACTTTAAATATTATGAACACTCACCTGGATAAAGGCAAGACGCCGAAACGCGTAGGTGGAGCTAAGTGTTCAAAAGCTGCTGCGCATTCAGTATAATAAATGCTTTTCAGGGAACAAGACGGAGTTGGGCTCTGTGGTGTTCGTGTTATATATATATATATATATATATATATATATATATTTTTGCCACAATGGGATCCAATCGATCCTGCGCGCTCAAGTGCGGGTGCTCTGCATAGGGGTCGGATCCAGACCCAGTTCATCAATTTTACTGCCAATGATGCGGCACACAGGGATTCAGTTTAGTTTAGTTGATTTATTCAGCAAACACTCAACCAACGCGTTTCAGCCTCCTGGCTTTGTTCACGGTCAGTGAGCCCTCTTCTCTTTCTACATTTATACCATATATCCATTATGAGGCATTATGGGATCTGTAGTTTAACATTGAAAGTTACACAGTTAACATACATTTTCTGAGGGACAATTAGGCAATAAAGTTATTCAAATCATAACTATTATTTTACATTGCCGTTCATATGGTTCGCGCTAGGCAGCTAATCCCTTCAAATCACGTGTAGTACCATGAATTATTCCTTCAGTGAGTGTTACTATGTATTGGTAAAGTACCATACAGTTCGCGCTAAGCAGTCGATCACATTAAGACATGTTTAGTACCATAAGTCACTATTTTGGTAAATGTGGTTGTGTCTTGGTATAGTACCAATTTGTGACGGTTTTTTAAACAGGATTTATATCACTTTGTGTAATTTGGTATAGTACCCAAGACTAGTATCTACAGCGGTTTTAACATGTCTTTCTTAGTCATATTATTGTTCGATTCCAATTAATTCTCAGTCCAAATGTACATAAAGTTCCTCGTCATTGTTCATCCCTTTGGGGGTCTTCGTTCTCAGTCGAATGATGCATTTAGATTCAATTTGGCGTAATTTCTTTGTACGGTTTCCTCCTCGTTCATCTTGTGATATCATGTGAATTCCAAAGAAACTCATCGCTCTCCAATTACTTCCTTGACATGATGCCATATGTTTGGCAGTAGCGTAAGTTATATCTTTATTTTTTACTGCTCTCACATGCTCAAGGATGCGCTTCTTCAACATACAGATTGTGCTACCAATGTACCGCATTCCACAATTACATTCAATTACATATACCACATATGTTGATGTGCATGTAATTCTTTGGTCTATTTTGAAGATTTTTCCATCAGGTTCTGTAAATGAGTTCATGTTTTTTCCGATCTTGCATGCCTTGCATGTATTGCACTTCTTGAAGCCTCTTTGTTGATGTTCTAGCCAATTTGTTTGGTCACTTGCTTTAAAATGGCTAGGTACTAATGCATCTTTCAGAGATTTGGTCTTTCTGTACGATACCATTGGTCCATTTCCTAATGTTTTTCCTATATCAGGATCATCAGAGATCAGATGCCAGTATTTCTTGATTTTATTTGTTATTTGGCCACTCTCCTTGCTGTAGGTTGTAACGAATCTCGGTATTTGGTCCTTTTCCTGATTTTTACTTCTGGGTTTGAGAATTTCTGTTCTTGATTTCATGTCAATCCTTCTCTTGGCTTTTTGTAGGTTTCTTTCATTGTAGCCTCTTGCTCTTAGTCTATCCATTGATGCTGCAATCTGATTCTCTGTATCTTTCGGTTCAGAACAGTTTCGTTTTAATCGGGTGAACTCTCCATAGGGTATACTTTTAATCAGACTGGTCGGATGGAAGTTGGTGCCATGAAGAATACTGTTTGTCGCTGTTTTTTTGCGAAACAGTGTGGAATGGATTTTATTGCCTGCAATGTAGATTTTAGTATCCAGAAAGTCAATTTCTTTGCAGCTTGAGGTGCATGTGAAAGATAAACCAATGTCGTTATTTTTCAATTTTGAATAGTATTGTTCAAAGCTCTGTTGTGATCGGTTCCAAATTATGAATAAGTCATCAATGTATCGGACCCATAGTATTATGTTGTCCAATTCTGCTTGATTTTCAGAGCTCCATGCTATCACCTTCTCCCACCAGCCCATGGTGATATTGGCATAGTTCGGAGAAAATGATATGCCCATAGCTGTACCACACTCTTGTCTGTACAGCTGCTTGTTAAAAAGAAAGACATTGTTCGTTAGGCATATTTCAATCATTTGAAGTAGCATGTTTGTGTGCTGAAGTTCTGAGATGTTTCTTTGGCTCAAGAAATATTTACAGGCTCTTAGTCCTACTTCATGTCTTATAGATGTATATAGGGATACCACGTCAATTGTAATTAAAAGATATTGTTTGCACCAGTTTATACCTTCTAGTATTCTTCATGGCACCAGCTTCCATCCGACCAGTCTGATTAAAAGTATACCCTATGGAGAGTTCACCCGATTAAAACGAAACTGTTCTGAACCGAAAGATACAGAGAATCAGATTGCAGCATCAATGGATAGACTAAGAGCAAGAGGCTACAATGAAAGAAACCTACAAAAAGCCAAGAGAAGGATTGACATGAAATCAAGAACAGAAATTCTCAAACCCAGAAGTAAAAATCAGGAAAAGGACCAAATACCGAGATTCGTTACAACCTACAGCAAGGAGAGTGGCCAAATAACAAATAAAATCAAGAAATACTGGCATCTGATCTCTGGTGATCCTGGTATAGGAAAAACATTAGGAAATGGACCAATGGTATCGTACAGAAAGACCAAATCTCTGAAAGATGCACTAGTACCTAGCCATTTTAAAGCAAGTGACCAAACAAATTGGCTAGAACATCAACAAAGAGGCTTCAAGAAGTGCAATACATGCAAGGCATGCAAGATCGGAAAAAACATGAACTCATTTACAGAACCTGATGGAAAAATCTTCAAAATAGACCAAAGAATTACATGCACATCAACATATGTGGTATATGTAATTGAATGTAATTGTGGAATGCGGTACATTGGTAGCACAATCTGTATGTTGAAGAAGCGCATCCTTGAGCATGTGAGAGCAGTAAAAAAATAAAGATATAACTTACGCTACTGCCAAACATATGGCATCATGTCAAGGAAGTAATTGGAGAGCGATGAGTTTCTTTGGAATTCACATGATATCACAAGATGAACGAGGAGGAAACCGTACAAAGAAATTACGCCAAATTGAATCTAAATGCATCATTTGACTGAGAACGAAGACCCCCAAAGGGATGAACAATGATGAGGAACTTTATGTACATTTGGACTGAGAATTAATTGGAATCGAACAATAATATGACTAAGAAAGACATGTTAAAACCGCTGTAGATACTAGTCTTGGGTACTATACCAAATTACACAAAGTGATATAAATCCTGTTTAAAAAACCGTCACAAATTGGTACTATACCAAGACACAACCACATTTACCAAAATAGTGACTTATGGTACTAAACATGTCTTAATGTGATCGACTGCTTAGCGCGAACTGTATGGTACTTTACCAATACATAGTAACACTCACTGAAGGAATAATTCATGGTACTACACGTGATTTGAAGGGATTAGCTGCCTAGCGCGAACCATATGAACGGCAATGTAAAATAATAGTTATGATTTGAATAACTTTATTGCCTAATTGTCCCTCAGAAAATGTATGTTAACTGTGTAACTTTCAATGTTAAACTACAAATCCCATAATGCCTCATAATGGATATATGGTATAAATGTAGAAAGAGAAGAGGGCTCACTGACCGTGAACAAAGCCAGGAGGCTGAAACGCGTTGGTTGAGTGTTTGCTGAATAAATCAACTAAACTAAACTGAATCCCTGTGTGCCGCATCATTGGCAGTAAAAAAAAAAAAAAAATATATATATATATATATATATATATATATATATATATATATATATATATATATATATATATATATATATATATTATAGTTATAGTTAGGACCAAGTTTCCATAGGAAATCTCAAAATTCTATTTTGAATAACTTTGGCGCCGATTGACGAATCCTCGCGAATTTTTCTAAACTAATGGGGCGCTCCGCTCCTACCCTGAAAGTCTCGGGGTGATTCGTCAAGCGGGGGCTGAGAAAAAGGGGGGGTCCCAAAACACGTTTTCCCCATGGATTTTTCCATAGGGACTTTAGTCGCAGCTACAGCCCGAACGGCTGAACAGAATTACGTGAAATCTGGCAGAGAGGTAGCCATAAGGTCCATGAAGTGCCTTTTGCAGGTTTGGTGTAAATCTGTTCAGTATTTCCAGAGAAAATAGCATTTAAATCAATATATATATCTGTACGCGCGCAGCGTGCGCGCTGGGTGCGCACACCTTGCCGTGCGCGAGCGCAATTCTGATTGGTTGTTAGATCTTAGTAAACATTCGAATCGGTCGAAACCAGGAAGTGTCGGCCGCCATTTTGTCTCTCGCACTCTGAGGGGGTGAAAAACAAATATGGAGAACATGAAAAGGGGGCAGGGTGGACAGTTCCTGACCCCCTAGACTTGCTCAGGGGGTCCCAGAAGGACCTCTAATGGCCCAAAATTTTTTTATTTTTTTTGCGCGCATCACCCAAACGGCCTTGGGGGCGAAGCGCTCCGTGCGCGAATGGCACGAACTGCGTAAAGTGGGCGCGCGGTGCGCGAAGTGCACCGCGTGCCCACCGCGCGCGAACGGCGAGCGAAGCGCACCGTGCGTGCACGGCACGAACTGCGTGCCGTGAAAAACTTTTGTTTAAAAAAATATATTAATAAATACATAACTTAGCATTTAATAAACCGTACAAATTCACTGAAAAAACCATAGGTTTCACACACGTTATAGTTAGCAATTAGCATTTAAAAAAACTTGCAAATTCACTTAAAAAACCATAGGTTTCACACATGTTATAGTTAGCTGGGCATTTCCCTCGTAAAAAACCAATGAAATTCCCCCGTTATAGTTAGTGCAGGCAACTATAACTCACGCGACCGCAATCCGCTGCTGATGACGTCAGATATTACATCACTGATGACATATGTGTCTTTCTGAAAAAAAAAAAATGTAATATATGTATAGCTAAAGATGAATGGAATAAGACATGGGTAAATAAGTGTCTAAATACAGTATCAGCAGCGGATTGCGGTCGCGTGAGTTATAGTTGCCTGCACTAACTATAACGGGGGAATTTCATTGGTTTTTTACGAGGGAAATGCCCAGCTAACCATAACATGTGTGAAACCTATGGTTTTTTAAGTGAATATATATATATATACATATATAAACATGAAATTATTTAAAAATCGTTAAACTTAAATTTCCTACTCCAGTGAGTGCAACAGTAGGGAAAGTGTTAGATAGTGGAGAGATACAATTTATTATTCTCACTCCAGTCAGTAAAACAGTAGGGAAAGTGTTTAGTTGTGGAGGGGTCAAAATTACTATTCCCACTCCAATGAGTGTAACAGTAGGGAAAGTGTAGGATAGCGAAGGGGTAAAGACTACTATCCCCACTCCAATGAGTGCATAAACAGGGAAAGTGCTGGATAGCGGAGAGGTAAAAGTTACCATTCTCACTCCAGTCAGTTCAAAATTAAAAACAAACAAAATATCAACAAAATAAAAATATATTTCATAAAAAGTAAATACAAAAATATAAATATGTTAAAAATAAAACTCTATTTAAGATTTAAAAAATATAAAAATAAAAGCATAACATAATGTTAAATACGTATCATAAATACCTCCAAATATTATATTAAATAAAATAAAAAATTGTTTTTGAACAAATAATATACTTTTATTTAGAAATTACTTATTAAGAACAATATGAATTATTACATAAATTTTGTCTATTTACATCGTACCCTAAAACACTACAATACTCACAGCCCACATCGAAAAAATGTATTTGCATAATTAACAATCAATTAAAAAAATATCAATAATTAAAAACAAATTAAAACACATACATTGTAATTAACTTCCCACCCTTTGCACCTACAATCCCCACAACCCACACCTAAAATTAAACTGAAAATAAATCAATTACACAATTAAAAAACTTTTTCAATTAAATAACTAATCGTATTTAATAATTAATTATAAAAAAAATAAAATTAATTTACTCTCCTTCCTTCACCCCCATAAACACAAATCCCCACACAAAAAATAATTAAACAATTACTCTAATTATCAATTAATTAATTTATATTAAATATCAACTAATCAAAAATTAAAAATACATTACTTTCTACCTTTTGGCCCTAAAAACCACACAACCCACACCTAAAATTAATTACACAATTACCATAATTATGTGTCAATTAAATATTTAATGTTAATTAACAACTCATTTTTAATTAATCAAAAATAAATTACTTCCCACCCTTTACCCCTATAAACCCCACAACGCCCACCTAAAACTTACCAGAAAAAACTATAAACACAATTAACATTATAAATTCTCAATTAAAAAAAAATCAATAAATATATTCATTAATTTCTTATAATTAAATTACTTCCCTCCCTATTCCCCTATAAACCACAACCCACTACAGAACTAAAAAACACAAATTTTAATTAAGGTAAAATTAATAACTACTAGAAATGTAACACATATATTAAAAAACATAAACAATACCTCTACAAAACATACATCACATTCATATAAAATATATACTAAAATACATAACACTAATGAAAAAATAAATGTTTAACAACTATATATTTGGAAACAATTTAAATGACTTCTATATTTTTTAAATTAATATTTCTTACCTCAAAGTTGATTTTCTTGAGCACGATATTTTTGCTGTCGATATTTCTGAGCCACAATATTTAAAACTCTGTATTAGTGTAAATCGACATTTCCAACTCAATATTTTGACTGAATACTGGAGGTGAGAGAGTGCTGCTCAAGACCAGAGCTGGAGAGAGAAAAGCTGGCAATATGGGAATCAGAAACTCCTGCTCTAAATCCAGGCTTTTTGAGCTGGGCATGCTCTCACCTTATAGCGACACTGCCTTGCATCAAACCTTTCTGCCTAGCTGTACAAAATAGGCCGACTTGACATCCCAGTGCCTAGAGTGTCTGGCAAGGAGATCTGTGCATAACTATCTGGTCATCCGTCTGGGTCCGATTGATATGTTTCCTAACCTAGGCCTAAGTAGCAAAGTGACCTTATACCTACATTTGTCCCACCTTGCACTGCATAACAGTTCTAGCAATGACCCTTCACCCAGTTATGTGCTGAATAAATATCAATTGCTTTCCTTGAAACTATCCTAATTTATTATACAAGAGGATTCTTACCATCATATCTTAAATCCCCTGTACATGACAGACATAAAAGGATTACCATACTCTGTACAAAAGTCATCATTATCTTCATCCTCGGGTGACAGGGCTACTTTGCATATTTACAATTTTTCATTTAGGCTTATCTACATAATCGTTCTCGCGACATATCAATTGTAGCTGAACCCCCAAGGCTACCTTTTTACTATAAACAGCACCTTTACTAGGTAGAGAGAGGAGACACTCCTACGCTGACACTAACATGGAGGTCCCTGCATGATGAAGCTTCAACACGCAGTGGTTTAACATCCCTTGCGGGGTGTCCAACTCCTGACCAAGATGGGGTCCTTCATTCTCTGGGTTGGCTCTTTTCTAGGGGATACTTGGCTCCCACCCATCCATATGCTAGGTACTCTTAGGTAGGGTCTGCATCGCAGGAGTACAAAGAGATTACTGGTTTTATATACGCCAGCACATATTCATGGCTTTAGCACCAGGGGGGAAATGTATCCGCATTTCACTCTTTTGGTACTTGTAATCTCTTACGTTTTCTTCTTTCTACTGATTGTTGCATCATATATGTTTTATGATAGAATGGTGCGGGTTCAATAAATGCTTATTTAAAAATGTCCCCAACGTTTACTCTGAGACTAAGGGGCTCATTAGGATGGCAGACGGACTGGAGTCCGTCCGCCACCCTGGTGTAAACTGAGACCATCTACCATGCATGAGGGGGTCCCGCACACTGGATCAGGATGCGACTGCCACCGTGGCGGTTAGATCCTGCATATTAACATTAAGGTGGTTGATGCTGACAGCAGCAACCGCCACGATGCTAAAATGCAATGTTGTGCATATCTCAGCACTACTCACCACCTAGTGCTGTGAAATGTAGGTGGGTGCCATGGGTACCTCCCAAGTGCACCCTTGCCTCCCCAACACAAGGGGGGCCTGCAACAGGCCACCAAACCCAATACCCACCAGCCTTTCCACCGGCATGGAAAGCCTGTCTCTAGCCATCATCGTAATTTGGCGGACGGTGACTGCTAGGATTGCCTGTGGTGGTTCCGTGGTGGACGGTCTTTGCCACAGCCACGGTCGCTGTGAGATTTCCCGCGCCATCCTAATTTGGCTGGGGAAACTCACGGTGGGCGTGCGGAAGGAACGCCACCGCATGGCTGGCGGTGGCGGTCCTTCGTCCATCGCAATTTACCGCTAAGTGAGCACGATTGACTGAGCAAAAAGTACTGTACAGTTTCCACGATCCCTGAAGAGTCAAGGGTTGTCATGTTCAAAGGTTGCCATTGATATAATGAGTTAATAAGTATGCTTTCAATGGGCCCAATATGTTCTTAGACCACACATCTGAGATAATAGTGGAATAGTAGAGTTCCAGTTGGCCCTTTTAGTATATCATATCATAGAACAAGGTCCTCACAGTAGGTTTGCGATTCCTATCAATCACACATGACACACGCCTCTTTGCCAACAGTAGTGCCATCGATGTGAACCATCACACAGTGAATGGAGTACCCTTAGTATAGCCCCTAAAACAGGAATTACTTTGCCCCAGTACCTAGAGATCAGTGGGCATGCTCAGAACAGGAGCAGGAAGCCCACTTCTAGCATGTTACATCTTACACACCAGACGTGGGGCGTAATTTGTGAGAAAAAAGGTTGAGGACAATATTGTTTGTCTGGTGAAAAAATACTGATAGGTCCTCAATTTAGCTACAACAGTAAGACCACTCTTTATCCATAATTATATATCCCTTTTCGACATCCCAAAGCACATTGATACTATGCCTTAGTGTTGAGGCCTCGGCCTGTATGGAGGAGTATAGATTTGATACCAGTTGTCTAGACAACTGTCCTTTTAAGAACATGGCTAACATTTTTACTTCATCAACTCCTCAGGAAACAGAGGGTAGTGCTCCCTGCTCATTGCCCAAAGGCAAAGTAGGTGAATATGCCCATGAGGGAACAATCAGCTGTTGGGCAACCTAAAAATTAGCTGGTAGGGAGTATCTTCCTCAGTAAGTGTATCCCCCATTTAGTCAACCTCTGCAAGATAACGTTACCTTTAGTCAGCAGTATTAAACGGAATTGATGCAAATATTGTTCCGGGGAATAGAGTATTGGACTACACAGCCATCTACAGATCTCATTCCATTCCTTGACTGCAGCGCAGGGCCTGGACAGCTGGGCCCCCAATGGATTGGGGTGTGCTATCATGGGAAGAAACTTTTAGAGGTAGGTGCAGGTGGCTACCTACAGCTAGTATCAACATCACAGTAAAAAAATAAGTGCGAGGCAAGGTATCAATAAGTTATTACCCTGCTTAACCCTTGGGAGCTGCCTTAAAGCAGACAGGTTTAACTTAGGAGAAAGGTGTGTGAAGCATTTGAAAACACAAATAAATTAAATTGGTAAGACACAACGCTCACAAAAATTTGACATCTATTTATAAAAATAGGAAATATTTTTATTATTAAAATAATGGCAAAATGACAAAAAAAACAAAGTAGGGAACCAGAGATCAAATGTAAAAGTGTACCTTCTAGAGCCAAAAAATGCCAAAAAGTTAAAAGCGCCAACCACAGCTATCTGGATGCACCAGACTGGGAATAAGTCAAAGTTTCAGGCCGACTGCAATGTAGAGCTAGTTAGATGCACTTGGGGTTTTGAGCCAGTAAAATTTTACCTTTGGACTTAGTCACTTTTTTGGTTCGTTTTCTTTCAACGTCGAGCCGGTCTGTTCAACAGGCTTGGGTTAGAGTCGACGACAGTGGCTTAGTCCAGCAGCACACTTCCGTGAACTTCTGGAGGTCTTGTTGATGGCACAAAGCTCCGGAGTTTCAGCGGAACAAATCTGGATTTCGGTACTAGTCACGGTTCTACTTCGCCAGCTTGGCTCTCAATGACAGGTCGGTAAAGTTATAGAGCTCTGTCAAAAAACAACTCTAAATTATCTCAAACTGCTTGATCTTCTTCCAGAAGGTCCTTTTGGGGGTTCAAAGTGTCCACATCAATAATCCAAGGTTCCAGATACTCTGAGTTGCTCCTTGGAAAGTTAGGACTACGACACCCACAATGCACCTGGTAAAATCCTTTAAAGTCCAGTTGAAGGTGGTCTGCTAGCTTCTTCTTGGTGGAGATGATGCAGGTGGAACTCTTTTAGTCTGTTGCTTTCAGGGTGTCTACTCCTTAAACTTTTAATACAAGGCAAAGTCCTATTGGTGTAGCCCCATACTGTGCAGCAGGTGCAGTCATTCAGAGTGTAGTCATCTTAGTGTAGGCCAGGGTTCCGGCCGGGCAGTCCTTTTTCTTTTTGTTTCTTCAGGCAGGGATCTGCGATACTGGGCAGATCACCCATATTCTTCTGGGATGACAAGTAGTTGGGCTACCCTGACCATTCCTTAAAAGTGTGCCATATTTCTGTTTCTTTAAGCACTGATTACCAAAATCTAAAATTAGTTGTTCAGCTCTGGCTAATCCTGCGTACCATTGTTACCAACTTTCCCTAACATGCCCCTTCCAGACCCTCTGCTAATTCAATTACTGGGGCTTCTGTGCAGCTGGAAGTGCAGGAATTAGAGGTGAGCCTGGTTTCTGTATTTACTGTCCTTCTCTTTGAAGTCTACTTTGGATACCTGTCCTTCTCACCGCCTCTTGGTCTGCAGCCACAGATCTCCTCCCACCAGATGTCCCTTTGTTTCAACGTAGGCCACTTAACACCTCATCAGACCAGTTTTGCTCAGCCTGTCGAAGGCTGGTGACTAAGTACAGGCTGCTAGAAGGCTGGATTCTGGCACATCAGAAAAACAAGTAATATAACTTATTTTTTGTGAAAGTAATAATAAATATAACCATGGCAATATATTGACTTTATACTTTCATTATCATACTTTGAAATATATTTTTATCTCACTCCTGTCAACAGTTCGACTTTATTAAAGTTTAAGAAAATCTTACAAAGTTAGACTATAGAGCTCATGTACTATAATGGGAAAAAACAAAATTGGCAGTCATTTCCTTACCAGTGCATATAAAAAACCTTTTAACTTGGACCTGCTTATTATTATTTGGAACCCAGCCCCTGGGTCACCTAGTATAGAACTTAGGAGTGACTTGTATGATAAGATAAGATAGTTTAAAACTTTGGAAGTACATTTAATCCCAGAGCCGATATTGGGCATAATTTAATTTAAACGCAGCCTGCAAGGTAGGGCTTGCTTCTAAAATGACAGAGGCAACACAGCAATAAACACCTGAGTGCTAAATGTACTGGAATGTAATGGTAATGGTAATTAAATTCAAAATCCAGCAATGCCAGTACACCCTGTTCGAAAGATAAAGTCAGAGTGTCCCATCGAACATGAATGTGCTTGCCTGCCCAGGTCAGGTTGATCATATGTGATTTGAGTGTTTTAAAAAAAACTATTGATTTAATAGTACAGGAACATTGCTAAAAGGTAAAGTATTTGGAGTAAGATGACCATCTTGATAAAGGCAATTCTGCCTAACATCGACAGCAATAGTTTCATCCAAAGGCATACCAACACTTTAAAGTGTGTTATAGCTGTCCTACAATTATCCATGATCATCTTTGTTGATCCATGCACCAATTATTTTATAGAGGTTGTGCTCCAAAAGAAAAGGAAATCGTATTCTTGTCGATGAGTTACCTGTGTTAATGGAGAATTATGTATTTATTCCAATTGATTGTAATACTCAATAGTGCTTTAAATAGGGAGGAATCTTAGGTGTCTGGGCTGATGTTTTGTTTTGGGCTGAATAGGTATAGAGTGATCTCATCAGCATAGAAAGACACTATCACATTTTGTGACAAAATATCTGCTTCTTTTACTGTGCACCCATACTATGATTAAAAATCAAACATTTGAATGTTCAGTGAAAAAACAATGATTTCAACATCCTATATTGCGGACATGTTCTCAGACAAAACATTCTGACCATATGGGTCTTTTGGCTTTCATCAGATCAGGTGTTCTATACCTTCCTGTCTATGTGTAAGTATCTGGATTACTGCATCTTTCCAGAAAAAAGATCATCCACAAGTTACAACTTAGTTGATTGAGCATTAGAAGTAGTAAAGGAGGAAAATAAGGAGCTGCAGTCTCCAAAATTCCCAGGCACAAGTGGTCATGACAAGCATGCTGCATGGCCTAGAGTGGGGCTCCCCATCCTTCAAGCCTCGGATCTGGCTGGAGAGCTTCTATCAAAATATCAGTAGTCCTTGGCAAACAAGGCTGGAGGCCATCAGGTTCAATTGTCAAGTGGCTGCCTCAATCAGAGATTTCATAGGATTTCATGTAGAGAATGTGTTTTAAACTTGTAACCTCATAGGGCAAATATTGGTTAGCTGAGTCTCCATAACTCAAACCCTCCTCTAGGATAAGAAACCCATGTGGTGACACAGACAGCCTTTGAGGTTTTGATACATTTATACATAAAAGGCACTGCACTTTGAGGAGTAAGGAACAGGTATGGCCTGTTGCAATGCATTGTCCTAAGGTGCACCAGATACAGAATTGCAGTGTGTATTGCGGTTTGGCATAGTTTTCACTTGATGTCAAATAACCACACTGGCCCTTTGGGACTGTTAGCGTGAAAGAGAGTGGAGTTCTTGTGCACCAAAATGTCACTGTCTGCATTGCTAAGGACAGGTACATGGCCAAATTCCGATCCCTATAGTTGAGCATTCTAGAGGTAATCAGGCCCCAGGTGAGAGTGTAGGGCCCAGGGATTTTTATGCCCTTTCCACATCGAAAAATGCAAAAACCTGTCAGCTGCAAAAAGTTATTTGAGAGGCCATATTGCCTGTGTTTTTTGTCTCAGGCATACCTATGATTCACATATTGTTGCATAATGATCTGACTCAAAGTACTCACTCTTCACTTTTATGGCATTTAGCACTTTACTGATGTTTGCTATTTTTTCATTATACCCAGCTGTGTTGTCCTCAAGAGTAGGAATTTGACTTTCAGCTGTAGTAATCCGTTTTTTCTTGATTGCTGAGAGCAGTGGTTACCTTGTCCACTCTGGAATTAAGCATTTCAATCTTGTTATCTATAGAAGTCAGGCTTTAATCGCTAAGCACTAGGTGTGAATTACTGTCGTTGACATCTGTTTCTGCTGTGGCACCCTGAGAAGATAATGCTTGTACCGATGAGTAACCTATGTCTGACTTCTTGGCTACAAAGTGCAATTTAGCTTACATGTTGTCACAGTTTTCTATCATGCACACAAGGGTGTAGGCAGTTGGCCAGTGCCTGTAGCCCCTCGATTGACAGTAGGGTTAGGATGTATGATCATTGGAGGATGCTGTGGCTGCTGGGGGATCTCAGCTATGGGTAGTGGACGCATGCCCTACAGTACATATGTTGCACATATCAACGTTCTCAATTCAGTCCACTCCCCTCCATATTTTTTTTTTAGAGTTTTATATAGCACGAACTACAGCCGAAGATATCAGGTATCAGAGCACTTAACATGAGCACCAGTTTTGAACAGGGAGATTAATTGATTTGCTCAGAATCACAAGATGTTGTCATTGTTGCTGAGACTTGAACCCAGTTTCCCAGCTTCGGGGTCGACTGCTCTAGCTGTAAGGCTACATCCTCTCCCCAGATCACCACCACATAGCTAGGGCGAGGAACTGGACACCCAGCAGAATGGTATACAATGAAGGCATTGGTGTTCATGTTCATTTTTGCTCCTGGCACTGGAAATCCAGCAGCCTGCCCCAAGGTTAGTCCCAATAGGGCAGCACAGTAGAAAATGTATTTGCCATAGTGTTCCATGGGGGACCAAATATCATGCAGGAGCCCATCCTAGGCCAAGCATTTGCAGTGTGGCCAATCTGTGCTGTATAGCCTGTACATAGCACAAGGGTAACTCAGACTTCAACAGGATGTATGGGCCTCAGTGGTGAGCATTAGCAACAGGCTTGGATAAGGCATGCCCATCAGGAGCTCTACAGTACAGTGTCACAAGTGGTCAGAATTTTCAAAGGGAGATTTGCCTTCCCACCATATCCCCAATACCGGGAAGCTCAAGCAGGCCCCTCTCTGACCCCCAGGCACTCACCTGTCTCCATGGGCTAGTTATATTTTCTCCTCCGGGCCTGCTTTACAGATTGCTGCTTGCCACCACGACACAGGTGACAAAGTGGGGCCAAACTGCCTTTTTTACATGGAATCCTGTCCAGAAGCCAGGCCAGGGCAGGTCACACCGACTGATATCACAGTCACTACTCCGCCATCACCAGTGCTCCTCATTGAGGTCAGGCCACCGATTTGGGAGTGTAGCAGGGTCTATCTTCTTGGACCTAGTGAGGCTTGATGTCTTATTCTACATCTCTTATTTGTCATTTCCTACAATTCAGCCTAACTTTCTCATCCATCATCTTTTGCTCCTCATCCTTTGCTCTTCATTTCTCATCTTTCACCCCACAAGCTTCATCTCTTATTACTTATGACTTACTAACCATTCCTTGTCCCTCACTCCTCATTCTTCACTTATCATCCACCACTCCAATCATGTACTCATCATCCCTCACTCCTAATGTACTAATTTATCATCCATGAATTACTTGCTCATCACACAGTATTCTTACATCATGTCATATATCTCATTTTGCATCTCTCATTTCTTATTCTGCATTACACAGCACCCACTCCTCATTTTTAATTTCTCTCTACTCATTCTTTACTCCTCATTCTTCTTTCTTCATTTCTTATCCCACACTCATTAGTTGTCAGCACTCACTTCTGATTACTCACCGCTCACTTCTCATCCTACCCCCTTTTTCTCACCTTAGTTCTTATCAATCAGCCTTCTTCCTTCAACACTCCACATCCTTTACTCCTCAGGTATCCCCTCATTCACCTTAATACTTGCTAGAGCACTGGGCTAGTCTCATCATTTATCCAGTCGTGAATCTTGTTAGTTGTCTTAGAGGTAAAGAGCTTTGAGAACACAACGGAGGCGAAGAATCCATAAGTACGGTTAAGGTAACGTAATGGGAGATTAAGTCCCCTTGAATCATGGGGGTCCCTAGGGTCCAACTAGCCCACTAGGTACCTCCAGTAAGCGTCACAGAGCTGCGTTTCAGAGAGGTGTAAAAAGTGGCACGGCCTGGACCACCTCTCTGCAATGCAGCTCAGTGGCGCATACTGGAAGCACCTGGTGGGCTAGTTAGCCCCCAGGGGCCCTCAGGATTGAAGGGGAATTATTTCCCCAACTTAAAACGCGCCATAGGGTGTGTTTGCACACGTCACTTCAGGCCCCGTCCCCTCCATTCCCCACTGTGTAAACACGCCCTGTGGCCGTTTTTTAAGTTGGGGGATTAAGTCCCCTTGAAACCTGAGGGTCCCTAGGGGCAAAATAGCCCACTAGGTATGTCCAGTAAGCACCATTGCAGAGAGGTGTAAAAAGGGGCACGGCCTGTACCACCTCTCTGCCACGTAGAGCAGTGGTGCTTACTGGAAGCACCTGGTGGGCTAGTTGGCCCCCGGGGTCCCTCAGGATTGAAAGGGAATTATTTCCCCAACCTAAAACACGCCACAGGGCGTGTTTGCACATGTCACCTCAGACCCCGTCCCCTCCCTTCACCACTGTGTAAACGCTCCCTGTTGCCGTTCTAAGTTGAGAGATTAAGTCCCCATGAATCCTAAGGGTCCCTAGGGTCAAACTAGCCCACTAGGTACCTCCAGTAAGCACCACAGAGCTGCGTTGCATTGAGGTGTAAAAAGGGGCATGGCCTCAGAACACCTGTCTGCAACGCAGCTCCCTGGTGCATACTGGAGATACCTGTTGGGCTAGTTGGCCCTCAGGGACCCTCAGTATTGAAGGGGAATTAATTCCCCAACTTACAACTGGCCAGGGGGCACGTTTGCAGAGTGCTGCAAGGAGGGCGTGGCCCCCCTTATTTTTCTAATTTATCACCCAGGGCCTGCACCCTAATTTATTTTTGTTGAAAAAAATAAATATGGCCCTCCCAAGGCCTTAATCGGCCCCGGGGACCCCAACCCCCGGGTCATGGCCTTTTTTTTTTTTTATTCTTTAGGAGGGGGGCTGCGTTGCCCCCCTCCTCAGGCCGCTTATGGCCCCGGGGAACCCATCCCCCAGGGCCGGCCTATGTTTTTTATTATTATTATTTTTAATATATTTATAGAAACACCTAGGACATGCTGGACAAACCGTATGTACCTATTACCATGTATTTACACCGCTAGTGAAGCTCTGACGTGTCTGACGCCCTACCGTGCCTAATCCAGGCACCCCTCCGGTGGGTACTCTCCAAGCAGACACCCTTGTTGTTTATTTATACAAACATGGGTAGCTATTGATGGGCACATTTAATACACACGCACACCAAGCCATTCAAAGGGGATTCGACAAAAAATCGACCAAACTATGCAAGAAACCCCCTCACAGTTAATAAAACACACATCCACCGCCGGATGTGTAATACTTTTTATTTTACTCTATGGAAAGGAGACAAACCTCACTTGAGAGTCACAGCGTGCTCCTGGGTGAGCCCAATGCTGTGTTACACCCACCAGTGCCCGCCGAGTGCCACACACCTCTGTGTTGTATTCCACCAGCTAGTGCGTATGCTATGACACTCTCTAGCCCATGTGCACTGTAACACCACCCCGTGAATATGTAATTTCACACTTGCCTTCGCACGGGTTATATTGCCCCATCTAACGTGCCTTCCTCGATGCCTATGTTATAATGCACAGCGCTATGCCATACATATTACAATCTGGGATCCATATCTTTGTCACATTGTATATGCAACGTTACACTCCCCAGCACATATTTTATATTACAACTTTAGAGACTAGTTAGGTTACACAACACTGCCCTATGCATATTACACTCCAAGGCGCATATCGCATAGCATGCGCTAGTACCTATGCTATCTCGCACTCTCCAATGATTCTGTCATTGCGCACAATGTATTGCATATTATATTTCACGCCCGGTTCATCTTATATCACACTTTTTGGTGCATAGTTTATACCATATACTATATCTAGTTTTCATTTTCAATCGTGCTCTCAGGACTATTTTCTATATAACACTGCGTCCACCTACCCTTTTTACGGGCATTACAATTTGCGATGAGGTGGAGGGTCAGGGGGTGTTTCTGCCAAGTGAGCCCAGAATCACAGTCACAAACGTCCTCTTCTTCCTGAATAAAAGTGAGATTATGCTGCATACTTGTTCATATTTTAAGTAGTTCGCACAGAAACACATTTTAAAAACAATAAAGTTCCTAATAGCCAACTTCTATGAACAGTTAGCTTGCCTCCCCATCCACCTCCTCCCTATCCTCTGTTGTCTGAATCCATGGCCTAGCCTCCTCCCTCCTGCCATGCATGGTCTGATGTGCTGACACTGCCCTCCATTTAGCATGATGTACCAGTCCATTCCTCCTGCCCTCCATTGCCCAAGTCTATGGCCCATCATTGACCTCCTGCTTAGCCTCTGTGCTTAGCTTGCTGCCCCTATTCTCCTTCCCCCTGCCCTCCGATTTATTTGTGCATGCCCCGGCTCCATCCTTTTTGCTCTTTGTGTTCTGTTGAGCTGCCACTCTCCTCCCACCTGCCTAGCATTGTCAGATGACTGTAACCTGTCCCTGCCACCGCCACCCTGCCTGTCCACATGCCATGCCCCTATCCCCTTTCTCCTGTCCTCCATGGTCTATTTTACTGCCACACCCTGTTGTGAGGCCCCTTCCACTGAACTCTCTTGTCTGTGCCCAGGTCCTGACCCTCTCTTCTATCCTCCATGGTCCTTTGTGCATGCCCCTGCACCCACCTTCTTGGCCATCATAGCCATTGTGCTGCCACTAACCCTACTGCATGCCATGCATGGTCTTCTGTGCTGCCATGGCCCCTCCCACCTTCCCTGTGTGGTCAGCTAGCTGCCCCTGACCCCCTCCCACCTTCCCTCCATGGTCTGTGTGTATGCCATCATAGTCTCACTGTTGCTCTCCATGGTGTGTCTTGTTTCTAGTGCCCATCCTGCCTGACCTCCATGGTCATTTTGCTGCTCCTGCCCTGCCCCCTTGCCCCCAGCCCTCTGTTTCCATTTGTAGACCCCTATTCCCTCCCTCCTGGCTTGTCTGTTCCATTGTAATGCCCCTCATCCATCCCTCCTGCCCTTTATGGTCTGTTATGCTGCAGCTTTGTCTCCTGTCTGTCCATTATGGTCAGCTAGCTACCATTGCCTCTTTCCCCTCTGTTCTCTGTTGTCCATGTGCATGGTCCTGTCCCCTCCCTATTGCTTTCTATGGATTGTTGTGCTGCACTCCCGTCCTGCATACCCGGTGTGGTATATTGTGCTGCTGCAAACCCTGATGCCTGCCCTATAGGGTCAGGTTGGTGCACCTCTCCATGTCCCTCCTGTCCTCTGTTATCCGAGTCCATGTCCCTACCCCAATTCCTCCTGCCTACCATGATCCAATGTACCATACTTGTGAACATTTTGAACTTGGTAAGAGGGAGATTTTGAAAAACAAACTGGGGTATTGATTTTCCCCTTTGAGTTACATTGAAAAAGAGGAGATTGTAGACAGGAGACAGATCAAATAAAGCCCATTTGAGCTTAAAATCATTGGACGTTTCCTGGCTGAAATGGGTCTGTTGGCATGTATGGTTGTACAACCACTGCCTCTTCCTTCTGCCCACAATGGTCTATTATTTTGCCACAGCCTCTCTTGCCAGTCCTGTATTGTTGGTGTGTTGCCCCTGCCCCCCTTTCCACTGCCCTCCATAGTCTGTTGTGCTGCCACTGCCCTTCCTGCCTGCCCAGTGTGGTCAAATTGTTGCCTCTGCACTCTCCTACCTGCCTTCAATTTTCAGAGTCTGTGCCCCTGGCCTCTGCCTCTCAACAGTATCCCAATGAACAACTAGATTGCTAACATTCTTCTTCATCTTGATGTAATCAAAACTGTAATACCTAGAGCATTTCCTTTAGAAATTACATATATGAGAGGGTCTTATTTGCATCAAAATTATGGTTAGTGCTCTAAAAAATTAAAATGAGGACATATTTTCTGAGTTTCCAAGAACTTTTAAATTATTTGTAATCTTTATGTTTTTTTATTCAGTTGACCACTTGATTAAATGTTGCAGCTAGGGGAGAGTATGTGGTGTTCCTTCCAGAGCAGCAGACTTTGCAACTGGGGAAACAGGTTGGAGTTTCTGCTTCAGATCAACATTCTGTGATTCTGGTAAAATCACTTAATCTCCCCATGTCTACAACCAACATGAATTTGATCTTGTGTGATGTAACCAATGCTCATGTAAAGCACTCCACTACCTGACAAGTCTGCCCTATATAAAACTGCAAATACACAAAAAATAAGTGTTTTGCACACTTCTGTCATTGGGCTACATGTGGGCTGCATGTGGGTGAAATTTGTGCTGCATTTGGGCTCTTTTGTCTCTGGTGGCCATCTTAGGAGATTTCTTTGTTATGAAGTTTCCTAATTTCCTTATTTACTGCAGTCTCCTCAGTAGGAAATGCTTTCAGTTTTTTACTTTGATGCCATCACGAAGGTATTCAGATATGTCACACATTTGCCATAAATTCTGAATGTTAGTACTCTAGTTGCTCATTAGATCACTGCAGTAAAGCTACTGCTCACCACGGAAGTCTGCTGCTGGTATTAAAAGTGCATGTTTCAGTCTGCATATCAGAATTGTTTAATGAAATAGAAGAGGTTTTGAGAAGTCACTCAAAATGTCCCCTAATTTTTCTTTCTTCAGCACTAATCATAATTTCTATGGCAAAATGAACCCCCTTATTTTGTTCCTTTGTAAATTAAATGTTTTAAGTGTTACCACTTTATACCAATCAAGATGGCTTCAGGTGTGCCATACTTTTGTCATAAGTAAGACTGCTAGCACTCTAGTTGTTCGTTAGAACACTCTGGGACATTCTGTCATTGGGCTCTACTTGGGCTACGTCTGGGTGATATCTGGGCTACATTTGGGCTCTTTTGTCTCTGGTGGCCATCTTGGGAGATTTATTTGTTATGAAGTTTCCTAATTTCCTCATTTACTGCAGTCTCCTCAGTAGGAATACTTTCAGTTTTTGACTTTGGTGCCATCAAGAAGGCATTCAGATGTGTCACACATTTGCCATAAATTCTGAATGTTAGCACTCTAGTTGGTCATTAGATCACTGTAGTAAAGCTATTGCTCACCAGGGAAGTCTGCTGCTGGTATTCAAAGTGCATGTTTCAGTCTGCATGTCAGAATTGTTTTATGAAATAGAAAAGGATTTGAGAAGTCATAATGTGCCCTAATTTTTCTTTCTGCAGCACTAATCATATTTTCTAAGGCAAAATGAACCCCCTCATCTTATTCATTTGTAAATTAAATGTTTTAAATGTTACCACTTTATTCCAATCAAGATGACTTCAGGTGTGCCATACTTTTGTCAGAAGTAAGACTGTTAGAGCTCTAGTTGTTCGTTAGAACACTCTGGGACATTCTGTCATTGGGCTATACCTGGGCTACATATGGGTGATATTTGTGCTACATTTGGGCTCTTTTGTCTCTGGTGGCCATCTTGGGAGATTTATTTGTTATGAAGTTTCCTAATTTCCTCATTTACTGCAGTCTCCTCAGTAGGAAATACTTTCAGTTTTTGACTTTGGTGCCATCAAGAAGGCATTCAGATGTGTCACACATTTGCAATAAATTCTGAATGTTAGCACTCTAGTTGCTCATTAGATCACTGTAGTAAAGCTATTGCTCACCAGGGAAGTCTGCTGCTGGTATTCAAAGTGCATGTTTCAGTCTGCATGTCAGAATTTTTTTATGAAATAGAAAAGGATTTGAGAAGTCATAATGTGCCCTAATTTTTCTTTCTGCAGCACTAATCATATTTTCTATGGCAAAATGAACCCCCTCATTTTGTTCGTTTGTAAATTAAATGTTTTAAATGTTACCACTTTATTTCAATCAAGATGACTTCAGGTGTGCCATACTTTTGTCATAAGTAAGACTGTTAGAGCTCTAGTTGTTCGTTAGAACACTCTGGGACATTCTGTCATTGGGCTATACCTGGGCTACATATGGGTGATATTTGTGCTACATGTGGGCTCTTTTGTCTCTGGTGGCCATTTTGGGAGACTTATTTGTTATGAAGTTTCCTAATTTCCTCATTTACTACAGTCTCCTCAGTAGGAAATACTTTCAGTTTTTTCTTTGATTCAAATCAAGAAGGCATTCAGATGTGTCACACATTTGCCATGAATTCAGAATGTTAGCACTCTAGTTGCTCATTAGATCACTGTAGTAAAGCTACTGCTCACCACGGAAGTCTGCTGCTGGTATTAAAAGTGCATGTTTCAGTTTGCATATCAGAATTGTTTAATGAAATAGAAGAGGATTTGAGAAGTCACTCAAAATGTGCCCTAATTTTTCTTTCTGCAGCACTAATCATAATGTCTAAGGCAAAATGAACCCCCTCATTTTGTTCCTTTTTAAATTAAATGTTTTAAGAGTTACCACTTTATTCCAATCAAGATGGCTTCAGGTGTGCAATACGTTTGTCATAAGTAGGACTGTTAGCACTCTAGTTGTTCTTTAGAATACTCTGGGAAGCTGCAGTAGAACACAAAGGAATCAACTGACAGTCTCTGCCCTTGTTGGATGTACATGTTTTACTGAGAATGTCAGACTTCATTCTCACATGACTGAGAAACATAATGTGAATTTACAGAAAACAGAAAATATGCTCTCAGTTTAGCTTATAGATCGCCTTCCAAACCTCTGTGGGAAAAGCATGAGAAAATAGTTTTCTCTCAAACATGATTCATGATATCACAGCAGAAGGCTTTTTCACATGGTAAAATCACCTTAGAACACACCACAATTACTAAAATGAGTATGGTACCATCAACAAATGATTTATAATGTAACTAAAGTCTTAAAACCTTCTATTAACTGCAATGCTTTTTAATGAGGTGCTATCATGTATATTGGCCCCAAGATGGCTGCCAACACTTCTTGGATGAAGTACTGACAGCCAATCAGATCTCACGATGAGATGTGTGGTTAGGCTCCGCCCAGATATAATCTATCTTTTTAACTCTAATTTTCTCAGGAACTACTGAACGGATTTACACCATTTAAGAAAAAGGCATGAGTCTGAACTGAGGACTACCTCTTTGCCAAATTTGGTGTAATTCCGTTCAGCAGTTCGGACTGTAGCTGCATCAACAGGTCCTATGGGAAAATACATGGGGAAAACGCGTTTTGGGACCCCCCTTTTTTCTCGGCCCCCGCTTTATGAATCACCATGAAATTTTCAGGAAAGGAGCAGAATGGAGCTGGCCAAAAGTTTGGAAAATTTTGCGAAGATTCGTGAATCGGCACCAACGTTATTCCAAATAGAATGTTGCGGATTTCCTATGGAATAGGTCCTAACTATAACTACCTACTGGCGACTGCCAGTAGGTAATATATATATATATATATATATATATATTTGATAAAGGCTGTGCGCCGAAACCGGTCATGCCGAATTCTTGTGAATAAAGAGCCCAGACGAGCCCCGCTGTGTCCCTTTCTTCTTTCGTGCTTGGAGGAAGGTTTGGTGATATTTTGCGCACAGCCTGTGGTGCGCTTAAAGGGTCCCTTCCTTGATGTGGTCATGGAATACACCGGCAAGTGGAAACTACGAGTGGAAGCTAAAGTTGTGTCCGAGGTATCGGAAAATCCATGACCCCCTACTCACCTGGTGTTACCGAATTGCTGCCACTGAATCGTGGTTCAACACTGTGTGGAGAGGCACATTCATGATAGTTGTGTCTCCAGCTGAGGTGCCACTTGATGAGAAAGGCGGGAAGTAGGGGTTCCAAGGACTCTTATTCTCCCAGTATATCCGTTAAAGAACTCTGCTGCAGCTCGAAAAACTTCTATCAGGTGCATGATGGGACTGGTGGTTCGTGGCACGGGACTACAGAAAATCAGCACAACGAGTTACAGCTGGGCCCTTCACCTATTGGGTGGGAGGAGCTTCTTGAACATTCAAAGGGGTTTCTTTTCAATGGACTGAGGCATTTGATAAAGGCTGTGCGCCGAAACCGGTCATGCCGAATTCTTGTGAATAAAGAGCCCAGACGAGCCCCGCTGTGTCCCTTTCTTCTTTCGTGCTTGGAGGAAGGTTTGGTGATATATATATATATATATATATATATATATATATATATATATATATATATATATATATATATATATATATATTCCAGATCTGCATTGAAGAAATCCCATCCAGGAAAAAACAACGCTTCACGGCACCCAATGCTTTTAAGGCAGAGTTTAATTAGGCCACACAAATATATATGTATATTCACTGAAAAAACCAAAGGTTTCACACACGTTATAGTTAGGAATTAGCATTTAAAAAACCTTGCAAATTCACTGAAAAAAACATAGGTTTCACACATGTTATAGTTAGCTGGACATTTCTCTCATACAAAACCAATGAAATTCCCCCGTTATAGTTAGTTCAGCTAACTATAACTCGCGCGCCCGCAATGCACTGCTGATTACGTCACATATTACATCACTCATGACATGGTCAGTGACATCACTCATGACATCACTGATGACATCTCAAATGACATCACTGATGACATCACTGTTGACATCATCCAGTGAATGTCTTTTTTTCTGAAAATTACATATGTCTTATATATGTATATCTCAAGGTCGATGGAAGATGTTTTTTAAAAATTAAAAAAAAAAAAAAATTAGTGTACAAAAAGAGGTGAAGAAATGGAAACATGGAAAGGGCCGATTGAGAAATACAAATATTTTTCACTTACTTTTTAAAAAAAATAAATTATTTAGAAAACATTTTTTTTTAGTATTTTGCAAGGGAACAGAATTTCTTTTTTTCTTTTTTCACTCTAGTTCTGCAAAAAAAGAAAAAAAATATTAATATTCAATCATACATTACAAAAAGCATTACATGTTTTTACATATTTAACAAAGCAATTTTTTGCCCTTTTTTTGCTGTTTTCAGAATTTTTAAATTTTCACTTAAAATAGTGAAAACAATTGTATTCATCATTTAACAGCGGGCAAAAAAAAAACAATCTGAAAGATTGTTTAAAAAAAGCCCAAAAACTTGTTAGAAATATTACATATATATTACAAGTACTTTTCTAGATGAATAAAAATTTTCTAGATAAACCGTCTTTAAACCTTGTCGCAAAAGCACACATGCCAAAATAATTTCTGTCAAAGGAGTCCACAATTGTTTTTATTACTTTTCCTTTAGGCCAAATAGTAATTTCAAAATCCTTTTTAAGTGATATCTTCAATTATAATCCTTTAAAATTACAAAAAATGATTTCTTCAGATGCAGTTTTTAGTTTTCAAAATTTAGGTTTCAGAAAAATTAAGTAAGAATTGGATAAATCATAAGGCAAACGTTGCTTGAAAATCAATTGGGAATCATTACACAGTGTCCAGCCTTTTTCACATTTAAGATAAACTGTGTAATGTCCAGAAGTTACAGTAGGTCCTTCATGAAAAATTATTGCAACTGTAACAAAAGTTTTTCCAGAAATTGATAATTGTTGTCCTGTAAACTTCTTTATTAAAGTATCCAATTTTGAACCATCAGCTCTACAACGTTGCATCATTAAAATTACATACTGACCATATTTCTGTAAAAATAACGTGGAAAACATGTCAGATTTACATTCAGAACATTCCATGTTGTGATTAGCATCTTTAACTAATTTACTAAAAGTCACTGATTTACTTTGTGGTAATGGTAAAAATATGAACCTTTCAGAATCAACATTACTACTGCATGTGTTCATACAGTTTTCACAGCAATGTTCCCATTTGTAAGAGACACCAAATAAGTTTTCTACTTCTACTCCTTCATCTTCAAGTACACTCAAAATATATATTAAGAATTCCTGTGCATCTTGCTGGACATTTTCTTTAAACTGTGTAGAACCACAACATACATCTAAAAGATTTGTAACATCAGAAGCACTTTCTATTTTAGTTGTATTACTACTTAGCTTATCATAAAGGAGACTCAGCAGAGAACAGAATCTTTTTCCATGATTTACTATTATCTGTTCTTGCAACTTTTCAAGATAAAATACAACATTCAGCACTACATTTGCATAGCAGTTGACACCAGAGCTATTTTCAAAATGGCAACCAACAACCTCTTCAACACTGTCCTTTTTCTTTTTCCTTGCTATCACATCACTGTCCTTTTTTTTTTGTTCTGTTCCTCCACATTACAGATATTTTAAATTCTCCTTTTCCGAGAAACAACATGTTTTTCAATCACAGGATACTGACCTAAATGAGGAGCATAGGTTCTTCTTAATCTATTATACTCCTTTACACAGTTTGTATCTGCACTAACTTTTGAGTCATCAAAGTCTATCATAAATAAACCAGATAATGTTTTCACTCGTGACAAAGCAACATATGCCATACCTTCTTTGAACACAGTAGAACCAATGTTTACAAAAGCACTATCTACAGTCAATCCTTGAGACTTGTGAATAGTTACAGCATATGCTAGAGAAAATGGAAACTGCTTCCTACGTACATATAAGTCTTTCACAAGCATGAAACGAACTGAACAACGACAAATGTCTTTAACTTCTTCTACCTGATCAAATTTTATTTTTAAACATTCAATTCCTTCTTTTTTCTGATAATTAATAAAACCCACAACTCTTCCCATAGCTCCATTCACTAAACCTTTTTCTACATCCAAATTTCTCCTTAAAATCACTCGACAATTCATGCAAACATATAGATTTTTTTCTAATCCAGCTGTTTTGGAAATGTTCTTCTCTAGTGAATCCAATTTATTTTTCAGTTTGCCTGTTAATGTAAAAGTAATTCTTTCATGCTGAATTTTGTCCTCTGCTTCCATTTTCTTAATCTCTTCCTTTTCCAATTTCAAAAGTTCCTCATTGAATATTGAGCACTCACGTAGTGTTGGCATTAAGCAGATTACAGTATTTTTTTCAGCAATGTTCTTGTATATTTTCTCTGCAACTATTTCTTCATTTGGATATAAATTATGTAGCATCCTACTCTGTAATGCTTTTTTGCCAACTTCTGTGAGTAGTCCAATTTTGATATCTTTCAGAATACTTGCATAATCTTCGTTGTTTGCTTGTCTCATATTGGTAGTGAGTTCTTTGTACTCAAAGAACAACCAAATATTTGCATTACCAATGCTTCCTAATGACTTCTTCGTGTCTTCATGTGTCACAGTATTAAACACTGGTTGTCCTTTAACTGGAGTGAGCTGTAAAAGATCTCCAAAAACTATGACGTGTTTACCTCCAAATAACACGTCATAGTTTCTCTTTAGAATGTGTTGCATTCTTAAATGAACAAAGGCAAGCATTAAGTTTGATACTGTTAGACGGCGACCTCAGAGGAGCCCGGAAAGGGGTCCTGACTACCCTGAGACCCACTCTCAAAGTATCGTAGCCGGGCACTGGCGGGAGACTCCTCAGGAGGAGGACTCTCGTATCTAGGATCGTACTTCGAGCACCACACGACACAGGAACACCACACCGTGCATTCTTAGGAATCAATCTTTATCAAACAGGTTAGCACTGCAAATATGTACAAGGAGAGCGCGGGCTCAATGAGTCTCGGAAGGGATAGGGGGTAGCGGGACAGTCTCTGGTAAAGGTTCAAGGCAAGGACGTACCCGGCGCACAGCTCACAATCCTCGAGCTGGGGGGTAGGCTTGTTGTCGTTGGGGTCCGGCGGGAACGGTGGAGTCGGTGGAAGCCGCGAGTCACTCAGCGGGCTCAGGTACAAGTTCGGAGGTCTTACGATCTTCAGGCAGCCGCGAGTCACTCAGCAGGGCTCAAGTACAAGTTCGGAGGTCTTACGATCTTCAGGGAGCCGCGAGTCACTCAGCAGGGCTCAGGTACAAGTTCGGAGGTCTTACGATCTTCAGGGAGCCGCGAGTCACTCAGCAGGGCTCAGGTACAAGTTCGGAGGTCTTACGATCTTCAGGGAGCCGCGAGTCACTCAGCAGGGCTCAGGTGGTTCTAAGCTCCAGGAGCCGCGACCGCGTCAGCAGGCTCTCGTTGTTCCAGCGTCGAATCTGCCGGACAGTCTCCGAGCACCCCTTGTTATAGGTCGACCCCTCTTTGATGTCCGGAGTCTGTGCAGGCAGGGGTCTTGTCCCCTGGGGGTCGCTTGTCGGGGTTTCCTGCCATTGTCTTTTGATCCTCTCAGGGCTGGGTCGGGAGGAGTCCCAGACACCCAGCAGGCGTGGAGCCAGCTCTCAGGGAGGCCGGAGGGCCGATCGAAACCCAGCGTCCCAGGGGAGTTCAGAGGTGCGATAGAAACTGCTCCTCCCTCTCTCATCCCCTGGCAAGCGTGATGTCCTCCAGCCGGAGAGGCGCCGCTAGGCCCGGGTCGCGCTGGGGCCGGGCGGCCATCTTGGTGCATGAAGTGGGCACGCGGGCCCGGGGTGGCCGAAGGGAGAGAGGCCATGGACGAGGATGTCCGGGTCGGGTGCGTGTGTTCTGGTGGAAAGGATCGGCTAGGCCGTGTGCTGGGGGCTGCAGGTACCAGGTTAGGTGGTGCGGGGACAAGTAGAGCCATGCTACGAGGCCGGGTCCAACAGATACCATGCTCACCTCATCAATAATCAGAACTTGCATCTTCTTCAACACTCTTGAAACTTCGAAGCATGCTTCTCCTGTTAGCTTGTGATATTCTATTTTGTTCTCATGGTCCACTGGTAACATTAGCAAGCAATGGAGAGTAATTCCTTTAATGTTATAGGCTGCTAACCCAGTTGGAGCAGTTACCACACAAGACAAAGTAGAAGCTGTTTTTTGCTGTAGGTAGCTTCTAATGACTTTTATTAAGAAACTTTTACCAGTTCCAGCATGTCCACTCAAATACATCCTGATTGGTTCAAAAGATGTTTATGAGCACTCTTTATTTTCATGTAGTAATCCATGATCAATTTTTTTTCTGACTTCTTCATAAATTTGTTTTTGTTCTTCATTCAGTTGTTGTTCCAGATTTAGTAAGTCGATTGAATCTTCCTGTGCTTGATTCATAGCCGTTTCTAATTCAGTCATGGCTATTGCAGCTTCATTTTCTACAACAGGTTGTCCTAGGGAATCGTAACTGAGTGTTCCAGAACTTTGACTGTCTTGAGAACTGTCTCTAGCTACTTCAGCTGCAATTGTTGCTTCCTGTTCAATTTCTTCATTTAACATTTGGACATAAGTTGTGAAAGTACTGCATTCTATGCTGTCTTTGCTAGCATTAAATGAATCTTCATAGCTTTAAAATTCTCCCAGTAGGTCGTCCTCTGTACGCCATGGTTTAAACAGCTGTAAAAGTGCCAAGTAGTAAAATTCCTTTTTGTCAGTAGTGTCACAACTTAGCTTCCTGTGATTTATCAAACTTCCTTTTGTTTGCTACACCAAACATCCTTCCTCACCAATGACTTTATATTTTCCATTGTTGATGTCTTCTGTGGCTTTCCGTGAAAAAATGTAGTTCTGCAGCACTTCATAGAGACACATGTTCTCAAGATGACGACTTCTTTTTGGGTAATATGTGTCCAACATGTTTGTTTTCAAAATATCTGTACTTTCTGGGTCGTTCTCGGCCAAATATTCAATGTCTCCAACAGATTTCAGTACCCGATTTCTCATTCCTGCAAGGCCTAAGCTTACCCAAATTATTCTTCTGGATTTCGAGTAAATACTTGCAGATGATAACCTATCTGAGCATTCGTAGGATCCAATTTCTCAATGCGATAACATCTTTAAACTGAAACTGTACAGCTTCTTACGGACAGTCTTCTCATGAGAAATCTCTTCCCACATTTCCTTCAATTCTGTTTTCTCAGATTTAGTGATGCAAGATGTGACATACCGAGCAACAGCAATAGAATTGTCTGCCACATACTGAATATCCATGTTAGGATTCCACATGGATAAAATGACTGGGTTGTAGTCATTTATAAATTTTGACTCTTCTTTTCTTCTTAGGTTGTATATATTTTTGGGAGATTTTCTGGTTATAGTATGTCGCACAGCTGACATAAAACTGTTGACTCTTCCTTTTGAAAGAACAGGTCTAGGAAATCCAAATCGACACTTTGTGTAGAATTTATCTTTGGTCTTGTACTTCCGTCGACAGTATTTTCCACACCGATGACTTTGGAAACGTAAAACTTGCTCTTTTAACTTTTTCTCTTCTGTGCTTTTAGGTATAGCACATGTTGCATATTCTTCAATGAAAGATAACACTGCTTCATCAGCATCTGTTCCAAATTTTGGAGCATCCTTGATCCACAACAGCATATGAATATGAGGAGCACCTCTTGCTTGGTACTCTTTTCTCCAAAAGAAATCCACAACTTCTCCAAGAGGTGGATTTTTTTTCTTGCAGATGAAGGACATCATAGCCTCAAATCTATGATTGAAATATCTGCAAACATTAACCGGATCCAATGAGCACAGTTCTCCTGCTGTCTTGTATTCAATGTTTTTAATGTTTGAATTTGCCTCTCGTAGAAAATCCAATAAATCATCCCAAGCGTACTCGGCACAGCTTAGGGTTAGGAACCATGTAGGAGTTCCAAAATTCCGTAACATGCATTTTAATTCACCATGGCGTCGGTACCAATATTCATTTGTCCCACGCTGACAAGCCATCAGATTGATCAGTTGTGTTTCCAAATGATCATCTTGGTGCTGCACTTTCTCCATAAAATCCTTAGCAGACACATTATGTAGATGTACTCCACTTTTTAAAATGTGATTTACTGCATAAGATAATGCCGACAAGTCGCTTTCAAATAAAAGATGAAACAAATAAGGAATACTTTGACGAAACCTTGAATCTTCAGCATATAGTCTTGTTGTCCGATACTCAGAAGCTGGAATCTGTTCTGGGCGTTCATCGTATCGTCCACCTTTTCCTGTAGGAAACAGCTGAGGAAAACATCGAGCTTCCAAGCTCTTCTCCCATACACTCACGGGAGTTCCTTTTGCTTTCTTCATCTGAAACAGATCAATAGTGTCTCCCATAACTTCTTTTGAATGAAGAGGATGTATGCTAAAATGTTCATAAATTTCTTCTTCCTTTGACTTGTCCACTTTTTCAATTTGTTCAGTTGGTGTTTCTGTGTCTTCTTGTAAATCTTCTTCTTCTTCATCTATATAAATTGATTCATACCATTTATTATTCCTTTTCAAATATAAATTTGCTCTTTGTACTTTCCGTACATCTACCAGCTCCTGCCAAATCTTCTTATTCTTTGTAGGTACACCATTAACCAGAATAACTAATGGTTCAGTTTCCAAAGTATCTGCATCAATAGTTTCCATATTTTTTTTCAAATCCAAGGGCAAATACACCACTCTTCCTTTTAAACCTCTCAGTAAATCTGAAGGAGGTAATTTACCAGTTTTGGGCTCCATACGTACTATGGTCTGGAACGGATGAACACATTGAATGAGTATAGACTCATATGTATTTAAATCAGAAAGTTCGGCAGGAATAGCATCCAATTCTAAATTATTATGTACAGCTCTGGTCGGCATTCTATTTTCTTCTAACTTGTTATAACAGTATTTACAAATACGTTGATCTTCACCCAATTCAAAACAATTTTCAAGAAATATATATGTTGCAAAATCTTTCCACTTATAATTATCTTCATTTTCACTTTTTTTATACAGATCAACATTCCTTGTTTGAATTTTATAATGGCTTCTGCGGCAACAAATACAAGTAATATTTGGTCTTTCATTAGAGAAGATAGTAAATTTTGTCATTTTATCCTCAACATTTTTAGTAATAATGAGTTCTACATTCTGTTCCTCATTTTCCTCATTAACTGTGTCCTTTTCTGCACTTTCTTGTTCTGGACCAAAGTAACAAAACTGAATCTCATCAGTAACCTTCACTACATCTGATACAGATCCACGGAACAGAGCATTATTCAACTCATTCAACTTTACTGCTGGACTTTTAGCAAAATACAATATTCTCACAAACTTTCTCATTTCAGTATGATGAACAGCCAGCATCCTAAAATGATGAAAAACACTTTTACACACTTTTCTAGATAGACAAGCCAGAGAGTGTCCTTGCAAACCAGTATTCTCTCTCACTCTGCATGGATCTAGTGTTTGAAGCACCTAAATTTTCTGTTTAACACTCTTTTTACTATATTCTCAGAGAGTGTCCTTGCAAACCAGTATTCTCTCTCACTCTGCATGGATCTAGTGTTTGAAGCACCTTAATTTTCTGTTTAACACTCTTTTTACTATATTCTCTTAAAAAGTCACGTAATTTATCAATAGATTCCTGACGCACAGTACAAATACTACTACAGTTCCAAGTGTACACTGGGGCTTTTGGACGTCTCCCCATAGCCTCAGCAGCCATTACTTCTTCCTCATTTCTCGGAACCATTTTCTCCTTTTCCATCACACATCCATCTCTAACTTCATATGCTCTTCCATTGGTGTCAACTGCATGCAACAAACTATTACTTTGAAGATAACTCTCTTCATTAAAAAATGGTTCAGTACTTGAACTGTGCTTCCATTCTCCCAAGAACACTTTACAAAAGTTACTTTTTTTCACTTCTCTTTTCCTTTTGCTTTGTGACTTCATTGCATTGACTAATTTATCTAATCTACGCATCCTATTCAAAATTAAAATAAAAAGTTTTCTTTTTATTTCCAAAGCCTTACTTACAATATTTTCTATAAAAAAAAATTCTTTATAAATTTAGCTTTTTTCTTATATTTTTTCACATTCTTTAGCAAATTTAACATCACTCTTCTCTGAAACATTTTTCGACGAATGTTTTTAAAATCTAATTTTCGTGAAAAATCATTTTTACTTACTTCTGATTGTACATTAGCTTTTGTTTTTTGTTGTTGACTCTGTTGTTGCTTTGTAAATAAAACACTGTTTGTTTTTAATTTATTTTTTCCATTTTTTGTTTTTTTGAAGATTTTTTTAAAGAAAACTTTAGTTTGCTTACCAGTAGAGATTTTCTTTTTTCCATCACAAGCTTTTCCTCCTATTTTTTTTTCCCAGTTTTGTCCAGATATAATTGTTGTTGCTTTTCTTTCCTCTTTCTTGTCCTTAAAGGCATTTTTTTTCACTGTTGCTCAGTAATACCTGCAAGAAACTGAAAAAAAAATACCTTTTTGTAGTTTTAATTCATTTAAAACATTTTTAAGCTTTTCAATAATTTCAAATGTTTTAGCATTTGCCTCTCATTTGTGATTTACTGATTTGTGCAGAGTGCTAACCACCACAGTTGAATAAAACAAGCTGCCCCTTTCCTGCAAGTGCAAGTCTAACAGAACAACTGCAACACAAATTAATTCTCTGCCCACAATTCCTGTGCGCACACAGCCTCATGGTGTGATTCTAGGCAGAAAATGATATTTGATTCGCAATTTCAAAGCACATTTACTACTGTGGTAGAGCAAGTGATAATTACTGTTACAGCCTGACACATTTTCCTTGTAGATTACAGAGGCAGAAAAGAGTACATTTCCTAACAGCTACTTCATACCATGAGCATGTGCAACCTGGGTGAGTGACTACACTAGAGCAAAGGAAATGAGCCTTGGTGACGTTGAATGTGTTTGCATTACACAATGCTATCTGAAACATCACACAGAGCTGAGTACTACACATGAGAGTGTTGGAGAACCTGCTGCGTGTGTGCCAAGAGTGTGTTTCTGGAGACTGTGTATTGTCTGGTGCAAGACAGATGAGCAAAGAGACTTCCAAAACTGCATGAAGACTGCTGGGATGTATGTAACAGTGCATGTGTGCTAAGGGTTATTTTCAGTTTTTAACATATGGCAACTACCTGTGCCTTTGCTATTTTAAAACGAAAATCTACCCTGTTGGTTTCAAATGTTTTAGCTTTTGCCTCTCATTTGCGATTAAGTGATTTCTGCTGAGTGCTAACCACCACATTTGAAGAAAACAAGCTGTCCCTTTCCTGCAAGTGCATGTTTTACAGAACAACTGCAACACAAATTACATCTCTGGCCACAATTCCTATATGGACACAGCCTCATAGTGTGCTTCTAAGCAGAAAACAGAATTTGATTTGCAATTGCAAAGCTCATTTACTACTATGGTAGAGCAAGTGATAATTAGTGTTACAGCCTGACACATTTTCCTTATCATTTACAGAGGCAGAAAACAGCACATGTCCTAACAGCTCCTTGAGACCATGACCATGTGTTACAGGGTGAGTGATTAGACTAGATCAAACAAAATGAGGCCTTGGTGACGTTGAATGTGTTTGCATTACACAATGCTATCTGAAACATCACACAGAGCTGAGTACTACACATGAGAGTGTTGGAGAAGCTGCTGTGTGTGTGCCAAGAGTGTGTTTCTGGAGACTGTGTATTGTCCGGTGCAAGACAGATGAGCAAAGAATAAAGAACCCAGACCATCCTGGCCTAAATTCCAACATAACGGAGGAAGCATGGACAAAATACCTCTTCAAGCACTTTAACAACACATACACCGACAAAGGGGACAGCCTTGAAGAGGTGTGGACAAAGGAATCCAGAAAGGAAGCTCAGAGGAAAAGAATAGGCAGCTACAACATAATGGCCATGACCCCAAAAGCAGACTCTAGCGGAGCCATGCTACCATCTTGAATGGATAAATGAATGCCCGACCCAAGTTCTTCTTTCTTTAGCGAGCCTGGATATCCGGCTACCATAGCAGCCGACGTTAAAAGGCAAATAGCCAGGGGCAGACCAACTGGTGCCCCCGGACCAAATGGCATTCCATCAATGCTATTCAAATCAGAAGCGGAATTCCGGAGCGTAGCACTAACACCGATATTCATATATATATAAAGAAGACCCTGGCTCTTCCAGAATCCTGGCATGGATCAGTAATAAGCCCAATCTACAAACATGGCAACAGGAAACATCCAAATAACTACCGGCATATTACCCTCATAGATGTGGAGGCTAAGTATTTTGGTGGAACCGTACTGGAGGAGCTAACATCATGAGCATCTGAAAACTCTGTAATTCCAGTTAATCAAACGGGTTGCCTGCCGGGGTCAAGGGACCACAACTAACATCACGGCACTGACCCTGTTGATGGATGCAGTCAAAGAGACCAAATCCCCCCTTTTTTTCTCCTTCATCGATTACACTGTCGCATTCGACCTAGTGGATCGTAACAAACTGTGGCAGAAACTGGATAACTGGGGTATACCCAAAGAACTTCTGGATGTGTTGATATTACTCCACTCAAGCACCTGGATTAAGATTAAACTGGGAGCAGGTAGACACCTCTCTAACCCTATCCCGACAACAAAAGGGTTAAAACAGGGTTGTGTGTTAGCACCGCTCTTATTTAATCGTTTTCTTGCTGACCTACCGGGGGAACTCGATAAATGCCTCTGTCATGCACTGAAATTAGGTTAAATCTCACTGTCCAACTTGTTATACTCGGACGACTTGGTGCTGATAAGCTGGACATCGATTGGCCTCCAACACCTTCTAAACGTAGCCCACTCCTTTTCAGAAAGGAATGCATTGCACATAAACTTTAACAAATCCAAGGTTATGGCAGTGAACTACAGGAAAAAAAGGAAAATCAACTGGCACGTAAACGGACAAGGGCTGGACTTGGTAACCACCTATAAATATTTGGGAGCAATCTTGGACCACAAGAACTCGTTCAAACCCCAATTGGAGTCCTTGCGAGGAAAGGGAACTGTGACTCATCTGCCGATAAAATCCCTAAAAGCCAAACTCCCGGACCTAATGCTCAACCCTCTTCTCCAGGTTTTGCGTGCAAAGTTACAGCCGACTCTTACATACGGGAGTGAACCCCTTCAAGGGAAGGATGCCGCATTACTGGATACAGTTATAGCTAATTCATATAGGGCTATCTTTAACCTGCCAAGATACGTCTCCCCTGCACAAATCTGGTTAGAATTTGGTCTTCTGAAACAAACATTAGGAAGGTGGAGTGCATATGTTACCAACTGGCACAAGATTTGCAGCGCTGAGGTTGGATCTTTAAACTCTAACCTATGGGAAGAGCTGCTTCGACATCGCAAATCCCCAGCCAGAGATTATCTATTTGATTCACTTCAAGTCCTTGGACTGTCAGACCTATAGGGCACGCTAACAGACCTCTTGTCTTTAAAAAAATTCACGAAAATATCAGTACGAATCATCTCCTCTATTGAGGACAAGGAGGCATTAAGTAAAAGAGCGCATGGCTGGATTACGCTTGGTGACTACGGAAGAATGCAACCACAAGCATACTTTAAAACTGGAATGAACCTAAAGATGAAAGAAAAGTTTTTAAAACTATGCCTTGGTGTAATCTCAGTCACACCTTGGGTGAGAAAAAACTGCTCGCAGCATTGCCGCCTGTGTAAAGCTGACAAGGAAGACATCACCCATGTTATGTGTATCTGTCCTAAACTAAAGGATTTGAGGTATAATTTACTACGTCCCTCCTTTAAATCATATGGCGTTCGGAAACGTAGGCAGGCTGTCAAACTGTGTTTTAATCCCACAAAAACAAAATTAAACTGTTGGGTCGTAAAGTATGCCGTATCCGTACCCATGCCCTCAGAGCGTGGGTACGGCTCGTACCACGCGTACCCCTACATAACCACTACAATGGTGGTACGGGGCGTACCAACGCTCTGAGGGCGTGGTTACGGCCCATACCACCATTGTAGTGGTGATGTAGGGGTACACGCCGTACCCACGCTCTGAGGGGGTGGGTACGGCCCGTACCACCATTGGAGTGGTGATGTAGGGGTACTCGTGGTACGGGCCGTACCCACGCTCTGAGGGCATGGGTACGGCGTGTACTCCTACATCACCACTACAATGGTAGTACGGGCCGTACCAATGCCCTCAGAGCGTGGGTACGGCGCGTACCCCTACATCACCACTACAATGGAGGTACGAGCCATAACCATGCCCTCAGAGAGTGGGTACGGCCCGTACCACCATTGGAGTGGTGAGGTAGGAGTACGCACCGTACCCACGCCCTCAGAGCGTGGGTACGGCACGTACCCCTACATCACCACTCCAATGGTGTGATGGGCCGTACCCACACTCTGAGGGCGTGGGTACGGTGCGCACCCCTATATCACCACTCCAATGGTGGTAATGCCCATGACCACGCCCTCAGAGTGTGGGTACGGCCCGTACCACCATTGGAGTGGTGATGTAGGGGTATGTGTGGTACGGGCCGTACCCACACTCTGAAGGCGTGGGTACGGCGCGTACACCTACATCACCACTACAATGGTGGTACGGGCCGTACCCACGCCCTCAGAGCGGGGGTACGGACCGCATCACCCGTACATCTAGGGCATCAGTACATTAGTGATACAAGGCGTACACACGCCACGAATGTCGGCTTAGGGCCTGGTGCAGCATATAACTAGTATATTGGGGTGTGTACATGGCCAGGACAGCAGTGTACAGCACCAAGGGTGCGGGTTTGTCTGCCAAGGAGGCCCAGCAGTGGACATAGACATGTGAGGGGTGGGTGCCTATCACTTCCAGCAGTGGACAGAGACATGTGAGGGGTGGGTGCAGAGGACTCCTAGCAGTGGACAGTGAGGTTCCATAGCAATCCAAACCCGTGTATTCGGTATCGTAGTACTGACACGATTTTGGTAACAATGAACCGCAAATGATCCATTATATACATGGCAGTGTTTTCGCTGCACAAGTAACATGAATTCACTGAGAAATAGGGCATTCTGTTGTTAAGTCATGGCATCCATTTTAGATACGGCATCCATTTTCATCCATTTTAGATACGGCATCCATTTTGTTTCTTGCCCTCACATAGTCAATGAACGAGCGATGACCCCGGCAGAATCACCTTGTTAAGGACACGTAAGCTCGAGCCCGAGCAAGGCTGACGCTGCATGACTAGGCAGAATCAAGCCGCCTCCCTTGCCTGAGGCCAGTCCTGCTATACTGGTTCTCGTGACCATTGTCCTGACTGAGAGGCCGAAGACGGTAGCCATGCCCGTTTATGATCCATAAACACCTCTTATCCTACTTTTCAATCCTTTGCACCTGGCTCTACTCCTCTCCTTCTGGGCTTTTACAATGGGGAGGTTACGATTTTTATGATGGGGAGGATCGGGCAAAGAATGGAAAACTGACAAGGGGACCTGATCGAATACCGAAAACCTACGACTAATTATTGTTTGATGTATATTTATTGTCTGTTTGGGATACCGGGTTGGGCATGAGAAATATTCGTGTAATGTTGCCTAAAGACATATTTCGTGTATTTAAGGCGCAACCCACTTAATGCAATTTGAACAGTCTCGTAGATTCTGCCTCTGTGTGGTTCCTATGACTTCTGTGTCCCTGCAGTAAATAAACTTTGGTCTTTGACGCCACCATCGAGAAACCCGCGTCTCTGTTTATTTTGTGCACCGAGACAGGAAGGAACTCAGGGGTCTTCGGGTGTTGTTTCCCTGACACCTCTGGACTCTTAAAAGTCCAGAACCTCAAATTGGCGCCCAATGTGGGGCGACGTCATCCGGTACCGGTCCAAAGCCTGAAAAGTTCGAGGAGTTTCGTGTGAAGATTCCGGAGGGAGGTACCCCGCTTCATTGATCCCTGCATGTCGTAAAAGTGGCCCGAAGATCTCTTCCACGAGGGGTCCCGCTCCCAGGCGGCTACAGAGGACCGCTGCCCTGACTGTCGCCCTGTCTTGGACCCGAGGTGCAGACCTTAGTACGGCGAGACGTAGACTGGTTCTCCTTGGTGACGTCTTCCACATTTCAGTTAAGTATTAAGTGGGTCGCGTTCAGTTGTTGTCTAGATTCGTTTGTTTTTGAATTCGTAGATTATCATTGGTTGCTCTTGTTAAGATAATCTCTGTTTTGGTATTGGTTCATTTTGGTAGGCCTAAGTTCTCTGCGCATTTTGGTTGGAATTTGGTTTCGTTTGTCATGACTAACAGTAGTAATTGTTTCTTGTCCTGGTTACGTTGCAACGGGGATTCCCGGTTGGAGGATTCGTGTACGGTTCCTCCAATTGGAACTCCTACATATGAGCTCTATTGTAAACATGGTGTAGGTCCTATTGCTTATAATGAAGTATGGGTCCGTTATACCAGAAAAGATTGTGTCCTTAGTTGGCCACCGCATGGTAGCTTCGAAAGCGAAATTCTAGACAATCTAGAAATGAAGTTGTTTAAAAGGAAAGCCCGGCCGGCAATGTTTGATTCTTTTCGCGTATGGCGTAAAGAAGCCAAACAGAGAGAAATTAGGAAGACGAAGAAAGAACAGAAAGAGAAAGGGTTGACTTTAATGGAGTCTGCTAGGCAGCTACATGTCAACGAGACTGAGAAAACAATGGAGATAGCGAATAGAAAATATAATTTGGCAATTGATAAATGTTACCCTGTATTGCCATCTTGTCCTGCTAAGCCGATAGAGGACCACGAAAAAGATCCTCTGTTGTCTTACCTGTTGAGATCACCTCCACCGTATGAACAGGGTATTACTACAGCACCACAGTTACTACCTGTTGTACAACCAGCTGCTGGTCAGCCTGGAATAGTTGCTCAACTTCCTATGATTCCAGCTCCTGTCCTTCCCGTGGTTAATGTTCCTTCGGCACCCCCTCTTCCTGGATCGCCTGTTCCGCCTTTACCTGTCGTTTCGCAAACTGCTTTACCTGCTACACCCACCCTTACTATTTCTTCTGCTCCAGTTGCCTTGTTCCCGAACCCTGTAAACATTCTGACTCCGCTTTCTGTTGGTCGGAAAATAACCGACTCTGTAACTAATATCTTAACTCCTCTCTATAGGTCTTTAATTGGGACACCCGTTTCTGACTCTACACGGAGACGTAGCCAGATTCCTGGTCCCCAGGAACGAGAAATGTTAGATTCGACAGCTCTTAGGTGGATGTCGAAAGCTGCGAAGTATGATGCACGAAAAGTGTTAGATACCTTTATGCAGTGGAATGAACCAACTCAACGTTACGTTTTTGACGTGATGTGTTCTCTTGTGCGTGAGGAATGGGATAATGATGACTTAGATTCAGTCCCCTCTGATCTGATAAATGTTCAGCAGAAATTTGCCGCAGGAATGGTGATAGGTTAAGAAGTAGGGGAAGCGATAGAACTGATTCTAGCTGATAGGGATGATTCCCCTCTTCGAGCGCCAAGGGACCCTGATGGTTCACCGATTACTAGGAAAAGACGAGGTCAATATCCGATGAGGGAAGTTCCGCCCATATGGCGCGAAGCAGTTGCCGCTGATGCGGTTAATGGTATTGCAGCTGCTCCAGCACATTTCCATAGAGTGTGGATACACATCCCTTGGAAGCGGGCCGAAGTATTAGCAGTAAAACAAGCGTTGCCGGATCCGCGTAAAAATCCTGCTGGTTATTATAAAGAATTAACGCAGACGGTTCAAGCGTGTGTCATGAATTTGGCAGATATTGAAATGCTATTTGGCAATGTAGTGCCACAGCCTATATGGGCCAAGATCCGGCAAGAGAACCACCCAGTCCCCCTAGGAGGTGATTGGCCAGCTATTATAGCGGCGGATGCGCAACAAGTTGGCGGTGCTAAACCTGAACCTCTGATTGCTGCCTTACCTGGCAGAATAATTAATCTGATGAAAACGCTGATGCCGGCGTTACGGGTAAATTGGGATAAACTATCAGCATGCAAACAGAAGAAGGACGAAAGCGTCTCTGACTTCTTCACTAGATTTGAAGAGACCTTCGTAGACCACAGTGGGCAAGATTTGAGTACTGAGGGAGGTCAGAGGTTGTTTGTCGACAAGTTCGTGTTTAATTTACTGCCTGAGCTTAGTAACAAGTTAAAAGATTCTGAGAGTGCATGGGCAGTGTCGACGACAGCACAGATACTTGCAACTGCTCAGTATTACGAGAATAGAGAGAAAGAAGAGAAAGAAAAGTCAGAAAAGAAGACAAAAGATTTAAAGACTAAAGTACTATTGCAACAGGCATATCCGCCTCGCTCGAATCAGTCAGATTCACAGCAGCGACCCCAGTTTCAGCAACAGCCACAATTCCAGCAAGGGACGTCCCAAAGATTTGATTATGGTTTTCCTCGACAACAGTTAACATGGAATCAGTGTGCCTATTGTAAAAAGGAGGGCCATTATAAGAACGAGTGTCCAGTACTGCACGCACAGACCAGTGGTGTCCCAGCTCAGAGAGGTAATGGCGGGTTTATGCAAGCTCCTAGAGGTAGAGGACGTGGTACTATGACACCACAGTCCGATCGGCCCTCAAATTATTTCGATCAGCGAAATGTACAATCTGCGCAACCAGGTAGATCTTCACAGTATCATGTTGAGGATTACTATGATCATAATGAAGAGATTCAGAGAAGCGAGTACTAGGACAGCCACAGGCAAAGAGAGGGAGTAGTATCAGTTCCAGTTGATCAGAGTGGACCTTATATCGCAGTAGTTACATCAGGCGTGGTCGAACCGTTTCTGTTGGATACTGGTGCGGCAAAAAGTTCAATTATGCATGCGAAACTCCCTGGCGCACCTTTGTCTTGCTTAACGAACACTTCAGTAGGTTTCTCAGGCGCCCCTGTTCACAATCCTGTCTCTAGTCCTTTGTCAATCTCTGTTGGGCCATGCGAACTAGAAGCGCCCCTTATCCTAACAACCGGTTGTAATGAGAATCTGCTTGGTTTAGATCTGTTGAAACGCCTGCATGCGACACTGTACTGTTCTCCTTCGGGAGTGCAGCTCACACTGGGCAAGAGAGTCATTTCTCCAATGTACATGTCGATGGATAAGCTCCCACCGGAGCTGCGATCTCTCCCTGATACTCTTTGGGCAACTGGTCCTAACGATGTAGGCCTTTTGGAAATTCCCCCTTATGTGGTAAGTCTGAAAGCGAATGTTAGATTCCCACGAATCCCACAGTATCGAATTTCAAATGAAGGTGAACGTGCACTTTTACTAATCGTGAAAGATTTAATACAGAAAGATGTGATAGAGGAAACTAGAGGAAATGTCTGCAATAGCCCTGTTCTGCCGATTTTGAAACGCACTGACCCTTCCAAACCTCCAATCTACATATTTGTGATTGACCTCAGAGAGGTTAACAAAATAGTGATTCCCCAATTTCCTGTGGTACCAGATATCACTGCATTATTGACGTTGATTCCTGCCTCAGCCTCCTGGTTTACAGTGATCGATTTGAAAAATGCATTTTTTAGCATCCCGATAGCCGAGGAAAGTAGAGACATTTTTGGTTTTTCCTTAGGAGGTCGCAGGTTCAGGTTCAAGCGCGCTCCACAAGGTTATTGTGAGAGCCCTTCAATTTACAGCCAAGCATTGAAAAGTCATTTGGATGCTCTTGTACTTCCTCCCGGTGTTGCTCTGATCCAATATGTAGATGATCTTTTACTGGCTGCTGATGACAAGGAAACTTGCAAGACAGCTACAATTTCTTTATTACGTCACTTGTCAGATTTGCATCACAAGGTATCACCTTCTAAATTACAATATTGTTGCCAAGAAGTGACCTTCTTAGGTCATCTTTTGTCAAAGGAGGGAAGAAGGTTGACCCCAGAGAGAATCAAAGCAATTTCGCAGATGACTGTACCAAGCACACAGAGAGAAGTACGTGCGTTTTTGGGTATTACGTCATACTGCAGGCAATGGATCCCAAATTTATCTCTCATGGCAAAACCATTGGTAGCTCTGACTGGAAAAGGTGTTCCGAGCCCTTTGCCATGGTCTGATGAATGTCAACAGAGTTTCTCCAACTTACGTGATGCGCTGTGTTCAGCTCCTGTGTTGGGTACTCCTGACTACAGTAAGCCGTTTACACTATATGTCCATGAAAGGGAAGGTTGTGCATTGAGTGTTTTAACGCAACAATTTGGTGACAAACAGCGGCCTTGTGCGTATTTCTCATCCACATTAGACCCGGTAGCCAGAGCGTTGCCAAGTTGTTTGAGAGCTACAGCAGGAGCTGCAGTGTCTATTCGACAGTCTGCTGGACTAGTCATGAACAACATGTTAGTAGTCATGGTTTCACATGCCGTGGATACACTCATGAATCGGACGAAAACTCAGCACCTCACCAGTGCTAGACTATCAGGCTATGAGCTGACGCTTTTGGCAAGTCACATTCAGATCAAGCGATGCAACATATTGAATCCAGCAACGCTGTTGCCGACTACTCTAGAGTCGAGTGATTCAGAGCCCCATGACTGTTGTTTTAGAACTGAGGATTGATTTAAAAGACACTCCGTTATTTGATCCAGATGGCATTTTATATGTCGATGGGTCATGTTTTAAACTACAGAATGGTGATGTGATGGCCGCGTATGCAGTTACGACTTTGAGTACAATTGTGGAGACCGCAAGAGTGAGTCAGAATTCTGCCCAGGCTGCAGAATTAATTGCACTAACAAGAGCGTGTGTTTTAGCTGAGGGAAAGAGAGTGAATGTGTTTACTGATAGCCAATACGCCTTCGGCGTAGCACATAGTTTTGGACGCCTGTGGAGAGAAAGAGGTTTTCTCACGTCCCACGGGACTAAGATCCAACATGGACAGTTAGTCAGCGATCTATTGGAATCCCTGACCCTACCGAATGAAGTTGCGATTGTGAAGTGCAGTGCACATCGAAAGATTATGGATGATGTTCGCCGTGGGAAAGCGTTTGCTGATGAGGTCGCCAAAGAGACGGCCAAGAACATGACGAGCCGAATGTACGTTGCAACGTCTGCAAGATGGATTGCTGAATCAGGGATGTGTGAGAATACGACTGAAAGTGTGAAGGCAATCCAGAATGAAGCAACAGAAAATGAGAAAAATGAATGGAAGAAGAAAACGGGTAAAATGGATTCAAGTGGATGTTGGGTTGATTTGTCTGAACAGCAGCGTTGGATGTTACCTGATGCGTATGTGCTCGCAGTAGTCACGATGGCGCATGGAACGGCGCACATCAGTTCGAAAGGGATCTGTAAAATGTTAGCTCCAGTATGGAAGAATGATGGAATTACTAAGTGTGCGGAAAGAGTGGTGAAAAACTGCATGATATGCCTGATGCATAATCCTGGCAAGGGAACCCCAACCCCAACTGGTCATTTTGCCCCCCCTTCTTGTCCCTTTGAAGTGATTCGGTTGGATTTTATCCACATGGACAGGTGTAACAATCTTAAGTATGTCCTAGTGGTAGTCTGTGCCTTTTCAAGATGGATTGAGGCATATCCATTAAAGGATAACACTGCTATGTCCACTGCCAAAATCCTCCTCAAAGAGTACTTCCCTAGGTATGGTATGCCACGGATTGTTTGGTCGGACAATGGAAGTGAGTTCGTAGGGAAAGTTATGAAGAGTGTGTGCACGGGTCTGGGTATCACCCAGAAGTTCCACAGTGCGAACCACCCACAATCGGCAGGTTTAGTTGAAGGGTACAATGGTACCTTGAAGCTGAAACTTGCTAAAATTCAAGCTTCCACTGGTCTATCTTGGCCAGATGCACTGCCTTTAGCGCTACTGTCCACCAGAGCGACTGTACACTCTCGAGTAGGGCTTAGCCCATATGAAATTGTGTTTGGTCGCCCTGCTAATGTTTGGGGAGTCCCTAGGCCAAAGGAATTCAAACAGATCGAATATCCAATGTTGATTGATTATCTATATGACCTGACTGCTAAACTAAGCTTTATTCGTCAACAGGTATTCGAATCCTTGCCTAAACTGCCAGAGAGTCCAGGCCACACGTTGAAACCCGGCGACCAGGTGGTGTCTGGAATTTCGGACGAACCCGGAACCTTCAGCCAAGATTCGTGGGCCCGTTTCAAGTACTCCTAACAACGAGAACTGCTGTACACCTAGCTGGAAGAAAGAATTGGGTGCACGCCAGCCATACAAAGCGTGTCCCTCTCCCACTCCCCTACGACAACTGGGTTAGACAGGGATTTGGTGTATCCGAGACAGAACCTGTTCCTAGGCTCATCCCATTTCGTGATGCAGAGTATATAATGGACAAACGAACTGAAACACAGAACTTTGACACCTCAGCAGGAACCGCTCTTTCGAACCCAGAACAGAGTATTGTACAAAGTGAACATTTATCACCTGTGGAGTCGAACATTTCTACACCTGTAGACCAGCTAATTCAAAATCAAACAAGACCTGGAAAGTACAGATATAATCTACGTTCTCATGCTATGAACTAATGACATTGCATAATTACCTTTTTGTTTGAAAACTGTTTTTGATCTTCTCGCATTCCATTCAGTCAGGAAGTTTGCTTTACATTTTTTTACCTTGCCGTCTGGGTTACCGTAGGGTCGTAACGTGTGCCTTGTTTTAATTTGCAGGGAACCAGACACAAGGTCGGTTTCTTCTGTTTACTTTGGGAACCCCCAGGGTGGACAGAGGCAATTTTTAACAGGTACAAACCATCCGTTGCGAACGGTTGTAGAAGATGGAGCTTCCTGAACTGCGACGAGCTTACGTCATAAATGTGCACAAGACAAAACTATATGACATATTGTATAGCAAATGTTTCTTAATGCAATGTGCTCTGACACTTCTGATTGTTTTAATAACTTTGGTAGGCGGAATTATTTTTGGTATTCAATTGATCTTTGCACCTGTTACGTCTACAGTATCTCCCCATGTTTCTGTTTCTCCGACTGTTGTTTCTATTCATTCTTTCCATCCTTTTCCTGCACACGAGCAAGCTCGACGCTCCGAGTTTATAAATAACACTTTCATTCAGCTCTTGCACCAACATCAACTAGTGATTAACACAACAAACTGCTGGGTGTGTGGCTTGATACCACATACCATGGATAAGGGCATCCCTTATCTGGTTCTGCCCTTTATTTATAATGGATCATTCTGGGCATTTCAGACCATGTTCGCCTATGCCCTAGAGACCTATCCCCCACGACCTCCGTGTTCCACTAGATATAATTCCGCTAATAGAGCCTTGGTAAAGGAATTACTGACATGGTTAGAGATGTCAATAACACTCCGTTTATTCCCAAGGATGAATTGCGAGTTTACATGGGTTGGAACGTTACGGAATATGGCATTACTATGGGTGAGAACAAACGTAAAAGCTCGACTCCGATTTGGGTCGTACCCCACCAAGGTCAAGTCTGTTTGCAAGGAAATGGGAGGAATCCGAAAGCTCGACTTGGGAAGAGTGACTGTATCGAAACATACGTTTTCCCGTCACAGTCTTCCCCTGCATTCTTAGCTGCTAAGGGCAATTATTTTGTTTGTCAAGACAGAGCATACACATGGCTACCCACTGACTTCTCAGGCTCATGTTATATCGCTCAACTGTTACCTCCGACATACACTGCTGCACCGGACTATCACAAAACTAGAGTTGTGAGAGGTGTTTTCAGTAAAGAAGATACTGCTGGCCAAGAAGCAGAAGACTTCTTCAAAGGTTTCCTCCCATTCTGGGGGCCTATGGCCAACAGTAGAAACTTACGTCAACTAACTAACGTTGAATCCACTATTACCGAAACTGCGGGTGCCCTTAGTAACCTGACAGCTGAACTTCAAGCGGATCGCCTCATGATGCTACAGAACCGTATGGTCCTTGATGTGTTACTTGCAGATCGAGGTGGGCTATGTAAGATGATCCAATCAAGTTGCTGTGTTTTTATCCCAGATAATGCGCCAACAGTATACAAAGCCATCTCTAAGTTACACAAAATCTCGGACTCCATTCATGTAGAGGAAGGTGACTGGTCATTAATGGGATGGTTCTGGAGCCTGTTATCTACGTGGGGATGGAAGGTTCTGATAGTCACTGGTGTTGCGTTGGTATTTTTATTTTCGTGCTGTCTCATTGTTCAGTGTGGTCCTGCCTTATGTAGCGTTTGTGTTTCGTCATGCGTAAGAAGACCACCTGTTTTTAGAGATACGCCACCGGATAGAGTAATGCTTCAGCAACACATCAGTGACCTGATGAACATAGAAATGGACTCTGACATAGAGTAAGTTATTGCCTATGTAAGGGCAAAAGGACGGTCTGAGGTTCCGTAGCAATCCAAACCCGTGTATTCGGTATCGTAGTACTGACACGATTTTGGTACCAATGAACCGCAAATGATCCATTATATACATGGCAGTGTTTTCGCTGCACAACTAACATGAATTCACTGAGAAATAGGGCATTCTGTTGTTAAGTCATGGCATCCATTTTAGATACGGCATCCATTTTCATCCATTTTAGATATGGCATCCATTTTGTTTCTTGCCCTCACATAGTCAATGAACGAGGGATGACCCCGGCAGAATCACCTTGTTAAGGACACGTAAGCTCGAGCCCCGAGAAAGGCTGACGCTGCATGACTAGGCAGAATCAAGCCACCTCCCTTGCCTGAGGCCAGTCCTGCTATACTGGTTCTTGTGACCATTGTCCTGACTGAGAGGCCGAAGACGGTAGCCATGCCCGTCTATGATCCATAAACACCTCTTATCCTACTTTTCAATCCTTTGCACCTGGCTCTACTCATCTCCTTCTGGGCTTTTACAATGGGGAGGTTACGATTTTTATGATGGGGAGGATCGGGCAAAGAATGGAAAACTGACAAGGGGACCTGATCGAATACCGAAAACCTACGACTAATTATTGTTTGATGTATATTTATTGTCTGTTTGGGATACCGGGTTGGGCATGAGAAATATTCGTGTAATGTTGCCTAAAGACATATTTCGTGTATTTAAGGCACAACCCACTTAATGCAATTTGAACAGTCTCGTAGATTCTGCCTCTGTGTGGTTCCTATGACTTCTGTGTCCCTGCAGTAAATAAACTTTGGTCTTTGACGCCACCATCGAGAAACCCGCGTCTCTGTTTATTTTGTGCACCGAGACAGGAAGGAACTCAGGGGTCTTCGGGTGTTGTTTCCCTGACACCTCTGGACTCTTAAAAGTCCAGAACCTCAAATGACACATGAGGGGTGGGTGCCTATCACTCCCAGCAGTGGACAAAGACATGTGAGGGGTGGGTGCAGAGGGCTCCCAGCAGTGGACAGAGACATGTGAGGGGTGGGTGCAGAGGACTCCCAGCAGTGGACAGACATATGAGGGGTGGGTGCCTATCACTCCCAGCAGTGGACAGAGACATGTGAGGGGTGGGTGCAGAGGACACCCAGCAGTGGACAGACATATGAGGGGTGGGTGCATATCACTACCAGCAGTGGACATAGATATGTGGGTGGGTGCAGAGGACTCCCAGCAGTGCCCAGAGATATGAGGGCTGGGTGCATATCACTACCAGCAGTGCCCAGACATATGATGGGTGGGTGCAGAGGACTCCCAGCAGTGGACAGACATATGAGGGGTGGGTGCCTATCACTCCCAGCAGTGGACAGAGATATGTGAGGGGTGGGTGCATATCACTACCAGCAGTGGACAGAGATATGGGGGTGGGTGCAGAGGACTCCCAGCAGTGGACAGACATATGAGGGGTGAGTGCATGTCAATACCAGCAGTGCCCAGACATGTGATGGGTGGGTGCAGAGGACTCCCAGCAGTGGACAGACATATGAGGGGTGGGTGCCTATCACTCCCAGCAGTGGACCGAGATATGTGGGGGGTGGGTGCATATCACTACCAGCAGTGGACAGAGATATGGGGGTGGGTGCAGAGGACTCCCAGCAGTGGACAGACATATGAGGGGTGAGTGCCTATCACTCCCAGCAGTGGACAGAGACATGTTAGGGGTGGGTGCATATCACTACCAGCAGTGGACAGAGACATGTGAGGGGTGGGTGCAGACGACTCCCAGCAGTGCCCAGAGATATGAGGGGTGGGTGCATATCACTACCAGCAGTGCCCAGACATATGAGGGGTGGGTGCAGAGGACTCCCAGCAGTGGACAGACATATGAGGGGTGGGTGCCTATCACGCCCAGCAGTGGACCGAGACATATGAGGGGTGGGTGCAGAGGACTCCCAACAGTGGACAGACACATGAGGGGTGGGTGCCTATCACTCCCAGCAGTGGACAGAGACATGTGAGGGGTGGGTGCAGAGGACTCCCATCAGTGGACAGAGACATGTGAGGGGTGGGTGCAGAGGACTCCCAGCAGTGGACAGACATATGAGGGGTGGGTGCATATCACTACCAGCAGTGGGCAGAGATATGGGGGTGGGTGCAGAGGACTCCCAGCAGTGCCCAGAGATATTAGGGGTGGGTGCATATCACTGCCAGCAGTGCCCAGACATATGAGGGTTGGGTGCAGAGGACTCCCAGCAGTGGACAGACATATGAGGGGTGGGTGCCTATCACTTCCAGCAGTGGACAGAGACATGTGAGGGGTGGGTGCATATCACTACCAGCAGTGGACAGAGATATGAGGGGTGGGTGTATATCACTACCAGCAGTGCCCAGACATATGAGGGATGGGTGCAGAGGACTCCCAGAAGTGGACAGACATATGAGGGGTGGGTGCCTATCACTCCCAGCAGTGGACAGACATGTGAAGGGGTGGGTGCCTATCACTCCCAGGAGTGGACAGAGACATGTGAGGGGTGGGTGCAGAGGACTCCCAGCAGTGGACAGACACATGAGGGGTGGGTGCCTATAACTCCCAGCAGTGGACAGAGACATGTGAGGGGTGGGTGCCGAGGACTCCCAGCAGTGGACAGAGACATGTGAGGGGTGGGTGCAGAGGACTCCCAGCAGTGGACAGAGTCATGGGGGTGTGTACATCATGATCAGATGAGCACAACTCCATGGGTGTATGCACGCATCCCTAATGTTCGACTATGTTGATAGTGCCTCAACAACATATCACTGACAGCAGTGTCCCACTACCATGAGGATGGATGTCCTCCCCCCACTGCATGACACAACACATGTGGGTGTGAGGACAAATGACACATGCATACCCACCCCTGGCAGATGCAGCACAATACACACACAGAGATCATGCCACAAGACTGTATACTCATGTCAATTCCCACTACACTAAGAGAGCCAAAGGGAACACACACTGTCATGCACATCCCAGGGCTGATAGGAATGTACAGGTGCTGGGACAGCCACCAAGATGTTGCCTCTCATGGATGGAATAGGGTGGACTTCCCACAGATACAATCCCCACAATTGTTAGTCAGGTGCTCAAATACCCTGCAGAACAAGTACCAAATGTGTGCTAGGCTGGGATAACACACATGCATAGTGCGGAAAATGCACAATGTCGCCATTAAGGCATGACAACATACTCAATACACAAGTACAGTGACTAGCAAGATGGCACAGAGGATGCAGCCGGAGACATTGCTAAGCAGGCATGGCCATAGTTGAAGGGATCCGTCACCAGCAAAGGAAATGTAGACACAGGTCAGCACAACAAAAGTGCAACTCTCTGCAGGGTAGATGTCAGGTGCCACAGAGGAAGGAACAGTCCTTGGGACAATGTCTCCAAACACAAATAGCACACACAACCAAATATACTTTGCAGAGACATTGTGATGGCACGCAGATACCATGGTCCACCCCATTAGCATCAGACTACAACTTTTTCCTGAAACATAACACATTACCACCACCCCAACTCCAGGACCATCAGCACCCACATCAATACCTGAAATGCAAATGTGTTGAAACTGAAAAGAAAATGCTTTATTCAGCATTAAATGAAAATGTAGTTAACAACACTATTTACAAAGGCACATGGCCAGTCCAGATCTGAAGTCCTTGGGGGGGACACATGGCCAAGCGTCTCCCCTAGCTTGCCTGCACATTAGAACCCTCAGGTTCCTCAACTGGGGGGGCATCATGTGGGGAAGGACCAGGCACCGCAGGGACAGGAGGTGTAAGGGTAGGTGTGGTGGGTGCATGGACGGACGCCTCCACCACAGGGGGTGGGGCAGCGCCAAAGGTGGAGGTCAGCTTGGCGCTGCACACTGCTGCCAGGTCGTCCAGCGTCTCCCCTTCACCCGAAGAAAACACAGCCTCAAAGGAGGGGGGGGTCGGAGTGATGGGGTGCAGCGCTACTGGGGGAGGGGGGGACAGGGGGGGACTCAACTCCCCTACCCGTGGAGTGCCGTTCCCGTTTGTGGGCTGGAGAGACAGAGGGGCTGAGGCCCAGCACAGCCAAGTAGGCCTCTTTTTCTGGATGTGTGGTAGGGGAGCCGAGGGGAGTGCCTTTGGAGGGACTGGTTAGTGCACCATGCGGCGTCAGACTGTGTCTGCGTGTATGCCTGTGTGCCCCAGACCCAGTGGGTGTGCCCTCATCCCCCTGAGTGTGCGTGCCAGGAGGAGTGCGCTTGCCCTTATGTGGTGGTGTGCTGCCTGTGTCTGGTGGGGTGCATGCTTGTGAATGTCTGTGTGTGCTTGGGAAAGGTATGGGAGTGGGAAGTGTGGATGGTGCAGGGGTGGGGGGGACGAAGCGCTGAAGGAGACTCACTGCTGCCATCAGTGAAGAGTCCATGGACCTCAGCAACATCCGTTGGTCAGACATCGCTGATGACATGCCCTCCATGTACGACACCATCTGTGTCATCATTCGGGTGTGGCCATGGAGGACATTCAGCAGCGATGTCTGGCCAACTTGCAACTGCCGCAGAATATCCACAGACTCTGCAGTGAGGGCAGCAGGGGGGACAGGGGCAGGGGGTGCAGTGCCTGGCACGAAGGAGACACGGTGTTGCCTAGCACGTACAGAAGGGACCGGAGCAACTGGGAGGGCGGTGATGGGAATGGAGGGGGCTGTGACAGATGTAGTGCTGCTGCCAGGTGTCATAGCAGCCTCCGCCCCCTGGAGGAGTTCAGCATCGGACCCGTCTGCGTCGCAGTCAGTGTTGTCACTAGACAGGTCCTCCACCTGACTCCCCTCGCCCTCCGTGCCACTTGCTTCCGCAGACTCCGCAGCAGTGGTGGCAGCGGTGCTGGATCCCTCCTCCACGCCCATGCAGGTGTCTCCCTCGGTGTCCTCCAATGATGCTGTGGGCAAGGTGAAGAGACAGAAAATAATCGGTCACCTGTATACAACAGACACATGAGTCCCAATAAAAATGTCACAGTGCATATCAGGAAATGCATCATGAGTAAGATCTAGAATAGTCTGCACATATGTAACCCTGCACTCCCCAATTGGTTGACCCACCATGACACTTGGAAACAATGGAGATCATGACACAACAGCAAATAACTTGATATCGAATTATACTGGGAAGCTAGTGTCTGGGGACAGTTGAGCACAGCAAGAATATGAATTCATGCCACCTCTTGTTCACTGTGAACGAAACAGTATTGGTGCACCCCAGGCCAAATAACACACCTCAATACTGAAGGTGTCCCCACACTCTGAGACCTGTGAGTACTTAGGAAACCATAGCCAAAAACATTGCAGTCCCTTTCCCTTGGGACTCACAACACTTTACACAATGTACATGTTTAGAATGTGTGAATGTGCCACTTCGTGAACAGAAGGCACATCTGCCTGTATGACAGAAGTCACACAATGATGTGCACACAAAAATACATTTACACAGTCATTGTATGAGCTGGCAGCCGAATTCTAAAAGCCACTGTAAATAAGATATGGGGTATCAGTAAGTACATATACATGGCACCACGGTGGTCTGGATGACTTGACACTCGTAAGTTTGTATCAGCAACAACCAAGGACTTACACACATGCAAACACACTGTGTGAACATGGATATGTATATTCAGAAAACAAGTGGTAATCAAACTGTGCCTTCCAGTGAAATGTGCCTGCGTGTCCACGGAAAGTGTAAACGTACTTTATTTTGCACTTTCCTGGGAGACATCTGTCATGCAGGCACATTATTGTCCTTCACAACCAACTAGCAAAAAGAAGCATATGAAAAATGGAGACATGTTGACAAGTGTAGTCAGTGCCAAGGTACAATACTTATTGACTTGAATCATGCCACCTGTCACTTGGACATCCGTACCATGATGACACAGTTGGCAACACATCTGACCCACTGCCTGTCATGTGGAGTGGCACACATGTCCAAACACAGGACAATGCATTAGCTAATGGGCCTGCAATGTGTCGGGATAAGGAGCACCTGCACTGAGGAGTCACCCTCATGGCAAGAAAGAATGTCCACACAGATGTCAGCACACACAGACCAAACTACGTAGCATCTCGCCCACACACTGGTGGCAAAAATGGATGAGCATGAGCCATGTATTTCCATTTTTGACACATGCTGCAAAGCACAAACATTAAACCCAGCACAACATGACTTGGTCACTGCATGTTGAGTGTCTGTCCAGACAATTATCACACACAGGTCAGACCCGGCAAGGAGACATAAGGTTTGGACATGTAGGCCTTGCCCGCACAAACTCCCCATACCTGAGACAATGTGATTGAGACAGATCCTGAAGTGACACCTCTTAATCTGGGTTCACTATAATGTGCATCAAGAATTCGTAAATGTACTCCACATCACCTCGTGAGGCTGCCAACACATATTTGTGACCAACAACCATCAACAGATAGTTGTACATAGACACACAGACACTGCCCAGTGTGAGGATGCACAAGCAAAATGGGGTCAGCCTGTACAATGGGCACATGTAGCACACTTCAGATAAATACAAATGAGGGCAGGGAACTATGCCACAGAGGCCAAACTATGCTGAACACACTGAGAATGGGCACATGATTCCGAGGTAAGGGCGTCTTAGGGGACTGTAGTGGGAACACTGCTCCATGGTCCTGGAATTATCTGACTGTAACCTGAGCTACTGTCCCGGCACTATGCATATCTCCCACTCATGCACATCATGTCTGAGGCCACAACATTGTTAATGCATGCTGCAAGTCTGTTCACTTGAAAACTCACACACCTATGTTGAGACTCAGTATCATTGCCAACTAATATGGACACCCAAATGACTGTACAGGACAGGGCACAGGCAAGGTATCAACACATGTCTCAGACCCCCCTGCCCTGATGCAGAAAGCAATGTGCACTTGGATTAACTGGCAGCCTAGATGACCATGTGCATGCAATAGTGATTACACACAGACCAGCGAACACATGTCAAGGAGTGGAAGGGAGGAGGAACAGCACTTTTTGACTTTGGGGAACAGGATATGCACTGCACAAATTAACCCTCACTGTGTAGCCAGGCAAATGAGCACTTCCAAAAGCTGGTGACACACAACAAACACACATGTACCTACCCCCTTCCTGCTGCTGCAACTCCTGTAACTGCCTATCCAAGTCAGGGAAGACCACCGCCAGGACACGCTTCATCTGTTGGGTCAGTCGACGGCCCCCGCCGTGCTTATGTGGAGGTGAGTCTTTCAGCTGCCACCGGGCGATCCTCCGGGTCCAGCACTGGATGTCCTGCCAGCGTTTCCTCACCTGGGCGAGGCACCGACTGCGACCCTCCACAGATCTCACGGCCCTGACGGCCTGCTTCCATATCTCCCCCTTGGCGTAGGCAGTTACCTGTGAGGATGACAATGTGAGACAACATCACTACAACTGCTCCATGTCACAGACACACATTTGAACATCTTCAATATGTTGAACAGGGCATAGTATGCTGGCAACAAATTGCACATTTGTCATAGGGACATTAGCCTATGTGGAAGCCCCAATGCACTACATGGCATTGAAAGTACCTAGGTGGCATGAGGGGTGCAACACACTCCATGATCATGGCACACGCTGTGCATCACATGCAACACCAGGCTCATGGACAGCACCTCCAAGCAGTCACATGCTCCAGACCCCTGACGCAACCTCAGCAGAGTACACAAACACACACAGGCACAGATCAATCACCTGCCATTGGCAACAGCGGATACAAACCTCACTCTGCACATGTGCCACTTGCCTGTGGGGTGTCACAGGTATGGTGCTAGCTCAGCAAGTCAAACACTCTGCACGGCTTACTTCTCACATCAGATGGGTGGAGCTGTCGCCTCCTCCATGCAGCTGGGGTGCAACACTCCACATAGACACTCACCGACATGACAAGGAACATTCACACACATCAATGTCCAGGGGGCGTAAACATCATTTGGACACTCTCACCACAGCTCCACTCAACTCACACACATCTGTGGGTACAGTCACCTGTCACACCGGGGGGGCCAGGGAATCACCACTGGACAATAGGACAAAAATTGGCATAAGGATTGGGCAAGCTGAATGGGCCATGCACTATGCACTGAATGTCACAGTAAGCACAATGCAAGTGAGGAGAGCACACAGGAACTAAATCATGCTCTGCATGGGAGACATAAGCCATTCCCCCCCTGGGACCCACGCTAAACAACATTGCATGTCTGTCAGTCCTGGACACAATGCCAGAAGTGACAGTCACAAAAAAGGTGCACAGTCAAAGCTAGTGGAGTCAGCACTCACCTGCTCCCCTGGTCTCCCATACAGGCTGGGGTACTGTGGGAGGATGACATCAAGCAATGCCTCATTCTCCTCATGGGTGAAAGGCTGGGCCCTCTCCACAGACCCTGACATGGTGCCACAGGAATCACAAGCAGCAGCAGTGGTGTCGAGTGTAAGGTAGTGCAGGCAAGTGCCCTCTCATGGGTTCTGGCTGACTTATACCTTGCTGGGCTGTTTCATTTACAGGAGTACAGAGTGATTGGTCAGTCTAATTTGCATCCTACGTTTCCTCCAATCCCTTTAAACATACCCCAGTTAGGGCCTTTGCATGGTTCAAAATTTGAGCATGACGTGAAGTCAACAACCACTTTGCAACATTGTATTTAGTTGCCAACTGCCTATTGCAGGCCACATGATTGAAAATTTGAAGTTGAAAATCGGTATCCATGTCCCTCATGTGTCCCTATGTAATTTAGCTATCCACACACAGGTACGGTGAGTTTCACACATACTCCTACCGCACCAGTTGCACATTGCGGTTGACACGTACGTGTACGACCAGTGTGTACACGTTGGGGTACACACTGGTCGTACACGTACGTCTACACACTGGTAATCCACGTACGTGTACACATTGGTCGTACACGTACGTGTACGACCAGTGTGTACACATATGTGTACAACCAGTGTGTACACGTTAGTGTACACACTGGTAGTCCACGTACATGTACACACTGGTAGTCCACGTACATGTACACACTGGTTGTACATGTACGTGTACGACCAGTGTGTACACGTACGTGGACTATCAGTGTATACACGTACGTGGACGGCCAGTGTGTGCACGTACGTGGATGACCAGTGTGTACACCAACATGTACACACTGGTCGTACATGTACATGTACACACTGGTCGTACACGTACGTGTACGACCAGTGTGTACACGTTGGTGTACACACTGGTCGTACACGTACGTGTACACACTGGTTGTCCATGTACGTGTATACACTGGTAGTCCACGTACGTGTACGACCAGTGTGTACACGTACGTGGACTACCAGTGTGTACACGTACGTGGACTACCAGTGTGTAGACGTACGTGTACGACCAGTGTGTACACGTACGTGGACCACCAGTGTGTACACGTACGTGTATGACCAGTGTGTACACGTATGTGGACTACCAGTGTGTAGACGTATGTGTACGATCAGTGTGTACACGTTGGTGTACACACTGGTAGTCCACGTACGTGTACACACTGGTAGTCCACGTACGTGTACACACTGGTCGTACATGTACGTGTATGACCAGTGTGTACACGTACGAGGACTACCAGTGTGTACACGTACGTGTATGACCAGTGTGTACACGTATGTGGACTACAAGTGTATAGACGTACGTGTACGACCAGTGTGTACACATTGGTGTACACACTGGTAGTCCACGTACGTGTACACACTGGTAGTCCACGTACGTGTACACACTGGTCGTACACGTACGTGTATGACCTGTGTGCACACGTACGAGGACTACCAGTGTATACACGTACGTGGACGACCAGTGTGTGCACGTACGTGGACGACCAGTGTGTACACCAACGTGTACACACTGGTCGTACACATACGTGTACGACCAGTGTGTAGACGTTGGTGTACACACTGGTCGTCCACGTACGTGTACACACTGGTCGTCCATGTATGTGTATACACTGGTAGTCCACGTACGTGTACGACCAGTGTGTACACGTACGTGGACTACCAGTGTGTCCACGTACGTGGACTACCAGGGTGTAAACGTACGTGGACTACCAGTGTGTAGACTTACGTGTATGACCAGTGTGCACACCAACGTGTACACACTGTTCGTACACGTACGTGTACGACCAGTGTGTACACGTACGTGGACTACCAGTGTGTACATGTACGTGGACTACCAGTATGTACACGTACGTGTATGACCAGTGTGTACACGTATGTGGACTACCAGTGTGTAGACGTACGTGTACGACCAGTGTGTACACCAACGTGTGCACACTGTTCGTACACATACGTGTATGACCAGTGTGTACACGTACGTGGACTACCAGTGTGTAGACGTACGTGTACAACCAGTGTGTACACCAACGTGTACACACTGTTCGTACACTTACGTGTACGACCAGTGTGTACATGTACGTGGACTACCAGAGTGTAGACGAAAGTGTATGACCAGTGTGTACACCAGCGTGTACACACTGTTCATACACGTACGTGTACGTCCAGTGTGTACAAGTACGTGGACTACCAGTGTGTACACCTACGTGTACACACTGCTCGTACACGTACGTGTACACACTGGTAGTCCACGTACATGTACACACTGGTAGTCCACGTACGTGTACACACTGGTAGTACACGTACGTGTGTACGGTCCGTACACACACCTGTACTCCGGCGGGAACACCAATGTGATGATACAGACCGTTCACACGCCCTCAGAGCGTGTGTACGGTGCGTTTCACAGCTTACACAGGTGATAGGAGGCACACACGAATGGAATGGAGGTGTCAGACTTGTGCACGGCTGTCCATCAAGTCATAGTCATTGCAGAACTACATGTGCAGGGCCTAGGTGTGTCAGGCAGTGATGTGGCACATGTCTCCTCATGTTTTAGCACAATACATGTGTGATGACCTGTGTACACATGTCATGTGTGATGGGGCAGTATGTGGCACACTTCCCCTTCCCACTTTGCACATGTGTGCATGTAGTACAAACGTGTCAAGCACTGCATCACTGATATGGCACAGTCACCAACACCCGCACATGTCCCCTGATGCCAGGGACAGGGACACTAACACCTGACATCTAAGTACCAGCGTGCCCCGATGTGACTATGTCCTGTGTGTGTCATGTGTTCCCATGAGCTTGCTGTTGTTGTTCCATCAACTGCATCTGCTGTTGCTGCATCCAACATGTGTCTGTGTGTAGATGGGCATGGCACACATATACGCACACCATGCCACATGTGGATTCACACGTTACGTGTGTCTGAATGCTTCAAAGATGAGTTTATGACATGAGGACATATCTGCGCCGTATCCATGTCTGTGTTTTCATTTTTCACGTGTACCCCTTCATCGCTTTGTGTATGATCTCTACATTTCCAATGATATGTGACCTGTGCGTCTAGATTGCCACCAGCAGTCTGTATGAGATGACATCCTTCAAATGTAGATATGTGGATGTATGTCACTCCTGTGATGTCTCTGGCTGTTCACTTACACTGGCCCACAGCTATTTTTGGGCCATTTAATGTAGAACTTGACTATCAACAGGTGTAGCTGGCTTGTCGTAGGAGTATCACCTGGCTGGCATACGTGTCCTGGATGTATAGCTCAGCCCTGACTCTGTATTTAGCAGATGTGCAGTAGCAGTTGAGCATGTGCTCAGTTCATTGACATTGATGTGGTTAGGTAGTCACTCTTCCTTATTCCTTCAAATTTTCTGCAATGCATCGCCTCTCCCCCGACCAATGCCAGACTTGGCTGCCATGAGGGAACGTGACTGCATAAGACGTTAGTGCTTCTCACAACAGTTGATTGAGAACTTGACCGCAAAGCTTGAACAATACCTCCAACCGCGACACAGGTATCCTACTGCGCTGACCCCCAAGATGAAGGTGATGGCAGCCCTACATTTTTTTGCCACCGGTACGTTTCAATTCACCATAGCTGATGTGGGTGGCATGTCACAGACCATGTTCAGCCGTGTCCTGCATGATTTTTTAGAAGCCATGTTGGAGCACCTGGATGAATTTATCCATTTTCCAACTCGTGAGCAGTTGACAGGTGTCAAGGGTGAGTTCTATGCCCTGGAAGGGATGCCCCATGTCATTGCGTCTATTGATGGGACACATGTGGCTTTGGTACCACCACAGGCACAGGAGGTCGCCTATCACAACCGTAAACATTACCACTCTATAAATGCCCTTGTGGTGTGTCTTGCTAACATGCTGAATTCCCATGTCTGTGGACGTTTTCCAGGGTCAGCACACAATGCCTACATCATGAGGCGTAGCAGGGTGCCAGAAATGATGATGCAGCTGCACAACGAACGAGCATGTCTTGTTGGTGGGTATACTCTGTTTGTCCTCTGTTTTGCGCTATTTTTGTATCTTACGGCATCTCCTGATCCACTTCTTTACATGATGTTTCCATGTAGGGGACTCTGGCTTTCCCAACATGCCATGGCTGATGACGCCCCTCCGCAACCCCAGAACAGCTGCAGATCATGTTACAACAACGCACATGGGCAGACCAGGCGAGAGATTGAGAGGACATTTGGCCTCCTGAAGAGCAGATTCCGGTGCCTTCACAAGACAGGCGGGTCCCTCCCATATGCACCGGTGAAGGCCTGCAAGATCTTCCTTGTGTGCTGCATGCTGCACAACATGGCAGTGGAGAAGGCTGTACCACTCATCCTGGATCCGGATGAGCAGTAACAGCCACCCGTGGAGGATGAAGGGCGTGGTCACGAGGCAAGTGACGATGAGGAGGAGGAGGAGGATGACATCCGCCGTCAGCTCATACGCAACTTCTTCTCATAATGGTGAGTCCATGGGTCTGAGTGTGCACGCCTGGAACCTTGTGTGGCATGAGTTGCAATGTGTGTGTCCAGCTGGCTGTATGCTAAGTGACTTAGATGTGGGTTCAGATGTGTCACTCGAGTGATGATGTCCTTCCACACATTTTAGCTTAGACACTCAATTGTAATATAGCATGGTGACACACTTATTCCTGTAGAGTAAATGACCATGCATGCGGATGACAATCTCTTCCCTGACTTCTTGTGTGTCTGTCATACCCAGGTAGTTTTGCATGCTGTCTGCTCGTGTCATCATTGGGCTCCCGCTATTCCTCATGAGTATTGCAACGTGTGCTGAATCAGCGTCCCATGCACGGACATGGGGATAAGTCTATTTGGTTAAGGATTGCTGCACGGCATTTTGGTGTTGGTAGGTGTTTGTAATGTGTGGGCACTGCTCCTGTGCATGTTGTGTTACTATACATACATGTCGACTCACCATGGGGCACATGACATGTTGCATGACTCCCATGTATTGATAGTCACCCTTCGTAGCAGTCATCTGTGATGGGACTGTGGATTCTGATGAAGGCATCAATGTGTGTACAACTTACCTCTGAAACATACGGGATGCTACGGGTGTACATAGTGTGGGACATCCCCATTAGAGGATAAATGGGGAATTGAAGCCCCTCCGTGTGCAGCAGGGGGTGTTTGGCTCACACACTTCACTTGTGTGCCAGTTCAATGGATTTACAGCATCTGTGTTGTTAAGGGGGTGTCCAGTGTAGGTCCCACATGTTCTGCAAAATGACCTGTGAGTCTGTTCATATTGATGCATTTCCCTAGGTGTGAACCTGAGTAATAAAGGTGTACCTCACCCTCCAAGGTGCCTCATCTCTGTCAATGCTGGTTTCTTGCCACTTTGCATGCGGCATCTCTGGCATAGTTTGTAAAGGATTGGGCATATGAGTCTATGTGTAGTTTAGCAACATGCATGCAGTTCTTCAGGGATTACAATATCCATTGTGCATGATGTCCATGGTTGTGTATGTATTTGGGCATGTTGGTTGCCACAACAGACCATCAACACCTGCTGAGGGTGTGTATCCTGTGCGCAGCTCGTCCTTCAGTTTAATGATCCGGTGTCAGTCATCTTTGGGGATTGTACATCCATTGTCTCTGGGTGTGCCATGGGAAACCAGACACTCCTCCTTTACATACGCCTGTTGCAGTAGTCCTTTCTGACATCCTTGTCTTTGTGTGCAACTAGTGGCATAGTTTCCAGGTCATGCCGCCTGCTGCTGCAGCCCCTGCAGCGAGGGCACAGAGAGTTTACAGATTCGGCAACACACACAACTCAAAGATGCTCCTCCCTTCCTCCCTCCACCCATTCATTTGTCTGGCCTCAGCTTGTCTGTGCCCCTGTTGCGCCCACGCGGTGCCAAAGGCTGGACCGTCAGCACATGCAACGTGCACATTGCATGAACCTCATGTCCTTACATGACCCACATCACACTACAGTCTGATGTTGCGGCCACCCTCCAAGCATTGTCCATCCAAGGAGCTACCGCCTGCTCTCAGGCATACCCTAGGTGCACACACGACACCTTTGCATGATGATTGTGCAATTCCAACTGCCTACACAGCGCTGCCCCGCCTTCTAGGCCCTGTCACACCAACCAGGTAATGTCCCTCCTACTCCCCACCGGCTCCGTACACCAGCGAGGCCAAGGGAGTGGGACTCAAGCCTTCAGCTTGTAGTATAGTGGCGTAATCTGGCACATGGCCCAGGTATCATCTCTCAGCGTGTCAATCCTGTCCTAGATATCTGAGCTGGTTGTGTTTGTGTTAGATTTTGCAGTTGTCACAGAAGGGCCTTGTGCTGTGTACAGCAGGGCCTAGTGTCAGCTAGCTACCTTGTCAGTACGTTGCCAGTCCCTGTGCATTGTGCATGGTGCATGGGTATGTACCTGGGCCATATGGGCTGCGGACATTGGTGTCTGTTTCAGAGTTGTACAATATGTTTAGTGATCCCCACCCTCACAGCATCCGGGACATCCTGTCTTGGGTTTGTGGTTTGTGTAGGCTGAGACATGGCATGGCCTTGCTTTGTAAATGGGGCATACTCATGTTAGTGGCCTGAGCATTGTTTAGAGTGTGGTTGTGTCAGGTGAGGGCTTGAGGGTAGGTGAGTGCATTTGTTGTAGTTGGGGTGTGGATGCCATTCCCCCATGTTACGTGAGTTGTTTGCGTACTCACCAGGCTCTCGGACTCCTTCGACTCCATGTACTCCCACCGGCGGAAGCAGGGCCATCACCTTCTCCTCCCAGGGATGGTAATGTACCGGTCTGTGGGGCAGCCCACCTCCTGTGATGTTACTCTGGGTGTATTCCTCATTCATTTTGCGCTTGACTGCCCTGCGCAGATCGTGCCACCTGGCTTGACATTCATTCCTGGTCCTTCTGATGGGCGCAACAGCATTCACACGATCGACGATCCTCTGCCACAGGCTAGTTTTTTGGGATATGCTGGTCTGTCTGACCAATGTTCCAAACAGCTGTGGGTCGACTCTGATGATTTTGTTGACAAGGATGTCCAGCTCCTTCATTGTGAACTTTGGATTCTTGTCTGTGGGCATGGTGTGGGGTGTGGGTGTGGATGGTTGTGGGGGTGTGGGTGTGAATGTGTAGGTGTGTGTGTATGTGTAGAGGGGGTCTGTGTGAAGGAGGTTGTGTGAAGGTGTGTGAGTTAAGGTGTATGGGTGCAGTTGTTTGTGTGTGATGTCTGTCAGCAGTGGGTCTGTTGCAAAGGCTCATGGTTTGTGTTTGTGGGCCCTTTTTATTGGTCCATTTGTGGGTGGGGCTGTGTTTGAACTTTTGGTGGGTGTGTTATAAGAGGTGGTTGTGATTTTGGGCCTCTGTTTGACTGTTTGGATGTGCCATGTCAGTCTTTTAGTTGTTTTTTGTCCTGCAGACATGTTTTGTGGTGTTGTGCGAATCGAATTGACGGTCCTTGTGCTGTTTTACAGTGTCCTGGTTCAGTACGAGTCTTTTTCGCGTAGGTAAGGTGCATCCATGGCTATGTTGTTGTACAGTGTTCACATGTGCAATGGTGTTGTACCACTCATACATACGCGATGCTGGGGTATGGTGTTGGGGTACGGTGCGTCCAAGTATGGGGCTGGGGTGCGGGGTACGGGGTGTACATACGCGGGTGCTGTGGTGGGGGTACGGCGCTTACATTTGCATGTGCTGGGGTATGGCGCGTACATGGGGGATGCTGGGGTATGGTGTTGGGGTATGGTGTGTCCGAGTACGGGGCTGGGGTGGGGGGTACGGCACTCACATACACATGTGCGTGGGTGGGGTATGGCACGACCATACGCGGGTTCTGGGGTACGGCACGTACATGCGCGAGTGCTGGGGTGGGGGTACAGTGCGTACATGCGTAGGTGCTGGGATGGGGGTACGGCGCGTACATATGTGGGTGCTGGGCTGGGGGTTATGGCGCGTACATGCGTGGGTGCTGGGGTGGTGGGTACGACCCGTACATACGCGAGTGCTGGGGTACGGCGTGTACAGGCGCGGGTGCTGAGGTGGGGGGTCCGGTGCGTACATACGCGGGTACTGCGGTATGGCGTGTACATGCACGGGTGGGGTGGGAGGTCTGTACGACTCGTACCCTGGGCCCAAGTGTACCGGGGTAGTGGTCGTACAAAGTTCGCTCCGTATGGGACGTTTTCCATATGCTTGGGGATTCGGAACGCCGGTACGGATCGGACTTGTGCGCTCGGACTTCAGTTTTACGACTCGTACGTAAATCTGTCCGGGGACGTCTCGTAGACTTTTCCTGAGGAAATTCGTATGTAATTTAACGGTATGAATCGTACTTTTCCGTTTGTACGGGACTTGTACGACTCATACGTAAAAAAATACGGATACGAGTCGTACGGGAAATATTTTTACCGGATCGGAATCGGCACTATAATGCCCTTTTAACTCTATGATGGTAGAAAAGAAAGGCGTAGTGTATGTACAAGTATTGATTCCAAATTTACAAGCATAACAGGTGCTACACTTGTAAAAACATTTTTTCGAAACCAACCAACTGGTTTTATTGTCCAGTACTAGTCTGGTTTTAACCAAATCATTATGCATAGAATATGCTTTTCTAAAAGTAAAAGTGGGTTTATCTGGGAGCCCTATTTTCAATGTACTGTCAGTTAGTACTATAGGCCATTGTTTCATAATTATGAATACCTCCTTTGTCACTTTTATTAATGAACCACTGAAGAGTTATTTTTTAAATTTATATATATCTATATCTATATTCACTGAAAAAACCAAAGGTTTCACACACGTTATAGTTAGGAATTAGCATTTAAAAAACCTTGGAAATTCACTTAAAAAACCATAGGTTTCACACAAGTTATAGTTAGCTGTACATTTCACTCGTAAAAAAACAATGAAATTCCACGTTATAGTTAGATCAGGTAACTATAACTTGCGCACCCACAATCCACTACTGATGACGTCACATATTACATCGCTCATGACATGGTCAGTGACATCACTCATGACATCACTGATGACATCTGAAATGACACATTGTGCATTGCGGTCGCGCAAGTTATAGTTACCTGATCTAACTATAACGTGGAATTTCATTGGTTTTTTACGATTGAAATGTACAGCTAACTATAACTTGTGTGAAACCTATGGTTTTTTAAGTGAATTTCCAAGGTTTTTTAAATGCTAATTCCTAACTATAACGTGTGTGAAACCTATGGTTTTTTCAGTGAATTTGTACGGTTTTTTAAATGCTAAGTTATCTATTTATTGTTAATTTTTTCGCGCACGGTGCACTTCGCGCACCGTGCGCGCGCTGTGTGCACTCAGGGCGCTTCGCGCACCGAGTGCCCACCTTGCGCATTTCGTACCGTGCACGCCACGCCATTTTTTACAAAATATCAATTGTTTTTTTCTCCCTTGGGGGTCCTTAGATTTATATATTAAATGTTATTGTTAATTCTTTTTTTTTTTTATTCTTTTTTTACCGTACGCGTACGGTAAGCTTACCGTACGCGCACTCCGCAATTTTTAAAAAAAATTATTACATTTATTTTTCATACTTTTTGGTCCTTCGTGAACCCCCTGACGAATGCTAGGGGGTCTGCAACTCTCTTCGTTGCCCCCTTTTCATGTTATCAACCTTTGTTTTTCAGTGCGAGAGACAGAAAATAGCGGCCGATACTTCCTGGTTTCGACCGATTCGAATGTTTACTTTGATCTAACAACCAATCAGAATCGCGCTCGCGCACGTCACCGTACGCGTACGGTAAGCTTACCGTAAGCGCACGGAGCGCGCTTACAGATATATATATTGATTTAAATGCTATTTTCTCAGAAACTACTGAACAGATTTACACCAGACCTACAAAAGGCACTTCCTTGACCTCATGGCTACCTCTCTGCCAAATTACAAGTAATTCTGTTCAGCCGTTCGGGCTGTAGCTGTGTCTAAAGGTCCTATGGAAAATGCATGGGGAAAACGCATTTTGGGACCCCCCTTTTTCTCAGCCCCCGCTTGACGAATCACCCCGAGACTTTCAGGGTTGAAGCAGAGCGTAGCGCACCATTAGTTTTGAAAATTTCGCGAGGATTCGTCAACCGGCGCTAAAGTTATTCAAAAAAGAATTTTGAGATTTCCTATGGAAACATGGTCCTAACTATAACTATCTACTGGCGACCGCCAGTAGATAATCTATATATATCTATCTATATATATCTATCTCTATATCTATATATATCTATCTATATATATATATATATATATATATATATATATATATATATATATATATACATTACCTACTGGCGGTCGCCAGTAGGTAGTTATAGTTAGGACCACGTTTCCATAGGAAATCCGCAACATTCTATTTTGAATAACTTTGGCGCCGGTCGAGGAATCCTCGCAAATTTTTCAAAATAGGTGGGGCGCTACGCTCCGCTCCTTCCCTGAAAGTTTCGGGGGGATTCGTCAAGCGGGGGCTGAGATAAAAGGGGGGTCCCAAAACGCGTTTTTCCCATGCATTTTTCCATAGGACCTTTAGACAGGGCTACAGCCCGAATGGCTGAACAGAATTACTAGAAATTTGGCAGTGAGGTAGTCCTCAGGTCAAGGAAGTGCCTTTTGTAGGTTTGGTGTAAATCTGTTCAGTAGATTCTGAGAAAATAGCCTTTAAATCAATATATATATCTGAGCCAGCTTACGGTGCGCTTACGGTACGCTTACCGTACGCGTACGGTGGCGTGCGCGAGCGCGATTCTGATTGGCTCTTAGATCTTAGTAAACATTCGAATCGGTCGAAACCAGGAAGCGGCGGCTGCCATTTCGTGTGTTTCACTCAGAAAAAAAAGAGTGATAACAAGAAAAGGGGGCAAGGAGGAGAGTTACAGACCCCCTAACATTTGTAAGGGGGTCAAAGAAGGACAGAAAAGTACAAAGAAAACATTTATTGATTTTAAAAAAAATCGCGGGGTACGCGTACGGTAAGCGTACAGTAAAAAAAAAAAGAAAAAAAGAAATGAAATGCAGATTTAAGTGTTTAGATATTAGGGGGCTCTAAAAAGAGCCGTTGTGTTTATGAAGTGATTTTTTTAGTGGTACCTACAAGTAAGTACCGATGCAGAGTCTAAGGGGAAGACTCTGTTCCCTTCATCATTGAAGTGCACACCATCTCCTCTATAAATGTCTTGCATGTCGTAACGCAAGTTGTTGTGGTAAATGGAACCCATACCATAGTCACGGAGGAAAGCAGAAACAGATTTGTTGACGTGCTTTCTTGCTTTGTCAATCTGCGGACAGAAATGATTGGGCCAGTTCCATTTTTGCCTTTGGCATATGTTAGAAAACACAAAGGCAGTTTTAGGGAAAAGTGAAAACAGTTGTGCAAAGGTGTCCTTCATAAGCATTTCCAGACCTACCCCAGTCAAAGTGCCTAGGTCATTGCCACCACAGTGCACTATTATGAGGTCAGGGTGTTGGATGTGCATGAAGGATTTCACCAATGGCATCAATTGGTGCCACTTTAACCCTCTCTGACCAATCCATTTAATGTCTACATTTGGCAAAGCAAGGTCTTTCACCATATCTGTTTTCTCTGCATACTTTTCACTCCAGAAGACATAGCTGTGCCCTACAATCCACACTGTGAACATCTTCAAAGGAGAACTGGATGCACTCAGGAGGTGTCTTTCAGTAGAATGGCAATATGAAAAGAAAGACAGTTTGGAAATGGAGGCATACATATTTTTTTTTTAAAAAAAAGAACTGATTGGCTGTTTCATACCATTCTAGAATAAAAACTAGGCTGTATGTGTAAATTAATAGAAGCATGTTTTGTATTGGTACAGAAAAATGTGTTACCAAAGAACAGTACTATGGATTTGCTGTTAGGTTTGAAAAGTCAAGCACTCTTGCTCTGTGGAATTGAAACATTGTTTGGTGAACTTCTGACCTAACTCCACACAGCAGTGTTCCATGAGCTGTTGCTATGGTAGCAGGCAGAAGTCAAGTTAGGGGAAGGGTACTAGGCAGAAGTCAAGTTGGGGGAAGGGTACTTTTGGAAAAGGGTTGGTTTTCAACCAATAGAAATGTGTGATTACATTTGAAAAAAAGGGGCAAGCACTGAGATTTGAAACTAACATGTATATGTGTGGAAAAAGAGAGGGAAAGTTTGCCATTATCTAGTTCTGCTGAGAGGAGAGAGGTGTAAAGAACAGAGATCCTGGCTCTGATAATCTGCTGTTTGAGTGCCACATTTCTTTCACAACTAACTAATTTTAAAGGTGAGTTTAGAGTTTGAGAGGGGATGTATATGGTAAATTAAGAAATGAATAATAGAAATGGGATTCCTTTTGTTGAAGTTGTGTTTATTATTTTCTGTTTTGGGAGAAATTTAAATGTGAGGAACATGTAAAATAATATGGACTATGTTTTCACGATAAATTAAGGTGTACTGGTATAAAAAAAGAATAGTTTAAGGGTTTGAGGTTGGACAAAGTAATGCAAATACATTCAGCATCACTAAGGCTGGTTGCCCTTGCTGGAGTGTAGGCAGTCACCCAGGTTACAAATGGTGCTGGTCTGAAAAAGCAGTTTGGACATGTGCTTTTTTAAGAATCTGAAAAGTGGATTCATAATGTGTCAGTCTGTAAAAGTGATTATCACTTGCCAAAAAAAAGAGTAGTAAGTGTGCTTTCAAATTGGCAAAGAAATTTCGTTTTGTGACTAATGTGAAAACATGACTCTGTGTGTAAATAGGAATTACAGGCAGAGATTTATTGCGTATTGCTCTGGTGATTTCACAGTTGCATTAGATGGAAAGGGGGAGCCATTTTTTGGTGCAGAAGCAGACTCATAGCACACACCCAGCTGCTTACCATGTGGAATCATGCACAGTATTCAGAAGCAAGTGGGGTTTGAGGTTTCAGTCAGTAATGCAAATACATTCAGCATCACTAAGGCTGGTTGCCCTTGCTGGAGTGTAGGCAGTCACCCAGGTTACAAATGGTGCTGGTCTGAAAAAGCAGTTTGGACATGTGCTTTTTTAAGAATCTAAAAAGTGGATTCATAATCTGTCAGTCTGTAAAAGTGTTTATCACTTGCCAAAAAAAAGAGTAGTAAGTGTGCTTTCAAATTGGCAAAGAAATTTCGTTTTGTGACTAATGTGAAAACATGACTCTGTGTGTAAATAGGAATTACAGGCAGAGATTTATTGCGTATTGCTCTGGTGATTTCACAGTTGCATTAGATGGAAAGGGGGAGCCATTTTTTGGTGCAGAAGCAGACTCTTAGCACACACCCAGCTGCTTACCATGTGGAATCATGCACAGTATTCACAAGCGAGTGGGGTTTGAGGTTTCAGTCAGTAATGCAAATACATTCAGCATCACTAAGGCTGGTTGCCCTTGCTGGAGTGTAGGCAGTCACCCAGGTTACAAATGGTGCTGGTCTGAAAAAGCAGTTTGGACATGTGCTTTTTTAAGAATCTGAAAAGTGGATTCATAATGTGTCAGTCTGTAAAAGTGATTATCACTTGCCAAAAAAAAGAGTAGTAAGTGTGCTTTCAAATTGGCAAAGAAATTTCGTTTTGTGACTAATGTGAAAACATGACTCTGTATGCAAATAGGAATTACAGGCAGAGATTTATTGCGTATTGCTCTGGTGATTTCACAGTTGCATTAGATGGAAAGGGGGAGCCATTTTTTGGTGCAGAAGCAGACTCTTAGCACACACCCAGCTGCTTACCATGTGGAATCATGCACAGTATTCAGAAGCGAGTAGGGTTTTAGGTTTCAGTCAGTAATGCAAATACATTCAGCATCACTATGGCTGGTTGCCCTTGCTGGAGTGTAGGCAGTCACCCAGGTTACAAATGGTGCTGGTCTGAAAAAGCAGTTTGGACATGTGCTTTTTTAAGAATCTGAAAAGTGGATTCATAATGTGTCAGTCTGTAAAAGTGATTATCACTTGCCAAAAAAAAGAGTAGTAAGTGTGCTTTCAAATTGGCAAAGAAATTTCGTTTTGTGACTAATGTGAAAACATGACTCTGTATGCAAATAGGAATTACAGGCAGAGATTTATTGCGTATTGCTCTGGTGATTTCACAGTTGCATTAGATGGAAAGGGGGAGCCATTTTTTGGTGCAGAAGCAGACTCTAGGCACACACCCAGCTGCTTACCCTGTGGAATCATGCACAGTATTCACAAGCGAGTGGGGTTTGAGGTTTCAGTCAGTAATGCAAATACATACAGCATCACTAAGGCTGGTTGCCCTTGCTGGAGTGTAGGCAGTCACCCAGGTTACACATGGTGCTGGTCTGAAAAAGCAGTTTTCTGCCTAATTTCAAAGCATGACTTTGTGTGCACACAGGAATTTTTTTTAGAAATTTAATTTGTGAAGGTGTTATTGTGATTTTCATTTATAGGAAAGGGGTTTATAGTATTTTAAGATTTCTAAAGAACATAAAAAATGTAGTAATATATTTAAATAAAATAAAGGAATTTTTTTTTAGTTTTTTTCAGGTATTGCTGAAGAGCAGTGAACAAAATTTAAGATGCCTACAAAATCCAGAGTAAAGAAAGACCACAAAAAAAACCTATATTTGAAGACAACTGGAGGACCTAAGTTAGTTGGAGATGCTCATGTTGGGAAAAAGAAAAAATCTTCTGGTAAGCAAACAAAAGATTTTTTAAAGAACATATTCAAAAAAAGGAAAAATGTACAAAATGTCTGTACTGGAAAAAATGTTTTCAATAGAACAGGAGAGGAAAAAATTGAGCATTTAGTTAATGCAAATATACCTTCTGCAACTAAAAAGATAAACTTAAACAGAAAAACAGCGTTTAAAGAGATACGTAGAAAAATGTTTCAGAGAAGAGTTATGTCCAATTTGATAAAGGATGTGAAGAAATATAAGCAAAAGGCTAAGTTTTATAAGAGAAAAAAAGAAATTGAAGCCATTGCAGCAAAGGCATTAGAATTAAAAAGGAAACTATTCATTTTAATTTTGAATAGGATGCGTACATTAGATAAAATGGTTAATGTACTGAAATCACAAAGCAAAAGGAAAAGAGTAGTGAACAGAACCAACTTTTGTAAAGTGTTTTTAGGAAAATGGATGCATAGTTCAAGTAGTGAACCTTTTTTTAATGAAGAGAGCTATTTTCAAAGTAATAGTTTGCTGCATGCAGTTGACACCAGAGGTCGTGCTTACGAAGTGAAAAATGGTTGCATAATGGAGAAGGAGATAATGGTTCCAAGAGATGAAGTACAAGTGATGGCGGATGAGGCTATGGGGAGACGTCCTAAAGCCCCAGTGTACACTTGGAATTGTAGTAGTATTTGCACTGTGCGTCAGGAATCTATTGATAAATTTCGTGAGTTTCTAAGAGAATATAGTAAAAAAAAGTGTAAAACAGAAGATTAAGGTGCTTCAAAGTCTGGATCCATGCAGAGTGAGAGAGAATACTGGTTTGCAGGGTCATTCTCTGGCTTGTCTATCTAGAAAAGTGTGTAATAGTGTTTTCCATCATTTTAGGATGCTGGCTGTTCATCATACTGAAATGAGAAAGTTTGTGAGACGGTTGTATTTTGCTAAAAGTCCAGCAATAAAGTTAGATGAATTGAATAGGGCTCTGTTCCGTGGAACGGTATCAGATGTAGAGAAGGTTGTTGATGAAATTCAGTTTTGTTACTTTGGTCCTGAACAAAACAGTGCAGAAAAGGACACAGTAAATGAGGAAGAAGTGGAAGAGAATGTAGAACCCTCTGTAAGTAAGACATTTAATGATCACATAACAAAATTTACAATAATCTCTAATGAAAGACCAAATATTACTTGTATTTGTTGCCGCAGAACTCATTATAGAAAACAAACTAGGAATGTTGATCTCTACAGAAAAAGTGAAAATGAAGATAATTATAAGTGGAAGGATTTTGCCACATATATATTTCTTTAAAATTGTTTTGAATTGGGTGAAGATCAGCGTATTTGTAAATACTGTTACAACAAGTTAGAGGAAAATAGAATGCCGACCAGAGCTGTACATAATAATTTAGAATTGGATGCTATTCCTGCTGAACTTTCTGAATTAAATACATATGAGTCTATACTCATTCAATGTGTTCATCCGTTCCAGACCATAGTACGTATGGAGCCCAAAACTGGTAAATTACCTCCTTCAGATTTACTGAGAGGTTTAAAAGGTAGAGTGGTGTATTTGCCCTTGGATTTGTAAAAAAATATGGAAACTATTGATGTGGATACTTTGGAAACTGAACCAATAATTATTCTGGTTAATGGTGTACCTACAAAGAATAAGAAGATTTGGCAGGAGCTGGTAGATGTACGGAAAGTACAAAGAGCAAATTTGTATTTGAAAAGGAATAACAAATGGTATGAATCAATTTATATAGAAGAAGAAGAAGAAGAAGAAGATTTACAAGAAGACACAGAAACACCAACTGGACAAATTGAAAAAGTGGACAAGTCAAAGGAAGAAGAAATTTATGAACATTTTAGCATACATCCTCTTCATTCAAAAGAAGCTATGGGAGACAATATTGTTCTATTTCAGATGAAGAAAGCAAAAGGAACTCCCGTGAGTGTATGGGAGGAGAGCTTGGAAGCTCGATGTTTTCCCCAGCTGTTTCCTAAAGGAAAAGGAGGACGATACGATGAACGTCCGGAACAGATTCCAGCTTCTGAGTATCGGACTACAAGACTATATGCTGAAGATCCCAGATTTCGACAAATTATTCCTTATTTGTTCCATCTTTTATTTGAAAGCGACTTGTCTGCATTGTCTTATGCAGTAAATCACATTTTAAAAAGTGGAGTACATTTACAAAATGTGTCTGCTAAGGATTTTATGGAGAAAGTGCAGCACCGAGATGATCATTTGGAAACACAACTGATCAATCTGATGGCTTGTCAGCGTGGGACAAATGAATATTGGTACCGACGCCATGGTGAATTAAAATGCATGTTACGGAATTTAGGAACACCAACATGGTTCGTTACCCTAAGCTGTGCGGAGTACGCTTGGGATGATTTACTGGATTTTCTACGAGAGGCAAATTCAAACATTAAAAACATCGAATACAAGACAGCAGGAGAACTGTGCTCCGGTTAATGTTTGCAGATATTTCAATCATAGATTTGAGGCTATGATGTCGTTCATCTGCAATAAAAAAAATCCACCTCTAGGAGAAGTAGTGGATTTCTTTTGGAGAAAAGAGTACCAGGCAAGAGGTGCTCCTCATATTCATATGCTGTTGTGGATCAAGGATGCCCCAAAGTTTGGAACAGATGCTGATGAAGCAGTGTTATCTTACATTGAAGAATATGCAACATGTGCTATACCAAAAAGCACAGAAGAGAAAAAGTTAAAGGAGCAAGTTTTACGTTTCCAAAGTCATCGGTGTGGAAAATACTGTCGACGGAAATACAAGAGCAAAGATAAATACTACACTAAATGTCGATTTGGATTTCCTAGACCTGTTCTTTCAAATGGAAGAGTAAACAGTTTTATGTCATCTGTGAGACATACTATCACAAGAAAATCACCTAAGAATACCTACAACCTTAAAAGAAAAGAAGAATCAAAAAATATAAATGACTACAACCCAGTCATTTTATCCATGTGGAACGCTAACATGGATATACAGTATGTAGCTGACAATTCCATTGCTGTTGCTCGATATGTAACGTCTTACATTACGAAATCAGAAAAAACAGAATTGAAGGAAATGTGGGAAGAGATTTCTCACGAGAAAACTGTCAGTAAGAAGCTGTACAGTTTCAGTTTGAAGATGTTATCGCATCAAGAAATTGGATCCTACGAATGTTCAGATAGGTTATCTTCTGCAAGTCTCTACTCGAAATCAAGAAGAATAATTTGGGCAAGTTTAGGCCTTGCAGCAATGAGAAATCGGGTACTGAAATCTGTTGGAGAAATTGAATATTTGGCCGAAAATGACCCAGAAAGTAAAGATATTTTGAAATCAAACATGTTGGACACATATTATCCCAAGAGAAGTCATCATCTGGAGAACATGTGTCTCTATGAAGTGCTGCAGAACTACATTTATTCACGGAAAGCCACAGAAGACATCAACAATGGAAAATATAAAGTCATTGGTGAGGAAGGATGTTTGGTGAAGCAAACAAAAGGAAGTTTGATAAATCACAGGAAGCTGAGTTGCGACACTACTGACAAAAAGGAATTTTACTACTTGGCTCTTTTACAGCTGTTTAAACCATGGCGTACAGAGGATGAACTACTGGGAGAATTTCAAAGCTATGAAGATTCTTTTAATGCTTGCAAAGACAGCATACAATGCAGTACATTCTCAACTTATCTGCAAATGTTAAATGAAGAAATTGAACAGGAATTGCAGCAGAAATAGCTAGAAACAGTTCTCAGGACAGCCAAAGTTCAGGAACACTCAGTCAAGATCCCCTAGGACAACCAATCGTTGAAATTGAAGCATCAATAGCCATGAATGAAGTGGAAACGGCTATGAATCAAGCTCAAGAAGAATTTATAGACTTACAAAATTTGGAAAGACAACCGAACGAAGAGCAGCAACAAATTTATGAAGAGATCAGAAACAAAATTGATCACGGATTTCTACATGAAAAAAAAGAGTGCTCATGCACATCATTTCATCCAATCAGGATGTATGTAAGCGGACAAGCTGGAACTGGAAAAAGTTTCCTTATAAAAGTCATCAGAAGCTACCTACAGCAAAAAACGGATTCTACTTTGTCTTGTGTGGTTACTGCTCCAACTGGGTTAGCAGCATATAACATAAAAGGAATCACTTTACATCGTTTGCTAATGTTACCAGTGGAGCATGAGAACAAAATACAATACAACAAGCTAACTGGAGAAGGATGCTTGGAAGTTTCAAGAGTATTGAAGAAGATGCAAGTTCTCATTATTGATGAGGTGAGCATGGTATCAAACTTAATGCTTGCCTTTGTGCATTTAAGAATGCAGCAAATTCTGAAGACAGACTATGACGTGTTATTTGGAGGAAAACACGTCATAGTTTTTGGAGATCTTTTGCAACTTACTCCAGTTAAAGGACAACCAGTGTTTAATACTGTGACACATGAAGACACAAAGAAGTCATTGGGAAGCATCGGTAATACAAATATTTGGTCCTTCTTTGAGTACAAGGAACTTACTACTAATATGAGGCAAGCAAACGATGAAGAATATGGAAGTATTCTGAAAGATATCAGGATTGGACTACTCACAGAAGCTGGCAAAAAAGCATTACAGAGTCGGCTGCTACATAATTTATTTCCAAAGGAAGAAAAAGTTGCAGAGAAGATATACAAGAACATTGCAGAAAAGAAAAGTGTCATCTGCTTAATGCCAACTCTACGTGAATGCTCAATATTCAATGAGGAGCTTTTGAAAATGGAAAAGGAAGATATCAGGAAATTGGAAGCAGTGGACAAAATTGAGGATGGAAGAATTACTGTCACATTAACAGGCACACTGAAAAATAAAATGGATTCACTAGAGAAGAACATTTCCAAAACAGCTGGATTAGAAAAAAATCTATATGTTTGCATGAACTGTAGAGTATTTTTAAGGAGAAATTTGGATGTTGAAAAAGGTTTAGTTAATGGAGCTATGGGAAGAGTTGTGGGTTTTATTAATTATCAGAAAAAAGATGGAATTGAATGTTTAAAAATAAAATTTGATCAGATAGAAGAAGTTAAAGACATTTGTCGTTGTTCAGTTCGTTTCATGCTTGTGAAAGATTTATATGTACGTAGGAAGCAGTTTCCGTTTTCTCTAGCATATGCTGTAACTATTCACAAGTCTCAAGCATTGACTGTAGATTGTGCATTTGTGAACATTGGTTCAACTGTGTTCAAAGAAGGTATGGCATATGTTGCTTTGTCACGAGTGAAAACATTATCAGGTTTATTCATGATAGACTTTGATGATTCAAAAGTTAGTGCTGATACAAATTGTGTAAAGGAGTATAATAGATTAAGAAGAAGCTATGCTCCTCATTTAGGTCAGTATCCTGTGTTGGAGAAACGTGTAGTTTCTCGTAAAAGGAGAAATGAGAATATCTGTAATGAAGATGTAGAGAGGAGGAAAAAAAAGAGGAGTGATGTAATTGCAAGCAAAAAGAATAAGGAAAATGAAGAACAGGTTGTAGGATGTCATTTTGAAAATAGCTCTGGTGTCAACTGCTACGCAAATGTAGTGCTGAATGTTGCATTTTATCTGGAAAGTTTGCAAGAGCAGATAATAGTAAATCAGGGGAAAAGATTCTGTTCTGTGCTGAGTCTCCTTTTTGAAAAGCTGAGTAATGATAAAACTCAAATAGAAAGTGCTACTGAAATTAGAAAACTTTTAGATGTATGTTCAGGACGAACACAGTTTTCTCAAAATGTACAGCAAGACGCACAGGAATTCTTGATGTATTTTCTTCAGGTACTGGAAGAAGAAGGGGTTCCCATTGAAAATTTATTTGGTCTCTCTTATAAATGGGAACATAGTTGTGAAAACTGTTATAATATATGTGGCTCTAATGTTGATAATGAAAGGTTTATTTATTTAACATTGCCAGAGAGTAAAACAGTCACTTTTGCTAAACTAGTTAAAGATGCTAATCATAGCATGCAATGCGGTGAGTGTAAATCTGACATGTTTTCAACATTAATTTTAAAGGAATACGGACAGTATGTAATTTTAATGATGCAACGATATAGAGCTGATGGTTCAAAATTGGATACTTTAATAAAGAAGTTTACAGGACAGCAATTATCAATTTCAGGAAAAACTTTTGTAACAGTTGCAATAATTTTCCATGATGGACCTACTGTAACTTCTGGTCATTACACAGTTTATCTTAAATGTGAAAAAGGTTGGACACTGTGTAATGATTCCCAATTGATTTTTAAGCAACGTTTGCCTTTTGATTTAGCAAATTCCTATCTAATCTTCCTGAAACCTAAATTTTAGAGAGATTTGGCAACATCTGGACAAAACAATTTTACCATTTTATTGGATTACCATTGGAATTTACAAATAAAAAGATTTTACAAATTATCATTTGGCCTAATGGAAAGGTAACCAATTGTAATGTGGAATTTTTCCATTTTTTAATGAAACTTTGGAAAACCAAAAATTTAGAAAAAATCGGTAACATCTGCACAATTTAAATTTTGGAATGTTATTGGATTGCCATTGGAAATTTTTTCAAAAAAGATTTTTAAAATTACTATTTGGCCATGCGGAAAGGTAAACAATTCTATTGTGGACTTATTTAATTATTAATAAATCTTTCGGAAACCAAAATGTTACAGAGAATCGGTGAGATCTGTACAATTTAAACTTTAGTTTTTTATTGGATTACCATTGGAAATTTAATCAAAATAGAATTTTAAAATTACTATTTGGCCTAAAGGAAATGGAACCAGATGTATTGTGGAGTTATTTGAGATATATTATTGTGATTATACTTCTGAAACAAAAATATCAGACGGTATTTTAAAGAAATAAGTATTGATATTAGATGATATTTTTTAAGAATATTATGCATTTCTATAAAGTTATGTTTATGCAAAAAGAGATTGTGGGCTTTTTTAAAACAATCTTTGAGATTGTTAATTTTTTTTTTGCCCGCTGTTAAATGATGAATGCAATTGCTTTCACAATTTATAGTGAAATGCAATATATTCTGAAAACAGCAAAAATAAGGCAAAAATATTTTTTGAAAAATATGTAAATATGTGTACTGTATTATAAAATGTTTTATTAAATATTAATACTTTTTTCTTTTTTTTCAGATTGAGATAGAAAATTTTCGAAAACTAGAACCATTTTGAAAGCAATTTAATTTTTTTTTAATGAATAAATATTTTTTTGAGTGGGTATGGTAAGTCAATAATATCATGGTCCCTTTTTTCCACTTCTCTACAATCACATTTTCAGTTTTTCATTGTAGTCTCTCAAGGACCTTGTAATGTGATAATTGATTTTTAGTGTTTTTAAAAAAAAAAAAAAAAAAATTAAAAAAAGTTTTTAAAAACATATATAAAAAATAGATGAAAGGTAAGGTTGGCTCTTAAAAGAGCCGTTGTGTTCATGCAGGGACAGAGGAAAGAAAGAATGGGAATATTAGACGGTACGACAAGTGTGCTGATCTATTTTATTGTTCACTAGGGAAATACTGGTCTCCCTATAACAAATTAGATCATGACAAGTGGCGCATCGTATTTCAACCCTCAGAAACCGAGGGTTAGTTTCCAGAGGACCAGAAAAAGGAGATGCTCCCCCCACAGATGAAGGGCTCACCTGACCTGCAGAAGAAGGACTCGGCACTGCAGATGATGGTCCAGGCTGAGCTGCTGTGGATGTGCTTGGTTGATTTACTGAAGGGTTACCTTCAGTAAGTCGAGCATGTGTCCTTCTGTGTACATCCTTAAGGTGTCTCATCATGGTGTGATTCCCGAAGGAATACTTCCTGTCGGGATTCCCTCTTGAAAGTACACGGCCACACAGCTTACAAGTCACTAAGGGTGCATTTACCTTTTGCTGGCCTTCTGGAAAAGAAAAATACTCCCATATGTAAGAGGTCTTTTGTTTCCTCGCTCTCTGCCTCAAGGTAGTGCTGCTAGCCTCACTCTCTGAAGGGCTCTGCTGTTCTGCCATCGTATCACAAAGACAACCCAGCTCCTTCTCCTAAGGGATCACAAGCAGAAATGAGGGGAATGGGTGTGGTGTAGGAGAGTTCTAGAACTGAAAGTAGTTTCAACCAATCAAAAGTTTTGTTTCATGATCACATGACCTACCGTACGCTTACGGTACGCTTACGGTGCGCTTACGGCAAAAGTACGCATGCGCGTAAAAAAGACACGCGCTCGCGCGCATGCGCAAAACAGGCACGCCCCTTCACTTCCGCGTAACGTGCGCGTGCAGCGTACGCGTTACGCGCTATGCGCGCGTGACGTGCGTCTACGCAAATTGCGTAAATGAACGCAAACAGCGTAGAAATCTAACGTAATTACAGCAAGACGTGCGCTTACCGTACGCGCACGGTAAAAAAAATAAATAAAAAAAAAATGTATTGCTAATAAATTTTACCTGTTTATTTTAAAAAAATTGTCAAATAAAAACATATTGTAGAATTTTTAAAATTTAACCATAGTCTTTAAAAAAGGATAGACAATTAAAATAAAAAGAAGAAAAAAAAAAATTTGCATTTAAAAAACCTTGCAAATTCACTGAAAAAACCATGGGTTTCACTCACGTTATAGATAGGAATTAGCATTTAAAAAACCTTGCAAATTCACTGAAAAAACCATGGGTTTCACACACGTTATAGTTAGGAATTAGCATTTAAAAAACCTTGCAAATTCAGTGAAAAAACCATAGGTTTCACACATGTTATAGTTAGCTGGACATTTCACTCGTAAAAAACCAATGAAATTCCCCCGTTATAGTTAGTTCAGCTAACTATAACTCGCGCGCCCGCAATGCACTACTGATGACGTCACATATTACATCACTCATGACATGGTCAGTGACATCACTCATGACATCACTGATGACATCTCAAATGACATCACTGATGACATTATCCTTGTGACAGAGTGGTAGACCTCCTCTCACCCTAATATAACCTTTGATACAAACATTCAAAAATAGAGACTGACAATTTTCAAAAAAATGGACATACCAATAACAGTTACAACAACCTATTCAGTAATTCTAAGATCCACATACACATCCACTCATCCACCAACAATCCTATACAGTCACTCATACATGTACTCACACATCATATGTACTCATACACCTAAACATCCTGTAACACAATGCCACTCATCCATAGAGTTACTCACACACATAGTCACTCATGCTAATACAGAATCAAACATCCATTTACTTTCATATACAGTTATACACACACCACCACACTTACTTTTACAGAAACTTACACATACTTAGTCTTTTAAACAATAACTTATAGAAACACATACTTATTCATACAGAAAGTCTACCAATCTCTCACTCTCACATATACTCACTTATAAACACCAATAGTCACATATACTAGTTTAAAACATATGTAGTTACTTATGAAGACACTATTGAGACAGTCATTCACTCACTAACACACCCATGCACACACTCATCCACCCATACAGTCCTGCACACATGCTGTCTTCAACACATACAAACAGTGAGTCACTCATTCATGCATCTATGCACTACGTAATACCCCCCACCGCACCATGAAGACACTCAGACACTCATACTGATACTCAAAAAACCAACTAATAACCTATATAGACACTCATGTAGCTACTCACCAACCCATGCAGCCACTTATATACAAAGTGAGAGACTGATACAGGTATTTACACATTTAAACATTACTCACTTAGCCATGTATTCAAAAAGATACACTTAATCAGTCAGTAATACAATCAATTTTTCAAAAACAAATCATCAATTTAGACACTTATATACTCATTTATTCTTCCATCGACCTTGAAATATACATATATTAAACATATTTAATTTTCAGAAAAACACACATTCACTGGATGATGTCATCAGTGATGTCATTTGAGATGTCATCAGTGATGTCATGAGTGATGTCACTGACCATGTCATGAGTGATGTAATATGTGACGTCATCAGTAGTGCATTGCGGGCGCGCGAGTTATAGTTAGCTGAACTAACTATAACGGGGGAATTTCATTGGTTTTTTACGAGTGAAATGTCCAGCTAACTATAACATGTGTGAAACCTATGGTTTTTTCACTGAATTTGCAAGGTTTTTTAAATGCTAATTCCTAACTATAACGTGTGTGAAACCCATGGTTTTTTCAGTGAATATATATATATATTATTATTTCCAGATTGCTCCTTCTGTCTCCCCTCACCCAAGGCAGGCAGGTCGTTCGGTGTCGGCGGAGCGCGCCGACTTTTAGATTCCCAAATTTATAAAGTGTAACGACCACCACCGAGCTTTTCATTCACCAGGTCTTTTTATTTTGGTAACGCGTTTCGCCTGACACAGCAGGCTTGATCACACAAAGAGTTGTGGGATGTATACACATATATTCTTTCAGGGAATCAAAACAAAAAAACGGACTACATACAAACTGGTATCGACCGTATATGTTACTTTGGCGGCCATTTTAAGCTAGTCAAAGATAGTAACAACAGTATATGTTCAGTCTAGTGCTGTATAGGTCCTTATACGTGTTATTCTCATATTGAGAATAACATGTATAAGGACCTATACAGCACTAGACTGAATACAGGTTATTACAGGTTACAGGTCGTTATTGTTACTATGCATAATGAATATGAATTAACATGTGTAACATTGAGGACCAACAACAGGTCTGACTGGAACTATGAATTCAATAGTTCAGATATTAAGAATAAAACGTATAAGGACCTATACAGCACTAGACTGAACATATACTGTTGTTACTATCTTTGACTAGCTTAAAATGGCCGCCAAAGTAACATATACGGTCGATACCAGTTTGTATGTAGTCCGTTTTTTGTTTTGATTCCCTGAAAGTATATACGTGTATACATCCCACAACTCTTTGTGTGATCAAGCCTGCTGTGTCAGGCGAAACGCGTTACCAAAATAAAAAGACCTGGTGAATGAAAAGCTCGGTGGTGGTCGTTACACTTTATAAATTTGGGAATAGATATATATATCTATATATATATATATATTATCTACTGGCGGTCGCCAGTAGATAGTTATAGTTAGGACCTAGTTCCCATAGGAAATCTGAAAATTCTATTTTGAATAACTTTGGCGCCGGTTGACGAATCCTCGCAAAATTTTCAAAACTAATGGGGCACTCTGCTCAGCTCCTACCCTGAAAGTCTCGGGGTGATTCGTCAAGCGAGGGCTGAGAAAAAGGGGGGTCCCTAAACGCGTTTTCTCCAGGCATTTTCCCATAGGACATTTAGTCGAAGGTACAGCCCGAACGGCTGAACAGTACACCGGACCAGACTTCAAAATGACTCGTGCTTTTATTCCAAAAGAAACAGCCTTAATTTAAACTCCTTATGCGTTTCAACTACATCGGTAGTCTTGTTCACAGGTGAGCTGTAATAATGGATTTGCGGCGTGGCTGCGTGCTTTGTACGCCACTCACGGACTACAACGTTCTTACGTAGTCCTAACATACTGCACTTCCCAAAATGCACTAAGAAGGTAAAGTCTATAATCCAGAAACATCACTGGTATTCATATTCCCTTTGAATAGTAATCACGGGTATTTTCGCAGTGACGATTAATCATACTGAGTCCCTTCAAAGTGTAAACAATATGCTCTGTATTTATGGCTGTTGCTTAATTCTCAATAACCGGCAGCATTGCTCAGTATGATTAATCGTCACTGCGAAAATACTCGTGATTACTATTTTCTGGATTAGAGACTTTACCTTAAAAAGCCCACTAGATGTCAGGGTTATTTTGGGGCAAATTTGAATTAGGGTGAGGGCTCCCCAAAATGGGCAAGCCCATGCCCCCACCCCCTTCCCTGCACAAATTACAGCCTTCCTGCCCCCCCGGGGGACAGATGGGGCAGTAGCCCCCAATCTGCCCCCCAGGGTGGGCAAAAAGCCCACTAGATGCCAGGGATTTTTTGGGCACATTTTTATTAGGGTGGGGGCATTGGCATACCCGTTTTTGGCAACCCCCACCCTAATTAAAATTTGCCCCAAAAAATCCCTGGCTCTAGTAGGCTCACTGCTCCCCCTGGGGGGCAGATGGGGGCCTTAGCATACAATCTGCACCCCGGGGGGGGGGGGGGCAAAAAGCCCATTAGTCATCAGGGATGGTTTTTAGGCAAATTTGAATTAGGGTGGGGGCAGCCCAAAACAGGCATGCCCATGCCCCCACCCCCTCCCCTGCAAAAATGACAGCCTTCCTGCCCCCCTGGGGGGCAGATGGGGGCATTAGACCCCAATATCCCCCCCGGGGGCAAAAATCCCAGTAGATGCCAGGGATTTTTGGGGCAAATTTTAATTAGGGTGGGGGCATTGGCATGCCCGTTTTGGGCAGCCCCCACCCTAATTAAAATTTGCCCAAAAAACTCCCTGGCATCTAGCGAACTTTTAACCCCCCCGGGGGGCAGAAGAGGGCATTAACCCTCAATCTTCCCCACCGGGGGGGCATAAAGCCCTCGAGATGCCAGGGTTTTTTGGGGACAAATTTGAATTAAGAGTGGGGCAGCCCACAATGGGCATGCCCATGCCCCCACCCCTGCCCCACAAAAATTACAGCCTTCCTGCCACCCGGGGGATTTTTTTGGGCACATTTTTATTATGGTGGGGGGCATTGGCATGCCCGTTTTTGGCAACCCCCACCCTAATAAAAATTTGCCCAAAAAAATCCCTGGCATCTGGTAGGCTTTCTGCTCTCCTGGGGGGGCAGATGGGGGCATTAGCCCCCAATCTGCAACCCCGGGGGGGCAAAAAGACCATTAGTCGTGGATATTTTTAGGCAAATTTATATTACGGTGGGTGTTGCCCAAAACACACATGCCCATACCCCCACCCCCTCCCCCACAAAAATGACAGCATTCCTGCCCCCCTTGGGGGACAGATGGGGCAGTAGCCACCAATCTGCAACCCCGGGGGGGGCAAAAACCCCACTAGACTCCAGGGATTTTTTGGGGACAATTTTATTAGGGTGGGGGCATTGGCATGCCCATTTTGGGCAGCCCCCATCCTAATTAAAATTTGCCAAAAAAACTCCCTGGCATCTAGTGGACTTTTAGCACCGCCTGGGGGGCAGATGGCAGCATTAGCCCCCAATCTGCACCCCTGGGGTGGCGAAAAGCCCACTAGTCGCCATGTTTTTTTTAGGGCAAATTTGAAATAGAGTGGGGCAGCCCAAAACAGGCATGTCCATGCACCCACCCCCTCCCCCACAAAAATTGCAGCCTTCCTGCCCCCCCTGGGAAGCAGATGGGGCAGTAGCAACCAATCTGCTCCCCTGGTCTACAACAGCCTTAATTTAAACTCCTTACGCGTTTCAACTACATCGGTAGTCTTGTTCACAGGTGAGCTGTAATAATGTATTTGCGGCGTGGCTGCGTGCTTTGTACGCCACTTACGGACTACAACGTTCATACTGCACTTCCCAAAATAGCCCCCAATCTGCCCAGCCGGGGGGACAAAAAGCCACTAGATGCCAGGGATTTTTTGGGGCAAATTTTTATTAGGGTGGGGGCATTGTCATGCCCGTTTTATGCAACCCCCATCGTAATTAAAAAATGATCTAAAAAATCCCAGGTGTCTAGTAGGCTTTCTGCCCCCCCTGGTGGGAGGTAGTCAAGTCACCACATCCTGGATTCCCCTGGGTGTATAGTTTTCAAAAATGTATAGGTTTGCTAGGTTTCACTAGGTGCTGGCAGAGCTAAGGTTCACAAACTACAGCTAGGCACTTTGCCAAAAAAGGGTCATTTTTCACTGCGAAATTGAGGTGTGACCACGTTGCGTTTTGCGCCGTTTCCTGTCGCGGGCACTAAGACTACCTGCACAAGTGAGGTACCATTTTTCTCGTAAGACTTTTGGGAACGCGGGGTGGGTGGATATTTGTGGCTCTACGCCAGAATCCAGAACTTTCCACCACAGAAATGTGGGGGAAATGTGTTTTATTTGGCAAATTGTTAGGTTTGCAAGGGATTCTGGGTAACAGCCCTGGTGGGAGGCAGTCAAGTCACCCCATCCTGGATTCCCCTGGGTGTCTAGTTTTCAAAAATGTATAGGTTTGCTAGGTTTCCCAAGGTGCCGGCAGAGCTAGGGTTAAAAAACTACTAGGCACTTTGCCAAAAAAGGGTCATTTTTCACTGCAAAATTGAGGTGTGACCACGTTGCATTTTGTGCCGTTTTCTGTCACGTGCACTAGGCCGACCCGCACAAATGAGGTACCATTTTTCTCGTAAGACTTTGGGGAATGCGGGGTGGGTGGAAATTTATGGATCCACACAGATTCCAGAACTTTCCACCACCGAAATGTGGGGAACTTGTATTTTTTTTGACAATTTTTAGGTTTGCGAGGGATTCTAGGTGACAGACCCTGGTGGGAGGCAGTCAAGTCACCCTATCCTGGATTCCCCTGGGTGTATAGTTTTCAAAAATGTATAGGTTTGTTAGGTTTCACTAGGTGCCGGCAGGGCTAGGGTTCACAAACTACAGCTAGGCACTTTGCCAAAAAAGGGTCATTTTTCACTGCGAAATTGAGGTGTGACCACGTTGCGTTTTGCTCCGTTTCCTGTCTCAGGCACTAGGCCGACCTGCCCAATTGAGGTACCATTTTTCTCGTATGACTTTGGGGAACGCGGGGTGGGTGGAAATTTGTCGCTCCACGCAGAATCCAGAACTTTCCGCCACAGAAATGTGGGGGAAATGTGTTTCATTTGACAAATTGTTAGGTTTGCAAGGGATTCTGGGTAACAGACCCTGGTGGGAGGCAGTCAAGTCACCCCACCCTGGATTCCCCTGGGTGTCTAGCTTTCAAAAATGTATAGGTTGTCTGGGTTTTCCAAGGTGCTGGCAGAGCTAGGGTTCAAAAACTACAGCTGGGCACATTGCCAAAAAATGGTCATTTTTCACTGCGAAATTGAGGTGTGACCACGTTGCGTTTTGCTCCGCCTCCTATCGCGGACACTAGGCCGACCCGCACAAGTGAGGTACCATTTTTCTCGTAAGACTTTGGGAAACGCGGGGTATGTGGAAATTTGTGGATCCACACAGATTCCAGAACTTTCCACCACAGAAATGTGTAGAAAATGTGTTTTTTTGACAATTTTTTAGGTTTGTGAGGGATTCTGGGTAACAGACCCTGGAGGGAAGCAGTCAAGTCACCCCATCCTGGTTTCCCCTGGGTGTCTTGTTTCAAAAAATGTATAGGTTTGCTAGGTTTCCCTAGGAGCCGGCAGAGCTGGGGTTAAAAAACTACAGCTGGGCACATTGCCAAAAAAGGGTCAATTTTCACTGCGAAATCGAGGTTAGACCATGTCACTTTTTGCACCGTTTCCTGTCGCGGGCACTAGGCTGACCCACAAATGTGAGGTACCATTTTTCTCGAATGAGTTTGGGGAACGCGGGGTGGGTGGAAAATTGTGGATCCACGCAGATTCCAGAACTTTCCACCACAGAAATGTGGGGAAAATTTGGTCTTTTGGACAATTTTTTAGGTTTGCAAGGGATTCTGGGTAACAAAACCTGGTGGGAAGCAGTCAAGTCTCCCCATCCTGGATTCCCCTGTGTGTCTAGTTTTCAAAAACGTATAGGTTTGCTATGTTTCCCTAGGTGCCGGCAGAGCTAGGGTTAAAAAAACTACAGCTAGGCACATGGCCAAAAAAGTGTCAATTTTCACTGCGAAATTGAGGTTAGACCACGTCGTGTTTTGCGCCGTTTCCTGTCGCGGGCACTAGGCCGACCTGCACAAGTGAGGCACCATTTTTCTCGTAAGATTTTGGGAAATGCGGGGTGGGTGGAAATTTGCAGATCCAGGCAGATTCCAGAACTTCCCACCACAGAAATGTGGGGAAATTGGTTTTTTTTTGGACAATTTTTTAGGTTTGCGAGGGATTCTGGGTAATAGACCGTGGTGGTAGGCAGTCAAGTCACCCCATCCTGGATTCCCCATTGTGTCTTGTTTTAAAAAATGCATAGGTTTGCTAGGTTTCCCCAGGTGCCGGCAGAGCTAGGGTTCAAAAACCACAGCTAGGCACATTGCTAAAAATGGGTCATTTTTCACTGCAAAATTGAGGTTTGACCACGTCGTGTTTTGAGCCGTTTCCTGTCACGGGCACTAGGCCGACCCACACAAATGTGGTACCATTTTTCTCAAAAGACGTTGGGGAATGCGGGGTGGGTGGAAAATTGTGGATTCCAGCAGATTCCAGAACTTTCCACCACGGAAATCTTGGGAAAATTTGTTTTTTTGGACAATTTTTTAGGTTTGCAAGGGATTCTGGGTAACAAAACCTGGTGCGAGGCAGTTAAGTCTCCCCATCCTGGATTCCCCTGAGTGGCTAGTTTTAAAAAATATATAGGTTTGCTAGGTTTCCTTAGGTGCCGGCAGAGCTAAGTTTATAAAACTACAGCTATGCACTTTGCCAAAAAAGGGTCATGTTTCCCTGCGAAATTGAGGTATGACCACCTTTGCGTTTTACACCGTTTCCTGTCGCGGGAACAAAGCTCACCCACACAAGTGAGGTACCATTTTTCTCAGAAGACTTTGAGGAACGCGAGGTGGGTGGAAATTTGTGGATCCACGCAGATTCCAGAACTTTCCACCACAGAAATGTGGGGAAAATGTGGTTTTGTTGACAATTGTTTAGGTTTGCAAGGGATTCTGGGTAGCAGACCCTGGTGGGAGGCAGTCAAGTCACCCCATCCTGGATTACCCTGGGTGTCTAGTTTTCATAAATGTATAGGTTTGCTAGGTTTCCCAAGGTACAAGCAGAACTAGGGTTCAAAAACTACAGCTAGGCACTTTGCCAAACAAGGGTCATTTTTCACTGCCAAATTGAGGTGTGACCACGTTGCGTTTTGTGCCGTTTCATGTCGCAGGCACTAGGCTGACCCGCACAAGTGAGGTACCATTTTTCATGTAAGACTTTGGGGAATGGGGGGTGGGTGGAACTTTGTGGATCCACACAGATTCCAGATCTTTCCACCACAGAAATATCTGGAAAATGTGTTTTTTTTGGACAGTTTTTTAGGTTTGTGAGGGATTCTGGGTAACAGACCCTGGAGGGAAGCAGTCAAGTCAACGCATCCTGGATTCCCCTGGGTGTCTAGCTTTCAAAAATGTATAGGTTGTCTGGGTTTCCCAAGGTGCTGGCAGAGCTAGGGTTCAAAAACTTCAGCTAGGCACATTGCCAAAAAAGGGTCATTTTTCACTGCGAAATTGAGGTGTGACCATGTTGCGTTTTGCTCCACCTCCTATCGCGGACACTAGGCCGACCCGCACAAGTGAGGTACCATTTTTCTCGTAAGACTTTGGGGAACGCGGGGTATGTGGAAATTTGTGGAACCACACAGATTCCAGAACTTTCCACCACAGAAATGTGGAGAAAATGTGTTTTTTTGACTTTTTTTAGGTTTGTGAGGGATTCTGGGTAACAGACCCTGGAGGGAGGCAGTCAAGTCACCCCATCCTGGTTTCCCCTGGGTGTCTTGTTTCAAAACATGTATACGTTTGCTAGGTTTCCCTAGGTACCGGCAGAGCTAGGGTTAAAAAACTACAGCTAGGTACATTGCCAAAAAAGGGTCAATTTTCACTGCGAAATTGAGATTAGACCACGTCGCATTTTGCACCGTTTCCTGTCGCGGGCACTAGGCTGACACACACATGTGAGGTACCATTTTTCTCGAATGAGTTTGGGGAACGCGGGGTGGGTGGAAAATTGTGGATCCAGGCAGATTCCAGAACTTGCCACCACAGAAATGTGGGGAAAATGTGTTTTTTTTGGACGATTTTTTAGGTTTGCAAGGGATTCTGGGTAACAAAACCTGGTGGGAAGCAGTCAAGTCTCCCCATCCTGGATTCCCCTGTGTGTCTAGTTTTAAAAAATGTCTAGGTTTGCTATGTTTCCCTAGGTGCCGGCAGAGCTAGGGTTAAAAAAACTACAGCTAGGCACATTGCCAAAAAAGTGTCAATTTTCACTGCGAAATTGAGGTTAGACCACGTCGCGTTTTGCGCCGTTTCCTGTCGCAGGCACTAGGCCAACCTGCACAAGTGAGGTACCATTTTTCTCGTAAGACTTTGGGAAATGCGGGGTGGGTGGAAATTTGGAGATCCAGGCAGATTCCAGAACTTCCCACCACAGAAATATGGGGAAATTGGTTGTTTTGGGACAATTTTTTAGGTTTTCGAGGGATTCTAGGTAACAGACCCTGGCGGTGGGGAGTCAAGTCACCCCATCCTGGATTTCCCTGGGTGTCTTGTTTTAAAAAATGTATAGATTTTCTAGGTTTCCCTATGTCCCGGCAGACCTATGGTTCAAAAACGACAGCTAGGCACAAATTTGGCGTGGATACCTTATGTGGTCAAAAAGATACAGAGGCCTAAGCGCCCACTACCCCAAATAGCCAAAAAAGGCTTATCGCAGGGGGGGGAAAAGGTCTAGCAGCGAAGGGGTTAACATGGAACAATGGGACGCCATCTGCAGTTGCCTGTAGGTGGGTGCTGGACTACATGCCCAAGGAGAGAATTCAGCTCCGACCACCAACGCGAGACCTACCGTAGCCGTTCTGTATCCGGAGGCACACACTTAACAGGGCTTGCCTCTCGCTGCACAGGACACCGTCTGCAGTTGCCTGGAGGTGGGGTCTGAACTACACACCCCAGGAGAGATTGCGGATCCGGCCACCAAAGCAGGACCTGCCACAGCTGTTCTGAGCCCAGAGGCACACTCTTAACCAGGCTTGCCTCCCGCACAGTTGGACGCCGTCTGCAGTTGACTGGAGGTGGGGGCTGGACTACATGCCCCATGAGGGAACGCGACTCCAGCTGCGAATGTGAGACCTGCCGCAGCCGTTCTGCGCCCAGAGGTGCATACTTAACTGGGCTTGCCTCCTGCTGCGTGGGACTCGCATGGGTCATGCACGGGAGAAGGCTGGTACAAGAGAGGGCCCATCTTCTCCCATCATCACCTGGAGGAGGCTGGCTAGGCCCCCCTGGGTGGGCCCCCCATGCAAGAGGAATTTGGAAGCCTGAGGCTCAGGCGTCAGTCTCCCACCTTCTATTGTTAATTCTAATTTTAAGCTACGCATCTTGTTCCTTGGGCAAGTGGGTCTTATACTCAGTTTTACCTTATGGTCTTTGCCTTTTAACCAAAAGACAGTCACAGGTTCATAAAGGTGAAGCACAAAACCCGGGCCACCATAGACCAAGCATTAAATTCACTAATAGCACTACCTTGGACTCTTTCTTGGCAAGAGGAGTGACTACTGAAATTGACCTGGCTGAACGCAGCCTATCACTGGAGGTTGGGGGGGCCTGTTCCTTCTCTTGGAAGGCTGGTTCTGCAGGCTTTGCAGCCTGCCTTACAAGATCACTCAGTACCCCAGCCTAATAAAAGCCTTTCCTGCTCGCCTCCTGTGGTTCAACCCTCTAACAACCCCGTTATGGTCCCTACAACAGTATATGTTCACCCCAGCCTAAAAGGAAGAGGCAAACAGACAACCACCTAAAGCGAGGGGTCAAAAAGGACTTTTGAACATATCTACTACCCAGTTTAGCGCTAACTGCTCCGCCCTCCTGAGTCTTGTTGCCACGGATTGGGCAGATTTGTTTGGCAAACTCAAAGATGTGATCCAGCTAAGTATCACCCTTTTGATTGAAAGAATAACCACACTTGAGTCAGCCTTAACAAAACTAGCTGTTGGGTTTGATCCACTTAAGGATACTATGAACTTAATCTGCTCTTTGCGAGGTAGGATCAAGGTGGCTGATTTGTTTATTACACACGGACGGAATACCTTGCAAAACTCTTTGCCTACAGGTCAAGTTGCAGATGGGGTGGCTATTTCTACCTCCAACCCACCCCAGCTGCTCCCCCAGCCTTCGGCACCTCTGGTTATACCAATTGCAAGAAAACCCACACCAGATGACAGTTACTAGAGGACTCGTGTGGGTCAACCAGTACTTGGGGAACCAGAGGGCAGGCTTAGGCTTGTTAAGTCAGGTGTACTGCTCCCTAGTCTAAATCTGCCACCGGATTGTTGTCCTTATGTAGCCATCCTGGCAGGGGTTCCGAATTTAAACGTTAACAGTAAGAACATTTTGGCCATTTGAAATACAAAATATGCTACTGGCTAGCAAGCAATGTTGACTTTGATTATCAGGGTTATGATGATATTTTGTTTGTTAGGCGGGTAGGGTGGGTTGGACCTATGCTCAAGTCCTTAGAGGGGGATTGTGTTGTAATCAACTGTAGGTCACCTGACTTGGCCAAGTGTTTATTCCACAGCTCTTTATCAGTGACCAGCAAAGAAGACTGTATTAACATCCTCCTGCTTTTTTTTCCCACCGTTGCATGCAGCCCTCCCTCCTATGGACAGCATGATCCATCGTCCCTTTAGGCACCCAGCCATCTCCCCTGCACAAATAGCTATCTCTGTGAGTAATAGATTTGATCCTCTACATGCCTTGGACCAAAATGATTGACTCCAGGATTTATCTTTATGTACCCCTGGTGTTACTCCCCCAAGCTCAGAGAAGGGTCTCCCAAATTCATTACCTGCAGAGTTAACATCTTCAAGTGTACCAGGGTGCCCATTAAAAATAAAAAGAATATAGCAGGTACCAGTAACAAGCGAGCAGATCCTAATTGGCTTAATCTTTCTTCTGAGTTTGACATTATTCTGCTTCAGCAGACTTGGGCTCTTGTCCCGGTTGGCTGAGATGGCTATGAAAGCTTCTGTGTGGTAGCAATTCCATTCCCTAGCCAAAGGCCTTGTGAGGGCATAATCACCTTAGTAAGATTTGCAGCTAATTTGAGAGTATATTAAATCCCCATCAAACATAGTGGCATCCAGATCTTTGGGTGCTTATTTCTAAAGATTTTAACTTCTTCCTTGTGAATTTCTAGAACTCTCTTGGGGACCCGGGTGCCAGATCGAGGCACTCTTTGAGGTAGTATCACGCCTAGAGCATAGCCCGTTTGCTTACCTCAAATCCTTTAGTATAATAATAGGCGGGGAATTTAATGCTAAGCTGGGTCAACATCACTACAAGGGTAACCTATTTGTGCTAAAAGACCTTGTGATTAGCGACTCCGAGTCTGACCAGAGGGGCCAGAAGTTTTCAGAGGCTCTTGGTCAGGCTGGGTTAAGAAATGTAATGCCTGGCGGTCTCAGTCCATAAAACCACTTTCAGTGACCATAATCCCTTAGAAATTGTGCTAGGAATTAACGTTGACTCCGGCGTAACTCCTGGTCCTGGTCTGACTGGCTTAACAGCCAAGAATAGGGGTCTGAGGGTAAAGTGGCATAACCTCCCAATGGCCAAAGTGAATAAATATGTGGCTATGCAGAAAACTGCTATTATCCTTGGGCCCTGTTAGCCCTGGATACATCACCCACCTAAGTGGTGGAAGCCTTTGACCAGTTAAATGAATCCACCGTTAACATCATAAGGGATATGGCGATTAAACCCAGGGGTGCCAAGTCAGGCTGGTTCAATAAAACTTGAAGGTCCACAGGAAATTATTTGCGAGAGGTCCTCAACACTATACCCACAACCAGGATAATATCAAGGAGGCCAGGAGGGCGTACAAACTTGCCTTAGGGAAGCGCAAGGCGGAGCTCAAAGAAGCATCTTGAAACCGGTTGGTCTTTACATGCTCCTCTAGATATTCTAGTTTTTTTTTGGCAGTGGTTAAGAAAAAAAGGCAGCCCAATGTGGCTGTGCAAAATGAGATAAGGTCCTCCATCCTCCAGCCTTCAGGGTCATACATTATCAAAAGATGTGCGTGATGGATAAAGACCTCCATTCTAATCACGGCGATGCAGATAACTTGTACCCTTTGGAGATTAGGTTTGAGTTTGAGGACGTATACAAGGCAATCATGGGCAGCCCATCCAACAAAGCACCAGGGCCAGATGGAATACCTATGGACCTTTACAAGGCTGAACCTCATCTCTGGGCTTCAGTTCTGGCCATTGTTCTTAATGCCCTAACCCAATTAGGTCTTCTGACGATTTGGAAATCAGCCACTATAGTCCCTGTATTTAAGAAGTGGCATCAACAGGACTCTACCTGTTACAGACCAAGTTATTTGTTACGTTTGGAGGTAAAGGTGGTAGGGCATATTGTCCTTCAGCAAGTGTAAGTTTAGGCTTGGGCTAAAGACATCATCTGCCCTCTCCAATATGGATTCAGGGAAGAGATGGGGACTATAGAACAATGCCTGAACCTCAACCTTATTATAGGGAAATATGTTGAGACAAAGCAGGGAATCTCTTTTTCTTGCATTTGTGGACCTCAGTAGTGTTTTTGATCGGGTGAACAGGTCTAAGCTTTGGAACATTCTTTGGGAGATGGGACTGTCTGCCAACCTGATTAACTTTCTTAGAGCTTTGCATATGGATGTAAATGTATGCGTTGGGTACGGCACAGCGGGGGAAATCAGTGAATCATTTAGCCTCCCACGAGGGGTTAGGCAGGGATGTGTGTTGGCTCCATGACTCAAATTATTATACATTAAAAGCCTGAACACATGCTTGAGTAAAAATGGAGCCTATCTGCCAAGGGTAAAGTCTATCAGTGTCCCGTCCTTGATTAATGCAGATGACACTGTGTTAATGGCCTGGATGGCTGACGGACTAAAACTCCTGGTGGATCGGTTTGTGAAGTTCATGAATGATCTCTACCTAGATTCCAACATCTCTAAGACACCTTATATGGTCTGTGGGAGGAAGACAGCCAAGACAAGACTTATTGATATCAAAAGGCAACATATCACTAAGGTATCCACTTTTCCTTATCTGGGGATTTCATTCGACCACCATAATAACTGGCTTCCTTGCATTTCTAGTCAGCATTCTAAATTCACCCAAGCCTGTTGTGCCTTATTTAGATTTTCATTGTCAGTAGGTAACAAGCCCGTTCTGCCCCTGTTACAAATATAGAGAATGAAGTGTCTCCCAGTCCTGACTTTTGGTGCTGTGATATGGGGGTACCGTAAGTGCAAGGGAATCCAGTTTGTAAGAGGACCGATTTTGTAGAAAACTCTTGGGGGTGGGTCCAAACAGTTCCCCATTTGTCACCCATGAGGAATTGCTTTTAAACTATGTGGAGGACCAGGTTAAACTGGCTCCATTGTTACTATGGATTTAGGTTTTGGCTAATGAGAGCCTGTTGTTTAACAGGATTGTGATCTAGGACTGTATGGAATGCACGTATGGTCAAAAGATACCATGGATAAACTACATAAAATCGTTTGCCCGCTCCCTCGATTGAATGGATATCTTTGATAGGCCACACATCCTCAAAAAGGGTGATCGCAATCGTTGAATTGATTTTTTTTTAAGTAAGGCCAAAGAGGATAGGGAAGCTCGAGTGCTGATGAAAAATTCTATTAGATCTTTCGACTGCTGAAAGCTGTTAGTGGCCCCAAAAATTATACCACTGCAGTTAAGCACCTCACAGATAGCTCTTTACTTACCAAATTTTGCTTGTGCACTATCCGTACAATGATTTGCTTCCCTCTGGGTCAGTTTGATCCCCAAGCCCTTTTAATTTGCCCTTGCAACAACTGTTCCCCCTAGACCCTAATACATTTGTTCTTATTTTGTAAATACTATGAATTTCTCTGCAGAATATATTTATTCCCACTTTTAAAAGAGAAGGGTTTCACCCAATTTCAAACTGCTTTTCTATTCTTACAGTTATTACAGGATCAGGTGGTGATGACTGCAGTTATTGGCTATCTAAAAGGCGCCTTGCACTGGAATAAAATATTGTGTGCCTAGTAACAACGATATATATGATAGGCCGGGGACTTGATCTTAAATGGATTTATATGCTTATGAACTGTCTAAATCGGATGAATTGATCTGGCTTGTGTTTAATAATGGTTTTTAACTTTTTATGGGCTCATTTTTGAACATGTGTTTTAATCTTTTATGATTATAATGTATAATCGAATAAAGATTAATATCAATCAACCAATATGGAACAACCTGTGTAATAGAGTGTATTCCATCAGACCTAATATATTAGAAATTGATGGCAACTAGCAAACAAATAGATACCAGGGTATGACTCACCTAGAATTAAAGAAGGGCTATGAATGACCTTCTCTTCCACTGCATTTCGAAAAGTAGTGGGTTCGGAAGGGTCATTAAGAAATAACGATCCCCAGAGGTGATGTTCATGTAGAGAAACTCACAGCTAAGTTGGTAATTCCTCACTTAGTCAATAAAATTACAGTTTCAAATGCTCATTAACGTATCCTCCAAAACCCCTGTGGGTTTAAAGAGTGAAACATAGTATCAATAAATGAATGGACCGTTATGGTCGAGTTAATTAAGAGTCACCTTGAAACAGTCACCGGATCAGAAAGATCACTAGACACTGTATTAACGTCCTAACTCTTCCTGTTGAATATCATTGTCTTTTTCTTTTTTTAGCTCACATGTGTGGTGGTGACTTCGCACATAAGCTAGCTCACAGATTAAGTAGGCTTTTGTTCTAGCTATCTTTAGGCTACATACCAGGAAAACATGTTGCAATGTATTGAATAACTTTTTCAGGGTCCTTTGCAATCATGTAACACACATAGAAACGCCGCCATCTTGGGAACAGGCTATTTCAGAATCATCAAACATGCACACATACGTCAAGGTGCCACTTCTTCCTTATCTTTCAGCAAGCTGATGCTGCACTCTTCAAACGGGATTCCCCGCAAGGTGAGAAAATCACTTGGAACAAGGTACACATGGGCACTGGTCTCCTTCTGTTATGCCATTTTAGCCATACTGAGTTTTTGATTCATTTTCTTTGTTTTTCTATTAACAATACAAATTGAGATATGATGTATTAAGTCAGCACACCTTTTCTTTCAGATATGGTATGTTTTTGCAAGGTGACTCTTAATTAACTAGCTAAAACTCAGACCCAGATAATTACCTGAACAGATGCCAGCGCCCTCATTATTAGGATACATGATTTTCACTTGTAATCTATGTTACAAAGTGGAAGACTACATTTACATGTCTACACCAATTTATGTGCAAATTTAACTTTCAGAACAGATCCTGACTTTTTGGGTTAACACATGGTGTAGAAGGTGGCAGAGAAGAAAGAAAATAGGTACATGTGCGTAGATTGATCCATCACCACCCAAATTACAAACACACACTGGAAAACAAAGAAATAACAGATATTTGGCATGAGTTCTAGACCTTCAACAAACCACTATAATAATGTAATAAAAATACGAGCAGAACAATAATGGCAATATAAAAATACATTACACAATCATCAACAGCCTTCAAAAGACTAGTCTACAAACAATAAAACATCACATTATACATCACAATGACAACTTGGACAGAAACAGATGAAGAAGGAAATATGTGTAAAACTTGAAGCCTCCAACATGATAACATGCCCATCACCCTTACATTCTTATCTATCCCCTTATTCAAGATCCATATGTTCCTGCTTTCAACTCCAGTCCAAACTCCATGGAATCTAAAAATAAACAAAACATTTTTTGAATGTTAAAAAGAAAGAAAATTGTGTTGCCTTCCATGCCTCAAACTGGAAAAATAATGCAAAATACTGCACTGAACTTGCTTGGTTTTCCAAAGTAAATGTAAGCATTCCAAGGGTGGATGATGCAGCATAGATTGCAGCGCAAGGACACACAATGTTTTACCTCCAAAGTCCAAATCCAAAATGACCAAGGACCTACCAAAGAGTATGGACAAATCTTCAGAACAGTAAGAGAAAGTTACAACAACATGTATAGTAGCCTCATTCTCTTGGTAAAAATAGTTTTTTTTTTAAAGTACTGAATACATTATTTGAACGGTCCATTTAGTGTCATTCCCTTTAAAGGTAATTAAAAGTAGATTATTGAAGCTGCAGATGAAATACAGTCTGCAGCTGAGGAGGCAGACTGAAATCCTGGAATCCTGAATGCAGCTGGCCCCGTGGCATTCTCCTCATCTGTCTGGGAGAGTCCTGCCTGCTGCGGCCAAGTGCCCCTGGGGGACTGCCTAGATGGTCCCACTTGGTGAACAGTTCTGTGTTGCTTCCCAACTCTGGTGTTCAGCCCCGGAGGGCCTTGAAGGCTTGATTGGCATTTATGTGCCTCTGCTGCTGCATTCCCTGCTGGAGGTGCGTTTGCTCAGTTGGGAGCACTTGAGGTGTGCTACCAATGTATGTTGCCTAATTTGACTTGGACTGTTCCTTTAGGTGTGGCCCTCTGCCCTGAACAAGTTTGTTGTTGCAGACCTTTGTCATCTAATTGTCCCCCAAGCGAAGTGCTACCTCACATTGAGTCCCACAATGGTGAGGGACAAGGTGCCTAAGGGTGGTCAGACCAATAAGACTCAACCTGATCAGGAACACCAGGAACTTATGCAGGTCACTGCTGACAATCTGGCAGCCATATCCGACTCTAGGTTGGCACTCAAGACTAAGTTGGATTCTATGGCCATAGACATTTACCATTTCTGCTTGGGTTTGGTAAAGTAGCAGATATAGTATAGGTTAAGGAGGGATAGGAAACCACTTTGCGGCTGCAGATTAAAGAACTCCAGGTAACAGTAGAGGGCCTAAAATGTAGCACAACATCTGTAGAGGGAGATGCTGAGGAGTGCTTGAGGTGCAAAACCTGTGTTTCCTTGGGTTCTCTTAGTGAGAGGAGGGGCCAACAACGAATATCCTCCTAGAAAGGTGGATAACCACAGAGCTTAGCCTCTCTAACCTTTTCTCCATTGAATGAGTGCTCCTGGCCCAGGTGCCCAGATCTTGTCCTGGCAAAATGCCTTCTGCTCTTATTGCAAGTTTTCTTAATTAGAAGGACAGGGACTCCATTCTTTAACACATACTTGTGTGTGGTCCCCCTATGTATGAAGACAAAGCGATCCAAGTATTTCTTGGTTATACAAGGAAAGTGCAAGATATTCAAAAGTCATTCTTTTTTTGAAAATATCTTTTTATTTTAAACAAAGCATGCAAAAGAACATTGACAATGAAAAAAATATTACACTGTAGCCACACGACATTACCATATAAATTTAAGGTCCCCTCAGTCTAATGAATCTCCCACTCTGTTTTGTATATTTCACATGGTTCCAGATATACTCTGTTTTCTCAATGCATAACATCATAATCAGTATGATCAATAGGGTCATATGTCTACCCTGATAATCGCTCTACTTTCCCCAAGTTTTTGTCCATTTCTTTAGACCCGCCTGCCTTCACAAATGACTCTGCAAGCATGTGCTAGTCCATGACTTTCTTCCAATCATTAAGCTGCGTGTCAAGTCGACCATCTACAACCGTGCAATATTATGTTTAGCCACCATAGGTGGTCCATTCATTGAAGGTCATTTCAAATATTCAATAAACACCACTTCACAGTGACTCCAAAGCTTGAGAAAAGAATATAGTTATTTGGCCATAATTTCTATGATACAGTGCAGTCAATGTTTTTCACATGATTACCATAGTTGTGCATGCATAGCAACATCTATGTAATAATTTTAATTCAGAATCTAGATCTTATGGCCACTTCACAGTGGTACGCCAAGGTCTCAGATCACTCATTGTTGTCTAAGCCCTCAAGGTCCCGCTCCCAATGTTCCACCAGCTGAGTCAGTATATCCAGATAGTTATTAATCAGTTTACAATAGGTGGAGGAGATTGCCTGACTGGGCATGGGATCAGTCAACAATCTGTCCTACAGTGGAGATAATTCAGGCTGCTCGACGCCCTTTGAGAGTGGTATCTGTAGTGCATGCTGGATTGCAAATAGTGATAAGTTTCAGTGGGTGACAATGTGTATTCATTCTGCATGCCTGCAAACAGGGTCACTCCACATCGTGCTCACAGATCCCCAACCTTGGAGAGACCATGTAGATCCCACTTATCAAATTATTTCTGCATCCTTCTGAAGTAATTCCTGGCTGTTTAGAGACACTTTACTTGAACAGAATTTTAATTACAGCTTCCTAGCAAAGCTTCCAGTCCAATACAAAAATAAAGTGCACTTCTATGAATCCCCTCAAGAGGCTGTGGATTGGCTCGAGTACTTGGGAATAGGCACAGAGCAGCAAACATTGGACTGGGGGAGCAGAGGTGGCTGTTGCTGTAGATCAGTTCGGTGATGACTCAAGTCCGGCAACCACCCACACTGTCCAGAATCAATTGGGGCGCAACTGTATCCTGGTTTGCTCAGCTGGAACCCAGTGGGTGAACCCTGAGCCATTGGCCACACAGAACTTCTTATCGCCATTTTGCTTGGCGACTGAAACCCAGAGTGATGTGGCTATTACTGGTTGAATGAGGTTTTGGTGCGTTTTGGACATTGATTCTCCCTGTGTTTTAGGTGTTGATAGAGTCCATAATACCACAGTGGAGTTTCGCTGAATACCCAAAGTCTTTTTGAGGTTTAATACTACTGGTAACAATGAATGAATGAATGCGTTTTTTATATAGCGCATAGTTACCCTAGGGCATCCCAGCGCTTGTCCAGGGCGAACAACCAAAAGCGGCTCGAAGGTCACCAACGTCAAGCAGGAAAAAGAAGAGTTTTCAGAAGTTTCTGAAACCGGCACATGCATGTTTCAGAACGCACTCCCATCGGAAGCGCATTCCACAAGTGAGTTATGTTAACCGAAAATCTACGTCCACCAGCCCGCGCCCTTTTCACTCTGGGAACTTGACGCAGGTATTTCTGGTTGGAACGAAGGTCTCTATTGGCCTTATAAGGCACAGCTAAATTCCTCAAAATGGGGGATCCCTTCCCCTGCAGAATTTTATGCGCTGTGCATAGAGCCTTAAATTTGACCCTTTCCCGCACCGGCAACCAGTGCAAGGCCTTCAGTGCAGGTTTAGCTGACTTGGAGTGTTCATAAGTAGCCTTGCAGCAGCATTTTGAACCTGCTGGAGTTTGTTGAGAGTCGCTTCCGGAGCGCCTAAGAAAATGATATTGCTAAAGTCTAATCTGGATACAATAAGCTCCTGAATAAGCAACTTCCTAGATGCCCATGGAAGCAGGGGGATGACTTTGTGCGCAGAACGGAGAAGGCCAAAGCAGACTCCCGCCGTTTTCTTCGCCTGAGTCCTGAAAGAGAGATCTTGCTCCAGCCAAATCCCCAAACTCTTGATCTCCTTCCTGGGACTTGGAAGAACTCCCATGCAGCTAGGCCAGCTAGTCAAAGGGAGAGAAGGGGTTTTGTTACCTAGCAATATTAATTCAGTTTTTGAGCCATTCAGCTTTAAAGCCGAGTCACACATCTAGGTATGGATTTTAGACATGCAGGAATGCATAGAATCTGGGTTATCCTTAAGATGGGAGAGAGCGACCACCAGCTGCGTGTCGTCAGCAAAGCTGACGATTTTAAAACCGAATGGGGCCACCACATCCTCCAGGGGGGCCATATATACATTGAACAATGTGGGGCTGAGAGAAGAGCCCTGTGGCACACCACACTGGAGGGGGATAGACGCCGACCGTTCGCCACCTTCCCACACTTGGTACGTCCGGTCACGAAGAAATGATATAAGCCACTTCAGAGCGACACCCGTAACCCCTATACCTGACAGCCGTTGGATCAACACTTGATGGTTCACAGTGTCGAAGGCCACACTCAGGTCCAGGAGGATCACTGCCACTGATCCTTCTGCATCCAGAATGCTCCTAGCTTCCTCGACGACTGCCAGAAGAGCGGTACCAAGAGGCCGAACCCATTCTCTTCTCCCTATTGTACATTCTCTTTTTAGGGAGAATAACATCGAGAGAGCTGGTCAACCACTGATTAAAATTGGTATCTGCGATTACCGGGTCTGAAACAGGAGAAGGATGCATACCTTTGAGAGTAGTAGTCCAGTCATCCACTGATAACCTAGACCAAACTCTCTCTAAAGTGTGAACCCTAGGGAGGGGGGTGGCCAATGATTCCACTGGCCACATTACCGGAACCAAAAAATGGTCAGACCATGGAAGAGGATGAGGGGGCAAAGCTCTAAGACGGGAAATGTTGGAGAAAATGGGGTCCAACAAATGACCCCTATTATGCGTAGCTCCAGCATTGATTAAACTCAGGTCATAGGTTTTTAAATCGCACTGCAGATCCACCACCATTGGATCCGCCGGGTCATTAAAATGGAGATTAAAATCCCCTAGTGCCATAAAATTGGCAGAGGAAGATGCCAATAGCGTGATTGTTTCCATCAGCGAGCCAACAAAATTACCAACGCAACCTGGCGGGCGATAAACCAATAAGCCTGACACCGACACCGTACCAGAAATCCGTAAGGAAAACTGGCAACTCTCACAGTCTACCACCCCCCCCCGTCTGAGCCCTACACACAAAAGTGTCTCTATATATAATGGCTATGCCGCCCCCTCGCCCCGAAGGCCTATCCAGATGGTATATTAGAAAGCCTGGAGGAAGGGCACGAACTATATCCACCCCAGAACCAGATGTAATCCAAGTTTCGGTCAAAAACAGAATATCCAAGTCATGGTCTTGTAAGAGAAAGTAAATTTCTGATGTGTGGCTCGGGAGTGATCTGCAGTTCAATAAAGCCATGGCCAAGACATTCTTACCCTTCACTGAATGGGTCACCTGACATATTTTGCATGAATATACTTACATGTAATATCTTTAAGGGGGCGTAATGATAACATGTCCTCGCGAGAGTATGTTAGTACACTTTCTAGAGAATTGGCCAGGGATCCTGTCCCTAGGCCCGTCTGGGCCCGGACGGGCACAGACGGGCTGGACTCTGGCGTGACTCCGGCGGGAATCCGGCACACTCGCTGCGCGCATCCACTGCACGTTAGCATGACCTCCTTAAGAAGAGGTCGAGCGTCCTTATGACGCTAGATCTAGAAACAAGATAGTGCCGCCTGAGACTCTAACTCACCCAATATGTCCGCCAAAGTGCTGAGTAGCCGGGGAGAGGACCCGCAAAGCACGGTGAGTCAACAAATTACTGTGCAGATAAGTGGGCAAGAATAAAAACAGGGGAAAAACAACTCAAAATAAAACAAATACGCAAAACAGGAAATTTAAAAACGCCTAAAAAGGCAAGAAGGCAATAATAGACGCAGCGCTGAATGTGCCCTCTTATGTTTTTATCTGCTTATACCATTGCTGCATTGGGCGTTTTTTGTTACCCTCGGCGTGGGAGGTCTGGGGTCCAAGTCTGCGCAGATTTCTGAGTTTCTTGTGGGCTTGTAACCTCACTGGATCTGGGTTCCCTAGGCAGAAGCTACAGTTTCTGCAAAGTACCTTTTTTTATCAGTTGAACTATTTGAGGGCTTGAGTGGGCACTATTGGGCACTATGGCATATGTGTTACCAAACTGTGTAAGCATTGTGTTCTGCAGAAATAACTGTACTGCATCTTTAATTTTGAGGACTGGATTACTGAAGATAGGATCAAACACAATTAACAGAGGTCAAGGGAGGCAAGAAAACCCTCAAGTATATCCTGAACAGATGACATAAATCAACATACCAGTGTTATTTTTTAATTCTTTCCCCAGTTACTGTTTTGGCAGGCTGTGGTACTTTTAATTATAAGCTCACAGACTACACCATGCCAGAATCCCTGCTGCCAAAGGATAAACAGCAACTATTGTAACAGTTTGTTGACCGCTTAAGGATTTCCGGGGCACGATTGCGAGCTTGCATATCACCTAGAAAAACATTTTCCTAATGTCAAGCAAGTGGAGTAAGCTACCATCCTCTTCTACTCATAGACATATACTGCAGTAAACTAAACTAAACTGAACCTTTCTCCCATGAATCATCATCTTTCATATATGGTTACACAGTCTTTCAATCTATTCCCACCCTTAACATGGCCAGTCAATTAGACTGTAAAGCACTCCAATACCTTCAGGTGGTGTTTGTTCTGTTGGTGGTAAAAAAAACAAGAATTCAAATGGCAACCCTCATGACCCCCATGGTGCTACTCCATAACATCTCACTTTAAAAAGCAATTAGAATTTACATAAAAGCTGCTGTTTTTTAAGCCACCAAGATCCCTCACCTTGATATCCACCATATTGCAGCTCACTAGAAAAAAGAAGCTCTCGCCCACAACGGTGTATGAAACACTGTACAACAAGCCCAGCAGTGCCCTGCTCATAGTCCCCAAAGAGGACAGCATGACTCCCCTTCTCAGGCTGATTTCAGCCCTGCGGACCCCATCCCCGGGGCCTGACAAAGTCTCCCTGGGTGCCCTGGCCCCACCAAGGGCATTGAGTGTGCCTGCTGGAGACTTCAGGGAGAACCTCAAGGCTCCCATGGTCCTAGCCAGCTCCCTCTCCTCCAGCGAGAGCCAGCATTTCTCTCATACACAGTGAGCTGCTGGAAATGCAGCTCTCTGCATTTGGGAGCAATTTGTCATCTGTTTCCCTGCCCGCAAGACAGCGGGCAGGGAAACGGATGAAAAATCTGCTCCTAACAAGTGGGAGCAGTATTACAACTCCCACTTGCTGGGAGAGTAATTATGTTCGCTCTCACATGTCGGTTCCGATCCCAGTTCCCATCAAGCAGAAGCCAGCACCTATGTCACCAGAGTGGACACCCTGGGACATAGCAGGAGCTAGCCCTTGGTGGTGGCAGTCCCCAGGGCAATAAATGCCTCCAGGATGGGGGTCATGTGGCCCCATTCCTTTACATATCATTGGTCCACCCCAGGGAGATGGTGGTCTGTAGGGCCATATATGGCCTGGGAGGGGGGCTTTGCGGCTTCCCTCCCAGTTTCAAATATTATGTTGGGCCTGTGGAGGTGTTTCTCCCTGGGGGTCCAAGTGGCCTCACTTTAAAAAATGTATTTGCCCCAGATGGGTGGGAGTCCCTGGGACTTCAAACAGCCCCTGGAGGTGGATCCATGCATCCCCCTCCATTTAATTTATAAAGCCTCTGGGAGGTGGTGGTACCCGGAGATAAAGGAGCATAATTGGGGGGCCTGCACAAGCTCCCGCCGATATGTAACTAAAGCCCCGGCTGCATGCACCCCTCCTCTTTTCCTTGTTATGCCCTCAGGACCTGGCCTACCAGGGGGCCATACAGTAAAAAAGTGAGGGAGACCACGCTTGTTTTATGCTGTGGATTCATTAAAAAATACGTTTTTGCCTTGGAGGGGTTCAAAGTGTTTGGGTCCGTATATCTACCAATATAGATTTCTTTTCATAACTCTAAAACTACTGGATGCATTTACACCAATTAACAAAAAGTATCTTTCTGGTCCAAGAGCTATTGTTCTGCCAAATTTGGTGTAATTCAGTCCACCAGTTTGGGCTGTAGTCTTGTTCAAAATCCCTAACTGGAATTAACATGTAAAACACACTTTTGTTACCCCCTCTTTTTCTTGGCCTCCAACTGACAAATTGCCCTGAACCTTTCTATGCACAACAAGACCCAACTTCTTTTAGCAGCACCAAAGATATACGCAAGTCAAAAAACACCAAGCCATAGCAGACACTCTGCTTTCAGCAAGCGACAGCTGAAAATAATCCTGTTTGCTGAAAGCAGAGCAAGTCTGTTTTCCTGCCCGCTATCAAGGGAGCTAGGGAAACAGAAAAAATGCTTTGAGATCCAGGGAGCTGCATGTTAGCACTCCCTGAGTCTCAAAGCATTGCTGGCACTGGCAGGAGGTGGAGAGTTGGCAGGGACCGCGGAGGGAGCCTGAAGACAAAATATTAAAAATATGGGTGCCATGGGTTGAACCAGGCCAGGCCCTGAGGAAGGAACACCAGGGCCGAAATGGCCTGCCAGGGAGGCCGCTTGCCCACTCATCCCCCATCCATTTCAATTTTATAAAAAAAGATAAAAGGCTTGGCACTGGGGATGGGGTCCCCAGGGCTGAAATTGCACGGTTCCCTCTCTTTTTTAATATATATTTTTTTTTTTAAAGGGGCAGGCCCAGGGGGATGGATTCCCTAGGGCTCAAAAAGGTCCAGAGAAGGATGCCCATGTTGCCACCCTTTCCTAAACAGTAGAAAACTAAAAATTGAACAAGTATTTGCAATGCAATCGGTCTCGCATTTGTGAAAGTTAGAACTCTCAGCGTTGAAAATGTCAATGTTTAAATTTTTGTTTTGATGTGGTGTATTGATGATATTTGCATAACCCTATTTCCATTGATATGAATTTTCAGTGCTGAAAATCCAGAAAATAGCACATAGGTTATGAGGGAGGGTAAATAACAGAAATATGCTGGCTGAAAAAAATGAAAAACATCCTGAAAAAAATCAGACACTCATAAGGAATGTAGGATTAAATAAAGCATGTAAAATGTAAGCAGGAACAAGATGGTTACCCTAACGCTTTTAGACTTATTATTCAAAAATCAATGAGTGTTTTACATGAAAAGGTAAGGACATGTCCACAGGGCCCGTAGGGACCTGTTTCAATGTTCATTGCTTATATCCTTACAAAACATAAGCAGTACAGTTTAAAGGACCATGTCCCTGAACACGGGTCCACATTTTACAAATTAAAATTTAAAAAACAGCTGATAAGGATCACATTCAACGGTTTCCACTCAATGTATCACCCAGGTATTTCAGTACCTGTAGGAATAGTGCACTTCCCCAACCAGGGAAAACAATGTTGTTCAAAGAAAGATGAGAAAACGAAAGTAGTGCTTTACTGGCAAACACTATCAAGTGGCGCTAATGTGTGTGGTTGTGAATAAAAACAGTCTGGCCACTGTTCACACACCCTGTCTTGCTTTATTATCATTATGATTTTTTTTCTTCGTATTTTCAACCTTTTTTCTCTCTGTCATAAGACTGCACTTTGGAATGAAAAACTGTCATTAAAAGACATTTGCAGCAATTTTCTTTTTTTTTTAAACATCTTTTTATTAGTTTTATGCAAACAATAGCATCATCAGCTGTGTCACACAATATACAAATTGCACCAGTAGTATATCTGTATGTGCACTTTGAGCAAAAAGAAAAAACCCACCAAAGTAATATACTGCATCCATTCATTGCATTAAGTCAGTGAAAAACATCAAAGGCCAGTTAGGGCATCCGTTACTTCGAGAGTCCACCCCTTTTCACACATCCTTCGTTAGAGTAGTCCATTACCGCTTCCAGTACCCTATTAACTAAACATTTTATTTGCCTGTCAACATTGGGCAGCAGAATAAATCAAAAGCACAGCAATATCCCAAATTTACAATATGAGTAATCCGCCTTCCCAGCCTCCGCACCCCCATCCCGCTAGTGAGTGATCCCCCTGTTTTCCGGGTCCGAATCCTCCAACGGATGTTCAAGCATATAGCAAGTCAAAGGGAGCCAGATATTCCGCGGTCTAGAGGTACTGGGCAACAGTTCCGAATACAAAGCAAGCTGTTCCTGACATGTCATCAGATCAGTAATCCAGTCTTTGAACTTTGGGGCTCGCCCCCTACCCCATCGACAGGCCACCCTCCTCTTAGCTATTAAGAGCACCATTGCAACATATTTCCTATGTGTCACCTGTATCGGTTTGACATACCCAAGTAATGCCGTCAGCGGTGTGGGTTCAATAGGTGTATGTGTCATATGTGTCAGTGCTTTAAAGACCTGCCGCCAGTATTCATTCACCCCAGGGCACTCCCATGACAGATGCCAAAAATCCGCTCCAGGTGGTCCACATTGGGCACAACGATCTGTATCTCTCAGTTGAAATCTATACATCTTAGCCAGCGTATAGTATAATCTATGCAGGTATTTATAATGTATCATTCGGAGTCTGCTGCTGGCCGCCACTCTCTTAGTTTGTAAGCAACAATATTCCCACTGCGCAGCCGAGAGCGTCATGTCCAGCTCCTCATCCCAAAGCGCCCGGGAGATTGGGTCAGCCATTATCCTCTGTGTGTGCACTGTTGTATAAATTAAGTCGTGTGGCTGTCTTGCACTTAAGCATTACGTGCAGTGGGGCTAACGCCTGCGGTTCCTCTGGGAAATTCAGAGTGAGTTTACATATCCCCTGTCTCAGTCTGACATACAGAAACATATCAAGTGGGGTCTGTTGCTGTCCCTGTAACATCTGCTCTGCAGTGCGGATCTTCCCCTCATGATATAAATCCCCCCATGTCGCAATATGTGCTCGCTCTCTGAACTGGTGAAACAACTTCTCTTGTAACAGAGGCATATTCGGGTGATACATAAGAGGCAAAGAGGCCGCATACTGCATGGGAGCATTTAAAATGTACCCAATCCGATGTCAAGCATTGATCGTGCAGGTAACTTTAGTTGTCCCCTTATACCTAGGTGCCACCAGTTCAAATAGCGCTCCATCTATGGGTATCGGATGCGCAAGCCAGTGCTCCGCTGCTTCTTGCGGCATATACCTGGGCTGCTACTCTAAACCCCCCCTGCGAGTATGGTCTAGGGAGTATGTCCCACTTCAGCCGCGGCTGCCGGCCCCCCCAGATCAGTCTTGTCAGCTCCGACCTGAGTGTCGTAAAGAAATGCCTCCCCGGATAAAATGGAATGTTGAGAAATAAATAGAGTAGATGAGGAAGGATCACCATTTTAATCAAGGATACCCGGCCTGCCATGGACAGGGGCAGGGCGATCCATCGGGTCACGCAATCCGCTATTCGCATTATTGCAGTACCATAGTTCAGTTACATGAGTTTGTCTCTGTCTCTCGTCACCCGAACTCCCAAATAGCGCAGTTCCTCATTGCACCACTCCAGGGGGTAATCTAGTGGAAATCTATGGGTTGCCAGTGTCAGTGGGAATATACATGATTTACCCCAGTTGATTCATATCTCGGACAGTTTCCCAAAAACTATAAACTCTCTCAGGATAGGATTCAAGTTATCTTGCGGATTCCGGATGTACAGTGTAATATCATCCTCGTACAGGGATATCAGGATTTGCCACAGGTTGCACCGCAATGCTCTATCTGTATGATGCTGCCGCATCTTCGCTGCTAGCGGCTCCACCGCTATGGCAAAGAGCAGCGGAGAAAGTGGGCACCCCTGCCGAGTTCCTCTCGTAATGGACAATGGTGTAGACGTATGCCCATTTATTAGTATCATAGCCACAGGTAAGTTATATAGAAGCCTGATCTATGATAATAAAAGGGGGGGGAGCCCATTCATATCATTACTCCGAAGATATAATCCCACTCTACCGAGTCAAACGCCTTAGTGGCGTCTCAAAAAACTGCTGCTAGAGGTAAATCGGGCGAGACGTTGTTATGAACCGCAAAAAGCATCCACAAGTTGTGAGATGTGGCCCTACCAGGCACAAAGCCCGATTGGTCTGGGGGTATCAGATTTTCAAGCAGCAGACTCAGGCGAGTAGCAATCAACTTGGCTTGTATTTTGGCATCACAGTTCAGAAGGAAGAGTGGCCTATAGGAATCACATGTCCGTGGCGATTTTCCTGGCTTCAGCAACGAGATCATAAGTGCTTCCCTCATCGACGCTGGGAGGCAACCAACCTCCAGAGTTTCCTCATATACTTCTCGCAGAACAGGGGCCATAATATCTATATATGTCTTATAGAATTCTATTGGGATACCGTCCGTCCTAGTGGCCTTCCCCGACTGCATACTCATAATTGCCTCCCGTACCTCATCTAATTCAAATGGAGCGCATAATAACTCTTGTTGCGCGTCGCTGAGGCATCTCAGTGCTACATCCCCCAAAAAGTCTTCCAGGTCCAATTCATCCCTTCTATTGGTGGTGTACAATTGCCCGTAGTGTCTTGTAAGTGTACTGAGTATATTAGCTGTGTCCTGATAAAGTGCTCCTTCTAGGTCTTCAATTTCCAAAATATAGTTTGTATAGCGAGGTTTTCGAACTAAGTTCACCAACGCCCTCCCCGGCCTCTCACCCTCGCCATAGCAGCGCGCCCTCCAGTATTTACCCCGGAAGCCTGTTTCTCTCTCAGCTGCGGCCATGTACTCCGTAAGCGTATCCCTAAACCGCACCTGGGCCCCGGCGGAAGGAGTCAGAGTCACCTCCACCTCTATCACTTTCAGTTCCCCTTCCCGTTTATGCAGTGAGTTGACTATGTCTCTAAGCACCCCGAACCCCTTGGATGTGCAAAACCCCCAAATTGTTACTTTGAAGGCTTCCCATATGATTTCCACACTGTCCACTGAGCCTTTATTGCAGGCGAAGAAGTCTCGTACCTCCTCCCGCAGTTCCTCCTGGAAAACCTCATCAAGCAACATGGTAGCCCTCAACCGCCAGCCGCCACGCGGCACACCAAGGTCCGACGATGACAACGTAAGTTTAACCGGGGCATGATCTGAATACGTTCTGGCTAGATGTTGCACCTGGGATATCGCGGGGCTCAGTCCCCTAGACACCAACCAATAATCGAGCCTCGCCCAGGAAGCTGCCTGCGCTGTGTAGTGTGTACCCTCTTGTGAGGACGGGTGCATGTGCCTCCAAGCATCTATGAAATTATATGTATCGATAGTGTCCCTGAGAATTCCAGCTGCCTTGGTGTAGTGATGCGGGGCAGGGTGTGACCTATCGCGGCTCGGGTTATCTGTAACGGTAAGTCCCCACCCCAAATGATGTGTTGGGAGCCCACGTCAAAAATCTTGTCCTACAGCGTGGAAAAAAAAGTTGGATCATCAACATTAGGCCCATAGCAACAGGCCAATGTAACAGACACCGAGCCCAGCCGCCCCCACAGTAAGCAATAACGACCCTGCGAATCCTCTGTTGATCCCACAAGATGAAAGGGCACCTGTCTCTTTATAAGTATCGCCGTCCCGCACGCATAGGAGGAATAGGAGGAGAAGACCCTGTGCTTCACCCAGTTTCTCGCAAACCGGCTGATTCCCTGGGGAGAAAAGTGTGTTTCTTGTAGCATAGTGATGTGTGTGCGATGTCTGTCTAGATAGGCTAACAGTTGTTGCCTTTTCCGCGCATCCCCCAGTCCTCGAACATTCCACGGGACGATATTCAAGTTGCCAACTTCACAATCAGCCATATCCCTGAGTGCCATTCATGACCTGGTGCATTACCCAAACGCTGCAGATTAGCCATTACTCTGCAATACAGCCTAGTACAATAGACAAACTGAGATGCTTCACATCTAACTTGCCCCACCCCACCCCTGACCCACTCCCATTATTATCCAGCTGGTCGAAAGACATATATAAACCAACAAACATCCCAGTAGTCCCCACCCCCTCCCACTGAAGCAACCCCAACTTGCCAGCGATGCACTCCCTCCCTATCCTCCCCGTTCCCAACATATTCAGTATAGGTACCACAACACCCAACCAGGGTGTGTAGCGACCCGCCCCGGGGTAATACCCGCTGGGGGCCTATTCTAGGTGGTCACACGGTCACCTCTCGCCCCACTAGTCTCCCCTTGATGAAACAGTTAAATTCTAGGGGGCCAGAGGGTGCCTGGTGAGTAATATCGTTCGCTCAACTTTTATCATCAATCAGTAACAGTACTGAACCTCAACCTCATGTAATGCCTTGGAGGACGTAGTATGTTCCAGAACCCAAGTACACCCAACAAGGCCCCCAGGTGGCAGCTCACGGCGAGTCCACCTCGGCTCTCTCCGACTCTGAGGGCTGCGAAGCCGGCCTTCCTCCACCATTGCGGGTCGATTTTTTCACTTGTTTGAGGAATTCTTCCACTTGATTTGGTGCGGTGAAGAAACGCTGCTTACCCTGATGTGTCACTCTTAGTCGCGCTGGGTATAGCAGCGCATAATCTATTTGCGCCTTACGCAGTTTAGCCTTGACATCCATAAACATACACCTCTCCTCTTGCACCATAGGCGTAAAGTCTGGATAGATTGAAAAGGTATTCCCATCATACACCATGGACTGTTTCCCTCTGGCGGCACGTAAAGCTACATCACGGTCCCTGTAGTTTAATAGTCTCGCAATGATTGGGTGCGGATTAGTTCCAGGCTGCGGCCGAGGCCCTAGAGATCTGTGGGCACGTTCCACAATGAACTGGCTGGAGAAGGCTTCCGAACCTATGGAGGACAATAGCAGCTTCTCCACGTATTCCTCCATCCTCCCAACATTGGTGGATTCCGGAATTCCCAGTATGCAAATATTATTGCGCCTAATGCATGCTTCCAAGTCCTCATTCTTTGCAGCAATGACCCGCAATAGATTATCCATCCGAGCAAGCTGCGTGTTGTGCCTGGAGGTTGTATCTTCCGCGTCCGATATGCGCCTTTCCGCCTCTTGGAGCCGCTCCTCGTGCCCCTCTAGTTTGTGGACTATAGCATCCATTCTGGTCGACATGTGGTCTACTTTCTAGACTACAGTGGCGAAACCCTGCTGGATCTCCTGGAGAATATTCTGAGTGTCTGTAGCCGGCACTGTGACTCCATCATGGGCCTCGTTCCGCCCCTCCTGAGGCTGACCCGCCTGCGGGGTTTGAGCCCTGCATCTCGCCGCCTCAAAGTGCAATTTCGGGTGTTTGGCGTCAGGTTTGCCCATAATGCCGCTGTGACGGTGTGCAGTAGTTCGCTCGCAGCCTGGGTATCGGCAGGCTATCTCTGTCACTCCCACCACAGCAATCAAATTCTTCTCTGCCGCAATCAAAGCCGCGCCTCACGGCCTACCACCGCGGTGTGCAGCTGCGGCCTCAGGTGCCTCCGCCAGCCATCTCAGCTCACCCCAGCGTTCCACCAAAGCATCCCGGTCAGACTTCGCAGCCGTGTAGCGTCGGATCCCTCGGCGCGATTCTCCCCAAACTTTCAGCGAGTCTTCAGGTAGGTACTGTAAAGTTTTTATGTGGGTATGTACTTCCTCCGCAATATTGAGCAGGATTTCTGAAAGGATAAGGTCACCAGGTTGCAGGAGCCTCACTACAGTGCGGCCATTCCGTGTGTGAGCCACCTAGCGCCCCCACATTTGCAGCAAGATTGTCTCATTCTTTTTTGGTTCCATTTCACACAGGAACAAATAACGGAAAGGAGAGGAAAGAGAAGGTAAGAGCCATTTGTTGCAGTCACAGAATGAGAGGGGGGCAGTTGCCAGCAGTAGAACAGGAGAAGTGAACACTGTATGGGGGTAGGTGGTGTGAGATAGGTGTGGTGAGGGGATTCATCCTATTCAGAAAGGGGCCCCTACACCATGGTGAGGCAGATTCATCCATCTGATCGGTTGGATTGCACTACATTCAGAGAATGTTAAAGTCTTGTTTGAGCATCTACAGTAGCTTGAATCTGCTTGAAGGTAAACTTAAACTAAACTACCTAAACTAGTGTAATGGAGACTAGTACAAGATATGTAGAGTTTTAAAATTGCTGATTTACAGTCAAGCTTTCATCAGGCATACATCATGCTCTGCAAGCAGAGCATCATGTTCAACTGCAGTGATTTCTCTTTTTAGTGGGCTCTGCCAGCTTTGAATCAACAGTGTTGAAGTGTGTGTGGAAGAAAGGTATCAGAACCCACATTGCCATATCACCAGGTCACTGCAGTGGACCAAACTTTGAAGAGCGGTACAGACTACTGAGGTAGGCCCTTTATCAAGCTGGATAGACAATGTTTAAACTACATTTATGTTATAATGGCTATGTGACTGTCAGTTTTAATTTGTTTTGGGTCTTCTAGCATGGTTGTACTTGTTAGTCTTTCTCCACATCAACTTTTTGACAAGCCCTCTTGGTCACCAGTTGTGGCTTTGAATATGTTTCTTGCTATTGGGAAGCATGACATTATCTATGTGGCAAAATCAGTAAATGTTCAGTTTGAGGGATTTAAAGTGCTGTACATCCAGCATTCAGAAAAGAAGAGGTGACTGATTAACAATGCATCCAGTTGTTTCTGTATAGGGCAAACAGTTTTTGGTGTCTCACTGTGGTTTTCTCATTGCCTTTGGAAATTGGTGTAGTGTAGTTCCTATAGTACCCCTGCAGGACCTGTGCTTTTGGATAACATACACTGTGGGATTAGTGGCAGACTGACTCTGAGCACCCCGCGTATGTTAGCTATGTTTGCATTAGTTAGCTCACAGTGCCACTCGAGTCTCCTTTTTCTCAGAGAGATAAGTTGTTAGCAACCTCAGAACACAACAACCCTGATTCCTCAGACTCATGGAAAGATTGTACTACTTTTCGCCCAGTCACTCGTGCTTGCTTATTTGGACTCAGGGAGTTACACAGAAGAAACAGTCGAGTGTGTTTACAATAAGAATTGTTCTTCTAGTGTAAAATATGTGTGCTGCGATAACTGTTAAACAGTAGCAGAAATATATGGTCAGCAGTACAGTGAATAAAAAGGAATAGTACAGTTCTGCCATTTTGCAATAGTCATGAACATATACATGAATATAAAATGCATTTATAAAATAAAGCGCATACTCCTACGATGCCTGTCTAGATGTACCTAAGTGTACCTAGCATGTGAGTAGGTGCAAAAGAGCCAAGATTCCCGCTAGGATTTAGTCAAACCCATTACCTAAATAATGAAAGTGTGGGACCTCATCCTGGTCTCAAGTTGGACACCGTGCAAGGGTTGGTTAGACCACTGTCAGCTAGAGCGAATGAATGCAGGAGCCTCAGGTCCCTGGTCAGTGTGTTGGCCTGGAAGTCTTGGTACCCTCTAACTACTTATAGCAAGAGGTGCTGTATTTATACAGAAAGAGTATAGAGTCCCTTTATCCCTTGTTCTTGTGTTAGCCATTGATTAGTATGAGGATGACGAATGAGAAGAACCTTGTGCACAGATAGAATGAAGGTGAAGTATAGCCCCTGGGTAGTTTCCTTATAAATTATTCATATGTGCTAAGGATGAAGTCATAGCACTTTTGTTTGGGAAAAACCCTCCTTCTGCCTAGAACTAGGTGAAAGGTTCAGTCCATAAAATGCGTTCAATCCTTATAAGGCTTTCTGTCTCTATAAGGCATTCTGTCCTTATAAGGCGATGTCCCTAAAAGGCTTGTTTGTGTGTAATGTAGGGAAGATGATGTAGGTGAAAGGGTATGATGTTCTCTGGACCTACTATAGGGTACCTGTATGAAACATAACATTGGTGTGCCCTTTGTGCTAGATGATAAACCCTTCAATATGTGTCCATGCATAGCTGCTAATGCAGCACCAGTGGAGAGTGTTGCCTCTTAAACTTTGGTTTAACAATTACCCTCATGTAACATCTGGTATGCAAATCAATGTATGCCAGCATCGTTTGCTGTAGAGGTGATGGAAGCATCTGAAAGAAGTTGTTAAATCAAGGTACAACCATTTTATCATCTGGTTTCTGTCCGAAGTAGAGAGGTGTGATACCACCAAGTGGGCCATATCATTAGTCATTATTTCTGTGTTTATGAGTGGTTGTAAGTGGTTGCTTCTGAAATTCAGGGGATGTTTTTCTGGCTTGGGGATCAGACATATGAACATATTGTTCACTTTACATGTTAATGATTGGGAGGGTTCAGCATCCTCAAACAACTTGCACAAGGAGAGGAAAGCTCTTTATCGTCCATCTTAGGCAGTTGGACACAGTGCCCTTCCTCGACCAGTGTTCACATCAAAAGACTGATACGCTTCTGCAGATAATTTTGGCATCTCACAATGGCCAGGAAGGTTTTCTCTCTCTCTCTCTCTCTCTCTCTCTCTCTCTCTCACTGTTAGCTCCATCAAAAGGATTTGAGTCGATGATCTGTTGAATTAATTAACAACTGCCTACACAACGACTGAGGGGTGTCTTAGCAACTCACCCTCATCCTTTCGGAACACTAAAATAATGTAATTAGCCTCTCTTTTATAGTTAGCAAGCAACATCCCAGCCTTCTCCTCTTTTCATAAAATTGTTTAAGAACAAGATGGTGTTCACTTCTTATTTTGTAGTAATACATTTATTTAGCAAAGCCTTGCAGATGTGGTTCAGCCAGTTCCTCGTCTTTATTGTATTTTTTCTTCACATTCAATCACTGATCATTTTTCCACACTAGAATTTCCTCCCCTGTTGCCCAAAAATGTTGACTTTTCTGTACTGACCTCTAGTTGAATTCCAACTATGACTGCAAAACAAATCAAATTTTATGCTGGTCTTCTGGATTCTTGAAGGTGGAGGGGGTACATTTAAAACATTTGTAGTGTTAAATATACTTCCCCTTGTACCTTTCAAAAATAATATACTGTTCATTTTCTGTAAAGAGTATAATGTAATAAAAGGACACTAATTCATGTTCCTCTTACTTCCCAAAACATTCATTGCTAACTTCTTAAATAGATACCCTCTGCCAGACACAGTTCATTTTATATATTTTTTTCATTTTATATATATTTTTTCATATCACTGTGATACTCTTTTTTTATTAAACTCCCATTTACATCTTCATTTCTAATGTAAATGTTTTAAATTATTCAAAAGTTATGTACATACCAGGGAACTGAGTTTGTAGATTATATTTTTGTTTTAGTTGCTTTTGGATAGTGTTCGCACTGTTAGGATTTTTAAAAACTAAGCACAAGAATAGTACACAAGTCTTACACAAAGCAACTATAGAATGGCAACGTCTTCAACTTTCCTCTCTGTGATCATGAGATAGGCAGCAAATTAAATCATGTCTTTCATTTTAGAGTACTTTATCTTTTCTTATGAATGGTTGGCATCTGTTAACACTTTTCCTCTCTTTCAAAGAGAGATTCCAGTCTATGCATGTTGTTGGTGTTTTTGCGATCATTGATGAGTAATTGCAAGAAAAAATGAGAGTCCAAACCTATATTTAGCTTCATTGTTTTCAATGTAAATACTGCACAACAGTTTACTACATAGTCCTGAGTTGGAAAGTACATTTTATCATTACTTAAATTGTGTCATAACTCTTCAACTTTATTTTTTTTTATTTCTCTTTAACACGCATCCCCATATACTCTCAGCTCAGTGTATTTAGCAACCCAGTGGAACCAGTAGGTCACAAGGTCACAGCATATTCTAGAAGGACCATTCTACTTCCAAATGAGATACAGCGCGTGTGGTTTACTCCTGATCTGGGAGTCCTCTTAACTATGACTCATCCAGAGATCAATCAGATGGCACTGGGTGGAGAAACTTCCCGGGGCGCTTGATGCAGATTAAGGCAAAGTCTGACTGGAACCAGCGAAGCTAGCCAAATACCCCTCAAATGATGTTGTGAAGATCCCAGGCTCCTGCCTTGAGTTACTATATAACGAGATTAGGGATATGCTATGCCAACCACATAAAGCCCAAAATAAGGGGGTGAATGGGACACACCCGTGGTCAGACCCCCAGGTCGCTTGGTATAACCAGGACTGCAGACAGGCAAAGGGGGTGCTTGTACATGCAGTAAATCTGGAAGCTCGCCTGGAGGTAGAGGCTTGTAGAGCCAAGTATAGGTAGGTAATAGAGTCTGCCAAAAAGGAGTGGGAGGGTTCCTTGTGGTCCTCCTTACAGAAAGTGTTGACAGCCAAAGACTCCAAGACCTTTTGGAACAAAGTAGTTCACTGGCTCAAGAGTAACAAGTCAGCTCTGGAATTTACAGTTCAGCCTGAGGAGTGGGTAGTGCATTACGATTTCCTCTATGAATCAGGCCCCACGGTAATAGAGGAAGATAGTGACTGGTGGGGGGAGGTTCCAGGTAGTGTTAGTGATGCTCTGTTTTTTTTCTTCTGAGGAACAGCAAGCCGCTCCTGTGTTCCGAACAGGTAAAGGGTGCCGTCAAGGGATTTATTAGAATACTTAGGTGCCGATTCCGATCATGTAAAACCCGGGTACGAACCGTCGGACGGAGCGTTTTCTCCGTCCGACTCGTACCCGGGAAAAACACCTTCCAAACCCGCAAGTACGATTCGTACAGAAACACCATTTCCGTACGAATCGTAAAAAACACCGACCGGCTAAAATATACCCACAATTCGGATCCGGGACACCGCGGATGTGACGTCCGGACGGAGTCAGGCAGCGTTTCACGAACCAGCAAGTACGATCCGTGACCACGTCACTCCGCACGGATTATATTTTACGGCAGCCAAAAACTGCCAGGAAATCAAAACGACGAGCAGAAGGAGCTCCTGTACGCGACGGACAGCCATGGACCTCAACCTACGTGTCATTCCGGCCCTCATAGCAGTCCACCTGGTGTACAGGAACTGACGCAGATGCCGCAGAAGGTCAGAACAACACCCAGGGGCAAAGGGGGGGGGGGGGGAAGGGGCAGGAAACATAACCCCCACCCAAGTTAAAATTCATACATGCCCTGTACATAACTGACCCCCAGGGCCTGGTCACTTCGGGGGCGGGGGCGTCTCCACCAAGGCCTGCGTCCGCCACAACGGAAGTCGACATGGACACGAACCAGCAACACAACAATTGTGGTAAGCACCGTACCCACGCCTTAAGAGCGTGGGTACGGGTTGTACCACGCCCACCCCTACGTCACCCCAACAATGGCAGTATGGCCCGTACCCACATCCCAAAGGCATGGGTACGGGCCGTACCGCCATTGTTGTGGTGACGTAGGGGTGGGCGTGGTACGACCCGTACCCATGCCTTTGGGACATGGGTACGGGCCGTACCGCCATTGTTGGGGTGCTGTAGGGGTACGGCCCGTACCCATGCCTTAAGAGCAGCATGGGTACGGGTCGTACCACGCACACCCCTACGTCACTCCAACAATGGCGGTACGGCCCGTACCCACGTCCCAAAAGCATGGGTACGGGTCATACCATGCCCACCCCTACGTCACCCCAACAATGGCTCCACGGCCCGTACCCACGTCCCAAAGGCATGGGTACGGGTCGTACCATGCACACCCCTACGTCACCCAACAATGGCGGTACGGCCCGTACCCATGCCTTAGGGACGTGGGTATGGGCTGTACCGCCATTGTTGGGGTGACTTAGGGGTGGGCGTGGTACGACCCATACCCACGCTCTTAAGGCATGTGTACGGGCTGTACCCCTATGGCACCCCAACAATGGCGGTACGGCCCGTACCCACGTCCCTAAGGCATGGGTACAGGTCGTACCACGCCCACCCCTACATCACCCCAACAATGGCGGTACGGCCCGTACCCATGCCTTAGGGACGTGGGTACGGACCGTACCGCCATTGTTGGGGTGATGTAGGGGTACGGCCCATAACCATCCCTTAAGGACTTGGGTAGGGGTCGTACCACGCCAGTGGAAAGACACATAGGGGTGTGTGGCCATCAGCCCCAGCAGTGCCCAGACATATGAGGGGTGGGAGCAGAGTGCTCCCAGCAGTGCCCCGACATAGGAGGGGTGGGTGCCTATCACTCCCAGCAGTGCCCAGACACAGGAGGGGTAGGTGCAGAGTTCTCCCAGCAGTGCCCAGACAGAGGAGGGGTGGGTGCCTATCACTCCCAGCAGTGCCCAGACACAGGAGGGGTGGGTGCAGAGTCCTCCCAGCAGTGCCCAGACACAGGAGGGGTGGGTGCAGAGTCCTCCCAGCAGTGCCCAGACATAGGAGGGGTGGGTGCCTATCACTCCCAGCAGTGCCCAGACATAGGAGGGGTGGGTGCAGAGTCCTCTCAGCAGTGCCCAAGACATAGGAGGGGTGGGTGCAGAGTCCTCCCAGCAGTGCCCAGACACAGGAGGGGTGGGTGCAGAGTCCTCCCAGCAGTGCCCAGACATAGGAGGGGTGGGTGCCTATCACTCCCAGCAGTGCCCAGACACAGGAGGGGTGGGTGCAGAGTCCTCCCAGCAGTGGATAGAGACATGGTGGTGTGTACACCATCCTACAATTAGCAAAACTCCATGGGTGCATGAAGGCATACACAAAGTGCGACTATATTGAGAGTGGCATGCCAACACATCACTGACAGCAGTGTCCTACTCCCATGAGGGTGGATGCCCATCCCCCACTGCATGACACACCACATGTGGGTGTGATGACAAATGACACATGCTTACCCACCCCTGGCGCTGCCAGCACAATACACACACTGAGAGCATGCAACAAGACTGTATAATCATGTGCCACCCTACTAAACTAAGAGACCCAAAGGGAACACACACTGTCACGCACATTCCAGGACTGATAGGAATGTACAGGTGCTGGGGCAGCCAACAAGTTGTTGCCTCCCATGGAAGGAAAAAGGTGGAGTACCCACAGATACAATGCCCACAATTGTCAGACAGGTGCCCAAAGACCCTGCAGAACACGTAACACATGTGTGCGAGGCTGGGAGTACACACATGCATAGTGCGTAAAAGGGAACATGTCCACATGAAGTCATGTCAATATACTCCATACACAAGTACAGTGACCACCAAGAATGCCACAAATGATGCAGGTGGAGACATTGCTGAGCATGCATGGCCAAAGTTGAAGGGATCCGTCACACACCCAGGAAATGTAGACAGAGCTCAGCACAACAATTTTGGAAACACCCTGCAGGGAAGATGTCAGGGTCCACAGAGGAAGGAACACACCTTGGGACAATGTCACCATACAGTAAGAGCTTACATGACCAAAGATTATTTGCAGATACCTTGTGATGGCACACAGATACCAGGGTCCACCCCATGAGCAGCACACTACAACATTTCCCAAACACCTAACACATTATCACCACTCCAAATCATGGAGCAGCACCACCAACAGCAAGACCAGAAAAGCATTTGTGTGCAAATGAAAAGCAAAATGCTTTATTCAGCATAAAAAATTATAGCAAAAGAAATGTCCACTATATACAGGGCCCATAGGCCAGGCCATGTGCGAAGTCCCGGTGGGGGACACTTTGGGACGCGTCTCCCCTAGCTTGCCTGCACAGTTCACTCTTCCATATCATCCACAGAAGGAGGGATTTCATGTGGGGGGGAAGGACCAGGCACCGCAGGGACAGGAGGGGCAAGGGCAGGTGTTGTGGGTGCAGGGACGGACGACTCCACCACAGGGGATGGGGCAGCGCCAAAGGTGGTGGTTAGCAGGGTGCTGCACACGGTTGCAAGCTCTTCCAGCGTCTCCCCTGCACCCGAATAAACCACAGGTCCCAAGGAGGGGGGGTCGGAGGGATGGGTTGCAGCGCTACTGGGTGAGGGTGTGGACAGGGGGGGACTCAACTACCCTGGCCGGGCACTGCCTCCACCACTTGCGGGGTGGTGCCACACTGGGGCTGAGGGACACACTGGCCATGAAGGACTCTTTATCTGACAGTTGGCCAGGAGAGCTAAGGGGAGTGGTTTTGGAGGAAGTGGGTTGTGAGGACTGCGCACTCCCACTATGGCTGCGTGACTGCCGTTTGCCCCCCGACCCAGTGGCTGTGCCTACTTCCCCCTGTGTGTGCGTGACAGGAGGTGTGCGCTTGGCCTTCCCTGGTGGTGTGCTGCCTGTGTCTGGTGGGGGTGCGTGCATGGGGACGTCTGGGTGTGCGTGGTACAGGCATGGGAGTGGGAAGTGTGGATGGTGCAGGGCTAGGGGGGGACAGAGCGCTGCTGGAGATCCACTGCTGCAGTCAGTGACGAGTCTATGGACCTCAGCAACATCCGTTGTTCAGACATCGCTGATGACATGCCCTCCATGTACGACACCATCTTTGTCAGCAGTCTGGTGTGGCCATGGAGGACATTAAGCAGCGATGTCTGACCAACCTGCAACTGCCACAGAATGTCCACAGACTCGGCATTGACGGCAGCAGGGGAGACAGGGGCAGGGGGTGCGGTGCCTGGCACGAAGGAGACATGTTGTCGCCTAGCACGGAGGGAAGGGACCCGAGCAAGTGGGAGGCCGGTGATGGGAATGGAGGGGGCGGTGAGAGATGAAGTGCTGCTTTCAGCTCTGGGAGCAGCCTCCGCCCCCTCTGGGAGCTCAGCCTCAGACCCATCAGCGTCATAGTCGGTGGTGGGACTGGAAAGGTCCTCCACCTCACTCCCCTCGGCCTCCGTGCCACTCGCTGCGCAAGACTCGCCAGCAGTGGTGGCACCGGTGCTGGATCCCTCCTCAAGGTCCGTGCCAGTGTCTCCCTCGGTTTCCCCTGACAATGCTGTGGGCAAGGTGAAGAGACAGGAAATAATCAGACACCTGTATACATATGACACATGAGTCAAAACTACATAGGTCACAGTGCATAGCATGAAAAGCAACATGAGTAACATCTACAATACTACGCACATGTGTAGGCCCTGCACCACACAGTGGGTTGACCCACCATGCCACTGAGAAACAATGGAGAGCATGACACAACAGCAAATAACTTGATATCAAATGAGACAGAGGAGCTAGTGTCTGGGGACAGTCGAGCACAGCATCTGGACCACACACCGTTGCCAAAAAAGGGATGAGCAGGAACCATGTCTGTTAACTTTTGGCACATGCATGCTTAGCAAATACATTAAACCATGCCCAACATGACTGGGTCACTGCATGTTGAGTGTATGTCCAGACAATCATCACACACAGGACAGACCTGGCAAGGAGACACACGGTTTGGACATGTAGGCCTTGCCCGCACAAACACCCCCCTACCTGAGACAATGTGATTGAGACAGAGGAAGTACTTACACCTCGTACTTGGGGATTAAAAAAATGCCCTACAGTAAATCCTGATTGTACATGAACTACCCCTCGTGCGCCTGACCACACATATAATTGACAAACAACCATCATCAGATAGTTGTACCAAGACACAAAGGCACTGGACACTGTGAGTATGCACAAGCCAAATTGAGTCACCCTGTCACGTAGACACATATAGCACACTTAACGTAAATACAAATGAGGCCAGGGTACAATGCCACAGAGCCCAACCTATGCTGAAGACACAGAGAATGTCCACAATGTTGGCTGACACACATGATACCTAGGAAAAGGTGCCCCAGGAGACTGTAGTGGCCACACTCCTCCATGGTCCTGTATGGATATGACTGCAACAGAAGCAACCGTCCCTGCACTATGCATATCTCACACTCATGCACATCATGTCTGAGGGCACAACATTGGTCATGCATGCTGTAAGGCAGTGCACTTTTAAGACACACTCCTATGTCGGGCCTCAGCAGCAGTGCCAACTAACATAAACCCCACAATGACTGAACTGGCCAGGGCACAGGCAAGCTCACAACACATGTAACACACCACCCCCACACATGAAGTTGCAAGCATTGGGCACTTGCATTAACTGCCAGCCTAGATAACCTTGTGCAAGAGTGACTACCCACAGACCCGGGAACACATGTCAAGGAGGGGACACACGCGTGTACGGACCGTATCCCTATGGCGTACGCCTACGGCAACACAACCATAGTGATATGGACCCTACACACGTGCTCAGAGTGTGTGTGCGGTGCATTTCACACCTTACACTGGTGACAGGTGGCACACAGAAAGGAATTGAGCTGTCATACTTGGCCAAGGCTGGACATCAAGTCATTGTCAGTGCAGTCCTACATGTCTCGGGCCTAGGTGTGTCAGGCTGTGATGTGGCACATATCTCCTCATGTTTGAACCCAATAGATGTGTGATGAGCTGTGTACACATGTCATGTGTGATGGTGCACTATGTGCCACATATCCCCTTCACACCTCTGACATGTGTGCATGTAGTACAGACTTGTTGAGCAATGCGTCACTGGCATGACGCCAGGTACACGGATAATTACACCTGACATGTGACTACCGGCGTTGCATGATGTGAGTATGTCATGTGTGTGTCATGTGTTCCCATAAGCTTGTTGTTGGTGTTCCGTCAAATGCATCTGCAGTTGCTGCATCCAATATGTGCCTGTGTGTAGATGGGCATGGCACACTATTGTGCACACCAGGACACATGTGGAATCAGACGTAACGTGTGTATGTATGCATCAAACATGGACTTGCGAGACAAGGACATATCTGCGTAGTATCAATGTATGTGTGATCAGTCTTGACATGTACCCCTTCATGGCAAGGTGTGTGGTCTGTCCTTTTTTCAGGGACATGTGACCTGTGCCTCTAGTGTTCAGCAACCTGTCTGTATGATAAACATCCTTCTTCTGCACATATCTGGATGTCTGTCACTCCTGTAATGCATCTGCCTGTTCACTTACACTGGCCCACAGCTAGTTTCATGCCATGTCATGTTGAGCTTGAGAATCCACGTTTGTAGCTGGCTCTTGGTAGGAGTGTCACCTGCCTGGCATACGTGTCCAGGATATATTGCACAGACCTGACTCTGTATGTAGCATATGTGTATTGGCTGTTTAACATGTGCTCAGTACATTGACATTGTTGTTGTACTGTACTCACTCTTCGTTGTCCCTTCCAAATTACTGCAGGGCTCCGCCTCTCCCCCGACCAATGCCAGACTTGGCTGCCCTGAGGGAACGTGACTGTATACGCCGCTACCGCTTCACCCAACGCTTGATTGCGAACTTGACCGCAAGGCTGGCACCACACCTCCAACCGCTACACAGGTATCCTACTGCACTGACACCCATGATGAAGGTGATGGCAGCCCTACATTTCTTTGCCACGAGTACGTTTCAATATACCATAGCTCATGTTGGTGGCATGTCCCAGACCATGTTCAGCCGTGTCCTGCATGATTTTTTAGAGGCCATGTTGGTTCACCTGGATGAGTTTATTCATTTCCCAACTCCTGAGCAGTTGACAGGTGTCAAGGGTGACTTCTATGCCCTGGGAGGGATGCCCAATGTCATTGGGTCTATTGATGGGACACATGTGGCTTTGGTACCACCACAGGCACAGGAGGTAGCCTTTCGTAATCGCAAACATTACCACTCCATTAATGCCCTTGTGGTGTGTCTTGCTAACATGGTGATTTCCCATGTCTGTGCTCGTTTTCCAGGATCAGCACACGATGCCTACATCATGAGGCGTAGCAGGGTGCCTGAAATGATGCTGAAGCTGCGCAACGAACGAGCATGTCTCGTTGGTGGGTATACTCTGTTAGTCTTGTATTTAGCGTCAACTTTCTGTCTTACTGCTTCTCCTGACCCACTTCTGTCCATGATGTGTCCATGTAGGGGACTCTGGCTATCCCAACATGCCATGGCTGATCACGCCTCTCCGCAACCCCAGAACGGCTGGCGATCACCGGTACAACAACGCCCATGGGCAGACCAGGCGAGTGATAAAGAGGACCTTTGGCCTCCTGAAGAGCCGATTCCGGTGCCTCCACAAGACCGGCGGCGCACTCCCATATGCACCGGTGAAGGTCTGCAAAATCTTCCTTGTGTGCTGCATGCTGCACAACATGGCTGTGGAGAAAGCTGTGCCACTCATCCTGGATCCGGATGAGCAGGAACATCCACCCGTGGAGGATGAGGGGCTAGGTGACGAGGCAAGTGATGTTGAGGAGGAGGAGGAAGAGGACATACGGAGTTGGCTCATACGCAACTTCTTTGCTTAGTGCTGAGTTGCAGTGTCTGAGTGTGCACGCATTGAGCCTTGTGTGGCATGTATTGCAATGTGTGGGTCCATCTGCATGTATGGCAAGTGAGTCAGAGGTGTGTTTGGATGTGTCACTCGAGTGATGGTGTAATAAAAGAATGTCTTTCCTGAGACACTATTTTCACCTAGCGTGTTGACAACCTTATACGTGACGAGTACATGCCCATGCATGCGGATGTCCTTCTTTTGGCTCACTTCTTGTGTGTCTCTCATCCCCAGGTATTTGCGCATGCTGTCTGCTGGTGGCATTGTTGTGCTCCTGCTATTCCTCATGAATACAGCAACGTGTGCTGAATCTGCGTAACATGCACGGAGATGTCAAAAATTCACCTTAGGTTAAGGGATGCAGCACGGCTTTTTGGGTGTGCTATTTGTTTGGAATGTGTGTGCACTGCTCCTGTTCATGTTTGGTTACTTTGCATACATGTAGAATCACCATGGGGCGCATGACATGGAGCTGGATTCACCTGAATTGATAGTCACACTTGGTGACAGTCATCTGTAATGTGATTGTGGATTGTGATGAAGGCATCAATGTGTGTAACACTGCCCTCGGAAACATACGGGATGCACCGGGTTGACATAGTGTGGGACATCCCCATTAGAGGCTCAATGGTGAATAGCAGCCTCTCCGTGAGCAGCACGGGGTGTTTGTCTCAAACCCGTCACTTGTGTGCCAGTTCTATGGATTTCCTGCATCTGTGGTGCAAAGGGGGGTGCCAGTGTAGGTCCCACATGTTCATCCATATGACCTGTGCATCTGTTAATATAGATGCATTTGCCTTCCGACAAACATGACTAATAAAGGTGTCCCTCATCCTCCAAGGTGCCTCATCTCTGTCAATGCAGGTCTCTTGCCACTGTGCATGCGTCATGTCTGGCATAGCTATCACAGATTGTGCATATGAGTCTATGTGTAGAGTAGCAAGATGCAAGCTGTTTGTCAGGGATTATGATATGTATTGTGCATGATGTACATGGCTATGTAGGTATTTTGGCATCTCAGTCCCCACAACGGCCACTTTGCTGCATGTGCATCCATTGTCTGTGTGTGTGCCGTGTTGAACCAGACACTCCTTCCTTATCATACACCTTTTGCAGTAGTCCTTTCTGACATGCTTGTGTTTGTGTGCAACTTGTGGCATGGTTTTCAGGACATGGCGCCTGCTCCTGCAGGCCCTGCAGCAAGGGCACACAGAGTTTCTATATTTGGCCTCACACACACGGCTCTAAGACGCACCCCCCTTCCTCCCTCCACCCATTCATTTTGGTGAAATCTGCTTGTGTGTGACACAGTTGCGGTGGCAAAGGCTGGACCGTCTGCATATGCTACGTGCACATTGCACGTGCCTCATGTCCTTGCACGTGCCACATCACGCTACACCATGATGTTGAGGCCACCCATCAAGCAATGTCCATCCAATACATCTGTTGCATGCACTCAGGCATGCACTCATCGCCCACACAACACCTTTGCATAATGAGTGTGCAACTCCAACTGCCTACACAGCGCTGGCACGCCTTCCAGGCCCTGTCACACCAACCAGGTCATGTCCCTCCTACTCCCCACCGGCTCTGTACCCCAACAAGGCCATGGGAGTGGTACTCCAGGCATCTGCATGTTGTATGGTGTCGTTGTGGGGCACATGGCACAGGTATCATGTCTCAGCGTGTCAGTCTACAATGTGTCCAGGATCCCCCTCTACACCATGACATGCGCACTGCATCTCATCATCATCTGGTGTCCCATTGACAGCCAGGTGCTCCTCACCCTCCCCAAAGACGCAGTCCTTGCCAGTTCTCATATTGAATAATGCATGGTATCCATTGGCAGATGGCTGAACATCTGATGCTGGACTTGTACACGACTGAGGTGTTCATCTGCGGATTGTCCCCTTACAGCTGGGTCAACTGCTTGTGTCCCACCCGCAAGGGCCCTGCACAGGCACACAGTGTCCATGCACACGAGCTGGTGTGCATCATGGATTGCTTGCTCATATGTGCTATGCTGATCACCAGCATCTGTACCTCAGGCTTCAGCACACTGCATTATGCACAAGATCCACAGTTTGATCCACCTCAAGGCAAGACAGACCATCCCCCAGGTCAACTACAACATCCGTGTCTAATCCTACCCTGCACTCTATGGAGAAGTACGTTACAACTTCCATGATACTTGTCCACATCCAGGGTGCATCTGCACAGCTCTGCTTCAACATCCGGCGACCCAGCCACATCACCGTCCAACAGAGATAGCTGCAATGGATCACTGTCAGCTGCAGGATGACCTTCACAATCCACGCCCACACTCAGGATGTCGCCCACGACCAAGACCCCAACACAACCTTGTGGCACTGTCATCCAAGACCCCATTGTGCCATCTCCATGCATCCAACCTTGGCCTGGCCAGCATTCTCCACATCCACCTGACTCCAGCATGCAGGACATAGTTCTCCCACCTGGCTACACATACCTGGGATTCCCACCCCAGGACACTCCACATGATCCCTGACCTCTGCGCATGACTGTTGCTCTTCGAAATAGGTCTGTCCGCACAGTTGTGCAGGCACCCCCTCAGCTGGTTGGGCCCATCACGGGTGAGTATGGTGCTCCATGTCTGTATTGGATGATACATTGTGACCCATGTGTGTCCTGTGCCAGACTCAGACCCCAGGGTATGCATGGTTGGAGTTACTTCAAAACTCAGGCATGGTTTGACTTCCCAACACACACATGTTATGGAATAATGCAAAATGACGGCCTCATCTCGTGATTTTTATGAATTTTATTAGTGGTGGGGTACGTGTTTGGGGGGATGTAAAGAGGTGCTCGCCGGGTGACTGTAATCCAAAGTTCACAGGGGGAGTTGGGATCCTTGCCATTGGAAGTCATCAGAGTCCATGCCACAGTCTTTGTCAACATTGGTCAGACAGTGACCAGCAAGTCCATGTGGCAGAGAATGTCATTGGATGAGGTGCTGCTGTTGCGCCAGAGGGCCAGGTGCCAGGCCAGGTGACCTGGGAGATGGTGATGGTTCGCTGACTCTCGCGGTCTTTTGCGTGGACGACCCACCTTCCTCCGGGGACCCTCAGAAGCAGGCCGCGACGATGTCTGTGATGCTCCGTCGGATGAATCCTCCTCCTCCTGATCCCTCCCTGTGGCTGGTGGTGATGTTCGCCTGGTGGCACAGGGAGGGTTGCCCATGTTTTCGGCAATCCGACGGAGTGAACGGCTCATGTCCGTTTGCATCACCACGAGCTCAGCCAGTCTTGCTTCCATCCGTCCTTGTTGTTGCTGTTGACTGGCATATTGCTCGGCCTGCAGGTTCTTAATCTCATTGAGGGTCTCCACTGCCTGGCTGATGCCCCTGGTGTCACGCCGGTATGTGTCCAAGATGTTGTGGACATGTGACATAACGGGTTCCTCAGCTGTCTGCTCAGGTTCGCGCCTCCGCCGTCCTCCACTCCCACCACCCCTGCCCACTTGAGCCTGGCCTGCTGTTGTGGGCACATCGGGTCTCCGGGACCCCTGAGGGATGGCATTTGCGGGGTCGCCTGCCTCCTCCTGGGTGCCCGGAGTACCTTGTCCCTCCTGGTCAGGCTGGCTGCGTTGTTGTGTGCGAGCAGGGCTCCTGTGTGTATCCTGGGATGTGGCAGGAATGGGGGTGGTGTTTGGCACAGTTGTACCTGACGCAGGTGCTGCGGGTGCTTGGGCACCAGAAGGGCCAGGTTGGTGGGGGTCATCCACGGAGTGTTGAGAGTCGTCGCTGCAGGTGGAATCATCGTCACACCGAGCCTGGTCCTGTGATTCTTCCCCCCAGTGTTGGGGGGAGATCGACGACGTTGCCCTGTGTGTGAGAGAGAGACAATGTTAATGGTGTTTAATGTGACATCCATGTTTTCATACATACTCAAGTTGGCACAGTTCCTCTGGGTAGTTGGATATGTCTAGCATTCCTCTCACAGTGCACTTGTGGATGGGTATGTTGCGGGGGACAGATTGATTTGTACTCCTGGTTATTTGGCCTGTCTAATGAGTGTTGGGATGCTTCTTTGGCTATGGATTGGTCTTGTTGTGTCACATATCCATTGTGGGAGTGCCAATTTGCGTTGGCTGTCCTGGGTTTTTTGTGCTTGTGTAAGGGGGGGTGTGTGTGACCGGGCATGCTGTTGGGTGTGGTGTGATTTGTCATTGGGTCTACCAGGTGATGTGTCTATCCCCTCATGGTGCATGCTGGCATGACAGTGAATGTGAGTTCCTGTGGTAGGTAGGTGCCATGTGGAGTTGGTGTTTGAGTGTACAGTGGTCACAGGATTGCCTTGTGCTGTCTACAGCAGGGCCAAGTGTCATCTACCTTGTCTGTACTTGGCAAGTCCCTGTGCATTGTGCATGGTGCATGGGTATGTCCCTTGGACACAGCTTTCAACACTTTTCCTATGTGTGACACACTCTTTGTTGTTGCATAATTTTTTAACGCAGTGAGCAGTGTAGCGAGCATGCGTAGCGAGCGATGCAGAACCAGCTTACGTGTTGCACTATACGTGGGCAAATGGTGCTTTTTCATATCTATTGGAGAATGCAGGTAGGTAACTTATGCATTTGTGACTGGGTTCTAAAAAACACAGTGAGTGGGTATACTGGGTGTAAGGTTAGGTTTGTGCCTGCAGCAAGGATCTACTCGTGCACAGTTTGAAACATGGCCCAGTGATTCCAAACGAAAAAGGAGTGTTTCACGCACTGCCAGACCTTGTCAACATGCACACAGTCCACCTGCTGACGAGTGGACATGCCAACACCACCCAAGGGTGATTTTGTCTCCCTCTGTCTCCCTCTCTCCCTCCCTCTGTCACCCTCCTCCCTCTGTCTGTCTCCCTCTGTCGCCCTCTGTCGCCATCTGTCTCCCTCCCTCTCTCTCCCTCTCCTTCCGTCTGTCTGTCACCCTCTGTCACCCCAGCCCAGCTTCCTGGGCACACACACTTTGCAGGTCTTTCAAAGGCCATTGGCTTGTTCATGTGGCTTTGTTTAGATTCTCCCGGCCCCCATTGGGCAGAGTGTCTCTGAGTCTGCGCTGCTGCGGCAGTGTGTGCTGACACTCTTTCACAGTGATGCCTCTCCATTAGCTGCTGTTATGTGCAAATTGGGCCTTCAGACCCATGTCATCCTGCGGCGCGGCCACCATTTTCAGGCGACACAGTACAGTGTCGGGACACACTGTTTGTATAGCTCTGCCCTAGGCCATATGGGCTGAGGGCATTGGTGTCTGCTTCTGAGTTGCACAATGTTGTTTTGGAGGCCCACCCTCCCGGCATCACAGACATCCTGTCTTGTGTTGGTGTTTTGTGTGGCCTGTGACTTGACATGGCCTTGCTTGGTGCATGGGGCATGGAGCCGCTAGTGGCATGTGCGTGTTTTTGGAGTGTGGTTGTGTCCGGTGATGGCTTTGGGGTAGTTGCGTGCATTATTGGGAGTTGGGTTGTTGATGCGGTTCCCCCCATGTGAGGTGAGTTGTTTGTGTACTCACCAGGCTCGGCGACTCCTTCTACTCTGTGCACTCCCACCGGCGGCAGCGTGCGCATCACCTTCTCCTCCCAGGGATGGTAGTGTACCGGTCTGCGGGGCGGGTCACCTCCAGTGATGTTCCCCTGGTTATATTCGTCAGTCATTTTGCGACGGACCGTCCTCCGCAGATCGTACCACCTGGCTTGGCATTCATGCCTGGTCCTTCTGATGGACGCAATAGCATTCACCCTGTCGACGATCCTCTGCCACATGGCTGATTTTGCTGCTATGCTGGTCTGTCTGACCAATGTTCCAAAGAGCTGTGGCTCGACTCTGATGAGTTCGTTGACAAGGATCTCCAGCTCCGCTGTTGTGAACTTTGGATTCTTTTCTGTGGGCATGGTGTGGGGTGTGGGTGTGGATGGTTGTGGGTGTGTGTGTGTGGTTGTGAAGGTGTGTGTGTGAATGTAATGAGGGGGTGTTTGTGAAGGTGGTTGTGTGAAGGTGTGCAAGTGTAAGGTGTAGTCAAGGTTCAAGTATGGTGCTGTGGGTTGTCTGTGGGGTCTGGCAGCAGTGGGTCTGTTGCAAAGGCTCATGGTTTGTGTGTGTGGGCCCTTTTTATTGGTCCATATGTGGGTGTGGCTGTGTTTGAACTTTGGGTGGGTGTGTTATAAGGAGTGGTTGTGTTTTGGGCCTCTGTTTACCTGTTTGGCTGTTGCAGGTCAGTGTATTGGATGTATTTGGGCTTGTTGGAGGTGGCTTGTGGTGTTGTGCAATTCGAATTGACTCTCCTTGTGGTGTTTTGCAGTGTCCTGGTTCAGTACGTGTGTTTTTCGCATCTGTAAGGTGCGTACATCGGCCATGTTGTTGTACAGTGCTAACATTTGTATGGCTTTGTACGACTCGTACATGTGCAATGCTGGGTGAGGGTGCTGGTGTAGGGGCCTGGGGTAGGGTGCGTACAGGCACGGGTAGGGTGTAGGGGCCTGGGGGTACATGCTGTACATATGGGAACCGAGGGTACGGCGCGTACATACAGGGCGGGCTGGGGGTACGGTGCGTACATACGGGGTGCTGGGGGTACGGTGTGTACCCCCACCCTCATATGGACGGTGCGTACCGCCACCTCCGTATGGACGGTGCGTACCCCCAGACCCCGTATGTAAGCACCATCCCCTAGCACATACCCCCAGCCCCTGTATGTACGCGCAGTACCCCCAGCCCCCCGTATGTACGCGCTGTACCCTCAGCCCCCTGTATGTACGCGCCGTACCCTTAGCCCCCCATATGGACGGTGCATACCCCCAACCCCCCTATGGATGGTGCGTACCCCCACCCCCCTATGGACGGTGCGTACCCCCACCCCGTAGGTATGAGCGTACCCCCACCCCCATAGGCACGCTGCGAACCCACAGCTCTACGCGCTGGGGGTCCGCACCATACATACGGGGGTGGGGGTACGCTCCATACCTACGGGGGTGGAGGTACACTCCGTACCTATGGGGTGGGGGTACGTTCCGTACCTACGGGGTGGGGGTACGCTCCGTGCCTACGGGGTGGGGTGGGGGTATGCTCCGTACCTACACAGGGTGGGGGAACGCGCCATACCTACGGGGTGGGGGTACGCTCTGTGCCTACAGGGTGGGGTGGGGGTACGCTCCGTACCTACGGGGGTGGGGGTACGCTCCGTACCTACGGGTGGGGTGGGGGTATGCTCCGTACCTACGGGGGTGGGGGTACGCTCCGTACCTACACGGGGTGGGGGTACGATCCATACCTACGGGGTGGGGGTACGCTCCGTGCCTACGGGGTGGGGGTACGCTCCGTGCCTACAGGGGTGGGGTGGGGGTACGGCATGTACATGGGGGGGCTGGGGGTACTGCACGTACTTGAGGGTGGGCTGGGGGGGTGTTTGGTACGTATGCGGGCACATGTTTCGACATCTCCATGGTTGCTATGGGAGTTCGCTCCGTACGGTGTTTTTTCCATACGGTTGTGCATTCGGACGGACGGGACGGATCGTACTTGCGCGTTCGGACTTCAGTTTACCGATTCGTACGTAAAACTGTCCGGCGACGTGTCGGACACTTTTTCCGACCCGAGGACGTGTCGGGGAATTTTCCCAATGCGATTCATATGGATTTTTTAACATACGATTCGTACTTGCCAGTTTGTACGGGACTTGTACGATTCATACGTAAAAAAATCCGGATACGATTCGTACGGGTAATATTTTTAACGGATCGGAATCAGCACCTTAGTTGTGTAATTCTGAATCTCAGTTATATGTAAGGTTTTATGGTTTGCTTACAAACTCAATTACTTTTAACAATTTATATTTCAAACAATAAAATTCTTTCCAATTATACATTAATCATTTGAAAATATATCTTAAATAAGTATATATCCATCAAAGGATTGAAACAAATTAATCACAAGCAGCATAAACAAAAAGAAGGAGAAAATGCGGGTGTATTAAAAGATTAATAAAGTTTATCATCAAATTTCAAAAGAGGGTACTTGAGGTAAGCACAATTACAGTTGTACTGGAAGGAAACATTCAGTTATTTATGCCTTCGCTATAATAATTATCATACACTTTTTCATAATTACAATCAATTATTATACAGGAAAACAGTGTGAGAGTCGACGTTTCGGTCTTTAGATTTTTTTTGATAAGACCATCTTCAGGACTAGTAAGTTAAAAAGTTGACCCCTGATAAAATATGAAAAAAGTAACAAATTACCATAAAAATCGTAGTTAACTCCTGTGTTCCAGCACATGCTCACCGCTCTGACAGAATTCCCAATGATTTGTACAGAGAGGACATAACTCTCTGGGGCTCCTACATTAATTTGCTCACTAACTCCATTATGTCTGGCGCTGCTATCACCCCTTCGTAGAAAATAGCAGATCTAGTTTGCATCTATAAGAAAGGAGACAGAGCAAGGCTGGCTACCTACAGGCCTATTAGACTTATTGATTTGGTTCAGAAAATCTTCAGTAAACAGATTTTAGGCAGGATCCAGGATTGAATATTAGAATCCCGAATCCTGGATGACTATCAAGCAGGTTTTCATGCTAAAATTAGTACTCTGGACCAGGCTTTTCACCTCCTGTGTATTTACTGGTAGGAAGTTGTTGTTAAAGGAGGGAAGCTTTAAGTGGCCTTTGTTGATCTATGGTCTGCATTTGATCTAGCTCCTCGAGCTAGCCTTTGGAGAGTTTAAAAACTGATAGATTTGCTGGGAACTCTTTTAGATGTTTTAATTAGATTACATTCATCACACACAGCACAGGTTAGGTGGGGGAAAACAATCATGTTATGGAAACCTTCCCAGTCCAAATCGGTGATAGAAAGTGATGTGTATTAGCTCCCACACTTTTTACTCTTTTCATAAATGGGGTGGTTGATTTTTTAGATAGAGACGGGTATGATGCCCCTAAAAGTGGCATAAGAAGAGCACCTGTTCTCCTTTTCGCTGACAATAACCTTTTAATCTCTAAAACCCCACAGGGTCTACAACAACTGTTGAACGATTTTATGAGGTTCTGTGAAAACCGGTGTCTGGAGCTAAATGAGGCTAAAGTTAAATGCATGATCTTTTCTAGGGGAGCAGTTAAATATCCCAAAGGATCTGTGTTCGTTGGTAGTTGCAAACTAGAGCAAGATAATGTTTTCGATTTTTTATGTATTCGCCTTACCCCCACAATTCACTGGGCCGCCCACATTGAGAAAGTGAAACTGCTATTAATTCAACAGAGTGCCGTATCAGTAGAATTCACAGAAAAACACTGTCCATGCAAGTCGAACCTGCTCTGCAAATCAATAACACCATGGTTCTAGGGGAGCACTTTATGGAGCAGAATTTTGGGGTACAGGCAATACAAATTGTCTGTCTTGCATTGAAAATCGCTTTCTCAGATCCTTGGTAGACCTCCCCTCCAGTACCCCAATGACGCCCTTATACCTGGACTTTGCCCATAGACATTTGGCCCACAATCTTAACAACAATCTACTCTGTTTTGGTATAGGCTGTGGTCTGTGGCAGAGCTCACATCCTAACAAGAGGCATTGTCTGGCCTTCTTAAACTCCCCCAGGCAATCTCAATCTCCTGGTTTAGGTCTTGGAGGGATTTATTGGGGAGGCTTGGGATGGAGGCATTTTGATCGAACCCGGAAAGTTGGGCCCTCATTTCGAGGGCTAAGCTTAAAGTGATGTTCTGGGAATCATCATTTGAACAGGACCAGGCAAAATCTGAGGGCAGCTTGACTCTTGATTTCCACAATTTTATATCTGCTTTTTACTTTGAGGATCCATTGACGAAATTGTTCCCCCTTTGACACCAAAACTTTTTTTATTGTTTTGCTACAAGACTTTACCCACGAAACTGCTTTGTGTCAAGTGGCTCTTTAACGTACATAAGAAAGATCTTTGTTTCGCATATGAAGTTTGTCCAGAATGTATTGTACATTTACTGTTTTTTTTGTCCACATTATACATCCCTGAGGAAAAAATGGATGATTCCGCTCTGCATAATGGTTGACCTTGAGGTGTTGAGAATATTGTGCACTGATACACGCAGAGCTATAGTTTTTGGCCTTGCAAGATATTGGTATGCACTGTGTATTAAGCGTTCCAAATATACTGTATGAATCACTGTCTTTTTTACCCATTTTTTATCCTTCCTGTTTTTAATCTTTTTTTATGGCTCTTATGTTTTAAAAACTATAAGATGATTTTTTTTATATACCTTGTATTTTATTCTTCTTGTGCTGTGTAATTTTTAAGATCTTCGTGAGCGAAATAAAGTTATATGATGATGCTGGTTCACCACACTATGACTCACGAAACTGCACTAATGCAACGCTGCCATGCGTGGCGCCCGGAGAAGGACGCGCCCCCCTGAGACCACTGTCCACGATTGTCTGACTCCGAGCGAGCCGTGGCTGTGCTACTGAGCGGCAGGCACGGAATGTCCGCCGAGCAGAAGCGGCCGCTGCACTTCACCCGGGAGGGATGCTGGGCTCTCCAAAGACTACACTGTTTGGTCCACTGTTGGAATATACATCACGAGACACCCCCTAAGACTGTATAGATTACGAGCTCAATTGAGCGTTTGGACGGCGACATGTTGTACAGCCGACCTTTTGGTATTTTTGACTTTGTTGCCACGTTAAGGCTATATGTTACCCCTTTCCTCCCTGTCCCCATGTCCCGCTGGAGATCATGGCACTGCACACATGGCGCTACTACAGACTTGGTGGTGGGGGCGTGGCGCTGGAGGGGGAGGAACGCGGCTTTGGGAGTCACACTTTGGGAGAGAATGAGGGGCGCGCGTGCACACGACTGCTATGGCTAGCCTACAAATATGCACCTGGAACGTCAGGGGAATGCACACGCCGGCTAGGCGCTATCACATCTATTCATATCTCAAGCGACATAAAATCAACGTAGCGCTACTACAAGAAACACACTTAAACAGAGCTGAGGTGCGGGCGCTGCACCGCAGATGGCGAGGGCAACTGTATGCCACGGAGTACTCCTCATACGCTCGCGGAGCGCTGATATGGATCCGCCCTGGAACCCCTTGGGAAGTCACGGCTATTGCCATAGACCGGGAGGGCAGATTTGCTGCTGCGCAGGGCAGACTGGATGGGCAACAAATTGCGCTAGTGTCCCTATATTCCCCTAACGTAGATCAGGGCGATTTTCTGGCGCGGTTCTCAGCGACCATGGCACCCTGGCATGCAACTTCATGGATACTGGGGGGCGACTATAATTGCACGCTCGATGTCACGTTGGATCGCTCCTCCCCACCCCCACCTCACGCCTCCACACGGGGAGCCGCGGTGGCACTAAGCGAAGGAGTGGGCCGCACAATGGGACCTTCATGATGTTTGGAGGACGCGCAATCCAGGGCTGCGGGTATACTCCTACTATTCTGGCGCACACGACCTACATGTCCGTCTGGACCGGTTCATGGCATCTGCTGGCCTGCTGCCCCGCGTCGCAGACACATATTACATGGGCCGCACGCATTCAGATCACAACCCACACTTCATGTCCATGGTCTGGGGGCAGCCCCACCCCCCTGTGCCCACATGGCGCCTACAACCCGCATTGTTGCTGGACGCGACTTTCCGCGATTCCCTACTCGAGCGCGCTGCGCAGTACTTTGAGGATAATACAGGCACGGCATCCACCCCACAGGTGGAGTGGGACGCTTTCAAAGTAGTGCTCCGCGGACACTGCCTACATACACAGGGCCACATGCAACGCCAACTGGAGAAAGACCTGACTAGGCTAGAGACTGACTTGCTTGCCAAAGAAGAGGGAGCACTGACAGGCGATGGGGACTTGCTGCACGAAGCTCGCACGGAACACGCGCGCCTATTAGAGCAGCTCCGAAGTGTAAACTATTCAGCGCATTCCGCGAGGACGCACTGCCTAGGCGACAGACCTGGCAAACTTCTAGCTTGGCTGATCTCCCAAGAAGCTCGTTCGGCCCCAGTGGCGGCCACACGGGCGGAGGGTGGAGATACGGTATACACCCAATCACGCATACATGACACATTCGTCACCCACTATGAAGCATTGTACCGCTCTCGCCTACCGGTCCCTCACCCTGACATGGCCGGCTACCTCTCCCCCCTGCAAATGCCACAGCTGACAATTGCACAAGACGAGTTGGGAGCCCCGCTTGCGACAGACGAGCTCCGAGAAGCCATCTTCAACCTGTCTAATGGCAAGTCCCCGGGCCCGGACGGGCTCCCGGCTGAGCTTTACAAGGCCGGCTCGGATATTCTTGTACCGGAACTCCTGAGAGTCTACAATGCGGCGGCAGAAAGCGCCACTTTACCCCCAACGTTAAACGAGGCCACGCTGGTCTCCATTCTCAAACCAGACAAGGATAGCACACGGGTGGGCTCCTACCGCCCCTTGGCGCTGCTAAACACTGATTACAAAATACTAGCATCTGTCCTAGCCAGGAGACTAGCCCCGCATGTGCCCAAACTGGTGCACCAAGACCAAAATGGTTTTGTCCCCACGCGGCATACTTCTTACAATATCCGTCGTCTTTTTAGGGTGCAGGAGTACGCCACGCAACAGTGGCCCAGGGCGGGGTGTCTGATACTAGACCTAGAGAAGGCCTTTGACTCGGTGGAGTGGCCGTACCTGAGAGCAGTCACAGAGAAGTGTCAGCTAGGGGGAGGGTACAGAGCCATGGTTGATTTGCTCTATGATAGCCCGACAGTCCGAATCCGCACGGGAGGGCTACTGTCGGCCGCCCTCCGGGTCCGCAGAGGCACTCAGCAGGGCTGCCCGCTTTCGCCATTGCTTTTCTCCCTGGCCATGGAGCCCTTAGCTGCGACTCTCAGAGCACAGGGTCCGACATGGGGAATCCCACTGGCGGACGGTCTACATGCGGTATCACTGTACGCGGATAACCTGCTACTCTACGTCAGGGATATCACGGATGTCCCCGCTTCCCTCTCTGACACTTTCCGCACCTTTGAAGGGGTATCGGGACTGAGAGTCAACTGGTCCAAATCGGGGTCCTACCCATTTAGTCCGGACACGCCTGAATGCGACATCAGACTGGGCGGGGACAGGTTGCAGTGGCACCCCACCACCTTCCGCTACTTGGGGATCAGAATATACAGAAACCCAGCGGACGTCCTGGAGGGAAACCTCCTCCGAGCGATAGCCTCTGTCCGAGCGCAAATTGGCTTCTGGAACACCTTACCCCTAAATGTGCCCAGCCGAGTGGCGCTGACCAAGATGATTGTGCTGCCTCGGCTGCTTTATTATTTTGCAAATTTACCCGTGTATGTCCCACCCAAGCTGTTCCGCGACCTAGAGGTGCTGCTACGCACCCTTATCTGGAACAAGGGGAGACCGCGAGTGGCGCTGACCAAACTATACCTGCCCACGGACTCGGGGGGCTTGGCGGTCCCTAACATGGAGCTATACTATCTTGCGGCACAGATGCAATGGGTGACGGGATGGCTCGGCGGCAGGCAGCTGCAGGACACCGCCTCGACCGCGGCTGCCTGGACACAAACGCAAATAAACACATTGTTTCACCCGATAACCCGCACGCGCTGCCCCTCCCAGATATACCTAGCAGTGGCGCGCAGGTGTTATCTGAGATGCCTCCGCCTCACACGCGCAACAACGCCATATGCTCTGATCCTGCCACTTCTGGGCACACCTGGCCCGACGGGGCCGCTCACGGAGGTGCACCTGGCCAGCTGGGGGCACGCGGGGGTGGACACGCTGGGCGACCTATATGCGGATGGTGACTTGCTCACCTTCGCAGCCCTAGCTGACGACGCGGCTCTCCCGGCAGGGCAATTTCTGCTACATGCGTCCCTCTTGCGCACGCTCACTGCTTCATGGGGCGACATCGCAGTGGAACTCCCGATGCACAACTTTATACAATATCTACATGTTATGGGCAATGGCTCGCACGTTATACATTGGCTAGCGCGGGCACTGCAGGCGCACTCGCAACCTTCCACGCTACCGCTGCGGGAACGCTGGGCGACAGACAGGGGACGAGACTGGACGGACAAAGAATGGACCCAGATCCTGGCTGGCCCGACCTACATCCCGCGCAACCCCCGCTTTAAACTTATACAGTACTACATAATGCAGCGCGCATATCTCACGCCCGCCAAGATAAATAGATACTTCCTGCTGACAGACGCAGCTTGCCAGCGCTGCCTGCTACCGGGGGCAGACCTTCTACACATGCTGTGGCACTGCCCAAATGTGCGGCCATATTGGGACGGCGTATTGGCTTTGCTCGCGCGCGACACTGACGGGCAACTGCCGCATACATGGGAAGCGTGCATACTGGGGTTATATAAGCGCACAAAAAACAACAAAGTGCAGGCGCGCTTCTGGGACATGGGACTTATAACGGCCAAGCGCTTGCTCACCAAACACTGGAAGGCCGCGGCCCCCCCGCACGTTAGGCACTGGACAGCCTCCTTCCTCAATTGGGCGCGCGCGGAGAGCGCGGCGCTCCTCCGTGAGGAAACAGCGAGGCTCCGCAAATTCCCCATCGCCCAGCTCTGGGATGACCTCCTCAGAGCATTTCAGATGGCTTGCCAGGAAAGAGGGGTAACCTGAATCACTAACGCCTGCCGTTTCCTTGTGGGCTACCGTAGGCGGCCTTAAGGCTGCGGCGGCATCACCTCCTGCTCCCCCCCACTTGCCTCTGGTACCCTCTACTCCCACTCTCGGCGAGGCCGATACCTGAGGCCTAGCGCTACACGAACAACACACACGCCTGCTACATGCTGCCGCCCCGTCTTGAAGCAGTGCAAATAGCGCCTAACTGGGGGCCCGGACGGGAGGATGCGACCACTCTGTCGCGACCTGCCACTCCCCCTTCAGCGTAGCAGAGCGCCCTGCGCTCCACGACTCCAACTGTGGGCGTTGCGCAGATGCTTTGGACTCTCAACAAGACCGGGGGCCCCTCCAGCCCCCCCCCTCCCGGCCGCTATCTCCCACGCGCGGCGTACGGGCTCGCTATGCCCCGCCGGGCGGCTGCTGATCTCACCGCACTGGCGCAAGATGATCTCCCCCCTCACCCCCCCCTTGGCCCTGTTTGCGTTAATAACCCTCATCCCTATTGTCTCTATTGCCGTATAAGTGTCGGGAGCGGTTCACTTATCGGCTGTGTTTCCCGACTAGGTTCCTGATTTGTCACAGATAACACACGGTAACTGCGCTGTCTAGCGTCCCCGGAGCACTGCCATACTTTGCGTGCCCTGGTTTCTGATGGTGGAGCGGCGATGACCTATCTGTCCTGCCAGGGATGGGAGCGTCCGAAGCTTGCGGCAACCTCTTGTCGAGGACGCGTGGGGCTGAAAGCTGGGCATGCCCCGATGACCAACAGCTTGCGAGATACAGCGCTCGGGGACTGGGCGCGCACCACACAGCACACACATGGGCCCGAATACGGCAGCACAGACTAGAATTGCTTGATTTAAATGCACGGCCCTTCCTTTATGTCGTAGTGAGCTAAGCTGAAGCAGCAACACCGCGCCCGGCCCGCGCTGCGGACATGATGCAGATGTTGAACCGACTAGTGTCGTACTTTGGTATTCGGAACCGCGTAGGGGACAGGGCCCTACCTCTGTCTATTTTGGTATTAGCGAACCGCAAATGGTAAATGCGGCACGTACGAATGCTTTATGTGCCGTTCCAGCTACGAATGCACTGTGTACACGTATTCTGCTCAACTACGCGGGTTCCATTTTGGAAGCAGTGGCCATCTTGTCATTGCCCTCACATAGGCTATGATGGAGTTAATACGGGCCTCACAGTACACGGGCTTTCCCTTTGACTTCTCTGTGACCTGGGCAGCTGGCTCTGCTGCCCCGGGTCAAACCGGTCTCACGAGCTCCCCTTCCTCCTTCCACCTGTGATTCGTATCAGGGCTTGACCCGTCATAAAACCCTTTCATTCTACACAATCCCCCGGCTAATCTCTTCCACACCTGCTTGTTCTTGCTTTATGACTTGTTTCCCAAAACAGGAGATGCTCATATTTATTGGGGGGTCTATTTACTTCAAACATGGGATCTGAACCTTCCTGTGTAAATCATTGTGGGCTGGCCGAACTGGAATGTGGGATGGTCATCATGACTCTGCTTTTTCGTTTGTAATGTATGCCTTTATATGACCATATCGTAAACCAAGGAATGTATGCCTGGAGCATGATATTTTGTACTTAAGGAGAAGTCCGTTCCTATGATTTTCAGCAGTCTCCTGAGAACATACACGCTGTTGTACTTCTAGGATACCTGTCATTGGTCTGCAGCCAATAAACGATTCTTTGACTTCACCCAGAAGACTCTGTGTTTCTGTAGGTCCGGAACAGGGTGAAACCCCGAAGTCATAGGGTGTGTGCCCCTGCACCGCTGGGTCTAAAATACCCAGTACTTCAGTTTGGCGCCCAACGTGGGGCCGATTTCAGCGGTACCAGTCCAAGCCAGAGGTTCGTGAGGAGCTTCGTGTGGAAATTCCGGAGGAAGGCCGCCACTTCATCGACCCCTGCATGTCGACGTGGTCCGAAAGTCTTTTCTGCGAGGTTCTCCGCGTCCCGACGGCTACGAAGGACTGCTGCCCTGATTAATCGACCTGTTTTGGACCCTTGACGAGTTTGAGAGAGCGAAACAATCGAGAGAGTCTTCTGGTGACGTCATCGATCAGCAATATTCAGTTAAGTATAAGTGGAGCGTCTCCCATTTGTTTTGGTATCCCTCGGGATCGTTTGATTTGATTTGGTAATTGGTGATTTGGTGTTTGCAAACCCCAAAGCCAGAGGACTCGTGTATTCACGAGAATATCGTAATCAATAATCCTTTGACGTTTGGATCTAGACTAGTGAGCGAAGATGCCTGGTTCTGGACTATTTGGTAGATTATTCTGTTTGGGTTGTGGAAAAGATTTCCAGCTGGAAGAATCATGTCCGGTTCCTCCGGTTGGAACTCCAACTTATGAGCTCTATGTGAAACATGGCGTAGGCCCCATTGCATATAACGAAGTGTGGATCCACTACACCAGGAAAGACGGTGTTTTAAAATGGCCCCAAAATGGTAGTTTTGATACCGATATTTTAGATAACCTGGAAATTAAATTGTTTAAGAAGAAAGCCCGGCCGGCGATGTTTGACTCTTTCCGCTTATGGCGAAAGGAAGCCAAACAGAAGGAAATTAAGCTAGCGAAAAAGAATAAGAGAGAGAGAGGTATGTCAGTAATGGAAGCAGCTGTACAATTTAAAGATAATGAAGAGGAGCAAATGAATGAGCAATTGCACAGGCAGCGTAAGTTAGGGATTGACAAATGTTACCCAGCTTTGCCACATTCTAAGCAGGATGAGTCAGAAGAAAAGGAAAAAGATCCCTTAATGTCGCATTTGTTGAGTTCGCCACCCCCGTATGCTAATACTGCCACGGCGCCTCCCCAGCTTGTAAATATGCCACCTCCAGTGCATATACTGCAAGCCTTGCCGCAACCGCCAGTTGCTTTGCAACCAGTTCCTATTCCTGTAGCGCAGTCCTCTCAAGCGCCTCCGGTAGTGCTTCCAACTACCCCCGCACTTCCTGCGACTTTGCTTAATTCAGTAACTGCCTCCCCTAACGCTCTTCCTTCTACCACTCCAGTACCTGTCTCTACATCCTCTTTTCTTCCCTCTGTTTTTCCCCCTGTTCTCGCCTCAGCTTCTCCTTCAGCGCGACAGCGTTTAGCCAATGTGGTTACTACATTAATGTCGCCTCTCTTTGGGTCATCTGGTGCAACTCCTGGTGTACAGCGTAAGCAGTTGCGCAGCCAATTGCCTAACCCCGATGAGAAAAAGGTAATAGATCACATGGCGCGTAGATGGATCGTTTTTCCTTCACTGTATGATGTGGAATCGGTTGTTCACACTTTCCATCAATGGGATGCCCCGAAACAGAGATATGTATTCGAGAAAATGTGCGAAATTCTCTGTGAAGAATTGGAGGATAGTGGTAGAAATCCGAACCCGCAGGAATTGTGTAGAGTGAGGTTCGATTTTGGAACTGGTATAATTGTGGACCGCGAAGTAGATAAAGCAGTTGCGGTTGTATTGTCCTTAAGGAATGACGATTGCCAACAGTCATTGTTTGAACAAGAGGTCCTTGTGGGGAAAAAGGCAAAAGCGCGACAATACCCTATGAGAGAAGTTCCCCCGGTATGGAAAGAAGCAGTTGCAGCTGTCGGCAATAACCCCGCTGTGCCAGCGCATTTCCAACGTGTTTGGGTGCATGTTCCATGGAAGCGCTCTGAGGTGTTAGCACTTAAGCAGTCCTTGCCTGATCCCCGTAAAAACCCAGCAGGTTATTATAAAGAGTTGTCACAGACGGCAGGGTCATGCATTATGAATCTGGCCGACATAGACATGTTGTTTGGTAATGTTGTTCCACAGCCTCTATGGGGATCAATTCGTAATGTAGATCACAATGCAGAACTAGGGGATACCTGGGCTAACATTGTTGCTGCTGATGCTAGACAAACGGGTGGTGCGAAACCAGAACCTTTAGTAGCTGAATTGCCTGGTAGAATCATCACGTATATGAAGACAATAATGCCTGCGATGCGCGTAAATTGGGACAAGTTATCTGCATGTAAGCAAAAGAAAGATGAGACAGTGTCAGACTTCTTTACTAGGTTTGAGGAAACGTTTATTGACCACAGTGGGCAAGATATGAGTACTGAGGGTGGCCAACGGTTGTTTGTGGATAAGTTTGTGCAGAATTTACTCCCTGACCTGTGTAAAAAGTTGAAAGATTCAGAGAGTTCTTGGGCTGTTTCTTCTTCAGCGCAAATACTGGCTACTGCACAGTATTATGAGAACAGAGATAAAGACGAGAAAGATAGAACGGAGAAGAAAACGAAGGAACTAAAGACAAAGGTCCTTTTACAGCAGGCCTATCCACCACGTGGCGGCGGTAATAATTATAGAGAACCCCAAGGTGTCTATCACCAACCCCAACAATTTCAGACTAATCAGCAAATGAATGGGTATTATCAACCACGTGTCCCTGTAGGTCCCAACCAATGTTCATACTGCAAAGAGGAAGGTCATTTTAAATATAGTTGTCCTAAATTAATGCAACGGAACGGTAATGCGTATGGCGCAAGAGGTAGAGGTGGTCAGCAAGCTCCTAGAGGCAGAGGGCGTGGGAGTGTTCCCCAAAACGCGCGTCCTCTTCCGCCCCAAAGCGCCATTAATAGTTTTGATCAGCAAGCTAATGCGACTAGTAATACGGCTCAGTATTACAATAATGATTATTATGCAGAAGATGGTGATGCGGAGAATAATGATTACTAGGATAGCCATAGACAGAGAGAGGGAGTTGTTTCAGTGCCAGTGGATCAGAGTGGACCGTATGTTGAGGTGACTACAGCAAATGTAACGGAGCCTTTTCTGCTAGACACTGGTGCTGCAAAGAGTTCAATCATGCATTCCAAACTCCCTGGCGCACCTTTGTCTGGCGATATAAATGTTTCAGTAGGTTTTTCTGGCGCCCCGGTTAGGAACCCGATTTCCAGTCCCATGTCACTTTCCGTTGGACCTTGCGAGCTGAAAGCGCCCCTGATCCTGACAACAGGTTGTGGTGAGAATTTGCTGGGATTAGATTTGTTGAAAAGATTGCACGCTACACTGTATTGTTCTCCTTCAGGAGTACAACTTACATTAGGCAAGCAAGTGGTTTCTCCAATGTATTTGTCTAAAAACACGATGCCACCTGAATTGTCATCCCTTCCGGATGCCCTTTGGGCTACTGGTCCCAATGATGTGGGCCTCTTGGAAATACCACCATATGTGGTGACTTTAAAGGCTAATGTCAGACTGCCACGTATTCCCCAGTACAAGATCTCTAATGAAGGCCAGAAAGCATTGTTAGACATTGTCAGCGACTTGATTAATAAGGGTGTGATTGAAGAGACAAGAGGCAACGTTTGCAATAGTCCGATTTTACCTGTCTTAAAACGAACGGACCCTTCACAGCCACCTGTTTACAGATTTGTGATTGATCTTAGAGAGGTTAATAAGATTGTTGTGCCTCAGTTTCCGGTTGTCCCTGATATAACTGCCTTGTTAACGATGATTCCAGCCTCTGCTGCATGGTTTTCAGTGATCGATTTAAAGAATGCTTTCTTTAGTATCCCAATTGCAGAAGAGAGCAGAGACATTTTTGGTTTTAGTCTGGGAGGCCGAAGCTTCCGCTTCAAACGCGCTCCCCAAGGCTACTGCGAGAGTCCATCCATATACAGTCAAGCTTTGAAAGCGCAGCTTGATGCACTTGTTTTACCTAGTGGCGCTATCCTGATCCAGTACGTGGACGATTTACTGATCGCTGCGGATACTGAAAAGATCTGTAAAGGAGCCACATTGTCACTGTTGCGCCATTTATCCGCTTACCATCACAAAGTGTCTCTCTCTAAGCTGCAATATTGTCGACAAGAAGTGACCTACTTAGGTCATCTCTTATCGAAGGAGGGAAGGAGACTGACCCCAGAAAGAATTCAAGCCATTGCACAGTTGAGTGTGCCAAAGACACAGAGAGAAGTGCGTGCTTTCTTGGGCATCACCTCATACTGTAGGCATTGGATCCCTAGTTTTTCTTTGTTGGCAAAACCTTTATTAGCATTAACATGCAAAGACACACCGAATCCTATCCCATGGTCTGAAGAGTGTCAGAAAAGTTTTGTGGAATTACGCAATGCATTATGTTCAGCTCCTGTGTTGGGCACTCCTGACTATAGCAAGCCTTTTACATTGTATGTTTACGAGAAAGATGGATGTGCGTTGTCAGTGTTAACACAGCCTTTTGGCGACAGACCGCGCCCATGCGCGTATTTTTCATCCACCTTGGACCCTGTAGCGAGGGCATTGCCAAGCTGTCTGAGAGCGACAGCTGCTGCAGCGATGTCTATCCGACAATCTGCTGGTCTGGTAATGGACAACACATTGATTGTCATGGTTCCACACGCTGTAGACACATTATTAAATAGAACCAAGACACAACACTTGACTAGTGCGCGATTATCAGGGTATGAACTCACACTGTTAGCGAATCACATACACATAAAAAGATGCAATACGCTGAATCCAGCCACATTATTGCCGATTCCAGCAGACTCAGATGAGATTGAGCAACATGACTGTCTGTTCAGGACAGAAGAAGAGACGAAAGGGAGAGTAGATCTCAAAGATACTCCCCTGACTGAATGTGATGGCACTTTATGGGTAGATGGGTCATGTTTCAAGCTCCCTAATGGTGACACGACTGCTGCATATGCTATCACGACTTTACATACGGTCGTGGAAACTGCACGAGTGCCACATAATTCGGCCCAAGCAGCAGAATTGATCGCCCTCACGAGAGCATGTGTGTTGTCTGAAGGAATGAGAGTGAACATATACACAGATAGCCAGTACGCCTTTGGCGTGGCTCATAATTTTGGGCGTTTGTGGAAAGAGCGTGGGTTCCTGACGTCGCATGGAGCTAAAATTCAGAATGGCAAGTTGGTGAATGATCTCCTTGAGTCACTGACCCTACCTTTGCAAGTTGCGATCATGAAATGCAGTGCGCATAGGAAAGTCACAGATGATGTTGGACGTGGGAATGCGTTTGCTGATGAGACCGCGAGAGGGACAGCACAGAATGTGAAGACTAGAATGTATGTTGCAGGCCCCGCAAGATGGGTTAATGATGTGGGAATGTGTGAGAACACAATAGAGAGTGTGAAGTCGCTTCAGGCTGAAGCTACAGAAGAAGAGTTAAGCAAGTGGAGAGAGAGTATGGGTAAGTTGGATGAGAATGGTTGTTGGATTGACCTGACAGAACATAGACGATGGTTGTTGCCTGATGCATATGTGCTTCCAGTGGTTACTATGGCACATGGAATGGCGCATATCAGTACGAAAGGTATCTGTAAGTTGTTGGCTCCAGTATGGCAGAATGTTGGGATTCCCAAGTGTGCAGAGAATGTGGTCAAGAATTGCATAGTATGCTTGAAGTACAACCCTGGTAGGGGAACCCCAACTCCGGCCGGTCACTTTGCACCCCCATCATGTCCATTCGAAGTTTTGCAGCTGGACTTTATTCACATGGAAAGATGCAACAACCTGAAATATGTATTGGTGGTTGTTTGTGCTTTTTCCAAATGGGTAGAGGCTTATCCTCTGAAAGATAACACTGCCCTATCCACAGCCAAAGCCCTTGTGAAGGAGTTTTTCCCCAGGTTTGGGATGCCGAGAATGGTATGGCGTGATAATGGTAGTGAGTTTGTGGGTAAAGTGATGAAGAATGTATGTGAAGGTTTAGGCATAAGGCAGAAATTCCACGCTGCAAATCACCCCCAATCAGCTGGACTAGTTGAACGCTACAATGGAGCCTTAAAGCTCAAGTTAGCCAAAATCCAGGCGAGCACTGGTCTTAAATGGCCTGACGCTCTGCCTCTAGCACTCTTGTCCACCAGAATGACGATACACTCACGAGTGGGACTTAGTCCTTATGAAGTAGTCTTTGGCCGCCCGGCCAACGTATGGGGTGTGCCAAGGCCTACGAAGTTCAGTGAAATAGAGCATCCAGTACTGCTCGATTACCTGTATGATTTGACTGTTAAACTGCGTGTTTTGCACCAACAGGTACATGATACTCTTCCCCAAGCCTCTGAACCTCCTGGACACCCCATCAACCCTGGCTCGTGGGTCCTGGTCCGGAATTTCCAGCGTAAGGGCAACGACGAACCTCGCTGGATCGGCCCCCATCTTGTTCTTCTTTCGACAAGATCAGCAGTGCGAGTGAAAGGGAAGAAGCACTGGATTCATGGTACTCACTGCAAGGTAGTTCCCTTGCCTCTGCCATATGACCAGTGGGTCAACGAGGGTATCGCCGACTCAGAGACAGACATTGTACCTCGCTTTGTACCATTCAGTGACGCACGCCTAAAAGACACAGCTTCAGTCCAAGAGAGTGACAATATTCTGCAGGAAGCTGTGCCGCCATCAAATCGACTGGACACCACTGAGCCTGAACTTTTGTTTCAAGACCAAACAGCACCTGGCCGTCTCCGCTATAACTTGAGACCTAGGCCCATGGACAAATAAAGATTTCCTCATTATTTCCCTTTTGACATTTTTTGCTCTCCCATCTGAAGGACTTTCTTGATTTTTGTTTTTCGAACCACCATCCGGGTTCTGCCGCAGGGTCGCGGTGCCAAGACTTTGGGGTACAGGCCGAAGACGCTAGGTCAACGGTTCTGGTTGGTCTAGGGCGTTTCCCTGGACTGACAGGCGTACTCCTTAGCAGAAGAAACTCACCCACCGCGAGCGGCCCGAGTAGAGGATGGAGTTTTGTAGGATGGAGAGACCGATTGAGGAAATGAACTCTCAAACAAGGATGTGTAGAATTGTAAAAAGTAAATGTTTTGTCTTTTTGTGCTTTGTTACACTGTGTAGTATCATGATGTTTATTGTAGGATGTGTGTTTTTCTCTGCTCCAAAACCCATTGCACCCACTCAACAGCCTATATCTCTTTCTACTGCCTCCTCTCACTCTTTTCACCCTTTGCCTGAGCACGAACAGACCCGACGATCAGAGTTCGTAAATAACTCGTTTATCCAACTCTTGCACCAGCACCAACTGGTAATGAATACGACCAATTGCTGGGTCTGTGGGTTAATGCCCCATACCACTAACAAGGGTATTCCCTACCTGGTGCTACCGTACAGTTACAATGGATCGTCATGGGCATTCCAAACCATGTTTCTCTACGCCCTAGATACATACTCCCCTCGCCCACCGCGTTCCATCAGACCCATCACCAATAATAAGGCTTTGATGAAAGGAGTTGCCGATATGAGTAGGGATATTAATGCATACTCGTCCATTCCCAAAGAAGAGCTGAGACCTTATGTAGGATGGAACGCGACGGGGTATAGTATCAGTCTGGGTGAAAGACAGCGAAAAATCTCATCTCCAATCTGGGTCGTACCCCACATGGGTCGGTTCTGCTTACAGGGTAATGGTCAGAACCCTAGGGCTCAACTGGGAAGAAGTGACTGTACTGAAACGTACACTTTCCCGTCACAGTTTTCCCCTGCGTTTTTGGCTGCTAAGGGCACATATTTCATCTGTCATGACCGAGCATATACGTGGTTGCCCCCTGATTTCTCGGGCACATGTTATATTGCGAACTTGCTACCGCCGACATTTACTGCTGCCTCTGACTATCACAAGACCAGAGTTGTGAGAGGTGTGATTAGTAAGGAGGACACTGCCGGTCAGGAAGCAGGAGACTTTTTCCTGGGTTTCCTGCCGTTTTGGGGACCTATGGTCAATAGTAGGAACCTGAGACAGCTGACTCGTGTGGTTGAATCCACCGTCAATGCAACGGCTGGTGCCCTTAGTAATTTGACAGCTGAGCTCCAAGCGGATCGCCTTATGACTTTGCAGAACCGCATGGTCCTAGACGTTATTCTTGCAGACCGCGGTGGGGTATGCAAGGTCATCCAATCCAGTTGCTGCATTTTCATACCAGATAATGCTCCAACAGTGTATCAAGCCATCTCCAAACTCCATAAAATATCTGAAGCCATACACGTGGATAAGGGAGATTGGTCACTGATGGGATGGTTCTGGGAATTGATATCTGCCTGGGGTTGGAAAGTTCTGATGGTCATTGGAATGATCTTAGCCATTCTTTTCCTGTTCTGTCTATGCATACAGTGTGCTCCTGTGATATGTGGCCTCTGTGCTACCTTATGTGTAAGGAAACCTGTATCGAGGGACGAGCTAAGTAATAGGATGATGCTACAGCAACATCTCCATGACTTCGTGAACATTGACCTAGACTCGGATTAAGATGAGTATAGTGATTGCCTATGTAAGGGCAAAAGGAGGGTCTGTCGTACTTTGGTATTCGGAACCGCGTAGGGGACAGGGCCCTACCTCTGTCTATTTTGGTATTAGCGAACCGCAAATGGTAAATGCGGCACGTACGAATGCTTTATGTGCCGTTCCAGCTACGAATGCACTGTGTACACGTATTCTGCTCAACTACGCGGGTTCCATTTTGGAAGCAGTGGCCATCTTGTCATTGCCCTCACATAGGCTATGATGGAGTTAATACGGGCCTCACAGTACACGGGCTTTCCCTTTGACTTCTCTGTGACCTGGGCAGCTGGCTCTGCTGCCCCGGGTCAAACCGGTCTCACGAGCTCCCCTTCCTCCTTCCACCTGTGATTCGTATCAGGGCTTGACCCGTCATAAAACCCTTTCATTCTACACAATCCCCCGGCTAATCTCTTCCACACCTGCTTGTTCTTGCTTTATGACTTGTTTCCCAAAACAGGAGATGCTCATATTTATTGGGGGGTCTATTTACTTCAAACATGGGATCTGAACCTTCCTGTGTAAATCATTGTGGGCTGGCCGAACTGGAATGTGGGATGGTCATCATGACTCTGCTTTTTCGTTTGTAATGTATGCCTTTATATGACCATATCGTAAACCAAGGAATGTATGCCTGGAGCATGATATTTTGTACTTAAGGAGAAGTCCGTTCCTATGATTTTCAGCAGTCTCCTGAGAACATACACGCTGTTGTACTTCTAGGATACCTGTCATTGGTCTGCAGCCAATAAACGATTCTTTGACTTCACCCAGAAGACTCTGTGTTTCTGTAGGTCCGGAACAGGGTGAAACCCCGAAGTCATAGGGTGTGTGCCCCTGCACCGCTGGGTCTAAAATACCCAGTACTTCACTAGGGACCCCTATGCCTGAGGTTTATAATGAAGCTCTGCGCGACTTTCACTGGGGTCTGGGCGGTGGCTGCGGCGCGGGCTGGGATGCAACGCCATCCTTGCTGACACCACTGCGACTCCGGTACACCATGCACACGCGCACAACAAAATAGACCTATCACTTGCTTAGGTGCGCGTCCAAGGGCTACAACAATGCCGCCAAGTACAACGCCGCCGGACCCCAGGGTTGTCGGCTAAATGGCTGTGTTATATTGTTAAACAAGCGCTCACCTATTGCATAACTGATTTGCTCCCATGGATGGCGCATGTACACTATGTAAAGATACCACTGTGAACAATAAAGGTATTCCAAAAAAAAATAAAAAAAAAAAATGATGATGCTGGTTCACCCTACAGATTCAAAACCATATCCATGTGTATATTACATTTCTTTTTTTTTAAACAACAGCCAATAATAGGACGTCTCTCTATTGCATCAACACACTACCTAATTGTTTTTACTTACCTGCTGAAAGCATTCAATCAAATATATATATTTTTCTAAAAAAGCAAACACTACCATTTTAACTGCTTTTTATTTTGAAAAGTACCTCATTCAGTTCCAGCCTTCTTCTGACTGCAATTGCTCTTTCACTTCAAAATTCAGAGTGCAGATTGTTGGCCACAGCCATGTCTATTGAGCTAAAGAGGCTGCAAAAACAGAGGTATGGACAGGGTTTTGCATTTACCGAATGTGTAAACTACTTGGTTTGCCAGAGAGGGTTACAGTTTTATCAGCTGCTGGTTTTAGTTAAAACCATTGTAGATTTCCATGCTCTTCACCTCATGATTGTGCACTGTGGTGGAAATCAGCCAGGAAACATGTTAATAAAACTGTTTCTGCATTCCTCAGATACCATAGCATGGGCTGTATCTATAACAGCAATCTGCGCTTTGAAATGCATGAAAGTTATAAAAATGAAGGAGTCCACTATACAGAAGAAGGTAACAGGGTGTTTTTGAGTAACCTGAAACTCTATATTCATTCCTATGTGTAGCTGTCATATACACACAACAAACACAACAGTTCTTGTCACAGCCACCTTTGTACCCAAAATATTGTATAATTTCTTTTTAACTATCCTTTTTTGTAGTTTTTGGGATTCTTCATGACAACGTCACCATTGTTGCAAATAAGTCAGAGAATTGCAAAACAAAAGCAGACATTCAACGGCGACAGCACATGCAAAAATAATAACTAAAAACATAGCCAATCTAAACATTGCACTCCCCATATTACTATATACATGCTTCTTTAAAAAACATGTTTAAACTCATGTTTTTGTACAATGATTGTTAAAAAACCAAACTTTAAAACCTATTTTATGTTTTTACAGTTATTCAGGGTGTCACGAAGATGACGTTAGCTGCGATGATTGTGCATTTTTCATAAACTGCTTGACACATATATGCACACATATTACAGTATTTTGTACACTAGCGGTTTATTAGTGTATTGTCTGAAGTCATTTTTTGCAACTGGGTTTTCTATAAAAACCATCTCTAATACCTATTTTATATGTTCTCCGTGATGCTGGGAGTCACAATGAAGTCATTAACTGTGACGATTGTGCCTTTTTTTACATACTGAAAAACATATATATGCACATATATTATAGTATTTTTGGAACTAGGAGTTTTTCACTGTCCAGTCCAAATTCATGTTTTTCTATTGAGTTTCTATAAAAACCATCTCTAAAATCTATTTTCCATTTGGTGGTGACAAAGAGGAATGCAATGATGTCAGTACCTTCGAACACCGCAAATACATTGTGAAAATGCAAAACCAAAGCAAGAATTCAATATCCACCACCACCACATAAAAAAATTATAACTATATAATTCATTATCAAAATAATTCTATAAAAATATGTATCAGTCTTTCAATTTCTCGATTACAGTGTGTATTAATGATTCACTGGGTTATATGAGTGTTGCATAAGTCTCCAAGTGGGTCTGTGTCTGGCTGCATGACTCCTTCAGTAGGTCTATAATTGGGTGCCTGTGTCTCTGAATTGGTATTAGAATTGGTGCATGAGTCTTCGAGTGAGTTTGTGAGTGGGTGTATAAGTCAGTGACTGGGTATGTGAGTGGGTATGCGAGTGTCTGAGTACGTATTCAAAAGGGTATGTAAGTCTGTGACTGGATACATGAGTGTCTGAGTGGGTCTGTCTGTTAGAGGGCGTTTGAGTGGAAGTATAAGTGTCTCAGTAGGTCTCTGCGTCAGTGCATGAGTGTCTGAGTGGGTCTCTGACTGAGTGCATAAATCTCTGAGTGGTGAGTGGGTATACCTCTCTATAACTATGTATGTGATTAGGCACATGCGTCAATGAGTGCATCTGAAAGTGGGTGTATGAGCCTCTAGATGCTTATGTTAGTAGGCTCATAAGTCTAAGAGTGTATGTGTGAGAGTGTACAATAGTGTCTGAGTAAGAATGTGGGTAGGTGTATGAGTATCAGAGTGTAAATGTGAGTATGTAGATGAGTCTGTGACTGTGACCACTGAAGCTGTGTACATAGATATGTAGATATTGTATTTTTTGTTTTATATTTTGACCAATATTTGTGAAGAGGTTGCAATAGTCGCGATGCCCCCGGGACTGTAAATGGGGGGCTCTGCTGGCGGTCACGTCTCTATCGCAAATATTGCGTGCAATTGAAAAAATATATTTCGGACATGTAACTTGTGTCACTAACAACCCCATTTCTCATATATGGGGTGAGAGTAACTCGATCTTGACGCCTTATGTTAACTTTCACTGACATTTTAAGCCCCTGGAACCATTCATGTTCTGACAAAATGGTAGCCATAACTTTCTGGTCAGTTTGCATCCAGCCAATTGTAGCATTTCCATTGTCGCGTGCATTCACGATTGACCGCGGAATCGTATCAAAATATCAGCGGGCAGAGAGATCATTATAATTTTGTATCTACATTTCTCGAAAACTACTGAATGGATTTGTGGCAAATAACAAAAAGAACAATCTGTATAACATCATCTACCTTTTTTGCTGAATTTTGTGTAATTCTGTCCAGCGGTTCGGGATATAGCTCTGTACTCATATGAGAATTATGAGAATTAAAATGGGAAAAAACATTTTTTTTTTAAAAAAATTTCTTGGCCTACACTTAACAGATCACCCCGAAACTTCACATGCACAACAGAACTTACTTTAACACTTTTTGGGGGATAATTTTGTGGAGATTCATCAAATAGCGCCAAAGAAATAAGCATGTCTAATAACGCTTTTTCTATGGAAACTACCTACTGGTGACCACTAGTAGGTAAAATATATATATTAATCACTATGATATTACTTATTTACTGGCTACCACCAGTAGGTAGTTACAGTTAGGACGTAGTTTGAATAGAAAAAGCATGTTTTGTTTTGCCAATAATGAAATTTCCCTCCCGAATTTGGCACCAGTGGCCACCAACTCCCCGGGGCTAGGCCAATAAAGAAAAAAGGAGATGAGGACTGTGCCCCCTTGGACTACCACCCCTGGGGTGTGGTTGAGTTACAAAATTTGGAATGGGGCCATATGCCCCCTCCCCAGGCTGTTTTCAACCCCAGAGACAACCACTCACAGAGCACAGCCGTGCAGAACAAAATTAATGGCCCTCAGGACCACCAATGCTGGCTCTTGCTATGTACATGGTGCCCACACTCGGAACATAGCTGTTTGCTCTTGCTTGACAGGAGCTATTTGAAGACTTCCACCAAGCAAGAGTAAACAGTAAGTTCCCTCAAATGTTTAATTGTCAATTTTTATTTTAATAATTATGTTACTGTTAAGAATTGTTTTTAGGCTGGGAGGGAAGTGTAAAGGTTTTTAAACATTTAGAATATATGTTTTTTAATTTAAAGTTTTTTATTTTTAGCAAACAATTTGATTTTTTAAATTTAATTACATTTTGTTTATTTTTTAAGAATAACGCTGCCCCTCTAAAGATGTTTCATATTTTTTGATCTATTTGAAAATGTTTTATAAAAAAAAAAATAGGAGTGGGTAACAGTAAATCTGACTAAACAAAAGTCCAGCACTTTCCCTAATGTTGCTCATTTTGAATTAGGAATAGTAAATCTAGCTCCTCCAAAGTTCTCCCCTTTGCCTATTTTTGCTCAGATTGGAGAGGAAATATTACTATTGTCCGTTTGAAGTGGGGATAGTAAGTTTTACCTCTCCACATGTATTTATTTGTTTAATTTTTTTAGTTGTTTTAAAATATACTATTTTAAATCTAACTCCTCCACACTGTCTGCCTTTCCTAAGGCTGGAGTGGAACTAGTAAGTGTCTTCCTTCTAGAGTCCAACATGTTGCCTCCTTTGCTGAGATTAGAGAAATAATATTAAATCATATTAAATCTCATCCTTCCGGAGTCCCTGCTTTTGCTTATGTTGGAGAGTGAATAGTAAATATAACCCTTCCAAAGTCTAACAGTTTCCATACTTTTGATTATCTTGAAGTGAAAATAGAAAATTTGACCCCTTCAAAGTCTAACAGGTTCCCCACTATGCCTCAAATTGTGGTAGGAATAGTAAATTCAATCCCTCTAAAGTGTAACAAGTTCCCTGATTTTTTTAAGTTGTAGTGGGAATAGTAAATCTGACCCCACCAAAGTTCATCACTTTCCCTACTGTTGGCCAGTTGAAGTGGGAGTAGTGAGTTTTAAGTGTCCACATTTATTTCTTCAAATGTTGTAATTGTTTTATATATATTTTGTTTTAATTTTGAAAGTTAGTTTAATGTAAATATATTTATATTATTTATTCTTAATGTTATTTTCCTTATTTATTTTTATGACATTGTGTACATTTTTATTCTTTTTGAATAGATTGGTTTATATATTTATTTTTTATATGTATTTTCTATTGTTTACATTTCAATGTTATTTATAGATAATATGGGTATTATATGTGTTCAATGCTTTTAATGTATATATTTTTATTTTATGTTTGTAAGGTATACTTGTTTTTTTATGTAGAGCAACTCTCATTAAAGTATGCATCCATTTTGGAACAAAGGAACTTGTTTTCCCACCATGGAGATAAAATGATGCAGCCTCAGATAGTAGATCATCTAATCTCTAGTATGATGCCCTTGATCCACTGGGTGCTATCTTAATTACTGAAGTTAACTAATAAACAATTTATAGTCCAAGATCACTCGTTGTCGATACTTTAATTTGGAAAGCATTTACCAATAAATCACAGGATGAGGTACAAAGATAATCTTAAATCCAAATCTGTAGATCTCTTGATCTCCACAAACTGTTTATGCCACTTAATTGGCCAGTTTCAGAGAGTAAGTTGTCCTCCCCTAATTACAGAAAACCATTTCTGAACAATGATGAAGTGACAATTGAGTGACAATTGAGCTCACAGATATGAGTTATTATGATATTTTTAATTCTAAAGCCTCTCTGACATATGTTCTAGGAAATAGTTAGGGGTAAAATGAAGCAATGAATCTAGAAGATGCTGCAGATGGTGGGGTTGGTCAAATCTGATTTGAATGATGTGTTTGATACTTCCATACAGGTTATTGGTGAAAAGAATGATAATAAAATGGTTGTTTAAATAAAATACTAAGCCTTACAGTACCAAAACATCAAAAAAAGAGAAAATATTCTAAACTAAGCAGAATAAGAAACAGAACTGCAAAACATATCTGGTTTGTGAATCATCCTGAATTGTCAAGTCTGTGAAACAGAAGTGATTTCTTCAGCAGGACTCTGTGGCTCATATTTGTTTATTTGATGGTGGTTCTTTGATGGGTAAGCAACAAAGTGTTGTCCCTTTGTTCTGTGAAAGTTTGGGGGGTATTGAGGGGAACTTTGGTGTCAGGAACAATATAGAGGTTTTTGATACTGGGAAAAGGAGAAATCTTATCCCAAATGCTGCCACGTTCGCCCCAAAAATTAAGATGTGATCAAAGAAGTGTAAATCTCTCACCTACCGGTATATAATGACCCCATCTATGCCTTAACATATTCTAAAGTTTCTAGAGCTTTCTCTCTTTTCTAAAAAGCATTCTTGTTTGAATTGATAGCTGCATGAACCATATTTTTGCAAAATGTTTAACCTTAGGCTGATCTTTTCACAAGCTATTGCTTTTTCTTTAAAGAGGGCATGGTTTGTCATGAGACTATTGTAAATTTTCAATCAAAATTGATGTCCAATTTAATTATGAAACACAGTGTTTTTTGTTACCAAAAGGGAATAGATGTATTTGCTGTCTTTGGGAACGACAGGTTTAGTACATCTTTGTTACTCATTCTCTTCACTGCCTCTTCAGTCCCTCATCTCAGTTTACTTTTCCTGGGAAGTTAACATTTCACAGTAGTTACTTTGAAGGGCCATAGACAAGTAAAGGAGAAAGTAAAGAATGTGGCCAGTAGGGAGAATTTTACACTGGAAAATAAAGCCTTGTCTTGGTTCTCCAACTGACTAGTTAGCACTCAGTGTTCTAGATAACTTCTGGAAGTTATAGAGTTGGATTGGGTCTGGGATATAAGATCTCCTTACATTGGGCAATCCTTGGTGATAACTTTAACGATGCATTAAATATTTGTATACATGTTTAGCTAAGGATTTTGATCTAGACAATTATTTGGTCTTTTGTTGCCCTGCTACTTCTTCAGCAAGCGCCCAAACCAATGGGTTTAGCCATCTTGTTGTAAAGCCAAACAGTTGTTAGCCACTTTACCATACATTATGGTTTGCATGTGTACCTTTGGAGTTAGAGAAACTTTTGTATAAATTCTATCTCTGTAATGTTTATTATGGTCCCACAATTAATTGTGTAGATTCTTTGCATAATTTACAAGCAGTATTACTGAAATTGCTAGATCAGTACCCAAAATCAGTTTTAATTATAGCGCCTGACTGTAACACAATAATTACATCTCTAGCTTATTGGAAACTAGGATTTCTGGAATTAGATGCTATTGAGGATTTACGGTGCCTACTCTTCCAACTACGAAGTGTTGTGATTGCTCTATCCACTTGTTAACTTGAACCTTAGTGTAAAATATGGGTATAGTTAATTGACAATTTCATAAATTGAAAATCAATCATTTCAACTGGCAAAGAGGTTTGCAGTATTCATTGTTGTACTATGATTTTGTTCAATATTTTTGTAATATTCTTATTACATATTTTGAAATCTGACCTTATTTATGGAGTTACCATTGTCAGCTATACATTACTGAAGGTGATGGTCATCATCATATCTCAATTTGAATTAAGATGCCTTTCAGATGACATCTATATCTGGAAGGATGTTGAGAGTGATAAACTAACAAACTGGTTGCAAGATGCTTTAGAAGTGGTTCAGACAAAAATGAATGTTCTCTATTTTAAAGATCTTTTTAGTTCACTCTTAGAAACTTTCTTCACTGTGTTAAATGTGTCTAAGGCACCACGAAAGTTGATAAATAATTGATCCATCCCTTCGAGCCAGTACAATACTAAGGGCTTGATTACGAGTTTGGTGGTAAAACTACCTGAGAACTGCATCCGCATTATCCACACTAAGCCTGGGCAAAGCACTACGCTACGCTCGCGTAGTTTGTGAAGTTCGCGCTACTTCGCACTACGCGAATTGCAGGTAGCACAGTGCGAACAAGCGTAGCGTGGTGATGCGGTTATTTTTTGCTTGCTCGCGGTCCTCAACGTCAAATTGGCGACCGCAAGCAAGAAAAATGACATCCCGGCGAGACTTTTTCCTTGTTCGCGATCAGCAACATCAAGTTGCCGATCGCGAGCATGGAAAATAAACCTCCCGGCGAGATTCCCAACGTGAGGAGGTCATGTTTCTCATTGCGAGGGGTCGCGTATGCTCGCGACCGCTCACGATGAGAAACTACCAGTTCGCGTTGAGAAAGCTGCCGCTCGAGTAAAAATCTACTCGAGCAGCAGAAAACTACAGCTCACACTGTGCAAGATGCCATTTTCAATGATTCCACAGTGCCGGTTGCTTGTCCGCACTGTGAAATCATTGAAACCGACATCTGGCACAGTGGGAACAAGGCACTACGCAGTTCACGAAGTGCTACGTGTAGCTCGCGTAGTGCGAACTGCACTTTGCATAGCTTCGCGAAGTGCTACTTCGCGAACTACGCCCAGGGTTAATCCACACCACTGATATGACGGCACCCAACCTACTGCCATATTGCGAGTTGTGCACTCTGAACACCAGACTGCCCGCACAATGGTCTACCCAGTGGACCTGCAGGAGTGCATAATGTTGGTGATGTGTCCACAGATGCGGCCAGTCCTGTGGACCCGGCGCCGAGCAAATTATGACTACACAGTCATAATGGTAGTCTCACAGTGGGGCTCTACAGACAGAGGTGCACCGATGGTACCCTCCACCACGGTACGCACAAAACAATTCACCCCAACTGTGACCATTGGATGCTTTTAAGAAATACACATGTGATGTGCATTAGCAAGTAGACAAGAATTTAAATCACACTATAAAACAAACACTATCCCTGACCAGCATACTTTGATTCACAACTGTGGGCCAGAAGACAGGCACCATCATATGCACCAGACAATGATTTTTCAGAATAAGGTACCTTTTTTTTAGATCTTCCCCTTAATCACTCTCTACCATCTCCATATTTATTTTGGACACAAATACACCCATTTCCCTAGTTAAATCAAGTCAAATACCCACTCAGATCATCCTATTCACCACGCCAGGCAAAATAAACCTCCCTCACAGAGGAAGAGTTAACAGTCATGGTGGATGAAATCCTCAGAGTAGGGCCCCACATTTTTAGAGTCCAAGTCTTGCACAGGATAGTCAACAGAATGAATGCTGTTGGCAGCACCCTGCGCACACTGGGAGACATGAGGAAGAGAACAACCGCAGGCAGAAGGTGCACAGCAAGTGCAACACCCACCAGCTGGCAGCACAGAGGACTTGCAGTGGCCCTCGCAACGCACCATTGCAACTCTTATCCTTGGAGGAGAAGGTCTTGGACAACCTGTATACTGAGGGCTTGTCTGGTATACCTGGGGAGTGGACTCTGAGAAGTTACAGTTCAGCAAATGCCGCAATATCATAATGTCCCGATTGCTATCAGCTCTGCCTTTGCTATTGTCTTCTCCATCTTCTTTCATGACATGCAACATAGAAAGAATCTGAGATATTGGTTTGTCTGTGGCAATGTGTATTCTTGGAAATTATACCACATTTATCCAAATCCAGGACATGACACATGATACGGTCTATAAGTGCCTTTCCATTAAAATATATTCCAGGACCCATGATAGGTTTGAAAATTTAAATGTATGGTCCATCCTGAATCCATGTTAGCAACTGCTTTGGTATACTGACCGTTTGTCAAGTATTGCTGAAGTGACTACAAGTACTATGAGGCCTTGTCACCCAATTATTATCAAGATGCTATACTGATTTTGACCCTTCTCACCTGTTGGCCAACCTGCTACTGATCTACACAAGACAGGGTGCTTATATTTTCCAAAGTTTGGTAAATAGAGATCGAAGAACTACAACAACTACCATGAGGCCTTCTCACTCCAACTCTGACCAAGATGCTGAACTGTTTTTAACCCTTCTCACTTGTTGGCCAACTTGCTATTGATCTACAGTAGACAGGCAGCTTATCTTATCCAAGTGCTGGTAAATAGAGATCGAAAAACTAACACTTCTACCATGAGGCTTTCTCACTCCAACTCTAACCAAGATGCTAGACTGCCATTTACCCTACTCACTTGTCAGCCATCTTGCTGCTGATCCACACTAGTCAGGCAGCTTATTTCTTCTCAACTGTTGCAAAAGTGAAATAGAACTTACTACAACTACCATGAGACCTTGCCACTCCAACTCCAACCAAGTATATACTCCTCAGAAAATGTGGAAAGTACACACAATGTTCTTCACAAATGCACATCTGAACTCTTTGCTTGATGTTGTCCTGGACACATCAACTCAAATTTTTGATGGCCTGAGTTAAGCCATAACAGCTGAGTACCCCTAATATATGTCAACCATGAATGACATACAGCTCATTTGCAGTGCCAGGTGACCCCTTGACTAAAGACTCATAACAGGATGAACAATGCCACTTAAACAACTAACCTCCCTGTTTTCCCAAATTCTACAGAAAATTGCTCTGGAATGATCAAATACACATTTTATGACTACACTGTGTGGGTGGCTGAGTGTTGGCGATGTCATGTCTTTCCCTAAACCCAAAAGAACATATAGCATTGTATCCTATGAGTTGATGAAATCAGATGCATCGATTGAATGTCACCTAATGCCTGGTAACCAAATACAAATCCATTCAAATCGATTATTAAAGTAATCACTATATTTTTTGCCCTTCTAAGTCCAGAATTAACCTGGCAACAAACAACGTGGATGTACATACCTCAACTCTACCATTAACTATGTTCTTCATTTCCCCACTGGTCAATCCACCACTGCATCTGAGCAGAGGCAGGAAAGCCAACAGAGTTACTCTCCATCCCAGGAAGAAGAAGCCCTCAGTGATGTCAATGCTCCTGAAGTAGTCAACGTCGAGAACTGTGAGCCCAGTAAGGCTACGGGCTCCCAGGAAGCCATCCCACATGTCATAGAACTCTATCAGGACTCACACACTCTGTTGGGCCAGATCATCACAGAAGTGCAGGAAATGAAGGAGCTGCAGAATACCACAAACCAAGAGGTTACCGGAATCCAGACCAAGGTGGGCAGAATCTACATTGATGTTGCAAAACTATGTACTGAGATGGCTGGGGTCTGCATGGAGGTGGCTGGCCTCCACACGGAGGTGGCCTCCCATGTAGGGCTTCTGTGGGACAGAAACACCGATCTCTGGAGGACTTTTATACCTGCGGGCCTAGTACATGCAGAGCATCAACATCTGCTCCAGCCACAGGAAGGAAGATCCTGACTGAGGAGAATAAACCTACAAGTGCCCCAGACTCAGCAGCTCCTGACCCCACCTCAGTCAGAAAGAGGGGCCCTCCATGTAAGACTTCAGGAGCAAATGTTGGCAAGAAGACTACCACTGCCATCAAAACCCTTTGTACCTAATGTCTTTCTGTGTGTGATACACATTCAATGTGTTGACTGTTACTGGCCACTATTCCCTATCTGATGTAAGGAGTATGTTGGAGTTTGGACGCTAGCAATTTGGAAATATAGTCTATTATGACTAAAAATCGCCCATTTATGTCCTCACTATACTTTGTTTAATGTATTTTTTTGCATAGTTCACATAATTAAATACATATCACCAAAGCAATGTCTCCTTTGTGATTCTCACACATAAGTATTTGATGGTATTATCATGTCAAGTTAGCAATCTCATCATTAGGGACTCCTCAATGTATATGTAAACAATGTTCAAACCTGCACCACAACCATGCCATAAAAACACATACATTCAAGTATCTTGCATTATACCATCTTTATTCCATTGTACAAATTATAGGCTGAAAGATATCACATAATTACCAAAAAAGTCATTACTCTGTTCTGCAGGGTCATTGAACACATTGTCAAACTCTCATAAATCATGAGATACGAACTGCGCAGGATCTGGGTGATGCTCAAAGATGTCCACCTTTTGACATCCTCAACTCTGATTATATAATCACAGAGGATTAGGGCGATCAATTGAGGGTAGGGAATTAGGGAAGGAACTGCTGGGAGAGGGAAACCTGCAAAACATAAGAAGATACAATAACAATACAGATAGTAAAGCTTCTACTCTCATATAATCTCACTAGACCAGGGCTCTACCTCAATTGAGGTTGTGTTGCTCCACACCTTACCTTGAACTCAAAATCACAACTTTGCCAATCTTCCTGGCTACCATACCTACAATACATAAACACAAGAAAGATTTACAGACTCTTCTTAGTTCATCCAATCTCTCTCATATATACTCACAAACACTCATACATACCAAATTCCATAGACAATATCACAAAAGAATGTCTCTTTGCAGCCTAGAATCAGGCAGGATCAAAAATAGAACAGTGGTTGCAGATTTGTGTCATAGAAAGTAATCAAAGACTGCTATTGTTTCTCATAGCAAGTAAAGAAAAGTTCCCAGCCAATCGCAAATAGAAGTGAAATCTGAAAGTACTAGAACCAAAAGTGAATGTACACAGAATATCCAAAGTCCATAGTAAAAATCCTTCTCATGGAGCCGTAAACATACAAAAAATGAAAGGTGACAACTTCCTACCTGGAAGTACGGTTCTCCTCCGAGAACCAAGCAGAAAAGAGAATGTTTCCTACAGCTAAGAAGTGAGGTCCCGGAGAAACCTTAATCCAAACAAGGAATTTACAGCTGACCCAGCTGTACAAAATGCGGTCCGCCTTCCTCAAGATGAATTTCAATCAGCGGTCCCGCTGAATAATCCAGGAAAGGAGGGAGACAAGCTCAGGGAAGAGCGGACCCCCCTGTTCTTCCACTGCTGCTGTGCTGGTATCTGAGTTCCAGCACTCAGTGCGATGCTGCCCAAATCCAGAATACCCACAAGGCGCCCGCACAAGCTCCTACTTTGCTGGTAAGGCCAACCACTGCCATGAGAGACCTCCAAGAAGCAAAAAGGAAAACACAAAAAATTACACACGCCAGTAGATGTGCGGCAGTCCCTCTTATGCCCTTACTCTTCCTCCTTCTTCCGCCGGGCCTTCTGGGACTTGTAATTCTCTGGTGGGCCAAAGGCAGAGAAAGAGAGAGCCAGATAGGCACTTACTGGGACTGGATCCTGACACAAATATTCACTTGCAGAATTTCACTACATGTCAGGAGGGGATTCATGTGGAGGGAGTTCCTGCCGATATTTTTCCTTCGTTTACCCTCTTCCGGTTCATATATGGGGCCATTTTGGAAGGGGCTGACTAGTCTTTAGTTGGGCACACCTATAAAAAGAGACCTATGGCGCCGTTGCGCATGGAAAGCTGACACGGAGTCTGTCCCTGTCAGTTATAGTGCGAGCACACTGTTTGTCTGTTCCTGCTTTTCTCTTTTGGTGTGTGTGATATAATGTTTTTAACCTGCGCATTGTTATTCTCTGGCTTTTAAAACAAGACCTACCTTTTCTATGCCACCATTCTCCTCGGTCCACCGCAGCCCGTGCTGATTGTTGTGGAGGGAGTTCCTGGCGATATTTTTCCTTCGTTTCCCCACTTCCGGTTCATGTGCGGGGGCCATTTTGGAAGGTGCTGACTAGTCTGTAGTTGGGCACACCTATAAAAAGAGACCTATGGCGCCGTCGCGCGTGGAAAGCTGACATGGAGTCTGTCCCAGTCAGTTGTAGAGCGAGCACGCTGTTTGTCTGTTCCTGCTTATTTCTTTTGGTGTGTGTGATATAACGTTTTTAACCTGCGCATTGTTATTCTCTGGCTTTTAAAACAAGACCTACCTTTTCTATGCCACCATTCTCCTCGGTCCACCGCAGCCCATGCTGATTGTTGTGGAGGGAGTTCCTGGCGATATTTTTCCTTCGTTTTCCCACTTCCGGTTCATGTGCGGGGGCCATTTTGGAAGGGGCTGACTAGTCTTTAGTTGGGCACACCTATAAAAAGAGACCTATGGTGCCGTCGCGCAGTGGACGTGCGCAGCGGGGCGTCAAGGGCAAGCATGTCTGCACCCTTCCGCACCAGTTTGACGCGAGATGCCACACATGTTGCCGGTTTTGATAGAGATAAACTTATCTATACTCTGGAGGAGCTGTGGAACGTTAGGAAGTCGGGGAGTGACTGCTGTCGGGCTGGCAGGCTCGTTCCTGAAGGCCCTTTTAGCTGCCTGCAATGCAGATTTCAAGCTACACTAACTCCACTATCTTACTTCCCCTACCCAGATCAAAAAATACATGCTAGCATATTTAGTCTTAACTGTCGCTCTCTAGCTAAACATCATGCGGATGTTCTGGATTTGTTAGAGGAGGCCTCTTCTGACGCCCTTTTTTGGGCCGAAACATGGCTCTCAGATGACATGACCGCTGAACCTGGCCTTGCACTCCCTTTGGGGTACAATTTTCTTTCAGTTAATAGAACTGCTAGAGGTGGGGGTATACAATGATTTTTAAATCAGGCTATGCATGCTCTTTTACTAAACAAAGGATCATTGGCTGTGAGAGTGCCCTTTTTAAGGTCACCTTGAGCCCCACCTACACCTTGTCTGGGATATTGATATACAGGCCTCCAGGACCGTCCCTTGGCTTCAGGGAAGCCTTGGTAGACATGGTTAGTACTCTAGCAGTCTACACCGCTAACTTTACTATCTTGGGGGATCTGAACTAGGCCTGGGCGAAGCACTACGCTACGCTCGCGTAGTTTGCGAAGTTCGCGCTACTTCGCACTACGCGAACTGCACGTAGCACAGTGCGAACACGCGTAGCGTAGTGTTGCGTAGTGCTGCGGTCATTTTTTGCTTGCTCGCGGTCCTCAACGTCAAGTTGGCGACCGCGAGCAAGCAAAATGACATCCTGGCGAGACTTTTTCCTTGTTCGCGATCGCGAGCATGGAAAATAAACCTCCCGGCGAGATTCCCAACGCGAGAAGGTCAGGTTTCTCATTGCGAGGGGTCGCGTATGCTCGCGACCGCTCGCGATGAGAAACTACCAGTTCGCGTTGAGAAAGCTGCAGCTCGAGGAAAAATCTACTCGAGCAGCAGAAAACTACAGCTCGCACTGTGCAAGATGCCATTTTCAATGATTGCACAGTGCCGGTTGCTTGTCCGCACTGTGCAATCATTGAAAACAACATCTTGCACAGTGCGAACATGTTACTTCGCAGTTCGCGAAGTGCTACGCGTAGCTCGCGTAGTGCGAACTTCACTTTGCGTAGCTTCGCGAAGTGCTACTTCGCGAACTACGCCCACCCTTAATCTGAACTTTCACTTGGATAAAGTAGAGGATACTTATATGGGGAATTTTATGGCCGACCTAGCAGCCTGCCAATTGATTCAGCTAGTAGCGGGCCCTACCCATATTGCAGGGCATCCGTTAAATCCAGTTTTTACTAATATATCCCACATCACAATGCATACACCGCTCAGGTTAGGTTGAACAGACCATTTTCTGGTTTCTATGTCCCTTCATGATGTCACTCCTATTCGGACTGAGGGTCAGTCCTCCATCTGGAAACAGCCGTGCCACAAACTCAATTGGTACTGTCTGGAGGCCTGCCTCTCGGCTACTCACCCGAATCTGGCTGAAGATTCCAACGAAGCCTATAAAGCATCCTCGCAGGGGATAGAGCACCCTTTAGATAGTTTAATCCCTATGAAGCGCTCAGCCAACCGCAAAACCAAATCACAACCTTGGTTCAAGACTGAATTGGCTGATATGCACAAGGGTTGCAAGATACTAGAACGGATATGGAGAAGAGACTTCTGCTCTACGGCCAAAATCATCTATCGGGCAGCAATTAAGAGCTACCATAAGGACATTTATAGGGAACGCGTTGTTTTTATTTCCAATCAAATACGTGAGAGCGCCAATCCTTCCAAGAGTACTTTCTCTATTCTGGCCAGTCTGCAATCTAAACAAACTACAGCTGGGTCTGCCATTAAGTCCAACAAGCAGTGTGAGGATCTTGCCCTTTTTTTTGTGGAAAATGTGTACTCCATTTATCAGACGTTTCTGTCCATCAATAGCATCACGCTGGAGCCACGTAGCTGTCAACTGGCCAACACCCTCCACACTTTTCTGCCTGTCACGGCTGATCAACTCTCTGCTCTCTGCTATAAGATCAAGTCAGGTTCTCCTGCCGACCCACTTAAACCTGACCAGTTTAAGAAGGTACTGTGGACAATTCTACCGCCTCTGAATCAGTTGATTAATTGATCTCTTAGAACAGCTGTAGTGCCCCAGGCCTGGAAACAGGCTAATGTGATTCCTTTACTGAAGAAACCTTCCCTTGACCCAGACAGACTAGAGAACTATCACCCCATTTCTCTGCTTCCATGGGCAGCCAAAATCACAGAGGCCTATGTGAATTCCATTCTATCAGAGTATCTGACCGCTAATAATCTTCTGGATTCTTCTCAGAATGGTTTCAGGCTAGGCCATAGCACGGAGTCAGCACATTTAGCAGTTACAGAACATCTTTGGTCAGCTGATTTTGTTAGATCTGAACGCCGCGTTCGACACGGTGTTGCATGACATAATTCTGAGACGCCTTGCGTAGGCTGGAATTTTTGACTCAGCTTTGGATTGGCTAGGCTCATTTCTCCATGAGAGGTAATTTATGGTTATTGCCCCCCCCGTTTGCCTCTGGCAAACATCCAGTTAAACAAGGGGTGCCTCAGGGCTCCTCCCTCAGCCCCCTATTGTTCAACATATATGTTCAGCCTCTAGCAGCAGTTGACAGCAGTAGAGGTCTGACCATGGTCTCCTACGCTGACGATACTCAGTTGGTGGTGGCACTCTCTAAGAACACTGAGCAGGATGCCCTTAAGTTTCAGGGGGACCTTGCAGCAGTGGGCGAGTGGATGAACAGCAACTGCCTCCAACTGAACTCTAATAAATCTGAGGTATTGTTAGTGGGTAGGGACCATGGTCGGTGGAGTGATCTCTGGTGGCCAACTAGCCTAGGCAAGCCCCCTTCCCCTAAACAGGTAGTAAAAAACCTCAGTGTATGGCTTGATTCCTCTTTGAACTATCAAGTCCAAATGAAATAAATGGCTGGGACATGTTTTGGACTCCTTCGGGGGCTTAGACCACTGTTAGGTCTTTTTGACGCCTCTACGCGTCTGGTCATCATTCAGGCGACGGTCTTATCTAGACTTGACCATGCCTGCTCCCTTTATTTATGGTTCAACAAGGAGGAGGTCCTGATGCTGCAAAGGGCACAGAATGCAGCCGCCAGAACACTTCTAGGTCTCCGCAAATTGTGCTCGGTGTCTAATGCTATTCGCCGTCTGCACTGGCGAATAGCATTAGACTATCTGTAGCCAGACGCATTGAATTTAAAGTCTTAAGCATCGCATTCAAGGTTTTGAAATTGGCCTCGCCTCCCATTCTGGCTGATCTCTTGCTGCCTTATGTCCCCTCACGACATATTCGCTCACGGGGTCAGCATTTGGTGGTGGTTCCCCGACCCTGTAGAGTTCAGTCTGGCGGCCGCTCCTTTCGCTACAGAGCCGCCACCCTTTGGAACTCGCTCCCTGTGCAGATCCGTGGCCTTGACAACTACTTGGCTTTTAGAAAGGCCATTAAGACCTATATTTTCCCTGCCCCTTAGTTTTTCTGGCAGGATCTCTGCTGTGTTTTTCTTTCCTGCATTAGCACCGGGACGCCCCCTTGCTGGGGCAGCTGTCGCGCTTTACAAGCTAAGAAAACATAACATAACATACATCTTTCAAGATTACACACAGTAGGCAACACAAATTGGCTGGATGTCATCAGCTTGAGCTATCTTGCCTACCTCACAAAAGAATATAATCTTGAATTAAACATTTAAACACACATGTCAGTACAACACTTTATGACCACAAGTTCAATTGTTCAATCCAGTGTTGCTTGCATCTGGTGGAATGTCACAAACAAATGTCAGTGTAGTGCTACCAGTGCTTTCACCTACGATGAGGAGACGCAGTAAAAATTACATCCAGTTCAAAGGCAATAAGGAAACAGACAATGTGAAAGCTGGATAGAATGATGTGAGCACAACCCAACACATTCTTGGATCACATGATTGCACACATATTGCATTAGGAAAAATGCACCACAAGAAACTAGTCTAAAGGAAGTAAGGTAACTTCCATCCTGTCCTGTGCAAGCTGTCTTGGTAGCAGCTTTGTACACCCAAACTTTGTGACATGCATTCAGAGAAACAATCCATGTCCACTTTGTACAGCTGAACAGCAACATATACCTATTGATTTCACAACTCTGAAATGTCCAAATGAAGAAGACATGGCAAAGTAACCTAAAACATACCGACAGAAACATATTAGCCGTGCAAACGTACATATGACGTATATGACAAAGACAAATTCTAGAGAACACAGTCCTAAATAACATCAACAACAGTACAAAGATGCACTACCAAAACATACACCATTCCCAATATATCTCCAGATCTACATAGTTCAAGTTACAAGCTTAAAAATCATCCTCAGAACATCGCCTAGATTGCCTAGATTGCTCTTTCATCACCTCTCAAACCATACTTACACTCTGGAGAAGTAGGTTTGGATGAGATCTTGACACAAATTTTCTACTTCGTCTTCACCACTATCATCATCTTCATTTGGCATTTCAGGGTCCCCACCAAGTAAGTCTGCATCCTCTGCAATGTAAGTTAAATTCTGTCGCAAGGCAATGTTGTGAAGGATGTAGCAGGTCATGGTGATCTGACACACCTTCCCGGTTGAGTAGAGAAGTGCTCTCCCAGTTTTGTCCAGGCATACAAATCTGGCTTTTAGAAACGCAAAAGCCACTCCACTCCCGCTGTGTTCTTCCATGTTCCCAATCAAACCGGACTTCCTCAGGCATTGTAGGATTTCTCACCAGGGCCAATAACGATATCCGTCTGGATACACTGAGTCTCTTAGATGGGAGATAGATAGAAGGACACCATGTTGTATCACACAATCAAATCATAGTAACTGATCCCCCTGAAAAAAAAATTAAATACGTTACACTTACCTACATGCCAGGTCCTCTATGGTAGTAGTTGAGACATCAGCTGGGGTATGGTGCTTTTCCACAGTACGAAGCCATCAAGCCAGATGCCAGGACCAGGCACAAATGTTTGAGATGTAAAAATCTGCTAAATATGATGTATTAACCTGCTAAACATACAACTTGCATGTTAATAGAATGGAAGTGCTTCCTATTCTGGTAGACTTGCTCCCTGTTGTGTGGTGATACTAAACTATTATATGTGTCATCAATCAATCCAATTACATGTGGGATGTGACCATATCTATAGAAATCCCCCTTCACAGTGGCTAAATCCTCATATCTGGGGAACTAGATGTAGCGTGCCACGTATCGCAATAGTGCTGCTAGCACATCAATGAGGACCCTGCTGAACATAGGTTGTAACATTACCCCAGAAAGAGCAACAGTGAATTGCAAACAACCTGTGACCAAACATTGCAAAACTGTCATGAATTTAACTAATTGTGAAAGTGACATAGGATTACTCATGTGAAGCAGAAGGTCAGACTCAAATTTATGAGAGAGATCTAGGATTGTTTGCTAATTCAATCTGAAATTCTGTATGATGGACATTCTTCCAAAGTGCAAATGTCTTAAAATGGGTGGAACACTGGAGGCTGGCGTCTCTTCCCTCTCCCAGGGTACCTGTGTGAGAAGTAAAAAAAAAAAGTATTTGTCTCAGTGTGCACAGTTAAGTATATGTGACCGGTAGGGCCAAAGTCATGTGTTTGCACATTTATGCATCATGAAGCACTAAACATGTGACAACATAAATGTCAAATCTGACTCATCCACCAGTTATTCTCAAGCCTTCAAAGATCTGCAGTATAGTGAGGTGTGTATTACATGTGTAATTGGCAAACACAATGAACATATCACCTTTTACATTGTACATATGAGGACAGTAATGCCATACACAGATGAAATAGTGTACAGAGCATTACATGGGTACGGAGCATTTCAAAAGTCATCTCAGCACTCATTTGTGGTGGATGGTGAAGCACTTCAGCATTTCAAATACAGGCTGGGCAAACTTTAAAATGCTGTCAGCAACACTGTAAATACAACCGCTAACATGGCGGAAGCCTGATCTTCCGAAAAGGACATATCAAAGGTTCTGCTTGCTGGCGGTTGCTGAATGCACATTATGCGGTTATTTACATGGCAGTCTGCCTTAGGGTAACGTTGGGTTATGTAACCACTGCAAGCAAATGGCATATAAAACGGGATTAGAAAAAAACAATCACATGCCTACTGTCACTACTGCCATTAACACCTCCTCTCCATCAGCTGCTGTGTGCCACCTCTGGGAACAACCATGCCAGGCCATGCAGTGGGAGGGCTCCTGCTTTCACATCAGAAGAGAGCTGGAGACACTGGTTGGATAGGTCCTTCTCCTGTATGGCCAGCTCTATGGCACACCAGAAGAGGAGGTAAGTTCTACATGATGTCTGTAGCATACTGAAATCTCAATCTTGACACGTCTATGGTTTTCTATGTGCCTATGAGTCCCTGGGTGAAATCACAGCCACATTTGTTAGGATGTGTTCCTACTACTTAGGTCAGAGATGTGATGGATGATGCTGCTCTGTACACTGACTGCAAAATTATCTTTGATGATGTTGGGTTTCCCTAAATCCTATTCCTGTGCCATGAACATTCCGCTTAATACATTGTATTATGTGCACTATTATGAATTTCACATGGAGATCTTGTTCAATATGAAAAGAAATTATACTGAATCTATGCATTACACGAGTATATATCATGCAAAGTGCAGCAGTGGCCCATTGCAGTTATGTGTATGGTCCTTCAGATCTCCAAGCACACATCAGCCCACAGAAACACCTTGGCTGGGAAGATGCAACATTACACACCCATTCAGAGAACAACAAAATGTTCATTTGCTATATTGAATGGTCATTACATATACACTAACCTATGAGCAAAAATATCAGAGTAATCTATAATGAATCACTGTATAACATCCATAAAGGGAGTCCATGTTATCAACAAGACATATAATTAAACAAATCTAATAATATGTTCACAAAGATATGAGAGGCAACACACAACTGAATACAATGTGTTAATACAATTAGGAACTGATTGCTGAGTCCACACAAAGATTGAAAGATTCAAGTGTTCTTTATTCCAAGATGCGGTACAGCCATATTCACAGCCAACACATTTCGCCAAACATGGGCTTCTTATGATAGTAGAAAGAAAGAAAAAAGAGGTGAAAAAAAAGAAAATTGACCATGTGACCTAACAATAAGTAAGGAGAGAAAGCACATTAAGGGAAGAAGAAGATAACCCTAAGGGAAACACCACGTAAGTATCCATAAGGTGAACACAAGGCTATATAAAGATAGCCAAGTGTGTTGTAAAGGAAACAAATGAATACCACCGTGTCCAAACTGTGAACTATTCTAAAAAAAAGGTGATAAAAAAGGACTGAAAGTTGTTTATGCTAAAAAACAGTCGCTTACCACGATTTGTGAAACGTTGATGCACAGAAGTATTTTCGAAAGTGTTTAGAAGGTAATCTAATAATATATTCAAATGGAGCTAAGTCTGCATAAGGTAAATGAAGATAGGTGCATGGAAAAAGAAAAGGAAAGGAGAGGAGAGGAGAGGATGAAAGGAAGAGACCAATAGACAGAGAAAAGAAAAAAGAAGAAATTACCAAGTGGTCAACTTATCTGGGAGATTAAGAGGGAGTGGACACCTTTGAGATCAACAAAGTGGGTTTGATCCAAAAGGTGGAAGACAACCTGTTCATCGCCATGTTTTGTATTAAGTCTTATTGAGAAGGGGGATGTGCCTGCTTCCAGTGTGAAGGATAGCCATTGGAGCTTCTCCAGGTGCTGTGTCTTATTCAATTCTTCATGTAATTGTCAAGACCCGCCACTTTCAATGTGTCATCAAAAAAGATCAGTGTGAGGGAGTGTCACAAAGTGAGGCCATTGCAAGCATTCATTGTACCTGGAATAATTGCCAGGAGCAGGACTATATCAAATGTAAAATGTCTCCATGCTGGTGATCACAACACTAGCATGCCGCTGTGGAATACAGGTTAGCTGCTTGAGCCAATGTTGGTACCAATGCCAATCATATGACAATTTGAAGAAACCAAACATTTTTGCCAGGCCTTGCGGAGGTCCTTGTTATGTTTGTCCAGGAGCTCAAGCCACTCTGTGTCTGAGGACTCCTTGCACAGTCGACCTTGCTATTTTCCCTGCATTGTTTTCCAGAAAGGGAGAGAGTGCAGTTCATACAGAAGTATCTGATACATTCTTATTCTGAGAGGAGCTGCTGTTCCAGCAAAAAAGATTTTCCAACGTGAAACTAAAGGAAGAAACGGTGAGTGGAAAATCCATGATAGGGATCATCATAAATCAATAGAAATAATTTATAATGTATAAAGTAACTTGCTACATCGAGAAATACAAGTGCTAATATAAATCCATGTAGCAGTATGGAAGAAGTTAGTTTGGCAGCTAGATTCTCTTTGAAGCACAGATGATTAAACAAGTGAGCACTACACACCCTCAGATTATCGATGAATAATACAATTTATTTTCTGCATCATGCTGTCCAATGGTCAGTCTAAAAGGTATGATGTGGTGAAAGCATTGGGGGCTTCCGAGATGTACATAGGCAGAATAACTGTGACCAAACCGCTGTTCAGCTCCCAAGAACTTTTTGAGCAGCTGAGCAACTTGGATGCATGCCCCGAGGCCACCATGCTTATTGTGGCTAACCATGGCTTCCGGCATGTGTGTTGACCATTGAACATATGCCCTCATTTTTGCTTGTGCCCCAGGGATACATCACTTGCTGGTGCTGAGAGATCCAGTATGCTCCTGCCCAGAGTGGAGCCCACAAGATGAATATGCGATAACAAGGGTTGTACTGTTCAGTGTTGTGACAATGCACTTCAGCAGCGAGAAGGTGGTGCCAGTTAGGCTTGTGGCATGATGGGTTGAGCAGAGCCACAGGGGCCTTATCCTTTAATGGTTAATTGAGCAGGTATTTGCAATTGGTGCTCTAATCAGACCATTGATTTTCAATTGAAGCTTTAGTTAGAGGTCAGTTGCTACAAGTACCACCCAAGAGCATATGACCTTGTGAATCAACGAAAATATGAGCTAGCAACACGAGGAGAATAGGAGCAGATTTTGAGTATTTACTGACCCAAGTAGTTGGGAATGAATCACCAGTCATGCTAATCCACAAATAATATAGATAATTAGTTGAGTGCCTAAAACGAGCTGCACCAGCATATTATTCATAATCAAAGTGGACCCCCTCAAATAAATCTAAAATTCCTCGCAATAAAGGGCCACCATATACAGTATAGGCATCTTCAAAATGGCCTATATGAGAAATAGCAGGATATACTTTTTTCTCATGTGTCTAACGCTTATGGCGCACATTCTATATATAATAAAAAAGATCAGACAAAAAGAGTGAGCGGGGGGACGTACAAATTAAAACAACAATCAAAGTCACACAAGTGAGACATCTTTAAAAAATCCTTGATCACACCTTATTTAACTTGCACAACTTATATAGATTGAATGACGCCATTGCCCTACATTCTCATTGACAAAAAGTGTTGACATGTCCAACCTTCTAAAGAGCAATGCAAGAGTGTGTGATGCTGCCAGCTTGATTCAAGATACAAGGCTCAAGGCGCCCTCGATTTTATCTCCACCACCACTCAATCATAATGAATGAGTATTTTCATGGGATCTGGAGAAAATGCTTGACCTTTGACCTACCAATCCCTGATGACCCAGGTGTATATCAAACAAAAGATGACGACATTCTAGAATCTTGTATTCATGATTTTCTAGAACCATTAGAAGAAAACAATATTATTATAGAAGTTGAAAGAGTTTAAAGTGAATCAGCAAATTGGTATGAGCTACCTGAAGCATTAAACGTGATGATACATGTACTTTCTATACAAAACTTTATTTTGAAAAAACAACTAACACTGCACTAAAAGTGGAAACCTCATTGGCGGGCATCAATGGAGAACTACAAAAACTGTATACATGTATATTCCATACACAAGAGGAGGCTGAAATGGTCACTGCACTATGCCCATGTTTACTAATATTTACTAACCTTGAAAACATTCCAATTATTCCTCTATCAATGGTAGAAACATTTAGTAAGAACTCTAACATCTCTAGCAAAGACAACAAAAACTAAAAAGGTTGTAGTCTCAGCGGAGATTCAGAAGCTCCCTACACAGGGCACAATCCTATTGGACGTCACTCTTCAACAAGGGGCACTAAACACTCAGAGGACAAAAGTGCTCCTGTAGAGTCCATCTGGAATGATCATTAATGTCTTGAAGAATAATTTCACTACTTAGGCACTGAACCGTACAAAGGCCTCAACAGCCACAAGTTCGAGGGCCCTCCACAAGGACACCAATTCTGGGAAAAGTAATCTTGGTTCCCTGGCACTGAAAGCCATAACAGAGAGTGAACATTCTAAACCAAGTCTCGAAAGAGAGACCCTCAAGGGAGATGGTACAACATCTCTTTTTTTTACAAATTGTAATATTGTTAAAACACAACAAAAGTTGAAGTTTTCATGTTTTTCTCATTGTTACTGCAAATAAATACGCTCACTTTGTCGGAAGTGGATGTTGTTTAAATACTGTTCTTGTGGTGCTGTATTCCCTTGAGTCATATATGTTTTCTATAATCGAGTAACTAACATTGCTTGATGGTATTGATTGTAATACTGGAAGACTATTATTGGCTTGTTTCACTTAAATCGTGCATGTAATTAAATGATTGCAAAATACTGAAAGTTTTGGTTTAAATGAGTACCTTGTGAACAACTGTTTTTTGGCTGCAAGCATTATGAAGAGTGGTCATTTTTATATGGATGATTTGTCATGCACCACTTGTATACTAAGATTTACAAAATTATTTAGGATTGTCCTTAGGGCATATGTAATTACAAATTCCTTGGATGTATAGGAGCAATTTGTTGTTGTTTGTTTTATTGCGAATGTCACTACTTTGACGACTGCTGTGGAGATGCGGGAGCACCTTTATTGACAGGCATGTATGAGTCTGGAGCTCACATTTATAAGATTTGTTTTATTAAGCCTGTGCATGGTCATTGCTTTCGTGAGTTTGTGAGAGCTGTTTTTATTTTGTTGTTGTTTGAGTCCATGATTAAGCAGTGTGGTGTTTCCTATTGAACTTTGAATGGCAAATCATTAAACTTAGTTGTATTGAGGATAACTTGTGATTTATTTGCTTTAATATGCAGGAGTCCCTTATGTTTGTTTGTATTCTTGCTCGTGTTCTTCCTACTATTTTAGCTTTGATGACTGAAGTACTCCCATTGACGTACCTATCATCAATATTGCAAATTCTGCTTCCACTATTACAATTCATAATCTTTCACTGAATAAGGTACTATGGAGCCGATTATGACGGCTGGGAGACCGCCACCGACATCAGAGACATATTTACTGCCCACCATGTTACAATAGAAAGTCTAACAGCCATGCATCCTACGGACTCTTTGAACCCTCCGGTTTGGTGGAGGGGCTAGTAGTCCCAACCATGTTGACGGGGCCTGCCAGACACCTCCATAGGGATTACAATGTCCCTTTCAAGCAGCTTTTTCATGATTGTTAACCCGCCATGAAAAGAATGGCAAAAAGGGACTTTGGGGGCCCAAAGTGGGCCAATTTCCCCCTGTCCCTTGACTTTGGATGTTGGGGGGCACCTAAGGTACCCCAAACATATCACTGCACCATGTGGCAGGTGCCGCATGGTGTCTGCCACGTAGTGCAGAGATATGATTCCTGTCCATGTTTTGTATTACTGTGGGTGCTGCAGCACACAGCACCCACCACAATACAAAAGATGGACAGTGTGACCACCTTAGAGGTGGTTGCATTGTAATTTGGTTGACAGGACCACCAACAGCATGTCGGCCTGGCCCATTGTCTGATAGCGTGCCATCCTAATCAGGCCTTATGTTATTTATGCACTAGAGTGAGCATTAACAATTATACATAGTTCATTTTACTTTTTTCTTTTTCTATATGGTACGCAATATGATCAGGTGTGAATATGGTGGACTTTTCAGGTCACTTGTCAACAAAGTCAATTCACTTCTTTCCTGATATTACACATCTTTTTGGTTTGTTTGGTTTTGAGTACTTACACGTCCATTTTGTGTTATTCACATATGCTATTTTGCTTTTCTTTTTTCAAATGTTGGCTTTGCTTTTAAGTGGTTATACAATTTGGCTTATCAATTAGATATTTCAGTGTAGCTTGGAAAGTTACTGTGCTTACGGAATTACATGATTATAGTCAGGTATTTTGGACATTACTTGAACTGTCTTATAGAAAGAATATAGACAAGTATGTTGTGAGGCCGTTTGCATTCTTTTTGTCAAACCACTTTTGGAATCAAGTTGGGCTACAGTACTAGATGCGGTATAGTTATCTTCTTTTCTCTATTGTCTCATTTTTTCCCTTGAAGATGTGTATCTCTTTGTATTGTTATGATTTGCAATTCGTGGCCACAGCTTCAAAAGAATTGTTATTGTGTGTCTTATAGTCAAAGAAATTTGTTGCTGGGTCCTCATGGATTCTGGAGTCACACAATCTAGATTTCACCAAAACATTAACCGTAAAGGCCCGGGACTGTGCTGGTTCTACCCTGCCATTTGATATATGTACTAAAAGGCGTCCATATTGTTTTTAATTTCTACACCCTATTTCGCAAAACAACAGTAAGCTTTTTCACTGCATATATGGACCATTTTTTAGCTATCCATACATTAATCGGTGGAGATTAAGGGAAACTTAAAACCTGTAAGATCCTTATAATCTCATTACTGAAACCTGACAAAGATATGCTTGAGGTAAAATCATATTGACCCCCCTATCCATGTTAGACATGGATTATATTGAGAACAGCCGGGTAACACACCGTTGACTGTAGAACCATTGTCCTATTGGCTGCGGCGAGGTGGGGAGGAGTGAGGTATCATACTAGGAGATGTACGCGGATGATGTCCTCATTTATATACGGGACATCCAGCAAGGAATTGATGATATAGAGCTGAAACTGGAGGAGTTCCGGAGAGCCTATGCCTGGGAGGGAATTGGACAAAGACCTGCCTGCTCCCTATGAGCCCAGCATGCAGCCTGCAGTGCCTCATGTTGGAACCACACCAGGTGCTATGGGAGACGTCCATGTTCTGATATCTCTGGATCAGAGTGTAACACAACACCAGAGACTTACTAGATGGTGATGTAAGTAGGGTGTGCCTCTCGGCTGCCACAAATGACTTATGGTACAGGGATGTGTCTCTCTTGCTAAGATGTTGACGCTTCCTCCACTACTTTCATAACCTTCCATCCCATATACCGCTCTCCACGTTCCCTATCCTGCATGGCTTATGGGGTCCTTTATTTGGAATAAGGGTCACAGATGAGTTGCCTTATGGAAGCTTCAGCTCCCAGTTGATAAGGAGGGTCTGGGAGCCCCCGACTTTGAAATTTCTATCTGGGAGCTCATTTCCAGTGGCCGTCACACTGGCTGTACGGTCGAAACCTTGGCGAACTTGACCATCCTGCAAATAATCAAGCTGCACAAGAGATTCATGCAATACTACTACAATCCGGTAAACTCCATCACATGCTAATAAGCTTCCGTCCATTCCCTACAACAGTTACCTTAGGAGCCTCTGACTGACCCTGCCCCTATTACCTTACATGCTGGAGGTCCATGTTGGATTCCTTTGACCCTTCAGGGAACTTTTTGTGAGGGTGGGGTAGAGCTCTGGGTGAGGAGGAGCGTGGACACTCTGGGAGCCCTGTTTCAGGATGGTACCCTCATGCCATTTGAACAACTCTGCGAAGATCAGAGACTGCCCATGGGTCATTTCCTAGTGCACTGAACGCTGAAGGCCAAACTACAGTGGCTTTGGTATATCAAGGACATGGATCCGAACACTTATCCGCAATTAGATCCACTCCACATGATTGGTGGTGGTAGACATCTTATTATGTGTTTCACACATGTGATAGCCTCTTTCCCACAGTCATTGATACATTTCACTAGGCAGCACTGGGAAGGGAATGTCAGCCAGCAACTCAGACAGAAAGAGTGAGAGAGGTGCTCATATATCCACACAGACTTTCTTGCAACTCAAAATTCTAATACATTCAAAACAGCATTTTATACAGAGCATACATTACGCAAACGTGAATACAGAAGATTCATGGGAGTGAGTCCACATGCCCTAGATTTGGCGGGGATGCCGCGTATATAGCACATGTGTTGGAAGGTAAACAGACATAATATCGAATTAAAAATATCGACAGGACGGAATATCGAGTTTTTAATATAGAATGGACAGAATATCGAATTGCCAAAATATAGTGGTGAAGAATATCGAAAATCAGGTAAGAAATATCAATTTAAATAATATGGAAGTAAGTAATATCGACAGTAATAATATAGTTGTTAAAAATATCGATTTTTTTTATAGTGTTTTAAGTGTTAGTATATGTGTTAAAAGTATGTATTAATTTTGGAATGTATGCTTGAATATTTTTAAAGTAATTAATTCTATGTTATTTAATTTTAGTGTAATTTAATTCCGTAGCGGGTTATGGGTTTATAGGGGAATAGGGTGGGAAGTAATTTAATTATAGTACATAAAATACTGATTTTTAGGAATTATTAAATATTTTTAATGTAATTTGGCATTTTACTTCTGTAGCGGGTTGTGGGTTTATAGGGGAATAGGGTGGGAAGTAATGTAATTATTATGAGGTAATTATTAATTGGTATTGAAAATTAATTGGTTGTTGATTAATTATTAATTGTTAAATAATTTGTATTAATTGGTAATTCATTTTTATTAATTGTTTAATTGATAATTATGTTAATTATATTAATTTATTATTTGTAGTGGGTTGTGGGTTTATAGGGGTATATGGTGGTAATTGAATTGTAAATAATTAATTATAGAAATATTTTTTGTATAGTGATAACTAATTTATTATTAATTAATTATTAATTGGTATTAATTGTATTTTTAAATTTTTGGTATTGAAAATTAATTGGCTGTTAATTAATTATTAATAGGTAATTAAGAAAAAAAATGTATTTATAATGCATTAATTATTAAATATTGTGTAATTGGTAATTCATTTTAATACTTTTTTTTTGTATTAATAATTAATGTATCATTAAAAAAATATTAAATTATTATTTTCCCTACTATTGCACTCAATGGAGTGGGAATAGTAATTTTTACCCCTACGCTATCCAACGCTTTCCCTACTATTGCACTCACTGGAGTGAGAATAATAATTTTTACCCCTACGCTAGCCAACGCTTTCCCTACTGTTGCACTCTTTGGAGTGGGAATAGTCATTTTTACCCCTACGCTATCCAACGCTTTCCCTACTGTTGCACTCTTTGGAGTGGGACTAGTCATTTTTACCCCTACGCTATCCAACGCTTTCCCTACTATTGCACTCACTGGAGTGGGAATAGCAATTTTTACCCCTACGCTATCCAACGCTTTCCCTACTATTGCACTCACTGGAGTGAGAATAATAATTTTTACCCCTACGCTATCCAACACTTTCCCTACCCTTGCACTCTTTGGAGTGGGAATAGTAATTTTTACCCCTATGCTATCCAACGCTTTCCCTACAGTTGCACTCACTCGAGTGGGAATAGTACATTTTACCCTCCCGCTATCCAACGCTTTCCCTACTGTTGCACTTTTTGGAGTGGGAATAGTAATTTTTACCCCTACGCTATCCAACGCTTCCCCTACTGTTTCACTCACTGGAGTGGGAATAGTAAATTTTACCCTCCCGCTATCGAATGCTTTCCCTACTGTTGCACTCTCTGGAGTGGGAATAGTAATTTTTACCCCTACGCTATCCAATGCTTTCCCTATTATTGCACTCTCTGGAGTGGGAATAGTAATTTTTACCCTCCCGCTATCCAACACTTTCCCTAATGTTGCACTCTCTGGAGTGGGAATAGTAATTTTTACCCCCACGCTATCCAACGCTTTCCCTACTATTGCACTTACTGGAGTGGTAATAGTAAATTTAACCCGCCCGCTATCCTACGCAAAAAATATTTAATATTTGTAATTAATATTACGATAATATATGTATACATTTTTTTTTTTACTTACAATAATTATTTGTTAATGTTAAAGTTATTTAAGTATTTTTAAGTATGTTTCAGTTAATTATATGTATTATTTAATACATTTTACATTACTTCTAAGACATTTAAAAAATTCGATATTTTGACTAACTATATTTTTTACAACGATATGGCACTTCCCCAGGAAGGAGGTCAGAGGCATTGCACAGGGTTTCCAATGGATTGGAATGGGATGCCCTCACACAATATATACAAATCCTCTGCACACGTTACAAAGTAAATACATAAAGTTACATAAAATATTACAGTGATGCTTGTCTTTATATTTTCAGATGTCTTTAATTCAAGATCGTTAAGCCTTCTTAGCCAGCATGTGTTTTGTCACTGTTACAGGGGGTTACCCCTCGACTTCTTCAGGAGGGCTAGGGGAATATATAAACAGGAACTTGTTTGTGTGTGCAATGGTAGTAAGAACACTTTTCTTTTCAAATTATTGACAAAGAGACTTCGGTGACAAGTGTGAATTTCAAAAAAGTGAATAGAGCTGTGTGGAAATCCATGTGAAACTGGTGTTGTACATGCTTCTTGTACCACTTCTTTGTTCATCCATATATCAATGGGGAGAAGAAAGAACAAGAAAAGCCCCTAATCATTTATGTTGTTGCTACAAAACATAGTGGTACAGTGGGTGTTTGAGACTCCCTTATAGGAGTAATCCTGTGGTTGGCAAGGTGCGGCCATGCAATCTACCTATTTTGTTTTATAATCAATTTTGTTATATTTGTGGCACAGTAGTGCTCCCTCATGCTGTCACTAAATAGTAAATACATGCTGACTATATAGTGTAATCAAACACGTATGAAAGAATGTATTGATTTATAATATGGTACATGATATCACTTTCACAGTCTCTAAGTAACAGAAAAGGGCACATCAGCTAAAGAGTTTTACAAAAAAGATAAATAGGTAGTGGAGGAGATATCAGTCGCACATCAGTTTCCTTGTTTGCAAGTTAATTTTAGGTGCCCATCAGGATAGAAAGACACATCCCACTACCCAAGGATGTGAACCGCAACAAGACCCAGGGAGGGGCACTTGTTGTTGCTAAGTTTATTTCTACTGGGTACTATCCCGGCACTCCAAGTATTTAGAGGTCACAGTCTCTTAAGTTATAATTAGTGCATACAAAAGTGTTCTTATAATAGACTCTGTCGTCCTGATGAACCCCCTTCTGAAACAATGGAAAGTAACAAGTTTGTTTATATAAACTGACTCAGAGGAGACAAAAAATGTCCGTAAATTGTTATGATTTAATTCATTTATCAAATTCCTCAAGGACCTATACTCTTAGTTACAGAGTGATGTGTTCACAATCCTGAATATACAAGAATTCACAAATTAGATTTACAAAATGTAAGCTTGAAGTATATTTCAACAGGTATTCTTATTTTTCAAATATATCAATGATTCTCAGAGGTGAACTGGAACAGCCAGTTACAGAGTGATGTGTTCACAATCCTGAATATGCATGAATTCACAAATTAGATTTACAAAATGTAAGCTTGAAGTATATGTGAATATGTAAAAGTGATATAATATCATCACACGTGACTAAAGAGAGAAGAAAAAAAAAAAAATAGGCGCAGGAAAGCAACCCCAAGGAAATATATTTGCTTTATAACACCAAAAGAGTGACGTAGTAGAAATGACACCTCTACTACGCATAGAATTTAGGATTTCATGAACTGTGAATTCAAATTTATTGTGTATTGTATACATTGTTCATGACATTTAATTTATATAGGCAGCACTATTCGTTCCCTCAAAGAGAGAATCCAGGAACATATGAGGGCCATTCGTAAAAATGATCACAGCTATCCCTTGGCAGTTCATTTCAACACCCATCACCCGGGAAGCTCTTTATTAAATGTGAAATTTCATGGAATTACCCAAGCTTACAATCACCCCAGAGGGGGGGATAGGATGTCCGCCCTTAGAAAATTAGAGGCACAATGGATTATTCGCCTGCGGGCCGTGGAACAGGGCATCAACCTGGATAAAGAACTACATGTCTTTTTGAATGACTAATAATATATATTGTCATGAGTACTGTGTATTCCATACTGTACATAATGTGTTATCATTTGGTGTAACTTATGGTTATAATTGTGTTGTATTCTAATTTGGAGTGACATTGCAGATAGCGGAACTATGAATTGTGTTTTGACATATGATTATCACATTCCAATCTGTCTGACTTCTGCTTTGACTTATCTATGCGTTCAAAGTTGCACACGGCATTTCATTTTCTCTGAGATTTGGATAATGCCGAAGGGAGCTAATGCCGCTACATTTCGAACTATTTAACGAAAATGCATTTTCCTGCTGTTCGCTTTCACGTGGGGATAATAATGCATGCGCAACCACTGTTTAGTGACATGGGAGGTATGAATTACAATCCCACCCCGCACATAAATCAGGGCATAGTTACACCAACACTACTTGTCCCGTTCCATCATGGCCGAACTCGAACGGAACGTGCACACAGAGTTCCCCTTTCTATGTTCATTACAGGGAGCCGGCTCCGACTTATAGCCCTCCTACCATTTCTTCCGTCACTACGTATAAAACTTACAGTTTGATTACTAGCTCCTCTCCTGATGGACGATGTCTTTTTACTACTGGAATCTGGATAATTGAAAGTAAGTGTAACATGTGGGTTACCGTATTCCCCAGGGTATCATACAAGGTTTCATTTTTGCCTGCATTTAGCTTTCTTGGATACTCGACAAGCATATCGAGTAGCCATGGCTTTTTTTTTGTTTTAGGCACCTACCACAGTGCTCCCAGGCGACTACCGTTTAACTACAGGATATAGTTAAGTATGTAACAGTAGCTTTTTTAACCTTCCAGTATTACATAGCCTCCGCAATCCTCTTGTGACTTTCTGCATTACTTTGTTCATTCTTCTGGGAGGATAACATTTTCTAGCCCCCCGCAGTAGCAGAGCCCTCCTGTGCCCCCCTCAAGTACTTGTGTGCTCTGAATTGATTGTATTTGTTTTATATGAGGAAATACATGTGTCCACAACCTCTATTTATGTTTACTGTGTAGAATGAACTTTAGAGCAGATATTTCTTGACCTTCCATTGCAACATGACTTTGTGATTACCGCCATATCCATAATACTCTGTCCCAACCTTCCAGCTAGGAAGAACAAGATAGGAGATAGCCGGCATCCATTTGATGTATAAGGACATATTTTTCTCAGAAAAAGAAAGAACAACGTTACACGGGTGCCGTTTTATATGGTCTAAACGTTGACCGTCAACCTCTGTGAAGTAAGTAGTAGCAAGGAGGAATAGTTATATACACATCTATATTTTCGGGCACTCCCAACACACTTTCTGGAAATGCTAGATAATTTGAATAAAAAACCTGTTTAGCGGATTGCCTGTCTTTAGGGATTAGAAACATAGTTTTTGGAGCCCACTAGCAGGATGGATATTACGGACGTATGGTCAGTCCTTATTAGTATTTTCTTTCTATTTTTAGTACGATCTGACACAAGAACCGTTGTGAATACTTCACGAAAACAGTTCCGACTTGACCTACAGCAAGGTCTTCCAGCGGGACTGATTCTAGCAGATGGAAGTGAGTTTCCCCCATCAGATTTATCCACCAAGTAATTGTTTGTTAGACTAGTGTTCAACAGGTCCCAGACCACATAACAATTTGATAATTTTGATTGCCCTTTGAAAGATTGTTCCCTAGACCCTCTCGACTTAGATAACTACTGTCTTCAACCCCACAGCCTGTCCAGGTTATTAATCTCCCGACTTTTTTATTGTGTACACATGCCCAGGACTTCAGAAGGCTGTGAAATCAATTCACACCGACACCTTTGGCCCAGACGTCCGTACAGCAGAGGATGGACATTTTTGCACCAACATTATACTTAGATTTCGCCTTCAATTCGCTCTACTCTTAAGGTAAAACTGACTTCTGTCTCCAGCTATGGGGTGGTTTTTGCTTCCTTTCCGTTTGAGATTATAGGATTACACTCCTATCTTATTACCATGCGCGGCTTGCACTCAAGTTAAGTGCCGCAGGCCTTAAGCATTTCACTTATCTTTCCTTAGCGCTCTTCGGATGCACAATTGTAAGACTTGCTTTTCTACCTTTGCGTATCACTTAGGAGGTCATTTCTACTACGTCACTCTTTTGGTGTTATAAAGCAAATATATTTCCTTGGGGTTGCTTTCCTGCGCATATTTTTTCTTCTCTCTTTAGTCACGTGTGATGGTATTATATCACTTTTACATATTCACACTGTTTCCAAAAAGGATCTTGGAACGAATCACATGCTGGGACTTATTGGTTCACAAGCACACTCGTTCTCACCGGCTAAAATAAGTGTATCTCTAAGAACATTTTCATGTATGTGGAATGCATTTATCAAAACGCTTGTATATTTGTTATACTTACAGCCTTGAAAAAGTTACCGCAAGTAACGAAACTCGTGTCGGCTGTTCCAGTTCATCTCTGAGAATCATTGATATATTTGAAAAATAAGAATACCTGTTGAAATATACTTCAAGCTTACATTTTGTAAATCTAATTTGTGAATTCATGTATATTCAGGATTGTGAACACATCACTCTGTAACTGGCTGTTCCAGTTCACCTCTGAGAATGATTGATATATTTGAAAAATAAGAATACCTGTTGAAATATACTTCAAGCTTACATTTTGTAAATCTAATTTGTGAATTCTTGTATATTCAGGATTTTGAACACATCACTCTGTAACTAAGAGTATAGGTCCTTGAGGAATGTGATAATTGAATTAAATCATAACAATTTACGGACATTTTTTGTCTCCTCTGAGTCAGTTTATATAAACAAACTTGTTACTTTCCATTGTTTCAGAAGGGGGTTAATCAGGACGCCAGAGTCTATTATAAGAACACTTTTGTATGCAAAAATTATAACTTAAGAGACTGTGATCTCTAAATACTTGGAGTGCCGGGATAGTACCCAGTAGAAATAAATCAGCTAAAGAGTAGCAGTCGTTACATTCTAATAAGCTGTTCTAGGTACCATGAAGGATCCCACTACCTTAGTTCAAGTGATAATTCCAACCCGGAAGGGGTTCCTATAAATTCTGCCCCTGGAGAAGTAGATTAATTGACCCTGTGTCCGGAAAGCTAAATATGCTTCCAAACATAAGGGAGTTTCTTTTAGAAGAGCTGCCTCATCCTAAGGTAAAATTAACACTGAATTAACATTTTTATCCCTTACTCCTCTGTCCCGTATTGAGACTCAATGTTATCATTCCTTACTGGCAGTATTAGGTAGAACCGTTCGGATCTCCAGGCCAATGCTTGTTCGCCGTGCAAATAAGCAGTCTGCAGCCAGCCACCCCGGTGTTGTCAAAAATAATGAAGCGTGAGGGCAAAACAAGCCGGTACTGGACCCAGTTTGGGTGCCATCTTGGAGTGGTCTATCAGGACCCCCAGGGCACTGGAATCAATATTATTGTGAACTAGTGGAATGTTGGTGGCAATGGGCTGGTGGGAAGCCCATAGGAATAAACGCTATCTGCTAGTAATCTGTATCTGCAGGGGCACATGATAGCATTGCTGTGCACTACCAAGCAAGTGTAACATTTGTGGCAATGTGCATGAGGTGTTTATACATATGTACATCCTTGTAAGAAATTTCTCTTGATATCCAAGAGCTTTGTCATCTGACCCGAACTAATCAACATGATAGTGTGTTTTGTGACATGTGACGTGTTACAATGTGATAGTGAATTTTGTGACATAACTGGGTTAACTATACATTCTTAGACTTGTGACTGACAGTGGCAGTCAGTCTTAATTCTCACTAGTATCTGATCCAAAGCATTTTAGGAAGCGTAATGCAATGTGAAAGTGAATTCTGTGGCATTGCTAGGTGGGGACAGTAACATTTAGTCTCAGTTCCTTATTGTACATAGTTTACAACATGTTGAGTCTCGAGGTCTCAATTCCTCACTGTACATAGTATATAACATGTTAAGTATCGAGTGCGAGTAAATCCCTTTGTTAACCCGGAAACAGTCATATATTCCATCAGTATGTAGTCTACCAAAATAAAGAGGGATGATAATAGGAGTACTCTATAAAGTGTGATGGTGTACATAGTCTACAACATGTTAAGTCTTGAGGTCTCAATTCCTCACAGTATATAGTCTATAGCAAGTTAAGTATCCAGTATGAGTACATCACTTCATTAATATGGAAACAGTCATGTATTGCAACAGTACGTAGTCTACCAAGAAAAGTAGGGAGGATAATGGGTGTTCTCTATAAACTGTGATGATGGCATGGCGTAAGCCAGACAGTGTTTTAGTTCATTTGGACATGGGTACACGCTAATCCCCAAGGAAGTATTAAAGCTCATGGTCCATGTTCAAGCCCTGTATGAAGCTTTTAAGTCTCATAATCCATAGCGCCTTTTTCATCCTGAGTGTTAATTCCCTATTAACTCTCCTAGGTCTTTGGGTGTGACATCAAAACCATAAAAGGAGAACGTTCTATGTGTGCTCTGAGAGTTACATTCAGCTATGTGTGTGCCTATCTGATATCTGCGGTCCCCTTGCTTTACACCCTCATATGTTCCCCAATGTGCTCTTTGAGGCTTCTGATGGTACTTCCAATGTGTCTTAGACCACACTTACACTCAATAGCATACACTACATATTTAGTGTAACTGGTGATGTTATTATCAATTTTGTACACCCTTTTGTAAGGTCGCCTAAATTCTTTCGATCTGTCAGGGCCCATCTACACATGGAGCAGTGGCCGCATTTTAAAAAGCCCAAAGTGTGTTGGGTAAGTGAGTTTGGTGTTTTTTCCACTTTTGGGTGGCTAGGGCTGATAATATTTTACTTAGGCATACACCGCTGCGAAAAATAATTGAAGGCCTTCATGTTGTAAATCTCTGCAATGTCTTGTCTGCCATGAGTAAGTGCCACTACACATACTGTGTGTTATTGTGTTTGCGTGCTCATTAAAATCTGTAATTAAACGTAGCATTTTGTTCTCTCTCTATTCTAGTTTGTTCTTAAGGGTGTCTTGTCGACTGATCTAAGAGATTCTCTCTTTGGCCCTATGTATAGTTCAATTAGCATACCATCTGCATGAGAATCTAGTGGCCATGCTCTCTGTACAATCCTCAAAGTCCAATTCTGTACTACAATTGCACCTGGCATGTGTGAATTTCCCAAATGGGATAGCATTAATCTGGTGACCTGGATGTGCACTTGAGGCATGAAGGGTTGCATTACAAGCTGTTGGTTTCCTAAATATTCTGCTTTGGATCTTATTATCTAGAATGAAGAGTTCGATATCTAAGAATGTGATGTTCCTCTGACTGTACTGGAATGTATTTTGTCATTGCTGTTAAGGTGTGGGATGAATTCAAAAGGATTTTTGGTGGAGCCTTGTTTAAACCATAAGAGTCATCTATGAATCTGCCCCAGAATAAGATCGAGTCCTTCCAGTTATTACCCCATCTGCTCCAAAGCCATTGTTCTTCCACTCTGTCCATGAATAGATTAGAATACGAGGGAGAAAACGTTGAACCTATAGCCATTCCTTGTTTTTGTTTATACCATCCTTCCTTGAAAAGGAAGACATTGTTGTCCAGGATAAGATCTGTCATCTCTAAAAGCATCTCAGTGTGCTCCCAAAGGCTGGCCGATCTACAGCCTAGAATGTTGAGTAACGCCTGTAGTTAAAGGTCATGTGTGATACTATGTGGCGTAAGGCTTGTAGACCAAGGCCATGTCTGATACTTGTATAAAGTACTATGACATCTAGAGTTACGAGTGTCATACCATCCTCCCATGTAATGTCTGTGATCATGCTCAGAATATGCTTGGTGTCCCTGATGTGTGATCGCAGGTTGCAGACAAAGGGCTGTAGGAACATATCCACATACTCAGAAATCCTTTCAGTCGGCCCCCCTATACCAGATCTTATTGGCCTCATAGCAAATGTCCAAATTGCTGCCTGCTGGTAGCTGCGGAGTCCATTTCAACTTTTCTTTTAATCCACTACTTATGTTGATGTATATATGTACACTCAAATCACTTAGTACCCTACCCATAGTGTAAGGGTCACCTTCCTGCTCATATATGGATAATAACATTCTTGTGCCATATACATCCTGTATAGTTAAATCACTATCAACTAAGTCAGAGTAATTTGTGGCAGGTGCTTTATTCATTACAGGATTGAGTGTGAAGAATTTTTTCAATTTCAATCTCCTTATCTATTTGAATAAGTCTACCTTGGTTTTGTATAAGTCTCCTACATTTGTAGTACAGAATCCCATCCCTTTCTCTAAAAGTGTGCTTATTTCAACACTGATAGGTTTCCACGTCAGGTTAATTACAGTTGCATCATTTAATTCTTCTTGGTCCAATTCCTTGTTTTCATGTAGTCTCGCTCCCTGTGCCTCTCCCTCTCTTGCCCCGCCTCATCCTACTGGCGTAAATGGACGTTTGGTTATTTCCCGATCCCTCTCTTCAACCTCATAACTTCGCTTAAAAAGGATTTACTGTGCGTGTCTCATTATTATCGCCACCTCTTTCTTGTTCACTCTCGCTAGTGTGTGCCGTGTCTAGTGATGTGGAGCTAGAGCTAGCTGAGATCATCCCGCTTGTTTTTTCAATTGTCTTGCTAGGGATCAGATGATCATATTTCCTTGCAAACGTGAACACCCTGCCACTGTTGTAGTCTACTTCATCACTTCAAAGTTTCTACGCTTTTCAAAATGTTATCTCATCCTGATGTTTCTTGATTATCTCATTGAGGATAGTATAGTTCTTCTCTGTTGCTTCAGGGATATTAAGCTCCCTGATCTCTGCCTCTAAGCAAGTGATTTCCCCGTGCAAGTTTCTGACCTTCCTGTCTGAGTTCTCGATAGGGATATCCATTAGTTTATTTGAGTTGTCAGAGAGCTCTTTTTCCCATGCAGCTAATAGGTCCTCATTCAGATCGTCAAGGGGGGGGGGGGGTATCTGGGATCTAAGGCTTATGGGTACTCTCTTTATTTTGATATATTGCTTCAATGTGGCGCCATCCCACCACTTGTATGTCTTGTTCTTTCTTAATTTTTCCAATCTTAAAAATTTATTTTTAGGCCTCTATACGTGGTGGATTCCCACTAATCATGGAAGTGCTTGCTCCTGATCCCTTACTCAGATTGTTCAAAAGATCCTCGGCTTCTCTTTCCCTATTCATTCTTTTAGTCTATATCTTTCGCAATTTCACAAGTGAACTTGACAGCCCCCTATTTAGTAAGCATTAGTTATACAGTCGGTGGTCAGCAATAGGCAAAATGGCACTCTAAGGTCTATTAAAACTATAAATCAGTTATGGAAGGTAATTTGGCATGGTGCATAACGTAGGGAAAAACCAGTAGATCCCCATGTGTGTGGCCAGCAGACCACTATTGCTATATATACAAATCCTCTGCACACATTCAAAAGTAAATACATCAAGTTTCAAAAAATATCACAATGATGCTTTTTTTTATATTTTCAGATGTCTTTAATTCAAGATCTTTAAGCCTTCTTAGCCAACACTTGTTTCAATGCTTTTACAGGGGATTACCCCATGAATTCTTGTTTGATTAAGCTATCTAGTAATTATGTATTTACTATTTAGTGACAGCATGAGGGAGCACTACTTCACCACGAATATAACAAAATAGGTTATAAAACTAAATAGGTTGATTGCATGCCCGCACCTTGCCAACCACATGATTACTCTCATAAGGGAGTCTCAAACACCAACTGCACAAGTATGTTTTATAAAGATAACATAAATGATTGGGGGCTTTGCTTAATCCTTCTTTCCCCCATTGATATATGGATGCACAAAGAAGTTGCATGAGAAGCATGTACAACACCAGTTTCACATGGATTTCCACACAGTTTGACTTACTTTTTTGAAATTCACAAAAGTCACCAAAGTCACTTTGTCAATAATTTGAAAAGTAAATTGTTCTTACTACCATTGCATACACGGACAAGTAACTGTTTATATATTCCCTTAGTCCTGCAGAAGTAATCCCCTGTAACATTGACAAAACACGTGTTGGCTAAGAAAGCTTAAAGATCTTGAATTAAGGACATCTGAAATTATAAAGACAAGCATCATTGTGATATTTTATGTAACTAAATGTATTTACTTTTGAACGTGTGCATAGGATTTGTATATACAGCATAAGTTGTCTGCTGGCCACACACGTGGGGATCTGGTAGTTTTTCCCTACCTCATGCACCGTGCTAGATGACCTGCCATAACTCATTTGTACTTGTGATAGACCTTAGATTGCCATTATGCCTACTGACCACTGACTGGATATCTAATGTTTACTAAATAGGAGGCTGCCAAGGTCAATTGTAAAAAAAAGTGAAAGATATAGACAAGAAGAATGGATAGGGACACCGGGCCCGATTCACAGAACTAACTTAAGACAAAATCCTAAACTTACTACTTTTGGTATTCACAGAAGTTAGGATTTTGTCTTAAGTTTGTCTTAAGACAAACTTAAGACAAACTTAAGACAGTCTTAAGACAGACTTAAGACAGTCTTAAGACAAACTTAAGACAAACTTAAGACAAACTTAAGACAAACTTAAGACAGACTTAAGATAGATTTAAGACAGACTTAAGTTAGGATTTTGTCTTAAGTTTGTCTTAAGTCTGTCTTAAGTCTATCTTAAGTCTGTCTTAAGTTTGTCTTAAGTTTGTCTTAAGTCTGTCTTAAGATTATCTTAAGTCTGTCTTAAGACTGTCTTAAGTCTGTCTTAAGTTTGTCTTAAGACAAACTTAAGACAAACTCCTAACTTCTGTGAATACCAAAAGAAGTAAGTTTAGGATTTTGTCTTAAGTTAGTTCTGTGAATCGGCCCCAGAGAATCCAAGGATCTTTTTAACAAGCTGAGTAAGGGATCAGGAGCAGGCACCTTTTTAAGATTGGACAAATTAAGAAAGAACGAGGCCTTAGATCACAGATCCTCCCTACCTTTGATGATCTGGATGAGGACCTATTTGCTGCATTTGAAAAAGAGCTCTATAACAACTCAAATATAATAATGGATATCCTTATAGAGAACTCAGACAGGAAGGTCAGAAACTTGCAGAGGCAGAGATCAGGGAGGTTAATATCCCTGAAGCAACAGAGAAGAGCTATACTATCCTCAATGAGTTAATCAAGAAACATCAGGATGAGATAATATTTAGAAATGTGAAGAAACTTCGAAGGGATGAAGTAGACTACAACACTGCCAGGGTGTTAACGTTTGCAAGGAAATATGATCATCTGATCCCTAGCAAGACAAGTGAAAAAACAAGCAGGTTGATCCCAGCTAGCTCTAGCTCCACATCACTAGACACGGCACTGACTAGCAAGAGTGAACAAAAAGAGGTGGCGATAAAAACGAGACATGCAAAGAAAATCCTTTTTTAAGGGAAGTTATGAGGATGAAGAGAGGGAATCGGGAAATAAACAAACATCCATTCAAACCAGGAGGACGAGGCGGGGCAAGAGAGGGAGAGGCACAGGAAGAGAGAGGCTACATGAAAACGAGGAGTTGGACCAAGAAGAATTAAATTATGTAACAGTACTTAACCTGACAGGGAAACTGATCAGTGTTGAAATGAGCACACTTTTACATAAAGGGATGGGATTCTGTCCTGCAAATGTAGGAGACTTATGAAAAACCAAGCATTTGCAATGCATTAGGTCTCGCATTGACACTAGTTTGAGCTATTGACGTTTTTATTTTTGAAACATAATAAATGGCATTGTCATTCATAATGCCAATAACTTAAACTCTCGTAAATTCGAGAGTAATTCTGTTCATCTTCCAACTGCAGTGGTGAAAACCCGTTGTGGTAGAAAATTTAGAAATGGACTTTGGGACACCTCTGATACCACCACAGCTTTTCCAAGGAACTCACGGGGAGCCCACCGTGTAGTAGTTGCAAAGGGGAAAGGGGGCCGCTATTTTCAGATCATGCGGGGCGCCTCCGGTTTACCTGTGCACTCACTCATTAACTTCTTGTGGGGCCCCTGCAAAGTTTCTCTGTGGAGTCAGGGACCCGGGAGGTGCCCAAGGAGTCATGCGCCGCCCCCTGCTGCTGTCATACAGGAGCAGCCAAAAGTAGCATTACATCTACAACAAGCCAGCACTATTGGCTTTCCTAACAAAACAATTGACTAAAGAAGTGGATGAAAGAAATGCTACGTGGTCATGTCGTTTGTGTACAATCATTAACTGGCGACAGATGAGTTCTAACTAAAAATAAATAGAGGAAACACTTCTTGAATACATATTATCATTCTCAGTCCAATGACCAGATGGCTTCATTCACGACACGGTACAATACACTATGAAAATGTTGATCTAACAGTTTTATTCCAAATGCTGTCTTTGAATTTTCTTGCAGATTGACACTGAATGTTATCTGTGCCAGCCTACAGGCGAGTGCAAAGACTGTTTATCTGGGCTAAAACATTTGGATAAGCATTAATGCTATAAGTTATGCTGAATATTAAAAGGCATAATTTCAGGGTGGTAAGCAAAGTAGATGACTTTATAAGGTCATGTAAATAGTATGCTAAAAAAAATCCACAGATATAAAGGTGTGTAAATAGTGTGTAAATAAGTGTTTCATTAGATTGTTGAGGTAGTATTGAGGTATGTAGGTATTGAGATATTTAGTCGGGAAATAGCAACAAATAGGGATGGAAAAGTAAAAATTAGAGGTTATTGGAAGGTTAAAGAGTAAAATACACCTGGGGAGAACCCATAGGCTTAGGCTTAGGTTAAGTTTAGGCCATTGGAAAGGGGGGAAGGTTCTTAATGGGGGGAGGGGGAAATGGCGGGGTCACAGGATGGGGAGCATTACATAAAAAAGAAAAAAAATCGTTTGAAGTGTCAGGTTTGGTAGTTGAGAGGTTCTTTAGAACAAGAAGATGGGAGAGAGACAAGGATGGAGTTTAAAAATCTTATCTTGGAACGTTAATGGTTTAAGGTTAAGGCCAAGGAGAGGGCGTATCCTGCAGTATATAAAAGATTGCAATGCTTAGATTTGTGTGCTTCAGGAGATGCACTTATCAGAAGAAGAGTGTAAGGAAGTGTTTAAGTCCCAAAAGTGGGTGCAAGAAATGGTGTGTGCGAAGCAAACTATAGTTACTAAGGGGGTGGCGGTAATAGTAAAACAAGACCCAAATATTTCAATCACACAAAGTAATTCAGACACATGTGGTAGATGGGTCATGGTTAAATTGAAAGTGAGGGGACAAGGTTTGACGTTAGCAGGATACTACAGACCGAATGTTGATGATATACACCATTGCAAGAGTTATTAACAGAGCTCTCTTGTTCTTCAGGCCCAATAATTTGGGTGGGGGATTTCAATGTGGCTTTGGATAGCACTTTAGATAGATCAGCAGGTAGTAGGGCATGTGCAAACCTAAAAATGAAGGGGCAGATTAAATCTATGATTAAGGAATTGGGTTTATGTGGTGGCTGGAGATGATGGATGGGGATAAAAGAGAATACACATATGCAAATAAGAAATATCATCACCAGTTGAGGATAGATTATATTTTACTGGCTCTAGGTCTGCGGGAACAAGTTAGGAGTTTTGCACATGTAGGGATGCACTTGTCTGATCACTCGGCTATTTATTTGATGATTTGCCTCAAGGAAGAAAAGTCCCCCACACGATGGACATTAGACCGCACCCTGTAGTTAGACGAAGAAATTGTGAGAAGATTAAAGGAAGATACAGTAGTGTTTTTTTATTTTAATTGGGGCTCAGCACAGGCGGGGTTGGTATGGGATTACTATAAGGCATATTTGAGGGAGAAGTTGAGAAATTATGCGGCTGGAAAGAGGAGAGCTTTTTGGGAAGAGATTGGAGAAGTAGAGAAAAGGATAAGAGGTCTAAAAGGAGAGTTGGTTAATAATAGTCTGAGGAAGGCTAGACAGATCGAATTACCAGACCTGAAAATTAAACGTGCAGGTATTCTGGATAAGAGTATGAGGGAAAGGTGGGAGACAAGTAAGCTAACGCAATTTGAATATGGTGACAGTTGTGGAAACTTGTTAGCCTGGCAGAAAAGAAAGGATCGGGTGAGAAATTTAATACAAGAAATCAAGTGTCAGAATACGGGCAAGGTTTTAATCAACAGAAAAGAGAAGGAAGAGGCCTTTTACAATTTTTTTAGTGCTCTGTATGAAGAAGGATTGGTGTCATCGGAAGAGGAGAGGAGTAGGTGGCTTGGAGAAGGGGAGACAGTGACATTAGAGGACGAAAAAGCTGCATTATTAAATACTCCAATTCTGGAGAGTGAGGTAGAACAGGTACTGAAGAAGGGTAAGTGGGGGAAGGCACCAGGCCCAGATAGCCTGCCCTTAGAAGTGTATATTACATTAAAGGAAGCACTGACCCCGATTTTGACGAGATTGTTTAATGAGCTATTTTTGCATGGTATAGCTCAACCTGAATCCTGTTCAGAAGCTACAATCTCACTAATTTTAAAACCAGGCAAGTGTAAGAACAGGTGCGAATCCTATAGGCCGGTGCCGCTTTTAAATTGCAATTATAAAATCTTTTCCAAAATCCTAGCAGACAGGCTTAAAGGCCTAATGGGGGATCTGGTGCACATAGATCAAAAAGGCTTTATGCCAGGAAGGTCGCTACATGAGTTAACTTATTCCCTGATAGGGGCAATAGATTTGGCGGAAACAAATAGGGCAACTTTGGCGGGCATTGCTTGGACACCACCAAGGGATTTGACCGTGTAAATTGGGCTATTCGGACATCCGTTATGGAAACCGCTAAATTGGGGGATAGTTTCTGCAGAGCAATTGCTGGGTTTTATAAGTCACCAAATGCATGAGTTTTAGTAAATGGAGAATTAACATCAGCCTTCAACATAAAGAGAGGGACAAGACAGGAATGTCCGTTTTCTCCATTATTGTTTAATTTATATATGGAACCCCTAGTTAAAAAATTAAGGGCAGAGTCGCAGTTTGTCTCCTTTCAATGCAACAATTGGGTAAAGAAGCTGGCACTATATGTAAATGACCTGCTGATATATACAGCAGATTTAGAGAATACAATGAAACATGTAGTAAAAATCGCAGACGATTTTGGGAAAGTATCAGGGTATGAAATAAATAGAGATTAATCAGAGATTATGGTGTGGAATCTAGACGGAGGGACAGAAAAAATTACAATGGAAATGAGATATTTGGGAGTGAGAGTGACCCAAGATATCAATAAATTAGCAGAAATCAATTTTAATAGGGTGAAAAAAAATTCTGTGATTTAATGTCAAGTCGGATGCATCTACCCCTGACTATCTTTGGAAGAGTATATTTAGTAAAAAGGATTCTATTACCAAAGTTGACTTTTCTTTGTAACGTTGTACCATTGCCATTTAAAGAAGCGGTCTTATGAAGCTGCAGGGTAAGATTGGGTCTTTCATTTGGGTCGCAAAAGCATCTCGAAAATCATGTAAGAAGTTATGGCGGAGGAAAGAGAAAGGGGGCCAGACTCTTCCAGATTTGCAACAGTATACATGGGCGTTCCAGCTCAAGAATAATAGGATACTCCTGTATAAGGCATCGGGTTCGGAAATTGGCAAGCTGTTCACGGGAATGTTAAAGCAGGTAGAAGGAGGGACCTCGCGATTTATGTTAACATATGCAGATCATAGATTTTTAAAAAAAAGTTGGGTTGAAAGTCCTCAGAGGAGCAGCAGAAACCTGGTACAGGATTAGATGGAGATTTAAATGGATGTACTATAGCAAATTGGCCCCGATTTGGGACCTGCCCTGATCACCGGAATGGACAAAGGATAATCTTGCTGGGGCATTAAGGCAGGCTGGAGTGAAAAGCTGGAAGGATCTAATTGAATGAAAGAGAGAGATTTCAAAATAGAACAAACGATCGTGTTTCCAGATTTAAGTATCTCCAAATCCAGAGTTGGGCCCAAGCATCAGAAAGCAAGATAGGGGGAGCCAACAAACTGGAGGAAATATTGATTCTGGACGAGCCAAGGAAGAAGAAAACGTCATATTGGGACTGGCGAATGATGGGAGAATTGGAGGGGGAGAGTACTCAACAACATAAAATATGGAAGACGGACTTGCCAGGAGCAATGCTGGAAAAATTATGGCAAGTATCCTTTACTACATTTTATAAAATGATCAAACCCACCTATTTAAAGAGAAACCACCTTTTTTCTATTAATAGAGTGTATTGGACCCAGAAAAAGCTGGTGAAGTTGGGGAATAGAGGAGAGATGGCATGTACTAAATGCAGTTTGAAATCAGCAAATGGTATTCATATGTTTATGAGATGTCCAGAAATCCAGGTTTTTTGAGGAGACGTATGTAGAGCGCTGACTGAATTTCTGAAGAAACAGATTCAGGTAAGCCCTCTCCTAATATTTTTTGGTTTTGGATAACAAGTCAGTTGCAGATGAACAAAAATTATTATTTTATACTATGTTGCTGGCGAGAAGAGAGCTATGTAAAAAGTGGACCAGTTCTCTCTCTCCGACGTATATAGAGTAGAAATCTTCACTAAGTTATAATCTAAATTTGGACGCAACGTCCATAGACAAGAGAAGGTATGATTTTTGGTGCCCGGTAGTTGAATGTTTGGGGGAGTAGGTAGGGCGGTCCGATGATTATGCCTAAGAAGCAGGCCTTAGAAAATGCACAAGCCAATCCTAAATCTCTCATATCTATCATGGAAGGGCGGTACCATAGAAATGCTAGTAAGATGAGAGTCGAAAGACAGGAAGTTTGGTTTAATGAAGTGCAATTGATGAGCCTCACGTTAAGGCAGATGAAAATCAGATTCTTGCTCTCACGGCACAGTAAAGGGCGGTCACGGAAGGAGGTGCGTGAAAGGCATTCTGAGGCTAATGAGAACAATTTTTTTTTTTTTTAAAGCATTAACGCTATACCTTAAGTGTGCAAAATCACAACACGTTGCTGGTTCCATATAAAGTTCTGCATGTAAGTTCATGTGTAAATCTGCATCACGCTGTTGAATATACTTTAGGTTTCCATTGTGTGTTGTTTTTATGGTATTTTCCCATTCTTTTCCTTGTCATGGCTCTTGGTTTTGAGTTTTTACACTCTAAATTTGGTGAAACCAAGGGAGAGAAAGACGAAAGGAACAGGACATGGGTAAAATAATACCAGTACAAAAACACACACAATGAAAACAAAGTATACATAACACACCATATAGAATGCCACTTTAATGGGATAGCGGGCATTTATAGTCCAACAGGTTTATTTTATCTGTTATCTATGCTGCAAAACTGTCCACATTGCATTACAGCGCTCTACAGAGGAACAGAAAAAGTAACCAAATATTGATGAACAAGAACTAGTAGCATATCAAACACAGATGTGTTGCTGCCTGGAGTTAAGCACTTCAATGTCTAGTCAAGGGTGGTAAACGCTAGATATATGCATTTACTGGTACAGCGCTTTTCAGATGAACAGAAAATAAGTACCACATACTGATGAACAAAAACAAGTGGCGTACCAAACATAGATGTGGTGCCTACCGTTCTCTCACCTTTCATCGGGAGAGAATTTTGAGGGACAGGTGCACTGTATGGGGGTTGGTGAGAAGACATTGGTGGGTGACAACATGGCTATAAATCAGCCCCAACCAGTGGACGGATGAAGAGAGGGTAACCAACAAGATAGTAACAATAGCAGGAAAAATAGGGAAATGAAGAAAAGCAAATGATTTAATGTCACTTAAAGGGTGGTAGGCGCTATATAAATGGAACTAGAATACAAGAAAATGGGAGCAACCATGAGGAGTCAAAGGTAAAAACATACTTGCTAGATGGAATGTTTTCCTCGGACGTTTGAAATGAGCAGATCGGGGAGCCCTCAAAGTGGTACCCTTGTGTTCTGACTTTATTTTCCAATACCCGCATTTGGAATTTCACCTTTCCTAGCCGGTGGGCCTTTTGTTTATAACGCGACTGCTGCTAGGAGAGGATCCATCTGCTTCCATTTCCGTGTCCGTCATTGAGCGGCAAAACAGCCCTCACTAGCGACATTTCACAGCTAGTGGCTGCTTGCGACCAATTACTGCGGTGGTAAGCCAAAAGGACACTATTTGGAGAATGCACATGTGATCTTTTTTGCTACCCTAACAATAAGGTTGTTGTTTGCTTGTTTTTCATGTGCAATGAGGGTATCGCTTTGATTGTCAATAAATATTATCATGTCAAAGGCCATGTCCAATAGGACAGCCAAAAATGCGTCCACTGATTTTTATCCGACCAATGAATGTGCAGTGTGGGCGGGGTGCATGCAAACGGTGAGCGGGATGGAGTAGTTGGTTTCTTCGCTTGAGTTTTGAAACCAAAGGAGGCAGCGGTGGTGACCTTATCTAGGGTAGCGTACCCTGATCGTGGTGCCAGTGATCGTGAGTTGAAGATGAGCGCTCCAAACATGGAGATTGGCTGTGAGTACCGAGATCCAAGTGGCATGACTTACTGTTATTGATCCCAGGAACCGAGGTGCATGTAACAAAGGTGTGTGCATTCACCGTATTCAGAGCCTTTGACTGAAAGAGCACGATTAGTCTGCCAATTGTTCTACGCATGCGTGGGTAACGCAGTCGTTTGACAGGGAAACAGCTGATAGAAACAAGCTAGGAGCACACCCTCCTATGTCACAAAAACAAAGATGGCATTAGGATGTCCAAATGGGCCGTCCTAAAATCAGACAGGGTGGTAACAAAAAAGCCAGATTTCCATTCACGAGCCAGCATTTAACATAAACGATGATGCAAGCCAATTGAACACAAGGGCGTGGCTTAAAGTCCCCTTCTGAAACTGTATCGATTCCAAGAAGCCCTCGCAGAGTGGGCAGCGCATGCGCACTGCAACGCCAGGCGAGACCTAACAATGTGGACTTATTTCAATACATGAAGAGATTGAAATTGAAAAAATTCTCCACACTCAATCCTATAATGAATAAAGTACCTAAGACAAATTACTCTGACTTAGTTTGTAGTGATTTAACTGTACAAGATTTATATGATACGAGAATGTTATCATCCATATCTGAGCAAGAAGCTGACCCTTACACTATGAATAGGGTACTAAGTGATTTGAATGTACATATGGACACCAACATAAGTAGTGGATTAAAAGAAAAATCTAAATAGACTCCGCTGCTACCGGCAGGCAGCAATTTGGATATTTTTCATAAGTTGGTATTACCAGACCTAGAAAACCACTCCTACATGCAAGCACATTACACCAACAGAAGGATAATCTCACCAAGGGCGAGAGAGAGGCACTTTTTGCACTACAGTCAGATAGGGGGATCACGATACGAGAAGCGGATAAGGGGGGTAACGTGGTCCTAATGAATAGTACAGACTATAAGCAGGACATATTATCTCAGCTCAATGATATAACATGCTATGAGCTCTACCTACTAATCCTATCTCGTCCCTTGTACAACTCATCAACACCAAACGTAAGGGATGGCATGACAAATACTTCCTGGACAGAAATTAATACACCTACCGTATGCTAGACCGTCCCAGATACCCCTGCATATATACTCTTTCTAAGACCTAGAAAATTCTCCCTTTTCCCCCTGGCAGGCTAATAATATCTGGTATGGGGGGCTGACTGAAAGGATTTCTGAGTATGTGGATACGTTCCTACAGCCTTTTGTCCGCAACTTACCATCACACATCAAGGACACCAAGCATATTCTGAGCATGCTCACAAACATTACTGGGAGGATAGTATGACACTCGTAACACTAGACATCATAGCCATTTATACAAGTATCACACATGACCTTTAACTACAGGCGTTACTCAACATTCTAGGCTGTAGATCGGCCAGCCTTTGGGAGCACACTGAAATGCTTTTAGAGATGACAGAACTTATCCTGGACAACAATGTCTTCCTTTTCAAGGAAGGGTGGTATAAACAAAAACAAGGGGTGGCTATGGGTTCAAAATTTTCTCCCTCGTATGCTAATATATTCTAGGGCAGATTCATAGATGACTGTTGGTTTGGACAGGCTCAACCGAAAAACTTCTTGAATTCTTCAAACACCTTAACAATAATGACAAAAACATCAGATTTCCATTCCAGCGCAATCCTAGGAACATAACATTCTTAGATTTTTAACACACACGCACCTAAGGAGAAATTTGTCAGAGTTAACATGCACATCCACATAAATTTTTTTGTCAATTGTGGGTACACGATAATTAACACTATGTTCACTGTATAGTTTCCTTTCTATTTAGCCTATAGTGCTCTCAAACCTAACTTCCACCTCTGCTTGTAGAAGGAAAGAACAGACCCGTGGATAAGCCCTAAGGATATTCCACTAAGGTCACACACTAATAGCACATCAGTTGAGGCACTTAATAGGTATTAGTCCTAAAAAAAAATTTCTTTTCTTTTTATAACTAGCACAAAGTCAAAAGAGAGTTTGAAGTCCACAAACAGATCAAAGAATTTCGTTAATAATCATTTGTTTATTTTTCTTTTCTTGAATTGTCCAAATTTCATTATAACACATAACAGCCGACACGTGTTTCGTCCATCCTGACTTTTTCAAGGCTGCAACAAATAGATACAGATACACAATATTACAAAACACATAAAAACAACAACTATAGAGTGTTGATCTTTAAAACCACAATTTTACTTTAAAATCGTCCTCTTGCTAAAAAACCATTTTACATATCTTTATGTGGTGTCAATTCCTTATAGATTGACACTCGATACAAATGAGGGGCTGGTATCAATATTTACAACGAAAAAGAGAGCCATAAGTATATGGCTAGTACAGAAGATGTTAGCAATAGAATAGCGAGAGCCACCACCAATAGAAACATCAAGATCCTGTTGGAGTATAAGATGCTTTATAGTCTAATAGCAGATTAGTGTGTGCTAATAGTGTAATAACGCGGAACTAACCTCATTGGAAAGTAGAGTCCCTCTCCAAATATATATAGATTCAGAAATAAATACTCCTTGTTCGCTTTGGTCAATCTTGTCATTAACCGATCAGTGTTTCATGTACTGATTTTTATTTAGTGCCTTCAGCGCTCCCCACATCAATTGTCACGATAGGGCTGACAACTCAATACATAGGTACTGATATATCTGTGTATCAAAAAACAAACATCCTGTCAAGTGAAAGTCTCGGACTCAATGTCCAAAAGAATATAGACATGGCCAAATGTGTGGCCCAGAACCTACTGACTGAACGAGTGTTCATAATTATAAAAGGAATAAAGAGGTATTGCAGAATAACCTTTTTGCCAAGTGGAAAGAACTACTTGTCAGAAAGTGCCAGGCTATTAATCCCAATGCTCCATCCAATGCATAATTCAGAATGACTATTATAAGGAACGAAAGCCAAAACAAAAACGTTTTTAATGCTAGGTGTATGTTTAACCAAGCATTCTTACCAGAACGTCTGGTTCCCTTATCACTGTTTAGGGAAGGACCCCTGTCACCATCAGAGATGTTGGAACCCAATTGGAATTATTATAGTTGTCCCATCAAAGTCATAATCGACGGTATTCCCCAAAAAGGTGTAATTTCCAAATCCTAATTAGCCCAACAAAGTCGTGATAAACCTAAAAAATAATTTTTTTTTTTTTTATTATTATTTTTATTAAGAAAATCATGTATACAGACCTATGAGTCTAAAGAATTATAAAAACCGCAATAACAGGAACTTCAACGGACATAATTAGGCTTTAAAAGGGTCATACGGAATATATCCTGTAAATTGTTTAGCGGTAGACAGCATGTTAAAAGCACACAAAGTTTGGCTATGCATCAAAGGTATGTTAAGCACGTCTCCTAAACGCCTCAAACTAGCAGCGGTATATTAAAAGGGAAAGGACCAAAGTAAGTGGTACATGTTTCTGTCAACAATGTTTCGTTTTCCCTTATAGTTCGAGCGCGGTAATATCTGTGCATAAATGACAGAGTCATTGTTGTAATCAAGGTACCGTATTTCCGTTTTTAAATACTGAAAACCACATAGGTAATCAGAAGACCTGTATAGAACGCTATCCGTGATTAAACATCTCTGCTTCCTGAACGCATGCAAACCGACATACCTGTTGACGGCACCCGCAATCTCGTCTTCACTTCCGTGGTAACAATGACCAATAAGCTAATCCTTAGTCCTTCTTCTTTTATCTAGGAAAGGGCCCGGCGTATTAACGTAAACGAAATGGGCATAGAAAGCGGACCAGGTAAAGGCTATTATAACGAACTGAAGATCGCGCCATATTGCCGCAGTCTCGATATACTTATTGTAGTGCACCTAATAGCACTGATTCAAGTTTTTGATTTATCGTTTAGGAGACACAGCGAAGTGAATTGGAAAACAATGTTTAGCCAAACCCAGTTGACAAACGCAGTCTCGATGTTTTTGTCATAGTGCACTTAATATCACTGATTAAAGTTTTTAATTATCGTTTAAGGGACACAGTGGAGCAAATTGGAAAAAGATGTTTAACCAAAACCCAAATGGCGAGATGACCGTATCAGGGAATTGTTTACCAATATGCAAATTTATCTAGTATAAGTGGTAACGTGGGTAAATAGTAAGAACGAAAAGTAGTGTAGAAAGGGGTAAGTTGAGATGTCAGAAGAATTACAATACATAATAGTCCTCTACTATCACTATTGACAATTAATAAAAACGTTTAACATATTTGTTAATACAGTACATCTTGTTGGAACAATTTATGCTCGTAGTTTTGAGACATGTGTTTAGTTTTTGTGAACCTGTAATAATATATTTCCAAACATTGATAAATTATTGTGTACGTAGGCCTATTTAACAACACACTTGCGTAGTAAATTGTCTCGTTTCGTACTTTACATATTTGGTCAACAGATGTCATCTTCTGTCAGCAGCTTATTTTATTTTGTTACAAGAAGGTATACAATTCCCTGTCAATATTCAACCCCAGATCAATCGCTCTTAATCAGATTTCCATTCCAGCGCAATCCTAGGAACATAACATTCTTAGATGTTGAGCTCTTCATTCTGGATAATAAGATCCAAATCAGACTATGTAGGTAACCAACAGCTTAAAAAGTGCTCATCCACATCACCAGATTAATGCTATCTCATATGGCGAATTTAAACATGCCAAGTGCATTTGTAGTACAGAATTGGACTATAAAGATTGTATAGAAAGCATGGCCACTAGATTCTCATGCAGAGGGTATGCTAAGAGAACTACATATAGGGCCAAAGATAGAATCTCTAAGATCAGTCAACAAGACACACTTAAGAACAAAACAGAATAAAGAGAGAACAAAACAGTACGTTTAATTACGAATTTTAGCAAGCACACAAACACACTAAAATGCAGTTTGCGTAGACATTGGCACTTACTCACAACAGACAAGACACTGCAGAGATTTACAACATCAAGGCCCGAGATTACTTTTGGCAGGGGTGTATGCCTAAGAAATATTCTTAGCCCAAGCTACCCAAAAGTGGAACAAACACCAAACTGGCTTACCCAACACACTTTGGGCATTTTCAAATGCAGCCACTGTTCCATGGGCAGATCGGCCACTGACAGAAATAAAGAATTTAGGGGACCTAACAATAGGGTATACAAAATTGACAAAACAGCACCTGTTACACAAAATATGTAGTGTTTGCTATTGAGTGTAAGTGTGGTCTAAGATACATTGGAAGTCCCATCAGGAGCCTCAAACAGCACATTGGGGAACACATGAGGGCTGTAAAGCAAGGCAACAGCAGATATCAGATAGCCACTAACCCTGGGCGGTGAACTCCGCTCCGCTCGCAGAGTTTGCAGAGTTTGCAGAGTTTCGGTAACTTCACGGTTCGCGTAGAACGCGTAGCTATGCAATCTGCAACATAGCGTAGCTGTTTTTCTTCTTTGCGCGCTCAATATGCGTTCTCGTGTGCGCTGTAATGACTTACTGTAATCCTGCGTTTGCCGACTTGATTTTCTATCCGTTCGTGTGCTCCACGAGATTTGGAATCCGGCCGCACGATCCCGCGAGAGTGTGCGAATGCGAACACGTCTTTCGGACGCCCAATCTGACTTCCGGCGGCAGTGTTGGTAATATCGCGGTCCCGAACACGCAGAAACTACAATCTGTTGAAGAATATCTCTCGAGCATCATAAAACCTTCTCGAAAATGATAATTTTGCTCAAAAAACTCCTCAGATTGTGATTTGGCTGTAGTTTTTTGTGCAAGGAGTCCTTTTTTTCTTTTACTTTTTTTTCAGGAGGGAGGAAGTGCCCCTGAGTCTCCAACTTCCTGTTCCTGTCCAGCAGGCTCCTCCCAGTTCTTTGTCCATGTGCTGTTCACTTTCATTTGGATTTTGAGCTGGAAGCATCACTTTTTGTGAATGTCTGCTGCATCATATCATTGGATTGGTTTTGAGGACTTTTGGATTTGAGATTTTACAAGTAAGTTGGAGAATTGGTGTACTTGTTTGTTTTTAAAGTGTATTATTGTGGGTGGCCTGTAGTCTCAGTAGGGGCCTAGTTGTTTTTCTTTGAAATTCAGCCAGTAGGCCCAGAGGTACCCATGGGTGCATGTTTCTATGGTGTCTGTTGAATTTAAACATCATGTAGGGCATGGTTGAGAAATGGTAGAGGGTGGTGCCTTCTTAATTGGTCCACGTCAGTGGAAAATCAACATCAAGAACTTTGCTCAAAATGAAATTGTTTGTGATGTTTTTATTTCTGGTAGACAATGCAGGTATAAGTTGCGAGAGAAAAAGCAACAAGCCGACACGTGTTTCGCCCTAGTGGCCCATTGGCCTTGGGCTTTTTCAAGGCGGTTTTCAGTAAATAACAAAGTCTTCCTGCGGATGAAGTAGATGAGTCTCTGCGGTCTCGGGGAATTGGGGGAAAAAGCTGTCAGAAGGGTTCGGCTCAACTGACTAGACTTAACCCCAATTCTGCAAAATCAATCTTCCAAGCTTTGGAAAAATCGCTAAAGAAAGAAACCACCAAATGGTGGGAATCTGCAAGTCTCAAAAAGTACCTTGAAGCAGAAAGAATCCCTAGAGGACTTCAGATCCTCATATTTCCTCCAGTTGAAACAACAAAACCAGATCGTAAGATGGGAAGAGAACCTGAGGGAGGCTTCAAATAATATGATACATCAACTAATAGATATAGCAGAAGAAGAACACATCAAACACAAAAAAGAAGTAGACGAATTCACAAAGAAAATAGAAGAATCCAATTGGGGTGAAATTACAACCAAAAATTATGAAATACTCAATAGAATCATTGATGAATATGAAGAAGACCTAATCCAGAGATAAAACAGGAAATTTAGAAGAGACCAGATCGACTACCAACTAGGACGAGTCTACACTTTTGCCAAACGGTATGATAACATCCCAAAAGGCACATCAACGCCTATGACCAAACAAACATACGACACAGTCACAAGCTCTGAAGTAGACTCACCAGGAGTGGAGACTCCAGCTACAACATCTAAAGTAGGAGTCAATTTTTAGAGGAAGTCAGACGACACCGACTTGGTTTTCGAAATCAAACTATTCAAGATACCAGAACCCCATCAGACAACATCCAAAGTATCACAACGCCAAGACCAGTAACAGGAGTGACGACCAGAGCAAGGAAAAAACAAGAAATAGAACCGAAGGAGCGATCGACCTAATGGTTAATATCTCGGACCATCATAACACTAATGCACAAGTGGAGATCCTCAATAAGGGTCTCTTTTTGCCCAACAGCATTCTGGGATTTAACCAAGACCATGATAGACCTATACAAGTTCACATGAAAACTCAAACTAATGTCTTTCTTTCATAACAGACCACCAATACAGAGGGACAAGACAACACCAATTACGAGTCACCTATAGATTCAGGACTTGGAAAACATACATCTGTTAACTTCCTTGACAGATGGCCCAGGAGACCAAACAATTTCTCAGACATTGGCACAAGAATTAAGTATAGACAAATCTTATCCCAACACCAGTGGGTTGACCTCAAAATCCATCTTCTGCCCCCAGTTACCACCAGGCAATACCATTGATCTATTCCACACGGCAGTTTCAAAAGATCTAACCACTGAATACTATAAATACCAGAAAAAGAAAAATTTCCTTCCAAGAAATCTAAGCAAAAATGAAACCAATGCACTCAAAGAACTAAAGAACCTTCCTGGAGTGGAGATCAAGGAAGCGGACAAGGGGGGCAATGTAGTCCTGTTACATACAGATGACTATATAGCGGAAGCACATAGACAATTAAAAGACACATCTTGCTACAAAGAATTATCCTCCAATCCGACATTTAAAATTCAAGGAGACCTAAAAAGAAAACTAGACACATGGTATACAAAAAACCTATTAACCCGCATGGAACGAGAGGAGCTCTATATAGAACATCCAACTATGCCAACACTCTATCTTCTACCTAAAATTCATAAAAATAAAACCAATCCACCAGGTAGACCAATAATTGCTGGTATTAATTCCATATGTTCTAAGTTGGTTGAATATGTTGACCACCAACTGCAACCTCTAATGAAAGACCTGCTATCATACATTCAGGACACGAAGGACATTCTCTTGAAATTGAACAATATTCCATGGAATGAGGACTGTCTCCTGGCCACGATTGATGTAGTAAGTCTTTACAACTCAATTTGTCATCAAGATGGAATGGAAGCAGTACAAAAAGCATTATCGACCAAATCAGTTCACTTTTTAGAATCTAACCAAATGACCCTTGAAATGCTTCACTTCTGCCTTACAAACAATGTTTTTACATTCAACTAGAAATACTACCTACAAATCCAAGGCAGTGCGATGGGAGCCAAATTTGCGCCACCATATGCATGCATCCTTATGGGACTTGTGGAAAAATTCAGGCAATGGGATGACACTTTGCGGAATATACCGCCCACATAACCTACTGGGGACGATATATTGATGACATCTTGTGCATCTGGCCGGGATCCGAGCACTTACTTAAATAATTCTTACATAAGATCAACACAAACAGATGGAATATTCAAACCACGAATAACGTCTCACCAAACCAAATAGACTTACTTGACATAACCATATATGGAGAGGATAATAAACTGCAAACGTAAACCTTCCGTAATCCTACCTCGGTCAATTCAATACTCCGAGCAGACAGTTGTCACCCTAACAAAACAATTGATCACATCCCAAAAGGGGAATACCAACGCATGAGAAGGAATTGCAGTAATTTGGATACCTTCAAAGAAAGTTAGAATCTCCTAACTCAGAGGCTTCTGAATCGGGGATACCCCAAGAAACTCCTTGACAGTACGTACAAGCACTGTGAAAAGTTGTCCAGGGATGACCTTCTCAAACCCAAAGACATTACAAGCGATGAGAGAGGGAACACAATTAGGTTCCTAACAGACTATCACAATGGACAGCAACACATAAGGAAAGCCTTAAAAAGACACTGGTATCTTCTGACCTCCAATTCCTCACTAACTAACCAGATGGAAGAATATCCCCAAATGGGTTTCAGAAGAGCCAAGAACCTCAAACAAATCCTATGCAAGTCTGAATTCAAGGACAAAAGGATCAAACCCAAGACGAATTTTCTGACAAAACCTCGTGGCTTCTACACCTGCCATGATTGCAATGCGTGCAAACTGGGAGTCAATAAGCAAACTGAATACAAACACGACCCCATTACCACCATTCGAATCAAGGATTGGATCACATGTACATCAACACATGTAATCTATATCATAATCTGTCCTTGTAATAAATTCTAAATAGGGAGCACGATCAGGCCGCTCAAAATCAGAATCTTGGAACACTATTGCAATATCAACAAAGAAGAGATAGGACCACCTTTAACTGAACATTTTCAAGAGTTTCACCCACACCACAAGACTTTCAAATTCTTTGGATTGGAGATTATCAAACCAGCGTCACGAGGAGGTAATCGTGAACTTATAATGAGACGCAGAGAAAGTGAACACATCATGCGCCTCAATGCGACAACCTTGGGCCTCAACAAAGATGCAGAAATGCATTATTGGCTGTATTAAATCTCCTTGTTTGTTTTTCATGAACCTATATATAATAGCACTGACCCCAAAACAATTACTAACTTCCTTGCATGTTAGTCGCTCCTAGTTTCTCTTTTGGTTATACCTCTTTACACTATGCTGCCTCTTTTCCTTTCCTTAATTCATTTACAGATTTCGTAATGTACCATGTAAACCAGTTGAAAACGCAATACGCTAAGTATGTTTCACATTTTTTATAATACAATTAATAATGTTTTTTATGAACCAATCACAATCTTTCTCCCTTATTTGGAGACCATACTAATTATTCTCATCTGCCATCCCCAACTTCTGATGTGTTTCTGTGTTTTCTTCTGCTACACAGTTTGGTTATCCTTTCGGACCTTCCTTACATACATTAACATTAATTACTGACCCATGAGAGACTCATAGTGAATCTTCAAAATACTGCCACCTTTTTACACCAGAAATCAGAGAAGCCGCTTTTTGTTCTATTCTTCTTTTCTTTTCTTTTCTTTTCTTTTCTTTTCTTTTCGCCTATTTTACGTTAAGACCTTCCTTTCCCTAATATTAGCATTTTTTTTTTTTAAAAGCCTAACCTCTGCTACAATAATTCTCATAACCTTACTGACAATAATATTAGTTACTAGTTACATAGTAACTCTTCAGTGGCCTCATTCGCACGTCAGCATTCCTTATTTTGCTGACGTCAATGCAATCCGAGCCTGAACCCTTCAGACAGCTTTTTCCCCCGATTCCCCGAGACCGCAGAGACTCATCTACTTCATCCGCAGGTGAGAGAGGCCCGCTCCGCTTCCCCTTCTGGGACATGCAACTAGAACCGTGTTAACATAATAAGTTATTCTGAACTCGTAACCTCTTAATGTTGTCCATACGCCATTGTTCATAACGCTCTGAATTGATCTCCCGCTTAGCGCGTCAGTTTCGTTCATTACCGTACCGGCTCTCAATAATTTGCGCAGCCTTCAATTACTGTGTTTTACTTAAATGCCACTGACTTTGGAATTAGTAACGCCTCACATAGCACGCATTACTTAAATGCCACTGACTTTGGAATTAGTAACGCCTCACACAGCACGCATTGTCATTTGCATCTCCCTTGTAGATTGTTTCACTGGCAAATCACCTAATTTTTCAAACGCTCACATCCCCTTTGGCTAGCGCGCCGTTCTGGCATTACAGCGTCCTTGTTCCCTTAAATTTTAAGCCCCCATGTTGCCCATTCTTATTAGAGATCTCCATTAAATCTCGATTCTATGAGTGACATCTTGAACTTTTTGCTCTTTCATTTAGGAAGACTTTCACCCTTATGCATCAAGCCAAAATCCAGTCGGTAAAATACCGATTCGGTAATAGCTCCCGGTATTGTGTTAAAAATACCCAATCCCAATGCATCAACCCAAAACCCGAGCAAATAACGAATCGCTAATACCAAAAATGCTAATTTACCGAATCGCTAAATACCGAATCCGCAATTACCGAAATCACTATTAGCTCCCGGAAATTGCCAATAGCAAATAACGAATCGCACCCCAATGCAAGAAAACTCGCTAATACCGAAAATCCCAAAAATCGCTATTTTGCCAGAGCTAAATAAGGGGAATCAAAACCTGGAGGTAAAGTCACAAAAAAAAAAAAAAAAAAAATTCCTACATGTGCAAATGATTGAGGCAATCACTAAACCCTTAAATTTGGCCCAGGAGACCCTGTTGGCTCCCCCAAAATGGCTGCCCTCTACGTGCTTGCAAGGAGGATGCGGATCAATGCAGCAGGACAGCGCAGGAGAAGGGTACAGGAGAGAGTGTTCAGACTGCGCATAACCCTGCTCGGCCAGAATGAGGACGAGGTGTACCAGAAATATCGCCTCAATCGCGCTATGATCATGCGCCTGATTGCAGACCTGGAACCATTACTGCAGCACCAGACCCACCGGACAAATGCAATCCCTGCGCACGTTCAGGTACTATGCAGCCTGCACCTACTGGCCTCTGGGAGTTTCCAGGGGGTAATTGCGGTTGCCGGAGGTGTTTCGCAAACCGCACTGTCACGCTTCTTCCAAAAATTCCTAGATGCCATGCTGACAATGCTCCACAGACACATCAGCTTCCCCACAACCCCACGGCAGTTGGACCGCACAAAACAGGCATTCTACCAGGTGGCACAATTTCCACATGTGATTGGATGCATCGACTGCACGCATATCCCCATATGCCCTCCGTCAGCAAATGAGTACCTTTTCAGGAACCGCAAGTCATACCACTCGATCAACGTGCAGGTTGTGTGCGATGCCAACAACATCATAACGGACCTAGTGGCACAATTCCCAGGGAGCACACACGACTCATACATCTTCCGCAACAGTGGAATGCACAGGCGACTACTCAATGGCGAATTTGGAGAGGGACTCCTGTTAGGTAAGTAGAACTACGCTTCCCCACACCAACACCACACATGTATGTACATCACCAATGCTAAGTCTATGCTTCCATCTTCTAGGTGACAGTGCTTACGCCCTGCGGGAATACATACTAACCCCATACCTAAATCCAGCAACCCCGCAGGAACATCGCTACAACGCTGCACACATCAGCACGAGGAATGTGATAGAGCGGACTTTTGGGATTCTCAAGAGCCGCTTCCGTATCCTCCACAAGACTGGCGGCGCTATGCTATACCAACCAGACACATGCTGTCGAATAATTGCTGTATGTGCAATGCTGCACAACATTGCCACCAGAAGGGGGATACCCATGGAGGTGGACAGGGATGACGACCCCCAGGCTGACCAACCACCCGCCCAACGACGACCGGCACACATCCCAAACACAGCAGAGGGCCATAGGAGGCGGACAGACATAACGCAAAATCATTTTTGACCCTGGGTAAAATGAGACATTACAAGTTGGTGTTGGGTGCAACTGTTTAATGCACAGTAGCACTGAGGAATGTGCAACAGAACTAGCATTGTGAATCATGCTCCGATTGCATAAATGTAAATAAAAGGTTCCTTAAAGTCAGGCCTGTGCAAACAGAATAATTGGATGGCCATGGTTGCTCCACCATGGACCTGCAGCATGTACAAATTTCTAGTGCCGCTTGCCACGTACACCAAGCCTCCGCTCAGGTGCATCCATACCCTCACCACGGCCTGTCCCCGTGGAGGCACGTGAACTTCGGCGCCTGGTGCTGGCCTCTGCCAGTGACACGCTGCTGACACTGGAGGCAGCCTCACTGGTGTCATCCCCTCCCAATGCTGCAGCACTGCATGTGCTGCTCTGAAGTTGTTCCACAGCAGTGGTGATGTGTCTCAGTGACTTGGCAACATCACCGCAGAAGTGCCCAAGGTCCACCTGCAGGGAGACTGTGCGGCGTGCCAACACAGCGGTGCAGTTGCTGTGCCATTGTATGGCCTTGGTAGCGGCGGCAGAACGCAACATTAGCTGCCGGTTACTCCTCCTCTGGGACTCATGGCCCTCCCTGATGGCACGGGTGAGCTCACGTACCTCCTCCCTGAGCTGAGCATTGCCATCAGCAACCGCAGTGGTCTGGTCCCTGACCGCCGTGCCCATGTCCCTGACCGCGGAGCCCATGTCGGTGACTGCTGCAGTCATGGCGCGCATCTCCCTCGCTAGGCGCACGATGTTGCAGCTGATGCTAGCCACATGTCTTCCCTGCAGGTTCTGTGTGCGCAGCATCCTCTCCTCAATTGCAGAGGTTGTTGGGACATCCTGGTCAGCTGAGGAGACGGAACTGCGACGGGCCCTGTGACGCCGTGCGTGTCTTGAGCCTCCATGTGGTGCAGCAGGTGGTGTGGATGTGCGCTGCGTGGGTGCCAATTGAGGGGGGGGGGTTGCCATCTCCTGCAAGGGCGCAACTTGGTGCCTGTGCCTCTGCGGTATTGTGGCTGCACTGGCTGCAGGCTGGCTTGCTGGTGCCGTTGCTTGTGGCGCAGGTGGTGGTGCCTTGGCTTGTGGCGCAGGTGCCTTGGCTTGTGGCACTGGTGCTGGTGCCGATGATTGTGGCGCTGGTGGAGGTGGTGCTGGTGGGGTGGCAGGTGTTGGCGGTGCGTGCGCATCCTGCACAGTCTCCTGGTCTGACTCCACGGGTGTCCCAGAGATGATCAGCTGGTCGCTGTCGTCAGAGTCCCCAGGTGATGCATCTGTGTGTGAAACAGTGCATGATTAGTGGGATGATTACACCTACATAGTGTTGTACCCATCAATGTCCCTCTGTGGTCCAACAAATGAACAGTCTACAGCCATGTACAACATATGTGTTGTGTGAGGATTTACGCCTGTGCCTGCACTCTGGGCTGACTAGACTACAACTCCCAAGATGCAGTAGTGTCATGTGTGGAACTGTCTGTGCCAGAGCTGCAGACACAGTGAGATTGGGCTGGGGGCATGGGTATGGATTTACGCTATGCTGGGTGTGGCACAGGCATACATCTTACCTTGGGCACTTGTGGCTGCGCCGGACGTGTCCATCTGGATCACCCCCACGACGGCTTCCCGCTCTATCGTCCCTTCCACAAGGTCCTCCAGGGCTGTGTTGGATGGTGCAGTGCTTGTTCCGCCTCCAGTCCTTCTTGCCTCCCGGAGCCTCTCAGCAATCCTCTCTTTTGCGCGCTTCCGGAGGTCATACCACCGTTTTTTGAGATCGTCGATGCTGCGGCTAGTGACGCCAACCGCATTGATCCTCTCACGGATGCGCTGCCAGATGCGCCGCTTCTCGGACTCAGGCACCTTGAGGGACAGCTTGCCAAAGAGGCGGTCGTGTTTGCTGGCCACTCCCTCGATGAGGTACTCCAGCTCCCTGTCTGAAAACTTCTTCTTGCGCTTGCGTGCAGATTCAGCGCTGGATGGCACTTCCTGCGACATGATGGATGTGTGCTGTGACTGGCAGAATCTGTGTGGCCTCACTCTGCACAGCCTGTCCTTCTTTCCAGCTCCTGTCTGCTCCTCTGTCGAGGCTATGTGGGTGGGGCAGCAGTATTTCCTGGTTGGTGATGTCATCAGCCTGTTCCCGGTGCGACGCGGCAATTTGCGATTTCGCTATTACCGATTCGGTAATTGCTAATTCGGTATTACCGAACTCGCTATTAGCCAAATCGGTATTACCGAACTCGCTATTTGCTAGTGGGGCCGTTTGCGTGCCCCGCTATTAAGGAATCGGTAAATTTAGCGATTTTCAAGGAATCGCTAAATTTTACCGAATCTGTTGATGCATGCCAATTACCGATTCCTTAATGGCGATTCCTTATTTTTCGCTATTAAGGAATCGGTATTAGTTTGGTTGATGCATATGCCCCTTTGTTATTTACTGAAAACCGGTAAGCAGCCTTTCTTTCCACTTGTACAACTAATGAGATACTTTGTTTTGTTCGTTTGCTCCTGGGGATTTTTCCCTCCTTTTGCCTGCAAATCTTCCTTTTCCTTTGACTCTCTTCTCTGGTGTCAGCAATAAAAGTTATATTTTCTCTTGGTGACATTTTATTTTTTCTTGGCGAACTTACCGTTTTATTCTGCAGGCTATGCACCCATCGACCTTTATTTCATCTTACCATTTGCCTTCTAAAACTATCACACATTTCCTCTTTTCATAATTCACCCTTTTCTTTCTCGTTTTCATCTCAGGACCTTACTAATCTTTGATATAAGGTACAACTACACCTCCCGCATAGCATTGTTGGTTCTGCCCTGCTCATGTTGTTGCGCCTAGGATGTTGTTGCTAATGTTATGATTCTACTATAACAGCAATGTGACAATGCACTCAATAAGGCATTTGTATTGATATTATGTCATCTATGTACATGTTCACCTGTCATACGCTGTTTTATGTAAAAACAAAATGTCACCACTAATAAGCCCTATTTTTTATCTCCTCTCGCCTTCTTGAACCATCATCTCTCTCCTATCATCTCTCTCCTTTCCTTCCCCCCGTATTTTTCTTTCCTCTCTCTCTTTCCATCCCTTGCCTTGCATCTTTTGGTTTCCTCTTCCCTTATCATCATCTGTTTTCCTTGACTACTTCCCTTCCCCCCGTGTTCTTCTTCCCTCCCTCTCTCTCTCTCCATCCCTTGCCTTGCATCTTTTGGGTTTCCTCTTCCCTTATCATCATCTGTTTTCCTTGACTACTTCCCTATTCTCCTTTTACCCAAATTTACACTCTTGGTAAATCCACCACACTCTTAAAAAAAAAAAAAAAAAGCTGAACCCTTCTGACAGCTTTTTCCCCCGATTCCCCGAGACCGCAGAGACTCATCTACTTCATCCGCAGGAAGACTTTATTATTTACTGAAAACCGCCTTGAAAAAGCCCAAGGCCAATGGGCCACTAGGGCGTAACACGTGTCGGCTTGTTGCTTTTTCTCTCGCAACTTATACCTGCATTGTCTACCAGAAATAAAAACATCACAAGCAATTTCATTTTGAGCAAAGTTCTTGATGTTGATTTTCCACTGACGTGGACCAATTAAGAAGGCACCACCCTCTACCATTTCTCAACCTTACCCTTTCAATGGCTCTTGGGTGTAGCCATTCACAAGGATTGTGCCACATTTGAAGTGGGCCCTGACAACTGTAGCGCCGCAAGTCCAGAACTTTCCACCCATACAGCGTTTTCATATCATGTAGGGCATGGATGGCATTGGATTAAATTGCTAAATGTGGTTGGGGTGTATTTCACTTTTTGGGTGTGTGTGTAAATGAATAAATACCTTTGCTGGATGTGTGTGTGTGCATGCTGTGTAACTTTCCAACCTTTCGTAGCCCTGTTGATTTTCGCTTTTGCGTTTTTGTATTAAAACTGTGTTGTTTAGCAGGCCTACTTTGTCTGGTCATATATAGGCCTGCTTGAGTGTATTGTTTTCCATGGCTCATTGTGACTGTGAGTGACCATGTGGCTTGGGGCCATTTCGTGGTGGTAGTTTAGTAGTGTGCTGCTTTTTCCATATAGCCTGCATGTCTTTTCTTTTTCCCCTTTGCTTATGCTTGTAGTTGTTGTGGCCTGGCCATGTGGGTGGTGGCCATTTTGTGAAGACAGGCAGTGTGCTTTTGCCATAGGCTTACATTGTCTGTGTTCCATTTCTTTTTGTTGTGGGTGGCTAGCGGCCATTTTGTGGAGCCATCCAGGCAGTGTGCTGTTGCCATAGGCCTGCATTCATTGTCTGTCTTCACTTTCTTGTTATTGTGGCTGCCCTGGCCATGTGGTTGGCGGCCATTTTGTGGAGTAAGGCAGTGTGCTTTTGCCTTAGGCTTGCATTGTCTGTCTTCCATTTCTTTTTGTTGTGGGTGGCTAGCGGCCATTTTGTGGACCCATCCAGGCTGTGTGCACTGCTTTTGCCATAGCCCTGCATTCATTGTCTGTCTTCACTTTCTTGTTATTGTGGGTGGCCTGGCAATGTGGGTGGCGGACATTTTGTGGAGTTAGGCAGTGTACTTGCTTTTGCCATAGGCTTCAGTTCCAGGCTTGTGGCCTAGTCTACCAGTAGGCCCAGAGGTAGTCATCATGGGTGCATAAAAACTGTTTCTGTGTTGTCTGGTGAATTTTAACATCATTTATGGCATGGATGGCATTGGATTGAATTGCAAAATGTGGTTTTTGGGGTGGAATTTCAGTTTTTTGGTGTGTGTTAAATAAATAGGCCTTTTCAGCCAGTAGGTAACCCTAGGAGTTCAGCTGGCGCAGTTTTTGAAACTCCGCACTGCGCGACAACGCGGACTTACACTTTTTGTCTTCTTCGTGCGCTTGTTCACGCACGCGATAACGACTTTTTGTAAAGATCGCGATGCCGAACACGCAGTCTGGCAAAGAATATCTCTCGAGCAGCATGAAACCTTCTTGAAAATGATGATTTTGTTCATTTTGCTGAAAAAACTCCTCAGGTTGTCATTTGGCTGTAGCTTTTTGAGCAAGGAGTCATTTTTCTTGTTGTTAAATTTTTTAAAAGAGGAAGGAAGTTCCCCAGAGTCTCCAACTTTCTGGTCCTGTCCTTTGTCTTCACTTTCTTGTTATTGTGGTTGGCCTGACCATGTGGGTGGTGGCCATTTTGTGAAGCCAGGTAGTGTGCTTTTTCCATAGGCCTGTATTGTCTGTCTTGTCTTGCTTTTCTTGTTGTTGCGGGTGGCCTGGCCATGTGGTGGCGGTCATTTTGTGAGACCAGCCACTGTGCTTTTGCCATAGGCCTCCAAGCCTGTGGCCTAGTCTGCCAGTAGGCCCAGAGGTACTCATCAATCATCATGAGTGCATCAAACAACTGTTTTTGTGTTGTCTGTTGACTAAACATCATTTAGGGCATGGATGGCATTGGATTGAATTTTAAAATGTTTTTTTTTGGGGGGTTTCACTTTTTGGGTGTGTGTTAGGCCTTTTCAGCCAGTAGGCCCAGAGGTACTCATGGGTGCATGAAACAACTGTTTCTGTGGTGTCTGTTGAATTTCATTTAGGGCTTGGATGGCATTGGATTGAATTGCAAAATGCGGGTTTTTTCTGGGGTATATTTCACTTTCTGGGTGTGTTAAATAAATGCCTTTTTTGCATGTGTATGTGTTGTTGTTGTGATTGTTGTGTAACTTTCAACCTGTTTTTAACCATGTGGATTTTTGTTTTTGCATTAAAGCTGTGTTGTTTATCAGGCATCCTTTGTATGGCCCTATAGGCCTGCTTGTGTTCATTGTTTGCAATGCCTTGTGCCTGTGAGTGACCATGTGGCTGGGGGCCATTTTGTGGTGGTAATTAGTGTGCTGTTTTTGCCACATAGGCCTGCATGTCTTTCCATTGTTCCTCGTGTCTTACTGCTTCCAAATCCATCCCCATTGCCATCTGCAGCTCCCTGATGCTGCATCTATCCCATGTGATGCACACATTTAGGCCAAACAGGCTCCACTACATTTTAGTTTTTGTTCTTTGCTCTTCTTATTCTTCCTGAGTGTACACAGTACACCAGGAAAGCCCTGGCCTTGTTGTCAAAGTCTCATAAATGGTTACACTGTTGTTGTTCACTGAGTAACTAAAATGTAATAATTGTGACCACCACACACTTAGAAGTTACATATTATTATATTAGTTTGATTGTACTATCTTTTGACTGATGTTCTTCTTGCTTTTTTGCTTTTAGGTGCACAAAAGACTGAGGAGGAGGTGTGTCATCATCGCCCGTTGTGCTGCCAGACAGACGTTCTGCTGCTGTATAAGACGTGACGTGTGAGTGACCTGACCAGACATCTCTGCAACTTGTGCAACTGAGTGCTGCTGATATCTGAAGAAGATGGCCCCAAAGACAGCAGGTACCAGGTCCTCCAGTACCAATAAAGTTGCTATTGAAAAGAAGGAAGTGATGCTTAAGTCTGGTGTGCCGCCCAAAACCTTTTTTGGGAAACCAAAAATGATGCCTGCAGCAGCGGTGTCTGGGGGGCAAGCTGGGGGCAGCACCTCCGCATCAGTGGGCCCAACCCACCAACCCAGGCCCAAGCACATGAGTGTGGACGAGGTAGCCAGCCTAATGGTGGAAACCAGTGATGCTGAGCCTGAGCTAAACTTATTGCTATCTCAAAGTAGTACCCATTAAACGCAGGAGGAAACACAGCAGATAAGTGGTCAACAACAACAGCCGCAACCACCGCCCACAATAGTAGTTGTTGTTCCTCCCGAAGTAGGGGCAGTTCAGGAAATTGAGGCTCATGCAGAGGAAGAAGAAGAGGAAGCCACTCATTCAGAAGATCCATTGTCTTCCAAATCCCCAGCAAGGAAAAGGAGGGTTAGTCCATCAAGTTCTTCACCAAGCCCCTTTCTGATGATCTAGATGCCACTTCGAAGCCACAAACTGAGTATGAGAGGGAGACACGTCCCAAAATCAGGCTAGGGAAAAGGAAGGTTCCAGAAAGCCTTACACTTATGGAGGTTGATGTAGCACAGCAGGATTATGATGATGAGCCAGTCATCATGAACATCAATCCTGGCCCGAGAAGATGGAGACTAACATTATTACCCTATCCAAAATCGCTACGAGGGATGTAGCACGCATACCTCCAACACAGGTAACACCAACACGACCTACAGATTCAATATTTGCATTAGCAAAGACCCAGCGGTGACCTACATCCAGCACAACCACCACCTCAGTAGAAGTAGGTAGTGGTACAGCGCCAAATTCAACGCACACCCTCCAGTTCATCGGGGCATTAGAAGTGGCACCTCCAGCAGGAGGCAAAAGTTAAGCTCCCAAGTTTGGGTTTTCTTTAAGGTTAGCGAAAAGGAGGAGAACATTGCTATATGCTCCATTTGTAATACCTCTGTTAGTCGGGGTAAGCTTGGTACAAAACTATGGTACCGGAGGCCAAATAACCCATCTGAAAAAACACCACTTGATCAACTGGGAGGACCACCTTTGCAGCATAACAACTGCAACCATTGGTGTTGGTGGGGAAAAACGAGTAGCCTTGAAGCAGAGTGCTGTTCAGAGTATCCACCTGACAACTGACATGTGGACCAGTTGCCAAGCTACTGATTACATGTGCATCACTGCTCACTGGATCTCTTTTGTGGGGGTTAGAGAACAGATATCTGCTGGTGTTGACGCTGCTGAGAATTTACATGCCACTCGCAAACATGCAACTGTAGCCATGTTTGCCATGGAGAAATCAATACTGCTGCAAACATTTTGGATGAGTTTAACATTGGTTTTGTTGCCACGGACAATGGCAGTAATGTAATTAGGGCCATCAAATTTGGTGTCTATTTCAGGGTCCCGTGTTTGGCACACTGCATTAACATTGTTGTTTAAGACTTTCTGAAAAATGAATACAAAGTCAGCAACTTACTGTCGACCTGCAGAAGAATATGCATACATTTCAGCCATTCTTTTAAAGCCCAGAGGCAGCTGAGGGTCATTTAATGTGAGCATAAAATGCCAGTCAAAGAACTCATCTAGGAGGTGCCAACACGTTGGAACTCAACTTATTACATGCTTGATCGTCTGTTTGAGCAGTACATACCACTCAATGCTTATGTCATGCAAGGATTAGGGGATCCTACTGTGAGAGGCATGAACATTGAGATGGGCCAATGGGACCTCGTTAAATGCCTCACATGTGAAGTCAGCAGGGAGGACTGTACTATGGGCTAAGCTATCCCATTGTTGCACATGCTAGAGCAACAGCTGAAGGAGGTGTCTGAAACATACGCAGGTGTGGATGACAAACATGACACACATTATTTGCGGACTCCTTAGCCATTCGCTTTTCTGATAATACAAGGATTCAAAATAACATTGTGTCACATCCACATTACATTACTGCCACAATTTTGGATCCACGGTACAAAGTATTTCTGAATAATAACGCAGTAATTCCTTTTTCAGAATTGGATGTTGCAAGTACAAAACTTTGATAGCTGAGCAAGCCATAGACTTTGAAAATGAACGGCTGGTAATTAGAGGCCCCCCGCCCCAGGCCAGAACAATTACTACAGGGCAGATTCCAGAGTCAAGTTCTACTTCAGTGCCTGAGGGCAGTGCGTTTGCCTCCCAGCAGTCACTGACACCAACACTACCAATAACATCAACAACAGCAAGAACAGGATCATCCACAGTACAATCAGCAACTGATTGGTTTCTACGGCAGGGGTATGCGAAGTCTAGTGCTGATGCAAAGGCAAAAGATGCCGAGCACATCAGAGCACCCCTGAGCATTGAGCGGATGGTCCAGGCCTATCTGGGTGACCCAACAGAGGTCTTCATGGATCAAAACCTATTGGTGTATTGGTATGGGAAAAGAAGCCAAAGGACAATGCTCAGCAGGCTGGCGATAAAGTATCTGGCTTCCCCTGTCGCAAGTGTCTCTTCTGATCGTGTTTTCAGTGCTGCTGGTGCCATTGTAACTTTGAAAAGGACCAGTCTCTCGACCCAAAAGCGTGGGGAGGTTAACCATGATCAAAATGAATCAGCACGTTATACCACCTGAGTACAAAATACATGAATCACAGTAGGAAGAGGAGAGCGACTTCGATGACGTAAGTAGTGGGTTACATGACCTACTTCTGTCCGAACCACCAGAGTTTGAGGAGGAGCTCCTCTTCCCTGACAACTAGGCTTTGAAATTGTACTTTCTACCTTCCTTTATTTGTGTGTGTATCTGTCTTTTTCTGGTTCAAATCAAATCACAACAAATCCATCACCACCGTCTTCTCTTTTTATTTCCCTATTGGAGTTGCACGTCTGTGCATTTAACTGTCCACTCCTCAGGGTCCTGCTCCATCTTCCTGACTCGCCCAAAATTCATTTCAATCAAGCCAGACATTGGATGGAGAATAGTACAAGAAATTTTGCCTCTAACAGTCCCTCCATAAGAAGTGAAACATGACTATAGCTATCCTCCGTTTTGTTTCCGAGCCGAAACTCATTACTGTCCGAAGGCTACCGACTCTGCAGGCATCCACAACTCTTCACTGTCAGAACTTGGGCAGGCATCCAAAAGTAAACTCATCATTGTCAGAAGGCTACATCCTTGGCAGACATCCAAAGCTCATCACTGTCAGGACAGAAGGTACTTGGCAGAGAAGGACAAGACTCTTCAAAGAAACTTGCTGACATTTCTGGAAACTCAATTGACCAAAGACTGCTACCCAGGCCGTGGCCCATCACAGCACTGACCATGTGAACCAACTTCAACTGCGACAAAGTGCCACAGATGAATTAGAAGAAACCGAAACAGCGACTAACAACACTCAAAATAAATGTGGAGTAATAATGAGGCCACTGCCTCGTTAAAAAAAACACACATACCTGTCAGAACTAGGCATCTGATCTGACAGCCAAAGAGAAGAGCAAGACAGGCAATGATGGCATGCATTGGATGCTTGCTGACTCTGGGCAATTGCTGTTGTTTGTTGTGTTGATGTTGTGCATGAAGTCGAACTCTACTAGTTAATCTACAAAGTAAAAGTGACTCAAGTGACAGTCAATGTTTCCCTTCCTGTTGTTTAATAACCAAACTGTACTCCTACTACTACTGCAGGTGCAGGTCAATATCCGTTGCAATTTTTTAATATGGAATATGGACTTAATCAGAGTCACTACAGACTGAGTTGAAGTTGGAGAACACGTACCACACCATGATGATGACCATACTATCTTTGCACGCAGTCAGTCAGTTGGATCGGAAATGGTTGATGGAATAACTGCATTTCATGAAGTGGCATGAAATGTAAACACAACAATCAACAGGAACCACAGCGGACCTAGGCTACATGTCTGTGTAGTGGTGCAATCGAGTGTAGTGGTATGACTGACAGTGGCATATTTATTTAGTCACTTAATTTTGAAAATGCTATGTTGCAGTATATGCCTTTTGTCTGGCTCTGTCAAAATTTAAGGTAAATGGAGGTTGGGTCACGGCCCAGTGCCTTGGGCCTGTTCTGTCCTGACTCCTGTTCTGTTGTTGTTGTAGCTTAATGCTGTAATCAGAGTAGACACAATGTATCCAAGCCGCCTCAGTCTGAAAGTGTTCTCTCTTCTTGCAATCCACCATAAATGGTGCTTTTTTTTATTCATTGATTTTTCAATACCCCTTTTGTTTTTCCATCTACACTTACAGGCCGGCCTTTACCCTGTGCTATACTGGGAGAAACAATTCAGACTTACCTTACCAATCCGTTATCAGGCAGGAAGTGGCACTCAAGGTTGATGTGCGGAGCGTCCATGTAAGGGAGGACCAAGAGGAATGACGAGATGCATCTCCACAATTGGACCAGGATAATACAGTAACTTTAGTATCATTCATCACTTGTCTTTTAATTAATTTGATTCCTTTTTTCCCTTCAATCATTACGACTGTGTGTTGTGTTGTTGTTTGTTTGCTAATTGATCCCTACAACTATTTTTTTATTTTCTTTGCTAGCTTTAAATGTAAGCCCAATACAACAAGTAATTTGAGTCTCTCTGAGGGCATACAGGCAAGGCAAATTGCATATTAATATACTGCTGCCCTGTACTGTCTAATTGTGTAGTAGTAGTTAGTAAGTACTATTCCTTAACCATCAAGTTATCTTCATCATCATGCATACATTTCCTTTTTCTCCCTTTATAGATTTATTGGATAAGATCATGGTCCTCTGCCAAGATTGTGTTTTGCTTTTGTTGTGTCCATGTCTACTGTTTTTCTTTGTCAAACCTTTCCCCAAACCCCCTTCCCATCCATTCATCAAACCCTCACCCTCTTCCCCCGGGCTGTGTGATTTATATTGAGGTGTGATGTGACTACATTAGATGCACATATAAGTAACACCACAGAAACCTAGGGTCTAAACAAAAATGAGCACTATGAAGAACAGCAGAGTCAATTAATAACGTTAGAGAAAACTTAAAGAAAAGCTCTAATGGTAGAGACTGTTGCCATCAATTCAGGGCTCAAACCACCTTCAAACTTAATCCACCTCACCACCTGATACCTGATCAAATGTTGACGTTTGAGAAAGCCGTCACACAAGATATGGGTAATCTCTGTGCCACTCAGCAAAAACCTTACCAAAATATACCTTCATCCTAAAAACTAGCTTTAAGGACTTTGTCAAATGATGCCAATATCACAATAAAACCTGCAGATAAAGGTGGAGACATTGTGATTCAAGACACTGAGTTGTATCGGAATGAATGTCTCCGACAACTTGGTGACTCTCGCTCCTATCATCTCCTCCAAATTGATCCTACCCCGAGATTGACCAAAGAAATTAAAGTTTTGGATGAAGAAGCTAAAACAGATGGTTGGGTTACACCAAGCGAGGCTGACTTTTTGATGACAAAATTTCCCGTTATGCCTCATTTTTTACACCCTACCAAAAATTCATAAGGCCCAAAGACCGCCACCAGGCCGTCCCATTATATCAAGGATTGGCTCATTACTGGAACCCCTGTCCACGTTTGTGGATTCTTTTTTTAAACCTAGGGTCAAGGCAATGCCGTCTTATTTACAGGACACTAAAGATGTCCTGAGACTAGTACCTGATATAGTATTTGACATTGAACTTGATCTCTTAGTATCATTCGACATTGAATCTTTGTACACCTCTATTCCTCAAGAAGAAACTTTAGATTCTATACGTGGCTTGTTGGACAGAAAAGAAGAAGATCTGGATACGATTACACCAGTATCTTTTATTTTAGAATGTGCAAGACTGGCCATGACAGAAGTTTTTTAGATTTGAGGATAATATTTATCTTCAAATCTCCGGCACTTCATTGGGCAGTATTTTTGCCCCAAGTCTGGCCAATCTGTATGTTCACTTGTTTGAACAAAACTATGTCCTCACTCACAGCAATCCATTCCGGGATTGGATTTTGCTGTAGAAAAGATGTATTGACGACATTCTTTTCGTCTTTCGAGGCACAGAACCAGACATCTTAGAATTCCATTCATGGCTCAACACCCAGAACAATTTTTTTAAGTTCACGGTTCAATACAGTAAAGAGAGTTTGCCATTCCTTGACATTCGAATATTTCCGTCACAAGGACATCTGGGTAATGAATTATATAATAAACCTATGGCTAAGAATTCGCTACTTACCTTTAAGAGCCATCATCCCAAGGCACTTCGAGAAAATCTGTAAGTGGGTCAATTTCTCCGGGCTCGGAGAAATTGTTCAGACACAGCTACTTTTCAGAAACATGCTAAAAGTTTATCTGAACAGTTTTGTGATCGCCCTTATCCATCACATTTGGTGAAGAGGGCATGGAAGAGAGCCTCCAATAATAATCGAGATGCTCTACTAGAGCCACCAGTACAAAAACCACCAATGACTGAATTAACGTTTGCACATACCTACAGTACACTTACCTACAAAGGACAAAAGAGTATTCGCAAACATTGGCGTATCTTGAATATTGGTTCTGAAAGTATACCAGCGCCCCTTTTTTCCTATAAAAGAGGAACTAATTTACGGGATAGCTTGGTACACACTTGACCTTAAACTTATACACCATTGAGAATAGATACGTTGTGGAATTTACCAGCTGTGCAGGGGCACTTCCCTTGTGGTTCTTGCACAGCTTGTCCACAAACGCAACAAACCAAAATGATAGATATAGGCACAGGCAGACGGTGGGTGTTAAAAAAACACACAAATTGCAATTCAGAGAGAGTGATTTACATCATCACATGCCCATGCTCACTTAGATATGTAAGCATGACTATACGCAAAATCAAGTTGTGCATAAATGAACATAAAAGCACCATTTGGTGTAAGAAACAGGCGACGAGATTGACAAATCACTTTCTCACACATAAGCATAAAGCAGAAGAACTGAGATGGACAGTACTAGAACAACCGTTTATTCCCACACACATAAGCGACATCGCTAGATTCTTGTTCATGAGAGAACAAAAATGGATTTTTAAGCTCAAAAGTGATATCTTGGGCTTGAACGATGATATTTCATGGACAGCTCTTTAGATCATTGTACTGCCCAATGGTGGATAATAGTCAGGAATAATCAGGAATATTTATAAGAACATTCACAAGAACATTTGCAAGATTACAATGTGTGACAACTATGCTCATGGTATTCGTTTGGAGTATGTTTACTCTTTTTTCTTTTCTATCCAGTAAAATTTTTAATTTTTCAATCTTTTCGATATAAACTCGAACAGAAATATGTGAAAAAATTCCCAATAGCAATCTCATAATGGTCACTAGGGGGCCAATGCATGTCACCATAGTCATAGACTTTTGCTGAGAGACAGGTCATTTATCTAGAATGAGAGCTTAATCTGTGATAAGGAGAGCTGTGTATCATACTTTGATTGCTCCTTTTTAATCATCAGTAACAGCGTGTTTGAAAAGGATTCGAGCTTACTGAACTACAAGTGAAAAATAAACTACACACCCCATGATGCCCGAGTGCGCACCAATGACGTCAATGGTATAGCGACGAGCCAGGGGTTTGTTTTTCGTTTGGCTTAGATAAAAGTATTATGCAAATCCACGCAAGTACCTTCCCATCCAGCTCTGGCTATGAGACGAAGTACCGACGGACAGGTTGGCAGACTAAAACCAAGGGATGCATGCGACATTGGCTATTCAGTAAGTCACATAAGAGCGAGTTTGGCTTTGCATTACATTACTATGAGCGTTGGTTCTAACAAGAAGATTGCAGAAGTAAACTTCCGTCTTTTGTATCACATTAACTGGAACCCGAGGAGCTTACGATGTAATATATATCTTAGTAGCTCCACAAGCACATTGTTTAAAGAAGTGGCAGTAAATCTTAACTGCTGTGTGTATCGGCATGTTTATTATTTAATATTCATCCGCTACTCAAAGACATTATAAAAACGAGTGTGTCCGGAAGGCCGAATAAACCTACTGTTCACAGTACCATTTCTTTTGACAGAAATACGGCTATTTCTGCCACAGATTCCAGCACTAGTGGCTTTTTTAACATCGTTTATGTGTGATTGAGACATGGAGAATGTATACACAGTTTAGTTTGTGCGTAGTACAATAAGGACATTTATGGACGTTATCTCATAATGCTAGCTTTGGTATATTGTTAACCAATGCATATGAACATAGAGAGATGGAGCTAAAAACGTAAACAATTTATAACAGGACAATCACCTATTATTTCAGCATGTTGATACAGAAGTGTATGTTATTATTAGATATAAAGGTATTCAGGTTGAATGTAAGATTATGTGTCATATCCATTTGCCTTTATACAGAGCGGGGCCTCATTTTCCTGAGCAGATGCCAGGTAAGGTGAGGAGAGCTCCTGTACTCAAACGGGTAAGCTTATTCTTAATTAATTTGTACATGTCTCTTGGTACATTAGATGACAAAATAGTTTCTTATACCAATAACATTTGGTTTAGTATATATTGAGCACCTTTTTGAATAGCTGAGCAGGTTATATATAGTTATTATACTTTTCTCTTTTATAGGACTTGGGTCGATACTCCTGAAAAGGTTTCCGAGAGTCTCTGAAAATCCCAGGGTAATGTAGGTGGTATAATAATATAACCTTCTTTGTTATATAATTTTGATTTTTCACTTACACACAGATTGCAGTAGCATAAGTTTTCTAGGTCCTGACAAAAGCCTGGATCAAGGTTGATCAATAGGCTGAAATATGTAGACCTTATTTTTTGGACTTTAATAGTTACTATTTCAAACTGCATTTGCACTGGCTTTTTAATCTTGTCACCCGGACAGTGTTTATGGAAACAGTGTCACTGCCCCAGTAGATAATGTTAACATCTGCAAATGTTTTCACTTTCATTGCATCCATCACCACCAAATTTATATGCACTATCACATTAGAAGGATTCATGTTACTAAACAAATACCCTTGCATAGATAACATTCCAGCAGGATTTGTGAGCTCTTCACTCACTGAGGTTGTAGCCCTGAGTTGCTGTAGGGCTTCACAATTGTAAATGGATCCCAAATGATGATATATGCTACTTTGGTGGCTGAAGGGATTTTTCTTTAAGTTTTCTCTAACGTTATTAATTGACTCTGCTGTTCTTCATAGTGCTCATTTTTGTTTAGACCCTAGGTTTCTGTGGTGTTACTTATATGTGGATATTAAGGGATTTGAAACCATTGGGTCTATAAATATGTTTCCCTTGGACCCCCTATTTGAATGTTTTGTTGTTAACTACATTAGATGCACACCAACAATTGATCACACGCTTGCTGGGGTAGATGTGGTGAAAGCAACACTAATTCAATTCCAAGGCAGGGCGAGGATCTTCTTCTGCTTGCCCACCCATGCTCAGTCTATGTGCAAGCCAATTTTTTTTCCAAAGGGACCCACCTAATACATCATAATTAATTGCCAGCATTGATTGGATTCATCATCAACATCCTACCACACAGCAGTAACGGTTACGAATTACGATTGTGTTAAGTGACTCACTCGACACAACTACAGTTTGTAACATCTTTTACTAGGCTGTCCCCACCACCATTATGTTTTATTTTACTTTAGCAGTTGCAATATTGTTTGTTTGGCAGTCTTCTTCTGTACTGTACTTTACTTTGTTCTACTACTCTTCCCACAGGAGGAGAGACTGACAGTACTAGTATGACAAATAACTCAGTGAGGGGCACCGTATCTATCTGTTTGTGTGTTACAAAATTGGCAGATATTTTAAATCAAACGCTGCTTGTGGCCCTGCAGCAGCAAGGAAACCATGTGATGTAAATTTGTAAAACAGTAACCCCCCACAAAACATTAACATCATATGTTTAAGTATAAATATAATTTATTACCGTAACAAAAATAAACTATCCACTGTGACCTGACCTGACCCACCCCTCTCCCTAACGAAAAAGAGGGGTCTGAAAAAGTCCAAACAATGTCCATAAACCCCAACGCCCAATTCCCACCCACCAACAAAAGGAATAAAAAAGGAGCAATCCAACATGGTCCTAAATTTGGTGGGCTTTGAGGTATTTATCCATGAGGATCTTGACCCGCTGCTCTAGGTGCTCCTGTAGGTGTGCCATCCGGAGGAGCATCTGGTGGTGAAATGCCCTGTAGTTCCATCCAGGGTGGGGGGCAGCAGTGCTAGATGTTAAAGAAGTGCGGCGGGGGGCAGCTGCATGACCGCGGCGCCCTACCACTGGAGGCGGGGCCTGGCTGGGGCCAGGGGCACTGGAGGAGGCTGCAGCTGCAGCCGCCTCCTCCACCTCCTCCTCCGCCTGAGACACCAGCCGCCGGTACTCTTCGCAGATGGCCTTCAGTTTCCTTCTCTGGGCCTTGGGTGCCATCTCCTTCCGTGTTGGTCTTTCTTGCGAAGGAGGATCTATATCAAGAAAGAAAAAGAATATTGTAATCAATACTCTTAGCAAAACAGTAACACAAAATTAATTTAACACATAGTGGCACAGTAGCACTAGTAAGCACAGTACATAACATTTGTGGTAAGTATCTATCCTCCCACTTCCTCTGCCTCTAACAATTGTGGGAGTTTCAGGCATTATACTAGCACTATGTACTCCACTACACAGTACACTAGTCTTCTTCTTAACTCTAGTTTAGTGAAATTACATAACCTTGTGGTAGCCGGCATGCCAGCTCAGTCAGCTAAGCTTGCACCCAAGACAAACATACGAGTCATGACGCAGACTCATGTTAGTTTTATTTACTAGTCTGCACGTGGGGAAGTTCGTATTTTTCTATTACGGGTGGCACTGGCCATACTCTCTCTGTTACATGAGGGCAATTGCTCAATTTCACTTTCACACTGCCCTGGCTACTACAAAAAGGCAGATTAAATATCTGATCCAATGATCATTGCTTATATATGGGACGACGACATAAGGTCAGTAGCGGTCGGTGTTGGGAGTGCTGCCAGGAGGTGATGTGGGGAGGGGGAGAGGCATGGTGGGAGGTAGTAAACTAAGGATTATGGCTGATTAAAGGTAAGTAAACATATAAATAAATAAAACTAATTTTGTTGAGCACACTGCATCGCATATGGCCATGCAGTGCGCACAATGACATTTGTTTTATTTATTTTTAGGTTTGCTTACCTGTATTTGGCCATAATCCATAATTTACTACCTCCCACCCTGTCCCTACCCTTATCACCACCCGGCAGCACTCCCACCATCAACCGCTACTGCATAAGGTACTTTGTTTTGATTGATTGTGCAACCAACAGATAGGCCACCCTTTGCAGGCTGGCTGACACAGTTGAAAATAAATTAACATAGGTAGGGAGTGGTCTTCGGAGTCAGGGGAAGGTGCTTGATAACTATACACAATATAAATATATATGATGTGCTTGCAAACTACTGTGAGTCAACTGTATTCTGAAAATACAAGTTATTATATTCCCCTTGGCTTTGCTACTCTAGCGCGGTTTCTTTTACATTCTCTTCAAACTAAGACTCTGCCTCCAGTGACAGTCTCCACCTATGCTGTCTATGACGAATACATCCAGGCATCCATCCATTCAAAGTAAATGTCTATCATTCTTCTTAATCTCTCAACAAACCATAGTTTGTTTCACCAACAAGCACCCATGCGTCCACTGCTTCCTTGTCTGCCTTGGCTTTGAGTTTGACCCAAACACCGCTGATGATTCTTGCTATCCAGTATCCATCTATACTGTGTCGCCCACCAAGGCATGCATCTTCTTTCACCTTCCACCCATCCTTCAACAACCCATGCATCTGATTCCTATCAGCCACCTATGCATGCTGCTTCCAACGTATCCTTCTCTGCCAGTCGTATTACATCTCGCCAGTCCTTCCTCCTTTCACCCTTCTTTCCATTTTTGTTCAACACAGCCATCAAAGTCATCTGATCTAACTTTTAGTCTTCTCCATAAAACTTTCACAGCAGAGTTGGAGTCAAATAGAAGAGGCCATTGGTTACTCAACTCGCGCTGCTAATGCTATTGCTAATGCCATTGCTAAGTAAAGGGTGTTTTCTTCAACCGTTGTCTAATGTTCACTACAACTTCATATTTACTAAGTCTCAACAGTACACTGAGTGTATAGTACACCCTTCCCGCTAGTGTAATGTCAATAAGTAAGGAATTTAACTTACCACCGCCTGCCACTGCTGCTGGCTCAACCCCTGTAGTAGCTCCTGCAGGTGCCGCTGCTGCATCTCCTGCCCCCTCGTCGCTGGCCCCGCCAGCACTGGGGGTCGGTAGTACGCCTAGAAAAAATATTACACATTTTTAGATGCCTGTACACCTCCCCCTATTTATTAGTTTATTATTTATTAGTTTTCATTAGCAAGATTGAAAAAAAAGTTGATACATACATATAAAACATATATCACTAGTCCAAATCGGGTACTAGAGTAGCGTCAGTAGAGTCTAGTAGTGTTATGGTCCCTAAGGTCATTATAGTCTACTCTAATCTTTGCAAAGTTGAGACATGCAACCGTTTTAGCTTCATGTCTTTTGCGCATATTACCTCACAGCTTGTTGTGCAGTAGACGCCTTTGAGCCCACATGAGCTCATACAGCTACTGTCTGAGCGTTGCGTTACAAGAGGTCGGAAAACAAGCCACTTTGTTATGGAGTTTGGTTAGTCCGTATTGCTTAGTAAGGGTGGGCGTCAAATTGCGTTCCGCTTGCTGAATTTGCGATATTTTGACATTTACACGTTCCGCAGAGAGCGCGAAAATGCCAAAATGTATGCTATTTGCCGCGTTGCGAAGATATTTTTCATGTTCGCGCTTTGAAAATGCATTCTTGCATGTGCGATCGCCTTACCGGGGTCCCTCCATTCGCCGACGAGTTTTCCAATCCGTTCGCGTGCTCCATGTGATATTGATAGCCAGTCGCGCTATCCTGTGAGAGTTCGCGATCGAGATCATGTCATTCTCCTCGCCATCAGACACCGCAAGAGTCTGAGATTGCGAACACGTCAATTTCCACCGTGAGAGAGAGCATGAGGTCACGACAAAGAGCAAATGATCGCGAACACGTAATTTTGGACGCGCCATCGACATCTGGCGGAAGTGTGGTGAAGATTGCGATCGCGAACACGCCAAATTTTCGATTTGGAGAAGAATATTAACTCTAGCTGCATAAAACCATCTCTAAATGATGATTTGGATGTAAAAAACTCCTCAGATTGACATTTGGCTGTCCTTTTTTGTGCAAGGAGTCCTTTTTTAAAAAAAACGTTTTTGGGGGGAGAGGGAGGAAGTGACAAAGAATCTCCAACTTCCTGTTCCTGTCCATCAGGCTCCTCCCAGTGCTTTGTCCATCTCCTGTTCATTCTGCCTTTGGATTTCAGCTGGAAGGATCACACTTTGTGTCTGCTGCATCATTATCAGTGGATTTGAGGACTTTTGAATTTGATATTTTACAAGTAAGTTGGTGTTGTGTCTGTTAGATTGGGGGCATTGCAGTTGCTGCAACTACAATTTTGGTACTTATCATTCATTTTTTTAAATTGTTGGGGGTAGCCAGTAGGCCCAGAGCTAGTCATGGGTGGGTGCATGATGAAGCAACTGTTCCTTTGGTGTGTTGAATGTTTTTCCAACATCATTTAGGGCATGGATGGCATTGGATTGAGTTGGAAAATGTGTTTTTTGGGGGATATTTCTGTTTTTGGATGTGTTTTAAAGAAATGCCTTTGTTATGTGTGCCTGGTGTGTTGGTGTGCACCCTGCAGACCTTGTTTTGCCCTATGGATTTTCGTTTTTGCATTTTATTGCATTAAAAGGGCACAGCAGTGTGGTTTAGCATGCATCTTTTGCCTGGCTTCTTTTAGAGGCCGTTTGGCAGTTCATTGTTTCCCATGCCTCCTGCTTGTTGCTTGTGAGTGTCCATGTGGCTGGTGGTCTTTTCTGGTGGGAGTTAATATGGGCCTGCATTGTTTTCCTATTGGCTTACTGCTTCCATCCATCCCCTTTGCCAGCAGCAGCTCCCTTCCATTACATTTGTATTTTGGTTGTTGTTCTTATTCTTTCATATCTTTACTGAGAGTGTAGTGTGTACACTGTACACAGTAAGTAGTATACCATAGCCCTTGTTGCCAAAGTCTCACAAATGGCTACACTATATCTTCTATTTGTTTGTTTGTACTAGTAGTAATTGAACCACAAGAACAAATGCAACATTCCACTGATGTTCTTCTCCTGGCTTATTTGCGTTTAGGTGCACAAAAAGACAGAGGAGGAGGAAACTATCAACATCATCCGTTGCCAGACAGAAGTCCTGCTGCGCACCACATCATGTCCAACTGTGACCATAGACATCTCTGCAACTTGTGCACCTGCGTCCTGTCTGAGCTCTGAAGAAAATGGGCCCAAAGAAAGGTACCAGGTCCTCCAGTACCAAGAAAGTTGCTGGTGAGAAGAAGAAGGAACAGAAAAAGCAAGAGGCACTAACCACGACTACGGTGCCGGCAAATGTGTTTTTTGGGACCAAAAAACACACGCCTGCAGCAGCGTTGTCCAGCGGGAACCAAGGTGGGAGCAGCACATCCGCGCCAGCGGGTCAACCCCACCAACCTAGGCCCAAGCCCATGAGTGCCGCAGAGGTAGCCAGTCTAGTAACGAGCAGCGATGTAGAAATGTCATTATCGCAAAGTAGTACACAATCAACGCAGGCGGAAACTCAGCAGATAAGTCTGCAGGAGCTGGTGCAGCTGCAAGAACAGCAACAGCCGCAAGAACAGCCGCAGCCACAAGAACAGCTGCAGATGCAAGAACAGCCGCCGCCACAAGAACAGCCACAACAACAGCCCACAATAGTAGTTGTTCCTCCTGAAGGAGGGGCATTTCAGGAAATCAAGCTTCCTGCAGACAAAGAGGGGCACGCCACTGTTTCAGACGATCCACTGTCTTCCAGACCCCCAGCAAGGAAAAGGAGGGTTAGTCCATCATCTTCTTCTTCAAGCCCCGCTTCTGATGATCTTGATGCCACTTGAAAGCCACCAGCTCAGTCTGAGAGTGATGCACGCCACAAGACAAGGCTAGTGAAAAGGAAGGTTCCAAAAAGCCTTAGAGTTATGGAGGTAGATGTACAAGAGGGGGATGATGATAATGATGAGACAATCATCACAGACATCACTCCCGGCCCAAAGGATGTGGAGACCAACATTATTACCCTATCCAAAATGGCTTCAAGGGATGTAGCACGGATACCGCCAACACAGGTAACACTACCACAACCTCCAGCTTCCATATTTTCATTTGCTAAGGAAAGGCAGGGACCTACATCCAGCTCAACCACCACCTCAGGTAGTGGTAGAAGTCACAGTGTAGCTGCGCAGAGTCACATTCCAAGCACACCCTCCAGTTCATCTGGTATTGAAAGTGGCACATCCAGCAGCACCAGAAAGTTCTCCTCCCCAGTTTGGGACTTCTTTCTGTTAGCAGTAAGGAGGCGAACATTGCTATATGCTCACTTTGTCGACATGCTGCTAGGCGGGGTAAGATTGGTACAAACTATGGTACCGGAGGCCAAACAAGTCATCTCAAAATACACCACACTATCGTGTGGGAGGCTCACCTACTTCAGTTAGAACAAAGTAAAACTCAACCCATTGTTGTTGGGCATGAAGAATCAGGGAACGATATTATCGCAGTGGAAGGTGAACAAGAGGGAGATATTTCTAGCCCTGTCCCCAGTAGTGTAGTGGTACCGCCCACATCCTCCTCAGCAACATCTCAGTGGCCACGCAGTAAGAGTCAGAGCCAGGCTAAGACACCAAGGCGACCGAGTAGTACTGCAATGAAACAAAGTGCGTCGTTGAGCCTAACTGGGTTAAAGAAAACAACTGCACCACAAAGGAAAATAATCCATCCTACCATTGACAGCATGCTTAGGTTGGAGGGGCAGTACCAACGCAACCACCCATCGGCACGGTTGTACAATGCTGGCTAAAATGTTAGCGCTGGACCTTCTCCCTTTTTCATTTGTGGAAGGGGTGGGTTACCTTGAATTTGTGTCAACCATCTGCCCTAAATGGAAGGTTCCCAGCTGGTCCTATTTCGCAAGAGTTGCTGTTCCAGCACTACATCATGATGTGCTGGAATTGGTTGGACAAGCTTTGCAGCAGAGTGTTGTTCACAATATCCCCCTAACAGCAGACATGTGGACCAGTTGCCAAGTCACTGATTACATGTGCATCACTGCACACTGGGTCTCATTTGTGGGGTTAGAGATACGCTATCTGAAGTAGGTGCTGTTGACACAACTGAGATTTTTAAAGCTATTCAGAAACATTCAACTGTATCCATGTTTGCCCTGGAGAAATCTCATACTGCTGTAAACATATTTGAAGAGTTTCACAGCAAGGTGTTTGAATGGCTGCGCCCAAGAGGGCTTAAGATTGGTTTTGTTTCCACAGATAATGGCAGTAATGTACTTAAGGCCATGGAGCTTGGTTCCTATTTCAGGGTTCCATGTTTGGCGCACTGAATTAACATTATTGTTCAAGCCTTTCTGAAAAAAGAAGCCATAGTCAGCAACTTACGGACCACCTGCCGAAGAAGATGCACTCATTTCAGCCATTCTTTTAAAGCTCAGAAGCAGCTGAGGATCATTCAACGTGACTATAGAATGCCAGTCAAAGCACTCATCCAGGAGGTGGCAACACGTTGGAACTCAACTTATTACATGCTTGACCATCTGTTTGAGCAGTACAGGCCAATCAATGGATATGTCATGCGAAGAGTAGGCCTGGGCAAAAATTTCGTTCCGTTCGCGGAAATTGCGATAATTTGACATTTTTGCGTTCCGCGGAGAGCGCGAAAATGTAAAAAATTCCGGTTTCCGCAGCTTGGCGATAATTTGTTTCTTGCTCGCGCTGTAAAATGATACATTCTTGCGCGCGCGCGATCGCCTTACCTGAATCCCTGCGTTCGCCGACAAGTTTTCTTGATCCGGTCGCGTTCTCCATGAGATGTTGTATTGTTTTTAGCCATTTGCGCTGTCTCGCGACAGTTCGCGCCCGCAGTGACGTCATGCGTCGCGCGATCACGTCTTTCTTCTCGCGATCATGCACCGCGAGAACAACTCAAAACAAGATGGCCGCGCCCACAAGCAACCACATGGGTAAGTTGGCGACCCGCAACCATGCAGAAAATCTCGCGAACATGCCGGAAAAAAACTTCCGCATCTTCGCGATATTTCTGCTTGTTTGCGATAATTTTAAACATTCTCGCGATAATTTGCGAAGGTTAATTCCGCAAATTCCGCCCACCCCTAGCGAAGAGGGGATGCTACTGTGAAAGGCATGACCCTTCAGATGGACCAATGGTGCCTAGTTAAATGCCTGACTCAGATGGTTCTTCTTTTCGAGGTCTTCACATGTGAAGTCAGCAAGGAGGACTGTACTATGGGCCAAGATATCCAATTGTTGCAAATGCACAGCAGGCTGGCAATAAATAATCTGGCTTGTCTTGTCGCAAGTGTCTCTTCGGAACGTGTTTTCAGGACTGCTGGTTCCATTGTAACAGTGAGAAGGACCAGTCTCTCGCCCAAAAACATGGAGAGGTTAACAATGATCAAAATGAATCAGCACTTTATACCACCGAATTACACAATACATAAATCAAGGGAGGAAGATGAGAACGGCGGCTCAGGTGACGAAAGTGGTGTGTTAGATGATGATTATCTACTTCTGGTTGAACCCCAGAGTTTGAGGATGAGCTATACTTCCCTGACAATTAGGCTTGCACTTCCATTTCTTACTGTCTTCCTCCCTTATTTTCTTTTATTTGTGTGTCTGTCTTTCTGGTTAGAAACTTCTAATCATAACAAATCCATCACCACCATCTTCTAATTGTTTTAATGCCATATAGAAGTTTCGGCTGTCTGCATATCTCACAGTACACTTCTCCGAATCCTGCTCCTCCATCCTCCTGAATCTCCCTAAATCCATTGCCCTCAAGAAGACAGATGATGATTGGATGATGCAAAATAGAAGAAAAAAGAACATCTTTCCTAGTCCCTCCAAAAGAGGTGGAACATGATTGATGATGACTACTATAGCTATCCTCCTTTCTGATCAGAGAGAGACTGCCCATTAACTGAAGATGAGAAGGAACAGGTAATGAATGATGCCATGCATTGGACGCTGACTGAGTGATTTTGTTGTTGTTTGTTGTGCATGAAGTTACTTCATTGTTTACTTTATGTAATAATCTACACACTAAAAGTAACTCAAGTCCCTTTTCCCTTCTTGTATTTTTAATAACAAATTTGTACTTCTACTGCAGGCCGATACATTGCATTTTTAATATAGGAAGGGGACTCACTCGGTACACTGCAGGCTGAGTTGAACAACACCATCATGATGACCACAGTGACATAGTATCTTTCACACTCACTCAGCACACGGATCCGATATGATTGATGGAATAAGTCAGGGCGTTTCTTGAGTGGCATAAAAGGTAAACAAGTAAACAACAACCACAGCAGACCTAAATGTCTGTGTAGCGGTGGAGTCAAGTGTAGCGGTGGTATGACTGTGGTTCATTGATTTAGTCACTTAAATTGTAAAATGCTATGTTGCTGAATATGTGCTTTGTCCATCTCTTTCAAAAAATGTACGCTAAATGGAGGATGTGCAAAGGGTGCTGTCACCGTGGGCTTGCTCTGTCCTGTTGGTGTTGTAGGTTAATAGAGTAGAGATGATGCATCCATGCCGCCTCAGAAAGTATTCTTGTTGCACTACACCATAACTTGTGCATTTTTTTCAACTTGGTTTCTCAATATCCCTTTTGTTTTTGCATCTACAATTACAGGCCGGGCCTTACCCTGTGCTATACTTGTGAAAACAATGCACGCTTACCTTACCAATGAATCTACATCTGCCCGGCAGGCAGTGGCGTCACCCAAGATTGATGGACGGAGCATCCATGGAAGGGAGGACCAAGAGAAATGCCGAGATTCTATTCCCCATTTGACCAGGATAACACAGTAACAGTATCAACTTTCATCATCTTTTGAATAATTTGATTCATTTTTTTTCTACAATCATTACAACAGTGTGTTCTTGTTGTTATTTCTATTATTATCATTAGGTTTGCTCTGCCTAAAACTCATCCCTACAGATCTTTTAACATTTTCTTTGCTATCTGTAAAAGTAAGCCCGGTAACACTGAACAACAAACTGTATGTAATCCGGGTCTCCTTATCATCATCATGCATGCATTTCCTTTTTCTCCCTTAACATATTGATATGGATATAGTAGTCTACAAAGATTCTGTCGTTTGATGTTTGTCCATGCGTACTGTTTATCTTTCTCAAACCTTTCCCCAAACCTCCCTTCCATACCATTCAACAAACCCTAACCCTCTTCCCCCGGGCTGTGTGACTTATTGAGGTATAACTACATTAAATGTACACCAGCAATTTATCACACGCTTGCTGGGGCGGATGTGGCAAAAGCAATAGTACTTCAATTTCAAGGCAGGGGGGGGATCTTCTTCTGCTTGCCGTATATTTGTGAGGTAATTTTTTTACTAAAGGAACCTAATACATCAGCATTAATTGCCGGCATTGATTGGATTAATGGATTTCATTTGTTGTCATCCTCCTACACAGCACTAACAGTTACGTTTGTGTCCAGTGTACTGTAGGCCTAGTAAAGTGACTCGACACAACTAGAGTTTATAACTCTGTGTACTACTAGGCTATCCCCACCACCATTATGTTTTGTTGTATTTTTGCATATTAATATTTGGCAGTAAGTTCTGTACTGTACTTCATTCTACTACTCCTCGAAGAGTCTCTCTCAGGCTACTGACTGTCTCATTTTCTTTTTTTGAAAATTCTGCTGCCAGTGTCTACTACTACTACTACCACCACCACAACCATGGCATGTTAGGAAAGAAAACCATCATCACCATGCAGCCATCGCTGTGCCTAAGTTAAACATCAAGCAAAGGTAAGAGAAGTTTGGGGGAGGCATAATTAATAATGGACATGTTTTCATTAATTCAATTTCACACACCCCTTTAAGTCCAGTTGCAGAGTACCTAGAGTAGAAGAGACTGACAGTACTAGTAGGACAAGTCACTCAGTGAGGGGTGCCGCATCTATCTGTTTCTGTCTTACAAAGTCATCCAATTATTAAAATCAAACACTGGCTGTGGGCGGCCCTGCACCAGCAAGGAACGAAGGATACAGTGTGATGTAAAATAGTAACCCCACCAAGAAAACATTAACAACATTGTATGTATAGTAGAAATATATTCTTTAATACCCTAACAAAAATAAACTATGTACAAAAATCCCACACCACCTGACCCACCCCTCTCCCTAACCCCAACCAATGTCCTTAAAGAAAATGTCCAGTTGTCCAAAAAAGAAAACACAATGCCCGATTCCCACCCACCCAAAGAATAATTAAAAAAGGGGCAAAAAACAGGGTCTAAGTTCGGCGGGATTGACTCAGGTGGACACAAGCTTGCTCCTCCAGGCGGGCAACACGGCGCTTCTATGCGTGGCAGTTGCATCCACTGGGGGGGCAGCACTGATGGAGGGGTGGCAGCGGGTGGCTGCCAGATGGTGGCGTCGTATCACTGGAGGGTGGTGAATGGGGCCCGAGGCATTGGAGGAGGCTGCAGCTGCTGCTGCCTCCTCCTCCTCCTATTCCAGAACCACCAGCTGACGATATTCTGTCTGTATGGCCTCCAGCTTCCGGCGCCGGGCCTTTCAGCCAACTCCTTTCTCTCAGGTTTCCCCTTGGAAGTAGTAGCTATATATGAAGAAGAAAAAACAAGACTATTGTAAAATATAGTCTTTGCAAAGCAGAAAGACAAATTATTTCTACACATAGTGTCACGGTATCACTAGCAAGCACAGTACATAACATTTGTGGCATGTATCTATCCTCCCACTTTCTTGGACTTTAACATTTGTGGGAGTTTCAGGCATTCAACCAACCATGCATCTGATTCCTATCAGCCACCCATGCATGCTGCATGCATCCCACAAATCCTTCTCTGCCAGTCATAAATATTATATCTCTCCCGTCCTTCTTCCTTCCACTCTTCTTTCCCTTTTCGTTCAACCCATCCATCAAGGTCATCTGATCTGCATTTTTAGTCTTCTCCATAAAACTTTCACAGCTGAGTTGAAATCAGATAGAAGAGGCCATTGGTTATTCAACACTCCAGCCACTAATGCTTTTACTAATGCTAAGTAAAGGGTGTCTTTAACCGTTCACAACAACTTCTTACTTAGTAAGTCTCAACTGTACAGTATTATACAGTACACCCTTGCAGTGAGTGTAAGGTCAATAAGTAAGGATTAGGAATTTAACTTACCACCGCCTGCCACTGCTGCTGGCTCACCCCCTGCAGCTCCTCCTGCAACTGCCGCATCCTCTCTTCCATCAGCAGCCGCGTCGCCTTCGCCGCTGGCCCCGGCACTGGTTGTTGGTAGTGCGCCTTGAAAAAACATTACACATTTTTTAGGTGTCATATCCACCTCCCCCTATTTTTGACTAGCAAGATTGAAAAATTAGTTAATAGTAATTCATACATATACAACATACATCACTGGTACAAATCAGGTAGTAGTAGAGTAGACACTAGTAGTTATATGGTCCCTAGGGTCATTCTAGTCTGTTCTTAGTTAGCCCTAGCCATGCTACCATTTTACCTTTATGTCTTTTATTTTTGCACACGCGTCATTACCTCGCAGCTTGTTGTATAAAGAGTGATGCCTTTGAGCCCAAATGAGCTCATACTGCTACTATCTAAGCGCTGTGTACAAGGTCAAACAAAACAAGCCACTTTGTTATAGAGTTCTGCTGTTAGTCCATATTGCTTATCCAAAATGCTACACTTTTTGGCACGACTGAGAAATGCTTGCAAAATACTAACGCGCACCATTTTTCTCCTAACAGGCAGAAGATTCCCTTCTATGAACCAGAGCTTTGCAGAGCTTATGATGTAACCAGTACTAGCTTCTTCTAAGGTGAGGGGTCCACTGAATTCGCCCAGAGATCTTCATTTATAATTTTATATAAACTATATTCCTACAAAGGGGATGGTGGTGCTTCCACCACTGTTCAGTTATCATGATTTTGCATTTTTATTTTCTTCGTTCTATGGACTTGTAGTTGTTGTAAGTGTAACTAAGAGTAACAATGTTTATAGTTTTAATCTTATGCATTTTGCTGTTGGTGCTGCATTATAGAACAACGTACAGAGCTTGTCAGTTGTAAATAAACGTTTTTAACTTACATAGACTCGGTGGTATTTGGTGTGGATGGAAGGGTGTAGAAACTGTGCATGTGCATTGCTTCCACGACTGAGAGGTCGGGACTGTTATGTTCTGGCTTGTCTACTCATTGGGTATCTTGAGGGGGTTTGGAGAGCTAATATTAATGAAACACTATTATAACTAGTCAGGGAGGGGATTGTGGTGGGTTCTGTTCTGATTGAGGTGTGAGGAAGGTTCAACCTCCCATCACCAACATCCTATTTTCTTGTGCAAAGTTCTGGATGTGGAAAATCCCTACAACAGTAGTAGTATGTCCTATCCTATCAAAATAGTAAAATCTGGTTGGGCACTTTGTTGGTGGGAATTGTCGAAATACATCAAGATTAATAAAGCCTCAAAGATTAAGAAGAATAGAAGTAGTACAAGAGGACAACCCAAAGGACTGGACTCAATGGCTAGAGCTACTGGTGAATCTGAGTGTTATTTAAAACCTTTTAAATAAAGAGTGATCAACTGGGCATGCTTAGCTACAGACAGACTAATAGTAGTAGTACAGAGAGTCATAGCAGAGGCAGTTAGAGGCAGGGATAACAAGAATTTAGAAACAGGTAGTCCAGATTGAAGGATAATTGTTGGTAAAAAATAGCATTAGGAAATGGAAACAATGAGGCAAGATGGCGTCTGCGCGAGCTTTCGTGCCGGCTGCTTGAGCCGATCCTCCTCTGCCTCGCAGCTCTATATTATGCTGTGTGTCTTTCGTGGTTTATGAGAGCGGACTATCTCTCTGTGAGAAAAAACACTTTCTTCTAAGAAGAACTATCGCTTTATTTACCTTTCGAATCCTGGTATGCTGAGAGTTTGCAAAACGCCGATATCCGTTAAGTGCTGATGCTGGAGGCGGTTGCCGATGTAGCCGCACTGTGGAGGCTGCGAAGAGCGTGGTGGGCGGTGACCAGCACAGGTGTACCGGCTTGGCTTCGCGGCGAGTACTCTGCCAGTATAGAGACGGATTTGCCGAAGAAAGGTGGAATGGCTCCAAAACAAGCGCGGAAGGGTCGTGGACAGGAGCTAAAGACTTCTATCCCTGCAACTAAAAAAGGTGAGAGAGATTCCAGCGTTCATCCACCGTCAGGGAAAGTTGAACAAACTATAATGACATTGTTTTCTAACACCGAGCAAAAACACCAAGGGATTTCGGCTAATGAGTTTCAATCGGCTAATACTTGCTCTACGCCTCCGTCTGATGTTTCTGCCGCAGACGAAATTTTGAAAGAGGCGGGAGAGGAAAATGCATTAAAAACCGCGACTTGTAATGAAAACAGTGAAAAAGAACTTAGATGTTTATCACCTTCCGTGGCTTTAACTGTGAGTGACAATTTAATCTCTGAAGAGCCTGCCAGGCTTATGCCTTCAGAGGTTGAATCCGGAGATTTTTATTCTGTCTCAGAGAACTCAGCCTCCTCGTGTGAGGATTTGGCGGCACAATATACGAGACAGATGTCTATTGAGGGGGAACCTGACTCCTTTGAAGACGAGGTGAATGCTAGCGGCGAGCTTGGGGAAGAGGATACCCCCATTACTGTAAGAGGCCGCGATACATCTCTGGCTGTCGGTGCTGCTGATTCTCAGGAAAGCCAAATGGCGGATATTACTCTTACTACAATATATCAAACTATCTTGAGTCACATGGATAAAACTGCACTAGACAGTCAGAAGATTCAAAATTCTTGTTGGAAGCTACAGGGTTCGATTAGACGGCTTGTAAAAGCACAATCAGATTTTGGAGAGCGATTTACAGAAGTCGAAACACGCATATCCAATATTGAGGATGATATGTCCAAGCAAAAAAAAGCTACTGAGATCTTGAGTAGTAACAGAGATGATGTGCTCTGGCGAATGGCCGATATGGAAAATCGATCTCGACGTAATAACTTAAGAGTAATGCAGATTTCCGAAGGCGACGAAGGTCAAGATCCACGGAAGTTTGTAGTGGACCTTTTCCAGAAAGCTTTTCCAGGCCTAAGTAAATGGGATTGGGACCGAGAAATTGAAAGGGCTCACAGATTCCCTTTCAATATTCAGTCTCGTCCCGGGCAAAACACAAGTTCTAGACCGAGGCCTATTCTTGTCGCCTTCAATAGTTTCCGAGCCAGAGAAGATGTCTACCTGCAAACTCGGCCAAATAGCAAATCTATGGCGGAAGGCTTTACTTTTTTCACGGTACCCGATTACTCTAAATACACTATGGATATTCGATGGCAATTACGACAATTGGTGGATGTATTTCAAAAACAAGGCGCACAGGCTTCCATCATGAACCCCGCAAAACTCAAAGTGACTTATAAAGAAAAATCGAGATTTTTTACTAATGTTGCCCTAGCTAAAGAGTATTTGCATTCTTTGAAGGACCTGTAAATTGAATCTTTTTTTTTCTTTTTCTTCTATTGATAACAAGAAATACTCTTATAATAATTCATAACCCATGGATGTGATAGCTCATTGTATAATTATGCCTAGTTAGGTCTTGGGGGTCATCCTAGGATTAGGATTAGGAATGAGGGCAAAGATTTGATTTAGATAAGAGTTTCGTGGACATATAGCAGGAAGGGGTTTTTCCCAAGATTTGGGTTTCTTTTCTTTTTCAACAGAGTAGATAGAGCTGTTGGGTTGACAGAGGGGCTGACGCTCATTCCCATCCTCAGGACTGTGTCCTAAAGCCTCGATTAAGGGAGGGGTCACTGGGGTTGGGGAGGGGAAGAGGGGGGGGGGCAGGGGAAGGTGGTGCTGGTGGTGGGTTGGGAATAAGGGGAGGAAAAAAAAAAATCCTTGACGGTTCCAAATGACAGTTGTGAAACGGATATTCTTGAACGATGTATGTATGTTATGAGCTCATCTTTGTATAATCTTCAGTTTGGTTGGAACAATATTGTATTGTGGATATTGATTTTTATATTGATTTTGAGAATAATGCTTAAATGTCTCGAAGTGTAAAAATCTGTTCCTTTAATGTATCAGGGCTAAATTCCAGTAATAAAAGACGGAGAATAGCCGCAGAAATCCGTTTTATCCAACCTGATATTCTCTGTTTGCAGGAAACACATCTTTCTTGGGATAATAGGTTTCTAATAGCTGATTTAGGCTATACGTTGATTGTAGCTTCTCAACAAGTTAACAATACTAGAGGGGTTATGATTTTATCAAGACCTGGATATTGTACAGCGGGTCGCAAATTAGCTGATAAATGGGGCAGATGGGTGATTGCGGAGCTCACAGTACGGAATAGGATCTTCACAATCTGTTCAATATACGGCTCTAATATGGACGAGGCTGAAGTTTTAGATTCACTAAATATGGAGCTTGCTAATTGGAGAGCTCCGTTAATCTTATGTGGAGATCTGAATATTAACTTAAGTACTACGGAACTAATGAGAGGTTTAGCATACTACCAGGGACGGAAACCACGGGTCTTTAAAGCCCTATATAATCTAGTCGATGATCACGGCTTGGTGGATATTTGGAGTAAAAAATACCCCTCTCTTCCAGGATACACGTATTATTCCGCACCACATAGAAAACTTGTCCGATTAGATTATTTTTTTATATCTTCAACTATTCATACACAGACAAGGATACAGACTTTTCCCAGAGTCACTTCGGATCACTCTCCCCTTATGATTGAGTGTTCAATGTTGGCCGAGATAAAAAGTTTTTCATTTGATAGGAAGCTGTGTCTTGATGCACAATATAGAAATTATATAACGGAATGGATGACAGAATTTTTTAGTATTAATTTAGGATCGGCTAATATTGCGATAGTTTGGGATACATTTAAGGCCTGCTTTAGAGGAGAAACGATAAAATTTGGATTATTCCATCAAAATAAATTGCGATCACAAATGAGGGTGTTCTATCAGCAATTAGAGGCAGCGGAAGTTGGTCTTGCTAAAGCCTTGAAAAAAAAGATAATTTAACTCAAATATCGCTGATGGAAGAAAAAATTACACAATGTAAAGTGACCATCACAGGAGTATGGGCCGAAGAGATTGCGCGTAAATATTTGGTAAATAGAAGACATATTTACGAATACGGCGAATCCATTGGCCGCTCTCTAGCCCTGAGATTAAAAATGAAGTCTACCTCTTGGGTGATTTCAAAGGTACGGGACCAATTTGGGGTGGCTTGGGAAGCTCCCTCGGAAATTCTAGAAGTATTTCGTCAATTTTATGCGGAACTTTACACTCGGCAATCAAACTCTACTACGGCTCAGATTCCCGAAGCTGCCGTGCTAAATCAACTAAACAAAGTGGAAGCAGATACTTTAGATAGTCCCTTTACTATGGAGGAACTAGAGGAGGCGATTAGGCAAATACCCAATGGGAAGGCAGCTGGCCCTGACTTTATTCCTGGGGAAGTATATAAATGCTTCTTCGAGCCATTAAAGAATGTATTGTTAGCTACGTTCAGGATGGCACAAACGGGAATAGCACCAGCTACATGGAATGACGCTTCCATAGTCATTTTCAGTAAAAAAGGGAAACCTCCTGAATTACCTGGATCATATCGTCCAATCTCCTTACTTAATTGTGACAGCAAGCTATATTCCAAAATGTTAGCCAATCGTATATCCAAAGTTATATCTTCATTAGTAACTTTAAATCAGCATGGTTTTATACCAAAAAGAGGAACGGTTTCCCATATTAATAAAGTTATTACTTTATTCGATTTTGCAGATGTCAAAAAAAGGAACTTAGCCTTGATACTCCTTGATGCTGAAAAAGCTTTTGATCGCGTGGAGTGGGTTTATCTATGGGAAGTGATGAGAAGGATGGGTTTTGGGAAAGCTTTTTTAACGGCAATTCAGGTATTATACAACGCACCAACTGCCAGAATCACAGCTATGGGTCTAAAATCAGAAAAGATCAATATTACTAGAGGAACGAGACAAGGGTGTCCCTGTTCTCCCTTACTCTTCGCTCTATATATTCATCCTTTTATTATAAACTTACAGAATTCTCCACGCATCAAACCTTTTTCAGTTACAGGTATTTTATATACAGTATTTGCATATGCAGATGATATCGCTATAGTGACCACTGATCCTAGGGAGGCTATGGCGGAGATTGAATTACTGGCTAAAAATTTCGGAATGATGTCTGGGTATAAATTAAATGCGGAAAAAACCCAAATTCTTTGTACAAAGAACATACAATTTAATGATTCTCGGGTTACAAACGAAGTAACCTACCTAGGCATTCGGATCAAAACTCAAATGCAAGAGATAGTTGAAAATAACTGGGAGGTCACTATAGCTCAAATCAAATATTCACTAGACAGATGGAGTAGACTTCAATTATCAATAATCGGTAGGGGGAATATAATCAAGATGAATGTTTTAGCCAAGATTTTGTATTTATTTCGAAGTATACCCTTGGAATTTTGATTTAAAAATATACAGCAATTACAAAATATGTGTGGGAAATTCATGTGGGCTCCTGGTAAACCTCGTAGAGCCATGAAATGGCTTACATTACCGGAAGAAAGAGGAGGTCGTGGTTTACCTGATTTTCTTTCTTATTATTATATCTGTTTTTTACAGAAAATGAGCTATATATTGACAGGGGAACCTCCAAAAAATGAGGCGGATGCTCCGTCTATCTTTTTTCTACTTTTAGGAGAACAGGCAAAAGGATGTTTATTAAAAGAATTAGAGGGCAACTACTACAAACACAGACGATTTAAGGTACTTGCCGCTGCATTTAAGGTGTGGAGAAATGTCAAAAAAATGATTAAATTAGGTAAAATTACATATTACACCCCTTTTGATGCCTACAAAATACTTCCCTCGGTATTCTGGGATGATAACGCTAAGATATGGATCAGAAAAGGGATTTCAAGAATTGGTGACTTATATGATAAAAACGCTGTATTTGTAACGTATGCAGAATTATCGGATAAATATCAGCTTTCACAGGCGTTTTTTTTCAAATATCTTCAAGTCCGTGATTTTTGTTTGAAAAATCAGATTGGTATTCTCCCTAATGACTTAATTGAGGGCATCCGTCTTCAAAAAAGGATTGGTCCACTGTATGCGATCTTAATTGAATATAGAAACGATGACATTCAAAAATACAATCAGTATTGGATCAACCAACTGGGAGACCCTCAAATTGACATAGGGGAATCTTTATGTCTTGCAAAAAAAATCTGTCTGGCAGCTAATCTAAAAGCTCAAGTCTATAAAACTATTTTTAGGTTATATTACACTCCTAAGCGTATGGCAAATTGGGGAGATAAATACGATGGTAAATGTTTTCGGTGTGGAGAACAGGAAGCCGATATGTCACATATCTTTTATAATTGTACAAAACGGTCGCATTTTATTGCTGAGGTTGAAAGATTTATATCATTGGTATTAGCTTATCCTTTAAAGATTTCCCCGTCACTTATGATACTGGGAAGGTGTCAAAAAATATATAGTCATCAGGTCTTGAAAGAACATGGTTATTTTCTATTTCTAGCAATGACGGTTGCCCGGTTATGTATCGCAACAGAATGGTTATCACCTGAGCCCCCTACTTTTGAATTTTGGAGAGCTAAGTTGTATCGTATGTATGAAATTGAAATGCATCTGTATGCCCTAAAAGGAACTAGGAAGAAACGTTTAGGAATGTCAATATGGGGAGCCCTTATGAATTTTCTCTCGGATAGCATAGATACATCGTAATATCTGTGGTTTGTTTTTTGTCATTGTTAGACCTGGCACCTTGGCGTGAGTTTCCCTTCCACTTTTTGATGGTGTGCCTCGATTGTTTTGCTGGTGTTGTCCGCTCAGGGCACTGCGCCACGGCTAATCCGTGCCGCAGTGCAAGTGCTCCCTAGGTAAAGTGTACCTGTAATTGATGTCCACGATTGGTTTATTGGATTCACTGTCAGTCCCCAGTAAAGTGCACCAGGGGTGCCAGGGCTCGTGAATGCCAATGCCGCTGGTGGGCTTGCAGCGCTGGTTGCGCCACCCACAGAAGCGGCCTTGTAAAAGGTGTCTAGGGTCTGCCACCGCAGACCCTGTGCGCGGTCCGGGACCGTCGCGCTGACTGCGCAAGTGCCCCCACTTGCCAGTCCCTAAACCTTCCCTTACCTACATATTAGCCACCCCTCTGGTAGGCCCAAGGGCAGGGTGCATTGTAGGCATAAGGTAAGACATGCCCTGGTGTGTGTGGCATGTCTTAGTAGTGAATTACAGCCCTTGTCGTTTTTCACTATTGAAGGCTACCTGCTCTCCATAGGCCAGAATGGGCTGCTGGGATCACGCCAACGCTGTGACCCCAGTGGACTCAGAGAGCATGGTAGAAGTGTCAAGTTTAGGATGCCTGAACTCAGGATGATAAAATACTTCTTGTAGTCAAGTTTATTTTGATATCCTGGGTTTGTAAATACTACTTTTAGAAAGTTAGTATTTACTGACCTGACCATCTCAGTCCGCCTCTGCTGTATGTGTGTGTGTTCTGCCCAGCAACAGTAAGGAGCAGGGTTGGGGAATCCCCAGAGACAGGTTGGCTGCCAGGTGGTGGGTAGAGAGATTACACCTGGATGGGTGGGAGGAGTACACCTTGACTCTTGAACAGACCTGTGCTCTGCCACCACAAAGCCGGCGCCACCCCCTGTGGGGCGGCTGATGTCTCTGCCCTGCTGCTGAAAGGAAAGAGCAGAGTCACCATAACAAAGTGCTCCAGAACTGGACTGAGCCAGGCCTAGGCCCCCTGGCGCTAAAGAACAAAAGAATCATGGTATAAAAGTAGGAGCCTGGCTCCTAAGAAATCAGAATCCTGTTTACCACGAAGGACCTCTGCCCGACTAGAAGGAGAAGAAGACGCCGGAGGAGCTGGCCTGCTGCTTGCCTTGCTGAGAGAGGAGAGGAAGAGACTTACTGAAAAGACTTTGCTACTTTGTGCTTGAACATTCTCCAAGGGCTTGATCTGAGCTTGCCCCCTGAACTGAACCCCAGGAACAGTGGGTTCTTTGTGCTTCTTGCTCGTCCTCCAAATCCGAGCCGTGTGTGCATCCCGCTGGAAAAGAGACTGCGCCCCTCATCGCCCCTCCTAGGGCCGTGACACCCAGAAGCTCGCCTGCCTCAAACCCGTGAGAGCCCCGCTCCGTCCAGAGCCGCTCTCTGTTCCCGGGCCAGGCCGCCTGCATCCCTGTCACCGCCTGCCATTGGAGTGCGCTGAACGCGCTATCACCCCTCCTGCCGGAAGCCGTCCGACGACTGTGATCTACGCCGGGTCATCCAGCTGCACTGACCGTGCCCTGCGACCCCGCTTCGCTATCCCCGGACATCTCAGGCCGCGCCGCCCCCGCTGTGGAGACCCTCCTGCACCGCCGTGCTAAAGGGTCGCTGGCCGCGCCTGCCTACGTGCCCACACCTGCTGATTGAGGACCCAGGAACACTTCCCAAGCTGAGAGTCGCACCGACCTGTGCCGACTCTCCTAATCACGAAAGAAGTTCCAGTATCGGGCTCGGGGCCCGCAACGCCTTATTTCCCCGTTCGCAGGAACCGATCTCTGTGAGTACTGGAACGACACGTAAAGAACCTACGAACTATCCATTTGAAACTACGAACCAAGAACATTTGCCTGCTGTATAACCTGGTGGCCTAGCGAAAACGTTATTGGTCTTGTGATAAGTCTGTTGAGATATATATACCTTATTTTTACATAAAGAATCGTATTTTTATATATATCCAAGTCTGGTGTCCGTTTCTGGGGGGATTGATGTATTTACTGTGTGTACGATTGTAAGTGCTTAACCAACAACGCCTGAGGAATCGCCTTGGCTGCTCACGCCACGCACCTAGAGGGTGAGCAAGGGTCATTCGCGAGGGGTTATCCTGCGCCCTGACGTGGAGGAGAGGGTTCCTGCTTGACACAAGGGCAACCTTGCGCCAACCAGAGATCCCCGACTCTAACATTGTTGGCAGCGGTTGGGATTTCGGATTTGCACTTGTAATTTGCATACAGTGAATTATTAATCACCAGATAGTGAGAGCAGACCAAATAACGCAGCCACAGGTTTGTAATTGTTGAACTTTGTTGAGACATCTGCCATTACTGCAACCATGCCTGGCTCACACTCCGCTGGGAGAGCACTCTCTGTGATTTCTGGAATCGATGAGGTGGATTGGGAGAGACTGGAAGGCTACTCGATGGAGCAATTGAAAGGCTACAGTGTAAAATTCCGAGTCCCCCATGCTGGATTCAAGAGGAGAACCCAGTACGCCAAGGCGCTGAGAGCCTGGAAGGAGTCACGAGACCCACGGAATGCGGGGGACATCGTTCCACCCGACAACCTTGAGGAGCCCAGCAGAGTCCGGTCGCCAGAGGAGCTGGCAGACAGGGCAGCAGACAGGGCACATGCAATGGAGATGGCAAAGTTGGCAGGACAGATGGAAATGGAAAAGCAGAAGTTGGCCCTGGAGGCACAACAACGCCAAATGGATCATGATATCAGATTGAAGGAGTTGGAGCTGAAGGCGAAAAGTTTGGATACCGCTCCTTCTGGTGGCAGCACTCCACCAGCGCAGGTAGAGTCCAAGGTGTACATCCCCAAAGATGTAGTAAAGGAGTATTTTAGAAAGGATGACATAGGGCAGTGGTTTAGAGCCTACGAGGTGGCCATGTCCTCACACCGGGTCCCTGAGAAAGACTGGGGAGCGGGGTTGTGGGGAAGGTTCCTTGCGGAAGGGCGGGACACCCTGTTAGATTTGCCCTTGGAAGTCCAGACCTCATACCCCCATATGAAGGAAGCTTTAATGACCAGGTATGGGTTAACTCCGGAGCTATATAGACAGCGGTTCAGGGAGACGAAGAAGATCCCTGAGAGTACGTATGTGGAATATGTGACCTTTTTCTGCAGAGCGCTGGATGGTTGGGTGAAGGGTAGCAAAGTGAATGATTATCAAGGGCTGCTTGATTTAATTGCATGGGAGCACTTGTCCAGTCAATGTTTTCCTGAGCTACGCCAGCACCTGATAGATAGCAAGCTGTCCAACCCGAGGAAGCTTGCTGAGGAGGCGGACCGCTGGCTCAGCACCAGGGTCCACAAGGGTCAAGTGGGAGACTCCGCCAAAGGTGGGCAGGGTCCCCAGCAGAAGAGTGGGGGGGACAAGGGTAAACAGAAGGGGTTCCAAAAAGGCCCCCAAAGTAATTCCCAAGGGAACCAGCAGAAGGGTTCTCAGCCTCCCCCAACCCCGCAGCAGAACGGGGCCCCGACAGGTAGACCTGTTCCAAAGGGGCCCTTCAATTGTTATAGGTGTGGTGAACCGGGTCACATTGCCTCTGATCCTAAGTGTCGCCTGTTTGGTAAGACCGCACCCACTGGTGCTCCACCCCGGCAAGTAGCTAGTGTTAACTTTGGGGAGGAAGTAGCAGTCCAGGAGGGTGGGGGTCCCGGGCAGATGACCCTAGTCTCGCTAGGAGACAGTGAGATGGTCCCTGTAACCTACCTGCCCTCTAACACTAAGAAATATGGGCAGGTGGTGACCATCAATGGAAGGAAGGTGGAGGCTCTTAGAGATACAGGAGCCAGCGTGACCTCGGTGAGGCAACACCTGGTGTCTCAAGAGCAGATTGTACCCAATGCCTACTGTAGGGTTGTCAATGCTGACAACATAGAGAGTCGTTGTCCAATGGCTCAAGTTCCCTTTGAGTGGGGGGAGGTCTCTGGTACTCTACAAGTCGCTGTGAGAACCGACATGCCTGTAGACTGTCTGCTAGGGAACGACCTGGAGAGTTCCCCTTGGGAAAAGGTGGAGAAGACCACGCATCTGAGGATGGTGGGTCTACCCGACTGGGCGTGCGTGACCACCCGGTCCATGGCAGCCAGTAGGGGTGTTGAGAGGGTCCTGGAGCCTGAGGGAGAGGTCCAGGAACCGGCCTTAGGGAGAAGGCGCAGGAGGCGCGGGAAACCGGCCCCCGAAGTTCCCACGGCCCAGGAGGAAGTAGACCCTGAGGGGGATACTCTGGAGCCTACCGGGGAACAGATTGCCGAACTGGGAGATCTGCCCGAGCTGACCCATTGGCAGCAAGAAGGAGGTCCCTCCAGGGAGGAATTCTGCAGGGAGCAGAAAGAATGCCCTTCTCTCGTGGGTATGCGGCAGCAGGCTGCAGACCAGGCCAATGGTGTTCAGGCCAAAACACACTACGTGTACTGGGAGAGTGACCTCCTGTATTCCGAGCCTAAGGCTGCTGAACCTGGGTCAGCCCGTGTGCTGGTGGTACCCCAGAAGTTCAGAACCTTCCTACTGGGGCTGGCTCATGATGTGCCGTTAGCAGGACATTTGGGGATGGACAAGACCTATGACAGGCTTGTCACCCACTTTTACTGGCCCCAAATGCATAAGAATTCAGATTCCTACTGCAGAACCTGTCAGACTTGCCAGGCAAGTGGTAAGAGCGGAGGGAAGCACAAGGCTCCTCTGCAACCTTTCCCTGTGGTCGGTACGCCATTCCAACGAGTGGGTATTGATATTGTGGGGCCTCTGGATCCCAAGACAGCCCTGGGCAACAGGTTCATCCTGGTCTTGGTGGACCATGCCACCCGGTACCCTGAAGCCATCCCTCTGAGGACAGTGACGGCCCCCGTGGTGGGACGGGCACTGATGGGAATTTTCTCCCGAGTGGGATTCCCTCTAGAGGTGGTGAGCGACAGGGGGACCAATTTCATATCCACATATATGAAATCCCTGTGGAAGGAGTGTGGGGTAACGTACAAGTTCACCACTCCTTACCATCCCCAAGGAAATGGGTTGGTTGAGAGATTCAACCGAACCCTCAAAGGCATGATCATGGGCCTGGACGGTCCAATGAGGCGTAAGTGGGACGTCCTCTTGCCATGCCTGCTCTTCGCTTACCGAGAGGTGCCACAGAAGTCTCTAGGGTTCAGCCCCTTTGAGCTTCTGTATGGTCACCCGGTAAGAGGACCTCTGAGTTTGGTAAAGGAAGGCTGGGAGCAATCTCCCAGGAAACCTCCCCAGAATGTATATAGTTACATGCTGGCCTTCCGAAACCAGACTCGGCGTTTCAGGCAACTTGCTGAGGCAAATCTGGAAGCCAGCCAGGAGGAGATGAAGCGGTGGTACGACCGGAATGCCACTCTGGTAGAGCTTCAACCTGGACAGAAGGTGTGGGTCTTGGCCCCGGTGGAGCCTTGTGCACTTCAGGATAAGTGGACAGGTCCATTTGAGGTTGTGGAGCGCAAAAGTCCTATCACCTACTTGGTGGACATGCAGACTCCCAGGAACCCTTTGAGGGTCCTACATGTTAACCGCCTTAAGCCCCACTTAGAGAGGACCGAAGTGGGCATGCTGCTGGCCACTGATGATGGAATGGAAGAGGAGACCGAGCCTCTTCCTGACCTCTTAGTGGCCTCTGAGAAAGATGGGTCAGTGGATGGAGTTAACCTCTCACCCACCCTGACGCCCGAACAACAGGAAGACTGCCTCCACTTGCTGGGACAATTTTCCGACCGATTCTCCCTGGTTCCTGGTGTCACAGATTGGTGCGTCCATGATGTGGACACAGGAGACAGCTTACCTGTGAAGCACAAGGCTTACAGGGTAACTGACAGGGTCAGAGCTTGCATTAAGGAGGAGGTCTCCAAAATGCTTGCGCTAGGGGTGGTTGAGTCCTCCAGCAGTCCTTGGTCCAGCCCCGTGGTCTTGGTCCCAAAGGCTGCTGCGCCGGGAGCCACACCTGAACTCCGGTTCTGTGTGGACTACAGAGGACTCAATTCAGTAACGAAGACTGACGCGCACCCCATCCCCAGAGCTGATGAGCTCATTGATCGGCTGGGGGCTGCCCGGTTCCTCAGCACGTTTGATTTAACGTCTGGGTACTGGCAGATCGCCTTGACCGATGGGGCCAAAGAGAGGTCAGCATTCTCTACACCAGATGGGCACTTCCAGTTCCGAGTCATGCCATTTGGGATGAAGAATGCCCCTGCCACCTTTCAGAGGTTGGTCAACCAGGTACTGGTTGGGCTGGATGCGTTCAGTGCCGCCTACCTGGATGACATCGCAGTGTTCAGTGCCACCTGGCCTGAACACCTGCGCCACCTCTGGGAAGTGTTGATGGCGCTGCGCCGAGCAGGCCTCACGATCAAGGCAAGCAAGTGCCAGATCGGGCAGGGTTCCGTGGTGTACTTGGGACACCAAGTGGGGAGCGGCAAGGTGGCACCCTTGCAACCCAAAATTGAAACCATCCTGGCTTGGGAACCCCCCAAGACGCAGACCGCAGTGAGGGCCTTCCTGGGGCTCACTGGGTACTACAGGAGGTTTGTCAAGGGCTATGGAACGATCGTTGCCCCCTTGACAGAGCTGACTTCGAAGAAGCAGCCCAGGAACGTGATTTGGACTGACACCTGTCAGAAAGCTTTCGACACCCTGAAGACTGCCATGTGCACGGCGCCCGTGCTCTTGGCCCCTGACTTCTCCAAGGAATTCCTAGTCCAGACAGACGCTTCAGAGCATGGTGTAGGGGCTGTTCTCTCACAGATGACTGAGGAGGGCTGGGACCAACCCGTAGCCTTCATCAGTAGGAGGTTACTTCCACGGGAAAGTAGGTGGAGTGCAATTGAGCGAGAAGCATTTGCTGTGGTCTGGGCGCTGAAGAAGCTAAGACCCTACTTGTTTGGGTCTCACTTCCGGGTTCAGACGGACCACAGGCCCCTCAGATGGTTGATGCAAATGAGGGGTGAGAACCCGAAGCTGTTGAGGTGGTCCATCTCCCTACAGGGTATGGACTTTACGGTGGAACACCGTCCTGGTACAGATCACGCCAACGCTGACGGTCTGTCCAGGTATTTCCGCCTTAGTGACGAGGAACCCCCTGGGCAAGGGTAGTTCTCCCCACATTTCAGCTGGAGGGGACACGTGTTAGACCTGGCACCTTGGCGTGAGTTTCCCTTCCACTTTTTGATGGTGTGCCTCGATTGTTTTGCTGGTGTTGTCCGCTCAGGGCACTGCGCCACGGCTAATCCGTGCCGCAGTGCAAGTGCTCCCTAGGTAAAGTGTACCTGTAATTGATGTCCACGATTGGTTTATTGGATTCACTGTCAGTCCCCAGTAAAGTGCACCAGGGGTGCCAGGGCTCGTGAATGCCAATGCCGCTGGTGGGCTTGCAGCGCTGGTTGCGCCACCCACAGAAGCGGCCTTGTAAAAGGTGTCTAGGGTCTGCCACCGCAGACCCTGTGCGCGGTCCGGGACCGTCGCGCTGACTGCGCAAGTGCCCCCACTTGCCAGTCCCTAAACCTTCCCTTACCTACATATTAGCCACCCCTCTGGTAGGCCCAAGGGCAGGGTGCATTGTAGGCATAAGGTAAGACATGCCCTGGTGTGTGTGGCATGTCTTAGTAGTGAATTACAGCCCTTGTCGTTTTTCACTATTGAAGGCTACCTGCTCTCCATAGGCCAGAATGGGCTGCTGGGATCACGCCAACGCTGTGACCCCAGTGGACTCAGAGAGCATGGTAGAAGTGTCAAGTTTAGGATGCCTGAACTCAGGATGATAAAATACTTCTTGTAGTCAAGTTTATTTTGATATCCTGGGTTTGTAAATACTACTTTTAGAAAGTTAGTATTTACTGACCTGACCATCTCAGTCCGCCTCTGCTGTATGTGTGTGTGTTCTGCCCAGCAACAGTAAGGAGCAGGGTTGGGGAATCCCCAGAGACAGGTTGGCTGCCAGGTGGTGGGTAGAGAGATTACACCTGGATGGGTGGGAGGAGTACACCTTGACTCTTGAACAGACCTGTGCTCTGCCACCACAAAGCCGGCGCCACCCCCTGTGGGGCGGCTGATGTCTCTGCCCTGCTGCTGAAAGGAAAGAGCAGAGTCACCATAACAAAGTGCTCCAGAACTGGACTGAGCCAGGCCTAGGCCCCCTGGCGCTAAAGAACAAAAGAATCATGGTATAAAAGTAGGAGCCTGGCTCCTAAGAAATCAGAATCCTGTTTACCACGAAGGACCTCTGCCCGACTAGAAGGAGAAGAAGACGCCGGAGGAGCTGGCCTGCTGCTTGCCTTGCTGAGAGAGGAGAGGAAGAGACTTACTGAAAAGACTTTGCTACTTTGTGCTTGAACATTCTCCAAGGGCTTGATCTGAGCTTGCCCCCTGAACTGAACCCCAGGAACAGTGGGTTCTTTGTGCTTCTTGCTCGTCCTCCAAATCCGAGCCGTGTGTGCATCCCGCTGGAAAAGAGACTGCGCCCCTCATCGCCCCTCCTAGGGCCGTGACACCCAGAAGCTCGCCTGCCTCAAACCCGTGAGAGCCCCGCTCCGTCCAGAGCCGCTCTCTGTTCCCGGGCCAGGCCGCCTGCATCCCTGTCACCGCCTGCCATTGGAGTGCGCTGAACGCGCTATCACCCCTCCTGCCGGAAGCCGTCCGACGACTGTGATCTACGCCGGGTCATCCAGCTGCACTGACCGTGCCCTGCGACCCCGCTTCGCTATCCCTGGACATCTCAGGCCGCGCCGCCCCCGCTGTGGAGACCCTCCTGCACCGCCGTGCTAAAGGGTCGCTGGCCGCGCCTGCCTACGTGCCCACACCTGCTGATTGAGGACCCAGGAACACTTCCCAAGCTGAGAGTCGCACCGACCTGTGCCGACTCTCCTAATCACGAAAGAAGTTCCAGTATCGGGCTCGGGGCCCGCAACGCCTTATTTCCCCGTTCGCAGGAACCGATCTCTGTGAGTACTGGAACGACACGTAAAGAACCTACGAACTATCCATTTGAAACTACGAACCAAGAACATTTGCCTGCTGTATAACCTGGTGGCCTAGCGAAAACGTTATTGGTCTTGTGATAAGTCTGTTGAGATATATATACCTTATTTTTACATAAAGAATCGTATTTTTATATATATCCAAGTCTGGTGTCCGTTTCTGGGGGGATTGATGTATTTACTGTGTGTACGATTGTAAGTGCTTAACCAACAACGCCTGAGGAATCGCCTTGGCTGCTCACGCCACGCACCTAGAGGGTGAGCAAGGGTCATTCGCGAGGGGTTATCCTGCGCCCTGACGTGGAGGAGAGGGTTCCTGCTTGACACAAGGGCAACCTTGCGCCAACCAGAGATCCCCGACTCTAACAGTCATCTTCTTCGCTTTTTGTTGTTATTTGAAGTCATATATGTATATAAAAGTGGAACTGTCTAGGAAACAATAAAAACATTAAAAAAAAAAAAAAAAAAAAAGGAAATGGAAACAATAGTTCGGAAAAAAAATACGGTGCAGTAAAATTTAGTGAATAAGAATTATTAATATTAAAAACAGGAAGACTTACTGGGGACAGCAGAAGAGCCCTTGTTCTGGTCCTCCTGTCCGACAGGAACTGTTCCTGTCAACTCTGCCCCCGTCTTCTTGCCCATGGGTGCTGATCATGAAAGATATAAGAAAGAAAGAGACAAACATTGATGATTGGTGTGAAACAAATAAAATATTTTTCTAAGACTGTCCAAAAAAATTTGTATAAACAACAATTGCAATAAAATTGACCCATCTAAACTGGTCGACAGGTAGTATCTGGGGATTCGCGGACCGAGTAGTTTTATCTACACTAATGCAGTGTTCCATTCTGATTCCAGGATACTAACTAAGCCTAAGTAGTACGTACCACCTGACCTAGCCCACATATTCCAGGCATGCCAATTGTACATTAAGTAAGCATTTCCACTTCTTTTAGTCCTCAAAAATGCATAAATGGAGGACATATGCCTGCATTTTTGCATACACCAAATTGTTGGTTGGTTGATGCTGATGTTCTGCTAGTGCTAAGCCTATTACCACTCACTCAACAAACTACAACAGTTTCTACTAAGGACTGAGGTAAGCACTAGCAGCACTCAGCAGCACGTGACGTAACAGAGGGGGCGTCACGCGTCGCAGATCACTAAAAAATTATAAACCTATAATAAGTAACTAAACCTGAGTCATCATTTTACGTTGACACTGTCTATTCCCACTATCTACACCCTTTTTTCCAATCACCTTATGATGGGCACTTTAAGGGAGTTTGGAACACCAGTGAAAAAGCTTTCCCTACATTTGCCCCCAGTAGATATTATGACACTTATGGCCGACATGAGCACTATTGACACGGAATTTCTGCAGGGGTTGATATCCCTTTTTCTGCTGGTGTCCAAACTAACACAAAAGATCTCGAAGCAGCTATTGACCCTGACAGGGATCCCCTTCAAACCAATCTGAGTCCCCATGCACAGCAGCATTGCTTTCAGCTTACTTCAGTTCACCAGGCTACTAACCATCTTTTATTACCTTCTTCACACAGTTTGACCCAGGTTACTCCTAATTTTTCCAACTTACCTATATTACAAGATTCAGCTATTACTATTCCTTCCCTCAGGATTATAAACTGGAATGTAGCTGGCCTCGCCAGCAAATTAGATCTCCCTCATTGGAATCCCTTAATAATGTCCTACAGAATCTGCATCTTTCAGGAGACCTGGGCCACAGAGCCGCACCATATGGTTGGTTATACCACCTTTTTCATACCGGCCACCCCACCACTGACAGGAAAAGGACGTCCTTCGGGTGGCCTGCTGATTTGGGTTAGTATTTCCCTCGGGTGTACCATTAGGCAGGCCCACATTGTCTCCCTACTAAGGCTTACCCTCAAGGGAGCCCAGGGAAGGAAGTCTCTTGACATATTTAACATCTATGCAAGGGGCCTTAATGGAGGAGCCTTATCTCCTGCACTTGTACTTCTTGAGGGCGAACTACGCAAGTGCCATCATGCATCTCACGTCCTGGTAGCAGGAGATTTCAACTGCTCCTTCGAGCCCCTTGCCTCAGTAGATCTTCCTGATTTACTTGAGGATGACGCCAAACGAGGCATCCCGATATTAACATTGCCTCCTATCAAGAGATGGACCAAATCTGTTGTTTTCTTGAACACCATGTCTCTGGAGTTTGGTTTAAGGGCGGCTAATGGCAGAACTCCTTCTGACCTCCAGGGCGCACACACCTATAATAGGCCTAATCACACCTCAAGGATCGATTATATATTTCTCGATCTTAAGCTCTGGACGTACATGGTGGACATGGAAATAATTCCCTCTTATGACAGCGATCACAACCAGCTATCTCTTTGTATCAAATCACTATGGGTGGATTCACACGGGTCCTTGTTTCCACCAGTAGCTAGTCCTTTCCAAGCTTCCAAGGTTTATCCTGCTAACTGTGAGAGGCGCCTTAAATGGCGCAAAGTTATGCTGGATGATGGTAAAGTTGAATCAATAAGGTTAATCCTACATGCCACACAAGTCGAGCTGACCTCATTAAATATCCATCAGCTTGCCCCTGATAGGGCTTCATCTGTCTTCCAAGACACCATCCTAAAACTGGGAAACCTATTTCGCGTATATAACAAAGGTGGCCCATCGAATGGAGGGCTTAAGCCCACCCCTAAGGATGGTTGGTACACGCAAAGTTGCAGGATTATGAAATCCGCTCTAATAGTGGCTCTAAAAAGCGGGAATGCATCCACGATCCAGAAAGCTAGGAAAGACTATAAGTCTTCTGTCTCCATTGCCAAAAAGTCTTGGGAGGAACAGTTTTGGCAGACTTTAAGGGAGGCTTCCCTTAAGAGCAACCCTGGTGCCTTTTGGGACACAATTAGATCTAAGAACAGACCAGCCCACGAACTTCTGACATGCAACATCACTGGTATAGCATGGTATGAGCACTTCCTCAAATTATATTTCTCCGGTTCCGAGAATGTGGAGAAGTTCTCCCCTGAGGGGACGTCTCCCCTCGTGGACGCCCTGAACATCGACCCCTTCTCTGACGGGTAGGTGTTCCGTGCTATCCAGTCCATTGTCCCGCAGAAAGCAGTCGGTCCGAACGGTATCCCCGGTGATGTCCTTAAACTTGATCCATCCAGCTGGGGGAAGCTCCTTTCCACCCTAATCAATGCCATCACTAATGGCGCTCCGGTCCCTGAATCTTGGAAGGGGGCCGAGGTCATTCCCATTTTTAAAAAGGGTGCTCGAGACAATCCAGCTAATTATCGCCCAATTAGCCTGATCGACTCATCCCAGAAGGTCATCGGGAAATTGATTCTGGAGAGGATGCTAACCTGGGCGAATGACAACAATATCCTCTCAGATTATCAAGCAGGCTTTAGGGTTGGGACAGGCACTATAGAACAGGTCTTTAGATTGTTCCTCATCTATTGGAAGGTCGTCCTTCTCGGAAAGGGCAGTCTCTATCTTGCCTTCATAGACCTAAAAACAGCATTTGACCTCGTCCCCCGCGACACCCTTTGGCGCGTCCTGGCCAATATGAACATCCCTTCCTACTTGTTGGCCCTGCTAATTAAACTACATGACGGTAATTATGCCCAAGTACGTTGGGGTCCACAGGGCCAGAAAACTGAGAGAATTCCAGTAAACAGGGGCATCCGCCAGGGATGTGTCCTTGCTCCCACCCTCTTTTCACTTTACGTGAATGGAGTAGTGGACCATCTGCTGAAAGTTCCTGCTGATGCACCATCCCTGGCGGGCGAACGTGTTCCAACTCTCCTGTTTGCTGATGATACTCTCCTTTTGTCCAAAGCACCCATGGGCTTGCAAACTCTTCTCGAATGTTTTCAATCCTTCTGCAATGACAGAGGTCTCATTATTAACACCACTAAAACGAAATACCTAATCTTGAATCCCCCGAAAAAATTAGGCCGGCCTCCAGTCTTGAACGCAGTTTCTCTTGAAAGGGTTAAAGAGTTCGACTATTTAGGCATCCGCATTACAGACACTATGCGTTGGACATCTCATCTACAAAAGATGCTTCTAACCCACAAGAGGGTTACTGGTGCCCTTCTTAGAGAACATCGTTCCTCTACATCTAGGCCAATAGCCCCAGCACTGGACATATACAAAGCAAAGGGTGTGAGTTCGGCACTTTACGGTGCCGAATTATGGGGCTCAAACAATATTGAGGAACTTGCCAAATCCGATTCCAGTTTCTATAAGGCACTGATGGCACTCCCGCAGAGCACACCTACAGTGCCCTTATTATCGGATTTAGGGTGCCACGCGTTGAAAGATTTGGCTAAAGTACGCCCCTTACTACTCTGGGCTAGGCTCTGGCGAACTCCCGAGTTAGCCAAGTATGCGGAGGGTTTATCCGAAATACTGTCTAAGCCTTGTTGGAACAAGATCAAATGGCTGAAAGACGTAAAGACCCTGCTCTATGATCTCGGCCTTAAAGACGCCTGGGTAAACAGAACTTCGCCCCCGAAAGCTGAGCTGAAGAAACTCTACTGGAGTTGGGTTATAGGTAAAAGGAATTCCAGCTCCCAATTCGGTAGATGTACCACCGAGTTTCTTCTGCTCAAAGATGTAGTTCGCTTTGAGCCTTATCTCGATACTATCCAGAAATCATATGATCGAGCCCTCTACTTTAAATTCAGGGTCGGTTCTCTTCCGGTGCGCGAGCTGACCGCTCGCTGGAAACCTCCCTTCCAAACTTCGTCTCTTTGTCCTTTTTGTGGAACCAAAGTTGAATCTATTGCACACGTGCTTTTTGCATGCCCAGAATATAAAATCCCAAGATCTTATTGGCTTAAACCTCTATGCAGAAGCCTGGGCACACGCGACCACCGCACAGCGCTGCGCATCCTCAAATCAGACACGCGATCTCTGTACGTTTGCGCTCTATCGAAATTCCTGAGGTGGTCCTGGCTCCTAAGGACTAAAGCCCTTGTAGCCCTTGACTAAGTAGTTTGACTAAGTAGTCTGTTTGCCTGCACACCTATTTTATATTGTCCTATTTATAATGTTTACATGTCTTTTTAATCTCTTGTATATCTCGGGAATATGTTGATATTATATTCACATGATTCGTTCTTTGGTATCACTCGCTTGTTTATTTTATATTTTTAAGATATCTTTTATCGAAATAAAGCTTATTTCATTCAACTCATTCATTCAACTAAACCTGAGTATCAATCCGACCCTATCTCTTAGTGACAGGACAAAGGAAGGACTAGAGTCACTCTAGCATTACCTTACTTAAGTTTTCTAAAATAAACTCATACATAATTGCGCAAAACGAGCGCAAACGCAAAGTTGCAAATAACAAGATTAGTATTAAGATATCGGACCACCAGTGTGTCAGCTGGTTCTGGCTGCGCCGGACACTAGAGCAGCCAAACACTGCCCGGCGCACCTTTCCCCACCGCTGCCGATGCTCCCGGAGCCCGTACCCGGACCCAGACCTGTCGCCTGCTGCAGGGGTTAAGGGGAGGTGGCGCTGCACATAAAAGTAAAGTGCGGCCAACTCCACCTCCCCAAATAAGGCCCGTGCCTGCACCCCTTGTGGGTGCCGCCTTCCACAAGGAAGGAGGTCATGGCTCTGGCTGCGATGCACCCTGTGGCCCTTTGCCAGGGTTCTGGGGTAGGCGGGGGGTGGAAAAGAAAAGGTAATAATTTAAAAAGTAAGTAAAAGAAATGAAAATAGCAGGTAATAGAAAAAGAGTGAAAAAGTAGTTAAAAAACACACAAAAAGTAGACAAAACAAAAAATATAGAATCAGGAAAATAGAGAGAGAGATAATAAACAAAAAAGATTTTTACAAAGTTATCAGAAACAAAGGATGGAAAAGATAGAGGGAGGATTGAAAAGCAGGTCCCAGAACCATAGCATATAGTGAAAAACAGGATGGCCGCGCCCATTGCGACCGCATGGGCAAGTTTGCAAGATATTTTCCCCCCGAGCATGCAACTAGCGTCGCGAACATGTAATAGGCATTCCCGAACAGGAAATACCTATTGCGAACAGGCGCGAGCATGCATTGCACGACCCAGAACAGGAAATAGCATCTCGAGTGGGCGGGACAAGTAAAAACAAGATGACTGCGCCCATTAGTGACCGTCTGGGCAAGTTGGCCACACATTTCCAACGTTTTCGCGAAGATTTGCGTAACGCGATTACGCAATTTCCGCCCACCCTTATTGCTTAGCCATAACATGTACATGTTACACTTTTTGGCATGACTGAGAAATGCTTGCATTATACTATCTAACGCGCACCATTTTTCTCATAACAGGCGGAATATTGCCTTCTAAGAACTAGAGATTTGCAGAGCTTATGATGCATGTAATCAGTACTTCTACGTTCTACGGTGAGGGGTCTCCCAGAATTCGCACAGATTTTTTGTCTTCTAGTTCTATCATGCACTTGTAACAATGTTTATTGTTTTCATCTTATGCATTTTGCTGTTGGAGCTGACTGTAGTACACTGACTTTTATAGAACAACGTACATAGCTTATTAGTTGAAAATAAATCTTTTGAAGTTACACATAGAATCTGTGGTATTTGGTGTGGTGGTGGACTTACACGAGTGAGTGAGCGAAAGTGTGTTATGTTCTGGGTTGTGTAATCATTGGGTATCATCGGGTGGGGGTTTGGGGACCTAATGAAACACTATAGCTAGTCGATCAGGGGATTGTGGGTTCTGACTGAGGTGTGAGGAAGGTCCATTCTCCCATCACCAATATCCTATTTTCTTGTGCATAGTTCTGTATGTGGCTGTACAGAACCCCCACAACAGTAGTAGTGTGTACTATAAATAGTCAAATACCTGGTCGGGCATTTTGTTGGTGGTAATTGTCAAAGCCTCAAGATTAAGAAGACTAGAAGAGGACAACCCAAAGTACTGGACTCAGTGGTTAGAACTATTGGTCAATCTGAGTTTTATTCAAAACCTTAAATAAAGAGTGGCCAACTGGGTAAGCTTAGCTACAGACAGACTAATAGTAGTAGTACAGAGAGTCATAGCAGAGGAATTTAGAAACAGATAGTCAAGAAGATCAAAGAAGCTTGTCCCACCGACTCGGACCCTAACTTCTTACCCCGAGTGCTGCTCATGTAAGATATAATAAAGAAAGAGACAAACATTAATGATTGCTGTGATTGTGAAACAAATAAATTATTTTAAAAAACGCTCAAAAAATATTTTAGGAAACAACAATTGCAATAAATTTGGCCTATCTTATCAGATCGACTACTGGCTTGCAGGAATCACGGACCGTCTACTTATTTATGAACACTAATCCAGTGTTCCATTCTGATTCCAGAATATTAACTAGGCCTAAGTACCACCTGACCTAGCCCACCTATTCCAGACAGGCCAATTGTTCACTAAGTCTCAATTTCCATTTCTTTTAGCCCTCAAAAATGCTTACATGAGATGGAGGACACATGCACATGCATTAATTTGCGCATACACCAAATTGTTGGTTGGTTGCATCTGATGTTCTGCTACTGACTGACACTGCTAAGCCTACCACTCACTAAACAAACTACAAAAGGTTCTACTAAGGACTGGGGTAAGCAGCACTCAGTGACAGAGGATGCGTCATGCAAACCACAAAAAAATTACCAACTAATACTAACTAAACCTAGTATCAATCCATCCACCACAATTTGACAGGAGGACAAAGGAAGGACTCTTACATAGTAATCAGCCCAAGCAAATGCAAAGTTGCAAACAAGTAAGAGTAGTGCCGAGCACCTGTGTCCTACAATCACAGAAGATTTTGAAACTTAATTTAAATGCAATGTAAGCAGCAGTATTCTTGTTATTCGCAAAAAAATTATACACAATACTTATATTACTATATATTAGCTACTCACTAAGCCCCACAACCTCGACACTTAGCAGGTCCAACAGGTCCTGCTCCCAGTCCAGGATGTCTGACCACCGGTGGGCCAGCTGGTTATGGGTGTGCCGGATCCCTAAACAGCGAAACACTGCCTGGCACACCTCCGCCCACTGGCGGTGACGCTCCTGGCTAAGGTACCCGGAACCTGGCCTGCCGCCTGCCGCCTGCTACCAAGGTCAAAGGGAAGTGGCGCTGCACAAAAAAAACAAGGGCGGCCACCTCCGCCTTGCAAAAAAGCTGCCGGGCCTGCACCCCTGCAGGGCGCAGTCTGCCGCAAGGCAGGCAGCTCTTGGGTGCTGGCTCCTTGCCCTTGGAGCCGCTAATGCTGCTGCTACCCTTCGCCATGGTACTGGGGTGTGTGGGAGGCGGAAAAGAAAAGTTAGAAGGAAAAAATAAAGTTAGGGGCAGAATTAGGATCTTTTTTTTATTTTTATTTTAAATTTTTTATTGAGCAAAATTCAAACACAAAAGGTTCAGCAATACATATTCAATCAAGAAAGCCTAGTATGCAATCAAGTACAAAATGCAAAGAAACAAGAAAAAAAAAAATACATCAATTAAGTCGAGGGGGGTAAGTCATTAAACCTCTGATTTGAATACCATTTGGAAATAGGAGCCCAAATCTGGGCCCCAAGAAGCCTGGATTTTTTACCTCTGGAGCTATATATTGAAAGCTCCTGTTTATATGTTGCCAAAAAGCGCTGAGCCAGATCTGAAAGGTGGGTGGTTCAGAGTCCTTCCACCGTGCAGCAAGAATAATACGGAAAATAGCAGTGCCCAAGAAAAGTATCCGTTGTTCTTCAGTACTCTGACCGAGAGAATCATCATGACCCATTAAATAAAGAGTTACTGATTCTCGGATGTCATATCCAAATACCTGAGCCCAGAATCCCATAATCGCAGCCTTTAATAAACCTAATTTGGGACAGTCCGCAAACATATGAATTAAATTCGCTTGGAGTTGGCTACATCTGGGGCAGCTATCATCAGCCCGTAAGCCCCAGGAGAATAGCTTTGCAGGGGTAAAATAGAGATTATAGAGAACTCTGTAGTATTGGGCTTTAAGGTTCGAGGCAATAAAAAGTTTAGATGAAAGGGCCAAACATAGGTCAATGTCAATATTTGGGTTAGTTAACCTTGTGGCCCAAGCCTGCTCAACCCGCTCTACATCATCTGCAGTGTTTTGGATCAGCAATTGGTAGATAGTGCCAATTCTAGTAGAGCGTTTTCCAATAATAGAGAAGAGATTGACGTTATCCAGTTTAATTCTAGGGATACAGTTGCGAATGCTTGTAAACACCTGAAGGTATTTCAGAAAATCGGTGTTAGGAATAGAATATTTCTGCTGCAGCCATCCAAATGACGAAGTAATTTCCTGACCAAGAAAGTCACCCACTGTGTTAATATCTAAGGATTCCCACCTCCGAGAGGTGGAGTCGTTAAGACTAATAGAGATAATGGAGCTGCGCCATAAGGGGGTATATTTTGTACATTTTGGAATAGCTAAATGTTTTGATACAGATTTCCATACCTTCCAGGCATCTGTGACTACCTTTAACTTAATTTTTTTATAATATGATGGTTCAACCTGCCTTAAAAATAGGCCTTGGCATTTAGTCCCAAGACTCAGCTCATAAATGGAAGGGATAGAGGGTTCCATAGTAAATGAAGTGGTTGTTTTAAAACTCAATAATGGGCCCATCTGTTGAAGAAGAGTTGCCCATAAGTATAGTGTTAAACTAGGGATACCTAACCCGCTCCTCTCCTGGGGCAAAGTCAAAAATGGTAGGGCTCTTCTAATCTTTCCGAAACTCCACATAAACTTAGACATGGAGGAATCAATGATCTTAATAAAACTACCTCCAGGCAAGATCGGGATTGCTCGAAACAGGTAGAGTATCCTTGGAAAGATATTCATTTTTAGATAATTAGCCCTACCAATTATAGAAAGATGTAAATTATCTACTCTCCTTAGGTCAGTCTTTATTTTATTAATCAAAGGAGTATAGTTAAGATGGTCAATTTCCCTCATATCGGAAGACAGGCAGACACCTAGGTAGGTGGCTTGCTTCACTTTAAGGGGACTATCCCAAACCGTGTTACTTGTACAGAGAACCATTGTTTTATCCCTGTTAAGGGAATAACCTGAGAAAGTGCCAAAGGCCTGAGTGATTAATTTGATTTCCTGAACTGCGTCAGCAGGATTTGTTGTTAAAACAGCCACGTCATCGGCATACGCCAAAACTTTCATTGAGAACACACCTATATCAACAGGTCGAATACGGGGTGAAGAAAGCAATTTTACAATTAGGGGATTAATGTAAAGGGCAAATAAAATCGGGGAGCAGGGACAGCCCTGCCTCGTACCCCTCAGTATCTCAATAGACTCCGACTCAGTACCACAAATGGAGACTTTTGCCTTAGGATCTACATATAAAGTCTTTATAGCGCCAATAAACTTATTCCCAAAGTTATTAGATTCCAAGACACTCCAGAGAAAGCTCCATGAAACACGATCAAATGCCTTCTCGGCATCGAGAAGGATCATCGACATCTGCCCCCCCGTGGAGCCCATGATGTCAAATAGGGTGATAACTCTCCGTAGTGCCCCTACCGGGGATAAACCCATGCTGCCACGGGGAGACAAGATGCTCGACGATCCCACTCAACCGATTAGCTAGGATCTTGGCATAAAGTTTTGAGTCGGAGTTTATAAGACTTATAGGTCTATAAGAGGATGGGAGATGCAGGGGTTTGTCTTTTTTCGCAAAAATTGCTATATTGGTATGTTTCCAGGATTCCGGGGGAGTTGAGTGATACTGAACCCCCAGAAACAGATCCAGTAAATAGGGGAGTATTTGTTTACCTAACACCTTATATAAATCGAGCGGAATTTTGTCCGGGCCTGCTGCATTACCGTTTGCGAGATCAGAGAGTGCAGTCTCCAGCTCCGAAATTGAAATTTCTCTTTCGAGATCTTCTTTGACTACTTCATCGATCGAGGGATTGAAATCTTGGTCCGATAGCCAGTTATTAAGAAAGGTTTTTATAACGCCGTCAGAATATGAGTTATCACTATGATATAACTTCTGATAATATTTTCGGAATACCTCCACGATGTCGTGTGAGGAGGAATATTCCTGGCCCTCATATTCAATCCGCTTCATCTTATTTTGAGATAGTTTTTGTCGTGTTCGAAGGGCTAAATATCTACCAACATTCTCTCCAGATTTGTATAATCTACTTTTATTAACTTCATATATTTCAACAGCTTTTCGGGTTAAAGTGCTGTTAATTTCAGCTTTTAATACTAATATTATTTGGAGCGTATCAAGAATTGGAACTCCCTGTTGTATCTGGGCAGCATGGTGAGTCTCAAGATTAGACAATTCTAGCATTAGGTTCCTATTGATGTTGTCCTCTACCTTTTTGCGCCTAGCCACAAACGCAATAGTCTCCCCCCTTAATGCTGCTTTGAAACAGTCCCAAAAAATCAGTCTAGGAGCACTAAACTGATTGTAGTAAAAAAACTCCTGGGCCCATGAAGTTATAAAGGCTATATATTGGGGGTTAACGAGAAGCTTTCTGTCAAAGGACCATTGCGCTTTTGGCTTCGCACAACTTGGTAAGTCAAAAGTAAGGGTAAGTGCATTATGGTCCGAAATAGTTTTTGGAGACTTGATTATATCGAGCAAAATCTGACCCTCTAATGATGACATAACATAATCGATTCGAACATACTTATTGTGTGGGTATGAGAAATAAGTAAATCCGTCGTCATTTTTCTTCCTCAGTCCCCAGATATCAAGTAGATTATAACTGTCCATCAATTGACACAGGGCCTTATATACCCTTGGCTTGCGTCCTTTATAGCTTGAGGGTGATTGAGTATCAAAACATCTCCCTACGGCAATATTAAAGTCTCCGCATATAATTAGAGGGCCAGGCCAAGAGGCCAGTTCTAACTCTAGATCTCCAAAAAGTTGGGGATCATCCATATTTGAGCCATAAATTGCGCAAATTATAAGACCGGATTTGAGTTGAGCTATAGCCCATCTTCCATGTTTATCAGCCAATGTGCGAGTAGGGTTGCCTATTATAGACTTTGCAAAAATAGCAACTCCTCGTGTTTTAGAAGTTTGTGAGGTGGCTGTGATAACGTTATACCCCGGAATGTTTAACAGTTCTTTATCACAATCTGCAATATGCGTCTCCTGTAAGCAAAGTATGTCAACGGGATCTTGTCGTAGTAGTTGATATAATTGTGCCCTTTTATTTCTATCGTTAAGACCCGCGATATTCCAGCTATGAAGTTTTACTCTCCCCATCTAAGATAGAAAAAAAATCCTGATCCTGGCCAACAGAAAACAGTGAACTATGTAAAAACGGAAAACAAAACACAATTTATAATCTAAATCCATCTTATTACTACAATATATTATATATTCCATATAGAAAAAACTTAGCATTGTCTTATTTGTGCGAAATTGCTCATTTTTATGCTTTTCCCCCCCACCCCTCCCCAAACACCAACCACCAGGGCATTTAGACTCAAAAGAGTCTGTGATGATGGAGAGATATTCCCTAACCAGTACCAGTAAAAATAAACTTAAACGGTGAAAACCAATAAGACTGAATAGGTGCAGAATTAGCAAACTAGAGCAATGTAGCTATTCCAGCCTCCATAACTACATTATATTATCGTGGTTACAATGGTTATATCTAAATATATAATAATATGTAATGACTGTAATGACTGTAATCAGACTGCTACAAAACCTTTAAAATCCTTAAGTATCTAAAGCTTATAAAGTCCTGGGCAGACACCCTACCAAAACGTGTGCCAAGTTTTGAAGTTTCAATGGGCAAAGAAACAGAAGAACAAGAGAAAGCAAAAAGAATAGGTAGAGAAGGACATTCTAACCCATTCTTCATTCCTAAACTCAGTATTTCCTAACATTTCCTAACATTTCCTACCATGTAGTTATTCAGTTCCTAACAAGGGAAAAAGAAGCTTAAAGCTAAAGCTTAAAGCTTCAGGACAGACTATCCAGAAACTCCTTGGCTTTAATTTCTGAGGTGAAGAATTTGGTCTGGCCATTATAAATAACTTTAAGCTTAGCAGGATTGTTGAGATGCACCTGAGCTTTTTTTTCTTGAAAAGGTTTAATCAGTTGGTGAAGACGCCACCTCCTCTCCACCGTGATATGGCAGAAATCAGGCCTCACAAAATAAGAGATAGTGTTTCTGCTGCGCCGAGCTTCGGGTCTTGCTTTCTCAGCGATGGCCTGACGAAGCAGAAAATTTCCGAAGAACACCAGAACTGCACGGGGGTACCCCCCTTGTGATGGGGCCCTTGAAGTAAATGGGATTCTGTGGACACGTTGAACTTCCAAGTCCCAGTTCCAGGATGCAAGCTCAGGGAGTGTATCCTTAAATAACTGAATAATAAAGGAGCGTATATCATTGCCCTCAATTTTTTCAGGGATTCCGAGTACACGGAGGTTGTTGCGCCGAAGACGATTTTCCATATCCTCCAACTTCCATCTAACATCTTTCAGCTCGGCTTCGTGAGCTTCCACTTTCTCCTGGGTCACCGCGGCTTCCGCTTCATTCGTCATTATTCGATCTTCAATCTCCGTCAGTCTTGTATTAGATGCTGCAACAGTTTTTGAAAGTTTTCGAACTACACCCTGTACCTTATGCAGGGCTAATTGTGCCCTGCGGCCATCCCTGGAGGTCTGTTCCCGATGGGAGGCAATGGCCTGCAGTACTGTATCCATCACAGAAGTCAGTGTGGTATTTTGCGAATCAGTGGCGGACAATTCAGGATGAGAAATGGAGGTATGATCCTGTGGATTTAAAACTGTTGCTGGAGAATAATCCCAGGCTAGCCCAGAAGCACCGTGATGACTCCTTTTCTTCCTCAGGACAGTTTTTCTGCTTCCCCTGCCCTCTCCCTGGTTTGGGTCATGATCGCTTTCAGTTGCGCTAGTATCGAAGCCAGTGTTAACTTCTGAGTCCAGGTCGGAGTCTTGTGACCATCTATGATCTTCCGGACCTTCAGATATCGAATAAAAATCCGACGGGTCTCTATCTGTGTCAAGTGAGTCAGAGGCAGCACGGCCCTTACAAGCTTTCCCCCTAGGATCCAGAGACCCACGCAGTGTAGATCCCGGAGTGTTTGGTGCGGCATCAATCAGAGGCAGGCCGATAGCACCCTCTTGTTTATCTTGTTGGATTGCAACTATGGCTGAGACTTCACCAGCAGACCCATCATCAGCAACCTCAGCCATATCCAGTGCAGCCATTTGGGGAGACACTGAACCGGTGTCATTCATGTCCAAGTTGAAACTCCCCGGCAGTACAGACGAAGATACAGCCACGCCAATCATGGGGGAAGGAATAGGGACAAAAACAACAGGAGATGCAGCGTCAACAGAGGGGGGACATAAACCTTGTACATCCCTACCTTCAGGGTTTTCAATCCTGTGACCTCTCGCCACTTGCGGGTGAATGATCTTCTGACCCCTTGGACTATCCGGTACACAACTAGCCGGCTCAGCATCAATCAGCTTCAACGCTGTTTTCTCTCGCAGAACTTGCTCGTGAGCACCACCTCCAGGCAGTACACCCGGGTCCGGCAAAACCACTGCAGTGGATGCCAGCAGATGAGCGAGGGAGGGAAAGGAAACAGCCCTGGGCGTTTTTTGTAAGAGCTCCAACACTGAGGGGCCTGGGGTGGGTGGTAATCACTTGGATGATTTTGTCAACATCAACGGTGCATTATCCAGACTGCAGGGTCCTTCCAGGTCAGGGACCTCACCACGCTTCAGTGCCAACTCCCGATCTCTGAGAGCCTGCTTTGCCGCTCGGGTTTTAGAAACGGCTGCTGCGGCATTCTTCGGTGCCATTGCCTTGCTAAACTCCGGCTTCGCAGCGTCTGGGGGGTAGGAGGTGCTTCGTGTGCTCGCTGTAGCAACCGGTGGACCAACAACAACGGGAACACCAGTGAAAGTTCCGCCCAGCCACGAATGTCCAAGAGCCCTCAACACCACAAAGCCAATTAAAGACGCCAGAACTTGCAGGTGAGAGCGAGGAGGTACTATCTCGGCCGTGGTTTCGTCTTGTGGGGGTGTAGTAAATGATCCGGGCCCCTTCATCTGCTCACGATAATTCCGTGATGTTTTTTTTTTGCCCCCTCAGGGATCGTTGAGAAGTCTCGCCATTTTTACTAATTAGATATTTACTCCCTGTTCCAAGACCAGGTTAAAAAGTTCATTGCGTTTTCTAATTCCGTTTCGTTTCCTGCTGAAAAATGCAATAATGCACCCCTCAGTCCACCAAGAGTCGGTACTGGTCAGGAGAGCATCTCACAGCTGTCTAGAGCGCCGCCGCCATCTTGCCCCGACAGTATGGGAGCAGCCTGCACTCTAATACCCAGAAATAGGATCTTAAAGAAGGAAGTCATATAAAACAGTAGAAAAGTAAAAAAACACAGTAAAAGTAGAAATAAAATGCAAAATATAGACTTAAGGACAGAGAGAGAGATAGATAATAAATAAAAAATACTGAAAAACAGAGTAAAAAACTAAGGTTTGCAAATATTGAGGGAGGATAGAAAAGCAGTCCCAGAACCATAGCATAGAGTGAAAAACAAGATGGCCGCAACCATCACGACCGCGTGGGTAAGTTTGCACGATATTTTCCCCCGAGCATGCAAAAAGCGCCGCGAACAAGTAAAACGCGTTCCTGAACATGAAATGCGCATCAAGAACACGCTATACGCGACCCGGAACAGGAAATAAGGCATTGAGAACGGGAGTGACAATTGAAAAACAAGATGGCCGCTCCCACAGGCGACCACATGGGCAAGTTCGTAAGGCACTATCCCCCGAGCACGCAAACAGCGTCCCAAACATGCACAACACGTTCCCGAACAAGAAAAATGCATCGCGAAAAGGTGCGACAAGCAAGTAAGCACGCTCGCGTAGCTACGCTTAGCCCGCGCAGCGCGGTTACAACTTTGCGTAGCTTCACATAGCGCGACTATGCGAACTACGCCCAGGGTTAATAGCCACACACATAGTTGGATGTAACTCTAAGGACACACATAGAACGTTCTCTTTTTATGGTTTTGATGTCACACCCAAAGACCCAAGGGGAGTTAATAGGGAATTAACACTCAGGAGGAAAGAGGCGCTATGGATTATGAGACTTAAAAGTGTCGAACAGAGCTTGAACATGGACTATGAGCTGCAATACTTCCTTGGGGATTAGCCCGTACCCATGTCCAAATGAACTGAAACACTGGCTGGCTTACACCATGCCATCATCACAGTTTATAGAGGACACCCATTATCCTCCCTACTTTTCTTGGTAGACTACATACTGTTGCAATAAATGACTGTTTCTATATTAATTAAGTGATTTACTTGAACTGGATACTTAACTTGCTATAGACTATATACTGTGAGGAATTGAGACCTCGAGACTTAACATGTTGTAGACGATGTGCACCTTCACAGTTTATAGAGTACTCACATTATCATCCCTATTTATTTTAGTAGACTACATACTACTGGAATATATGACTGTTTCCGTGTTAATGAAGGGATTTACTCGCACTCGATATTTGTTGTAGACTATGTACAGAGCGGAATTGAGACCTTGAGACTTAACATGTTGTAGAGTATGTACAATAAGGAAATGAAATTAAAGGTCATGGTCCCCACCTAGCTATGTCACAGAATTCAATTTTACATTGCATTACACTTCCTAAAAGGCTTTGTATCAGATTCTAGCGAGAATTGAGACCAGCTGCTACTGTCTGTAACAAGTCTAAGAATGTATAGTTAAATATGAGGTTCACCCAGTTATGTCATTGTCACACATCACATGTCACAAAATACACTACCATGTTGATTAGTTTGGGTCAGAACGACAAAGCTCTTGGATAGCAAGAGAAATTTCTTACAAGGATGTACTTATGTATAAACACTGCATGTACGTTGCCACAAATGTCACACTTGTTTGGTAGTGCACCGCAATGCTGTCATGTGCCCCTGCAGATACAAATTACTGGCAGATAGCGACTATTCTTATGGGCTTTCCACCAGCCGGTTGACACCGACATTCGCAAGTTCACAATATTATTGAATCCAGTGCCCCGGGGGTCCCGATACACCACTCCAAGATGGTGCCCAAAATGGGTACAGGGATTGCGCTGCCCCGGGTTCCCGATACACCACTCCAAGATGGCGCCCAAAATGGGTCCAGTAGTGGCTTAGTCCACCCTCATGCTTCATTATTTAAGACAACGCCGGGGTTGCCAGCTGCAGACTGCTGATTTGCACAGAAACACGCCACGGACTGGTGATTGGAAGGTTTCTACCTAATACTGTTGGTAAGGAATGATAAAATAGACGGGAGGAGTAAGAGATACAAATGTTAATACAATCTTAATTTTACCTAAGGGTGGGGCAGCTCTACTAAAAGAAACTCCCTTACATTTGGAAGCATATTTAGCTTTCCGGACACAGGACTAATTAGTCTAACTCACCAGGAGCAGAACTTATAGGAACCCCTTCCGGGTTGGAATTTTCTCCAGAATTAAGATAGGGAGATCCCTTCATGGTACATAGTATACCTTATTAGAATGTACCGACTGCTACACTTTAGCTGATGTGCCCTTTACTGTTACTTAGAGACTACTTGAAACTGACTTCAGATATCGTATTATAACAAAATACGTTCTTTTATACATTTTTGATTACACTATAGAGGCAGCATGTATTTACTATTTAGTGACAGCATGAGGGAGCACTACTTCACACCACGAATATAATAAAATAGATTATAAAACTAAATAGGTTGATTGCACGCCTGCACCTTGCCAACCACAGTATTACTCCTATAAGGGAATCTCAAACACCAACTGTACCTGTATGTTTTATAGCGATAACCTAAATGATTGGGGGCTTTGCTTGTTCTTTTGTTCCCCCATTGATATACGGGTGCACAAAGAAGTTGTATGAGAAGCATGTATAACACCAGTTTCACATGGATTTCCACACAGTTCTATTCACTTTTTTGAAAATTCACACAAGTCACCAAAGTCACTTTGTCAATGCTCTGAAAATTAAAGTGTTCTTACTACATTGCATACACGAACAAGTACATGTTAAATATTCACTTAGCCCTGAAGGAGTCTCGGGGTAATCCCCTGTAACAGCTACGAAACACGTGTTGGCTAAGAAGGCTTAAAGATCTTCAATTAAAGACATCTGAAAATATAAAGACAAGTTTCACTGTGATATTTTATGTAACTTTATGTATTTACTTTTGAACGTGTGCAGAGGATATGTATATATAGCATAAGTGGTCTGACGGGCACACACGTGGGGAATCTGGTGGTTTTTCCCTACCTTATGCACCTTGCCAGATTACCTGCCATAACTGATTTGTACTTGTGATAGACCTTAGAGTGCCATTATGCCTATTACTGACCACCGACTGAATAACTAATGTCCTCACACAAGACCTGCAGGTCCTCTCCAAGGGGCCTAAATGAGAGAAGAGCAGTGGCAAGTTTAATTGCTCACTATGAAACAACACATATACCCCATACTATCCCCCATTTTAATCTTTCTCTTCCTCTCTCTCCCTTCTCCTCCTGTCCTTCTCTCCCCCCTCCTATTGTTATTTTGGCCCTGATCCTGTGATCTCACTTTCAATATAGTGTGCCCTTGCCTGCCTTGGTGCTGGAGCGATATGTCCTCGTATACTGTCTGCAAGCAGAGTGGTACTTTTGGATACTTCCCAGCATGTGCCATGGACATCTGCTCTTTCGGCGCCTAGCTCTTAAATGAAAAACTATTAGTGTCCTGCTAGTTACTTGTGTTGCATATGTTGCTTGTTGCACATAAGAAAATGAAGGAATATATCCTGCCACAACTGTCATTGGTGTCTGTAGATGTTGTAAAAAAGAAATACAAGCATTTTGTACAATTCAATTTTAAAATCAATAAAATGTTCACATTTTCCATTATTGCTTTAGAAGATATGGGTATAAACAGATGCAATTTCTTGTCTTTTCTGAAAAGAAATATGGTAAGTGGCAGCTTTATCGTCTCCAGTAAAAAGCTGCAAAATGTGAAAGTGTGACGTGAAAGGCTAAGTTTTCAGTTTTGGCTTTTACCTGATTTGGTATTTCTGATAAAGCTTTTGATCAGCTTCCGTTATTTGTGATCCTCCCGAGAAAATCAAAAATACTTGATTTGCAAACTACTATTGTCTCCAATATTGGCAAAGTCAGGCTAATTCCTAAAACTCACCAAAAATGCATTGTATATGTATTAAACTTTCTCCATGTTGTATCATTTCTACCAAAGATTCTGAAGGAACTGCTTCCCCAGTTCCCATAACTGATTTTTCCCTTTTTGTTATTGTTATTACTTGGGCTAATTTCCACCAAATCACACATTTGTATGGACGTTTTAGCAGTAATAAAAATCCATGAAGTTATAAAGCTTGAGGACAATTTAACTGAAGGACATTGTTTTCTCCAGTGTCAGCTACAACATCCGCGTCTCAATACGGAAATCCTGGTCCTCCTCCAGGAAACATTCCAGTCCAAATAATTTTTCTTGCTGGTGCATCACACCCTGTGCCAATATTTACTTTCACAAGCTTTTGGATTGCATTGTTTATCTTTCAAAAGAACTTGGACATGGTACAACATTTTTTAGGGAGATGTAGCACATACTGTTCTTTAACCCACTTAATAGCTCAGGGATCTCCCCCTAAGGGGGGCTAAAGACTGCTCATAGGAAACAATGCAATCCTTCTTACCGAATTGCATCCTTCTTAACACACATGAATTAAAAAAAAAATATCTGAGGAGACTGATAGAAATGGACAACAAATACATGATATATGATTTATTTTCACCAAATCAATAAGCTTGCAAAAGAACTCATTTACTTGTTAAGTAGTTCCCTACCTTCTCTTGGAAGCTTCATTATTGACAAAAGTTAATATATATAGGGCAGAAGGAGATATTGTGTAATGATTGGGAGATGGTAGACATATGGAGAGTAGAAGGCTTAACAATAGAATAAAGCCAGAATTTCAAATGACAGTAAAACAATTTCTAAAAACACCAGAATGCAGGTACATGCCGCTATATCACCATTGGTTCATTCTCAAAAGAATTATGCCTCAAACACAAGTTAGGTGCACAAAAACAAACATTGGTAGGGCAAATCACATCCCGAACTGATAAAATAAATAATGTTTGGTTTGTGTCTTTCTAAATGGAGTCTGCTACCATACTAATATTGTCAGTGTGGTAGAATGTCTGTGTGAATAAATATGCTGACATGGGCTGATTTGTGGGCCTTTCTGAGTGTGTGCACCAGCAAAACCTGTTTGATACCCATACTTTGAATGTTTATTTGTCTTCACCGGTAATTGTCAAGAAGTTCCCCACACCAAAACATGTTTAAATTCAAGCCAGTCAAGGGCAGGATGAATTTTTTTTTACAGTATGAAGGGAGAGAGTACCACACCTCATATTGAAAAGGCACTGAAGGAAACTTTCTCTTTAGGGAAAAGATTGTAAATATTGAGAAAAAATGAGTTACAATAGCATTTGCTATCACATTGCTACTGACTGGATGTATTCACAAACATTGCCACATGCACTATTTCTTTATCAAGTGAACACTCTTGAAAATCGGAAAGAGCTACAAAATTGAAGTCTACCACTGAAATCATCTCTGAGTTTAAAAAAAAACTGTAATTTGCTCAAAACACCTGAATACCCATACAGAAACAAGCCCACAACTTTACACAGAGAGCATTTTTGAACCTAAGACGAAAGCAAAATAAACTGTCTATCCCGCATGTATTAATTATTAGATAGATGGGTTATAATAGTGAAAATATGCAACCAATCTATTCCACAGGTATAGTATTACCCTAAGATATGCAAGGACATGGCAGTGCTCCCTGCAGACAAAGGGCCTGGTTATGAGTATGATGGACTGCCAAATCCACATTGGCGGTGCGACAAACGCCCTGTTATACCCCAAACCTCCCTGTTTGATGGCTGTCTGGAAATTATATACAAAGCATAGCTGTCACTCTATCCTAGATGTGAATTTTAAGTCAGGCTGCAAAACACATAGAGTTAAGCACAGAGAAATGCCCACTTTCTAAAAGTGGTATTTCTACAATAGTGATGAAAAATCCACCTATACCAATAAGCAGGGTTTATCACCACTATTACAAACATACCAAACATGGCAGTGCTACTCTAGGCTTCATTGTCGTGAGAAACCAAATAGTCTGTTTGTCAAAAAGGAAATGCAACACAATAAAGGCACATGTCCTACCTTTAATTTACACAGTACCCTGACCATAGGCTTACCTAGGGCCTACCTTAGGGGTATGCTATGTGTAGTAAAAGGGGAGTTTCGGGATTGGCAAGTAATTTTAAAGGGCAAATCAATGTAGAAGTAAACTGCGTACGCAGGTCCTGTGCGTGGCACAAGCAGCTCTGCAGGACCAACCAGTAACATTTAATATAGAGGCCCCGGGTATATGGGGTACCACTGTACAAGGGACTTACAGGTAAATAAAATATGCCAAACAGGTTTAAACCAAATTATACCATGTTTAAAGGAGGGAGCACATGCACTTTAGCACTGATTAGCAGTGATAAAGTACCTCAAATCCTAAAGCCAACAAAAAAAGGTCAGAAAAAACAGGAGGAGGAAGGCAAAAGGTTTGGGAATAATCCAGCTAAAACGGGTCAGATCCAACATAACTCCATTCCAACATAAAGTCAGGGTAGACTAATAAATACCATGATGGGATTCCCTGTTTGGGGTGATAGAATGTGGACCCTGGCCCACAACTGCAATGGCACGTTCCAGTTCTATGCCCCTCTGAACCCAGTTGGATCCCTCTGTCTATGCTCCCCGGACAGACCAAGCTAACCCAGAGAGGTTCCTTAGCTGCAGGTAGCCATAACCAGGTCCCAGGCCATCCAGGGGTTTCTGATATCTGTTTTCTTTCAGAGTGGGGGTTGGTAGCCCCAGGTGCTTTCCATCCTTGCCCCACTCTACCTCCTACCAGTTAAGGGGCTCTACCCTGCCAATGATCCCTAATCCAGGGCCTGCACTCTTAGGTTGGACAGGCGTTCAGGGAGAGTGTTTCCTCCCCCTATCCGTGCTTCTGGGGTGCCACACTCTCCTCCTAGAAGTGGTACCACATAATCCAGAGCACTCAGTTCTGAACAATTCTCCCACCAGTACAGGGTGCTACCCTGCAACTTGTTCCCCCAACCCATAGCCTACAACCATGGGATGAGCCTGTGCCTGGAAAGCCAGCAGTTCCTCTGTAGTACTCCTCCACCCGAGATAAACACATTATTCATGTGCTGCGTGAGAGTGGGCTTTCCACTGGCCTCCTGAACCCTGGCCATCGGAGAGAGCAGGAAGACCTCCCAGAGAAAAGATTGATTCAACAAGGTAATTCCTGTGGGGGCTCTGAACTCAGAGCTGGCCCCTGCCACTCTGGTTCTCCCACTGGGGACTGCCTCCCCCTCTCACCCATCCATCTGGACTTCTGTACCCTCCACTCCGAAGTCATTTTGTCAGACACCACAACTGGTGGCACACTTGTGACAGCTGCCCCCCAAGTTAACCTGACACTATGGGGTTCCCATAAGGAGATCGTCTCCCGGTACAGACTAATCCAAAACTCCTGGTGCTCCCTCTGGAAACCATCCAGGCTCTGGAACTGGGTTTTGGGCATCCGGGGCCTCTGTCAACCCCCACCTCTCCTCCAACTCGGAAATACGACATGGGACCCTCTACCCAACCCACTACACGGTTATATTACATATAGGTACCATATATAGGTGCAGGTAACATTGCAACCTTTCACCTTTTTTCTTCCCTACATTACATTAATAACAGTTCTTAGTGACTGACCTATTACCTAGATATGACACTGCATTCAGAACGCATGTTTTTCCCTAGTTCGAATCTCATACATTATGCATGAGGTTTCTGGGAAGCACAGCAGGTCTACCATCTCCTACATAATATCTCTGTATAAAGTTCAGGCCCGTCGTCATCCTTTAGGCCGACACAGTACCACAGCAAGGTAGGACCCCTGGGGAGACCAATAGCGAATCATTAAAATCGGCCGTTGGGGAGTGCCAAACAACAGATTCAAATGCATCAACCCTAATAGTGAAAAAACTAAAGAATCGCTAAAATAAACCCCGATACATTAAAGAATCGCTAAATAAAGAATCGGAAATAGCAAAAACACCAATAGCGCATGCCAATAGCGATTAGCAAATAAATAATAGCTAAAGAATGCATCAAAAATCGCTAATACCGAAAACCTTCAAATTCGCTATTTAGCGTGAGCAGAATAAGGGGAATCTCAACCAGGAGGTAAAGTTGCAGACACACCCAAAAAAAAAAAAAAGAGTTTTAAAGTGTACCACAGGTGTGATGAATCAGAAAACCTTCAAAAATGGGCCTGGAGACCCCGTATTCTTTTACAAAATGGCAGCCCTCTACGTGCTCGCAAGGAGGATGAGAATAAATGCAGCAGCACAGCGCAGGAGGAGGATCCAGGAGAGGGTATTCAGAGTACACATTACAATTCTGGGCCAAAATGAGGATAAAGTATATGACAAGTACCGTCTTAATCGTGCCACGATAATGCGCCTAATTGCTGACCTGGAACCACTACTGCAGCACCAGACACGTAGGACCAATGCCATTCCTGCGCATTTCCAGGTCCTATGCAGCCTGCACCTACGAACACCTGGAAACTTCCAGACGGTCGTAGTGGTAGCAGGAGGCATATCACAAAGCGCACTTTCATGCTTCTTCCGTAAATTCATTGATGCCATGCTGACAATGATACATACCCACATCACCTTCCCCACAACCCCACAGCAGATGATCCAGACCAAACAGGACATCTACCAGGTGGCCCAATTCCCCCAAGTCATAGGATGCATTGACTGCACGCGGTGGTTAGCCAAAATATCGAGTTTTAAATTTCGACCTACAATAATATCGTGTTTTTAATATCGTAGGTACAGAATATCGAAGTCAAGAATATCGATGGACAGAATATCGATCCCAAGGTAAGTAATATCGAAGTAAATAATATCGAAGTAATTAATATCGATGTAAGTAATATCGTAAGTAAAAATTTCGATGTCAATAATATCGATATTTATTTAGTGTAATGTCATTTAATATGTATTTTATTTGTATGTTAAAGATTATTGTAATGTATTTTAATACATTTAAAAATAAATGTTTAGAGATTTATAATTATTTTACATTTAATTTAGCGTTTTAGTATCAGAGCGGGTTGTGGGTTTATAGGGGAATAGGGTGGGAAGTAATTTAATTATAATTAATGAATTAATATGTATTGTTTAATTGGTATTTATGATTAATTAATTGGTAATTAATTAATAATTGGTAATTAATTGATTAATTAATTGTTAATTAATTATTAATTGTACAATTATTTTATTAATTGGTTAATTATATACATTATAATTAGTTTATTATTAATATTTATTTATTGTTAATTAATTAATTGTTAATTAGTAATTAATTGGTGATTTAATTTTATTAAGTGATTAATTGATAATTAAATTAATTATGTGAATTTTAATGTGTAGTGGGTTGTGGGTTTATAGGGGAATAGGGTGGGAAGTAATGTAATTATAATTAATGAATTAATATGTATTGTTTCATTGGTATTTATGATTAATTAATTTGTAATCAATTAATAATTGGTAATTAATGTGATTAATAGATTAATTAATTTTTAATTAATTATTAATTGTAAAATTACTTTATTATTTTGTTAATTATATAAATTATAATTAGTTTATTAATAATATTTCTTTATTGTTATAGTTAATTAATTAATTGTTAATTAGTAATTAATTGGTGATTTAATTTTATTAAGTGATTAATTCATAATTAAATTAATTATGTGAATTTTTATGTGTAGTGTGTTGTGTGTTAAAGGGGGAATAGTGTGGGATGTAATTAAAATTTATTTATTTAAATATTTATTTTACATAATTGGTATTTAATAATATTTTTTTTTTTAAAACATTGTTAACATGCAATTTTTTTATAAGAAATTATTAAATTGGTTATAATGTTAATAGAATCACTATGCTATCTAGTGCTTTCCCAACTGTTTTACTATCTGGAGTGGGAATAGTAATTTTTACCCCTACGCTATCCAGCGCTTTCCCTACTGTTGCACTCTCTGGAGTTGGAATAGTAATTTTTACCCCTACGCTATCCAGCGCTTTCCCTACTGTTGCACTCTTTGGAGTTGGAATAGTAATTCTTACCCCTACGCTATCCAACCTTTTCTCTACTGTTGCACTGTCTGGAGTGGGAATAGTAATTTTTACCCTTACGCTATCCAACACTTTCCCTACTATTGCACTCTCTGGAGTGGGAATAGTAATTTTTACCCCTACGCTATCCAACGTTTTCCCTACTGTTGCACTCTCTGGAGTTGGAATAGTAATTTTTACCCTTACGCTATCCAACACTTTCCCTACTATTGCATTCTCTGGAGTGGGAATAGTAAATTTGACCCTTACGCTATCCAACACTTTCCCTACTATTGCACTCTCTGGAGTTGGAATAGTAATTTTTACCCCTACGCTATCCAATGTTTTCCCTACTGTTGCACTCTTTGGAGTTGGAATAGTTATTTTTACCCCTACGCTATCCAACGTTTTCTATACTGTTGCACTCTCTGGAGTGGGAATAGTAAATGTTACCCATACGCTATCCAACACTTTCCCTACTATTGCACTCTCTGGAGTGGGAATAGTAAATTTTACGCTTACGCTATCCAACACTTTCCCTACTATTGCACTCTCTGGAGTTGGAATAGTAATTTTTACCCCTATGCTATCCAACGTTTTCCCTACTGTTGCACTCTTTGGAGTTGGAATAGTTATTTGTACCCCTACGCTATCCAATGTTTTCCCTACTGTTGCACTGTCTGGAGTGGGAATAGTAATTTTTACCCTTACGCTATCCAACACTTTCCCTACTATTGCACTCTCTGGAGTGGGAATAGTAATTTTTACCATTACGCTATCCAACATTTTCCCTACTATTGCACTCTCTGGAGTTGGAATAGTAATTTTTACCCCTACGCTATCCAACACTTTCCCTACTGTTGCACTCTTTGGAGTTGGAATAGTAATTTTTACTCCTACGCTATCCAATGTTTTCCCTACTGTTGCACTCTCGGGAGTTGGAATAGATATTTTTACCCCTACGCTATCCAACATTTTCCTTACTGTTGTTTTTGTTGAAGTTGGACTAGTAGTTTTATTGTGTCTGATATTAAATATGTTTTGTAATATTTTAGCTATTGTAATATATAATTAATAATAAAAATTATTCAAATTAAAATTATTGATTATTATTTGCTATATGTAATTATTTAATATTTATTAATGTTATTGTTTTATGTGTATAGATGTATTGGTAATTTAAATAAATATTTAATAATTTATATGTTATAGAAATTATTATTAAAAGTAATTATTAAGTAAGTGTATATATTATATATTATATATATGTTTAATTAAAGTTTCATTTAATTATATATATTTATTATAAATTTTACATATTATACAATATATTTAATTATGTTTCTTTGATTTATAAGTATTATTTGGTTTATTTTACATATATTTTTAAACTAAAAAAAAACCGATATTTTTGAATTACGATATTTTTGACATCGATATTAAATTATCGATATTTTTGTACTTACCATGTTGTAGATAGGATGTCGATATTCTTGACCACGATATTTTTGTTGCGATATTTTTGTAGGTCGAATTTTTGTCTTTCGAAATTATGTCATACAATCCTGCACGCATGTCCCCATCAGTCCCCCCTCAGCCAATGAGTACATCTTCCGTAACAGGAAGTCCTATCACTCAATCAACGTGCAGGTCGTGTGCAATGCCAAGCACACAATTAGGGACATAGTGGCAGTATTTCCAGGGAGCACACACGACTCATATATATTCAGGCAGAGTGGCATCCGCAGGCGTCTGCTCAATGGTGAATTCGGAGAGGGACTCCTGCTTGGTACATACTCATACCTATTCAATACATCAGTATCACATATGTATTAGCATTGCTGCCGCTAAGCCTTTGCTTCCCCCCGTAGGTGACAGCGCATACGCCTTGCGGGAATATATCGTCACCCCCTACCTCAACCCAGCAACACCACAGGAGCAACGCAACAACGCGGCACATATTAGCACCAGAAATGTGGTTGAGAGAACATTCGGGATCCTGAAGAGTCGCTTCAGGATCTTACATAAGACTGGTGGTGCTTTGCAATATAACCCCGAGAACTGCTGCAGGATTGTAGCAGTAAGTGAAATGCTGCACAACATTGCAACCAGAAGGGGGATACCCATATAGATGGACAGAAATGACAACGATCGGGATGAACAACCACCCGCACAACACCGACAGTCACACGAGCCAAACACAGCTGAAGGTCAAAGGAGGCGGACATACTACACACAACATTATTTCAGAGCCAGGTTACAATGAGCCATGACAATATATTGTGGAGTGCTATTGTTTACTTCACATGAGCACTTGTCAAAGTGAATTTACATAAGTAGAATAAATGACAGTGATTCTACACATTGTGGAGAAAAACAGATCCGTTGGCATCATGGGAGTGCAAACGCAAATTGCAAATGGCCATTGGTTACACCACCATGGACAAAGATGTGGGACTGAATGTCTAGTGCCGCTTCCCACGTACCCCCAGCCTCATGTCACGTGTCTTATCTACCTCACCATGCTGTGTGTCTGTAGCTGTAGAGATGTGCGAACCTTGCCTCCTGTTACAGGTCTCCTGCACGGACACGCTGCTCACACTTGAAGCAGCCTCACTGCCCTCCTCCCCTCCCAAGTTGCTGGCACTAAATGTGCCAGACTGTAAGTGTTTAACTGCAGTGGTCACCTGGCCTAAGGCCTTCGCTACATCCCCACAGTAATTCCCTAGGTCCACCTGCAGTGACACGGAGCGGCGGGACAAAACTGCAGTGCTGTTGTAGAGTTTGGTGATGGCCCTGGTAGATGCAGTAGTACGGAGCAAGTTCTGCCGATGCCTCCTGCGCTCGCTGTGTTGTCCTGTTAGGATGGCACGGGTGAGCTCCTGTAGGCTCTTGTTGATATCCCGATTCCCCTCAGCCACAACTGTGGTCATGTGCAGCACAGCGTCTGTTAGAGTGCACATGTGTTTTGCCAGTTTGGAGATGTTGAGGTTCATTGTTCCCATGTGTCTCCCCTGCAGGCGCTGAACACGCAGCATCTGGGCCTCTACACCACCATAGATGTTTCTTGGCTGTTCGGGGGGCTCAGCAATACTGCACATAGACCTGCGCCGCTGTGTGACTCGGCCACTTGCTGGTGGTGGAGCTGGCGGAGTGACACGTGTCTGACTGGGGACACTTGTGGGTGCTGGTCGCGCCTCTGTATCCATCACCTGCAGGGAGGGGACATGTGCCCTGCGTCTTGGTGGTGTTGTTGTGGTGGTGGTATTGTCGGTGGTGGTGGTGGTGTTGTCAGTGGTGGTGGTGTGGATTGACGTTCTGCGGAGTCTCTTCATCAGTCTCTGCCGGTGTCTCAGAGATGATGAGGCGCTCACTGTCATCAGAGTCCACCAGAGATGCATCTGTGTGTGAAACAGTGCATTGTTAGTTTATTTTGTGACTATATCTGTTTGTCATTCCGCATACTTTTACTACAGTAAATGACATATTTAGACACACTGTTGGGCCTGTACTGCTGATCTCATTTATTGTGCATTGGTGATCATACATGCACACTTGGCTAACATGACTACAACTCCCATGATGCAATACTAATGTGAGGGTATATGTGTTATGCACTTCTCCCTGCACACTGTGATTGACCTGGGGGATGGGCATGGGTATACAATACACAGAGTATAAGCGCAGGCATGCATCTTACCTTGTTCTGTGGTTGCTGCGCTGGAGGTGTCCACCTGGGTTACTCCGACGACTGCCTCTGGATCAATGGTCCCCTCAACGAGCTCCTCCAGGGCTGTGTTGGCAGGTACTCTGGATTGCCCCCCTCCTGTGCCAGCTGCTTCCTTGACCCTTTCGGCAATGTGCTCCTTTGCCCTTTTCCTGAGGTCATACCACCTCTTCTTAAGGTCGTCGATGATGCGGTGCGTGACTCCGACAGCATTCACCCTGTCCCTAATGTGAAGCCATATCTTCCGCTTCTCGGCTTCGGGCACCTTGAGTGACAGCTTTCCAAACAGCTTATCATGTTTGCTGCTCACCCCCTCGATCAAATGCTACAGTTCCCTGTCACAGAACTTTCTCTTCCTCTTCCTGGGCGTGTCTGATGGAGTAGATGCATTCTTGTCCATCCTGGATAACTGTAGTCTGGATGGGTTCTGAGGGTGAAGTCACTTGGCTCAGCTTATATGCTCTGCCTCCACCTATGAGCTCCTCAGGGCAGTGAATGAGGCATGGGCTGGATGACATCCTGGTTGTGATGTCATCAGTCTGTTTCAGGTGCGACCCGTTTTTTGCGAATTCGCTATCTCCGAATTTGCGAATACCGAATTCGGTATTACCGATTTCGGTATTTGCTATTCTTTATTTTAAGGAATCGCTATTGTGTTTTCCGTTAGTTTTAGCGATGTTTACGGAATCGCTAGATTTTACAGAATCTGTAGATGCATCCCGAAACACGAATCCTTATTTGCGATTCCTTATTTATCGCTAATAAGGACTCGCTTTTCTGATTTTTGATGCATGTGGAACATGCATTGTATTTTAGACATACGGTCACCCTGAAACTGCTAGAGAATGGGTTAACACCTAGGGCTGGTATAGTAGTATTCGGGATTGAGGCACACAAACCAAACAGAACAGAGGTATTTTATTCATGGGTCACATTCCCAGCAGCAAATGCCAGAACAAAAACATTTCACTCCTACACAGAAGGAGATGCACCAGCAGAATGCTGTCCATTTGAAGACATAGAGGTTCCGCTCACTTACCAGGAACACTTATACTGGTTTAAAGGCACACTACCCCACATAAGAAGAAGAGCAAGACTTGGCCCGCTCGGTGGAGAAGGGGCAACATAGCCGATATTAGCCGCCTACACACCACATTCTGATATTGAAACAATGCCAGTAGAAGACTTACTCACACAACACAAAGATTTAATTAAAATCTATAGAAACTTGACGCAATTCCTAATAAGGACACTTACAGTCCAACCAGTAATAGTTTCAACAAATGGAACTCAAGCTCAGGGTACCGCAACTAAAATCACAGCTCAAACATTACACGCACTGATGGGCAAAATCTCCACAAAACGTGAACAAATGCCATTCTGGGTAGCTCAGAAAATAACACTGCTAGAATCAGTATTCCTGAATACTACCCCGTATGAAAAACACAGAAGGCTAGCAATCTGCTTGCCGATGGGGATAACACCACAAGTAGAAGATTGTACCAATTGGGGTAAAGTTGATGCTGCCATTTATACCAGGGCTCGATGTATGCCTTCAACAGCAGTGATACAAGATGTATTGAGACAAATACAAAACAAGTACAGAGCAGAACCTGCTCTAAACTTAGGGATGAAGTTACTAGGTAACTATGCCCAGGTACCAGTCATAATATTAGCTAATATTAAAGGAGAAGCAGCTTCAGTGACTATCCACCAACGCCTAAGGGAGTTCAGTCCTTTTAGAACAGGAGCATGAACTACCAAAAATAATTGAAACTGCATATGGAGAATTAGGCAGAGACAGTTTTGGGTGGGAAATCTTTAAAATCACAGCTAATGGGCAGTCCTGAAAAGGACACTTCCAAGCAGATACCTGCTTCAACTAAGAAGAAGTGGGACAATCAAAAACAACAAAACTTTAGAGGAAACAGATCTCAATCCCGAGGTAGATCTCCTCCACAGGAGCCCTCCGAAAATAGGTATAACCTCAGGGTTAGGGATAATATTAGGAAACCTGACAGGTATCAGGATACTGATACACATTCCTCTCGTTCCTTTCAGGGTTCATCAAAAAATTGTAAGAGGGAAGGACGGTCAGACAGATAAGAAATGTGTACAATGTCCGGAGACAAGCAACACTCTCAAGATTACACTTATAAAAAAGAAGAGAAGCCAAAGCAAAAGCCACAGTTCAAAAAGAAGATTGCTGATCTAAAGATAAGACATGCCCAGAATTCTGAGAACTCAACTACTGAACAGGGAATGGGCTCTGACGATGCTAGACAGCGGGGCAGGTGTAACAATAGCTTTCCAGAAACTGATGGAATTTCTGGTGATAGAGGACTTGAATGATTATATCATGGTAGAATTGCCCGATACTAGGGTAAGTGTCCCACATAAAGTATATGAAATAACGCTCCAGATGGAGGGGGACAAATGTAGAACAGTGAGAGGTCTCTTTCAGGAGAACTTGATGTTTGGCTATAACATTGTGTTAACTAAACAGGATTGGGTGCCAGCATTCGTCGTGGATTGCTTAAAGGGGAAACAGTAATTATACCGGCATTCTCAGATCATATTCCCAGGCACCTCAAACAAACTTATGCGCAGGAGTGGGCATTAGCCCAGGCTCCAGCATTATCCAAAAACCATGTTGGATGGGATGAGGATTCAATTCAATAAAAAAATACTCCAACTGCACAGAGGCAGTATTCAATAAAGCAAGAAGCTAAAAAACAGGTCAGGGAGATCTTAGATCTACTTGAATACCAAGGGGTGATCGAAAATTGCACCTCATCAATGAATAATCGTTTGTTTCTGGTCATGAAACCCGACAATTCATATCGTCTAGTTTTAGATTATAGACATATTAACACTTGCACTAAGACATTTGCAGTCCAAAATGCACACAGTGCCGCAATAATGAATAACATTGTGCGGAAAAAATATAAAACAACACTTGATATCTCAAATGGATTTTTCTGCCAAAATATAGCGCCTGAAAGAAGGTATCTAACACCATTCTCAAGGCTAGGGTCCCAGAGGCAATTTTATCGACTCCACCAAGTGTATAAGAACAGCCTGGTTTTTTTTTCGGCCAGAGTAACTGAGTTACTTCAAAATTTGGATGAAGAGGCATTGTCCTATGTGGATGATATTTATTTGATGGGCAATGACCTAGAGTGCATACCATCATTTTGGGGTTTGCATCTGAGGGCTACAAATTCAACTTTAAAAAATCAAAAATTGCCCACCTCAGTGTCCTGTTTTTAGGATATGAGCTTTAAAGTGTAGGAAAAAGCCTGGCAGACACTTTTTTAAAAAAAAATTGTTCTGCTTCATTTTCCAATGTCATTACAAAATCTACAATCAATCCTGGGATTTGTAAATTTTGGTAGAACATGTATTTTAGATTACGCCGAAAGAATAATACCTTACTACAACTTAATAAAACCTGATTTTTCAGTGAGAAAATGGACACAGGAACACACAGATACACTTTGTTACTTAGTTATAAGCTGACATTATAGTATCCAAACACTTAGAGACACGCGTAAACGTATGCACCCTGGTGATCCATATAATTGTGGGTCACTGTGGGTACACCTATCTGACATATAATTAAGTTGAAACAGTACCACTTGCATACAAATCACATTTGTGCACAAATGATGAAATGCGCTTCGCATCTTCAGAAAAGATCGTGACAGAAGTACAGACTGCTGTAGTGAGAGAAAGGCAAAAACAATAGTTGATGGACAGAATGCAGAACAATGTCATACATTCACCCCAGTACAGAGATCTGGGCCTAAATCCATTGTTTTTTTGCTCACCATGCTGTTCCACTTTGAACCCAGCCATATGCAAATCAGTCTTGACCCTGTGGCTCATGGGAACAGTCCAGCCCGAACTGCCAAGCCAGGTCCTCACTGGACTGGAAACAATCAATTGTGTGTCTTTTGCTTTCTCGCCCTAAGTTCACCAGGTATGCCCAGATGTGGGTCCTGGGCTCACTATGCCACTGGAATCAAGCTCTGCTGGCTGAAGAGGGGTGAAACCCCATACCCGGTCCTAGGATACTTATTTCCGTTCGAGGGAAGACCTGGCTTGGCAGTTTGGGCTGGACCGTTCCCATGAGGCACAGGGTCAAGACTGATTTGCATATGGCCAGGTCGAAACTGGGGTGGCATGGTGAGCAAAAGAATGATGGATTTAACCCAGATCTCTTGGCTGGGGGTGAATGTTTAGATTTGTTCTGCATTCCGTCCATCAATTGTGTGTCTTTTGTAGTGAGAGAAAGAGCACTGGCCCAGGGGAAACTAATAGTAGTAGTGACTCTAGTTTCAGCCTTAGAGGCTGCAACAAAAGCGAGCATTCCTAACTCTAGAGCCTTACATCCGAGATGGATACAATGGGCTAATTCTCTCACTGCAACAGATGTAGAATACAGATACGACCCAAAAAGACACAAGCATTCCTGCAATACGAACAAGAATATCCTCTACAAAACAAAATAATGCCTCTAGATCAGTATGAATCTATCATTTACACTGATGGATCTGCTCAACTGGCCATATGAAGTAAGCAACAATTTAGCAAGGCATGTGCAATCGTTAAAGGTTGCATGCAAGATGGAAAGTTCCATCCAAGTTGCAGGAAAACACAATCTCTAGGAGAGTGCACAGCACAGCTGGAAGAGTTAAATGCCTTGATACTTGCACTGGGATATATGGATCGAGAATTCCCCACACAAATTGTGTGTGATTCCTTTTACTGTGTGCAGTCATATCATTAATATTTAAATCACTGGGTTCAAAACGGGTTCAAAGATGTAAAAGGTGGCACAATTAAGCATCAAATGCTATGGGAACAGGTAGTTGAGTTGAAAACCGAACTACCAAGGGGTCACATGATACAAGCACTGAGTCATCAGCGTGATGGCGTTCACATTGATGGGAATTCATTGGCTGATGAAGCCACAAAGGGGGCTGTATGTACGGATTCCGTAGCTGCAATCACTTGTTCTAAAATGAAAATATAGAGTGAGATTATGTTGGTTGTCATTGCTTCATGCAAAAACAGAGGAGCAGTACCAAAATGATTTCCACTCAAGTAGACCCACAAGTTAGATGCCAATAACTTTCCATTTGCTCAGATTCCTGGAGTGGCGGATAGAGTAATTCCAAACATGGATCGTAGATTAGGTTTAATTCTAACAGCATTCAAAGGGATAGGTTCTGCACATGCAGGAGTTATGGTGACTGTTTTTTTTTTTAAATAACGCTATTGGTGGCCTGGTATAACAAAGCAGATTAAAGACTATGTCTTGAAATGCGAAATCTACCAGCAGATGAAAGGTTCCACCTTCACACGTCCAGCGCAGACACCATTATTAATATCTGACAAACCACTAGCATGTGTTTACTTGGACCACTGCGGCCCCCTACAAAGAGATGGGGCTTACAGGTATATCATGCTTGCAGTGGATTCCTGCTCAAGATTCCTATGGTTGTGGCCCCAAAGTCGCCTGACGCTCGAACTGTTATAAAAGATTTGCGAGTTTTCATAGGGACATACGCATTTGGCACATTATATTCTGATCAGTGCCCTGCACTTAGCTCTCAGTCTCACAAGGAGGCCATTAGTGGATTGGGTGTTGCATTACGGTACTCCTCTCTGTACCAGAAAAAACAGGAGGAGGAAGGCAAAAGGTTTGGGGATAACCCAGCTAAAACGGGTCAGATCCAACACAACTCCATTCCAACATAAAGTCAGGGTAGACTAATAAATACCATCATGGGATTCCCTGTTTGGGGTTATAGAATGTGGACTCTGGCCCACAACTGCAATGGCACGTTCCAGTTCTATGCCCCTCTGAACCCAGTTGGATCCCTCTGTCTATGCTCCCTGGACAGACCAAGCTAACCCAGAGAGGTTCCTTAGCTGCAGGTAGCCATAACCAGGTCCCAGGCCATCCAGGGGTTTCTGATATCTGTATTCTTTTAGAGTGGGGGTTGGTAGCCCCAGGTGCTTTCCATCCTTGCCCCACTCTACCTCCTACCAGTTAAGGGGCTCTACCCTGCCAATGATCCCTAATCCAGGGCCTGCACTCTTAGGTTGGACAGGCGTTCAGGGAGAGTGTTTCCTCCCCCTATCCATGCTTCTGGGGTGCCACACTCTCCTCCTAGAAGTGGTACCACATAATCCAGAGCACTCAGTTCTGAACAATTCTCCCACCAGTACAGGGTGCTACCCTGCAACTTGTTTCCCCAACCCATAGCCTACAACCATGGGATGAGCCTGTGCCTGGAAAGCAAACAGTTCCTCTGTAGTACTCCTCCACCCGAGATAAACACATTATTCATGTGCTGCGTGAGAGTGTGCTTTTCACTGGCCTCCTGAACCCTGGCCATCGGAGAGAGCAGAAAGACCTCCCAGAGAAAAGATTGATTCAACAAGGTAATTCCTGTGGGGGCTCTGAACTCAGAGCTGGCCCCTGCCACTCTGGTTCTCCCACTGGGGACTGCCTCCCCCTCTCACCTATCCATCTGGACTTCTGTACCCTCCACTCCGGAGTCATTTTGTCAGACACCACAACTGGCGGCACACTTGTGACAGCTGCCCCCCAAGTTAACCTGACACTATGGGGTTCCCATAAGGAGATCGTCTCCCGGTACAGACTAGTCCAACACTCCTGGTGCTTCCTCTGGAAACCATCCAGGCTCTGGAACTGGGTTTTGGGTATCCGGGGCCTCTGTCAACCCCCACCTCTCCTCCAACTCGGAAATACGACATGGGACCCTCTACCCAACCCACTACATTGTTATATTCCATATAGGTACCATATATAGGTGCAGGTAACATTGCAACCTTTCACCTTTTTTCTTCCCTACATTACATTAATAACAGTTCTTAGTGACTGACCTTTTACCTAGATATGACACTGCATTCAGAACGCAGGTTTTTCCCTAGTTCGAATCTCATACATTATGCATGAGGTTTCTTGGAAGCACAGCAGGTCTACCATCTCCTACATAATATCTCTGTATAAAGTTCAGGCCCGTCGTCATCCTTTAGGCCGAAACAGTAACACAGCAAGGTAGGACCCCTGGGGAGACCAATGGGTATATATACATCACATCTTGCATAGAAAGACAGAGGAGACCAAGACTTCCTGGCTGACACACTGACAAGAGACAAAGAGGTTCTTGCATGCAGACACTCCAGCTAGCAGTGGACTAACATCCCTTGCGGGGTGTCCAAACCGAGACCAGGACAGGGACCCATGTTCTCTCATTTTCAGGTAATGGGATTGACTAGATCCTAGAGGGATTCTTGGCATAATACATACACAGATGCTAGGTACATTTAGGTACATCTAGTTAGGGAGGCATAGTAGGAGTAAGCACTTTTTATCATGTATTTTATGTATTTGAGTACATTCATGATTACTGCAAAATGGTAGACCTGTACCATCATTTTACTTTCATAGTACTTCTAATCATATATCTCTGCTACTGTCTAATGGTTGTTGCAGCTCAACTATTCTACACTAGACTAAAAACTGTCCAACAAATTCTTATTGACAAACGCCCAGTATGTTTATTCTGTGTATCTCTGAGACAAATTAAGTGAGCATGAGTGACTGAGTGAAAGGTGTGCCGCTCGGAGGCTTGCTGTCAATTTCGCCTTACCTGGGCTCTGGAGTACAAGGACTTCACGAACTTTAAAGACGCTGTGCTGCGTGGGGGTGCCTTTAACCATTGAACTTTTCTCCGGGACTGCGAGGACCAGGCTGCTTGGCGGCCGCGCCAGCTGTCTCCTCTTCCCGGCCCCTCCCCCTGCAGGTACATAACCCAGTTCTGTGGCATATGAAAATGCAGCAGAATGGATTACGGTTCCACCTGGGAATCACAGAATGAGACCTCGAAGGGTGAACTACACGCTACCATTTACTCCCCTTGAAGTTGTTAATAGATTTGGGGCTTTATCAGGAGTCGATGACTGTGATTGACTTAGTACTTCTTTTGTCTGTGGGCATAGCACACAGGGGGACCAGGCTGCGGGTATGAACTCGATTTGTAAACGGTCTACTTTCTGTCCATACCATTCTATCTCTGACAGGCAACATATGTCCTCATTGGCGACTCACACAGGGCCCCTGGAACACGCTCTGGTGGCCATAGATGAAATAGCTATTGAACCTTACCGTTCCGCACACAGGGAGAACGGGGTGGAGGCGGTGGGAGTTTGCTTCCCACGAAAGGCCAAAGTTCTACAGGGGTCCTCTTGTAAAGCGCAAAGTGAGTTGGGGGTCTGTGCTTCTTTAAGGATAGAAGAAAATACCCCGCACAAGGCTTCTATGCCTGCAACTAGAACTACGAGGGCTCTAGAGATTTTGTCATGGAATGTGGCTGGGCTCCCCAATAAGTTAGGCAATACTGATTGGGAAACCTTTATTAAAGAACATGATATATGCATGTTCCAAGAGACGTGGGCCAGAGAAAATCTTTGCCACCCCGGTTTTGCAATTTTTGATGTTCCAGCTAGATGGGGCGGGAAGGGACGCCCTTCTGGTGGACTATCAACATGGATTGCCTGCCATTTAGGCTGTACTGCCGAGGTGGTAGAAACTAATTCTATGGATATCCTATGTGTCGTCTTGCGTTGGCCCAATGGGGCGGGTCTGAGTCTGGTAAATATATACTCTAGACCGGTTGGAGTTGCGGCCACCTCAAGGACGCTGGAGGATTTAGGGATTTTTCTTGACTCTCTCACTGGCCCAGATACACTCTTGATCGGAGGGGATTTTAACATTCAGTTTGAACCACTCCCGACGTATCTAGATGGGATCAGCAGTGAGGAGGATGATTTTTGGGGAGTCCAAAGTATTGTAGGTCCGCCAGCCAGGGTAGCATCACCCCTCTTATTGCAAGTTCTAACACTAACATTGGCAAATTCACTTAGAGCATGCAATGGTAGGTTCAAGGGGGATAACCCGCCCCAGCCAACTTTTAATAGACCAAGACAGGAGTCCCGGATTGATTACATACTGATCAGACTCCAGGACTGGAAACTGGCATTAGACTTTAAAATTGCCCTAAGGGCTGATAGTGATCATAACCCCCTAATCCTCTCATTAGCTGCGGATGGTTTCCTTAGGCCAGAAACCAGGGGAAATAGTTTACCTGCCCCTAGTCTCACCCTGTCAAGCAACAGACGAAGACTAAGGTGGGACAGACTACTAGAGAAACCGAACCGCATAAGGGCTATATATGAGCAAGTGGCTGTAACTTTGGAAAGAGTGGAGAGCCTTCTCCCTCAATTGCCCTCGTCAGAAGGTTGTTCTTCCCTTGAGGATATTCATCAGACCCTTTGTGCCAATCTAGCTGAGGTATTGAATCCTGTGGTCCGGGGCAGGAAACCGAGGAGTGAAAGAGCCTCTTGGTTCAATACCAGCTGTAGGGGAGCCAAAAAAGATCTCCTCCAAGCACTTAAAAACAAGGAATCATCCTCTGTGATTAGGGAAAAGAGGGTGGCCTATAAGTCCCTTCTTGAAGCTGCTAAAATAGACTGGGACTGGGAGAACTGGTCAGAAATAACATCTGCTCTCAAGGTTAGAGATTCCAAAAAATTTTGGCATATAGTCAGACATGGTTCTGCTGAGCCTGTTATGGCAATAGAAGGTAATGTTACCGCTGAAGTCTGGGAAAATCATTTCTCGTCGCTTTATAGTAGAGCTGGGTTAGACCAAATGGGAACTCCACCTGAGAGCTTAGTGGACCCCATTGATAATTGCATTGAGCTGGAAGACTTTAAGCTGGAGGAAGTGGAAAGGGCAATTACTTGCCTCTCCTTAGGGAAAGCGCCAGGCTTAGATAAGATCCCAGGCGACCTCCTAAGGCACGAAGTCAGAATCTGGGCACTGTATTTTTTGGTACTGTTCAACGCAATTATTCATGGGATGGCACTTCCCCCAACTTGGCTTGGGGCGGAGATTGTGCCCATTTTTAAAAGGGGTTCACCTTTGCTCCCCGCCAATTATAGACCGATCAGTCTGATAGACGTTCCACAGAAACTCTTTGCGAGGCTTCTGTTGGACCGACTTTTGGACTGGATCGAGGAGAGGGATGTTTTGAGCCCTCTTCAGGCCGGGTTTCGCCAGAAGATCTCTACCGTGGACCAGGTCTTTAGGCTGTCCCTTCTACATTGGAAAACAATACAGTTGGAGGGTGGCAGCCTCTATACTGTATTTGTAGATCTAAGGGCTGCGTTTGACCTTGTTCCACGTGGTAAGCTCTGGGAAGTCCTGGCGAAAGCTGGGATGCCAGCTGATCTCCTGAATATGATCATCCGCCTCCATACAAACACTTATGCCCGTGTGAGGTGCGGAGCGCAGGGTGTACTTTCAAACAAGTTTCCCGTTGAGAGAGGGGTAAGACAGGGGTGCGTACTTGCACCGACCCTGTTCTGCCTCTTTGTTAACGGGGTTATTGACCACCTCAATGGGGTCCCCAATTCGGATGTCCCGAAACTGGCGGGAAGGAGGGTCCCAGCAATTATGTTTGCTGATGATACCCTCCTTCTCTCCAAGTCACCTATGGGAATCCAGCGTGTTCTGGATGGTTTTGGGGACTTCTGTAGAGAGCATGGATTGGAAATCAACACCACAAAGACCAAATTTATGGCCTTCAATCCGCCACCCAGGTTCCATCGTATTCCTCGTATTGGGGAAAATGTTTTAGACCGAGTGAGCACCTTTGAATACCTTGGCGTTACACTCAACGAGGAATTGGGGTGGGGTCAACATCAGGAGAAAACAAGGTTGAAGCTGGCGCAACATATTGGTGGAATATTAGCAATGGTGGGGAAGAATAGGTCAACCCTTAAACCCATAGGTCCTCCTCTCCATATTTATAGGGTCCAAGCAAGAGGAGCCGTTACCTATGGGAGCGAATTATGGGGTCACAAAATCCTGGACAGCCTGACAAAGGAGGAGAATAGATTCCTCAGGTGTTTAGCAGCTCTTCCTCCGAGTACACCGCTAGTGCCTCTACGACTTGACTTAGGCATTAGACCATTGGAGGAAGAGTTGGCATTTCGTCCTGTGATCTACTGGTGCAGATTGTGGACGGTGCCTGAATTGATCCACTACAGACAGGGTCTCCAGGAAGTTCTCAGCTTCCCAAATTCGGGGAACATTCCCTGGCTTAAATTTATAAGGAATAGTTTGACGAGCCTAGGTCTAGATGCACTATGGAATGATCCTTGTAATGCTTGTCCTAAGCTTTCTAAAAAGGCTCTAATCGAAGTGTATCATGATTCTAAGGCTCCTCTACTTCGACCCTCCAAATCCCTAGGGTCTCTAACAAATCAATTCCTTCTTATGAAGAGCACATACACCTTCGAATTGGCCTTGGATAATGTTTACCCTGTAATAATCAGGAAGCTCTACTTGCAATGGAGGCACGGGTCTTTGCCAATTCGTGCTTTCACTAGCTCCTGGTCCCTGTCGACACCCAGTATTTGCCCGGCATGCAGCGCAAGTAAGGAAACTGAGCTGCATCTTATATTTTTTTGCACGGGCTATACTGAGCCCCGCAGAAAGTGGATCATCCCCATCTGTAGGAACCTGGGCTTCACAAGGTGTCATGAAGCCTTTAGAATTCTCAAGAGCGAAACGGCCGCGCACATTGTGTTTGCAGTGGCAAAATTCTTGGGGGCTTTCTGGCACAAACGGAAAAAATATTTAAAAATGTCAATCTGATTTATGCATGTAATTAGTATGTATTAGCTGTGTGGATGCATTATTTTTAAAGATTTTATCTATTGTTGTTAAATGTTTTATACTGATTTTATGCACTTTTATGGATTTATTCCGAAATAAAGTTTTCTTGAACTTGAAAGGTAGTATATTGTTTTGACGATTCTGAGGGATCAGGTTTGTCATGTTCTGAGGCTGCCAAGAACTACTCTCTCCCCGATAAGAGGATATTCTAGTGGCACTGTGAAGTAGCTAATACAGACAAACTAACATACCCGGAGGGGGTGCACAGATTCAGTCTGCCATCAATCACAAAGTTTAAGTTATCCAAACACGCAAATCCTGTATAGTTTATATAGCAACTACACAACATGGCACCGTCAACTTTGGTTGGGTACTTATTTAATAGTAGAATCTGAGTAGTTCAGTTGTGCTATTCTTAGAGACCCCTACTCACAAAACACCAGAGACGTCTGGAGTGGGTGGGCACAATCTCTGCCACAGCTAAGTAGGCAAACAAATCCTATTTATTGGCTGTTGGTTAATTAAGCTTGATGGACACATTGTTTCTAAATTGTGCATAAACACCTTATCTTGGTTCCCTTGAAAAACTATTTAGCGTTGTAAAAACAATGACAGACCAGCTCTTAGACCCACTGCAACAAACACTACCCCTCAGGGAAGATGCAGACACAATACACATTCTGGCACATGCATCAAGCAAAATTGTCCTCGCTAAAATAGCGAATCATTAAAATCGGCCGTTGGGGAGTGCCAAACAACAGATTCCAATGCATCAACCCCAATAGTGAAAAAACGAAAGAATCGCTAAAATAAACCCCGGTACATTAAAGAATCGCTAAATAAAGAATCGGAGATAGCAAAAACACCAATAGCGCATGCCAATAGCGATTAGCAAATAAATAATAGCTAAAGAATGAATCAAAAATCGCTAATACTGAAAACCTTCAAATTCGCTATTTAGCTTGAGGAGAATAAGGGGAATCTCAAACAGGAGGTAAAGTTGCAGACACACCCAAAAAAAAAAAGAGTTTTAAAGTGTACCACAGGTGTGATGAATCAGAAAGCCTTCAAAAATGGGCCTGGATACCCCGTATTCTTTTACAAAATTGCAGCCCTCTACCTGCTCGCAAGGAGGATGAGAATAAATGCCGCAACACAGCGCAGGAGGAGGATCCAGGAGAGGGTATTCAGAGTACACATTACAATGCTGGGCCAAAATGAGGATTAAGTATATGACAAGTACCGTCTTAATCGTGCAACGATAATGCGCCTAAATGCTGTCCTGGAACCACTACTGCAGCACCAGACACGTAGGACCAATGCCATTCCTGCGCATTTCCAGGTCCTATGCAGCCGGCACCTACTGGCGTCTGGAAGTTTCCAGGGGGTCGTAGTGGTAGCAGGAGGCGTATCACAAAGCGCACTTTCATGCTTCTTCCGTAAATTCATTGATGCCATGCTGACAATGATACATACCCACATCACCTTCCCCACAACCCCACAGCAGATGGACCAGACCAAACAGGACATCTACCAGGTGGCCCAATTCCCCCAAGTCATAGGATGCATTGACTGCACGCATGTCCCCATCTGTCCCCCCTCAGCCAATGAGTACATCTTCCGTAACAGGAAGTCCTATCACTCAATCAACGTGCATGTCATGTGCAATGCAAGCACATAATTACGGACATAGTGGCACAATTTCCAGGGAGCACACACGACTCATATATATTCAGACAGAGTGGCATCCACAGGCGTCTGCTCAATGGTGAATTCGGAGAGGGACTCCTGCTTGGTACATACTCATACCTATTCAATACATCAGTATCACATATGTATTAGCATTGCTGCCGCTAAGCCTTTGCTTCCCCCCGTAGGTGACAGCGCATACGCCTTGCGGGAATATATCATCACCCCCTACCTCAACCCAGCAACACCACAGGAGCAACGCTACAACGCGGCACATATCAGCACCAGAAATGTGGTTGAGAGAACATTCGGGATCCTGAAGAGTCGCTTCAGGATCTTACATAAGACTGGTGGTGCTTTGCAATATAACCCCGAGAACGGCTGCAGGATTGTAGCAGTATGTGCCATGCTGCACAACATTGCAACCAGAAGGGGGATACCCATAGAGATGGACAGAAATGACAACGATCGGGATGAACAACCACCCGCACAACACCCACAGTCACTCGAGCCAAACACAGCTGAAGGTCAAAGGAGGCGGACATAATACACACAACATCATTTCAGAGCCAGGTAAGAATGAGCCATGACAATATATTGTGGAGTGCTATTGTTTACTTCACATGAGCACTTGTCAAAGTGAATTTACATAAGTAGAATAAATGACAGTGATTCTACACATTGTGGAGAAAAACAGATCTGTTGGCATCATGGGAGTGCAAACACAAAATGCAAATGGCCCATGGTTACACCACCATGGACAAAGATGTGGGACTGAATGTCTAGTGCCGCTTCCCACGTACCCCCAGCCTCATGTCGCGTGTCTTCTCTACCTCACCATGCTGTGTGTCTGTAGCTGTAGAGATGTGCGAACCTTGCCTCCTGTTACAGGTCTCCGGCACGGACACGCTGCTCACACTTGATGCAGCCTCACTGCCCTCCTCCCCTCCCAAGTTGCTGGCACTAAATGTGCCAGACTGTAAGTGTTCAACTGCAGTGGTCACCTGGCCTAAGGCCTTCGCTACATCCCCACAGTAATGCCCTAGGTCCACCTGCAGTGACACGGAGCGGCGGGACAAAACTGCAGTGCTGTTGTAGAGCTTGGTGATGGCCCTGGTAGATGCAGCAGTACGGAGCAAGTTCTGCTGATGCCTCCTGCGCTCGCTGTGTTGTCCTGCTAGGATGGCACGGGTGAGCTCGTGTAGGCTCTTGTTGATATCCCGATTCCCCTCAGCCACAACTGTGGTCATGTGCCGCACAGCGTCTGTCAGAGTGTACATGTGTTTTGCCAGTTTGGAGATGTTGAGGTTCATTGTTCCCATGTGTCTCCCCTGCAGGCGCTGAACACGCAGCATCTGGGCCTCTACACCACCATAGATGTTTCTTGGCTGTTCGGGGAGCTCAGCAATACTGCACATGGACCTGCGCCGCTGTGTGACTCGGCCACTTGCTGGTGGTGGAGCTGGCGGAGTGACACGTGTCTGACTGGGGACACTTGTGGGTGCTGGTCTCGCCTCTGTATCCATCACCTGCAGGGAGGGGACATGTGCCCTGCGTCTTGGTGGTGTTGTCGTGGTGGTGGTATTGTCGGTGGTGGTGGTGGTGTTGTCAGTGGTGGTGGTGTGGATTGACGTTCCTGCGGAGTCTCTTCATCGGTCTCTGCCGGTGTCTCAGAGATGATGAGGCGCTCACTGTCATCAGAGTCCACCAGAGATTCATCTGTGTGTGAAACAGTGCATTGTTAGTTCATTTTGTGACTATATCTGTTTGTCATTCCGCATACTTTTACTACAGTAAATGACATATTTAGACACACTGTTGGGCCTGTACTGCTGATCTCATTTATTGTGCATTGGTGATCATACATGTACACTTGGCTAACATGACTACAACTCCCATGATGCAATACTAATGTGAGGGTATATGTGTTATGCACTTCTCCCTGCACACTGTGATTGACCTGGGGGGATGGGCATGGGTATACAATACGCAGCGTATAAGCGCAGGAATGCATCTTACCTTGTTCTGTGGTTGCTGCGCTGGAGGTGTCCACCTGGGTTACTCCGACGACCACCTCTGGATCAATGGTCCCCTCAATGAGCTCCTCCAGGGCTGTGTTGGCAGGTACTCTGGATTGCCCCCCTCATGTGCCAGCTGCTTCCTTGACCCTTTCGGCAATGCGCTCCTTTGCCTTTTTCCTGAGGTCATACCACCTCTTCTTAAGGTCGTCGATGATGTGGTGCGTGACTCCGACAGCATTCACCCTGTCCCTAATGTGAAGCCATATCTTCCGCTTCTCGGCTTCGGGCACCTTGAGTGACAGCTTTCCAAACAGCTTATCATGTTTGCTGCTCACCCCCTCGATCAAATGCTACAGTTCCCTGTCACAGAACTTTCTCTTCCTCTTCCTGGGCGTGTCTGATGGAGTAGATGCATTCTTGTCCATCCTGGATAACTGTAGACTGGATGGGTTCTGAGGGTGAAGTCACTTGGCTCAGCTTATATGCTCTGCCTCCTCCCATGAGCTCCTCAGGGCAGTGAATGAGGCATGGGCTGGATGACATCCTGGTTGTGATGTCATCAGTCTGTTTCAGGTGCGACCCGTTTTTTGCGAATTTGCTATCTCCGAATTCACGAATACCGAATTTGGTATTACCGATTTCCGTATTTGCTATTCTTCATTTTAAGGAATCGCTATTGTGTTTTCCGTTAGTTTTAGCGATGTTTACGGAATCGCTAGATTCTACCGAATCTGTCGATGCATCCCAAAACACGAATCCTTATTTGCGATTCCTTATTCATCGCTAATAAGGACTCGCTTTTCTGATTTTTGATGCATGTGGACCATTGCATTGTATTTTAGACATACGGTCACCCTGAAACTGCTAAAGAATGGGTTAACACCTAGGGGTGGTATAGTAGTATTCGGGATTGAGGCACACGAATCAAACAGAACAGAGGTATTTTATTCATGGCTCACATTCCCAGCAGCAAATGCCAGAACAAAAACATTTCACTCCTACACAGAAGGAGATGCACCAGCAGAATGCTGTCCATTTGAAGACATAGAGGATCCGCTCAAGTACCAGGAACACTTATACTGGTTTAAAGGCACACTACCCCACATAAGAAGAAGAGCAAGACTTGGCCTGCTCGGTGGAAAAGGGGCAACATGGCTGATATTAGCCGCCTACACACAACATTCTGATATTGAAACAATGCCAGTAGAAGACTTACTCACACAACACAAAGATTTAATTAAAATCTATAGAAACTTAACGCAATTCCTAATAAGGACACTTACAGTCCAACCAGTAATAGTTTCAACAAATGGAACTTAAGCTCAGGGTACCGCAACTAAAACCACACCTCAAACATTACACGCACTGATGGGCAAAATCTCCACAAAACGTGAACAAATGCCATTCTGGGTGGCTCAGAAAATAACACTGCTAGAGGCAGTGTTCCCGAATACTACCCCGTATGAATAACACAGAATGCTAGCAATCTGCTTGCCGATGGGGATAACACCACAAGTAGAAGATTGTACCAATTGGGGTAATGTTGATGCTGCCATTTATACCAGGACTCAATGTATGCCTTCATTAGCAGTGATACCAAATGTATTGAGACAAATACAAAACAAGTACAGAGCAGAGCCTGCTCTAAACTTAGCGATGAAGTTACTAGGTAACTATACCCAGGTACCAGTCATAATATTAGCTAATATTAAAGGAGAAGCAGCTTCAGTGACTATCCACCATCGCCTGAGGGAGTTAAGTCCTTTTAGAACAGGAGCATGAACTACCAAAAATAATTGAAACTGCATATGGAGAGTTAGGCAGAGACAGTTTTTGGTGGGAAATCTTTTAAATCACAGCTAATGGGCAGTCCTGAAAAGGACACTTCCAAGCAGATACCTGCTTCAACTAAGAAGAAGTGGGACAATAAAAAACAACAAAACTTTAGAGGAAACAGATCTCAATACCGAGGTAGATCTTGTCCACAGGAGCCCTCCGAAAATAGGCATAACCTCAGGGTTAGGGATAATATTAGGAAACCTGACAGGTATCTGGATACTGATCCTCATTCCTCTGGTTCCTTTCAGGGTTCATCAAAAAACTCTAAGAGGGAAGGATGGTCAGACAGACAAGAAATGTGTACAATGTCCGGAGACAAGCAACACTCTCAAGATTACACTTCTAAAAAAGAAGAGAAGCCAAAGCAAAAGCCACAGTTCAAAAAGAAGATTGCATATCTAAAGATAAGACATGCCCAGAATTCTGAGAACTCAACTACTGAACAGGGAATGGGCTCTGACGATGCTAGACAGTGTGGCAGGTGTAACAATAGCTTTCCAGAAACTGATGGAATTTCTGGTGATAGAGGACTTGAATGATTATATCATGGTAGAATCGCCCGATACTAGGGTAAGTGTCCCACATAAAGTATATGAAATACCGCTCCAGATGGAGGGGGACAAATGTAGAACAGTGAGAGTTCTCTTTCAGGAGAACTTGACGTTTGGCTATAACATTGTGTTAACTAAACAGGATTGGCTGCCAGCATTCGTCGTGGATTGCTTAAAGGGGAAACAGTAATTATACCGGCATATTCAGATCATATTCCCAGGCACCTAAAACAAACTTATGCGCAGGAGTGGGCATTAGCCCAGGCTCCAGCATTATCCAAAAACCATGTTGGATGGGATGAGGATTCAATTCAATTAAAAAATACTCCAACTGCAAAGAGGCAGTATTCAATAAAGCAAGAAGCTAAAAAACAGGTCAGGGAGATCTTAGATCAACTTGAATACCATGGGGTGATCGAAAATTGCACCTCATCAATAAATAATCGTTTGTTTCTGGTCATGAAACCTGACAATTCATATTGTCTAGTTTTAGATTATAGGCATATTAACACTTGCACTAAGACATTTGCAGTCCAAAATGCACACAGTGCCGCAATAATGAATAACATTGTGCGGAAAAAATATAAAACAACACTTGATATCTCAAATGGATTTTTCTGCCAAAATATAGCGCCTGAAAGAAGGTATCTAACACCATTCTCAGCGCTAAGGTCCCAGAGGCAATTTTATCGACTCCAGCAAGGGTATAAGAACAGCCTGGGTTTTTTTTCGGCCAGAGTAACTGAGTTACTTCAAAATTTGGATGAAGAGGCATTGTCCTATGTGGATGATATTTATTTGATGGACAATGACCTAGAGGAACATTTTAACAGAGTGCATACCATCATTTTGGGGTTTGCATCTGAAGGCTACAAATTCAACTTTGAAAAATCAAAGATTGCCCACCTCAGTTTCCTGTTTTTAGGATATGAGCTTTAAAGTGTAGGAAAAAGCCTGGCAGACTCTTTTTTTAAAAAAAAATTGTTCTGCTTCATTTTCCAATGTCATTACAAAATCTACAATCAATCCTGGGATTTGTAAATTTTGGTAGAACATATATTTTAGATTACGCCGAAAGAATAACACCTTACTACAACTTAATAAAACCTGATTTTTCAGTGAGAAAATGGACACAGGAACACACAGATACACTTTGTTACTTAGTTATAAGCTGACATGATAGTATCCAAACACTTAGAGACACGCGTAAACGTATGCAACCTGGTGATCCGTATAATTGTGGGTCAATGTGGGTACACCTATCTGACATATAATTAAGTTGAAACAGTACCAATTGCATACAAATCACATTTGTGCACAAATGATGAAATGCGCTTCGCATCTTCAGAAAAGATCGTGACAGAAGTACAGACTGCTGTAGTGAGAGAAAGGCAAAAACAATAGTTGATGGACAGAACGCAGAACAATGTCATACATTCACCCCACTACAGAGATCTGGGCCTAAATCCATCGTTTTTTTGCTCACCATGCTGTTCCACTTTGAACCCAGCCATATGCAAATCAGTCTTGACCCTGTGGCTCATGAGAACAGTCCAGCCCGAACTGCCAAGCCAGGTCCTCACTGGACTGGAAACAATCAATTGTGTGTCTTTTGCTTTCTCGCCCTAAGTTCACCAGGTATGCCCAGATGTGGGTCCTGGGCTCACTATGCCACTGGAATCAAGCTCTGCTGGCTGAAGAGGGGTGACACCCCAAACCCGGTCCTAGGATACTTCTTTCCGTTTGAGGGAAGACCTGGCTTGGCAGTTTGGGCTGGACCGTTCCCATGAGGCACAGGGTCAAGACTAATTTGCATATGGCCAGGTCGAAACTGGGGTGGCATGGTGAGCAAAAGAATGATGGATTTAACCCAGATCTCTTGACTGGGGGTGAATGTTTAGATTTGTTCTGGATTCCGTCCATCAATTTTGTGTCTTTTGTAGTGAGAGAAAGAGCACTATCCCAGGGGAAACTAATAATAGTAGTGACTCTAGTTTCAGCCTTAGAAGCTGCGACAAAAGCAAGCATTCCTAACTCTAGAGCCTTACATCCGAGATGGATACAATGGGCTAATTCTCTCACTGCAACAGATGTAGTATACAGATACGACCCAAAAAGACACAAGCATTCCTGCAATACGAACAAGAATATCCTCTACAAAACAAAATAATGACTCTAGATCAGTATAAATCTATCATTTACACTGATGGATCTGCTCAACCGGCCATATGAAGTAAGCAACAATATAGCACGGCATGTGCAATCGTTAAAGGTTGCATGCAAGATGGAAAGTTCCATCCAAGTTGCAGGAAAACACAATCTCTAGGAGAGTGCACAGCACAGCTGGAAGAGTTAAAAGCCTTGATACTGGCACTGGGAAATATGTATCGAGAATTCCCCACACAAATTGTGTGTGATTCCTTTTACTGTGTGCAGTCATTTCATTAATATTTAAATCACTGGGTTCAAAACGGGTTCAAAGATGTAAAAGGTTGCACAATTAAGCATCAAATGCTATGGGAACAGGTAGTTGAGTTGAAAACCGAACTACCAAGGGGTCACATGATACAAACACTGAGTCATCAGCGTGATGGCATTCACATTGAAAGGAATTCATTGGCTGATGAAGCCACAAAGGGGGCTGTATGTACGGATTCCGTAGCTGCAATCACTTGTTCTAAAATGAAAATATAGAGTGAGATTATGTTGGTTGTCATTGCTTCATGCAAAAACAGAGGAGCAGTACCAAAATGATTTCCACTCAAGTAGTCCCACAAGTTAGATGCCAATAACATTCCATTTGCTCAGATTCCTGGAGTGGCGGATAGAGTAATTCCAAACATGAATCGTAGATTTGGTTTAATTCTAACAGCATTCAAAGGGATAGGTTCTGCACATGCAGGAATTATGGTGACTGTTTCTTTTTTGAAACAACGCTATTGGTGGCCTGGTTTAACAAAGCAGATTAAAGACTATGTCTTGAAATGCAACATCTACCAGCAGATGAAAGGTTCCACCTTAACACGTCCAGCGCAGACACCATTATTAATATCTGACAAACCACTAGCATGTGTTTACTTGGACCACTGCGGCCCCCTACAAAGAGATGGGGCTTACAGGTATATCATGCTTGCAGTGGATTCCTGCTCAAGATTCCTATGGTTGTGGCCCCAAAGTCGCCTGACGCTCGAACTGCTATAAAAGATTTGTGAGTTTTCATAGGGACGTACGCATTTGGCACATTATATTCTGATCAGTGCCCTGCACTTATCTCTCAGTCTTGCAAGGAGGCCATGAGTGGATTGGGTGTTGCATTACAGTACTCCTCTCTGTACCAGAAAAAACAGGAGGAGGAAGGCAAAAGGTTTGGGGATAACCCAGCTAAAACGGGTCAGATCCAACATAACTCCATTCCAACATAAAGTCAGGGTAGTCTAATAAATACCATGATGGGATTCCCTGTTTGGGGTGATAGAATGTGGACCCTGGCCCACAACTGCAATGGCACGTTCCAGTTCTATGCCCCTCTGAACCCAGTTGGATCCCTCTGTCTATGCTCCCCTAACAGACCAAGCTAACCCAGAGAGGTTCCTTAGCTGCAGGTAGCCATAACCAGGTCCCAGGCCATCCAGGGGTTTCTGATATCTGTATTCTTTCAGAGTGGGGGTTGGTAGCCCCAGGTGCTTTCCATCCTTGCCCCACTCTACCTCCTACCAGCTAAGGGGCTCTACCCTGCCAATGATCCCTAATCCAGGGCCTGCACTCTTAGGTTGGACAGGCATTCAGGGAGAGTGCTTCCTCCCCCTATCCATGCTTCTGGGGTGCCACACTCTCCTCCTGGAAGTGGTACCACATAATCCAGAGCACTCAGTTCTGAACAATTCTCCCACCAGTACAGGGTGCTACCCTGCAACTTGTTCCCCCAACCCATAGCCTACAACCATGGGATGAGCCTGTGCCTGGAAAGCCAGCAGTTCCTCTGTAGTACTCCTCCACCCGAGATAAACACATTATTCATGTGCTGCGTGAGAGTGTGCTTTCCACTGGCCTCCTGAAACCTGGCATTTGGAGCGAGCAGGAAGACCTCCCAGAGAAAAGATTGATTCAACAAGGTAATTCCTGTGGGGGCTCTGAATTCAGAGATGGCCCCTGCCACTCTGGTTCTCCCACTGGGGACTGCCTCCCCTTCTCACCCATCCATCTGGACTTCCGTACCCTCCACTCCGGAGTCATTTTGCCAGACACCACAACTGGTGGCACACTTGTGACAGCTGTCCCCCAAGTTAACCTGACACTATGGGGTTCCCATAAGGAGATCGTCTCCCGGTACAGACTAGTCCAACACTCCTGGTGCTTCCTCTGGAAACCATCCAGGCTCTGGAACTGGGTTTTGGGCATCCGGGGCCTCTGTCAACCCCACACCTCTCCTCCAACTCGGAAATACGACATGGGACCCTCTACCCAACCCACTACACTGTTATATTCCATATAGGTACCATATATAGGTGCAGGTAACATTGCAACCTTTCACCTTTTTTCTTCCCTACATTACATTAATAACAGTTCTTAGTGACTGACCTTTTACCTAGATATGACTCTGCATTCAGAACACAGGTTTTTCCGTAGTTCAAATCTCATACATTATGCATGAGGTTTCTTGGAAGCACAGCAGGTCTACCATCTCCTACATAATATCTCTGTATAAAGTTCAGGCCCGTTGTCATCCTTTAGGCCGACACAGTAACACAGCAAGGTAGGACCCCTGGGGAGACCAATGGGTATATATACATCACATCTTGCATAGAAAGACAGAGGAGACCAAGGCTTCCTGGCTGACACACTGACAAGAGACAAAGAGGTTCTTGCATGCAAACACTCCAGCTAGCATTGGACTAACATCCCTTGTGGGGTGTCCAAACCGAGACCAGGACAGGGTCCCATGTTCTCTCATTTTCAGGTAATGGGATTGACTAGATCCTAGAGGGATTCTTGGCATAATACATACACAGATGCTAGGTACATTTAGGTACATCTAGTTAGGGAGGCATAGTAGGAGTAAGCACTTTTTATCATGTATTTTATGTATTTGTGTATATTCATGATTACTGCAGAATGGTAGACCTGTACCATCATTTTACTTTCATAGTACTTCTAATCATATATCTCTGCTACTGTCTAATGGTTGTTGCAGCTCAACTATTCTACACTAGACTAAAAACTGTCCAACAAATTCTTATTGACAAACGCCCAGTATGTTTATTCTGTGTATCTCTGAGACAAATTAAGTGAGCATGAGTGACTGAGTGAAAGGTAGTATATTGTTTCGACGATTCTGAGGGATCAGGTTTGTCATGTTCTGATGCTGCCAAGAACTACTCTCTCCCCGATAAGAGGATATTCTAGTGGCACTGTGAAGTAGCTAATACAGACAAACTAACATACCCGGTGGGGGTGCACAGATTCAGTCTGCCATCAATCACAAAGTTTATGTCATCCAAACACGCAAATCCTGTATAGTTTATATCGCAACTACACAACATGGCACCATCAACTTTGGTTGGGTACTTATTTAATAGTAGAATCTGAGTAGTTCAGTTGTGCTATTCTTAGAGACCCCTACTCACAAAACACCAGAGACGTCTGGAGTAGGTGAGCACAATCTCTGCCACAGCTAAGTAGGCAAACAAATCCTATTTATTGGCTGTTGGTTAATTAAGCTTGATGGACACATTGTTTCTAAATTGTGCATAAACACCTTATCTTGGTTCCCTTGAAAAACTATTTAGCGTTGTAAAAACAATGACAGACCAGGTCTTAGACCCACTGCAACAAACACTACCCTTCAGACAGACACAATACACATTCTGGAAGATGCATCAAGCAAAATTGTCCTCGCTAAAATAGCGAATCATTAAAATCGGCCGTTGGCGAGTGCCAAACAACAGATTCCAATGCATCAACCCAATAGTGAAAAAACTAAATACCGCTAAAATAAACCCCGGTACATTAAAGAATCGCTAAATAAAGAATCGGAGATAGCAAAAACACCAATAGCGCATGCCAATAGCGACTAGCAAATAAATAATAGCTAAAGAATGCATCAAAAATCGCTAATACCGAAAACCTTCAACTTCGCTATTTAGCTTGAGCAGAATAAGGGGAATCTCAAACAGGAGGTAAAGTTGCAGACACACCCAAAAAAAAAACAGAGTTTTAAAGTTTACCACAGGTGTGATGAATCAGAAAGCCTTCAAAAATGGGCCTGGAGACCCCGTATTCTTTTACAAAATGGCAGCCCTCTACGTGCTCGCAAGAAGGATGAGAATAAATGCAGCAGCACAGCGCAGGAGGAGGATCCAGGAGAGGATATTCAGAGTACACATTACAATGCTGGGCCAAAATGAGGATAAAGTATATGACAAGTACCGTCTTAATCGTGCCATGATAATGCGCCTAATTGCTGACCTGGAACCACTACTGCAGCACCAGACACGTAGGACCAATGCCATTCCTGCGCATTTCCGGGTCCTATGCAGCCGGCTCCTATTGGCGTCTGGAAGTTTCCAGGGGGTCGTAGTGGTAGCAGGAGGCGTATCACAAAGCGCACTTTCATGCTTCTTCCGTAAATTCATTGATGCCATACTGACAATGATACATACCCACATCACCTTCCCCACAACCCCACAGCAAATGGACCAGACCAAACAGGACATCTACCAGGTGGCCCAATTCCCCCAAGTCATAGGATGCATTGACTGCACGCATGTCCCCATCTGTCCCCCCCTCAGCCAATGAGTACATCTTCCGTAACAGGAAGTCCTATCACTCAATCAACGTGCAGGTCGTGTGCAATGCCAAGCACATAATTACGGACATAGTGGCACAATTTCCAAGGAGCACATACGACTCATATATATTCAGACAGAGTGGCATCCACAGGCGTCTGCTCAATGGTGAATTTGGAGAGGGACTCCTGCTTGGTACATACTCATACCTATTCAATACATCAGTATCACATATGTATTAGCATTGTTGCCGCTAAGCCTTTGCTTCCCCCCCGTAGGTGACTGCGCATACGCATTGCGGGAATATATCGTCACCCCCTACCTCAACCCAGCAACACCACAGGAGCAACGCTACAACGCGGCACATATTAGCACCAGAAATGTGGGTGAGAGAACATTCGGGATCCTGAAGAGTCGCTTCAGGATCTTACATAAGACTGGTGGTGCTTTGCAATATAACCCCGAGACCTGCTGCAGGATTGTAGCAGTATGTGCCATGCTGCACAACATTGCAACCAGAAGGGGGATACCCATAGAGATGGACAGAAATGACAACGATCGGGATGAACAACCACCCGCACAACACAGACAGTCACACGAGCCAAACACAGCTGAAGGTCAAAGGAGGCGGACATACTACACACAACATCATTTCAGAGCCAGGTAAGAATGAGCCATGACAATATATTGTGGAGTGCTATTGGTTACTTCACATGAGCACTTGTCAAAGTGAATTTACATAAGTAGAATAAATGACAGTGATTCTACACATTGTGGAGAAAAACAGATCCATTGGCATCATGGGAGTGCAAACGCAAAATGCAAATGGCCCATGGTTACACCACCATGGACAAAGATGTGGGACTGAATGTCTAGTGCCGCTTCCCACGTACCCCCAGCCTCATGTTGCGTGTCTTCTCTACCTCACCACGCTGTGTGTCTGTAGCTGTAGAGATGTGCGAACCTTGCCTCCTGTTACAGGTCTCCTGCACGGACACGCTGCTCACACTTGATGCAGCCTCACTGCCCTCCTCCCCTCCCAAGTTGCTGGCACTAAATGTGCCAGACTGTAAGTGTTCAACTGTAGTGGTCACCTGGCCTAAGGCCTTCGCTACATCCCCACAGTAATGCCCTAGGTCCACCTGCAGTGACACGGAGCGGCGGGACAAAACTGCAGTGCTGTTGTAGAGCTTGGTGATGACTCTGGTAGATGCAGAAGTAGGGAGCAAGTTTTGCCGATGCCTCCTGCGCTCACTGTGTTGTCGTGCTAGGATGGCACGGGTGAGCTCCTGTAGACTCTTGTTGATATCCCGATTCCCCTCAGCCACAACTGTGGTCATATGCCGCACAGCGTCTGTCAGAGTGCACATGTGTTTTGCCAGTTTGGAGATGTTGAGGTTCATTGTCCCCATGTGTCTCCCCTGCAGGCGCTGAACACGCAGCATCTGGGCCTCTACACCACCATAGATGTATTCTTGGCTGTTCGGGGAGCTCAGTAATACTGCGCATGGACCTGCGCCGCTGTGTGACTCGGCCACTTGCTGGTGGTGGAGCTGGCGGAGTGACACGTGTCTGACTGGGGACACTTGTGGGTGCTGGTCTCGCCTCTGTATCCATCACCTGCAGGGAGGGGACATGTGCCCTGCGTCTTGGTGGTGTTGTCGTGGTGGTGGTATTGTCGGTGGTGGTGGTGGTGTTGTCAGTGGTGGTGGTGTGGATTGACGTTCTGCGGAGTCTCTTCATCGGTCTCTGCCGGTGTCTCAGAGATGATGAGGCGCTCACTGTCATCAGAGTCCACCAGAGATGCATCTGTGTGTGAAACAGTGCATTGTTAGTTTATTTTGTGACTATATCTGTTTGTCATTCCGCATACTTTTACTACAGTAAATGACATATTTAGACACACTGTTGGGCCTGTACTGCTGATCTCATTTATTGTGCATTGGTGATCATACATGCACACTTGGCTAACATGACTACAACTCCCATGATGCAATACTAATGTGAGGGTATATGTGTTATGCACTTCTCCCTGAACACTGTGATTGACCTGGGGGATGGGCATGGGTATACAATACGCAGAGTATAAGCGCAGGCATGCATATTACCTTGTTCTGTGGTTGCTGCGCTGGAGGTGTCCACCTGGGTTACTCCGACGACCGCCTCTGGATCAATGGTCCCCTCAACGAGCTCCTCCAGGGCTGTGTTGGCAGGTACTCTGGATTGCCCCCCTCCTGTGCCAGCTGCTTCCTTGACCCTTTCGGCAATGTGCTCCTTTGCCCTTTTCCTGAGGTCATACCACCTCTTCTTAAGGTCGTCGATGATGTGGTGCGTGACTCCGACAGAATTCACCCTGTCCCTAATGTGAAGCCATATCTTCCGCTTCTCGGCTTCGGGCACCTTGAGTGAAAGCTTCCCAAATAGCTTATCATGTTTGCTGCTCACCCCCTCGATCAAATGCTGCAGTTCCCTGTCACAGAACATTCTCTTCCTCTTCATTGGCGTGTCTGATGGAGTAGATGCATTCTTGTCCATCCTGGATAACTGTAGTCTGGATGGGTTCTGAGGGTGAAGTCACTTGGCTCAGCTTGTATACTCTGCCTCCTCCTATGAGCTCCTCAGGGCAGTGAATGAGGCATGGGCTGGATGACATCCTGGTTGTGATGTCATCAGTCTGTTTCAGGTGCGACCCGTTTTTTGCGAATTTGCTATCTCCAAATTCGCGAATACCGAATTCGGTATTACCGATTTCGGTATTTGCTATTCTTTATTTCAAGGAATCGCTATTGTGTTTTCCGTTAATTTTAGCGATGTTTACGGAGTCGCTAGATTTACCGAATCTGTAGATGCATCCCGAAACACGAATCCTTATTTGCGATTCCTTATTTATCGCTAATAAGGACTCGCTTTTCTGATTTTTGATGCATGTGGACCATTGCATTGTATTTTAGACATACGGTCACCCTGAAACTGCTAGAGAATGGGTTAACACCTAGGGGTGGTATAGTAGTATTCGGGATTGAGGCACACGAATCAAACAGAACAGAGGTATTTTATTCATGGGTCACATTCCCAGCAGCAAATGCCAGAACAAAAACATTTCACTCCTACACAGAAGGAGATGCACCAGCAGAATGCTGTCCATTTGAAGACATAGAGGTTCCGCTCACGTACCAGGAACACTTATACTGGTTTAAAGGCACACTACCCCACATAAGAAGAAGAGCAAGACTTGGCCCGCTCGGTGGAGAAGGGGCAACATGGCCGATATTAGCCGCCTACACACCACATTCCGATATTGAAATGATGCCAGTAGAAGACTTACTCACACAACACAAAGATTTAATTAAAATCTATAGAAACTTGACGCAATTCCTAATAAGGACACTTACAGTCCAACCAGCAATAGTTTCAACAAATGGAACTCAAGCTCAGGGTACCGCAACTAAAATCACACCTCAAACATTACACGCACTGATGGGCAATATCTCCACAAAACGTGAACAAATGCCATTCTGGATAGCTCAGAAAATAACACTGCTAGAGGCAGTATTCCAGAATACTACCCCGTATGAAAAACACAGAATGCTAGCAATCTGCTTGCCGATGGGGATAACACCACAAGTAGAAGATTGTACCAATTGGGGTAAAGATGATGCTGCCATTTATACCAGGACTCAATGTATGCCTTCATTAGCAGTGATACCAGATGTATTGAGACAAATACAAAACAAGTACAGAGCAGAGCCTGCTCTAAACTTAGGGATGAAGTTACTAGGTAACTATACCCAGGTACCAGTCATAATATTAGCTAATATTAAAGGAGAAGCAGCTTCAGTGACTATCCACCATCGCCTAAGGGAGTTCAGTCCTTTTAGAACAGGAGCATGAACTACCAAAAATAATTGAAACTGCATATGGAGAATTAGGCAGAGACAGTTTTTGGTCGGAAATCTTTTAAATCACAGCTAATGGGCAGTCCTGAAAAGGACACTTCCAAGCAGATACCTGCTTCAACTAAGAAGAAGTGGGACAATAAAAAACAACAAAACTTTAGAGGAAACAGATCTCAATCCCGAGGTAAATCTCCTCCACAGAAGCCCTCCGAAAATAGGTATAACCTCAGGGTTAGGGATAATATTAGGAAACCTGACAGGTATCAGGATACTGATACACTTCCTCTCGTTCCTTTCAGGGTTCATCAAAAAACTCTAAGAGGGAAGGACGGTCAGACAGACAAGAAATGTGTACAATGTCCAGAGACAAGCAACACTCTCAAGATTACACTTCTAAAAAAGAAGAGAAGCCAAAGCAAAAGCCACAGTTCAAAAAGAAGATTGCAGATCTAAAGATAAGACATGCCCAGAATTCTGAGAGCTCGACTACTGAACAGGGAATGGGCTCTGACGATGCTAGACAGCGGGGCAGGTGTAAAAATAGCTTTCTAGAAACTGATGGAATTTCTGGTGATAGAGGACTTGAATGATTATATCATGGTAGAATCGCCCGATACTAGGGTAAGTGTCCCACATAAAGTATATGAAATACCGTTCCAGATGGAGGGGGACAAATGTAGAACAGTGAGAGGTCTCTTTCAGGAGAACTTGACGTTTGGCTATAACATTGTGTTAACTAAACAGGATTGGCTGCCAGCATTCGTCGTGGATTGCTTAAAGGGGAAACAGTAATTATACCGGCATATTCAGATCATATTCCCAGGCACCTAAAACAAACTTATGCGCAGGAGTGGGCATTAGCCCAGGCTCCAGCATTATCCAAAAACCATGTTGGATGGGATGAGGATTCAATTCAATAAAAAAATACTCCAACTGCACAGAGGCAGTATTCAATAAAGCAAGAAGCTAAAAAACAGGTCAGGGAGATCTTAGATCAACTTGAATACCAAGGGGTGATCGAAAATTGCACCTCATCAATGAATAATCGTTTGTTTCTGGTCATGAAACCCTACAATTCATATCGTCTAGTTTTAGATTAAAGACATATTAACACTTGCACTAAGACATTTGCAGTCCAAAATGCACACAGTGCCGCAATAATGAATAACATTGTGCGGAAAAAATATAAAACAACACTTGATATCTCAAATGGATTTTTCTGCCAAAATATAGCGCCTGAAAGAAGGTATCTAACACCATTCTCAGCGCTAGGGTCCCAGAGGCAATTTTATTGACTCCACCAAGGGTATAAGAACAGCCTGGGGGTTTTTTCGGCCAGAGTAACTGAGTTACTTCAAAATTTGGACGAAGAGGCATTGTCCTATGTGGATGATATTTATTTGACGGACAATGACCTAGAGGAACATTTTAACAGAGTGCATACCATCATTTTGGGGTTTGCATCTGAGGGCTACAAATTCAACTTTAAAAAATCAAAAATTGCCCACCTCAGTGTCCTGTTTTTAGGATTTGAGCTTTAAAGTGTAGGAAAAAGCCTGGCAGACACTTTTTTTGAAAACAAATTGTTCTGCTTCATTTTCCAATGTCATTACAAAATCTACAATCAATCCTGGGATTTGTAAATTTTGGTAGAACATGTATTTTAGATTACGCCGAAAGAATAACACCTTACTACAACTTAATAAAAACTGATTTTTCAGTGAGAAAATGGACACAGGAACACACAGATACACTTTGTTACTTAGTTATAAGCTGACATGATAGTATCCAAACACTTAGAGACACGCGTAAACGTATGCAACCTGGTGATCCGTATAATTGTGGGTCAATAAAGCAAGAAGCTAAAAAACAGGTCAGGGAGATCTTAGATCAACTTGAATGATGAAATGCGCTTCGCATCTTCAGAAAAGATCGTGACAGAAGTACAGACTGCTGTAGTGAGAGAAAGGCAAAAACAATAGTTGATGGACAGAATGCAGAACAATGTCATACATTCACCCCAGTACAGAGATCTGGGCCTAAATCCATCGTTTTTTTGCTCACCATGCTGTTCCACTTTGAACCCAGCCATATGCAAATCAGTCTTGACCCTGTGGCTCATGGGAACAGTCCAGCCTGAACTGCCAAGCCAGGTCCTCACTGGACTGGAAACAATCAATTGTGTGTCTTTTACTTTCTCACCCTAAGTTCACCAGGTATGCCCAGATGTGGGTCCTGGGCTCACTGTGCCACTGGAATCAAGCTATCCTGGCTGAAGAGGGGTGAAACCCCAAACCTGGTCCTAGGATACTGCTTTCCGTTTGAGGGAAGACCTGGCTTGGCAGTTTGGGCTGGACCGTTCCCATGAGGCACAGGGTCAAGACTAATTTGCATATGGCCAGGTCGAAACTGGGGTGGCATGGTGAGCAAAAGAATGATGGATTTAACCCAGATCTCTTGACTGGGGGTGAATGTTTAGATTTGTTCTGCATTCCGTCCATCAATTGTGTGTCTTTTGTAGTGAGAGAAATAGCACTGGCCCAGGGGAAACTAATAATAGTTGTCACTCTAGTTTCAGCCTTAGAGGCTGCGACAAAAGCAAGCATTCCTAACTCTAGAGCCTTACATCCGAGATGGATACAATGGGCTAATTCTCTCACTGCAACAGATGTAGAATACAGATACGACCCAAAAAGACACAAGCATTCCTGCAATACGAACACGAATATCCTCTACAAAACAAAATAATGCCTCTAGATCAGTATGAATCTCTCATTTACACTGATGGATCTGCTCAACCGGCCATATGAAGTAAGCAACAATATAACACGGCATGTGCAATCGTTAAAGGTCGCATGCAAGATGGAAAGTTCTATCCAAGTTGCAGGAAAACACAATATCTAGGAGAGTGCACAGCACAGCTGGAATAGTTAAACGCCTTGATACTGGCACTGGGAAATATGGATCGAGAATTCCCCACACAAATTGTGTGTGATTCCTTTTACTGTGTGCAGTCATATCATTAATATTTAAATCACTGGGTTCAAAACGGGTTCAAAGATGTAAAAGGTGGCACAATTAAGCATCAAATGCCATGGGAACAGTTGAGTTGAAAACCGAACTACCAAGGGGTCACATGATGCAAACACTGAGTCATCAGCGTTATGGCGTTCACATTGAAGGGAATTCATTGGCTGATGAAGCCACAAAGGGGGCTATATGTACGGATTCCGTAGCTGAAATCACTTGTTCTAAAATGAAAATATAGATTGAGATTATGTTGGTTGTCATTGCTTCATGCAAAAACAGAGGAGCAGTACCAAAATGATTTCCACTCAAGTAGTCCCACAAGTTAGATGCCAATAACATTCCATTTGCTCAGATTCCTGGAGTAGCGGATAGAGTAATTCCAAACATGAATCGTAGATTTGGTTTAATTCTAACAGCATTCAAAGGGATAGGTTCTGCACATGCAGGAGTTATGGTGACTGTTTCATTTTTGAAACAACGCTATTGGTGGCCTGGTTTAACAAAGCAGATTAAAGACTATGTCTTGAAATGCAACATCTACCAGCAGATGAAAGGTTCCACCTTAACACGTCCAGCGCAGACACCATTATTAATATCTGACAAACCACTAGCATGTGTTTACTTGGACCACTGCGGCCCCCTACAAAGAGATGGGGCTTACAGGTATATCATGCTTGCAGTGGATTCCTGCTCAAGATTCCTATGGTTGTGGCCCCAAAGTCGCCTGACGCTCGAACTGCTATAAAAGATTTGTGAGTTTTCATAGGGACATACGCATTTGGCACATTGTTCTTTTGCCAACTACACCACCCAAGTTTGGACCCAGCCAAATGCAAATAAGTTTTGACCTTGTGACTCATGGGAACATTCCAGATCATATTGCGAGCAAGGTCCTCCTTGGACTGCAAACAAGCATCATAAGTAACCCTGGGCGTCGTGCTCCGGTTCTCCCACGGAGTGCACGTAGCGCTGCCTGCTTCGCCGTTTACGAAGTAGGCGTAGCAGGCAGCGCTACGCACATGCCGCAGCGAAGCAAGAAATGTGCATGCGCGGGTGTCCGCGCATGCGCATTTGCGTGAAGAAGTTACCGTCCAGCAAGAAGAGGGAGCCCCGGGACGCCGCACTGAAGGTAAGGTGGTTTATTTACCTTTAACCTTCTTTAAATTATTTTAAAATGAGGGCGGGCGGGAGGCGGGAGGTGCGTAGTGGGGCTATGCGGAGCGCGCGAGTGTGCGTAGATTTTTCCACACTATGCGCTGCTTCACATAACCCCACTACGCCCACTACGCCCAGGCTTAATCATAAGACCGGTTTTGGGCTATACGTCACCCTTCATCAGCCAGGCTAGCTTGAATGCAGTGGCACAGTGAGCAAGGGACCCACTTCTATACCCATCCCACTTAGGGCAAAACATTTAACTGCAGCAAAGGATGGACGGAATGCTGATTGATTCAAACATTCTCCCCCAGTCAAGAGATCTGGGTTGAATCCATTATTCTTTGACCACTACGCCACCCCAGTATGGACCCAGCCATATGCAAATCAGTCTTGACCCTGTGCCTCATGGGAACAGTCCAGTCCGAACTGCCAAGCCAGGTCCTCCCTGGACCAGAAACAAACATCCTGGGGCTGGTTTTAGGGTGTGTCACCCTACATCAGCCAGGCTAGCTTCAATCCAGTGGCACAGTGAGCAAGGGACCCACGTCTGGGCATACCCATCCCACTGAGTGCAAAAAGTGTAACTGCAACAAATGATGGACAGAATGATAAATGATTCAAAAATTCTCCCCCAGTCAAATGATCTTGGTTAAATCCATCATTCTTTTGCCCACTATGCCACCCCAGTTTGGGCCCAGCCATAAGCAAATCAGTCTTGACCCTGTGCCTCATGTGAACTGTCCAGAGCGAACTGCCAAACCAGGTCCTCCATGGACCGGAAACAAGCATCCTGGGATCGGTTTTGGGGTATGTCACCCTTCATCAGCCAGGCTAGCTTGAATCCAGCAGTACAGTGAGGAAGGGACCCACGTCTGGGCATACCCATCCCACGTAGGGTGAAAAGTGTAACTGCAATAAATGATGGATGGAATGCCGAATGATTCAAACATTTTCCCCCATTCAAGAGATCTGTGTTAAACCCATTGTTCTTTTGACTACTACGCCACCCCAGTTTGGACCCAGCCACAAGCAAATCAGTCTTGACCCTGTGCCTCATGGGAACAGTCGAGACCGAACTGCCAAGCCAGGTCCTCCCTGGACCAGAAACAATCATCCTGGGACTGGTTTGGGGGTATGTCACCCTTCATCAGCCAGGCTAGCTTGAATCCAGTGGTGCAGTGAGCAACGGACCCATGTCTGGGCATACCCATCCCAATAACAGCGAAAAGTGTAACTGCAACAAATGATGGACAGAATGCTGAATGATTCAAACATTATCTCCCAGTCAAGAGATCTGGTTTAAATCCATTGTTCTTTTTCCCACTATGTCACCCCAGTTTGGATCCAGGCATATGCAAATCAGTCTTGACCAAGTGCCTCATGGGAACAGTCCAGACTGTACTGCCAAGCCAGGTCCTCTCTGGACCGAAAACAGGCATCCTCAGACCAGTTTTAAGTATGTCACCCTTTATCAGGCAGGCTAGCTAGAATCCAGTGGCACAGTGAGCAAGGGTCCCACGTCTGGGCATACCCATCCTATTTAGGATGAAAAGTGTAACTGCAACAAATGATGGATGGAATGCTGAATGATTCAAACATTCTCCCCCAGTCAAGATCTTGGGTAAAGCCATTCGTCAATTGGCATCTATGCCACCCAGTCTGGACCCAGCAATATGTGATACAGTCTTGACCAAGTGCCTCATTGGAACAGTCCAGACCGAATAGCCAAGCCAGGTCCTTCCTGGACTGGAAACAAGCATCCTGGGACATGTTTCAGAGTGTCACCCTTCGTCAGGCAGGCTAGCTTAAATCCAGTGGCACAGTGAGCAAGAGACCCAGGTCTCGGCATACCCATCCCACTAAGGTCAAAAAGTGTAACTGAAAATAATGATGGACAGAATTTTGAATGATTCAAACATTCTTCCCCATGACAAGAGATCTGGGTTAAATCCATTGTTCGTTTGCCCACTACACCCCCACAGTTTGGACCCAGGCATATGCAAATCAGTCTTGACCTGGTGCCTCATGGGAACAGTCGAGACCAAACTGCCAAGCCTGATCATACCTGGACCGGAAACAAGTATGCTGGGTCTGGTTTTGGGGTGTCACCCTTCATCATCCAGGCTAACTTGAATCCAGTGCACAATGACCAAGGAACCCACATCTGGGCATAGCCAACCCACTTAGGGCGAAAAGTGTAACAGCAACAAATGATGGATGGAATGCTGAATGATTCAATCATTCTCCCCGGTCAAGACATCTGGGATAAATCCATTGTTCTTAGGCCCACAATGCCACCACAGTTTGGACCCAGCCATATGCAAATCAGTCTTGACCCTGTGCCTCATGGGAACAGTCCAGACCGAACTGCCAAACTAGGTCCTCCCTGGACCAGAAACAAGCATCCTGGGACCGGATTTGGGATATGTCACCCTTTATCAGCCAGCCTAGCTTGAATCTAGCGGTGCAGTGAGCAAGAGACCCATGTCTGGGCATATCCATCCCACTTAGGGTAAAAAGTGTAACTGCAACAAATGATGTACGGAATGCTGAATGATTCAAACTTTCTCCCCCAGTCAAGAGATCTGGTTTAAATCCATTGTTCTTTTTCCCATTATGCCACTCCAGTTTGGACCCAACTGTATGCAAATCAGTCTTGAACTTGTGCTTCATGGGAGCAGTCCAGACCGAACTGCCAATCCAGTTCCTCCGTGGTCCGGAAAAAAGCATCTTGGGACCAATTTCGGGGTATTTCACCCTTTATCAGCCAGGCTAGCTTGAGTCCATTGCCACAGTGAGCAAGGGACCCATGTCTGGGCATACCCATCCCACTTAGAGCGAAAAGTGTAATGGCAAGAAATGATGGACGGAATGCTAAATGATTCAAACATTATCCTCCAGTCAAGAGATGTGGGTTAAATCCCTTGTTCTTTTGCACACTACGCCACCCCAGTTTGGACCCAGCCATATGCAAATCAGTCTTGACCAAGTGCCTCATGAGAACAGTCCAGACTGTAATGCCAAACCAGTTCCTCCTTGGACCGGAAACAAGCATCCTCGTACCAGTTTCAGGGTATGTCATCCTTCATCAGACAGGCGAGCTTGAATCCATTGGCATAGTAAGCAAGGGACCCACGTCTCGGCATATCCATCCCACTTAGGGCAAAAAGTGTAACTGCAACAAATGACGGACAGAATGCTGAATGATTCAAACATTCTTCCCCAGTCAAGAGATCTGGGTTAAATTCATCGTTCTTTTGCCCACTACACCAGCCCAGTTTGGACCAGCCATATTCAAATCACTCTTGACTCTGTGTCTCATAAGAGCTGTCCAGACCGAAGCCAGGTCCTCCCTGATCGGGAAAAAAGCACCATTTGATTTACAGGCCCTGGCACTCACAGTGCACCTTATTAGGGACTCACCAGTAGATCAAATATGCTAATCATGGAAACACCAATCCATGATACAATTTACAGTAGGAGCACCTGCACTTAATCACTGGACAGCAGTGAGAAAGTGCACTGAGACACAAATATAGTAAAAACAGAGTCAAATCCATAAAGACAGAAAGTAAAAAAAAGGGGAAACATGCCGATATATACCAGTTCTAATAGTAGTGGTCTAAGTGCAGAGTTTGTAGTGCAACAATGACTCACTGTGGCATCACGCCAACGCAAGTCCTATCCTCACTGCTGATCACCGATGTTAGAAATTGGGACTTTGATTGGCTAGCATATGCACCTAAGCCAGGCAAAACCCACCACTCTAGTCAGGGCAAGGGAGTTACAAACCCAAGATAACATCTGCTCACCCCCTTGGTAATATGGCACGGGCATTCAGGCTGATCCCAGGGGCAATGTGTAAAGGTTTTGTACAACACACACCAGTAACACAATAAGTACACCAGAAAAGAGACCCCACAAAGGATTTATAAGAATATGTCATATGTTGTTGATAAAACATACACAAAAAGACATAAATCATAAGTGCTGTGTATCATATACGAATGCTTAATCAGTACTTGTTATCCTGAGAAGGCAAGAATCAAAATGACATACATGATTCCATCTCGGCATGAAATACACCAGGTTGGGGGTGTGGCTTGGCGCCCATGTTGACGGTAGCAAGTTTCAGAGCTCTGACCCTGGACTCCTGTAGATAACATTATCCTGAGCCCCCGGCCCTCAGAAAAGCAGGGAAATTGGCGCATGTCCACCCTGGGAAGCAGCTGCTATGACCTGAGGCGGCGATTTGCAGTGTCCGGCCGGTAGTGGCGGCCGATGAGGGGGTGACGATCCTGAGGAGCGGGATCCAAAATGGCACCAGCAGTGTGAGGCAAAGTTTGCTGCCTAATACCCAACCCAGCGGACCGAGCCATGTGGCAGGCAGGGGGCGCTCGCATCGAGGAGCAACAAGCAGTGGGGGTGGAGGCTGATGACCCACCCCCTATGTGGAGCTTCTCCTGACTCCGAGCTTGCAGTTGAGTAACTGGACTCCGGGACTCCGGGAAGGCACACAGAGGTGAGGAGCGAGATACCACGTCCAGCTGTGGCTATGAATGGCGGAGTATGACCGACACGGTAGGATGGGAGAGGAGAGCACTGCATGCCCAGCTGATATTCCCCTGATTGCCTGAGACCCGAGATGAGAAATGGGAGTGGGGGCCCCGAGTGAGGTGCTTGGGTGCAGAGAGAAGTTTCAGCTGAGCTAAAGCGGGAGGCCATTTTAGAGGGGAGAGGAAGTATCGGGAGCCGCAAGTGCTCAGGCACCCAGGACATAGTGAACCACGATAGGAGACAACCGGAGAGGCCCTGCCGATGGATGAGGCCAACTGGGGACGTGTCAGGCCCATGGAGGAAATCGCCTGCTAATGTTACGGCCTGGAGGGAGACAGGCTGCAGGAAGGCCAAGACAAGGAACACATGAGAGAGCCCATACCTGAATGCGCTATAAGGATTGCCAGGGAGTGTGTAGAGGAGCAGCTGCCCATGTAAATATTCTCCTATGACCTGTTGTGAGCCATAGATTGTGCGCACCTGAGAACTTTGATGTGAGCACAGTGAGAGGCCATCTTAGTGGGATAAAGAGTCCTAGAAAATGTTCATGTGTGGTCGGGTGATACACGGCCTAAGCGTCTAAGAGACCAGAGCGGGGCATCTACTCTGGGCTCATTTAATGGAATGTGAGCTATGTGGACCCTAAGAGTAGGCGCGTGCCCTGGAGACGAGAAGGTGCCATACTCTGACAGAGAATAGAACGTTGACCAGGCGGTGAGATCACTGTGGGGTACAGCGATGACTGAACAAGGGGACAAGCCCGTACATGCAGGCCACTAGACTGGCTTTCTGAGCATCCCTTGGAGGAGTGCCGCTCAGACCATTGGGAGCCTGGCGGAGACACGCAAGAAAGGTGCTGCATTTACAACATGACCAGTTGCGCATAGAGTACCTGAGTGAGTGATCATCATGGGCAGAGTGGCCTGGTGAAAAGTGCAAGGCGCTGCAACAGCAGGAGGGGGAAGTGTCCCAACAGATGAAGAGGATGAGACTCTGGATTCAGGAAGGGACCCACCCACCTTGAAGCTTACCCTGGCAGACATAATGGAAGCCATTACGGAATCCCGAGAGGCGCTCGAAATGAAAATAGACTCCATAGGCACGGATCTTAATCTTCTGAAGGATGACCACCGCCGGCTATCGGAGAGGGTCACTCGTGCAGAAAAGGTACTAGCGACGTCCCTGAGGAGGTGACAGAACTAAATAAATCTCTCACAGTGGTGGCGGCGAAAGTTAAAATATTGGAGATGTGAGCAGAAGATAGTGAAGGGAGATCTTGTCACAATAATTTGTGCATTATAGGGATGCCTGAGAAGGAGGAAGGAGAAGATATGGTGCAATACTTAAAGGATTAGATTAAGAAAGAGGTAGCCCTTGAGGGACTCCCGCAGTTTTACGCATTTGAAAGAGCGCATAGGGTGCCGGCCAGACCTCTCAGGCCAGAAGTACCCCCAACACCAGTTATTGCTTTTCTGCTCCATTTTCGAGACAGGGACCATATACTCAAGCAGGCCTGTCAAGTGAAGGACTTACAAATTGGAAATAGCTGAGTGATGGTGTTTCCAGATTTCACTAGAGAGGTACAGCGACAAAGATCCATGTTACTGGTAGTGAAGAGAAAGCTACAACAAATGCAGCTCTCATATGCAATGCTATTTCCTGCTAGATTGCGAGTTGTGGGGCCTAAAGGAGTGCAATTTTTCTAATGCCGCAAGAAGCCTGGGATTGGCTGGACACTGTCCCTGGACAGAAATTGGGAGGTAGTTTGCCGAGACCGCCTGCATAAGATGGCGGACCAAATCAAGGACAATCGAGAGTGCCGACAGAAGTTCAAGTGCAAAGGAGCAAGGTCATCAAGGCGGTGGTGGAGCTTAGCCAACAGGGGTCCAGCCCTAGATCGACGAAGAGTGACAAAGAGGATGGCCAATCAGAAAGTTCTCCAAATATGAGCGTGACCGGAAATGCCTGTTGTGACACCCCGTACAGCGGATGAGCTGGGTTGATCTGGGGAATCTGGCATTTTGGGTGAATGATTTCCTTATGCAGAACATCTTCTGTGCAGACTGTGGAGGAGGAGGGCAGTGGTTAATACCCTCAGAATATTATAAATGAGGAGCTGTGGGGGAACTGACATATCTTACATGGGGTGTTCTGGTTGGCAGGGTATCCGAGGCTGGGCGATAGCCACTACATCCACATCCTCAATATAATTAGTAAAGTTTGGATGAGAGGAGGGTTACTTCCACTTGTCCTGGGGAAGGGGAGTTGGGTAGCTCAGTTATTGATGGGACCCTCCATAGATTATAAATGCATCTCCTGGAATGTGTGGGGATGAACTCCATGACAAAACCGCATAAAATACATGCTTTTTTGGTGCGCAGAGGAGTGCATATTGCATTATTGCAGGAGATGCATATCAATGCAAAAGAAGGGGCTGCTTTAAAATGCAGTTAGAGTGGACAATTGTTTTATACAAATTACTCTGCATTTGCCAGAGGAGTATTGGTATGGGTGAGGGCCGGGATCCCCTTCCAGTGCACAAGGGAACTTGTTGCCCCAAACGGGAGGTATGTGGTAGTCCTGGGTAAGCTGGATGGACGAGCTGTAACGATTAGGAGTATATATGCCTCAAACATGGAGCAAGCTTCATTCTTGGCAGATATGTCTCGATCACTAGCACATGCGCTGATGGGATCGGTACTCCTGGGGGGGAATACAATAGTGTTGAAGATGTTGGGCTTGACAGATCTCACCCCCCTACATGACTCACCTGCTCACAGGGTGGCACAGACAAAAAGAGATTGGCAACAGCAATGGTGATTAATAGACTTATGGAGGGCTCACCAGCCCGGGGAACGGGATTATTTGTTCTTCTCCCCTATGCATGACCTACACGTCAGATTGGATGCTATTCTGAGCACCCCTGATGTCCACAGGCATACACAGAGTAGAGAATATCTCACACATACAATCTCGGACCACAATCATTTGTTGGTCTGCCTCAGCTGGTTCAGGATTATAGCAAATATGCCTTCATGGCACCTTAAACCAGAGGCATTGGAGGATCAGGTGTACCAATCTAAGACCCGCATAGCCATAGAACAGTATTTTGCAGAAAATGAAAGAATCTTAATACAGAGTGGGAGGCATTCAAGGTGGTGCTTAGTTGGCGCTGTATCTCCGAGGCGGAGGGAGTGAGTAGGACTCTTCTAAGGAAAACACTGGATGCAGAGCAGAGGTTGAAACATGTTGAACATGAAAGACCAGGGAATGCAGAAAACAGAGGGACATATTAGAGGCCAGGGAAGAGGTAGCGGGATACATAGAAAGTCTGAATTGTTTTGATTACAAAAACTATATGACGAGGGCCCAGGCAGAAAGAGACAAACCTGGGGCTTTGCTGGCCTGGCTAGCTAATATGGCCAAGAGGGGATCTGCTATTTTGGAACAGAGAGATGACCAGCAAGATATCAATCACAATTTCTGTGACTATTATACTGAACTATATAAAAGTAAGGCTTCCCCTACGGCCGCAGAACTGGAGCAATATGTAGAAAGTCTTGAGTTGCCAACAATAGGTGAAGAAGAGGCAGACGCCCTGGGATAGGAGACAGAACTATGTAAGATACTGGGTGCTGTTAAGGCTATGGCTAGAAATAAGACTCCAGGTACCAATGGGTTTCCAATAGAATGTTATGCCACATTTAAAGACTTGCTGGGCCCCCGACTGGAAGCTCTGTATAACCAAGCAAAACAAAAGGGGACATTGCCAGGTACCACTAGGGAGGCCTTGATTGTCCCATTGCTGAAACCAGGTAAGCAGGCACACAACAAGACTGCATATAAACCACTGTCAATGCTGAATCTTGACTATAAAATCTTGAGCAGAATACTGGCCACACAGCTTTTACTACACATGACGAGTGTCATACATTGGGACCAGGCTGGATTCATACCAGGAAGCAATACAGCAATGAATGTGAGGAGACTATTAAGAGTATTAGGGGCTTACTCTTTTTGCAAGGAAGAGGCAACTATTCTGAGAATAGACATTGAAAAGGCGTTCGATAGTCTCGAATGGCCGTACCTATTACGTGTGATGCACAGTTTCGGCTTAGGGCAGTGATTTGGAGAATGGACAGCCCTACTCTATAGAAACTCAACAGCATGGATTAGGACAGGGCAGATTATCTCACAGGGATACGCTGTGGAGAGAGGGACATGGCAGGGATGCCCGCTATCACCCGTGTTGTTTGCGATAGCCATGGAGTCGCTGGCTGCTAAGGTCACGTCTGGGGATTGGTACCACTGCCTGGAAGTAGAGGGGCATATCCATCTTATAGCTTTGTACGCCGATTATCTGATTCTGTTTTTGAGAAATATGGAAACAGAATTGGAGGGTGCTAAGAGTTGTTGTTAGACCAGGAAAGAGTAGCGGGCCTCAAGGTGAATTGGAGGAAGTCAAGTTTGTTCCCTACTATGCCGGGGCAGGAGAAACCTCAGGCGGTGGAGAAGTTTGAATGGGAAGGGAGATGCATGTCATATCGAAGGGTACAGATATACCATGATAAAATGGATCTCCTAGAGGGCAACGAGGGGAAGATCATACGGGGAACCAAAGCCAATTTAGAATTTTGGGGAACCATCCCCCTTTCAGTGACAGGCAGAACGTCCTTGCTAAAGATGGTGACTCTCCCGAGACTCCTCTACATTTTCGGAGTGCTGCCAATATGGATACCTGCGGATCGGTTCAGGCAGCTCCGGACCATGATGACGGAATTCCTTTGGGGCAGGAAGGAGGAGAGTGGCTTTGGCGACCCTAATGAGGCCCACGCTGAGGGGGGACTGGTGGTGCCGGATTTTGAATACTATTATTTTGCATTTCAACTGCAATACCTGACAAAATGGGTGCCCAGCCAAATTAGGGGAACCATGCAGCAGGGTGATGAGTGCCCCACTCCAGAGCTCCTTCCCAGAATTGTGATGAAATTGCCTGTATCAGAGAATGCGGAAGCGGATGTGGCCCACCAATGCTGGGTCGGACGGTCACAGAGAGCTAACGTGAGATGCACTTATGCACCGGAGATACCATTAAAATATTGCATGGCATTGCCACATAGGGCAGACTGGAGGTAACTGGAAACATAGAAAGAAGCTGGTGTACTAACCATAGGACAGTTATATCAGGATGGCATGTTACTGCCCTTTGAAGCCTTTAGTTAGCAGAATGGAATACCGAGGATTGACTGCCTCCTACATGTGGCCTTGACTGCAGCAATACGTAAGCACTGGGCTGTTGGCCTTACCGAACCTGGATTAGATGGAGGTTGCCAGTACGTAGTACGGCAGCGGGGACAATTAAGGTGGTCACCTGTTTGTATAGGAGGCTGAACTGTGCAACACTCCTCCCACTTGGTGTATGTAGTAAATGAGCCACTTTTGTGGTCTGACACCCTATGATGACCCTCAACCACCACCATTTTGTATTGACTTAAGTGTGTTATGTTGCCCTAGCCTTGATGTAGGATGGGCTTGCATATGCCTGCTTTTCTTCTGCCTTTTAGTGGAATAGTCTTTCCAAGAATAGAAGGTATGGGATGTTGAGGTGCAGTCTTGTGGGTGGTGGTGCACACATGTGCTCAATGTTGTATACTGAGAGATTAAGTGTATAATGTTATTCGGGTTAGGTGAATTATGACTTTGACCTATTGGCTTTGACGTGGTCTAATGTCATTCTGCCTTCTGACTTTACCTTGCTTCAAACTTTTCTGTGTGCACAGTGGTGCTTGTAAGTTGTGTGGATGAGAAATATAGGTGCCTTTGACATGGTTTCATGTCATCCTTGTTTTTCTGATTCCATCTTGCTTCGGGCCTTTGTGTGCATGGCTTAACTGACTCCATTTTCATGCTGAAGCCATTTTCTGTGCCTGCACGAAGAAGAGGGCATGTTTTGCTTTCCTCCTGTTTTTACTGACTAGAGAGAACTGGTTCTTATCAGAGGAATGTACATGGTTTGACTCGTAGCCATAGCAAGGGCCTGATCAACCATTGCTGTGACCTTGGAGCAAGCTGGTACGGGCTCTCATGAGAAGGGGGCGGAGTTTGCTAGAAGCTTCGCTGTGTTTGAATGTGTATTAAAAATGGGAGTCTACACTGGCCTGGTGGAAGTTCATCCGTGGAGCAGACATGCTGTCACGGAAGAGTAGAGGCTGGTGTCACCTCTGAGCTTTCTCCCGGTTCAAGCAATGGACTCCCCTTGAGCAAAGTGGGGTGAAATGATGGAGCATTAGGGGAGGTGTCTCTGCTACTAACTGTCTCTTGATTCTTTACTGATTCTCTCCTTTCCTTCTTATTTTCTGATTCTTATATCCATACATACATATATATTCACTGAAAAAACCATAGGTTTCACACACGTTATAGTTAGGAATTAGCATTTAAAAAACCTTGCAAATTCACTGAAAAAACCATAGGTTTCACACATGTTATAGTTAGCGGAAATTTTACTGATAAAAAACCAATGAAATTCCCCCGTTATAGTTAGTGCAGGCAACTATAACTCACGCGACCGCAATCCTCTGCTGATGCTAATACTGTATTTAGACACTTATTTGCCCATGTCTTCTTCCATACATTTTTAGCTATACATATATTACAAATATTTTTTTTTCATAAAGACACATATGTCATCAGCAGAAGATTGCGGTCGCGTGAGTTATAGTTGCCTGCACTAACTATAACGGGGGAATTTCATTGTTTTTTTATCAGTAAAATTTCCGCTAACTATAACATGTGTGAAACCTATGGTTTTTTCAGTGAATTTGCAAGGTTTTTTAAATGCTAATTCCTAACTATAACGTGTGTGAAACCTATGGTTTTTTCAGTGAATTTGTACGGTTTTTTAAATGCTAAGTTACTTTACGCCATTCGTGGCGTGCGTGCGCGCCCACTTAACGCAGTTCGTTCCGTGCGCGCACGGTGCGCTTCGCGCACCGTGCGCGCACAGTGAGCACGCGATGCGCTTCGCGCACCGCGCACCCAGTTTACGCAGTTAGTGCCGTGCACGCACGGTAGGCACGCGGTGCGCTACGCGCACCGCGTGCCCACGTTACGCTAGATGGGCCATGTACGCACGATGCGCTTCGCGCACCGTGCGCACATGGAGGACATATGATGCACTTCGTTTTGAAAGGTAATATTTTAATTTTTCGTATATTTTATAAGCCATGCGCAAATGGTGCCCTTCGGGCACCATTTGCACACGGGGTGGATAGAGTGTGGATAATTTTTTTTTTTATTATTTTTTTAAAAAAATATTTTAGTTTATCTCATCTCTAATAAGCCATGCACAATTTGTGCCCTGCGGGCACTAATTGCACACGGGGGGGAGAGAGTGTGGATAATTTTTTTATTTTTTTTTATTTTTTACCGTACGCTTACGGTAAGCGTAATCGGCGAAATTACCGAAAAAATAAAAATTCCGTTTTTGGCCTTGGGGGATCTTTGGGGACTCCCTCAACATGGCTATGTGTGTGGGAGCTGTCTAAACAGCCCCTTTACATGTTTTTGGGCTTTATATTTTAGAAATCACTCTCAGTGCGAGAGAGAAAATGGCGGCCGCCGCTTCCTGGTTTCGGCCGATTCGAATGTTTACTAAGATCTAAGAGCCAATCAGAATCGCGCTCGCGCACGCCACCGTACGCGTACGGTAAGCGTACCGTAAGCGCACCGTAAGCTGGCTCAGATATATATATTGATTTAAAGGCTATTTTCTCAGAATCTACTGAACAGATTTACACCAAACCTACAAAAGGCACTTCCTTGACCTGAGGACTACCTCTCTGCCAAATTTCTAGTAATTCTGTTCAGCCGTTCGGGCTGTAGCCCTGTCTAAAGGTCCTATGGAAAAATGCATGGGAAAATCGCGTTTTGGGACCCCCCTTTTATCTCAGCCCCCGCTTGACGAATCCCCCCGAGACTTTCAGGGTAGGAGCGGAGCGTAGCGCCCCACCTATTTTGAAAAATTCGCGAGGATTCGTCGACGGGCGCCAAAGTTATTCAAAATAGAATGTTGCGGATTTCCTATGGAAACGTGGTCCTAACTATAACTACCTACTGGCGACCGCCAGTAGGTAATATATATATATATCTACATATATGTTTGCCTTGATGGTGTTTCAATCATACTATTGATATGTTAGAGTCTGCTATGATAGGCGCATTTGGCTTACTGTGTGGTGCTATTTACTAATAAATACATCCCAGATATACCAATTCATCTTTTCCTTGCAGCAGGAGGTGTGGACTCTTCTTGGCAAAGTATTCCGTTGTAGAAGGATGGGTGAATTCCCTTCTAGCAGGTAATTGTGTTATAGGAAGTTGGTCTCATCCTGGAAAGTGATGCGTAAATTACTCATATGTTATATTGTTTTCTTGCCTTGCCTTTGGGGGAGTGTTGAAAGTTTGTCCACCTTCGGAAGTGCTGTGTATATGTGATATTCCATAAGTTTGGAACTGATATTCTCTCCCTGGGAAAGTGACGGTACATTCCTTGGTCCAGGGGAGATCTAAATGTGTCATTACAGTGCACTACAACAGAAATGGGAAGAGGATCTAGCGGAACCCCTGGAGGAAAAAACGTGGAGAGAACTAACGGAAAGGGTCAGCAAGGTCACTAGAGATGCCCGGTTCCAGTTGGTCAAATTTTTTACATATTTCATAGGGCGTATCTTACCCCAGGGTGCATAAATCAGTATTTTAACATAGTCACAGCTGTGTGCCCTCACTGTGGTGAAGTGGGAGCAGAGTTCCTCCATATGTTCTGGATTTGTCTGGAAACAAAGAATTACTGGCAGGAGGTGACAGAAATGTTTGCGAAATTACGGAGAAGGAAGTGAACATAACTGCAGACTATTGCTTACTACAGCGATTTCCACATACTGCTAAGAACAAGGTCACTAGTAAATTTCAGGACCTGGACTTAATATTAGCAAAGCGAGATATCACAAGCCACTGGAAGGCGATGGGGGGCCCCAGCATGAGCATATGGAAAAGAAAATTTGAGCTTTGGGCAGGTTGTGAAGGAATGATTCGCTTGAGAGACACTAAGCGTAATGGGAGCGAGAAGACATTGAAAGCAGCCGGGTCATGGGAGGCTCTGACGTTGCAGTTGAAGCAGCTCAATGACATTTCAGAAAAATAAGTCTGAGACTAGTTGGGGGTGGATGATTGATTCCCTGTATGGAGATGAATGGGTAGCGATGCGAGAGAAATCAGGAGTGAGTCCCCAGCAGAAGCCCTGACAGGAATTTCAGAGAGGAAAAGGATGTTGTCCTGTAGGGAGATGCAAGTGTTTCATAACCCAAGACATGCCTGGGGAGAGGGACGTGGGATAGTGAGAGATGAGAGTTATTGTTTGGAGGAGGCGGGTGGTTTTATTACTTATTGCTTTACTCATAGACATGTGTGTAACCAGCAACTATTGCTGGAGCTCCTGAGGACATGGAACCAGGGTGTGGACATTAACATAATACTCTTGAAATATACATGTGTATGAGAGGTACTGAAGCAAGCTTGCCGAGTGAAGCAAGCCTTTTATTATAGGATGTCTTGATTTACAAATGACTAATGCCCCTGCCCTCCTATTAAGTTCTATGCTGTAATTAGGCTCCAATCATAGGCACCTGTGTGCCTATTACTGGAAATACGGTAATTTTCTAATTCCTTACTCAATGAAGCAGGGGCCTCTATCGACAACTCAATTCGATGAGGTTAGGACACACCCTATACAAATGTAAGTGTGCTCACCTTCCTCCCTATATAGGCTGTGTCCTAACCTCACACACAACGGGCTTGTTTACCCCCTATTGTATGTTTGGAGCCAGAGGTGGGTTGAAAGGGGGTCTTCTACACTTCTGAGGTTCTTTGGAAGTCACCTTCACATTAAAGATATTTTGAGTATAAGTACAGGGACTCTGACCCCATGTTTTCATACACTGTGTGGAATTTTGCCCAGACACTGCTGGCTCTACAGGCTGCACAGTGCCAGAATGAACTGTCATGCAGCCAGGAAGATCTGTCATTGGACTGACTTGCTTGTTATGCTTGTCTGTTGCCTACTGATTACTGAGCTGCATAATAGACTGCCACTTTGCATCTGCCCTTATTGTGCTGGTCTGACTGCCTGCTTTCCTGGACCTTTGTGAACCAAGTGATCTCCCAGGATCTCAGCACTTGGTGAGCACCGTGAGACTGCTCCTGGCTTCTGCCTTTCCTGACCATTTTAGCCCATATGGAACAATCTATTTTTCATGCCTGAGTCTGAGGTGGGGGGCTCATGGCAGTGGATTCATCCACCGAAGTGTGTGGTGAGCACTTCTCTATCCCTGCGAAAAGCAGCATGGCTACTGCTGAGCCCCGCTCCAAGGAAATGCCTGTTCTGTATACAGCACTGGTCCTGTGTCGAGGCCTGCCAACGTTGGCTGCGCAGCCTTCAGGGGAAACTTCTGAAGCCACTTTGGAATGAACAGAAGAAATAAGGGAGACCAGTATCAAGTCAAGAAAGTACCAAAGACTCAGTTGTTTCCCTTGCCATCCGTCCCAGAGCATACAGGACACTGTGGGGGAGGGGTGTGCCCTGAGTGTCAAAACCTACCTGGTGCCGTTCTCACCGAAGCTCTGGCAGAACGATGGCACAGAAGTGGAGGGAGAGAGAACCACAGGGTTAAACCTTTGACATCCTTGTGAAGGCTGCCCGTGAGCCCACCACATGGGAGAGCCAATCCACAGTCCAGGATGGCCCAGAAGAGGAGGGCTTACAGGGAGAACAGGGGTTGTTCCAGGAAGACGACAGGTGGGAGCACAAAGAATCAGAAGTCGCCTTTGAGCAATGTTGAGAGGGGTCCAGGACGCCGAGAGCCTGGGAGGAGGAAGAGTTTGCATGCCGCTTCCAGACTGACAGACACCAAAGATTACGCATCTGAAATCGGGTCTGAGGAATGGTGGACGCCTCAGGAGAGTTGGTGCACCGCCTCAATTCAGGAGAGTTGTGGCCATTGTGGTGAGTGACCGGGAGAAAGAGGAAGAGAGAGGAGGGTGGGAACTAGGAGCATACTGAAAGTACCACACCTTTCTCCCTTCCCCAGTAGCATTACCAGGGGCTGACTGTGCAACATCAATGTGAACCTCTAATGAGGTTCCTGACACTTTTTTTTTTTTCCTCCCCACTTTCTTCACTTTCTATCACTCAATCTTAGCGCTATAACCACTCAAGTATCAGGGGCATTCTATACATATATTGGTGTTTTGATTAGGCACGTTTTGGGAGCCTTATGTAAAATATGTTGTGGCACTGTGCCTGAGATAAGAGAAAAGGAAACCAAGGACCCCTCCAGATAAATAAGAGATAAGTACTTTGCCCAAGTTTGGGAAAGCGGGGAAGACCTGCCTTTATTTATATATATATTTTTTCTATTTGTTGTTTTGGTTGGTATTTTTTTCAGTTGTTGCATCAAGAGAAGAGTATTCTCCCCGAGAGGGTGTAAGTAAAAGAAAAAGAGAAGAAGCCCTATAGGAAAAAGTTCTTCCTTCTCCCCCTTTTTCTTTTATTTGTCCTCAAAATTTTCTTGTGTCCCTCACTCTCAATATCTTTTTTTTTATGCACACTCTCAGTGTGTGGTGAAGGACTTTTTCAATGAACTCAAAGGAATTTCATAATACTCACCGCCCTTTCTTCTTTCATCCGAGCCTCCTGAGGTACGTCCATCATCATCAAAATAACCTGTAGAAGGAAAGAAAGAAAGAAAAGAAAATGAATGAAACACAGAGCCTTGCTTCACTGGGACTCAGAAAAAGGATCAGAACAGCCTAAACACATTGCAACAACAAAGAAGAAACAGAGAAAGCCGTATAAAACACAATGTAAATCTGTTTCACTCTGACACTGCTTAATAAACCAGCCAAGATTGAGCACGTCATCCGGCCTCCTAGATTCTGTTTCCGCCCATCCCTCCGACAGACACTAATATGAAGGATGGGCTAAGTAATTGTGCTATCAGGATTGACCAGAAGAGCACCCCAATTGTATGCCACCTACATGAGAAAATCAGATTAACATCAGCTCCTGGCTTTTATGACTCTCAAGTGATACTAAATGTTGCGAGGAGTAGAGGTCTGGACCCTGCTGATAAACAATCTGCAAACGCACGATCAGGATAGATGAGGCAACCTTCTGTAATTAAGCTGCAACATTGGCAACAAGACCTGATTTGGCACAACTTCCCTTTACTGATACGAAAGAAAAGGTGGTACTGCAGTAAGCCGTTTGGATTATCTACTCCATCTCCTCCACGCCTTCAGTGATCAGACCTGACCTGTAGTCTATGTGGTCCCTGGAGTTTGCTTTCAAAAGCACTCCATACGTCTTGAGTTCAAAAAGACAAGGGCCACCCTACTCAAAAGGAACCAGGGAATCAATTATATAACAAGGAACAGTGGTTCCTGTGGACAATATGCATAATCTATGGTAATTCTTAAGCTCAATGGCACATGCTCATGGGAAAGGAATGTCAGAAGGAGAATAAAAATAATACACAAAAAGATATTCAACAGTGTTTACTCTTTATGCAAATTATGTAGAAGGGCTTGTCAAAAAAAGGGTGTTCAGTGTCTCAAGTGAACTGGAACCTATATTTCAAGAGTGACAATTTACAACATACAATAGTTTTCAACTTATACAAAACGGCCACAAGTACATATATGAAGAATATTGACAGCCTTATAACACAATACTAGGGGCTGGAAAGTGGTTTGCTTAAAGTAATTTAAACAACTGTTCCTTGTTACACAATACACTTGCTGATTCCAAGTACATCCTTCATCCAAAATTTTGTTTAGGCTGTGAGTGCAGGTATATGTTGGTGGCTAACTAAATGAAAACCGGAAGAACATTTGCTAGGAGTCTTATCCGGAAACATCAGTGGTCTGAAAGATAAGGTGAAGAGGGTATTACTGCAGAAGGCTAAAGATATCACTCACCCAATAGTCTCCTTCTATAGGAAACTCATTTGACGGGATCTCCTTATCCATTCCTGGTTCCCGGAGACTTGCTTCCCTACTTCTGAGGAACACACGTTCTCTTTTGCAGCCATTCCGGAAGAATCCTCTAGGGTATTGCATCATTGTTTAGGGTCATTGGAGGGTCACATCACAGTTTCAGTTTTCTAATTGTGCATGCATATCTACAGCAACAGAACTAATCCCTAAAGTTTGCAATATTTTTGGGGCTCCCAGGTCCAGCATGAACACCGAGTCCTTTAAGGCTTAAGAACATAAGGTAAAGCTGTAATCATGTCCATTCACACAAATTAGCAGGGAGTTCTACTCATTGCATTCAACTGGTGAAACCGGTTAAAATATTTAACTGCAATGCTCATTTGCCTCTACTCATGAAAGGGCTTTAATGCATTGTTGAGTAATGGAACTGCTGCAAAGCTTGCAAGCTGACATACATCAGGTGAAACTGGCTACAATCTCTTAACTTGGTAGCAACAAACCGTCCAAGCCTTAGCCATTGTCATGCCGACCTCATCCAGCTAAACACAATTGTTTATCACTGTCTCTGTTTTGACACAAGGCCCATCAGTTTACGTCTACTTGCCCAGGATTAGATTAAGATATTGCATCTCAGTGCTATGGGGATGACATGCCTAATCTTGGAATATATCCATTAGAAGCTCAGGCTACGTGTAATACATGGGCCATTCCCTTTAGGTCCTTTAGGGGAGTAATTCAACAGAAGTCATTCATTCAAGAGTAATCAATTGCTAAAATGCCCTAAAACAAGAAATCATACATGTCAAGTGCTTTTAAACTTGCCTAACAAAACAAACAAAGTAGCCCATCATGATACAGGCTGTAGATTTTCTTTCCAATCGCTCCTCAACCCAAATCCCCAACTCTGAAAACTGGGGACCCTTTTATAAAATAAAAACGAACAGATTGCAAGTGAGGCATCACAGTTTATTTCACTTCATTATACTTTCAATATTTTAGTATAAGGCCAAATTTAAATAAATCTATATTGAAATCTATTAATTTCATGTATTGGAATGGACTAAATAATAATTCAAATGTAATCACTGTCGAGTTGCTAAATTCATCATCAACGTTCTTTATTTTATTTTAAAAATGAAATCATAAAAGATTCAAATAGAATACAGAACAGATATCCTACATCAAAGGAGTGATGCCCAATAAAACTAATAAATAAAATTGATGACAACATGGTAGCACAATTGTGTCCAGAGGAGCTCAATCAATATAATATGCAGAATGTGAAAAGATGGAGTGCATTTGTACAAGCTAAAAGCAACCCCAGAAATATGCAAAAAGTGGTACAATCAAGAAGAAAAACATGAAAACAATCCTTAACCTGCCATAGATTTTGTGTGTCTTAACATTCATTTTTAAAAAGCAGCATACACTCCAACAGACGATCAAGCTGCATACAACACAGAAACAATACAGTGCTGGAAAGCCAGTGGTTTCAGGATGTGTTTAAGACAGATTATGAAAACACAAAATGTATGAGCAAGAGCAGGCTACTAGGTGATTCCTCCAGATTGTAGGTGTGTCAGGGAAACACAATAAAACCTAGACTGTGACTGCCCTGAATGTAAAGAGCACCAGCCTTTCTCATCATGAGAGCTCCAACTGCAGATAACACGCCATCTCTCCTGAGGTTAAAAACATATCAAAATCACAACCACTAACCAACAGATTCCTTTGAGCAGTCTTGAGCTAAGTCCTGCTTCACCGGAAAATGGGCCTTCAGAATTGCAGCCGGCCACAAACGAACCAAGAGGCAGTTCCACTGAGATAACTACAATGAGGCCATTATCTACATCATTTCAACCTCAAGTGGCTGCGTTGTCAACTGCATCCCGACGTAGTCCCATAATTCATAAAACAATCTTCAATAATATATCAACTTTATTAAAAGATTCTCGGTCATCCGGGCAAGACACACGGGCCCTTCACCGGCCCCTTCAGAGACCACACCCAGATACTCCAAGTGCTAATCTCTCACAGTCTAATTCATCCCGGACTTCCGACACTGATATTAGAGATACACATTCTCTAAAAATTCTCCTTGCCCCCGAATACAAATCAAAAGGTCGGCAGGATATACTCAACAGATCAAATATAATTAAATTAGTCAACTGCGTTCCGGGTTTTGAGGCCTTGTCTTCGGACGACATCGAGTCAATCGAATTTCTCCCCCCAAGGGGTTCCCAACCCTCTGAGGTAACCGTGGTGTCCCTTAAGTCTATCACTTGGGTACAACTATTCTTAGACCAAAAGCCCCTATTTCGGAAATGGGGCATCAAAATCTACCCCTATTCCACGCCTGGATACCCCACAGTGTTAACTCAACAACCCCCTACTTTGCTAAGTGGGGAGAAAAATAGGCCATATTCAATCCTCAAAAATGCCTTAGGATCACTTCAATCGACCGAAGATGGACGGTCTAATCCCCTGAACTTTGATAAAACTTCTGATTGGGACTTGCTTCCAGCCACTTTGTCTTGCAATACATTAGATTGACCACGTGATGAGCATCCGATAGCCCAGGCTCAATCAGGATCCCCTCTACATCCTTCCTCAACCACTCCGTTTCCGCAGTCACAGTCTTTGCTCTCCCTATGTTCATGGAATATTAGTGGTCTTTCTCAGAAACTTACTAACTCAGAGATCCATTCTTTCATCTTTGGTCATGACTTAATTGCACTTCAAGAAACCTGGGCTTCTCAATCTAGCCCAGTTATAGGTTTCATGGAATTCTGGAAACCGGCAATTAGATCCTGTCTTTTTGGCCATCCCAAAGGTGGTCTGTCGATATGTGTTTCAAATAACCTAAAAGGCCCGATTGAGACACTGACCTTTGACGAAGACTAGTTACTTGGTGTTAAAATCAGTGCATGGAATAACCAGCGTTCTCTTTTTCTTCTTAATGTTTATATCAACCCTAACACCCGTTCAAAGAAGGCCCACTTAAGGCGTCTAATGAAAATTGTGTGTGACCTGGTGGCGGATTATCCCAACTTTGACTACCTAATTACTGGAGATTTTAACACCAACTTTTTCCAGGGTAATTCCACCGATTACGAAGGGCTGTTTCCATTAACAACTCCGGAATTCAAGGCCCAGTCCAAACCCCCACACCAAGCCTATTGTGGCCTCGGTGAGCTCTGTGTGCTGCAATTTTTAAGTATTGGTTTCCTGGTAATGAATGGGAGATCTACGAATGATACTTCCCCCAACTGGTCCTGGTCAAATGGCCGCAAACGCTCCTATTTAGATTACACCATCTGCAATTCAGCGCTGTTCCATCATTTGACCAACTACAGTATTCTGCCCCGTTCAGGAAGTGATCACCGTCCCCAAGTTGTTACCCTTAATATTCAGCCAGACTTTCATAAACTTGCCTCAACGACATGCCCAGGAATTTACACCGAAAACCTAAAACGGCTAAAATGGAATGACGATATAAGTCCTAACATTATGGAAGCTTGTTTGGTATTTATCACAGGAAGCACCTCCGCAGCGGTCTTTTCCACGGGTGCGTGGTCATCTTTCTGCTCCCAACTGACAACTTGCTTTCCTTCTAGCCATCACGCCCACAAGGCCCTCGTTAGCCGCAAGTTCCAAATCTCCAGTCACACTAAGGCACTGAAGAAATCTAGAGACAAAGCACTGCGATCTCTTAAGTCATCCCCAGGAAATAATGAACTTTCGAATGGGCTCAAAGCAATCCAAAAACTATTCAGGGTCGCAATCCAATCTGATAAACAACGCCATCTAACCCAATTTTGGTGCACACTTCTATGGGAGAGCAAAAGCTGTAACTCTAAAAGATTCTGGGCCTTAATCAACCAACTAAATGGTAGCTCCACCAGATCTGGATCAGCAAACATCGCAGAAGTGACCTGGTCTGCCTATCTGACTGACCATTTCAGGGCCTCAGAGGTCTCTGTGTCTACAGTCTTATCTGTTCCTAAACAACTGTCACTTCTTCCACAAACGATCAGGAGCAGCTCGATGGTCCGTTCAGATATACGAAGTGAAGATCTGCAAGTCACTCAAGAAATGGTCACCAAAGTTCTTGTAAAAGCAAGATCCGACGGCGCTCCCGGTCCAAACGGCCTACCACAGTCCTTGTTCAAAACAAACATTGATTTATGGTCGAGATATCTATCCAATCTTTTCAACTATGTACTGACAAGTTCAACCATCCTGGACTCATGGCGAGGGGCAATAATCCACCCGATTTACAAGTCCGGCTCTCATGCATCCCCAAACAATTATAGACTAATAGCCTTGTTAGATATCGAAGCTAAGTTCTTTGCAGGAACATTATTGGGGGAACTGAGAGATTGGGTAGAGCAGAATAATCTGATTCCACTGAACCAAACTGGCTTCACTGCCTCCTCTGGTACCATGACCAACTTACTATCATTGTCTATCATTGTCAACAATGCATTAGTCACATCTAGCATGTTTTTTTGTTGCTTTATAGATTTTAAAGCTGCATTTGATCGGGTACCAAGGGCAGCTCTATGGGAGAAGCTAAAAAAATGGGGGATCCCAGATAAGCTCCTGGACGCGATCATCCAACTTCATTCGGGCAAGTTGGTACAAGTGAAGTTGGGGACCGGCATGCATCTCTCTCGGAAAATTATGACAACTAGAGGAGTCAAACAGGGATGCGTGCTGGCCCCCCTTCTCTTTAATCTGTTCATTGCAGATCTGCCATCCTTCCTTGAAGAAACGAACAGTCACCCGCCCAAGATGGGAGGCGTCCCGATAAGCAATCTTTTGTATGCTGACGACTTGGTCCTTTTTAGCTTGACAGGGGTAGGGCTGCAAAGGCTATTAAACAGACTGGAAGTCTATACAACCACGAATGGGTTGGAGGTCAATCTAAAGAAAACCCAGGCTGTCACTTTTGGTAGAAAGCTATACCGTGGGGGTGGTTGGCTGTTTAACAACTCTAGCCTCAGCATAGGAAACACCTACAAATATCTTGGGGTCACTTTTGACCCCAGGGGTAACTTTAACCAACAACGTAAGGTTATCTCAGTAAAAGCCATGAACCTTCAGGTAAGCTTCTGTAAGCTCTCAAGAAATCTGTCTGGCCCAAGCCTGTCCCCATTACTGGAAGTCATGAGAGCAAAAATTGGGCCCACTTTGACTTATGGCGCTGAGATTTTTAGAGGGAAACTAAATTCCTCTTTTAACCAACACGTGACAAAACTTTACAAAAAAATCCTCCACTTGCCCAAATCAGCTTCTGCTGCTCAGATCAGACTAGAATTCGGTCTATTAAATTATGAAATTTCAGCCACTGGTCTGTATCTAAACCTGTGCCACAAACTGAGACAGGCAAAGCCAGGATCATTGGAGTCCTTAATTTGGCTAGATATTTCCCAGACAAATCCAAGCGGCCCTTACAGCCGCCTTTTTAAGGATTCGATCCGTGAAATGTCTGCTGGTGCATTATGGGACCTCAACCCTAGTAAATCAGCATTTAAAACTAGCATTAACAACTGTATTCGCATGAGGTCCCTGATTATTGATAAAGCCCAATTTGCCAAACGCAGACACGCCTGGGCTACAATGTCCTCATATGGTCGGTTAGCTCCCGCTTCTTACCTATCCTGCACCTACTCCTTGCACCTAAAAACTAGCTTTATGGCCGCCAGACTAGGCGAATGGCAATTTCTAAAAGATCTTCCCGTCTGGCGCCGTCCGTCAGAGGACGTAATCTGCAGGGGGTGCGGCTTGTCTCCCGAAACCATGGAGCATATAGTCTGTCTTTGCCCATCTTTTATGTCACAACGTAGACGTAAATTGAAAATTGAGTGGAACAGGCTGGGAATCCGAACGTGCAGACAAGCAATTATTGCAGCATTAATGCCAGAAAACATAGGTCTAAACATTGCTTTTACAATTTTCATACGAAATGCTTACCGCTCTCTTAAGTAGTTACGGGCTGGTTCACTTTTATGCTTTTTCATTCTATTTTGTGATTTCTCAACTGCTGCTTATACCTTTTTATTGGACTGTTGCTTTGCACAATTGGCTGTCACTGTATGGTCCATTGTCAGTAATCATGGTCCTTGCCAAAGACTTGATTCTAAATGCACTTTAAATGTTATACCGGTCATTGCACTTTGCACATTAAGTCCTTTTCCATTGATAGACTGGTGAAGTTTTTTACTGTGTTTTGAAGTTCTATTAATTACTGTTTTTATGCTAAGGTTCTGTTTTTAAAATGTTTTGCTGTGTAACTTTGAGGTGATCTTTTAATAGATATTTTTATATCTAAAATAAAGTAAAGCATGATATCAAAATCATGCTGATGGCACTTGCTAAAAACCCGTTCCAATCTTTGTGAGAAACAGAATTCTGCATGACAAGATTTCACCAGCCCCTTTTCAAACTTCTTTATATTGTCCGGAACAGTGAACATTACCGAGAAGCCAATATTGTTGAAAGCGTTGTCAATGAACCACAGCCAAGGAACTGACAGATCCAAGTCAAGGCAAAAGCAATGCAGAATAACCTCCCTGTTAAAACTTAGGCCATCACAGGTCCATATCCTAACCAAAATTAACTGAGTCCAAATCATATTGCAATTTAGGCTCTGAATGTAGTATATAATTGGAGTTAGTAGGTGGGAGATTCAGGATCCGTCTGCATATCCAATTTTTCTCAACCTGAATATGGCTGGCATTATGAAACACCCACACCCGGCTACATAAGTAGCTGTGGGGGGGACCCTGCAATTTCTACATCTTGAAATAGGGAAGGATATGACAATGACTTGCTTTTCACTCAAGGTTAAATAAAGAGCCTGCCGCTAACCCTGATCAGTTTCAAATAGGTGGCGTTTACCTGCGGCTGCCAGGAGCCTGATGTACATAAAGTAACCCCGAGGTAGCTAAAGTTCTTGACCGAGATCAAAGACTGGTCTGCAATCTGTCGGGAACCTATGTTCTTTTCCCCAAGGCCCGATGTCATGATATAGGACTTCCCAAAAATGAAAGCAACAAACGATCTAACCAAAATATGCAGAATGCCTGGAGTGCGTTCCATTAGTTGTTTGTATAAAACAACGCGGGGACAAAAAGATGAGCTATTTTCAGCAAATCACTGGTCACTGCAGACAAATTGCTGCTTAACAGATATAAATGATAAGGAGTAAAGTGGCTAAAATACACCCCTGGCGCACCCTGCTGCATAGAGAAAAATACCTCAGTATTTTCCAACACGCCCATATCATACCCTGGCCTGGTCCCCAAATTCTCATGCAGCGTATTTAAGAAATGTATCTGGGGGACCTCCACTCCCAGCTCCAATAAAATCAGCCACATTAAATGCTAAATTAAGTGACCTTATTTGCATAGTTATAATATAATCAATCAACCCTTGCACACATCAGGTCTCAAGATTGTCTTCTAACCATATCTTTATTTGTCACATGTTTATAACTAATCTGCATTACATTTTATACACAGTCTTAACAATCTGTAAATGTATATATCTGCCCTGTTTTATAATAATGCCGGTCTATTAAATGCTTGAAACTTGCATTGGTTTTAGCTGAAGAGCGCCTCCTGATCACTTAATTATTTTGCTTCCACTTGTTTTGAATAATCGGGAATTGTAGTATTTAGTAGCAATATATTTAATTGAGCTTGCCAAGGCAACATTTCTTTGTTGGTAGTAACATGCTTGTACTTTTGGTAGTGGATCGCGCTTTCCATATATCTTTCATTAACAACATAAAGAGCTTTTCTCATTTGTATCCAGAATAGTCATACTTGGAAACATAATTTTATTTAAATAGTTAGTCAAGGATGTAATATTCCATCATCAATTCCAATTCGAAACAATATTCCATCCTTTTTATGGTTCCTTTATGCTTATTTGTTTTAGATTTCTCATCTATGGCCATCTAGCTTTACTTGACACAAAAAAAAATCCTTCTCTTATACCGTCCTAATACTGTTTTTTTCTTTTCTATTTTATTGGTGCTGCCACTGATAATCCCCATTTCATGGCGAAAGAGGACTCGCTACCGGGCATTTCGGCATGCTGCCGAGCTGGGGGCTTATGTCACTACGGTGGGGGCTAATTTCGTTGTTGGAGACCTATGTGTCCTTCGAAATAAAGCAAAACGAATTTCCTTCATCACACGCAGGTCCCCATCAACGAAATCAGCCCCCAGATCAGCAGCATGCCAAAACGCCTGGTAGCCAGGGTAGACCTGGGTTAAATAAAGCGAATATTTATTTTTAAAATGAACCTATTAGTGGAGGAGGCGCCTCCAGGCTGAGCACCAATATGGCCACTTGACCGTGATGCTCCACAGCCACCTGAATCTTACCAGGTCCGGACTGACTACCGGGTGTTTCTGGCATGCTGCCGAGCTGGGGGCTGATTTCGTTGATGGGGACCTGCATGTGATGAAAGAAATTAGTTTTGCTTTGTTTATTTCAAAGCACACGCAGGTCTCCATCAACGAAATTAGCCCCCACCGCAGTGACATCAGCCCCCAGCTCGGCAGCATGCCAAAACGCCCGGTAGCGAGTCCGGCCCTGAATCTTACCACAGCCTCTCACCTGCTCACTGGTGTCCTTTCAGAAGCCTTTGGGCTGTGAGATGCCCCCATCTCATGGAGGGCTTGATGAGGCTGAACAGTGAATCAGGCATTTGTTTGGGTATGCAGTGACCCATGCCATCGGCGGCCTGATGAGCAGGGCCGGACTCGCTACCGGGCGTTTTGGCATGCTGCCGAGCTGGGGGCTGATGTCACTGTGGTGGGGGCTAATTTCGTTGATGGAGACCTGCTGTGCTTCAAAATAAACAAAGCAAAACGAATTTCGTTCATCACACGCAGGTCCCAATCAACGAGATGAACCCCCAGCTCGGCAGCATGCCAAAACTCCCGGTAGCCAGTCCAGCCCTGCTGATGAGGGCCTCAGAGGCCCCACAACAACATGGATCGTGGACGAACCTGAGGGCAGGACCGCAGACGTGTGGGGCTGAAAGTGTAGAAAATGAAGTCTGGGGCTTTATTCCAGCCCTACAACATGATGGTATGCATCTGGGAGGCCGATCAATAGGCGGGTTGCGGCGGTGAGTGCATCCTGTTTCACAAGTAGCTGATTTTCCTTGTCTCAGCCCTGTCGGGCCTGAAGATTGATGCTGCCTGCACGTTTTGGGGAGATACTGCTGTGATTTAGCATGTTTAAAGAATGCCTGGATTTATATTGAATTGCATCATTTTTTTACGCTGCAAGTAGCTGTGATCCCTTCTATTTGCCACTTTGATGGCTTTGGAACCCTGGTGATTGCAGGCTTTTAGGGAAGTACAATAAGACTGGCACTGAGATATTTCATACTTTTAGTAACAAAATATTGCTGCACAAGACTACATTGTGATGGGCCCTTTAAAGTGCTAACTCCTGGGACTACGCTACCGGTTCTCTTTGAAAGCTTAGATGCAGTTTACGGTCTTCTATTATAAATGCTGCCATAACACATTTGTCCCCCTGCGCGAAGTGTTCTGTCTCTTCTTTTGAGTAGCAACGCTCCCCTGCTAAGCAATGGGGCATAGTGACCCTAAGTAGGGCCAACTCTCATTTGTTGAGGCCAAGATGCCTCGACATGAAGAGAGTGATGGCCCTCCACGTGAAGACCATCCAGGACATTCTACATCGGACCCTCCTAATACAGATGGTGCTGCAGTCATCATGGTAGAGCTGCAAGCCTACTTCAAATCCATCGATGCAAGATTAAACAAATTGGTGGCCCGGTTAGATGACATGCGAGGCTGCATTAACCAGCATGGGACCCGCATCACGACTGATAAACAGCACCTCTCTGAACTGGAAGATGTTCAACCTTAAGTGACCAAGAGATTAGAGTGCACTGAGTGACTTCTCAAAACAATAGCAGTTAAGGCGGAGGATTTAGAGGCGTGGTCGCACAGCCAGAGTGGCAGAGTCCATCAACATGGGGCCCCTTGGATAAGTATGTGGAGCAACTCTTCAAGGATATTTTTGGGAGAGATGCCTTTTCATTTGCAGGGGAGTGGGCCCACAGATTGTTGGCCTGAATATTGGCTCCTGGTGCCCCTCAAAGATTGACCATCGCCCGGCTCCTTAGCTATCACAATCGAGATGTCACTCTTTGCCTGGCAAGGGAAAAAGAAACTGTTCAACACCAGGGCATTACGCTTGCCTTCTTCCCTGATTTTACTCCCCTTGAGCAGTGGGCTTTTTGCAAATTCCTAGACATAAAGTGATCACTGCAAAATGTCTGTTATGCAATGCCCTGCCCGGCACAATTGGGTAATCACCTAAACGACAAGAACCACATTTTTTATTCTCCTACTGAGGCGACCAGTATTTAGAGACGTGATTCAAAAACAAGGGGACCCCACACGTTTGTGACCTGGGGTAGTAGTGTAGTTTAACAAAACAGTGGTCTGAGTGAGGTCAATAAGATCCTCAGGTAGCGAGGCTACAAGTATTTAGTTTGAAGTTAATTCAATTGGAGTCATTGATATGCTGAAGCCAAGGTGGATTCAGTTCAGAAATTTATGCAAGGACACAGAGTATTAAAGGAAGTCATCACATTTTATTTAACATCATAAAATGGAGTAGCTTCCATTTCTTTCATTTTTTCATATAGAGAATATACTGTGCTCACACAAAAATAAGTGTTAGTGCGTGAAGTGAGGTGTTTAGTGACAGTGAGAACTTTACATCGCATTGAAAAACAGATCAAAGGAACCCAAGTAATTTTTAAAGTTTAAGGGAACTTTGAAATTGTGGTCAACAGCGTTTTGATCTTAGTAATTCAAGATCATCATCAGGATATTATGAAGTGCGAGCACGTAGAATCTAAAATGAGGGAAAGTAATGAATTAATTGGATTCTGTGTCCATGGGATGCTGAATTAATTATTGATGGCGTAGCGCTTATGTGACAGTGTGGCGCAATCTTAGCGGTAGTGCCTAAGGATTGATGCATTTGAAAAAGTTGTGTGCCTAGGACCCCGGGGAATAAGTGGACTTGTGCGAGAAGGACCGTACGTTCCAATGCGGCGCTGGTGAATGTGAAGGCCGTCAGTTGGGGTACCTAGAGAGTTGATCCTTGCATATGCTGTATTAATTTTGGAGTATGGTATCGGTATGGGTAGGTCATATCGTGCCTAAGAGGGTAAAATTGTGTCCGTGTCTGAGGAGAAGGGTCTGATACGTAGCATGGCGTGCATGTTAAGGGTTATCGTGCCATGCGAGGATGTTCGGTAAGGTGGTAACCCGTGGTGTAGGCACCGGAAGGCCAAGGGGACTTGCATGAGTACTGAATAGATCACAGAAGACGGTCCGAAGACTCAGGCTTGCTTGGCCGGGGGGTGGTGCCCGGAGTCCTGATTGGGTAACGAAGGCCCGAGTGGAGGTGGAGACTCGTGTGTTAATTCGAGAGTCCCGGTAGTTCTGAGGGGGAAGTTACAAGGTAATTAGGGGGTGAAAGAACTGCAACAGGGGTGGCGTTTCCGCAGGAATCTTACTTACTTGGATGGAGTTGTTTCCAGAGCGAGTCATTCCCAGAGTGAACGCGCTGGCAGTAGTCTGGAGCGTGTGGTGTGCATGAGCGCGGAGCTTGCTTATGCTTATGAGGCCTATAGGGTGTAGCTGCGCATGCGTAGCCCGTGAGTATGGAGCGTCAACCTTGTAACCCAGAGTTGGTCAAGGCCGCTAGGATTGCGCCAGACTGTCACTGGTCAAAGAATGACAAATCCAATAGCTCCTACCTACACAGAGGACTATATAGCTAGGATCATTAGTGGCCCTTCCCTTTTTCAAACATTAGCAGCCCCAACGGCACCTATTGACGCTGCTACAGATAAAATAACTAAACTAGAAAACCTTATTGAAAAGCACATCAGAACAGGACTGCATGCGCGCATTCTTACAGAGTATCTTAAAGCAGATATCATTCCCCTAGGGCTACAGGTAAGTAACACCCCAGCCATTTTCCTAGAGGACCCTAAATTCAAAAATGGCTTTGCACACATAGGGACAACATGCTCACGCCATTGGATGGTCCTTGGTATAGACACTGCGCTTGAACAAAGCAAAAAAGAACTTGAAGAAATACTACTACTTGAAAAAGCTATTCTGGAACTAGACAGTCTAGCAGACGCCAAATCAGTTCTTGAAAAACTTGACAAAACTATCTCTGACTTCCACAAGTTTGAACACCACAAAAAAGCAACCAAAGTGACAAAAGATATCAAAAACTACAGTAAAGAAAAAACATATCCATACCTCAGGGAGGATTACTTTCCTCAGCCCCAATTCCCACAAAGACAACAGGCAGGCACATGGGGCAAATTCAAAAACAAACAACCAGTCACATTCTCTGACTCTTCTGCAGACTCCGACTCATCTGACCAAAGCGCAGGACCTAGCTCAGCCCCCAACACTCCCAATTTTTTAGGGAGAGGCCAACACTTCCAATCAGAGAGGGGGAGGAACAAACAGAGATACAATTTCCAACCACGAGAACGTCAGACACGACAAAACTTTTACCAATGGGGTTACCAGTACTAAATGAGCCCTTGATTGAGGATATCCCTCTCAGACAACCTACTGAAGAAATCCCTATTTTTAACCTCTCTAGCCATCAGTTGGCTACCACTGAAATTTCCCTCCTCAGTAAGGGACTTTCTTATGTCCTCACTGAAAAAACTGATTGGTTTAAGATACAGACCGAAATTTTCCAATTCTTCAGAAGAATTAGACTCCAGGCCTTTCTTCTTAACAGAGATACTGCCCCCAATTTAGACACCACGGGACTACGTCCCAAATCCACCTTCAATCCACCCACGGGATCACTACCACCTGAGGTAGTATCCTTTGAGCATCTTGTTCTAAAAGACTTGAACAAACTACGAAACCAAGCCAAATTTGTCCCATACAATATAAGCATGGAAGAGAAAAAAAGCCTTCTCTATCTAAAAAATGCCGAAAACATTGTCATCAAACCATGTGACAAAGGTGGAGGGATTGTAATCCAAGATAAGACCACATACGATAAAGTAATTATGCGGCAGCTCAACAATACTACCCATTATGAACCATTAAATAACAACCCTCTCAATGGCATAAAAAATCTGATACAAACATCAACAAAGGCCGCAGAAGAGGCAGGTTACATTAGCCATAATGGGTTTCTATTTTTGAACAACAAAAACCCCAGAACTCCTGTACTTTACACACTTCCGAAGGTGCACAAAGATCCCAGTAATCCTCCAGGCAGGCCGATCCTTTCGGGATGTGATTCCATCCCGGAACCCCTAGGGAGATATGTCAATTTCTTCATTCAAGATACTGTTATGGACACAATTGCCTATGTTAAGGATACAATACACGTTATTAACATAGTAGAAAAAGAGACCTTTGACCCATCATGCGAACTCTTAGTCACCTTGGACATTGAGTCCCTTTACACAAACATTCCACAAGACAAAGGCACGGAAGTCATTGAAAAGCATCTCAACAATAGACCCCCTCCACACAAGGTACCCATGGAATGTATCATTTCCCTTCCCCAAATAGCTCTCTCTGAAAACTATTTTTGTTGAATGAGAAATATTACAAACAAAGGAAGAGCACTTCTATGGGGGCAGTTTTTGCACCTAATTTTGCAATACTGTACATCGATGAAATAGAGAAGGAATTTATCCTCAATGACCTCAACCCACAACGTAATAAAATCAAAAGCTGGCATTGATATATCGATGACGTTTTCATGATCTGGCATGGCTCCAATCTGGAACTTGAAGATTTCTGCCTCTGGCTCAACAACTGTCAGCCAGATCTTAAATTCACACATAGCTCCAGCAATCATTCCATAAACTACCTACATGTGACTGTCATTCAATCTGAGGGTACTTTATACACCACCTTCTACAGAAAAACCACAGAACGTAATACCCTACTGCACTATAAAAGTGCACATCCCAGAGCACTTAGAGATGGACTTCCTTTTGGGCAATTCCTACGAATCAGAAGAAATTGCAAACTCAAAGAGGACTATTTTAGAGAAGCCAACACACTGTGTGATAAACTACTCAACAGAGGCTATCCTAGACGCCTAGTCAAACGATCTATGAAAAGAGCGTGGTACTCTCACAGGGAAATACTCCTGGAGCCCAAACCCATAAAAGTCCTCTCACGGATCACCTGTGTCACCACCTTTTGCCCTTCTACCAACAACATTACCAAAGTGGTTAAAAACACTGGACACTTTTGACATCCATAAATATCACTAAAGAAGCCCCCCTCTTCTCATTTAGGAGAGGACACAACATCAAAGACCATTTGGTTACAGCCCAAAGACCAACACCCAAAAACAACAGAATACAGTCGTTTCTCGGACTGCCTCCTGTTATAGGCCATTTTAAATGTGGTAACTGTGCTGCATGCCCCTTCAGAAGTAACATCAAAGTATTCCAATGTGACACTGGCATGCATAATCTGATTTTTTTTCTAACTGTAACTCCACAAATGTAGTTTACTGCATCCTATGTCCATATAACCTAAAGTACCTAGGCCAGACAACACAAAAAATCAAAGCCAGAATCGGACAACACAGAAACAGAATTCGATGTCAAGTTACAACAGCCCCTCTTGTGGAACACTACATTGAAAAAGGACACACAGAACAGGATACCCAATGGCAAGTGATCGACATGCTTCATCCCAACAATAGAGGTGGTGACCCCCAACCTGATCCTAAACAGACTGGAATGCAAATGGATGTTCAATTGTCGCTCGATCGAATATGGCCTGAATACTATTGAGTGGAATATGATTCTGTAAGACACACTCATTGATGCTGACATTTTACTCTATTCACGAGGCAATAGATTCTCCACCTCTCATGCTCACCGTCCCACTAACAATGACGTCAATGTTTTTTCACTTATTTTAATTAATTCAATTTTTAAGTGACATCACACCAGTTTGTGTTGTACAACAAGCGATTATTCGTCAATTCGTACTGTCATGACTTTTCACGTTGACAATTCTGCTTACTGTAATTCATTTCAAGTTGGGCTTTTCCTTCACATGTTAGCCTTAAATAATTGCTAAATCACACCGCTGGGAATCGTCGGAACTATTCCCTCACCCATCATGGCTGACCTTGACCACCTCCGGGTTACAAGGTTGATGCCCCATAGTCTCGGGATACGCATGCGCAGCTACAACCTATAGGCCTCATAAGCAAGCTCCGCGCTCATGCACGCCATACGCTCCGGACTACTGCCATCCAAGTAAGTCAGATTCCTGCGGAAACGCCGCCCCTTTTGTAGTTCTTTCACACCCCTAATTACTTTGGAACTTCCTCCTCAGAACTACCGGATCTCTCAAAATAACACACAAGTCTCCACCTCCGCTCGGGCCTTCGTTACCCAATCAGGACTCTGGCCGCCACCCCCCAGCCAAGCAAGCCTGAGTCTTCGGACCGTCTTCTGTGATCTATTCAGTACTCACGCAGTAAGTCCCCTTGGTCTTCCGGTGCCTACACTACAGGTCCACCTTACCTTAGCATCCTCGCAATGGCGCGATAACCCTTAACATGCACGCCATGCTACGTATCAGACCCTTCTCCTCAGACACTGCCCCAATTTTTACCCTCTTAGGCACGATATGACCTACCCATACCGATACCATACTCCTTGATTAATACAGCATACACAAGGATCACCTCTCTAGGCACCCCAACTGACGGCCTTCACGTTCACCAGCGCCGCATTGGAATGTTCGCTCCTTCTCGCACAGGTCCACTTATTTCCCGGGTGTCCTAGCATCACACTCATTGCTCGGGTCCTAGGCACGCGACTTTTTCAAATGCATCAATCCTTAGGCACTACCGCTATGATTGCGCAAGTCTGTCACATAAGCGCTACGCCATCAATAATTAATTCAGTATCCCATGGACACAGAATCCAATTAATTCATAATTTTCCCTCATTTTAGATTCTACGTGCTCGCACTCCATAATGTCTTGATGATGATCTTGAATTACTAAGATCGAAACGCCGTCGACCACAATTTCAAAGTTCCCTTAAACTGTAAAAATGACTTGGGTTCCTTTGATCTGTTTTTCAATGTGTCCTTGCATACATTTCTGAACTGAATCCACCTTGGTTTCAGCATATCAATGACTCCAATTGAATTAACTTCAAACTAAATACTTGTAGCCTCGCTACCTGAGGACCTTATTGACCTCACCCACTGTTTTGTTAAACTACAGTATTTAGAGACAGCATCATAATGGCTCTGTTTCCCCTGCCTCCCCACAATCATTCCCCACAACCACCTAAACATTAAATCATGCTGTTATCATATTTTCTTTTCTTGTTAATTTTTCTTTCATCTTTCTGCTAATGGCTGAACTGGTTATCACTGTTCATCTTAAAAGATTGCTGATTGACACTGTGCCCCCATGTTTTAAAGTGCTGGATTCTGCACAGTATCCTTTTAGTATATTGATACTTTCGGCTGTACATGTTTTAATCAAAACTTAAGTATGTTTTCAGATGGTCTCCTTTGAGTGTTGCCTCCCTCCAAGGGGCTCTCCTACTGTTTAATGGGAAAATGCTAGGATTCCCGGATGCTGGTTGGAATGTTATCTGATGTGGGTGGGGGTATTGAGCGGTTATTTGTTTCATGTTTGAGTATTTTTTCACACAGGACATATCTTATGCTTTAGATCGGCTCGGGGTTCTACGCATTCACACATCTTTCCATGATCTCAATTACATCACCAAGCAAGAGTCCTGGGGCAGGGTAGTTGAAATATATTTCATGGGATGTGAGAGGACAATCGAACCCTCGGAAGGGACGACACGTGCTAGCTTACCTTGCCCGACATGCTGTCCAAGAGGCATTTTTGCAAAAGACTCACTATGCCCCAAACTCAATCAATCGGTTTGCAGCCAATTGGGGGGTAATTACTTTTTTTACAAATCATAGTACTTACTCTAGAGGGGTATGTATCAAATTCCATGAAACAGTACCATTTCAAGCGCATAAGATAGTTGCAAATCCTGGAAGCCGATTACTGGTATTCTTGGAACAGACACCCTGTCTCTAATATTGACCCATCAGACTTCTTCACTAATATATCCACAAATATGTCCCAACTTTCCACTGATACTATCCTATTGGGCAGGGATTTCAATCTTACAGTGACCCTAACTTTAGATATGATGGGTCTGGACTGGTCACCAAACCCACTCTGTGCAGGCACTAATTTCACTCTTACAATACTTTCTCCTCGTGGATTCATGTCATATTCAACACTCCCTGATTATTTGTCCAAAGTTGCCATGGTCTGGCTTAAGGACATTCAGCAGCAATTTTTGGCCTCACCTATTACTGCAAATGAGGTTTCTCAAGCCAGAGATTACCTTAGCGGGACTCATGCCCCTGGTACTGATGGGCTACTTGGCAAAACGGATGTATGACGTTACAACGCGTGCTGTTACAACGTGTGCTGTTACAACGTAACTTTTACAACGCAAGTGGATTTACAACGCATGCTTTTACAACGCAAGTCTTTACATCGACTTGCACTAGATGGCGTGCGAACATTAGAAAAGTGTAATTTTCTATTCCAACTCCAGTCCACATAACAGTAGGGAAGGTGTTGGGATAGTAAACTACACTATTTGTAATGTTAGCATGCCATCTAGTGCAAGTCGATGTAAAGACTTGCGTTGTAAAAGCATGCGTTGTAAATCCACTTGCGTTGTAAAAGTTTCGTTGTAATGGTAGTGCGTTGTAAAAGTTGCGTTGTAAAGGTTGTTCCCCGGCAAAACATGTAAGCCTTTACTAATTCCTCATCTGTTAGAGGTTTATGCAGAATCTTTAGAGAAAAGATCGCTCCCTCCTATGATGAGTGAGTCTGCCATTTACCAGCTCCTTAAACTAGGCAAACCCCCTTACTGGTGCGCCACCTACAGACGCTTAGGCAGGACTATGCCATTTTAGGTAAGATCCTGGCAACTCGTATTTCAGTCCTGGATAAGAGAAAAAATATTTCCATAAACCTTTGCACGGTGTTTGCAATTATTAATCAAATTGCTCCTGAACTTGACGCTGAAAAAGCATTTGATGCACTAGAATGGCCCTTCCTATAATAATAATTTCTCCCCGTGCTGCTCCTTTTGTGGGCATATTGATTTATAGACCGCCAGGACCCAGAGCAGATTTCAGCCAGACCCTGCTTAATATCCTAGAACCCTATTTTGGCTGTGCTCATCTGACGGTTCTGGGAGATCTAAATTTTCATCTTGAAAACCTAGATTCTAGGGAAACTCTTTCCCTTTTGGATTCGCTGTCCGCTTGTGGCCTTCAGCAGTTGGTTAAAAGCCCTACCCACCAGGCAGGTCACATTCTGGATGGGGTGTTTTCAAATGATTTTAGGTTAACGACAGACTTGCCTATTCCGCTGGTCTGGTCTGACCATTTAGCTGTCCCCATGGAGCTTCAGGCCTCTCCTGCAGATACTAAGCTGAGTGGTCCTAGCAAGAAAGAACCTAAGCGAAATTATAGGAGGATTTCCAACGACACCCTTGCCCCTCTAATTGCTAATATTGCAATTGCCACAACGAAGGATGTCAGTACGGCGGCGCTTGAACTGACTACTTCCATAACCGTGGCAGTGGATTTGTTGGCCCCTGTCTCTTTTCGTTACTCTGCCAGGAAGAGACCTTCGGCCCCCTGGTTCTCAGAGTCTCTGAGACTCTTAAGGCAGGGCTGCAGGACGCAGGAAAGGCTGTGTCGGGCGAGTTGGGACAATCAAGATAGGGAAAAGCACAAACTTCTTCTCAAGGGGTATAAAGCGGAGGTAATTAAAGAAAAGCAGGAGTATTTTTCTAATTTAACTACCGCCCTTACCTCTCCCACAGAACTCTTTAGAACTGTAGACTCTTTGTGCACCCTGCAAATGCCCGACCCTATTGTTAGCTCCCAAGATCTTTGTGACAAGATCGCCCAACTCTTCCATTTTAAAATAGCCGACATTTATTCAGCCCTTGAATTGCAAAGGGCATCAATGCCTTCCTCCCCACTTCGGTCACATCCCTGATAGGATGTGGAACCTTGGCCTCCTCTGTGAGCCTGTCCAATTTTCCGTCGCTCTCCCTACAACAACTGGACCTGCTTCTAAGTAAGACTAGGTCGGGGTCCCCATTGGACCCATGCCCTTTTAAAGTTCTTAAAGATTGTAGGGAAACCCTATTGCCCCCGCTCCTGGACATTATGAACCGGGCGATGCAGGAGGGTATTTTTCCTTCCCCGTGGAAGAGTGCTGTGGTTAAGCCCCTTTTAAAGAAGCCAACATTAGACCCTGAAATCCTTAAGAATTTTCGCCCCATTTCACTGCTTCCGGCACCAGCAAAGATGCTGGAAACTCATCTAAATCAGCATCTGGCGGTTTTCTTGGATACTTCGGGTCTTTTGGATCAGTCCCAGCATGGCTTCCGGAGATACTACCATACGGAGTCGGCTCTCACGGTAGTGCTAAACAACATCCGCACTGAGGTCGACCAGGGCCATACCACTCTTCTGGTTCTGTTAGACCTGACAGCCGCCTTTTATACCCTATCTCCCTCGGTTTTAACATCTCGTCTTAGGGAAATAGGGGTGGAAGGTTCGGCACTGAGCCTTCTGGCCTCCTTCCTCGATCAGAGGGAACAGAGGGTCAAATTGGGTGAGTATCTATCTCCATCCTCACTGGTGCAATGTGGGGTTCCACAGGGGTTGGCTTTAAGCCCGACCCTCTTTAATATCTATGTGGCCCCACTTGCCAGGTTAATAAGATCTTACGGAATGGAGGTGGTATCATACGCTGATGACACCCAGATTATGGTGTCCCTCTCCCACTCGGGCAGTACCTCCGCTCTCAGCTTCAGGAACTGCATGGAGGCAGTTTCTCAGTGGATGATTCACAATTCACTGAAGCTGAACGGGGAGAAAACCAAGGTCCTTGTTTTTGGTGGAAATAGGGACATTTGGTCTTCTGAATGGTGGCCTCCTGCTTTGGGAGCGTGTCCCACACCTACGGACTCGGCTCGTAACCTGGGAGTTATTATCGACCCCGCTCTTTCCATGGCTCAGAAGGTAAAGAGGACGGTTGTTACTTGCAGGGGGCATCATTAAGATCCTCAGGAAAATCAAACATTACCTATCTCTGCAGGCTCGTAAACAGATTGTTGTTGCACTGGTCGCCTCACGGCTTGATTATTGCAACGCTCTCTATGCCGGCATAAATAAGGGCCTCGTGCAACGCCTGCAAACTGCCCAGAATGCGGCAGCTAGATTTGTGCTCGATGCCCCTAGGCTTTTTTCCGCTACAGCTGCTAGGAAGAGTCTGCACTGGCTCCCGATCCAAGCCAGGATTGCTTTTAAGACCCTTTGCCTGACTTACAGGGCGCTATCCGGCAATGGGGCTGGGGGGGTGAAGGACTTGCTGGTACCTTATGCCCCTTGCAGAAACCTCCGCTCTTTGAGAAAGAGCCTGTTGTCAGTGCCCCTTTTTCAAAGAGTTAAATGGGAAGGAAGGACTTTTTCGTCTTAAGCCCCTAAACTGTGGAACACCCTTCCCCCTGAAATTAAAACTCAACATTCTGTCCTGACGTTCAGGAAGGCATTAAAGACATGGCTCTTTGCCAAGGCATATCCGTAATTTGGTCCCTGGTCTGTTTGATTTTTCTTGGTTAGGCGCCTTGATGCCTTTGGGCTTAGTCGCGCATTATAAGATTTCTTTCATTTCATTTCATTTTCATTCATTTCATTTCATTTCATTTCTATATGTCACATTATGCAAATTAGGCATCTCCAAATGTTTCTCTAATCTGACACACCTCTTGTATGCAAATCCACTGGCCCGGCTTCAGGTAAATCGTGAACTTACAAATCAGTTTATGCTATTGTGGGGCACTAGGCCGAGCTTTCCTTTTTGCCATTAAATTTTTTATCGTTGTGGACCCCCTAGTGAGTCATCTGCAGGAGCTTCACTTACAACGTGGGCCTAGATTTCACTGTGGCCCTCTATTTTCTTCGCTATATGCAGATTAAATTCTGTTCTTTGTCAGAGACCCCAAAACTAACATCCCTCCGCTCCTTTTCAAAATTGTATGGTTTGGTACATTCTCAGGACTTGTTATAAATTGAACCAAATCTGAAATATTTCCACTAACAGACGCTAAGATTCCCTTCACTCTGGATTTCCCTTTGCACTGGTGTGACAATTCCCCCCTCCCTATGTAACTGGGCATATTTTTGCATTGCAACGCGGTGGAGGTTAGTTATCTCAATTACAGGGCCACAATTGATTTATCATCAACTCAAATTTAATGGTGGATCAGGCTCCGCCAGACTATCGCCTGCACAATTACCATCATTAAAATGGTGGTACTTCCACTTTTTTTAAACCTTTTTCTTAATATTCCCATTCCACTTACCTGTAACTTTTTGGATACGCTCCAGGTCATGCTTACTAAACTAGCCTGGGCCTGTCGACAGCCATGCATCAGTTGGCAGACACTGACAATGCCCTATCAATGAGGCGGGTTTAGGGTCCTGAAATTTTATTTGCACTACTTAATGGTGTAGGCCCAATTTGCGTTCAATTGGTACCACCCCGATGCAAAACTGCAATGTCTTGACCCGGAATTGTCACAGGCTTGCCCTCATCCCCTCTCCACCATTATACCGCATGGCCTAGCTAGGTTGCTGTTCTGCTCGATTTTCCTGGCCTTCTTGTGTTAACAAGTGATTGAATGTGACTTCAGTCTCTTACCATTCAAGCCTAAGGGTTAGAGTAGTGAATGGAGCCTATTTACTAGGCACTTCGACATGATTCTGTGCTCTTCCCCATAGATCAGGGTTTGCACACATAGCCTAGGGGATAGATTCGTTAGTATTAGGGATAACCTGTCCTGTAGTGAGGGTATTTCATGGAGCTGTGCTGAATTCAGGCCTGGTAGGCCTCAAACGGGAGAGACTCCATCTTTCTTTCTGCTCCGGCAGCTTGGGATTCTTCTAGGCCAAGAGTAATGTTTTAGTTATGAGGTGTTATTCGCTTGGAGAGAACCGGTTCAGGCCGGCCCTTATCGAAGGATTGTATTTTTCTTCATGCCGAAGACACTACATCAGGCCGGCCGGCTGGGAACGTGTCCTTGGTACGGGGAGGTACAAGAATTTGGTGGGCGGCAGGTTACGGGCCGGAATTTTCCATGAGGAAATGCACCTCTATATTAGTGAAAGTCTGAGGCAGTTACATGTTCAGTCCGTAGGCGGCATCTAGCCGTTAGCAGTAAAGCTACTACTTATTCCAGGGAAGACAGACGCCATCTTGAAGGCGGAGAAGAACTGAGAGACAGATGCTTTCCTAACAGAATAGCCAGAGAGGAGAGAGTAGCCGATAAGGAAGAGGTCCCAGTGACTCGGAGAAGGGTGATTCCAGGCGAGCCGAGGCACAGACGAGAAGGGAGCCTAGATGACCACTGAGTGCAGGCTACATACTACTAAGGTGATGTCGACCCTTTCTTATTAGAGTGTACAACTTAATCTTTCACTTTTCTTTGCAGGTTATGTGTTATATCGTAATGTTATGTGATTGTATAATAAAGTATCCAGTTTGTAGTGAACCAACATGTGCTGTGTGTTCTTGTATAAGAGGGTAGCCTATTCTTCTAGTCAGCTGCGGCTACATGAACAGATGTTAACCCTGATCAGGTAAGTGGTAACTGAATAAGGGAAAGAGGAGCCCCTCAAACTTGAGAACAGGCTATGCCCGAACTGGCAATCCTTGTGTGATCTAATGAATAGTGAGACTGATTCCCTTTTTGTATGTTATGGTGATCATAGGATGAACTGTCGTATGAGACTGCCGTCTAGGTAGAGAGGTCTGGATTCGTAGGGGATCGCGAGGCCGCCAATTGTGCTGAGACTGCCGTCTGGGTAGAGAGGTCTGGGTTCGTATGGGACCGCGAGGCCGCCACTTGTGATACTGTCGTATGGGCAGAGAGGTCTGGGTTCGTATGGGACCGCGAGGCCGCCACTTGTGATACTGTCGTATGGGCAGAGAGGTCTGGATTCGTAGGGGATCGCGAGGCCGCCGATTGTGCTGATACTGTCGTATGGGCAGAGAGGTCTGGGTTCGTATGGGATCGCGAGGCCGCCGATTGTGCTGATACTGTCGTATGGGCAGAGAGGTCTGGGTTTGTATGGGACCGCGAGGCCGCCATTTGTGATACTGTCGTATGGGCAGAGAGGTCTGGGTTCGTATGGGACCGCGAGGCCGCCACTTGTGATACTGTCGTATGGGCAGAAAGGTCTGGATCCGTATGGGATCGCGAGGCCGCCGATTGTGAGATCTTGGTATGCATAGTAGGAATCCCCTGTCCTTAGGTGATAGATTTATGTGGTTGTAGGATTGTAAATAGGTTCTAGGGAGGGGGGTAACATTCTTGCTGGGTTAGTGAGGCTCTGATGAGCGAGTTCTATCTGATCCGAAGACCCAAGCAGAACATTTGGCGTCACGAACCGTTTACGAAACCTGTGTGCGTTGTGGTTGTATTGTGTTTGCCTTCGGCGCATGCGTGGTTTCTTTTTTTTTGTATATTATTTGTATCTACCTGCGTGTAGTTTTCTTTTCTCTTTCTTCTTTTTCTTTTTCTCTTTTTCTTTCTTTTCAAAAATGTTTTCTAGAAAGTCGAAATCTACTTTTAAGTTGCCCGTTGATATTCCCGGCTGGGATTCAACGCCTTATGAAGCCTTAGCCCGTGAGTGGGCTGATTCTACTGGTTTGAGTGAGAATTGGAATTCTTTTTTGGAGCTGGCGGAGCCGGCTAATGTGATTACTTGTTTACAGAAGGCGCCGGTATCTAAGGGTGATGAGCTTCCCGTTTTAGGGCGCAGAGGTTGGATTGTTCTGTCTGCGTACAGGATTCTCCATGAGAGGTTGTTGAAGTTGCAGAACTTGCATAAGGATTTGGAAGCAAACTTTGTTGAGATTCAGAATGCTCATACTTTGTTGCGGTGTCAAAATAAGTTGCTTGCTGACAAACTTGAGACGTACCAAACTATTGCCGAGAGGGCGGCTGTGCGAATTGCTCGTTATAAATACAAGAATCGGCGTGGTCGGGTTTCGACGCGGAAGGTGCGTCTGGTCGTGGCGAAAGCCGGACTGGATTGGAATCCTGATGAATGGGATGGTAATATCTGGAACTCGAGTGATTCTCCTTCCTCGGGTGAGGAGTCTGCCAAGCGCGAGTCCTCTCGCTCCGGCCGTGCTTGTAAATCTGCTTCTTGCGCCTCTGATGGTTCACCCCGTGATTGCGCTCGTCCTTCGAGCGGGGTCGATGCTTCTTCCACTGATTGTTCCTCTACGTGTACTGGTCGAGCTCCTTGTGATGCTCATCCCGCGGTCTCGGCGCATCCAGTTTTTCGACGGAAGGTGCAGCAGGCTCCCGGTGCTCCGAATGGTATTGCTTTAGACTCTTTGGAGGATTTTACTCAACAAGAAATTAGTGATATTTTGCAGCGATTTCGACAGCGAGTTGGTGAGCCCTTGCTCACATGGATGGTGCGCCTTTATGAACTGGGCGCTGCTGGCATTATGCTGGATGCTGGCGATTATTTGAAGTTTTGTTCCTTGAGTTCGGATTCTACTGTACAGGATCATTTTCGTAACTTTAATGGTGGTGGTCAAATTTCTTTGCTTCAATTGGCGACTGAGGGTTGTAATCAAAAATATCCTACTGAGTCTGACTGGCCTCTGAATGACAAACCGTGGTATACTTTGCGCGATGCTGCGCAACGTCTCAAAGAGGAGGTGATGAAAACGGCAATTTTTCTGAATACTGCTGACCGGTTGCTTGATGGTTTCTTAACATCTTCTGTGCGGAATCGTATTATTCGTTCTTCCCCTGTTGCTTATAAGCAGGTCATGATGACTTTATTGATTAATCAGACTGGTAACATGTTATCTGTGGTGCTGGAATCGGTACGCCATTCGGTGAGTTGGGTGAGTGGTTTAAACCTGAACGGCAGTCCCAGCCTGACACTCGTACTCCTGGTGACAATAAACTTACTAGACGTGATATGTTTTTTGGTCTTATGGCCGATGGTGTGCGGAAGGAGGACATTGATGGTGAGACTACTTCTCGTTTGTGGGAAATGTTTCGCAAACGTGGCTTGGATCGAAAGGAGGGTGCCCGGCGTGTTCGGACAACTGAGTATGATCGTGGTTTTTCTGACGGTAGCGGTGATGACGACCGCCGTGGGCGCTCTGATCGTCGTGATGATCGACGTTATGTGCGTGATTTGTCCCCCCGTCGTGAGAGAGACAGGGAGAGAGAGGGGGAAAGAGAGAGGGGGAGAGATGATTATGTTAACAGCAGACGTAGAGATGATAGGGATCAATCCCCTGAGTTGAGAAGGAGAGAGGATCGACACATATTGGCCGATCGAAACCCGCAGTACAATGCAGGGAACAGTAATCCATTTCATAATGGAGATGGATATGAACAGGAGGTATCGATACCTAGGAACCGTGAGAGTCTTTATCCTGATTTATCCTGGTACACAGAACACAATAAAAAGGACTAGGAAATAGGTCAAGCTCCAGTACACAGATGGGCTCACAGAGATAATAGACCCTATGTAGATATTGATATTTATTGGAGACATCGTAATATCCAAAGGGCCCGAGCATTGGTAGATACAGGAGCGGAGGCCACTCTTATTCATGGAAAATCAAAGAAGTTTAAAGGTCAGCCTTTTACAATTACCGGATTAGGTGGAAAGGAAACTCCCGCAGTTCAAACCTTACTTGAAATGAGAATAGGTAGAATTCCTAGAAAAGAATACTCTGTATTAGTGGTGCCACTCTTAGAATTCATAATTGGAATTGATATTTTGAAAGGAATGACTTTGCACTTAGATGATGGATGTTATCAATTTGGAACTAAACATTATATATCGTCCAGGCCTGTACGGGTTGGTCGTTTAAGAATGCCCCCCATAAAAGTCCCCCAGGCGACAAAAGTGGTTCGTCAGAAGCAGTATCGTATTCCAGGTGGTCATGAAGAGATTAGTACCACTATTCAGGAGTTGGTGGATGCAGGAGTTATAACCCCAGTTACTTCTGCTTGGAATAATCCTGTTTGGCCTGTATGTAAGAGTGATAATTCTTGGCGCATGACTGTTGATTATCGAGAATTGAATAGACACACACCCCCTTTGACTGTTGCAGTACCGGATGTTATTACCCTAATTGAAAGAATCCAGAAACATCCAGGTACATGGTATGCGTCCATTGATATTGCTAATGCTTTCTTTTCGATTCCGATTGCCCCTGAGTGTCAGGAACAATTCAGTTTTACGTGGAACGGGCGTCAGATGACGTTTAGAAGTCTTCCTCAGGGCTATGTGCATAGTCCTACGATATGTCACCGGCTGGTGGCAGAGCATCTGGCTGAGGTACCAGTTCATCCACAAATTCAGATATGTCACTATATTGATGATATTTTGATCCAAGGTGAATCACAAGAGGAAGTTCAGACCCAATTGGATAGAGTCATTGAGTGCTTGCGTGAGAAAGGTTGGGAAATCAACCCGGATAAATTACAAGGTCCGTCCCAGGCTGTGAAATTTTTGGGTATTAATTGGCATGAGGGGCACCGAGAAGTGATCCCTCAGGTTAAACAGAAAATTCTTGATTTTGCAGTTCCGAGAAATAGGAAAGAAGCCCAAAGCTTCATTGGTTTGTTTGGATTTTGGCGCCAGCATATTCCTCATTTGAGTCAAATATTGGCCCCTTTGTACCAGGTCACTTGTAAAAAGAATGCATTTGAATGGGGTAAACCACAGCAAGATGCGTTCAGTCTGGCAAAAGAAGCAATTCAGCATGCTCTGGATTTATGGCCTGTATGTGATGGTGATGTGGATTTGAATGTGTCTGTACAAGGCCTTTATGCGAATTGGAGTTTGTGGCAGAAACAAGGCAAGAGTAGAGTACCGTTAGGTTTCTGGACCAAAAAGTTACCTGATGCTGGTGAGCGTTATACACCTTTTGAGAAACAGTTACTTGCATGTTATTGGGCTCTGGTGGATACCGAGCAATTGACTTTGGGACATGATATAGTTTTGCAACCTGAAATTCCTATCATGCAGTGGGTTATGAGTTCGCCGAAAACTCACCGGATTGGACACGCTCAAGAGGCAAGTGTGATTAAATGGAAATGGTATATACAAGACAGGGCACGTGTGGGACAAAAAGGAGTTGCATCTTTGCATGAGCAGGTGGCACGGGCGCCATCAACTGAAACTGAGAGTGAATGTTCCGTACCTTTAGTACAGGAATCTCCTGTTAAGTGGGGTAAACCTTTTGATGATCTGTCCGCAGAGGACAGAAACCATGTCTGGTTTACGGATGGTTCAGCAAGGTTCATAGGGACGAAACGGCATTGGAAGGCAGTGTCCTATAATCCGATCACACAAAAATTGCTGAGTACAACTGGTGAGGGTAAGAGCAGTCAATTTGCTGAACTCTATGCTGTTTATCAAGTTCTGAAACAAGAGTTACCTGGCACATGTCATATTTTTACCGATTCTTGGTCTACTGCCAATGGACTGGCAGTTTGGTTACCGACTTGGCATTCCCATAGTTGGGAAATCCATTCCAAAGAATTGTGGGGAAAATAATTATGGCAGGAGATTTGGGAAATGCTCCCACAGAGTACTGTTACAATCTTCCATGTGGATGCTCATACCCCGATAGACTCTCTTGACAAATTCTTTCATAACATTGCAGATGAGAAATCTAAAATTGCTGAGGAAGTGGTGGACACGCAAGATTCTGATATTGCGGGATTGGCGAAATGGGCCCACCAGAAAGCAGGACACTTTGGATAAAAAGCCACTAGCAGGTGGGCTGCTGATCGAGGAATTTATATTCCCCTAGATTTAATTAAAAATGTTATTCTACATTGTCCCATTTGTCAGCATATCAGGCAGCGCAAAGTGCCCCAAATTGTTAAAGGTCATTTACATCGCGGGAAATTGCCCGCTCAAATTTGGCAGATTGATTACATTGGTCCACTTCCTATGAGTAGGAATTGTCAATATGTTTGCACTATTGTTGATACATACAGTGGCCTGTTGGTGGCCCTTCCCTGTAAGCAAGCTACCCAATTGAATACTATTAAAACATTGGAATTGATTATGATGTATTATGGTGTGCCATTCCAAATTCAATCTGATAATGCATCCCATTTTCGTGGAAGATTGGTACAGGAATTCTGTGTGGAAAACAATATTGAATGGGTATTTCATATACCATATTATCCACAGGCCTCGGGTCTTGTGGAGAGGTTGAATGGCCTGCTAAAAGACCAACTTCGCAAATTAACAGATGACAAGTATAAGAATTGGCGAGATTTTTTGCCTCGAGCGCTATTGATTTTGAATAACCGTCCTTTTCTAAATGCTGAATCCACACTTATGCGTTTGTTTCCTCCGAATGTTGATGCTAAACCTAATGAGATCAGAGAGACTGTGATGTACTGGGAGATTACTCCCGGAGCTTTGGCTCCATGCAGAGCGACCCCAGGGTCGGCAGGTTTAGACTTGCATGCCATGGATGACACCATTATAAAAAGTAAAGACCGAGTCATCATTGAAACAGGTGTTGGTGTTCAGATACCACCTGGAAATTTCGGATTAATTGCCCCTAGATCGGGGCTGGCTGTAAAAGGGATTCAGGTGCTTGGAGGAATCATTGATAGTGATTATGAGGGAGAGATTAAGGTGCTCCTGCTGAATAGCAGTGAGGTTGACTTACTGATACATAAAACTGACCGAGTGGCTCAATTGCTAATAATGCCTGTCTTCAGTGGTGAGATGGCAAAAGGCACTGCCCCAACGTTGCTAACTGTACGAGGCCAGAAAGGTTTTGGCTCCACAGATAATCCTGGGGCCAGAGTTTGGGTGCAGTCGCCTAAGAATCCCCCTGAACAAGCAGAGGTCATTGCAACCGGTCAAGATAATACCATTTTAGTTATGAGACCAGGGAAAGATAGCTGGGAAGCAGTCCCGGCTGACAAATGTTACTTACGAGAATGAATAATGCCTGTATTTGATTCTCTTTCAGATCATTCTTTGGACTGTTGCTGCAGGATGTGTCGGCGTTGGACTGTTTTTGGGCTGGTACGACGAGAGAGGAGGGATCCCATCAACCCGGGATGAGTTGAGAACCCGAGTGTCACGTTCCTTCGCTGCGTGGGATTCGTCGTCGAACTTTTGGATTTCACTAGCGAAACAGGTGACTAACGCCCCTCATTTCTGCTTGACACCGATGAGATCAGTGAATGACATTTTGGCAACTTGTTTGGTTGCTGTCCCTGCTTCGTTGGAAACTCTGACTCATATTTTCACTATATCAACTGCTCGCCCCAATGTTCTTCTGGGCGATTTCGCTACCCACGAGTATTGCCCCTTGTGTACTGAACTGTCAGACCCGATACCCCCCATCCAGTCCCAAATAGTTACCTATAATATCACACAAGGTGATTTGTGTTTTTTCCTTACGTGTAATCCTAGTGCAATTTCCACCTCATTCACCGCTCATGAACGAACTTTGTGCCTTCAAAGGACGCCGAAAATATGTACTTCTGTTCAGAATAACATGACTTGCAAGAGTATGGTGGTTGCCCCCAGTCATTATCGCACGATGTTACTACCTGCCGGATGGCTTTTCTCATGTGGTAATACTTCCTGGCCATATGTCCCCGCAAATATTTCTGGAGGCCCTTGTGCCATTACTAGGTTGAGTTTATTGATGTTTTCCTCACATCCGAATGCCAACTCTCGTGTGATTCGAGATACAGTGAGGTTACAGGAGGATTGTGACTCATCTTTGCATTTATATTCTAAGTCCGAATACCTTAGCCTGGCTATTTCAATTATTGGTGTTCCTGCTTTGGCAGTTTATAATGCCAAATCTATTGAGAAAATGGCCTGCTGGATGGTGAAATCCATTAATAATACTTCTACAGTCCTGTCGGACATGCTATTAGACGCCCAGGGTGAACGAAGGGCTATCTTGCAAAATCGAGCGGCCATTGATTATCTTTTGCTTAAACATGGACACGATTGTTCTGATTTTGAGGGTCTTTGTTGTTTTAACTTGTCTGATCATACACAATCCATTCGAGCTCACATTAATAAGCTACATGACTTGACAGAAGAAGTTAGAAAACACATTGATCAGGGCTGGTTTGACTGGCTCTTTAATTGGTTACCTGATTTGCATTTGTTACGTCAAATATTAGGAGGTATTCTGATTACTATCGCCATTTTGATTTCCATCTGTTGCTTTATTCAGTGTATTCCTTCACTACTTCAATTCTGCACACCTGGTACTAGACATAGATCAGTTAGTTTTGTTTCATATTATTCTTCCACAGATGTTAGTTCTGTTTAATGAATGTATAATAGACTGAAGTCAAGGGTGAAATGTTCTGCTCGATTTTCCTGGCCTTCTTGTGTTAACAAGTGATTGAATGTGACTTCAGTCTCTTACCATTCAAGCCTAAGGGTTAGAGTAGTGAATGGAGCCTATTTACTAGGCACTTCGACATGATTCTGTGCTCTTCCCCATAGATCAGGGCTTGCACACATAGCCTAGGGGATAGATTCGTTAGTATTAGGGATAACCTGTCCTGTAGTGAGGGTATTTCATGGAGCTGTGCTGAATTCAGGCCTGGTAGGCCTCAAACGGGAGAGACTCCATCTTTCTTTCTGCTCCGGCAGCTTGGGATTCTTCTAGGCCAAGAGTAATGTTTTAGTTATGAGGTGTTATTCGCTTGGAGAGAACTGGTTCAGGCCGGCCCTTATCGAAGGATTGTATTTTTCTTCATGCCGAAGACACTACATCAGGCCGGCCGGCTGGGAACGTGTCCTTGGTACGGGGAGGTACAAGAATTTGGTGGGCGGCAGGTTACGGGCCGGAATTTTCCATGAGGAAATGCACCTCTATATTAGTGAAAGTCTGAGGCAGTTACATGTTCAGTCCGTAGGCGGCATCTAGCCGTTAGCAGTAAAGCTACTACTTATTCCAGGGAAGACAGACGCCATCTTGAAGGCGGAGAAGAACTGAGAGACAGATGCTTTCCTAACAGAATAGGCAGAGAGGAGAGAGTAGCCGATAAGGAAGAGGTCCCAGTGACTCGGAGAAGGGTGATTCCAGGCGAGCCGAGGCACAGACGAGAAGGGAGCCTAGATGACCACTGAGTGCAGGCTACATACTACTAAGGTGATGTTGACCCTTTCTTATTAGAGTGTACAACTTAATCTTTCACTTTTCTTTGCAGGTTATGTGTTATATCGTAATGTTATGTGATTGTATAATAAAGTATCCAGTTTGTAGTGAACCAACATGTGCTGTGTGTTCTTGTATAAGAGGGTAGCCTATTCTTCTAGTCAGCTGCGGCTACATGAACAGATGTTAACCCTGATCAGGTAAGTGGTAACTGAATAAGGGAAAGAGGAGCCCCTCAAACCTGAGAACAGGCTATGCCCGAACTGGCAATCCTTGTGTGATCTGATGAATAGTGAGACTGATTCCCTTTTTGTATGTTATGGTGATCATAGGATGAACTGTCGTATGAGACTGCCGTCTAGGTAGAGAGGTCTGGATTCGTAGGGGATCGCGAGGCCGCCAATTGTGCTGAGACTGCCGTCTGGGTAGAGAGGTCTGGGTTCGTATGGGACCGCGAGGCCGCCACTTGTGATACTGTCGTATGGGCAGAGAGGTCTGGGTTCGTATGGGACCGCGAGGCCGCCACTTGTGATACTGTCGTATGGGCAGAGAGGTCTGGATTCGTAGGGGATCGCGAGGCCGCCGATTGTGCTGATACTGTAGTATGGGCAGAGAGGTCTGGGTTCGTATGGGATCGCGAGGCCGCCGATTGTGCTGATACTGTCGTATGGGCAGAGAGGTCTGGGTTCGTATGGGACCGCGAGGCCACCATTTGTGATACTGTCGTATGGGCAGAGAGGTCTGGGTTCGTATGGGACCGCGAGGCCGCCACTTGTGATACTGTCGTATGGGCAGAAAGGTCTGGATCCGTATGGGATCGGGAGGCCGCCGATTGTGAGATCTTGGTATGCATAGTAGGAATCCCCTGTCCTTAGGTGATAGATTTATGTGGTTGTAGGATTGTAAATAGGTTCTAGGGAGGGGGGTAACGTTCTTGCTGGGTTAGTGAGGCTCTGATGAGCGAGTTCTATCTGATCCGAAGACCCAAGAAGAACAGTTGCCTACGGAAATACAGAAGCTTCAGATGACATATTGGGTTTAGATGAAACTGCTTCGCTACTAGAATGCTGACCTTCTCTACTCCCCACACATACCACTTCTGGGTCACCCGTGGTTGTTCCCTACTATGAAAACATTAACTAAGTGAACCTTAACCCGATGTGAGTTAAATATGCTGAGAGATATATTTTGTGAAGCTCAGTTGCGCTTCATAGCAAATCTCGCAGAGGGACATGACATGTCCCATTTGGATAGATTTACCAGTGGACTTTCCTCCACTCTTACTAATCATCACACCTACCAGTAGAGCCCATTTGGCCTCCCTACTATTTCACTCAGCTCTGACACTTCGGCCTCCAGTGGGGATGGGAGTGCACGTGGCATGGGAAAGGGATCTTTGACACCCCCTGCCAGATACGCCATGGGCCTATTGCTTTGAACAAACCAGACTTATCTCTAGTACATACAGAGAGGTTATCTAAGTACATACATAGAACATACATTACACCTAAGTTGCTGGCAAGGATGAACCCTACTAAACTTCACGGATGCCTTGAATGCACAGCCAAACATGCAAATTATTCCCATTTAGCCTGGAACTGTGCACCGATATTAGCATACTGGGGGAAGATTTCCACTATCTCGCTCTGATGACTGACACACAGCAAAAATCTTCCCCATTAATGGCTCTATTAGTTTATGTTGTAGTGAAGATCGTTATCTATATATGTACAATGCTAAGTTAGCTCAACCGCGTTAGATGTTAGAAAGCCATCTTGCCGCTTTTGCTGCTTCTGCTGCTTTTGCACACAACACTGTAGTCACATGTTATTAAATTGAGAAATGCTTACTCGACTTTGCTTCACATGAGAACTGTCTGTTGTTAACATCCCAAACTGTGAGCAGCGACCTTGGTCTGCACACAGAGTAAAGAAACAGTCTGGGTCACTAGACGGTGCATGTTGAGTTCAGGTTGATCGGCCCACTAGTTTAGCCATAACACGCACGCAGCTGCAAATACCTGAAAGTCGGGTGCTTTTAATATTGCAGTGTTACATGTTTTCATTACATTCGGAAGAAGAGCGTTCCTAGGAGCAGAGCATAGCTGATCCTGTGATGTGAACTCACTGAGCTGATCTTTACGGTATGGGGTTCCCCATTCAAGCCTAGATACCTTTTATTAGTCTAATAATACTATTAGTGTGTTAGAGAAAGGAAGGTGGCTTAGATCCACTGTCATTTTAGTATGATTACTCCTTTCATTTTCTATGGTATTGTAACTATGCTGATGGTTTTGATTTTAATCATTTGTCTGCTTATGTTAGCCAAACTGCTGCATCTTAGGACACGAGGTTTATAAAATAAACTCTTTAAACTTTTACCGTGTCTTTGTTTATTCTGTTGTGGACTGGTACGAGGATAATTACGAAAAGGTATTTCTGTTTACCACTATTCATGAGAAATACACTAAGTCGCTTGTTCTGGGTTGTCTATACATTGGGACCGCCGAGCTAAACCTCGGATAACGAATGGGCACTGATGCTGGCCAGATAAGGGGTTCTGGGTTCTGAGGTGAGTTTTTTGTACACCACAATTCACTGAGGGCCTGGGTTCCTGCGCATAGTTCTGCGCATAAGCAGAATCCCTGCAACATGGCGCACCTAAGGTTTGGTCTATTGATTTGAGACGCCTTAGTAGTGCTTGTATTAGTCCACAACACCCTCACTCTGGTTTCCGGATAACGGGAGTGACGGTTTAACCTACCTGTGTTTCGACTAATAGGTTCCTTCAAGCTTGATCATTAAAAAGGTTATTTAATCTGAACCCTTGTGCTACTTATAGACTACAGTGTAGATTTACGGTTTGAGTCCTAATGGCGATCGATATTCTGGCTCATAGCCGTGCACCCCTGAAACGTCATTTGACACAGTATGGGGTGCCGGACGATGGTATGGCTGTGATTTTTGTGGTGAGTGCCGATGCGCTGTTTCCGTTTGAGTTGTTCTACTCTCGGGTTACTTTGCCGGCGGTGAGTGAAGACGATGATACGTTCCACTCCTATACTGCCACGCAGCTACCAGCCAACTATACGCCATATAGGACTCAGGAAATTCCTATTTCTGCCTGGCAGCATAGTATTTGGTTTAATGGCGCCCTTCCCCATGCGGTTATACCGGTGAGAATGGGCCCTTTGTCGATTGCAGGGGCCACATGGCCTGTACTGGCCGGATATACGCCTCATCCCCGCTATCTTCAAGTGACGGTGGCTGATTTGTGTGTACTTCACACAGCCCTTATTACAGTACATAGGGCTTTAGTGCAGTACGTGTCACGCAACGTGCAGGTGGGGGCACCTGCTTTTGCGGGACAGCCGAGGGACCACCACACGGTGGTTATTAGTCCTGTTATGGTTAATTCGGTTGTGGGCAAGCACCCCCAGAATATGGATGATTTCTAGGCCTGGACCAAAATTCCGTTCCGTTTGAGGAAATTGCGATATTTTGGCATTTTCACATTCCGCGGAAAGCGCGAAAATGTAAAAAATTTCCACATTCCGCAGCTTAGCGATAATTTGTTTCTTGCTCGCACTGTAAAAAACATACATTCTTGCGTGCGCGCGATCGCCTTACCTGAATCCCCGCGTTCGCCGACAAGTTTTCCAGAACCGGTCGCGTTCTCCACGAGATGTTGGATTGTTAGTAGCCATTTTGCACTGTCTTGCGACCGCATTAACGTCATTTGTCGGGCGATCACGTCATTTATCACGCGATCACGTCTTTCTTCTCGCGATCATGCACCGCGCGAGTATGAGAAGATTGAGATCTCGAACACGTCATTCTACATCGCGAGCGAGAAGGTGAGGACACGGGCACGTCTAATCGAACGCGAACAGGAGAAAGAGACCCTGAACACGTCATATCCAACGCGACAGGGACAAAGAGAACGCGATCATGTCAATTTCGACACGCCGGCGGAAGTAATGTGAAGCTCTCGATTTCGAACATGTAAAATTTTCAATTTGGAGAGGAATATCAGCTCTAGCAGCATGAAACCTTCTGCAAATGCTGATTTTGGATGAAAACAACTCCTTACATTGATATTTGGCTGTCCTTTTTTGTACAAGGAGTCATTTTTTTAAAAGGTGGAGAGAGGGAGGAAGTGACACAGAATCTCCAACTTCCTGTTCCTGTCCAGCAGGCTCCTCCCAGTGCTTTGTCCATCTCCTGCTCATTCTGCCTTTGGATTTGGAGCTGGAAAGATCACTCTTTTTGTCTGCGGCATCATTGCAATTGGATTTGAGGATTTTTGGAATAGGATATTTTACAAGTAAGTGGTTGTTGTTTCTGTTTGATTGTGGGCATTGCAGTTGTTGTAACTACAATTTATTTTTGATAATTATTATCATCATTCCTTTTTTTTTTTTAATTTTGTGGGTAGTAGTAGTAGGCCCATTCTAGCCGTGGGCATGGCTTCATGGGTGTGTGCATGATGAAGCAACTGTTCCCTTTGTAGTTTTTTGAATGTATTTCAATTTCAAGCACATTTAGGGCATGGATGGCATAGGAATGAGTTGGGGAAGTGTGCTTTTTGGGGGTGGCCTTTTCGGTTGCTGTTGGGCCTGGCCATGTGGCTGGTGGCCATTTTGAAGCCTAGGCCTGCAGGCTTGCCTGGCCTTGTCCGGCAACAGGCCTGCTTTCATCCACTAGGACCAGAGCAGGTAGCCACAGCTTTATTAATCTACTGTTGTCTGTGTGGTCTGTTGAATTTAGACTTCATTTAGGGCATGGATGGCATTGGATTGAGTTGGGGAAGTGTGCTTTTTGTTGGTGGCCTTTCTGATGTTGTTGGGCCTGGCCATGTGGCTGGTGGCCATTTTGAAGCCTAGGCCTGCAAGCTTGCCTGGCCTTGTCCGCCAACAGGCCTGCTTTCATCCACTAGGACCAGAGCAGGTAGCCACAGCTTTATTAATCTACTGTTTTCTGTGTGGTCTGTTGAATTTAGACTTCATTTAGGGCATGGATGGCATTGGATTGAGTAGGGGAAGTGTGCTTTTTGGGGGTGGCCTTTCTGATGTTTTTGGGCCTGGCCATGTGGCTGGTGGCCATTTTGAAGCCTAGGCCTGCAGGCTTGCCTGGCCTTGTCCGGCAACAGGCCTGCTTTCATCCACTAGGACCAGAGCAGGTAGCCACAGCTTTATTAATCTACTGTTTTCTGTGTGGTCTGTTGAATTTAGACTTCATTTAGGGCATGGATGGCATTGGATTGAGTTGGGGAAGTGTGCTTTTTGGGGGTGGCCTTTTTGATGTTGTTGGGCCTGGCCATGTGGCTGGTGGCCATTTTGAAGCCTAGGCCTGCAAGCTTCCCTGGCCTTGTCCGGCAACAGGCCTGCTTTCATCCACTAGGACCAGAGCAGGTAGCCACAGCTTTATTAATCTAGTGTTTTCTGTGTGGTCTGTTGAATTTAGACTTCATTTAGGGCATGGACGGCATTGGATTGAGTTGGGGAAGTGTGCTTTTTGGGGGTGGCCTTTCTGATGTTGTTGGGCCTGGCCATGTGGCTGGTGGCCATTTTGAAGCCTAGGCCTGCAAGCTTACCTGGCCTTGTCCGCCAACAGGCCTGCTTTCATCCACTAGGACCAGAGCAGGTAGCCACAGCTTTATTAATCTACTGTTTTCTGTGTGGTCTGTTGAATTTAGACTTCATTTATGGCATGGATGGCATTGGATTGAGTTGGGGAAGTGTGCTTTTTGGGGGTGGCCTTTCTGATGTTGTTGGGCCTGGCCATGTGGCTGGTGGCCATTTTGAAGCCTAGGCCTGCAAGCTTTCTTGGCCTTGTCCGCCAACAGGCCTGCTTTCATCCACTAGGACCAGAGCAGGTAGCCACAGCTTTATGAATCTACTGTTTTCTGTGTGGTCTGTTGAATTTAGACTTCATTTAGGGCATGGATGGCATAGGATTGAGTTGGGGAAGTTTGCTTTTTGGGGGTGGCCTTTCTGATGTTGGTTGTCTTAAAGGCATGCTTTTTTTATGTGTCTGGTCACTGGTGTGTTGGTGTGCAATGCAGGCACCCTGCAGAGCTTTTTGGGGCCTGTGAATGTTCGTATTTACATTTTGTTGCATTAAAAAGGCAGAGCAGTGTGCTTTAGCAGGCATCCTTTACCTGGCTTTTATAGGCCTTTTGTCAGCTCCTGGTTTTTCCCAGGCCCCCAGCTTGTTTGTGATTTGTGTGTGTCCATGTGGGTGGTGGCCTTTTTTGGTGTTTGGACTGTGAGTTATTAGTGTCCTGCTTTTTCCATAGGCTGCATGGTTTTCCTATTGGCTCTTTGGCTTACTGCTTCCATCCATCCACCCCCTTTGCCAGCAGCAGCTCCATGGATGCTGAGATGCTCAAATAATGCAATGGTCCACCCCACTTCCATTACATTTTTATTTTGTTGTTTATTATTAACTTTCCTATCCTTCATGAGAGTGTAGTGTGTGGCTGTACACAGTACTAGTAGTATAACATAGCTCTAGTTAAAAAAAAAGTCATACATGGCTAGAGTATCTTTTGTTTGCACTAGTACAGTACTAAGTAACTGAACCACAACAACAAATGCAACATTTCACTGATGTTCTTCTCCTGTCTTATTTGCTTTTAGGTGCACAAAAGACAGAGTAGGAGGTGTCATCAGCATCACCCGGCTACCCATTGTACTGCCAGCCAGACAGAAGTCCTGCTGCGCATCACGTCCACGTGGAACCAGAACTTGTTGTGCATCTGCATCCTGCCTGACATCTGAAGAAGATGGCCCCAAAGAAAGGTACCAGGTCCAGTACCAAGAAAGTTGCCGGTGAGAAGAAGGAACAGAAAAAGGGAGTGCCATTAACCACGACTGGTGGTGTGCCGGCCAATGTTTTTTTTGGCACCAAAGCGTTGTCCGGGAACCAAGCTGGGAGCAGCACAGCGGTCCAACCCCACCAACCTAGGCCCAAGGGCTTTAGTGTTGCAGAGGTAGCCAGTCTACTAACGAGCAGCGATGTTGAAGAAATGTCATTACCGCAAAGTAGAACACAATAAAGGTCAACGCAGGCGCAAATTCAGCAGATCAGTGTCAAGCCGCCGTAACAAGAACAGCAGCAGCCGCCGGAACAAGAACAGCAGCAGCTGCCGCAACAAGAACAGCAGCAGCCGCCGCAACAAGAACAGCAGCAGCCGCCGCAACAGCCCACCATAGTAGTTGTTGCTTCTGACGTAGGGGCATTTCAGGAAATCGAGCTTCCTGCAGACAAAGTGGAGCAAAGTCAAACCACTGTTTCAGAAGATCTATTGTCTTCCAGACCACCAGCAAGGAAAAGGAGGCTTAGTCCATCATCTTCTTCTTCAAGCCCCGCTTCTAATGATCGTGATGACACTTGGGTCCCACCAGCTCGGTCTGAGAGTGATATACGCCACAAGACAATGCTTCTGAAAAGGAAGGTCCCAGAAAAACTTAGAGTTATGGAAGTAGATGTAGAAGAGGGGGGTGATAATGTTGATGAAGACGAGCCAGTCATCACGCACATTACTCCCGCCCCAAAGGGATTGGAGACCGACATTCTCACCCTATCCAGAAAGGCTGCTACTGAGCGGGATGTAGCACGGATCTCACCAACACAGGTTACACCACCACTACCTCCAGCTGCCATATTTTCCAAAGCCCGGCAGGGACCTACATCCAGCTCAACCATCTCAGTAGGAAGTGGTAGTAAAAGTCACAGTGTAGGTGGACAGGGTCACATATTTTCAAGCACCCCCTCAAGTTCATCTGGTGTTGAAAGTGGCACATCCAGCAGTGCCTGAAAGTTCTCCTCCCCAGTTTGGGACTTCTTTTCTGTTAGCGCCAAGGAGGAGAACGTTGCTTTATGCTCAATTTGTCGGCAAGGGGTTCGGCGTGGTAAGCTTGGTACAAACTATGGTACCGGAGGACAAGCAAGTAATCTAAAAATACACCACATTATCGTGTGGGAGGATCACCTACTTATGTTAAAAGAAAGTAGAAAAACTCAACCCATTGCAGTTGGTCAGGATGAATCAGGGAGCGATATTATTGTGGTGGCAGGTGAAGAAGAGGGAGGCATTTCTAGCCCTGTCCCCAGTCGTGCAATGGTAATGCCCACATCCTCCTCAGTAACATCAGAGTGGCACCGCAGTAAGAGCCATACTCAGAGTCTGGGTGAGACACCAAGGCAACCGGCGAGTACCTCAATGAGACAATCTGTGTCGTTGAGCCTTAGTGGGTTAATGAAAACAGCACCACAAAGGAAAGAAAGCCAGCCTACCATTGAGAGCATGTTTAGGTTGGAGGGGCAGTTCCAACGCAACCACCCAACGGCACGATTGTATGTACAATGCGAAGCTGGCTAAAATGTTAGCGCTGGACCTTCTTCCTTTTTCATTTGTGGAAGGGGTGGGTTTCCTTGAATTTGTGTCTGCCATCTGCCCAAAATGGAAAGTTCCCAGCCGGTCCTATTTCGCAAGAATTGCTGTTCCGGCACTACATCTTGATGTGCTGGATTTGGTTGGTCAAGGTTTGCAGCAGAGTGCTGTGCACAATATCCACCTGACAACAGACATGTGGAGCAGTTGCCAAGCCACAGATTACATGTGCATCACTGCACACTGGATCTCTTTTGTGAGGGTTAGAGATAAACTATCTGCACGAGGTGTTGTTGACACAGCTGCGATTTTTGAAGGTACTCGGAAACATGCAACTGTAGCCATGTTCGCCATGGAGAAATCTCATACGGCTGAAAACATTTTAGAAGAGTTTCGCACCAAGGTTTTGGAATGGCTGCGGCCCAGAGGGCTTGGTATTGGTTTTGTTGCCACAGACAATGGCAGTAATGTACTTAAGGCCATGGAACTTGGTTCCTATTTCAGCGTTCCGTGTTTGGCACACTGCATACACATTATAGTTCAAGACTTTCTGAAAAAAGAACCCATAGTCAGCAATTTACTGGCCATCTGCCGAAGAATATGCACTCATTTCAGCCATTCTTTTAAAGCTCGGAAGCAGCTGAGGATCATCCAACGTGAATTTAGGATGCCAGTCAAGGCACTCATCCAGGAGGTGGCAACACGTTGGAACTCAACGTATTACATGCTTGATCATCTGTATGAACAGCACAGGTCACTCCATGAATATGTCTGGTACAGAAGCAGTGATGCTAGTGTTAAAGGCATGACCCTTCAGAGGGAGCAATGGACCCTAATTAAATGCCTGACTGAGATGCTGTCTCCTTTTGAGGTCTTCACACGTGAAGTCAGCAAGGAGGACTGTACAATGGGCCAAGCTATCCCATTGTTGCAAATGCTAGAGCATGAGCTGAATAATGTGTCTGAATCATTCAAAGGTGTAGAGGACAGAAGGCAAGCCCATGACTTGGTGGAGAGCTTATCCAGGCGCTTAACTGAAAATGTAATGATACAAAATAAAATGTTGTCACAAGAACATTACATTTGTGCCACAATTCTGGATCCACGCGCAAAATTAGTACTAGTGAAGACATTCCTTGCTTTTACCGACAATGATGTTGCCCGCTACAAAAGTTGTATAGCTGAAGCAGCCATTAAGTTTGAAAATGAAGGGCTGCTAATTAAAAGCCCGCAACATCAACCCACAACAAGTACTGATACTGAAGCAGGCCATGCAGAATCAAGTGCAACTTCGTTGGCTGAGGGCAGTGCGGTTGGCTCAGAGTCACAATCACAACACTCACCATCACTATCGACTACAGAAACAATAACTGGATCATTAGGCCGAGTACAATCATTACAGGATTGGTATGTAAAGATGGGCATTTGTAAGCACAGTGCTGATGCACAGAAAAAACAGCACAAAAGCTTACCAGCAGCAACCCTGAACATTGAGTGGATGGTCCAGGCCTATCTGGACGACCCAACAGAGGTGTACGTTGATCAAAACCCATTGCAGTATTGGTATAGGAAAAGTTCTGAATGGCCACAGCTCAGCAGGCTGGCGATAAGCTATCTGGCTTGCCCTGTCGCAAGTGTCTCTTCCGAACGTGTTTTCAGTGCTGCTGGTTCCATTGTAACATTGAGAAGGACCAGTCTATCTCCAAAAACGTGGAGAGGTTAACAATGATCAAAATGAATCAGCACTTCATACCACTGAATTACACAATACATGAATCAACAGAGGAAGATGAGGACAGCGTCTCAGGTGACGGAAGTATTGTGTCAGATGATTACCTACTACTGGAAGAACCCCCAGAGTTTGAGGACGAGCTATACTTCCCTGACAATTAGGCTCACACTTACTGTCTTCCTCCCTTTTTTCCCCCTTTGTTTATGTGTCTGTAGTTCCGGTTATAAACTTGTGAATCGCAACAAATCCATTATCACCGTCTTCTACTCTTCTAATTTAATATACAAGTTTCAGGTGTCTGCTATTTGATAGTACAGTCCTCCGAATCCGGCTCCTCCGCTCCATCATACTGAATCTCCTGCTCAATTCCATTTCCCTCATGAATGATGATTGGATGATGGTAACAACAAATTCAAACTTTCCTCGTCCTTCCAAAACAAGTGGACCATGAATCAGATGACTACTATAGCTATCCTCCTTTCAGAGCCGAGAGAGACTGGCCATTAACTGAAAATAAGATGGAACAGGTAATGATTGATGCCATGCATTGGACGCAGAGTCGCAGACTGAATGATTTAGATTTTGTTGTGTTTGTTGTGCATGAATTTATGTAATTGTGCACTGCCACTAATCAACTTCCTACAGAACACACTAATTTTCCCCTTCTTGCAAATAAGAAATTTGTACTTCTCCTGCAGCTTGGTGATACATTGCTTTTAATTCAATACAGGAAGGGGGCTCACTCAATCTGCGCAATGCGTATGACTGTGACACAACAGCACCGTCCATGATGATGATGGCGAAATAGACGGCCCGTTAACTTAAGATGAGAAGGAACAGGTAATGATTGATGCCATGCATTGGCCGCAGAGTCGCAGACTGAATGATGTAGATTTTGTTGTGTTTGTTGCGCATGAATTTATGTAATTGTGCACTGCCACTAATCAACTTTCTACAGAACACACTAATGTTCCCCTTCTTGCAAATAAGAAATTTGTACTTCTCCTGCAGCTTGGTGATACATTGCTTTTAATTCAATACAGGAAGGGGACTCACTCAATCTGCGCAATGCGTATGACTGTGACACAACAGCACCGTCCATGATGATGATGGCAAAATAGACGGCCAGTTAACTTAAGATGAGAAGGAACAGGTAATGATTGATGCCATGCATTGGCCGCAGAGTCGCAGACTGAATGATGTAGATTTTGTTGTGTTTGTTGCGCATGAATTTATGTAATTGTGCACTGCCACTAATCAAATTTACAGAACACCCTAAACTTAACTCAAGGTGAATTCAATTTCCCCCTTCTTGCAAATAAGAAATTTGTACTTCTCCTGCATCTTGGTGATACATTGCTTTTAATTCAATACAGGAAGGGGACTCACTCAATCTGCGCAATGCGCATGACTGTGACACAACAGCACCGTCCATCATGATGATGGCGAAAGAGATGGCCCGTTACCTTAAGATGAGAAGGAACAGGTAATGAATGATGACAATTAATGGCATGCATTGGACACCTGACTCTGAGCTATTGGTCTTTGTGTTTGCGTTGTTTGTTTGTTGTGCACAAAGTGATGTCAAAGTGTACTAGTAGTAATCTATCTTTCTGTACACAATAAAGAATGACTCAAGTCAGTAATTTTATATTTCTACTCGTCTCCTCCTCCTCCTCAGCTAAGACCACCAGCCACCGGTATTCTCGCTGGATTGCCTCCAGCTTCCAGCGCCGTGCCTTGGCGGCCAACGCCCTGCGATTTAGTTTAGGAGTAGCTGTGTATCAAAAAGAAAAAAACAAGACACTTGTAAAATATACTCTTAGAAAAACAGTAAGACAAGTTAATTATTTATACACATAGTGGTAGAGTAGCACTATACAGCACAGTAGTACATAACATTTCAAATCGCGCCCGTCCTTCTTCCTTCCACCCGTCTTTCACTTTTTAGTTGAACAGTGCACCAGGTGCTCTTCTCCATAAAACTTTCAAAGCGGTGTTGAAATTAGATAGAGGCCATTGGTTACTCAATACTCCCGCTCCTATGCCAATTAAAGGGATTCTAGTCTTATAGTTCACACTTCAAACGTTCACAACAACTCATACTTACTACTTACGACATCGTATGGCGGGCAGACTTTGTCCGCCCGCCATCCTCATGCTAAAAAGGGTAATTAATTAGGATGATGCTCCCGGCACAGTGGCTGGCGCATCCTGTTTTTTTACATTCTGGTTGGCGGTGCCGAAAGCAATGCTAAAAATACATGTTGTGCTGCTTTTCCAAGCACAACATGACGGGCCCCGCACGGAGCCTGTCACGTTTTGCTTGGAAAGGTGGGGGGGTACCATAGCATAGGTAGGTACCCTCCATGGGGGCACCCTAGCATACTCTGCAATGTCTGCATGCCTTTCCGTGGCGGACGGCAATGCCACCACGCAAAGGCATTCCAAAATGCAGATTATATGGCTGGCGGTGTGTTCAGAGAGACACCACCGGCATATTGAACCCTTTTCCGCCTGGTCGACATGTGGGGGGTCTGAATAATTTCTACAGGGATGGCGGAGGTTTGCCCCTGCGGTGTCGGCAGTGAATTCCAGCCGGCCCGGCGGGGGCAATACGCCCACCATCCTAATGGGGCCCTAAGTCACAACTGTGCAGTATACATATACATACAGTACAACCTTGCAGTGAGTGTGCTGTCAAGTTCAACAATAGTTAAGGATTATGAATCTAACTTACCACCGCCTGCCACTGGTGCTGCCACTCCCCCTACCGCTCCATCGTCGGTATCGGCAGCAACTGCTGCATCCTCGCCCTCCGCGTTGCCTTGCTCGCTGGCCCCGGCACTGGTGGTCGGTAGTGTGCCTAGAAAACATTACACATTTATTAGGTGTCATATACACCTCCCGCCTATTGATCAGTTGCAAGGTTGAAAAATGAGTTAATACTAACATACATCACTAGTACAAATCAGGTAGTAGTAGAGTAGACACTAATAGTTAAATATGATCATTGTAGCCTTTGCTTAATTAGCCCTAGCCATGCTACCATTTTACCTTTGTGGCTTTTATTTTTGCACATGTGACGTTACCTTTACCTTGCAGCTTCTTAAGACACCTTCGAGCCCACATGACCTGCCTTACACTGCTACTGTCTAGTCTACGCGCTGCGTACAAGCGGTCAACAAACATTAACAAGCCACTTTTTTAGGAAGAACTGGTGTACTACTGTTACTGTTAGTCCATATTGCTTATCCATAGATGCTACACTTTTTGGCACGGCTGAGAAATGCTTGCAAGTTGCAATATACTAACGCACACCATTTATTTTTTCGCATTACAGACGCAAGATTTCCTTCTACGAACCAGAGCTTCTGAATGATGCAACAACTACCAGTACTAGGTTCTTCTAAGGTGAGGGGTCCCTTCACTCACATCTTCATTTATAAATTTATATAAACTAAATTGCTATGGGATGGTGGTGCTGCCTTCCACCACTGTTCAGTTATCATGATTTAATTCCCAACTGTATAAGTGTAACAATGTATATTGTTTTAATGTTGTTGATTTTCCGGTTGGTGCTGCTAAGAAAACAGTGTACAGACCTTCTCAAATTGAAATAAACATTTTGAACTTACATAGACTTGGTGGTATTTGGTGTGGACTAACTTACACGAGTGAGCAAATTAAAGTAAGGGTGTGCATGTGAATTGTTTCCACGACTGAGAGGTTGGGTGTGTTATGTTCTGGGTTGTCTACTTGTTGGGTATCTTGGGGGGAGGGTTCCGAGACCTAATGGTTATGACAAGACAGTACTTTAGTCAAGCAGTGGAATTGTGGTGGGTGCGGAATTTTTGATTGAGGTGTGCAAGGAAGGTCCAACCTACCATCACCAACATCCTATTTTCTGGTGCAAATGTATGTGCAAGATCTCTACAACAGTAGTATGTCCTATAGGGTATCATATCAAAATAGTAATAAATCTGGTAGGGCTGTTGTTGCTGTGAATTTTCAAAGCCTCAAGATCAATAAGAGTAAAAGTAGTACAAGACGACGACCCAACGGATTGGACTCAATGGCTCGAGCTACTGGTGAATATGAGTTTTATATTACAACCTTTCACAAAGAGTGGCACTGGCCAACTGGGAAAGACTAGCTACTACAGTACAGACAGACTGATAGTATGTAGTAGTAGTAGTACTCAGAGTCATCATAGCGAAGGCAGGGATATGATTTTTGAAACCGTACAGATCGAAGGATAATTGGTGGTAAAAAAATAGCATTTGGAAACAAACAATAGTTCGGGAAAAATATGGGGCAGTAAAAGTTATGGAATAAGAAATATTATTAAAAACAAGAAGATTTACTGGGGCCAGCAGAGGAGCCCTCAGCGGTGTCCTCCTGGTGGTGTTCTTCCTGTCCCGCCGACTGCCCAGTCCCTGTCGGTCTGCCCCTGGGTGCTGATGAACAGGAATGATATAAGAAAGAGACAAACATTGATGGATGGTGTCAAACAAATACAATATTTTTCAACAACGGTCAAAAAACACTTATGTAAACAACAATTGCAATAACTACATTGACCGATCTCATCTGGTCAGCATGTAATATCGGGGGATTCGCAGTTCGACTACTTAACCCCTTCCCCGCTTATGACGAAACCACTCCGTCATGAGCCACGGTTGCCGTGTGCTCATGACGGAGTGGTTCAGTCATGCCGCGACCGTTGGCGGCCGCTCCGCCCCCGCGGCACTGTTTCCCCGCCTGTGCGGGGGGACAATACAACTGGGCGGAGTCATGACGGAACCACTCCGTCATGAGCACAGCTCAACCGTGGCTCATGACGGAGTGGCTCCGTCATGAGCGCAGTGCCACCGTGCTGCCCCCAAACCCCCCCCAGCGCTGCGGCGGAATATCCGCCGCAGCCAAGGGGTTAAGTTAATATTTATCAACAGTAATCTAGTCTTCCATTCTGATTCCAGAAAACTAAGTTACAACTAAGCCTAAGTACAACGTACCACCCAACCTAGCCCACCTATTCCAGGCATGCAATTGTACAGTAAGTATGCATTTCCACTGTATTCCTCAACAATGCGTATGGTCAATCATGGAGGACACATGAACATGACTACATTTTTTGTATACACCCAATTTTGGTTTGATTGATGCTGATCTGCTACTGCTAAGTAACTGCTAAGCCTACCACCACTCATTGAACAAACTAGAAAAGGTTCTAAAGACTGCCGTACTAGCAGCACGTCACGTAACTGAGTGAGGGGGCATCACGCATACCACTAACAAATTAGAAGCTCATACAAAGTAGTGTACCTAAACATCAATCCGCCCCTATTTATTAGTGACGGTACAAAGTAAGGAGTGGACTAGAGTCACTGTAGCATTACGTAACTTAATTTCTCTAAAATAAACTCGTAAAGAATTACGCTAAGCAAGCGCAAAAGCAAAGCTGCAAACAAGTAAGATTAGTAGTAGCGCAGAAGAGCACCATAATCACAGAAGACTTTTAAACGTTATTAACCTGGAATGTATTGTAAGCAGCAACATTCTAGCTGGTTGGAAGGAAAAAAATATTCGCAATATATAACACAGAGCAGAAGAACCGACACAGTTGTAATAATTAAATATGTACTCACCAAGCCCCGGGACCTCCACTCCTAGCAGGTCCAGCAGGTCCTGCTCACGGTCCAGGATGTCGGACCACCAGTGCGTCAGCTGTGCCTGGGTGTGCCGGACCCCAGAGATGCGCGACACTGCCCGGCACACCTTCCCCCACCGCTGCCGACGCTCCCGGAGGCCATACCCGGACCCAGGCCTGCCACCTGCTGCCAGGGTTGAGGGGAGGTGGCGCTGCACAAAGAAAATTAGTGCAGCCAACTCCACCTCCCCAAATAAGGCCCGTGCCTGCACCCCTTGTGGGCGCCGCCTTCCGCAAGGAAGGCGGTCACGGCTCTGGCTGCGCCGCCGAACAGCCCTACCCTTGGACATGGTTCTGGGGACGGGGCGGGAAAGAAAAGGTAAAATAAATAAAGAAGTAAAGGAAATAAATAGCAGGCAATAGAAAGAGAAAAAGTAGCTAAAAAACTTAAAAAAAAGTAGACAGAAACCAAAAATATAGAAGCAGGAAAATAGTTAGAGAAATAATAAGTAATAAAGACCCAAAAAAAGTGGCTATAAATGAAGGATTGAAAACATTTTGGGAGGATTGAAAATCAGGCCCCAGAACCATGCAATAGAGTGAAAAACAAGATGGCCACGCCCATTGCGACCACGTGCGCAAGTTTGCGCGATATTTTCTCCCCGAGCAAGCAAAAAGCAACGCGATCAAGTAAAAGCGGTCGCGAACAGGAAATATCGACCGCGAACGGGCGCGAACATGCATTGCGCGACCCGGAACAGGAAGTAAGCATCGCGAGAGGGCGGGACAAGTGAAAACAAGATGGCCGCGCCCGTGAGCAACCGCATGGGTAAGTTGGCGACCCGCGATCACGCAAAAAATACCGCGAACAGGCGGGAAAAAAACTTCCGCGTCTTCGCGATATTTCCAGCGTGTTTGCGGAGATTTTCAGCATTTTCGTGATAATTTGCGAAAGTTAATTTTGCAAATTCCGCCCACCCCTAATGATTTCCCTTATTGGCTTGCTGAGAAATTTGACCAGTTGGAAGCGGCTTATCCGCATACGACTCCTGTGGAGAAATACAGGATCCTTACCATTACTTTGCCGAAAGATTTGGTCCCAGATATGGCCGATTGTGAGAACTGGAGCAAGGTCTTTGCTGCGACATACTCAAAGTGCTTTGGCACTCCGTCTCTGCCGGTACTGCCCTCCGTTATTAAACGTGTTCAGGAGGATCACGGTGCGGAGGCTGCCGTAGAATTGGGAATGCGGCTTGCTAGAGTGTTCGATGTGGTTGCTACCATGATACTGGGCAACCTCAAAGGAGATGCTATGCAATTCCAAGTGCTTAATAAATTAGACGCAGTGAACGAAGACGACAAGCCGAGGGAATTCTCGAAAATTATCGCGAATGCCTATAAACAAGTTGGTTGTAGCGCTTTAGGTGTTAAACCAACTGTGAAGAATCCTGATTTAATACAGCAAACAAAGGCAAACTCGTCTGGTAAGGACGAACACCCTAATTTCCCAAAACAAAGTTGGCGGGCGAAAAAACAGGAGCAACAGAAACAGGGGTCTCGTCCTGCCTCTCCAGCACAGTCAGGTAGTGAACGCACTTATGATCTGCGCGATCGTGCTACTATTAAGTCACCTGATCGATTTCAGGTTTCTAAACAACGTTCTCCTCGTTCTTCACAGGAAACATTGGCTTCACAGTCCGGTGGCGGAGGCGGTGGCAAAAGTCGGGGAGCCCCGCAAGCACTTGAGCAATCCCAACTGACGGCAAAGGCAAGCAGGAGGAATCTGCATGTCAAAGACCCCCGTTTCAGAAGAAGAAAGTTGCTGCACTGACAGCGAGGTATGCCTCAGATGGTACGGACGCAGCTTCAGAACCTGACATGGGCGCTAATGCTGCTAGACAGCGCGGCGGAAGTTACAGTAGTGCGACAAGCACTGCGTCCATATCTGGTGGCGACAGCAACTGATATATTCATGAATATATCAGTTGCAATATTCATGAATATTGAAACTGCTGACACTGCATAATATAGTCTTTCAAATTGAAGGTGACGTACAACGTACAATTCAAGGTTTTTTTTGGGATAATCTGACCACTTCCTATGATATTCTATAGGCGGAGGCAGATTTGCCCCCGGCTTTCATTTTAGATGCTCCTAGAGGGGAGGAGGTAATCCTCCCGTCCTTTGTGCACACAGTGCCTTAGGTCCTAGCTAAAAAGTACGCCGAGGAATGGTCTCAGGTGCAAGCGCCTGCGTTATATCGAAATCAGGTTGGCTGGGATAAAATGTCTTCCGGCCATGAGATTCCGTTGCGGACTACGCCCCAACCTCAACCCCAATACCCCATGCATCGCGAAGCTAGACCTCACGTCGCGTCGATCCTTGAACAATTGGAATATCATGGAGTTATCGAAACATGTGTGTCACCTATGAATAATCCTTTGTTCACTGCGACGAAGCCTGACGGGTTGTACCTCTTAGTTTTGGATTACCGGCACCTAAACTCTCATTGCCGGACCTGTGCAGTACAGAACACCCACAGTTCAGCTCTCGTCGATAGTCTCGTGAGAAAAAGGTTTAAAACCACACTTGACATTGCTAATGGCTTTTACAGCCATAACCTGTCCTCTCTTAGTAGTGAGTGGACGGTGTTCACCTCAGGTGGGAAGCAAAAACAATTCAAAAGATTGCCAATGGGCTATAAGAACAGCCCAGGAGTCTTTGCCGCTTGCGTGGTCTCCCTCTTGGAGGGTATAGACCCTGATGCGTACTCGTATGTGGATGACATTTATCTCACAGATGACGAGTTGGACCCGCATCTCCGTCGCGTTGATCGAATTATTGTTTTGTTTGCAGACTTTGGTTACAAATTCAACTTTGCGAAGTCGCACATTGCTGAAAATACAGTGTTGTTCTTGGGGTACAAACTCAACAATGAAGGTTGAGGATTGGCTCCGCACTTTCTAGAGAAGTGCGCATGCCTCCGTGCTCCTACTTCACTGAATAAATTACAATCCCTGCTGGGTTTTTTGAATTTCGGTCGAACTTACATCCCGGATTATGCCCAGCGTATCAAGCCGCTTTATGCCTTGGTACAACCTACTTTTTCCAAATCTTGTTGGCTGCCAGAGCATTCAGCTATATTGCAGTTATTGCAAGCTGATCTTCTTGCTTCTAAATGCAGGCTATTTTGCTATTTTTTTCTGTTTGCTCTTGATTACGTGTTTCGGGCACTACTTGCCCTTGATCACATGAGATAGAGATATATATATATTATCTACTGGCGGTCGCCAGTAGATAGTTATAGTTAGGATCGTGTTTCCATAGGAAATCTCAAAATTCTATTTTGAATAACTTTGGCGCCGGTTGACGAATCCTCGCAAAATTTTCAAAACAAATGGGGTGCTCCGTTCAGCTCCTACCCTGAAAGTCTCGGGTTGATTCGTCAAGCGGGGGCCGAGAAAAAAGTGGGGTCCCAAAACACGTTTTCCCCATGCATTTTTCCATAGGACCTTTAGTCGAAGATACAGCCCGAACGGCTGAACAGAATTACTTGAAATTTGGCAGAGAGGTAGTACTCAGGTCAGGGAAGTGCCTTTTGCAGGTCTGGTGTAAATCTGTTCAGTATTTCCTGAGAAAATAGCATTTAAAACCATATAAATATCTACACGAGAGCACCGTGCGCGCACGGTGCGTGCACGGTGCCGTGCGCGAGCGCAATTCTGATTGGTTGTTAGATATAAGTAAACATTCGAATCGGTCGAAATCAGGAAGTGTCGGCCGACATTTTGTCTCTCGCAGTCTGAGGCAGTGAAAAACAAAGGTGGAGAACATGAAAAGGGGGCAGGGTGGACAGTTTCTGACCCCCTAGCCTTGGTCAGGGGGTCACAGAAGGACCCCCAAGGGTGAAAAAAACATTTTTATTTCTTTTTTTAAAAATCACGGGTGCACGCACCGTGCGTAGACCGCACGCACAGTGCATTGTGGGTGCTCGGTGTGCGAAGCGCACGGAGCACCCACAGCTCGCTCACGGGGTGCGAAGAGCACCGTGCACGCATGGTGCGTGCACGGTGAAAAACCTGAAAATTAATAAATACATAACTTAGCATTTAAAAAATCGTACAAATTCACTTAAAAAACCATAGGTTTCACAAACGTTATAGTTAGGAATTAGCATTTTAAAAACCTTGCAAATTCTCTTAAAAACCATAGGTTTCACACAGGTTATAGTTAGGCGGACATTTCCCTCGTAAAAAACCAATGAAATTCCCCCGTTATAGTTAGTTCAGATAACTATAACTCGCACGACCGCCACTCTATCACAAGGATGATGTCGTCTGTGATGTCATGAGTGATGCCACTGACCATGTCATGAGTGATGTAATATGTGACGTCATGAGCAGTGGTTTGCGGGCGCACGAGTTATAGTCATCTGAACTAACTATAACGGGGGAATTTCATTGGTTTTTTACGAGGGAAATGTCCACCTAACTATAACCTGCGTGAAACCTATGGTTTTTTAAGTGAATTTGCAAGGTTTTTTAAATGCTAATTCCTAACTATAACGTGTGTGAAACCTATGGTTTTTTAAGTGAATATATATATATATATATATATATATATATATATATTCACTGAAAAAACCATAGGTTTCACACATGTTATAGTTAGCGGAAATTTTACTGATAAAAAACCAATGAAATTCCCCCGTTATAGTTAGTGCAGGCAACTATAACTCACGCGACCTCAATCCTCTGCTGATGCTAATACTGTATTTAGACACTTATTTGCCCATGTCTTCTTCCATAAATTTTTAGCTATACATATATTACAAATATTTTTTTTTCATAAAGACACATATGTCATCAGCAGAAGATTGCGGTCGCGTGAGTTATAGTTGCCTGCACTAACTATAACGGGGGAATTTCATTGGTTTTTATCCGTAAAATTTCCGCTAACTATAACATGTGTGAAACCTATGGTTTTTTCAGTGAATTTGCAAGGTTTTTTAAATGCTAATTCCTAACTATAACGTGTGTGAAACCTATGGTTTTGCAGTGAATTTGTACGGTTTTTTAAATGCTAAGTTACTTTACGCCATTCGTGGCGTGCGTGCCCACTTTACGCAGTTAGTGCCGTGCACGCACGGTGGGCACGCGGTGCGCTACGCGCACCGCGTGCCCACGTTACGCTAGAAGGGCCATGTACGCACGATGCGCTTCGCGCACCGTGCGCACATGGAGGACATATGGTGCACTTCGTTTTGAAAGGTAATATTTTAATTTTTCACACCTGTAATAAGCAATGCACAAATGGTGCCAGCACACGGGGTGGGGAGAGTGTGGATAATTTTTTTTTTTTAATATTTTTTTACCGTACGCGTACGGTAAGCGTAATCGGCGAAATTAGCGAAAAAATAAAAATTCCGTTTTTGGCCTTGGGGGATCTTTGGGGACTCCCTCAACATGGCTAGGTGTTTTGGAGCTGTCCAAACAGCCCCTTTACATGTTTTTGTGCTTAGTATTTTAATCCACACTCTCAGTACGAGAGAGAAAATGGCGGCCGCCGCTTCCTGGTTTCGGCCGATTCGAATGTTTACTAAGATCTAAGAGCCAATCAGAATCGCTCTCGCGCACGCCACCGTACGCGTACGGTAAGCGTACCGTAAGCGCACGTAAGCTGGCTCAGATATATATATTGATTTAAAGGCTATTTTCTCAGAATCTACTGAACAGATTTACACCAAACCTACAAAAGGCACTTCCTTGACCTGAAGACTACCTCTCTGCCAAATTTCTAGTAATTCTGTTCAGCCGTTCGGGCTGTAGCTGTGTCTAAAGGTCCTATGGAAAAATGCATGGGAAAAACGCGTTTTGGGACCCCCCTTTTATCTCAGTCCCCGCTTGACGAATCCCCCCGAGACTTTCAGGGTAGGAGCGGAGCGTAGCGCCCCACCTATTTTGAAACATTCGCGAGGATTCGTCGACCGGCGCCAAAGATATTCAAAATAGAATGTTGCGGATTTCCTATGGAAACGTGGTCCTAACTATAACTACCTACTGGCGACCGCCAGTAGGTAATATATATATGTTCCAAAAACGAAGTCCCACTCGCGCTCTCAGACAGCAAATAACATGGAAACAGCGGACTTCAATCCAAATGCAGAAGGGGGTTTATTAAAGTCATATACCCGCCGTGACGCGTTTCGCCACTGTCGTGGCTTGTTCACACAACGTTACAAATGCAAGAGACACCATTACATACATTTTGCCTATCATGGTCATTGAAAGAGGACTTGTACCTCCGATGTTACATGGAAACAAAGGATACAATTTGGGCGCCATCTTAACAAGTGCAAATTCGCCAGTTTCAACATATTTATCTTTGCCCTGTGGCGCGATTGTTCGTCCCCTGAGAAGGCTAGTTCTCGCCCACATATTTGTCAATAAAGTTCTTTGAAAGTAAATCCTAAATGGATAATATGTTTTGGAACATATTAATTCACCGGTTTTGCTCCGCCGGTCTCGCGCCACCCCTAATAGATTGAGGGCACCAGAAGGAGGACCTTGGTTCATATATATATATATATATTCACTGAAAAAACCATAGGTTTCACACATGTTATAGTTAGCTGGACATTTTATTGATAAAAAACCAATGAAATTCCCCCGTTATAGTTAGTGCAGGCAACTATAACTCACGCGACCGCAATCCTCTGCTGATGCTAATACTGTATTTAGACACTTATTTGCCCATGTCTTCTTCCATTAAATTTTAGCTATACATATATTACAAATATTTTTTTTTCATAAAGACACATATGTCATCAGCAGAAGATTGCGGTCGCGTGAGTTATAGTTGCCTGCACTAACTATAACGGGGGAATTTCATTGGTTTTTTATCAATAAAATGTCCAGCTAACTATAACATGTGTGAAACCTATGGTTTTTTCAGTGAATTTGCAAGGTTTTTTAAATGCTAATTCCTAACTATAACGTGTGTGAAACCTATGGTTTTTTAAGTGAATTTGCAAGGTTTTTTAAATGCTAATTCCTAACTATAACGTGTGTGAAACCTATGGTTTTTTAAGTGAATATATATATATATATATATATATATATATTCACTGAAAAAACCATAGGTTTCACACATGTTATAGTTAGCGGAAATTTTACTGATAAAAAACCAATGAAATTCCCCCGTTATAGTTAGTGCAGGCAACTATAACTCACGCGACCTCAATCCTCTGCTGATGCTAATACTGTATTTAGACACTTATTTGCCCATGTCTTCTTCCATAAATTTTTAGCTATACATATATTACAAATATTTTTTTTTCATAAAGACACATATGTCATCAGCAGAAGATTGCGGTCGCGTGAGTTATAGTTGCCTGCACTAACTATAACGGGGGAATTTCATTGGTTTTTATCCGTAAAATTTCCGCTAACTATAACATGTGTGAAACCTATGGTTTTTTCAGTGAATTTGCAAGGTTTTTTAAATGCTAATTCCTAACTATAACGTGTGTGAAACCTATGGTTTTGCAGTGAATTTGTACGGTTTTTTAAATGCTAAGTTACTTTACGCCATTCGTGGCGTGCGTGCCCACTTTACGCAGTTAGTGCCGTGCACGCACGGTGGGCACGCGGTGCGCTACGCGCACCGCGTGCCCACGTTACGGTAGAAGGGCCATGTACGCACGATGCGCTTCGCGCACCGTGCGCACATGGAGGACATATGGTGCACTTCGTTTTGAAAGGTAATATTTTAATTTTTCACACCTGTAATAAGCAATGCACAAATGGTGCCAGCACACGGGGTGGGGAGAGTGTGGATAATTTTTTTTTTTTAATATTTTTTTACCGTACGCGTACGGTAAGCGTAATCGGCGAAATTAGCGAAAAAATAAAAATTCCGTTTTTGGCCTTGGGGGATCTTTGGGGACTCCCTCAACATGGCTAGGTGTTTTGGAGCTGTCCAAACAGCCCCTTTACATGTTTTTGTGCTTAGTATTTTAATCCACACTCTCAGTACGAGAGAGAAAATGGCGGCCGCCGCTTCCTGGTTTCGGCCGATTCGAATGTTTACTAAGATCTAAGAGCCAATCAGAATCGCGCTCGCGCACGCCACCGTACGCGTACGGTAAGCGTACCGTAAGCGCACGTAAGCTGGCTCAGATATATATATTGATTTAAAGGCTATTTTCTCAGAATCTACTGAACAGATTTACACCAAACCTACAAAAGGCACTTCCTTGACCTGAAGACTACCTCTCTGCCAAATTTCTAGTAATTCTGTTCAGCCGTTCGGGCTGTAGCTGTGTCTAAAGGTCCTATGGAAAAATGCATGGGAAAAACGCGTTTTGGGACCCCCCTTTTATCTCAGTCCCCGCTTGACGAATCCCCCCGAGACTTTCAGGGTAGGAGCGGAGCGTAGCGCCCCACCTATTTTGAAACATTCGCGAGGATTCGTCGACCGGCGCCAAAGATATTCAAAATAGAATGTTGCAGATTTCCTATGGAAACGTGGTCCTAACTATAACTACCTACTGGCGACCGCCAGTAGGTAATATATATATGTTCCAAAAACGAAGTCCCACTCGCGCTCTCAGACAGCAAATAACATGGAAACAGCGGACTTCAATCCAAATGCAGAAGGGGGTTTATTAAAGTCATATACCCGCCGTGACGCGTTTCGCCACTGTCGTGGCTTGTTCACACAACGTTACAAATGCAAGAGACACCATTACATACATTTTGCCTATCATGGTCATTGAAAGAGGACTTGTACCTCCGATGTTACATGGAAACAAAGGATACAATTTGGGCGCCATCTTAACAAGTGCAAATTCGCCAGTTTCAACATATTTATCTTTGCCCTGTGGCGCGATTGTTCGTCCCCTGAGAAGGCTAGTTCTCGCCCACATATTTGTCAATAAAGTTCTTTGAAAGTAAATCCTAAATGGATAATATGTTTTGGAACATATTAATTCACCGGTTTTGCTCCGCCGGTCTCGCGCCACCCCTAATAGATTGAGGGCACCAGAAGGAGGACCTTGGTTCATATATATATATATATTCACTGAAAAAACCATAGGTTTCACACATGTTATAGTTAGCTGGACATTTTATTGATAAAAAACCAATGAAATTCCCCCGTTATAGTTAGTGCAGGCAACTATAACTCACGCGACCGCAATCCTCTGCTGATGCTAATACTGTATTTAGACACTTATTTGCCCATGTCTTCTTCCATTAAATTTTAGCTATACATATATTACAAATATTTTTTTTTCATAAAGACACATATGTCATCAGCAGAAGATTGCGGTCGCGTGAGTTATAGTTGCCTGCACTAACTATAACGGGGGAATTTCATTGGTTTTTTATCAATAAAATGTCCAGCTAACTATAACATGTGTGAAACCTATGGTTTTTTCAGTGAATTTGCAAGGTTTTTTAAATGCTAATTCCTAACTATAACGTGTGTGAAACCTATGGTTTTTTCAGTGAATTTGTACGTTTTTTTAAATGCTGAGTTACTTTACGCCATTCGTGGCGTGCGCGCCCAGTTAACGCAGTTCGTTCCGTGCGCGCACAGTGAGCACGCGGTGCGCTTCGCGCACCGCGCGCCCACTTTACACAGTTCGTGCCGTGCACGCACGGTGGTCACGCGGTGCGCTGCGCGCACCGCGTGCCCACGTTATGCGGGATGGGCCATGTACGCACGATGCGCTTCGCGCACCGTGCGCACATGGGGGACATATTATGCGCATCTTTGTGAAATTTATTCTTTGTTTGTTTCTTACCCGTAATAAGCCATGCACAAATGGTGGCCTTCGGGCACCATTTGCACACGGGGTGGGGAGGGTGTGGATACATTTTTTAAAAAAAAAATTTTACCGTACAAGTACGGTAAGCGTAATCGGCGATTTTCCGAAAAAAAACTATTTTTTTTTTTGGGCTTGGGGGTTGTTTGGGGACCCCTATATCAATGCTGGGTTGTTAGGATCTCAAGAAACTGCCTCTTTAGACATTTTTTGGCATCGTTTTTTCTGCCCAACTCAGAGAGCGAGAGAGAAAATGGCGGCCGCCGCTTCCTGGTTTCGACCGATTCGAATGTTTACTAAGATCTAACAGCCAATCAAAATCGCGCTCGCGCAGCCACCGTACGCGTACGGTAAGCGCACCGTAAGCGCACCGTAAGCTGGCTCAGATATATATATTGATTTAAAGGCTATTTTCTCTGAATCTACTGAACAGATTTACACCAAACCTACAAAAGGCACTTCCTTGACCTGAGGACTACCTCTCTGCCAAATTTCAAGTAATTCTGTTCAGCCGTTCGGGCTGTAGCTGTGTCTAAAGGTCCTATAGAAAAATGCATGGGAAAAACGCATTTTGGGACCCCCCTTTTATCTCAGCCCCCGCTTGACGAATCCCCCCGAGACTTTCAGGGTAGGAGTGGAGCATAGCGCCCCACCTATTTTGAAAAATTTGCGAGGATTCGTCCACCGGCGGCAAAGTTATTCAAAATAGAATGTTGCGGATTTCCTATGGAAACGTGGTCCTAACTATAACTACCTACTGGCGACCGCCAGTAGGTAATATATATATATATATATATATATATATATATATATATATATATATATATGTATATATATATATATATATATTCACTTAAAAAACCATAGGTTTCACACAAGTTATAGTTAGCTGTACATTTCACTCGTAAAAAACCAATGAAATTCCACGTTATAGTTAGATCAGGTAACTATAACTTGCACGACCGCAATCCACTGCTGATGACGTCACATATTACATCACTCATGACATGGTCAGTGACATCACACATCACATCAATGATGACATCTCAAATGACACATTGTGGATTGTGGTCTCGCAAGTTATAGTTACCTGATCTAACTATAACGTGGAATTTCATTGGTTTTTTACGAGTGAAATGTACAGCTAACTATAACTTGTGTGAAACCTATGGTTTTTTAAGTGAATTTGCAAGGTTTTTTAAAAGCTAATTCCTAACTATAACGTGTGTGAAACCTGTGGTTTTTTCAGTGAATTTGTACGTTTTTTTAAATGCTAAGTTATCTATTTATTGTTAATTTTTGCACGCACGGTGCGCTTCGCGCACCGTGCTCGCGCTGTGGCACTCGGTGCGCTTCGCGCAGCGAGCGCCCACCTTGCGCATTTCGTACCGTGCACGCCACGCCATTTTTTACAAAATATTAATTGTTTTTTTCTCCCTTGGGGGTCCTTAGATTTATATATTAAATGTGATTGTTAATTCTTTTTTTTTTTTTTCTTTTTTTTTACCGTACGCGTACGGTAAGCTTACCGTACGCGCACTCCGCGATTTTTTAAAAAAATTATTAAATTTATTTTTCATACTTTTTGGTCCTTTGTGAACCCCCTGACGAACGCTAGGGGGTCTGCAACTCTCTTCGTTGCCCCCTTTTCATGTTATCAACCTTTGTTTTTCAGTGCGAGAGACAGAAAATGGCGGCCGATACTTCCTGGTTTCGACCGATTCGAATGTTTACTTTGATCTAACAACCAATCAGAATCGCGCTCGCGCACGTCACCGTACGCGTACGGTAAGCTTACCGTAAGCGCACGGAGCGAGCTTACAGATATATATATTGATTTAAATGCTATTTTCTCAGGACCTACTGAACAGATTTACACCAGACCTACAAAAGGCACTTCCTTGACCTGAGGACTACCTCTCTGCCAAATTTCAAGTAATTCTGTTCAGCCGTTCGGGCTGTAGCTGTGTCTAAAGGTCCTATGGAAAAATGCATCCCCCGCTTGACAAATCCCCCCGAGACTTTCAGGGTAGGAGCGGAGCGGAGCGCCCCATTAGTTTTGAAAATTTCGCGAGGTTTCGTCGACCGGCGCCAAAGTTATTCCAAATAGAATGTTGCAGATTTCCTATGGATACAGGGTCCTAACTATAACTATCTACTGCCGACCGCCAGTAGATAATATATATTACCTACTGACGGTCGCCAGTAGGTAGTTATAGTTAGGACCTAGTTGCTATAAGAAAATGGCAACATTCTATTCCCAATAACTTTGGTGCCGATTGACAAATCTTCGCGAAATTTTCAAAACTAATTCTTTGTTGAAATCAGCTCCAATGTTGAAAGTTTGGAGGGGGTTCCTGAAGGGGGGCCGAGAAAAACAGTCCCAAAACGTGTTTTTTCAATGTTAATTTTTATAGGAAACTTTAGACAAGGCTAAAGGTCGAAAGGGTGAGCATAATTACCCCAAATGTGGAAGGGAGAAGGGTCTTGGCCTAGAAAGCACGCTTTTTTAATTTGGTATAAATCCATTCAGTAGTTTTTGAGAAATATCAAAATTTACAGATATCGATATTTGGGAATTCTGCCATCTGATTGGCTGAGGTGTTACAAGCACGAGCTTGCTGGTGATTGGCTGCGAGCGGTGCAAGCAGTTGCAACTAGGAAGTGTTGGCCGCCATTTTGTGATTCTTTTGAAGTGAGTAAGGGGAAAAATGAGAAAAAAAAGTGGGAAAGAGGAGGGTAGGAGTGCTGTGAGGTTTGTAGGGTGGGTAGGGTGTGCTATAGAGGGAGTGTGAAGCAAATTTTTTATCCCTACTGGTGTGAAAGAGCTGTTTTGCCCACTGTGAGATGGTGCTGAGGTGAGGTGCTGGTACACTCTGGGATGAAACTGTGCGTCTAAACTGTGAGCTGAGTGCTGAAAAGTGATGTGGTCTGGGCGGTGTCTCATAGTGGGCACTGTAACATATCTGTGCAGCTGGTGTTAGTATGCGTTTAGGGTATAGCGGGAGTGGGAAGCAAAGTACTTAGTGGTATCGGTATGAAGACTCGGGGATGAAACTGCGAGTGTAAGTCGTAAGTTTATTGCTGTGAAGTGATGTACTGTGGGCGCAGTAGGATACTGGCCGCTGCAGCATACCTGTGTAAGTAGTGTTAGTGTGCGTTTATTCTATACAGGGAGTGTGAAACGAACTACTCATCCCTATTGGTCTGAAGAGTTGATTGTAGTGTTTTAGAAAGCAGGAATAAAGGAATAATCGTGAGGAATATAATGCAGAATGTTGAAATTCCAGAGAAGGAAAATAGTAAAATGAGTTGTGTCTAAGTAAGTGGTTGTGTGTAATAAAGGGATGGAGTTTGAAAATTATATAGAAAGTGTCTTTATTTCAGTGCCATAATTGGACCCACTGGTGCAAGAGCTAGAGTATCCAGCTGATGCAAAGTTGAACCACTTCTGCTGTATTCAAACGTAAGCACCACCATCGGTGAATTGTATATTACATGTTACAGTTGCATGTGAAATAAACAATAGCTTTTACACTTGAATGACTCTACATTCTATAAAGAAAATAAAGGTAGGATATGATTACCACATGTATCATTTAAGAAAAGAAAGAAATAAAAAAGAAATTGCAAAATGTAGTCATCAATCTTTTTATGTACCTTGGCTGTGCTTTTTTGTAACAGAAAATTATCAACAGTAGAATAGTTAGCAATCTGTTGTACAGTAGATTCAATGTGGTGCATGTCAGAATTGGTACTAGTTCTAACCAGATTGGAACTTTGAGGATGAATACAAACATTTCTCTATTGAGAGGCATATTCGGTACCTTTGTAGACAAACCGTACATTATTGTCTACAGCTGTTTCAAAAAAAATTCTTGTGTAGAGAGCTAATGCATCGAGCTTAGACAAACTCCAATTGCTTCTGCTGTAGTCAAATCTAAGCTCCTGCATCAGTGAATTTCACATTATATGTTACAGTTCTATGTGACCTACAGAATAGCTGATGGACATGAATAAATACATTGTATAATGAAAATAAAGGTAGTTTATGATTACCACACTGTGCCAACCAGTTCCTAAACAAAGTCGTCTTTTTACATTTTTATCTTGAGGTTCTGAGCAGAGGCTGACTTTGAGTAAAATTGTGTGAAAGGGCTTTGTGAATAACAGGCAGGCAGAGAGGTGTGTGCACAAAGAATAGATGTGGTTTCTAAATGGGTGTCGGGTTTGGTTAATTTTGGAAGTAAAGAGCGTATTTGCATAGGCCATTCATCACCGATTCCTGGTTAGACTGGAGACGTAAGGGGGAATAATGAGGATAGAGTTCAAATGTCTGAGTATGCTTAGAAAGTTATTATATCAAAGTAGTAGGATTGAAGTGTATTATCAAAAATGTAAAGGAAAAAGTCAAAAAAGATGGAAAAAAGATGGAAAAAAATCCATTCAAGAATAATGTGAGTGTCTTACAAGTTTTCGAGACTCCAGTCCAGAAGTTATTCAGCGGCTTGAGATGTGTAATGTTCCAAGAGGCTATTGTTGCCATTGTGTGAGAAAAGCAAAGCGATACAATTCATATCCTCGAAGGGACAGTAATGTTCCTCGAATGTTGGAGCGGCAATTTGAATGGGCAGGCAATCTGCGATGTTGCGAAAGGTCGCACGTTGCAGGAGATCTTTCGCAGCTGCGCAGAAATCCCATTGCGCTGAGATTTCTTTTTGCATTGCATTCGTCATTGCTCCGTTGCCAGAACAATCACGTTCAGGGTTTTCAAGATACTCCATTACCTGCTGGATATCGGGAGCGATTGTTGAGATGTTGGCAAGGCATACATCCATTTGCCAGTCGAATGGGCAAGTTTTGCATTTAAACGATGGTTGTACGCATATTGCATAAGTGTAGATAAATGTTATGTTGTAGCTAGCTCCGATAATAGATAGAGGCAGGAAGCCGAAACGTTTTTCCATTTTTTTTATAGTATTGATGTAGCTTGGCGTAGAGGCATATTCTGACGGACATAGTTGTTACCATAGAGAGCGTAGCCATTTACAGAAGTAGAATTAGTAGTAGGATGGCAGCAAAGAGAGTGAGAATTATGGGCACTGTTCCTGTTATTCCAGAGATGATCGAAAGAATGTCTGAATGTAGTCTGGTATTAAAAAAAGGACAGTTTGAAAGTGTGTTAGAAGGCTGTAGGAGACCGTGTTAAAAAAGTGTGCCAGACCTTGAGTGTGACATGTGTTGAAAATTGTGTAACAATTCACAAAGTTTAATTGGTGGTTCGTATTTAAAAGGGAGTGTATTTTATTTGAAGTTTGTGGTATCTGCAGTCGATAAATTTCTTTTGCAGAAGTGAGGGGGACTTCTGTTCTGAACAAAGGCGCTTTTAGTTTCTTGAAATGGGTATTCAAACTAGGAATTGAAGGCCAAGTTGAAGTTTGGGAGTTAGTTTGTGTGGGTGGGACTAGATATTGCCAAAGGAAGTTACTGTGTTTGAAACAGTAAGGACATGCGGTATGCCTGCTCATATTCCGTAGGAGTGTATGTTATTGAGAAGCAGATAACTGTTGTTAGAAAACTGTGTGAATGTTGGTGTGATTGTGGGAGTTGGCTTCCTTTTAAGAAAGTACGCAAGATTGGTGGCTGATAGCTGAGAAGCGTCGTGCAGTTGGACATTCTTGGATAGTAATGAATGACTATGAACCACAAAAAAGACTGTCTCTAGTTGTGTCTAAGAGTTGCCCAATTTAGTGGGGGCAAATCACAAAAATTGACGGACTGGCATCACACACCAGCAGGTGTCATGCTTCATCATCTGCCAGTCCTCGCCCTCCAAAAACCGCGTTTGATGGAGGGCGGGCATACACCTGGAGACAGGGATGCACTTCTAAACTAAGGGGGGACCCAAACAAAAAAAGGAGTGAGTGAATTAAAAAACCATCATAGTATACCTGAACAATTTTTATTCTATGGGGTTACTATGTGGGGTTAAAAATGTGTAACTGCGGTGAATGGGGACCTTATCATCCCGTCGCCGCTGTGAATCTGTGATTGTTAATAAAGGGTCAACATGTTTCTGCCTGTTTTGTCCACTTGGGTACGTGGCATTCGTCAGGACCTTAAATATTGGGCTCCAATCTTACCACTGGGGGCGTAGGCCTATAGCCAGCTGCCACCTGTTTAGAAAAAAACCTGTAAGAGAGAGGGGATGAGACAAACATATAATACTCAAAATGGTAGTCATTCAGTAGACCTTGGTGTGTCACAGTCATGCTCCATACTTACTGCTCTCTCCTAAAGTGAAAAAGGTGAAGAATATATGAGTGTCAGGCATCTGTGTTCACTCTGACATTCATGAGAATAAAATAGATGTCTTACCCTATTGGAAAAACCTATTTGCCCCATGGGAGAGGTAGGGGGGAAAATCCTTGTAGCCACATTCTGGTGGGAGACGGTAAATGATGAAGACAAAAGGGTTAAAAGGGTTAAAAACCGGACCGGTAAAAGAGGTTTCTCAAAGGTACTTGAAAACGTTAGCAGAAAGTACCGTCAGGGCGTGCATGATCTACTAGAGTATCAACCTGTTGGAAGATAAAATCAGAATAACGACTTACAGTTCAAGGCGTGCTCCCCGCTAGAGAACCTAGTGCTGCATGCGTCCAGCCTCCTCCCCGGTGACATTAGATGTAGTGCACAGCAAGCTTTTATACTGTTTTGGTGGGGTCCTGGCATTGGAGCCCAATATTTAAGGTATACTATGATGGTTTTTAAATTCACTAACTCCTTTTTTTGTTTGGGCCCCCACTTAGTTTAGAAGTGCATCCCTGTCTCCAGGTGTATGCCCGCCCTCCATCAAACGCAGTTTTTGGAGGGCGAGGACTGGCAGATGATGAAGCATGACACCTGGTGGTGTGTGATGCCAGTCCGTCAATTTTTGTGATTTGCCCCCACTAAATTGGGCAACTCTTAGACACAACTATAGACGGTCTTTTTTGTGGTTCATAGCTTTGGTTGGAGGCTGACCGTTCTCTAGTGCCCTCACGCCTCTAGTTCCCTCCCCGGGCCAGATCCTGGGTTTAATTGTGGTTCATAGTAATGAATGACTGCCATTGTGGTCGCACTATTCACCTGTGAGAAAAACATTTGTATGCTCTTTAAGACAGCAATATGTAAATGGAATAAGCCACTGCTCGTGAATAAACACGCTACCTTATATAATGACATTCAACACGACAAACAACATGTGCACGTAGCAGACTCAATGACACTATGTACTGTGGAAACCGTGGCTAGCCATGTACACAAACAAGGCATAGCACCTCTGCCTCACTATGCAGAATGTGGGAAGAGATGAGAGCAACGTATGGGTGAAGGTGGCAAGTAATTCTCAATTATAAAAGTGTACAATGCAAAGTCTTGAGGGGATGTGCCGGACAGACTTGAGTGTGCAGAGTACAGACATCTTCCAGATCTGCGCAGCTTACACCCCCATGAGGCTGGCGCTGTGAACGAAGGTAGGTGCATGAATGATGCTCTCAGCCTGCTGGTACTCAGAAACCGTCATGGTCGCTGTGACGCATATATGACCCACAGTTCATCTCTATGATTGAGGATGTCAGAAGTTAAAGTCTGTGATAATTTCTGTGTACCCCCTCTGACCAGGTGCAATCAACTGCGGAATTTGCGGAATTTCGCGTTCCGCGGAGAACGCGAAATTGCTCAAAAGTCTGCTTTCCGCGGTTTCGCGAAATTTTTTGCTTGTTCGTGTTCTCAAATGCGTGTTCGCGAGATATTTCTCCCCGAGCACGCAAACAGCGATTGTGAACAGGAAAAAAGCATCTCGAACAAGCAATTCCGCGTGTTCGCGGAATTTCTGCGTGTTCGCGGAGATTTTTTACCATTTCGCGGAGATTTGCTTAACGCAATTACGCAAATTCCGCCCACCCCTAGTTAGAACTAGGGGTGGGCAGAATTTGCGAAATTAACTTTCGCAAATTATCGCGAAAATGCAGAAAATCTCCGCAAACATGCCGGAAATATCGCGAAGAAGCGGAAGTTTTTTTGCCGCCTGTTCGCAGTATTTTTTGCGTGATCGCGGGTCGCCAACTTACCCATGCGGTTGCTCACTGGCGCGGCCATCTTGTTTTCACTTGTCCTGCCCTCACACGATGCTTACTTCCTGTTCCGGGTCGCGCAATGCATGTTCGCGCCTGTTCGCAGTCGATATTTCCTGTTCGCGACCGCTTTTACTTGATCGCGTTGCTTTTTGCTTGCTCGGGGAGAAAATATTGTGCGAACTTGCGCACGTGGTCGCAATGGGCGCGGCCATCTTGTTTTTCACTCTATTGCATGGTTCTGGGGCCTGATTTTCAATCCTCCCTAAATCTTTTCAATCCTTTGTTTATAGCCACTTTTTTTTGATCTTTATTACTTATTATTTCTCTAACTATTTTCCTGCTTCTATATTTTTGGTTTTTATCTACTTTTTTTTTGTTTTTTAGCTACTTTTTCACTCTTTCTATTGCCTATTTATTTCCTTTACTTACTTTTTAAATTGTATTACCTTTTCTTTCCCACCCCGTCTCTCATCCCCAGAACCATGTCAAAGAGTAGGGCTCGCCGCAGCCAGAGCCGCGACCGCCTTCCATGTGGAAGGCGGCGCCCACAAGGGGTGCAGGCACGGGCCTTATTTGGGGAGGTGGAGTTGGCTGCACTCATTTTCTTTGTGCAGCGCTACCTCCCCTCAACCCTGGCAGCAGGTGGCAGGCCTGGGTCCGGGTACGGCCTCCGGGAGCGTCGGCAGCGGTGGGGGAAGGTGCGCCGGGCAGTGTCGTGCATCTCTGGGGTCCGGCGCACCCAGGCACAGCTGACGCACCGGTGGTCCGACATCCTGGACCGTGAGCAGGACCTGCTGGACCTGCTAGGAGTGGAGGTCCCAGGGCTTGGTGAGTACCTATTTAATTATTACAACTTTGTGTCTGTTCTTCTGCTCTATGTTATATATTGCGAATATCTTTTTTTCCTTCCAACCAGCTAGAATGTTGCTGCTTACAATACATTCCAGGTTAATAACGTTTAAAAGTCTTCTGTGATTATGACACAGGTGCTCTTCTGCGTTACTACTAATCTTACTTGTTTGCAGCTTTGCGTTTGCGCTTGCTTAGCGTGATTCTTTACGAGTTTATTTTAGAGAAATTAAGTTACGTAATCCTACAGTGACTCACGTCCACTCCTTACTTTGTCCTGTCACTAATAGATAGGGGCGGATTGATACTTAGGTTTAGGTACTTTGTAAGGACCTTCTAATTGGTTAGTGGTATGCGTGATGCCCCCCCTCACTCATTTACGTGACGTGCTGCTAGTACGGCAGTCTTTAGAACCTTTTCTAGTTTGTTCAATGAGTGGAAATAGGCTTATCAGTTACTTAGCAGTAGCAGATCAGCATCAATCAAACCAAAATTTGGTGTATACAAAAAATTTAGTCATGTTCATGTGTCCTCCATGATTGGACCATACACATTGTTGAGGAATACAGTGGAAATGCATACTTAATGTACAATTGGCATGCCTGGAATAGGTGGGCTAGGTTGGGTGGTACGTTGTACTACTACTTAGGCTTAGTTGTAACTTAGTTTTCTGGAATCAGAATGGAAGACTGGATTACTGTTGATAAATAGTAACTTAAGTAGTCGAACTGCGAATCCCCCGATATTACATGTTGACCAGATGAGATCGGTCAATGTAGTTATTGCAATTGTTGTTTACATAAGTGTTTTTTGACCGTTGTTGAAAAATATTGTATTTGTTTGACACCATCCATCAATGTTTGTCTCTTTCTTATATCTTTCCTGTCCATCAGCACCCAGGGGCAGACCGACAGGGACTGGGCAGTCGGCGGGACAGGAACACCACCAGGAGGACACCGCTGAGGGCTCCTCTGCTGGCCCCAGTAAGTCTTCTTGTTTTTATTAATATTTCTTATTCCATAACTTTTACTGCCCCATTTCTCCCGAACTATAGTGTGTTTCCAAATGCTATTTTTTTACCACCAATTATCCTTCGTTCTGTACGGTTTCAAAAATCTTATCCCTGCCTCCGCCATGATGACTGAGTACTACTACATACTATCAGTCTGTCTGTACTGTAGTAGCTAGTCTTGCCCAGTTGGCCAGTGCCACTCTTTGTGAAAGGCTGTAATATAAAACTCATATTCACCAGTAGCTCGTACAATCCGTTGGGTCGTTGTCTTGTACTACTTTTACTCTTATTGATGTTGAGGCTTTGAAAATTCACAGCAACAGCCCTACCAGATTTCTTAATATTTTGATATGATACCCTATAGGACATACCACTGTTGTAGGGATCTTGCACATACATTTGCACCAGAAAATAGGATGTTGGTGATGGTAGGTTGGACCTTCCTTGCACACCTCAATCAGAAATTCCGCACCCACCACAATTCCACTGCTTGACTATAGTACTGTCTTGTCATACCTATTAGGTCTCGGAACCCTCCCCCCAAGATACCCAACAAGTAGACAACCCAGAACATAACACACCCATCCTCTGTCGTGGAAGCAATTCACATGCACAACCTTACTTTAATTTGCTCACTCGTGTAAGTTAGTCCACTCCACACCAAATACCACGAAGTCTATGTAAGTTTAAAATGTTTATTTCAATTTGAGAAGGTCTGTACACTATTTTCTTAGCAGCACCAACCGGCAAATCAATAACATTAAATCAATATACATTGTTACACTTATACAGTTGGGAATTAAATCATGATAACTGAACAGTGGTGGAAGGCAGCACCACCATCCCATAGCAATTTAGTTTATATACATTTATAAATGAAGATGTGAGTGAAGGGACCCCTCACCTCAGAAGAACCTAGTACTGGTAGATGGTGCATCGTTCAGAAGCTCTGGTTCGTAGAAGGGAATCTTGCGTCTGTAATGCGAAAAAAGAAATGGTGTGTGTTAGTATATTGCAACTTGCAAGCATTTCTCAGCCGTGCCAAAAAGTGTAGCATCTATGGATAAGCAATATGGACTAACAGTAACAGTAGTACACCAGTTCTTCCTAAAAAAGTGGCTTGTTAATGTTTGTTGACCGCTTGTACGTAGCGCGTAGACTAGACAGTAGCAGTGTGAGGCAGGTCATGTGGGCTCAAAGGTGTCTTAAGAAGCTGCAAGGTAAAGGTAACGTCACATGTGCATGGCTAGGGCTAATCAAGCAAAGGCTACAATGATCATATAACTATTAGTGTCTACTCTACTACTTTCTGATTTGTACTAGTGATGTATGTTAGTATTAACTCATTTTTCAACCTTGCTACTGATCAATAGGGGGGTGGTGTATATGACGCCTAATAAATGTGTAATGTTTTCTAGGCGCACTACCGACCACCATTGCTGGGGCCAGCGAAGGCGACGCAGAGGGCGAGGATGCGGCAGTTGCAGATAGCAACGGAGCGGTAGGGGGAGTGGCAGCACCAGTGACAGGCGGTGGTAAGTTAGATTCATAATCTTTAACTATTGTTGAACTTGACAGCACACTCACTGCAAGGGTGTACTGTATGTATATGTATACTGTACAGTTGTGACTTAGGGCCCCATTAGGATGGTGGGCGTATTGCCCCCGCCGGGCCGGCTGGAATTCACTGCCGTCACCGCAGGGGCAAACCTCCCGCCATCCCTGTAGAAAATATTCAGACATGTCCAGGCGGAAAAGGGTTCAATATGGCGGTGGTGTCTCTCTCACCACACCGCCAGCCATATAATCTGCATTTTGGAATGCCTTTGCGTGGCGGCATTGCCGTCCGCCACGGAAAGGCATGCACACATTGCAGAGTTTGCTTGGGGGCCCCCATGGAGGGTACCTACCGATGTTATGGTACCCCCCCGACTTTCAAGGTAAAACGTGACAGGCTCCGTGCGGGGCCCGTCATGTTGTGCTTGGAAAAGCAGCACAACATTTTAGCATTGCTTTCAGCAAAGCCAACCAGAATTTAAATTTAAAAAAACAGGGTGCGCCCGCCACTGTGCCGGGCGCATCATCCTAATTAATTGTCCCCACGGGACCCCCACCCTTTTTAGCAGTCAGATGGCGGGCGGACAAAGTCCACCCGCTATCCGATGTCGTAAGTAAGTATGAGTTCTTGGGGACGTTTGAAGAGTGTCAATCAAAATCAAAAAGTGTCCTCTGGGAGTAAGCAAAAACGGAGAATCCCGTGTTGTTCAACTGTCATTCAGCATGCATTCATCATTCTTATTCTATCATTCCTATATTCCGTATTGGCACACAAAATCCTGATGTCACGAAGAGAGCTTTTTTCCACTTAAATTTATTATAAAAGTATATACATATACTGTGATGTCAATCAATATAAAAAGCCAAAAACAGCCTTAGTAACTGAATATGGTTGCAATTAAAAACATGTAAAAATACAAAGTTAAAAAACACAATGGAGCAAAAATCTATCTTGCACTATCTTTCATCTAACTTAATTGGGAGAATACAACAGACAAAATAATATGTCATTGATTACCACATTCACAATTAACAATTAGACCAACTCAGAGGGTGTTGAGACATAGTACATCCAGGTCTACTGTTTCTAAATTCATAGAAGTGATTGTGGATTTTCGTCAGGGGGCGTCGACGCGTTTCGAAGGACAGATCAAATAAAGCCTTCTTTATCAAGACCAGAAAATTGTTTTTCAACTCCCTTTGTAGAAAAATCTATAAACATAAACATATATATATTTGATTGAGTAAACATTTGGAGCACAGTAGATATTCATAGACAGTATTGCAGAGTTTTAAAGTCTCATAGTTTTATAAGGCCTTATCTTCTTTAGAAACTCCGAACAAAGTTACCATAATTGTATAAACAGTATTGAGCTCTCATTTCTTTAAGTCTATACACAGTCTGTTCTATACCTGTATATCATATTAATAGCAAACCCAAAGCTAGGAAAAATAACCTCCTTCTACAACACAGGTGTATGCCAATACAAAGACTCATTTGGTAGGGTGTGGTAATCACCTACCATCGCTGGATGCAATTAATTTCGCTTCACATTCATACTCTCAGCCATCTAAAAATTCCACTTATGAATCTACCTTCAAAATATGCCAAATCGTTTCTTTTACTATTTCTTTTTTGCTAAGTTATGAAAGAGAAAACAATTCCTTCTACCATTCTTCTTACCTCTTTCTGCGTTTTTCTTAAATGGAAACCACCCGCGATTTCTGGTGGTAAACCACTCACGTGTTTTGGGGGGCGAATGCCCAGGTAGTCACGATGACTCCTACGGAGATTAAAAGTTGTTGTTATCTTTAGTTCTATTCCAATTTATTCCGGGTTTGATATCCAATAAAGGACTCTTTAGCTTGATAATTACCTGGTTTTTTTTGTATATATTAGATATATATTCCGACCTCTGATTGGGTTCTTGATGTGATTTTTGTTGTTCCTTGACTTATTCTGGTTTATTGAGTTTTAGTGGAGCGAGATGTCATAATTCTTGTCTCTCTGTTCTCCATTATTCTGACGAGAATCTGAATTTGTTCAAATTTCCCCGGAGACTAGAATTCCCTTTAATTGGTATAGGACTAGGAGCCGGAGTATTGAGTAACCAATGGCCTCATCTATCTGATTTCAACTCCGCTTTGAAAGTTTTATGGAGAAGAGCACCTGGTGCACTGTTCAACTAAAAAGTGTATGACAGGTGGAAGGAAGAAGGACGGGCGACATTTAAAATGTTATGTACTACTGTGCTTTATTTTATAGTGCTACTCTACCATGCCACTATGTGTATAAATAATTACCTTGTCCTACTGTTTTATTAAGACTATATTTTACAATTGTCTTGTTTTTTTCTTTTTGATACACAGCAACTCCGAAACTCAACCGGAAGGAGTTGGCCGCCAAGGCACGGCGCCGGAAGCTGGAGGCAATCCAGCAGGAATACCGGCGGCTGGTGGTCCTAGCCAAGGAGGAGGAGGAGACTGAAGCAGCTATTGAAGCCTCCTCCAGTGCCCCAGCCACCGCCCTCCAGCGGTACGGCGCCACCGCCTGGCGGCTGCCCGCCATCACCGTGTCATCTCCGGTGCCCCCCCCACTGTGGCTGCAACTGCCGCGGCCTTAGACGCCGCGTCGCCCATTTAGAGGACGAGATGCGCCAGATGCGTGTCCTCCTCCAGTCCCGCCCCACCAGTTAGTCCCTGTCACTGCCCCTTTTTTAATTCCTGTTCTTTACTCGTTTGGCGTTTGACTTTTTTCTACTGTGGACAGTGGTTGGGGTTAGGGAGGTGGGTGGGTCAGCTTTTGTGGGTTTAGTTTATTTGTTAGGGTAAATTAAATATATTTTTCTATGTTACATGCAATGTTGTTAATGTTTTGTAGGTGGGGTAACTGTTTTACATCACACTGTTTCCTTGCTGGTGCATGGCCGCTTATAGCCTGTGTTTGATTTCAATAATTTGCTGACTGTATAAGACACAAACAGATAGATGCGACACACCTCACTCATTGACTGGTCCTTCTAGTACTTTCAGTCTGTCCTCTAGTCTATGCATTCTTTGGAGTGGTGTTTGAAAATGAAATCATTGACAACATGTCCATTATTAATTCTACCTCCCCCAAACTTCTCTCTTACCGGTGCTTGATGTTTATGTCCAACTGTGGCACAGCACTGGCTGCATGGTGAAGATGGTTTCCTTTTTCATACATGCCATGATTGGGGTGGTAGTGGTGGTAGTATAGTAGTAGTAGTATACACTGGCAGGGTGGCAGCATTTCCAAAAAAAGAAAAGGAGACAGTCAATCGCCTTTGAGAGACTGTTAGAGGAGTAGTTGAATGAAGTACATCACAGAATTTACCGAGCAACAATTATATGCTCAAATATTTGACAAAAAAACTGAATGGTGGTTATTATGAGGATAGCCTACTAGACAGAGTTACAAACTATAGTTTTGTCGACTCAAGTCACTTGACTATGCCTACAGTCTAACAGTTAGTGCTGTATATGAGGAATGACAACAAACAAATCCAATCAATGCCGGCAATTCATGCTGAGGTATATGTTCCTTTGTTAAATAAAATAACCTCTGAAATATCCTACTCATGGGTGGGCAAGCAGAAGAAGATCATCGCTCTGCATTGAAATTGAAGTATTGTTGCTTTCACCACATCCGCCCCAGCAAGTGTGTGATTAAGTATTGGTGTACATTTAATTTAGTTACACCTCGACAATAAGTCACACAGCCCGGGGGAAGAGGGTTAGGGTTTGTTGAATGGATGGGAAGGGGGATTTTGGGTAAGGTTTGACATAGAAAAACAGTATGCATACATAGACAAACAAACGACAATCATTGAAGACTACCATACCATATCCATTCCATATGTTAAGGGAGAAAAAGGCAATGCATGCATGATGATGAGACCCGGATTACATACACTTCTATTTCTTGTTCTGTTCCGGCCTTAATACTTTAACAGATAGGAAATAGAAATTTTAAATATTGGTAGTGAAAAATCGTAAACACATAGCAAACGTAATGATGATTGATAATAACAACTTCAAGAACACACTGTTGTAAAGATTGTATACAAGATATTAATCAAATTATTTAAAAGAAGTTAAAAGTGGATACTGTTACTGTCTTATCCTGGTCAAAAATGTGGACTGGTTTTTTGCATCTCGGCATTCCTCTTGCTCCTCTCGTCCATCAATCTTGGGTGTGTCGCCTCACCACTCGCCACTGCCCGGCTGGAAAAAAAGGTGATTGATTGGTAAGGTAATTAATATGCATTGTAATGTTTTACAAAGTTTTGGCCAAGGCCCGGCCTGTAATTTTAGATTGAAAACCAAAGGGGATATTGAGAAAGAAAGTGAAAACAAATGCACAAGTGATGGTGTAGTGCAACAAGAACACATTCCGAGGTGGCATGTATGCATATGCATCATCTCTACTCTAGTCTGTTTCCAGCATTGACCTTCAACAGTAACAGGAGAGATCAGGCCCACAGTGCTTACCATTAGCACATCCTACGTTAACACTTTAGAGTCCTTTTTTTTTCTCTCAAAGAGTTGGACAAACGCAAAGCACATTATCTATTCCAAACATAGCATTTTACAGTTAAAGTTAGTAAAATCAATGCACTGCAGTCATCCCACCGCTACACTCTATTCAACTTCTACACAGACATTTGGGTCTGCTGTGGTTGTTGTTAACGTGTTTACCTTTAGGCTTTTCCGTTTTATGCCACTCCTGAAATATCCTCCTCCTGACTTCATCATCATCTCTGATACTTTTACTGACTGAAGATCGGCCTGCAGTATAAGTATAATTTTTATGACAAAACCAGAGTAGAAATATAAATATTACTGACTTGAGTCATTCTTTATTGTGTACAGAAAGATAGATTACTACTAGTACACTTTGACATCACTTTGTGCACAACAAACAAACAACGCAAACACAAAGACCAATAGCTCAGAGTCAGGTGTCCAATGCATGCCATTAATTGTCATCATTCATTACCTGTTCCTTCTCATCTTAAGTTAACGGGCCGTCTCTTTCGCCATCATCATGATGGACGGTGCTGTTAAGTCACAGTCATTTGCATTGCGCAGATTGAGTGAGTCCCCTTCCTGTATTGAATTAAAAGCAATGTATCACCAAGATGCAGGAGAAGTACACATTTCTTGTTTGCAAAAAGGGGAAAATTTGTGTGTTCTGTAGAAAGCTGATTAGTGGCAGTGCACAATTACATCAATTCATGCGCAACACACACAACAAAATCTACATCATTCAGTCTGCGATTCTGCAGCCAATGCATGGCATCAATCATTACCTGTTGCATCTCATCTTAAGTTAACGGGCCGTCTCTTTCGCCATCATCATGATGGACGGTGCTGTTAAGTCACAGTCATTTGCATTGCGCAGATTGAGTGAGTCCCCTTCCTGTATTGAATTAAAAGCAATGTATCACCAAGATGCAGGAGAAGTACACATTTCTTGTTTGCAAGAAGGGGAAAATTAGTGTGTTCTGTAGAATGTTGATTAGTGGCAGTGCACAATTACATCAATTCATGTGCAACACACACAACAAAATCTACATCATTCAGTCTGCGATTCTGCGGCCAATGCATGGCATCAATCATTACCTGTTGCATCTTATTTTCAGTTAATGGCCAGTCTCTCTCGGCTCTGAAGGAGGATAGCTATAGAAGTCATCAGATTCATGGTCCACTTGTTTTGGAAGGACGAGGAAAGTTTGAATTTGTTGTTACCATCATCCAATCATCATTCATGAGGGAAATGGAATTGAGCAGGAGATGCAGTATGATCGAGCAGAGGAGCTGGATTCTGGGGACTGTAGTGTCAAATGGCAGACACCTGAAACTTGTATCTTAAATTAGAAGAGTAGAAGACGGTGATAATGCATTTGTTGCGATTCACAAGTTTATAACCGGAACGACAGACACAAACAAAGGTGGAAAAAAGGCTGGAAGACAGTAAGTGCGAGCCTAATTGTCAGGGAAGTATAGCTCGTCCTCAAACTCTGGGGGATCTTCCAGTAGTAGGTTATCATCTGACACAATACTTCCGTCACCTGAGCCGCTGTCCTCATCTTCCTCTGTTGATTCATGCATTGTGTAATTCGGTGGTATGAAGTGCTGATTCATTTTGATCATTGTTAACCTCTCCACGTTTTTTGGAGATAGACTGGTCCTTCTCAAGGTTACAACCAGCAGCACTGAAAACACGTTCGGAAGAGACACTTGCGACAGGGCAAGCCAGATAGCTTATCGCCAGCCTGCTGAGCTGTGGCCATTCAGACCTTTTCCTATACCAATACTGCACTGGGTTTTGATCAACGTACACATCTGTTGGGTCGTCCAGATAGGCCTGGACCATCCGCTCAATGTTCAGGGTTGCTGCTGGTAAGCTTTTGTGCTGTTTTTTCTGTGCATCAGCACTGTGCTTACAATAGCCCATCTTTACATACCAATCTCATAATGATTGTACTCGGCCTAATGATCCAGTTATTGTTTCTGTAGTCGATGGTGATGGTGAGTGTTGCGATTGTGAGCCAACCGCACTGCCCTCAGCCGACGAAGTTGCACTTGATTCTGCATGGCCTGCTTCAGTATCAGTACTTGTTGTGGGTTGATGTGGCGGGCTTTTAATTAGCAGCCCTTCGTTTTCAAACTTGATGGCTGCTTCAGCTATACAACTTTTGTAGCGGGCAACATCATTGTCGGAAAAAGAAAGGAATAGTCCTAATTTTGCACGTGGATCCAGAATTGTGGCACAAATGTAATGTTCTTGTGACAAAATTTTATTTTGTATCCTTACTAGGGGTGGGCGGAATTTGCGAAAATGTTTCAAATCTCCGCAAACACGCGGAAATATCGCGAAGATGCGGAAGTTTTTTTCCCACCCGTTCGCGGTATTTTCTGCGTGTTCGGGGCTCGTCAACTTACCCATGCGGTTGCTTGCGGGCGCGGCCATCTTGTTTTCACTCTTCTCGCGGTGCATGATCGCGAGAAGAAAGACGTGATCGCGCGACGCATGACGTCACTGCGGGCGCGAACTGTCGCGAGACAGCGCAAATGGCTAAAACAATACAACACCTCATGGAGAACGCGACCGGATCAAGAAAACTTGTCGGCGAACGCAGGGATTCAGGTAAGGCGATCGCGCGCGCGTGAGAATGTATTATTTTACAGCGCGAGCAAGAAACAAATTATCACCAAGCTGCGGAAACCGGAAATTTTGACATTTTCGCGCTCTCCGCGGAACGCGAAAATGTCAAATTATATCAATTTCCGCGAACGGAACGAAATTTTCGCCCAGGCCTAATCCTTACATTTTCTGATAAGCGCCTGGATAAGCTCTCCATCAAGTCATGGGCTTGCCTTCTGTCCTCTTGTAGGATTCAGACACATTATTCAGCTCTAGCATTTGCAACAATGGGATAGCTTGGCCCATTGTACAGTCCTCCTTGCTGACTTCACATGTGAAGACCTCAAAAGGAGACAGCATCTCAGTAAGGCATTTAATTAGGGTCCATTGCTCCCTCTGAAGGGTCATGCCTTTAACACTAGCATCACTGCTTCTGTACCAGACATATTCATTGAGTGACCTGTGCTGTTCGTACAGACGATCAAGCATGTAATACGTTGAGTTCCAACGTGTTGCCACCTCCTGGATGAGTGCCTTTACTGGCATCCTAAAGTCACGTTGGATGATCCTCAGCTGCTTCCGAGCTTTAAAAGAATGGCTGAAATGAGTGCATATTCTTCGGCAGATGGCCAGTAAATTGCTTACTATGGGTTCTTTTTGCAGAAAGTCTTGCACTATAATGTTTATGCAGTGTGCCAAACACGGAACCCTGAAATAGGAACCAAGTTCCATGGCCTTCAGTACATTACTGCCATTGTCTGTGGCAACAAAGCCAATACCAAGCCCTCTGGGCCGCAGCCATTTCAAAACCTTGGTGCGAAACTCTTCTAAAATGTTTTCAGCCGTATGAGATTTCTCCATGGCGAACATGGCTACAGTTGCATGTTTCCGAGTACCTTCAAAAATCGCAGCTGTGTCAACAACACCTCGTGCAGATAGTTGATCTCTAACCCCACAAAAGAGATCCAGTGTGTAGTGATGCACATGTAATCTGTGGCTTGGCAACTGCTCCACATGTCTGTTGTCAGGTGGATATTGTGCACAGCACTCTGCCGCAAACCTTGACCAACCAATTCCAGCACATCATGATGTAGTGCCGGAACAGCAATTCTTGCGAAATAGGACCGGCTGGGAACTTTCCATTTCGCCAGTCTATGATGCAATCAGAACAATGCCGTTTGCTGGCGTGAGCACTTAAATCAAGGCTGTCCAATCAGCCATTGGTAACTTTTTAAATCAAATGTTGCAAAAAGTCTTACTCATAGAAACATCAATTTTAGCCAATCAATTTATTGATTATAGAACAGTATTTTTGTTCTGTATTTTCCAAATGAATAATATTCAAAACAGCTGGAAAAAGTCACCCATTGTGATTAAACGATATACCCAATGCATTTCGGGTCAAACCCTTCTTCAGGGGTAATCTTTGACAATCAGAATAACTAGAAAGAAAGAGAGGCAATCAAACTGGAGTCCTCATAATCATCGTAAAACAAGGTATTTACAAACAGCTTTTGTTTAAGGTTGCAAAGCAAAGACAACATGCGGTAAATGACGAAATTCATAAACGCCAGTCTAATGAAAAAAGTGTATGTTATGTGATTAAAAACGATGTGGATAAGAATAAAACAAGGTAATCTCTGCGTGAGTAAGAAAAAGAGGTTATAAAGAATAACGTGACTCTATAATGTGTATGTTCAAGACAAAACGATGTTCGTGAAAGAGTCAAATTACCCGTGGATTTAGGATCCGAAATTTCGAAAAGCGAGAAGAGACTCGATAATAAAAATCACCCGTGAGTTTAGTGACAAGAGTTGAGAAGTAGGACACACACCGTCAACGTACCCATTCCAAAGTTGAATTCGTGTCTACCGGAAACACGTCATCATTCGAGACGCGTCAGAAGCAGGAAAGCGAGTTAGCGTGGAGTAGAAGGGATTTAAATAGTAAAAATAGAAAACATCTTGAAACGTGAAGTGTCAACAACATAGAGAAGGGTGCGAACAGAGCCAGGATTGTTCAATAGCGTGATATGTGAGCGTAAAAGTAAAAAGAGACACAGAAGACAGACTGTGGTGAAGAATAAACAACCTATACACAAGTCAATAAAGTTGGGTGAAAAAAAATTTGAATTAATAAAAGAGTTACTCAAGCAGATTATATAATCACAAAAAACATATGGTATATTATAGGAAACAATTAAATTCAATTCGATCATTGAGACCCAGGGGTTGAAGTGACTATAGTTTTTTGGTCCAATAAAACTCAGCACGTGCAAGAGATTTCTGTGGATCAATATCAGGTCTTGGTTTCTGCGCTTCTAGAATGGTAAAGCGAAGTTGAGAAATGTTATGTTTAGCTTCTTTCCAGTGCATAGCTACAGTTGACTTTTCATTTGTCAACCGAATGTTACTTTTGTGTTCGCCAACACGTATTTTAATTTTTCTTTCAGTTCTTCCTACATAGATTTTTCCGCACGGACATTTAAGTGCATAGATGACATTGGAAGTATCACAAGTACTTGAATGGCGTAAGTCAATTTTATAACCTTTTGTTGGATGGATAAAACAATTGCCAATTATTACATTGTTGCAATGCACGCAGTTTTGGCATTTTTGCATGCCTTTGAATGTTGACCCAGACGTATTCGGTGTTTGGTTGAGCATTTCTTTCAAGTTTTTGGATCTTTGCATCGCAAATATTGGTTTCTCTGGGAATAGAGTCGATAGTTCAGGTTCGGTGCTGATGATATTCCAATGTTTCATGATTATGGATTTGATGGTTCCAACTTGAGTTGAGTGTCTGAGAACACATACAAGAGGATTACTTTGTTGTTTGTCCGTAGGTTTTAGTAAACTCAAGCGATCTTTATTTGCAAGTCTTTGTTGAGCTTCTTCCAAAATCCATGGTGGATAACCTCGCTCAAGGAAGCATTTAGAAAAATGGTTTATGATGGAATTAGTCTCTTGTGGATCAGATGTGATTCTTTTCAAGCGAATGAATTGTGAGAAAGGTAAATGTCTCTTGAGATTTGATTGGTGAAAACTTTCATAGTGCAAAGTGTTATTTCTGTCCGTTGGTTTACTATAAACATTTGTTTTGATGGAGCCTTGATTGATTTGAACACATACATCCAGGAAATTAATTTGGTAACGTTCGATTTGGTGAGTGAACTTAATGCGACTATGAATCTGATTGAGATGAAGAATGTTGGTTTCAAGATTACTGCGATCACCCTTCCAAATGATGAAAATATCATCAATGTAACGCTTGTATACTACCAGATGTTCAAACCATGCTTGGTTGTTCAAAATGTGCTCATGTTCCAATTTCGCCATAAAAATATCGCGTACGAAGGTGCTCCGGCAAAGCCCATAGATGTACCGTTGTTTTGAGCATAAAATGTATTTTTCCATTCGAAGCAGCTGTGGTACAATGCAAACTGGAGCAATTCAATGAGGAATATTTTTTCTGTGTCCACATGATTCTGATTCAGTAGAGCCCATTCAATGGCCTCAATTCCATCTGCGTGCGGGATTGAGGTGTACAAAGCAGTTACATCTATGGTGCATAGTAACCAGTTGTTTATGTCTTCTACATCAAGATTCCTTAGAAGGTTAAGAAAAGCCGTAGTATCTTTGAGGTAAGATTGCTGTTTTTGTACAATGGGTTGATGGACAAAGCACTGGGAGGAGCCTGCTGTACAGGAACAGGAAGTTGGAGATTCTTTGTCACTTCCTCCCTCTCTCCACCTTGTAAAAAAATGACTCCTTGCACAAAAAAGGAAAGCCAAATGTCAATGTAAGGAGTTCTTTTCATCCAAAATCAGTATTTGCAGATGGTTTCATGCTGCTAGAGCCGATATTCCTCTCCAAATTGTAAATTTTACGTTGTTGAGTTCTCGAGCTTCACATTACTTCCGCCGGCGTGTCGAAAACGATATGATCGCGTTCTCTTCTTTGTCACTGTCGCGTTGGATATGACGTGTTCGCGGTCTCTTTCTCCTGTTCGCGTTCGATTTCACGTGCCCGCGTCCTCATCCTCTGGCTCACGATGTAGAATGACATGTTCGAGATCTCAATCTTCTCATACTCGCGCGGTGCATGATCGCGAGAAGAAAGACGTGATCGCGCGACAAATGACGTGATCGCGTGAAAAATGACGTTAATGCAGCCGCGAACTCTCGCGAGACAGCGCAAAATGGCTACCAAAATCCAACATCTCGTGGAGAATGCGACCGGGTCAAGAAAACTTGTCGGAAAACGCAGGGATTCAGGTAAGGCGATCGCGCGCGCGCGAGAATGTATTATTTTACAGCGCGAGCAAGAAAGAAATTATCGCTAAGCTGCGGAATGCGGAAATTTTGTCATATTCGCGCTTTCCGCGGAACACGAAAATGCCAAAATATCGCAATTTCCGCGAACGCAACGGAATTTCGTCCCAGGCCTAGTTAGAACTGCATCTGCGAATGAAGATGGAGGTACTTCTTTTGACCAGCTACAACCAACTCAGGGTCTCAACAGTGGAACGGTGTCTTGATGCCATAATGGATGATGTTAGAACTGCATCTGAGAGTGGAGATGAAGGTACTCCCTTTGACCATGTGGAACCAACTCTAGGTTGCAACAGTGGAACGTTGTCTTGATTCCACAATGGAAGATGTCCGATATTACATTCTGCTTAATTTTCACAGAACTCCTTCCATTGAGGTGGATTAGACTCTGTGCTTCTGTAATTAACTGCTGCACATGATTATTAGGCATGGTTTATTGCAGTTGCTGGAGTACACAGTGGTACAGCATGTTCGAACAGTGAAACAAGGTCTTAATCCTATGATTGAGGATGTCAGAAGTTAAAGTGTGTGATGATTTTTGTGTATAGCTTCTGATGAGGCGCAACCAACTCTAGGTACCAACAGTGGAATGGTGTCTCGATCACACAATGGACGATGTCCGATATTACCTGTTGCTGGTTTTTCACAGAACTCCGTGTGTTGAGGTGCATCAGATTCTGTGCTTCTGTAGTTAAGTGCTGGCTGCACATCGTTATTAGGCTTAGTTGTCTGGTATTGCTGGAATACAGCGCGGTAGAGCAGGTCCAAACAATGAAATGGGGTGTTAATTATATGATTGGGGATGTTAGAAGTTACAGTTCGTGATTATTTCTGTGTACCCCCTCCGATGAGGTGCAAGCAACTCTAGGTCCCAACAGTGGAATGGTGTGTTGATCCTACAATGGATGATGTTAGAACTGTATCTGAGAGTGGAGATGGAGGTATTACCTTCTACCAGCTGCAACCAACTCTAGGTTCCAAAAGTAGAAAGGTGTGCAAACTCAACAATGGACGATATTACGACTGCATTTGAGAGTGGAGAGGAAGATACTCTCTTCGATCAGGTTCATCCAACTTTAGGTCTCAACTGTGGAATGGTGTCTTGATCCCACAATGGATGATGTCTGATATTACCTGTTGCTTGCTTTTTTCAGAAGTTTGTGTGTTGAGGTGCATCACAGTCTGTGATTCCATAGCTAACTGCTGCACATTATTATTCGGCTTGGTTGACAATAGTCGCTGGAGTATACTGTGGTACAGCAGGTGTAAACAGTGAAATGGGGTCTTGAGTCTATGATTGAGGATGTCATAAGTTAAAGTCTGCGATGATGTTTGTGTACCCCCTCTGATCAGGTGCAACCAACTCCGTGCTTCCGAATCCAATGGTATGTGGCTGTGAGTTGTGAATGACCACTGGATTTGGTGTAGACTGCAGTTTGCAGGGTTCACAATTTAAATTGTGTAGTGATTGTTTAATTACAGAATCCAGTAGTTCAGTAATTAGAACATCTATTTAAACATACACAATATTGTTTTAGCATACTTGCTTCAAGAAGTTTTTTTATATCAGTTATAGGTTTAGTGAAATGACCAAATTTATTTTGGAAGTCCAAATGAACAGTGAATAGTGCAGACTGTGGCAAGATGAAATCCCATTTCGAATTGTTTTGATTTATTCATTTTAGAGTTCTCTGTAATTTATGCTGTTTTAATTTGTAAAGCGGGAGTGAGAAAAATCGATGGTTGTGTGCGTGAGCACTGCTTTTAATTAACAATGCAGACAGTTGTGTTCACAATTCAAATCGAGTTGCTATTGTAGATGATGCAGTCCTGTAAGAGAAGAGATTGCTGTGGTGTGCTCTGTCTGCACCACTCATACGCATCATTGCAGGCTCCGCACACGTTTTCTTTGCTTCGTGTATTGCAAACTGTAGAGCTCCAGTCAATGCTACGTGACTGTGGGCCCTTGCTGAACATTCTCTCTGGCATATACTGCAGACTTTAGTGTTCACATTTGACATTGAGTCGGTATTGAAGATGATGCAGTCCTGTAGGAAAAGACATTGCTCCAGTGTGCTCTGTCTGCACTACTCATACGCATCATTGTGGGCTCTGCACACGTTTTTTTTGCTTCGTGTATTGCAAACCGTAGACCTCAAGTCAATGCCACGCAGCTGTGTGCCCTTGCTGAATGCTCTCTCTGGCCTACACTGCAGACTTCAGTGTCCACATTTGACATTGAGTCAGTATTATAGGTGATGCAGTCCTGTAGGAAAAGACATTGCTCCGGTGCGCTCGGTCTGCAGCACTCATATGCATCATTGTTGGCTCTGTACATGTTTTTTTGCTTTGTGTATTGCAAACTGTAGAGGTCAAGTCAATGGCACGTGGCTGTGGGCCCTTGCTGAACGCTCTCTCTGGCCTATACTGCAGACTTCAGTGTCCACATTTGACATTGAGTCGGTATTGTAGATGATGCAGTTCTGTAGGAAAAGATATTGCTCCAGTGCGCTCTGTATGCAACACTCATATACATCATTGCAGGCTCTGCACACGTTTTTTTTTTAGTTTTTGTAGTGCAAACTGTAGAGCTCAAGTGAATGCCATATGGCTGTGGGCCCTTGTGACTGTTTACTCTGGCCTACACTGCAGACAGCAGTGTTCACAATTGAGATTGAGTCGCTAGTGTAGATAAGGTAGTCCTTTAGGAAAAGACATTGCTCCAGTGTGTACTGTCTGCACCATGCATATGTATCATTGCAGTCTTTGCACACTCTATTTGTTGCTTTGCTGATGACAAACTGGGTAGGTGAAGTCACTTTACGTATCTGTGGGTCCTTTGTGACCGCTCTCTATGGCCTACACTGTAGACAGCAGTGTTCAAAATTCAGATTGAGTCGGTATTGCAGATGATGCAGTGTTGATGGCAATAGATATTGCTCTTAGTATGGCCTGTCTACACCACGCATTATCGGTGGCTGTGCACATGCTAAATGCTTTTGATGTGGTTATGTGAGTGCACTAGAACTGATGGAGCGTTTATGATATAATCTTTTTGTGTATTATTTCAGATCTATTGATTGTGTGTCAGTATACCACAAGTTGTTGTTCTTTGACGATTTAATTATTTCTGCATTATTTCACATCTACTGTCCCTACCTTACTGCAGCATAAATTATTGATTCTTTTAATATTGAATCTCTGTGTGTGATCCAATAATTACTGTTGTAGTTGATGCTAGCAGCAACCATTGTCTGAAGGCTGGTTTAGAATTACCGCACACACATCCAGCACAGACGTCTCTGGATATGTCACCATGATAATAAAGAGGAGTAGCGCTTACGTGCCCGTATCCACTTCCACTATCTATCTGTGTCCGTGTGTTCATTATGTATGCATGATACTGTCTCTGGGCCGTACTATATTACGTTGTGTTGTGGACAGCGTATGGGACCATGTTACCTGTGGTATTGGAGAAAATGTTGGTAATGTAACTTTTAAGTGTATGGGTATTATAAGTGGAAGGCTACTTTACAGAGCATGAATATTGATGAAAATGATGGTTGCAAGTTGTGTGTAGTGTAAGATATGTGTATATTGCAAAACATTTTGAACAAAGCTCTCTAAGCAGAAGAGGTGTGTCTCATGAAATACAGTACAGATATTGACTAAAATGGGTGGCGTTTTCAAACTCTTACAATGGGAAATGTTATGAACTAATGAAATGCTTTTTTTTTATGGTTACATGGCAATCGTGCAGCCAGTGCGCAATGAGACTGCAACCGATGTGATTTTGAGAAAATATATTTATTATAATATACGTTTAATAGAGTTAGAAATATATAACTGTTTAAAATATTTTTAATTATTGTTTGCTCTCATATACACTTTAAAGATTTTTAGATATAGGTTTGAGACAAAAAAGAGGGAATGGCGTATGCGGCACAACATCGTACGTCTATGATGCAACACAGGACTTGGCAGCGTGCACTCGTTGCATACGCAACGCGCAGTGGGCACGACCCTTTTGGTACATGATGTAATGCGCAGCTTGGTAGTGCGTACCCATTGCATACCAAAGTAGCAGCTGGCGCGACCTCATATGTACATGTTGTTACGCAGGATGCTGTGCCACAAACCCGTCGGATACGAAATGCGAATCATTTAAATGTGGTGGATAGGATTCGCGTGTTGATCAAGCTTGGTAGACTACCGGTACGGGACTGTAGTTTTCTAAAAAAAAAAAAAAAAGTTATACATATTTTGTGGGGAAGATATAAAAGATTACATCATTTTTAAAGTTTAAAAAAAAGATGATAGAGTTGCAAAATATTCAATAACTATTTGAAAAATATAGGTTTAATAAATATTAAAATATTAAATTAACATTTACAAAACCTTCGAAATTCACTGAAAAAACCATAGGTTTTACAGACGTTATAGTTAGGAATTAGCATTTAAAAAAACCTTAGAAATACACTGAAAAAACCATAGGTTTCAGGGACGTTATAGTTAGTTGGACATTTGACTCATATAAAACCAGAGAAATTCGCCTGTTATAGTTAGCTGAGCTAACTATAACTCGCACGCCCGCAATGCACTACTGATGATGTCACATATTACATCACTCATGACATGGTCAGTGACATCACTGATGACATCACTGATGACATCTCAAATGACATCACTGATGATATCACTCATAACATCATCCAGTGGATGTGTGTTTCTATAAAATGTAAATATGTTTTATATATATATATGCCAAGGTGTACTGAAGAATGAATGCATTTACAAGTGCATAAAGGAATTATTTCGTATGTGTGTGACTGACTGTATAAATGAGTGATTGAACGTGTCTTACTGAATGCATGGGTTAGTGACTAAACTGTGTAAAAGTCTGTATTAGTCTCTCCATTGGTGTGTAAGCAACTGCATGGGTTGCTGAATACCTACATGAGTGTCTATATAGGTTATTGATTTGTTGTTTTAGTATCTGTATGGGTCCCTGAGTGTCTGTGTGTTGTATGAGTCTGTGCACAGATGTCTGAGTGAGTGATTCAGTGGATGTATGGAATAAAAAGTACATTTGGAAAAGGCTGTATGGGTGAGTTAGTGTGTCTATGTGTGTGTTGGTGAGTGAATAAATGTCGCACTGGTATATCTGTGACTAACTACATATGTTTTAAGCCAATATATGTGAGTGTTGGAGTATATAAATGAGTATACGTAAGACTATTACTAAGACTTATTTCAAGAATGGATATATAAATAAGTGTCGGCTTTTATCAGTGATTGTATAAGACAGTAAATATGTGTTAGTGTCTGTATAAATAAGCAATGTGGTATGTTTAAAAATAATGAAGTTGGTCTGTATAACTGTATACATAATAAAATAGGTATGTGATTCATTCTTTGCATTACTGACTAGGTGTGTGAGTAACTCTATGGATGAGTGGCAGCCTGTGAATGCATGCATAGATGTATGAGTGCATATTAGAGTCCTCTATTGATGAGTAACTTCATGTATAAGTGCTATGTAGTATATGGCATTCTTCTGTGTATGGTTTCAAAAATAGTAGTCAGCATTTTAGAATGGGTGTATCAAAGTTTATATTAGAGCATCAGTATGTGCATCAGATTTTCACGTGGATGATGTCATGAGTGATGTCATGAGTGATGTAATTTAACCCCTTCGCTGCTGCGGACATTCCGCTGCAGCGCTGGGGGGGGCAGGGGGGCAGCGCGGTGGGCCTGTGCTCATGACGGAGCCGCTCCGTCATGAGCCACAGTTGAGCTGTGCTCATGACGGAACGGTTCCGTCATGACTCCGCCCATTAGCGTTGTCGCCCCGCACAGGCGGGGAAACAGCGCCGCGCAGGCGGAGCGGCCGCCAACAGGATTGTCATGACGGAACCGTTCCGTCATGAGCACACGGCAACCGTGGCTCATGACGGAACGGTTCCGTCATGAGCGGGGAAGGGGTTAAGATGTCATCAGTGATGTCACTGACCATGTCATGAGTGATGTAATATGTGACATCATCAGCAGTGCATTGTGGGCACACGAGTTATAGTTAGCTCAACTAACTATAACTGGCGAATTTCTCTGGTTTTATATGAGTCAAATGTCCATCTGACTATAACGTTCCTGAAACCTATGTTTTTTTCAGTGAATTTCTAAGGTTTCTTAAATGCTAATTCCTAACTATAACGTCTGTAAAATCTATGTTTTTTTCAGTGAATATATATATTACCTACTGGCGGTCGCCAGTAGGTAGTTATAGTTAGGACCCCTTTTCCATAGGAAAACCTCAACTATTTTGAATAACTTTGGCGCCGGTCGATGAATCCTCGCGAATTTCTCAAAATAGGTGGGGCGCTACGCTCCGCTCCTACCCTGAAAGTCTCGGGGGGATCCGTCAAGCGGGGGCTGAGATAAAAGGGGGGTCCCAAAACGCGTTTTCCCCATGCATTTTTCCATAGGACCTTTAGAACGAGCTACAGCCCGAACGGCTGAACAGAATTACTCGAAATTTGGCAGAGAGGTAGTCCCTAGGTCAAGGAAGTGCCTTTTGTAGGTTTGGTGTAAATCTGTTCAGTAGATTCTGAGAAAATAGCCTTTAAATCAATATATATATCTGAGCCCGCTTACGGTACGCTTACCGTACGCTTACCGTAAGCGTACGGTGGCATGCGCGAGCGCGATTCTGATTGGCTCTTAGATCTTAGTAAACATTCGAATCGGCCGAAACCAGGAAGCGGCGGCCGCCATTTTGTGTATTTCACTCAGAAAAAAAAGAGTGAAAACAAGAAAAGGGGGCAATGAGGAGAGTTACAGACCCCCTTACATTTGTGAGGGGGTCAAAGAAGGACTGCAAAGTACAAAGAAAACATTTATTGATTTTAAAAAAAATCACGGGGTACGCGTACGGTAAGCTTACGGTAAGCGTACGGTAGAAAAAAAAAAAAAAAAAAATGAAAATCAGATTTAAGTGTTTAGATATTAGGGGGCTCTAAAAAGAGCCGTTGTGTTTATGAAATGATTTTTTAGTGGTACCTACAAGTAAGTACCGATGCAGAGTCTAAGGTTCAAGAGGAAGACTCTGTTCCCTTCATCATTGAAGTGCACACCATCTCCTCTATAAATGTCTTGCATGTCATAACGCAAGTTGTTGTGGTAAATGGCACCCATACCATAGTCACGGAGGAAAGCAGAAACAGATTTGTTGACTTGCTTTCTTGCTTTGTCATCGCACCGCGTGCCCACCGTGCGTGCACGGCACTAACTGCGTAAAGTGGGCGCGCGGTGCGCGAAGCGCACCGCGTGCTCACTGTGCGCGCACGGTGCGCGAAGCGCACCGTGCACGCACGGAACGAACTGCGTTAAGTGGGCGCGCACGCCACGAATGGCGTAAAGTAACTTAGCATTTAAAAAACCGTACAAATTCACTGAAAAAACCATAGGTTTCACACACGTTATAGTTAGGAATTAGCATTTAAAAAACCTTGCAAATTCACTGAAAAAACCATAGGTTTCACACATGTTATAGTTAGCGGAAATTTTACTGATAAAAAACCAATGAAATTCCCCCGTTATAGTTAGTGCAGGCAACTATAACTCACGCGACCGCAATCTACTGCTGATGACATATGTGTCTTTATGAAAAAAAAATATTTGTAATATATGTATAGCTAAAAATGTATGGAAGAAGACATGGGCAAATAAGTGTCTAAATACAGTATTAGCATCAGCAGAGGATTGCGGTCGCGTGAGTTATAGTTGCCTGCACTAACTATAACGGGGGAATTTCATTGGTTTTTTATCAGTAAAATTTCCGCTAACTATAACATGTGTGAAACCTATGGTTTTTTCAGTGAATATATATATATATAAATACATAGACATGCTACACCTACATAAGAAGGCCAGGTTCATTGATGCAAATTATGTAGGGTGCGCATTTTAGGCCTATGGAAGTGCTACTGTTTTATCTGAACTTTTTTAGCACTATGGTAGAAATGTATCTACTGTTTACTGTATTAGTAGTTGCAATTTCTTTCCTATGCTTCTGTCTCCTGATTGGGGCAGCAAACATGTTTTTCACAAGATTCTGGATCGATAAATACTTATTGAAATGTCCTAATTGCCATCCTGTGTATTTTCTGAGAATAAGTAAGCACGAGTGACTGAGCGAGTGACGGAGCGAAAAGTGCTATACTGTTTTTCACGATTCCTCAGGAATCAGGGATGTCATGTTCAGTGCTTGCCAGAAACTACCTACACCACTGTAAGATACAGGGGGTGGTAGTGGCACTGTAGAGCTAGCTGGTCTAATGGCTGACATATCCTGTGGGGGTGGCCGGAAGTGGTTTGGACACCAAGCCCTCAGCCCTCAGTTTAGGTCATCCAAAACGTGGAGGTCCTGGGGATTCCTAGCAACTTCTCGACAGTTCCAAAACAAAGTATCGGACTAACAAGTTGAGATGGTAACTGATTTGCATAGGGGAAGCGTCCCTTTCTGAATCTTGAAAAATTTATCAATGAGAGTTGTCTGCAGTCCATTGAATTAATGTTATCTCTCAGTAAAACTTTCTGAAAAAAGAAAGCTTTTTTAATAACATTTCTTTAATTTTTAATAGAAATCGTCATACAAAATATACTGTACCAAAATTCACAAGTATGCAATAGAAATCACTGCAGTGGATAACAAAAAGCTAAAATATCAGACTAGTCTGTAAGGAATCACAGTATAACCTTCATAAAAAGGAGTCCACAGTGTCAACAAGACATAGAATTAAACAAATCAAAGCATATATTCAAATTCTGCTGGTGGCAAATGAAGATAGACACATGGAAAAAGAAAAGAAAAGGATGAAAAGAAGAGAACAAGAAACAGAAAAGAAAAAAAGATGAAAGAAAAAAATTACAAAGTGGCGAACTTATGTGGAAGACTAAGAGAGAGTGGACACCCTTGAGATCAAACAAGACATAATTCTTTCAAAAAAGTGTTTTCAATCCAAAAGAAGGTAGACACCCTGTTCATGGTAGGAAGCCATTACCATGTTTTGCACCCAGTTCATATGAGAAAGGGGTGTTGCCTGCCTCCAATGGCACAGGATAGCCATTATAGCTACTGCAAGTGCTGTGTCTATTGATCCCTTCCTTTAATTGTCGAGGTATGCCACTTTCAATGTATTGTGAAGAGGCAGGGTCATAAAGTGAGGTTAATGCAAGAATGTATTGTACCTAGTATCTGTTGCCAAAATGTGTGTAGTGAGGGGCAGGAGTATATCAAATTTAAAATGGTAACCACACCAACATTCCACTGTGGAATTCAGTTTAGCAGCCTTGAGCTGATGTTGGGACCTATGCCAATCATGTAATAATTTGGAAGAAACTAAACTTGAAGCAGTCCTTCGGGAGGCCCTTGTTGTGTGTGTCCAGGAGCTTAAGCCACTCTGTCTCTGACAACTCCTTGCCCAGTCAATCCTGCTGTTTATCTTGCAGTGAATTCCAGAGAGGGAGGGAGTGTAGTTTGTCCAGCAGCATCTGATACAGTCTTATTCTGAGAGGAGCAGCTGAACCAGCAAAATTATTCTGCAATATAAAACAAAAGGTAGAACGAGTGAGTGGAAAATCCATGATAGAGATGTATTATTGGTAAAATACACAATTAGGTGACTGCCTGCCACTACCTGTACCAGCATATTATTCATAATCAAAGTGGACCCCCTCAAATAAATCTAAAATTGCTTGCAAGAAAGGGCAACCATATACAATGAAGACATCTTCAAAATGGCCAACATGAGTAATAGTAGAATATACTTTCATTCTCATGTCCCAAACGCTCATGGAAGCACAGTCCATATATAATAAAAAGACAAGACAAAAAGAGTGAGTGGGGGCAAATAAACCAAAACAAGCAAAGTCACATGAGTGAGAGGTCCTCAAATTAAACTTGCTCATGCCTTGGTGAACTTGTAGAGCTTATATGGATTGTACAATGCCATTGATCCCCACACTGGATCACAAAAAGAGCCCAAGTGTAGAGATGTAATCAGTGATGTCATCAGTGATGTCACTGACCATGTCATGAATGATGTAATATGTGACGTCATCAGCAGTGCATTGCGGGGGAGCGAGTTATAGTTAGCTGAACTAACTATAACAGGGAAATTTCACTTGTTTTGTATGAGTGAAATGTCCAACTAAGTATAACGTCCCTGAAACCTATTTTTTTTTCAGTGAATTTCAAAGGTTTTTTAAATGCTAATTTCTAACTATAACAACCCTAAAACCTATGTTTTTTTCAGTGAATTTCAAAGGTTTTTTAAATACTAATTTGTAACTATAATGTCTCTGAAACCTATGTTTTTTTCGGTGAAATTCAGAGGTTTTTTAAATGTTAATTTCAGAATTAAATTTTTATAAAACCTATATATTTTTGTAAAAAATTTTGGGGAATATTTTGGAACTCTAATATCCTTTAATATTTATTTCTATTACTTCTTTTAAATTATGTAATGTTTTGTATCTTCTAAAATAAATATCTATATATTCTTTTTTTTGGGGGAAAAAAAACTACCGTTCGTGTACTAATCATGATCGGTACGGGGCTCCTATTGCTAAAGTTGTGAAGGATGCGTGTTCGGTATGCGACGGGTGTGCAGTCCCGTGTCCCACGTTACGTCATATACATATGGGGTCGAGCCGGATGCGCATTTGGTATGTGACAGATGCGCGGTATGAAGCCACACATTAAGTCTTGCACGTATTGAGTCATGCCGACTGCGCGATGCGTATGCGACTGGTGAGCGGTGCCGAGCCCTGCATTATATCAAAGGCATATGGTGTCATGCCAGATACACGACTCCCTCAAATTTTTTTAGATCTCAAAATTATATGTATATAACTTTAAAGTGTATATGACAGCAAGAGATAATCAAAACTGTTTAAAAAAATCACATATTTCTACTTGTAATAACCTTATATTTTTGCGAAATCGCGTTGGGTGCAACCCCCATGTGACCTTAAAAAAAAGCATTTGATTTGTTCATAAGACTTCCCATTGTAACAGTTGAAGGACCCCACCCATTTTAGTCATTCTCTCTGCAGCATCTTAGGGGAGACATCTCTTGTGCTTTGAGAACTTCTTTGTTGATTTTTTTGGTGTATTTAAAAACAACTTTTTTGGAAGAATGGCTTCTGAAGATCAACAAGTTGATGTTTCTTCAGGTGAAGAAGTGTTAGTGGAGGATCCTCCCAAGAATAGACCTGAGTCCATCGTATGGAAATTCTTTACTTTTCCAGAAGGCAATAAAAAGGTGAATGCTAGGAAGATGTCCTGCTTGCTGTGTCCCAGAGTCCTGTCACAAGGCAGTGACAAAAAATACTTGTGTGGCACAGCGAGTATGTATAAACATCTGCGCACCATTCACCCCAAGAATCTTGCACGGGAAGAATTTGAACTTGCAAGAGAACCTCCACCACCAGCTGTTCCAAGCACTTCAGGAGCCTCAAGCTCTTTATCTCTTCCTATGGACATTAGACCCAAATTTGCGTTCCTCCAGCAGGACTGCATCAAGTGCAATGCTGTGAGATGTTATGGCAAGCAGTCGGTGGATGCTTTTTGTTCAGCACAGCAGAACCATCATTGCTACTTTTTTTGTTTTTGGGATTTTGGAATGACGTTCAATTCCAACTGTTAACAGTTTAGTCTGTTCCTTTATTTCTGGGTTTTTTTAAAAATAATTTTTATTAAGCATTTTGCAAAGTGCGACATTAGTATGTCCTTCGCATGACATGCGGACACAATTGCTTCGGTATCTACATAATCATTACCGTACGTCTCATAGTGCACACCCCACAGTTCCATCTCTAGCATCTGCACAGCCCCCCTGGATATACATACTGTGTGTGTGCCCACCCTAGTCTGTTGATATACTGACATCGGACTCCGATTCTTCCAGTGGGGGGGCTCACATATATTGCCTCGGTAGATGTTCCAGCCTCCCCAGACCTTTTCCCATTTTTTTGGACACCCCCGATGGATATACACCGACTTTTCTGCCATCATCGCCATGTCCATGTCTTTACACCATTGAGCAAGTGTGGGACTATTTCTGGATCCCCAGCGCTGGACAATGTTACGTTTGGCTATTGTCATGCCCAAAGTTACCCAATCCTGAGCAATCGCATTTTGATCCGTTGGTTCCCAAATATTGAGCAGGTAACACCTCCGGCTTGGGAGTGTGACAATATGTGTGACCTGGGAAAGCGTCCGCATTACTGCCATCCAGTACTGCACTATTTTTGGGCAGAGCCAGATAGTGTGGTAGAACGTGCCATCCTCCCCACACTGCTGAAGACAGAGCGATGTGTCCGCCCGATGTATCTTGTGTAGGAGTGTCCTAGTGTAATATGTGCGGTGCAGGATTTTCAATTGGACTAGCCGTAGTCGTGATGGGATTGCAGCTTCTCTGGGGGATGCTAATGCCTCCCGCCAGTCTGCCTCGTCAATATCTCCCAGTTCGTGTTCCCACGCAGCCTTCAGCGCTACCGTGGGGTCTTTGCGGTTATTGACTATTTTCCTGTACGTCAGTGAGATTACCTTTTTGTGGAGGTGGTCTGTTAGGAGCCGATCCTCCAGCGGGTAGTACTCTTCGGGCCTGGTATCTGGTGGTATTAGGGACTGCAGTGCATGTCTGACCTGCATGTAGCGAAATAATTCTGTCTTAGGCATGCCATACGTGGCCTGAAGATGGGCAAAGGCAACCACTCCACCCCTCTGCCACAAGTCCCCAACTTTTGAGATGCCTATTAGGTCCCAACTATGAAATCCCTTGGTCCTGCCCAGCATTCCGAGTCTCTTTGTATCCCATAATGGCATTGCCAGTGTGACAACATCGTCCCATCCCAGTGTCCGTTGTGCCTCAAACCATACTTGCAGCGTGTGTAGTGTCAGCCCTGTAATATTGTGTTGCTTCCTTTTATTGTAGAGGGCACCCATGATTCCTGATGGCTCTAGGAGGTGTCTATCAAATCTGAATGCTGGGTCGTCTTGGGGGACATGGAGCCATTGGTTGATTGCGGCTAATTGGGAAGCCCAGTAATAGACTTTGATGTCAGGAAGAGCAATCCCGCCATCATACCAGCTTCTGGTAAGTTTATGTAGTGCTATTCGGGTGTTTTCCCATCCCAGAGCAGCGACGTCACCTCCGCATTGACTGCTGTGAAATATGCATCCGCGACAGGGAACGGTGTATTCTGTAGTGCGTACAGAAACCGGGAGAGTGCCATCATTTTAAATAGGGCTGCTCGCCCCAGGAGTGTCAAAGTTAATGTACGCCAATGTTTAATATCTTTTTTAAATCGCGCCAGGTGTTGGGTCAGATTTTTTTCCATGAAAAGCGTGATCCCTCGGTACTTAAACCCGTCCGTGACTATTTGAAGTGTGCACCCTCTTGGGAGCCGCGGTGGGGGGCCGTGTAGGATATACAGCAGCGACTTTTCCCAATTAATAGTTTACCCTGACATCCGCCCGTACGCTGCACATATATCCAGAAGACAGTTGATGGACCATGCTGGGGACGTTAAATATAGTAAAATATCATCCGCATAAAGTGAAATACGATCCTCCCATCCACTGGCCCATCTCATCCCCTGTATTGTAAGATCTTGTCTAATCCTTGCCGCCAGGGGTTCCAGTACCACTGCGAAGAGGAGTGGTGACAGTGGAAAACCCTGCCTTGTCCCTCTCTTTATTTCTGTTTTTTAAAAAACACCAAAAAAAATACAAAATTGTTTGAAAAGCACAAAAACAATATAAATGAAAAAACACAACCACCTTATCTGGTTCAAAAAGAAAAATAATTGCATGGTAATGTCTGAAACATTGTTTGAGTATCTGTGTGGAGCATGATTGATTCAAAGAGTGCATTAGTAGTGCATGGTGATTATATGAGTGCATCAAGAGTGCCTGCATGATTGCACAAGTGTATTTGTAACATCTGAGGGCCATATTATCAAGACAGGGTGATAAAATTATCGCCGCTTTCTTGGCAGGAAACTGCAGCTAAAGCAGCGATAAAGGGATTGATAATATGCTCCATAGAATTCCAATAGAAACCCATGTTAGACGTCTAACCTGGGCTTCTATTGGAATTCTCAAGGGCATATTATCAAGCCCCTTATTGCTGTTTTAGTGGCAGTTTCCTGCCGATAAAACAGTGATGATTCTATCACCGTTCTTGATAATATGCCCCAGAGATATTGTATAAATGGATGGATAATGTGTGGATAATTGCATTACTATATAAGTGGTGCTGAGTAATTGAAAGAGTGCATCACTAGTGAGTGGGTAATTGCATAAGTGCATCAGTACTGTCTGGATTATTAAATGAGTACATACGTAGTGGTTGAGTGACTGAAAGGGGGTATGAATAGGGCCAGCGTAATTGTATGAGGGCATTTGTTCTACATAGCTGCTTCTATGCGTGTATAAGTAATGTCTTTGTGGACTGCATGGATACTACCTTGGTAATTGCAGAAGTGAATCAGTAGTGTGGATGGGGTTAGGGGACTGCATAGATTGTGCACATTTAATTGTAGCACTGCATGTCTTAGTGCCTGAGTCATTGTACAAGTACAATAATAGTGACTGCATACTTAGAGTACTGCAAGTTGACAGCAGGGTGAGTTTATAGGTGCTTGTTTTTTGGCACAGGGATTAGATAAGGACATGGTTCTGTCAGGATGATTGGAGGAGTAGACGGAGAGTGACAGTGTGATTGCTGCATTGCATGGCTACTACCTGGGTTATTGCAGGAGTGAATCAGTAGTGTGGAGGGGGTTAGGGGACTGCATAGATTGTGCACATTTGACTGTAGCACTGCGTGTCTTAATGCCTGAGTCATTTTACAAGTGCATGGATGGTGACTAGATAGTTAGAGTGCTGGTAGTTGACAGCAGGATGGGTTTATAAGTGATTGTGTTTTGGCACAGTAATTAGAATAGATAAGGACATGGTTCTGTCAGGATGATTGCAGGAGTGGACAGAGAGTGACAGTGTTATTGCAGGACTACATGGCTACTACTTGGGTAATTGCAGAAGTGAATCAGTAGTGTGGCGGGGGTTAGGGGACTGCATAGATTGTGCACCTTTGAATGTAGCAATGCATGTGCTAATGCTTGAGTCACTGTACAAATACATTGATAGTGACTGGATACTTACAGTGCTGCACGTTGAGAGTAGGGTGAGTTTACAAGTGCTTGTGTTTTGGCACAGTAATTAGATAAGGACATGGTTCTGTAAGAATGATTGAGGAATGGACGGAGATTGACAGTGTGATTGCTAGACTGCATGGCTACTACTTGGGTAGATGCAGAAATGAATCAGTAGTGTGGAGGGGGTTGGGGAACTGCATAGATTGTGCACCTTTCAATGTAGCACTGCATGTGTTAATGCTTGAGTCACTGTACAAGTGCATGGATAGTGACTGGATGCTTACAGTTCTGCAAGTTGAGAGTAGGGTGAGTTTATAGGTGCTTACTTATTGTCGGACTCATAGGATATGTAGATAGTGCTGGATGGGTGATTTGAGAAGTGCTTGGGACAGACAGGAGGATTCCTAGACTGCATAGCTACTAACTGCGTATTTAAAAGAGTGTATCACTAGTATGTGCATGGTTAGAGGTCTGCATGCATAGTGCACAGAATATCATAGCTGTAGTAATGTTACTGGCTAGGCCATTTCATAAGTACATGATTATAAACTGCAATAAATACAGTACTGCAAACAGAGTGCATGGTGAATTTATAAGTGCTTAGATATTGGCGGAGTGATAGGATAAGTATATAGTGCTGGATGGGAGATTGGAAAAGTGCATGGGACAGAACAGGAGGATTCCAAGACTGCATAGGTACTAACTGGGTATTTAGAAGAGTGTATGTAGCTAGTTAGAGGTCTGCATGCATAGTGCACAGAATATCGTAGCTGTACTAGTGTTAATGGCTAGGCCATTCCATAAGTACCTGACTACTAACTGGAATAATTACAGTGTTGCAAACAGAGTGCATGGTGAATTTATAAGTGCTTCGGTACTGGCGGAGTGATAAGATAAGTAGATAGTCCTGGATGGGTGACAGGAGGAGTGCATGGGCCAGACAGGAGGATTCCTAAACTGCATGGGTACTAACTGTGTGTTTACAAGAGTGTATCTATAGTATGTACCTGGTTAGAGGTCTGCATGCATAGTGCACAGAATATCGTAGCTGTACTAGTGTTACTGGCTAGGTCATACCAGAAGTACATGACTAGTAACTGGAATAATTACAGTGCTGCAAACAGAGTGCATGGTGAATTTGTAAGTGCTTAGGTATTGGCGGAGAGATAGGCTAAGTAGATTGTGCTGGATGGGTATTTGGAGAATTACAAGGGACAGACAGGAGGATTCCTAGACTGCATATGTACTGACTGGGTATTTAGAAGAGTTTAACAATACTATGTAGCTGTTTAGTGGTCTGAATGGATAGTGCACACAATATTATAGCTGTACTTGTGTTACTGGCTAGGCCATTTAAAAAGTACATAACGAATAACTGGAATAATTACAGTGCTGCAAACAGAGTGCATGGTGAATGTATAAGTGCTTATGCATTGGCGGAGTGATAAGGTAAGTAGATAGTGCTGGATGGGTGATACTATAAGTGCATGGGACAGACGGAAGGATTCCAAGACTGCACGGGTGCTAATTGGATATTTACAAGAGTGTATCAATAGTATGTAGCTGGTTAGAGGTCTGCATGCATAGTCCACAGAATATCGTAGCTGTACTAGTGTTACTGACTAGGCCATTCCATAAGTACATGACTAGAAACTGCAATAAATACAGTACTGCAAACAGAGTGCATGGTGAATTTATAAGTGCCTAGATATTGGCGGAGTGATAGGATAAGTATATAGTGCTGGAAGGGTGATTGGAGAAGTGCATGGGGCACACAGGAGGATTCCTAGACAGCATGGGTACTAACTGGGTATTTACAAGAGTGTGTCAATAGTATGTACCTGGTTAGAGGTCTGCATGCATAGTGCACAGAATATCGTAGCTGTATTAGTGTTACTGGTTAGGGAATTCCATAAGTACATTAATAGTAACTGGAATAATTACAATGCTGCAAACAGAGTGCATGGTGAATTTATAAGTGCTTATGCATTGGCGGAGTGATAGGACAAGTAGATAGTGCTGGATGGGTATTTGGAGAATTACATGGGACAGACAGGAGGATTCCTAGACTGCATGGATACTAACTGGGTATTTACAAGAGTGTATCAATAGTATGTAGCTGGTTATAGGTCTGCATGCATAGTGCACACAATATCGTAGCTATACTAGTGTTACTGTCTAGGCCATTCCATAAGTACATGACTAGTAACTGGAATAATTAAAGTGCTGCAAACAGACTGCATGCTGAATTTATAAGTGTTAGGTATTGGCGGAGTGATAGGACAAGTAGATATTGTAGGGTGGGTGATTGAGGAAGTGCATTGGACACACAGGAGGATTCATAGACTGCATAGTTACTAACTGGGTATTTAGAAGAGTGTATATAGTATGTAGCTGGTTAGATGTCTGGATGGATAGTGCACAGAATATCATAGCTGTACTAGTGTTACTATCTACGCCATTCCATAAGTACAAGACTAGTGTTGGAAACAGCCCACTCCCACTCCGCAGGGTGGTGGTGGACTCCCCGAACACACTGTGATAGCTTGGCTCGAGTGGTCAGGAAACAGGCGCAGTGCTAAGCATACAATATACCCATACAATAACCATGCGTGCATCCGTTCCAAAAACGACTCTACACCGTAAAAATTATGAAAATATTCTTTCTTTATCTTTTTCTCTTAGTTGCTGATTGGGAAAATAAATAGGTCAATCACAATATACAAGTTTCAATTAGTGCAGGTCAAATAAATATTGGCTGTTTGATGAAATAAATAGGGGTGATCATAAATAACAGGGCATAAATACAAGTGCAATATATACAGACAATTAAATACTTTGAGGCAATTAAATACTGTACTAATAAATATTGTACACCATCAAGTCCTGTGGACCTATAAATATAGTGCAGCAATAAATAGGTAAAAACTCAATAAATACAGTACCCCCAATAAATAATTAAAAGTATACAGCAACCCTCATATAATCAGATGACACTTCAATTCTTAAGGGCTGATTTGGCCCAGGCACAGCTTGTAGGGTTGTGGAAGGCTTGAGGGGGGAGGCTACTCCCTGGCTGGGACAAGGCTGAGGCCTAAACTGAGGTAGATCAAAGGGGGGAATACCAGTGCCCTGGCTTTCTCTCTCCAGTACAACCTCTCTAGGTTAGTCCCAGTTCACCCCAGGCACAGTCAGGTTGGTTTCAGCACCTCCCTAGCCCCTTAGAGTAGTCTCTCAGGTCTCCACAGGGCCTTAGGCGCCCTCTACTCCACTTACTGCCCTTTTTCTGATGTTCCGACGCCGCTGGAGTCGTGTCGACGCCGTGAGGCGGTTCCGGTTCGGTCTCGGCGGCCTCGGCACAATGTCAGTTCTTTGACGACGCCGGTAGGCGGTTCCGGTCCGATGTCGGCGGCCTCGGTTCGATCTCTACCTCCGATTCGACGGCGTCGGGCAGTCTCTTCACGATGTCGACTTCGGGCGGCTCCGGTCCGATGGCGCACTCGGCTCCGATGACGTCGGCCGGCCTGGCCTCGATGTCGACTTCCGGCGACTCCGGGGTGCGATCCTCACCCCCGACCTCCGGTGCTCCTCCTCACAGGTTCCGGGCGACTCCGGAGTGCGATCCTCACTCCCGACCTCCGGTGCTCCTCTACCTCGGTCTCCGACGACTCCGGAGGGCGGACTTCACTCCTCCGATGACGCCGCTCGCTCGACCTCGGTTCACTTCCTCCTCGACCTCTGGTATTCCTCTCGACCCCCGTTGGCGCCCTCTCACGACCTCAGGCGGCTCCGGGTACGACGTCTGCTACTTCAGTCAGCGCCGCTTCTCCACCTCGGGCTCCAGGTCTTCAGGCTACTCGACGCCGGACTCCAGGGAAACCAGTTCTCAGGTCAGAATCTTGCTGTTTGCTTGGTTCTAAGGCCTGTTCCTGCTGTCCAGGTCCTTAGGATGGTTTTCTTCTGTCTTCTTCCCACACAGGGCTATAGGCTGGGATCCATCAGTAGGGACAAGTATCAAGGGTGGGTTTATGGACCCCACTCCAGGCACAAGTTTCCACCCCTGCTGCTTCACTCCTTCCTCCTTCACTGTTGTGCTGCTCACTCTTCACCAGTCAGGTGCCAACTGCCAGCTCCAACTGCCAACTGCCTCTCTTGTCCTCCCAACATTCTAAACCGCCTCCAACGGTCACAGGGTTCTGGAAGCTCCTGGAATGTTCTGGAAGGTGCTGGTAGGTTCCAGTGGATGCTGGTGATGTCACAGGTGGCCACCATTTTGTGCTCCAGGCCCTCAGACAGAAGTTTCAGGGGTAGCTAAAATGGTTCCCTGAATCTGTAGCAACACAAAAAAGTCTGGTGGTTCCCAAAAAGGAAAAATTCAAACAGGGTTTGAGGCAAAAGTGGGACAAAATAAATAATGATGAGGAGGGACCACCCAAAGGGCTGACAGGTCTAACACGCGTCCCCCCCAGCTGAAAGTGGGGAGAGCTACCCAACCCCTTGGGAGTTCTCATCACTAAGGCGGAAGTACCTTGAGAGACCGTCTGCATTGGCGTGGTCCACTCCAGGCCGATGTTCCACCTGAAAGTCCATCCCCTGTAGGGAAATAGACCACCTCAACAACTTGGGATTCTCCCCCTTCATTTGCATCAGCCAACGAAGGGGTCTGTGGTCGGTCTGAACTAGGAAGTGCGAGCCAAACAGGTATGGCCGCAACTTCTTCAGAGCCCATACCACTGCAAAGGCTTCACGCTCTATTGCACTCCACTTCTGTTCCCTGGGAAGTAGTCTCCGGGATAGGAAGACCACGGGTTGATCCAGACCCTCTTCGTTGAGTTGCGATAACACTGCCCCAATGCCATGTTCTGATGCATCTGTCTGGACAATGAACTTCTTGGAAAAGTCTGGGGCCCTTAAGACCGGGGCCTCGCACATGGCTTCCTTCAATTTCTCAAAGGCTTGCTGACAAGCCTCCGTCCAGACTACCCGTCGAGGTTGTTTCTTGGACGTGAGCTCCGTGAGAGGGGCTACGATGGTACCGTACCCCTTCACGAAGCGGCGATAGTATCCCGTGAGGCCCAAAAATGCTCGGACCTCAGTCTGTGTCTTGGGGGGTTCCCAGGCCATGATGGCCTCGATCTTCGCCTGGAGGGGTTGCACCGTTCCCCTACCCACCAAGTGTCCACGGTACACTACCGACCCCTGCCCGATCTGGCACTTGCTGGCCTTGATCGTCAATCCAGCTTGTCTCAGGGCCTGGAGAACAGCTTGCAGGTGACGCAAGTGATCCTCCCAGCTGTTACTGAAGACGGCTATGTCATCCAGATAAGCAGCAGAGAAACTCTCCATTCCGGTGAGGATCTGGTTTACCAGGCGCTGAAACGTGGCAGGTGCGTTCTTGAGCCCAAAGGGCATCACACAGAACTGGTAGTGGCCATTGGGCGTGGAGAAGGCTGACCTTTCCCTTGCTCCATCAGTCAAAGAGATCTGCCAGTACCCTGAAGTAAGGTCAAAGGTACTTAGATATTGGGCAGCTCCCAGCCGGTCAATCAATTCATCCGCCCTAGGGATCGGATGAGCATCAGTTTTTGTCACTGAATTCAGTCCCCGGTAGTCCACACAGAACCTCAGTTCTGGTTGGGCACCCGGTGGTGCAGCTTTTGGTACTAACACCACCGGACTGGACCAGGGGCTGCTAGAAGGTTCAATCACTCCTAGCTCCAGCATCTTAGTGACTTCACTATGAATGCTGGCCTTCACCTTGTCTGACATCCGGTAGATCTTGGACTTCACAGGTGGGCTGTCTCCTGTGTCCACGTCATGGACGCACAGGTGAGTCCTACCCGGGACAAGGGAGAACAACGAGGAGTACTGCCCCAGGACCTGGCGACAGTCCTCCTGCTGTTCAGGAGTTAGAGATGGGGAGAGAATCACTCCCTCCACCGACCCATCCTTTTCTTGAGACGCAAACAGATCAGGGAGAGGCTCGCTTTCCACGTCCTCTCCTCCGTCAGTCACCATCATCAAGATGACTTCGGGCCTCTCGTGGTGGGGTTTGAGGCGGTTGGCATGCAGCACCCGCAGGGGCTGACGAGGGGTCTTCAGGTCCACCAAGTAGGTAGCCTTACCCTTCTTCTCCACCACCTCAAAGGGTCCTGACCAGCGATCCTGGAGGGCACTAAGCTCTCCGGGTTCGATCACCCACACCTTCTGGCCAGGCTCCAACTCCACCGGGTGAGCGTTGTGGTCATACCACGCCTTCATTACTGCTTGGCTGGCTTCCAGGTTGTCAGAAGCTTGCTTCCACAACTTAGCCATTTGGCTCCGGAAGGCCAGCATGTAGCTCACCACATCCTGGGGGAGCTTTCTGGGAGTTCTTTCCCATCCGTCTCTCACCAGGTTAAGAGGTCCACGTACAGGGTGCCCATACAGAAGCTCGAAGGGGCTGAAGCCCACTCCCTTCTGTGGCACTTCCCTGTAGGAGAAAAGTAAACAGGGTAGGAGGACGTCCCATTTCCTCCGCAGGCTTTCAGGCAGACTTCTGATCATGCCCTTCAAGGTTTTGTTAAACCTCTCCACCAGACCATTGGTCTGGGGGTGGTAAGGAGTGGTGAACCGGTATGTCACTCCACACTCCTTCCACATGGCCCGCATATATGCTAACATGAAGTTGGTCCCCCTGTCGGACACAACTTCCTTGGGAAAACCCACTCGGGTAAAGATTCCCATCAGGGCCCTAGCCACAACAGGTGCTGTTATGGTCCTCAGAGGTATTGCCTCTGGGTACCGTGTGGCATGATCCACCAGGACTAGGATAAACCTGTGACCAGCTGATGTTGGTGGATCTAACGGACCCACAATGTCGATGCCCACCCTTTCAAAGGGGGTGCTAACGACAGGAAGTGGTTCCAGGGGAGCTTTCAGCTTCACCCCTGTTTTCCCACTGGCTTGGCAAGACACACATGTCCGGCAGTAGGTATCGGACGACACTTTCATCTGAGGCCAATAAAAGTGTGGGACAAGACGGGCGAAGGTCTTGTCTTGCCCCAGGTGTCCTGCCAAGGGGATCTCGTGAGCCAACTCTAAAAGGAAGGCTCGATAACGTTGAGGAACTACCAAGGCTCGTGACGATCCATGTAGGGGTGCCTTGGGTTCACTGTAGAGGAGGCCATCCTCCCAGTAAACACTGTAGTTCCCTTCAACGTTCCCTGCTGCCTGGGCTTCGGCCTGTCGCCTCAGCCCCTCAAGGGTAGGGCACTCCCTCTGGCCCTGGCAGAATTCCTCCCTGGACGGGCCTCCCTCCACGTGCCACTCGGCCGGGATGGGTAGGTCCTCCAGGTTGGTAACGTCCCCCTCCGCAGACTCCTGGTCCACCACCTCCGGTGGCCTATCCGTCCTACGGGGTGGAGACGCCGAGGCAGGCTCCTCCTGTCCTCGGTTCTTCCCTTGACTGGCAGCTGGCTGGGCCTTTGTTCCAGGCTCCAGCCGGAATGAACTCCCTCTTCGGGTAGTCACGGACCTTGTGCTAACACAGGCCCAGTCAGGTGTACCCAGCATCTCGGTGTGAGTCCGGTATTCCACCTCCTTCCAAGTGTTGTGCTCCATGTCATTTCCCAGCAGACAATCGACTGGCACGGCAGGGCTTACGGCAACTCGAAGTGAACCTGCAACCCCCCCCCATTCAAAGGGAACCTCGGCCACGGGATAGTGGCCTGTTCTGCCGTCAGCCATCGCGGCTGGGTGGAGTACATCGGGAATTACCTGCTCTGGAGACACCAGCTGGCTACGCACCATAGTCATACTGGCCCCTGTGTCTCTCAGAGCCTCCCCTCTTTGGCCGTTGATGGTGATCCACTGCCCATACTTTGCGGTATTTGCGGGCACCTGGATCTTAGGAACCATCTCCCGTTCTCCCAGGGACACTAAAGTGACACCCGCCCACTCCCTTCCCTTAGTTAAGGGCATCTCCTCCCCGAGCACTACACTAGCTACTCCGGGGGTCTTTCCTCCAGTGGGAGGGGGTGATCGTTTCTGACACTTCGGATCTCCTTTATAGTGTCCAACGCCACCGCACTCGTAGCAATGGACAACCCTTGGCTGCTGACTCTGGCCAGGATTAGGGTTTCTGGGTGGGTTAGCCTTAGAGGTGAATCCTGTTCCCTTCCCTTGGAAGTTATTTTGGGGGCCTTTGGAGAACTCCTTTTTCTTTTCCCCTCCTTCTTTCTTCTGGGGGGCGCCCTGTCCGGCCTTTTGAGTATCCCCTCCAGTCCCCCTTGTGGACACCCGGGTACTAGCCCAAATGTCCGCCTCCTCAGCAAGCTTCCGGGGGCTGGTCAGCTTGCTATCCACCAGGTGTTGCCGCAGTTCAGGGAAACATTTCTCGAGTAGGTGTTCCTTCAGTACTAGGTCAAACAGCTCCTCGTAGTTCCTTACTTCACTGCCCTGAATCCAACCTTCCAGTGCCTTCTTTGCATAGTCCAGGAAGTCCACCCAATTCTGTGTGCCCAGCTTGTGACTACCCCTGAACTTCTGTCTGTACTTTTCAGGTGTTAGTCCAAACTTTCTGATGAGCGCCAGTTTCATGGTGGGGTAGTGGGTCTGCTCATCCTCTTCGAGGGCCAATAAAGCATCCCTACCAGCTGGAGGCATGTACTTATACAATCCCCCTCCCCAGTACTTCACTGGAACCCCATGGGCCCTCAACGAGACCTCATAGGCTGCTAGCCACTTGGCGATGTCGTCACCCGCCCCATAGCTAGCTACTATGTCCTTTGGCAGGTAAGGTTTGGATTCCCTGGTGACCTCTTGGTTTTGGCTGCCACCATTAGGAACAGGTTGTGCCCCTATTCTTAGGATCTGAAGCTCTATCTCTTTCAGTCTTATCTCATGAGCCATCCTCTCTTTCTCCGTCTCATGAGCCAACCTCTGTTCCTCCTTCTCCTTCTCCAGCTTTGCTAAATCCCATGTGAGCTGTCTTTTCTCTCTCCGATCTGCTAACTCCACGCTGGATAAGCCCCCACTAGAGACAGTGCTGCCCTTCCTAGAAAGTGTCCTGGGCCCTGCTGACAGGTTCCCCACCTCAGGTTGGTACATCTCAGCCCCCTCGGGGTTAGGCTCTCCATCCCTGTCTTCCTCCTCAGCCTTGCTTTCTCGGCGTGCCTCCCCCCAAGCCCTTAAGCTGGTTTGGAGTGCACCCTTCTTTGCTCCTGGGGGACAGTACACCCCCTCCCGCTGGCAAAACTCCCTGAGTTGGGCCACAGTGAACGTTTCTAAATCTTCCAGTACAAACTCCATCTTGCCCACTCAGGTTAGAGGACAGGTTTTGTGCAGTAACAATGCAGGGGGGTACCTTTAGTAATACCTCCTCCCACCACCAGAGTAAATTTGGAAAAAACAAAAACCCACAATTTGGAAGGCCGCTGTGAGAAAACTCCCGGTGTAGGCCTATGGACTACCCACAGTTATTGTTGAGTATATGTAGGCACAGCTCTATCCCACCACTGAACACCAATTTATGTTGGAAACAGCCCACTCCCACTCCGCAGGGTGGTGGTGGACTCCCCGAACACACTGTGGTAGCTTGGCTCGAGTGGTCAGGAAACAGGCGCAGTGCTAAGCATACAATATACCCATACAATAACCATGCGTGCATCCGTTCCAAAAACGACTCTACACCGTAAAAATTATGAAAATATTCTTTCTTTATCTTTTTCTCTTAGTTGCTGATTGGGAAAATAAATAGGTCAATCACAATATACAAGTTTCAATTAGTGCAGGTCAAATAAATATTGGCTGTTTGATGAAATAAATAGGGGTGATCATAAATAACAGGGCATAAATACAAGTGCAATATATACAGACAATTAAATACTTTGAGGCAATTAAATACTGTACTAATAAATATTGTACACCATCAAGTCCTGTGGACCTATAAATATAGTGCAGCAATAAATAGGTAAAAACTCAATAAATACAGTACCCCCAATAAATAATTAAAAGTATACAGCAACCCTCATATAATCAGATGACACTTCAATTCTTAAGGGCTGATTTGGCCCAGGCACAGCTTGTAGGGTTGTGGAAGGCTTGAGGGGGGAGGCTACTCCCTGGCTGGGACAAGGCTGAGGCCTAAACTGAGGTAGATCAAAGGGGGGAATACCAGTGCCCTGGCTTTCTCTCTCCAGTACAACCTCTCTAGGTTAGTCCCAGTTCACCCCAGGCACAGTCAGGTTGGTTTCAGCACCTCCCTAGCCCCTTAGAGTAGTCTCTCAGGTCTCCACAGGGCCTTAGGCGCCCTCTACTCCACTTACTGCCCTTTTTCTGATGTTCCGACGCCGCTGGAGTCGTGTCGACGCCGTGAGGCGGTTCCGGTTCGGTCTCGGCGGCCTCGGCACAATGTCAGTTCTTTGACGACGCCGGTAGGCGGTTCCGGTCCGATGTCGGCGGCCTCGGTTCGATCTCTACCTCCGATTCGACGGCGTCGGGCAGTCTCTTCACGATGTCGACTTCGGGCGGCTCCGGTCCGATGGCGCACTCGGCTCCGATGACGTCGGCCGGCCTGGCCTCGATGTCGACTTCCGGCGACTCCGGGGTGCGATCCTCACCCCCGACCTCCGGTGCTCCTCCTCACAGGTTCCGGGCGACTCCGGAGTGCGATCCTCACTCCCGACCTCCGGTGCTCCTCTACCTCGGTCTCCGACGACTCCGGAGGGCGGACTTCACTCCTCCGATGACGCCGCTCGCTCGACCTCGGTTCACTTCCTCCTCGACCTCTGGTATTCCTCTCGACCCCCGTTGGCGCCCTCTCACGACCTCAGGCGGCTCCGGGTACGACGTCTGCTACTTCAGTCAGCGCCGCTTCTCCACCTCGGGCTCCAGGTCTTCAGGCTACTCGACGCCGGACTCCAGGGAAACCAGTTCTCAGGTCAGAATCTTGCTGTTTGCTTGGTTCTAAGGCCTGTTCCTGCTGTCCAGGTCCTTAGGATGGTTTTCTTCTGTCTTCTTCCCACACAGGGCTATAGGCTGGGATCCATCAGTAGGGACAAGTATCAAGGGTGGGTTTATGGACCCCACTCCAGGCACAAGTTTCCACCCCTGCTGCTTCACTCCTTCCTCCTTCACTGTTGTGCTGCTCACTCTTCACCAGTCAGGTGCCAACTGCCAGCTCCAACTGCCAACTGCCTCTCTTGTCCTCCCAACATTCTAAACCGCCTCCAACGGTCACAGGGTTCTGGAAGCTCCTGGAATGTTCTGGAAGGTGCTGGTAGGTTCCAGTGGATGCTGGTGATGTCACAGGTGGCCACCATTTTGTGCTCCAGGCCCTCAGACAGAAGTTTCAGGGGTAGCTAAAATGGTTCCCTGAATCTGTAGCAACACGAAAAAGTCTGGTGGTTCCCAAAAAGGAAAAATTCAAACAGGGTTTGAGGCAAAAGTGGGACAAAATAAATAATGATGAGGAGGGACCACCCAAAGGGCTGACAGGTCTAACAACTAGTAACTGGAATAATTATAGTGCTGCAAACAGAGTACATGTTGAATTTATAAGAGCTTAGGTATTGAAGGAGTGATAGGATAAGTAGATAGTGCTGGATGGCTGATAGGAGAAGTGCATGGGACACAAAGGACAATTCCTACACTGCATGGATACTAACTGGGTATTTACAAGAGTGTTTCAATAGTATGTACCTGGTTAGAGGTCTGAATGCATAGTGCACAGACTATTGTAGCTGTATTAGTGTTACTGGTTAGGGCATTCCATTAGTAAATGACTAGTAACTGGAATAATTACAGTGCTGCAAACAGAGTGCATGGTGAATCTATAAGTGCTTAAGTATTGCTGGAGTGATAGGATAAGTAGATAGTGATGGCTGGTTGATTGAGGATTGCATGGGACACAGGAGGATTCCTAGACTGCATAGGTACTAGCTGGTTATTTAAAAGAGTGTATCAATAGTATGTACCTGGTCAGAGCTCTGCATGCATAGTGCACAGACTATTGTAGCTGTATTATTGTTACTGGTTAGGGCATTCCATAAGCACATGAATAGTAACTGGAATAATTACAATGCTGCAAACAGAGTGCACAGGGAATTTATAAGTGCTTAGGTATTGGCGGAGTGATATGATAATTAGATAGTGCTGGATGGGTGATAGGAGCAGTGCATGGGACAGAAAGGAGGATTCCTAGACTGCATGGGTACTAGCTGGGTATTTACAAGAGTGTATCAATAGTATGTACCTGGTTAGAGGTCTGCATGCATAGTGCACTGAATATCGTAGCTGTACTAGTGTTACTGGCTAGGTCATTACAGAAGTACATGACTTGTAACTGGAATAATTACTGGGCTGCAAAAAGAGTGCATGGTGAATTTATAAGTGCTTAGGTATTGGCGGAGTGATAGGATAAGTAGATAGTGCTGGATGGGTATTTGGAGAATTACATGGGACAGACAGGAGGATTCCTAGACTGCATACATACTAACTGGGTATTTAGAAGATTTTAACAATACTATGTAGATGGTCAGTGGTCTGCATGGATAGTGCACACAATATTATAGCTGTACTTGTTTTACTGGCTAGGCCATTTAAAAAGTACATAAATAGTAACTAGAACAATTACAGTGCTGCAAATAGAGTGCATGGTGAATTTATAAGTGCTTATGCATTGGCAGAGTGATAGGGTAAGTAGATAGTGCTGGATGGGAGAAACAAGAAGTGCTTGGGACAGAAATGAGGATTCCTATACTGCATGGGTACTAACTGGGTATTTACAAGAGTGTATCAATAGTATGTACCTGCTTAGAGGTCTGCATGCATAGTGCACAGAATATCGCAATTGTACTAGTGTTACTGTCTAGGTAATTCCATAAGTACACAACTAGTAACTGTAATAATTACAGTGCTGCAAACAGACTGCATGCTGAATTTATAAGTGCTTAAGTATTGGCAGAGTGATAGAATAAGTAGATAGTGCTGGGTGGGTGATTAGAGAAGTGCATGGGACAGACAGGAGGATTCCTAGACTGCATGGGTACTAACTGGGTATTTACAAGAGTGTATCAACAGTATTTAGCTCGTTATAGGTCTACATGCATAGTGCATGCAATATCATAGCTATACTAGTGTTACTGTCTAGGCCATTCCTTAAGTACATGACAAGTAACTGGAATAATTACAGTGCTGCAAACAGAGTGCATGGTGAATTTATAAGTGCTTAGGTATAGACGGAGTGATAGGACAAGTATATATTGTAGGGTGGGTGATTGAGAAAGTGCATGGGACACACAGGAGGATTCATAGACTGCATAGTTACTAACTGGGTATTTAGAAGTGTGTATTAATAGTATGTAGCTGGTTAGAGGTCTGCATGCATAGTGCATAGAATATCATAGCTGTGTTACTGTCTACGCCATTCCATAAGTACAAGACTAGTAACTGGAATAATTACAGTGCTGCAAACAGAGTGCACTGTGAATTTACAAGTGCTTAGGTATTGATGGAGTGATAGGATAAATAGAAAGTGCTGGATCTGTGATTGGAGAAGTGCATAGGACAGACAGGAGTATTCCTAGACTGCATAGGTACTATCTGGGTATTTAAAAATGTGTATTAATAGTATGTAGCTGGTTAGACGTCAGGATGGATAGTGCACACAATATTGTAGCTGTACTTCTGTTACTGGCTAGACCATTCCATAAGTACATGACTAGAAAATGTACAGTGCTGCAAACAGAGTGCTTAGGTATTGGTGGAGTGATAGGATAAGTAAATGGTGCTGGATGGCTGATAGGAAAAGTGCATGGGACACACAGGAGGATTCCTACACTGCATGGACACTAACTGGGTATTTACAAGTGTGTATCAATAGAAAGTACCTGGGTAGAGATCTGCATGCATAGTACACAGACTATTGTAGATGTATTCGTGTTACTGGTTATGGCATTCCATAAGTACATGACTACTACATGGAATAATTACTGTGCTGCAAACAGAGTGCATGGTGAATGTATAAGTGCTTAGGTATTGGCGGAGTGATAGGATAAGTAGATAGTGTATGATGGGTGATTGGAGATGTGCATGGGACACACAGGAGGATTCATAGACTGCATAGTTACTAACTGGGTATTTTGAAGAGTGTATCAATAGTATGTAGCTGGTTAGGGGTCTGCATGGATAGTGCACAGAATATCATAGCTGTTCTAGTGTTACTGTCTACACCATTCCATAAGTACAAGACTAGTAACTGGAATAAGTACAGTGCTGCAAATAGAGTGTATGGTGAATGTAAGAGTGCTTAGGTATTGACGGAGTGACAGGATAAGTAGAAAGTGTTGGATGTGTGATTGGAGAAGTGCATGGGACAGACAGGATGTAGGAAAGTAGGATCTGCACTTATGTTGCCCCCACATTTATTCTGATGTTAACACTGGTTTCTGGCTATAGTCTGGCTGGTTCCCTGCTAATCAGGGCCCCAGTCTCTCTGTTCTCTCTAAACAACTTGGAATGCATATTAGATGCACTAGTGTTTGGATACTGTGGTACCTTATGAGCCCCTTGTATATGGTACCTTAGGTACCAAGGGCATAGGTACTTCACTGGCCTACCAGAGGCTGAAGCATGTATTATGCCACCCCTGGGAAGCAGACTAAATCTGACTCCACAGGCCTGCTACTGCAGCCTGGGTGAGGTAGTGTTAGCACTCCTCACTGAGGTATAGGTTCCCTATATCTCACCTTACACACACATATAAACCTATCAGTCACCCCTAAGGCAGGCTCTGTCAATCCCAATCCTGAGGGCAGGGTGCTTGGTTTACAATGTGAGGAGGTGCCTCTGCATGAGCAGGGCCCCTCTGCAGCTGGCAGAGTCTATTCTCTGTGGCTGTTTGTGGATGTGGTTAAACCATATACTCTTAAGTGAATTATAACCTACCAGTAAATGCTAACTTTGGAATGACTGCATCAAAACATGTTGTGTTTGGTGTCAAATAACTTGGAATCATACCCCCAAAGCAGTAACTGGTGTGGGAGTATGATCAAACCCTTCTAGAGGGAAAGACATGTACCTACTGTGGAAACACGGTAGAAATCTGAAAGAGCCTGGCATAAAAAAATTGATGCCAGCACAGACACTGGGCTGCCCTCCTGCTGCTGACTGAAACTCGCAGTGGAGGAGGCCCAAAAATAGGCATCCTGCCACAGGGAGGAGTCACCACCTTCCAGACAGGATTTAGTGTATTGGGGCTGGGTGGGTGTACTCCTAGAGTGCTTTGAAGTCCTGCACTGGGCATGCAGTAGGCTCCTATGTGCATATGCCAGCTCAAACCGGTTCAGGGGCTATCTGCCCGTGCTCTGGCATGAAACTGGACAAAGGGAAGTGGGTGTAACCACCCAATCCCCTGACCCTCCCAGAGGAGTGGTCATAGAGCTAGTCCCTCCCTTTCATATAAGATAGGGAACCCTTGCCATTGCAAACTAGATATGCCTGGACGATGCTCTACAAGAAGAATCCTGGCCCTTCGATGTTCCACTACCTCTGGAAGACTGAAGAATCTCCCTTGGAGTCAAGGAGTGACTCCTCTGCTTGGCAGGCACCAAAAACTTGAATCAACGGTCACAAACTTTCCCGCTCCCGCTGGAGTCCGAAGTCCCTGCAGCCCTGGATATGGATTTCCTGACTTCTTGATGGCCATTGTGAGTCCCCAACAGAGCTGAGGCAAGTGGACCCCACGAGTGACGAGGAACACCAATACCCATGTACAGTGCACTATTTTCAAGTGCAATCCCTTCGCGATGGTCTATGAATTTGTGCATTGGACCACTTGTGGTCCAAGCCTCCAGCAAGATTTCCACTGAAGATCAGTGGCCTATCTCATCCTAAGTGACCGTGGGCTTCTGTTAAGTGAATCCTCACGAGGTGTCTTTGCGATCTCTTGCCTGTTGGCTTCTGGGTCCCCTGAAGACTTTCTCATCAAACCAAAGGGCTCCCCTGGTTGCTCCTGGCCTTCCCTGACTTACCCTTGCTGTGTGAGTCCCTCAGACCTTGCTGATCTGCACCGCTGACTTTCCTAATTTTCCACAAGACTTGCTGTTGCCAAGGCTTGTTGGCTCCAATCCAGTTGACAACACATCATTAAGCTGCAGACTTTATGGCACACTCTGAATCCAGCTCCTGGTTGTCATCGATGCCTCCTGGACCTCGTGGTTGAAGAGATAAGACTCCGGTGAATCACCTGAAATCACCAGACTACCATGGGCATCCATCTTCCTGGCCCCGGGCCCCGGGTAACTGGCAAGTGGCTGTTAACACTGTCCCTTCTGCTTTCAGGTCTTCCTTCTTCTGAATCCAGCCTTTGATTTCACCGCACACTTCTCCAGTCTTCACAAGCAGCAAATCTTCTTCGGCTTCCATTGAAAACGACGCCGCAACCCGACATCAAAAGACACCTATGCACCCGGCTTCCCTGGGTGAGGTAACTTGTGCACTCCAGTGCTCCTGTGTGTGTTGGCCCTTGAAGTACTGCCCTTGTAAGGGACTTGCTTGTAGACTCTCCCGAAGTACCCTAGAACTTTAAAAATCGAACCGCCACTTGCTCCACTGAAATCAATAGGGAACCCGCGGCTGTGTTCTCACACTGCACGTGTTTCCCGTGGGTCCTTTACTTACCTGCCTTGGGTGGATTAGTGAGGCCCCAGCTATTCTACAGGCCCTAGAACTTGTCCCCTTGCAAGTCGACATTCTTATACCTCTTTTTTAGTATATGGTCTGGTACGCCCCTATGGCCCCAGCCATATAAGTGCTTAATTTGTTGTGAAACATTTATTTGTGCATATGTTCCTGACTTCTAATCTCATAAAGAGATTAGTAGAGTGTGTCTAGTAATAAATCCATATATATTTTATATATATACCTGTGTGGTGTCCTTTCATTTTGTAATTCAAGAGATTATAAGGTAAAACTAGCTGCTTTACATTCCTCTGAGACTTAGTCTGAAGGATGCTCTCCACAGCTACCACTAGGATAGCTTTCTTTTAAAGGTTGTCTTAAACCTATCTACCATAAGAGTCAAATTGGACTGGTGCAAGGTGGCCACTATAACTAGTGACCAGCATATGCCAGGCCTACTTCTCACACAGGAGGATTCCTAGACTGCATAGGTACTAACTGGGTATATAGAAGAGTGTATTAATAGTATGTAGCTGATTAGACATCTGGATGGATAGTGCTCACAATATTGTAGCTGTACTTGTGTTACTTGCTAGGCCATTCCATAGAAACTGGAATATTTAAAGTGCTGCAAACAGAGTGCATGGTGAATTTATAAGTGCTTAGTTATTGGAGGAGTGATAGGATAAGTAGACAGTGCAGGATGGCTGATAGGATAAGTGCATGGGACACACAGGAGGATTCCTACACTGCATAGGTACTAACTGGGTATTTACAAGAGTTCCATAAGTACATTACTAGTAACTGGAATAATTACAGTGCTGCAAACAGACTGCATACTGAATTTATAAGTGCTTAATTATTGGCAGAGTGATAGAATAAGTAGATAGTGCTGGATGGGTGATTGGTGAAGTGCATGAGACAGACGGGAGGGTTCCTAGATTGAATGGGTATTAACTGTGTATTTACAAGAGTGTATCAATAGTATGTAGCTGGTTAGAGGTCTGCATGCTGTACTAGTGTTATTGTCTAGGCCATTCCATAAGTACATGACTAGTAACTGGAATAATTACAGTGCTGCAAACAGAGTGCATGGTGAATTTATAAGTGCTTAATTATTGGCAGAGTGATAGAATAAGTAGATAGTGCTTGATGGGTTATATGAGAAGTGCATGAGACACACAGGAGGATTCCTAGACTGCATAGGTACTAACTGGGTATTTAGAAGAGTGTATCAATAGTATGTAGCTGGTTAGATGTCTGCATGCATAGTGCACAGAATTTCATAGCTGTACTTGTGTTACTGTCTACGCCATTCCATAAATACAAGACTAGTAACTGTAATAATTAAAGTGCTGCAAACAGAGTGCATGGTGAATTTATAAGTGCTTAGGTATTGGCAGAGTGATAGGATACGTAGATAGTGCTGGATGAATGATTGGAGAAGTACATGGGAGAGACACGAGGATTCCTAGACTGCATGGATACTAACTGGGTATTTACAAGAGTGTATCAATAATATTTAGAGGTCTGCATGCATAGTGCACAGAATATCGTACCTGTACGAGTCTTACTGGCTAGGGCATTCTATAAGTACATGAATAGTAACTGGAATAATTACAGTGCTGTAAACAGAGTGCATGGTGAATTAATAAGTACTTAAGTATTAGTGCAGTGAATGAATAAGTGTATGGTGATCGATGGGTGATTGGAGGAGTGTCTCATTACTAACATGGCAATACCTGCTCTGCAAATACACTCCTTATAGGATTAAAGTACTGCATAAATCTCTACTGCTACTTTACCTTTCTGCAACTACTTTTAATGTTACACCTAGCCAAATACAAAGCAGGAACCATTCACATTTATCTGCTATAAGTCTCACCATATCACTGAAAAACATAAACTTACAGTACAAACTTCAAATTTAAACCAGATACCAAAAATGATGTCGCATATCTCAACTGTACCTCTTTAGAGACTTATAAAAACTGGTCTCATCACTAATACCTTAACTCTACATATACATTTCCAATTTGAAATCAACACCTACAATTATGCAGTATACTACTAAGGTACATATCCCATATCCACACATGAAAACAATCTGTCATAATTTGCAATCCCTATTCCAAAAACACACATAATACTATAAAAAATGTATATTAAACAACATTTAAATACATTACAAAAAACTGCAATAAATATTTATTCATTGCAAAAAATATTTCAAACTTCAAATGTTATGATTTATATTTTATCTTTAAAAACAAAGGCACCACTTATTACACCTCACAAATTGATAACTCACCTTTAAAATTGATTTGTAGATTATGAAGTATCAGAATCACACACCAGATTTTCTTATGCACACAATGAATATATTGCACTGCTCTTAGCACAAACAAAAAATTCCAAAGTTTCCCTCTCTTTCTCCACACATATACATGTAAATAAAAGATCACATTGCTTCCCAGGTTAATTCAAATTCTAAAACACATTTCTATTGGTTACTCATATCAACCCTTGCCAACTGACCTCTAACTGAATCGAAAGTGCTTCTGGAATGTTCCAGAGTCGCACCTGGACCGTGCACCGTAGGCAATGGCACCGCGGATCCACACGAGAGCACTGACTTGGCAAATCTCACTGCAATAACATAATATTTTAATATTTATAACAAATACACATTTTAATGCCACAGATAACTTCCAACCCTTCCCCCATTCTGCTTACTGCCTGTTTCCATAGTAACAGTTCATGGAACACTCTACTGAACTCACAGGTCACACGTTCAGCACCCAATGTTGCAAATAAAAACAGCAAGTGTGCTTGACTTTCCAAAATATCAGCTTATCCTATCTAATGTACCTTTCAAATATTTTTTACTAACCGATAAGAAACATGCTTTTTAAACACAGAAACATGCACCCTATTTTTTACTCTATTGTGTTCTTAAACAGCCAATCATTTCTCTTCTTTTTTTAAAACTGCATATCCACCATTTTAGATACCTCTTATTCTATCAACTGCCTACTTCAGCTATAGACTTCTTTTCAGTGCATCCAGACTTCACTTCAAGATGCTTAGAGGGTGGATTGTGGGACACAGCTATGTTTTCTGGTGCAAAAGGTATGCTAAACACAGAGGAATTAACAAAGATCTAGCTTTACAAAATGTGGACATTAAATGGATTGTACAAAGAGTATTAAAGTGGCACCAATTGATGCCTTTAGTTAAAACCTTTTTACATCTCCAACCCCATGACCTCATGATTGTGCACTGTGGTGGCAATGACCTAGGCACATTGACTTGGGTAGGTCTGGAAATGATAATGAAGGACACTTTTGCAGAATTGATTTGGCTTTTCCCCAAAACTGCCTTTGTATAATATGCCATAGTCAAAAATGGAACTGGTCCAATCAAGTTTGTCCTCTGATTGAGAAAGCTAGAAAAAATGTCAATAAAGCTGTTTCTGCTTTCCTCAGAGACCATAGAATGGGCTCCATATACCTCAACAATCTGTGTTTCAATATGGATGGCATATACAGGAGTGATGGTGTACATTTCACAGATAAGGGAAACAGAGTCCTTCTCAACAACCTATGGCTCCGCATCGGCACTTATATGTAGCTACAAAAAATATGCCAATAAACACAAGAGCTACTTTTAGAGCCACCTAATAACATACATATAATTTAATTTTTTGTAAAAAATATATATATTATTTTTCTTGCCTGGAGTCGTGCGCCTAGCATGAATTAAAGCCGCACACCCATCGCGTTCACAGAGGGGGCCATGCTGGAGACGTGCACCCATCTCGTTCACACAGGGGTCCGTGCTGAAAGCCATGCACCCATCGCATTCACACTAGGAGGCCGTGCTGAGTGCCACGCACCCATCGCGTTCACATGGGGGGGCTGCGCTGAGAGCCACGCACCCATCGCATTCTCACAGGGGGCCACGCTGAGAGCCGCGCAGCCAGCGCGTTCACACAGGGGGCGTGCTTAGAGCGGCACACCCTTCCTGTTCACACAGGGGACCGCGCTGTGAGCCGCACACCCTTCGTGTTCACACAGGAGGCCACTCTGAGACCCACGCTAGGGTCGCGGCTCAGATTTTTCTTTTTTTTTAAAAATCGTTCACTTTCACTAATAAACATTAACATTCGCCTCGGGGACCCCATCCCCCAAAGCATGTCCACTTATTTTTAGGTCCCGCCTAGGCAGCGCTTGCACTGTCTCGTTGAGACATGCAGTATATACTTTAGTGAGTGGAAGACCGCCTCTTTTTAAATAGTTGTTTTCATTTGTTGTTCAGTGTGCCTTTCAAACCTTCTGTAGTTGGTATTGGTTAATAGTGTTTTAAGTCCCTCCTTTTGGGCTCTTAGCCACGCCTATGGCTATTGGCCCCTTTACTTGTATTAGGGGCGTTGTTTTGGTTGTTGGACTTTTTTATTTGAAGCACGTGATGTTGGAGTGCCTCCCAGGCACAGACACATTTTCTTCATGTCTCGCCCCCCGCCCTCCTGTTCGCGCTTTCTACAACTGCTGCTTATGGAAAGCGCCGCCCCCTCCCCCGCTCTCCCGTTCGTGCCTTCTACAAATGCACCGCCCCCTCCCCCGTTCGTGCCTTCTACAAATGCGCCTCCCCCTCCGCCGCTCTCCCGTTTGTGCCTTCTACAAATGCGCGGCCCTTCCCCCGCTCTCCTGTTCGTGCCTTCTACAAATGCGCCATCCCCTCCCCCGCTCTTCCGTCCGTGCCTTCTACAAATGCGCCGCCCCCTCATACGCTCTACTGTTCATGCCTTCTACAAAAGCGTCGCCCCATGCTACCATTGTAGTGAAACTTGCTGAAAAATCATGACAGGGTAGTTGGAATTTCTTTCTACTGCATCGTTTACCGATATTATCGAGGTGCAATAGCAGATAAACAATACTTCATGCCCCAATTAGGATGTCCTGGGGTATATCCAGTCTGAGATCTCACATGGTTTCCTTCAAAATACCATTCTAAGATGGCCGCTCTATTCGCTCAGTGCTGGGTTCCCTCAGTTCGTTTTCCGCGGCGGCGCACGCATAACACAACAAATGAGGCATGCATTTGGGGGCCAGAGCGCTCCGATGTTGCAGCGGGCCCGGGATGGCCTGAACAGATGCCGCCAAGCTGCAAGGCTGCAAGGAGAGTCTGGGAGGAAGCCGCAAAAGGACTGAGAGCTGGGGCTTCAAGCGCGGGAGAGGGGGCTCGGAGCGAGGCGCACACTACATTTACTGACAAGGAAACGTGCCACCGCTGCCTAGAGATAACGGGTGCTCTAACGCCGGCCTACCATGGTGGACAGCAGCCTCCATACCACCAGTTGAGTGCAAAGCGGGGTGAGTGCTCCCTGCTGTTGACAATAGGGGTTGTGTTTGCGCGTTACACGGGAGCAGCTGGATGTCTCCATTGCTGGGGTCCGGAGGATGTGCAGGGAAGGAGATTGGTTCTGAATGTGTTATGGGTCAGGACTTATGTGTACTTGCTAGACTGTGGATTTTTGGCAGGGCGCAGTCCCTCTGTAGATATGCGCTGCCTGTATATGAATGGATAGTTTAAAGTGATTGTTCTTGGTCTACTGTTGAATGGGCCACGTCTTCTTGGGTCTGACTGCAGGGGTGGCGCTGCCCACACTCCTGGCACAGCTGTCCGCCCAGGGGAGCTGAAAGGCAGAGGGGTCAGTGGCAGCAGATGTTTGGTGCACTGTTGCCGTGTCCTGTGACATCAGGGGGAGGTGGCGATGTACGCTTTGTGGGGAGCCCTCCAGAAGCAGTTCGTTAGAGGAGCATTTGCTACGTAGGTGGAGTGCCATGGCAAGGCAATAGAGAATTTGCATGGAGCAGTGATTCAAGGGTGCAGGTCGGTGTACCCTTCCTGTCATATGCATAAGGTATGATAATAGAAGGTGGTGCAACCTTTTCGGAGGTGAACTTGCATGTTAAGGCTGATAGCCAGTGTTGCAAAAATACTGAGCTTCAATCATTGGAGTTGGCTTTGCCTGTCTCAGTTTTAGGAGTGCCCTGCAAGCTGAACCTCCTAGACAGCTGCTCTTGACCCCAAATGTCGCACAACCTTACTTCGAGTGACGGACCAGTATCCCGGCGTGGGTTCCCAGTGGTGCACGGGGGCAGGTGATTCGGAGGGTGGCCGCTCCTAATTGCTTGTCTGTGGGTGTACGTAGCAAGAGCGGTGCCAGGCTGGGCACGGGTATGTGTGAGGAGGAGGAGGTAACATGGCTGCCCGATCTGATTGTTTTTGTTTCGATGACCGGGGCCGCCCTGCGAAGCGGATTACATGTAAATGATCTGTCTTTGCTGCCGGGGTCTCCCTAGGGTCCGGGCTGTGATCGCTCATCGATGGCAACATTGTTTGGCTCCAAAGTCACCAGTGTTCACTCTGCACAGTCCCAACTCCTAATCTCCAATTCTATCTCCCCAATTCACAATCTTAGCGATGCATTGAGTCAAGCCAGACCATACCTGGCATGTCACACAGTTTGGTGCTTACTTTCCCTCCATGTTAAAAAACAGTAGATGTTTCAGCCCCAGGCCAATGTGCTGCATAGCTAAATACATATAAGGTCCCAAAGGCGAAACCGATGCATTGCAAATGCTTGTTTATCATTGGGGACTTTGGGGGAGCCCCAATGCCCCCGGCTCCTTGTCGGCTCCCTGCCTCCTGCAGGAGCCGGCATAGCTTTTCTACATGGGGAGCTGCTGACATGCAGCTCCCCATGTGGAAAAGCAATCTGCTTTGCATTATGGAAGTGAGAGCAAAACAGATCCCATCGTGCCATAGCAAACAGCAGTGTCCCAAGGGTGGCACCCCGGGACACAGCAGGAGGGGTGGCAGTTCCCAGGGCCATTACGGGCTCCAGGAGCGGGGCCATGCAGCCCCCCAACCTTTAATTAGAAAGCCCCGGGGACCCCCACATTTTCATTCCACATAGCGGTCCCTGGGGCATGTGGGGGCTCCATCCCCCCACACAAGTTTCAGCAGTGCCCCGGGACCTGGCCCAGCCGGAGGCCTTATTTAAATGAAGCACGGGAAATCGTACGATGTGTTTTGTTCTACCTTGCCACCTTTTCTTTTTTTTCGCCTTTATTATTCTGTTTTCTTCTGACTCGCTTCTACTGAGTCACAAGATGGCTGCCAACACTTCCTGGTTAGGAGTGTTGACAGCCAATTAGAATGAAACTCGTGGTCGGTATGGTGCGTGTAGCCAACGCACCTCTAGATATCGATATTTTTATTTTTTGAATTTCCCAGGAACTACTGAACGGATTTACACCATTTTTTAAAACTTTCTGAGCCAGCAGTTCCTTTTTGCAAAATTTGGGGTAATTTCCTCAAGTAGTTACGGCTGTAGCCTTGCCCAAAGTTTCCAATGGGAAATTGATTTTTTGACTCTTATTTTATGTATTTCTCAAAAACTACTGAACGGATTTACACCATTTAAACAAACGGGCGCATTCTGAACCAAGCTCTACTTTTTTGCCAAATTTGGGGTAATTTCATTCAGCAGTTCGGGCTGTAGCCCGTCTCAAAAATTCCCATGGAAATTAACATGGGGAAAACGCGTTTTGGGACCCCCCTTTTTTCTCAGCCTCTGCTTGACATATCACCCCCAAACTTTCAGGATAGGTGCTAACCTGGATAGACTTTTTTGGGGAGAATTTCGCGAAGATTTGTCAAACAATGCCAAAGTTATTAGCAAATCAAAAAATGATTTTCCTATGGAAACTAGGTTCTAACTATAACGAAGTCTGAGGTAATGAGACCCCGGGGTGGGCTAGGTCCCGGGGGCATTTCTTAACAAATATTAGTGGGCATTTGCTGGGGATGCGGGGGCCCGCTGGGGTTCCTGCAGACCCGGGGCTTCAGTCATGTTGGGAGGGGGGCTGCGTGGACCCCCTTCTGGAGTCCTCTATGTGCCTATAACTTTAGCGTCGTTTGACGAATCTTTACTAAATTTTCCAAAAACTGTCTCTTTTTGATCAGCTCCCATCTTGAAAGTTTAGGGGTGTATCGAGGATGTACAAGGTATGATGTTGATTGAAAGCAAGTTTATTGCGAGATATTTGCACCCACAACCGGAGCCATCCAGCTGCGAAGACATATTACAGGGTGATTGGTCAAGGGGGGGCGGAGAAAAATGGGGAGTCCGTAAAAATGTTTTTTCAATGCATTTTCCAAAGGAAACTTTAGACAAGGCTGCAGGTCAAAATGCTGAACAGAAGTATGCCAAATTTGGCAGGGAGAAAGGTCTTGGTCCAGAAAGTGCGCTTATGTTGAAATGATGTAAATCCGTTCAGTAGTTTTTGAGATATTAAAGGAAAAAAAGATATCTACATATCTGGACGGTGCCTAACTCCCGATCATGAGCATGCCTCTGATTGGCTGCTAACACTTCAAACCAGGAAATGTTAGCAGCCATCTTGTGCCTCACATTGAGTGAAAATATAAAGAAAGGTCCCCGGGGCAATTTAATATACTGGAGCTCTGTCTGTGTGAGAGACCTCTTTCACGCTGCGTCTCCTTACATCAGCAGATAACGCACCCTTTTCCCCCATCAACAGCATACCTCCAACAACATTCTTGGGCACGCAAGTCTCCCTCTGTGAACCACTTGTTGGCTCATAGCCCTTCGGGTGCGAGTTCTCGGGCCCGCAGTGTATCTGTGAAGCCAAGACTGGAAATATACTGCAGGTCTCTCTCTGCGAGATACGCTCTTCTATCTCCCTCTCCCCACATCACTGTTCCACAGCTATCCCTTTGGAAGCCGGATGGCCTGCACCTTTCCCTCTGCGAGCTGGCCCACAGACCTCCCTCTGGGAACTGATGGGCCGCAGTTCTCCCTCTATGAGCCTGCCAGTCGGCTCGCAGTTCTTCATCTACGAGCCAGCCTGCCGGCTCGTAAGTCTCTGAGAACAGATGCAATGGAGACAACGATCATGCAGGTCGGACACCCAACACTTCTCCGACATCCCCTAGCAGGAGCTCCTTGTCCGCCATCCCCCATCACCCCCACCCCCCAAAAACAAATGTGACAGTCACGTTAGGGAATCTGGAACATAAAAAATTGGGTAATGTTGTAAAGGTATTAATAAGAAGATGCCTTGAGACTGGAGAAATAAGAATCTTAGTCATGTATGGGTTTACATATAAAAGATTTTATTAAAACAAAACAAAAACAAATAAAACTATGTACACTCATGTCGTGTCATTGCTGGACCATTTGTGAATCACATACTGTAAGACAAAAAAAAGATAAGATGGTGAGTCATGCATTCAGCAAAGGAGAAAGAGAAAGAGAGAAAGAGTGCAGGAGAGAGAAACAAAGAAAGAGTGAGAGAGCGAGGAAGACAAAGAAAGAGAGAAAGAGTGAGGAGAGAAAGAGAGAAACAGTGTGAGAGAGAGGAAGAGAGAGAGAAAGAGAAAAGTGTGAGAGAGAGAGAGGAAGAGAGACAGAAAGAGTGAGAGAGAAGAGAGAAAGAGTGAGTGAGAGGAAGTCAGAGAAAGAGTGAGAGAGAGAGGAAGACAGGGAGAAAGAGAAAGAGTGAGAGATAGAAAGAGTAAGATACAAGGAAAAGAGAGAGAGAGAAACTGTGTGAGAGAGAGGAAGAGAGAGAGAAAGAGTGAGTGAGAAGAAGAGAGAGAAAGAAATAATGAGAAAGAGGAAGAGACAGAGAAAGTGTGAGAGAGAGAAAGGAAGAGATGGAGAGGGAGTGTTGACAGTGGAGAAAATCTTAGCAACTCGCCTTTGTGCCATCGGTGTGTCTCTAACCACATGCCGGGACATAGCGCACCTTCAAGTTTAGTCATCTGAACGATAGTATAGAATTTTTAATTGCAGAGTACATACAACTGCACACGCCTAATTCTCTGTTTCGCCAATGTGCACACAGGCTCCTGGAGCCCATCCACTCCCACTGCTCTGAGGTGTCTGTGCGCTATTCTGCACCCAAGCTGCTGCACACTATCCACTCCCACCACCCAAAGGTGACTGCCAACTGCTGCGGAAAAAAGCCTCTCTGCTTACCTTCTGCCACCGGTGTGTGTGTAAGAGGGTCCACCATTTGCCGAAGCAACATTCTCAGGCATTGTCAGGATGGCCACGCATCATCGCAAGTTCTACACATGTTCAGCTGTGGTGGTGCTTGGGGAGGACGTCGATTCGTGAATCACAGCCTGTTAGAAAAAAGCAATATAAGATTGTGTGTCATGCGTCCATCAAAAGAGAGAGAGAGAGAGAGAAAGAAAGAGTGAGAGGAAGACAGAGAGAAAAAGAAAGAAAGAGTGAGAGGAAGACAGAGAGAAAGAGAGAAACAGTGGGAGTGAGGAGAAGAGAGAGAGAAAAAGAAATAAAGAGTGAGAGGAAGATAGAGGGAAAGTGTGAGAGCGACAAAGAGAGAGAGAAACAGTGAGAGAGAGGAAGAGAGAGAGAGAAAGTGTGAGAGAGAGGAAGAGAGAGAGAGAAATAGTGAGAGAAAGGAAGAGAGAGAGAAAGAGTGAGAGTGAGGAAGAGAGAGAGAAAGAGTGAGAGAGAGAAAGACAGAGAAAGAGTGAAAGAGAGAATGAGTGAGATACAAGGAAGAGATAAAGAGAGAAACAGTGTAATAGAGGAAGAGAGAGAGAAACATTGTGAGAGAGAGGAAGAGAGAGAGAGAAAGAGTGAGAGAGAGGAAGAGAGAGAAAGAAAGAATTAGAGAGATGAAAAGACAGAGAAAGAGAGAAAGAGTGTGAGAGAGAAAAAGGAAGAGATAGAGAGAGAAACAGTGTGAGTGACAGAAAGGAAGAGATGGAGAGGGAGAGGGAGTGTTGACACTGTGGAGAAAATACTCATAGCTCACCTTTCTGCCACTGGTGTGTCTCCAACCACTTGCCCGGATATAGGGCAGCCCGCAGTCATCTGAAACATAGTATGGAATCAGTAATCGATGAGTATATACAACTGTGCACGCCGAAATCCTGCCTTTGTGTATCCAGGCTAGTGTACACATCCACTCCCACTGCCCAGAGGTGTCTACCTGCTGCTATACACCCAGGCTGCTGCATCCCATCCACTCCCACTGTCCATAGGTGTTTGCCTGCCACTGCGCACACAGGCTGCTACACCCCATCCACTCTCACTGCCCAGAGGTTTATGACAGCTGCTGTGCACCCAGGCTGCTACACCCCATCCACTCCCAATGCCCGAAGGTGACTGCCTGCCGCTGCACGAACAAGCCTCTCTGCTCACCTTCCGCCACCAGCATGCATCGGAGAGGGTCCACCACGTGCCGAAGCAACGTCCTCACCCATTGTGTACATGCGGCAAAGCCGAGCTCACTATTCAGGTTGAGTGTTTAATGCAGGATGGCTACGGATCATCGCAGGCCTGCCAGACAAAAGCACATTAAGATTGTGCGTCATGCATCCATCAAAGAAGAGAGAAAGAGAGATAGAGAGGGAAAGAAAGAGTGAGAGGAAGACAGAGAGAAAAAGAAAGAAAGAGTGAGAGGAAGACAGAGAGAAAGAGAGAAACAGTGGGAGTGAGGAGAAGAGAGAGAGAAAAAGAAATAAAGAGTGAGAGGAAGATAGAGGGAAAGTGTGAGAGCGACAAAGAGAGAGAGAAACAGTGAGAGAGAGGAAGAGAGAGAGAGAAAGTGTGAGAGAGAGGAAGAGAGAGAGAGAAATAGTGAGAGAAAGGAAGAGAGAGAGAAAGAGTGAGAGTGAGGAAGAGAGAGAGAAAGAGTGAGAGAGAGAAAGACAGAGAAAGAGTGAAAGAGAGAATGAGTGAGATACAAGGAAGAGATAAAGAGAGAAACAGTGTAATAGAGGAAGAGAGAGAGAAACATTGTGAGAGAGAGGAAGAGAGAGAGAGAAAGAGTGAGAGAGAGGAAGAGAGAGAAAGAAAGAATTAGAGAGATGAAAAGACAGAGAAAGAGAGAAAGAGTGTGAGAGAGAAAAAGGAAGAGATAGAGAGAGAAACAGTGTGAGTGACAGAAAGGAAGAGATGGAGAGGGAGAGGGAGTGTTGACACTGTGGAGAAAATACTCATAGCTCACCTTTCTGCCACTGGTGTGTCTCCAACCACTTGCCCGGATATAGGGCAGCCCTCAGTCATCTGAAACATAGTATGGAATCAGTAATCGATGAGTATATACAACTGTGCACGCCGAAATCCTGCCTTTGTGTATCCAGGCTAGTGTACACATCCACTCCCACTGCCCAGAGGTGTCTACCTGCTGCTATACACCCAGGCTGCTGCATCCCATCCACTCCCACTGTCCATAGGTGTTTGCCTGCCACTGCGCACACAGGCTGCTACACCCCATCCACTCTCACTGCCCAGAGGTTTATGACAGCTGCTGTGCACCCAGGCTGCTACACCCCATCCACTCCCAATGCCCGAAGGTGACTGCCTGCCGCTGCACGAACAAGCCTCTCTGCTCACCTTCCGCCACCAGCATGCATCGGAGAGGGTCCACCACGTGCCGAAGCAACGTCCTCACCCATTGTGTACATGCGGCAAAGCCGAGCTCACTATTCAGGTTGAGTGTTTAATGCAGGATGGCTACGGATCATCGCAGGCCTGCCAGACAAAAGCACATTAAGATTGTGCGTCATGCATCCATCAAAGAAGAGAGAAAGAGAGATAGAGAGGGAAAGAAAGAGTGAGAGGAAGACAGAGAGAAAAAGAAAGACAGAGTGAGAGGAATACAGAGAGAAAGAGAGAAACAGTGGGAGTGAGGAGAAGAGAGAGAGAAAAAGAAATAAAGAGTGAGAGGAAGACAGAGAGAAAGCGTGAGAGAGACAAAGAGAGAGAGAAACAGTGAGAGAGGAAGAGAGAGAGAAAAGAAAGAAAGAGTGAGAGGAAGACAGAGAGAAAGAGTGAGAGAGACAAAGAGAGAGAGAAAGAGTGTGAGAAAGAGGAAGAGAGAGAGACAGAGAGAAACAGTGTGAGAGGAAGAGAAAGAGAAATAGTGTGAAGGAGAAAAAGGAAGAGATGAAGAGGGACAGTGAGTGCCCTTACTGTGGACAAAACCCTGACAGCTCACCTTTACACCACTGCTGTGTCCCCAACCATGTGCCGGGACCCAGTGGAGCCCTCTAACTCCCACATATGAAACACAGTACAGAATTAGTAGTGGCAGAGTATATACCCCTACATCTCTGTGGCGCCTTAGTGCATCCAGGCTGCTGCTCCCCATCCACTCCCATCGCCCAGGTTTATTTGCCCACCGCTGCACACCCAGGCCTCACTGCTCACCTTTTTGCAGACAGGGCACCCTCCACATCATGCAGCCGCACTCCGCAAGCCTACAAGTCTTACATTTGATGCTGCGTCTTGATTTTTCCATGGCAGAGGACATACTAGTGCACCTATCATCATCACAGGTTGCACACCCACACAGTCCTTGGGGTGCCACTAACTCAGTGACCAGTGAGGCCACGCATGTAGCGGTAGGCCCCCCTGTTCGATGGCTCAGGCCTACATGAGGTGTCTGGACCATCAGGACGGCCATCACAGTGCATGCGGTGGGAGCAACTCTAAAATGGCGTAGAGCACATGCGTCCGGTCTTTTTTATTGGTAGGGTCATGTGTCCTGTGACGCCTGTGCTGCATGGGTGTGGTGTGGGTGTATACCAGCCGTGAGGGAGTGGCTGTGGCATACTGACAACTAGACCTGTGACCAGCAGTTCACTACAATGAAAATCTGGGCCATGTAGCGTTGTTGTCCTTCCCTGTAAGCGTAAGCAGAGTGCCAGTCCTGCGTCAGGCTGTGAAGAATGACTCCGGAACTATGGGCGTGGCTCCATCGTGAGCTGTATGAGGAATCAACTGATGAAGCACTGTTGCCATATTGGGCTAGATCATGCACAATTGGGCTATATTTTTCCCGGTTGTTTAGTAAAATTTTGGAAAGTGCTAGTTGCCAGATTATAAATATATATACAGCGCTCCAGCAAAGTAGTATGTTAAAGCACTTTATTTACTTGGCAGCCTGCTGCAACATCAATTCCAATGCATTCACTGCCTGCTTGACGATGTCCCTGCCCCTCCTTCCTTAAAGTAGCAATATTGGGCTACTTTGGGCTACTTTTTAGTTAGCTTTGGGCTAGAGAATGCTTAAAAAATCTTGCAATACTGGCATGCTTGTGTTCTTGTAGTAGTGCTGCCGTCACATGGGTCGCAAGCGTCAGTGTGTCACTCTGTGAGTCAAGTCCCACAACATGGCCAACATGGAAGGTATGGGGAAACACTCACCCTATATTCATCCATAGTTCCACACAAGAAAGAAGGTGGACATGACATATCTGTGTGGATGTGAATGTTTATTGCACATTCAGTGGAGTATTGCAGCTGTAGCAATACACTTCCATGCAAAGCCCAAATTTCAGTTTTTGGAACATGGAAGGCAGCCAATTAGAGACAAGCTCATTGTCAGAGTTAGGCTGCGCCAACATATGTACTTTTACAATCACTCTGCCAATCCCCACGCACTTATAAATTCACTACACACTCCCCTTGCAGTACTCTAATCATCCAGTCTCTACGTACATTCTTGTACAATGACCGAGACAAAGTTACATAATCAAAGTTTTCTCCCACTGTCAAAGGTAAGTTGGTTGCATACGCTGTCCAGAGCACAATGTAATATGGTAGGGCCCAGGGACAGCATGTTGCATACATAATGAACACACGGACACAGATAGATAGTGGAACTGGGTACGGGCACCTGCGCTCGACTCCTTTTTATTACCAGGGTCACATGTCCAGTGACGTCTGTGCTGGATGCGTGTGGGGTGAGTGTTACCCAGCTCTCCAGGAATGGTTGGTGCTGGTAACATGTGCAACAGTAATCATCGGATCATACATGGAGATTCAATCATAAAGGGTCCATGACTTCTGCTGCACTACGTTAGGGGCACCAGATGTGAAATAATACACAAAAGAATATATTGTAAAGGGTTCATGACTTGTGGTACACTGAGATAGGGGCAGCAGATCTGAAATCATACGCAAAAGATTCTATCATAAAGGGTCCATGAGTTGTAGTGCACTGAGGTAGGGGCATCAGAAGCATTCCACGTGTGCACAGCTAGCGATGATGCGTGGTCCGGGTGGGCCGCACTGGTAGCAATGTCTGTTGCCAACTGGACTGCGTCATCTGTAATCGCAACTCAATTTGAATTGTGAGCCCTGCAGTCCGCAATATAGATGGGAGGCAGTAGTCAGCACAGACATCGAGGAATGCTTTTTGTCACTTCCTCCTTACAAAATCCGAGGACATAGAGTACAATTCTGTCTGCAATTAATAAATCATGTTTCTTTATAAATTGTGAGCTCTGCTGACTGCAGTGTAGGTCGGAGGAAGCAGTCAGCAAAGGCCCACAGCCACGTGGCATTGACTTTAGCTGCACAGATTGGGAGCATTTGGTTTTCTTAACCGATTATAGTCTCTTACACAATTTGCATCGGTACTAATCTTGAATTGTGAGCCCTGCTGACCGCAGTGTAGACCTGAGGCAGTGGACAGGAAGGACCCACAGCCATGTGGCGTTGACTTGAGCTGTATAGAGTTAGTGGTAGAGGTGCCGCTCAGCATGTGCGCAACCAGCGATGATGCGTGGTGTGGGCGGGACGCACTGGGAGCAATTTCTCTTGCCTACTGGACTGCGTCATCTGCAATCCCGATTCTATCTGAATTTTGAGGCCTGCTGTCTGCAGTGTAGATCAAAGGCAGTAGTCAGCACAGACATCGAGGAATGCTTTTTGGGACTTCCTCTTGAGAAAATCCAACGACATAGAGTACAGTTCACTCTGCAATAAATAAATCAAAACTGAATTCGAACTGTGAGCTCTGCTGTCCGCAGTGTAGACTGCCATTCAGTGCTCCTTTGGACTTGCAAGATCAATTTGGTCATTGTACTAAAGCTAAAATTAATATCAAAAAAGTTCTTGAAGCAAGGATACTAAAAGGATAGTATTTAGGCTTTGAAGACATTGTAGTTAGTTGGACTCTCTAATTAATGAATCAAGACTCAATTTTAATTGTGAGCCCTGCTGACTGCAGTGTAAGCCGGAGGCAGCTGTCAGCAAATGCCCGCAGCCACGTGGCATTGATATTAGCTGCACACTTAGTGGCACCTGAAGCAATCAGCATGTGCGGAGCCTGCGATGATGCGTGGTCCGGGAGGGCCGCACTGGTAGCAATGTCTTTTGTCTAATGAATTCTGCCTTAATAAGGCTACAGGGCGATGATTTGTGGTGCAGTGAGTTTGTGGCACCTGAAGCACTCAGCGTGTGCACACCTTGTGTTGATGCGTGGTCCGGGTGGGCCGCACTGTTAGCAATGTCTTTTGTCTAATGATTTCTGCCTTAATAATGCCATGCTGCGTTGACTTGTGGTGCATTGAGTTAGTGGTACCTCTGGCGCTCAGCGTGTACACAGCGTGCGATGATGCGTGGTCCGTATGGGCCACACTGGGAGCAATGTGTCTTGCCTACTGGACTACGTCACCTGCAATCGCGACTCCATCTGACTTGTGAGCCCTGCTGTCCGCAGTGTAGATTGAAGGCAGTAGTGTGTACATACGTAACTCTGCGGTGCTGTACCGCTGTTTTCGCACGGGGCCTGTGTCAAGGAGGTCCGCGGTCATGGCGGCAGCCACGTGGCAGGGTGAGAGGCTCCGCTCTGGCAGACAAATTGGCTTTCACACAAGTGAATCACACCCAGAGCCCCAGCCTATTTATTCACACTACTACGCTGGACCAGCCCACTGCGCTTCCAATTACATGGGACAAAGACACAGGTACATGACTGAGATCTTCCACAACACTACAAGCACCAGCAGTATATGTACACATGGAGAGGTTTGTACTCTGCATAGTGAGGTCTGTCCAGCACATCACCTCTACACTTGGTATTGTGTGAATTATTATTGGTGGGTGACTTGTGTCCTTCACACATGTTTGGTTGCCACATCTCGCAACATTCAGCTATTGTGTGGCTGAGGGGCCATGCCGTTTTTGGAAGGTTCGCTGTCCTGTTGTGTGCCGCCTCGGTGGTAGTCGGGGGGTATGGTTCGGGGGGAGGTCCTGAGGGTAGTGGCAGTGGATTTTTTGGCCATCTTGGGTGTGGGAGATGCATGATCAGTAGCTCTATGACATGAGTTGGTCTTCAGATGTGAATCTGGGCTGGGCTCCCTTTCACACTGTAGGTAGTCATCCTTCTTTACACCCGTAAAAGGCAGATGTTACAATCCCACTGCTAACACAGCTAATCGCCTGTTTTATTATTATTATTCTTAGCGTTAGTTGTTGCTCTCATTTGTGGCGATTTTTTTTGCGGAAGCTATTGCTGGAAAATTGACGATATCGGCTGTTTTCACCAGGTTGAGAATGGAATGATAATTTAAAATCACTGAAAAAACATAGGTTTAATGAACATTATAATTAGAAATCAGTATTTAAATAAACCTTTGAAATTTGCTAAAAAAAATAGGTTTCAGGGACGTTACAGTTACAAATTAGCATTTAAAAAACCTTTGAAATTCACAGAAAAAACATTAGGTTTCAGGGACGTTATAGTTAGTTGCACATTTCACTCGTAAAAAACCTTTGAAATTGAGCCATTATAGTTATTTGAGCAAACTATAACTCGTGCCCCTGCAATGCACTGCTGATGACGTCACATATTACATCATGACATGGTCAGTGACATCACTGATGACATCTCAAATTACATCACTGATGAGTTCATCCACATGAAAATCTGATGCACCTCCTCATACCTTAATAAAACCTTTGATACACCCACTCTAAAATACAGACTATCATTTTTGAAACAATAGAGACACCAATACCAGTTACTATGTATGCACGTACTGATTCCTAGGTCTACACACATATCTACTCATTCACCCATACAGTCACTCATACATGCAGTGACTCATCAATACAACACTATTATAGGCATTCATACACCTATACAAACACTCACACACAGCCACTCATCAAGAGGTTTTTTTTATGCAATGAATATTATAAAGAGACAGTCTTTTTGCACTTACAATAGGTACAGCATATACGTTGCATGAAACTACCATACATGTTCGTACTATTCGACAGGAAATGAAGAACAGATGGAATCTGGCGACAACGTGAATATCCGATCATTGCAGCTATGACAGATAAATATGCAGCATAGAGTTTTTACATTTCCAGGTAACGTGAATAACAGCTTCAACCAAGTCCCCTCTCTCCCTAACCCTTCCAACCCACACTTCTGGTCGGCCGGTGTCCACAGTGTCCATTGTAACCTAAAGGGGGATTCTGGTAGTGCAATTCTGGAGGTTCCGCAGTGACAGCGGATTATACAGTATGGGTCCGAGTATTGGAACCTAATGTGAAGGAGTCGGATCGTGACTCTGTGTGTTATGGGGTTGGGGTGCCCCGTGGGGGTAGTAAGTCAAGTGATTCAAATTCATGTAGCATGATCTCCCATTCCATCGAAATAGGTTGCTTTCGGAGCCCCCTCTCTTCTTCCCTCCGAAGGGCTGCACCTTTGGCCTTTCCCCATTGAATCATGTCATCTTGTCAGCTTGATATCGCTGGACATCTGGGGGATTTCCACCTCTTGGTGAGGGCTCTTATTGTCAATATGAGGGCCAAGTCTAGGAATCTCAGTCGTACCTTCTGGACTTTTGAGCGTCTACAAAGACCCATGAGGCAGTTCAGGGCGTCGTCCGACACAGGGATTTGTGTGACTTCACTCAGGGATTGACGAACTCCCTCCCAGTAGTCCTGAAGGCGGGGGCAGGACCACAGCATATGAAGGAAGTCCGCCTCGTCCCCTTTACAGCGGGGGCAGCAATGTGAATCGTTTGGGAACATGCGATGGATCCTCTTGGAGGTGAGATACGATCTATGAAGGATCATAGTCTGAATTAACTTTAGTTTTGCATTATGGAAACTCTTTTTAGGTGTTCTAGCATGCACTGCCATGCCTTATCAGTGATTTCCGTATTAGAATCCTCGGACCATTGCGTTCTGAGGGAAGTAAGTGTGATTGTGGCATGTGCCCGAATACCTGTGTACAACCAATGGACCGGGTGTCCCCCATTACCCATGTAGTATAAGAGATGTACCGGGTTGTGCTGTGGGGGTTCGCTGTGCTGTGGGGCCCATGTGTTCTTTATGTAATGGGAGACAGTAGCGTGTAGTAAAAATAATCGTGATGGTGCGCCCGTAGCCTGAAGAAAGGAGTCGTGGTCAAGCAGGCTACCGTCACCAAAGAACGGCCCTACGTCCTCCACTCCCGCCTCCATCCAATCATGCATCCTGGTCTTCGTGAGCCTACCTTGTGGTATGGGGATACCCAAGAGGTGGATGTTCATCGAGTAGGGGGCCGTCAGGGAGGTATATGATAATGCCTTCCTCCAGCATTGCAGGGCAGTCTTCAATAGGGGGGCTGTCTATGGGGATTTTGGCCTTAGGTAAGAGCAAGGAGTGTAGCGCGCCCTGGTCCAAATCTCCAGGTGTGTACCGGATTTCCTGTAAATTTCTCCCCGCGGTCCAGTAAGATAGCCATTGGAGCTGACTAGCGTATAATTAGGCTCTGAAGTCAGGAGCTCCCAGGCCGCCACTTCTGGTCTCTAGTTGGATTTTCCATTGGCTTACTCGTCTACGGCCCGTTCCCCAGAGAAGGTCTACCAATATGGTGTACAATGTATTGAAAATAGACTATGGGATTCTGACAGGTAAATTCACAAAATAATATAATAGGCGAGGGAGCATCACCATCTTTGAGATGGCAAATTACGCCCCATCACTGACAATGGCAGGGAGGACCAAAAGGCCACACTAACACGGAGGGCTGTTATGGCTCGCATTATATTACCTTCAATTTGATCTACCTGTGTTCTATAGACTTGAATACCCAAGTATTTAAAGGTGGTGGGGGCCACTGGTAAGGCATAGTCGCCGAATCGCAGGTTATTTGGGTATGGTGTTTCCTGAAAAAAGTAAGCCATAGATTTCCCCAGGTTTATAGCCAGACCCGAGAGAAGTTCAAAAGTGGTAAATATATCGGGAAGGGGAGTATTCTTGCCCGTCAAGTCACGTAAATACAGAAGGATGTCTTCTTCATAAATGGAGATTAGGTGGGTCGCACCATCGAGGGGTATGCCAAGCCGTTCTGCCGACCCTCTAAGTGCTATTGCCAGGGGTTCCAGTGCAAGAACGAACAGCAAGAGAAATAACGGACACCCCTGTCGCGTGCCCCTGTGGATTATATATTGGTCAGAAATGTAACTACCTGTACAAGCACGGGCTGTGGGGGAGGTATATAGGAGGTGTACCCATCTAAGATATGTGTCTGGGAACCCAAAGCTTTGAGAGTCGCAAACATAAATTCCCAGGAGAGAGAATCAAAGGCCTGTCGGAGGTCTGATAAGCATGCGGAGTGGCCTTCATTACGTAATGTAATCTTCTGGTGTTGAGAGACGTGCTACGGTTTGGCAGGAATCCGCACTGGTCACTATGTATGAGTGTATTAACGTAGGGCTGGATACGATTGGCGAGGGATTTACTTAGGATTTTGTATTGAGTCGCTAGCAGGGAGAGGGGTCTATAATTGGGCAAGTGAATGAATGAATGAATTAATTAATACACTCTTGTATAGCGCATGGCCACCCAAGGGCATCCCAGAACTTTCCAGGCTATCCCATCCTGGTTTGGGTAATGAAGTGACCAGCGCTTGCATGATGGAGTGTGGTAAATGGCCAGCCTCAAATGCAGCTTTATATACCAACTTTAGTGTAGGTACAAGGGCCTCTGAGTATGTATGGTAAAATTCAATAGGTAGCCCGTCGATCCAAGGCACGTTGTTATGATTCAGACCTTTTATCGCAGCCCGAATTTCTTGTTGGGTTATGGGGCCATCTATCCTATCCCATACTATGTGGGCTAGTAGTGTGCCAGACCTGTCTGCCTCTGTGTGTTTGCATTGCAAGGATGCCCTATGATCGATTATCCGTAGTGTTTCCAGTGTTTCCTCGTGTTCTATACGGGCAGTCTGTAACTCCTCTTTTTTATCAGGGTCTGTCACTGCTTCCTGTTCCAGCGTGGTCATCCGTTGTTAGACCCTGAGTAATCGTTGGTGTTTTTCCTGTCGGGCCCCCACTAACTGCCGTATAGATGCCCCCCGTACTAACACCTTTAGTATGTCCCATTCAATTAAGTTAGATAATTTGTGATTGTGTTAGAAAGGGCTGTTTGAAATGAGGTGTCCTCTAGTAATTCCAGGTATAACTTCCAGGTGGGCACTGGAGTTGGCACATTACCCCAGTTAAGTGTAAGCTCTAGGGGGTTGTGGTCTGAGAAGGTTGTAGCGAGGAATGTGGATTGGCAGGCCTGGGTAACACTTGATCTAGAGCAGAGGAATCTATCGATCCTGGTATGAAGACTATGTACCGCAGAATAAAATGAGTATTCCTTGTGAGTAAGGTGTAGACATCGCCATGCGTCTGAAAGCGCCCAACCGTCAGCCCAGGTAGAAAACAGGTCAGCCAGTTTTATGGCGTTCGTACCATGAAGGGGAAGATGAGATGTATCTAGGGTAACGTCTAACACAGCGTTCCAATCCCCTCCCAGCACCCAGGGAATACCATCCCAGTCAACCAGTGACGCACTCAGACGGTGCAGGAATGGGTCCTGTTCAAAGTTAGGGGCATAAACACTGCCTAGGATTACCAGGGATCTGTCTAGTGTGCCTTTTAATAGTATGTATCTCCCTTAGTTATCAACCCGGCGTTCCAGTTCAACAAATGGGACACCGTGGCGTACCCACATATTTGCCCCCCTGGCGAATGCTGAGTAGTTAGTGGAGTATATCTGTCCCCTCCATTATTTACGTGTTTTTTGTGTTTTGGACTCGGTTAAATGGGACTCTTGTAGGAACACTATATGGGCTTTGCGCCTGAGAAGATACGCATGTACACGATGTCGCTTCTGAATCACCCCCAACCCACGTACTTTCCATGTGATTAGGTTGTAAGACCGTAAAGTCGTAAATGTACTGGGCATGTTACTGTATATAGGATGAAGCTCCAGTGTGTATGGAGCCAATAGACCGAGATTGACCAGGAGTCCCATTCCCCATGAACATTAACAAAACATGGCTCAGTGCCCAAACTGCGCTGGGCCCTACAACAATTCTCAATAAGTACATATTAGATAACGGTGCATATGCTTGTGGGGGCCGCCGTCATTGGTCATGGCCGTGTTTACAGTAAGGTCAGCTTCCTGGTGGCTCTACGGTGCCCAGCAGAGGGGGGGGTTGTAATTAGACATGTCATAGACAGTATTTCCCGCAGTAAATAGTCATACTTAAGCTAGAGCCGGAGTCCCCACAAAACAAAGCCTAATTTGTCTGCAGATAGAGGCAATCTAATTATACATTGTTAGCAACAATCCTGACCCTCCATATTGATATACGAGTTATAACATGATAACATTGTTCAAATGTAGGATTACGAAAAAGGATACAATGGATGCCGGTAGTTGTAGTCTATGTTATCTGCATAAGCGCTTGCCTAACAGCAGTTCCGGAGGTATACCAAGCTCGTCGAGTGATGTCCTCAGCATTCAATAATCAAGTATTTTGTCTGCTGCCCTGGGAGTAATTGTGGGAACAGAGTTATACTGTGCTCGGAATCTGAATTCAGGGTGCTGTCCTCTGAGTCCGTGGGGATTTTATTGGAGTCTTCACGAAAAGCCCCGGCGACTGAAAGAGCCCCCTCCTGGTCACGACTTTGTTGTTCGCGCGATGGTCCTGTGCCACCCTTGACCTGGATGGAAGTCTGGGATCGGCGAGATCCCATTTTCGGGAGTTTTCCAGAGCCCTGTGAGGAGAGGTCCAAGTGGCTGAACTGGCTAGAACCAAGGCACATAACTTCGAGCCATTCTTCGGCGTCCGCGGGGCTCTCGAAGAAGTGAGTTTTTTTGTTGTAAATAACTTTCAGCCTGGCAGGGTACAGAAGTGCGTATTTGAGTTGCGCTTTCTGGAGTTTCTTTTTTACAGCTTGGTAGGACGATCTCTGCCTCTGCACCTTGATGGCATAATCAGGGTACAACGAAATGCGGTGGTTTTCAAACTGAATCAGTGTTTTTTCCCTCGCTTTCTTTAACAACATATCGCGGCCCCTATAATTCAGGATTTTCACTATTAGTGGGTGAGGTGATGCGCCTGGCTTGGGTGGTCCGGTTGGTATTCTATGGGCCCGTTCGACACAAAAGTATGGGGAGAGTCCCTCCGGTGCTATATGGTCCCTGAACCATGCCTCCATAAATTCTGCTGCCTTTTCGCCCTCGCTGCGTTCTGGTAGGCCAATGAGGCGGATGTTGCTGCGTCTATTTCTGCCCTCGGCATCTTCCACCCGATCTAGGAGGCCTGTCATCTGTTGCTGTAGCTGTTGTAAAGTTGTGGAATTTGCTGTGACTTGAGGGTCCAGATCCTTGAGGGATTGTCCGTGGTCCTTGACGGTGTCAGCCAATTTTCCGTGGTCCGCCCTGAGTAATGTAAGGCCTGTGGTGAGCGAGCCAATCTGTAGTTCGAGTGCTGCCCTGGAATCTCAGATTTCCTTGAGAATTAGATCTAACTTATTGGGCGTACTCTTTAGCAACTCCAAGGATATGGTCCTTGGTGAGGAAGGCCGGCTGGAGAGCTCCGCCGTGGTGGAGGGTGGCCAGTTTCCCTGCTGTCCATCTAGCATCTTCCCCCTGACTCCCATGATGCGGGTTCACCGTGCTGGCATAGAGTGGTCTCTTCCAAGTGGTTGACTAGCAGAGGTGGTGGCAGAGCTCTGTGTGGTTGTAGGGGAAGGCCCAAAAAACCCTTGGTGGGCTGTGAGTGTATGCCACTGACAGAATTGCGCCATCTGAAAAGTCAATTGGTTGGGAGAGTCCAGTGAAGGAATCGGTGAAAGCACTCTCCTCGCTGAGTTACCGGCAGGGTTGTCAGACAAAAGGACCGCACTATAGCTGGCAAGGTCAAGCCAACCAGTGCAGGTCCCAGAGCCAGGTACATACAGCTATTAGTTCGGGAAAAGGCTGCTTGTTGATGGTACTGATTAAGTTTATCTGGTCATGCCCCTCCCCACACGGTCACGGCGCCACAGAGCCTCCACAGGTCGCTCCGGCCAGTATGATGACCCCGTATTGGCAATGCAGGCCCTATCTCGGGGTGAGCGCGTGAGCGCCCGGCAGCACGACAAGGACAACGCAGGGCCTCCGCTGCGGCGTCGCTCACCGTGGGGAGGAGAAGCCTTCAATAGCTGTGGGGTGAGATCAGGAAAATGCTCAGTCACTCCGAAGGGGCCTCCGGTCCACGTTTAACTCCTCAGAGCTACCCAGGCCCCAGACCATGAGGGAGGAACGTTGATAAGGAAAACAGGCATGGGGTTTAATGTCCGGGCCGATGCAGGCATTGCAACTCACCGCCTGTATCCTGACGGGTCCTCCAGGTGCAATGGTGCGATTCTCTCCGCTGCCGGGTGTCTCAGGGGTGGCCCGGGTTTCAGGCCGCATGGCCACCCACAATCGCCTCGCAGGGGTCACCGCGCGGCATGCCTGCCCACCCGTGGCTTTTCTAGGAGTTGAAGCGGGCCACACAGGAAATATGGCACTGTTTTGGGGCAAGGGACATATGGCAGTCACAGTGCTCGGCCAAGTCCCACAGCACTCTGGATGTCTCTAATCTCCGAGCGGGCCTCGCCCCGCGGCACGCCGGGCTGCCCGCATCGTGCACGGGCCCGCATCACACTTCAGGACCAGGCCTCCGCCTGATCACAGCAGTGAGTAGGCCTGGGCTCCAAACCCTTCTGCGTCGCTGTCTGGAGGGTCACTCAGGGCACACAGCAAAGCAGGGGACTCCAGCGCATCGGTATTGGTATCCCCGTCATCTGATGGCCGGGGAAAGCAGCACAGAAGAAGTAAAACCCCCCGAGGGACCGGATCTCTACCAGGACTTGACCGCCATCTTAGGTGGCTAGCCAGGCCCTCCTCCAGAGTTACTGACACATCTAGTCAGTCATGCAAAGAATCAATCACACTTTTATTTACTCAGCTATACAGTTATACACACACAACCTCACTTATTCATAGTGATACTAACATATACTTACTTTCTTATACAATCACTGATACAAGTACACACTCATCCATACAGCACTCTCACAATCACTGACTCTAACGTATAGTCATTTATTTATTCTAACTCTCTCATGCACTGCGTTTTACATATGTAGTTACTTGGACATGTAGCACTGAGATATCCATTCACTCACCAATACAACCATACACACACTCACCCACCCATACAGCTGTTTCCACATGCAGTCTTGAACCCATACACTAACCCTGGGCGTAGTTCGCGTAGTCGTGCTTCGCGAAGCTTTGCGAAGCTTTGCGAAGATGTACTTGCACTACGCGAGCTACGCGTAGCTTCGCGAGCTTGCGTAGTTGCTTGGAGCACCCGTTCACGATGGCTTTTTCTTGTTCGGGAGCGCGGTGAGCGTGTTCGGGGAGCAGTTTGCATGCTTGGGGGATATATCTCGTGATCTTACCCATGCGGTCGCCAATGGGCGCGGCCATCTTGTTTTTCAATTGTCCCGCCCGCTCGCAATGCCTTATTTCCTGTTCCGGGTCGCGGATAGCGTGTTCGCAATGTGCATTGACGTGTTAGGGAGCGCATTTTACTTGTTCGCGATGAATAGTGCATGTTCGCGAGAAATATCACACAAACTTACCCACGCTGTCGTGAATGGGCGCTGCCATCTTGTTTTTCACTCTATGCTATGGTTCTGGGCCTACTTTTCTATCCTCCCTTTATCTTTGTAATCCTTTGTATTTAAAGCATTTTTTTCTGACTCTTTTTAGTTATCATCTATCTCTCTCTTTCCCTAAGTTTATATTTTGCATTTTATTTCTACTTTTACTGTGTTTTTTTAACTTTTCTAAAGTTCTTTCTTTCTTCTTCCCCCTAACTTTTTTTTCCCCTTCTAACTTTTCTTTTCCGCCTCCCACCCACCCCAGAACCATGGCAAGGGCACAGCTAGTGCCAAGGGCAAGGGACCTGCAGGAGCAGCAGACAAGGGCCGCCTGCCTTGCAGCAGAATGCATCCTGCAGGGGTGCAGGCCCGGCAACTGTTTGGGGAGGAGGAGGTGGCCGCCCTTGTTTTTTTCATCCAGCGCCACCTCCCCTTGACCTTGGCAGCAGGCGGCAGGCTCGGCTCCGGGTACGCTACCCAGGAGCGGCACCGTTGGTGGGCGAAGGTGCGCCGGGCAGTGTTCCGGTGCTCTGGGGTCCGGCACACCCACAATTAGCTAGCCCACCGGTAGTCCGACATCCTGGACCGGGAGCAGGACCTGTTGGACCTGCTAGGTGTCGAGGTCGTCGGGCTTGGTGAGTAACTTATTGTGTATAAATTAAATTTGACAAACAACAAGATTACTGCTGCATGCCAATCGTTGCTGGTAAATTACGTTCCAAAAAGCAAAATCTACTTTGATTTAAGGACCCAGGTGCTCGGTGGTACTCTTACTTGTTTGAACTTAGTTTGCGCTAGCTTGTGCTGATTATGTAAGAGTTTATTTTACAGAAATGAAGTTAGGTAATGCGATTTGCTAGAGAGACTCTAGTCCTTCCATTGTCCTACTGTGAAATAGTGGTGGATGGATATTAGATACTAGGTTTAGTTTGTTAGTATTAGTTAATAATTGTTTTATACGGTCTGCGTGACGCCTCCTCTGTCACTGAGTGCTGCTTACCCCAGTCCTCGGTAGAACCTTTTGTACTTTGTTTAGTGAGTGGTAGGCTTAGCATGGTCAGTCAGTAGCAGAACTAGATCAGAATCATGCAACCAACCCACAATTTGTTGTATGTATGTATGCACAAATGTATGCATGTGTCCTCCATCTCATCTATGCATTCGATGGCTGAAAAAAATGGAAATGCAGACTTAGTGAACAATTGGCCCGTCTGGAATAGGTGGTGTAGGTCAGGTGGTACTTACTAGGCTTCGTATTGTAATCAGAATGATTATGGAACACTGGAGTGTTCATAAATAAGTAGACGATCCGTGAATGCAGGAAGAAGCCAGTAGTCGATCCATCTGATTAGATAGGTCAATTTTATTGCAATTGTTGTTTCCTAAAATTTTGTTTGACTTATTTTTCCAAATGATTTATTATTATTTGTTTCACAGCACTCATTAATGTTTGTCTCTTTCTTTATTATATTTTACATGATCATCAGCACCACCCAGGGGCAAGAAGACGGAGTCGGAGTCGGCGGCGGAACCACAGGACCGCTCCTCTACCGAGGCTCCTGCTGCTGGCCCCAGTAAGTCCTCCAGTGGTTATATTGACATTTATATTTCCCTAACTTTTAATGCATCTTTTTTTTCCGAACTATAAATTATGGGTCCACTTTCTATTTCTATTTTTTACAAAAGCTTACTTCTTTGACCCTGACTATCTGTTTCCAAATTCTGTTTATCCCTGCCTCTAACTAAGTTGCTTCTAACTGCCTCTGCTATGACTCTCTGTACTACTACTACTACTATTACTATTATTACTCTGTCTGTAGCGAAGCTTGCACAGTTGCCCACTCTTTATTGAAGGTTTTCTTTGGAATAATAAAACTCTGATTAGCCAATAGCTCTAGCTACTGTGTCCTGTCCTTTGGGCTGTCCTCTTCTAGTCTTCTCAATGTTGAGGCTTTGAAAATTACCACAAACAAAATGGCCAACCAGATATTTGACTAGTATTTTTGATCGGATAGTACATGATACTACTATTGTCTAGTGATTCTGCAGAGCCACATACAGAACTATGCTCAACAAAATAGGATGTTGGTGATGGGAGGTTGGACCTTACTGATCACACCTCAGTCCGAAGAACCCACGATCCCCTGACCGACTAGCTATAGTGTCTCACATTAGGGTCCCACTCCCGACCCCCCCACGAAGAAGATACACAATGTTGATGATGACTGAGACAGACAACCCAGAACATAATAACACCATTTTGCTCACTCACTTGTGTAAGTCCACTCCACCACACCAAATACCACAGAGTCTATGTGTAAGATCAAAAGGTTTATTTGAAACAAGTAACAAACTATGTACATCGTTAATATGACATTTAATTTACTACAGCCATAGTCAATAAGCCAGCAAAAAGCCTAAGATTAAAACATTAAACATTTACAAGTGCATGCCAACAAGAACAAGATCTTTTGAATTCTGGAAAACCCCTTACCGTAGAACGTAGAAATGCTGGTTACATCATCTTGCATCATAATAAGCTCTGTATATCTCTGGTTTGTGAAAGGGAATCTTCTGCCTATTATATGATAAAAATGCTGCGGGTTAGCCGTTAGATAGTATACTGGTGAATGCAAGCATTTTGCAGTCATGGCAAAAAGTGTAACATGTATGTGATGGCTAAGCAATATGGACTAAACAAACTCAATAAGTGGGATGTTTTTCGACCTCTTCACTTGTACGCAACAGTCAAGTGGCCTCAAAGGCGTCTACTTCACATGTCAATAAGCTGGCAGGTATAATGAAGTATGCGCCAAAAGAGTAGTAGTCGACATGATGAATCTAAAAGGGCTACACATGGCTCAGGCTAACTTCAAAAGAGAAGAGTAGGACTAGATGACCCTAGGAACCATATCACTACTAGTGTCTGTCTACTGACTGTACTTACTGTCTAGTGCTGATGTATGTTGGATTAACTTTTTTTTCAATGTTCCAAGTGAACACTATTAAAATAGGGGGAGGTTTCCAGGCATCTAAAAATGTGTGATGTTTTTTTCTAGGCACACTACCATCCACCAGTGCTGGCGGGGCCAGCGGCGATGCGGCCATTGCGGAGGGGGCAGGAGAACTGGCGGCACCTGCAGGAGAGGCAGGGGGGGAGCCAGCAGCAGTGGCCGGCGGCAGTAAGTTATATTCATTACTTCTTGACATCACTACTAGATGGAAGTGTGTTCATTATTTCACTGTACTGTGCGACGTATTAGGTTGTAGTGAACATTATACAATGGTTGAAGAAGACACCCTTTACTTAGCATTAGCAGAGTGAGTTGAGTAACCAATGGCCTCTTCTATTTGACTCCAAAATCAGCTGTGAAGGTTTTATGGAGAAGTCAAACTCAGATCAGATGACCTTGATGGATGTGTTGAACAAAGAGGGAAAGAACTAAGGGTGGAAGGACGGGCTAGATAAATAATATGACTGACTGGTAGAGAAGGATATGTTGTTGGAAGCATGCATAGGTGGCTGATAGTAATCAGATCAGATGCATGGGTTGTTGAATGATGGGTGGAAGGTGAAAGACAATGCCTGCCTGGGTGGGTGACACAGTATGGGTGGATAGTGCTAGAGAGCAAGAATCAGCGGTGTTTGGTTCAAATTCAAACTCAAAGCCAAGGCAAGCAAGGAAGGAGCGGAAGCATGGGTGGTTGTTGGTGAAACCAACTAAGTATGAGATATATAAAAAAGAAGGATAAACGTTTACTTTAATGGATGTATGCCTGGATGTACTATCATTAATAGACAGTATAGGTGGAAAGTGTCACTGGAGATTCTTACTTTGAAGAAACTGTAAAACAAACTGCGCCACAGTAGCAAAGCGTAGGGGAATATAGGTAGTATTAACAGAATACAGTAGACTTGCAGTAGTCTGCAAGCACGTTATATATATATATATATATATATATATATATATATATATATATATATATATATATATATATATATATATATGTATATATATTATCAAGCGGAAGCCCCTTCCTCCCACTCTGGGGACCACTCCCTACCTATTATTATTAATGTATTTTCGATTGGGTCAGCCAGCCTGCAAAGGGTGGCCTATCTGTTGTTTATGGTTATTGGTTACACAATCAATGAAAGCAAAGTACCCACTGCAGTAGAGGTTGGTGGTGGGAGTGCTGGCGGGCGGTGACATGGGGAGAGGCAGGGTGGGTGGCACTGGCGAGTAAACTGTGTATTACGGCCAAATACAGGTAATCAACATAAAAATAAATACAATTATTTTCATTGTGCGCACTGCACCACCGAATGCGATGCAGTGCGTGCAACAATTTAATTTTTTTAATGTATTGTTTAATTACCTGTGATTGTCCTTAATCCATAGTTTACTATCCCCACCCTGCACCTTCCCACGTCACCGCCCGGCAGCACTCCCACCACCGACCGCTACTGACCTGATGTCGTATTACCATCTATAATATGAATATAATCAATGATCATTGGATCAGATAAATAATCAGCCTTTTTGTAGTACCCAGGGCAGGGTGTAAGTGAAATTGTTCATTTGCCCTCATGGAACAGACAGACTATGGCCAGTGCCACCGGCCGTAAGGCGTCATACAAAAATATGAGCTTCCCCACCTGCAGACAGTAGTAGTAAATACAACTAACGTGAGTCTGCATCATGTGGCTCATATCTGTTTCTTTTGGGTGCAAGCTTAGCTGACTGAGCTGGCATGCCGGGTACAACAAGGTTATGTAATTGCGCTAAACTACAGATAAGAACAACACGACTGGTGTACCGGAGTACATAGTACGATTATAATGTCGGAAACTCCCACAAATGTTAGAGTCCAAGGAAGTAGATACTTACCACCAAATCACAAATTTTATGAACTGTGCTTGCTAGTGATACTGTGACACTATGTGTTGAATGATTTTAGTGTTTCTGTTTTGCTAAGAGTATTGGCTACAACATGTTATTTTTCTTTCTTGATATAGATACTCCTTCCACATCCACACCAAAACCATCTCAGAAGGAGTTGGCCGCCAGGGCCCGGCGCCGTAAACTGGAGGCCATTTGCGAAGAATGTCGCCGGCTGGTGGTTCAGGCGGAGGAGGAGGAAGAGGCGGCTGCAGCTGCAGCCTCCTCCAATGCCCCGGGCCCCAGTCAGGCCCTGCCTCCAGTTTCACGGTCCCGTGGTCCGGCAGTCGCCCGCCACCACGCCTCCATCTCAACCACTGCTGCCCCCCACCCTGCATGTAACTGCAGGGCATTTAGCCGCCAGCTGCTCCACCGGATGGCCCGCTTAGAGGAGAACCTAGAGGAGCAGGTAGAAATCCTGGTGGACAAACACCTGAAGGCCCGCCGACTATAGAGGACCTTGTCATTTGCCCCTTTTTTAATTCCTTTTGTTGGTGGGTGGGTTTTTGGGTGTTGGGGATTCGTTCGAACATTGTGACTCTTGGACTTTCGTTTTGTTTCATTGTGGACATTTGTTGGGATTAGGGAGGGGGTGGGTTAGGTCAGAGTGGGTTAGTTTATTTTTGTTAGGGGATAATACATTTTATACTATTTACTTATACGATGTTAATGGTTTGTGGTGGGTTACTGTTTTCCGAATTCAATCTAAGTTACATGGTTTGTTACTTTGTTTCCGTGCTGCTGCATGCCCACAGCCAGTGTTTGATTTAAAAGATCTGCCGATTTTGTAACACACAAACCGATAGATGCAGTACCCCTCACTGAGTTATTTTTAATTGTCATAATAGTACTGTCAGTCTCTCCTCCTAGTCCATACCTCCCACCAAACTTATCTTACCTCTGATTGATGATGAAGTTCGGCACACTGATGGCTGCATGGTTTGTTTCCCAAATGAACGGAGAAGATGCCATTATTGTGGTGGTAGTAATAGACACTGGCAATAGCATTTGAAAAAAGAAAGAGAAAGTCACTTGACTGATAGACTGTGGGAGGAGTAGTAGAACAAAGTAAACTACAGCATGGGTGGGCAAGCAGAAGAAGATCCTTGCCCTGCCTTAGTTGAAATTCAATTAGTGTTGCTTTCACCAAATCTGCCCCAGCAAGCGTGTGATCAATTGTTGGTGTACATTTAATGTAGTCACATCACACCTCAATATAAATCACACAGCCCGGGGGAAGAGGGTTAGGGATTGATGAATGGATTGGAAGTGGGGTTTTGGGAAAGGTTAGAGAAAGAAAAACAGACAGTATGCATCGACACAACAAAAGTAAAACACAATCTTGTAAGACGACCATGATCCATTATCAAAGAAATCAAAGTAAAAAGTGAGAAAAAGCAAATGCATGCATGCTGAGGAAGAGAAGGTAAATGATAATGAGTTGTACTTACTAACTACTATTACCCAATGAGAAAGTACAGGGAAGAAATTATTAATATGAAATTTGCATTGACTGTCTGCCGCCCTCAGAGCTCAGACCGAACCAAATTACATGCTGTCCCGGGCTTACTTTTATTTTTCAAGCTAGCAAAGGAAATGAAAAAATTGTTGTAGGGATCAATTACCAAACAAACCACAACACACAGTCGTAATGATTGAATAGAAAGAAGGAATTAAATACATTTAAAGACGAAAGATGAACGATACTAAAGTTACTGCATTATCCTGGTCCAAATGTGGCGTTGCATCATTCTCGTCATTCCTCTTGGTCATCCCTTCCATGGACACTCCGCACATCAATCTTGGGTACCACTGCCTGCCTGATGCGGATTGGTAAGGTAAGTGTGAGTCGTTTCTCCCACTATAGCACAGGTTAAAGGCCGGCCTGTAAGTGTAGATGGAAAAACAAACAGGGTATTGAAAAATTACTGCATATAAAACAATAAACTCAATTACAGTGGAGTGCAAGAAGAGAAGACAAGACTCTGGAGAGAACACTTTCAGACTAAGGCAGGTTGGATAGGATACATAGTGCCTACTCTACAGCATTAAGCTACAACAACAACGGGAAAGGACTCAGGAGCCAGCACAGCCACAGAACAGGAGAACCGTGGCACAGGCCAGGCACCCTAGCCCTACTTACATTTTGACCAAGCCAGACAAATGTCATATGGACTGCAGCAACCGAGCATTTTCCAAATGAAGTTACTAAATAAATGTGCCACTGTCCCTCATACCACTACACTCTACTCCAATCCACACCACTACACGGACATCTAGCCTAGGTCTACTGTGGTTCTTGTTCAAACTGTTTACCTTTTAAGTCAGCCCATGAAACGCAGTTATTCCATCAATTATCTCTGATCCAACTGACTGACTGTGTGCAAAGATAGTATGCTCAGCAGCATCATGATGATGACCGGGTGGTACGTGTTCTCCAACACCAACTCAGTCTGTAGTGACTGATTAAGTTTATCATATATTCCATATTACAAAATTGCAACGGATATTGGCCGGCACCTGCAGTGGTAGGAGTACAATGTGGTTATTAAACAACAAGGAAACATTAACTGTCACCTCACCTGAGTCACTTTTACTTTGTGGATAAGCTAGTATAGTTCTACTTCATGCACATTCATTCATAGTCAGCCAGCATCCAATGCAATGCATGCCATCATTCACAATAATCACTCATTACCTGTCTTGCTGTTCTCTTTGGCTGTCAGATCTGATGCCTGCCTAGCCTTCTGACAGTCAGTGATGAGTTTCTTTCGGCTTGGAAACAAAACGGAATATAGCTGGAGTCACGTTTCACTTCTTATGGAGGGACTGTTAGAGGCAACATGTATTGTACTATTCTCCATCTACCTCCAATGTCTGACTTGCTTGAAATGTATTTAGGGAGAGTAAGGAAGATGGAGCAGGACCCTGAGGAGTGGAGTGGACAGTTATGCACAGACGTGCAACTCCAATAGGGAAATAAAAAGAGGAGACTGTTGATGGATTTGTTGTGATTAGATTTTGAACCAGAAAACAGATACACCGTCACACACAAATAAAGGAAGGGAGAACAATTTGAAAGCCCAGTTGTCAGTGAAGAGGAGCTCGTCCTCAAACTCTGGTGGTTCAGACAGAAGTACGTCTAACAACCCACTACTTATGTCATCGAAGTCGCTCTCCTCTTCCTGCTGTGATTCACATATTTTGTACTCCGATGGTATAAAGTATTGATTAATTTTGATCATGGTTAACCTCTCAACGCTTTTGGGCAAGAGACTGGTCCTTTTGACAGTAACAATGGCACCAGCAGCACTGAAAACACGCTCAGAAGAGACCCTTGCAACAGGGCAAGCCACATACTTTATCGCCAGCCTGCTGAGCATTGGCCATTGGCTTCTTTTCCCATACCAATACACCAATGGGCTTTTCTCCATGAAGACCTCTGTTGTGTCATCTAGATAGGCCTGAACCATCCGCGCAATGTTCAGGGGTGCTCCGATTTGTTTGGCCTCTTTTGCCTTTGCATCAGTCATGGACGTACAAAACCCTTTCCGTAGAAACCAATCACCTGCCGTTTTTTAAAATGTGCCTGATGATCCTGTTGGTGCTGTTGATGTTATTGCTGGCAGTGTTGTTGACTGCTGGGAAGCAAACGCACTGCTCTCGGCCTCTGAAGTAGAACTTGACTCTGGGTGCCCTGCAGTACTTTTTCTGCCCTGGGGGGGCAGGCCTCTAATTAAGATCCATTTGTTTTCAAAGTCAGTGGCTTCCTCAGCTATCAAAGTTTTGTACTGGGCAACATCCACTTCTGAAAAAGGAATTATTTCATTACTGCGCAGCAATAATTTGTAACGTGGATCCAAAATTGAGGCAGTAATGTAATGTGGATGTGACACAATGGTATTTTGAATCCTTGTATTGTCAGATAAGCAAGCGACTAAGGTGTCTGCCAAATAATATGCGTCTAATTTGTCATCCACACCTGCGTACATTTCTGACACCTCCTTCAGCTCTTGCTCTAGCATGTACAACAATGGGATAACTTGGCCCATAGTACAGTCCTCCCTGCTCTCTTCACGTGTGAAGACCTCAAAAGGAAGTAGCATCTCTGTCAGGCATTTGACGAGGTCCCATTGGGCCATCTCAACGGTCATGCCGTTCACAGTAGGATCTCATGACCTTTTCATGACATAAGCATTAAGTGGTATGTACTGCTCAAACAGACGCTCAAGCATGTAATACATTGAGTTCCAACGTGTTGGCACCTCCTGGATGAGTGCTTTGACTGGCATTTTATGCTCACGTTGAATGACCCTCACCTGCTGCCGGGCTTTAAAAGAATGGATGAAATGTGTGCATATTCTTCTGCAGGTGGTCAGTAAGCTGCTGACTTTGCTTTCATTTTTCAGAAAGTCTTAAAGGCCGGCCTGTAAGTGTAGACGGAAAAACAAACAGGGTATTGATTGAAAAATGACTGCATTTAAAACAATAAACTCAATTACAGTGGAGTGCAAGAAGAGAAGACAAGACTCTGGAGAGAACACTTTCAGACTGAGGCAACTTGGATAGGATACATAGTGTCTACTCTACAGCATTAAGCTACAACAACAATGGGACAGGACTCAGGAGCCAGCACAGCAACAGAACAGGAGAACCGCGGCACAGGCCTGGCACCCTACCCCTTACTTACATTTTGACCGAGCCAGACAAATGTCATATACACTGCCGCAACCTAGCATTTTCCAAATGAAGTTACTAAATCAATGCACCACTGTCCCTCATACCACTACACTCTACTCCAATCCACACCACTACATGGACATCTAGCCTAGGTCTGTTGTGGTTCTTGTTTAAACTGTTTACCTTTTAAGTCAGCCCATGAAACGCAGTTATTCCATCAATTATCTCCGATCCAACTGACTGACTGTGTGCAAAGATAGTATGCTCAACAGCATCATGATGATGACCGTGTGGTACGTGTTCTCCTTCACCAACTCAGTCTGTAGTGACTGATTAAGTTTATAATATATTCCATAATACAAAATTGCAACGGATATTGGCCGGCACCTGCAGTGGTAGGAGTACAATGTGGTTATTAAACAACAAGGAAACATTAACTGTCACCTCACCTGAGTCACTTTTACTTTGTCGACAAGCTAGTATAGTTCTACTTCATGCACATTCATTCATAGTCAGCCAGCATCTAATGCAATGTATGCCATCATTCACAATAATCACTCATTACCTGTCTTGCTGTTCTCTTTGGCTGTCAGATCTGATGCCTGCCTATCCTTCTGACAGTCAGTGATGAGTTTCTTTCGGCTTGGAAACAAAACGGAATATAGCTGGAGTCACGTTTCACTTCTTATGGAGGGACTGTTAGAGGCAACATGTATTGTACTATTCTCCATCTCCATCCAATGTCTGACTTGCTTGAAATGTATTTAGGAAGAGTAAGGAAGATGGAGCAGGACCCTGAGGAGTGGAGTGGACAGTTATGCACAGACGTGCAACTCCAATAGGGAAATAAAAAGAGGAGACTGTTGATGGATTTGTTGTGATTAGATTTTGAACCGAAAAACAGATACAGTCACACACAAATAAAGGAAGGGAGAACAATTTGAAAGCCTAGTTGTCCGGGAATAGGAGCTCGTCCTCAAACTCTGGTGGTTCGGACAGAAGTACGTCTAACAACCCACTACTTATGTCATTGAAGTCGCTCTCCTCTTCCTGCTGTGATTCACGTATTTTGTACACCGGTGGTATAAAGTGTTGATTCATTTTGATCATGGTTAACCTCTCAACGCTTTTGGGCAAGAGACTGGTCCTTTTGACAGTAACAATGGCACCAGCAGCACTGAAAACACGCTCTGAAGAGACCCTTGCAACAGGGCAAGCCACATACTTTATCGCCAGCCTGCTGAGCACTGGCCATTGGCTTCTTTTCCCATACCAATACACCAATGGGCTTTGCTCCATGAAGACCTCTGTTGTGTCATCTAGATAGGCCTGAACCATCCGCTCAATGTTCAGGGGTGCTCCAATTTGCTTGGCCTCTTTTGCCTGTGCATCAGTCATGGACGTACAAAACCCTTTCCGTAGAAACCAATCACCTGCCGTTTTTTTAAATGTGCCTGATGATCCTGTTGGTGCTGTTGATGTTATTGCTGGCAGTGTTGTTGACTGCTGGGAGGCAAACGCACTGCTCTTGGCCTCTGAAGTAGAACTTGACTCTGGGTGCCCTGCAGTACTTTTTCCGCCCTGGGGGGGCGGGCCTCTAATTAAGATCCATTCGTTTTCAAAGTCAGTGGCTTCCTCAGCTATCAAAGTTTTGTACTGGGCAACATCCACTTCTGAAAAAGGAATTACTTCATTATTGTGCAGCAATAATTTGTAACGTGGATCCAAAATTGAGGCAGTAATGTAATGTGGATGTGACACAATATTATTTTGAATCCTTGTATTGTCAGATAAGCGAGCGACTAAGGTGTCTGCCAAATAATATGCGTCTACTTTGTCATCCACACCTGTGTACATTTCTGACACCTCCTTCAGCTCTTGCTCTAGCATGTACAACAACAATGGGATAGCTTGGCCCATAGTACAGTCCTCCCTGCTCTCTTCACGTGTGAAGACCTCAAAAGGAAGTAGCATCGCTGTCAGGCATTTGACGAGGTCTCATTGGGCCATCTCAACGGTCATGCCTTTCACAGTAGGATCTCCTGACCTTTTCATGACATAAGCATTAAGTGGTATGTACTGCTAAAACAGACGCTCAAGCATGTAATACATTGAGTTCCAATGTGTTGGCACCTCCTGGATGAGTGCTTTGACTGTCATTTTATGCTCACGTTGAATGACCCTCAGCTGCTGCCGGGCTTTAAAAGAATGGTTGAAATGTGTGCATTTTCTTCTGCAGGTGGTCAGTAAGCTGCTGACTTTGCTTTCATTTTTCAGAAAGTCTTGAACAACAATGTTAATGCAGTGTGCCAAACATGGGACCCTGAAATAGCCACCATCTTTCATGGCCCTAACTACATTACTACCATTGTCTGTGGCAACAAAACCAATGGTAAGCCCTCTTGGTCACAGCACTCAAACACCTTGCTGTTAAACTCATCCAAAATGTTTGCAGCAGTATGAGATTTATCCATAGCAAACATGGCTACAGTTGCATGTTTTCGAGTGTCTTTAAAAATCTTGGCGGTGTCAACAACAACCTCAGATACCTTATCTTTAACACCCAAAAAAGAGACTCAGTGTGCAGTGATGCACATGTTATCAGTGGCTTGGCAACTGGTCCACATGTCTGTTGTCAGGTGTATACTCTGAACAGCACCGTAGTGCTGGAACAGCAACTCTTGCGAAATAGTAGCGGCTAGGAACATTCCATTTTCGGGAAATGGTGGTAACAAATTCAAGAAAACCCACCCCTTCAACAAAAGAAAAAGGGAGAAGGTCCAGTGCTAACATTTTAGCCAGCTACGCATTGTACAAACGTGCTATTGGGTGGTTACGTTCGTACTGCCTCTCCGGCCTAGTAAACATGCTAAGAATGGTAGGCTGCATGGTATTCCTTCCTGTGGTCAGTGTCGCACTTTTTGCGCCAGTTTTACTCCTTGGTTTCTCAGGCTGACTCTTACTCTTGTGCCAATGAGATGTGGCTGAGGATGTGGGCATTACCACTGCAGTGCTGGGGACAGGGCTACTTTGTTTAACACTACCACAGAGAATGTCTCCCTCTTCTTCCTGTTCCACCGTTTATGCTCAACAGCAATGGTTCCAGTTTTCATGCGACAAAGGTTCTCCTCTCACTGGATTGCGTGATGTTATTTCAGATGGGTCATTTGGCCTCCGGTACCATAGTTTGTACCAAGCTTACCACGACTAACAGAGGTATGACAAACGGAGCATATAGCAATGTTCTCCTCCTTTCCGCTAACCGTAAAGAAGTCCCACACTGGGGAGCTTAACTTTTGTCTCTTGCTGGAGGTGCCACTCCCACTTTCAATGCCGGATGAACTGGAGGGTGTTTGTTGAATTTGAGTCTGTGCAGTACCACTGCCTAATTCTGCTGAGTTGATGCTTGTGCTGGATGTATGTCGCTGCCGGCCCTTTGCTAATGTAAATATGGAAGCTGGAGGTCGTGTTGGTGTTACCTGTGTTGGAGGTATGCGTGCTACATCCCTCGCAGCCATTTTGGATAGTGTAAAAATGTTGGTCTCCATCTCCTCAGGCCCAGGATTGATGTTCGTGAAGACTGGCTCATCATCATCATCATCATCATCATCATCCTGCTCTTCTACATCAACCTCCATAAGTGTAAGGTTTTCTGGAACCTTCCTTTTCCCGTGCCTGCTCTTGTGATGTGTTTCCCTCTCAGTCTCAGTTTGTGGCTTCCAAGTGGCATCTAGATCATCAGAAGGGTGGCTTGGTGAAGAACTTGATGTACTAACCCTCCTTTTCCTTGCTGGGGATTTGGAAGCCAATGGAACTTCTAAAGGAGTGGCTTCCTCTTCTTCCTGTGCATGAGGCTCAATTTCCTAAACTGCCCCTACTTCGGGAGAAACTACAGCTACTATTGCAGGCGGTGGTTGCGGCTGTTGACCACTTATCTGCTGTGTTCCCTCCTGCGTTGATTGTGTACTACTTTGAGATAGCGATAAGTTTAGTTCAGGCTCAGCATCACTGCTTTCCACCATAAGGCTGGTTACCTCTTTCACACTCATCTGCTTGGGCCTGGGTTGGTGGGTTGAGCCCACTGATGTGGAGGTGCTGCCCCCAGCTTGGCCCCCCGACACCGCTGCTGCAGGCGTCATTTTTGGTGTCCCAAAAAAGGTTTTGGGAGGCACACCAGACTTAAGTAACACTTCCTTCTTCTTTTCCTTCTTCTCCATGGCAACTTTCTTGGTATCGGAGGACCTGCTACCTGCTTTCTTTGGGGGCATCTTCTTCAGATGTCAAAACAGCACTCAGTTGCACAAGTTGCAGAGATGCCTGGTCAGGTCACTCACACGTCACGTCGTGTACAGCAGCAGGACGCCGGTCTGGCACCACAACGGTCAATGATGATGACACACCTCCTCTGTCTTTTGTGCACCTAAAAGCAAAAAAGTCAGAAGAACATCAGTAAAGAGATCAATAATATAATATATAACTTCTTAATGTCTGGTGGGTGGTCACAATTATAAAATTTTATGAAGTCAGTCAACAACAACAGTATAGCCATTTAAGAGACTGACAAGGCCAGGGTTCCTGGTGTACTTGTACTGTGTACACTCAGGAAGAAGAATTGCAAAGAACAAAAACATAAATGTAGTGTAGCCTGTTTGCCCTAAATAAAAATTTGTGCATCTTATGGGATGGATGCAGCATCAGGGAGCAACAACAACGAACATATACACATAAAAACTAAAGGCATTCATTTACAACACCCAAAAAGTGAAATGTACCCCCGAAAAAAAGTAAAGCCCACATTTTACAATTCAATCCAAAGCCATACATGATGTTGAAATTTAACGCACAACACAAAAACAGTTGTTTAAATTCCATGCACCCGTGATGATTGATGAGTAGTACCCCTGGGCCTACTGTACGACTAGGCCACAAGCTTGGAGGCCTATGGAAAAAGCACAGTGGCTGGTACCACAAAATGCCCACCACCACATGGCCAGGCCACTCACAAAAACAAGAAAGGTCAGGAATACAAGACAGACAATGCAGGCCTATTGCAAAAGCACAATGCCTGCCTTCACAAAATGGCCACCACTACAACTTCCTGTTCCTGTCATTTGTAATCACTTTTTTGTTATTAATATTGTGGTGGATGGCCTGAGCATGTGTGTGGTGACCACACACATGCTCAGGCCATCCACCACAATATTAATAACAAAAAAGTGATTACAAATGACAGGAACAGGAAGTTGTAGTCTCTGTGGGACTTACTTCCTCTCCTAAAAATATTTTTTTTTAAATAAAAGCTTCTCCGTGCTCCAAAACTACAGCAGAATGACAACCTGAGGAGTTTTTTTAGCAAAATGCACAAAATCAGCGTTTTCGAGAAGGATTTATGTTGCTCGCGAGATATTGTTTGCCAGATTGCAAATGCTGCGTGTTCGGGATCGCGAACTGTAAGAAAGGCTTTATTGTGTGAGCGAACACGCATATTGAGTGCGCGAAAATGACAAAAACTGTAACTCCGCGTTGTCGCGCTGTGCAGAGTTACCGAAAGTACGCAAGCTGAATCCCTAGGGTTACCTACTGGCTGAAAAGCCCTATTTATGTAACACACACCCAAAAACTGCTATCTCACCCCAAAAAACAACTTTTGCAATGAAATCCAAAGCCATCCATGGTGTAAAAAAAAAATCAAGAGACAACACAAACTGAAAATTTAAATAATGCACCAAAGATTTGAGGATGACTACCTCTGGGCCTACTGGCAGACTAGGCCACAAGCTTGGAATAGAATGGCAAAAGCAAGCACGCTGCTTGGATGGCTCCACAAAAGGGCCGCCACACACCCACAACAACAAGAAATGGAAGACAGTCGATGTACACCTATGGCAAAAGCAGAATGCCTGCCTTCCTAAAATGGCTGCCACACACATTCTCAGGCCAGCCACCGCAATAATAACCAAAAAGTGATTACAAAGGACAGGAACAGGAAGTTGTAGTGTCTGTGGAACTTTCTAACTCTCATAAAAATACTTTAAAAAAAATAAAAGTGACTCCGTGCTCCAAAACTACCGCTGAATGACAACCTGAGGAGTTTTTTTTAGCCAAATGCACAAAATCTGCATTTTCGAGAAGGATTTATGTTGCATGCGAAATATTGTTTGCCATATTGCAAATTCTGCGTGTTCGGGATCGCGAACTGTACAAAAAGGCTTTATCGTCTGCGCAAACACGTATATTGAGAGCGCTGTGCAGAGTTACCGAAAGTACGCAAGCTGAATCCCTATTTATTTACCACACAGCCAAAAACTGCTATTCCACCCCAAAACACACTTTTTGCAATAAATTCCAAAGCCATCCATGGTGTAAAAAATAAATCAACAGACAACACAAACTGTAAATTTAAATAACGCACCAAAGATTTGAGGCTAAGTACCTCTGGGCCTACAGGCAGACTAGGCCACAAGCTTGGAACAGTCAATGTAAGCCTATGGTGAAAGCACAATGCCTGCCTTCACAAAATGGCCGCCACACACATGGCCAGGAAGACACAACAACAACAAGCATAAGCCAAGGGGAACAAAGAAAAGAAATGCAGGCCTTTATGGAAAAAGAAGCACACATTACTAAACTACCACCACAAAATTGCCACAAGCCACATGGGCACTCACAGTCACAACAGGCCATGGAAAACAATGAACTGAAGCAGGCCTATAATATATGACCGGACAAAGGAGGCCTGCTAAACAACACAGCTTTAATACAAAAATAAAAATCAACAGGGCTACGAAAGGATTTGAAAGAAGTTACACATCAAGCACACACATCCAACAAAGGTATTTCACACACACACACACACACACACACACACACACACACACACACACACACACACACACACACACCAACAGTGAAATACACCACAGCCACATTTAGCATTTCAATCCTATGCCATCCATGCCCTACATGATGTTGAAATTCTACAGACACCACGAAACATGGACCCATGGGTACCCTACTGGCTGAAATTGCAAAGAAAAACAACTAGGCCCCTATTGAAAGTACAGGCCACCCGCCACAACAATAATTTTTAAAAACAATGAAAATCCCAGAAAAATGTAGGTACAAACAAGCCCCAATGAAACAAACACACCAATTCTCCAACTTACTTGTAGTAAATTAAATCTCAAAAAGTCCTCAAAAAAATCCAATCCAATGGTATGATGCAGCAGACAGACACAAAAAGTGATCCTTCCAGCTCCAAATCCAAATGAAAGTGAACAGCACATGCACAAAGCACTGGGAGGAGCCTGCTGGACAGGAACAGGAAGTTGCAGATTCAGGGGCACTTCCTTCCTCTTGAAAAAAAGAGTTAAAAAATTAAAGGACTCCTCCTTACACAAAAGACAAAATGTTCGGGATCGCGATCTTACCAAGACAGCTGCCGGAAGTCAGCTCGCGCGCCCGAATGACGTGTTCGCGTTCGCTCACTCTCACGGGCTTGGGCAGCCATATTACAAATCTCGTGGCGCACGCGAACGGAGAGAAAAGCAAGTTGGCGATCTCAGAATCACGGTAAGACGTTACCGCACGCGCGAGAATGAATATTGAGCGCGCGAGGAATGAAAACTACTACCCTACATGCTAGATTGCATAGCAATCTGCAACTTCGGGCTCTAAGCGAATCGCGAAGTTGCCTAAACTTCGCAAGCTCCGCGAACGGAGCGTAGTTCGATGCCCAGGCTTACCATACACCCAGTGAATAAAGAACTCACACAACTATGCACAAAGACACACACCTCCCATCCACCCAAACACACACTCAGGCACCCAGACAAATACTCAGGCAACAAATCAATTACCCATATAGACACTCATGTAGCTACTCATCAACCAATGTAGCAGCATACACAGCAATAGACAGACTGATACAGACATTCAAACAGTTTAGTCACTAACCCATGAATCCAGTGAGACACATTTAATCACTTACTTATATAGTCAGTCACACACCTACTAAATCCTCCATCCACACACGTATACACCCACTCATTCTTCAATATACCTTGGCCAATCTATTTATAAAAGATATTTATGTTCATACATGAATTTTCGCAAACTCTTAAAAACGTGGTAATTTAACCAATAATCTATTATTCATCTGCATTTTTATGGCTTTCTCTTTCTTACTCTTTTTCTCCTCCTTCAGGCTTAGCGCTGGGAAACCCTTGTTGCGTAGCTGTGTGCCATATAAAATTAATTTAACATAACATAACATATATTTATAAAACATATTTATACTTTACAGAAACACAGTCACTGGATGATGTCATCAGTGATGTCATTTGAGATGTCATCAGTGATGTCATCAGTGATGTCACTGACCATGTCATGAATGATGTAATATGTGACATCATCAGCAGTGCATTGAGGGGGCATGAGTTATAGTTAGCTCAAATAACTATAACGGATGAATTTCTCTGGTTCTGTACGAATGATATGTGGAACTAACTATACCATCACTGAAACCTATGTTTTTTTCAGTGAAAATATATATATTATATATTCACTAAAAAACAAAGATTTTACAGATGTTATAGTTAGAAATTTGCATTTAAAAAAACCTTAGAAATGCACTGAAAAAACATAGGTTTCAGGGAGGTTATAGTTAGGAATTTGCATTGAAAAAAGCCTTAGAAATTCACAGAAAAAAAACACAGGTATTAGGGACGTTATAGTTAGTTGGACATTTGACTCATATAAAACCAGAAAAATTTGGCCGTTATAGTTAGTTGAGCTAACTATAACTTGCGCCCCCGCAATGCACTATTGATGACGTCACATATTACATCACTCATGACATGGTAAGTGATATCACTGATGACATCACTGATGACATCTCAAATGACATCACTGATGACATCACTGATGACATCATCCAGTGAATGTGTGTTTCTGTAATGTTTAAATATGTTTTATAAATATATATATACCAAGGTGTATTGAAGAATGAATGAGTGTATAAGACTCAGGATGGATGATTAAGTAGGTGTGTGACTAATTATGTCTAGCTTTATGCATGTGTTAGAGAGACTGATATAGACATTCACACAGTTTAGGTTGTTAGTTGGTGTGTAAGCAGTCCCATGGTTTGGTTAGCAACTAAATGAGGATCTATATGAGCTATTCATTGCTTGTCTGAGTACCTGTATGGGTAGCTGAGTGTCTGCGTGGGTGGATGGGGGCTGTGACTCTCTGCATAGATGTGTGAGTGGCTAATTCACTAGGTATATGTGTTCAAGTCTGTATCTGTGAAGGTCTGTATGGTTGAGCGAGTATGTGTATGAGTGTCTGGTGAGTGAATGGATGTCTCAGTGGTACATGTGAGTAACTTCATATGTGAAAGGCAGTATATTTGAGTGTTGGACTGTATAAATGACTATATGTGTGAATGAGTGATTGTGAGAGTGCATGGATGGATCTGTGTGTCCTTGTATTAGTTATTGTATTAGAGTGTAAGTATGTGTTAGTATATGTTTAAATAAGTGATGTGGTATGTGTATAACTGTACAGGTGAGTAAATGAAAGTGTTATTGATTATTTCCATTACTTACTAGGTGTGTGAATAACTCTAAGAATGAGAGACAGTGTGTGAGTGTCTGTATAGATATGTGACTGGATATGATAATGCTATATTGATGGCTGACTGTACGTATGAGTGAGTGTATATGTGAATGAATGGATGTGTGCAGACCTACAAATTAGAGAGTGGATATGCACTAACTGGTATTGGTGTGTTCACGGTTACGAAAATTATAGTCTGTATTTTAGACTGGGTGTATCAAGTGTTATATTAGGGTCTGATTAGGTGCATCTGATTTTCACATGGACGATGTCATCAGTGATGTCATTTGAGATGCCATCAGTGATGTCATCAGTGATGTCACTGACCATGTCATGAGTGATGTAATATGTGACATCATCAGCAGTGCATTGCGGGGGCGCGAGTTATAGTTAGTCAACTAACCATAACAGGCGAAATTCTCTGGTTTTATATGAGTCAAATGTCCAACTAACTATATCGTCCCTGAAACCTATGGTTTTTTCAGTGAATTTCTAAAGTTTTTTTAAATGCTATTTCCTAACTATCCTAAATATCGACTACTATTGTGCTATTTGTCATTACTACAGTTTTTTCTAACTTTTCAACTACATAAAATAAACTGCAAAACTACGATGTAATGTAATATATTTCACAAATTACAGTGAGTTTTTAAATAATACAAAATAATTTAACATTCAAAAAACACATTTTCTCCCTTTTTTTGCTGTCATCAGCTGCTATATAACTTCACTATTCACAGTGATGTCAGAGTAGTTTAATCATAAACAGCAGGGAAAAAACAATCAACTAGATTGTTAAAAAAAAACAAATCCCTAATTCTCACAAATATAATACAAAATCAACAAAAATAACACATCCAGTACTATTTCCAATCTTCAAATCTTACCTTTACTTTGCAGTTTCTGTGAAAATGTTCCCAATACACCAAATAATGGATCATAAATTTTGCTTTGAAAGCATTCAGTATGAATTCTTTAAAGTATCTTTACACCTTCCCATGAAGCCAAATGGTGTATCTAAAATCTGTGTTTCAGAAATATCAAGTATGAGTTGGGAAATTCATAAGGCAATATCGGTTTCATTTCCAAGTGTATATCGTTGCAGTGACTCCAACCATTATTACACTGTAAATAAACTGTATAATGTCCACTTGTGGTAGTACTTCCAGCATGGAAAACAATAGCAACTGTTGCAAAAGTTCTTCCAGAAAAAAACACTTGACTAGCAACAAAATATTTAATTTTGGTTTCCACTTTTCTTCCATTGGGTCTACAGCACTGTAGCATTATAATAAAATATTTTCCATATCTTTGTAGGCATATTGTAGATAACATTGTTGATTTACAACGAGAAACGATCATCTCATGATCTGCTTCTTTTAGTAATTTGGAAAATGGTACAGATTTGCAGTCAGGTATTGTCAAATATAGAAATCGTTCTCTGTCAAATATAGTGCTTGAAGATAACGAACACTGTTCACATTTATGTTCCCATTTGTAACTGAGTCAAAATAAACTCTCAATCTGAATCCCTTCATCTTCTAATACTTCAAGCATAACTACAAAACATTCTTGTGCATCTTGTTGTATATTAGCGCTGAATGTTAAAGATCCAGTACATGGGGGAGGAGCCTAGCGCGCAACCAAGATGGCCGCGTAGGTGCGAGGCTCCCGAGGACCTCCGCAACCTCCTACGTTTATCCTGTCTTCATCCTGAATCGGTTGAGGGGACTGTGTCGGTGAACCTGAGCCGAGGTGGTACCCGTTTTCCGTTTTTGAATTGGACCCCGGATGCCGGGATGAGCATCGACTGAAGTTTGTGGCCTGCTTCTCTCCTGACCCCGGACTCGAGTTTGGGGGTGATCCAGTGGAGAAGTGAATAACAACGGCAGGACGAGCCTGGCGAGTTGCGTACCCCACACTTTCACTTTCGCTTTTGAGTCCCCTTGCCGTCATCGCGAGTGGGATTACGGCGCTTCTTTGTGTGGTGGTGGCCTCACTGGGGGACCCTGCCTGCCTGTCTGCGGGGACCCGCTCCGCCTTCCTGAGGTGACCTCCGGGGCTCTCGGCCTTGATTGCTTGCTCTCCACTGCGTGACTAGTGAGGGTGCGAGATACACGACGATGGCCACGAAGCAGGATGGCGATCGGCCGAAGGCCAAATCGACCCGGCGTGGCACCGCACTTCAAGTCAACATTATGGATCGCTACACCCTTCCGAAGGGGTATCCCGGCGGATCGCATAAGTCTTCCGGGTGCCCCCCGGATGCCCCGGATTTGCCTACGGATATGACTTTGCAGGACGTCATGGGCGCCATTGCGGAGATGAAGACCTCAGTGGGCCAACAATTCGACACCTTGGCGCACAAACTCGATGCGGTCCTCATCGATGTCAACCTTGTGAGAGCAGATCTATCTAAGACAAATGACCGGGTTGACTCTTTGGCCCATACCGCGTCGGGCCTCACGACTGAGGTAGCGGCCCTCCAGACAGAGGTGCGCCGGCTCCGGCAGGCAAGTGCGCTCACGGATCGGCGCCTGGAGGACTCCGAGAGCAGGGCCCGGAGGAATAACGTTCGCATTATCGGAGTGCCTGAGGGACGGGAGGATTCGGCGGCGGATCTCTTTGTGGAGGTCCTGATTTCTACCCATCTCCAGCCTTGAGGACTGAGTAAATTCTTTGCTGTGGAGAGGGCCCATAGAGTTCCTGGCGGCAGACCGAAGGTCGGAGCTCCCCCGCGGCCTCTTATTGCCCGTATCTTCAACTTTCGGGACAGGGATGCGATTTTGCAAGCTTCCAGATTGCAAGGGCCGCTTAAGCTGGAGAACATGGAGGTGAACTTTTATCCTGATTTCACGCAGGCGGTCCAGAAGCAGAGACTGAGTTTCATGGGCGTCAAGCGGCGGCTTCGAGACATGAACTTAAAATACGCAATGCTTTTCCCGGCTAGGCTGCGTGTGGAGGCTGATGGTCGCACTCACTTTTTTGACCGTCCTGAGACGGCCGGGGACTGGTTGGACACTTTGTCTGGGGGACATGATCGGGATGGGATGGGGGCAGCGGGAGGAGAGTGCCCACCGGACCGAGTATGAGGTATTGACACTGGGGCTCATTCCTGATGATGCCACTTTTCGGCCAAGCTTAGGGTCTCTTGACTGTTGTGTCTTGTTCCCCCTCCATTGGAGGTTGTGCTGTGTCTCGAGGGGGTTCTCTTTCCTCCTCTAGGGGGTCTTTGTAGTTTAGTTTACACAGGGGCGACAGGCACACTGCAAGTTGGGGGGGCTGTTTGGGCTCATGCAGGGGTGCAGGGAGGGGGGAGTTTTGTTGGGGATGTTGGGTTGGGGTTGGGTATTGTTTATTTGTACCACAAGGCAGAAGTATTGTTGTGCTATCTCTAAAGTGCTCGCTGGGGGGAGACTGATCGGTTTTGGCTATGATGGGGGGTAGGGGACTGAGCCTTTTGTCCTGGAATGTTAATGGACTGGGGGACAGGATAAAACGGGGGGTGGTCCTGCAGTTCTTAAAACGGATTTCACCCAATATAGTATTTCTGCAGGAAACACACCTCATTGGCAATTCCTTTCGTGCCATGAACAGACGGGGCTATCGCCTTGTAGCTCACTCGGGCTTCACATCTGGTTCCAGGGGTGTGGGCATTATGGTTAAAACCTCGCTCCTGTTGGAGGTTGATGAGGTGCTCCATGATGATAGGGGACGATATACGGCTCTGGTGGGTAGTCTGGAGGGTAAAGTGATTGTTTTGGTTTCTGTTTATGTCCCGCCAGGGTTGCAGACGACTACTTTCGCTGATGTGGGGCGCCTTCTTCTTGGCCTGCCGGAGGGGATTCTAGTGGTTGGGGGGGATTTTAACGCTGTAATTTCCGGAACTGAGGATCTTCACCCGCCCAGAGATCTCCCCCGCACCCAAGCTTGGTTATCTGGCCTCTTGGATACCCTGGGGCTGGTGGATTGTTGGCGGCTGAAACACCCTACGCAGATACAATACACCTTTCATTCCGGGGCTCATGGCAGTCTCTCGAGGCTTGACTATGTTCTGATGCCAGCAGCACAGGCGGGGAGGGTTGGGGAGGTGCGACATCTGGCTCGGGGTATTTCAGATCACTCCCCGCTCCTGTTGCACTTCGACATTGTCCCGAGGGGGGAGGGGAGGGTGGTCCCGATCAACCCCTGGTACCTGAGTGACCCCACAATTCGCGCAGATTTGGTTAAATCTCTTGAGCGATATTTTGAAGACAATGTGGGGTCTGTGTCGTCTGCTGTTTCTTTGTGGGAGGCGTTCAAGACGGTACTCCGGGGGGAGACCTTATCCCTCATTTCCCATTCCCGGAGGCGCGAGCGGGAGGAGGTGACCCGTATCGAATCTGAGATCACTGAGTTGGAGGGTGACCTGGAGTGTGGGGTCACGGACGACAAACTGCATGCTCTCGGACTCAGGCAGGCGGACTACAGGGCCCTAGTCACGGAGGCAGCCAGGGGCCTGAGTAGAGAGCAGCAGGGGCGACTGTATAATGTGGGTGATAAGGCCGGTAAACTGATTGCGTGGCTGGATAAAAAGGAGAGAGCAAGTCGAGTTGTCCCGTCGATTGAGAGACTGGATGGTGTGTGTGTCACCGAGCCGGAGGAAATTGTTGACTGTTTCGCTGAGTATTTCCGTGGGGTGTATTCCCCGGTCTCTTCCCGCTCGGAAGAGGATTCCCATGATCTACTTAAAGACATTGCGCTGCCTTCCCTTTCGGAGGAGGATAAATTGTTGTTGGACGCGGCTCCGACATCTGATGAGATTGCCCTCGCCATACGTTCGGTCGCCTCTGGCAAGGCCATGGGTCCTAATGGCCTTCCCATCGAATTGTACAAATTACGACCGGATACGCTGGCTCCGCATCTCCGGGATATGTTCCTCGCGGCCCGGTTGGCGGGTTCCCTCCCGCTGGACCAGCGTCTTGCCACTATTGTGGTTATTCATAAGGAGGGGAGGCCGCGGGATCGGGTCACGTCTTACAGGCCCATCTCGCTGTTGAATGCGGAGCCGAAAATTCTCGCCAAGGTGCTGGCTAATCGGCTGGTTGGCGTGGTGTGCGATCTGATCCATCAGGACCAGTCCGGCTTTATCCCTCATCGCAACACCGCGCTCAACCTGTGGCGCCTGCATGGGGTGCTCGCGAGGGTCCCATTCATACGAGAGCCGGCCATTCTGGCATCCTTGGACGCCACTATGGCGTTCGACACGCTTGAGTGGCCATATATTTGGGCGACGCTGGCTAAGTTTGGGTTTGGCCCGGGATTCATTGGCTGGGTGAAATTGTTGTACTCCGGACCGCTGGCGCAGGTGGCGGTGAATGGTAGAGTATCGGCTCCTTTTGAACTGGGCAGGGGCACGCGGCAGGGCTGCCCGCTGTCGCCGCTCCTCTTTGCGCTTGCCTTGGAGCCCCTGGCGGAGTGGCTGCGGTGGCACCCTTCGATTTGTGGTCTCCGATGGACCCCCGAGTATGAGGATCGCGTCTCCCTTTACGCGGACGATATTCTTTTGTACCTTGCTTCCCCGCGTGAATCATTGATTGTGTTAGTGGATGTGTTGCGTTCATTTGGCCGCAACTCCGGCTTAGTCATCAACTGGGCTAAATCCTGTGTGTATGTCCTCTCGGGGGAGGCTCCTATCCTTCCGCGGGGTTGTCCCATCCAGGTTGCCCCACAGGGATTTAAGTACCTGGGTATCTTTATTACCCTGGACGCTGCGGCCCGATATAAACAGAACTTACTCCCCCCCCTCCAGCGCCTGAAGGAGGATGTGGCGCGTTGGAGGCGCTTGCCGCTCTCGCTGCTCGGCCGTGCGGCACTGTTTAAGATGATGTCGTTGCCACGTTTCTTATACGCTCTACAAAACACGATGGACGTCGTCCCGGCGCGCTACTTTCGGGAGGTGGAGGGTCTGCAGCGCCTCCTGTTTTGGGATGGGAGGCCGCGTATCGCCCTCGCGAAGCTGACGCTCCCATGGTATGACGGGGGGGTCGCCCTCCCAGACATCAAACGGTATTACTGGGCCTCCCAGCTGGCTGCGATAAACCACGGCCTTTATGGGCCCGCCCTTAACCCGGCTTTTGAAATGGACAAATTGTTACTGCCGGGTGGCGACTATAATCGTGCGCTCTACTCTAGATCGCTCGACGCACGCCTGACGGGTCCTACGCGGGTCGCGGTACGGGTGTGGCACGCGGCAAACCTGGCGATGGGGTGGAAGGATCGGTTGACCCGGGCGACGCCACTGTATGCATCCGAGCGATTGGGCGGCTTGTGGACCTCGAAAGGCTTTGAGAAGTGGGACACGATAGGCATCAGTAGGGTGGGCGATCTCTGGACGAGGGGGGGGGATTCAAAACGTTCGAAGTGCTGCAGACGGAATTCCAGCTGCAGGACAGGGAGTACTTCCGATATGTACAGGTTCGTCACGCGCTGTGTTCTGTATTCCCGGATGTGGCGTCCATCCCGGAGTGCTCCCCTCTGGAAGATAGAGTGCTAGATGGGCATGTACCGGATGGCACTATCTCATTGATTTATAAAAAGCTCATCAACGATCGCTCGGGACTGCTGACTGGCCTTCGTGAGGCATGGGTTGCCGATGGATTGGAGCTGGATGACGAGGACTGGGTGTCTGCGGTGGCCTCCCCGAAAGAGGTGGCCATACCGGCCCGCCTTCGTTTCGTCCAGCTCAAAATACTCCACAGGGTCTACGTTACGGGGCCAGGTCTGATGCGTATGGGATATGCCGTGGATGGGCTGTGTAAGCGTGGGTGTGGTTTGTTAGGGACCTTTTTCCGTACTTTGTGGGAATGCTTGGAGGTGGCGCGATTCTGGCGTGGTGTACATGCGGTGTTGCAAGCGGTCACGCATGTGACGCTGTTTCCCGAGGCTAGGAGATGTCTGCTAAATGTGTGGGAGCCGACTGATTATATGATGCCGCAGATGTGGTGGGTGACTCTGGGATATATGGTGGCCAAGCGTGACATAGCCCAATTGTGGGGCTCCCAGAGGTCACCAACGGTCTCGGTGTGGAAGGACAACATGGATTGGTGTATGTTTCGGGAGAAGGTAGTGTATGTGGCGAGAGGTAAGCCTGGGAAATGGGTGAAAGTGTGGGGCCCCTGGAACTCCTATCGTGGCGGGATTTGTACCCCGCCGCTGATGCCTGATTTGGCAGTGGCCCAGTCTCCCTAGTCTGCTTGTTTCCTTGGTTCTGGGTACCGTGTTCACTTTGCTTCTGTCCTGGTCCCCCCCCCTATTCCTGTGGATCGGTAGGGTCCTCCCCAGGGGAGCTCATAATGCTGCTTTGACTTTTGCTGCCTTGTGGATTTGTTTGTAGTTTCTTATAAAAAATGGAACCGCCATTTGGGGGCTTCGGACGGTGCGGCCGCCAACGCTTCCTTCGATTTCTGGGACCTTTATCACTTGCCGCTTGTGTTTAATAATTGTGTTTTATGTTCCCACTGTTTTCTAGCGGCCGGCCTGAAGGTTGTAGGCCCATCCTTGTATATCCTTTGCATTCTGTAATAAAGGTTTAAAAAAAAAAAAAAAAAAAGATCCAGTACATGAATCCAACAGTTGGCGAATACCAGAAACAGAATGGATCTTACTTCCATAAGTTTTCAATTCTTGAAATAAAGTATAAAGTGCCGAACATAATCTTTTTTCCTGACTTTCCATAATTTCACCATAAACATCTTCAAGATAAAATATAACGTTTAGAACAACATTACTATAGCAGTTGACACCAGAAGCATTTTCTAATTGGAATGCGACAACATCATCATTTGTTTGTATTTTCTGCTTCTTTACATCTTTTATTTTCTCTTGATATTGTTTCTGCTTTCCAACCATAGTTGATTTTTCACCATGTTTGCATTTTGAACACACAACACATTTCTCTTAAATATGATATTTACCTAAACTTGGAGCATAAAGCCTTCTCAAACGATTATATTCTCTTACACAATTAACATCAGCACTAACCTTGTTCTCATCAAAATCAATTAAATAAAAACCAGACAAGGTTCTAACTCAAGATAATGCAACATATACCATTCCCCCTTTAAACACAGTTCTTCCTACATTTATCAAAGCATTATCTACACCTAAACATTGAGATTTATGAATCGGTATTGCATATGCTAAACAGAAAAGAAACTGTTTTCTACGAACATACAAGTCTTTTACAAGCAAAAAATGTACAGCACAACGCACAATCTGTGTTACCTCTGTAATCTGATCAAATTTAACTTTCAAGAATTCAATTCCATTTCTATTTTGATATTTCACAAAATCAACAACTTTCCCCATTCCTTCATTCACTAAACCTTCTTCTACATTCAGATTACGCCTCAAAATTACCTGACAGTTTAAACACATATCTACATTTTTTTTCTAAGACAGCAGTTTTTTTATACAGACTTTTCCAAAGAATCCAATTTAGTCTGTAGTTTATCTGAAAGAAGAATTGTTATTCCTTGATGCTCAATTTTATCAATAGCTTCAATGTGAACTATTTCTTCATTTTCCAATTTCATAAGCTCTCTATTAAATGTATAACACTCTTCAACTGTAGGCATTAAGAAAACTATAGACTTTATTTCTTTCATTTTCTTGTACATTACTTCTGCTGGTGTGTTTTCATTTGTAAACAAGTTCTTTAGTAGATGACTTTGAAAAGCTTCTTTACCATGTTTGCTTAGAACACCAATTCTTACATCTTTTAGACTATTTCCATAATTTTCATCTACTGCTTGTCGCATATTCTGAGTGAGTTCTTTATATTCAAAATTTAACCACAGATTCACATTTCCAATACTTCCCAGAGATTTCTTTGTGTCTTCATGTAGAAGAGTTTTAAACACAGGCTCTCCTTTTACAGGTATTAGTTGTAGCAGATCTCCAAATACAATTAAATGTTTTCCTGCAAAGAGAATGTCATAATCTGTTTTTAATACCTGTTGCAATATTAAGGTGCCGATTCCGATCCGTTAAAAATAATTTGCGTACAACCCGTATCCGTATTTTTTTACGTATGAGTCGTACAAGTACCGTACAAACTGCCAAGTACGATTCGTCCGTGAAAAAAAACTACGAATAGCGTCGGGGAAAAGTCTACGAGAGTGCGTCGGAAAGTTTTTCCGTCCGAATATCGTCGGGAAAAGTGTACGAGAGTGAGCCGGGCATTTTTACGTGCAAATCGTAAAACTAAATTCCGAGCGCGCAAGTACGATCCCGACCATCCGTCCGAATACACAATCGCACGTAAAATGGCCCGTATGGAGCCAACGCAGTAGCACACATGTACACGGGTAAAGTTATGCCCGTGTATGAGCCGTACAGCCCCCCCACCCCCTAATATGTCAGCACCGTACACCACCCTGTCTGCACTGTACCCCAGTCCCGCAACTGTACGTGCCGTACCCCCCCATGTATGCGCTATACCCCCCCATGTACGCGCCTTACCCCCCCTGTCCGCACTGTGCCCCAGCCCCGCACCTGTATGCGCTGTACCCCCATGTACGCACCTTCCCCCTGTACGCGCATCACCCCCGCATGTACGCGCCGTACCTCCGCATGTATGCGCCGTACCCCAGGGCTGCACGTGTACGCACCGTACCCCCACCGCATGTACGCGCCTTACCCCCCGCATGTACGCGCCGTACCTCCGCATGTACGCGCCATACCCCAGGGCCGCACCTGTACGCACCATACCCCCACCGCATGTATGCGCCCTCCCCCCATGTACGCGCCCTCCCCCATGTACGTGCCTTACCCCCCCATGTACGCGCCGTACCTCCGCATGTAAGCGCCGTACCCCAGGGCCGCACTTGTACGCACCGTACCCCCACCGCATGTACGCGCCACACTCCAACACCGTACCCCAGCACCCTCACCCAGCATCGCATATGTAAGGATCGTACCTACGCGAAAAAGACTCTTACAGAACCAGGACACTGTAAAACAGCACAAGGAGGGTCAATTTGACGCGCACAACACCACAAAACACGTCTACATGACAAAATACATCTCAATGACTGACCTGGCACATCCAAACAGGCAAACAGAGGCCCCAAATCACAACCACCTCTTATAACACACCCACCAAAATTCAAACACACCCAAAAATGGACCAATAAAAAGGGCCCACACACACAACCCATGAGCCTTTGCAACAGACCCACTGCTGCCAGACCCCACTGAGAAATTACTCATACCTCCACTACACCTTCACTCACACACCTTCACACAACCTCTTCCACAAACATCCCCCTCTTCACATTCACACACACACCGTCACATTCACACCCACACTCCCACAACCATCCACACCCACACCCACACCCCACACCATGCCCACAGACAAGAATCCAAAGTTCACAACGGTGGAGCTGGACCTCCTTGTCAACGAAGTCATCAGAGTCGAGCCACAGCTGTTTGGAACATTGGTCAGACAGACCAGCACAGCTGAAAAATCTGCCATGTGGCAGAGGATTGTCGACAAGTTGAATGCTGTTGCGCCCATCCGAAGGACCAGGCATGAATGCCAAGCCAGGTGGTACGATCTGCGCAGGGTGGTCAAGAGGAAAATGAATGAAGAATATGCCCAGACTAACATCACTGGAGGTTGGCCGCCCCGCAGACCCGTACACTACCATCCCTGGGAGGAGAAGGTGATGGCCCTGCTACCGCCGGTGGGAGTACACGGAGTCGAAGGAGTCGCAGAGCCTGGTGAGTACACAAACAACTTACGTAACATGGGGGCAATGGGGTCCACACCACATATACACCAAATGCACGCAACTTCCCCCAAGCACTCACCGCACACAACCACACTCAAAAACCACGCTCATGCCACTAAAGTCCCCATGCACCCTTCACAAATCAAGGCAAGGCCATGTCCAAGGCTACAACAACCACAAACACAAGACTGGATGTCCAGGAGGCTGGGAGGGTGGGCCCCACACAACACATTATGAAAATGAGACGCAGACACCAATGCCCTCAGCCCATATGGCATAGGTACATACCCATGCACAATGCACAGGGACTGGCAAAGTACTGACAAGGTAGCTGACACTTGGCCCTGCTATATTCAGCACAAGGCCCTCCTGGGACCACTGTACACTCAAACACCAACTCCACAAGCACAGGTATCTAGCACAGGAACTCACACTCACTGTCATGCCAGCATGCACCATGAGGGGACAGACACTTCACCTGGGAGACCCAATGACAACTCACACTACACACAACAGCACGCCCGGTCACAACCCCCCCCCTAACACAAGCACACACCCCCGTGGCAGGCAACGGATTTACACACTCCCACAATGGACCTGTGACACAACAAGACCAATCCAGAGCCAAATAAGCATCAGAGCCAACAATCTACAGGTCAAACACTCAGGAGAACATCCCAATTTGTCCCCCGCAACATACCCATCCCCAAGTAGACATTGAGAGGAATGCTAGGCACATCCAACTACCTGGAGGAACCGTGTCAACTTGAATATGTATGAAACATAGATGTCGCATGAAACACCATTAACATTGTCTCTCTCTCATACACAGGGCAACGTCGACGATCTCCCCCCAACACTGGGGGGGGAAGAATCACAGTCCCAGGCTCCGCGTGAAGATGATCCCACCGGCAGCGACGACTCTCACCACTCCGTGGATGACCCCGACCAACCTGGACCCTCTGGTGCCCAAACCACTGCAGCACCTGCGTCAGGTACATCTGTGCCAACCACCACCCCCATTCCTGCCACATCTCAGGACACACCCAGGAGCCCTGCTCGTACTGAACAACAGAGCCAGTCTGACCAGGAGGGACAAGGTTCTCCGGGCAACCATGAGGAGGTAGGCAACCCGGCAAATGCCATCCCTCAGGGGTCCCGTAGACCCGATGTGCCCACAAGGGCAGGCCAGGCTCAAGTGGGCAGGGATGGTGGGAGTGGAGGCAGGCGGAGGCGCGAACCTGACCAGCCAGCTCAGGACACCGGTATGTCACACATACGCAACATCCTGGACTCGTATCGGCGTGACACCAGAGGCATCAACCAGGTCGTGTCCAGACTCTCCGAGATGCAGGGGACCCTCGATGAGATTAAGAACCTGCAGGTCGAGCATCATGCCAGTCATCAACAACACCAAGGACGGATGGAGGCAAGACTGGCTGAGCTCCAGGTGGTGCACAGGGACATGAGCCAATCACTCCATCAGACCGCCCAATCCATGGGCAACCCTCCCTGTGCCATCAGGCATAGACCAGCACCAGACACAGGGAGGGAGGAGGAGGAGGAGGATTCGTCTGACGAAGCGTCCCCAGCATCGTCAAGGCCAGCATCTGAGGGTCCCCGAAGGAAGGTGGGTCGTCCACGGAAAAGACTGTGAGAGTCAGCAGACCATCCACATCTCCCGGGTCACCTTTCCTGGCACCTGGCCCTCTGGCGCAACAGCAGCACCTCATCCAATGACATTCTCTGCCACATGCACTTGCTGGTCACAGTCTGACCAATGATGACCAACACCATCTCCCCCTGTGAACTTTGGATTCTATTCCCCCGGTAGAGCACCTAATTGCATTTGGATTCTATTCCCCCGGTAGAGCACCTAATTGCATCTACCAAACCACTTACCCCACCGCAAATAAATATATCACTTTGGACATGAGACGTTCCAGTCATTTTGCATTATTCAACGACATATGTGTGTGGAAATGTCAAGCTATGCCTGAGTGTTGAACTAACTCCAGCCATCCATACCCTGGGATCAGAGTCTGGTACAGGACACACATGGGTCACAAGGTATCATTCAATGTAAGCATGGAGCACAACACTCACCTGTGATGGCCTCTGGCTGCTGAGGGGGTTCTTGCTAAACTGTGCGGAGAGACCTATTTGGGAGATTATCATCAAGGCGTACAGGTCATGGCTCATGTGGTGGTTCCCAGGGAGGGAGTCCCAGGTATGTGTGGCCAGGTGGGAGAAAAATGTCCTGTATGCTGGAGTACGGTGGATGTGAAGAACGGTGGCCAGGGCAAGGTTGGATACACGGAGATGGCCCAACGGGATCTAGGATGACAGATGTACAAGGTTGGTTGGGCTCGGGGTTGTGGACTGCCTCCTGAGTGTGGGTGGGGAGTGTGGAGGTCATCCTGCAGCAGACAGTGATCCATTGCAGCTATCTATGGTGGACGGTGAGGTGGCTGGGGCGCAGGGTGTTGAATCTGAGGTGTGCAGATGCACCCTGGAAGTGGACCAGTTTCCTGGGAGTTTGGATGTACTTGCTCTGTAGAGGGCAGGGCAGTATTTGACACGGATGTTGTCATGGACCTGGGGGATGGTCTGTCTTTTCTTGGAGTGGATCTATCTGTGGATCATGTGCATAATGCAGAGGGCGTTGCAGCATGAGGTACAGATGGTGTGGACTAGCATGGCATATGTGAGCGAGCCAAACATGATGCACACCATCTTGTGTGTGGCCACTGGGTGCTTGTGCAGGGCTCTTGCGGGTGGGACACAGGCACTTGACCCAGCTGGAAGGGGACAATCCTCAGATGATCACCTCAGTCCTGTACAAGTCCAGCCTCAGGATGCTCGTGTTCAGCCATTCATCAATGGATCTCATGCATACTTTAATGATGGAACTGCCAATGTCTGTATCTTTGTTGAGGGTGAGGAGCACCTGGCTGTCAATGGCATACGAGCTGATGATGAGGTGCTGTGCGCATGTGATGGTGGAGAGGGGGGTCCTGGACAGTCTGTAGATTGACATGCTGAGAGATGATACCTCTGCCATGTCTCTGTAGTATGGTGTCAATGACGATGACACCATACTACATGCTGAAGCCTTGAGTCCCACTCCCATGCCCTTGCTGGGCTACAGAGCCTGTGGGGAGTATTAGGGACATGACCTGGTTGGTGTGACAGGGCCTGGAAGGCAGGGCAGCGCAGTGTAGGCAGTTGGAGTTGCACACTCAGCATGCAAAGGTGTCATTTGTGTGCCCAGGGTATGTCTGACAGCAGGCGTTAGATGTGCGGATGGACATAGCTCGGAGTGTGGCTGATACATCAGACTGTAGTGTGATGTGGGTTATGCAAGGACAGGATGGTGGTGCAATGTGCACCTTGCATGTGCTGATGGTCCAGCCTTTGGCACCGCGTGGCGGCAACAGTGGCATAGACAAGCTGAAGACAGCCAAATGAATGGGTGGAGGGAGGAAGTGAGGAGCATCTTGGAGGCGTGTGTGTTGCCAAATCTGGATACTCTGTGGGCCCTTGCTGCAGCGGCCTTGTAAAATGACAGAATTTGCACACATAGACTAGGATGTCAGAAGGACAACTGCAACAGGCGCGTGTGTAAAGTAAGGAGTGTCCAGTGTCACATAGCACACCCAGAGACAATGCATGCACAATCACCAAAGAAGCATGACACCGGATGAGGAAACTGAAGGCCGACCTGCCCACAGGAGACACACCCTCAGCAGCTGTTGATGGCCCATTGTGTGGACCAACATGCCAAAAAACATACACGACCATGTACTTCATGCCCAATAGGGAGCCTAATCCATGAGCAACTGCATGCATGTTGCTAAACTACACATGGACTCCTATGCATAATCTTCCACAACTATGCCAGATATGCCGCATGCAAAGTGGCAAGAGACCTGCATTGACAGAGATGAGGCACCTTGGAGTGTGACGAACACCTTTATTACTCAGTCTCACAATAAGGGAAATGCATCAATTGGAACAAACTCACAGGTTATTTGGCTGACCATGTGTGACCTACACTGGACACCCCCTTCAACACACAGATGTGTAAATCCTACTGAGCTGGCACACAAGTGAAGGGGTTGAGCCTAACACACCTTGCTGCACACAGAGAGTCTACAATTCCCCATTGAGCCTCATATGGGGATGTCCCACACTATGTCCACCATTAGCATCCCGTATGTTCCTGAGGGACGTTATACACACATTGATGCCTTCATCAGAATCCACAAACCATTACAGATGACTGTCAGGAAGGGTGACTATCAATTCATGGGAGCCATGCAACACGTCATGTGGCCCATGGTGAGTCTACATGTAAAGCAAGAACCAAAGGAAATGATGGACGGAGTGTTGAACATTGCAAGCACTCACCCCCAGTCAACTGATCTGGGTTTAATCCATCACCGTTCTTTAGCCCACTCTGCCACCCCAGTTCAGACATGGCCATATACAAATCAGTCTGACCCTGTGCCTCATGGGAACAGTCCAGCCCAAACTGCCAAGCCATGTCTTCCCTGGACCGGAAACAAGCTTCCTAGGACCGGTTTCTGGCATTTCAGCCGTCTTCAGCCAGGCTTGCTTGAATCCAGTGGCAAAGTGAGCAAGGGACTCACGTCTGAGCATACCCTGCCGACCTATGGCGAACAAAGCAAGAACCAAAGGAAATGATGGACGGAGTGTTGAACATTGCAAGCACTCACCCCCAGTCAACTGATCTGGGTTTAATCCATCACCGTTCTTTAGCCCACTCTGCCACCCCAGTTCAGACATGGCCATATGCAAATCAGTCTGACCCTGTGCCTCATGGGAACAGTCCAGCCCAAACTGCCAAGCCATGTCTTCCCTGGACCGGAAACAAGCTTCCTAGGACCGGTTTCTGGCATTTCAGCCGTCTTCAGCCAGGCTTGCTTGAATCCAGTGGCAAAGTGAGCAAGGGACTCACGTCTGAGCATACCCTGCCGGTCTACATGTATGCATGGTAACACAACATGCACAGGAGCAGTCCCCACATATCACAAACACTTACCACCCACAAAATGCCTTGCTGCATTCCCTACCCCAAATGACTTTTCACCATGTCTGTGCATGTAACTCTGATCCAGCAGACGTTGCAATACTCATGAGGAATAGCAGGAGGGCAATGATGACATGAGCAGACGACAGCCGCAAGAACCTGTGGAGGCCAGACACACAACAAGTCAGCGAAGAGCTAGTAATCCTCAGACATGTACATGTACTCTACAGAAATGATGTTGTCACCATGCCCTTAATAAATTTAGTGTCCCAGCTAATATGTGTGGAATGACATCATCACTTGAATGACACATCAGAACACACCTCCAAGTCACTTAGCACACAGTCAGCTCGACACACACATTGCAACACATGCCACACAAGGCTCAAAGCGTGCACATTCAGACGCAGGGACTCACCATCATGAGAAGAAGTTGCGGATAAGCTGACCCCGGATATCCTCATCCTCATCCCCATCCTCACTTGCCCCGTGCCCGAGCCCTTCATCCTCCACGGGTGGATGATCCGGCTCATCCGGATCAAGGATGAGTGGCACGGCCGTCTCCACTGCCATGTTGTGCAGCATGCAGCACACAATGAAGATTTTGCAGACCTTCACCGGGGCATACGGGAGGGCACCGCCGGTCTTGTGGAGGCACCGGAATCTGCTCTTCAGGAGTCCAAATGTCCTCTCAATCACGTGCCTCGTCTGCCCATGGGTGTCGTTGTACCGGTGTTCTGCGGCTGTTCTGGGGTTGTGGAGAGGCGTCATCAGCCATGGCATGTTGGGATAGCCAGAGTCCCCTACATGGAAACACCATGTGAAGAAGTGGGTCAGGAGATGCCGTAAGATCCAAAGATAGTGCTGAACACAGGCCTAACAGAGTAAACCCACCAACAAGACATGCTCGTTCCGCGTGCAGCTGCAGCATCATTTCTGGCACCCTGCTACGCCTCATGATGTATGCATCGTGTGCGGACCCTGGAAAACGTGCACAGACATGGGAAATCAGCATGTTAGCAAGACACACCACAAGGGCATTAATGGAGTGGTAATGATTTCTGTTTTTTTAGGCTACCTCCTGTGCCTGTGGTGGTACCAAAGCCACATGTGTCCCATCAATGGCCCCAATTACATGAGGCATCCCTCCCAGGGCATAGAACTCACCCTTGACACCTGTCAACTGCTCACAAGTGGGAAAATGGATGAATTCATCCAGGTGCACCAACATGGCTTCTATAACATCATGCAGGACACAGCTGAACATTGTCTGGGACATGGCACCGACATCAGCTATGGTCAATTGAAATGTGCCGTTGGCAAAAAAATGTAGGGCTGCCATCACCTTAATCTTGGGGGTCAGAGCTGTAGGATACCTGTGTTGTGGTTGGAGGTGTGGTGCAAGCCGGCGGGTCAAGTCCTCTATAAACTCTTGCAAGAAGCGGTATCTGCGTATGCAGTCATGTTCACGCATGGCATTCAGGTCTGGCATTCGTCTGGGGAGAGGCGGTGCCCTGCAGAGATTTGGAAGGAATAACGAAGAGTGAGTACATTACCACACCAATGTCACTGAGGTGAGCACATGTGCAACAGCTAATACACATCTGCTTAATAAAGAGTCTGTGCTGTGCAATACATCCAGGACACGTGGGAAAGCCAGGTGATACTCCTACGAAGAGCCAGCCACAATAGTTGCATGGCAATGTTGATGTGACATGCCATTAAAATAGCTGTGGGCCAGTGTAAGTGAGAAGCCAGACACATTACATGAGTGACAGACATCCACATATCAGCATTTGAAGGATGTCATCTCATACAGACAGCTGGCGGGAGTCTAGATGCACAGGTCACATGTCATCTGGAAAAGGACAGATAACACACATTTCCATGAAGGGGTCGATGTCAAAAACTGATGACACAGACATTGAGAGAACGCAGATATTGCCTCATGTCAGGAAGTCATCTTCGAACCATCATGACACATGTAACGTGTGAGTCCACATGTGGCATGGTGTGAGTATATGTGTGTCATGCACATATACACACAGACACATGTTGGATGCTGCAACAGCTCATGGGAACACATGACACACACATGACATAGTCACATCGTGGCACGCTGGGAGTCACATGTCAGGTGTAATTATCTGTGAACCTGGCATCAGGGGACAGTTGCGGGTGTTGCTGCCTGTGCCATACCAGTGATGCAGTGCTTGACACGTGTGTCGTACATGCACACATGTGCAAAGTGTGCCACGTAGTGCCCCATCACACATGACATGTGTAAACAGCTCATCACACATCTATTGTGCCACAACATGAGGAGACATGTGCCACATCACTGCCTGACACACCTAGGCCCTGCACATGAAGGACTGCACTGACAATGACTTGATGTACAGCCTTGTGCGAGTCTGACACCTCCATTCCTTTCGTGTGCGCCTCCTATCACCAGTGTAAGCTGTGAAACGCAGTACACACGCTCTGAGGGCATGTGTAGGGCCCGTACTCATGCGTGGGTACCTGCCGTACACGCGTGAGTACGTGCCTATCACTATAGTTGTGTTACTGTAGGTCCGAGTGATACTACACGTACGCACGCATGTACGGCCCGTACACGCGTGGGTACGTGCCATATCACTAGGCCCTATGGTACCCCCAACTATAGTGATAGGCACGTACTCACACGTGTACGGCCCGTACATGCGTGAGTACGTGCCGTATCACTAGGCCATACGGTACCCCCAACTATAGTGATAGGCATGTACTCACGCGTGTACGGCCCGTACACGCGTGAGTATGTGCCTATCACTATAGTTGTGTTACTGTAGGTCCGAGTGATACGGCAAGTACTCACACATGTACGGCCCGTACACGTGTGAGTGCGTGCTGTATCACTAGGCCCTACGGTACCCCCAACTATAGTGATGGGCACTTACTCACGCGTGTACGCAGTACACGCGTGAGTACGTGCCTATCACTATAGTTGTGCTACTGTAGGTCCGAGTGATACGGCACGTACTCACGCGTGTACGGTCCGTACACACGTGAGTACATGCCTTATCACTAGGCCCTACGGTACCCCCAACTATAGTGATAGGCACGTACTCACGCGTGTACGGCACGTACACGTGTGAGTACGTGCCGTATCACTCGGACCTACAGTAACACGACTATAGTGAATGGAACGTATTCACGCATGTACGGCCCGTACACGTGTGAGTACGTGCCGTATCACTCGGACCTACAGTAACACGACTATAGTGAATGGAACTTACTCACGCGTGTACGGCCCGTACACGCGTGAGTACGTGCCGTATCAATAGGCCCTACGGTACCCCCAACTATAGTGATAGGCACGTACTCACGCGTGTACGGCCCGTACACGCGTGAGTACGTGCCTATCACTATAGTTATGTTACTGTAGGTCCGAGTGATACGGCACATACTCACGTGTGTACAGCCCCTACACGCATGAGTACGTGCTGTATCACTAGGCCCTACGGTACCCCCAACTATAGTGATATGCACGTACTCACGCGTGTACGGCACGTACACGTGTGAGTACGTGCCGTATCACTCGGACCTACAGTAACACGACTATAGTGAATGGAACGTATTCACGCATGTACGGCCCGTACACGTGTGAGTACGTGCCGTATCACTCGGACCTACAGTAACACGAATATAGTGAATGGAACTTACTCATGCGTGTATGGCCCGTACACGCGTGAGTACGTGCCGTATCAATAGGCCCTACGGTACCCCCAACTATAGTGATAGGCACGTACTCACGTGTGTACGGCCCGTACACGCGTGAGTACGTGCCTATCACTATAGTTATGTTACTGTAGGTCCGAGTGATATGGCACATACTCACGTGTGTACGGCCCGTACACGAATGAGTACGTGCTGTATCACTAGGCCCTACGGTACCCCCAACTATAGTGATAGGCACGTACTCACATGTGTACGGCCCGTACACGCGTGAGTATGGCCTGTATCACTGTAGTGGTGGTACCCTAGGGGTACATGTGAAACGCGCCGTACCTGTGTGGGGATTTAAGAATTACAATGGGGACACATGAGGGACAAGTATTAGGGCCTAAATTCATGCTGGTTGTCATGGATACCGAGTTTCAAGTTCAAAATTTTACATCATGTGGTCTGGAAAAAGCAGTTGGCCACATTATACATTGTTGCAAAGTGGTTATTGACTTGACATGATGCTGGAAAATCGAAAGATGCAAAGGCTGTCACTGGTGTATGTTTAAAGTGAGTGGAGGAAACGTAGGAAGCAAATGAGTCTGACCAATCACTCTGTACTCCTGTAAATGAAATAGGCCAGCAAGGCAGATATAAGTCAGGCAGAACCCATGAGAGGGCACTTGCCTGCACAACATGTCAGTCGATACCACTGCTGCTGTATTGTCTCCCTCTGGCACCATGTCAAGGACTGTGGAGAGGGCCCAGCCTTTCACCCAGGAGGAGAACGAGGCCCTGCTGGATGTGATCCTCCCACGGTACCCCATGCTGTATGGTCGACCAGGGGAGCAGGTGAGTGCTGACTCCACTACCTTTGCCTGTGCACCTTTATTGTGATGTCACTTCTGGCATTGTGGCCAGGTGTGACAGACATGCAATGTTGGTTGGAGTGGGTCCCAGGGGGGGGGGGTGGCTTATGTCTCTCATGCAGGGCTTGATGTAGTTCATGTGTGCACTCCTCACTTGCATTGTGCTTACTGTGACATTCACTGCATAGTGCATGGCACATTCCGCCAGCCTAATCCTCTTGGGCATTCTTCTTCTATTGTCCTGCGGTGATTCAGTGGTCACCCTGGTGTGACAGGTGACTGCACCCACAGATGTGTGTGAGTGTTGAGTGGCGCTGTGGTGAGAGTGGTGAGAGTGTCCAAATGATGTGTACGCCCCCTGGACATTGATGTGTGTCAATGTTTCTTGTCATGTGGGTGAGTGTCTATGTGGAGTGTTGCACCACAGCTGCATGGAGGAGGCAACTGCTCAATCCATCTGATGTGTGAAGTGCTGTGTGTCTGACTTGCTGAGCTAGCCCCACACCTGTGACCCCCCCCCCGGCGAGTGGCACATGTGCAGAGTGAGGTTTGCATCCGCTGTTGCCAATGGCAGGTGATTGATGTGTGCCTGTGTGTGTCTGTGTACTCTGCTGAGGTTTTGTCAGTGGCCTGGGGCATGTGACTGCTTTGCGGTGCTGTCCATCAGCCTTTTGTTGCTTGGGATGCACAGTGTGTGCCATGATCAGGGATTGTTTCGCAGCCCTCATGCCACCTGTATACTTACTATGCCATGTAGTGCATTGGTGCGTCCCCAGTGGAAAAAGTCCCTATGACTAAGGTGCTATTAGTTGTCAGCATTCTATGCCCTGTTCAACAAATCTAAGATGTTCAAATGTGTGTCTCTGTGACATGGTGCAGGAGTAGTGATGTTGTCCCACTTTGTCATCCACACAACACAGGTATCCCCCTACCACAAGGGGAAGATCTGGAAGGATGCCGTCAAGGCCGTGCAATCGGTGGAGGGTCCCAGTCGGCACCTGCCACAAGTGAGGAAGAGATGGCAGGACATCCGGTGCTGGACCCGGAGGATCGCCCGGGTCATGCTGAAGGACTCACCTCCTCGCAAGCATGGTGGGCACCGGTGCCTGACCCACCAGATGCGGCGTGTCCTGGTGGTGGTCTTCCCTGACCTGGATAGGCGGATACAGGAGTTACAGCAGCAGGAAGGGGGTAGGTACATGTGTTTTTGTTGTGTGTCGCCAGCTTTTGGAGCTGCTCAGTCGCCTGGATACACTGCCAGGCTATATATGTGCAGTGCATATGATGTACCCCAAAGTCAACCTGTGCTGTTCTTCCTCCCTTCCCCTCCTTGACATGTGTTACCTGGTCTGTGTGTTATCACTATTGCACATGGTCATCTAGGCTGCCAGTTTATCAAGGTGCACACTGCTTTCAGCATCATGTGTGGGGGTGGTCTGCCTGTGCCCTGTCCTGTTCAGTCATTTGGGGGTGCATAATTGTTGGCACTGATGCTGAGTCCCAACATAGGAGTGTGAGGGTTCAAATGAACAGACTTGCTGCATGCATTACCAATGTTGTGGCCTCAGACATGATGTGCATGAGTGGGATATATGCATAGTGCCGGGACATTGCTCCTGTAACAGTCAGCTCATTCCAGGACCATGGAGCAGTGTGCACACTACAGTCCCCTGACACAGCCTGCCCTCCTACTCATGTGTGTCATCCAACACTGTGCACATTCACTGTGGGTTCATCATGGCTCTGCCTCTGTGGCATTGTTTCCTGGCCTAGGTTTTAGTTTTCACATGTGTGATACATTTGCCCACTGGACAGGGATACACCAGTTTGCTTGTGCATACTCACACTGGGCAGTGCCTGTGTGGCTATTCACAACAATCTGTTGATGTTTGTTTGTGACCAATATGTTTTGGCAGCCCTACAAGGTGATGTCGTGTTAATGAAGCTAGTTTTCAAGCACCGTTATTGTAACCCTGAATAAGAGGTTTCACTTTTTGATCGGTATCAGTCACATTGACTCAGGTATGGGTGGGTGTGTGCGGAAGGGGCGTACATGTTCAACCCTGATGTTTCATTGCCAGTTCTGACTTGTGTGTGACGATTCGCAGTACAGAAAGTCATCGTGCAGTGCCCCCGTGATGTTGGCCAGTGCTTAATCTTCGTGCTTCATTGCCTGTGTCAGTTTTTGACAATCATGTATCCTGCTTGTACATTTTTGCCACTTGTGTGTGGTTCAGATGCTAAACAGTTTTGACTTTGTGTGCTGACATCTGTGGGTACATTCTGGCTTGCCATGAGGGGGAACCCACAGTACAGCTAGGCTTTTTTGCTAAACAATTGCAGGCCCATTAGCTTCTGCATTGTCCTGGGTGTGGATATGTGTGCCACTCCAGATGACAGTCAGTAGGTCATATGTGTAGCCAACTGTGTGATCAGGTGACGGATAGCCATGTGACAAATGATATTATTCAAGTTGTTACTCAGAGAAAATGTCCATTGGCACTCACTACTCCTGTCAACATGTCTCAATGTTTCATATGCTTGACCTTGTTGTTTGGTTGTGAAGGACAATGGTGTGCCTGCATGACAGATGTCTCCCAAGGAAGTGCACAAGACACCACCTTTACACTTTCCAGGGACACGCTGGCACATTTTAAAGTAAGGCACAGTTTGAACAAAACTTGTTTGGAGTTCATACATATACATGTTCCCACAGTGTGCTAGCATTTGGGTTAGTCCTTGGTTGTTGCTGATACCAACTTACGAGTGTCAAGTCATCCAGACCACCCTGGTGCCATGTATATGTACTTACTGATACGCCATTTCTGCCTAACAGTGGCTGATTTGAATGAGTCTGGCAGCTCAGACAATGACTGTGTACATGTAGTTTGGTGTGCACCTCCTTGTGTGACTTCTGCTATACAGACACATGTGTGTTGTGTTCACAGAGTGCCACATTCACACATGCTAGACATGCCCATTGTGTAAAGGGTTGTGATTCTCCAGGAGTCACAATGTATTTCTTTCGGGTGTCAAAAGTACTCACAGGTCTCTGAGTGTGGGGACACCTTCTGCATTGGCATGTGGTATTTGGCCTTGGTTGCGACAATACTGTTTGTTTCACAGTGAACAAGAGGTGGCATGCCTTCATAGTCTTGCTGTGCTCAACTGATCCCAGACACTAGCTTCTCATGATCTTGTGATTTCAAGTTATTTGCTGTTGTGTCCTAATTTTCATTGTTTCCAAGTGGCATGGTGGTTCAACCAACTGGGGAGTGCAGGGCTTACATATGTGGGGAGTGTCCTAGATGTTACTCATGATGCCTTTCCTGATATGCACTGTTGTCTATTTTGTTTGGACTCATGTGTCAGATGTATACAGGTGACTGATTTTTTCCTGTCTCTTCACCTTGCCCACAGCATCATCGGAGGACACCGAGGGAGACACCGGCACAGACGTGGAGGAGGGATCAAGCAGTGGTGCCACCACTGCTGAGGAGTCGGTGGAATTTAGTGGCACGGAGGGCGAGGGGAGTGAGGTGGAGGACCTGCCCAGTACCAACACTGACTACGAGGCTGAGATCCCAGAGGGGGCGGAGGCTGCTCCCCCAGCTGAAAGCAGCAGTACATCTCTCGCCGCCCCCTCCATTCCCCTCACCGCCATCCCACTTGCTCGGGTCCCTTCTATCCGTGCTAGGCCACACCGTGTCTCCTTCGTGCCAGGCACCGCACCCCCTGCCCCTGTCCCCCCTGCTGTCCTCACTGCCAAGTCTGTGGACATTCAGCGGCAGTTGCAAGTTGGGCAGACATCGATCCTGACTGTCCTCCGTGGCCACACCAGACTGCTGACCCAGATGGTGTCGTACATGGAGGGCATGTCATCAGCGATGTCTGACCAACGGATGTTGCTGAGGTCCCTGGACTCATCACTGACGGCAGTAGCGAGTCACCTGCAGCGCTGCGTCCCCCCTACCCCTGCCCCATCCACAAATCCCACACCCATGCCTGTCCCAAGCACACCAAGACATCCACACACACGCACCCCACCAGACAGAAGCAGCACACCACCACATAAGGGCAAGCACACTCCTCCTGACACGCACACTCAGGGGGAAGCAGGCACACCCACTGGGTCTGGGGCACACAGGCAGGCACGCAGCCACAGTCCTCGTCCACATGACTCACTTGAAGAAGGCCTACTTTGCTGGGCTGGGCCTCAGCCCCACTAGTTCACCTGGATACAAACGGTCAAGGCACTCCATGGGTAGGGGAGTTAAGTCCCCCAGCCCGTCCACCACCTCCCCCAGTAGCGTTGCAACCCATCCCTCCGATCCCCCCGTCCTTGGGGCCTGTTGTTTTTCCGGGTGCAGGGGAGACACTTGAAGAACTGGCAGAAGTGTGCAGCGCCGAGCTCGCCTCCACCTTTGGCGCTGCCCCACCCCCTGTGGTGGAGTCGTCCGTCACTGCACCCACCACACCTACCCTTCCCCCTCCTGTCCCTGCGGTGCCTGGTCCTTCCCCACGTGATGCCCCCCCAGTCGACGACACAGTCTTATGATGTGCAGGCAAGCTAGGGGAGACGCACGGTCATGCCCCCCCCCCAAGGACTGATGATATGGACTGGCCATTGGCCTTTGTGAATAGTCTCGTTTACACATTATTATTTTCATGCTGAATAAAGGATTTTCTTTTTCATTTGAAAGTCTTTCATTTCAGGTATTGATGTTGATGCTGATGCTACAGGAGTTGGGGTTGTGGGCATGTGTTATGTTTCAGGGAAATGTTGTAGTCTGCTGCTCATGGGGTGGAACCTGGTATCTGTGTACCATCACAAGGTCTCTGCAAAGATTCTTTGTCGTGTATGCTCTTTGTCTTTGGAGACATTGTCCCAAGGAGTGTTCCTTCCTCTGTGGCACCTGGCATCTTCCCTGCAGAGAGTTGCACAATTGTTGTGTTGCCCTGTGTCTACATTTCCTTTGTTGGTGATGGATCCCTTCAACTCTGGCCATGCCTGCTCAGCAATGTGTCCAGCTGCATCGTCTGTGCCATCCTTGGTACTCACTGTACTTGTGTATAGAGTATTTTGCCATGCCTTCATGGATAAATTGTCCCTTTTCCGCACAATGCGTGTATGTAATCCCAGCCTAGTACACATATGATACTTGTTCTGCTGGGTATTTGAACATCTGACTCACAATTGTGACCATTGTATCTGTGGGAACTCCACCCTATTCCTTCCATGACAGACAACATCTTGGTGGCTAGCCCAGCACCTGAACATTCCTATATGTCCTGGGATGTGCGTGACAGTGTGTGTTCTCTTTGTCTCTCTTAGTTTATTAGGCAGTGACATGACTATACAGTCTTATGGCATGATCTCAGTGTGTGTATTGTGCTGCATCTGCCAGGGGTGGGTATGCATGTGTTATTGGTCCTCACACCCACATGTGGTGTGTCATGCAGTGGGGGAAAGACATTCATCCTCCTGGGAGTGGGACACTGCTGTCAGTGATGTGTTGTTATGACACAATCATCATTGTCCAAAGTTAGGGATACGTACATTCACCCATGGAGTTGTGGTCATCGGATAATGATGTACATCCCCCATGTCTCTGTCCACTGCTGGGAGTCCTCTGCACCCACCCCCATGTTTCTGTCCACTGCTGGGAGTCCTCTGCACCCACCCCCATGTCTTTGTCCACTTCTGGGAGTCCTCTGCACCCACCCCCATGTCTATGTCCACTGCTGGGAGTGATGGGCACCCACCCCTCACATGTCCCTGTCCACTGGTGGGAGTCCTCTGCACCCACCCCCATGTCTCTGTCCACTGCTGGGAGTCCTCTGCACCCACTCCCATGTCTCTGTCCACTGCTGGGAGTCCTCTGCACCCCCATGTCTCTGTCCACTGCTGGGAGTCCTCTGCACCCACCCCCAAGTCTCTGTCCGCTGCTGGGAGTCCTCTGCACCCACCTCCATGTCTTTGTCCACTGCTGGGAGTGATGGGCACCCATCCTTCACAGGTCCCTGTCCACTGCTGGGAGTCCTCTGCACCCACCCCATGTCTCTGTCCACTGCTGGGAGTCCTCTGCACCCACCCCCATGTCTCTGTCCACTGCTGGCATTCCTCTGCACCCACCCCATGTCTCTGTCCACTGCTGGGAGTCCTCTGCACCCACCCCCATGTCTCTGTCCACTGTTGGGAGTCCTCTGCACCCACCCCCATGTCTCTGTCTGCTGCTGGGAGTCCTCTGCACCCACCCCCATGTCTCTGTCCACTGCTGGGAGTGATGGGCACCCACCCCTCACATGTCCCTGTCCACTGCTGGGAGTCCTCTGCACCCACCCTCATGTCTCTGTCCACTGCTGGGAGTCCTCTGTACCCACCCCCATGTCTCTGTCCACTGCTGGGAGAGCTGGGCACCCACCCCTCACATGTCCCTGTCCACTGCAGGGAGTCCTCTGCACCCACCCCCATGTCTCTGTACACTGCTGGGAGTCCTCTGCACCCACCCCCATGTCTCTGTCCACTGCTGGGAGTCCTCTGCACCCACCCCCATGTCTCTGTCCACTGCTGGGATTCCTCTGCACCCACCCCATGTCTCTGTCCACTGCTGGGAGTCCTCTGCACCCACCCTCATGTCTCTGTCCACTGCTGGGAGTCCTCTGTACCCACCCCCATGTCTCTGTCCACTGCTGGGAGAGCTGGGCACCCACCCCTCACATGTCCCTGTCCACTGCAGGGAGTCCTCTGCACCCACCCCCATGTCTCTGTACACTGCTGGGAGTCCTCTGCACCCACCCCCATGTCTCTGTCCACTGCTGGGAGTCCTCTGCACCCACCCCCATGTCTCTGTCCACTGCTGGGAGTCCTCTGCACCCATCCCCATGTCTCTGTCTGCTGCTGGGAGTCCTCTGCACCCACCCCCATGTCTCTGTCCACTGCTGAGAGTGATGGGCACCCACCCCTCCCATGTCCCTGTCCACTGCTGGGAGTCCTCTGCACCCACCCCCATGTCTCTGTCCACTGCTGGGAGTCCTCTGCACCCACCCCCATGTCTCTGTCCACTGCTGGGAGAGATGGGCACCCACCCCTCACATGTCCCTGTCCACTGCAGGGAGTCCTCTGCACCCACCCCCATGTCTCTGTACACTGCTGGGAGTCCTCTGCACCCACCCCCATGTCTCTGTCCACTGCTGGGAGTCCTCTGCACCCACCCCCATGTCTCTGTCCACTGCTGGGAGTCCTCTGCACCCACCCCCATGTCTCTGTCCACTGCTGGGAGTCCTCTGCACCCACCCCCATATGTCTGTCCACTGCTGGGAGTGATATGCACCCACCCCTCACATGTCCCTGTCCACTGCTGGTATTCCTCTGCAGGACTTGCGCCCTTGCTGTGGTACACTGCTGTCCTGGGCATACACCACCCCCAAATTACAGCTGATGTGCTGCACCAAGCCGTACACCCACATCCGTGTCGTGTGTACGCCTTGGATCCATCATGTAATGGGGCTGTACCACCATAGTGGCGGTGATGTAGGGGTACGCGTGGTACGGCCCGTGCCCATGCTCTGGGGGCGTGGGTACGGGCCGTACCACCATAGTGGCGATGACGTAGGGGTACGCATTGGACGGCCCGTACCCATGCTCTGGGGGCGTGGGTACGGGCCGTACCACCATAGTGGTGGTGACGTAGGGGTACGCGTGGTACGGCCCGGGCCGTACCACCATTGTGGCGGTCGTCCAAAAATACGGTATCAAAATCATATTGTATGCGGACGACACCCAGCTGTTGGTCTCCCTGACACAGAAAAGCAGCATGCTCCCTCAATCCAATCTGGCAGCATGCATGGAGGATGTCAAAAGTTGGATGACAAAGTCATCCTTAAAACTCAACGGTGATAAGACCGAGATAATGATCCTCGGCCCTTTTCCTCTCACCACCCATGACCAGCTATGGCCCGCAAGTCTAGGACCAATGCCAACTCCGAAGGTAGATATAAAAAGCCTAGGAGTATGGCTAGATAACAAATTCGCACTAAATACTCAGGCAACGAAAACAGCTGCAACCTGCTTCGGGATTATCCGAATGCTGAAAAAAATCCTGCCAATATTACCCTTTGAAGCCAAGCAGGTGGTCATCCAGGGCCTTGTACAATCTAGGTTGGATTTCAACAATGCTCTATACTTAGGAGCCCCAGAGTACGTGTTGGAAAAACTGCAGAGAACACAGAACTGTGCTGCCCGTACTCTTCTCCAAATCCCTCGCAGACAGTCAGTCAAGGCAGGGATCAGATCTCTCCACTGGCTTCCCGTCAGAGAGAGAATAAAGTTCAAAGCTCTCTGCATATCGCATCAGGCATTTCATAGAGCGAGCCCGGAGATTAATCATTCACTTCTCTCCCCTTACTGTCCCGGTAAAACCCTTCGCTCCACCAATGCATTTCTCGCCGTAGTCCCAAGAATTAAAAAAGCTAGAGCAGGAGGTAGGTCCTTTTCTCTGAATGCTGCCAAACTCTGGAACTCTCTTCCCTTTTCACTTAGATCCAACCCCACCCTCCTGCATTTCCGCAAAGAACTGAAAACACTTTTATTCAGAAACTAATCCCCCCCTGCTCCCTCTTACTAATACCCCCTGATCTCTCCTCTTCCCCTCCTCAGAGTCTCTTTCCATTACCAGCGCTTGGACGCCCTCGGGCAGCAGACGCGCTCTATAAAAACCCTTCACTTCACACTTCACATAGTGGTACGCGTGGTACGGCCCGTACCCACGCTCTGGGGGGCATGGGTACGGTCCATACCACCATTGTAGTGGTGATGTAGGGGTATGCATGTACGGACCGTACCTATGCTCTGCGAGCGTAGGTACGGTCCGTACACACGTACCCCTACATCACCTCTACTATGGTGGTACGGCCCGTACCCACGCTCTGGGGGCGTGGGTACGGTCGGTACCACCGTTGTAGTGGTGATGTAGGTGTATGTGTGTATGGACCGGGTACGGTCAGTACACGCGTACCCCTACATCACCACTACAATGGTGGTACGGACCGTACCCACGCTCCGAGGGGCGTGGGTACGTCCAGTACCACCATTGTGGTGGTGATGGGTAAGCGTCCACGTCCACTTCCATTGTGGCGGGACGTGGGATTGGTGGACACGCCCCCCGAAGTGACCAGACCATGGAGGTAATTAATGTGCAGGATGTATTAGTATTTTGTGGGGTGTGGGTTATGTTTCCTGCCCCTTGCACCCCCCTTGCCCCTGGGGGTTGTTCTGACCTTCTGCGGCGTCTGCCTCGGTTTCTGAACACAAGGTCGTAGGCTATGAGGGCCAGGATGACGCGTAGGTTGGGGTCCATCGCTGTCCGTCGCGTACCGGTGCTCCTTGTTCGCATCGTCCTCAATTTCCCGGCAGTTTTTGGCTCCCGTAAAAAATGCTACGTGCAGACTGACGTCGGCACGAATCGTACTTGCTGGTCCGTAAAATGCTGCCTGACTCCGTCCAGAATCAGATTTGTATGTATTTTTTGGCCGGTCGGTGTTTTTTACGTCTCGTACGGAAATGGTATTTCTGTGCGAATCGTACTTGCGAGTTTGTAAGGTGTTTTTCCCGGGTACGAGTCGGACGGAGAAAACGCTCCGTACGACCATATGTACCCGGGTTTTACAGGATCGGAATCGGCACCTAAGTGTACAAAAGCAAGCATTAAGTTTGAGACCATGCTCACCTCATCAATACATAATAGTTACATTTTCTTCAGCTCTCTTGACACTTCATGAGAAGCTTCTCCAGACAACTATTGTAATTTACTATCATGCTCAACTGGTAACATCAGTAATCTATGCAAAGTAACTCCTTTAACATTTTGTGCAGCTAATCCAGTTGGAGCTGTTACCACAGAACATAAATGTGAACCAGTAGTTTTTTTAAGATAACTGGTCAAAACTTCAATTAAAAAAGCTTTACCTGTCCCAGCTTGACCACTGATGTACAGCAGAAGAGGTTTAAAAGATGAACACACACATGCAACAAACCATGTTCTGTTCTCTCACTTGCACATATATTTCTTTCTGTTCAACATTTAGTTGTTTTTCTAACTTTACCAATATAATATTCTCCTTGTGAGCTTGTTGCATTGCAATTTTGACTTCATGCATAGCAATCGCTGCTTAATTTTCTAGTATTGGTTGTCCAAGAGGATCTTGACTACATTGACCACTACTTTGACTATCTTGAGAACTTTCATTAGCTATTTCAGCTGTAATAGTCTTTTCCTGTTCAACTTTATCATTCAACATTTTTAAATATGTAGGGAAAATTGTACATGCAATGCTATCTTTACATGCATTAAAAGAATCTTCATAGAAGTCAAAGTCTCCAAGTAATTCACTTTCGGTATGCCATGGTTTAAAGATTTGGAGAAGTGCTAAATGGTAAAATTCTCGCTCATCTGGACTTTCACAACTGAGTTTCTTGTGGTTTATACGATTACCCTATGCATGTTTAACTAAACAACCATCACATCCAACTACTGCATATTTTCCTTCTTTTAAATTCTGTTTAACATTTCTTTTGAAGCTGTAATGTTGAAGTACTTCATACAGACATAGCTGTTCCAGATGTCAACTCCCTTTCGGATAGTATGTGTCCAACATATTAGTTTTAAGAATGTCTGTACTTTCTGGTTCATTTGCTGCTAAGTATTCAATTTCTTCGAATGATTTCAACACTCTATTCCGTGAGCAGGAAAGACCTAAACGTACCCAAATGATTCTTCGAGACTTTGAGTATAAACTTGAAGAGCACAAGCGGTCTGAAAATTCATAGGATCCAATTTCTCGGTGGGAAAGTATTTTCAAAGTAAAGCTGTACAATTTTTTGCTGACGCTTTTCTCTTGGGGAATTTCTTCGCACATTTGTTTCATCTCCATTTTTCTGATTTTGTTATGTACAATGTAACATAACGGGCAACAAGTCACATTCCACATTTTTAAAATGACTGGATTGTAGTCATTGATATACTTTGACACTTCTGTTCTTTTTAAGTTGTAGGTATTCTTTTGAGATTTCTGAGTTATTGTGTGCCTTACAGAAGAAAAAAAAGAATGTACTCTTCCTTTACAAATGACTGAACGTGAAAAACCAAACCGACATTTGGATGTAAACTTTTCCTTTAGACTTGCATTTTCATCTGCAGTACTTTCCACAACGGTGACTTTGGAAACGTAAAACTTGCTGTCTCAAGCTTCTATCTCCATATTCTCTCGGAATCTCACATGTCACATACTGTTTGATGAAAGACAATACTGTTTCATCAGAATCAGTTCCAAATCTAGGTGCATCCTTGACCCATAGTAGCATATGTATACGAGGTGCACCTCTTGCTTGGTACTCCATTCTCCAAAAGAAATCGGTAACTTCTCCGAAAGGTGGATTCTTTTTATTGAAGATAAAAGACATAATAGCTTGAAACCTATGATTAAAATATCTGCACACATTTACAGGATCCAATGAACACAGTTTACCAGGAGTCTTTATTTCAACATTTTTAATATTGGAATTCACTTCTCTTAGAAACTCAAGCAAATCTTCCTATGCATACTCTGCACAGCTAAGTGTGACAAACCATGTTGGTGTACCTAAGTTCTGTAACATACACTTGAGTTCTCCATGATGACGATACCAATACTCATTTGTTCCATGTTGACATGCCATCAAATTGATTAACTGTGCTTCTAAATTTTCATATGTTTCTTCAACTTTCTCCACAAATTCTTTCGCAGAAAGAAGTGATTGATGAACTCCAGTTTTAAGTATGTGGTTCACTGCATACGACAGAGAAGATAAATCACTTTCAAACAAAAGGTGAAATATGTATGGAATGCACCGTCGAAATCTAGGATCTTCAGAATATAATTTTGTTGACCGATATTCTGAAGCTGAACACGTACAGGTCGGTCATCATATCGTCCACCTTCTCCAGTAGGAAACAGCTGTGGAAAACAACGAGCTTCCAAGCCCTTCTCCCATACACTCATTGGAGTTCCCTGTGCTTTTTTCATTTGAAGTAACTCAATGCTGCTTCCTATTACTTCTTTTGAATGCAAAGGACATATTGTGTAATGTTCATAAATCTCTTCAGTCCTTGACTTGTCCACTAAACGTATTACCTGTTCATCCACATTTACAGTTTTGAAATAAATATTGTTCTCTATAAGATATAAGGTAGCCTTTTCAACTTTATTAACATCCACAAATTCTTGCCATATTTTCTGACTCTTTGTTGGTACACCATTTACTAGAATGACTGCTGCCTCATTTTCCTCTTTCTCTCCAGCAATAGTTTCAATATTTTTCTTAAAATCCAAAGGTAAGTATACCACTCTTCCTTTCAGCCCTCTTTGCAAGTCTTTTGGTGGCAGTTTACCTGTTTTAGGCTCCATCTGAATTATAATTTGAAAAGGATGACCAGATTGAATTAGAACCAACGCATATGATTTCAATTCTGCTGGTTCCTCCGGAATAGCTACTAATTCTAAGTTATTATGTACTGCGCTAGCAGGCACTTTGTTCTCTTCTAATTTGTTGTAACAATATTTACATATAGGGTGATCACTACCTAACTCAAATCCACCTTCCACCAACAAGTAAGTTGCAAATTCTTCCCACTTACTATTGTTCTCCTTTTCACTTTTCAAATACAAATCAACATTCCTAGTTTGACTTTTATAATGAGTACGTCGAAAACAAACACAAACATAGTTTGGTATTTCAGAACAAACTACATTAAACCTTCCAATTTCTTCTTCAAACTGATCTGTGCTAATCACTTTCCCATCTCCTTCAACATCTGTAATTGTCAAACTTTCACTTTCTAGAGACTGCTCTTCTGAACCAAAATATCACATTCCCATATCATCACACTTTTTTTGAACATCTGATAAAGAACTATATTAAAGAGCTGTATTCAGTTCACTTAAACATAATGCAGGACTTTTTACATTGTACAGTTTCCTTACAAACGTCCGCATTTCTGAATGGTGTACTGCTAACATCCTCAAGTGATGAAAACACTTTTACACACTTTTCCTGGAAGACAAGCCAGAGAATGTCCATGTTTCTCAGTATATTTTCTTACATTACATGGATATAGTCCTTGCAACAATCTTCTGTTTAATACTTTTCTGTGTATATTCTCATAGCAAATTTCACATTATATCAATAGATTCCTGTTGAATACTACAAATACTGCTACAATCCCACTTATACACAGGAGCTTGTGTATGTTTCCCTTGCACTTCTTAAGCTATTAAATCTTCTGCACTTTTACCAACCAATTCCTCTTTCGTAAGGGGACAACCAACCTGAACTTCGTAGCAACGACCTCCAGTATCAACTGCAAATGGTAAACTTTTTTCCTGGAAGTAACTTTCCTCATTAAAAAAAGGCTCACTACTAGAAGTATGTTTCCAATGTCCACTAAAGATTTTGCAAAAGTTGGTTCTGTTCACAAGTCTTTTTCTTCTATTTTTCTCTTTCAACACTTTGATTAATTTATCTAATACTTTGATCCTTTTCAAAATCACAATGAAGAACTTCTGTTTTAAAGTAAAAGCAGTATCCACTATACTTTTGATTCACTGCTTCTGTTTGAATTGCAGCACTTTCTTTTTATATTTGCAGCATGTTCTCATTAAATTCTGAATCACTCTAGTTCGAAAAAGTCTCTGACGAATTTCTTGAAATACTTTTTGTCTCCTAAGACACTGATACCCGTCCTAGCCCAGCTGTGAGCACTATTGTTGTTGAATATTCCCGGCAGACCCGGGTTGCCCCACAGTGGTAACTGTGTCTTAGGAGACCTTTACGGTACACATGGATTTTTAGATTTTAATACCCTTAAGTTGTTATATGATCTTCCTGAAACTATGAGATATAAACATTTACAGATACATGACTACTTGATTAATAAAAACAACTTACGACGGTCTTAGATAGCGATATACTGAACTACCTATATTCAGCCAAAAATAAATCAGTAATAAGTGACACTTACCGTCTTCTAACCAGCTTTAAAGCAAATGATTGCTCTAAATTAGCTGATAAATGGGGAAAGCTAATAGGCATAAATATCACACCGAGGGAGATAGAGTGTTCTTTGTCAAATATTAATAAAAGGGTCCGTTCATCTAGTCTAAGACTTCAACAGTTCAGAACGAGCTGTATGTTATATTACACGCCCAAAATAATCGCTAAGTGGTCTCACAACAATTTATACAGCGATTGAACAAAATGCCCTAAATGCTCGGCCGAGGCCGCTGATCTGGTACATATGTTGTTCTCATGCCCCACTCTTGGGACTTTTTGGGGGGACATTCAAAGAGTTTTAAGAGTTAAGACGGTTCAACTACCCTCATTCAATGCTGCCTCGGTCTTGTTGGATATATATCCCATCTCTTTTCCACAGGCAGGCCTGGCCTCAATCCTTATGTCTTGTGCTAAGCTAACACTGGCCAGAGCTTGGACCAGCCCTGATCGACCTACGGTATGGGACTGGTGGACATTGGTAACTGAGATTCACTCGATGGAGTTAGCATTAGCAAATTTAAATGGGACACGCTCCTTGAGCAAATATGAAAAGAATTGGGGAACTTTTATGGAATGATTCGGCTATTGTGATCTGTTTAATACTACGAAACATTCTCTCTTTTTTTCTTTTTTTTTTTTCTTTCTTTTTAGGTCTCTACCGCTTTTATAGCTAGATACAATGGCCCTTTGTTGAAAGTAAGTCACATCTTATGGTTTATCCACATCGGTTTCCTTATTTTGTTATGTTTACAAATGCATGCATCAATGTAAATTGTCTCTTTTGCCTTCTGTCAGCCTGTTTACAAATAAAAAATAATAATAAAAAAAAAAAAAGAAATAGTTTTTGTCTCCGGGTATTATGTTTTCTTTTCCTTGTTTTTGAAATTGAAGTCTCCTTCTCCTTACTTGAAAAATTCTTCTTTTTCCTATATGTGATGTTATTTCATTACATTTTTGTAATATTCTTTTCTGAAATTGTCTAGTGTTTTTACCAGAAGAAACTGTTTGTGTAGTGATCTCAATTTCTTGTAATTGAAAACCTCTTCTTTTCTGCAAATATAAATGCTTCTTTTCTTGTCTTTTTTTCTCAGTTCTTCTAGGCATTTTCACATTTTTATCCAAACAAAATAATTTTCTGAAAAAAAAAAAATAGATTCAAATATTTATTACATCTGTTCAATATATTACAATAATAACATAAAATTACATAAATTCTACTGACGTCTTCCAGAGACAGTGCTGCAACGTGATGGAGCACGGCAGGGGAGCAGTAGGATGACGGGTAGTGCCATAGAACATACAGCAAGTATTTATTTAATTATTTACATACACCTTTACAATTTACATGTAACTGCACTACCTCATACTATTCACCTCTCCACCACACCCCACCACCCCACACACTCCCTCTGCAACAAACAGCTGACAACTTTATAGATAATATTTTTAAAAATTGTAATCTATATACTTAGGATGATATCACCAACCAAACGGCACACAGAAAAATGACCATTATTAGCCAAACAATTGTATCTACAACTTCGCAAACATAGCACTGCAGCACTGTACCCAAAGCTTTAATTGGAGGGGAGGGAGTATGAGCACCGGCAGTTTATTTTTGGGGGCCTCGAAACAGATCTCTATGGGGCTCTATTTTCGGGCCTCGCAAAGGTAGTCCGTTGTTTTTTTTTTTACTGTAGTGAGACAGTAAGACCATGTACATTGCTCACTACTAAAAAGTGGACACATCATGCCAGGTGAGTCGCGTTGTAGGAGAAAAGAGAGCCATTTTCTCTCACGATTTCCCTTCTCTTTTTGCAGCGCAAGAGCAACATCATCGTGGCGTGATTAGCAGACAGACCACCAGGCTCACAAGTACTTCACAGGTCTTCAAAAGACCAATTGCTTGTAAATGATGCTCTGTTTTTTTCCACCCCTTTTTAGAGCCCCTACATCCCCACTATGCCTATTGCTGAAAGAACTAGCCTCACCCGAAATTTTGCTCTGGTTGCGCCTTTGGGGACGACCACACAAAGCCCACTCAAACACAACCCTGCTCTCACGTTTCAGAGGGTGTTGTTGTAGTGCTATGAATACACACGCTTTGCTTGGCTCACTTAGGGGCATCTTATCAAGAGGGGCATTAAAATTATCGCCGCTTTAGCGTCAGTAAACTGCAGCTAAAGCGGCGATAATGAGCTTGATGATATGCCCTTGTGAATTCCCATAGAAGTCCAGCTTCACACCACAACCTGGCCGGCTAAGGGAATTGACCAGGGCATATTATCAAGCCCATTATCACCGCTTTAGCGGCAGTTTCCTGCTGCTAAAGCAATAATAATTTTAATGCCGTTCTTGATAATATGCCCTGTTATCTTTCTAAATTAACGTCTTAAGCTGAAAGTCTGCTTTACATTTCTTTCGCTACATCAACCTTTCTTTAAAACACCGCCAGAGAAGGGTGGTGAACTCTGGTCCACAAAGAGCAACTCAAAGCTTTCTTGTTCTTTATCAGAAACTTCATCTGCCTCTCAATAATTATCGCCAGCTTTTTCGGCCCCTTAAGAGGCAGGGTTGATGAGGATCGCGGTGGAGAGTGCACAAAAATAAGGACGGATAGTTGAATAAAGGGCGACTGGATGGATGGCCAGATTGATGAATGGATAGCTAGATGGATGGATGCATGGATATATGGATGAATGGAAGGATAAATGGATGCATGGACCAGTACTTAGGATACACGGGTGGGCTGATAGATGCGTAGGATTGGTTCTGAGACAGATGTATGTATGAATATATGGGCGTATAGCTGGATGGATGGCACAGTGCTTACCAAAGGCGAGTGGGTTGATAGATACCTAGAATAACTCCAGGGACAGATGATTGTATGTATGTAGGTAGGAATGTCTGAATGAATTGAAAGATGGTTGGATGGCACAGTACTTAGGATGATGGATGCAGGGCTTTAAGTGGGCCTGCTCTAAACACCAGCAGTTATTTTCAGAAAAACTCGAAATGGTCTCTATCGGGCTCTGTTTTCAGCCGTCGCAAAGGTAGTCACTTTTCTTTCTTTTATTGGACTGCAGTCAGAGCATGCACATCGATGTGCGCATGCTCATTTTGCTCACTACTGAGAAGTGGAGACATCATGCTACATGAGCCACATTGTAGGAGGAAGGGCAATCCTTTAAACAGCGTGTTTCCAGAACGTAGGATAATTTGAGGGGATTTTCTTAAGCACACAATGCTAGTTATCTTTATGTAGACCACGCCCCTACTTGGATAGCCCACACCCCTTTAACAGGTTTGCCCCGCCCCTTTTAGAGCACCCCCCCAGTGTTTTTCCCAATTATGGCCCTCACTATACCATAGTAACAAAGAAACGGTCCAATCTTCCATTTAAATGTACAATGGCACCAAGTTTCATAATTTGCTATCAACGCTGGCAGCTTTCTACCACAGTGCAAGAGTGTCTATCAGCACAAAGGTTTGTTATCCACAGAAATGTTGTGTGATTTGCATAGCTGTCTGCTGGAACACTCATCATCAAAAGGTATTAAAACATGCACATTTTTGAGAAAAACGTATACCATACCATAAACCGCTTCATAAATGGGCCCAGTGCCACTACACCACCCTCATCCCCATTCTTGCTTAATCTTACAAAATCAAAGAAAGACCCCAGCAAACCTGGTAAAGCCACTATAGCAATACAGGGACTTAATTTGAACTAGTCTCTGCCGGAACGCCCAGCAACAAAAGGTATGAAAACATGCCAATTTCCAGATAAAACAAATACCATGCCATAGAGCGCTTTATAAATTGATCCAGTGGCACTACATCACCTTTACTAGCTACACATATGCACATTACAAATGTCTGTGTTACAATCAGCAACATAACCACCTCTCCCACCCCCACCCCTTCCCTTTCTTAACCTTACAAAATCAAAACAACAAGCCCCAGCACTCCTGTTAGCGCCACTATAGCCATACATAGCCTTAATTTCAACAGGTGTCTGCCAGAACACTCATCAGCAAAAGATATTGAAACCTGCAATTTTCCAAGTAAAACATACACCATACCAGAAGGTGGTTTTTAAATGGTCCCAGTACCACTACACCACCTCCACACCTGCCCTTGCTTAACTTTACGCAATAAAACAAAGAGCCCCAGCACTCCTGTTAATGCCACTATAGCCATACAGAGGCTTAATTTCAACACATATCTCCCAAAACACTCATCAGCAAAACATATAAAAACATGCAAATTTGCGGGTAAAATATATACCATGCCATAGGGCACTTTATATATGGTCCCAGTGGTACTACATCACCTTTAGTAGCTTGACATCTGCACATTACTAAAGTCTGTATTTTAACCACAAACATACCTACCTCCCCCACCCCCACCCCTGCCATTGCTTAACCACATGAAATCAAAGAGAAATCGCCACCATTCCTAGTAGCGCCACTATACCCATACTCGGGCTTAATTTTTAAACGTGTCTTCCGTAACGCTTATCATCCAAAAGTATTCAAACATGCAAATTGGCAGGTAAAACATAAACCATCCCGTAGCACGGTTTATAAATGGGCCCAGTGGCACTACACCACCTTTGCTAGCTATACATCTGTATGTTAATAAAGTCATTTAAACACTCTGTAGAGTGTATAGCAGAGGATGGGGAGAGTAAACAAAGTTGTAATTCCCAAACTTTTGATATACCGTCCCTTTACTGAATGTATATTAAGGACATTTAATTGAATGAAAAAATTGATGAGTCTCTACGTATATTCAGCACAGGAACACAGCCTGACAATTACTATCATTTGTAATGACATGTACTTTACTAATGTCAAGAAAGTCATACAGAAAATATATTGAACATTTCCATTTCTTTATTATCTCTCACACATTTATAAAATATCTCTTCTAAAGAAACACTCCCCAACCACTTCTATTTCATAGGAACAGACAATAATCAATACATTTACTACCATATATTTTAGTATATCTACCTTTTTATTATTCACTTGTCACAAACTACTAAAACTATTAACTATACCCAAATGCAAACCAGAAACCATCTACATATTATATCTCAACCTATATTCAAATGATTCAAACAATGCGTACATATAAAAGGAACGTATCACTCTTACTATCTCCATCTTCTCTCCATGTAATCTCTAAACACTGTAGACGACCTCACAGTACAACAACTTACCTAGACTTATATTCAAATCTACCTCTCACTGTCAAAAATGAGACCACAATCTGTCCACATAACATTTCTGGGTTTGGATTTATCGCTTTTAACTTAATAACACATACATCTCCTACCCCCCCTTTCCCACTACTTCCACAAAAAGTATAATTTGCAAACGTGGGACAATTTGTTTATCTCGCCTGAATACATTAACAAACCCAAATTAACGCTGTACCTCATTTTCAAAACCATACAGTCCTTTAAAGATGACAAACTACACTTCTTCTTTGTGAAAAATTCCTAAACATATATAAAGTACTTATATAACAACAGGTCAAACTTTATGCATATTTTATAAGCAATATGAAAAGACCCTACTTTACTAACATGATATTATTTTCAAATAAAAAATACATTCAAACTTAAAAATATCACCTGAAATACTTAATCACTTCTACAGAACACATAACACACCTTGTTCATTTCTACCTTACCTTTGTAATTGGTATGCAGATTTCAAATGTCACACACGCATGCAATTCTTCCTTTCTCAAACAGTACATGTAATGCACTGCTTTCATCAAGAATGAAACCAGTAATGGTACAGTTTCTCTGTTGCTCCACATATAAATACATGTAAACAACAAATCAGAATACTTCATCCTTCATCGACATTCCAAAACTTATCTCCATTGGTTATTTTTGAATTTTGCATCTGAAAGACTACTTAATATTCCGCGCCACACACAGGTCAGAAGTTCAACCTATTTTATCACCACACTTTCGGAAACATTCTACGACACCTGCAGGTTAAAAGTTCTTGATTTTTTTAAACGTAACCTTTTCTTTTTCAGCATATTCTCAAACATTTAACACCACCTGCGGGTTAAAAGTTCACCATTGTTTTAAGTTACAAATGTACCTTTCAAATGCAAGTAGCACGTCTGGTTGAGCTTTGCACATTTCATCCTATTGTATGAACTCCACGTTTAGACTGCTCTTTATTGACCAATGACAAACATGCTTTTTCACGCAACTAATATGCACCCTAGTTTTTAGTACCCAATGCTTCTTATCTTCCAATCAATTATTGTTTTCTGTGTAGTTTGCACTTTACAAATACCGTATTGATTTACCTTCGCACTCCCTGTATAACACCACCTAAGCACCATATACAAATTACCGTGTTCCAAATAAAACTTCCTCCTACTGCGTATAAAATATTACTGACACTACAGGTGTGGCACAGCAGCCAGGGCACATGACTTTACACCATAAGACACACAGTTTAGGCTCAAACTTTCATCCCTGACTCTTGCACCAGCTCACCTTAGCACCATCAGACTCTACGCAATACCTCACTTAATTTCCATACCACGTACTTTCAAACCGGTAGCTATGAGTAGTTCAATTCGCACCCCCTCTATAGCACACCCTAAACACCCCCACAGGTTACAGTGCTCCTACAATCCTCTTTCCTACTTTTTTCACCCTTTATTCCCCTTACTCGCTTTGTCGGAATCACAAAATGGCGGCCAACACTTCCAAGTTGCAACCGCTCGCAGCGCTCCCAACCAATAAGCAGCAAGTTCGTGCTCGTAACGCCTCAGCCAATCAGATGGCAGAATTCCCAAATATCAATATCTGTAATTTTTGATATTTCTCAAAAACTACTGAACGGATTTACAACAAATAAACAAAAGCATGCTTTCTAGACCAAGACCCTTCTCCCTGCCAAACTTGGGGTAATTCCGTTCACCCGTTCGACCTGTAGCCTTGTCTTAAGTTTCCTATGGAAATTACCATGGAGAAAACACGTTTTGGGACCCCCCTTTTTTCTCACCCCCCCTTGATGAATCACCCCCAAACTTTCCCACATAGGAGCTGATATGAACAAAGAATTAGTTTGGAAAATTTCCAGAAGATTTATCAAACAACGCCAAAGTTATAAGCAAAACAAAAAATGCTCTTCCTATGGAAACTTGGTCCTAACTATAACTACTTACTGGCGACTGCCAGTAGGTAATATATATAATAATATATATATATATATATATAGTCACTGAAAAAGCCATAGGTTTCAGAGACGTTATAGTTAGAAATTAGCATTTAAAAAACCTTAGAAATTCACAGAAAAAAACATAGGTTTCAGGGGTGTTATAGTTAGCTGAACATTTCACTCGTACAAAACCATAGAAATTCCTCCTTTATAGTTAGTTCTACTAACTATAACTCGCGCTCCCACAATGCACTGCTGATGATGTCATATATTACATCATTCATGACATGGTCAGTGACATCACTGATGACATTACTGATGACATCTCAAATGACATCACTGATGACATCATCCAGTGAATGTGGTTTAGTTTGAAATTTAAATATGTATTATATATATACCAATCTGTATTGAAGATTGAGTGGATATATAACTGTCTGGATGGAGGATTTAGTAGCTGTCTGACTGTCTGTTTAAGTGAGTAATTAAACATGTCTCACTTAATACATGAATTAGTAACTTAACTATGTGAATGTGTGCATCACTGACTCTGTTGTTGTATAATATGCTCCATCAGTTGGTCACTAACTACATGAGTCTGTATATTAGTTATTGATTAGTTGGGTGAGTATTTGTATGGGACACTGAGTTTGTGTGTGGTTGGATGGGGTGTGTGTAACCCCTTGCATAGATGTGTGAATTATTGATTGACTAGGTGTATAGGTTTAAGAGTGCATGTGGAAACAGTTTTTTGGGTGACTGAGTGTATTTATTTGTGTGTTGGTGAGTGAATATATGTTTTAGTTGTACATCTTCAACAAAGTAAAAAAATAAAAGCATTGTATGTGAGAGTTGGTGTATATAAATAAGAGTCAGTGATTGTGAGAGTAACTATATGAATGAGTGTATCATTTTAATGTTGAATTTTTAACATATTAACTATGAGTTACTATGTGTTTGAATAAATGAGGTGTTGTGTGTATAATTGTGTAAGTGAGTAAATGTAAGTGTGATGAATTTTTTTCATGAGTGAGTAGGATGACTGCATAACCGACTAAGATGACTGCTGATGTGTCAATGTCTATATATGTGTATAAGTGTATTTGATAGTGTTCTATTAATGAGTAACTGCATGTATAAGTGATCTGTTGTTGAATGGGTAGTTGTGTGTGTAGACTTAGGAATCAGTGAGTGGGTATGTAGTAACTGGTATTGGTGTGACAATGGGTTCAAATATGGTACTCTGTATTTTACTGGGAGTGATGAAAGGTTATACTAGTGTATGATCAGATTGTCACGTGGATGATGTCATCAGTGATGTCATTTGAGATGTCATCAGTGATGTCATCAGTGATGTCACTGACCATGTCATGAGTGATGTAGTATGTGACATCATCAGCAGTGCATTGCGGGCGTGCAAGTTATAGTTAGCAGAACTAACTATAACGGAGGAATTTCTATGGTTTTGTACGAGTGAAATGTCCAGCTAACTATAATACCCCTGAAACTGTTTTTTTCTGTCAATTTCTAAGTTTTTTAAATACTAATTTCTAACTATAACGTTTCTGAAACCTATGTTTTTTTCAGTGAATTTCAAAGCTTTTTTAAATGCTAATTTCTAATTATAACATCTCTGAAACCTATGTTTCTTTCAGTGAATTTCAAAGGTTTTTTAAATGCAAATTTTTAAGTGTAATTGTAGTTATGCCTATTTTTTTGTACTGATTTTCTACAGTTTTTGTAACTGTTTATTTATAAATATTTTATTCATTAAATAACATTATATATTTTTCTGAAAACTGCAAAAAAAAAAAAAACTGAAATATTGTTAAATTTTTTTGTTTTATTTTTTTTATTTTAATATATTTATATTATTTTCTTTTCCAATTTTTTTTTGGAGTCGCGCACCCAAAGCGTACACATCACGGTGGGTGCATGGATTCTAGCCGCCATTTTAGAAATGTCGTGAAGGATCCACGTACAGTGTGCGATGGCTGCGTGTTTTTCAGTTACATCATATACATTTAATATTACGTGATGTGCGCAATTGGTATGCGACCAGTCCGTGACTCCTGCTCCCACGCATTCGCAACACATGTGCATTACGGTATGCGACGCTTGCGCGGTGGCAGGTCACGTGTGACGTCATATACGTGCTGGGGCGGGCTGGGTGCGCGACTCCTGCAATTTTTTTTTATGTTATAAAATGATATGTATGTGTGTTTAATATACATATTAGGGCAAGAGACTATCTAAGATATTCACAAAAATAATATATTTGTATTTATATTATTTTTAAATATATTTTCACGAAGTCGCGTCGGGTGCGTGCTTCGTGAGCGCAGAGTGCGCGGATCCCATCTGATCTAAAAAAAAAGATTTCATTGGTTTATAACATTTCCCACTGTAACTATTGATGGACCCATTTTAATCATTCTTGTTGGAACATCTTTAGAGAGACATCTCTTTTCCTACAAGAACCCTTTTTGCTTGTTTTTTTTGGGTGTTTTTCAAAACATATCAAACAAAATGGCATCTGGACAGCAGCAGCAGCAGGAGGAAGTATTTTCTGAAGAAGAATTCTTGCAGGAGGCACCACATCCACAGAGGCCCGAATCTGTTGTGTGGAAATTCTTCACTTTTCCACCTAGAGAGAAGAAAGTAAATGCGAGAAAGGTGACGTGCAAAATTTGTGACCAAGTCCTGTCAAGAGGCAGTGAAAAAAAATACTCTTGTGGCACTGCTTCTATGTACAAGTATCTCCGGACCACACATCCTCTCATTCTTGCTTGGGAGGAAATGAGGCGAGCTGCTTTGAACCCCTCACCTGCTGGGGCAAGTACATCTGGAACTTCTTCAGGAACACCTGCAATGGACATTAGGCCTTTCTCGAGCAACACTGCGTGAAGTGTAAGAAACTTATATGCTTCGGTGAGCAGTCGGTGGATGAAGTTTGTGCTGCGCAACGCAACCATCCTTGTTAACTTTTTTGTTTTTTTGTTTTTGGAATGATAAGTAATTACAAATGTTTTCTGTTTTATTTGTTCTTTTTTTGTTCATTTTTTGAAAAAACACCCAAAAAAATACAAAATTGTTCAAAAAATAAAATAAAATACAAAAGAATAAAGATCTTATCAGAACTACCTTATCTGGTTAAAGAAAGAACTATAATTGCAAGGTAATGTGGGAAAGTTTGGTTGAATATATGTATACAGCATGATTGACTGAAAGAATGCATTAGTAGTGTATGGTGAATTTATAGGTGAAGATTAATTAGGAAGTACTGCAGCGTGCCACTGCAAGCTCTTTAGCTGCACTGTACTGTGGAACTTCCGAAGCACAGGGATGTGACATATGTACATGAATATGTTGCAAATCTGTGCTTCCCTCTGCACTGCTGCACAAACTGCAGCCATGCGGTGACACAGGCACCCTTGCACCATGGTGCAAGGATGTCTGTGTCATGTGGAGATTGTTTTTGTGCAGGAAGGGACACTTTCCTGCACAAAAACAATCAGTAAAGGCATTTTCCTCTTTCAATGTATGCTGTGGAATGCAGCATGCATTGAAAGAGGAAAGCATGAGGAGAAATGAAAATAATTCTCCTTGTTGCGCCTTGCTACACCAACTCTAGAATGGCGCAGCATTCACACACATCTCCAGATTTATGATTTCTCATAAATCTGGAGATGTGTCTTATTCTATGAGTGTTGCGTGGGAACACCCACAGCAACACCTATGAGACACCCCTTCAACACAAAGTTCTTTGTATGAAGGGGTCATATTTACAAGGAGAGGAAAAACCACGCAGGGTGTCTTTTCCTCTCCTTGTAAATATGAAGGAGTGCCTGGCGCCATCACTACGTTACAAAAAGTAACGTACTGGTGGCGCAGGGTGCTCGTAAATCTGCCCCATAATTGCTTAGGTATTGGCAGACTGATACAATAAGAACATAGTGCTGGATGGGTGATTGAAGAATTGCATGAGACTGACAGGAGTGATCCTACGCTGCATGGGTACTACTTCAGTATTTAATGGAGTGGACCAATAGTATGTATCTGCTTAGAGATTTGTAGGTATTATGCACAGAATATTTTATGTGTACTTGTTTTGGTGGCTAGGTCATTTTATACGAATACCACTGGTAACTGGAATGATGACAGTGCTGCAAAGAGAGTGAACACTTTAATTTATAAGTGCTTACGTATTGGTGGAGTGATAGGATAAGTAGATAGTGGTAGATAAGTGATTAAAGACGTGCATGGGACAGACTGGACGATTCCTACACTGCTTGAGTACTAACTGGGTATTTAGAAGAGTGCATCAATAGTATGTAGCTAGTTAGAGGTCTGCTTGGATAGTGCATAAAATATTATAGATGGTCTTGTGTTAGTAGCTAGGCCATTCCATAAGTTCATGACTAGTAACTAGAATAATTACAGTATTACAAGCAGAGTGTATAGTGAATTTATAAGTGCTTAGGTATTGGTGGAGTAATAGGATAAGTAGAAAGTTCTGGATGGGTGATTGTAGAAATGCATGGGACAGACAGGAGGATTTCTACACTGCATAGGTACTAACTGGGGATTTAGAAGAGCGTATCAATAGTTTGTAGCTGGTTAGAGGTGTGCATGCATAGTGTACAAAATATTGTATCTGCACTTGTGGTTTTTGACTACGCCATTCCTTAAGTACACGACTAATAACTGGAGTAATTTCAGTGTTGCAAAGAAAGTGCGTGCTGAATTTATAAGTGCTTAGGTATTGTTGGAGTGATAGGATACGTAGATAGTGCTGGATGGGAGAATGGAGAAGTGCATGGGACAGACAGATAGATTCCTAGACTGCATAGGTACTAACTGGGTATTTAGAAGAGCGTATCAATAGTAGGTAGCTGGTTAGAGGGCTGCATGCATAGTGTACAAAATATTGTACCTGCACTTATGTTAGTGGCTAGGTCATTCCTTAAGTATATGACTAATAACTGGAGTAATTTCAGTGCTGCAAAGAGAGGGCATGCTAAATTTATTAGTGCTTAGGTATTGGCAGAATGATAGGATACGTAGATAGTGCTGGATGGTTGAATGGAGAAGTGCATGGAACAGACAGAAGGATTCCTAGACTGCATAGGTACTAACTGAGGTGCAGATTTACAAGCCCCTTGTGAGACATTTACGCCGCCGTTGCATCACTTTTGTGACGCAGCTGCGGCGTAAACCATGCGCCATGTTGCGCCTTATTTACAACGTGACGCATCTAGGGAGATGCGTCACGTTGTAAAGCCCTGCGCTACATTAAACCTGCATCAGGTTTAATGTATGTAGGGTGGGCGTTCCGTCAGAAAAAGCCTCGGAAAAGTGACGCAGATTTCACTGAGTCACTTTTCCAACGCTGCTGCGTAAAAACCCTGCGCCTGCTTGAAGCAGGCGTAAGGCATGACGCAGCATGTTTGGTATGGGCAGCCCCTGAGCATTGCTGGAGTTGCGTCGTGCTTGCGACATGACTCCAGCAATGCGCCGCCCTTATGCCATCAGATGCGTCATGCATCTGTTTCTCCCTGCACCATGATGCGCTGCATTGTAAATGCGGCGCATCTGTGGTGGCGCAAGGGTAAACTTGCGTGACGCATCTTTCCTGGCGCATCCTTGCTGATTTGCAGGGATGCGCCAGGAAACATAAATCTGCCCCTGAGTATTTAAAAGACTGTATCAAAGCAATGTAGCTGATTAGAGGTCTGCATGCATAGTACACAGAATATTGGAGCTGTACTAGTTTTACTGGCTAGGCCATTCCTTAGGTGCATGACTAGTAACTAGAACAATTTCGGTACTTCAAAGAGAGTACATGTTGAATTTATAATTGCTTAGGTTTTGGCACTGTCTCCTATGTACGACATCCTTGTTCATAGGGGACAGCGTTAAATACAATGGGTATTGTGGTGGAACGCAACCACAACACTCACTGCAAGCCCCTTTCACGCTAAGCATAGCGTGAATTGGTGCCTTATGTACAAGGCAGCGTAAAGCCATGTTAAGTGGCTTAACGCTGCCTAGTACATAAGGCGCAGCCCCTATCGCCACGGGAAAATCACAAGTGATGTTCCTGGGGCAATAGGGGCTTGTACATATGCCTCCATATGTTCCTAGGACAGTATGCACTGTATAACAACAATGGCCAATTTGCAAACCATGATAAACAAGACATTAGTAAGAAAATAGTCCAACAGTTGAATATAAAAATAAAAATAAAATTCATCTGTAGCAGGTAAAATACTAAATTTAAAGCAAAGTAATTGTTAAATATGTTGTGTCTTAATTATCCTTCTTTTCAAATTATAACTATGTCTACTTTACAAAGAGTAAAAACTTTGATTATTGAAGATTTGGCATGCACATCTTGTATACTGAGAATTACATAATTAGTTAGAGTTGTCCTCAGTTTATATGTAATTATGAATTCTGTGGATATATAGGAGCACTTTACTGCTGTTTGTTTTGTTACACATTCCAAACTCTCAACAAGTGCTGTGGAAATGAAAGGGCACCTTTTTGTCAGCTATATGAGAGTCTGAAGCTGATGTTTTATAAGATCTGTTTTAATAAGCCGGTTTTAATAAGTGGTGTAATTACTGGGTGTGTGAGATCTCTTTTTATTTTGTACTTTCTTGAGTTCATGATAATGCAGTGTGGTGTTTCCTAATTAACTTTGCATGGCACATCAATACAATTTAGTTTTGTTGAGGATAACTTGTGGTTTATTTGGTTTAAGATGTGGGAGCCCTTCATATTTGTTTTTATTTTTACTTGTGTTATTCCTGTTATTTTAGCTTGGGCGACTGAAGTACTCACTCTGACGTACCTACCACCAATATTGCAAATTCTTCTTCTACTATTATTATAATTCAAATTATTTTCCATGAAAAAGGCACCATGGTATTTTATGCACTAAAGTGAGCATTTACAATTATGCACAGTTTACTTTTTTTTCTTTTTCTTGTTCATTTGAATATGGTAAACAATATGATCCCGTGTGAAGATGATGCACTTTTCAGGTCACTGGCCAACATGGTGAATTCATTTCTTTCCTGCTGTTGCACTTCTTTTTGGTTTGTTTGATTTAGGGTATTTTTACATCCATTTGGTGTAATTTACTGTGGTTCTCCTGGATTGTCTTTTGTCATCGGCATACAATGTGTTTGTTTTTCTTGCTTCTAGTTTTGGCTTAGAATATAAGTAGTGAATCATTTTTGGTTATCAATTTCATATTTTAGTGTACCTTGGAAAGTTTCTCTGCTAACGAAATTACACAATTATAGTCAGTTTTTGTGAAATTACTAGAACTGACTTATAGTAAGAATATGGATAAGTATCTTGTGATGCATTTTTCATTCTTTTTGTTAAACCACTTTTAGAATAGAGTTGGCTTCAGTACTACATATGGAGTAATTAACTTCGTTTCTCTTTTGTCTCAATCTTTCCCATTGTTTCTTTTTCTTTTCCATTTGTCATTTTATTGCACTTCTCTGTTTACATATCCATGAAGGAGCGTGTCTCTTGCAATAAGTCAATCAATCAATCAATCAGGGTGGGTAAAGCGTAACTACTCACCTGCGAGGGTCTCAAGGCCCTGGGGAGGCTTTCTATTGTTATGATTTGCACTTTGTGGGCACAGCTTCAAAAGGTATTCTGTATTGTATGATCCGAAAATGTTGCAGGATCCTAAGGGAATCTGGAGTCACACAATCTAGATTTCATCAAAACATTAACCATATGGCCCAGGACTGTGCTGGTTCTACCCTGCCATTTGATATATGTACTAAAAGGCATCCATATTTATAAAAATGTCTACACCCTATCCTGCAAAATGGCATTAGGCTTTTCCACGGAATATATGTACCATTTTTTGGCCATCCGTATATTAATAAGAGGGGCTTAGAGGGAAAATCCAAACCTGCGAGTCCCTTATAATCTCATTACTGAAACCTGGCAAAGATCTGCTCTCATATCGCCCCTATTGATGTTAGCCACAAATTATAAGATTCTCCGTAAAAATGTATCTAGCCACCTATTGGAATATATGCCAGTCCTAGTACACATTCATCAAAATGGCTTTAATCCCAATCGCTTGACCACTCTCAAAATATGAAGACTTCACAGAGTACTGGAGCTCACCCTGTCCCACTGGCCCTTTGCCGCTTGTTTGGTAATAGACCTTGAATGTGCATTTGATATAGTGGAGTGCACATACCTGTTTTCAATGCTTTTGTGGTTTGGGCTTCCAGCTCAATTGTCAACTGCCTCTTTTATATGGCCCCCACTGCCAGGGTCAAGATAGGCCAACTCATCTCACACCATTTGAAATCAGCCGGGGAAAATACCAGGGCTGTCCACTGATTCCCCTCCTCCTTACGTTAGCAGTAAAAACGTTGGCCCAACTGTAGTGACGAGGTGGGGAGGAGTGGGATATCTTACTGGGAGATGAACGGCATTTGGTCTTCCTGTACGTGGACAATGTCCTCTATTACATACAGGACATTCTGCAAGGGCTTGGAGACATTGAGCTGATACTGCAGGAGTTCTGGAGTGCCTGGGGCCTGGAAGTGAAACGGGCCAAGACCTGGATGTTCCCTGTGTGCCAAGCATACTCACCACAGTGCAACATGGTGGAACCACACAAGGTGCGATGGGAGCGGTTCACGTTCCCATATCTTGGATCAGAATGTGCCACAACATGAGAGACTTAATAGATGGTAATCTAAGTAGTGTGATTGCCTCTCTGTGGCTGTAGATGACCTTCGTGGGCATGCTGTCACTTACGTTAAAGGGACGTGTCTCTCTTACTAAGCTGGCGATGTTTCCTCGACTCCTTTCAGAACCTTTCAGCCAATATAACATGCTCCATGCTCCATACCCTGCATGGCATGCGGGGTCCTTTAATAGGAATAAGGGACACATATGAGTTGCCTTATGGAAGCTTCAGCTCCCAGTGGCTAAGGGGGTCCTGGGAGCCCCAGATTTTGAATATTACTATATGGCAACTCCGTTATGGTTGCCGTCATGCTCGCTGGCTGGTCAACACATAGTTAAGCTTTGCCCTCCTGCACAGGATTGAGCTGCAAAAGGAATTCATGAGCTAACACTACCATCCAGTAAACTCCCACCACATGCTAATAAGCTTCTGACATTGCCTACAACAGACTCATTAGGGCCTTCTTCTGACCTTGCCCCTGACACCTTACATGCCAGATATCTCTGTTGGATATTCTAGACCATTCAGATAACTCCATGGGAGAAGAGGTGGAGCTGTGGGAGAAGGAGAGGTGGACACTTACAGTGCCCTGTTGCTGAATGGTGCCCTCATGACATTTGACCAACTCTGCAAAGACCGTGGCCTGCCCATTGTTCATTTCCTAGCACACCGAATTCTGATAGGGCGAACTACAACATCTTTGCTATATCGCCGACACGAAGCCAGACACTCATCGACTATTACATGTAGTCCACTTGATTGGTGGTGGTAAATATCTTATTATGTGGTTCACATGTGCGATGGCCTTTGCCCCATAGGAGTTTATGCATTCCACTAGGCAGCACTGGGAATAGGATATCAGGCACACACCCAAGTACAAAGAATGGAAGTACTCATATATCCAAACATATCTTTTTACAACGCAAACAATTACAACGCATGCTTTAACAACACAGGTTTTACATCGCAACAACCATTAACATTGCATGATTTTACAATGCATGCCATTACAACGCATTTTTAGAAACTACCTTTACAACGCATTCCATTACAACGCATTCCATTACAATGCATACCATTACAATGCATAATACTTTCAGGGTAACAGTAGGGTAAGTGTTGGATGGGGGTAAAAATTACTATTCCCACTCCAGTGAGTGCAACAGAAGGGTACGTGTTGTATAGTGTAGGGGTAAAAATTACTCTCCTCACTTCAGTGATTGCAACAGTAGGGCACGTGTTGGATAGTGTAGAGGTAAAAATAACTATTATCGATCCAGTGAGTGCAACAGTAGGGTAAGTGTTGGATAGTTCAGGGGTAAAAAATACTATTCCCATGTACCCCAAAACCCATACCCACTCTAAAACTAAAACAAATCCCCAATATGTACCTTATCATGCAATGTAATGGTATGCTTTATAGTGGAATGCATTGCAATGGCATGAGTTGTAATGGTATGTGTTGTAATGGCATGCGTTGAAGTGACATGTGTTGTAATGTCTCCGTTGTAATGGCATGCAATGTAAATGCAGTTGCGTTGTAACAGCTGCATTGTAAAGGTAGTGCATTGTAATGACCATGATGTAATGGATTTTTCCCATATAACCATGCAGACTTTCCTGCAATGCAAACTTCCGATAAATTCAACAACATTTTACACAGAGCATACCTTACACCAGCGTGAATACAGAAGATATATGGGAATTAGATCACATGCCCTAGATGTGGCCAGGATTACACGGATATGGCACATATGTTTTTGATCTGCCGGAGGCGCAGTTACTGTGGGGGGCAGTTCTGCACTCCTTGCTGGCACAGGAAGGGGGGACCTACACACTATAGAGGTGGGCATGTTGGGGCTGTATGGGCACAGAAGGAAGGGAGGTGCCACTAATTGGTTTATTGACTGAGTCCTGATTATAACCAAGAGAACTGGTAGGCTACGTGCTTTCTGGGCATGACCTATTGGTGTGCCGCAATGTTGAAATAGAGCAGGGCCAAATTCGTGGTACTCTATTGGGAGAAGGTCAGAGGGTTGTGCAGGGTTCCCATGGCATTGGAATGGGATGTCCTCACACATTTCCTGTTGGTCCTTGCCGAGAGGACTGAAAAGCCCAAGGTAGAGAAGGGATGGGTAGTTTGATTGCTCATTATGAGACAACACATATACCCCATACTGTCTCCCATCATTGACTTTCCTTTTCTCTCTCTCCCCCTTCTCCTCCTGTCCTTCTCTTCTCCACCCTCCCGTTGTTACTATGGACCTGAGCCTACATTCTCTCTTATACTGTAGCCTGCCCTCAACTGCCTTGATGCTGGAGCGATGTGACCTCGTATGCCGTCTGCAAGCAGAGTGGCGCTGTGGATGCTTCCCAGCCTGTGTCAAGGTATCTGCTCTTTCGGACACATAGCTCTTGATGGAAACAACTATTAGTGTCCTGCTAGTCACTTTTGTTGCATATGTTGTTTGTTGCATGTAAGAAAATAAACCAATATCTCCTGTCACAACTGTCAATGCTGTATATGCTACTCTGAACTTTTGGGAAAATGTGATCTCTCTCTGTCTGTATGTTGTCAAGAATAAATCCCAGCATGTTGTCCAATTTGCTCTTAAAATCAATAACACTGGTTAAAAAAAGAAAAAAGAGAAATCTCCAAACCTGCCTTCCTTCCTCTCTACATCCTTACTCTTGACTCAGCACATTTTACTTGGCTAGAGAGTAAATCACTTGATAATGCCCCTTTCACATTTTAAATTATTGCTTTAGAAAAAATGGTTATAAATAGATGCAATTATTTTTCTTTTCTGAAGAATTTATGGAAAGTGGCAACTTTATCTTTTCCAGTAAAGAGCTGCAAAATGTGAGAGTTTGACTAGAAAGGCCTTGTTTTCTGGTTTGGATTTTGTCAAATTTGGTATTCCCAATAAAGCTTTTTATCAAGTTCTGTTCTATTTGAAATTCCCAAGACAAACTGAAATGCATGATTTGCTGCTATTTTCTCCAATATTTGTAAAGGCAGGTTAATTCATAAAAATCATCAAAATGCATTGTATATGTATTAAACTTTGTATCATTTATACCAAGATTCTGTAGGAACTGCTCCCTCAGTTCCCATAACTGTTTTCCCCTTTTATGTTGTTATTACTTGGGCTAATTTCCACCAAACCACACATTTTTGTGGACGTTTAAGCAGTAAAAAAATCCATGAAGTTATTAAGCCTGATGACAACTTTTCGGTGGAAATTGTTTTTATCAGTGACAGGTACAACACCCGTGTCTAAAAAACTAAAATCCTGGTCCTTCTCAGGGAAACATTCCAGTCCAAATAATTTCTCTTGCTGGTGCATCACACCCTGTGCAAATATTTACTTTTCAGAGCTTTTGGATTCTATTGTTTGCCTTTTAAAAGAACTTGGAAATTGTAAAACATTTTTATTGGAGGTGTAGCGCATTCTGTTCTTCAAACTACAAATCAAAAGATCAATAGCTCAGGTGATCACCATCTAAGGGGGCCAGAGACTGCTCATTGGAAACAATGCAATCTGTCTTACTAAATTGTGTCCTTCTTACCATACAATGATTAAAAAAAAAAAACGTAAGTACTAAATTGAAAATATCTGAGAAGACTATTAGAGACGACAAATACACTAGATGTGATTTATTTTCACTAAATCAATAAGCTTACAAGAGAGCTCATTTACTGGATAAGTAGTTCCCTACCTCCACTTGGAAGCTTACTAATTGATTAAATGTAATAGTAATAGGGCAGAAGGAGATATTGTGGAATGAGTGGGAGAAGGGAGACATATGTAGATTGAAAGCTTAATAATAGAATAAAGTCTCCAGAATATCAAATGAAAGTAAAACAATTGCTAAATACAGCAGAACTTAGGTACATGTCGCTATATCACCATTGATTCATTCTCATAAGTATCATGCCCCAAACACAAATTAGCTGCACAAAAACAATCATTGGTAAGGAAAATCCCATACCTGACTAATAAAATGAATAATGGTGCATTTATGCTTTTCTAAATGGAGTTGGTTCGCTAGCAAGACCTATTTGACAAGCCTACGTTTGAAAGTCTATTGGTTTTCACCTATAATTTCGAAGAAGTTCCCCACCATGAAAACGTGTAAATTCACCCCAGTCAAGGGCATGATTCATTTTGTTTAACGGTATGAAGGGGACTTCAATCCTCAAATTGAAAGGGGACAAAAGGAAACTTTCTCTTTGGGGAAAATATTGTCCATATTGAGAGAGAAACATTTGTAATAACATTCTCTATCACATTTCTACACACATACATTGTCACATTTGCAGACACCTTTGTCAAGTGAGTACTCTCGATAATCTGCAAGACCTACAGACTTAAATCTTTACTGACTGAATATTGACGCTGAGAAACCGCGGTAGACGGCGGCCATATTGGGTTGGGCTACTGTTGGGTCGCGTTCTAGCTGCGCATAAAAGGGGCTTTTGGTAGCCCTGCGCTCGACGAGGCAGTCTGTTTCTTCCCTCTCCTGAGGCGGAAGCCGGGAGACCTTCCTTTTACTTTACTGAGCGCTGTGCTTTTTTATAACAATATTGTATGTGCCACTGGGACTCGTGTTGTGTGTGAGTGCACGAGTTGGATACTGCACTTTTGTGACACTTGCCTTAGCTCCTGCAGAGACCTCTCCCTCCCCTCATTGCCGGGTCACTCTCAGCCGAGTATTGATGCTGAGAGACCGGCTTCGTGGGACGAGTGGTAGACGGCGGCCATATTGGGTTGGGCTACTGTTCGGTCGCGTTCTAGGGACGGTCATGGCTCCGCGCAGCGGACGCGATCAGGGGACGTGCCGTCTCTGTGCCGGAGTCGTCCCAGAGTCCTGCCCGTCTGCGCCCGTCAGCGCTAAGGAGGCGCAAGGCACAAGGTCTAACGTGTTCTATCATTTCGCTGCCAGACCATATACGAGAGAGGATCTACTTAGTTTCCGGCTGATCCAAACGTCCTGTGAGTACTCCCCCCATAACCCGCTCTGTGGTCCCTACCGTTGCCCTTGTGGCAATTTTGGTCTCGGCTCCCCTACCCCCATTAGAGCACTATGTGAGCCTCCTCTCATGTCATTCCGGTCCACCGAGTCTTCTACTCTTCGGACTCTTAAGATTTGGAACCTCAATGTTAGGTCACTGATCAAACATCATTCTGATATCCATGACCTTATTTTAGCTGAGGGCCCTGATATCTTTTTCATGACAGAGACTTGGCTGCATGATGAAGCCATGGCGGAATTGAACCTGGCAATCCCGCAACAATACTCTATTTTTATTCACAATCGTAATTCTAGGGGTGGGGGTATTGCAATGGTAGCCAAATCATGCTACCCCTGTACGTGGAAGAAACTGGCCATAGACGGTTGCGAGAGTGCGCACTTCTGTGTCACAATCAATCACCATCTTACCTTTTCTGGACTTTTGATTTACAGACCTCCTGGTAATGATATAGCCTTCAGAAAGGTTCTTCCAGAAGTAGTGAGCTCTCTCGCGATAGGCTCGGCTAATTTCACAGTCCTCGGTGATCTTAATCTCCACTTTGACCTCGGCCACATCCCCGCTGTTAGTAGTACTCTTGCAGATCTAGAGGTGCTGCAGTTAAGTCAGATGGTTACCCTCCCTACGCATATTGGTGGTCATATCTTGGACCCCATTTTCACGAATCTGTCTGAGGTCAATGTTCTACCTCCTTTACCGGTAGCCTGGACAGACCATTTTCTGGTGGAATTGAACCTTGGGATTAGAAATCCTCCTTTCACAAAATTAGACAGGTCCGTATTCAAACGTCCATGGAAGAAACTTATGCTCGAGGACTTTCATCGGGTACTCAGCGAACACCCTCTTGACTCCTTTCATGATGTAGAGTCTGGTTATGATCTCTTTTGTGACTGGGTCTCCCGTGCACTCGACTTGTTGATTCCTGCTACGTGGAGTAAATGTCGCTCTTTTGAACCCAGCCCATGGTATGATGAAGCTTTACTGCTCTTAAAAAAATCTTGTAAACAAGCAGAAAGAGACTGGTGCAAAACTTATGACGCTGAGAAAAAAATATCGTATCTCGCAAAGATTAAATCATACCATAGAGCCATATGCAGAGCTTGTGCGGCCTATTACTCCCAGGAGTTTAAACATAGCCCTAATCCCGTAAAGCTGATTTTTAAAGTCCTTAAAGATCTGACGGCTAAAAGAGCTTCAGCAGCTGCGGTATGCTCCGCATCTCACTGTGAAAAACTAGCCAACTTTTTCCTGGATAAGGTGCATACCATCTATCGCTCCTTTCCCAATATTACCCCTTTGTGTGAAGGACAGAGACCTTTTGCTACCCCTAATGCGGCTCTACTCACTCTCCCGGGAATCTCAGAGGGTGATTTCAATAGGTTAGCAGCTAAAGGTAAATCCGGGTCCCCTGCAGACCCGCTCAGACCCACGCAGTACAGAGAGTCGGCTGTCCTCTGTTTCCCCCCTGTGCGCCAACTCATTAATCTTTCACTGTGCTCAGGGATGGTACCTACTAAGTGGAAACAAGCTTATATCACCCCTATTCTGAAAAAAACCCGCCTTGGATCCCCTTAAACTGGAGAGCTATTGTCCTATCTCTCTTCTCCCTTGGGCTGCCAAGGTTGCGGAGGCGCATGTTAATGGAATTCTAACCCAACACCTTCAGACCGCTAATATCTTAGATCCCTCACAGAACGGCTTTCGAGCTGGTCACAGTACGGAGACTGCTCTCCTTGCGATGACGGAACATCTACGCACTGTGCTGGATTCCGGTCAAACTGCGGCACTGGTGTTACTTGACCTCAGTGCCGCGTTTGACACGGTCTCACATGTGATACTTCTGCAGTGTCTGGGTGAGGCAGGTATCTCTGGTCCGGCACTTGACTGGTTTCGCTCTTATCTAGCTGGTCGGTCATTTAGGGTCGCCACACCCCCTTTTGAATCCAAATCCTATTTCATCGAGCAGGGAGTTCCTCAGGGGTCGGCACTCAGCCCCACGCTGTTTAACCTGTATGTGCGGCCGCTGGCTGCGGTCGCCAAGCAGTGGGGCCTGACTATGGTTTTCTATGCTGACGACACGCAGTTGGCGGTCGCACTAAATGGGGATTCCGACTCTGAGGCCTCTAGATTCAGGGAGGGCTTAACAGCAGTGGCAGGCTGGATGACGGCCAATTGCCTACAACCTAATGCTAAAAAGAAGGAAGTCCTTATCATTGTCAAACAATGCAGTCTCTGGGGTGATCAGTGGTGTCCCCCTGAGTTGGGCCCAGCCCCTATTCCGGTCCCTGAGGTCAAAAACCTGGGTGTCTGGCTAGACTCTGCCCTTAGCTTCTGCGGACACACAAAAAAAGTGGCGGCTGCCTGCTTTGGGGTCCTGCGGGGACTGAGGCCAACCCTGAAGTTTTTTGACTCCCCCACTAGGCAGCTGATTATCCAGGCTACCATACTCTCTTGGCTCGACTACGCGAGTTTGCTTTTGGTGGGAGCCAATCAGGCGGAAGTTATCCGGCTGCAGCGAGTTCAGAATTCGGCGGCCAGAGCTTTGGTGAGTCTACCTAGATTCTGCTCTGTGAAGGAAACCATCTTGAAACTTCACTGGTTGCCCATGGCTCAAAGGATTGAGTTTAAGACTCTATGTCTCTCCTTTAAGATCCTTAAGCTATCCACCCCCCCGATCCTGGAGCATCTTCTTACTCCTTATGTTCCTCCTCGCTGTCTGAGGTCACTGGGCCAAAATCTTGCAGTAGTTCCACGTTTCAAACGCTGCAGAGCGGGAGGGCGTTCCTTCCGCGTCCTGGCGGCTAGGCTTTGGAACACATTACCTGCTCATATTCGTGCCCTTGAGGACCTGCTTTTGTTTAGGAGGGCTATTAAAACGTATCTTTTTCCCTCTGGTTCTAAGGTTACTGCATAAGTCATTCTTCTTCCCTGCTTCTATTTTTCTCTGTTGGCCTCTCTGTTCCATGTATTTCTCTTTCTGCCTGTCAGAGCATCGGGACGCCCCTTTGCTGGGGCAGCTGTTGCGCTATACAAGAACTCCTAACATAACAACATAACAATTGTCTCTGAATTAAAAGAAAAACATTAATTTGCCCCAAACTCCAAAATACCCAAGCAAAAGCAAGTGTACAACTTTACCCAGAGAGCATTTGTGAACCTAAGGTGACAACAAAATATATTGTCTCTCCCTCATGTTTTAATTATTAGATAGATGGGCTATAATAGCGAAATTTCATTACTGATATATACCACAGCTATGGTAATAATCTACAGCAAGAAGTGCATGACAATGGCAGTTCTCCCTGCAGACTAAGCCTATTATAAAATAGAGATGGGTCATAATAAAAGGAAAAAAGAGCCTGACTATATGTCATCCCATTTATAGTTATACATAATTAACACTGAGTAGCACAAAACGTCAATGGTAGTGATTCAGTTCTTCCCACAACCATGATTTTTAATCTCCTCAGTGACCTATTTTATTCACAGAGTGCCATTGTCTTCTTTGAATCTGGCTATAATCAGCCTTCAGTATTCCTCATTTTGAACAACATAACATAGTCCTTTATCCATCTTAATGTGCCCCGGTCTCTATTTCTACTGTCATAGGAAGGCAGCCAATGCACATCCACTCTCTGTGGAAGTTGTCCATATTCCGCCATGCTAAACCAGGAGCCATATAAAATAGATTGCACTGGTCCAGTGCTCAGACTCTGACCAAACAGAGAGTCCTATCCTACTATCATTCATGTGCCATACTCTCAGTTTTGCATGCATTTGTGTACTCAATGTAAGGACACAGGCCCTTTGACCACTCAAGTGACAATTGCGGTCCCAACACACCATTAGCCAGTGAGAAAATATGAGTTCATATTTTCATTCTATAGTAATGATGTGTATTATGTTAGTAGGTACTGGTTGCTCAAAACTCATTCTATGACTTATAATGAACAGCTGAAATGTATTACTGGCCCTATGAATTATGCCAGTAAACCCCTATTTTTTAGCACATGTGTTTGGAGTGTCTGGTGTCCTGGGCACTGAATAATGTGAGACATTTCTTCCCGTTGCCAAAAGTAACTTGGGTGGAGTGTGCATTGTCGCGATACACAAGGCTATGCGAAGCGGGAAAAACTCTGCATTGCTATGAGGAGTTACGCGAGCATGCTTGTTCCGCATGCTCGTATGCTTGCGAGATGTTTTTGACATTCGGCAATGCGGATTGCGTGTTCGGGGGGGAAATTTGGTGCGAACTTCACCATGACGTTGCAGATGGGCGGAGCCATCTTGTTTTTCCTAGTCTTTGCATGATTCTGGGGCCTGTTTTTCATCCCTCTCTAATCTTTTCAATCCTTTGTTTTTTACACTGTTTTTCTGATCTTTTATTATTTATTATCTATCCCTTTCTCTTCCTATGTGTATATTTTGCATATTATTTCTACTTTTACTTCGTTTTTTTACTTTTTTCTACTGTTTTATATTACTTGCTTTTTTACTTTCCTACTTCTTTTCCTGACTTTATTTTTTACTCCTGCATTTTCTTTTCTGCCCCACGCCCTCCCAGACCATGGTTAAGGCTACCACCTCTAAGGGGAACGGGATGATGCCTGCAACCAAGAGCTGCCTTCCTTGCAGAAGATGGTGTCCGGAAGGGGTGAAGCCTGCACCCTTTTTACTGAGGAGGAGGTGGCCGCCATTGTTTTTTTTGTAGTGCACCACCTCCTCGTAACCTTGGCATTAGGCGGCAGGCCCTGCTCTGGCTACACTACCCAGTAGCGTCACCGCTGGTGGGCGAGGGTGTGCCGAGCAGTGTTTTGCTGCTCTGGGTTCAGGCACACCCATAACCAGCTGATTCACAGGTGGCCAGACATTTTGGACCGGGGGCAGGACCTGCTAGGTGTTGAGGTCTTGGGGCTTAATGCATAGCTAATTATAGTAGTAGTGTGTGTTCTGTTCTGTGTTATTGTTAATGCGAATATTATTTCTTTCCCAAATAGCAAGAATGCTGCTGCTTACATGCAGCTAAGTTACGTTGAAAATCGTATGTAATTGTTATTCTTCTAGATATTAGACAGGTGCTCAGTGCTACTAATCTTACTTGTTTGCAACTTTGCCCTCAATTGGGCTGGCTATGTAAGAAAGTTTAGAGATGCTATAGAGACTCCGATCATTTCCTTTGTCCTGTCACTAAAATAGTGGTGGATTAGTAGGTAGTTTAGTTACTTAGTATTAGTTGGTAATTTTTTAGCGGTCCAGGGTGATGCATCCTCCGTCACGTCACGTGCTACTGACTCCAGTCCTTAGTAGAACCTTTTGTAGTTTGTTAGTGAGTGAGAAATATAGCAACTCATCGGCACATTAGCAGCAACCAACCAACCAACAATTTGGTGTATGCAATATGCATGCGTCCAGCTATGAATTTTTGAGGACTAAAATAAATGGAAATGCAGTTATAGTGAACAATTGGCCGGTCAAAACGGGTTGATTCATTGATGATTTTAAATGAGATCGGAACTTAGAAAAATCAAATATAATTTTTGGCAATTCATTTCAAAGTCTTTGGAATAGGTGGGCTAGGTGGTACTGTATTCTGGAATCGGAATGGAGCACTGGATTAATAAAAAATAACCAGATGGTCCACGATACTACTACTAGTCAATCAGATTAGATAGGTCAATGTTATTGCAATAGTTGTTTCCTGTCCAAAAAAGATTTTAGAACTTTTTTTAAAAATATTTTATTTGTTTCACACCAATCAATTTTAGTCTCTTTATTATTTCCTATCTAACATGATCAGCATCCAGGGGGAAGAAGACGGCGGGGTAGTCTGAGGCAGGACTCAGAGGTAAAGATGCCTCCCAGGGCCAGGATCGCTCCTCTACCGAGGGCTCTGCTGCTGGCCCGATTAAGTCCTCCTGTTGTTATTGCATACAAAGGGGCTCAGCACTGTTCAAATAAATCAGTAAGAATATTAAAATGTCCAAGGCATCAATATGTTTGTCTTGAAAAAAATCTTTTTCTTTATTGCATGATCACATAAGCATGAAGAGTCATGGTCACATAGACCGGAAGAATCTTAGCCGACGCGTTTCGTCTCTTAAAAAGAGACTTCTTCAGGGCTAATAAAAGAAACATACATGAAATATAATTAACTCATTGAGAAATATCAACATCATAAACAATTAATGACAGAAAAAATATATATACAGAGAAAAACACAGCTAATGAAGCAATTTCCAATACAAAAAAAAAAAAAAATCTGTAGCAATTGTCTTTACAAAATAGCAGGGCCTGCACACTAGCGATACCAAATCAAAATAAGTTTCCCTTAAACACATATGATCAGTCAGACTCGTATGTGATTAGTGTATTGAATGATGTTTACTTATTGAGCACGAAAATAGTTCACAATTCATCAAATAAGTATTAGACTTCATACCTTCTTGAAATAATAAGAATTATTCAGAATGATGGTTATATGAATTAAACCAGCAACCGTAAATTCCAAACTGGCAAACAGATTTCTGTGGTGATGATTGTTTATCTATGAGAACCAATATGGAACAAATAAGGTAACACATGTAAATGTCTATAAAGTATAGCTATATATACATCATATACCATCTATTGTAAATGCACAATACAGATAAATGCATTACGGTTAGTCCTAAAGCTCAGTTAAAAAAACAAGCATTGCATGTGTAGATAATATCAATATAAATCATTGGTAATTGAATCAATGAGAAAGAGTTGCTAATTGCGTAATAGAAGACATTTAGAGAAATATCAAGGAATGAGAGCAAAGGCTAAGTAAATCACTTTGAATATTCAAAAAACAAGGGTGACATAGAGAACTGCAACTCCATGCTACCAACAAAGTGACCATTGCTGTAATCCAATAAAATGGATGAGTATTGATCATCAAAACGTTCCATATTAAGAGCAATGTTCCACAAAAACTTCTTTAAAAAGTTCCTCAAGTTTAAAAAAACTTGATATTGTAATGAATTATCATATACGTATTCATGATATAGTCATACATACCAAGATCATAAAATTCAACAGGTAAGTATGTGTGTAAAAATCAATAATAATGAAAGATTAGCATTTTTGTTAGTCCCACCTATTCAATCAGAAGGAACATGTTAAATGTGTTCAGGTGAAATTTATAAACAACAGAAGAACGCCAGACCTGTCATAAATGTCAAATTGTCTATTTGTACCATAAAATCTTCCCTTTATAAGAACAACGTCTAAAATTAAAGACGCATCAGCATGTGAAGCTGTATTATCTCAAAGCGGACTGAAAAAGGTTTTTTTAATGGCCTCGAGACAAATAATCTTCTAGCAGCGGTTAAAAAGTCCAACGCAACCAATAAACAAACAAAATTATTTCCTAACATTTAAAAAATGTATTATCAACCGAGCAATATTACAAGAAATGTAACGGCTTGTTATGAACGTAATGAGAGATTTATACACCGTGTAATGTTACTGAAAACCGTAATGTGATTGTGAATGACGAAAATTATTTTAAGAATCACTTAGTTATGAAATTGTTTTCAAGATATAAGCCGTACCTGGTAATACTGCACTAGAATTTAGAAAAACCATACTTGTTAAAATGAATGACTAGACATTCCAACGTTCCGTTCCTGTCAATAGAGTAAACATACTGGTGCAAAAAGTAAGTAACTTGGATATTGGATAGGTATTTATAGAGCGCAAACGTTCGCTCCAAAGGGAGCATCTTGGCGCAAATGCCAATTTTTTCTCAAGATGTTATAAATGTGGTTGCTAAAAACGTTATATTCGGTAATGAATAAAACTTCCGAGTTCTGTTTTCTGGCAGGTTGTTTACTATTTGCTTTAGGGATCAGTATCTCACTCCTATTTAGAGACAAGGCTCTTTTCTCAGCATTGTCCAAGTATGTCTGATTGTTATATTAATATTTATATTTCCCGAACTTTTACTGCACCTTATTTTTTCCAAACTAATTATTTCCATTTCCTAATTCAATTTTTTACCCAATCTTCTTCGATCTATCTGTTTCTAATTTCTTATTATCCCTGCCTCTAACTGCCTCTGACTCTGTACTACTACTATTAGTCTGTCTGTAACTTGCACAGTTGTCCACTCTCTAATTTCAAAAAGTTTTAAAACTCAGCAATTCAGCAATAGCTCTAGCCACCGAGTCTAGTCCTTTGGGTTGTCCTTAATCTTAAGAGGCTTTTCGACAATTGCCACAAACAAAATGCTCAAACCAGATATTTTACTATTTTTTATACTACTGTCTACTCTACTCTAGTACACAATTTTTACTAGTCATGTAAGTGGTGTATGTATGTATTGTATTAACTATTTTCAATCTTGCTAGTAAAAAAGAATAAATATGGGGAAGCATATATGGCTTCTAAAAAATATGCAAAGTTATTTCTAGGTGAACCGACCACCAGTGGGCGGGGCAGGTGACACCAGCCAGGAAGGAGCAGCTGATGCAGCAGCTGCTTCAGGGGTGGGTGGGCCAGCAGCAGCGACGTTTGGTGGTAAGTTATACTTATATTAATTAATTATTGACAATAGTTATACACTCGCTGAAAAGGTTTACAACACTGTCCTGCTGAAAGAGACTAAGTTGTTTTGAACCACAGTTGTGGAAGAGGACTTAGCATTAGCAATAGCGTTAGTAGCAGGAGTTGAGTAACTAATGGCCTCTTCTATCTGACTTCAACTCAACTGGGAAAGTTTTATGAAGAAGACTAAGAGTCAGACGACCTTGGTGAAAGGGAAAAAAGGATGGAAGGGGGAAGGACAGGCAACATGTAATATATGACTGGCAGAGAAGGATGTGTGGGATGCATAGGTGGCTGATAGGAAACGGATGCATGGGTGGTTGAAGGATGGGTAGACGGTGAAAGAAAAGATGCCTGCCTGGGTGGGTGAAACTGTATGGGTGATAGAAAGAATCCTCCAAGGGGTTTCATGGGTCGAACCCAAAGGCAACTAGGCAAGCAATGAAGGACGCATATGTGGTGGCTTAAAAAAATATATGTTGTGGGTGAAACTATGGTTTTTTGAGAGATTAAGAAGAATGATAGACATGTTTTGTTTATTTTGAGTGGATGAATGCCTGGATGATATTATTCAATCATCATAGCATAGGTGGAGAGTGTCACTGGATGAAGAGTCTCTGAAGAGAATGTAAAAGAAAAATACATCACACCAGAGTAGCAAAATAGAATAAGATTAGAATTTAAAACATATAATTCTAACAGAGCAATGCAATGATTGATAAATGTAAAAATCTCTGGAAAGAGAAACAACAGGACTGTTTTTTTTTCAAGGCTTTTAATTCAAGGTTGTATATCAGAATATCCCCTTGACTCACAGTAGTTTGTAAGCACAGCATATATAATATATCATTTTCAACTGTGTCAGTCTGCCATGGGTGGCCCATCGGCTGCATGGTTACTCATTGTCCCATTATATATAATTAATGATCATTTGGATCAGATATCATCTGCCTTGTTGTAGTAGTCAGGGTGAAAGTGAAATTGAGCAGTTGCAATTGATGTAACAGAGTATGACCATATTAGAAAAATAAGATAAAATTGTGTAGTTGTAGACTACAGCTGCCCCACCTGCTGACAGAAGTAAATAAAAATAACGTAAGTCTGCAACACGACTAGGGCACAAGCTGACTAAGCAGGAATTCCTTCAAGGTTAATTTAGCTAAACAAGAGAGAGAGAAGAGAAAGACTTGTCTACTCCATAGTGCCTAGTAGTAGTAATGAAACTCCCACAAATGTTAGAGGCTGAGGAAGTGGGAGGATACCGCAAATGTTAAGGACTGTACTTGCTGGTGCTGCTGTGCCACTATGTGTATAATTAATTTTGTGTTACTGTTTTGACAGGAGTATTGTTTACAATTGTCTTTTTTCTTTTTTGATATAGCTACTCCTTCCCAACCAACCAGGCAGGAATTAGCTGCCATGGCTTGGCGCCAGAAGCTGCAGGCCACCTTCTCAGAATATCGGCGGCAGGTGACTCTGACGGAAGAAGCAGCAGCTAGAGCCTCCTCCAATGCCCCAGGCCCGAGCCAGGCCCCCCAGTGGTATGGCACCATGGTCTGGCAGCTGGCCACTGGGCTTTATTTACCACTGCGGCCCCCCTGTGAATGTACCTGCCAAGCATTCAAGCGCCGTATGCTCCTCTGGATGGCGCACCTACAGGAACAAACAATGGTCCTCGAAATTATCCGGTGAGCCCGCCGCTAGAACTCTGACACCTTGCCCCTTTTTAAATCTTTTTTGGTGGGTGAAAATTGGGCGTTGAGGAAAAGTTGGTGTTTATAATTATTATTTATAGACAATGGATGGAGCGGACATGATTGGACTCTTTCTTTATTTTTGGACATTGGTTGTGCTTAACAAGAGGGATGGGTCAGGTGTTGTGGGATTTTTCTATTAGTTTATTTTGTTAGGGGAATAATTTATTTAAACTTAATGTTTACAGACAATGTAAATGTTTTGTGGGGGGTTACTCTTTTACTTCACACTGTTTCCTTTGGTGCTGCAGGGCCGCAGTCAGTTTTTGATTTAAATAATGTGCAGATAGTGTAACACACAAATAGATAGATGCAGTACCCTAAATGGCGAGTGACTTGTCCTACTAGTACTGTCAGTCTCTCCTCCTAGTCCATGCAGTCTGTAACTGGACTCGGAAGGGTGTGGGTGTGTGAATTCATGAATTGTTTTCAATTTTTTAAATAATTCCTCTCCCAAACTTCTTCTCTTACCTGTGATTGATGTTACTTAGTAAAGCGATGAGTGTATGGTGATGATGGTTCGGTTTTCCAAGATACCATATTGATGGTGGTAGTAGTAATAGAAACTGGCAGTAGCATTTGCAAAAAAAGAAAATGAGACAGTCAGTTGCCTGAGGGATACTTGGGAAGGAGTAGTAGAAGTGCAGTTCAGAACAAGACTGCCAAACAAGAAACCATGATGATGATGACAATCAATGCTATATTAAAATAAAACAGTATGGTGGCAGGTATAGCCTAGTACAAGTTACACCCTGTAGTTGACTCGACTTATGAAGTGGACAAGCATAACCTTTAGTGCAGGAAGGATGATGAATCAATGCCGGCAATTAATTATGAAGGGTTATGTTCTTCTGGATAACACATTGAATTGCAAATACTGACATGGGTGGGCAAGCAGAAGAAGATCCTAACCCTGCCTTGAGTTGGTGTTGCTTTCACCACATCTGCCCCAGTAAGTGTTTAGATAATTATTGGTGTAAATTCAATTCAGTCACACCACAATATAAATAACACAGCCTGGAGGAAGAGGGTTAGGGTTTGATGAATGGTTGGGAAGGGGTATTTGAGGGAAGGTTTTGACAAAGACAAAGACTACACATGGATAACACTTGGTAGATGACCAACATAAGTCTGTTAAGGGAGAAAAAGGAAGTGCATGCATACATGATGATGACTTAATGGTTAATGATGAGTAGTACTAGACTAGTAGTCAGGGCAGCAGTATATATTAATAATTATTATTTTTATGCAATAGCCTTGCCTGTCTGCCCCAGTGAGACCCAAATTACATACATGTTTATGTTTGTTGTACCGGGCTTCCTTTTAAAGCTAGCAAAGAAAATTAAAAAAATAGCTGTAGGGGTCAAATATATAAGCAAACATATTAAACAACAACGCACACAGTCATAATGATTGAAGAGAAAAAATGAATCAAATTAAAAGATGATGATACTAAGTTACTATATTATGGTGAAATTGGGGAGTTGCATCTCGGCATTCCTCTTGGTCCTTCCTTCTATGGACGCTCCGTTCATAAATCTTGGGTGCCACTGCCTGCCTGGCGGATGCAGATTGGTAAGACAAGTGTGAGTTGTTTTTCCCAGTATAGCACATGGTAAAGCCCGGCCTGTAAGTTTAGATGGAAAAACGAAAGGGATCTTGAAAGATCAAGGAGAAAAGTAAAGTTAAAATGCATAAATTAAGGAGAAGTCCAACAAGAACACTTTCAGAGGCAGCAATGCTAAATCATGTCTACTCTGTTTCCAGCATTAACTACAACAACAGCAGGACAGAGCAGGGCAGCGGAGCCCACCCAACCTCCACTTAGCTTAGATTTTGAGCCAGACAGAGCACATAAAAAAGCAGCAACATAGCATTTTGCAACTTAAGTAACTAAATCAATGCACCTCTGTCAGTCATACCACTACACTTGTCTCCACCACTACACAGAAATGTAGGTCTGCTGTGGTAGTTGTTGATTTTTTTTTACCTTATAGAGTTATTCCATCAATCATCTCCGATCCTTCTGACTGACTGCCAGTATGGTATGGTAAACAATAATCATGGTGTCCAATTCTGTGGTGTACCGAGTGAGTCCAGATTCCAGAATCGAAAATGCAATGGATCACCAGGACACTACTATATAAACTACACAGAGCCGACACACCACTTTGCGTCCGACAGTGTGGGGAGCCAGGCACGTTCTGGCACATATTATGGCAATGTGTAAACATCCAGAAATATTGGAAAGCAGTCATGCGTACAATTGCGCAAGTCACAGGGGCAACATTGGTCCCTGAACCAAGGGGGTGCATCTTGAATATCTGGGAGGAAGCGGACAATACGCAGACAGTGCAAACATGGGTAGCGCTAGGGATGACTTTGGCGAAAAGAGACATTGCGCAACAGTGGGGAGCCAGGCAGGCCCCGACCCTCCGAAAATGGTGTAATGGTATGGACGAACTAATGGTGACGGAGAAATCGGTCTATGTACACAGAAGATGCCCCAACAAATGGACTAAGATATGGGGGAAGTGGAATGACTATCGGGGAAACATTTGTGACCCCCCGCAGGATGAATCCCTGTCAGATGATTCAGACTACCTGGGGGTGTATGGGGAAGCAAGACACGAGATGTTTGGCATGGTGGAGGAGGAGGGTGCTGGGGTCCTGAGGAGACCGAATGGGACCCTTGGCGCTCGGCAGAGGCTGACACGAGCAAACTGTGATGTACTTGATAAAGCACGATATGGTATTGCAGTATTGGTTGAAAATGGAAATGTTAGTAAAAAGAGTTTAAAAAAAAAAGAAAATGCAATGGATCGGCCTACAGTAGTACAATTTTGTTATTGATCAACGAAAACAGGAAACATTGATTGGATTCACTTTTTTGTGTGTAGAATAATATAAGTGGACATCATGCACAACAGCACAAACACCACTCACTCACAGTCAGGGTCCATTGCAAGCCATTATTTACCTGTTCTTTTGGGGCAGTCCCTCTAGGCTCGCAAAGGAGGATAGCTAAAGTCAGGTTCTTTGGATGGACTTGACGAGGCAAGTACACATTTCACATTTCTTGTACTATTCTCCATCCAATGTCTGGCTTGAGGGAAATAGATTTAGGGTGAGTCAGGACTGGAGCAGGACATGAAGGAGTGGACTTAATTCTCCTTCACTGACTGCACACAGTTGCAACTCTGATCCAGCAATAACAAGAGTAATACAGAAGGGATGGATTTGTGAACCAGTAGTAAATAAAGTTATTTAGATATATCTTTTTTTGGGAGGCATCAAAGAAAGTAAGAAAGTAACTGGACATTGAGAGAGCCTAATTGTCAGGGAAGTAGAGCTCATCCTCAAACTGTGGTGGTTTACTCAGAAGTAGGTCATCTAACACACTACTTCCATGGCCTAAGTCATATTCATCATCATCTTCCTGCTGTGCTACTTCAGGTATGGTGTAATACGGTGGTATAAAGTGCTGATTCATTTTGATCAATGTTAACCTCTCCATGTTCTGGGGTGAGAGACTGGTCCTTTTCACTGTTACAACAGCAAAAGCAGCATTTAAAACACGATCAGAAGAGACACTTGCAAGGGCTAGACAGATAGCTTATCGCCACCCTGCTGACCACTGGCCATTGGACCCTTTTCCTATACCAATACACCAATGTGTTTTGATCAATGTCGACCTCTGTTGGGTCATGCAAATAGGCCTAGTTTTTCCGCTCAATGCTCAGTGGTGTTCGCTTTGCTCGACCTCTTTTGCCTTTGCCTCAGCACTGGACCTAACAAGAACATGCCATACATATCATTCCTCAGCCAATTGTACTGGAGCTTATGATCCTTTCTTGTTCTGAAAGTCTTTAAATACCGCAAGTTAAACAAAAACTGACTCAATATACCAAGGTCAAAGAGATATTATTAGCAAAGTGTAGTGGCTAACAGCAATCCCTCAATATCACCGCTCTATTAAAAGTGACAAACCTTCACACTGGTCAAAATGCTATAACAACTATTATTCTGGAAGTATGTTCTTTTGATTCTGGCAAGGCTGCAAACCTTTCAAGTATTGTCATAACAGGCAAGACAAAACACAAAGGTAAGTTACACTTGTGAGTAATTGACATGTTTAACTTCACTCATTCTTACACTTTTTTGTAACTTTACAACTTTTGGCTACAAAATCTTAGTGTAAAGTTACTCAAAGATATAGACTTACACATCTCCAACCCTGAAAAGGGGGAAAATCCTAAACTATGAGTGTAAACTACTACAAAAAAGGACAATAAGAAGTCTAGCACTGCAAATGACAGCCTCCAGCAAATCCTCCAATAGAAACAAAAAACAAAGGCAAGGACTTGAATGTAAACCCAAGGGAAATAATCTTAAGTTAAACTAAACATTGTAAATAGTTGAAATATATATTATCTAAACCGTAGAGTTATGGGAATGTACTCTCACAATAAGATGTTGCTTACTATGATATCTATGTGTTTAGAGAACAATTTCTTTCTGTTCCAACACCAGGTATACCAGCAAACGCGTGGTGTGGCCATGGGGGCTTGTTTTTCTCCCAGTTACGCATGTTTGCACATGGGTTACTGGGAGGAGAGGGTCCTCATGGCTAAACACCACGTTATCATAGAATCGAATATCATTTGCTGGTATAGATTCATTGATGACTTGTTTTTGATATGGCGAGGGGATGAAGACAGTGCCAGACAATTCCTTGAAGCAATTAACATCAATGATTTGAAGCTGCAGTTTTCTTTTGAAATCAGCAATAGGTCAGTCTTCTTTCTAGGTGTAGAAATATTTGTTTGCAATAACCAACTGCAGACTAGATTACACAGAAAGGACACTGCGGGGAACACAGTGCTACATGCACTTAGCCATCACCCACAACATCTGATCAATAGTATCCCCTTTGGTGAGATGCTAAGGATGCGACGTATTTGTAACACAGAAGCTGATTTTCTTAAAGCACAAAGTGAATGCAGGGAACGATTCAGGGAGAGAGGGTATTCAGAATCTATACTCTCTAGAGCAGTGTTGAAAGTCAATAACATAACTAGAACCATGGCACTGGCATCTAAAGCAGCCCCAGTAAATGATCCAGCAGTCAGTAACACTGAAGACACACGGATTATACTTACATTTAGTACACAGCACAAAGCTGTGCGCAAAATTATTAACAGCAATTGGTCACTAATCCGGGCTGACCCAGTGTTGGATAATTCACTATCAAAGAAACCCAAGATTGCTTTTAGAAAAGCACGCTCAATGAGCAATTTGCTAGTGAGTAGTAGCCCTGAATTAAGTTAATCTAAATCATGGTTAGTGGCAAGAAAGGGGTTATACCGCTGCAATGCATGCAAAGCATGTAGATATGGAGTAAACCGTAAATCATATCTGACTCCATTCCTTCCTGAACCTGTTCCAATCTCCAAATACCTTAATTGCAGGACGGATTTTGCGGTGTATGTGCTGGAGTGCTCCTGTGGCCTGCGGTATGTTGGCAGCACCAGGCTGCAGGTACACAAGCGGGTACTCCAGCATATGCGAGCAATTACCAATAAGGACTTGACCTACCCGGTGGCACGTCACTTTAAGGAGCACCATGCCAGTAAGCTGGAGGCTTTCAGCTACTGGGTGGTGGACTCAATTCCCACACAAAGAAGGGGAGGGAACCGGGAGGTCGCACTCAGGAGATTGGAAACTGAATATATCCTAGAGTTGGACAGCAAGAGTCCCCGAGGATTGGAATTCGAGTGAGGACTTCTACTCATTTGTAAACTGGGTATTCATCACTTAACTATTGTGTGAAGGATCACATAGTTTTAATAAGTTCCAGTTGTATGCTGCTATTTCCCTGTTTCGTAAATTGCACTGAATTTTAACGTGAAAGATGTTTTATATACACTTTTTTGCACATAGGGTTGATGTTTTTATAGGTAGTATATATTTTTTTACACAATGGTACTGTATATTTATTTGCAATAGGTGTCACGGATGTGACTCTTAGTAATGGATATGCATACTTGCACAAATTTGCACAATTTGCACAGTCACTTTATTGCAACATGGGGTTTTATGGAAGGGCCCAGAATGGGCCGTATTATGAAAAAAGCAACAAGTCTTGTTTACAGAATTGGATTAGGACTGATTAACTTCCTCTTTTTCTATTTCTGTATTGTTGAAACAAGATTGTTTGAAACAACCATTATGGTAATATCAAATTGCATTATGCAGATAATTAGGTTAAATCCAATGACTTATTGCCATATATGATTTTTATGAGCATTTGTTTAATTATAATTTTTTAAACAAAACCTCCTAATTGCAATTACGCAAGTGTATACAGTATCAACTGGAAATACGGTGTATTTAAACAGTAATTGCAAATGTGAGGGGCAATGTTTTGTGACGAAAAACAAATAATGTATATGTGACTTCTATTTCTATGATTTATCCCCTGTTGTGCATGTGACTCACTTAAAGCATATATATTTGGTGGACCCGTTGTGTTGCGCATCATGTGACCAAGGCCTTTGACGGGCTGAAACACGTAATGGCGGCGGTGGTGTCTGTTATATTGAAATAAATTATTGGATTCTCTCACCGCACCCTGGGTTTGCTTCCGTTTTTTGAGGATACCTCTTCAGCTTATGAGACGGAGTTTTCTATCTACGGTCGCCAGTAGATAGTTATAGTTAGGACCGTGTTTCCATAGGAAATCCGCAACATTCTATTTGGAATAACTTTGGCGCCGGTTGACGAATCCTCGCAAATTTTTCAAAACTAATGGGGCGCTATGCTCCGCTCCTACCCTGAAAGTCTCGGTGGGATTCGTCAAGCGGGGGCTGAGAAAAAAGGGGGGTCCCAAAACGCGTTTTCCCCATGCATTTTCCCATAGGACCGTTAGTCCGAGCTACGGCCCGAACGGCTGAACAGAATTACTTGAAATTGGGCAGAGAGGTAGTCCTCAGGTCAGGGATGTGCCTTTTGCAGGTCTGGTGTAAATCTGTTCAGTAGGTCCTGAGAAAATAGCATTTAAATCAATATATATATCTGTAAGCGCGCTCCGCTCTTAAGGTAAGCTTACCGTACGCGTACGGTGCCGTGCGCGAGCTCAATTCTGAATCGGTCGAAATCAGAAAGTATCGGCCGCCATTTTCTGTCTCTTGCACTGAAAAACAAAGGTTGATAACATGAAAAGGGGGCAACGAAGAGAGTTGCAGACCCCCTAGCGTTCGTCAGGGGGTTCACGAAGGACCAAAAAGTATGAAAAATAAATGTAAATTTTTTTTTAAAAAATCGCGGCGTGCGCGTACGGTAAGCTTACCGTACGCGTACGGTAAAAAAAAATAAAAAAAAAAAAAGAATTAACAATCACATTTAATATATAAATCTAAGGACCCCCAAGGGAGAAAAAAACAATTGATATTTTGTAAAAAATGGCGAGGCGTGCACGGTACGAAATGCGCAACGTGGGTGCTCGGTGCGCGAAGCGCACCGAGTGCACACAGCACGCGCACGGTGCACGAAGCGCACCGTGCGCGCAAAATTAAAAATAAATACATAACTTAGCATTTAAAAAAACGTACAAATTCACTGAAAAAACCATAGGTTTCACACACGTTATAGTTAGGAATTAGCATTTAAAAAACCTTGCAAATTCACTTAAAAAACCATAGGTTTCACACAAGTTATAGTTAGCTGTACATTTCACTCGTAAAAAACCAATGAAATTCCACGTTATAGTTATATCAGGTAACTATAACTTGCGCGACCGCCACTCTATCAAAAGGATGCTGTCATCAGTGATCTCATGAGTGATGCCACTGACCATGTCATGAGTGATGTAATATGTGACGTGATGAGCAGTGGATTGCGGGCGCGCGAGTTATAGTTACCTGATCTAACTATAACGTGGAATTTCATTGGTTTTTTACGAGTGAAATGTACAGCTAACTATAACTTGTGTGAAACCTATGGTTTTTTAAGTGAATTTGCAAGGTTTTTTAAATGCTAATTCCTAACTATAACGTGTGTGAAACCTATGGTTTTTTCAGTGAATATATATATATATACAATTTAATGTTTAAAAAAGTATATTTTTTGATTTATGAAAATATTTTTACAAAGAAACATAAAAGGAGACCCTTATCACTGGATTCAATGTCACAGTTGGTTTCGCAAACTGACAAGTATTATGCAAGAATAGAAATGAAAAATGGCGTTTCTAGGCTGAAAAGCAATACATGAATGGGTTTAAGATAAGCAGCATTTCAAAATATTTTGGAAAGTAGGCTGGCATGATTTTATGTACGTATGTTTTGGAAATGCTTTTTCCGAGGTTCCCAAGCCATATATAAAAATCTGATTGATCTTGACCCTCTATTTTGTTTTTATGTATTTTACAAAACATAAAAATATTTCTAAATAGTGATAGGGAATATTGAAATGTGCTTATGATTACTTAGATCACATATTGTTGTCAACCTATTCAATTTTGAAATAGAGCATTCATGAAAATGAATGCATTCTTGATATTCAATTACATTAAAGTTATTTCCTCATTTTGAATTAAAAAAATGAATGCGTAACTTTAATAGAAAATAGTATGAATCAACAATTAGGTAATGCATCCAATAAAGTAAAAGTAATTTGAGTCTAATTAGTACAATGTATCTTTACATTCATTTTAATATACAGAAAATATATAAATAAATATAAAATATGCATTATTTTTATTTTTTAAAACACGTGATCATATGTATTTTTATTTTTACTATTTTAAACAATTTATTTTAATTCAACATTATTTCCTATAGGGTTAAATTAATGTTGCTAATTCCATTACATTTCTTAGAAAGTGGTTGCCAAGCCAGTGGTTGGGCATGTGTGGTGGTGTTCTGTTCACCGAAGCAGCGCAAGCTAAATGTGGGCAGGTTACAACCTAACTCTCTGATCTGCTTGCGTCAAGTCTAAATTTTGGTATTATAATCACAAAGGACTAAATCTGATAAATTTAATTCCAAAAGCAAGCTAAAAAGACGTGATGATGCAATATGGAAAATAATGATATCCTCCAATCTTCCACAAATAATTGATTCCCTCAACACCAGCCTAATCGAAGCACTGCACGCAATTATTTTGAGAGCCTTAAATGACCTTTTGACATTTGACATCAGATAAACCTGCCTCCTTCCCACATACCACAAAAATTGTAGACCAGTGTTACATTGAAACATATTTTCCATCAAGCTTGCCAACCAACGTTTTTTTTCTCCTAACATATGTTATCTCTATTTATATAACCTCAACTGTAGTTAATTTTGGAAACTATGGGCCATATGTACGACAAATTGGCAGAGCGTGTGGTTAGCCCCCTGGATTTAGCGACATGCTCCCCCACTTCAGAAACGCCATACTGCACCGTATTTACAAGAATGTGGTGCAGCCTTGCATTTCCCCCAGCGATGGCACTAAGTTTCACACCTTAGCGCCAACACAGGCACCCTTGCACCAGAGTGCAAGGGTGTCTGTGTGCAGGGGAGGTTTATTTATATACAGGAAGGTGCCCCTTCCTGCACTTAAACAATCCTAAAATGCAATTTTATAACTTTCATGTGTGCTGCTTCGTGCAGCACACATGAAAGTTACAAAATGGCATTTTTTAGAAAGTTTGTTCATGTACAGGAAGGGACACCTTCCTGTACATAAACAAACCATGGCATTTTGCTTTTACATGTGTGCTGCACAGGTCAGCACACATGGAAAAAGCAAAAAAGAGGAGAAATCATGCATTTCTCCTCTTTTCGCCATCCTAAGACCAGGATTTTCCTCATCTTAATTTTGGTGCTGCCTCCTATGTTGTACAACATCCTTCTACATAGAGAGCAGCATCAAATACAATGGGTTTTGCAGTTGAACGCCCACGACAACACCCACTGCATCCCCTTTCACGCAAAGCATAGTGGGAAAGGGTGCCTTATGTACAAGGCAGAGTTAAGACACATTAAGTGGCTTAACGCTGCCTTTTACATAAGGCACAGCCCCTATCACCACTGAAACGTCACAAAAAATTACATTCCCGGGCGATAGGGGCTTGTACATATGCCCCCATATGTTCCGAGGACAGTATGCACTATATAACAAGAATGGTCAATTTTCAAACCATGATAGTCATTAGTAAGACAATAGTACAACAGTACAATAGAAAAATTTAAAAAAAAAATGCATCTGTAGCAGGTAAAAGACTAGAGACTAAAACAAAGGAATTGTTAAATACGTTGTGTCTTAATTATCCTTCTTTTCAAATTATTGCTATTCCTACTTTACCAATTGTAAAAACTTTGATTATGGAAGATTTGGCATGCACAACTTGTACACTAAGATTTACATAATTAGTTAGGGTTGTCCTCAGGTTATATGTAATTACTAATTCTGTGGATTTATAGGAGCACTTCATTGCTGTTTGTTTTGTTACACATTCCAAACCTTCAACGAGTGCTGTGGAAATGCGGGGCACCTTTTTGTCAGGCATATGTGAGTCTGAAATTGACATTTTATAAGATCTTTATATTAAGCCTTGTGCGTGGTGTAATGACTGGGTGTGTGAGATCTCTTTTTGTTTTGTAAAATGATAATGCAGTGTGGTATTTTATATTGAACTTTGCATGGCACATCAATACAATTGAGTTTTGTTGAGGATAACTTGTGATTTATTTAGTTTAAGATGTGGGAGTCCTTTATGTGTTTTTCTTTTTTACTTGTGTTATTTTTATTATTTTAGATGGGCAACTGAAGCACTCACTCTGAAGTACCTATCACAAATATTGCACATTTTCCTTCTACTATTAAAATTCGAATTCTTTTCCATGAAAAAAGCACCATGGTATTTTATGCACTACAGTGTTCATTTGCACTTATTCACAGTTTACTTTTTCTTCTTTATTTTAATATGGTAAACAATATGATCACGTGTGAAGATGATGCACTTTTCAGGTCACTAATCAACATGGTGAATTCACGTATTTCCTGCTGTTGCACATCTTTTTGGTTTGTTTGATTTGGAGTATTTTCACATCCATTTGGTGTGATTTTACTGTGGATCTCTTGGTTGTCTTTTGTTATCCGCATATGCTGTTTTGTTTTTCTTGCTTCTAGTTTTGGCTTTGATTTTAAGTGGTAATATATTTTGGTTATCAATTTCATATTTTAGTGTACCTTAGAAAGTTTCTCTGCTAACGAAATTGCACAATTTTAGTCCCTTTTTGAAGAATTAGTTGAACTGACTTATAGTAAGAATATAGATAAGTATCTTGTGATGCATTTTTCTTTCTTTTTGTTAAACCACTTTTAGAATCGAGTTGGGCTTCAGTACTACATATAGAGTAATTAACATATTTTCTCTTTGTCTCATTCTCTCCCTTTGTTTATTTTTCTTTTCCATTTGTCATTTTATTGCACTTCCCTGTTTACAAATCCATGAAGGAGTGTGTCTCTGGCAATCAGTCAATCAATCAATCAATCAATCAGGGTTGGTAACACGCAAATACTCACCTGTGAGGGTCTCAAAGGCGCTGCGGGGGGCTTTCTCTTGTTATGATTTGCACTGTGCGGGCACAGCTTCAAAAGAATTAGTATTCTGTATCTTATGGTCTGAGAATCTAGATTTCACCAAAACATTAACCATATGGCCCAGGACAGTGCTGGTTCTACCCTGCCATTTGATATATGTACTCAAAGGCGTCCATATTTATAAAAATGTCTACACCCTATCCTGCAAATTGGCAGTAAGCTTTTCCACAGCATATATGGACCATTTTTTGGCCATCTGTACATTAATAAGAGGGGACTAAGGGAAACTCCAAACCTGCAAGTCCCTTATAATCTCATTACTGAAACTTGACAAAGATCTGCTCTCATATCGCCCCTATAGATGTTATCCACAGAGTATAAGATTCACAGTAAAATGTATCTAGCCACCTATTGGAATATCTGTCACTCCTAGTACACACTCATCAGAATTTCTTTTATCCCAATCGCTCGACCACTCTCAACATATGAAGACTTCACAGAATACTGGAGCTGAACCCATCCCACTGGCCATTTGTCGCTTGTTTGTTAATAGACCTTGAACGTGCATTTGATATAGGTGATTGGACATACCTGTTTGCAATGATTTTGTGGTTTGGGCTTCCGGCACACTTGCTCCCTCTCATCTGCCTATTTTATATGGCCCCCACTGCCAGGGTCAAGACAGGCCAAATCATCTCACACCACTTGAAATCAGCTGGGTAAAATACCTGGGGTGTCTGCTGATGCACCTCCTCCTTACGTTTGCACTAAAACAGATTTCCCAACTGCTATGGCGAGCTGGGGAGGAGTGGGGTATCTTACTGGCAGATTAATGGCATATGGGATTCCTGTACGTGGACAATGTCCTCTTTTACATACAGGACGTTCTGCAAGGGCTTGGAGACATTGAGCTGATACTGGACGAGTTCTGGTGAGCCTCAGGCCTGGAAGTGAATCGGGCCAAGACCTGGATGTTCTCTGTGTGCCAAGCATACATGCCAAAGTGCATCATGGTGGGACCACAAAAGGTGCGATGGGGGTGGTCCAAGTTCCAATATCTCAGATTAGAATGTACCACAACACGAGAGACTTAATAGATGGTAATCTAACTAGTGTGATTGCCTCTCTGCGGCTGCAGATGGCCTTCTTGTGCATTCTGCCACTTACGTTACAGGGATGTGTCTCTTATTAAGATGGAGATGCTTCCTTGACTTCTTTCATAACATTCTAGCCCATATACCACGCTCTACGTTCCATACCCTGCATGGGATACAAGGTCCTTTATTTGGAATAAGGGACACAGATTAGTTGCCTTATGGAAACTTCAGCTCACAGTGGATAAGGGGGGTCTAGGAGCCCCAGATTTTGAACATTACTTTATTTCACCTCAGTTATGGTGGCCGTCACACTCGCTGGCTGGTCAACACATGGTTAAACGTGGCCCTCCTGCACAGGATTGAGCTGCACAAGGGATTCATGAGCTACTGCTACCATCCAGTAAACTCTCACCATATGCTAAGAAGCTTCTGAGCATTGTCGATAACAGCTACATTAGGGCCTCCAATTGACCTCTCCCCTGACACCTTACATGCCAGAGATCTCTGTTGGATTTCCTATACCATTCAGTGAACTCCATGAGAGAAGGGGTGGAGCTCTGGGAGAAGGAAGGGGTGGACACTCAGAGTGCCCTGTTGCTAAATGATGCCCTCATGCCATTTGACCAACTCTGCAAAGATCATGGCCTGCCCATAGTTTACTTCCTAGCACACCGAATTATGATGGCCGAACTACAAAGTTTTTGATATATCACCGACACAGAGCCAGACACTCATCCACTATTACATGCAGTCTACGTGATTGGTGGTGGTAGATATCTTATTACATGGTTCATGTGTGCGCTGGCCTTTGCCCCACAGGAGTTTATGCATTCCACTAAGAAGCACTGGGAACAGGATTAGTCGCAAATGCACGCAGAAAGAGTGGCAGTGCTCATATATCCGAATATATCTTTTTACAATGCAAACAATTATAATGCATGCTTTAACAATGCGGTTTTTACATCACAACAACATAAATATTGCCATTACAATGCAATTTTTAGAAAGTACCTTTACAACGCATTCCATTACAATGGATACCATTACAATGCATACCATTGCAATGCATAATACTATTAAGGTAACAGTAAGGTAAGTGCTGGATAGTGTAGGGGTAAAAATGTCTATTCCTACTCCAGTGAGTGCAACAGTAGTGTAAGTGTTGGATAGTGTAGGGGTAAAAAATACTATTCCCATGTCCCCCAAAACCCATCCCCACTCTAAAACAAAAAAAAAATCCCCAATACTTACCTCATAATTTGTTGTAATAGCATGCATTGTAATGGTCTGCATTGCAATGGCATGCGCTGTAATGGCATGCGTTGTAGCGACATGTGTTGTAATGCCTGCATTGTAATGGCATGCAATGTAAATGCAGTTGCATTGTAACAGCTGCATTGTAAAGGTAGTGCCTTGTAATGACCATGTTGTAAAGGATGTTTCCCATATATCCATACAGACTTTCCTGCAATGCAAACTTCCAATACATTGAACAGCATTTTACACAGAGTATACCTTACACCAGCATGAATAAAGAAGATATATGGGAATTAATTCACATGCCCTAGATGTGGCCAGGATGCCGTGGATGTGGCACATATGTTTTTGAACTGCCGGAAGCACAGTTACTGTGGGGGCAGTTGTGCACTCCTTGCTGGCAGTCACAGGAAGGGAGAACCTAAACACTAAAGAGGTGAGCCTGTTGGGGCTGTATGGGCACAGGAGGAAGAGAGGTGTCTCTAATTGGTTTATTTACTGAGTCCTGATTATAACCAAGTGAACTATAGCCATGAACTGGTAGGCTACTTGCTTTGTGGGCATGTCCTATTGGTGTGCAGCAATGTTGAAATGGAACAATGCCAAATCAGTGGTACTCTATTAGGAGAAGGTCAGAGGGTTGCGCAGGGTTCCCATGGCATTGGCATGGGATGCCCTCACACATGTCCTGCAGGTCCTTGCCAAGGGGCCTAAGAAACCCAAGGTAGAGATAAACAGGTGGGTAGTTTGATTGCTCATTATGAGCCAACACATATACTCCATACTGTCACCCCTTATCAACCTTCCCTTCCTCTCTTTCTCACTTCTCCTCCTGTCCTTCTCTTCTCCCCCCTCTCATTGTTACTATGGCCCTGAGCCTACGATCTCTTTTATACTGTAGCCTGCCCTCGTCTACGCTATCTGCAACCAGGGTGGCGCTGTGGATACTTTCCAGCCTGCTTCATGGTATCCGCTCTTTTGAACACATAGCTCTTCATGGAAAAACTGTTAGTGTCCTGATAGTTACTTTTGTTGCATATGTTGCTTGTTGCATGTAAGAAAATAAACCAATATCTCATGTCACAACTGTCATTGCTGTATATGCTACTCTGACCTTTTGGGAAAATGTGATCTCTCTGTCCACATGTTGTCAACATTAAATACCATCATTTTGTCCTATTTCCTCTTAAAAACTATAGCATTGGTTAAAAAGAGAAAAGAGAGAAATCTCCAAACCTGCCTTCCTTCCTCTCTACATCCTTACCCTTGACTTAGCACATTTTTCTTGGGTAGGGAGTAAATCACTTAATAATGCCCCTTTCACATTTTACATTATTGCTTTAGAAGAAATGGTTATGAACAGATGCAATTATTTGTCTTTTCTGAAGAATTTGTGGAAAGTGGCAACTTTATCTTCTCCAGTAAAGAGCTGCAAAATGTGAGAGTTTGACTGGAAAGTCAAATTTTGTATTCCCAATAAAACTTTTGGTCAGCTTCTGTTCTACTTGAAATTCCTGAGACAATCTGAAATGCATGATTTACTACCTTCTGTTGTCTTCAATAGTTATAAATGCATACTAATTCCAAAAAATCATCAAACATGCATTATATATATATATTAAACTTTCTCTACATTGTATCATTTATACCAAGATTCTGTAGGAACTGCTCCCTCATTTCCCACAACTGTTTTTCCCTTTTATGTTGTTATTACTTGGGCTAATTTCCACCAAACCACACATTTGTCTGGGCTTTTGAGCAGTAATAAAAACCAATGAAGTTATTAAGCCTGAAGACAACTTTTCGGTGGATTTATTTTTTCTAGTGACAGATACAACATCTGTGTCTAAAAAACTAATATCCTGGTTCTCCTCTGGGAAACATTCCAGTCCAAATAATTTCTGTAGCTGGTGCATCAAACCCTGTGCAAATATTTACTTTGCAGAGATTTTGGATTCCATTGTTTGTCTTTTAAAAGAACTTGGAAATTGTGAAACATTTTTATTGGAGGTGTAGAGCACTCTGTTCTTCAACCTACTATTAAAAGATCAATAGCTCAGGTGATCTACATTTAAGGGGGCCAAAGACTGCTCATAGGAAACGATGTAATCTGTCTTACTAAATTCTATCCTTCTTAATACACATGGATTAAAAAAACACGTAGGTACTAAATTGAAAATATCTGAGGAGACTATTAGAAATAGATGACAAATACACTAGATGTGATTTCTTTTAACTAATTCAATAAGCTTGCAAAAGAGATCATTTACTGGATAAGTATTTCCCCACCTCGACTTGGAAACTTTTTAATTGATGGAATGTAATAGCAATAGGGCAGAATGAGATATGATGGAATGACTTGGAGAAGGGATACATATGGAGGGTAGAATGCTCAACAGTAGAACAAAGGGGTCCATTAGGATGGCGGTCGGAAAGCCATTTCGACCGCTGTGCTAGTAGAAATTAACCGTCCACAGGTACCACGGGAAAACCGGCAGTCAGATTATGATGAACCGCCATAAAAAAACAACCGCAGAATTTGCTGAGGAAAGACCCAAAACCGCCGCATGGGTAGCGGATTGACCGCACGTGAAATTAGGATAACATGGCAGGGACAGCAGAATGATCTGCTGTTTCCGACCACCGCAATCGCAACCATTGATGATTGGGAGAGCTGGCGGAAGGGCGGTTGTACACTCACCGACGCTTGCGCTCTGGAACAGTAATGGCGGTCGACAAAAAAACACACAACAAGGCTACCAAGTGTGGCCATTAAATTGGCTCAGCCTCAAAAACACCTAACACACCCCAATGACACATCCTCATGGCAACTAAATAATACAAATCCCAGGTCAAGCCACACAACACACCTGACAGGAAAACACCCATTTGACCCACACACATAGCTGAGTATAAAATCAGCCCCTTCCCAGACCAGAATCCTTTGCACTACTCCACTAGTGAATGAACCAACCCCACAGCACAAAGGAGAGGTAAATATGCACAAATCACACCATCACAACACCATCACAACACCACGCACATCACCACCACCACTTTCACACCTGCACCTTTAACCCACTTGCACATCACAGACCATGTCACAGAAGAAATTGCCCAAATTCACTGACAATGAGTTATCAGTGATGGTAGATGAGGTAATCAGAGTCTAACCACATTTGTTTGGAAGCCTGGTCCAACAGATACCACAAGCCACTAAAACTCAAATGTGGGCAAGGACAGTCAACAAGGACAATGCAATAGGGACCATCCCACACTCCCAGAAGGAGATCAGGAAGCGGTGGAATGACCTCAAGAACAAGGAAAAAGAGAGGAACAACAAGTACCTTAAGCTGGCTCAGATAACTGGCAGTGACCCTCCCATTCCACTACGAACATTCACCAAATGGGAGGAGAAGATGCTTGCCACACTGCATCCAGAGAGTCTCACAGGAATAGCTGGGGGAGTGAAGGCTGGTAAGTATCAACAAATGTCTACAATCACACTGCTATGTACTGTCTTGCACAACTACAAAGTTACACCTCCTAGGTCCAGATGCATGCATGTACACCACACTCTCCCAAACATATGTCATACAGATCCAACTTTCACTTTGATTCAACCCAAAGGTAGCTAGCAATACTTACCAGTACATAGCGATCATAACAGGGAGGGGGGTTTGTGGGTAGGAAGCTTGCACTACAACTCCCACCAGGCCCCATCTAAAAGCTCAGCTGGATGGAGCACTCCCCATCACCCAGAAGCAAGTGGCAGCCAATACATTGCCCTCATCAAACTAACAGGTAGGTAGGCATCTTAACAGGGAGGGGTGTTTTCTCACATCAAACTTACAGGTGGGTATCTATATTAACAGGGAGGGGGGTTTCTCACATCAAACTTACAGGTAGGTAGCCATCTTAACAGGGAGGGTTTTTTTGGGTGGAAAGACTGCACTACAACTCACACCAGGCCCCCTGTCTCAAAGCTCAGCTGGATGGAGTACCCCCCCACCCAGAAGCAAGTGGCAGCCATTGCATTCCTCTCATCAAACTAACAGGTAGGTAACCATCTTAACAGGGAGATTGTGTTTGGGGTGGAAAGCCTGCACTACAACTCCCACCAGGCCCCCTGTCTCAAAGCTCAGCTGGATGAAGCACTCCCCCACCACCCAGAAGCAAGGTGCGGCCATTGCATTTCACTCATCAAACTAACAGGTAGGTAGCCATCTTAAGAGGGAGATTGTGTTTGTGGGTGGGAAGCCTGCACTAGAACTCCCACCAGGCCCCCTGTTCCAAAGCTCAGCTGGATGGAGCACTCCCCCTTCACCCAGAAGTAAGTGGCAGCCGTTGCATTTCACTCATCAAACTAACAGGTAAGTTACCACCTTAACAGGGAGGTTGTGTTTTGGGGTGGGAAGCCTGCACTATAACTCCCACCAGGCCCCTTGTCCCAAAGCTCAGCTGGATGGAGCATTCTTCCCCTCACCCAGAAGCAAGTTGCAGCCATGAATTTCACTCATCAAACTTAGAGGTAGGTAGCCATCTTAACAAGGAGGGTTGCTTGCTCACATCAAACTTACAGGTAGGTAGCCATCTTAACAGGAAGGGGTTTGTGGGTTGGAAGCCTGCACTACAACTCCCACCAGGCCCCCTGTCCCAAAGCTCAGCTGGATGGAGCAGTCCCCCCACCCAGGAGCAAGTGGAAGCCATTGCATTTCACTCATCAAACTTACAGGTAGGTAGCCATCTTAACGAGGAGGGGTGTTTGTGGGTGGGAAGCCTGCAATACAAATCCCACTAGGCACACTTGTCCCACAGCTGAGCAGGATGGAACACTCCCCACAACCATGTGACAGACATTGCATTGTTCTCTTCAAACTTACAGTTAGGTAGCCATCTTAACAGGGAGGGGTGTTTGTGGGTGGTAAGGCAGCACTACAACTCCCACCAGGCCCCCTTGTCACACAGATCAGCAGGATGGAATATTCCCCACACCCACAACCATGTGACAGACATTGCATTGCACTCTTCAAACTTGCAGGCAGGTAGTCATCTTATGCTCTCTTGTCCCACCCCTGGGCAGGATGGAACACTCCCCCATCCAAGAGCCCTGTGAAGCCTATTCCCTTCCTCTGTTCCACTTCACAGGGAGGTAGCCATCATAACAAGGAAGGGGGTCTGTGGGTGGGGACACTCCCCACACCCACAGCCACGTGGCAGCAATTTCCCTCAACTGTTTCACAGAACAGGTAGGTAGACAGTACATGTACCCTTTCATTCCTCTCAAAAAGCATGGAGCCATATGGCCACACCAGCCCTCATATGTCATATAACTTGGTATAGATTTAATAGCCACTTCCAGTGTGTAGACAGCTAAGCATATGTAACTGTCACCGAAATGTAAGTGTGACTCACCAAATCACATGTTGAAGAAAATAAAGGCACAATCATGCATAGCACTGAATGCCATGTTTAAGTGCCTTTGGGGCAGAGCATCAAGGCCCATATGAACACAAACCATGCATGGTCAGTTGGTAAAAGAAAGTAAAGCACATGATATGACAAAGGTTTGCATAAGATCACAATAGCTAATTCTTGCTTAGATGTAACGTTCAGAGTAAACAAAAAAGAAGCTTCACATAAAGTTGTTGTGCTGCTAGTCGTTAGATGATTTCATGTCCTTGAAATCATACAATCTATACCTGGGACATGGTATCTATTAACATGTCACACCATGAACAAGTAATGAATGTACCTCAACATCATGTCATGATGCTCAGTATCTTGCAGCCATACCCAGTGAGTGCAATGTAAACTGTGTGGTGCATCACATATAACATCCAAACATCTAACACCAAGCTTTTGGGGTGCTGTTCAATTACCATTTCATCTCTGTCCAACAGGAGATCAACAATTGACAGCTGCAGATAACAACACTGACCTGCAGAGCCAGTCTCTTCCCCCCCGGAATATGGACTCTCGGATGCAGACTCCCTAAGCTTACCAGATGCGGAGCCTGAACCTGGCCCATCAGGACTGCCAGGTTGCAGCATGTTCCAGGCCCCAAATGTCCCCACCAACACCACCTCAGCAACAACAACCATTCTGACCCCTGCTGCAATGACCTGTGCAGACCCATCCACCACCACCACAACCAGTGCTGCCCGCAGTATTCTCCCTGCCTCAGAGGATACCAGCACCACCCAAAAATCTGAGGAGGATAGGGGAAGTCTGTGGGTGCATCGAGTGGTAATGCCACAGGTCAGGGATAGCAGTGCAGGTGGGAGGGCAACTGGGGGACAAAATCGACAGGACACTGGGGCCGAAGCCCTGGCCAACATCTCCAAAGTCCTTGGGGCATATGAACAAACCCAGGGACACATGGGCCAGGTTATGGAAGAAGTGCGTGAACTCCGCCTGCTGCTGAGGTCCATAGACACACATATGGGCCAAATCATGGACCTCATGGGCCAGCTTATAGGTGTTCTGAGGGACAGTCATGTGGCCCAAAGGACAGCCATCAGCACAGAGTCAACAACAGGTAGCAGTCAAAAAGCTCCCCTAGGCCTTTTCACTACCATCAAAGATAGCAGACAATGGCACTGTTGTACAATGTCAATCACACTTAAGGGAAGTAGCGGTTGATGAGCTGTTGACGCAGGTCGACACCTTCCTCCTCTTCACTATCCTCATCACTGGACATGTGTGGGTTTTCAGGCAGGGGCATTTGCTGCTTACCATCGTCCATGATCAGGGGAACCCCTTTGTGCAAGGCCAGGTTGTGGAGCATGCAGCATGCAACTACGATCTGAGATACCTTTTGGGGAGAGAAGAGTAGTGCACCTCCGCTCTTGTCCAGACACCGGAATCTAGACTTCAGAAGACTAAAAGTACGCTCCACCACACAATGTGTCCTTCCATGTGCATCATTGTAGCAGACTTCACCCAGGGTCCTGGGATTCCTCAGTGGGCTCAGCAGCAAAGGCCGGTTGGGATATGCAGAGTCACCTAGGAGTGAGATACACAGACCAATTTTGTAATATAACTCTGTGGCTGAGGTCAGCATGTCACACATACAGCATGCTACTTGACTTTGCGTTCTCTCACACAATCCATGCACACTCCGGATGCGGATTTGCCATCAGCTGTGGTACGACGCTGTTACGCAGTATGTAGGAGTCATGTGCTAGTCCTGGATATTTGGCACAGACATGGGAGATTATCATATCCACTTGGCATACCACTTGCACATTAATGGAATGAAAATGCTTCCTGTTCCTTTAGATGTGCTCACATGCCTGTGGTGGAACCAGGCCAACATGTGTGCAGTCAATGGCACCAACAACATTAGGGATGTGGGCAAGGTCATAAAAATCACCCTTCATAGCTGCCAATTTATGTCTCCTGAGAAAATGGATGTAGCTGTCCTTGTAGGTCATCATAGCAGACAGAATATCACGTAGCACCATGCTGAACATTGGTTGAGACATCCCACCTGTGCTGCACACCGTGTACTGGAATGAACCAGTTGCAAAAAAATGCAGGGCCGCAATCACCTTACATTTTGGTGTCAAAGCAGTCGGATAGGTTCTGCGAGGTCTCAGATGGGGCTCCAACTGACCACATAGGTCTTGAAGGGTAGGTCGATCCAAATGGAATGTACGTATGATGTCTTCATCCTCCATGTCCGCAAGCAATGTGAATGGACGATGTACATTTGGTCGCCTCATAGGTGAGATGAAAGGGGACACATTTCAATTCAATTCCCCTATGAGAAATGTCCAATATATTAAGTTTTGACTGACACAGCACCAACAATGACTGGCATGAAACTACAGCTTACAGCATAAGTCATATACAGAGGCACCTTGATCTAAAGTAGTTGTACACGTTTCCAATATGTACATATTGAGCACCCCAAAAACGATTCTATCTATGTGAATGCCTAATGGTACATTCCAACATCTTGTGTCACCAGCCCTGAGAGTAGTTGACACAGCACATGTCTGAAACAGCAACGCTGCTGGCTTCAACATAGCTGCGGTATCTGCCACACCTTCTTGCATGATTCAGACAGGGCACCCATTACCAACACAATGAGCACAGTGTGTGCATAAGGATCAAGTATAAATGTGAGTTCAGCAAACTACACAGTGAACTAGGCACATTATGTAGTCAGTCCATCAATACTGTGGGTTGTTTAGCCATCTCACACATTGACACGTGTATATATTTGAGAGTCCATCACACAACAGATCTGTGTACATGCACAACAACATCATAAGTGACATGTGAGGGAGTATATGCCAATGCATGTAATCCTGTGCACTGACATGGCGTGTATAGTCATCAGTTAGTTAAATGCCACACTAGCATTGAATTACACTATCTGGTGGCATGATTCATAGTAAGTGTCTACTGTTCAATGCTGAGAACTGGTCATTGCCATGGCCACAGCATGATGTGTCCATAGGTGCCGCAAATGTGCACCGCCACCGCAATCACAGCCATTGGCACCAATTGAAAGATGTCAATTCACGGTAGCGACCATCTGGCCCCTGCGGTGTCACACTGCCAATGCCCGTCCCCTTTCAGCCAATGGGAACAGCACTCGCGGTAGTGAAATGGACTAATGAAAATCACGGTAGGCGTGCACCGCCACCGCTGGACCAGTCATTGGATGCAATTGAAAGATGCCAAATTGCGGTAGTAACCGCATGGGCCCTGCGGTGTGGCACCGCCAATGCCCATGCCCTTACAGCCGATGGGAACTGCAATCGCTGTAGTGAAATACACATTTGAAGATCGTGGTAGGCATGCACCACCGCTGTGGGACCGGTCATTGGATGCAATTGAAAGATGCCAAATCGCAGTAGCAACCACATGGGCCCGGCGGTGTGACGCCGCCAATGCCCATGCCCTTACAGCCAATGGGAACCGCAATCGCGGTAGTGAAATACACATTTGAAAATCGCTGTAGGCATGCACCGCCACTGCGGTGCAGGTCATTGGTCACATTTGAATAGATCTGACCTGGAACACCAATTGCAGCAACTGAGTACCACTGAAACAGCCCCAAGGGGCTATATATGTCTGGGAGAGAACCACACATTTTCACTGCATCCAGACACTGCTGCCTGACATTCTTCGTCCCCAACTGCTGCAGTTCCTGTCTTCGGGACCCAGTGATGGCAAGAACTGAGAACATCAGGACCCATCCCTTCAACACAGTGGAGCTGGAGGTCCTGGTGGACGAGGTGCGTTCACAGTATGGGAGGCTATATTGTGCTCCTGATGTAATGGTAAGTGTGTCAGAGTGAAAGTTGGAGAGTGCAAAGAGTGCACACATGAAGTTCCTCTGCTGTAGTATGTGCCTGTGAGTGAAAGTTTGTGTGATACACTGCCTAGCATGCAGACTTTAGGTAAATGGGGTTTGTAGCCTAATTCCACAGATCCATGGCTGCTATTCAGGATGGGAGGGACATGCAGTTTTTTTGCAAACTTACAGTAACACTGCTGGTTTGGAACATGGAAGTCAGAACAAACATTGCCTGTGCTAATGGATGTCAGAGTCCATGAGGTTTTCACATGTTCATTTGTGATATTACAAATGTGTTTCGTCCAGAGGGTACTGAAGGATGTGAGTCCATTTGTGATATTGCCACCATGAATATGTAAGCATTATGAACAAAATTGAAATGCTTGAGGGTGACACTCTTGGTGGAAATGCACCTATGACACATCATATTAATGTACTTCTGAAACATTATCTGTCCCTTGTTTTCATTATGTGTATTGACTCGCATGTGTAGGCACTGTTTGCCCTGTCATATTGTACATGCATGTAAATGTTCTGAAGGCCCATGTTTAACCTCAGTGTGAGTTCCCCTGGCCTGCACAGATACTGCCCAATTTGACCGGGACCCATCAGTAAATGGACAGAGTGAGACATATGTGTTGTCTACCACCCTATTCATCAATGATCTATCTTAGGCCTGTGGATTGCATGAGACAAACCTTGTGACAATGGTGTGAGAATGTAAGATCATAACCCTAAATGTGACCTCCATGACACAGTGAGACATTCACAGGCCAAGGACATTGAGGGGTGTGTAGTGTTGGTCACAGTGAGTCTGCCCCGACACATCATTTCCAAAGTAATGTATGGCTTGCTCCCTCACATACTGCATCACAGATGAGGGCCTTCTTCACTTTATTTCTGTGCTGGCATTCTGCATGTGTATGAGATGGCCAGGTACTGTGTCCATCCTCATACCTGCATGCATTTCTATACGATTATCTGATGCTAATGTACTACGTGTCATGTTGTATGGCCTCTTCTAAACATATCTGTATAGCTGTGATAAGATTGTGCATGCTCCTGTACTGAGATACAGTGATACTTAACCCAGTGTCACTGAAACTTCCTCTTCTTGTCTCCCATGCCTGCAACTTGAAGTCCACGAGTGTAAGGCGTTATGGAGGGCCAGTGCACACAAGGTGTGGGCTCTGGGTGTCTCCAACCGACGGTACACACACTGTCACAAGAGGTGGGAAGACATCTGCCAGCTGAGCAAAAATGTGACAGAGATGATGCTGGGGCTGCTCCCATGGACTGGAAGGTTGGCGGGCAGAAGCGTGACACCACTAATGGCCCGAATCCTGGCTGTGACACAGCCAGAGCTGGATGGACATTTGAGGGCCCATCACCAGCAAGTTGGGGATGAGTATTCTGCGAAGGATGACTTGGGTATGGGTGACTACATGTATCTTAACCCTGAGCCAGTGCGGAGCTCTATGATCTTTCTAGTGTGATACAATGGCTTGTAAGTGGCCTCAGTGTTGAGTGCAGCTGTCATGCATTTTCACTACATATACTTTCTCATGTGTTCAATATAATGGCACTTGACAGTGCAAGATGGGATGTGGCTTTATGACATTTGCTGCATTATGGGTGTCATATACATCACTGGGAAGTGAACAGCAGTGTGCCTCATATTTGTGTTCTTGTGTCGATGTGTGCAGTGCCTGACTTCGACATTGTGAGAACTATACATCTGACACCAATGTGCACGGGTTGTTGTGCTTCAAAGCACAACATGGTGGACAACAGTAGCTCATGGTGATAGAATAAGGACATTCTAGAGCTGGTGTCTGTGTTGTCCCCTTACAGTGACTCCATATGTGACCGTGACAACATATTGAGATGTACATCTATCTCACCTACAGGCATGCAGGTATGTTTACAGAAAGCAGTATGTCAGGTTACAACAAGGCACAAGCCAGCTATTTGGCTGTGGGAACATCACATGGGTCATTAATGCCAAATATGCATGTTTCCATGCATCTTCCTGAATTAAGGTTGCACATGCAGACTGCACAGGGCGGTGTGCAACATGGGGGTATCATATTCCTGTTTTGCGCTTTGCTTGCATATGGTGTTTGCGAGTATGGCACTACACCGACCGCATGTCTCTGTCTATTGCAGCATCTACCGAGGGCATGGAAGGACAGGTGACAGGCACCAGTGGGGAGGCATCTGGCATGACTGCTACACATGAGCTCACTGACACTGATGTGACCAACGCCTCGGAGGGGAACAGGAGTGCCCTTAAATAATCACACCCAGAAACACCAACCTCAACATCATCTGACTCCAGCGGTGACTCCTCGATGTTGGCAGGCACAGGGAGTGGGAAATCTGCCTCTTGTTCCACCACACATTGTCTAGTGCTCACCCTCCCAGCCACTACCACTAGTGCTGCCCGTGCCTGCAGCAGTAAGAAGTGTAGAGTGTCCTTCCCCCAGGCACAGCTGTCCCTTTCTCCCCTGTTGCCCTCAGTGTTTAGGTGATCGACCTTTGCTCCAGCTGTTTGTGGGTCAGACTGCTCTCCTGAATGCCTTCCAGGATCATGACAAGAAGTTGGCACAGTTAGTTGCCTTCATGGAGCGGATTCATTCTGACGTGTGTGGGCTACAGAGAACTGTCCAGTCTTTGTCCTCCACAGTGATGCCAACCATTCAGCTGTCACAGGCTCAGAGTCCAGCTCCAGTTTCTTCAGCAACCACCCTGCTAGTGGCAACATCTGACGACAGTGACCACACACCACAGCCCTCAAGCTCCAAGTACTCAACATGCAGCACAGAACACCAGCACTATCGGTGGCATAGAGCGCAGACACCATCCCCAAGACAAAATACAGGTAAACAGGAGCGCAAAGGCAAAAGCCCTTCAGGTGACCTTCAGGGACATCAGGCCAAGAAGTAGGCCTCAGGCTCACATGCATCCAAATCAGCCCCATCAAAGGACACTCCAAATCCTCAAACCTGTTCCCAAAGACAAACAAACAGTTGCCCTGCCTGCTCTGAAGCTGGTGCCTGCAAAGAGTCCGCAGAAACAACTCTCTATGGCAGATTCACCCACAAGCTCAACTCCCACCCACACCCCTGTGAATCTGGAACAGGAGAGCAATGTGGGGGGTTCACCTGGTCAACAGGGAATGGAGGGGAAAAGGCAAGGCCAGGCCACAATTACCGCCAGATCCAGCAAATCCCCACAGGGAAGGTCACCACCACTACTGGATGCACCTTTGGTGGAGAGTGAAGCTGTTGTCCCCAGCCCACTTCCCACTCCTACCAAGACAATTCTTGGCTATCAAATCTCCAAAAAGTGGAGAGGCAGCCCTCCACATTCACCCTCACACACTTTGTCTCACTGCAGCATGTTTTTGCCTCCCCGTGTCACCATGCCACCCGGTCCGCACAGCCCTCCAGCTCCCAAAGCCACTGATGACTCTACCTCAGCTGGTCCTGTCTCTCCCAGGTCCAGTCCTCCAATGGGCCCCGACAATAAGCCACCTCCCAGTTCAACTGACAGCCAAGTCTGAGGCAAAGTCCCCCCAACCCATCTCTCCCACTGCAGGGCCTGGACTTCCCATGTGTATCCCCAGACCTGTGGTGATTCCCATGACAGTGTGTGGTGTTATCCATTCCCTATGCAGGTTCTCATGCATATATGTACATACTTTGAACTATGTAGTGGCCAATGGCCTTGCTGTTTGTCACTTTGGATGCCCATTCCCTGTGCAGGTTCTCATGCACACATGTACATACTGTTAAATATGGAGTGGCCAATGGCCTTGCTGTTTGTCACTTTGGATGCCCATTCCCTGTGCATATTCTCAAGCACACATGTACATACTTTGAACTATGGACTGGCCATTGGCCTTGCTGTTTGTCACTTTGGATGCCCATTCCCTGGCAGGTTCTCATGCACACATGCACATTCTTTGAACTATGGACTGGCCAATGGCCATGCTGTTTGTCACTTTGGATACCCATTCTCGGTTCAGGTTCTCATGCACACATGTGCATACTTTGAACTATGGACTGGCCAATGGCATTGCCATTTGTCACTTTGGATGCCTATCTGGGTGATATGTAATAAAGACATTTACTCCTATTGTCTGCTTTGTCAGTGTCCTTGCTAAATAAAATGCTTTCTGATTGGGTATGGTTGCATGTGATAAATGCTCTGTGTGCCACTTTAGTATTGCCAATTGCTTGTTTTACTTTTTTAGAGTTTGCCAGAGGTTACAGGCACTTTAGTTCTTCTTGACTCTGAGGCGTGAGAGTGCAATAATGATTGTTTGTGATGATCTACTGTTATCCTAATCATCCTATGGTCACGTTTGCTAAATTGTACACGTCATGTTATGATACAATACCACAACAGAGGTGAATTCTAACCACATGATTACTTGTGTGGTGACCAAGGTCCATCATATCTGTGTGATCTTTCTTCATGTGTGTACAGCCGTATTTATGTGTGCTCATCTTGTGTAGGCCTGTCTTCCTAGTCACATGGGTACATTAGGATATATGAACTTGAGTGGTCATACCGTGTGAATGGGCTGTCATTGTGAGTAGTGTTGATGTGTGTGTGCCCCTGCAATTCCAACTGCACACATGTGTGATCCATGTAATGTGTGCCTGTTTGTTTAAATTGTCTGCAATGTGCTTCAGATTGTGGGCACATGTAGGAGTTGGTAGGTTGGGTACTGTGCAGTAAGTTGGTGGGTCCTTGCACCCCTGGGAGATAGCTACATGTTGTTGCTGCCAGTTGTGAGTATGCAAAGTGGGTGACTGCCAAGTCTGTGTTGTGTTTTATTGGTCAGCCATGTGTCTTGTTTCTGTCTGTGCTCACTGTGCAGACCTTCTCAGCCACATTGACATTATTTGTGAGTTTTCTCATGCATTGCTGTCACTTGACACATTTTTGGCTTCAGTATGGTATGTGGTATGTGGAGTCATCAACACGGGTGGAGCACCTTGCTGCTCCTATCGAACGCACAACCTCAGTCCTTACAGTAAAGGTAGCTCAGTTTGAATGTTTCAAACACGTCTACACTTTGTCAAAGTTGAAATAACTCTAATTCCCCGCCTACCCTAGAGTATTACTTGACACATTAAATATGGCATTTTACCACATAGCATACTGACAGACGTGTTTGAAACATCCATGCATCAAATAAAGGGCCGGAAGGCATTCTGGGATTAGTAGTTTAAAACGTCGTAATTAAGGTGATTGGTAGTTGTAAGGGGTGGAGAGCTGGCGGACACTGTTAAAAAAGCGGGAGGTAATAAGTGGGAGGTTTTACATATCGTTTTGCACATCGTTGTAAAGAAGGCGGGAAGCGCGATGGGAAGATGTTTGAAGTAAGTAGGGAGAAAACAGTTGGTTGTAAAGTGAAGCCGCTGGAGGGAAAGATGTGTTGAAATTCATAGTGATATCAAAAGGGGAAAAGTTTTGTGGGTTGTAAAAGTTTATTGTGGTTTAGGTTTTGATGCAGAGTTAAGCAATTAGAGGAAACATGTTAATATGAGCGATTATAAAACAGAACATGCATAAAAACTGGGATGTATTTCCCAATGAGCGGCATAACCAAGGTACTGAGTCTTTCAGTTAACGCTGTGTTTTTAAAAAAATTTGTAGTGAATCCCTGATGAAGGGCGAAGATTATGCCCGAAATGCATTGGATACATCAATGAGGATGTTTTTAAATGTATTCGTCATGTTGCAGTAGAAAGGCCTGGATGGGCAATCTGCAATATTTGAAGTTTTCCAAATATATTAACTGTCACGCATGTGATTGTGAAAAACTGTATTGAAATTGTTCTGATCTATGGATTAACTGGACAGTAAAAGAAGTTAACTAACAGAAAAACGGAGTTACCTTTTCTTTAAGGACTGAGGCTGTGCGTTCGATAGGAGCAGCAAGGCGCTCCACCCGTGTTTATTATTCATTCGAGTGGTATGTGGAGTCATGCCACTCCCTATAGGTGTTTCTGATGCCTACACATTGTGAGTGACTACTCTATGTGTTTGTGCACTGTGCGCTCCTGACCTGTCCACTACTCATTTACACACCACTTCAATCTCATGTCTTCCACCCCATAGCTTGCCAGTGTGTGAGCCTCACCACCACTTCATAGCATGACACTATGCTTTGTGATGCTGAACTGTGTACAGGACCAATGTGCCACTCAGGACAGTTTTCCAATTAGTTATGTTGTATTTTCCTCTACTGATTTGCTGTCATGATTGCTCATGTGCAGTGCATATGTTTGGGCAGCACAGTCCTCTAGTCTGGTTGTTTGCCCCCAGGTTTCTCTTAGTTGTGCATCTGTGTGTGTGGGTAAGTTGTATGTGTGTTTGCTGAGGCGCTGCTACCCTTCCTGAGTGTGACGTTCTCTGTGTGCTGTGATGATTTGTGTTGTGGGAGTTCATGTTGTGACACTCAAATGTGTGTGCTACTGATTTGGTTGGTGTGCACACACTGCTTGGTGTGCATGCAATGTTGTCAGTGTATGTTGCCTTGTACTTGCTTGTTGCATCGCCCTGATCTCCATCTGAGTTTGCAATGTGATGGACTGGTATGTGCATTTGTTGTGTTTTTGTTGTGGATTTATGCAGTGTGTGGCCTGTGTTGGCTCTTTCTACTGACAGATGCTATGTGTGTGTGATGTTCTATTTGCATGGCATTGTGTGTGAGTAGTTGTTGCTGTTTGATACAATCAGATGTGTGTTGCAGGTGGTTTGTCCTCGTTTTTTGACCTGGCACTTTTCAGGATTGTGCATGCTTTTCGTACACTATGGCACCTTGTTCACTTTATAAGTGGCGTGGTATCTCTGGTTGTGTTAGCTGATTGTCCAATTGATCCCAGTTAGTGTTCATGATTGATTTTTGAGGATGCACTTCTTGTTTGTGTTGAGGTATGGTGTCTGTGCATTGGCCCTCAGTGACAATGTTGTGTACTCCTGTTCTGTCTAGGGTCACATTGCCTTTCCACTGTTTGGTTGCACATGTGTGGGCTTGTTAGAATTCTGTGTATGTTGTTTGTGAGCTTTGTGTTTGGCTATTGTTTCTCCCTTTCTTATGGCGGCCGCGCGCAGTGGGTGTGCCGCTTATGCGCCGAAGGCAAATCCGTCCGCGCCCGTCTGCGCCTGGACCGCGCTCAGGGCCAGAACCGCTGGCCCCCGCAAATGCCATGACACCCAACACTGATACGACTCCAGCACCATCCACGCACTCAACGCCAGACGATCACGCACCTGCTGCCTGGCCACCCCAAAGCACACACAAGGACCCTACTACTGCCGGAACTGCAGCTTCATCAGCATCTGGCCCGCCAACCCACCGACCAGGAAAGAACCCAACTACCTCAGATGCATTCTTATCAACACCCGCTCCACCCGCAAACACGCCGTTGAACTCTGGGACCTACTCGACTCAACCTCCCCAGTCGTCGCCTTCCTGACGGAGATCTGGCACCAGACATCGCCATAACCATCCTGGAAGGCTACAAGATCACCCGCAGAGACCGCACCAACGGTGTAGGAGGAGGAATCGCCATGGTCCACAGGAGCACTCTCAGAGTCTCGACCAACACCAACGACACCCTCAGCACCGCCAAACACCTGCACTTCCAGATCCACGCCGACCCCAATACTACCCTCAGAGGAACCCTCGTCTACATACCCCCCGGACCCCGACCACAGTTCAGCGACTCAATCTCTGACTTCGTCAGCACACATGCCCTTGCCTCCACGGACTACATTCTCCTCAGGGACCTGAACTTCCACCTCGAGACCAACAATGACACCAACTCCACCACTCTAATCAACAACCTTGCCAACCTCGGACTCAGACATCTCATCACAACACCCACCCGCTCCGCCAGCCACATGCTTGACCCCATCTCCTCCGCAAGCCCCCACATCTCCTTCAACCACACCACCAAACTCCACTGGATCGACCATCACTGCATCCACTTCACCTTCCAGAAAGCCACCACGCACCACCGCACCCAACAGATGTCTCGCCACTGCTGGAGCAAAGTCACCAAAAACCAGCTAACCCCCACCCTCGCCCAGAGTCCACCTGCTGACCCCACTGACCGCGACTCCGCCGCCCGCAACCTCAGACAGTGGATCAATGACTGCGCCAAAACCCTTGCCCCATTCAAGAAACCCTCCAACAGCCAAACCAGCAAGAAAACCAGCTGGTTCACTGAAGGCCTCCAAGCAAACCTGCCAAAAGCTAGAGAAGACCTGGAACCGTGAACGAACACCAGACAGCTACGCAGCCCACAAGAATGTCACCCGCAGACACCATCACCTCATCAGATCCACCAAAACTGCTGCCTTCAAAGACCGCCTAGACAACAATGCACACAACAGCAAAGAGCTCTTCAACATTGTGAAGGAACTCTCCAGCCCCAGCTCCAACACCAACGACTTCCCACCTTCGCAAGACCTGTGCGACTCGCTGGCCACTTTCTTCCATCGCAAGATCACAGACATACACGACAGCTTCAATGCCATGATCGCCCCGACAACCACTGAGACCTCCGCCCCTACGACCACCATCCTCACCGACCGCCTGCTCTACTGGACCAACATAAACGACGACGACACCATCAAGATCATGAACACCGTCCACTCCAGATCCCCGTCAGACCCATGTCCACATCACATCTTCAACAAAGCCAGCACCGCCATCGCACCCCATCTCCGGAAAGCCATCAACATATCCTTTGAGACAGCAACCTTCCCGGAGAGCTGGAAGCACGCCGACATCAACGCCTTACTCAAGAAACCCAAGATGGACCCAAAGGATCTCAAGAACTTCCGGCCCTTCTCCCTGCTCCCTTTCCCGGCGAAGGTCATCGAGAAGACCATCAACAAACAACTGTGCCGCTACATCGAAGGAGAAAAACCTCCTAGACCCGTCCCAATTCAGGTTCCGTAGCAACCACAGCACCGAAACTGCCCTCATTGCCGCCACCGATGACATCAGGACCCTGCTAGACAACAGAGAAACAGATGCCCTCATCCTCCTGGACCTGTCAGTCGCCTTCAACACGGTCTGCCAACGCAAACTACACACACACCTCCACCGCGCTGGGATCCAAGAGAAGGCCCTGGACTGGACCACCTCCTTCCTCTCTGGCAGAACCCAGAGCGTCCGCCTCCCCCCCTTCTGCTCCGAAGCCACCAAGATCATCTGCGGCGTACCCCAGGGCTCATCCCTTAGCCCAATGCTGTTAAACATCTAAATGGCACCACTCGCGCACGTCGCCCGACTGCACGACCTCAACATCATCTCTTATGCCGATGACACCCAGCTGATCCTCTCCCTCACCAAGGACCCCCACACCGCCACAGTCAACCTCCACAAAGGAATGAAGGCTGTCGCTGAATGGATGAGGTACAGCCAACTGAAGCTGAACTCGGACAAGACGGAGGTTTTCATCCTCGGATCCACTCCCTGGGATGACTCCAGGTGGCCGACTGCACTGGGAACAGCTCCAACACCCACCGACCACACACGCAACCTAGGGGTCATCCTCGACTCCACCCTCTCCATGACTAAGAAGTTCAACGCCATCTCTTCCTCCTGCTTCAACACACTCTGCATGCTCTGCAAGATCTACAAGTGGATCCCCACCGATTCAAGAAGAACGGTCACCCAGGCCCCCGTCAGCAGCAGGTTGGACTACGGAAATGCCCTCTATGCAGGAGCCTCGGTCAAACCCCTGAAGCGGCTTCAACACATCCAGAATGCCTCTGCACACCTGATCCTCAACATCCCTCACCACAGCCACATCACACCCTACCCAAGAGACCTGCACTGGATCCCCATCAACAAGAGGATAACCTTCAAGCTCCTCACCCATGCATACAAGGCACTCCACAACACCGGACCAGCTTAACTCAACAGACGACTCAGTTTATACACCCCCACCCGCCAGCTCCGCTCCGCCCACCTCGCCCTCGCCACAGTTCCCCTCATCTGAAGAGCGACCTTCGGTGGCAGATCGTTCACTCACCTCGCCACCAAGACCTGGAACACCCGCCCCATCCACCTACGGCAGACCTAAGACCTGCTGACCTTCAGAAGACTCCTCAAGACCTGGATTTTCGAGCAGTAGCAGCATTCCCCACCCCCAGTGCTTTAAGACCCTCACGGGTAAGTAGTGCGCTTTACAAATGCTATGATTGATTGATTGATTGTAACAGCATTGGTTCAGGCATCCCTGAGTGTGATGTTTGTGGATGCACCACAGGGAGTGTGATTGCTTGTTATTGAACTCACAGGACATAATTTCGACCATTATGTGTGTTTTTCACAGCTGTTGAGTGTTGCAGGTGTAAGGTGGGTAGAGGAGGGGTATGTGTGAAGGTCTTACTTGTGTTTGACAGTCAAGGAGTGCAACAATGGACCATGTGTGTTGTACTGATGACATACACATGTCAAGCAAGTTGACACCGATGTGTAGCTGGTCACCGTATGACTTTAGACACTTCCGATCATTCCTGTGCCTATGAATGGCTTGCCTTGATGTATCCCTGAGTTATTGCACAGAGGTCACTTTGGTTTAATTTCACTCACTGTGCCACTCAAGTCTGCTTTGATGGCCTAAGGGTGGTGTGATATATTCCTTCCCTTGCATGTGATATACAGATGCTATGTGGCTTGCTCTATGGTTTTTCAGCACAGTCCACTTCACTTTTGGCTGGCCCATTCATTGTCCTCCATTGCTGCTGGGCTATAGTATGAGTATGTGGCTGGGAGTCAGTGTTGGGTGTTTGTGAGTGACTTGACAGGCAGTGTGAACAGTTCAGTGGATGTTAATATGCAGTGTGAGTCTTCACTTGGTATTCATACTCAGTTTGCTTCACATGCGTGGAAGGTTGGTGAGAGGAGGAGGGTTGTCCAGCCCCTGAGCTTCTGCGCAGGGTGTTCCTCTTCACCTCCACCTTCCCAGTCAATCTCCCTTGTCCTTTGATGTGTGAGTTGCAAGGTCCGGCTACACCTGGCAGATTTTTTGTGCAGGGGGTACACAGGAGGAGCAGACAGCATGTTCTCAAATGGGTGTAGGAAGCGTGGTACGGGAATGGTGAATGTGGAGCCCTTTGAATCTTGGCAGACTGCCCATGCCTGGCGCAAACCCTGCCTACTACATTTTGCACAGAGTTTCCCACGTCTTGACTGCTGCGGTGATGTAACAGGGACATTGCAGTGATTTTGCGGTTGATGGGTGACCCAGATGCGGAGGGGTGAGTTTCTGACAGGTAGGACATGTGTGAGTACACTGGGGGATATGTTCCTGTCCCCACCATAGTGTCTGATGTGAACAGGAACCGTATGTCAGCACAGGAGTTCTGTGTTCTGGTTGTGTGTGGAGTTATGTATTGGTGTACCTGTGGTGTTGTCCATGATGTTGCATTATTTGATGGTAGTGGATGAGGTACAATATAAATAATCAAAAGAGGGGGGGATGGACCACTCATCCTGTGTACCAGGGTCAAAATTGTCACTGATCCATCTAATAAACCCTAATTCACGTACACAAGATTCAGGTAGTATATCTTCATTCTCCACCTTTCTGTAATGTGACAGCATCACCATAGGGTTCAGTTTGTGAATATGCTGACCTCCACCTGTAGGTTGACCAACTGGTATTGTATTAGCATCCAGAAATAAAAAGGGGTGATGTGCTTGTGTGAAGTGAGTTAAAATTTACCACCCCGCCATGTAGGCTAATGTTTTAATAGAATTGGTGGGGTGGAAAGGTAAAAACAAGGTGGTGCGTGTTGAGATCGAGTTACTGATCTACCACACTGATTGTGGTCGACATGTTTCAACCTTATTGTCCCGGAGGATCTGTAAGCTTTCTTCAGGACCAGTAAGTCGGTAGTAGCACGTTGTGGTGCAGTCAGGTCAATAGTACCTGTAGCTCGGTCTTCCTAAATCAGGGCTTCATCGAGGTGCCGTCGGGCCATATGGACCTGCCATTGCAGTTCAGTCCTGACTTGTGCTTGCTCTGCGCCTGGCGCCCTGGGTCTGTAGTGGATGAGGTATAGCAGCGGAAAGGCTTGAAGAGCTGGATCCATTGTGGTCAGTACCGGGTGGAGGGGACTGGGATTCTGGTTTTACGCTCCGCTGTCGTGATTCCGCTGTCTCCGCGTGAGTATAATGAGCTGTTTGTGGCATTGTGCTTTGTACATTTTTTAACACTAGACACCCAGAGTAATTCAGGATGGGGTGACTTGTGTGGCTCTCTCCTAGTTCTATTACACAGACTCTCTTGCAAACCCCAAACTTTGTAAAAAAACACATTTTCCTAATATTCTGTGATGGAAAGTTATGGAATCTGCAGGGAGCAACACAATTCTAACAACCCAGCATTCAGCCAAGTTTCCAAATAAAAATGGTATCTCACTTGTGTGGGTGACCTGAGGAAGGTGGTGTTTTAAACAGGATACCCACTGAAACGTGTAAACATAAGAGAGTGAAGGCATATTGTAGATTGTTAAGACAGTTGTTACTCTTACTGATTAAGTTTTCTGTATAATAATTTTAAGTAGAACAAATGATCTGGCTCTAATGTATGTACCTTCATTCTTGACAAAAAACTATTTTTCGTGCAGGTTCTCCTTAATATTAAATTTGTGTACAGAAAGAATATCAGAATGTTTTTAACCTATTTTAATATTGTTCGATAATTCACTGTATCTGACCAAGTGTCTGGTTAATTTTAATAAAAATATGTTTATATTGTGAGCACTTGGCCTTTGATGGTGGGGGTGTTTGGTTTGGTGATTTGTTGTGCGGAGAGCTTTTTTGCCTGATTGTATTAAGTCGCCCAAGGAGGATTCTCTTTTTGACTATGGTCCATTTGGTGCCCTACTCCTTTGGTGGTAAAGGGGCCCCTCTCATTTTCTTTGTGTGGGTTGACCTAGTGTCCTCAACAGGAATTTGCCCAAAATGATCACAAAAAGACATGGTTTTGTGAGGTAATCACCTGCTCCTTTGGCCCAGGGCTTGGCAACCATCTAGGGAAGCCTACCAAACCCAAACAGTTCTGAAAACTAGAGACCTGGGGGACTTTAGGAAGGTGTGGCTTGCGTGGATCTCCAAAAGGTTTCTTACCTAGAATCCCCTGCAAACCCCAAATTTTCCTAAAAATAATATTAATACATTTTCCTCAAATTTCTGTGTTGAAAAGTTGTGGTATCACTGGCCAGACACAAATTTCCTACCACCCAGCATTCCCCTAGGTCTCCCAATAAAAATAGTTCCTCACTTGTATCGGTGGGTCAAGTGCCCATAACAGGGAGGGACCCAAAAGGTATTGTGGAGATATCAAATGTATCTATCACAAAATAACCTGCGTTTGAAATGGGGGTACCTACGTTTTTCTTGCTGGGCTTGGCGGCTATATAGGCATACCTTCCAAACCCAGACATTTCTGAAAACTAGACTGCCGGATGAGTCCAGGGAAGTTTGACTAGCATGGATCCACCAAAGTTTCTTTCCCAGAATCCCCTACAAACCTCATCATTTGCTAAAAAAAAAAAATGTCCTCACATTTCTGTTTGATATCACCATGCAAGCATGAAATTAAACTGACTGTCAGAGCCTGGTCCTGGGACCTGAATCACCTTAACCTCCAGTGGTTTCCACTGGACTCGACTTGCAAGTGATGCAGTGTCACTAGTGCATTTTCCCATTGACCACAATGTTATCCACTTATACTCATATGAGTGTCTTTATTTTGGTATTTTAAATTATATATTTTTATTATTATTATGAAATTTGTTAAGCGCGCGACTACCCCCAACGGTGGTGTCCCGGCGCTGAGGACAGCAGCAGCAGAGAACATGAATGCTAATAGCTGGCAAACAGCCATGTCTTCAGTTTACATCTGAACTGAGATTCTGAATCGATCATTCGGATGTTAAGTGGGAGGGCATTCCATAGCCTTGCAGTAATCACTGCAAAAGCTCTGCCACCTTTCCTTGATCTGTAGAACCTGGGGGGGAGCAGAAGATGGAGGTGATTGGACGTGAGAGCTCGAGATGAGGTGACTAGTTTCAGCCTATGTTTGAGATACCCTGGCCCCTTACCATTCAAGGCCCTGAACGTCAGGACCAGGGCTTTAAACTGAATGCGGGAAGAAATCGGAAGCCAGTGAAGGTTCTTTAGGTGAGGGGAGATCGAATGGCGGTAAGGGATATTACAGATCAACCTGGCCGCCGCGTTTTGAATCCATCTGCAGTCGGTGTAGGAGATATGCTGGTGCACCCACGTATAGGCTATTACAATAGTCCAGGTGGGAAGTAATAAGAGCATGCACGATAGTCTTCAAAGAATCCGTGGGCAAATAGGGGGACATCTTTTTTATCATCCGCAGTTTGCCAAAGCAGGCAGAAGTGACTTTATGAATTTGGGTCTTACCCAACAACTCGTTATCAATTTGAAAGCCCAAATTACGAGCAGTTTTAAAAGGTGATGGGGGAGGGTTTAATTCAGACGGCCACCACAAGGATGGTAGTAAAGGAGATTTTTGGTTTAAAAAAAGTACCTCGGTTTTGTCGGTGTTTAGCTTTAGGGTATTAGAGGTCATCTATTTGGTGTTGGAATTCTTTCAAGTGGTGTCAATTACTTGTCGTCCATGTTTGTACTTGCTTAACACATTTCCTCTAGTAAAGCATGACCGCTCTGTGCCACACTACCGGGACTGAGCTATGGATTTATTAATGTTAATCCAAAAGACCTATTTAGGAGTAACGTGAAGGTATTACACAGTTAAGCTTAACCAGCCTCACTCCATAATACCCCATTTTCCAAAGTGCTCTACCACAGGATAAGCAAATATCCTGCCGTTATTCATGGGCAGTACACTTGCAGCAACACTTGTGTACTTTAAACACAACCCCTGGCAACATAATTCATACAAAAATATGTCAAGCCACCCAGCTGGAGTACTTGTCGCTGCCTAAATAGCATATTCAGATCAGGCTATATTCACACATTCCCTCATAAAAAAGTACACTTTAAAACACAAATCACAAACTCCTGACACCATCATGCTCTTGTGTACTACACTTTGTAAACAAACAGAAGGAAATCTAAATACTGGGTTAAATTGAGCTTTGGCTTGTGACTTTATGTTTACATTTATAATACAAAGAACGCCCTTAGTTTTACAAATAACTCAAAATTAATATCCTCACAGCTCCTGATATCACCCTGCTGCCCCAGCCTACCCCGGTCCTATGTTGTTTGTTGGAAAATATCCCCTCCTAACATTATTAACTACTGGAAGCCACTGCTCACTGAACCCCTAAGACTGACTTCTCAGTGAATACTTGTGTCATATTTCTTATATAGAATCAGTTTCAAACTGAATCACCTCTAGTGTTTTCCATGAATTAGCAATGTGAAGTGGGTATTTGTATAGGCGGTAGATTGAGAGCATTCGAAAGTGATATCCTGCAAAGCTAGACCTACTTTATCACATTGCAGCAAACATACTTAAGTCAAAAAGATCGTAGTATTTAGTCCTTTCTCATTCAGTTATTGACCTGTAAGCTAAAACTGTCAATTTGTGACTGTATTTCTGTAAAACTAGAAACGTGTTGCTAGGGTCACTGAAAATACTCATTGGATATTATTGAATTCTAAGTAGTGATTGGTCTTAGATGGAAATATGAAACTGAGGATGGAGGTTTGAGCTTTTCATAAAAAGGTATTTTGTGCAATTCAAAAATAATTAAATAATAAAGTATAACATAGTAATACAAATAAGATTAAAGAGTATTCACATAGAACATAAGATGTAATTAATTTTCAGGATAAGAGAATATGATGCAAATACTGAAAGAACATACCAAGGAGCATATTTATGAGCCCCTTTGCATCACTTGTGCACCACGCACCATGGTGCAGGAGTGACATATCTTTTAAATGAGATTTATGAAGCCATGTAAAGCCACCTTCCATGAAACTGAGTGGCTTCATAGATCTAGAGGAATGCAAATCACTGCGTCGCATTACTTTGCACCAGAGACCATTTCCGTGCTTGTTGTATTTTGGACACACCTACAAATTTACCATAAGTGGTAGACTTGGGAATGCGCTGAAAACCACCAGGTAAGGTGTAACAAGAGGAAATATCTTTATTTCTCCTTGTCATCTTCCTATGTGTGCTGCATTCTGCAGCATACTTAGAAGGAGGAAAAGGCCTCAGGTGATTGTTTTTGTGCAGTAAGGAGCCCCCACCTGCACAAAAACAATCCTGCTTATAACGCAGGCACTCTTACACCATGGTGCAAGGGTATCTGCGTTGATGCGATGCATTCAAAAGAGTGCCAGCACAGTGGAAAAGGCAGGAGTGCACTGTATTGCCTTAAAAATTGCACGTTCTTTCCCTGCCAGACAGTGAAATGCAGAAAGGTGACTTGCTGCCCTGCACTTCGTGAGTTTCCAGCAATTAGGACCCCAAGTTTGCCCCAGACATAAATTATGTGCATATTTTATCAAAGGCACTTTAATAAACATTGTGGACTATTCATGAGTTGGTTTGTGTTGCTCTTCCACCACGCAACATGGTGCAAGAGCAAGACAAACCTTGCATGTGATATAAGAAGCCATGCAAGGCCACTTTGGATGGCCTTTAGTTGCTCCAGAATTCTGGAGTAAAGCAATGCAGCACAAATCACTGCATTGCCTTACTCTGTCCTGGGAAGGCGGTCCATGGGCATTGCATGGTTATTCCCTGGCAACTCCAATGGTTTGTACTGGTTTACTCGTTTAATGGTGTACTGGTCAACCTGGAACCTGCAAATCTGCATAAAAAGATACACCTTCTCTGGTGAGGAGTAATGGGGAGAAATAACTTTATTTCTCCTCGTTAATTTATGTTCTTTCTCTTTCTATGTGTGCTGCACAATGCAGCACAGATAGAAAGAGGATTATGCTTCTCAGGATTCCCTTCCTGCATGACAATTATCCTGTATGCAATGCAGGCAGCCTTGAAGCATATTGCAAAGGGTGTCTGCATTGCTGCTAGGCTGCCGAAAGGATGTCAGTGCAGGGGAAAAAGCAGGAATGTGTCGTATTGATTCAAATACAGCACATTCCTGCCCTTTTCCTTCTCATGCAGTGCAGCACAGCAGGGTGAAGTAAATGAATAGAATTACTTAGTCCCTCTGCCTAAAATGTCCAGTTTCATTGCACTTTGCTGTGAACACTCAGTAGTAGTTGTAAGGGACACATTCAAGAATCGTTTTTATCTTGGGGGTAAAGTGACCTAAGTGCTACCTACCAAAGTCATTTTTCATCAGGGCCAATGGAGATAATAGTGGGGCAAGAACTGCCAAAATGTTGTCCATCTCGGTATTTCTATTTTCCAATTGATTCCACGCCTCCACTGTGCGAGCCCCGGTGGTAGAGTAGGATTAGTGGTGGGGCTCAGACCAGGGTGGAATCAGTTTCCACCACTTGCTCTAAAGTGAGGCCTTGTTTGTTTAACACTGGAAAATGAATCAAGGACTCACTGGTGACCTCTTTTGTCAGACACAGCCTTACTTAATAATTAGGATATCATCTCCGACAGAGTAATTTTCAACATTATTTTGATACTTTTCATATTAGCAGAATTTAGAAAAATTATTGATGTCAATAATAAAATTCGGAGTAATGCACGTGGAATAGATGAGATGTTTCTGTTTGCTGTCTCAGAGGAACACTGATGTCATGAAAACAAACACTTTGTGCTTGGGAAGCCAAAACAAGTCTCATTAATCAGATTGGGTTTGACAATTTAATTATCTGACATTTACTTAGTGCTCCTCTCCTTCATGTGTAAATATATACATTGGATGGCTCTTATGACTGAAGTTAAGGGCGTCATCATTTTCAAAGGACACTCAACCGTTGTTGATGCCATGGGTCATCTTTTGCCAGCGGTAAAAAAACATAATGTATGACTGGGTTTTGCTTTAGGGCAAACGAGACCAGGATGAGCAGCCTCTATTTCATTTAAAAAACAAATCAAGGGATTATGTAATTTTCATGAGTGATGTAAAAAAAATTCAGACATCTGTTTTTTGCAAACGATTCACTGAAAACATTATTTTCTTTTTTAGAATACATCTGCTAAAGAACTGCTGACCTAAAGAATTAAAGCTTGCTTGCAAATGGTGGATGCACAGAAAGAGAATACTGGATAACCAAATCATCATCAAGAAAATCCCCAAAGACAGCAACCACTAGCTTTAAAAAACAGTCAGTGATGCCTGATGAACCTTGAAAGAGCGAAGGAATAAACACCCTCCTTCTACTCAAGACAGTAAGGAAATGAGCTGAGTGGGTCCTGTACTTAAGGGGCCCGATTCACAGAATTAACTTAAGACAAAATCCTAAACTTACTACATTTGGTATTCACAGAATGCACTTACTACTTTTGGTATTCACAGAATGGATTTACGACTACTAACTTTATGTCCGGAAGCTCTGCCTCTGGGCCGAAAGCTCCGCCTCTGGGCCGGAATCTCCACCTCCGGGACGGAATTTCCAGCCCGAGAGCGGACGTAAAGTTAGTAGTCGTAAATCCATTCTGTGAATACCAAAAGTAGTAAGTGCATTCAGTGAATACCAAAAGTAGTAAGTGCATTCCGTGAATACCAAAAGTAGTAAGTTTAGGATTTTGTCTTAAGTTAATTCTGTGAATCGGGCCCAAGGTGTTTAGTGGCTTCCCCACAAAAACACTTTAAACATGGGGTGAAGTGGTGCAAAGAGAAACTTGCCCAAAATTGGCAACTATGTATGATTTACGAGCTACTCTAACTTGGCACGCATAAATTATCACATTTCGGTGCTGAATGAAACAGACCCTACATGTCAGAATTTGGTGGGCCAAATGCCCAGAGATATTACAGTAAGTTGAGCAGTGGATGAACCCAAGCCACAACAGAAACAAAGGTCCTATGTTTAAAGACTTTGTCCATTTTTATCTCGGCGTGGATAGCACTGTGCTAATCCTATGCTTTAAAACTTTGATAGAAAAGCAGACATTTGAGGAGCGCAGATCTAGAGTGTCGCTGGTGTTGAGAGTGCTCTATACAGGAGCTGCTTTCCACCTAAACTTGAGAACTACCCAGAGTTCTCAGCTTCTTTTTTTGCATAATTTATTCGTCACTCTATGCCTGAAAGGGTATTCTTTATATATATACATATGTATATATATATTATCTACTGGCGGTCGCCAGTAGATAGTTATAGTTACAACCTATTTTCCATAGGAAATCTGAAAATTCTATTTGGAATAACTTTGGCGCCGATTGATGAATCCTCGCAAAATTTTCAAAATAGGTGGGGCGCTCCGCTCCGCTCGTACCCTGATTCGTCAAGCGGGGGCCGAGAAAAAGGGGGGGTCCTAAAATGCGTTTTCCCCATGCATTTTTCCATAGGACCTTTAGTCGCAGCTACAGCCCGAACGGCTGAACAGAATTACGTGAAATTTGGCAGAGAGGTAGCCATAAGGTCAAGGAAGTGCCTTTTGCAGGTCTGGTGTAAATCTGTTCAGTATTTCCTGAGAAAATAGCATTTAAATCCATATCAATATCGATACCCGCGCACCGTGCGCGCACTGTGCACGCACCCTGCCGTGCGCGAGCGCAATTCTGATTGGTTGTTAGATGTCGGTAAACATTCGAATCGGTCGGAACCAGGAAGTGTCGGCCGCCATTTTGTCTCTCGCAGTCTGAGGGGGTGAAAAACAAAGGTGGAGAACGTGAAAAGGGGGCAGGGTGGACAGTTCCTGACCCCCTAGCCTTTGTCTAGGGGTCCCAGAAGGACCCCCAAGTGCCCAAAAATGTTTTTATTTTTTTATCGAAAAATCGCGGAGTGCGCGCACCCTGCGCGCACAGTAGAAATGGAAAAAAAAATCCGCGAAGTTCGCGCACCGTGCGCGCATGGTAAAACCGGGAAAAAAATCCGCGAAGTTCACGCACCGTGCGAGCACGGTGCGCGCATGCTGAAAATTCCATTAAAAAAAATACATACATAAATTAGCATTTAAAAAACCTTTGAAATTCACTGAAAAAACGATAGGTTTCACACACGTTATAGTTACGAATTAGCATTTAAAAAACCTTGCAAATTCACTTAAAAAACCATAGGTTTCACACATGTTATAGTTAGCTGGACATTTCACCCGTAAAAAACCAATGAAATTCCCCCGTTATAGTTAGTGCTGGCAACTATAACTCACGCGACCGCAATCCTCTGCTGATGACGTCAGATATTACATCACTGATGACATATGTGTTTTTCAGAAAAATAAATATTTGTAATATATGTATAGCTAAAGATTAATGGAAGAAGACATGGGTAAATAAGTGTCTAAATACAGTGATGTAATATCTGACGTCATCAGCAGAGGATTGCGGTCGCGTGAGTTATAGTATGCAAATCCTCTGTGACATTGAGCTCCCCCGGGGATTTAGAGTCTAGGCGGAGTATATACTTAGTCTCTAATCTAGATAACTTTGCTTCCCTGTTCCCTCCACGCCTACTCGCTGGTACAGCATCAATAACATAGAATGATAATTCCTTGTTATTGCTATGGTGTACCTCCTTGAAATGGCGAGCCACTGGGTAAGTATTGTCCTGGTTTGAAATTGCCCTTAGGTGTTGCAGGATGCGTTTATGCACCTCTAACTTGGTGCTGCCCACATATCTAAGTGCACACGGGCATTGGAGCATATAAATAGCGAATTCTGTTTTGCATGTTAACACCTTTTCTATTCTGTGTTTTCTGTCACTGAACCCATCTTTGTAGTTTTTGGTGTTAACCCCATGTGTGCAAGCTTTACATACTTTACATCTGAAAAATCCACCATTTGTTTGCAACCAAGTGTTTTTTTCTATAGTTTCGAGATTCGTGTTCACAAGGCAATCCCTCATTGAGGGAGCTCGACTAAAAGTGAGGGTAGCCCTGCGTGGAAGTTTTGGGCCTAAGATAGGATCACTTTTAAGGGTAGGCCAATTACGATTCAAGATACGATATAAATCTCGATGTTGTTTGTTAAAACCCGTAATGATTCTAAATTCATTTTGTGGTTTAGGGCTTCCATCAGAGACCAGATTACTGGTAATGGTTTGATCATATTTGTCCAATAAATCCTGTCTCATCCTTAATCGAGATTTGGTTATTGCTTTATCGATCACTTCTTCTGAATAACCTCGCTGTAAGAATCTGTTCTTACTAGATACCTGGGCTTCTCCTAATTCTACTTCATTGCTGCATACTCTGCGTAGGCGCAGCATCTCCCCAAATGGAATGCTGGCAATCAAATGGTGTGGGTGGGCACTGGCCGCATGCAGGATAGTGTTGCCGGCCATTTCTTTTCTGAATACTCTGGTTTCAATCGCTCCATTTGCAATATATACTTCCGTATCTAAAAAGGTGACACTCGTTTGACTCATGGTAACTGTAAATTTGAGGTTAAGTCTGTTGATGTTAATGGCTCTAACAAATTCTTCAGCCGAGTCCCTGTCCCCCTGCCACACTACAAACAGGTCATATATGAAGCGATACCAAGCAATAATATATATATATATATATCACACTACCAGGCTTACACCAAAGAGCCAGGGCACTCGCAGACGGGTGCTATTGCATGGTGGTGCCCCACGTTTGTAGTATAAGCGCTTTCCAGCTTTCTCCTCTTTCTCAAACAAAGTAAAAGCCCTCCCGGGGGGGTCGTATCATCTTAACTTTAATCAGCAGGTAAACCGACGCGTTTCGGAGATTCCTTCGTCAATGTATTAGTTACAAGCACCGCGAGGACGCATTTAAATTCATTTTTTACGTTACTCGTGCAACGACAACAGCAACATAGATAACGGTCAACTTTAGCCTTGCTCAAATGTTTTACGCAGCGGCCATCTTGAAACAATCAAATCATCATTAAACATTAGACATCATCATCAGTTAACATAATGCATTGCATCGCTAGGTAATTCATTGGATAATTTTGGCAGGTAATATATCCAAAATCAAAGTTCTTGATGTGAATATTCACAATTTGCTAGTTGATTGCCTGCTCACCCTTACTTTGTAATGCATCAATGCATGGATATTAACAAACTTTATTGTCATGTTCACATTGGGATACGGACAATTCTTCAGCTCAACTATAATTAAGCCGTATATCAGCAATTGTTTAACCCAAATTTTAACATATATTGGCCTCAATGTGTGATGGGATCATGTTGTACTCCCACCATCACGGGGGACATACCGCAGCCAATCGGCAAAACCAAGATAATCGTTTTAACCTTAAACCAGCAGGATGCAAAATCAATGAAAGATTATGTAACTATGACGAATGCATGCCAGTGGCATGACTGAATACATTTAACAGAGTGGCATTCGGGAAAATGTTTTTAGAGATACAGAGTTGTACTATCTACATTATTTTCCCAAATGAACAGCCAGTTCTTCTCCGCTGTTAAGACTATATGGCACTTTGGTATATAAATCTATAATATAACGAGATTCCAACCGCCGTAGCCTCTGTATTCCATCCCCGCCCCTTGGACTGATAGGTACTAAGTCCAATCCAAGTATTGCAACAGCTCCCTGTTGCCTTGGTGTTTCAGGGCGAAGTGTCTTGCCACTGGGTAATTGACATCTTTATTCATGATTGCGTGTTGATGTTACAAAATGCCACTATTGATAGTGCTCCCTATATATCTCAGCCTGCACGGGCATATAAGACAATAGACAACAAATTAGTTGAACATGTTATGAATTTCTCTATTCTTCTGGGTTTCCTAAGGCCATGAATGTTATAATGAAGAACTCTTTTGCTGTTGGTACAGGCCCTGCATTTCCCACATGGGAAGAAACCTTTCATTTCTTTAAGTCTGCCTGTATTCTGGATAATAGGCGACAAATGGCTCTGAACCAATTTATCTTTGAGTGACCAGGTTTTTCGAAATGTAATCAGTGGTACTGCTGGAATATCCTTACCTATCACTGAATCAGTTTGGAGAATATGCCAGTTTCGCTGTAACATCTTCCTGAAAGTATTGGCATCATCCGAAAAAGTTGTTATCATACGGAATTTGCCAGCATCATTCTCAGCCCCTCTCACTGTTTTGTTGGCCTCTTCCTTTTTTAGGAGTTCTTTCCGGGGATTTTTTCAACCTTAATCAAAGTGGATGTCAGGAGGTCTTGATCATAACCTCTGGCATGGAATCTGACAATACAGTTCTCTGCAGCATTCCTAAAGTCAATCTCTCTAGAACAGTTGCATTTCAAGCGGAGGAGCTCCCCATAGGGTATGCTATTCATGAGTTTAGGGGGATGGTTACTGCCGGCATGTAAGATGGAATTGCCGGCAGTTGGCTTTCTAAACAATTCTGTCTCAAGGACTCCATTTCTCACAGATATCTTAAGATCTAGATAATTAACTGTCTCTGAGCTAATATCATACGTGAATTTGAGATTAAGATCATTCTTGTTCAAATCCAGTATGAATTCCTCGGCCTATTTGCTCGACCCACTCCAAACCAGGAGGAGGTCGTCAATGTATATGTGCCAGTTGACCACGTATTTCGTCCATTTCATCTTGTCTCGGGTAAGGGCCACGTGCTCCTCCCACCAGCCAACGAATAAATTTGCATAGCTGGGGGCGAAACAGGTGCCCATAGCTGTACCCGAGATCTGTCTGTACAATTGCCCCTGGAATGAAAAAATGTTGTTTAATAGACAAAATTCAATGAATTCTATCAACATGATGTTATGTTCCATAAATCTCAGGGGTCTTTTGTTTAAAAAGTACTTCATTGCCTCTATACCTTGGCTGTGATCAATACATGTATAAAGGTTAGTGATGTCTAGGGCAATTAGTAGATATGTCGGTTCCCATTGAATGCCACTCATCTGTATGATAAAATCCTTATTGTCTTTTACATATGAGGCCAGTTGTACAACCTGTTGGAAAACAAAATGATCTAAAAAGGTAGACATATTCTCAATGAGGCCTCCTTTCGAGGAAACTTCTGGCCTCCCAGGCGGATCGAATTGATCTTTATGGATTTTTGGGAGTTGATAGAAAGTGGGTGTCACTGGATCATTGTTGCGCAGGAATAGAAATTCATTAATGTCCAACAGAGCTTTATTGCGCCATTTTCCAATGATGTTGTGGTACAAAATAATACTCTCATGGTATTGTTCATTGCTCGTCTTTTCATAGTATCGATCGTCGTTTAGTTGACGAAGTGCTTCATGGCAATATTGTTCTCTTGTAAGCAGCACAATGTTTCCCCCTTTATCCAAAGGTTTACTGATTATTTTATCATCCATGCTTAAATCTTTGAGGATCACTGTTTGTTCTTTAGTCAGGTTCCTCTGTTTGAGTTTGCACGATGTGTCCTTAGCTCTAAATTTCAAGAGGTCCTGCAGTACTGCATCAGAGAATGCACCAATTGCATCATAGGGCATTTGCGGATTGAAGAGTGATGAAGGCTTAAAATTAGTAGTTGGCGTTTCTTGTTCAATGCTTACTCGGCCAGTTCTTAATGCCACATCTTCACTTATGATGTCCTTGCATTCTTGTTCCGTTCGCAGTTCCTCAAGCATCTCCAGCATGCTTAGATCTCGAGCAGCAAGGATATCATTCGTCATAGTTACATAATCTTTCATTGATTTGGTTTTGCCGATTGGCAGCGGTATGTCCCCCGTGATGGTGGGAGTACAACATGATCCCATCACACATTGAGGCCAATATATGGCGACATTTGGGTTAAACAATTGCCGATATACGGCATAATCATAGTTGAGCTGAAGAATTGTCCGTATCCCAATGTGAACATGACAATAAAGTTTGTTAATATCCATGCATTAATGCATTACAAAGTAAGGGTGAGCAGGCAATCAACTAGCAAATTGTGAATATTCACATCAAGAACTTTTATTTTGGATATATTACCTGCCAAAATTATCCCATGAATTACCTAGCGATGCAATGCATTATGTTAACTGACGATGATGTCTAATGTTTAATGATGATTTGATTGTTTCAAGATGGCCGCTGCGTAAAACATTTGAGCAAGGCTAAAGTTGACCGTTATCTATGTTGCTGTTGTCGTTGCACTAGTAACGTAAAAAATGAATTTAAATGCGTCCTCGCGGCACTTGTAACTAAAACACTGACGAAGGAATCTCCGAAACGTGTCTGTTTACCTGCTGATTAAAGTTAAGATGATACGACCCCATCGGGAGTGCTTTTACTTTGTTTGAGAAAGAGGAAAGAGGACAAAACTGGCAAGCGCTTATATATATATATATATGTATATTCACTGAAAAAACCACAGGTTTCACACACGTTATAGTTAGAAATTAGCATTTAAAAAACCTTGCAAATTCACTGAAAAAACCTTAGGTTTCACAAATGTTATAGTTAGCTGGACATTTCGCTCGTAAAAAACCAATGAAATTCCACCGTTATGGTTAGTTCAGCTAACTATAACTCGCGCGCCCGAAATCCACTGCTGATGACGTCACATATTACATCACTCATGACATGGTCAGTGACATCACTGATGACATCATGGATGACATCTCAAATGACATCACTCATGACATCAATGGTGACGTCATATGTGTGATAAAATAGAACATCTTCTCCCACCCTAATATAAATTAGGAAACACCAACTCAAACTTTCAGACGGCCAATTTGAAAACCATACATACTCCAATACCAATAACTACATACCCACGCATTGACTCTTAGATCTACATGCACCTCCACTCACTCACCTGTACAGTCACTTTTACTTACAGTCACTCTGTACAAGACTATCATATGCATTTATACACATATATAGACACTCACACACTACCAATCATCCATTGAGGTACTGACACACCTAGTCAGTTGTGCAAATAAATAAACACAGTCCAATTAACTCACCTATACTGTTAAACACACTCAAGTTGACTTACTCATAAAAATAATAAAACATTTCGACACTCTTACTCAATTTCTAATACAAGCACACACTCATCCATACAGCCAGTCCCGCAATCACACACTCTCAGATATAGATAGTTATATACTCTTACACACATATTCTCTGTGTTTCAAATATGTAGTTAATGTCACATCTACAACTGAGATATACATTCAATCCCTAACACACCCATACATACACTCAGTCAACCATACAGTTCAACACAGATGTACTCTAAAAATCATGCATCCATAGAATCACCCACTCATACATCTATGCTCAGAGTCACACACACCTCACCCACTAATACACTCACGCACCCATACAGATACTCAGACAACAAATAAATAACCCATATAGATACTCATATAGGTATTCACAAAACCATGCAGCCACTTATACACCAACACACAGACACATACAGACATTCACACAGTTTAGGCACTAGTAAGCAGTAATATACATTTAATGACTCACATATAGACTCAGTTACGCACCCAGAAAATCATTCATTCACAAACTTGTACATCCACTCATTCTTCAACATGCCTTTCCCTATATATATTAAACATATTAAAACTGTTCAGAAACACACAGTCAATGGATGATGTCATCAGTGATGTCACTGACCATGTCATGAGTGATGTAATATGTGACGTCATCAGCAGTGCATTGCGGGCGCGCAAGTTATAGTTAGCTGAACTAACTATAACGGGGGAATTTCTATGGTTTTGTACGGGTGAAAAGTCCAGCTAACTATATCGCCCCTGAAACATATGGTTTTTTCAGTGAATTTGAAAGGTTTTTTAAATGCTAATTTCTAACTGTGCCTACAGAGATAGGACATGTGAAGAAAGAAGGAAAAACACAGAGAAAGAAAAAAAAATGCAGAAAGAAGCAACAGAAGTCCTCAAAGACGAAGAAAAGTGCAGGAAGAAATATAACGTGCAGAAAGAACAAACAGAAGAGCAGAAAGAAGCCTTGTTGCAAAATCATCCTGTACCCTCAACTTTTTCAGACGGATACTGGTGGTAACTGAGTCTGCCTAAGCAGTCCTAGAGCCAGTGCTATGTTAAAAGACACTCAGAATACAGTGAAAACACCTACATACACTAGGGCACACTATGCATTGGGGTCACCCTGTGATTAGCATGACCTCCTCTGTAAGCTCCTAGTATATAATAGGGCAGGGGATTAAAACTACCTCTTAAAACGCACCACAGGGCGTGTTTGAACACGTCACCTCATGCCCCGTCCCCTCCCTTCCCCACTGTGTAAACACACCCTGTAGCCATTTTAAGTTGGGAGATTAAGTCCCCTTGAATCCTGAGGGTCCCTAGGGTCCAACTAGACCACTAGGTACCTCCAGTAAGCACCACAGAGCTGTGTTGCAGAGAGGTGTAAAAAGTGGCACAGCCTGCACTACCTCTCTGCAACGCAGAGCAGTGGTGCTTACTGGAAGCACCTTGTGGGCTAGTTGGACCCCAGGGTCCTTCAGGATTAAAAGGGAATTATTTCCCCAACTTAAAAACGTGCCACAGGGCGTGTTTGCACACGTCACCTCAGGCCCCGTCACCTCCCTTCACCACTGTGTAAACGCGCCCTGTGGCCGTTCTGAGTTGAGAGATTAAGTCCCCTTGAATCCTAAGGGTCCCTAGGGTCAAACTAGCCCACTAGATACCTCCAGTAAGTGCCACAGAGCTGCGTTGCATGGAGGTGTAAAAAGTGGCGTGGCCTCAGAACACCTGTCTGCAACGCAGCTCCCTGGCGCATACTGGAGATACCTGTTGGGCTAGTTGGCACTCAGGGACCTCAGTATTGAAGGTGAATTAATTCCTCAACTTACAACTGGCCAGGGGGCGCATTTGCAGAGTGCTGCAAGAAGGGGGCATGGCCTCCAGCGCGATGCCGGTCTTTTATTTATTTATTTTTAAGAAGGAGGGCTGTGTGGCCCCCTTTCTTTTACTAATTTATTAGCCCTGGAGACCCCATCCCCCAGGGCCTACACCCTAATTTTTTTTGTTGAAAAAAATTAATTTGGCCCTCCCAAGGACTTAATCGCCCCCGGGGACCCCAACCCCCGGGTCATGGCCTTTTTTTTTTTATTCTTTAGGAGGGGGGCTGTGTTGCTGGACAAACCGTATGTACCTATCACCATGACGATTTGTGTGATATTCATTAAAAGGCGACTATGCATACAATGAATCCACGTAGAATGTATTCACACCGCTAGTGAAGCTCTGACATGTCTGACACCCTACCGTGCCTAATCCCGGCACCCCCGCTGGTGGGTACTCTCCAAGTAGACACCCTTGTCGTTTATTTATACAAACATGGGTAGCTATTGACGGGCACATTTAATACACATGCACACCAAGCCATTCAAAGGGGATTCAACAAAAATTTGACCAAACTATGCAAGAAACCCCCTCACGGTTAATAAAACACACATCCACCGCCGGATGTGTAATACTTTTTATTTTACTCTCTGGAAAGGAGACAAACCTCACTTGAGAGTCACAGCGTGCTCCTGGCTGAGCCCAATGCTGTGTTACACCCACCATTGCCTGCTGAGTGCCGCACACCTCTGTGTTGTATTCCACCATCTAGTGCTTATGCTATGACACTCTCTAGCCCATGTGCACTGTAACACCACCCCGTGAATATGTCATGCCACACTTGCCTTCACACAGGTTATATTGCCCCATCTAACTTGCCTTCCTCGATGCCTATGTTATAAAGCACAGCGCTATGCCATACTTATTACAATCTGGGATCCATATCTTTGTCACAGTGCATATGCAATGTTACACTACCCAGCACATATTTTATATTACATCTTTAGAGACTACTTAGGTTACACAACACTGCCCTGTAAATATTACACTCCAAGGCGCATATCACATAGCAAGCGCTAGTGCCATTGCTATCTCGCGCTCTCCAATGAATCTGTCATTTTAAAAACAATAAAGTTCCTAATACCCACCTTCTATGAACAGTTAGCTTGCTGCCCCATCCACCTCCCCCCTATCCTCTGTTGTCTGAATCCATGGACTAGCCTCCTCCCTCCTGCCATGCGTGGTCTGATGTGCTGCCACTGTCCTCCATTTAGCCTGATGTACCAGTCCACTCCTCCTGCCCTCCATTGCCCAATTCTATGGGCAATCATTGACCTCCTGCTTAGACTCTGTGCTTAGCTTGCTGCCCCTATTCTCCTTCCCCCTGCCCTCCGATGTCTTTGTGCATGCCCCTGCTCCATCCTTTTTGACCACCATGTTCCATGGACCTGCCACTCCTATCTACTCTGAGTGTTCTGTTGAGCTGCCACTCCCCTCCCACCTGCCTAGCATTGTCAGATGACTGTAACCTGCACTGCCACGTCCACCCTGCCTGTCCTCATGCCATGCCCCTATCCCCTTCCTCCTGTCCTTCATGGTCCATTTTACTGCCACACCCTTCGGCCCTCCCTGGTCTGTTGTGATGCAACTGCTCCTCCTGCCTGCCCAGCGCGGTCTGTTGTGAGGCCCCTTCCCCTGAACTCTCTTGTCTGTGCCCAGGTCCTGACCCTCCCTTCTATCCTCCATGGTCCTTTGTGCATGCCCCTGCACCCTCCTTCTTGCTCATCATAGCCATTTTGCTGCCACTAACCCTCCCGCTTGCCATGCATGGTCTTCTGTGCTGCCATGGCCCCTTCCCACCTTCCCTGTGTGGTCAGCTAGCTGCTCCTGGCCCCCTCCCACCTTCCCTCCATGGTCTGTGTGTATGCCATCAGTCTCACTGTTGCTCTCCATGGTGTGTCTTGTTTCTAGTGCCCTTCCTGCCTGACCTCCATGGTCATCTTGCTGCTCCTGCCCTGCCCCCTTGCCCCCAGCCCTCTGTTTCCATGTGCAGACCTCTATTCCCTCCTTCCTGGCTTGTCGGTTCCATTGTAATGCCACTGATCCATCCCTCCTGCCCTTTATGGTCTGTTATGCTGCAGCTTTCTCTCCTGTCTGTCCATTATGGTCAGTTAGCTACCATTGCCTCTTTCCCCTCTGTTGTCTGTTGTCCATGTGCATGGTCCTGTCCCCTCCCTATTGCTTTCTATGGATTGTTGTGCTGCACTCCCGTCCTGCATGCCCTGTGTGGTGTATTGTGCTGCTGCAAACCCTGATGCCTGCCCTGTAGGGTCAGTTTGGTGCACCTCTCAATGTCCCTCCTGTCCTCTGTTATCCGAGTCCATGTCCCTACCCCAATTCCTCCTGCCCACCATGATCCAATGTACCATACTTGCGAACATTTTGAACTTGGTTAGAGGGAGATTTTGAAATAAATCTGGGGTATTGATTTTCTCCTTTGAGTTACATTGAAAAAGAGAAGATTGTAGACAGGAACCCGATCAAGTAAAGCCCATTTGAGCTTAAAAACATTGGACGTTTCCTGGCTGAAACGGGTCTGTTGGCATGTATGGTTGTATGACCACTGCCTCTTCCTTCTGCCCACAATGGTCTATTACATCACCACAGCCTCTCTTGCCAGTCCTGTATTGTTGGTTTGTAGCCCCTGCCCCCCTTTCCACTGCCCTCCATAGTCTGTTGTGCTGCCACTGCCCTTTCTGCCTGCCTAGTGTGGTCAAATTGTTGCCTCTGCACTCTTCTACCTGCCTTCAATTTTCAGAGTCCGTGCCCCTGGCCTCTGCCTCTCAACAGTATCCCAATGAACAACTAGATTGCTAACATTCTATATTTATTACAAAAGTGTGGAACGCCTGACGTCATCTTGATGCAATCAAAACTGTAATGCCTAGAGCATTTCCTTTAGAAATTACATATATGAGATGGTCTTATATGCATCAAAATTATTGTTAGTGCTCTAAAAAACTAAAATGAGGACATATTTTCTGAGTTTTCAAATAGCAACAAAGAACTTTTAAATTATTTGTAATCTTAGTTTTTTTATCCAGTTGACCACTTGATTAAATGTTGCATCCAAGGGGAGAGGGTGTGGTGTTACTTCCAGAGCTGCAGACTTTGCAACTGGGGAACCAGGTTGGAGTTTCTGCTTCAGCACAACATTCTGTGATTCTGGTCAAATCACTTAATCTCCCCATGTCTACAACCAAAATGAATTTGATCTTGTGTGATGTAACCAATGCTCATGTAAAGCACTCCAATACCTGACAAGTCTGCACTATATAAAACTGCAAATACACAAAAAATAAGTGTTTTGCACACTTCTGTCTTTGGGCTACATTTGGGCTACATTTGGGTGATATTTGGGCTACATTTGGGCGACATTTGGGCTCTTTTGTCTCTGGTGGCCATTTTAGGAGATTTATTTGTTATGAAGTTTCCTAATTTCCTAATTTACTGCAGTCTCCTCAGTAGGAAATGCTTTCAGTTTTTTACTTTGATTCCATCAAGAAGGTATTCAGATATGTCACACATTTGCCATAAATTCTGAATGTTAGCACTCTAGTTGCTCATTAGATCACTGTAGTAAAGCTACTGTTCACCACGGAAGTCTGCTGCTAGTATTAGAAGTTCATGTTTCAGTCTGCATATCAGAATTTTTTAATGAAATAGAAGAGGATTTGAGAAGTCACTCAAAATATGCCCTAATTTTTCTTTCTTCAGCACCAATCATAATTTCTATGGCAAAATGAACCCCCTCATTGTGTTCCTTTTTAAATTAAATGTTTTAAGTGTTACCAGTTTATTCCAATCAAGATGGCTTCAGGTATGCCATACTTTTGTCATAAGTAAGACAGTAAGCGCTCTAGTTGATCTTAAGAACACTCTGGGACGTTCTGTCATTGGGCTACATTTGGGCTACATCTGGGTGATATTTGGGCTACATTTGGGCTCTTTTGTCTCTGGTGGCCATCTTGGGAGATTTATTTGTTAAGAAGTTTCCTAATTTCCTCATTTACTGCAGTCTCCTCAGTAGGAAACACTTTCAGTTTTTTACTTTGATTCCATGAAGAAGGCATTCAGATGTGTCACACATTTTCCATAAATTCTGAATGTTAGAACTCTAGTTGATCATTAGATCACTGTAGTAAAGCTACTGCTCACCAGGCAAATCTGCTGCTGATATTGTTAGTGCATGTTTCAGTCTGCATGTCAGAATTCTTTTATGAAATAAAAGAGGATTTCAGAAGTCAAAATGTGTTTTTCTTTCTGCAGCACTAATCATAATTTATATGGCAAAATGAACCCCTCATTTTGTTCCTTTGTAAATTAAATGTTTTAAGTGTTTCCACTTTATTCCAATCAAGATGGCTTCAGGTGTGCCATACTTTTGTCATAAGTAAGACTGTTAGCGCTCTAGTTGTTCTTTAGAACACTCTGGGAAGCTGCAGTAGAACACAAAGGAATCAACTGACAGTCTCTGCCCTTATTGGATGTACATGTTTTACTGAGAATGTCAGACTTCATTCTCACATGACTGAGAAAGATAATGTGAATTTACAGAAAATATGCTCTCAGTTTAGCTTATAGATCACCTTTCAAACCTCTGTGGGAAAAGCATGAGAAAATAGTTTTCTCTAAAACATGGTTCATGATATCACAGCAGAAGGCTTTTTCACATGGTAAAATCACCTTAGAACACACCACAATTCCTTAAATGAGTATGGTATCATCAACAAATGATTTATAATGTAACTAAAGTCTTAAAACCTTCTATTAACTGCAATGCTTTTTAATGAGGTGCTATCATATATATTGGTCCCAAGATGGCTGCCAACACTTCTTGGATGAAGTGCTGACAGCCAATCAGATCTCAGGATGAGATGTGTGGTTAGGCTCCGCCCAGATATATATATGATTTTACTTTTGATTTTCTCAGGAACTACTGAACAGATTGACTCCATATATGCAAAAGGCACATCCCTGAGCTGAGGACTACCTCTTTGCCAAATTTCAAGTAATTCTGTTCAGCCGTTCGGGCTGTACCTTGGACTAAAGGTCCCTATGGAAAATTGCATGGGGAAAACACGTTTTGGCACCCCCCTTTTTTCTCAGCCCCCGCTTGGCGAATCCCCCTGAGACTTTCAGGGTAGGAGCGGAGTGGAGCGCCCCACCTATTTTGTAAATTTTGCGTGGATTCGTCAACCGGCGCCAAAGTTATTCCAAATAACGCGTTTCGAACTCCACTGGTTCCTGATCACGGTATTTACAAGAGTCCATCATTTGTTTTTACATTTATACCCACTGATCCGTCCTGCCCACAATGAAGCATTCTGGGAGTTGTGGTTTCAAAAAACAATTAATCATATATATCATGCTTGTTTCCCAATAACATACTTATATATCTACATCTTAAAGTGTGTTATAAATCGGGCACAGAAAGTCCGTGTTCCGTGACTGCAAGTTCCATGTATTAGTCCATGCAGCCAATTATGCATATGTGCGGCAGAGTGCCGAGGATGGTAATTAGAGTCGAACAACTATTCGTCAACCACTTTCTATTGAATAAATCATGAGGCTAAGTGCCGTATGTGTGATGGGTTGATCAAGGAATTAGATTGTTCGTTTATGACCATACAATTCCTTGTGGCGTTGATGGATCTAAGCCTATTGTAGTAATGTGAATTTGTCAGGTGTCAGTGCGGGCTGAGTGCCCCTTTCTTCTAATTTACCATACATCTGAAAAGTATGAAGAGTGGGAACAGCTATGAAAAAAAGAATTCATTAATACATTGTAAATTGTCTGCTGGTAGCTCTATCTGCATGTTAGATTTTTTAAAACAATTGGTGCGATTTCTAAGATCCAATGTTGAAAATGGATTTGAGTCTCACAGTAATGTTCATAAGTGTACATAAAGTTCCTCATCCCCATTGAGCCTGTGAGGGATTCGAGTTTTGAAGCGGATTATTAATTTAGACTCCAGACGTCTCAGTCTTTCAGTTCTGTTTCCTCCTCTCTCATGGTCAGAGATAATGGCGATGCCTGCGTAGCTGATGTTTCTCCATGTTAAACCAACATGATTCTGCAGATGTTTCGTCAGAGCATAGGACATGTCTTTGTTTTGGATCGCGCGTATATGCTCCAGGATACGCTTCTTGAGTGGACAGATAGTTGAGCCTATATAGTGCTTCCCACACGAACATTCAATCAGGTATACCACAAATTGTGATTCGCAGGTTATTGAGTTTACAATCCTGAAGGTCCGATCTTTGGGATCTTTTAATGTTTTTAAGTTTCTGCCTATCTTGCATGCTTTGCAGGAGGTGCATTTTGTAAATCCAATTTGTCTTTTTTCCAGCCAAGATTGAGTCTTGATGTTTTGAAAATGGCTGTTTACCAAGGTGTCACATAGCGATGGAGCTTTCCTGTAGGTTATCATTGGAAAATTTCCCATTGTTGGGCCAATATCAGAGTCTTTTTTCAATACATTCCAATATTTCATTAGGATTTTCCGAATTTGGAAACTTTCTTTTGAGTACGTTAATATTAGGCGGGGTGCCTCTTCTTTTGTTGACTCTTCCATACTCGTCCGATTTTTCAATGTATTTTTGGCCGTTAGTGTTTGAGCTCTGGTCTTGATTCGAGCTTTTGTTTCTCCACGTAGGATATCTCCATGTTTATAACCACGTGCTGCAAAGCGCTGTTTGATATCCAGAAATTTTTGTTCCATTTCCTGAGGTTCAGAACAGTTTCTCTTCATCCGTATGAATTCGCCATACGGAATGCTTTGTTTTAAAGAACGAGGATGAAAGCTCGATCCATGAAGGATACTGTTTGTTGCTGTTTTCTTACGAAAAACTGTGGTGTGTATTTCATTTGACTTTATGTATACTTTTGTATCAAGAAAGTCGATTTCTTCTGATTGTATGTTGTAGGTGAATTGTAGACCTACATCATTTGTATTGAGGATTTTTATGTAGTCCGATAATTTTTCTTTGGATCCCTTCCAGAGCAGGAAAAGATCATCGATAAATCGAAGCCAGAGTACAACATCTGTAGTGTATGGATCATTTTCCTCTCTCCAAGCTATATGTCTCTCCCACCAACCCATGGTGAGATTCGCATAGCTTGGAGAGAAGGAAACTCCCATAGCTGTACCGCGTTTTTGGGAGTAAAGCTGTTTATTAAATAGGAAGACATTGTTGGTGAGACATAGCTCGATCATTTCCATGAGCATGTTAGTATGTCTTAATTCTCCGATTGGTCTTTGTTTGAGGAAGTACTCTACAGCTTTTAGTCCAATGTTGTGGTCAATAGATGTATACAATGAGACTACATCAATCGTGGCTAAAAGATAGTCTTGTTGCCATTGAGTCTCCATCAGGATTCTCAAAAAGTCACCTGTATCTTTGATGAATGAGTTTAACGTTGGAACAATGGGAGATAAAAAGTGATCCACATAATTAGCTAGATTTTCATAGAGGGACCCACAGCTTGAAATTATGGGTCGCCCTGGTGGTTTGTGCAGGGTTTTGTGGACTTTCGGCAGAAAGTAGATTGTAGGTGTCACCGGATTGGTCGTTGTCAAGAATTTTTTTTCATCTTGGCTGAGCATTCCTTGCTCGAACCATTTCTGTAGTCGATTGTGAAGGTCACTGATCATGTCTGGAATGGGGTTGGATTTTAGTTGAGTGTAGTTGGTTGCGTCATTTAGCTGGCGTAATGCTTCATCAATATACGCTTGTTTATCTAAAATGACAATGTTACCCCCCTTGTCAGCTGGTTTTATTTCGATTTTGTTGTTGTTTTTCAATGCATGTAAGGCTTGACGCTCTTGTCTGGAAAGATTTTCTTTCTTTTTGGATTTGATGTTTTCCATTGTTTCTAATTCAGCCACCACTAAGTCATGAAACATGTCTATCCGATTCCCCGGATGTAATGCTGGACAAAATTTAGATTTATTTTCGAAATTGGTACGGGGGTGAATATTCGTTGTTATGTCCATCTCTTGTAGTATTTGTGTATCTGATAACTCTGTCTCATCTATCTCATTTGCTAGTTTATATGCAGTTCTGAGTGATTTGGTTTCTGCTATGGTAAGTCCTTCAGATGTTGATAGCATATCACATACTCCAGATGGAGGGTTTTGCATTTTGTTTTTTTGCGGTAATTTTGCAAAGAATTTCTTTAACTTCAGTTTGCGGACATATTTGTACATGTCAATTCTGGTTTCCACAGAATCTGAGTGTTTTTCTGGGCAAAAGGTTAGTCCTTTATTCAGTAAGGTACGTTCTGCCTGTGATAAATTGTAGTGAGACAGGTTAATTATAAGATCCGGTTCTGTTTGCATGTTACACTTGTAGTTTATTTTTTTGACACTGTTCTGTTGCGTAGGAAATATTTTTGTTTTTCGGCCTCGTCTTGTTTTTCTCCGCGGCCCCTGTTTCCAGAGAAACCCCTTCCACGGGCTCTTGTTCGACCACTGCCTCGTCCTCTTCCTCGTAGCTTTGGATTTTGTTGGTCCTGGTAAAGCATTCTCATTTCTTCTAAAAAAGAAAGCTTTTTGATAGTTGTTATCACAGATGAGTTTTCTCCATCACTTTGTTCCCCCTCTGATTCACTGGGTGTTGTATATGGGGATTCTCGTGTGATTGGTTCGTTCTTGTCCCAATGTTGTTTCATGAGATCAAACCTTTTCGCAAATGTGAATATTGTCCCATTTGCATAATCTGACTCATCTCTTCTAAACTTGCGTTGCTTTCTCTCTTGGACTTCACTTTCATGTTTGTCTAAGTTTTTCTCCATCATAGAACGTAGTTTGTTGATATTTTCTTCCTCTTTGTCATGTGATTTAATAGATTGTTCTACTTCATCTATTTTTTCATGCAATTCTTCTACGTTTTTTTTGGCGTACTTGATGATTATCAACATCATTCTGCGCGAGCAATCCATATTATTTTTCCCCCATTCGTCCAACATTTCAGGGCTGGTGTCGGGGTGGTTGGGTAAGGTGAATATACGTAGTCCTCACGGTACAAGATCAAGTTCTACATATTTTTCCATGGCTATTATTTCCCAACTGCGTGAGATTTCTTTCCGGAGTAGTTTCTCCAATTGATTAAATAATTGTTTTACTGTGGATGCTTCTTTTGGTAAGGTTGGATTGTCTAAGGACGTTGATGTACTCGGAGATGACTTCACAAACATGCTCTCTGCTTTTTCCAGTCTTTTTGCTGCTCTTTGTTCCAAAATCACTCAGTTAATTCACCAATGACGATAATGTAGATAAGCACCCTGCAGACAATTGTTTCAGTTTTAAGCAGTTCAGTTTTCAGTTGATAATGATTGGTTTAAAGATGGCTGCAACAAGTGCTATGTTAATTAATGGTCACGTAACTTATCCAGAAAAATGTATAATTCAATGCTTCCGGGGTGTTTGTACTCCAGAAAAGCTTATATACATTCGCTCAGCGCTTCAACATTGGTTAAATACAGCAACGGCGCGATTACTCGCTTACCTGGGAGACTCCCGGACGTAGTGGTGTCCTCCGACGCCGCTCGCCGGCGCTCAACCAGTCGTTTGCTGTTACTTCTCACCGTTGTCGATTACTTCAGATCGTCCACGATTAAGAGCGTTCGATTCCAGCTGAACATTGAGAAAAAGACCGACGTTTGTTGTTTCCTATGAGAGGCAATAGGAGCATTTCATCCGTCTTTTCGATGACTTGTTCTGCCGGGACGCTGCTGTTCAAGGTTTCCGATCTCTTCGCGCTGGGCTCTCCTCCGAGTTTCAAAATAAATTAGCAAAGTGTCCTTGCGGGGGGAGCGCTTCAAGCTGGTGCCGGCCGTGAGGTAGGACGACCTCACAAGTATTTCAGAAAGCAAAAGAACAAAGCAGCGCTCTTTCTGGATCTTAGTTTAGTAAATTTCAATGACCATCTCTGTTACCAACGCGTTTTGAACTCCACTCTACTTGTGAGGTCGTCCTACCTCACGGCCGGCACCAGCTTGAAGCGCTCCCCCCGCAAGGACACTTTGCTAATTCATATATATATATATATATATATATATATATATATATATATATATATATATGTATGTTCCAGGAAAGCTCCGCTTTACCGGGGGCCCCCAACCCTGCAGGGCGGGCTCTTGAAAAACAGGAACGGAGAATCCTGTTGTTGCCAATAGTACCAAAAAGTAGAGCCCCACTCCGACTTCTGTTCAAGCTTGACTTTTATTTGTCTGCATGACAGCATGAAAAACCGGATGTATGACGTTACAACGCACACTTTTACAACGCATGCACTTACAACGCATTTTTTACAACGCATAATCCATTACAACGCATGACATTACAAAGCATGACACTACAACGCATTTTTAAAAAATACCTTTACAACGCATTACCATTACAACGCATACTACCTTTACAACGCATACCATTACAACGCATAATATTAAATTACATTTAAGGTAAGTATTAGATAGTATAGGGGTAAAAATTACTATTCTAACTCCAGGGGGTGCAACAGTAGGGTAAGTGTTGGATAGTATAGGGTTAAAATTTACTATTCTAACTCCAGGGGGTGCAACAGTAGGGTAAGTGTTGGATAGTGTAGGGGTAAAAATTACTATTCTAACTCCAGGGGGTGCAACAGTAGGGTAAGTGTTGGATAGTATAGGGGTAAAAATTACTATTCTAACTCCAGGGGGTGCAACAGTAGGGTAAGTGTTGGATAGTATAGGGGTAAAAATTACTATTCTAACTCCAGGGGGTGCAACAGTAGGGTAAGTGTTGGATTGTATAGGGGTAAAAATTACTATTCTAACTCCAGGGGGTGCATCAGTAGGGTAAGTGTTGGATAGTATAGGGGTAAAAATTACTATTCTAACTCCAGGGGGTGCAACAGTAGGGTAAGTGTTGGATAGTATAGGGGTAAAAATTACTATTCTAACTCCAGGGGGTGCAACAGTAGGGTAAGTGTTGGATAGTATAGGGGTAAAAATTACTATTCTAACTCCAGGGGGTGCATCAGTAGGGTAAGTGTTGGATAGTATAGGGGTAAAAATTACTATTCAAACTCCAGGGGGTGCATCAGTAGGGTAAGTGTTGGATAGTATAGGGGGAAAAATTACTATTCTAACTCCAGGGGGTGCATCAGTAGGGTAAGTGTTGGATAGTATAGGGGTAAAAATTACTATTCTAAATCCAGGGGGTGCATCAGTAGGGTAAGTGTTGGATAGTATAGTGTAATATTATGCGTTGTAATGTATGCGTTGTAATGGTAGTATGCGTTGTAATGGAATGCGTTGTAAAGGTAGTTTTTAAAAATGCGTTGTAGTGTCATGCGTTGTAATGTCATGCGTTGTAATGGATTATGCGTTGTAAAAAATGCGTTGTAATGGTAGTGCGTTGTAAAAGTTGCGTTGTAAAGGTTGTTCCCCTGAAAAACCACTCTTATACCTTACGCGTTTCAGCGTTTACCGCCTTGCTCACAGGTGAGTGTCATTCAGTCCCAGTGGTCACATGGCCTTACGAACAACTACAGGCCCCATCATGCACCAGTATCCAACTTCATGGTATGACAAGGTAAAGTAATTTTGTTATGCTGAATAGCGTTTTTCACTTGCCAAATGTCATGAAAAATAATGTCCTCATTTCATTCTGCTCAAATAGCATTTTCATTTGGGGTGCATGTTTAAATTAATTTCATTAGCAAAGTGCATGTTGCTGCTGGCATGCTGCAATACTTGCTTGAATTGCGGTGTTGCGAGAAAGACATCTCATCTCGATATTTGCTTCCAATGCGATTTTGCAAAAGAGAGAAATCTTCTTTCTCGTCTCCCTTTCTCACTCGCTTTAACCCAATGGCCTTGGAAATCCGATGGCAGGTACGCTCGTAAAGCGGGTCATGCCCCCTCAATTTAATGTTCCAGGAAAGCTCCGCTTTACCGGGGGCCCCCAACCCTGCAGGGCGGGCTCTTGAAAAACAGGAACGGAGAATCCTGTTGTTGCCAATAGTACCAAAAAGTAGAGCCCCACTCCGACTTCTGTTCAAGCTTGACTTTTATTTGTCTGCATGACAGCATGAAAAACCACTCTTATACCTTACGCATTTCAGCGTTTACCGCCTTGCTCACAGGTGAGTGTCATTCAGTCCCAGTGGTCACATGGCCTTACGAACAACTACAGGCCCCATCATGCATCAGTATCCAACTTCATGGTATGACAAGGTAAAGTAATATTGTTATGCTGAATAGCGTTTTTCACTTGCCAAATGTCATGAAAAATAATGTCCTCATTTCATTCTGCTCAAATAGTATTTTCATTTGGGGTGCATGTTTAAATTAATTTCATTAGCAAAGTGCATGTTGCTGCTGGCATGCTGCAATACTTGCTTGAATTGCGGTGTTGCGAGAAAGACATCTCATCTCGATATTTGCTTCCAATGCGATTTTGCAAAAGAGAGAAATCTTCTTTCTCGTCTCCCTTTCTCACTCGCGTTAACCCAATGGCCTTGGAAATCCGATGGCAGGTACGCTCGTAAAGCAGGTCATGCCCCCTCAATTTAATGTTCCAGGAAAGCTCCGCTTTACCGGGGGCCTCCAACCCTGCAGGGCGGGCTCTTGAAAAACAGGAACGGAGAATCCTGTTGTTGCCAATAGTACCAAAAAGTAGAGCCCCACTCCGACTTCTGTTCAAGCTTGACTTTTATTTGTCTGCATGACAGCATGAAAAACCACTCTTATACCTTATGCGTTTCAGCGTTTACCGCCTTACTCACAGGTGAGTGTCATTCAGTCCCAGTGGTCACATGGCCTTACGAACAACTACAGGCCCCATCATGCACCAGTATCCAACTTCATGGTATGACAAGGTAAAGTAATTTTGTTATGCTGAATAGCGTTTTTCACTTGCCAAATGTCATGAAAAATAATGTCCTCATTTCATTCTGCTCAAATAGCATTTTCATTTGGGGCGCATGTTTAAATTAATTTCATTAGCAAAGTGCATGTTGCTGCTGGCATGCTGCAATACTTGCTTGAATTGCGGTGTTGCGAGAAAGACATCTCATCTCGATATTTGCTTCCAATGCGATTTTGCAAAAGAGAGAAATCTTCTTTCTCGTCTCCCTTTCTCACTCGCGTTAACCCAATGGCCTTGGAAATCCGATGGCAGGTACGCTCGTAAAGCGGGTCATGCCCCCTCAATTTAATGTTCCAGGAAAGCTCCGCTTTACCGGGGGCCCCCAACCCTGCAGGGCGGGCTCTTGAAAAACAGGAACGGAGAATCCTGTTGTTGCCAATAGTACCAAAAAGTAGAGCCCCACTCCGACTTCTGTTCAAGCTTGACTTTTATTTGTCTGCATGACAGCATGAACAACCACTCTTATACCTTACGCGTTTCAGCGTTTACCGCCTTGCTCACAGGTGAGTGTCATTCAGTCCCAGTGGTCACATGGCCTTACGAACAACTACAGGCCCCATCATGCACCAGTATCCAACTTCATGGTATGACAAGGTAAAGTAATTTTGTTATGCTGAATAGCGTTTTTCACTTGCCAAATGTCATGAAAAATAATGTCCTCATTTCATTCTGCTCAAATAGCATTTTCATTTGGGGTGCATGTTTAAATTAATTTCATTAGCAAAGTGCATGTTGCTGCTGGCATGCTGCAATACTTGCTTGAATTGCGGTGTTGCGAGAAAGACATCTCATCTCGATATTTGCTTCCAATGCGATTTTGCAAAAGAGAGAAATCTTCTTTCTCGTCTCCCTTTCTCACTCGCGTTAACCCAATGGCCTTGGAAATCCGATGGCAGGTACGCTCGTAAAGCGGGTCATGCCCCCTCAATTTAATGTTCCAGGAAAGCTCCGCTTTACCGGGGGCCCCCAACCCTGCAGGGCGGGCTCTTGAAAAACAGGAACGGAGAATCCTGTTGTCGCCAATAGTACCAAAAAGTAGAGCCCCACTCCGACTTCTGTTCAAGCTTGACTTTTATTTGTCTGCATGACAGCATGAAAAACCACTCTTATACCTTACGCGTTTCAGCGTTTACCGCCTTGCTCACAGGTGAGTGTCATTCAGTCCCAGTGGTCACATGGCCTTACGAACAACTACAGGCCCCATCATGCACCAGTATCCAACTTCATGGTATGACAAGGTAAAGTAATTTTGTTATGCTGAATAGCGTGTTTCACTTGCCAAATGTCATGAAAAATAATGTCCTCATTTCATTCTGCTCAAATAGCATTTTCATTTGGGGTGCATGTTTAAATTAATTTCATTAGCAAAGTGCATGTTGCTGCTGGCATGCTGCAATACTTGCTTGAATTGCGGTGTTGCGAGAAAGACATCTCATCTCGATATTTGCTTCCAATGCGATTTTGCAAAAGAGAGAAATCTTCTTTCTCGTCTCCCTTTCTCACTCGCGTTAACCCAATGGCCTTGGAAATCCGATGGCAGGTACGCTCGTAAAGCGGGTCATGCCCCCTCAATTTAATGTTCCAGGAAAGCTCCGCTTTACCGGGGGCCCCCAACCCTGCAGGGCGGGCTCTTGAAAAACAGGAACGGAGAATCCTGTTGTTGCCAATAGTACCAAAAAGTAGAGCCCCACTCCGACTTCTGTTCAAGCTTGACTTTTATTTGTCTGCATGACAGCATGAAAAACCACTCTTATACCTTACGCGTTTCAGCGTTTACCGCCTTGCTCACAGGTGAGTGTCATTCAGTCCCAGTGGTCACATGGCCTTACGAACAACTACAGGCCCCATCATGCACCAGTATCCAACTTCATGGTATGACAAGGTAAAGTAATTTTGTTATGCTGAATAGCGTTTTTCACTTGCCAAATGTCATGAAAAATAATGTCCTCATTTCATTCTGCTCAAATAACATTTTCATTTGGGGTGCATGTTTAAATTAATTTCATTAGCAAAGTGCATGTTGCTGCTGGCATGCTGCAATACTTGCTTGAATTGCGGTGTTGCGAGAAATATATATGTATATATATATATATATATATATATATATATATTCAGGCTCCAAGTCCCACCCTTGCTGCTGCACTCAGGGCGGGTGCTTTTAAACCGCTGGTCGTGGGGATGAGACCACGATAATAAATTCTGGCTACAAATGCGAAGCACTCACGGGACAGTTTTCACATTGATTTATTGGTGCAAATGCATTTCGGCATATCAGCCTTCCTCAGTGCATATCAACTGGCACTTTGACATGATGTCTGTTTAAATGCGTTAAAGAAAGATTTCATTGGAGGGATGTGTTTTCACCACAAGTGACGAAGGACTGGGATAGTTCAGGGTCCAAATGCCTTTTCTTTGGCTGCCATGTCTGTGTGTGCTAATTTAGATGGAAAACAGATCGTTTTTGACTATAAATAAGTCTTGGTCTTGCATAGACGATTAGAAAGCAAATTGCAGTTACACTTACATGGCAGATAATTCAACCAGCCCTTCGAGAATAGTCCGGTTGCAATGTCCCCAAAAAACGCGTGCCTTGATGTTGTTAGGTCCCTCGCCTGCCAAAAGGGGAAAGGTTTGGCATCCTGCAGGTTTCCATATGGATTACTTCAGTCCTACAATTTGTATAATTGTCAGCAACGCTGGTAGGATGTTGCGCCATTCTTCCTTTCGGCGGTGCAGGCAGTAATTACGTTCAGGCTCCAAGTCCCACCCTTGCTGCTGCATTTAGGGCGGGTGCTTTTAAACCGCTGGTCGTGGGGATGAGACCACGATAATAAATTCTGGCTACAAATGCGAAGCTCTCACGGGACAGTTTTCACGTTGATTTATTGGTGCAAATGCATTTCGGCATATCGGCCTTCCTCAGTGCATATCAACTGGCACTTTGACATGATGTCTGTTTAAATGCGTTAAAGAAAGATTTCATTGGAGGGAAGTGTTTTCACCACAAGTGACGAAGGACTGGGATAGTTCAGGGTCCAAATGCCTTTTCTTTGGCTGCCATGTCTGTGTGTGCTAATTTAGATGGAAAACAGATCGTTTTTGACTCTAAATAAGTCTTGGTCTTGCATAGACGATTAGAAAGCAAATTGCAGTTACACTTACATGGCAGATAATTCAACCAGCCCTTCGAGATTAGTCCGGTTGCAATGTCCCCAAAAAACGCGTGCCTTGATGTTGTTAGGTCCCTCGCCTGCCAAAAGGGGAAAGGTTTGGCATCCTGCAGGTTTCCATATGGATTACTTCAGTCCTACAATTTGTATAATTGTCAGCAACGCTGGTAGGATGTTGCGCCATTCTTCCTTTCGGCGGTGCAGGCAGTAATTACGTTCAGGCTCCAAGTCCCACCCTTGCTGCTGCACTCAGGGCGGGTGCTTTTAAACCGCTGGTCGTGGGGATGAGACCACGATAATAAATTCTGGCTACAAATGCGAAGCACTCACGGGACAGTTTTCACGTTGATTTATTGGTGCAAATGCATTTCGGCATATCAGCCTTCCTCAGTGCATATCAACTGGCACTTTGACATGATGTATGTTTAAATGCGTTAAAGAAAGATTTCATTGGAGGGATGTGTTTTCACCACAAGTGACAAAGGACTGGGATAGTTCAGGGTCCAAATGCCTTTTCTTTGGCTGCCATGTCTGTGTGTGCTAATTTAGATGGAAAACAGATCGTTTTTGACTCTAAATAAGTCTTGGTCTTGCATAGACGATTGGAAAGCAAATTGCAGTTACACTTACATGGCAGATAATTCAACCAGCCCTTCGAGAATAGTCCGGTTGCAATGTCCCCAAAAAACGCGTGCCTTGATGTTGTTAGGTCCCTCGCCTGCCAAAAGGGGAAACGTTTGGCATCCTGCAGGTTTCCATATGGATTACTTCAGTCCTACAATTTGTATAATTGTCAGCAACGCTGGTAGGATGCTGCGCCATTCTTCCTTTCGACGGTGCAGGCAGTAATTACGTTCAGGCTCCAAGTCCCACCCTTGCTGCTGCACTCAGGGCGGGTGCTTTTAAACCGCTGGTTGTGGGGATGAGACCACGATAAAAAATTCTGGGTACAAATGCGAAGCACTCACGGGACAGTAAGTATTGGCTTTCTATACATTTTGTATTGTTTTTTCACTTTTTGCAGCAGCGTTGTTATTGGTCCTGAAGAAAGCCAATACTTACTTGTTAGACGTTAAGTGGCTGAAACATGTCGACCCCTTTTCCATTCTAGCAGTTTAATTATACACTGCTGAACACTGCGTTTTAAATCTGCCAGCACAGATGAGCAAATAAAGTTTTCTTTTCATCTGCACTAGGCAGTTTTAGATTCACACTCTTTGTATTTTGATTTGTTGCGCTGCACCCACGCATCACCATCTTTCACATTTAGCATCCATTTTTGAGGCTTAAATATCAAAACATCCCAGAGCTCCCTCCTCTCAGAGAGGAGGTTGTAGCCCTCAGTGGGACTAGGATTTCCCACTGGGAGGAGAAAGCCCAAATGATGAAGCATGTCACCTTTGGTGAGTGAGGGCATTCGTCCTAAAAGGGATTTCTTCCCCTATTAGATTTCTATTTAAGAGACACTTCTATTGCTCTTCTTTTTTCCTCTTGTATCTTTTCTTTTGCTGCTTTGTTGCATTACTTCAAAGATGTATCAGACCTAAGAAATCTATCGTGTTGATAGTATCCCTGGTATTACCATGACCTCCTCTGTAAACCCCTAGTATATAATAGGGCAGGGGTATTAAAACTACCTCTTAAAACATGCCACAGGGCGTGTTTGCACATTGGTGAAGGGGGGGGCTGAGCTGACGTGTGCAAACACGCCCTATGGCCATTTTAATTGGTTAAAGTCCCCTTGAATCCTGAGTGTCCCTTGGGTGCAACTAGCCCATCAGGTATCTCTAGTTAGCCCCACAGAGCTGCGTTGCAGAGAAAATGGGCACGGCCTGGGCCACCTCTCTGCAACGCAGCACAGTGGTGCTTACTGGAAGCACCTGGTGGACTAGTTGGCCCCCATGGGCCCTCGGGATTGAAGAGGAATTATTTCCCCAACTAAAAACGTGCCATAGGGTGTGTTTGCACACGTCACATCAGTCCCCGTCCCCTCCCTTACTCACTATGTAAACACGCCCTGTAGCCGTTTTAAATTGGGAGTTTAACTCCCTAGGGTCAAACTAGCCCACTTGGTACCTCCAGTAAGCACCACAGAACTGCGTTCCATTCAGGTGTAAAAAGGGGCATGGCCTCTGAACACCTGTCTGCAATGCAGCTCCCTGGTGCATACTGGAGATACCTGTTGGGCTAGTTGGCCCTCAGGGACCCTCAGTGTTAGACGGCGTCCTCAGAGGAGCCCGGAAAGGGGGTCCTGACTACCCTGAGACCCACCCTCAAAGTATCGTAGCCGGGCACTGGCGGGAGACTCCGCAGGAGGAGGAATCTCGTATCTAGGATCGTACTTCTGGCACCACACGACACAGAAACACCACACCGTGCGTTCTTAGGAATCAATCTTTATCAAACAGGTTAGCACTGCAAATATGTACAAGGAGAGCGCGGGCTCAATGAGTCTCGGAAGGGATAGGGGGTAGCGGGACAGTCTCTGGTAAAGGTTCAAGGCAAGGACGTACCCGGCGCACAGCTCACAATCCTCGAGCTGGGGGGTAGGCTTGTTGTCGTTGGGGTCCGGCGGGACCGGTGGAGTCTGTGGAAGCCGCGAGTCACTCAGCGGGCTCAGGTACAAGTTCGGAGGTCTTACGATCTTCAGGGAGCCGCGAGTCACTCAGCAGGGCTCAAGTACAAGTTCGGAGGTCTTACGATCTTCGGGGAGCCGCTAGTCACTCAGCAGGGCTCAGGTACAAGTTCGGAGGTCTTACGATCTTCAGGGAGCTGCGAGTCACTCAGCAGGGCTCAGGTACAAGTTCGGAGGTCTTACGATCTTCAGGGAGCCGCGAGTCACTCAGCAGGGCTCAGGTGGTTCTAAGTTCCAGGAGCCGCGACCGCGTCAGCAGGCTCTCGTTGTTCCAGCGTCGAATCTGCCGGACAGTCTCAGAGCACCCCTTGTTATAGGTCGACCCCTCTTTGATGGACGGAGTCTGTGCAGGCAGGGGTCTTGTCACCTGGGGGTCGCTTGTCGGGGTTTCCTGCCATTGTCTTTTGATCCTCTCAGGGCCGGGTCGGGAGGAGTCCCAGACACCCAGCAGGCATGGAGCCAGCTCTCAGGGAGGCCGGAGGGCCGATCGAAACTCATCGTCCCAGGGGAGTTCAGAGGTGCGATAGAAACTGCTCCTCCCTCTCTCATCCCCTGGCAAGCGTGGTGTCCTCCAGCCGGAGTGGCGCCGCTAGGCCCGGGTCGCGCTGGGGCCGGGCGGCCATCTTGGTGCATGAAGTGGGCACGCGGGCCCGGGCTGGCCGAAGGGAGAGAGGCCATGGACGAGGATGTCCGGGTCGGGTGCGTGTGTTCTGGTGGAAAGGATCGGCTAGGCCATGGGCTCGGGGCTGCAGGTACCAGGTTAGGTGGTGCGGGGACAAGTAGAGCCATGCTACGAGGCCGGGTCCAACACTCAGTATTAAAAGAGAGTTAATCCCCCAACTTAAAAGGCGCCACGGGCGCATTTGCACAGTGGTGAAGGAAGGAGGCTTAGCCTGAAGTGACATGTCTGTAAACACACCCTGTGGCACGTTTTAAGTTGGGGAATTAATTCCTCCTCAATCTTGAGGGTCCCTGGGGGCCAACTGGCCCACAAGGGACCAGGGTACCCCGGGACACTGCAGGAGCCGGCCCTAGGGGATGGCGGTCCCCAGGGCCATCATTGGCTCCAGGGAGGAAGCCGCGCGGCCCCCCTCCCAGCAATTTACAAAGCCCCGGGGGTGGTGGTCCCCGGGGCTGGGGGGGTCCATCATGGACCCCCATATTTACATATTTAGAGCCCCGGGGAGGTGGCGGTCCCCGGGGTGTGTGGGGGAGTTGAAACCCCCACACAGGGGGCCCGATTCACAGAACTAACTTAAGACAAAATCCTAAACTTACTACCATTTTGGTATTAACAGAAGGCACTTACTGATTTCGGTTTTCACAGAAGTCCTAAAGTTAGGAGTCCTAACTTTACTACTACTAAACAGAGAAAAATCCTAATTTTAAGTACGCCTGGGCGAAGCACTACTCTATGCTCGCGTAGTTTGCGAAGTTTGCGCTACTTCGCACTACGCGAACTGCACGTAGCACAGTGCGAACACGCGTAGCGTAGTGTTGCGTAGTGCTGCGGTCATTTTTTGCTTGCTCGCGGTCCTCAACGTCAAGTTGGCGACCGCGAGCAAGCAAAATGACATCCCGGCGAGACTTTTTCCTTGTTCGTGATCAGCAACATCAAGTTGGCGATCACGAGCATGGAAAATAAACCTCCCGGCGAGATTCCCAACGCGAGGAGGTCAGGTTTCTCATTGCGAGGGGTTGCGTATGCTCGCGATGAGAAACTACCAGTTCCCACTGTGCAAGATGCCATTTTCAATGATTGCACAGTGCCGGTTGCTTGTCCGCACTGTGCAATCATTGAAAACAACATCTTGCACAGTGCGAACATGTTACTACGCAGTTCGCGAAGTGCTACGCGTAGCTCGCGTAGTGCGATCTTCACTTTGCGTAGCTTCGCGAAGTGCTACTTCGCGAACTACGCCCACCCTTAATTTTAAGGCTTTCGGTATTCACAGAAGGCATTTAGGAGTCCTAAAGTTAGGACTCCTAACTTCTGTGAATACCAAAATGAGTAAGTGCTTTCTGTGAATACCAAAATGATTAAGTGCCTTCTGTGAATACCAAAATGGTAGTACGTTTAGGATTTTGTCTTAAGTTAGTTCTGTGAATCAAGCCCAGGGTATTTATTTTTAATTTTTTATTTTTTTTAAATACACAAGCCCCCCACAAAATATATTTACACAAAGCCCATGGGGGTGGGGGTCCCCGGGGCTTGAGGGGCCTTAGAGCCCCCCACCCATTCTTTTTGGAAGCTCCGGGGGGGGTTGACGGGGTTCTACCGAGGCACAAGATGGCTGCCAACACTTCCTTGTTTGGAGGGTTGTCAGCCAATTAGCAACCAGCTCGTGCTCAGCAGGGTGCGCGGATCCACCGCGCCCATAGATATATCTATGATTTTACTTTTTATTTTCTCAGGAACTACTGAATGGATTTACACCAGTTAAGCAAAAGGCATGAGTGTGAACCAAGGGCTATCTTTTTGCCAGATTTGGTGTAATTCCGTTCAGCAGTTCGGTCTGTAGCTACGATTAACGGTTCCTATGGAAAATTGCATGGGGAAAACACGTTTTGGGACCCCCCATTTTTCTCAGCCCCCGCTTGACAAATCACCCCGAGACTTTATGGACAGGAGCAGACCGGAGTGCCCCACCAGTTTTGAAAAATTTGTGAAGATCTGTCAACCGGCGCCAAAGTTATTCAAAATAGAATGTTGCGGATTTTCTATGAACAATAGGTCCTAACTATAACTACCGCCAGTAGGTAATATATATATATAAATATATATATATATATATATATAGATATAGATATAGATATAGATATAGATATAGATATAGATATAGATATATATAACTACGGAGTATCAACACTTGTTGAAACTGACTTCAGTTAGAACATTGGATGGGATGAAAGCGGCTGGAGGAGGGTGGCGTAGAGCTTGCAACACAGCACTTGGGACATTGATGTGAGCGAGGGGAAGCGGCAAGCATTGTCCACTGTGGAAGAGGTACTTAACTTGAGCGCCTGCACCTACAAACTCGGAGTGCCGGGATCGGGGTATTCCTCCACGCCCACTTGTGGATCTTCAACTATCAGAGCAACGCAAGTTCAGTTTAAAAACAATAGGACCTGCAACACTTCAAACACGTCATGCTGGATCATTAAAAGCTGATAGTTCCACAACCCATGTGTACTCGAATCTTTTCCTGTGGAGAGAAGATAATGGTCCTGAGCTTGGTGTGGCCTCGAGCACCTAGAGCGCCGCTCCTTAAGCCCTTCTATGCTCATGAGCACAAGTGTAAGTGTGCTCATGACGGAACCATTCCGTCATGATCACACTTCTAAAAAATCCCTCTGCTGTAAACTGCAGAGGGATTTCCCATTTTTTGTTTTTTGCTTTGGGAGGTGAGGAAGAGATTCAACAACCTCCCAAAGCATGGTTAGGGTTTTCATTCTAATGAATGATCGCAAGCATGAAGTGCTGTAATTATTACAATGAAAAAAGAAACTGAAATGTTGTTTCAGTTTCACAGTTTCGGTGCTTGTGGGGCTATCTCAGCCCTCTGAGCACTGAAAACATTGGAGAGGTATTGTGGGAAATGGGAGAATATCACCTTTCCAATGGTACCCTTCCCTTGTGGATCCCTGCTTTAGTTCGCCCCAGGAGGGTGATATGCAAGCAGGGATCCACCCACTAGCCACCAGGGAGGGGGAGTGACTCCTTGATCTCCTGAGTAAAATGATACCTCGCTTGTGTGGCTGTCCAATGCAGAATTAGCTAAAAACATTTTTTTTTTTAAATGTAGCGCTTAGAACTTGTGGTGCTATACTTTTACTCCCTATATTTTTGGCTCTTCCCAGTCACAGGCCTTTGGCCCATCCACACAAGTGAGGTATCATTTTACTTGCGAGAACAAGGGGAATGATTGTTGGTAGGACATTTGTGCTGGCACAGTGATCCCTTGCAAAAATATATGGAAAAAGTGTTTTTTTAAGCTAAATTTGAGGTTTGCAGGGGATTTTGGGTAGGGAAGGATCCACGCATGCCACACCTCCCTGGACTCACCTGGTTCTCTAGATTTCAGAAATGTATGGTTTTGGAAGGTTTCCCTAGATAGCCGCCAATCCTGGGACCAAAAACTCATGTGACCCCCCTTGCAAAACCAGGTCTTTTTGGGATGCATATGGGGCATCTGCGTTTTTGGTCTTGGGGTCGTCAGCCATCTAGAGAAACCTACCAAACCCACACATTTCTGAAACCTAGACACCTGTGGGAGTCCAGTGAGGTATGGCTTGTGTGGATCCACCAATGTTTCCTTACCCGGAATCTCCTGCAAACCTCACATTTTGCTGATATAATCAAATTTTTCTCAAATTTCTGTGTGGGAAAGTTGTAGGATCACCATGCTGACACAAATGCCTACCACCCAGCATTCCCCCAGGATTCCCAATAAAAATAGTACCTCACTTGTGTGGATGGGTCAAGTACCCATGACAGGCAAGGCCCAAAACATATTGTGGAGACAAAAATGACCTATCACAATCCGATTTGCTTTTGCAAGGGGGGTCACATGAGTTTTTGGTCCTGGCTTGGTGGCTAGCCAGGGAAACCTACCAAATCCACACATTTCTGAAAACTAGACACCCGGGGAACTCCAGGGAGGTATGGCTTGTATGGGCCACCCTTAGAGGTCCTGTACCTTTAGACTCACACACTGCCTTTGCAGGTTGCGTGTTTTAATGCAGAACAAAGTGAAGAGTCGACATGGCACACATCCCTCTGTGCCATCCCTACAACCCACTGCCCTGGCATAGATCAGTCACCCCTCTATCTGGGTACACTACAACAGTGGTGAGTGTACAGGTGCATGAGCCCTATACCCCTACCTTGTCTAAGTCCATTCTTAGACATTATAAGTGCAGTGCTGCTATTAAGAGTATAGGGTGCTGGGAGTTTTTTTCATTACGAACTCCACAGCACCAAAATGGCTATACTGAAAACTGAAAATTTGGTATCAAACTTCTCAGCACATTAAACCCACCCTGACGTCAATGCCGGATGCATGGAATTTTGTGGATCCACGCTGTTAGAAGGTGGTTCTGACCATCTGAGCCACCCGGATTTTTCGCTTTTTGAACACCTATTGTTTGAGCTTTTACTGTGGGAAAGCTTCATAAGTTGATACTCACCCACAGTGAACTCATGTTGAAAGGGACTGCATGTGTATTTTACCAGTGTCCCCCTGGCGCGAGTAGCCCACTGCGTTGTAGCCAGAGTAAGGGGCACCCGGCAGTTTGCTCGCAAACACGTGTGTACATGCACGTGCACAAGTGTAGGGGCTGCGCAGGGGAGATTCCTGGTGTGCCCAGCCCAGGAGCAGCTACAAGGTGAATGGTGTGGCAGGACTTACACAGAGCTAGGTGGTGACATGGATTAGGCTTTCTACACTGGGAAGAAACAGTTGAGGGAAATTCAGTATGCTTTACCGTTTTTATTCCATTATTCTCCTATAAGGGCCTACAAATTCCAGACACGCACTAAGGTCCACTGTAACTTATGTGAGAAAAATCATATTTGTACTGCTTTAGGGTCATCCAGAAATGTCATATTTCTCTGAGTCCGCTCATTACCAGAGCCTGGAGGCCGACCCTGCCAAGCTGGATTAATGACCTTCCTCCCCAAGCTGTAGCATCAGAACGCCTAGCCCTTCACAACAAGAATTCCAAGGCTAAGATCTCCTTTCCAAAAAGAGAAGATGGGTGGAGCTACAGGTTAATCCATAAGCAGCTGTCACCTGGTGCCAGGCACCAAGCTGCGCTTAGGGAAAAGCAGCTAGGGGGAAGGGGCTCTCAGAGACCATGTGGCCTGAGACTTCTGGGTGATGCCATTTTGAAGCAATCCAGAGGTCTGGGCAGGAAGGAAGGAGAAGGGGCAGAGAAGTGATGTGTTGCTGTTTGATAGGGCAAATAGAGACTTCCTGCCAGCCCTCTTCATTCTTTAAAAAGAGATTGCAGAGGAGCTCTCTCTGGGGTGTGGTCTGCTGAGAATGATAGGTGCTGGAGCCTGGCACCATGGGCAGCTGGAAGGACGAACCTCCAGACTGGCCCAGGACCTTGACTTGCGCCACAAGGGGAGACCAGGACAAGTGACTGGGAGCCTGGAGAAGAGAGCCAGGAGAAAGGCTGGCACAGGGATCCAGTGAAGACCGCTCCTGGCAAAGATATGCCCCAAAGAAGTTAGGCAACCTTTGACCTCTGCTGGGACGGACTACCAAGTGCGTAGGGCTCCGCAGCCAGTCCAAGATGGGCCCCTGGGGCGGGTCAGGTCCTGGGGGCTGCCCCCAGCAGAAGATAAGTCATTAACATGCCCCATGAGGTGCCAGTAACCCACCCTGGCCCCTACTGAAAATGGAGGCAGAGGAGCGCCTTCGTTCCCCCATGAAGACAAAAGTTGGGGAGGGCCATTGCGCTCCCCGTGAAGATGCCCAACCGGGGTACCAGGAGCCCACCCAGGTGTCATAGGAGGGCAAGGAGCGGCACCGTGCCCCCTGCAACGATGTCTCTGGGACCTGGGATCCCAACTCCGGGCTCCAAGGCCAGAAGCAAAGCCGGGGAGCGCCATCACGCTCCCCGTGAAGTTGTCCCTGTGAGGGCCTGGGACCCTATCCCCGGGCCCTGAAGTGAAGAGGAGGACGTGGGAGTGCTGCTGCACTCCCCCACGGCAGTGGGAAGGCAGGGGGAGTGCCGTCGCACTCCCCCAAAGACCCGCCAGGCAGGAGGCTGCCTCGTGTCTGCCCGGGCGAGCGGGCAGACCAGAAGGGAGGTGCCAGCACCTGTGGCAGCATGCGAGGGTGCTAGCCATATGGGGAACCAGTGGGGCAGCCAGGGGTGGGCTCCCTGGGCTGCCTTCCAATGCTGCAGCACTGCCGGAGGCCTGGGTGGGACCGGGCAGAAGAGGAGAAGAGCTGCCGGTGGTGGGCTCCCCGTGCTGAAACAACTTACCTGGTGCAGGGATGGGCCGACGTCGCAGGAGTAGCTGTGGGGGGGCTCCCCGAGCTACAGTAACTGCTGGGCGTCTGGGTGGAACCGCCACCCCATGATTAGCAGAAGAGGCATTAGGCCACCGACCGGGAAGAGCGGTTCTCCCCTGAGCAGCAGGGGAGCCACTACACTAATATTCATGGGGCTGGAGGAAGAGCCCCATAATACTTTACAGGCCCGAGCCGGCCTGCAGGAAAATGCCTGTTTTTCTGCGTGTGGTGGCCCGAGGAGGAGGGGATCACCACGACATGTATGCCAAGGTGCAGGGGGAGCTGCAGAACCAATGCAGTCTCCCCCAACATGAAGATGTTAAGTGCCTCCTTAAGTCTCATGGAGACTTAAAAGAAACAACCCCTCAAGGGCTCAGCCAGCAATCAACTCTACCCTGGGCTGGAACTTTTGTTCTACAGCTGGGGGGTGACTTAAGGGCTCAATGGGTGGAAGGCTGTGCTGGGTATGTCTGGAGAAGGGCATCCCCTGGTTGGTGAAGAGGTTTAATTACATGAGAAGTGCATTTACCAATGTTATTTCTTATAGAGGAACTATAAGTCAAATGTGTAATGTGAAGTACCTGTGTGAGGTGGAGTCATAAGCAAAGTGGAGTTATGTTGCCAGAAATTCCTGCTAGGGTGATGTCAGGAACGCTCCCGTTTATACTAGGCATCATGATGACAAGAAAAGACATGTCTCCATAAAGATCCCGGCAGCCAAGTATCCGCGTTGGAGGAGAATTAGTCCTGGTTGGAGGTCCTTCTTGTGTGCAGTTATTGGCAATTTGAAGCACCCCTTAGCAGGGGATCGAGACTCGACTGTGTCCACTTTCAGTGGTGGTGCGCGGTCTAGTAGTACGCCCTCGAGACGCTTCGGAAGAACTGATGCGCATGCGCGAAGATCGCGCGGCGCACTTCAACGATTTGAAAACAGTTGACAGGAGCGTTCTCCCTCAGCGCTTCTCGTCAACTTACTGAAGTACCTCAGAGAACTTATAAGACGACTCAAAGATATCAGTAGGGAAGTAGCGAATGCTATCTTGTAATTCTTGCATGTATATTAGTTTTCTCAAGCCTTTTCTGAAATTCTTTACCAGAGAAACAAGGTGAAAACCAGAGCAGCTTCTGACCTCCGTCGAGGGAAAAGGCAAGAGTCGAAGTTTGGTAAGGGGAGTTGCTTCTGTGAAGAGAAGAGCCCCCGTTTCACAAGTAAGAGTGTTCAAGTGATTTTCAAAGTCCACGTTTGCAGACTAAGAGACTGTTGGTGATTAAGAGTAGCAGTAACAAGGAATCGTTCAACCTAGAGCTCTAGAGGTTATCAAGAACTGAACCAAAAAGAACTAAGTTATGGTTGGACTTCCAAATTGATTGAGAACTACTTATGAGGAACTCAGTATATTCTTCTATTTAACCTTGAGGGATACACATGTTGTCTATGTGAGAAACTTCCTAAAAGCAAGGTGACATTCAAGCTCTTGGGAGTTTCCTTCCAGTCGGTCAGATAATTACACAATCCAGACAAGGCATATAGAGAGGAGCTAGCCTCAGCTGGGACTCAGGTAAATAGGTATAAAATAGAAAGAGAGAGAGCAAGAGAGGTAATTGAGAACTTTGGGCAAGTTTATGTTGTGTTCTCTTTTGCAGGTGACTTTCTTTCTGAACATAGAAGTGAGGAGAGCGACCTGAGTCAAGAGGCAGTCTCTCTTGTTTTGTCTTCCACTTCCCCTTTCCCCCGGGCTGAAGTCAGTGACAGTTGTCTTCACCTGTCGCTGGCTTTGGCAGGAAGGATTTGGGACTAGTCATCTGCCTCCGAGGGAATCGACCCCCTGCCGTTTAAGCAGTTCTGACAGATTGAAGTGCCTACCTCTTAATTGAGGATTGCAGATTCCCTCCTGGGCAGTATGGCTGAGGGTATAGATTTAAAATCCTTGACTAGTATTTTGACCAATATGCAGGAACAATTAAATAGTGCCCTAGACGATAACAAATCCCTGAGGGAGGAAGTTAAGAGGTCTAGTCATGAATCCATGCAAACAAGGCAAAAATTAGATGAGCTGGTGGCTTCAGGGTCAGTTCTTAAGGGTTCCCTACCTACGTCAAGTTACCCCTCCTCTGCAGACATTTCCACTCAAGTCATTCACGCAATCTCGCCAATCATTCCTTTGGCGCCCCCAGAAAGATTTGGTGGAGATCCTCTTAAGGCGCAAATATTTTTGACCCAGTGCTCGTTGCACTTTTTATGTCGCCCAGTGATCTTTGCTGAAGATCAATCTAAAGTGGCCTTTATCCTGTCGTATCTGAATGGCGATGCAGCTGCCTGGTCTATGTCTCTGGTCACCCGGAATGATCCAGTTTTGTATGATTTTGAAGGTTTCAAAAAAGAATTTTCAAGGATTTTCGATCGACGCTCTGCATCCCAAGCCACGGATAATGAGTTGTAAGAACTCAAGCAAGGATCTCGAGACCTTGTAGGATATCTGGCGCAGTTTAATAAATTGATTGTAGAGACCAATTGGCCTGAAGAAAAAAGAGCAGCCATATTTTATAGAGGATTGAAGGATGAACTAAAAGATGCGCTCGCCCAAATTCCTCGAAGACCCACAGAAATTTCAGAACTGATTGATTTGGTGCTACAGCTCGATCACAGACTGAGTGAGCGACGTAGTGAAAAGAAAAAAGACTTTCGACCTTTTCCTCCTCGCTTTGACCGAGTTAAGACGGAAACTCACAAGAATTCAGACGGGGCTTCCACCGAAGAACCAATGCAAATTGGATCCGTCAGAGGGCCCTTGACTAAAGAAGAAAAAGAGCGTCGACGAAGTGCACAACTCTGTTTATATTGTGGATCAGCAGGGCATTTTGTAAAAGAGTGTCCAAAAAGACCAAAGGTTTCTCAGCAGGGAAAAGACAAGCTTCACCCGTAGAAGGAGCTGCGCGGGTGGAAGCAATTACTAAGTCAGGTCAAGAACCTCAGCAAGTTGTGAACACTTTACAGTCTGCCGCTCCCCATTTGGTAGTCTCCTTTACCATAAGTTTTCGAGGATTGGAAATAAAGAAGGTCTCAGTGATGTTAGATTCAGGGGCTACCGGAAATTTTTGTGACATCAATTATGCCCGCCAGCAAGGAATCAAGTTTGTCAAAAAAGAAATTCTGGAAGCAGTGAGGGCCGTGGATGGTACAAATCTATCTTCAGGACCTATCACCCACGAAACTGAATTAGTTCGATTAAATGGACTAAAAGGTCATTCGGAGTACATGACGTTCAATCTAATTGATGCTCCTCAGTTTCAATTAATTTTAGGACTTCCGTGGCTGACAGAGCACAATCCAAGCATAAATTGGAGTAAGAGAACAGTTGTCATGGACTCCCCCTTCTGTAAGGAAAATTGTTTCAATGATCAGATCCAATCTAAAGAAGAATCGCCAGTTCTAGGTCTGGTCCACCATCCAGTTCAAATTTGTTCAGTGGAAACCAAAGAAATTCCATTTGAGTACAAGGATCTATCATCAGTATTTGACAAAAAAGAGGCCGAAAAACTCCCCCCTCATCGCCCATATGACTGCAAGATTGAACTTGAGCCTGGGGCAGTGCTCCCGTGCAGTCGTATATATGCCCTTACCGAAACTGAGAATCAATTTTTGAAATCTTATCTAGATCAATATCTAGCAAATGGATTCATACGCCCCTCCCAGTCCCCAGTTTCCTCTCCCCTATTTTTTATCCCCAAGAAAGATGGAGATCTTCGAGCATGTGTGGATTACAGAGCCTTGAATCAAGTGACTGTAAAAAACCGTTACCCTCTTCCTTTGATCTCAGTGTTACTGGATCAAGTAAAAGATGCCAAGGTGTACACTAAATTGGATTTAAGAGGGGCATATCATCTGATTAGAGTGGCAGCTGGCGATGAGTGGAAGACAGCGTTTCGCACCCGTTATGGATTGTTCGAATATCAAGTAATGCCATATGGGTTGTGCAACGCTCCCGCAGCCTTTCAGCATTTTGTAAATGATATCCTCGGAGAATTTTTGGACCGAGTGGCGGTGGTGTACATCGATGACATTTTGATTTTTTCACAAAACAAGGATGAGCATGTGCAACATGTGCGAGCCATTCTCACCAGGCTGTTTGAAAATCACCTTTACGTAAAATTGGAGAAGTGTGCGTTCCATGTTGAAAGGGTTGAGTTTTTGGGTTTTGTGCTCACCCCTCAAGGCGTCAGTATGGATACCACCAAGGTGAAGGCAGTGCAAGAGTGGCCATCTCCAACGAATGTCAAAGAGATTCAAAGTTTTTTGGGATTCTCCAATTTCTATCGAAGATTCATCCCAAATTTTTCCCGCGTGGTAACCCCCATCACTTGTCTCTTGAAGAAAGGAGTGAAGTTTGTCTGGGGAAAAGAAGCTGAAGAGGCTTTTCAATTTTTAAAGAAATCTTTTACTCAGTCTCCAGTTTTACTGCATCCCAAGACGGAAGATCCATTCTATGTGGAAGCAGATGCTTCGGATGTCGCCATTGGGGGAATTCTCTCTCAACGCCATACAGACACCGGACAACTTCACCCAGTAGCCTATTTCTCCAGAAAGTTGACTCCACCAGAGTGTAATTATTCCATTGCCGACAAGGAGTTGTTGGCAGTGAAATGCGCTTTTATCGAGTGGCGACATTACTTGATGGGAGCTAAGCACAAAGTCACAGTGTTCACTGACCATCGAAACTTGCAATTTTTAAAGTCTGCTCGCACTCTGACTTCCAGGCAATTGCGATGGTCCTTGTTTTTTGCGGACTTCAATTTTGTGATCACTTTCCGGCCAGGGGCCAGTAATGCTAAAGCAGATGCACTCTCCAGAATCGACTCCAATTCCCAAGAAAAGATCCAAGAGTCTCAATTTATTATCCCGGAGGAGAAAATTATATCAGCCACAAACCCTTCAGATTTTTCAACTGAGATTAAGAGATCGATGACTAAAACAGAAATGAATCAATGGGCCTTGGAGGAAGAAGGTAGAGAACTAAAGAATGAATTACCTTACTATGAAAATCGTCTTTTCCTTCCAACAAAGGCTCTCCAGGAAAAGGCCCTGAAGTCCTGCCATGACAATCTGTTAGCGGGTCATAAAGGAATTTGCAAGACAGTTGAATTGGTGGAAAGAAATTTTTGGTGGCCAGGGATGAGACCGCAGATACGACAGTTTGTGTCCACTTGTGAAAGATGTTTAAAAGGGAAATCAGACCGTAAGGCCCCGCAAGGGTTGTTAATGCCATTGTCCACTCCACCACATCCTTGGCATACGGTTTCTATGGATCTGATTGTAGATCTCCCTCCAAGTCAAGGATTTAATACCATCCTTGTAATGGTAGATACCTTTTCAAAGATGGCTCATTTTGTCCCACTTAAGAAAATTCCCAATGCTCCAAGTTTAGCTCAGTTGTTTTCCCAACATGTTGTGAGGTTACATGGGATTCCAAAAGTTTTGATTTCCGATCGAGGCTCGCAATTTGTTTCCCATTTTTGGAAGGCCTTCACTAAGAGGTTAGGAATAGATGCTCGCTATTCCACTAGTTTTCACCCGGAAACAGATGGGCAGACAGAAAGGGTGAATCAAGACCTAGAACAGTACCTCCGGCTTTATCTCTTAGATCAAGGGGCAGAGTGGTCAGAGTTGGTGTGGGCAGCAGAGTTCGCCTATAACAATGCCAAGCATTCTTCCACGGGAAATTCACCATTCTATCTAAACTATGGTAGACATCCTAGTTTAATATTAGACAAGGAAGAAAGTCCAGTCCCTGCAGTAGAGGTATATGTAAAAGAAGTTCAAAATTCTTTAGCTCAAGTAAAAGAAAATCTAACCAAGGCTAAGACTTCTTATAAAACTCAGGCAGATAAGAAAAGGAGAATCAGTCCAGTTTTTAGCCCAGGAGATAAAGTGTGGCTATCCACTAGGAACCTCAGGTTAAAAGAAAATCGAAAGTTTCAGCCTCGCTTTATTGGTCCTTTCCAAGTAGACAAGATGTTAAATCCAGTGACAGTCAGAATCCATTTGCCTTCCCATCTCAAGGTCCATCCAACGTTTCATGTATCCCTGCTAAAAAAGAGTCCACCTAATTTGAGACGTCAGGCACCTACTAAACCAGTTTTGATAGATGGAGAAGAGGAGTTTGAGGTACATAAAATTTTAGACTCCATGTTTAGGAAGGGCAAATTGTGTTATCTGATTGACTGGAAGAACTTTGGTCCAGAGGAAAGATCATGGGAGCCTCACACCAGCATACATGCTCCAAGATTGATTCGTGAATTTCATAAAGCCAATCCAGCAAAGCCTAGATTGGGGGAGCGCTTTTTGGTGGGAAGTACTGTCAGGAACGCTCCCGTTTATACTAGGCATCATGATGACAAGAAAAGACATGTCTCCATAAAGATCCCGGCAGCCAAGTATCCGCGTTGGAGGAGAATTAGTCCTGGTTGGAGGTCCTTCTTGTGTGCAGTTATTGGCAATTTGAAGCACCCCTTAGCAGGGGATCGAGACTCGACTGTGTCCACTTTCAGTGGTGGTGCGCGGTCTAGTAGTACGCCCTCGAGACGCTTCGGAAGAACTGATGCGCATGCGCGAAGATCGCGCGGCGCACTTCAACGATTTGAAAACCGTTGACAGGAGCGTTCTCCCTCAGCGCTTCTCGTCAACTTACTGAAGTACCTCAGAGAACTTATAAGACGACTCAAAGATATCAGTAGGGAAGTAGCGAATGCTATCTTGTAATTCTTGCATGTATATTAGTTTTCTCAAGCCTTTTCTGAAATTCTTTACCAGAGAAACAAGGTGAAAACCAGAGCAGCTTCTGACCTCCGTCGAGGGAAAAGGCAAGAGTCGAAGTTTGGTAAGGGGAGTTGCTTCTGTGAAGAGAAGAGCCCCCGTTTCACAAGTAAGAGTGTTCAAGTGATTTTCAAAGTCCACGTTTGCAGACTAAGAGACTGTTGGTGATTAAGAGTAGCAGTAACAAGGAATCGTTCAACCTAGAGCTCTAGAGGTTATCAAGAACTGAACCAAAAAGAACTAAGTTATGGTTGGACTTCCAAATTGATTGAGAACTACTTATGAGGAACTCAGTATATTCTTCTATTTAACCTTGAGGGATACACATGTTGTCTATGTGAGAAACTTCCTAAAAGCAAGGTGACATTCAAGCTCTTGGGAGTTTCCTTCCAGTCGGTCAGATAATTACACAATCCAGACAAGGCATATAGAGAGGAGCTAGCCTCAGCTGGGACTCAGGTAAATAGGTATAAAATAGAAAGAGAGAGAGCAAGAGAGGTAATTGAGAACTTTGGGCAAGTTTATGTTGTGTTCTCTTTTGCAGGTGACTTTCTTTCTGAACATAGAAGTGAGGAGAGCGACCTGAGTCAAGAGGCAGTCTCTCTTGTTTTGTCTTCCACTTCCCCTTTCCCCCGGGCTGAAGTCAGTGACAGTTGTCTTCACCTGTCGCTGGCTTTGGCAGGAAGGATTTGGGACTAGTCATCTGCCTCCGAGGGAATCGACCCCCTGCCGTTTAAGCAGTTCTGACAGGTGACTGGCTGTATATGCTTAATCCTGTGATTTTACCTGTGATGCCTTTTAGAGGCTGTGATTGCAATGCATTCCAAATGTTATAGATATGAGAAGAACCTCATTTAAAGTGATGCCCAAACATGTATTCTTGCTACTGCTTTAGGGGAAGAACAACCCAGACTGTTAGCAACTAAGATGTAGAGGTGTATATTTTAATGTCAGTATAAGAAACTCAGTCAGGGTTATGAGTCCCCAGGGCAGGTGTACCTATTTTTAATTCTTGTTGAGATTATGGGGTGAGTCGCCACTGGGATGGTGCCAGCTGGTAAGGCCCTCGCTCCAGGTTCTGTCAACCCACTGCATTAGGGGGCAAGATGATGTACATACATGGGATTGGTGGTAATAGACCCCCCCTGCAGCAGGGTTGGAGATGTTATGCAATATAACAAAGTAATTCCAACAGCTTATGTATATTTGTAAATTGGTGCATAGTATTGAGTAGTGTGTGTGTCTAATAAATGTACTCTTACTTTTATAAAGCAAAGTATAGACTGGGCAACCAATTATTGGGTGTTATTTCTGCACACCTGTAATGGCAATTACTAGCCCACACCACCTACAATGAGTAAGCCTTAGATTGCTCTGAAACGCTACCCACTGAGAGTCAAGCGCTACACTAGGGTGTTTGGTTCTCAGTGAAGGACAAATGTGACATGGTATTTATTTACAAAGTTTGAGGTTTGCAAGGGATTGTGGGTAAGCAAACCTGGTGAGAGCCAGACAAGTCATCCCGTCCAGGATTCCGCTGGGTGTCTAGTTTTCAAAAATGTATAGGTTTGATAGGCTTACCTAAGTGCCGGCAGAGCTAGGGTTTAAAATCTACAGCTAGGCACTTTGCAAAAAAAGGGTCTGTTTTCACTGTGTAAATGTGGTGTGTCCATGTTGCGTTTTGCACCATTTCCTGTTGTGGGCACTAGGCCTACCCACACAAGTGGGGTACCATTTTTCTTGGAAGACTTTGTGGAATGCGAGGTGGGTGGAAATTTGTGGATCCACACAGATACCAGAACTTTCCAACACAGAAATGTGAGGAAAATGTGTTTTTTGTTTACAAAGTTTGAGGTTGGCAAGGAATTCTGGGTAATAGAACCTGGTGAGAGCTCAATAAGTCACCTCTTCCTTGATGGCTCTGGGTGTCTAGTTTTAAAAAATGAATAGTTTTTATAGGTTTCCCTATGTGCCAGCAGAGCTATGGTTCAAAATCTACAGCAAGGCACTTTTTCAAAAAAAGGGTCCATTTTCACTGTGAAAATGTGGAATGTCCATGTTGCGTTTTTGGTCGTTTCCCGTCATGGGCACTAGACCAACCCACACAAGTGAGGAACCATTTTTCTCTGAAGACTTTTAGGAATGCGGGGTGGGTGGAATTTTGGGGTTCCATGCAGATTCCAGAACTTTGCACCACAGAAATGTGTGGAAAATGTGTTGTTGTTTTTTTACCAAGTTTGAGGTTTGCAAGATATTCTGAGTAACAGAACCTGGCAAGAGCCAGACAAGTCACCGCATCCTGGATTACCCTGGGTGTCTAGTTTCCAAAAATGCAAAGTTTTGCTAGGTTTCCTTAGGTGCCGGCAGAGCTAGATTTCAAAATATACAGCTAGGCGCTCTCCAAAAAGGGGTCTGTTTTCACCGTGAAAACGTGGTGTGTCCCTGTTGCGTTTTAAGCCTTTTCCTGTGGTGGGTACTAGGTCTTCCTACACTAGTGAGGAACTATTTTTCTGTGAAGACTTTTAGGAATGCGGGTGGGTGGAATTTTGTGAATCCATACAGTTTTCAGAACTTTCCTACACAGAAATGTGAAGAAAATGTGTTTTTCTTTACAAAGTTTGAGGTTTGCAAGGGATCCTGGGTAAGAGAACCTGGTGAGAGCCAGACAAGTCACCCCATCCTGTAATCCACTTGGTGTCTAGTTTTCAAAAATGTAAAGGTTTGATAGGATTCCCTAGGTGCCCGGCAGAGCTAGGATTCAAAATCTACAGCTTAGCATTTTGCAAAAAATGGTCTGTTTTCACTGCGAAATGTGGTGTTTTCACATTGAGTTTTGGGCCGTTTCCTGTCATGGTCATTAGGCAAAACCACACAATTGAGGTACCATTTTTCTCGGCAGACTTCTGGAAATGCGGCGTAGGTGGAATGTTGTGGATGCACTTAGATTCCAGAACTTTTCAACACAGAAATGTGAGGAACATGTGTTTTCTTTAACAAAGTTTGAGAATTGTAAGGGATTTTGGGCAGCAGAACTTGGTGAGAGACAGACAAGTCACAGCATCCTGGACTTCCCTGTGTGTCTATGTTTCAAAAATGTATAGATTTGCTAGGTTTCCCTAGGTGCCAGCACAGCTATGGTTCAAAACCTACAGCGAGGAACTTTGTAAAAAAAGGGTCAGTTTTCACTGTGAATATGTGGTGTGTCCACGTTGCGTAGGAGAGTTCTGGAATCTTCATGGATCCACAAAATTCCACCCACCCACATTCCTCAAAGTCTTTCGAGAAAATGGTACCTCAACTGTGTAGGAAGGCCTAGTGCTCGCCACAGGAAACGGCTCAAAACGCAACATGGACACACAATATTTTCATTGTGAAAACAGACCCTTTTTTTTACAAAGTTTCCTAGGTGCCCACAGAGCTAGGGTTCAAAATTTACATCTAGACACTTTGCAAAAAGGGTCAGTTTTCACTGTGAAAATGTGATGTGTCCATGTTGCGTTTTGAACTGTTTCCTGTCACAGAGACCAGGCCTACCCATACAAGTGAGGGACAGTTTTTCTCTGAAGACTTTGGGGAATCCGGGGTGAGTGGAATTTTGTCGATTCACACAGATCCCAGAACTTTCCAACACAGAAATGTGAGGAATATGTATTTTTTGGACAAAGTTTGAGGTTTGCAAGGGATTCTGGGTGGCAGAACCTGGTGAGAATCTGACAAGTCACCCCATACTGGACTCCCCTGTGTGTCTAGTTTTCATAAGTGTACAGATTTGATAGGTTTCCCTAGGTGCCAGCAGAGCTAGGGTTCAAAATCTACAGCTAGGAACTTTGCAAAAAAAGGTCTGTTTTAACTGTGAAAAATGTGATGTGTCCACTTTGCGTTTTGGGCTGTTTCCTGTCACGGGCACTAGGCTTACCCACACAAGTCAGATGCCGTTTTTCTCAGAAGACTTTTGGGGAATACAGGGTGGGTGGAATTTTGTGGATCCACACAGATTCCAGAACTGTCCAACACAGAACTGGGAGGAAAATATTTTCTTTTTTACAAAGTTTGAGGTTTGCAAGTGATTCTGGGTAACAGAACCTGGTGAGAGCCTAGATTTCCCCACATGTCTATTTTTTAAAAATGTATAGGTTTGCTAGGTTTCCCTATGTGCCGGCAGAGCTAGGGTTCAAAATCTTTAGCTAGGCACTTTGCAAAAAAAGTGTCAGTTTTCACTGTGAAAATGTGATGCGTCCACGTGGTGTTTTGGGCCGTTTCCTGTCATGGGCACTAGGCCTACCCACACAAATGAGATATCATCTTTCTCAGAAGACTTTTGGGAATGCAGGATGGGTGGAATTTTGTAGATCCATGGATATTCCAAAACTGCACCATAGAAATATATGGATTTTTTTTTTACCAAGTTAGAGGTTTGCAAGGGATTTGGGGTAACAGAACCTGGTGAGAGCCAGACAAGTCATCATATCCTAGATTTTCCCGCTTGTCTACTTTTTAAAAATGTATAGGCTAGCTAGGTTTCCCTAGGTGCTAGAAGCTAGGGTTCAAAATCATCTGGGCATTTTGCAAAAAAGGGTGTGAAAATGTGGTGAGTCCATGTTGTGTTTTGGGCCATTTCATGTTGCGGGCACTAGGCCTACCCACACAACTGAGGTATCATTTTTCTCTGAAGACTTTTGGGAATGTGGGGTGGGTGGAATTTTGTGGATCTACACAGATTCTAGAACTTTGCAAAACAGAAATGTGAGTAAAATGTGTTTATTTTATTACCCAGTTTGAGGTTTACAAGGGATTCTGGGTAACAGAACATGGTACGAGAAAGACAAATCACCCCATTATGGATTTCTGAGGGTGTATAACTTTCAAGAATGTATACTGTGCCTAGGTTTCACTAGGTTCTGGCAGAGCTAGAGTTAAAAATCTCCAGGTAGGCACTTTGCAAAAAAGTGTCAGTTTTCACTGTGAAAATGTGGTGTTTCCACATTGCGTTTTGGGCCGTTTCATATTGCGGACACTAGGCCTACCCACACAACTGAGGTACCATTTTTCTCAGAAGACATTTGGGAATATGTGGTGGGTGGAATTTTGTGGCTTCACGAAGATTCCAGAACTTTGCAAAACAGAAATGTGAGGATAATGTGTTTTTTGTATTACCCTGTTTGAGGTATGCAAGGAGTCTGGGTAACAGAACTTAGTGGGAGCCAGACAAATCACCCCATCCTGGATTCCCCCGAGAGTCTAGTTTTCAAAAATGTATAGGTTTGCTAGGTTTTCATGGGTGCCGGCAGAGCTAGGGTTCATAATGTGCTAGGCACTTTGCAAAAAAAGTGTCTTTTTTCAGTGTGAAAATGTTGTGTGTCCATGCTGTATTTTGGGCCATTTCCTGTTGGGAGCACTAGGACTACCCACTCAAGTGAGGTTCCATGATTCTCAGAAAACTTTGGGAAATACAGGGTGGGTTGTATTTTGTGAATCCACGCAGATTCCAGAACTTTGCAACACAGAAATGTGAGGAAAATGTGTTTTTCTTTTTACAAAGTTTGAGGTTTGCAAGGGTGAGATCCCAACAAGTCACCCCATCCTGGATTCCCCTGTGTGTCTTGTTATTTAAAAATGTATAGTGTTGCTAGTTTTGCCTATAATGCGGCAGATCTATGGTTCAAATTCTACACATAGGCACTTTGCAGAAAAAGTGTAGGAGGGGAGCGAGATGGAGTTAGCTTGAACTCAGGCCACTCAGCCGCTCACGCCAGGCACATCAATCAATGGGTATGTGCCCTGCGATGCTGATGCCGACTCAGAGAGCGAGTGAACTGCCGGTGACTAGTCTATACCTTCAGCTGGTTGCATTTGATATGCATATCAAGGACGCCGAAAACTTTGGAAACGTACGTGGGGTGTCGGTAACTGCGAGTGCACCCGAGGCTTCGGACACTGTTTATTTGCTGGCTGGTGCGCTACATTGTGTCACTTGTATCCGCTTCAGCCTCCTTCAACTTGGTGATTCGTCCGCACAAAAGAACTCAGCAGTGCCGGATCTAAGTCATGACGACCAGGGGTGCTAAAACAGGCAAAATCAACAAATCGAGAGCAGCCCAAGCCAGCACCAACTCCAGAGATGTTGGACCGGCGGAGAACCAGCCCAAAGGCAAACAGGAGGTTAGTTCCAACAAGAAGTTGAGAGGGAGGCTTGGGGGGGGGGGGTGGAGCACAAAAGGAAGCAGTGGGATCTCAGCCCTCTGTAGCCAAGTTGTTTTCTGAATTTAAGGCACCACCTTCCACAACAAATCCCACGGTCAACCCCACAATCCTCATATTTCCCCCTGAAAACGCGCCTGAAGGCTCATCGCCAATGGAACTAATTGACCCAGCTTCCCAGCAAGAAATAACTTCACTAAAGGAAACTCATGCAGGGATGCAATTAGCAGAGATGGGAACTTTAACCAGACAACATGAAGCTGCGGAAGATCTGATAGTGCCTTTTGTCCACCCAGAGTAGGAGATACCAGGGGTCCAGCTGTACAGGGAATCATGGCATCTTCTGACCCCACATCTGGTCTCTCAGAAGAAGCCCTCAAACCCCCTGCAGCTGGCACCAATAACTACATCCGGAACTTGGAAGCCAATTCTGGCCCTCAAGTCCCTTGGACCCCGGAGCAAGGGGGTGAAAAGTTTTACTTGGTATTGGATGGCTCTGAAACTACCACAGATGAGGGTGGGTCTAATACAAGCGAAAATAACAGTGAGGAATCACCTACAGACACTGGAACAGTGCAACACCCTAGGAAGGCAAGAAGCAAGGCTAAAAGGCGTAGCCAGTTAAGTGGAACTATTCAGAATCACAGATGTCCTACCCCCTTGATGAGGATGTTACTCATGTGCCACTTTGGGAGAGCGTAAAAAATGCTCCAGAAGACAAGGCTGAACCCTCTTTAGCTTCCATTTTAGCCTCTATACAAGAATACCAAGAGGAGGTTCATGATGATAACCGTTCAGCTAAAGGAGATGCAAAAAAACTACAAGGGGGCATTAGAAAATTGAATAAAATCTGCACTGACATAAGCGACCGTGTAACCATGGTTGAAGGTCTTACAGAGAGTTTGGAAACAGAAGTCTCCTCTGTAAAAGACCAAGGTTCCTCCAACGCGGCTTGCCTATTCGAACTAATGACAAAAATGGAGGAACAGGAAAATCGGCAACACAGGAATAATCTCCGTTTACTTGGAATCTCAGAAGGGATGGAGGGAGAAGATCCAAGACGCTACATAGTGAAGCTCTTACAATAATCTTTTCCTGATCAACCTAGCTGGAACTGGGACCGCGAAGTGCAGAGGGCACATCGCTTCCCTTTTAACTTAAAGCAACGACGCAATGGCAGCAGTTTCTCCAGAGTAAAACCAAGGGCGTTCCTGGTGTACTTTAGAAACTTTCTCCTCATACAGTTGGTTTATAATCAAGCCCGTCCTAATTTTCGGAAGGGGTCCAATGGTGTACTATTCTTTGCCAAACCTGACTTTTGCCATCAGACAGTAGAGCGAAGATAGCGCCTGCGTCAGTTAATCCCCCCTTTCCAGCAGCTCGGAGCTCAAGTGTACTTAATGAACCCTGCCACACTGAAAGTTAAATTTAATGGGGCTTCCAGAATTTTTTTGTCCGAGATTAAGGCTGGGGTATACCTGGGAGAAATCAAGTCAAAAAAGGGCTCAAGTTAAAACTAAAGGCGATCACCCACCTGTTTTGTTTTTTCGGGGGAGGAAATTTCTAAAATCTTTGTTCATTCACCTTGATCTTTTTTTTTCTTTTTCTTCTCTCCTTATGCATTCTCTTGCTCTGACTAGCCTTCTCAAGAATCTATTGCACAGCTATCATCTGTCTCACCGAGCATTTTTATAATAGACTTGGGTAAAAGGTATATGAAGCAGGGTATGTTCTTGAATTTATATTTCTTTTCTTCCTGTATTTGCTTCTTTTTTTCTTTCTTTATATTCTATTTTTTGCACGGTATGAACAGATATAGCTGAAACTCTACAAACCGCTCTAATGTGTGGTTTAGTGGCAGAGACTCACTTCTGACTACCATCACTCAGGGTTTTCCTGAATGCTCTATGGTGGGTGGAGGGTAGGGTGGGAGATTGCTTTGAGTTGGATGGACTAAGGACACTTTTTTTGTACACAGTCACTTGTTAATGTAAATAATCACATAAAGTTGAGCGCCTTCAAAGGATTCAAAAACGTTGAAAAAGGAAAAAAAGCGCAAAAAAAATGTTTACTGGGATGAGGACGATTTCAAGGTTTTTGGTTGGAAAACTGTTTATGTGGAGAACACAATCAGAGTCCTGTCTTCAATGGTCCAAATGTCTAAAAATGCTCAAATAAATGAGATAAATATTGTCAGAATTGTTTCAGTCATCATATGCGGATTGAATGAAGCTATGAAGAGAAAAAAAGTAGCGCAGGGCTTACGCTCTCTGGGAGCTGATATTGTCAGCCTCCAAGAAACACAGATAGAAGGCTCAGAAAAACACTTATTGAACTCACTGGGATATAAAATCATTGGGGGGACTACACAGGGTGCTAAAATAAAAGGCGTAGGGGTCATGGACGAAAATAGATTACCCTTAAGATCTACCAGAGTGAAATCTGACTCTCTGGGCAGATGGGTAATAGCAGAGTGCTGTTTCCCCCCAATTTTTCCTTCACTTTATGCTCCATCTACGGAAGTAACACAGATGACCCCGGGATCATTAACTGGATTACAGGAGAACTTGCCCACTGGCCCTCCCCAATCGTTTTCTGTGGCGACCTTAATATTAATCTACCTTGCAACTGGAAAGCTGAAGAAAAATGGACTTATGTTGATAGGAAGCCCCGAGTATACCAAGCGATATTAAACCTAATTCAAACCCATGGGCTCAGTGATGTTTGGACTAGCCTAAATTCCACTCTGCCTGGCTATATCTATTTCTCTGCCCTGCATGGCTCATTAGCTAGGTTAGATTATTTTTTGATCTCCTCCTCTCTACTCCGTGACTGTGCCATAGATATTGCCCCGTGTTTTATGTCGGACTACAAACCGCTTGTTTTAAATATTGGGGGGCTTGGAAATTGGAGGGAAGTCCCGAAATGGAGCTTTGAGAAAGCATTATTACAAGACGTCGGATATTGAATATGCATGCAAGCATGGATCCAAGAATTTCTTGAGCAAAACGTGGGGTCAGCTTCAATTATGACTCATTAAAGGCGGGCATCCGGGGAGAGACCCTTAGGTTTTTTTTCAATACGGAAAAACAAAAAAGAAAAAGCATTGATCTCTGAACTCCAGGAAAAGTTAAAAAAGGCTGAGGAAAAACTCAAACAGTTCAAACAGGGGTGGAAACAGAACCTGCCCAAATTGAAGTGACAATCATTAAATAGAAATTGGGTCTGTGTTTGCGGAGAAGGTTGCAGCTAAATGGGCCTCGACACGGGAAAAAAAATATGAGTGTAGTGACCTCATCGGCATCACTAGGCTCTTAATACCATACAGCAGGTCACAGCTAGTGAAATACTTTCGATCCAACTTGCACCCAGAGAGGAGACTAATGATCCGAGCGAAATCCAAAGGGGATTCCTAGAGTTTTACTTGAATCTTTATTCAGAGGAGAACAGTAGCCCAGCAGACGCAAGAGAGGAAGAGATCACAAAATATCTAGAAGAAGATACTTTATCTCAACTTAGCTTGGAAAATCGTGACCAGCTTGAGGATCCCCCGACTGGGCAGGATATCGCCGAAGCCTTAGTTAGCTTACCGGAAGGAAAGGCCGCAGGGGTTGACTGTATCCCTGTCGAGTTTAAACTTTTTGTCCCCCCAAATAAAGACTATTTTTACTTCTATGGTAATATCCATCTTCAACGGGGCTTTCCCGCCTGCTTCCTGGTCCAATGCTAAAATCTCTATATTTCCTAAAAAAGATAAATCACCATTAGAAATGGGCTAATTGAACAATTTGAAATTTCACGGGGTACCAGGCAGGGGTGCCCTTGCTCCCCTTTGCTTTTCGCACTATATATAGACCCCCTGATCAAAAAAATAGAGAACAACTCAGCTATTCAGGCAGTGAGCAGATTCGGGTGGGACACAAAAATTATGGCTCATGCCGATGACCTGGCTCAAGTCACCCCGGAGACTGAGAGTGCTATTTTAGCTCTGGAATTGGATGCCCAAGAATTTGGGAAAATCTCGGGGTACGAAATTAACAAAAATAAAACACAGATTATTCTTAACAACAAAATTAATTGGGTGGACAGACAGTTTGTTCTGGAGACAAAATATTTGGGGGGGACTGTGACTGCAAACATAGACGAGATTGTGGCAGAAAACCTAACCACATTTGCAGCTGATACTAAGAGACCGCTCAATCGAATTAACAATCTGTATCTGACCATAGTGGGTAGATGCAACGACATTAAGATGACTTACTTTCTCAGTTACTCTACCTCTTCCGGTCTATCCCACTAGAGTTCAATAAAACAATGCTACAGAAATTTCAGCAACTCTTCACACAATTCGTACGGGCATACTCTCATCCCAGACGGGAGCTCAAGCAAATTTCTCTTCCTAGGGAGAGGGGGGGATGGCTTTTCCTAATATAACACTTGATTATTGGTCTTCAGTCCTACAGTATAGCACGTAATTACTTGGGGAAGATTCTTTTACTCCAGCCCTTCAAAATATTATTAGGAGAGGAGGCTTGTGGTTGTCTTTGGCGACAAACGTCCTTTGGGTACTATAAACGAGTAAGATTTAAGACTCTGATGAGCATTTTTTAAGTTTTTTCCAATGTGCGCAGGATTTATGGGCTGGGGAGATTGAACTACTACTGCCCTATTAACAAGAATTCTATTTTGTCTGCTATCTTCAAGACTGGTACAAAGCCGGTATATTAATCTGGGTGATTTAATCACCACCAAAGGAATTAATCTAAAGAAATTGCTTGGCGTCCCTCTCTTCCACCCCTAACTATTTTCTCTACTGATGAGGGAAGTTATCCCGGAACCCGAGCCATGTCTCGGGCGATATTTTAAAACCCGGGACATGTATCGGGTCTAGAGATCATCAGTTCAACAAGTACTTACTTGCACCCACTGGGGTGAACCACTCAAGAACTCCATCAGAGATCATCAGTTCAACAAGTACTTACTTGCACCCACTGGGGTGAACCACTCAAGAACTTCATGTACCAGCTTCCCTTGGGGCGACCCGTAGGAGGGGCTAGCGGAGTGCGGTCCATTGGGATTGTTTCTAATATTTTATGGGGGTAGCAAAGTCCCTTCCCAAGGGGCCGCTCTGCCCTCCCTGGTGGCTAGTGGGTGGATCCCTGCTTGGTGATCGCCCTCCTGGGGTGATCCCCAAGCAGGGATCCACTAACAACTGGTACCATTGAAAAGGGGAGATTCTCACCTTTACAACGATACCTCACCCATGTGTTTCGGTGCTCAGGGGACTGAGAAAACCCCTAGGGGTGGGCAGAATTTGCGTAGTCGCGCTACACAAAGTTCCGCGCAATGGTAAAATATCTTTGCGAGCACGCAGAGTCCTGTGAACATGAGGAATTGCTTGTTCCGCCTCTTTGAGATGCCTTTTTCCTGTTTGTGAACGCTGTTTGCATGCTCGGGGGGAAATATCTTGTGAACATTCCTTTTGAAAGCGCGAACAAGCAAACATTTCAGAGAAGCCATGGATCGTCGAATTTTTGGCAATTCCGCGTTCTCCGCAGAATGCACAATTACCCAAATTCTGCAAATTCCGCGAGAGGAACGGAATTTACCGCCCAGGCCTAATAATCCCACAAGCACCAAAACTGTGAAACTGAAACTAAGTTTCAGTTTCGTTTTCATTGTAATGTGCGAGATCGTCCTTACAATGACAACATAAACCATGCTTTGGGAGGTTTGGCAAGCTCTACCCCACCTCCCAAATCAAAAAAATAAAAATGTGAAATCCCTCTGCTGTTTACAGCAAAGGGATTTTTTGCAAGTGTGCTCATGATGGAATGGTTCCGTCATGAGTTCACTTGCACTTGTGCTTATGAGCATGGAAGGGGTTAAAGATAGTCTCTGTACAAGAAGTATGTATTTATTCTCCACTAAAACTGTACAACAGTTAGTTTTATTCACTAATCTTCCCTTCTGGTTTTGACACCTCATGTACAACACTATTTTGTCAAGTGTCTGCATTCTATTTAGAATCAAAATGAAAAGCTTCCTCTTCAAAGCAAAGGCCTTCTCAACTACTCTCCCAACTCATTTTTTCTGTTTCACTGCATCTCTCCTTCTTCAACACTTTTTGAAATGTAACACTAAATTTACAAAGCTGTAACTATGCAACAATTATAACATTTGTGCAGAACCTAAGCAGCCATCTAAATACCCACTTACAAAACATGCAGTCAATGAAATACTGAGACACACATACACTAATGAAACACTCAGGCTCTACTCATGTAATTACGTAGAAAGTACCATTGTAATAAACCTATCACCCATATTGTCTAAAGACTACATATTCCACAGTAAATCTCATAAATACATTGATTTGTGAAAGAAATTACTTTATTTGATTTAATTTAAATCATAAAAAGAACGGCATGACCGCTGATGCACGTAAAATTCATGAGCAAGGTACAGATTAATTGATACATTCTCATTAAAATTTCTTGTGATAGTCAGTCATGCTATAAAATACGTAGTTCTTAGGTGGTTATACTTCAGCTGTGTCTGACTAGGTTAGTTAAGGGATCTCTCAGAGTAGCCCTGGGGCGATTAGCGAATAAAATGGCGATATTCATTTAAAATGAAATGTATGTTTCTTAGACACTATCTCTTTGTGCATATTTTTCCAATAAGAGATCTTTTAGGTTCAGCTTGGTCATCTGAGATAAAGTGCTGGTGCCATTGATGAATCCCTGCTATTTCTCCAAGGTAAAGTACATCGTGCTGTAAGCAAAAAGACTGCAGACTGATTAATTGCACTAGATCACCGTGCATGCCTTGCCGGTTCAAGTTCTCTAGCTCTCTTTTCTTGTTCGTTTGCAGCTAAACTCAAAAACTTTATTGCTTTACCGGCCAGTTGTACTTTCGAGCCGCCTAAGCATTTTATTACGGCAGATCTACAAGTCCTTATTTGTTCTCTTTTTATTATGGGCCGCAAGAGTTCTTTCCGTATGGATAATAATGCCAGACAAATGCAAAGTAGGTGGAGCAATGATTAATCACCTTGTCCACAAAGGTGGCAGTCCATTGAGGGCCAGGTCCATTTCCTTTTTGGGATTAGGTCTTTTGATGAATAAACTCCCAGTATCAGTAAAATCAGTTTCTGCTTTGTGCGATTTGCAAAATGTTCCGACAGGTATGGTTGAGGCTTTAACATTTCATATGTTGGCAACACCATCCATGCATTGATTTTTGTAGTCAATGATGCTTTATCTTTTTCCTGAGATATTTGCTGGATCCTTTTATTGACTATTCATTTGAACTACGGATAGGATGTTATTATATGCCAAGCTTCCTCTAACTTTAGAGCTTCAATCGATTGCTTCAGAGATGGATAAAACGAGTTACTCAATCTGGATTGCCTTTCAACCTCCAGCCAGCAGTAGTGTGGCAGAGACTATTCCTCCGCTGCCCGCATTCTCCAATAATAATTTACCAACGCTCCTTGTCTTGAAGGGATCTGTTTTTGAACCCGAATTCTAATCTAATCTAATCCGGGCTTGAGGAATGTGGTGCGGAATTGTGAATAGGTTTTTGAAGAGGATGGTTTGGGCGATGTTCAGAATTATTGCGTCCTTTGTGTTTAGGAGTTCCAAACCATACGTGATTGATGGCAAGAATTTTGCTGCCACGACCTTTAATAAGTGAGTCGTCGAACAGTTGCTAAGTTTTTTTTGCAAGGTTTTAAATGCAAATAGTAGCCGTTTTATTTTTTACGCTGTTCTAGATATTGCTTGTAGTTAAGGTGGCCATCTAATGTTACTCACAGATATTTGTATGTTCCCTCCTGATCCAGGCAGTTACTGTTGAATGTCCAAGTAAATTTCAGTATCTTTTTGTGTGGGCTTGAGAAACACATAACCTTGTTTTTTTAAAGTTTATGTCTAATTGAGTTGCAGCTGTGTATTCTGCTAGTTGGTTTATCAGTTGTTGGAGGCCGCGGGCGTTTGAGATAACAACACGATGTCATCAGCGTATTGCAGACTTGATATTCTCCCTTTCCCCAATTTTGGAGAGTCCCCTAATATTAAACATAAGTTACTGTCTAAGTCGGCTGTATATATATTGAACAATCAGGGGGCTAGAACTCACCCCTGTTTTAAGCCATTGGTGGTGGTGATTTTGTTTGTTAAACTTCGACCATCACCCATTTTTATTTGGACCCATGTTTTTGACTAAAGGTTGATTATTGCGTTCAGAAGATTTGTGGGGGCTCCCCAGGATTTCATTTTTGCCCACAGGGCAGATCTGGGGACCTTGTCGAAGGCTGCTTTGAGGTCCACAAAACATGCATACAGAAATTTTTAGTTGGCAATAGCTTGGTTAGCCAGAAGCTTGACAACAGATATATTTGTTAAGGTGCCCATTCCGGCTCAGAAACCCGTTTGTGCATTGGGGATCAGTTTAATATTGTCGACCCAATCCTCTAGATCTTTCAGCAAATTTGCGGCATAGATTTTTGCCTCAACATCAATGAGGGCTATTAGTCCATAGTTAGAAGGATTTAAACGGGCCCCTGATGTAAATATAGGTTGTAGAATGCTACCTCGCCAAGAATCAGGGGTGGTGTGAGATTCCAAAGTGTGAGCAAACAGCAATGATTATACCAAAATACTGGATCTTTTTTAAATAGGGCGTTAGGCAACCCATTTGGTCCCGGCACCCCGTTGGACCTCTTTTTTTTATTGCGTTCAATACTTGTTTTTGTGTAACCTGTAGATAGGGGATTGGTGGGTCTGACCCTGATGTTTCAAATGGACCTCGCTGACGTTTGCCTTCTGGTTGTTTGACTTGGGGTTTGCTGTGGTCTATCAGGTTCAATATACAGGTCGTGGAATCTGGGGCCTGGAAGGTTAGTCTCGGTGTCACAGCCATCCAGAGCTCTTTGATTGGAGTGTCCCTAGAAGTGATGGCGCTAAACCGTCTCGCCTTCAATGTGTCGTGTTAATGGGAGTGCCAGGGACTATCTGGGTGTTAAATAAAGCTACTATATGAGCTATCCATGCATGTTCGGTTATGTCAGAGTTATAATGCTGATTTTTTGCGTTTAGTAGGACATTGATTTGAGCTCAAACCTCTTTTGAATTTTGTTGTCGGCTGACATAAAGAATTTTCGTCCAAAATTGCTTGTTGCATGTGCACTTTGCTGCACAATTCTCTTTTTTTAGGTCGCTTTTCATTTGTTTGATTATGGTCAGGGCCTGCCGAGAGGGTTGTAGGCCATGAGTTCGCATTTGTCTGAGAGCTCTATTTAGATGTCTTTTTTTATCCTTAGGGTGTGAGTGTACCAGGCTCACCCACCAGTCCTAGCAGATTTTGTTTTTTTAGAACTGTTTGAGAACTTTATATTTAGGCTGTTGACATGAGACTCCCAGGCCTCTATCTCTAATGGTTTTGCGTCAGTAGAGGGCAATAGAGCAAAGCAGGACTCCATAATTGCATCTACGGTGTTATTATTCCATGTTAATCGTTTTAGATTGTACAGTTGGGTGACTTGTGTGAGAGCACAGGTTGGCCGGGACTTTACTTGAATGTTGGTTAATATAAAAGATTGAGGATAGTGGTCGCTGTCTACTCTTTCTATTACTTGAAAGTTTGTGATGAAAGGGAATAGATCGGGATCTACTAGAGTGAAATCGATGGTTGCTCCTGATTTTGCCGTCACTCTTGTAAAAGCTGCCTGTCTATCTTGTGGACCTCGACCATTTAAGGTGTACAATGATTGGTTATCCAGTAGTGCAGCATATTTCTTACCCGAAGTGTCACGTCTAGTTGTATTGTCATTCCTGGCCTTCATGTGTGTTGGTAGATTTTTTTCCTGGCCTTGCATCAGGTTCATATTGAAATCCCCGGACAGTATTTTGGTGACATATGGGTAGGTAAGCTTTAGGGTTTTGAGGGCGACAACCAATTGTTGGATGTCTCTCTCCTTGTGCTTATAAGTAGGGTGCATGTAGATGTTTAGAATTACCAAGGTACAGGTGGTGGAGACTGTAAGTTTAATACATTGCATCCAGAGGGGAGTCTAAGTCGATATTGTCTTCTTTTCATAGAACATCTGTTGAGATGTAGATTGATAGGCCACCTTTGGCTCTTCCGTGTGTTGCCTCCTTTTTAGCTGGGATAAGATGTTCTTTGTAACCTATGATTGGGGTATTTGTTGTCTGCCATGTTTCTTGCAAAAGTAGTATGTCATACTATAGAATGAAGTCAGCAAAGTAAATTTCCTCTATTTTGGAGTCTTAGCCATTCACGTTCCAGGAGCAGATTATACAGTCCTGTAATGTATTTGAGTTTTTGTGGGTTTTTGTTCATGCTGCTCCTTGTTGTATGTTAGGGGTCTCCAATGCTGGTTATCCTCTTTATTGTATGTTTCTGAAAGTGATATTGTGATTGTGATTTGTCTCATTGTTTGGGTTTTGTCCTTCGCTTGGTCCAGATTATCAGGACCTTTTTCTCCTTTTAATATGCCCTCTGTGCAGTAGGGCTGTTGTAGTGGGCTTGGATAACAAGGTGGTTCCACCTTTTTTAATTCTATACCCCATGATGCAAACGCCTCCTTGTGCTTCAAGATCTGTTCAATGATCGAGTGATCTATCCAAGTGGCTATTGTTATTTCAGGCCCTATTTGGTTTGGGTTAGGTTTGAATTCAATTCTTTCCAGGTCCCTAGATGTAATATGTCTCAGGGCTGGAAGAGATTTGAGTAGCCTTATTATTGGGCTTCGATTCAATATATTGTGGGCTCCCCTCAACTTATAATGTGGGACCAATTCTATCTGGCCTTGAGCAGTGAGCAATTGTGGTTTTGTATGGGCGATCGGCGTCCCTTTTGATGCTTCAATTGAGCCTTGGTGATATGTTTCAATGGAATGGGTATGTTCAGCTTGATCTTGTTTTGTGACTCCTTTCCCTCTAAATGCTACGTCCTGCGTACAGATTTTGCTTGTTTTTATCTCTAATTCTTGTGAGATTTGGTTTGTACCTGTTTTTATTGTTTCTTTCCTTGTTGTGTTATTGTGTTCCTTCTTAAGTGGGGATTTGAATATGTTTTATATATTACTTTTTGAAAAAGTTTCCTTTTTTTGTGCGTTGTGGTTTCTTGGAGCGGCAGGCTCTTTTATTGCCGGGTTGTTATGATCCGGCGTGCTATCTGCACTGCTGTTGCTTTCATCACCTTTACCTTGACTTTTGCTGGTGGATGTCAATGATAATTGTGGAATGGCTTTGTTTAGTTTACTTTTCCTTGCTTTCCTCAGGCGTTTCCGTTGCCGCTTTGTGAGGGGTGTTTTCAAGCTTATTTGCTCCTTGCTTTTTACAGCTTCCTTTGATAAATTACTTTGATTAGGAGCTGTTGATGAACCTTCTAAATGTGGTTGTTCATCTGGTTGTTCGAACCCTATCTCGGCATCAGGTAGAATTCTACTTTTGCCTTCTTGAGACTTGATTTCCTCTTTCGATCTTTTGATGTTAATTCTGGAGGGTCCCCACTGACTGTCTGTTTCCTTGGGGTCTCTTTCCATAGGTGTTATGAAGTTAGTTTGTGTTTCCCTGACTGCCCTCAACAACTCTGACATTATAGTTGGGACACTTGCGAGCTTATCGATTATTTGGTAACAGTGGAAAATATGGTATGTGATGTCCTGGGCTTGTTGTACCTTTATTATCATGGTGTTTAGGTCATGCAACTTTTGTTCTATCCCCTGAATGTATAATGGTAAGACATTTAGTAGCTCGACTTGGGTATCCAGCTTGTCGGCATGATAGGTCATAGCTGATCTGATCGTTTTCATGGTGCCTAGTAGTTGAATCAAAATGGTCCTGTTGGTGGGCCTTCTTGTGGTTCCGTTGAAAATTGTCCCCCTTGTTCCTTGATGTTTCTTGGTTGTGCAGATTCGCATAAGTTTTGTGCTTCTAAGAGGCTGACTGGTTTGAGTTCTTCAGCATTGTGGGACTCATGGGGCACTGGCCCCTTTTTCTTTTGTTGAGATAGTCCCTGTTCCAACTGCTGTGCAATTTGAGATTGGTTAATTGATATCTCTAAATTGGCGGGACTTGTTCTTGCCCACAGGCTATTAGAACCCCAAGTTGATCGAGAGGTTGTGGGTCGGCTGATGAGTATAGTAATGCGCAGGAGCTATCGATGCTGTCCTGCCAGAGCACCAGGTTGTCTTCAGGGCACTGCACTTCCGGGCACTGCAGAGCAATTTGTTGTTGCTGGTATTGTTGGCTTAGTTGACTTGATTGAGCCTGGCAGACCCATTGTTTGGACATGGACTCTCAGGTTAATCCTGGGGCATTATGGACTACAGCCTCTATGGCCTGATGATAGGGTCCTTGGCGGACAATAAATGAGCTCAAACAGCCCTGTGTAGGACTGGCACAGCGTACACCTTCTGTTGTGGTAGGCTTGGGATCCACTTGTTCTGTACCGTCCTTGTTTGCTACTTTGATGTTGTTTTTGCTATCATTATCTCTATGTGTTTGTTAATGTTATTGCCTGGCCTGTCCCCCTTGATTTCCTCAGCTTCATTGGCTTTCTTGACTGCTTTATGGGCCTTTTGCTTCTCCGGAGATAGACTGCGGGATACTTTTAAGAAGTCTGTTATGAGAGCCCGCTTACTGGGTTTGGTGCTGGTTTTAATGGGGGAGCAAGTGGCGATAGTAAGAATACGGTTGACTTCTTTGATGTTATCCATTTTACTCTCCTTATCTTTTTCTTGATCTTGATCTTGACCTTGATCAAATTCCAATTGCAATTCCTGGAGCCTGCTGAAGTTTTCCATTGCTTGTTGGTCCCCTTGTTGGTCTTCTCCCTCCCTTTAGGATTTCTGTTGTGGGTTACCTGCTGTGCCCCTAACTTTTTCTGATCTCATGGTGGGTTACTGGTGCAGTTTTTTGCTCCGTCTATAAAGCATGGAAATTGTTGCGACCTAGAGCACTACGACTTGATTAGGCATGATTGTCCTAGCGGTTGTATGTTTGCTTACTCCCTGCCGCCTTGCACCTCCGTGTCCTGAGAGGGTGAGGTGGTCTTGGGGTATTTGCGTTGGTGTCCTTTAGGTGCCCCTGGTTTTAGGCTTAGAGCTCCCCCAGGCGCCCTGAATGATCTTTACTTTACTTTACTTTAGGCGGAGGGTGCTGAGGATACGAAGTGTGCAGGAATTAAAGGCCAGAGCACCAGCATGGGAGCAGGCGAAAGGAGAGGCAAAGGCTAGCGGGGCACACAGGGCGGGATCCCAGGCTGTGTCCGATCTAATCGGGCAGCCCCTGCAATACCGCCAAGGGCTCACTCTCACTGCAGCCACCTACTAATGGCGGCCACCCTTTCCACTTACCGCGGAAGCTCCCGCTAAGAAGCCCACGACGAGACTCTTCCATCTGGGCTAGGCTGGTGCCTCTGCTGCTGCTGCTGGGCGTTGCGGCTCCCCCTCACTCACTACGGAGCAATAGAAACGCTAAGGGTCATTGCTTGCCTCGCTCACGATGTGCACTGAACCACATGTTGTCATGTTCTAGCCGAATACATTTTATGAAATATGCCTGCAGCTGAGTGCAGCCTTCTTTCTTCATGGGCATTGGAGGAATTGGATTTATATTTGACTGTATAGCCCGATGCCGGTACAGGACTGCACCACCTTGTCAATGTCAGCACGGTGCCGCCAGGACATTCAAGGATGGCCCGTGTTGCCACAGATTTCTTCGTAAAGGACCTATGAGTTGCTTGTGATTTGGGTGAGATATGGGACTGCATGGCTTGTAATTAATGAAACATGACCAAAGAGCACCCATTGAAGGGTTTAATAATATGGACTGGGTTTTTTAATGACATCAGATATGTGCCTCTTGGATGTCCATTTGAGATTGTGAACATTTACCATAATGCGTCATGTTTTAGTCCGAGTGGTTGGCCTATCACAAGTGCCTTCGGCATAATTAAAAGGAAACAGTCTTGTGATTAACGGTTTGCTGGCCATACCCCAGGAATAAGGATTTGCCGAAATGCGTCGGAGGTGGCACTCCTTGTTGTCACGTTCTGGCCGAATAAATTTGATAAAATATGCCTGCAGCTGAGTGGAGCCTTCTTTCACCATGGGCATTGGAGGAATTGGATTTATATATATATATTCACTGAAAAAAACATAGGTTTCAGGGACGTTATAGTTAGGAATTAGCATTTAAAAAAACTTTAGAAATTCACTGAAAAAAACATACGTATCAGGGACGTTATAGTTAGTTGGACATTTGACTTATATAAAACCAGAGAAATTCACCTGTTATAGTTAGTTGAGCTAACTATAACTCGCGCCCTGCAATGCACTGCTGATGACGTCACATATTACATCACTCATGACATGGTCAGTGACATCACTGATGACATCTCAAATTACATCACTGATGGTTTTTTCAGTGAATTTCGAAGGTTTTTTAAATGCTCATTTCTAAGTATAACGTCTCTGAAACCTATGGTTTTTTTCAATGAATTTCAAAGGATTTTTAAATATCGAACTACTCTCGTGTATTTGTCATTTTCAACTACATTAAATAAACTGCAAAAGTACTATGTAACGTAATACATTTCACAAATTACAATGAGGTTTTAAATAATACAAAACATTTAACATTCAGATAACAATTTTTCTCCCTTTTTTGCTGTCATCAGCTACTACTTAACTTCACTATTCACAGTGATGCCAGAGTAGTTTCATCATAAACAGCAGGGAAAAAAAGAACAATCTACTAGATTGTTAAATAAACAAAAAAAAACGAATTCTCTCTAAATCAACACAAATAACACATCCAATAGTACTTCAATGTTCAAAGCTTACCTTTACTTCATAGATTGTCTGAAAACTTACCCAATACACCAGATAATGTATCAAATATTTTGCTTTGAAAGCATCCAGTATGAATTCCTTCAAGATCTTTCGTAGTTTCTCTGCACATTTTCCCTTATGCCAGATAATATAGCAAAAATTTCGCTTTGAAAGCATCCAGTATGAATTCCTTAAAGATCTTACGTAGTTTCTCTGCACAATTCTTCCAATACACCACATAATGTATCAAAAATTTCGCTTTAAAAGCATCAAATATGAATTCCTTAAAGATCATACGTAGTTTCTCTGCACATTTTCCCAGTACGCCAGATAATGTATCAAAAATTTCGCTTTGAAAGCATCCAGTATGAATTCCTTAAAGATCTATATACCTTCCCATTAAAGCCTAATAGCGTATCTAAAATCTTTGTTTAAGAAAAATTAAGTATGAGTTGGGTAATTCATAAGGCAATCTCGGTTTTATTTGCGAGTGTGTATTATTACAGTGACTCCAACCATTATTATACTTTAAATAAATTGTATAATGTCCACTTGTAGTAGTACTTCCAGCATGGAAAACAATAGCAACTGTTGCAAAAGCTCTTCCAGAAATAGATACTTGATTAGCATCAACATTTTTAATTTTGGTTTCCACTTTTCTTCCATTTGGTCGACAGCGTTGCAACATTATAATCAAATATTTTCCATATCATTGTAGGCATAATGCAGATAGCATTCTTGATTTACAACAAGAACACATCATCTCATGATCAGCTTCTTTTACTAATTAGGAAAATGGTACAGATTTGCAGTCGGGTATTGTTACATATAAAAATCGTTCTCTGTCAACTATAGTGCTTGAACTTAACAAACTCTCGTCACATTTATGTTCCCATTTGTAACTGAGTCCAAATAAACTCTCAATCTGAATTCCTTCATCTTCTAGTACTCCAAGCATAACCATCAGAAATTCTTGTGCATCTTGCTGTATGTTAGCACTGAATGTTAAAGATCCAGTACATGTATCCAACAGTTGGCGAATACCAGAAGCAGAATGAATCTTACTTCCATCAGTTCTCAATTCTTGAAATAAAGTGTAGAGTGCAGAACATAAAGATTTTCCTGACTTTCCATAATTTCACCACAAACATCTTCAAGATAAAATACATTTAGAATGACATTACCATAGCAGTTGACACCAGAAGCATTTTCTAATTGCTATCCAACAACATCATCGCTTGTTTGTATTTTCCACTTCTTTACATCTTTTCATTTCTGTTGATTTTCTTTCTGCTTTTCAACCGTAGTTAACTCTTCAACATATTTGCATTTTGAACACAAAACACGTTTCTCATAAATAGGATATTCACCTAAATGGGGAGCATAAAGCCTTCTCAAACTATTATATTCTCTTACACAATTAACATCAGCACTAACCTTGTTCTCATCAAAATCAATTAAATATAAACCAGACAACATTCTAACTCGAGATAATGCAACATATACCATTCCCTCTTTAAACACAGTTTTTCCAACATTTACGAAAGCGTTATCTACACTTAAACCTTGTGATTAGTGAATAGTTATTGCATATGCTAAACAGAAGGGAAACTGTTTTCTACGAACATACAAGTCTTTTACAAGCAAAAAACGTGCGGCAGAACGTCCAATCTGTCTTACCTCTACAATCTGATCAAATTTTACTTTCAAAAATTAAATTCCATTTGTATTTTCATATTTCAAAAAATCAACAACTTTCCCCATTGCTCCATTCACTAAACCTTCTACTACATTCAGATTACTCTTCAAAATTACCCAACAGTTTAAACATACATCTACATTTTTTTCTAAGCCAGCAGTATTTGATACAGACTTTTCCAAAGAATCCAATTTAGTCTGTAGTTTTTCTGAAAGAACAATTGTTTTTCCTTGATGCTCTATTTTATCAATAGCTTCAATGTGAACTATTTCTTGATTTTCCAATTTCATAAGCTCTCATTTAAATGTATAACACTCTTCCACTGTAGGCATTAAGCAAACTATAGACTTTTTTCCTTTCATTTTCTTGTACATTACATCTGCTGGTGTGTTTTCATTTGTAAACAAGTTCTTTAGTAGACGACTTTGAAAAGCTTCTTTACCATGTTTGCTTAGAACACCAATACTTACATCTTTTAGAATATTTACATAATCTTCATCTCTTGCTTGTCGCATATTCTGAGTGAGTTCTTTATATTTAAAATGTAATCACAGATTCACATTTCCAAAACTTCCCAGAGATTTCTTTGTGTCTTCATGTAGAAGAGTTTTTAACACTGGTTCTCCTTTTACAGAGGTTGGTTGTAGCAGATCTCCAAATATAATTAAATGTTTTCCTCCAAAGAGAACATCGTAATCTGTTTTTTAATACCTGTTGCATTCTTAAGTGTACAAAAGCAAGCATTAAGTTGGAGACCATGCTCACCTCATCAATAATTAAAAGTATCATTTTCTTCAGCACTCTTGACACTTCATAAGAAGCTTCTCCAGACAACTTCTGATATTCTAATTTATTATCATGCTCCACTGGTAACATCAATAATATATGCAAAGTAACTCCTTTAACATTGTGTGCAGCTAATCCAGTTGGAGCTGTTACCACAGAACATAAATGTGAACCAGTAGTTTTTTGTAAACTAACTGGTCAAAACTTTAATTAAAAAACGTTTACCTGTCCCAGCTTGGCCACTGATGTACATCAGAAGAGGTTTAAAAGATGAACACAGACATTCTTTTTTTGATGCAACAAACCATGTTCTATCCGTTCTCTCACTTGCACATATATTTCTTTCTGTTCAACATTTACTTGTTCTTCTAACTTTTCCAATGTTATATTCTCCTTGTGGGCTTGTTGCATTGCAATTTCGACTTCATGCATAGCAATCGCTGCTTCATTTTCCAGCATTGGTTGTCCAAGAGGATCTTGACTACATGGACCACAACTTTGACTAGCCGAGTTGCGGATGCTCAGGATGTTTTCCATCTGGGTTTGAACTTTACCCTGGAGGAGGTTATAAGGGCAATCAGGGAGAGTGCGGCAGGGAAGGCACCAGACCCGGACGGGGTACCTGTGGATGTCTACAGATCTAATATTGACCTGTGGGCTCCACTGCTAACGATGGTTCCAAATATTAGTTCCACCTTTAAATGTATTCCTACGTGGTCAGATGCGATAGTGGTGCCCATTTTTAAGAAGGGGAACAGGAATGAGCCTAGTTGCTATCGGCCTATTTCACTCCTCCACGCCTTACTGAAAATTGCGGGGAGAATTATTCTCAACAGACTTCAAACCTGGGCGAGTGAGGCAGGTTTTTTAACAAACTTACAATATGGTTTTCACTCAGGCATGGGAACTATGGAACAGGGACTGAACCTAGCCTTGATTATAGACAAATACACTAAAGCGAAGAGGGGGAAACTTTTTCTTACCTTTGTAGATCTGAGTTCAGCCTTCGATGGGGTTGACCATTGCATGTTGTGGAATACCTTAGAGGATCTTAAGGTGGACAGGGTTTTAATACTGTTCATAAAGGAAATGTACAGGAATGCGGGGCGAGGGTGCGTTATGGGAAGATGGGGGAGTGCTCGGCAAAATTCCCAATTGAAAAGGGTGTCAGACTGGGGTGTATATTGGCCCCTTTTCTTTGTACACTTTATTTTAATAGCCTGGGACAATACCTCATCAGAGACCAAAATGATTACCCGACGATTGGGGGTACCCCGTCCCTGTTTTACTCTATGCCGATGATGCGGTGATTATGTCTAGGAGCCAATTAGGCCTCCAAAGAGCGGTAAATAGTTATGTTACTTATATGTAAGAGAGGGGCCTAAGAGTAAACATAACAAAGACATTCACCATGGATTGTGGTAAAAGCAGAGGTACGACATGAAACATCTTTATTGATAATAGAAAGGTAGAAAATACCGGTACCTTCTGTTATTTAGGTATTACCTTCGATAAAAAGGGAACATGGAAATCAGCTATCAAGGCCAGAAAATTGAATTTTAGTAGAGCCCTGGGGACAGTCACTAATTTTGCTAAAAAAATAGGAGGAAGACCTGTTCCAGTACTCTTGAAAGTTTATAAGGCCAAATGCGTTTCCACTGGGTTGTATGGGGCTGGTCTATGGGGCATTGAAGAACCAGACATTATACAAATCTGTGAAAACGGTTTTATCCGCTATCTTTTGGGAGTTCCTATTTCTTCTGCCACTTATAATTGTCATCGGGAATTGGGACTCTCTTATACATCGGATACCATCAAGATAGCTCCGCTACTATTGTGGCATAAGGTGTGGGTCACAGATGAGACAAGATTTAACAGAGACGTAATCTTGGACTGTCTTAAATTGGAGAGAGCTAAAGACATGGCGTGGTTTAATTACATAAAAATGATAACTAATGCCATTGGGCATCCTGTTTATTTTACAGACCCTAGCAGCTTGGTGGATATCTCGAGGAAAGATTTAAAAACACACTGCATGAAATACCTTGAAGATCAAAGATGATCCAAAGAGAGTGTCAAACATTCTGTTATGGCGAATCATTTGATTTTGAGCGGCCTGGGTCTTCAACAATATTTGTTGTCAGTTCAAGCTAGCTACAGCCATATGCTTTTTGCTCGTTTCTGACTTGGCTCCTTTTACAGAATGGTTTTATTTCCGGTGACAAATGTTTGGTCACATCAAGCATCTGTATGCCCCTGTGATGATGTGTCATTAAAATCAACAATGCACTGCACTTTATTTTGTAAATATTTTTCTATACCCAGGCAGCGGTATCTTAGACCGATTCTGAAAAGTTGGAATATTAGATATTGCAGGGTAGCATTTCTGAGATTACAGATGTTGGAAACACCAGCAACGATCTTGGCTGTTAAAACTTATTTGAAGGCGATTATTAAGTCCCGGGCTACAATGTAACTTTTGTGATTTTTATCATGTTTTAATATTCTTTTTATAACTCTTTTAGCTGATATTTTTAAATAGAGACTATGGTATATTACCTAAGAATATTGTGATGTAGTGTTTTTCCTATAGTAACATATTTTTGTACCTGATTGATTATATGCCATGTACACAATGTTTTTTATGTACTTATATGATTTCCTTGTGATGAAATCGAATAAAGTAATTTGACATACTGTCACAACTTTGACTATCTTGAGAACTTTCATGAGCTATTTCAGCTATAATAGTCTTTTCCTGTTCAACTTCATTATTCAACATTTTTAAATATATAGCGAAAATTGGACATCGAATGCTATCTGTACGAGCATTACAAGAATCTTCGTAGCAGTCAAACTCTCCAAGTAATTCACTTTCGCTACGCCATGGTTTAAACAGATGCAGGAGTGCTAAATAGTAAAATTCTCGCTTATCTAGAGTTTCACAACTAAGTTTCTTGTGGTTTATAAGATTACCCTTTACATGTTTTACTAAACAACCATGACATCCAACTACTGCAAACTTTCCTTCTTTTAAATTATCTTTAACATTTCTTTTGAAGCTGTAATGTTGAAGTACATCATACAGACATAGCTGTTCCAGATGTTGACTCCTTTTCGGATAGTATGTGTCCAACATATTAGTTTTAAGAATGTCTGTACTATCTGACTCATTTGCTGCTAATTGTTCAATTTCTTCCAATGATTTCAACACTCTATTTCATTTGCAGGCAAGACCTAAGCTTACCCAAATGATTTCTTGTGTCTTTGAATATAAACTTGAAGAACACAAGTGGTCTGAACATTCATACGATCCAATTTCTCGGTGGGAAAGCATTTTCAAACTAAAGCTGTATAATTTTTTGCTAAGACTATTCTCTTGTGCAATTTCTTCCCACATTTGTTTCATCTCTGTTTTTTCAGATTTTGTTATGTACGATGTAACATAACGTGCAACAGCAATTGAGTTATCCGCAACATACTGGATGTCCATGTGCGCATTCCACATTTTTCAAATGACTGTATTGTAGTCATTGATATACTTTGGCACGTCTGTTCTTTTTAAGTTGTAGGTATTCTTTGGAGATTTCCGAGTAATTGTGTGCCTCACAGAAGAAAACAAAGAATTTACTCTTCCTTTACAAATGACTGGACGGAAAAACCAAACCGACATTTGGGGGTCGATTCCGATCCTGTTTTTTCCTTCCCGTACGACTCATATCCGTATTTTTTTATGTACGAATCGTACAAGTCCCGTATAAACGGCGAAGTACGATTCGTACATGAAAAATACATACAAATCGCCTCGGGAAAAGTCTACGAGACGTCCCCGGACAGTTTTATATACAAATCGTAAAACTGAAGTCCAAGCGCACAAGTACGATCCGTACCGGCCGTCCGAAAACACAAGCGCACGGAGCGAACTTTGTACGAGCCCTACCCCGAGTATACTTGTGCCCGGGGTACGAGTCGTATGGCCCCCCCAGCCTCCCACCCCTCCTGCGTACGTCTGCACCATACCCCCCACCCCCGTATGTACGGCGCGTACCCCCCATCCCCCGTATATATGGCGCATACCCCCTACCCTCCGTATGTACGGTGCGTACCCCCACCTGCGTATGTCCGCACTGTACCCCAGGCGTACCCCCCACCCGCGTATGCTCGCACCGTACCCCAGGTGTACCACAATCCTCGCGGATGTATGGATCATACATACACAACGATTGGGGTACGCCTGGGGTATGGTGCGAACATACGCGGGGGGGGGTACGTGCCGTACATACGGGGGGTGGGGGTACGCACTGTACATATGGGGGTGGGGGGTACAGGCTGTACATACGGGGGTGGAGGGTACGGGCCGTACATATGCAATGTTGGGGTACGCACCGTACATGATGACACATACGATGTGGGTGATGGCGTGTACGTCGCGTAGCGGGCCCCCTTTTCCTCGTGCATCGCAGCGTACTTCGCTTTTCCGGCGCTTTTTGGCTCCCATAAAAATATAGCCGTGCGGAGTGCTGTAGGTACGAATCGTACTTGCTGGTCCGTAAAACGCTGCCTGACTCCGTGCGGACGTCGCGTACGCGCTGTCCAGGATCGGAATTGTATGTATTTTTTAGCCGTACGGTGTTTTTTACGATTCCTACGGAAATGGTATTTCTGTACGAATCGTACTTGCTGGTCTGTACGGTGGAATTCCCGGGTACGAGTCATACGGAGAAAACGCTCCGTACCACCATTTGTACCTGGGTTTTACAGGATCGGAATCGGCACCTTGGTGTAAAATTTTCCTTTAGACTTGTATTTTCTTCTGCAGTACTTTCCACAACGGTGACTTTGGAAATGTAAAACTTGCTGTGTCAAGCTTCTATCTCCTCCTTCTCTTGGAATCTCGCATGTCACATACAGTTCGATAAAAGACAATACTGTTTCATCAGAATCAGTTCCAAATGTAGGTGCATCCTTGACCCATAGTAGCATATGTATATGAGGTGCACCTCTGGCTTGGTACTCCTTTCTCCAAAACAACAAATCGGTAACTTCTCCAAGAGGTGGATTCTTTTTATTACAGATAAAAGACATCATACCTTAAAACTTATGATTAAAAAATCTGCACACATTTACAGGATCCAATGAACACAGTTCACCAAGAGTTGTTATTTCAACATTTTTTATATTAGAATTTGCTTCTCTTAAAAACTCAAGTAAATCTTCCCATGCATACTCTGCACAGCTAAGTGTGACAAACCATGCTGGTGTACCTAAGTTCTGTAACATACGCTTGAGTTCTCCATCATGACGATACCAATACTCATTTCTTCCACGTTGACATGCCATCAAATTGATTAACTGTGCTTCTAAATTTTCATCTGCTCCTTGAACTTTCGCCACAAATTCTTTCACAGGAAGAATTGATTCATGAACTCCAGTTTTAAGTATATGATTCACTGAATACGAGAGAGAAGACAGATCACTTTCAAACAAAAGGTGAAATATGTATGGAATGCACTATCGAAATCTAGGATCTTCAGAATATAATCTTGTTGACCGATATTCTGAAGCTGGAATCTGTACAGGTCAGTCATTATATCGTCTACCTTCTCCAGTAGGAAACAACTGTGGAAAACAACGAGCTTCCAAGCTTTTCTCCCATACACTCATTGGAGTTCCCTGTGCTTTTTTCATTTGAAATAACTCTCAGTCCTTGACTTGTCCACTTTCTCTATTTGACCACTTGAAATTTCAAAATCATCTTCTAAATGTATTACCTGTTCATCCACATTTTCATTTTTGTAATAAATATTGTTCTCTATAAAATATAAGGTAGCCTTTTCAACTTTCTTAACATCCACACATTCTTGCCATATTTTCTGACTCCTTGTGGGTGCACAATTTACTAAAATAATTAGTGCCTGATCTTCCTCTTTCTCTCCAGCAATAGTTTCAATGTTTTTCTTAAAATCCAAAGGTAAGTACACCACTCTTCCTTTCAGCCCTCTTTGCAAGTCTGTTGGTGGCAGTGTACCTGTTTTAGGCTCCATCCGAATATTAGTTTGAAAAGGATGAACAGATTGAATTAGAACCGACTCATATGTATTCAATTTGGCCAGCTCCTGCAGAATAGCTACTAACTCCAACTTATCATGCTCTGCTCTAGCAGGCATTTTGTTCTCTTTTAATTCGTTGTGACAATATTTACATATACGTTGATCACTACCTAACTCAAATCGACCTTCAACAAACAAGTAAGTTGCAAATTCTTCCCACTTACCATTGTTCTCCTTTTCACTTTTCAAATACAAATCAATATTCCTACTTTGACTTTTATAATGAGTATGTCGAAAACAAACACAAACATAATTTGGTATTTCAGAGCACAAAACATTAAACTTTCCAATTTCTTCTTCAAACTGATCAGTGCTAATCACTTTCTCATCTCCTCCAACATCTGTAATTGTCAAACTTTCACTTTCTATGAACTGCTCTTCTGAATCAAAATATCGCATTTCAATATCATCACACTTTTTTTGAACATCTGATAAAGAACCATATAAAAGAGTTCCATTCAGTTCACTTAAACTTAATGCAGGACTTTTTACATAGTACAGTTTCTTTACAAAGTTCCGCATTTCTGAATGGTGTACTGCTAACATCCTCAAATGATGAAAAACACTTTTACAAACTTTTCTTGAAAGACAAGCCAGAGAATACCCATACTTCTCAGTACATTTTCTTAAATTACATGGATCTAGTCCTTGTAACAACTTACAGCCTCATGCATCAAGCCAAAATCCAGTCGGTAAAATACTGATTCGCTAATAGCTCCCGGTAATGAGTTAAAAATACCCAATCCCAATGCATCAACCCAAAAGCAAAAATCGCTATTTAAGGAATCCTTAAATAGCGATTCCTTAAATAGCGATAGCATTTAAGGAATCCCAAATTGAGATTCCTTAATTTAAGGAATCTCAATTTGGGATTCCTTAAATGCAATGCATGAAAGTTTAAAAATTAGCGAATTCGCTAATAGGGGGAGCAAATTACCATGAAGATGAACTGCATGGTAATTTGCTAAAAGTTTGAAAAATGCACTTTTGTGCATTTTTCAAAGTTTCATGTTGCGCACAAGCATGCCCTTAGACCATGTGTGTGTGCAACATATGTGCACATATCAATTTCAGGGGTGCAATAGGGTGTCATTTTGACACCCTTGCACCCTTGAAATTGCATGAGCAATTTGCGAGAACCTACTGGTACTCGCTATTTGCTCATGCAATTTCCAATTCATTCCTATGGGCCTGGAGGCCCATAGGAATGATTGGGATGGCATTCCTTAATTGCTACTCGCAATTTGCTACTAGCAATTAAGGAAAGTTAAGGAATCGCTATTTGAATAGCGATTCCTACATGCATAGCCTTTTGCTATTCCTTATTAGCGATTCCTTATTTTTCGCTAATAAGGAATCGCAAATGGCATTGTTGATGCATGTGCCCCTTAATCTACTGTTTTATACTTTTATGAGTATATTCTCGTAGCAAATTTCGCATTTTATCAATGGATTCCTGTCGAATACTACAATTGCTACTACAACTCCACTTATACATAGGAGCACGTGGACATTTCCCTTGCACTTCTTCAGCTATTAACTCTTCTGCACTTTTACCAACCATTTCCTCCTTTGGAAGAGGAACACCATCCTGAACAACGACCTCCAGTATCAACTGCAAATGATAAACTATTTTCCAGGAAGTAACTTTCCTCATTAAAAAAAGGCTCAGTGGAGGAGCCAAGATGGCGACCGAGACGGCAGCGTAGATTCCCGGCTCCGTGAACCTCCGCATCCCGCACGGATATCCTGTACTAGATCCTCAGTTTGCGCCATGGGATCGTGTTTGTGAAGGAGAGTGGCAACCGATCGTGTGACTCCGGGGTTTCTGGCTACTGTACCGCCTGAGAAATCTGCGGATGAACTTTGCGGCCCGTGCAGCCCCGTAGCCGGCACCTCGAGTGGACGCCTTGGCCGGGTGGCAGTTTAACAACAACGGCCTGTGGTGACTGGGTGGAGTCGGTCCACCGGAGCGGTGCTGCCCCCGGCCTGCATCTCGCCACGGCCGCTCCCGTTGCTAAAGCGTAGTGGATCGAGGGCATGCCCGGGGGTGCAGTTCTCAGACTCTTCGGTGTTTGCCCCTGCCTTTGACGGTGAGCTTCCCGGACACCGCCCCTAGCTCGCCCTGATCCTTGCAGACTGCTCCCGGATTTTCGCGGCTGCTGGTCCTTGGTGGAGACGACTGCTGCCCGAGTCCACGCAACGGCTGAATTTGTACCTGCCCCCGGACCCCTGTCTCCAGCGATGTGGATCCCTAGGTGCTTGTCCCTGGGTCCCTGGGTCCCGGCCCCCATACGAGTCGGGCCTCCCCCGGCGGCCATCTTGTTGTGATGCAGCCTACTATCCTGTCCACCGGGTCGCAGAAGGATTGGGAGTGTGTGACTTTTGGGAGTGTGGCAGAGCGACCGCGGGGAGCAGTGCTGGGGTACGGCGACCTCCTTGAGGCCCTTGGTGCCCTTCATTTCTCCTTGGCTCGTGGCATCGAGGTCTTGGGGAGTAAGATCGACGGTGTGGCATCAGCGTTGGGACAATGGCGGCATGCTGGTCCACAGTTACACAAGGACTTCCTACACTGCACACAGGAGGATAATGTCGCGGCCATCCCCGCGATTTGTGCGCAGCCGGACACTCCGGACAGTATGCTACCGTATGATTGGCTGACTGAGGGTTTGATCTGTTCCGGAGGTAGTGGTTCCGAGTGGAAGGTGGTGGCCTCGTCCCGTGCACGACCTCCGGTGACCCAGGGACTTTACCAGCAATGTCTGTCTACTTTGGATGATTCAGCCTTCCCGGACCTTGTGTGCAGTGCAGATCCTGTGGCAGCACTGGGAAAGACGTCCCTCCGAGATGCGGACTGTGTTGGCGTTCTGAGACCTTCACCCCACCTGTGTGCATCGCTTCCCGGTTGTTTTGGGACATCCCTTCACCTTGGAATATCGGACATGGCGCTGGGTCGAGGGGTAGGCATGGGCAGCATCGCCAGGAGTGGTCAGGGTTGAGGCTGATCCCTCGGGGTGGTCATCTGGTAGACGGGCGGACTTATGGTTGTGTACTCCCAGGATATAGCTACTAGCATATTCGGTGCGCAATGCTCCCCATTCCCCCTTTTGTTATGGTCGATTTGGTGCTACTTATTGTTTGCTGTTGGGATACCTTACTGTGCGGGAGGGAGAAGCCGGGGGTACGTTCTGAAGGCCCTCCTCCAGTTTATTATATTTTCTCCACCCCCCCGCCTGGTGGGGTTCTTTCTTATTCCTTTTTCCCTGTTTCTTCTACATTTCGGGTCTAGTTCCAGAGCGACAGGCACACTGCTGGGGGGAGGGGCCATACTCATTTGCAGAGGTGCAGGGTGGGGGGTTGGGGGGGGGACTCTTTTCTTTCTCAGTCTTCCTCTCTTTTTCCATGGCCTCCTTTTTCTTCTCCGTTTCTTCTTGTTTCTTTCTTTCTGGGATCAGCGTGGTACGCCTCTTTTGCTGTGAACCGTTGCCTCTCCGTGTGTGCCACAGTTTCCGGGGGTTCTCTGGGCGTTAGGTATGGGGGCCTGCAGGCGCAACTGTTTTTGATATTCTTCCCCATCATTTCCTGTGTTTGCGCCATGGATTCAATAGATTGCTGGTTATTGCTAACGTCTATCATGCGGCCTGCTGTTGGGAAATTGTTTGGCACCTGATCCTACTGTTTTGTTTCATTATAAAATGAAAAACCCCTTTTCTCCTGGTGTCCTACCTGCGCGGCTCCCGGGCCGAACTATCTTAGTATGAAGATTTTGCTACCGAGGTGCCGCATGTGCTTATATTTGACCTTATTGCTCTGATTGCTTAGCGGCCGGCCCTGGGGGGTTGTAGGCCCATACTTGTCAATGATCGAAATGTCAATAAAGGTTTTTCCCAAAAAAAAAAAAAAAAAAAAAAAAAGGCTCAGTACTAGAAGTATGTCTTCAATGTCCACTAAAGATTTTACAAACGTTGGTTCTGTTCACAAGTTTTTTTTCTACTTTTGCAATACTTTGACTATTTGATCCAAAACTTTCAATCTCTTTAAAATCAACATGAACAACTTCTGTTTCAAATTGAAAGCAGTATCCACTATACTTTCAATATGCTGCTTCTCTTTGAATTGGAACATTCTTCTTTTATATTTGTAGCATGTTTTCAATAAATTCTGAATCACTCTAGATCGAAAAAGTCTCTGACGAATTTCTTGAAATTGTTTTTATCTCCGAGTACCAGATACTATTTCTTTATCATCTTTCCTTTTGCTCGTATTTGCAATTGAACTCTGCTTCCCCTTACTTGAAAAAGTCTTCTTTTTGCTTTGTGTTTTGTTTTTCTCATTAAATGTTCGTAATATTTTTTTCAAAAATTGTCTTTTGCTTTTACTTGAACAAACAGTTTCTCTACTACTCGCATTTTTTTCTACTTCAAGATCTTTCCTTTTCGTCAAATACATATTTTTCTTCTCTTTTCTTTTTTTTTACTTCTTCTAGGCATTTCCAAATTTCAATCCAAACAAAATATTTTTCTAAAAAACAAAAAATATATTCAATGATTTTTCACAATTCTTCACTATGTTAAAATAATACCATACAATTGCAAAACTTCTACTAACAACTTCCAGACCCAGGGCTGCAACGTGATGGAGCATGACAGATGAGCACTAGGATGACAAGTAGTGCCATAGAACATACAGCAAGTATTTATTTAATTATTTACATACTCCTTTACAATTTATATATAACTGCACTACCTCATACTTTTCACCTCTCCGCCATACCCCACCACACCACACCACTTTTTCTGCCACCCACCGCACACAACCTTATAAATAGGATTTAAAAAAATATTAATCTATGTACTTAGAATTATATTATCAACCAAACAGCACACATACACATTTCCATTATTACCTAACAATTTTATCAACAACTTTGCAAACATAACACTGCACACAGGGCTTTAACTGGAGGGGTGTCTGTGGGGATGTGACAACCAGCACTTTATTTTTGGGAGCGTCAAAACGGGTCTTTATAGGGTGTATTTTCCGACCTAACAAACATAATCCGTTTTTTTTTCTTTATTGCACTGCAGTGACACTGTGAGAGCATGCACATTGTTGACTACTTAGAAGTGCAGACATCATGCCAAGTGACTCGCATTGTAGGAGAACAGAAATCCTTTAAAGAGAGCCCTTTTCTCTCAGCATTTCCCTTCTCTTTTTGCAAAGCACCGGCAACATCATCGTGGGGTGATTAGCAGACAGACCACAATGCGCGCAACGCCCATTGCCCCGGACTCTCTGACACAGCTTCTCAGGCGCACGCACAGAGCCGCACCCGAGTACTTCACTGGTCTTCAAAACTTCATTTTTTTGTAAAGGACACTCTGTTCTTTTTCACTCCTTTTTACAACCCCTACATGCCCACTCTGCCTATTGCTGAAAGAATTAGGCTCCCCCAAAATGTCCCTCTGGTTGCGCCTCTGCAAATGACCACAAGGCAACTCCAGCACAAACCTGTTCTCACCTTACACACGGTCTTGTTTTAGTGCTACGAAAATACACACTTTGCCTGCCTCACAAAGTTCTCACACCCCCTCTTTAATATGAACATAAAAGCTTTCAAATTACTTTTATGTTCCTATACTGTACTTCACATGGAAATGTAGAACTCAAGGTTCTCACCACGCCAAATTAGCTCTCTGGTATACGTTCTCAAATATAAGAAGTACAGGTATTCAGTATCTGTCAATCACAGCCACTTTAAAACAGTGTACCTATTAACAACGCGACAAAACGTTATGTTTCTAAATTAAGGTATTACACTTAAAAGCTCCTTTACATTTCTTTTGCTAGATGTACCTTTGTTTAAAACCCACCAGAGAAGGGTGTTGAAGTATGCTCCACAATGAGTAACTCAAAGCTTTGTAATTCTTTATTAACAAATCTGCGTCTTAATGCTTTTCGCAAGCCTTTTCAATGCCTTAAGAGGGTAGCTGGATGAGTATAATACGTCGTATTTAAGATCGGGGGCGGACGATGCACGGAAATAAGCATGTATAGTTGAATAAAGAGTGAGTGGATGCATGGCCTGATGCATCAATGGATAGATACATAGATCAATGTATGAATGTATGGATGGATAGAAGGATGAATGAATGCAAAGACCAGTACTTACGATAGACGCGTGGGCTGATAAATGCTTAGGATTGATTCTAGGACAGATACATCTATGCATATATAGGCGTATCACTGCATGAATGGCACAGTGCTTACTATAGGTGAGTGCGCTCATAGATGCTTAAGATAAGCGGACAAACAGATTTTTGTGTATATATATATATATAAGTAGGAATATATCCATCAATTAAAAGATGGTTGAATGGCGCAGTGCTTAGCATGCATGGATACTGCGCTTTAATTGGGCCGGGTCTGGGGACCAGCAGTTATTTTCAGGCAGCCTCCAAACGACTCTCTACCAGGCTCTATTTTCGTCCCTCTCAAAGATAGTAATTTTTTTTAATTATACTGCTGTGACAGCATGCACATCGATGTACGCATGCTTATTTTGCTCACTACTGAGAACTGGAGACATCACGCTAGGTTACCCATGTTGTAGAAGAAAGGGAAATCCTTTAAACAATGTTTTTTTCCGAACCTACGATAATTGGAGAGGATTTTCTAAAGCACACAATGATACATATCTTGATTTAGACCACGCCCCAACTTGCATAGCCCACACCCCTTTAAGAGCTTTGTCCCCCCTTTTAGAGCACCCCCACTTTTTTCTCCCCCTTAGAACCCTAACTACACCAGTGTAACCTTCCATTAAAATCTACAATGGCACCAAGTTTCATAATTTTCCATCAACGCTATCAACCTTCTACCACAGTACAAGAGTGTCTATTAGCACGAAGATGTCTTATCCACAGAAATGTTGTGTAATTTCTGTACCTGTCTGCTGGAACACTCATCACCAAAACGTATTAAAATATGGGAATTTGCCAGAAAAATAAATACCATACCATAAAGCGATTCATAAATGGGTGCACTGCCACTGCACCACCCTCTTCCCCATCCTTCCTTAACTTTACAAAATTAAAGAAAGAGCCACACCAATCCTAGTAAACATACTATACCAATACAAGAACTTAATTTCAATAACCATCTACTGGAACGCTCATGAGCAAAGCGTATTAAAACATACAAATTCACGGGTAAAACATATACCATGCCATAGGGCACTTTATAAGTGCTCCCAGTGGTACTACATCACCTTCAGTAGCTCGACATCTGCATGTTACTAAATTCTGTGTTTTAATGAGAAACATACCCACCTCCCCACACCCACTCCACCCTTCCTTAAATGTACAAAATCAAACAGAAACCCCCACCATTCCAAGTCGCGCCACTATACCCATACACAGGCTTAATTTCTACAGGTGTGTGCCGGAACACTTATCAACAAAAAGTATTCAAACATGCAGATTCGCAGGAAAAACATGAACAATACCATAGCCCGGTTAATAAATAGGCCCACTCAAACTATATTACCTTTACTAACTACACATGCCCATGTTACAAATGTCCATCTTATAATCAGCAACATACGCACATCCCTCACAAACACCCATACCCATGCTTAACCTTACAAAATCAAACAACGAGCCCCTGCACTCCTGTTACCGCCACTATAGCCATAGATAGACTTAATGTCAACAGGTGTCTGCCGGAACGTTCATCAGCAAAAGCTATTAAAACTTACAATTTTGCAACTCAAAGATACACCATACCATAAGACGGTTCATAAATAGTCACAGGACCACTACACCACCTCAACACCCGCCCTTGCTTAACTTTACGCAATAAAAGAAAGAGCCCAAGCAAACGTAGAAGCGCCACTATAGCCATACAAAACCATAACTTCAACAGATGACTCCTGAAAAGCTCATCAGCAAACTGTATTCAAACATGCAAATTTGCGAGTAAAACATATATCATGCCATAGGGCGCTTTATAAGTGCTCCCGGTGGTACTACATCACCTTCAGTAGCTCGACATCTGCACGTTACTAAATTCTGTGTTTTAATCAGAAACATACCCACCTCCCCACACCCACCCCGCCCTTCCTTAACCGTACAAAATCAAACAGAAACCCCCACCATTCCAAGTCGCGCCACTATACCCATACACAGGCTTAATTTCCACACGTGTGTGCCGGAACACTTATCAACAAAAAGTATTATAACATGCAGATTCGCAGGAAAAACATAAACAATACCATAGCGCGGTTAATAAATAGGCCCACTCAAACTACATTACCTTTACTAACTACACATGCCCATGTTACAAATGTCCGTCTTATAATCATCAACATACGCACATCCCCCACAAACACCCATACCCATGCTTAACCGTACGAAATCAAACAACGAGCCCCTGCACTCCTGTTACCGCCACTATAGCCATAGATAGACTTAATGTCAGCAGGTGTCTGCCGGAACGCTCATCAGCAAATGCTATTAAAACTTACAATTTTGCAACTCAAAGATACACCATACCATAAGACGGTTTATAAATAGTCACAGGACCACAACACCACCTCAACACCCGCCCTTGCTTAACTTTACGCAATAAAATAAAGAGCCCAAGCAAACGTAGAAGCGCCACTATAGCCATACAAAACCATAACTTCAACAGATGACTCCTGAAAAGCTCATCAGCAAACTGTATTCAAACATGCAAATTTGCGGGTAAAACATATACCATGCCATAGGGCGCTTTATAAGTGCTCCCAGTGGTACTACATTACCTTCAGTAGCTCCACATCTCCACGTTACTATATTCTGTATTTCAAACAGCAAGATAACTACCTCCCCCACACCCACCCCCATCCTTGGTTAACAGTACGAAATCAAACAGAAACCCCCCATTCCTAGTAGCGCCACTATACGCATACACAGGATTAATTTTAACATGTGTCTACCAGAATACTTATCAGTAAAAACTATTCAAACATGCAAATTGGTAGGTTAAACATAACCATCCCATAGCACAGTTTATAAATGGGCCCAGTCGAACTACACCACCTTTACTAGCTAGATATCTATATGTTACAAAAGTCGTCTAAACACTCTGTAGAGTGTATAGCAGGGCATGGGGAGAGTTAACAAAGTTCTGATTCCCAAACTTTTGATATACAGTCCCTTTACTGTATCTATATTACAGATATTAAATGAAATGTATAAATTGACGAGTGTCTCAAAAGGGATAGTGAAGCTCGCCATCAGTAAAACACAAACCACTTCAACACCTACATATATCCGCCACAGCAACACAGCCTGACAAATGGCATCACTTATAATTACATGTAGTTCTCTTATGTCAACAAACTCATACAGAAAATGTGCCGCACATTTACTTTTTTTATCTCTCACACATTTATAAAACATCTCTTCTAAAGAAGCACTCCCCAACTACTTCTACTCCATAAGAACAGACAATAATCAATACGTTTACTACCATATACTTTAGTATATCTACCTTTTTATTATTCACTAGTCAGATACTACAAAAACTATTCACTATACCCAAATGCAAACCGGAAACCATATTCATATTTATCTCAACTTAGGATCACATGATTCAAACAATGCGTACATATAAAAGGAATGTATCACTTTTCCTATCTCCATCTCCTCTCCATGTAATCTGAAAACACTGTACACGGCCCCACTGTACAACAACCTACCCCGACTTACATTCAAACCTACCTCTCAGTGTCACAAATAAGACCACAATCTGCCCACATAACATTTCTGCATTTCGTTTTATCGCTTTTAACTTAATAACACATATGTCTCCTACCACCACCCCCACCCCATTATTTCCACAAAAAGTATCAGTTGCAAACGTGCAACATTTTCTTTATCACCCCAAATATATTACAAACTCAAATTAGCGCTGTTCCCCCTTTTTTAAAACAATACAGTCCTATAAAGATGACAAGCTACACTTCTTTCATATATAAAAATACTTATATAACAACAGCTCAAATTTCATTCATATTTCATAACCAATATCAAACACCACACTTTACTAACACTATATTACTTTGAAATAAAAAATACTTTTAAAATTAAAAACATCACCTAAAATACTTAATCAATACTATAAAACACATAACACACCTTGTTCATTTCTAACTCACCTTTGTAGTTGTTATCCAGATTTCAAATGACACACACATACAATTCTCTCTTTTACAGAGTACATGTAAAGCTCTGACCTCATCAAGAATGAAACCAGGAATGGCACAATTTCTCTGTCGCTCCACACATAAATACATGTAAAGAACAAATCAGAATACTTAATTCCTTCAACGACATTCCAAAACTTACCTCCATTGGTTAATTTTGAATTTTCCTTCTGAAAAGCTACTTATTATTCTGTGCCACATACAGGTCACAAGTTCAACCTATTTTATCATCACACTTCCTGGAACCTTCTACAACAACGGCAGGTTAAAAGTTCATCATTTTTTTCAACATAACGATATACCTTTGCAACATTTTCTCGAACATTCAATGGCACGTACACGTTAAAAGTTCACTTTAGGGATCAGTAGTTCATCAGCTTTATTCCCAACTCCAGCAGCACCTCACCCTACGCCCCCAGCGCCATCAGACCCATAGGAGTCAGTGCTTCCACTTTCCAAATACCAAATTCATTTCATACGCACACATTTACCTCCGCACTCCCTATATAACACCCCTAAGCACCAAGCACAAGTTACAATGTTCGAAACAAAAGTTCCTCCAAGTAGCTATAACTACATGCTGACACTACTTGCACAGATGTGGCACAGCGGCCAGAGCACATGACTTCACAGCATATGACACACAGTTTTGGGCTCATGCTTTCATCCCCGAGTCCGGCAGCAGCTCAGCTTAGCAGCATGCGACTCTACACACTACCTTACATATTTTCCATACCCCAGAGCTTTCAGACCAGTACAGGTCAGTCGTTCGTCTTAGTAGTTATAAACACATGCTGACACTACTTCCACAACTGTACTGCAGTAGCCATGGCACATGACTTTACAGCATAAACCACACAATTTAGACTCATGCTCTAATCCCCGAGTCCCGCACCACCTCACCCTAGCGCATCACACTCTAGGCAATACCTCACTTAATTTTCGTAGCCTAGCACTTTCACACTGGTATGTATGATTAGTTCACTTCGCACCCCCTCTGTAGTACACCCTAAACACCCCACAGAGGTTACAGTGGTCCTACCCTCCTATTTCCCACTTTTTTTGCCCTTTTTTCCCCTTACTCGCTTCAACGGAATAACTAAATGGCGGCCAACACTTCCTCCTTCCATGAGACTCTAGACAATACCTCACATATTTTCCGTACCCAGGACTTTCACACCCCTACGGGTCAGTAGTTCATCCTAGTAGGTATAAACACATGCTGACACTACTTCCACAACTGTACTGCAGCGGCCAGGGCACATGACTTCACAGCATAAGACACATAGTGTGGGCTCACGATTTAATCCTCGAGTCACGCACAAGCTCACCTTAGAAACATCACACACCAGCCAATACCTCAGTAAATTTTCATAGCCTAGAACTTTCACACCGGTAGGTATGATTAGTTCACTTCGCAACCCCTCTATAGCACACCCTAAACACCCCACAGAGGTTACAGTGCTCCTACCCTCCTCTTTCCCACATTTTTTGCCCTTTTTCCCCCTTACTCGCTTCAACGGAATCACAAAATGGCGACCAACACTTCCTAGGTGCAAACGCTTGCAGTGCTCGCAGCCAATCAGCAACAAGCAAGTGCTCGTAATGCCTCAGCCAATCAGAGATCAGAATTCCCAAATATCGATATCTCTAAATTTCGATATTTCTCAAAAACTACTGAACGGATTTACACCAAATAAACAAAAGCGTGCTTTCTGTACCAAGACCCTTCTCCCTGCCAAATTTGGGGTAATTCTGTTCACCCGTTCAACCTGTAGCCTTGTCTAAAGTTTCCTATGGAAATTAACATTCAAAAAACACGTTTTGGGACCCCCTTTTTTCTCGGCCCCCCCTTGAAGAATCATCCCCAAACTTTCAACATAGGAGCTGATCTCAAAAATCGGCGCTAAAGTTATTGCGAATAGAATGTTGCCATTTTCCAATAGTAACTAGGTCCTAACTATAACTACCTACTGGCGACCGCCAGTAGGTAATATACATATATATATTCACTGAAAAAACCATAGGTTTCACACATGTTATAGTTAGCTGGCCATTTCACTCGTACAAAACCATTGAAATTCCACCGTTATAGTTAGTTCAGCTAACTATAACTCGCGCGCCCGAAATCCACTGCTGATGACGTCACATATTACATCACTCATGACATGGTCAGTGACATCACTGATGACATCACTGATGACATCTCAAATGACATCACTGATGACATCATCCATTGAGTATGTGTTTCTGAACATTTTTAATATGTTTAATATATATAGGGAAAGGTATGTTGAAGAATGAGTGGATGTACAAGTTTGTGAATGGATGATTTTCTGGGTGCGTAACTGAGTCTATATGTGAGTCATTAAATGTATATTACTGCAGACTAGTGACTAAACTGTGTGAATGTCTGTATGTGTCTGTGTGTTGGTGTATAAGTGGCTCCATGGTTTTGTAAATAGCTATATGAGTATTTATATGGGTTATGTATTTGTTGTCTGAGTATCTGTATGGGTGCCTGAGTGTATGAGTGGGTGATTCTATGTGTGTGACTCTGTGCATAGATGTATGAGTGGGTGATTCTATGGGTGCATGGTTTTAAGAGTGCAACTGTGATGGACTGTATGGTTGAGTGAGTGTATGTATGGGTGTGTTAGGGATTGAATGTACTTCTCAGTTGTAGATGTGACAGTAACTACATATATGAAACACAGTGTATATGTGTGTAAGAGTATATAACTATCTATATCTGAGAGTGTGTGATTGCAGAACTGGCTGTATGGATGAGTGCTTGTACTAGAAATGGAGTAAGAGTGTCAAAATGTTTTATTATTTTTATGAGTAAGTGAACTTGAGTGTGTTTAACAGTATAGGTGAGTTCATTGGATTGTGTTTATTTATTTGCACAACTGACTAGGTGTGTCAGTACCTCAATGGTTGATTGGTAGTGTGTGAGTGTCTATATATGTTTATAAATGCATATGATAGTCTTGTACGGAGTGACTGTAAGTATAAGTGACTGTACAGGTGAGTGAGTGGAGGTGCATGTAGATCTAAGAGTCAATGTGTGGGTATGTAGTTATTGGTATTGGAGTATCTATGGTTTTCAAATTGGCCGTCTGAAAGTTTGAGTTGGTGTTTCAAAATGTATTTTAGGGTGGGAGAAGATGTACTATTTTATCACATATATGACGTCATCAGTGATGTCATTTGAGATGTCATCAGTGATGTCATCAGTGATGTCACTGACCATGTCATGAGTGATGTAATATGTGACGTCATCAGCAGTGGATTTCGGGCGCACAAGTTATAGTTAGCTGAACTAACTATAACGGTGGAATTTCAATAGTTTTGTATGAGTGAAATGGCCAGCTAACTATAACATGTGCGAAACCTATGGTTTTTTCAATGAATTTGCAAGGTTTTTTAAATGCTAATTCCTAACTATAACGTGTGAGAAACCTATGGTTTTTTCAGTGAATTTCGAAGGTTTTTTAAATTCTAATTTAAGAATTTTTTAATATATTTTTTATATATTTCTTTTACAAAAAGTTACCTATGTATATATTTATAGATTATCTGTATCCTTTAATTTGTTGTGGCTCATTTTTTTTTTATTTGAATTTGGATAAAGTTGAACAGCATAGTAAATATCTTCTATTAACTTATGTACAGTTTAATTCATTCTTTTTTTTTTTTTTTCAATAATTTTTAAGGTGCGTGCTAAGAGCTCGCAACCAGTACGCATGCGTACGTTTTTCATGTACGCATGCGTACGTTATCTTCGTACGCATACGTACGTTATAGTGCGCGCTCGCTGCGCGCACCCAGTATACATGCGTATGTACGTGGTGTGTGCATGCGTACGATCTCCACGTACGCATGCGTGCGTTGTACGTGCTTCGTGCGCTACACTCGCGCATGCGCGTGGAGTACGCGCACTAAATTGGCGCATGCACGTGGAGAACGCGCGCTAACGTTCGCGCATGCGCGTGTGCTGCGTATGCATGCTACGTACGCACATAATACTTATGCGCTTGCGCACGTACACGTTCGCGCATGCGTAATTGCACCGTGCGCGCTCTGAGCTCGCTCCGTGCACGCACCTCAAGTTATGTGATTAATAAAACAACACTTTTCATTGGTTCTTAGTACTTTCAGTTTCATATTCTTCCAACACCACAACCACTCCCCTCCTGGTAAGTCATGTGATCAAGAAAGATCACTTTTCATTGGTTCAAAGTACTTTCAGTTCCAGATTCTTCCAACACCACACCCACTCCCCTCATTACTAGTTCTGATTCCCTGGGAGAAGGAGCTAATCTGTTTTTGTGAGACAATGGCAGAGCAGCAGCCATCTTCTGAGAGTGAACAGGACACTCTTGTGAGACAGAGGCAGAGGATGCAGAAAGACTCCTTTATATGGCAGTTTTTTACTTTTCCTGAGGGGCAAAAGAAGGTGAATGCACCGAATGTCACCTGCACACTTTGTCACCGGACCTTATCACGTGGGAATCCTAATAAGAAGTACTTTTTTAGTATTCTCACAATGTTAAGGCACGTTGAAAAAGTGCATCCTGTGACTTTTGGTCGAGCTTCTGGTGCAAACCCTCCACCTGCTCAGCCGAGCACATCTGCAGCAGCTCAGCCGAGCACATCTTCGGCAGCTCAGCCGAGCACTTCTTCTGTGGTGGTGCCTTCACCCTCTTCCACACCTCTGGATATACGTCCTTGTTTTGCGAGGATGTGTACACGGTGCATGGATTGCGGTGCTCTTATTTCTATGGGTGAGGCCAGTATTGATATCATTCAGAGAAGATTTGAGCAGTACTCTTGCACTAGGCCATAGTTTTTTTTCTTTTTTTCTTTTTCGCTTCCTCTGTCCCTACATTAACACAAGGGCTCTTTTTAGAGCCACCTAAAATCTAAACACAAAAACGTGTTTTTTGAATCTATTTGTTAATTTTTTTTTAGGGTGGGCGCACGCTGCGCGCACCCTATGATGTTTTTTAAAAAAATAATCATTTTTTTCAACTTTAGTGAAACTTCAGGGACTCCCTGACAAAGACTAGGGGGTCAGGAAGTCTCTACCCTGCCCCCTTTCCATGTTCTTCACCTTTGTTTTAAATGAAAACTCATTTCTATTGCTTGCAAATTTCAACCCTTTCCAAATGATTCCTTCTTCTAACATGATTTCTCCCTGTTAGCATAGCAACAGATCATGGAATACTGGTGTGAGCAGAGAGGTCAGAACTTCAGCACACAATGGGGCAGATTTACAAGCCCCTTCCACCAACTTTGCATCACTTTTAACATGGAAAAACAGACGCAAAAGTGGCTTAAGGGGCTTGTAAATCTGCCCAAATATTTATAATCCAAAGAGCAAGAGTGATTAACTTTTCAAACCTAACAGCAAATCCAAAGTAATGTTCAGTGGGAACACATTTTTCTGAACCAATACAAAACATGCTTTTAAAAATGTAAACATACAGCCTAGTTTTTAGTGTAGAATGGTCTGCAACAGCCAATGAGTTCTTTTAAAAAAAAAAAAAATATGCAAGCCTCCATTTTATCTTTCATTTCATATTGACATTCTACTGAAAGACACCTTCTGAATGCATCCAGGTCTCCTCCTCACTCCCTGAAGTAATCTGCTGTTCTGACATTTACAAGTAAAATTGATACCTTTTCAGCTCTTTGTCCCAGGAAATAAGAAGAAATAGTGAGGGGAGTGGCAAAGCAATTAAAAAAGAGACGGTGTACATTTCACAGATGAAGGGAAGAGAGTCTTCCTATTAAACATTAAACTCTGCATCGGTACTTACGTATAGGTACCCTAAACCTATCAAAAAAGATAACGGCTAATTTTAGAGCCAACCACCATCAAAACAGTTGAATTTGATTTTTAATTCTTTTTTTTTTTTTTAAAAGGGCATGAGGATTAGAAAAGGGGGTAAGGGAAAATGAGAAATGGAGAGTGAGGAGATGGAGGGATTTAGGAAACTGCAGTGAGAGAAAGGGAGTCAGGATGTCAATGAGCAAAACAGAGTGAAGGAGATTGAAGGAAAGAATGCAAAAAGGAGAAGGAATGTGAGATACATACAGAAGGAAGAGAATTAGGGGAATAGGAGTGACTATGAGTAAAGGATAGTGACAGTTAGGCAAGGTGAGGGAAGGAGAATGACGGACAAGGTTAAAAAATTAACATAGATTGAAAATGAGTGATGCAGAGAGGAGGAGTGGTAGAAACAAAGGGGCAGATTTTTTACAAACTTACGCAACATTGTGCAGGAAGTCATAATGCTGCGCCATGCTGCGTTACTTTCAAAGCACAGAGATGCAATATATTTACAAGAAAATGTTGCATCTCTATGCTTCCCTTGCACTGGCGCCAAAACTGCAGCCATACTCCGACGCAGGCTCCCTTGCACCATGGTGGAAGGATGCCTGCGTGGTGGGGAAACTGTTCTTATGCAGGAAGAGACACCTTCCTCCAAAAAACAATCACAAGAGGCGTTTTCCTCTTTCAATACATGCTGTAGCATGCCGCATGCACTGAAAGATGAAAAAATGAAGAGAAATGAAAACATTTCTCCTTTTTGTGCTTCGCTATGCCACCTCTAGGGTGGGGTAGCATTCACACACAACTTCAGACTTATGATTTCTCGTAAATCAGGAGATTGGTGTAGTTCTATAAGTGTTGTGTGGCAACACAAACAACAACACCCATAGAATACCCCATCAACACACAGTGCTGCGTTTGAATTGGCTGTATTTACGAGGAGAGGAAAAGACACACAGAGTGGCTTATCCTCTCCTTGGAAATATGGAGGAGCACCCTGCGCCACTAGTACGTCAGCACTAACTTTTGAGTCATCAAAGTCTATCATGAATAAACCAGATAATTTTTTCACGCGTGACAAAGCAACATATGCCATACCTTCTTTAACCCCTTCGCTGCTGCGGACATTCCGCTGCAGCGCTGGGGGGGGGCAGGGGGGCAGCGCGGTGGGCCTGTGCTCATGACGGAGCCGCTCCGTCATGAGCCACAGTTGAGCTGTGCTCATGACGGAACGGTTCCGTCATGACTCCGCCCATTTGCGTTGTCCCCTCGCACAGGCGGGGAAACAGCGCCGCGCAGGCGGAGCGGCCGCCAACAGGATTGTCATGACGGAACCGTTCCGTCATGAGCACACGCCAACCGTGGCTCATGACGGAACGGTTCCGTCATGAGCAGGGAAGGGGTTAAACACACTAGATCCAATGTTTACAAAAGCACTATTTACAGTTAATCCTTGAGACTTGTGAATAGTTACAGCATATGCTAGAGAAAACGGAAACTGCTTCCTACGTACATATAAGTCTTTCACTAGCAAAAAACGAACTGAACAACGACTAATGTCTTTAACCTCTTCAATCTGATCAAATTTTATTTTTAAAAATTCAATTCCAACTTTTTTCTGGTCCTTTACAAAACCAACAACTTTACCCATAGCTCCATTCACTAAACCTTTTTCTACATCCAAATTACGTCTTAAAATTACTCTACAGTTTATACATACATAAAGATTCTTTTCCAAACCAGCTGTTTTTGAAATGTTTTTCTCTAGAGAATCCAATTTAGTTGCCAATTTGCCTGTCAATATAATAGTTATTCCTTCATGTTGAATTTTATCCACAGCTTCCAGTTTTATGATCTGTTCATTTTCCAATTTCAAAAGTTTTTGATTGAATATAGAGCATTCCTGTAGTGTTGGCATTAAGCAGATTACAGTATTTTCTTCAGCAATTTTCTTGTATTTTTTCTCTGGAACTATTTGTTCTGTTGTAAACAAATTACTCAGCAATCGACTCTGTAATGCTTTTCTTCCATGTTCTGTGAGTAGTCCAATTCTTATATCTTTCAGAATACTTGCATAATCCTCATCATTGGCTTGTCTCATATTGGTAATGAGTTCTTTATACTCAAAGTATGTCCAAATATTTACATTGCCTATACTTCCTAACAACTTTTTCGTGTCTTCATGTTTAAGTGTATGGAATACCGGTTGTCCTTTAACTGGAGTAAGTTGCAAAAGATCCCCAAAAACTATGACGTGTTTTCCTCCAAATAACACGTCATAGTCTGTCTTTAGTATTTGCTGCAGTCTTAAATGCACAAAGGCAAGCATTAAGTTTGATACCATGCTTACCTCATCAATAATGAGTACTTTCATTTTCTTCAATACTCTTGAAACTTCAAAGCATGCTTCTCTGCTAGTTTGTGGTATTGTATTTTGTTCTCATGCTCTACTGGTAACATTAGCAAACGATGTAAGGTAACTCCTTTTATGTTATACGCTGCTAACCCAGTTGGAGCAGTAACAACATAAGACAAAGTTGAATCCGTTTTGTTCTGTAGGTAGCTTCTAATTACATTAATTAAGAAACTTTTTCCAGTTCCTGCTTGTCCACTCACATACGTTCTCATTAGTTCAAAAGATGTGCATGAGCACTCTTTATTTTCATGTAGTAATCCGTGATCAATTTTTTTCCTGACTTCCTCATAAATTTGTTGTTGTTCATCATTCAGTTGTTGTTCCCAATTCGGTAAGTTTATTAAATCTTCCTGAGCTTGATTCATAGCTGTTTCCACTTCAGTCATGGCTATTGCTGCTTCATTTTCTACGATTGGTTGTCCTAGAGGATCTTGACTGAACGTCCCAGAACTTTGACTGTCTTGAGAACTGTCTCTAGCTACTTCAGCTGCAATTGTTGCTTCTTGTTCAATTTCTTCATTTAACATTTGAACATAAGTTGTGAAAGTACTGCATTCTATGCTGTCTTTGCTAGCATTAAAGGAATCTTCATAACTCTGGAATTCTCCAAGTAGTTCGTCCTCTGAACGCCATGGTTTAAACAGCTGCAAAAGTGCCAAGTAGTAAAATTCCTTTTTGTCAGTAGTGTCGCAACTCAGCTTCCGATGATTTATCAAACTTCCTTTTGTTTGCTTCACCAAACATCCTTCCTCACCACTGACTTTATATTTTCCATTGTTGATGTCTTCTGTGGCATTCCGTTAAAAAATGTAGTTCTGCAGCACTTCATAGAGACACATGTTCTCAAGGTGATGACTTCTTTGTGGGTAATATGTGTCCAACATGTTTGTTCTTAAAATGTCTGTACTTTCTGGTTCGTACTCAGCTAAATATTCAATTTCTCGAATAGATTTCAGTACCCGATTTCGCATTCCTGCAAGGCCTAAACTTACCCAAATTATTCTTCTGGATTTGGAGTACAGACTTGCAGATGATAACCTATCTGAACATTCGTATGATCCAATTTCTCGATGCGATAACATCTTTAAACTGAAGCTGTATAGCTTTTTACTGACAGTCTTCTCGTGAGAAATCTCTTCCCACATTTCTTTCAATTCCGTTTTCTCAGATTTAGTGATGTAAGATGTGACATACCGAGCAACAGCAATAGAATTGTCAGCTACATATTGAATATGCATGTTAGCATTCCACATGGATAAAATGACTCGGTTGTAGTCATTTATGTATTTTGACTCTTCTTTTCTTCTTAGGTTGTAGGTATTTTTCGGCGATTTTCTTGTAATAGTATGTTGCACAGCTGACATAAAACTGTTTACTCTTCCTTTTGAAAGGACAGGTCGTGGAAATCCAAATCGACATTTTGTGTAGAACTTATCTTTACTCTTGTACTTTCGTCGACAGTATTTTCCACACCGATGACTTTGGAAACGTAAAACTTGCTCTTTTAAGTTTTTTTCTTCTGTGCTTTTAGGTATAGCACATGTTGCATATTATTCAATGAAAGATAAAACTGCTTCATCAGCATCTGTTCCAAATTTTGGGACATCCTTGATCCACAACAGCATATGAATATGAGGAGCACCTCTTGCTTGGTACTCTTTTCTCCAAAAGAAATCCACAACTTCTCCAAGAGGTGGATTTTTTTTATTGCAGATGAAGGACATCATAGCCTCAAATCTATGATTGATATATCTGCAAACATTAACCGGATACAATGAGCACAATTCTCCTGCTGTCTTGTATTGGATGTTTTTAATGTTTGAATTTGCCTCTCGCAGAAAATCCAGTAAATCATCCCAAGCGTACTCAGCACAGCTTAGGGTAAGGAACTATGTAGGAGTTCCTAAATTCCATAACATACACTTCAATTCTCCATGGCGTCGGTACCAATATTCATTAGTCCCACGCTGACAAGCCATTAGATTGATCAATTGAGATTCCAAATGATCATCTCGCTGTTGCACTTTGTTGATAAAATCCTTTGCTGACATATTATGTAGATGTACTCCAGTTTTTAAAATGTGATTAACTGCATAAGATAGTGCAGACAAGTCACTTTCAAATAAAAGATGGAACAAATATGGAATACTTTGACGAAATCTTGGATCTTCTGCATTTAATCTTGTAGTCCGATACTCAGAAGCAGGAATCTGTACTGGGCGTTCATCATATCGTCCACCTTCTCCTGTAGGAAACAGCTGGGGAAAACAACGAGCTTCCAAGCTCTCCTCCCATACACTCACAGGAGTTGCTTTTGCTTTTTTCATCTGAAACAGATCAATAGCGTTTCCCATAACTTCTTTAGAATGAAGAGGATGTATGCTGAAATGTTCATAAATTTCTTCTTCTTTTGACTTATCCACTTTTTTAATTTGCCCAGTTGGTATTCCTGTGTCTTCTACTAAAACTTCTTCATCTTCATCCATATAAATTGCTTTATACTATTTTTTTTTTTTTCAAATATACATTTGCTCTTTGTACTTTTCGTACATCTACCAGCTCCTGCCAAATGTTCTTATTCTTTGTAGGTACACCATTAACCAGAATAACTAATGGTTCAGTTTCCAAAGTATCTGCATCAATAGTTTCCATATTTTTTTTTCAAATCCATTGGCAAATACACAACTCTTCCTTTTAAACCTCTTTGTAAATCTGAAGGAGGTAATTTACCTGTTTTGTGCTCCATACGCACTATGGTCTGAAACGGATGGACATATTGAATGAGTATAGACTCATATGTATTTAAATCACAAAGTTCTGGAGGAATATCAACCAATTCTAAATTATTATGTACAGCTCTAGCCGGCATTCTATTTTCTTCTAACTTGTTATAACAGTATTTACAAATACGCTGATCTTCACCCAATTCAAAACAATTTTCCAGAAATATATATGTTGCAAAATCTTTCCACTTATAATTATCTTCATATTCACTTTTTTTATACAGATCAACATTCCTTGTTTGAATTTTATAATGGCTTCTCCGGCAACAAATACAAGTAATATTTGGTCTTTCATTAGAGATGATAGTAAATTTTGTCATTTCATCTTCAAAATTTTTACTAACAGTGAGTTCTACATTCTCTTCCATATTTTCCTCAAAAACTGCGTCATTTTCTGCACTTTCTTGTTCTGGACCACAGTAACAAAACTGAATCTCATCAGTAACCTTCACTACATCTGATACAGATCCACGGAACAGAGCATTATTCAACTCATTTAACTTTAGTGCTGGACTTTTAGCAAAATACAATGTTATCACAAACTTTCTCATTTCAGTATGATATACTGCCAGCATCCTAAAATGGTGAAAAACACTTTGACAAACTTTCCTAGATAGACAAGCCAGAGAATGTCCTTGCAAACCAGTATTCTCTCTCACTCTGCACCTTAATCTTCTGTTTAACACTCTTTTTACTATATTCTCTTAGAAAGTCACATAATTTATCAATAGATTCCTGACGCACAGTACAAATACTACTACAATTCCAAGTGTACACAGGGGCTTTAGGATGTCTCCCCATAACCTCAGCAGCCATCACTTCTTCCTCATTTCTTGAAACCATGTTCTCCTTTTCCATTACACAACCATCTTTAACTTCATAAGCTCTACCATTGGTGTCAACTGCATGCAACAAACTATTAATTTGAAGATAGCTCTCTTCATTAAAAAATGGTTCAGTACTTGAACTATGCTTTCATTCTCCTAAGAACACTTTACAAAAGTTATTTTTTTCACTACTCTTTTCCTTTTGCTTTGTGACTTCATTGCATTGACTAATTTATCTTATCTACGCATCCTGTTCAAAATTAAAATGAATAGTTTTCTTTTTATTTCCAAAGCCTTTGTAACAATGGTTTCAATACATTTCTTTTTCTTATAAAATTTGGTTCTCTTCTTATATTTTTTCACATCCTTTAGCAAATTTACCTTCACTCTTCTCTGAAACATTTTTCGACGAATGTTTTTAAAATCTATTTTTCGTGTTAAGTCACTCTTTCTTACTTCTGATTGTACATTAGCTTTTTGTTTTTGCTGTCGACTCTGTTGTTGTTTTGTACTTGAAACACTGTTTGAAGTGGATATATTTTTAACATTTTTAGTTTTTTTGAAGATATTTTTTAAAAAATCCTTAGTCTGCTTACCAGAAGACTTTTTCATTTTTCCAACACGAGCTTCTCCTCCTATTTTTTTTTACCAGTTGTCTTCAAATATAGTTGTTGTTGCTTTTCTTTTCTTACTTGACTTTATAGGCATCTTTACATTTTTTCACTGTTGCTCAGCAATACCTGCAAGAAACTAAAAAAAAATACCTTTATGTAATTTTAATTCATTAAAATTTTTTTTGAGCTTTTCAAATCCTATCATATGAGCTGACCCTTTCCTACGAGTGCAAGTCTTACAAAACAAGAGCAACATGAATTACATCTCTGACAACAATTCCTGTGTGCACACAGACTCATGGTGTAATTCTAGGCACAAAACGATATTTTCTTTGGCAATTTCAATGCACATTTACTACTGTGGTGGAGCAAGTGATAATTACTGTGACAGCCTGACACATTTTCCTTACATTTTAGAGAAGCATAAAAGAGCACATGTCCTAACAGCTTCTTGAGACCATGAGCATGTGTTACAGGGTGAGTGATTAGACTAGAACAAAGGAAATGAGCCTTGGTGACGTTGAATGTGTTTGCGTTACACACTGCTCTCTGAAAAACCACACAGAGCTGAGTAGTACGCATGGGAGTGTAGGAGAAGCTGCTGCGTGTGTGCAAAGAGTGTGTTTCTGGAGACTGTGTATTGTCAGGTGCAAAAGAGATCGGCATGGAGACTTGCACAACTGCATGAAGACTGCAGAGATGTATGTGAGAGTACATGTGTAGTAAGGGTTAATTGTAGTTTTGAACATGTAGGAACAACCTCACCCATTGCAAGATTGGAAGAAAAATCTACCCTGTTGATTTCAAATGTGTTATCATTTGCCTGTCATTTGTGAGATAGTGATTTCTGCTGAGTGCTAACCATCACAGTTGAAGCAAACAAACAGCCCCTTTCCTGCAAGTGCAAGTCTTTCTGAACAACAGCAACACAAATTCAATCTGTAACAACAATTCCTGTGTGCACACAGACTCATGGTGTGATTCTAGGCAGAAAACGATATTTCATTGGCAAATTCAAAGAACATTTACTACTGTAGTGGAGCTAGTGATGATTACTGTGACAGCCAGATACATTTTCCTTATATTTTACAGAAGCAGAAAAGAGCACATGTCCTAACAACTTCTTGATACTATGAGCATGTGTTACAGGGTGAGTGATTAAACTAGAGCAAAGGAAATGAGGCTTGGTGACGTTGAATGTGTTTGCGTTACACACTGCTATCTGAAACACCACACAGAGCTGAGTAGTATGCATGGGAGTGTAGGAGAAGCTGCTGCGTGTGTGCAAAGAGTGTGTTTCTGGAGACTGTGTATTGTCAGGTGCAAGAGAGATCTGCATGGAGACTTGCACAACTGCATGAAGACTGCAGAGATGTGTGTAAGAGTACATGTGCGGTAAGGGTTAATTGGAGTATTGAACATGTAGGAACTACCTCACCCATTGCAAGATTGGAAAGAAAATCTACCCTGTTGATTTCAAATGTGTTAGCATTTGCCTCTCATTTGTGAGATAGTGATTTCTGCTGAGTGCTAACCATCACAGTTGAAGAAAACAAGCTGCCCTTTTCCTGCAAGTGCAAGTTTTACAGAACAACAGCAACACAAATTAAATCTCTGACAACAATTCCTGTGTGCACACAGACTCATGGTGTGATTCTAGGCAGAAAGCGATATTTTCATTGGCAATTTCAATGCACATTTACTACTGTGGTGGAGCAAGTGATAATTACTGCGACAGCCTGACACATTTTCCTTATATTTTAGAGAAGCATAAAAGAGCACATGTCCTAACAGCTTCTTGAGACCATGAGCATGTGTTACAGGGTGAGTGATTAGACTAGAACAAAGGAAATGAGCCTTGGTGACGTTGAATGTGTTTGCGTTACACACTGCTCTCTGAAAAACGACACAGAGCTGTGTAGTACGCATGGGAGTGTAGGAGAAGCTGCTGCGTGTGTGCAAAGAGTGTGTTTCTGGAGACTGTGTATTGTCAGGTGCAAAAGAGATCTGCATGGAGACTTGCACAACTGCATGAAGACTGCAGAGATGTATGTGAGAGTACATGTGTGGTAAGGGTTAATTGTAGTTTTGAACATGTAGGAACAACCTCACCCATTGCAAGATTGGAAGAAAAATCTACCCTGTTGATTTCAAATGTGTTATCATTTGCCTCTCATTTGTGAGATAGTGATTTCTACTGAGTGCAAACCATCACAGTTGAAGAAAACAAGCCGCCCCTTTGCACACAGACTCATGGTGTGAATCTAGGCAGAAAGTGATATTTTCTTAGGCAATTCCAATGCACATTTACTACTGTGGTGGAGCAAGTGATAATTACTGTGCCAGCCTGACACATTTTCCTTCTATTTTAGAGAAGCAGAAAAGAGCACATATCCTAACAGCTTCTTGAGACCATGAGCATGTGTTACAGGGTGAGTGATTAGACTAGAGCAAAGGAAATGAGCCTTGGTGACATTGAATATGTTTGCATTACACACTTCTATCTGAAACACCACATGGAGCTGAGTAGTACGCATGGGAGTGTAGGAGAAGCTGCTGCGTGTGTGCAAAGAGTGTGTTTCTGGAGACTGTGTATTGTCTGGTGCAAGAGATATCAGCATGGAGACTTGCACAACTGCACGAAGACTGCAGAGATGTATGTAACAGTACATGTGTGGTAAGGGTTAATTATAGTTTTGAACATGTGGGAACTACCTCACCCATTGCAAGATTGGAAGGAAAATCTACCCTGTTGATTTCAAATGTGTTAGCATTTGCCTCTCATTTGTGAGATAGTGATTTCTGCAGAGTGCTAACCATCACAGTTGAAGAAAACAAACAGCCCCTTTCCTGCAAGTGCAAGTTTTACAGAACAACAGCCACACAAATTAAATCTCTGACAACTATTCCTGTGTGCACACAGACTCATGGTGTGATTCTAGGCAGAAAGCGATATTTTCTTTGGCAATTTCAATGCACATTTACTACTGTGGTGGAGCAAGTGATAATTACTGTGACAGCCTGACACATTTTCCTTATCATTTAGAGAGGCAGAAAAGAGCACATGTCCTAACAGCTTCTTGAGACTATGAGCATGTGTTACAGGGTAAGTGATTAGACTAGAGCGGAAATGAGCCTTGGTGACGTTGAAGATGTTTGCGTTACACACTGCTATCTGAAACACAACACAGAGCTGAGTAGTACACATGGGAGTGTAGGAGAAGCTGCTGCGTGTGTGCAAAGAGTGTGTTTCTGGAGACTGTGTATTGTCTGGTGCAAGAGATATCAGCATGGAGACTTGCACAACTGCATGAAGACTGCAGAGATGTATGTAACAGTACATGTGTGGTAAGGGTTAATTATAGTTTTGAACATGTAGGAACTACCTCACCCATTGCAAGATTGGAAGGAAAATCTACCCTGTTGATTTCAAATGTGTTAGCATTTGCCTCTCATTTGTGAGTTAGTGATTTCTGCAGAGTGCTAACCATCACAGTTGAAGAAAACAAACAGCCCCTTTGCTGCAAGTGCAAGTTTTACTGAACAACAGCAACACAAATTAAATCTCTGACAACATTTCCTGTGTGCACACAGACTCATGGTGTGATTCTAGGCAGAAAGCGATATTTTCTTTGGCAATTTCAATGCACATTTACTACTGTGGTGGAGCAAGTGATAATTACTGTGACAGCCTGACACATTTTCCTTATCATTTAGAGAGGCAGAAAAGAGCACATGTCCTAACAGCTTCTTGAGACCATGAGCATGTGTTACAGGGTGAGTGATTAGACTAGAGCAAAGGAAATGAGCCTTGGTGACATTGAATGTGTTTGCGTTACACACTTCTATCTGAAACACCACACAGACCTGAGTAGTACGCATGGGAGTGTAGGAGAAGCTGCTGCGTGTGTGCAAAGAGTGTGTTTCTGGAGACTGTGTATTGTCTGGTGCAAGAGAGATCTGCATGGAGACTTGCACAACTGCATGAAGACTGCAGAGATGTGTGTAAGAGTAGATGTGTGGTAAGGGTTAATTGGAGTTTTGAACATGTAGGAACAACCTCACCCATTGCAAGATTGGAAGGAAAATCTACCCTGTTGATTTCAAATGTGTTAGCATTTGCCTCTCATTTGTGAGACAGTGATTTCTGCTGAGTGCTAACCATCACAGTTGAAGAAAACAAACAGCCCCTTTACTGCAAGTGCAAGTTTTACAGAACAACAGCAACACAAATTAAATCTCTGACAACAATTCCTGTGTGCACACAGACTCATGGCGTGATTCTAGGCAGAAAGTGATATTTTCTTTGGCAATTTCAATGCACATTTACTACTGTGGTGGAGCAAGTGATAATTACTGTGACAGCCTGACACATTTTCCTTATCATTTAGAGAGGCAGAAAAGAGCACAAGTCCTAACTGCTACTTGAGACTATGAGCATGTGTTACAGGGTGAGTGATTAGACTAAAGCAAAGGAAATGAGCCTTGGTGACATTGAATGTGTTTGCGTTACACACTTCTATCTGAAACACCACACAGAGCTGAGTAGTACGCATGGGAGTGTAGGAGAAGCTGCTGCGTGTGTGCAAAGGGTGTGTTTCTGGAGACTGTGTATTGTCTGGTGCAAGAGAGATCTGCATGGAGACTTGCACAACTGCATGAAGACTGCAGAGATGTGTGTAAGAGTAGATGTGTGGTAAGGGTTAATTGGAGTATTGAACCTGTAGGAACTACCTCACCCATTGCAAGATTGGAAGGAAAATCTACCCTGTTGATTTCAAATGTGTTAGCATTTGCCTCTCATTTGTGAGATAGTGATTTCTGCTGAGTGCTAACCATCACAGTTGAAGAAAACAAGCTGCCCCTTTCCTGCAAGTGCAAGTTTTACAGAACAACAGCAACACAAATTAAATCTCTGACAACAATTCCTGTGTGCACACAGACTCATGGTGTGATTCTAGGCAGAAAGTGATATTTTCTTTGGCAATTTCAATGCACATTTACTACTGTGGTGGAGCAAGTGATAATTACTGCGACAGCCTGACACATTTTCCTTATATTTTAGAGAAGCATAAAAGAGCACATGTCCTAACAGCTTCTTGAGACCATGAGCATGTGTTACAGGGTGAGTGATTAGACTAGAACAAAGGAAATGAGCCTTGGTGACGTTGAATGTGTTTGCGTTACACACTGCTCTCTGAAAAACGACACAGAGCTGAGTAGTACGCATGGGAGTGTAGGAGAAGCTGCTGCGTGTGTGCAAAGAGTGTGTTTCTGGAGACTGTGTATTGTCAGGTGCAAAAGAGATCTGCATGGAGACTTGCACAACTGCATGAAGACTGCAGAGATGTATGTGAGAGTACATGTGTGGTAAGGGTTAATTGTAGTTTTGAACATGTAGGAACAACCTCACCCATTGCAAGATTGGAAGAAAAATCTACCCTGTTGATTTCAAATGTGTTATCATTTGCCTCTCATTTGTGAGATAGTGATTTCTACTGAGTGCAAACCATCACAGTTAAAGAAAACAAGCCGCCCCTTTGCACACAGACTCATGGTGTGAATCTAGGCAGAAAGTGATATTTTCTTAGGCAATTCCAATGCACATTTACTACTGTGGTGGAGCAAGTGATAATTACTGTGCCAGCCTGACACATTTTCCTTCTATTTTAGAGAAGCAGAAAAGAGCACATATCCTAACAGCTTCTTGAGACCATGAGCATGTGTTACAGGGTGAGTGATTAGACTAGAGCAAAGGAAATGAGCCTTGGTGACATTGAATATGTTTGCATTACACACTTCTATCTGAAACACCACATGGAGCTGAGTAGTACGCATGGGAGTGTAGGAGAAGCTGCTGCGTGTGTGCAAAGAGTGTGTTTCTGGAGACTGTGTATTGTCTGGTGCAAGAGATATCAGCATGGAGACTTGCACAACTGCACGAAGACTGCAGAGATGTATGTAACAGTACATGTGTGGTAAGGGTTAATTATAGTTTTGAACATGTGGGAACTACCTCACCCATTGCAAGATTGGAAGGAAAATCTACCCTGTTGATTTCAAATGTGTTATCATTTGCCTCTCATTTGTGAGATAGTGATTTCTACTGAGTGCAAACCATCACAGTTGAAGAAAACAAGCCGCCCCTTTGCACACAGACTCATGGTGTGAATCTAGGCAGAAAGTGATATTTTCTTAGGCAATTCCAATGCACATTTACTACTGTGGTGGAGCAAGTGATAATTACTGTGCCAGCCTGACACATTTTCCTTCTATTTTAGAGAAGCAGAAAAGAGCACATATCCTAACAGCTTCTTGAGACCATGAGCATGTGTTACAGGGTGAGTGATTAGACTAGAGCAAAGGAAGTGAGCCTTGGTGACATTGAATATGTTTGCATTACACACTTCTATCTGAAACACCACATGGAGCTGAGTAGTACGCATGGGAGTGTAGGAGAAGCTGCTGCGTGTGTGCAAAGAGTGTGTTTCTGGAGACTGTGTATTGTCTGGTGCAAGAGATATCAGCATGGAGACTTGCACAACTGCACGAAGACTGCAGAGATGTATGTAACAGTACATGTGTGGTAAGGGTTAATTATAGTTTTGAACATGTGGGAACTACCTCACCCATTGCAAGATTGGAAGGAAAATCTACCCTGTTGATTTCAAATGTGTTAGCATTTGCCTCTCATTTGTGAGATAGTGATTTCTGCAGAGTGCTAACCATCACAGTTGAAGAAAACAAACAGCCCCTTTCCTGCAAGTGCAAGTTTTACAGAACAACAGCCACACAAATTAAATCTCTGACAACTATTCCTGTGTGCACACAGACTCATGGTGTGATTCTAGGCAGAAAGCGATATTTTCTTTGGCAATTTCAATGCACATTTACTACTGTGGTGGAGCAAGTGATAATTACTGTGACAGCCTGACACATTTTCCTTATCATTTAGAGAGGCAGAAAAGAGCACTTGTCCTAACAGCTTCTTGAGACTATGAGCATGTGTTACAGGGTAAGTGATTAGACTAGAGCAAAGGACATGAGCCTTGGTGACGTTGAAGATGTTTGCGTTACACACTGCTATCTGAAACACAACACAGAGCTGAGTAGTACACATGGGAGTGTAGGAGAAGCTGCTGCGTGTGTGCAAAGAGTGTGTTTCTGGAGACTGTGTATTGTCTGGTGCAAGAGATATCAGCATGGAGACTTGCACAACTGCATGAAGACTGCAGAGATGTATGTAACAGTACATGTGTGGTAAGGGTTAATTATAGTTTTGAACATGTAGGAACTACCTCACCCATTGCAAGATTGGAAGGAAAATCTACCCTGTTGATTTCAAATGTGTTAGCATTTGCCTCTCATTTGTGATATAGTGATTTCTGCAGAGTGCTAACCATCACAGTTGAAGAAAACAAACAGCCCCTTTGCTGCAAGTGCAAGTTTTACTGAACAACAGCAACACAAATTAAATCTCTGACAACATTTCCTGTGTGCACACAGACTCATGGTGTGATTCTAGGCAGAAAGCGATATTTTCTTTGGCAATTTCAATGCACATTTACTACTGTGGTGGAGCAAGTGATAATTACTGTGACAGCCTGACACATTTTCCTTATCATTTAGAGAGGCAGAAAAGAGCACATGTCCTAACAGCTTCTTGAGACCATGAGCATGTGTTACAGGGTGAGTGATTAGACTAGAGCAAAGGAAATGAGCCTTGGTGACATTGAATGTGTTTGCGTTACACACTTCTATCTGAAACACCACACAGACCTGAGTAGTACGCATGGGAGTGTAGGAGAAGCTGCTGCGTGTGTGCAAAGAGTGTGTTTCTGGAGTCTGTGTATTGTCTGGTGCAAGAGAGATCTGCATGGAGACTTGCACAACTGCATGAAGACTGCAGAGATGTGTGTAAGAGTAGATGTGTGGTAAGGGTTAATTGGAGTTTTGAACATGTAGGAACAACCTCACCCATTGCAAGATTGGAAGGAAAATCTACCCTGTTGATTTCAAATGTGTTAGCATTTGCCTCTCATTTGTGAGACAGTGATTTCTGCTGAGTGCTAACCATCACAGTTGAAGAAAACAAACAGCCCCTTTACTGCAAGTGCAAGTTTTACAGAACAACAGCAACATAAATTAAATCTCTGACAACAATTCCTGTGTGCACACAGACTCATGGCGTGATTCTAGGCAGAAAGTGATATTTTCTTTGGCAATTTCAATGCACATTTACTACTGTGGTGGAGCAAGTGATAATTACTGTGACAGCCTGACACATTTTCCTTATCATTTAGAGAGGCAGACAAGAGCACAAGTCCTAACTGCTACTTGAGACTATGAGCATGTGTTACAGGGTGAGTGATTTGACTAAAGCAAAGGAAATGAGCCTTGGTGACATTGAATGTGTTTGCGTTACACACTTCTATCTGAAACACCACACAGAGCTGAGTAGTACGCATGGGAGTGTAGGAGAAGCTGCTGCGTGTGTGCAAAGAGTGTGTTTCTGGAGACTGTGTATTGTCTGGTGCAAGAGAGATCTGCATGGAGACTTGCACAACTGCATGAAGACTGCAGAGATGTGTGTAAGAGTAGATGTGTGGTAAGGGTTAATTGGAGTATTGAACCTGTAGGAACTACCTCACCCATTGCAAGATTGGAAGGAAAATCTACCCTGTTGATTTCAAATGTGTTAGCATTTGCCTCTCATTTGTGAGATAGTTATTTCTGCTGAGTGCTAACCATCACAGTTGAAGAAAACAAGCTGCCCCTTTCCTGCAAGTGCAAGTTTTACAGAACAACAGCAACACAAATTAAATCTCTGACAACAATTCCTGTGTGCACACAGACTCATGGTGTGATTCTAGGCAGAAAGTGATATTTTCTTTGGCAATTTCAATGCACATTTACTACTGTGGTGGAGCAAGTGATAATTACTGTGACAGCCTGACACATTTTCCTTATCATTTAGAGAGGCAGGAAAGCGGAAGCAGGTGGTGCCGCTAGGGACTCTGGGGGCTGTAGTCCTCCTGCAGAGCGTCCAACAAGAGAGACTGCAGCGACGGAGACCGCGGCGTCTCTGACCCCCTCAAGCGCGCAGCGGAGCGTCCGGGCGTCTGGTAGGTGCCTCTGTTACCCACGCAATGCCCCCACTCCACCGAGGGAGCCTCTCAGTTTTAAGCGCCTCCGGGCGCGTAGGAAAGCGGAAGCAGGTGGTGCCGCTAGGGACTCTGGGGGCTGTAGTCCTCCTGCAGAGCGTCCAACAAGAGAGACTGCAGCGACAGAGAACGCGGCGTCTCTGACCCCCTCAAGTGCGCAGCGGAGCGTCCGGGCGTCTGGTAGGTGCCTCTGTTACCCACGCAATGACCTGAGTAGTACGCATGGGAGTGTAGGAGAAGCTGCTGCGTGTGTGCAAAGAGTGTGTTTCTGGAGACTGTGTATTGTCTGGTGCAAGAGAGATCTGCATGGAGACTTGCACAATTGCATGAAGACTGCAGAGATGTGTGTAAGAGTAGATGTGTGGTAAGGGTTAATTGGAGTTTTGAACATGTAGGAACAACCTCACCCATTGCAAGATTGGAAGGAAAATCTACCCTGTTGATTTCAAATGTGTTAGCATTTGCCTCTCATTTGTGAGACAGTGATTTCTGCTGAGTGCTAACCATCACAGCTGAAGAAAACAAACAGCCCCTTTCCTGCAAGTGCAAGATTTACAGAACAACAGCAACACAAATTAAATCTCTGACAACAATTCCTGTGTGCACACAGACTCATGGTGTGATTCTAGGCAGAAAGTGATATTTTCTTTGGCAATTTCAATGCACATTTACTACTGTGGTGGAGCAAGTGATACTTACTGTGACAGCCTGACACATTTTCCTTATCATTTAGAGAGGCAGAAAAGAGCACATGTCCTAACAGCTACTTGAGTCTATCAGCATGTGTTACAGGGTGAGTGATTAGACTAGAGCAAAGGAAATGAGCCTTGGTGACATTGAATGTGTTTGCGTTACACACTTCTATCTGAAACACCACACAGAGCTGAGTAGTATGCATGGGAGTGTAGGAGAAGCTGCTGCGTGTGTGCAAAGAGTGTGTTTCTGGAGACTGTGTATTGTCAGGTGCAAGAGAGATCTGCATGGAGACTTGCACAACTGCATGAAGACTGCAGAGATGTGTGTAAGAGTTCATGTGTGGTAAGGGTTAATTGGAGTATTGAACATGTAGGAACTACCTCACCCATTGCAAGATTGGAAAGAAAATCTACCCTGTTGATTTCAAATGTGTTAGCATTTGCCTCTCATTTGTGAGATAGTGATTTCTCCTGAGTGCTAACCATCACAGTTGAAGAAAACAAGCTGCCCCTTTCCTGCAAGTGCAAGTTTTACAGAACAACAGCAACACAAATTAAATCTCTGACAACAATTCCTGTGTGCACACAGACTCATGGTGTGATTCTAGGCAGAAAGCGACATTTTCTTTGGCAATTTCAATGCACATTTACTACAGTGGTGGAGTAAGTGATAATTACTGTGACAGCCTGACACATTTTCCTTATATTTTAGAGAAGCAGAAAAGAGCACATGTCCTAACAGCTACTTGAGACCATGAGCATGTATTACAGGGTGAGTGATTAGACTAGAGCAAACGAAATGAGCCTTGGTGACGTTGAATGTGTTTGCGTTACACACTGCTCTCTGAAACACCACACAGAGCAGAGTAGTACGCATTGGAGTGTAGGAGAAGCTGCTGCCTGTGTGCAAAGCGTGTGTTTCTGGATGTTGGAAGGCGGACCCCGAGGAGTCGCCGAGACCACCCAGGGGGGTGCCCTCACACTGCACGAAGTAGCCGAGCGCTGCAGAGAAGCCTCCTGAGAGATCCTTCTCCTATCTCGTACTAGCACAGTAACACCACCACACAGGACTCAAGGAGGTTGTCTCAAGACGAGCAATTCTTTATCAGCACTTAAAGGTTACGGGATCAATATTTACACGAAAGGGATCGAGGGATCCACCAAAAGTCTCAGTGTCTCTTTAGAAGGGTAGGGGTAGCGGGACAGTCTTTGGCAGGGGCTCGGTACGAGGGTACCTGGGGCCCAGTTCTTATCCTCAAGCTGGAGGACCTCAAGCGAGGTTGGGCCGCGACAGCGTCAGCAGGGCCCCGATGTTCCGGGGAGCTTCAAGGTTTCAATAAGAAGGAGCCGCAACGCAGTCTGCAGGGCTCGTGGTAGTTCAAGCAAGAGTTCTTCTCCATAGGGTCGGCCGCGATTCGATCAGCAGGGCTCTCGACTCCGGGATACAACTGCCGATCTGTGGCGGGGTCGCCCCAGATATAGGTCTGGAGCCCTTTGATGTCCGGACTCTTGCGCCCGGGGGGCGGAGAGGCCGGGTGGAGGTGGCCAGGCCCAAGAGAGTTGCAGGGTGATCACACCTAGGGATGGGAGGACAGTTGGGGGTCCCATCGATACTGTCCTCCGCCGGGGGCGGTGAATGGTTCATGTGGCACCCCCTGGCCAGTTCTTGGTGCCTCGATGTCGGGGCTTCGCTGGGGCCGAGGCCGGGTTGAGCGGGGTCACGCCGGCTGGCGCACAGAGTCACGTGGATGCCAACAAGATGGCGGAGCCCCGAGGGGTATGCGACCTCGTGCGGCTCGGGATGAGGGGTCTCGGTGCAGCTCGGAAGGGTGGCCCGTGAAGGCCGGGGCGGGGAACGGGCACAATCCACGGGGGTAAGGACCACGCCACGAGGCCGGGTCCAACAGGCGTCCCCCCCAGCCGAAGGCATGGAGAGTCACCCATCTCCTTGGGGATTCTCCTCGTCAAGGCGGAAGAAGCGGGACAGGCCGTCGGCGTTGGCGTGGTCATTGCCGGGCCGGTGTTCAACAGCAAAGTCCATCCCTTGCAGCGAGATGGACCACCGCAGCACCTTGGGGTTTTCGCCCCGCATTTGCATTAACCACCGCAGGGGCCGGTGGTCGGTTTGGACCCGGAAGTGGGTACCGAAGAGATAGGGCCGGAGCTTCTTAAGGGCCCACACTACAGCGAAGGCCTCACGCTCGATGGTGCTCCATCGCTGCTCCCGGGGCAGTAGCCGTCAGCTGATGAAGGCCACTGGTCGGTCGAGCCCCTTTTCATCGGCCTGGGACAGGACGGCCCCGATCCCATACTCGGAGGCGTCCGTCTGCACCACGAACTCCTTACTGTAGTCAGGGGCCTGCAGCACAGGGGCAGTGCTCATCGCTGTCTTGAGGGTTTCGAAGTCTGCTTGGCAGCGGGGTGTCCAGTGTACCTTCTTGGGCTGCTTCTTGGACGTGAGCTCTGTGAGGGGGCCAACAATGCTCCCATAGTCCCAGATGAACCGCCGGTAGTATCCGGTGAGGCCCAGGAAGGCCCGGACAGCTGTCTGGGTAGTGGGGGGTTCCCAGGCCTGGATGGCTTCGACTTTTGGTTGGAGAGGGGCCACCTGCCCACTTCCCACTTGATGGCCCAGGTAGGTCACTGATCCTTGGCCGATCTGGCATTTGCTGGCCTTGATCGTGAGCCCGGCTGGCTTTGAGGTGAAGGAGGTGCTCCGCCCAGTGGTTGCTGTACACGGCAATGTCATCCAAGTAGGCCGCGCTGAAGGCCTCGAGCCCGGCCAAAACCTTGTTTACAAGTCTCTGGAAAGTGGCCGGGGCGTTCTTCATTCCGAAGGGCATCACCCGAAAGTGGTAATGCCCATCAGGGGTTGAAAAGGCGGATCTTTCTTGTGCGCCGGGGGTGAGCTGGATCTGCCAGTACCCGGCGGTGAGGTCCAGCGTGCTCAGGTAGCGGGCGGCCCCCAAGCGGTCGATGAGTTCGTCGGCCCGGGGTATAGGATGGGCGTCCGTCTTGGTCACCGCATTCAGGGCTCGGTAGTCTATGCAGAATCGTAACTCCGGGGGGTGGCCGGGGGCTGCGGCCTTTGGTACCAGGACGACAGGGCTGGCCCACGGGCTGTCGGAGGGTTCGATGACCCCCAGGGCCAGCATCTTCGCTACTTCGGCCTGGATGCATGCCCGCACTCGGTCGGGTACCCTGTAGGCTCGGTGTCGCACGGGGGGGCTCTCCCCGGTGTCGACGTCGTGGACGCACTAGTGGGTCACCCCCGGGGTGAGGGAGAAGAGGGCTGCGTAGTCCTGCAGCAGTTGTTGACAGTCGTCACGCTGTTCCGGGGTCAGGGAAGAGGCGAGTTGGACCCCTTTGATGGATCCGTCGTGGACGTTGGACTGCAAGAGGTCAGGCAGGGGCTCGGAGTCGTCCTCGCCCCCCTCGTCTGTCGCCAGTAGCAGGCTCAGTTCGGTCCGGGCAAAGTGGGGTTTGAGCCTGTTAGCATGTAGAACCCGGAGGGGGTTCCGGGGGGACTCCAGGTCGACGAGGTAGGTGACGGGGCTTTTCTTCTCCACCACCTTGAAGGTTCCGGTCCACTTGTCCTGGAGGGCGCAGGGTTCAACCGGGGCCATGACCCAGACTCTCTGGCCTGGCTCGAATTTGATTGTCGAGGAGTTCCGATCGTACCACCGCTTCATGTCCTCCTGGCTGGCCTCGAGGTTGGCTTCGGCAATGGCTCGGAACTTGCGGGTCTGGTTTCGGAGGGTCAGGAAGTATCGGTAGACGTCAGGAGGGGCGCCTTGGAGCTTCGTCTCCCAGCCCTCCTTGACCAGGCTGAGCGGTCCGCGGACCGGATGTCCGTACAATAGTTCAAACGGGCTGAACCCCAGGGACTTCTGCGGGACCTCCCGATAGGCAAACAGGAGGCACTGCAGCAGGACATCCCATCTCCGCCTTAGGGGCTCTTCCAGGCCCTGGATCATTCCCTTTAAGGTTCTGTTGAACCGCTCAACCAGTCCGTTCCCCTGAGGGTGATAGGGGGTTGTGAATTTGTACGTGACCCCGCACTGCTGCCACAGGGACCGCATGTATTTGGAAATGAAGTTCGTGCCCCTGTCGCTCACCACTTCGCGGGGAAATCCCACTCGGGAGAAGATCCCCATCAAGGCCCGGCCTACTACGGGGGCTGTTATAGTTCTTAGCGGGACCGCCTCCGGGTACCTGGTGGCGTGGTCCACGAGGACCAGGATGAAGCGGTGGCCCAGGGCGGTCTGGGGGTCCAGGGGCCCCACGATGTCGATTCCGACCCGTTCGAACGGGGTGCTGACGGCTGGAAAGGGCTGGAGGGGGGCCTTGACCCGACCCCCCGTCTTCCCGCTGGCTTGGCAGGTCTGGCAGGACCGGCAGTGGTTGTCCACGTCTCTCCGCATCCGGGGCCAGTAGAAGTGGGTCTCCAGACGGCTGTACGTTTTGTCTTGCCCCAAGTGTCCGGCGAGGGGCACGTCATGTGCCAGGTTGAGCAGGAACTCCCGGAAGCGTAGGGGGACCACCAACACGCGGCTGGCCCCGAGTTCTGCCACTTTTTGCTCACTGTACAACAGGCCCTCGGCCCAGTAGACCCAGTGGGTGCCGGTCTGGTCCCCGTTGGCTTGTGCGGACGCTTGTTGTCGGACCGCTTCGAGAGAGGGACAGGACTGCTGTTCTTGCTGGAACTGCTCCCGGGTGGGGCCCCCTTCGTGTCGCCATTGTGCCAGTTCTGGTAGGGCGCCCGGGGAAGCAATCTCCTCGGGGGAGGATTCACTAGGTCCAGGGTCGGTGTCCGCCTCCCCCTCGCCGCAGGCGGGGGGTGGTGCGAGCCCCTCGGGCTGGGCGGCACCGGGGGCCAAGGACGAGCGGGGGGCCGGGGCGGTCATGGACCGGGTGATGGCGCAGGCCCATTCTGATAGTCCCAGCATTCGGAGGTGCTCTTGTCGCTCTACTTGAGCCCAGGGGGAACTCTCCAAGTCATTCCCCAGGAGGCAGTCTACGGGTGCGTCGTTGCGGACCGTCACCTTTAGCAGGCCTGTCACCCCTCCCCACTCGAAGGGGACCAGGGCCATCTGGCACAGGCTTTCGCTGTTGTCGGCCGTCCGGACGGGGCACAGCACATTGGGTAGGATCTGTTCGGGGGTCACCAGGTGGCAGCGGACAGCGGTGACGCTGGCGCCGGTGTCACGAAGGGCTTCGGCCCGTTGTCCATTGACGGTGACCTGCTGCCTGTACTTCTGGGTGTTGCTTGGGATGGGGGTGCGGGGCACCATTTCTCGGCTACCCAGGCAGACCAGGGACATGGCTGCCGGCTCCCATTCGGTGGTCCCTTGGTCGAGGGTTTCTTCTTCCTCTTCTCCTTCTCCCAGGGCGGCGGCCGCCAGCTGTCGGGGTGGGGACCCGCCGGCCCCGCTTCTTCGGTTCAGGGGTCAGACCGGGTCGCTGGCATAGTGTCCGGTTTGTTGGCAGCCGTAGCATGTTACTGGTGGCCGTGGTCCGGTTCTGGCCGGGGTCGCCCCCCTTCGGGCTAGGCTCGGGGAGAGGTATTGCTGCGGTGGCCCTCGAGGGGGGCTCCTGGGGGGTCCCGGTTCCTGTTCGGCCCTCCCCCTCCACCGCGTTGGCGGGGGGGTCCGGTGGGGTTCCTCTGGTACTCCCCCATCGAGTTCCGGGGGACTCGGGAGTTGACCCATCGATCGGCCTCGACGGCGAGTTTTCGTGGGTTGGTCATCTTGCTGTCGAGGAGGTGTTGCCTTAGCTCCACGAAGCAATTGTTGGAGAGAGGTTCCCAAATGATGAGGTCGACCAGCTGCCCGTAGGTGGTGACTTTGCTACCCTTGATCCATCCTTCTAGGGCCCGGCTGAAAAAGTCCACATATTCCACCCAGGTAGTACCCGGGATCTTTTTGCAGTCTCTGAACCGCTGGCGGTACATTTCCGCGGTTAGCCCGTAGCGGGTGAGCAGGGCCTCCTTCATGTGGTCGTAGGAGGTCATCACCTCCTCCGGCAGCTGGAGCAGTGTGTCTCGACCCTCACTCAGGAACCGCCCCCACAGGCCGGCGCCCCAGTCCTTTCGGGGCACCCGATGAGAGGTCATGGCCACCTCGTATGCCTTGAACCATTGTTGGATGTCGTCATTCTTATAGTACTCCTTGACGACCTCTTTCAGGATATGTACCTTGGCCTTGGCAGGCGGTAGCGTGTCTCTAGTACTGGGGGTGTTGGTCCCCCCCGTTCTTGGCCTTGATTTCGAGCTCTTTGAGACTTCGTTCGTGCTCAAGGGTCAGTTTTTTTTCCTCCAACTCTCGGTGCCGTCTCTTCTCTTCTATCTCCTCTTGAAGCCGTAGTTGCTCTAGGGCCAGTTTTTTTTTCCGCCAGCTGGAGTTCGCCGTCCAGCCGCAATCGTGCGAGCTCTAGTTCGTGGTTCCGGACCTTCTCCCGCTCTCGTATTTCTTCTTCGGAGAGGCCGGTTTCTAGACTCTTTCTACCTCCGGTTGCCGGAGTCAGTGCGGTTGATGTGGCCTCAGTCAGGGGCAAGGGACCTTCTTCCTGGGAGTGGCCTGCCTCGGCCTCCAGCCAGGTCCTCAGGGCTTTCTGCATCTCCTCTTTGGTACCTAGGCCGGTGGTTGCAATGCCTTTGTCCTTGCAGAACTGTTTCAATTCCTTGTGCGTATATTCCTCCAACCGTTCGGGCTGGAACTCCATGGTCGCGTTATTTTCCTGGTTGCTCATGATTTCTGTTTGACTGGATGGGTAGCTAGTGGGTACTGGCTGGTACGTACTGCGTTCGGCTCGGATCCCGTCGCTGGCCACCAAATGTTGGAAGGCGGACCCCGAGGAGTCGGCGAGACCACCCAGGGGGGGGCCCTCACACTGCACGAAGTAGCCGAGCGCTGCAGAGAAGCCTCCTGAGAGATCCTTCTCCTATCACGTACTAGCACAGTAACACCACCACACAGGACTCAAGGAGGTTGTCTCAAGACGAGCAATTCTTTATCATCACTTAAAGGTTACGGGATCAATATTTACACGAAAGGGATCGAGGGATCCACCAAAAGTCTCAGTGTCTCTTTAGAAGGGTATGGGTAGCGGGACAGTCTTTGGCAGGGGCTCGGTACGAGGGTACCTGGGGCCCAGTTCTTATCCTCAAGCTGGAGGACCTCCGGATCTCGGAGGGGTCGAGCCGTGACGGCGTCAGCAGGGCTCTGGCGTTCAGTTCGTGGAGAGCCGCGATCAGGTCAGCAGGGCTCTCAAGATGGTTTCTGCTCAGCTCGTGCCGCGACGGCGTCAGCAGGGCTCCGAGGGAGGTTTCAGCGAGGTTGGGCCGCGACAGCGTCAGCAGGGCCCCGATGTTCCGGGGAGCTTCAAGGTTTCAATAAGAAGGAGCCGCGACGCAGTCTGCAGGGCTCGTGGTAGTTCAAGCAAGAGTTCTTCTCCATAGGGTCGTCCGCGATTCGATCAGCAGTGCTCTCGACTCCGGGATACAACTGCCGATCTGTGGCGGGGTCGCCCCAGATATAGGTCTGGAGCCCTTTGATGTCCGGATTCTTGCGCCCGGGGGGCGGAGAGGCCGGGTGGAGGTGGCCAGACGCCCAGCAGGAGAGGCGCCAGGCCCAAGAGAGTTGCAGGGCGATCACACCTAGGGATGGGAGGACAGTTGGGGGTCCTATCGATACTGTCCTCCGCCGGGGGCGGTGAATGGTTCATGTGGCACCCCCTGGCCAGTTCTTGGTGCCTCGATGTCGGGGCTTCGCTGGGGCCGAGGCCGGGTTGAGCGGGGTCACGCCGGCTGGCGCACAGAGTCACGTGGATGCCAACAAGATGGCGGAGCCCCGAGGGGTATGCGACCTCGTGCGGCTCGGGATGAGGGGTCTCGGTGCAGCTCGGAAGGGTGGCCCGTGAAGGCCGGGTCGGGGAACGGGCACAATCCACGGGGGTAAGGACCACGCCACGAGGCTGGGTCCACCACTGGAGACTGTGTATTGTCAGGTGCAAGAGAGATCTGCATGGAGACTTGCATAACTGCATGAAGACTGCAGAGATGTATGTAAGAGTACATGTGTGGTAAGGATTAATTGGAGTTTTGAACATGTAACAACTACCTCACCAATTGCAAGATTGGAAGGAAAATCTACCCTGTTGATTTCAAACGTGTTAGCATTTGCCTCTCATTTATGAAATACTGATTTGTGCTGAGTGCTATCCATCACAGTTGAAGAAAACAAGCTGCCCCTTTCCTGGGAGTGCAAGTCTTACAGAACAACAAATTCACAAATAAAATCTCAGACAACAATTCCTGTGAACACACAGACTCATGGTGTGATTCTATGTACAAAACAGTGTTCTTGGGTAATACCAGTACACCTTAAATTATGGTGAAGACATACTCCATAATATCTTACAAGTTTAAGGCAGATACATATCTTTCACAACATAAAATGTAATACACAACTTTTAAAGTAGAATGAAAATCTACCATGATAATTTCAAATGTGTTTGCATTTGCCTCTCATTTGTGAGATAGTGATTTCTGCTAAATGCTAACCATCACAGTTCAAGATTGATTTCTACTGAATGCTAACCATCACAGTTAAAAAAGAAGTAGTCCTTTTGCTACAACTGCAAGTCTTACAGATCAACAGCAACACAAATTAAATCTCTGACAACAATTTCTGTGTGTACACAGACTCATGGTTTGATTCTAGGCACAAAACAGTATTCCTCAGTGATACCAGTACACCTTAACTTATAGTGAAGACATACTCTATAATATCTTACAAGTTCAAGACAGTTAAATATCTCAAAAACACAAAATGTAAAACACAACTTTAAAAGAAGAATCACAATTCTATTATTTATATCAAAATTCACCACATACATCCCCTCTCAAACTCATAACTCACCTTTAAAATTAGTTAGTTGAGAAAGAAATGTGGCACTCAAACAGCAGATTATCAGAGCCAGAATCTCTGAGCTGTACACATCTCTCCTCTCACCAGAACCAGTAAATGGCAATGTTTCCCTCTATTTTTTCACACATATACATGTTAACTCCAAATCACAGTGCTTCCCACATTTTTTCAAATGGAATCACACATTTCTATTGGTTGCAAATGTCAACCCTTTTCCAAATGATCCCTTCCCCCAACATGACTTCTGCCTCCTACCATACCAACAGGTCATGGAACACTGGTGTGAGCAGAGAGGTCAGAAGTTCAGCACACAAAGTTTCTAATCCAAAGAGCGAGAGTGCTTGACTTTTCAAACCTAACAGCAAATCCAAAGTAATGTTCAGTGGGAACACATTTTTCTGAACCAATACAAAACATGCTTTTAAAAATGTAAACATACAGCCTAGTTTTTAGCGTAGAATGGTTTGAAACAGCCAATGAGTTCTTTTTATTTTAAAAAATTATGTTTGCCTCCATTTTACAACTGTCTTTCTTTTCATATTGCCATTCTACTGAAATACACCTTCTGAGTGCATCCAGGTCTCCTTGGAAGATGTTCACAGTGTGGAATATAGGTCACAGCTATGTCTTCTGGAGTGAAAAGTATGCAGAAAAAAGAGGTATTGTGAAAGACCTTGCTTTTCCAAATGTAGACATTACATGGATTGGTCCGAGAGGGTTAAAGTGGCATCAATTAATGCCTTTGGTGAAATCCTTTCTACATCTCCCACAGCCTAACCTTATTATTGTGCACTGTGGTGGAAATGACCTAGGCACTTTAACTGGGGTAGGTCTGGAAATTCTTGTAAAGGACACCTTTGAGCAATTGATGTCACTTTTTCCACAAACTGCCTTTGTATATTCTAATATATGCCAAAGGCAAAAGTGGAACTGGTCCAACCAACATTGTCCACAGATTGACAAAGCAAGAAAGCACGTCAATAAGTCTGTTTCTGCTTTCCTCAGAGACTATGGTATGGGTTCTATATACCACAACAACTTGCGTTACAACATGCAAGACATTTATAGAGGAGACGGTGTACATTTCAATGATGAAGGGAACAGAGTCTTCCTCTTGAACTTGAGACTCTGCATCGGTACTTACTTGTAGGTACCGAAAAACACTCAATAAACACAACGGCTCTTTTTAGAGCCACCTAATATCTAAACACTTAAACTTGATTTTTAATTCTATTTTTTTTAAGGTTTTTTTTTCGGGTGCGCGCAGAGTGCGTTCACCTCGCGATTTTTTTTAGAAAAAATTAAAATCTTTTTTTTGGCCCTTCGTGGTCCTACTGTGACCCCCTGACAATGGCTAGGGGGTCACGAACTCCCTACTCTGCCCCCTATTCACATTCTCCACCTTTCCTTATCAGTGCGACAGACAAAATGGCGGCCGACACTTCCTGATTTCGACCGATTAGAATGTTTACTGACATCTATCCACCAATCAGAATTACGCTCGCGCACGGCATGGTGCGCGCACGGTGCTTGCACTGTGCGCGCACACTGCGCGCGTATAGATATTGATATGCTTTTAAATGCTATTTTCTCAGGAAATACTGAACAGATTTACACCAGACCTGCAAAAGGCACTTCCTTGACCTTATGGCTACCTCTCTGCCAAATTTCACGTAATTCTGTTCAGCCGTTCGGGCTGTAGCTGCGACTAAAGGTCCTATGGAAAAATGCATGGGGAAAACGTGTTTTGGGACCCCCCTTTTTCTCTGCCCCCGCCTGACGAATCACTCCAAGACTTTCAGGGTAGGATCTGAACGGAGCGCCCCATTTGTTTTGAAAATTTTGCGAGGATTCGTCAACCGGCGCCAAAGTTATTCAAAATAGAATTTTGAGATTTCCTATGGAAACTCGGTCCTAACTATAATTATCTACTGGCGACTGCCAGTAGATAATTCACAGAAAAAAACATAGGTTTCAGGGGTGTTATAGTTAGCTGGCCATTTCACTCATACAAAACCATAGGAATTGCTTCAATATAGTTAGTTCTACTAACTATAACTCGCGTGCCCGCAATGCACTGCTGACGATGTCACATATTGCATGATTCATGACATGGTCAGTGACATCACTGATGACACCACTGATGACCTCTCAAATGACATCACTGATGACATCACTGATGACATCATCCAGTGAATGTAGTTTAGTTTGAAATTTAAATATGTATTTTATATATATATATATACCAATCTGTATTGAAGATTGAGTGGATATATAACTGTCTGGATAGAGGATTTAGTCGCTGTCTGACCGTCTGTTTAAGTGAGTAATTAAAAGTGTCTCACTTAATACATGGATTAATAACTAAGCTATGTGAATGTGTGCATCACTGTCTCTGTTGTTGTATAACATGGCACATCACTTGGACACTAACTTCATGAGTGTGTATATTTGTTATTGATTAGTTGGGTGAGTATTTGTATGGGCCACTGAGTTTGTGTGTGGTTGGATGGGGTGTGTATAACTCTATGCATAGATGTGTGAATGGTTGATTGACTAGGTGTATATGTTTAGGAGTGCATGTGGAAACAGTTGTTTGGGTGACTGAGTGTATTTATTTGTGTGTTGATGAGCGACTATATGTTTTAGTTGTAAATCTTCAACAAAGTTAAAAAATAAAAGGCATTGTATGTGAGAGTTGGTGTATATAAATAAGTATGTGTAAGAGTCAGTGATTGTGAGAGTAACTATATGAATGAGTGTATAATTGTAATGGTGATTTTTTAACATATTAACTATGAGTTACTATGTGTTTGAAGAAATGAGGTGTTGTTGGATAATTGTGTAAGTGAGTAAATGTAAGTGTGATTAATTTTTTTCATGAGTGAGAAGGATGATTGCATAACCGACAAAAATGACAGCTGATGTGTCAATGTCTATATATGTGTATAAGTGCATTTGATAGTGTTCTATTAATTAGTGACTGCATGTATAAATGATTCTGTTGTTGAATGGGTAGTTCTGTGTGTAGACTTATGAATCAGTGAGTGGGTATGTAGTAACTGGTATTGGTGTGTCAATGGATTCAAATATGGTACTCTGTATTTTACAGTGAGTGATGAAAGGTTATACTAGTGTATGATGAGGTGTTTCAGATTGTCACGTGGATGATGTCATCAGTGATGTCATCAGTGATGTCATTTGAGACATGTCATGATGATGCAATATGTGACATCATCAGCAGTGCATTGCGGGCGCGTAAGTTATAGTTAGCAGAACTAACCATAACGGAGGAATTTCTCTGTCTTTTTATAAGCCTGGGCAAAGCACTATGCTATGCTCGCATAGATTGCGAAGCTTGCACTACTTCGCACTACGCAAATTTCACGTAGCAGAGTGCAAACAGGCGTAGCATAGTGTTGCGTAGTGCAGCGGTCATTTTTTGCTTGCTCGTGGTCCTCAACATCAAGTTGGCGACCGCGAGCAAGCAAAATGACATCCTGGCGAGACTTTTTCCTCGTTCCCGATCAGCAACATCAAGTTGGCGATCGTGAGCATGGAAAATAAACCTCCCGGCGAGATTCTCAACGCGGGGAGGCCAGGTTTCTCACTGTGAGTGGTCGCATATTCTCACGACCGCTCGCGATGAGAAACTACCAGTTTGCGTTGAGAAAGCTGCCGCTCGAGTAAAAATCTACTTGAGCGGCAGAAAACTACAGCTTGCAATGTGCAAGATTCCGTTTTCAATGATTGCACAGTGCCGGATGCTTGTCAGCACTGTGCAATCATTGAAAACCGCATCTTGAACAGTGCGAACAGGGTACTACGCAGTTCGCGAAGTGCTACGCGTAGCTCGCGTAGTGCGAAGTGCACTTTGCGTAGCTATGCGTAGCGCTACTTCGACAACTACGCCCAGGGTTAATTTTGTACGAGTGAAATGGCCAGCTAACTATAACACCCCTGAAACCTAAGGTTATTTCTGTGAATTTCTAAGGTTTTTTAAATGCAAATTTCAAACTATAACGTCTCTGAAACCTATGTTTTTTTCAGTGAATTTCAAAGATTTTTTAAATGCTAATTTCTATCTATAACGTCTCTGAAACCTATGGTTTTATTCAGTGAATTTCAAAGGTTTTTTAAATGCTAATTTTTAAGTGTGATAGTTATACCTACTTTTTTGTATTGATTTTCTACAGTTTTTTAACTGTTCATTTATAAATATTTTATTTATTAATTAATATTATATATTCAAAAAAACTTCAAATTGAAATATTGATACATTTTTTTGTTTTAATTTTTATTTTAATATAATTATATTATTTTCTTTAAAATAATGTTTTTTCCAATATTTTTTTTGGAGTCCCGCACTCAAAGCGTACACATCACGGTGGGTGCATGGATTCTAGCCGCTATTTTAGAAAAGTCGTGAAGGATCCGTGTATGGTGTGTGCGTACGTGATATGCGCGATTGGTATGCGACCAGTCCGCTACTCCTGCTCCCGCGGATTCGCGACAGATGCGCATTACGGTACGAGATGCTTGCCCGGTGGCAGGTCCCACGTGATGTCATATATGTGCTGGGGCGCGCTGGGTGCGCAACCACCGCAAAAAAATGTTATGTTCCAAAATGATATGTATGTGTCTTTAATATACATATTAGGGCAAGAGATTATATAAGATAGTCATAAAAATAACATATGTGTACTTATAATAAACTTATATAATTTTTTTATATATTTTCGTGAAGTCGGCTGCATGCATCGTGAGTGCAGAGAACCAGGTCAGCAGAGGTGCTGTAGAGCCAGAGAAACCAGGTCAGCAGAGCCGTTGTTGAGACAGAGAACCATGTCAGCAGAGCTGCTCTAGAGCCTAAAAAGCAGGTCAGCAGAGCTTCTGTAGAACCAGAGATCCATGTCAGCAAAGCTACTCTAGAGCCAGAGACCCAGGTCAGCAGACCTGCTCTAGAGGCCGAGAACCAGGTCAGCAGAGCTGCTGTAGAGCCAGAGAAACCAGGTCAGCAGAGCTGCTTTAGAGGGAGAGAACGTGGTCAGCAGAACTGCTTTAGAGCCAGAGAACCAGGTCAGCAGAGCTGCTCTAGAGCCAGAGAACCAGGTCAGCAGAGCTGCTTTAGAGCCATAGAACCAGGAGAGCAGAGCTGCTCTCGAGGCAGAGAACCAGGTAAGCAGAAGTGCCTTAGAGCCAGAGAACCAGGACAGCAGAGCTCTTTAGAGCCAGGGAACTAAGAAGCAGAGCTGCTTTAGAGCCATAGCACCAGGTCAGCAGAGCTGTTTTAGAGCCAGAGAACCAGGTCAGCAGAGCTGCTCTAGAGGCAGAGAACCAGGTCAGCAAAGCTGCTCTAGAGCCAGAGAAACAGGTCAGCAGAGCTGATTTAGACAGAGAGAACCAGGTCAGCAGAGCTGCTTTAGAGCCAGAGAACCATGTCAGCAGAGCTGCTCTAGAGCCAGAGAGCTAGGTCAGCAGAGCTGCTTTAGTGCGAGAGACCTAGGTCAGCAGAACTGCTCTAGAGGCCGAGAACCAGGTCAGCAGAGCTGCTGTAGAGCCAGAGAAACCAGGTCAGCAGAGCTGCTCGAGAGCCAGAGAACCAGGTCAGCAGAGCTGCTGTAGAGCCAGAGAAACAAGGTCAGCAGAGCTGCTTTAGAGTGAGAGAACCAGGTCAGCAGAGCTGCTTTAGAGGGAGAGAACCAGGTCAGCAGGTCTGCTTTAGAGCCAAGGGATCAGGTCAGCAGAGCTGCTCTAGAGCCAGAGAACCAGATCAACAGAACTGCTTTAGAGCCATAGAACCGGGTCAGCAGAGCTGCCTTAGAGCCAGAGAACCAGGTCAGCAGAGCTGTTGTAGAGCCAGAGAACCAGGTCAGCAGAGCTGCTCTAGAGCCTAAGAACTAGGTCAGCAGAGCTGCTCTAGAGCCATAGAACCAGATCAGCAGAGCTGCTGCAGAGCCAGAGAAACCAGGTCAGCAGAGCTGCTTTAGAGAGAGAGGAGCAGGTCAGCAGAGCTGTTGTAGAGCCAGAGAACCAGGTCAGCAGAGCTGCTCTAGAGCCTAAGAACTAGGTCAGCAGAGCTGCTCTAGAGCCAGAGAACTAGGCCAGAAGAGCTGCTTTAGAGCCAGAGAGCCAGGTCAGCAGAGCTGCTTTAGAGCCAGAGAACCAGGTCAGCAGAGCTGTTGTAGAGCCAGAGAACCAGATCAGCAGAGCTGCTCTGTAGCCTAAGAACTAGGTCAGTAGAGCTGTTCTAGAGCCAGAGAACCAGGTCAGCAGACCTGCTGTTGAGCCAGAGAAACCAGATCAGCAGAGACGCTTTAGTGGGAGAGAACAAGGTCAGCAGAGCTGCTTTAGAGCCAGAGAACCAGGTCAGCAGAACTGCTCTAGTTGACACTGACTGACTGACACTGACTGACTGACTGACACTGACATTGATTGACTGACACTGACTGACACTGACTGACTGACACTGACACTGACTGACTGACACTGACTGACACTGACTGACTGTCACTGACTGACTGACTGACACTGACTGACACTAACTGACACTGACTGACTACTCTCTACTGCTCTCTACTACTCACTCTCTAATGCTCTACTACTCTCTACTACTCACTCTCTACTACTATCTACTAATCACTCTCTACTATTCACTCTCTACTACTCACTCTCTACTACTCTCTCTCTACTACTCACTCTCTGCTACTCACTCGCTACTACTCACTCTCTACTACTCACTCTCTATCACTTTCTACTACTCACTACTACTCTCTACTATTACTCTTTACTACTCACTCTCTACTACTCACTCTCTAATACTCTCTACTACTCAATCTACTATCCTCTACCACTCACTCTCTACTACTGTACTACTCACTCTCTACTACTCTCTCTCTACTACTCACTTTCTACTGCTCACTCTACTACTCTCTACTACTCACTCTCTACTATTCACTCTCTACTACTCACTCTCTACTACTCGCTCTCTACTACTCACTCTCTACACTCTCTACTACTCACTCTCAACTAATCACTCTCTACTACTCTACTACTCTCTACTACTCACTCTCTACTACTCTCTACTACTCACTCTCAACTTCTTTTTACTACTCACTACTACTCTCTACTATTACTCTCTACTACTCACTCTCTACAACTCACTCTTTAATACTCTCTACTACTCATTCTCTACTACTCTACTACTCACTCTCTACTACTCTCTACTACTCTCTCTCTACTACTCACTTTCTACTACTCACTCTACTACTCTCTACTACTCTCTCTCTACTACTCACTCTCTACTACTCACTGTCTACTACTCACTCTCTACTATTCACTCTCTACTACTCACTCTACTACTCACTCTCTACTACTCAACTACTCTCTACTGCTCTCTCTACTACTCACTCTCTACTACTCTCTACAACTCACTCTACTACTCTCTATTACTCTTTACCACTCACTCGCTACTACTCTACTACTCACTCTCTACTACTCTCTCTCTACTACTCACTCTCTACTACTCACTCTCCTACTCTCTACTGCTCACTCTCTAGTTCTCTCTCTCTACTACTCACTCTCTACTACTCTCTACTACTCACTCTCTACTACTCGCTCTCTACAACTCTCAACTTCTCACTCTCTACTACTGGCTCTCAACTACTCTCTACTACTCACTCTATGACTCACTCTCTACTACTCTACTACTCTCTACTACTCACTATCTACTATACACGCTCTACTACTTGCTCTGTACTTCTCGCGCTCTACTACTTTCTACTACTCACTCTACTACTCTCTAATACTCAATCTACTACTCACTCTCTACTACTCTCCACTACTCACTTCCTACTACTCCTCTACTCTCTACTACTCACTCTCTACTACTTACTCTCTACTACTCTACTACTCTCCACTACTCTCTCTCTACTGCTCACTCTCTACTACTCACTCTCTACTACTCTCTACTGCTCACTCTCTACTACTCTCTCTCTCCTACTCACTCTCTACTACTCACTCTCTACTACTCTCTACTGCTCACTCTCTACTGCTCTCTCTCTCCTACTCACTCTCTACTACTCACTCTCTACTACTCTCTACTACTCACTATCTACTATTCTCTACTACTCACTCTATTACTCACTCTACTACTCACTCTCTACTACTCCCTCTCTACTACTGTCTACTACTCTCTCTACTACTACTCTCTACTAATCTCTACCACTCTACTACTCTCCACTACTTTCTCTCTACTGCTCACTCTCTACTACTCACTCTCTACTGCTCTCTCTCTCCTACTCGCTCTCTACTACTCACTCTCTACTACTCTCTACTACTCACTCTCTACTACACTCTACTACTCACTCTACTACTCACTCTATTACTCACTCTCTACTACTCCCTCTCAACTACTGTCTACTACTCACTCTCTACTACTCTCTCTCTCCTACTCTCTACTGCTCACTCTCTAGCTCTCTCTCTCTACTGCTCACTCTCTACTACTCTCTACTACTCACCCTCTACTACTCACTCTCTACTACTCGCTCTCTACTACTCTCAACTTTTCACTCTCCACTACTCACTCTCTACTACTCACTCTCAACTACTCTCTACTACTCACTCTACTACTCTAATACTCTCTACTAATCTCTCAACTTCTCACCCTCTACTACTCTCTACTTCTCACTATCTACTACACACTCTCTACTACTTGCTCTCTACTACTCGCGCTCTACTATTCTCTACTACTAACTCTACTACTCTAATTCTCACTCTACTACTCACTCTCTACTACTCTCTACTACTCACTTTCTACAACTCCTCTACTCTCCACTACTCACTCTCTACTATTCACTCTCTACGACTCACTCTCTACTACTCGCTCTCTACTTCTCTCTACTACTCACTCTCTACACTCTCTACTACTCACTCTCAACTAATCACTCTCTACTACTCTACTACTCTCTACTACTCACTCTCTACTACTCTCTACTACTCACTCTCAACTACTTTTTACTACTCACTACTACTCTCTACTATTACTCTCTACTACTCACTCTCTACAACTCACTCTTTAATACTCTCTACTACTCATTCTACTACTCTCTACTACTCATTCTCTACTTCTCTACTACTCACTCTCTACTACTCTCTACTACTCTCTCTCTACTACTCACTTTCTACTACTCACTCTACTACTCTCTACTACTCTCTCTCTACTACTCACTCTCTACTACTCACTGTCTACTACTCACTCTCTACTATTCACTCTCTACTACTCACTCTACTACTCACTCTCTACTACTCAACTACTCTCTACTGCTCTCTCTACTACTCACTCTCTACTACTCTCTACAACTCACTCTACTACTCTCTATTACTCTTTACAACTCACTCGCTACTACTCTACTACTCACTCTCTACTACTCTCTCTCTACTACTCACTCTCTACTACTCACTCTCCTACTCTCTACTGCTCACTCTCTAGTTCTCTCTCTCTACTACTCACTCTCTACTAATCTCTACTACTCACTCTCTACTACTCGCTCTCTACTACTCTCAACTTCTCACTCTCTACTACTGGCTCTCAACTACTCTCTACTACTCACTCTATGACTCACTCTCTACTACTCTACTACTCTCTACTACTCACTATCTACTAGACACGCTCTACTACTTGCTCTGTACTTCTCGCGCTCTACTACTTTCTACTACTCACTCAACTACTCTCTAATACTCACTCTACTACTCACTCTCTACTACTCTCTACTACTCACTTTCTACTACTCCTCTACTCTCTACTACTCACTCTCTACTACTCACTCTCTACTACTCTACTACTCTCCACTACTCTCTCTCTACTGCTCACTCTCTACTACTCACTCTCTTCTACTCTCTACTGCTCACTCTCTACTACTCTCTCTCTCCTACTCACTCTCTACTACTCACTCTCTACTACTCTCTACTATTACTCTCTACTACTCACTCTCTACAACTCACTCTTTAATACTCTCTACTACTCATTCTACTACTCTCTACTACTCATTCTCTACTACTCTACTACTCACTCTCTACTACTCTCTACTACCCTCTCTCTACTACTCACTTTTTACTACTCACTCTACTACTCTCTACTACTCTCTCTCTACTACTCACTCTCTACTACTCACTGTCTACTACTCACTCTCTACTATTCACTCTCTACTACTCACTCTACTACTCACTCTCTACTACTCAACTACTCTCTACTGCTCTCTCTACTACTCACTCTCTACTACTCTCTACAACTCACTATACTACTCTCTATTACTCTTTACCACTCACTCGCTACTACTCTACTACTCACTCTCTACTACTCTCTCTCCACTACTCACTCTCTACTACTCACTCTCCTACTCTCTACTGCTCACTCTCTAGTTCTCTCTCTCTACTACTCACTCTCTACTACTCTCTACTACTCACTCTCTACTACTCGCTCTCTACTACTCTCAACTTCTCACTCTCTACTACTGGCTCTCAACTACTCTCTACTACTCGCTCTATGACTCACTCTCTACTACTCTACTACTCTCTACTACTCACTATCTACTATACCCGCTCTACTACTTGCTCTGTACTTCTCGCGCTCTACTACTTTCTACTACTCACTCTACTACTCTCTAATACTCAATCTACTACTCACTCTCTACTACTCTCTACTACTCACTTTATACTACTCCTCTACTCTCTACTACTCACTCTCTACTACTTACTCTCTACTACTCTACTACTCTCCACTACTCTCTCTCTACTGCTCACTCTCTACTACTCACTCTCTACTACTCTCTACTGCTCACTCTCTACTACTCTCTCTCTCCTACTCACTCTCTACTACTCACTCTCTACTACTCTCTACTGCTCACTCTCTACTGCTCTCTCTCTCCTACTCACTCTCTACTACTCACTCTCTACTACTCTCTACTACTCACTATCTACTATTCTCTACTACTCACTCTATTACTCACTCTACTACTCACTCTCTACTACTCCCTCTCTACTACTGTCTACTACTCTCTCTACTACTACTCTCTACTAATCTCTACCACTCTACTACTCTCCACTACTTTCTCTCTACTGCTCACTCTCTACTACTCACTCTCTACTGCTCTCTCTCTCCTACTCGCTCTATACTACTCACTCTCTACTACTCTCTACTACTCACTCTCTACTACACTCTACTACTCACTCTACTACTCACTCTATTACTCACTCTCTACTACTCCCTCTCTACTACTGTCTACTACTCACTCTCTACTACTCTCTCTCTCCTACTCTCTACTGCTCACTCTGTAGCTCTCTCTCTCTACTGCTCACTCTCTACTACTCTCTACTACTCACTCTCTACTACTCACTCTCTACTACTCGCTCTCAACTACTCTCAACTTTTCACTCTCCACTACTCACTCTCTACTACTCACTCTCAACTACTCTCTACTACTCACTCTACTACTCTAATACTCTCTACTAATCTCTCAACTTCTCACCCTCTACTACTCTCTACTTCTCACTATCTACTACTCACTCTCTACTACTTGCTCTCTACTACTCGCGCTCTACTACTCTCTACTACTAACTCTACTACTCTAATTCTCACTCTACTACTTACTCTCTACTACTCTCTACTACTCACTTTCTACAACTCCTCTACTCTCCACTACTCACTCTCTACTATTCACTCTCTACTACTCACTCTCTACTACTCGCTCTCTACTTCTCTCTACTACTCACTCTCTACACTCTCTACTACTCACTCTCAACTAATCACTCTCTACTACTCTACTACTCTCTACTACTCACTCTCTACTACTCTCTACTACTCACTCTCAACTACTTTTTACTACTCACTACTACTGTCTACTATTACTCTCTACTACTCACTCTCTACAACTCACTCTTTAATACTCTCTACTACTCATTCTACTACTCTCTACTACTCATTCTCTACTTCTCTACTACTCACTCTCTACTACTCTCTACTACTCTCTCTCTACTACTCACTTTCTACTACTCACTCTACTACTCTCTACTACTCTCTCTCTACTACTCACTCTCTACTACTCACTGTCTACTACTCACTCTCTACTATTCACTCTCTACTACTCACTCTACTACTCACTCTCTACTACTGAACTACTCTCTACTGCTCTTTCTACTACTCACTCTCTACTACTCTCTACAACTCACTCTACTACTCTCTATTACTCTTTACAACTCACTCGCTACTACTCTACTACTCACTCTCTACTACTCTCTCTCTACTACTCACTCTCTACTACTCACTCTCCTACTCTCTACTGCTCACTCTCTAGTTCTCTCTCTCTACTACTCACTCTCTACTACTCTCTACTACTCACTCTCTACTACTCGCTCTCTACTACTCTCAACTTCTCACTCTCTACTATTGGCTCTCAACTACTCTCTACTACTCACTCTATGACTCACTCTCTACTACTCTCTACTACTCACTATCTACTATACACGCTCTACTACTTGCTCTGTACTTCTCGCGCTCTACTACTTTCTACTACTCACTCAACTACTCTCTAATACTCACTCTACTACTCACTCTCTACTACTCTCTACTACTCACTTTCTACTACTCCTCTACTCTCTACTACTCACTCTCTACTACTCACTCTCTACTACTCTACTACTCTCCACTACTCTCTCTCTACTGCTCACTCTCTACTACTCACTCTCTTCTACTCTCTACTGCTCACTCTCTACTACTCTCTCTCTCCTACTCACTCTCTACTACTCACGCTCTACTACTCTCTACTGCTCACTCACTACTGCTCTCTCTCTCCTACTCACTCTCTACTACTCACTCTCTACTACTCTCTACTACTCACTATCTACTATTCTCTACTACTCACTCTATTACTCACTCTACTACTCACTCTCTACTACTCCCTCTCTACTACTGTCTTCTACTCTCTCTACTACTACTCTCTACTAATCTCTACCACTCTACTACTCTCCACTACTTTCTCTCTACTGCTCACTCTCTACTACTCACTCTCTACTGCTCTCTCTCTCCTACTCGCTCTTTACTACTCACTCTCTACTACTCTCTACTACTCACTCTCTACTACACTCTACTACTCACTCTACTACTCACTCTATTACTCACTCTCTACTACTCCCTCTCTACTACTGTCTACTACTCACTCTCTACTACTCTCTCTCTCCTACTCTCTACTGCTCACTCTCTAGCTCTCTCTCTCTACTGCTCACTCTCTACTACTCTCTACTACTCACTCTCTACTACTCACTCTCTACTACTCGCTCTCTACTACTCTCAACTTCTCACTCTCCACTACTCACTCTCTACTACTCACTCACAACTACTCTCTACTACTCACTCTACTACTCTAATACTCTCTACTAATCTCTCAACTTCTCACCCTCTACTACTCTCTACTTCTCACTATCTACTACACACTCTCTACTACTTGCTCTCTACTACTCGCGCTCTACTACTCTCTACTACTAACTCTACTACTCTAATTCTCACTCTACTACTCACTCTCTACTACTCTCTACTACTCACTTTCTACAATTCCTCTACTCTCTACTACTCACTCTCTTCTACTCTACTACTCTCCACTACTCTCTCTCTACTGCTCACTCTCTACAACTCACTCTCAACTACTCTCTACTACTCACTCTCTTCTACTCTACTACTCTCCACTACTCTCTCTCTACTGCTCACTCTCTACAACTCACTCTCAACTACTCTCTACTACTCACTCTCTACTGCTCTCTCTCTCCTACTCACTCTCTCCTACTCACTCTCTACTACTCTCTACTACTCACTCTACTACTCACTCTACTACTCGCTCTCTTCTACTCACTCTCTACTACTGTCTACTACTCTCTCTACTACTACTCTCTACGAATCTCTACCACTCTACTACTCTCCACTACTCTCTCTCTACTGCTCACTCTCTACTACTCACTCTCTACTGCTCTCTCTCTCCTACTCACTCTCTACTACTCACTCTCTACTACTCTCTACTACTCACTCTACTACTCACTCTACTACTCACTCTCTACTACTCACTCTCTACTACTGTGTACTACTTACTCTCTACTACTCTCTCTCTACTATTCTCTACTACTCAGTCTCTACTACTCTCTCTCTACTACTCACTCTCTACTACTCACTCTCTACTACTCCCTACTACTCACTCTACTACTCACTCTCTACTACTCTCTCTCTACTACTGTCTACTAATCTCTTCTACTCACTACACTACTCACTCTCTGTTGGACCCGGCCTCGTGGCGTGGTCGTAACCCCCTTGGACCATACTCATTCCCCGCACCAGCCTGCCCGGGCCCCCCTTCCCGGCCGCCCGTAGACCCCTCACGCTTCCGGGGTCTCCCCCTTTTTCGATCATGCATGCTCCACGCACCAGCCCACGCAGCCCGGCTCCCACCGGCTTCGGCCAGCGAAGCCCCGACGTGGAGGCACCAAGATCTGGCCAGGGGGCATCACCGGACCACTTCACCACTCCCGGAGGAGGGGAGTGGCGATGGGACCCCCACCGTCCCCCAACACCCAGGTGCGATCATCCTCCGGCCTCCCTGGCCCTGGCGCCGCCCCTAATGGGCATCTGGCCTTTCTCAGCCCGGCCTGTCCGCCCCCCCAGGCGCAAGGGTCCGGACATCAAAGGGCTCCAGGCCTATATCTGGGGCAACCCTGCAATGAGACGGCAGTTGTATCCCGGAGTCGAGAGCCCTGCTGATTGAATCGCGGCCGACCCTACGGAGAAGAACTCTTGCTTGAGAATCTACCACGAGCCCTGCTGACTGCGTCGCGGCTCCACCTTATTGAGACCAAGGAACCTCACGGAACATCGGGGCCCTGCTGACGCTGTCGCGGCCCAACCTTGCTGAAACCTCCCTCGGAGCCCTGCTGACGTTGTCGCGGCTCGAGCGGAACCAAGACACTGTAAGAGCCCTGCTGACCTGGTCGCGGCTCGAACTCCACGAACTGATCGATAGAGCCCTGCTGACGCCGTCGCGGCTCGACCCCTCCGAGATCCGGAGGCCCTCCAGCTTGAGGATAAGAACTGGGCCCCAGGTACCCTCGTACCAAGCTGCTGCTAAAGACTGTTCCGCTACCCCGTCCCTACCAAAGACTTTGAGACTCTTGTGGATCCCTCGATCCCCCCCTTGTAAATATTGATAACCGTAACGTCACAAGTGCTGATAAAGACTTGCTCTTCTTGCTAAATCTCCTCGAGTCCTGTGTGGTGGTGTTACTGTGCTAGTACGTTGTAGGAGAAGGACCTTCCCGGAGGCTTCCCAGCGGCGCTCGGCTACTTCGTGAAGTGAGGAGGCCCCTCTGGGTGGTCTCGCTGACTCCCCCGAGGTCCGCTTTCCAACATTTGGTGGCCAGCGACGGGATCCGAGCCGAACGCAGTTCGTACAAACAAGTAACTCACTCGCTACCCATCCAGACGAACAGAAACCATGAGCAACCAGGAAACCACCGCGACCATGGAGTTCCAACCAGAACGGTTGGAAGAGTATACTCACAAAGAGTTAAAACAGTTCTGCAAAGACAAGGGCATTGCAACCACCGGCCTAGGTACCAAGGAAGAGATGCAGAAGGCCCTAAGAACCTGGATAGAGTCCGAGGCGGGCCCCTCCCAGAACGAAGGTCCCCTGCCCCTAAATGCAGCCACACCACCCGCACCGACCCCGGCGAACGGAGGGAGAAACAGACTGGAATCCGGCCTCTCCGCGGAGGAAATACGAGAGCGGGAGAAGGTCCGGACCCACGATCTAGAGCTCGCACGACTTCGGCTGGACGGCGAACTCCGGCTGGCCGAAAAGAAAATGGCCGTAGAACAGCTACGGCTACAGGAAGAGATAGAGGAGAAAAAGCGGCAGCGAGAGTTGGAGGAGAAAGGCTGACCCTCGAACACGAACGGGGCCTCAAAGAACTCGAACTCAAGGCCCAGAAGGGGGAGACCGGCACCCCCAGTAATAGAGACACTCTACCACCCACCGAAGCAAAGGTACATATTCCCAAAGATGTCGTCAAAGAATACTATAAAAACGACGACATCCAGCAGTGGTTCAAGGCGTACGAGATGGCCATGACCGCCCATCGGGTGCCCCGGAAGGATTGGGGTGCCGGCCTGTGGGGTCGGTTCCTTAGCGAAGGCCGAGATACCATACTCCAGCTACCCAAAGATGTGATGACCTCCTACGACCATATGAAGGAGGCCCTGCTCACCCGCTAAGGACTAACTGCGGAAATGTACCGCCAGCGTTTCAGAGACTGCAAAAAAATCCCCGGTACCACGTGGGTAGAATATGTGGACTTCTTCAGCAGGGCCCTAGAGGGTTGGATCAAGGGTAGCAAGGTCACTACCTACGGGCAGCTGGTCGACCTCATTATTTGGGAACACCTCTCCAGCAACTGCTTCGTAGAGCTAAGGCAACACCTCCTCGACAGCAAGCTGACCGAGCCGCGGAAGCTCGCTGCCGAGGCCGATCGATGGGTCAACACCCGAGTCCCCCGGAACTCGATGGGGGAGTACCCGAGAACCCCCACCGGATCTCCCCGCCAGCGCGGCGGAGAAGGCGGGTCGAACCGAAACATTCCTGCCGGGCCACCCCGGAGTCCGCTTCGAGGGCCGCCTCAGCAACACCTCTCCCTGAGCCTAGCCCGAAGAGGGACGGCACCAGCCAGAACCGGGTCCCGGCCCACGATCACCTGCTACGGCTGCCAACAAACCGGACACTATGCCAGCGACCCGGCCTGCCCCGTGAACCGACGAAGTGGGGCCGGCGGGCCTCCGCCCCGACAGCTGGCGGCTGCCGCGCTAGGGGAAGGGGAGGAAGAAGAAGAACCCCTCGACAGAGGAACCACTGAGTGGGAGCCGGCGGCCATGTCCCTGGTCTGCCTGGGCAGCCGAGAAATGGTGCCCCGAACGCCCATCCCGAGCAACACCCAGAAGTACCAACAGTGGGTCACTATCAATTGGCGACGGGCCGAAGCCCTCTGCAACACCGGAGACAGTGTCACCGCTGTCCGCTGCCACCTGGTGACCCCCGAACAGATCCTGCCAAATGTACTCTGCCCCGTCCGGACGGCCGACAACAGCGAGAGCATGTGCCAGATGGCCCAGGTCCCCTTCGAATGGGGAGGGGTGACGGGCATACTGAATGTGACTGTCCGCGACGACGCCCCGGTGGACTGCCTCCTGGGGAACGACCTAGAGAGTTCTCCCTGGGCTCCAGTGGAGCGGAGAGAGCACCTCCGAATGTAGGGACTACCCGAATGGGCCTGCGCCACCACCCGGTCCATGGCCGCACAGGCCCCCCGCTCGTCCAAGGCCACCGACCCCATAGAGCCCGAGGGGCCCCCACCACCAACCGCCTCCAGCGAGGGAGAAGCGGACATCGATGCCGGGCCCACCGAACCCTCCCCAGACGAAATCGCCTCTCTCGACGCACTCCCAGAGCTTGCCCAATGGCGCCACGACGGGGGCCCCACCCGAGAACAGTTCCAGCAGGAACAGAAGACCTGCCCCTCCCTCGAAGGAGTCCGACAGCAGGCATCCTCACAGGCCAACGGTGACCAGACCGGAACGCACTGGGTCTATTGGGCCGAGGGCCTACAGTACAGTGAACAGAAGATTGCAGAGCTGGGGGGCAGTCGGGTGCTGGTGGTCCCCCTCCGATACCGGGAGTTCCTCCTTAACCTGGCACATGATGTGCCCCTCGCCGGGCACCTGGGGCAGGACAAAACCTACAGCCGCCTGGTGACCTACTTCTACTGGCCCCCGATGCGGAGAGACGTGGACAACCACTGCCGGTCCTGCCAGACCTGCCAAGCCAGCGGTAAGATGGGGGGACGGGTCAAAGCCCCCCTCCAGCCTTTCCCCGCAGTCAACACCCCGTTCGAACGGGTCGGGATAGACATCGTGGGGCCCCTGCACCCCCGGACCGCCCTGGGTCACCGCTTCATCCTGGTCCTCGTGGACCATGCAACCAGGTACCCCGAGGCTATCCCGCTTCGATCCGTGACGGCCCCCGTGGTGGGCCGTGCCTTAATGGGGATCTTCTCGAGACTGGGATTCCCCCGAGAAGTGGTGAGCGACCGGGGTACGAACTTCATCTCTAAATACATGCGGTCCCTGTGGCAGCAGTGCGGGGTCACATACAAATTCACCACCCCACACCACCCTCAGGGGAACGGACTGGTCAAGCGGTTCAACAGAACCTTAAAGGGAATGATCCAGGGCCTGGAAGAGCCCCTACGGCGGAGATGGGATGTCTTGCGGCCGTGCCTCCTGTTTGCCTATCGAGAGGTCCCACAGAAGTCCCTGGGGTTCAGCCCTTTCGAACTGTTGTATGGGCATCCGGTCCGCGGACCCCTCAGCCTGGTCAAAGAGGGCTGGGAGACGAAGCCCCAGGATGCCCCTCCCGACGTCTTCCGATACCTCCTGACCCTACGCAACCAGACCCGCAGGTTCCGAGCCCTGGCCGAAGCCAACCTCGAGGCCAGCCAGGAGGACATGAAGCGATGGTATGATCGGAACGCCTCCACCATTGAGTTTGAGCCAGGCCAGCAAGTCTGGGTCATGGCACCGGTTGACCCCTGCGCCCTCCAGGACAAATGGACTGGGCCCTTCAAGGTGGTAGAAAAGAAGAGCCCCGTCACCTACCTAGTCGACCTGGAGTCCCCCCGGAACCCCCTCCGGGTTCTACATGCTAACCGGCTCAAACCCCACTTTGCCCGGACCGAACTAAGCCTGCTACTGGCAACCGACGACGGGGGCGAAGCTGACTCTGAGCCCCTACCCGACCTCCTGCGGATCAGCGACCATGACGGGTCCATCGAAGGCGTTCAACTCGCCTCATCCCTGACCCAGGAACAGCGCCACGATTGCCAGCAACTGTTGCAGCCCTTTGCGGCCCTCTACTCCCTCACTCCGGGGGTGACCCCCTGGTGTGTCCACGACGTCGACACGGGGGACAGCCCCCCCGTACGCCACCGAGCCTACAGAGTACCCGACCTGCATCCAAGCCGAGGTGGCAAAGATGCTGGCCTTCGGGGTCATCGAGCCCTCCGACAGCCCGTGGGCCAGTCCCGTCATCCTGGTGCCGAAGGCCGCCGCCCCCGGTAGTCCCCTGGAGCTACGATTTTGTGTGGACTACCGGGGTCTGAATGCTGTTACCAAGACCGATGCCCATCCTCTTCCCCGGGCCGACGAGCTCATCGACCATTTGGGAGCAGCCTGCTACCTGAGTACTTTGGACCTCACCGCCGGGTACTGGCAGATCCAGCCCACCCCCGGCGCCCAAGAAAGATCCGCTTTTTCCACCCCTGATGGGCACTACCACTTTCGGGTGATGCCCTTCGGCATGAAGAACGCCCCGGCCACCTTCCAGAGACTGGTGAACAAGGTTCTGGCCGGGCTAGAGGCCTTCAGTGCGGCTTATTTGGACGACATTGCCGTGTACAGCAACCACTGGGCTGACCACCTGGGGCACCTCAAGGCAGTCCTGGCTGCCCTCCAAAGGGCCGGGCTCACGATCAAGGCCAGCAAGTGCCAGATAGGCCAAGGATCGGTGACCCATCTGGGCCATCAGGTGGGGAGCGGTCAGGTGGCTCCCCTCCAACCAAAAATTGATGCCATCCAGGCCTGGGAACCCCCCACCACCCAGACCGCTGTCCGGGCCTTCCTGGGCCTCACCGGGTACTACCGGCGATTCATCAAAGACTATGGGAGCATTGTTGGCCCCCTCACAGAGCTCACATCAAAGAAACAGCCCAAAAAGGTGCACTGGACACCCCGCTGCCAGTCGGCCTTCGAGACTCTCAAGAAAGCGATGTGCACTGCCCCCGTGCTACAGGCCCCGGACTACAGCAAGGAGTTCGTGGTGCAGACGGACGCCTCCGAATATGGAATTGGGGCCGTCCTGTCCCAGGAAGGTTCGGAGGGACTCGACAGACCCGTAGCCTTCATCAGCCGACGGCTGTTGCCCCGGGAGCAACGGTGGAGCACCATCGAGCGAGAGGCCTTCGCTGTAGTGTGGGCCCTCAAGAAGCTCCGGCCCTATCTCTTCGGCACCCACTTCCGGGTTCAGACCGACCACCGGCCCTTGCGGTGGTTACTGCAAATGAGAGGCGAGAACCTCAAACTGCTGTGTTGGTCCATCTCGCTGCAAGGGATGGACTTTTCCGTTGAACACCGGCCTTGCAGTGACCACGCCAACGCCGATGGCCTATCCCGCTTCTTCCGCCTCGACGAGGAGAACCCCCAAGGAGATGGGTGACTCTCCCTGTCTTCGGCTGGGGGGGACGCCTGTTGGACCCGGCCTCGTGGCGTGGTCGTAACCCCCTTGGACCATACCCATTCCCCGCACCAGCCTGCCCGGGCCCCCCTTCCCTGCCGCCCGGAGACCCCTCACGCTTCCGGGGTCTCCCCCTTTTTGGATCATGCATGCTCCACGCACAAGCCCACGCGGCCCGGCTCCCACCGGCCTCGGCCAGCGAAGCCCCGACATCGAGGCACCAAGATCTGGAAAGGGGGCATCACCGGACCACGTCACCACTCCCGGAGGAGGGGATTGGCGATGGGACCCCCACCGTCCCCCAACACCCAGGTGCGATCATCCTCCGGCCTCCCTGGCCCTGGCGCCGCCCCCGCTGGGCGTCTGGCCTTTCTCAGCCCAGCCTGTCCGCCCCCCCAGGCGCAAGGGTCCGGACATCAAAGGGCTCCAGGCCTATATCTGGGGCAACCCTGCAATGAGAAGGCAGTTGTATCCCGGAGTCGAGAGCCCTGCTGATTGAATCGCGGCCGACCCTACGGAGAAGAACTCTTGCTTGAGAATCTACCACGAGCCCTGCTGACTGCGTCGCGGCTCCACATTATTGAGACCAAGGAACCTCACGGAACATCGGGGCCCTGCTGACGCTGTCGCGGCCCAACCTTGCTGAAACCTCCCTCGGAGCCCTGCTGACGTCGTCGCGGCTCGAGCGGAACCAAGACACTGTAAGAGCCCTGCTGACCTGGTCGCGGCTCGAACTCCACGAACTGATCGATAGAGCCCTGCTGACGCCGTCGCGGCTCGACCCCTCCGAGATCCGGAGGCCCTCCAGCTTGAGGATAAGAACTGGGCCCCAGGTACCCTCGTACCAAGCTGCTGCTAAAGACTGTCCCGCTACCCCGTCCCTACCAAAGACTTTGAGACTCTTGTGGATCCCTCGATCCCCCCCTTGTAAATATTGATAACCGTAACGTCACAAGTGCTGATAAAGACTTGCTCGTCTTGCTAAATCTCCTCGAGTCCTGTGTGGTGGTGTTACTGTGCTAGTATGTTGTAGGAGAAGGACCTTCCCGGAGGCTTCTCAGCGGCGCTCGGCTACTTCGTGAAGTGAGGAGGCCCCTCTGGGTGGTCTCGCCGACTCCCCCGAGGTCCGCTTTCCAACACTCTCTACTACTCACTCTCTTCCACTCTATACTACTCACTCTACTACTCACTCTCTACTACTGTCTCTCTGCTACTCAGTCTCTACTACTCACTCTCTACTATTCTCTACTATTCACTCTCTACTACCCACTCTCTAGTACTGTCTACTACTCACTCTACTACTCACTCTCTACTACTCTCTACTCCTCTCCACTACTCACTCTCTACTACCCACTCTCTACTACTCTCTACTACTCACTCAACTACTCTTTGCTACTCACTCTCTACTACTCACTCTACTACTCTCTACTACTCACTCTATGCTACTCTCTCTACTACTCTCTACCACTCACTCGCTACGCTCTCCTCTCTATTACTCATCCTCTACTCTCTACCTCTCTCTACCTCTCTCTCTACTACTCTCTACTACTCTCTACCACTCACTCTCTACTACTCCCTCTCTACTGCTCTCTACTACTCTCTCTACTACTCCCTTTCTACTTCTCACTCTACTACTCTCTACTACTCACTCTCTACTGCTCCCTCTCTCCTACTCACTCTCTACTACTCACTCTCTACTACTCTCTACTACTCACTCTACTACTCACTCTACTACTCACTCTCTACTACTCACTCTCTACTACTGTGTACTACTCACTCTCTACTACTCTCTCTCTACTATTCTCTACTACTCAGTCTCTACTACTCTCTCTCTCCTACTCACTCTCTACTACTCTCTACTACTCACTCTACTACTCACTCTACTACTCGCTCTCTTCTACTCACTCTCTACTACTGTCTACTACTCTCTCTACTACTACTCTCTACTAATCTCTACCACTCTACTACTATCCACTACTCTCTCTCTACTGCTCACTCTCTACTACTCACTCTCTACTACTCTCTCTCTCCTACTCACTCTCTACTACTCACTCTCTACTACTCTCTACTACTCACTCTACTACTCACTCTACTACTCACTCTCTACTACTCACTCTCTACTACTGTGTACTACTCACTCTCTACTACTCTCTCTCTACTATTCTCTACTACTCAGTCTCTACTACTCTCTCTCTACTACTCACTCTCTCCTACTCACTCTCTACTACTCCCTACTACTCACTCTACTACTCACTCTCTACTACTCTCTCTCTACTACTCTCTACTAATCTCTTCTACTCACTACACTACTCACTCTCTACTACTGTCTCTCTGCTACTCAGTCTCTACTACTCACTCTCTACTATTCTCTACTATTCACTCTCTACTACCCACTCTCTAGTACTATCTACAACTCACTCTACTACTCACTCTCTACTACTCTCTTCTCCTCTCCACTACTCACTCTCTACTACCCACTCTCTACTACTCTCTACTACTCACTCAACTACTCTTTGCTACTCACTCTCTACTACTCACTCTACTACTCTCTACTACTCACTCTCTGCTACTCTCTCTACTACTCTCTACCACTCACTCTCTACGCTCTACTCTCAATTACTCATCCTCTACTCTCTACCTCTCTCTACCTCTCTCTCTACTACTCTCTACCACTCACTCTCTACTACTCCCTCTCTACTACTCTCTACTACTCTATCTAATACTCCCTTTCTACTTCTCACTCTACTACTCTCTGCTACTCACTCTCTACTACTCTCTCTCTACTACTCACTCTCTACTATCGACTCTCTACTACTCACTCTCTACTACACTCTACTACTCACTCTCTACTACTCACTCTCTGCTACTTTCTCTTGACTACTCTCTACTACTCACTCTCTACTACTCTACTACTTTCTACTACTCTGTCTACTACTCACTCTCTACTACTAACTCTCTACTACTCTACTACTCTCTACTACTCTCTACCACTCACTCTCTACTACTCTCTACTTGTCTCTCTCTACTACTCACTCTACTACTCTCTACTACTCATTCTCTACTACTCTCTAGCTACTACTCTCTCCTACTCACTATCGACTAGTCACTCTCTACTACTCTCTACTACTCACTCTCCACTACTCAGGGTCTACTACTCTACCATTCTCTACTCTCTCTACTACTCACTCTCTACCTCTCTCACTTCTACTCACTATCTTCTACTCTCTACTACTCACTCTACTACTCACTCTCTACTACTCTCTACTACTCAGTCTCCACTACTCCACTACCCTCTACTACTCACTCTCTACTACTCACTCTCTACTACTCTACTACTCCCTACTACTACTCACTCTCTACTACTCTCTACTACTTGCTTTCTACTACTCGCTCTCTACCACTCTCTACTACTCACTCTACTACTCACTCTCTACTACTCTCTACTACTCACTCTACTACTCACTTTCTACTACTCTCTATTACTCAGTCTCCACTACTCCACTACCCTCTACTACTCACTCTCTACTACTCACTCTCTACTACTATACTACTCCCTACTACTCACTCTCTACTACTCAGTCTCTATTACTCTCTCTCTACTACTGTGTACTACTCACTCTCTACTACTCTCTCTCTACTATTCTCTACTACTCAGTCTCTACTACTCTCTCTCTACTACTCACTCTCTACTACTCACTCTCTACTACTCCCTACTACTCACTCTACTACTCTCTCTCTACTACTCTCTCTCTACTACTCTCTACTAATCTATTCTACTCACTACACTACTCACTCTCTACTACTCACTCTCTTCCACTCTATACTACTCACTCTACTACTCACTCTCTACTACTGTCTCTCTGCTACTCAGTCTCTACTACTCACTCTCTACTATTCTCTACTATTCACTCTCTACTACCCAATCTCTAGTACTATCTACTACTCACTCTACTACTCACTCTCTACTACTCTCTACTCCTCTCCACTACTCACTCTCTACTACCCACTCTCTACTACTCTCTACTACTCACTCAACTAGTCTTTGCTACTCACTCTCTACTACTCACTCTACTACTCTCTACTACTCACTCTCTGCTACTCTCTTTACTACTCTCTACCACTCACTCTCTACGCTCTACTCTCTATTAATCATCCTCTACTCTCTACCTCTCTCTACCTCTCTCTCTACTACTCTCTACTAATCTCTACCACTCACTCTCTTCTACTCCCTCTCTACTACTCTCTACTACTCTTACTACTACTCCCTTTCTACTTCTCACTCTACTACTCTCTGCTACTCACTCTCTACTACTCTCTCTCTACTACTCACTCTCTACTATCGACTCTCTACTACTCAGTCTCAACTACTCATTCTCTACTACTCTCTACTACTCACTCTCTACTACTCACTCTCTGCTACTTGCTCTTGACTACTCTCTACTACTCACTCTCTACTACTCTACTACTTTCTACTACTCTGTCTACTACTCACTCTCTACTACTAACTCTCTACTACTCTCTACCACTCACTCTCTACTACTCTCTACTTGTCTCTCTCTACTACTCACTCTACTACTCTCTACTACTCATTCTCTACTACTCTCTAGCTACTACTCTCTCCTACTCACTATCAACTAGTCACTCTCTACTACTCTCTACTACTCACTCTCCACTACTCAGGGTCTACTACTCTACCATTCTCTACTCTCTCTACGACTCACTCTCTACCTCTCTCACTTCTACTCACTATCTACTACTCTCTACTACTCACTCTACTACTCACTCTCTACTACTCTCTACTACTCAGTCTCTACTACTCTCTACTGCTCACTCTCTACTACTCGCTCTCTACTACTCTCAACTTCTCACTCTCTACTACTGGATCTCAACTACTCTCTACTAATCACTCTATGACTCACTCTCTACTACTCTACTACTCTCTACTACTCACTATCTACTATACACGCTCTACTACTTGCTCTGTACTTCTCGCGCTCTACTACTTTCTACTACTCACTCTACTACTTTCTAATACTCACTCTACTACTCACTCTCTACTACTCTCTACTACTCACTTTCTACTACTCCTCTACTCTCTACTACTCACTCTCTACTACTCACTCTCTACTACTCTACTACTCTCCACTACTCTCTCTCTACTGCTCACTCTCTACTACTCACTATCTACTACTCTCTACTGCTCAGTCTCTACTACTCTCTCTCTCCTACTCACTCTCTACTACTCACTCTCTACTACTCTCTACTGCTCACTCTCTACTGCTCTCTCTCTCCTACTCACTCTCTACTACTCACTCTCTACTACTCTCTACTACTCACTATCTACTATTCTCTACTACTCACTCTATTACTCACTCTACTACTCACTCTCTACTACTCCCTCTCTACTACTGTCTACTACTCTCTCTACTACTACCATCTACTAATCTCTACGACTCTACTACTCTCCACTACTTTCTCTCTACTACTCACTCTCTACTACTAACTCTCTACTATCGACTCTCTACTACTCAGTCTCTACTACTCAGTCTCTACTACTCTCTACTACTCACTCTCTACTACTCACTCTCTGCTACTTGCTCTTGACTACTCTCTACTACTCACTCTCTACTACTCTACTACTTTCTACTACTCTGTCTACTACTCACTCTCTACTACTCACTCTCTACTATCGACTCTCTACTACTCAGTCTCTACTACTCAGTCTTTACTACTCTCTACTACTCACTCTCTACTACTCACTCTCTGCTACTTGCTCTTGACTACTCTCTACCAATCACTCTCTACTACTCTCTACTTGTCTCTCTCTACTACTCACTCTACTACTCACTCTACTATTCTCTACTACTCATTCTCTACTACTCTCTAGCTACTACTCTCTCCTACTCACTATCGACTAGTCACTCTCTACTACTCTCTACTACTCACTCTCCACTACTCAGGGTCTACTACTCTACCATTCTCTACTCTCTCTACTACTCACTCTCTACCTCTCTCACTTCTACTCACTATCTACTACTCTCTACTACTCACTCTACTACTCACTCTCTACTACTCTCCACTACTCAGTCTCCACTACTCCACTACCCTCTACTACTCACTCTCTACTACTCACTCTCTACTACTCTACTACTCCCTACTACTACTCACTCTCTAGTTGAGAGGCGGCGGAGAAAGCACCTACCTGGGACCTGCTGGCAGCATTTTTCCTCACCATCGCTGTCAGCCTTGCTGCTGCCGTCTGCAATCCACGGCATTGCGGGACCCCGGGACTACATTTCCCAGCCTCCTAAGCGCTACCGGGGCACTTCCGCCCGCCGTCGCGCCAGGAGGCGTTGAAAAGCGCGACCCTCCCTCGGTGGAGCGGGGGACTCAGTGAGTGAGCAGTTGAGAGGCGGCGGAGAAAGCACCTCCCTGGGACCTGCTGGCAGCGTTTTTCCTCACCATCGCTGTCAGCCTTGCTGCTGCCGTCTGCAATCCACGGCATTGCGGGACCCCGGGACTACATTTCCCAGCCTCCTAAGCGCTACCGGGGCACTTCCGCCCGCCGTCGCGCCAGGAAGCGTTAAAAAGCGCGACCCTCCCTCGGTGGAGCGGGGGACTCAGTGAGTGAGCAGTTGAGAGGCGGCGGAGAAAGCACCTACCTGGCACCTGCTGGCAGCGTTTTTCCTCACCATCGCTGTCAGCCTTGCTGCTGACGTCTGCAATCCACAGCATTGCGGGACCCCGGGACTACATTTCCCAGCCTCCTAAGCGCTACCGGGGCACTTCCGCCCGCCATCGCGCCAGGAGGCGTTGAAAAGTGCGACCCTCCCTCGGTGGAGCGGGGGACTCAGTGAGTGAGCAGTTGAGAGGCGGCGGAGAAAGCACCTACCTGGGACCTGCTGGCAGCATTTTTCCTCACCATCGCTGTCAGCCTTGCTGCTGCCGTCTGCAATCCACGGCATTGCGGGACCCCGGGACTACATTTCCCAGCCTCCTAAGCGCTACCGGGGCACTTCCGCCCGCCGTCGCGCCAGGAGGCGTTGAAAAGCGCGACCCTCCCTCGGTGGAGCGGGGGACTCAGTGAGTGAGCAGTTGAGAGGCGGCGGAGAAAGCACCTACCTGGGACCTGCTGGCAGCGTTTTTCCTTACCATCGCTGTCAGCCTTGCTGCTGCAGTCTGCAATCCACGGCATTGCGGGACCCCGGGACTACATTTCCCAGCCTCCTAAGCGCTACCGGGGCACTTCCGCCCGCCGTCGCGCCAGGAGGCGTTGAAAAGCGCGACCCTCCCTCGGTGGAGCGGGGGACTCAGTGAGTGAGCAGTTGAGAGGCGGCGGAGAAAGCACCTACCTGGGACCTGCTGGCAGCATTTTTCCTCACCATCGCTGTCAGCCTTGCTGCTGCCGTCTGCAATCCACGGCATTGCGGGACCCCGGGACTACATTTCCCAGCCTCCTAAGCGCTACCGGGGCACTTCCGCCCGCCGTCGCGCCAGGAGGCGTTGAAAAGCGCGACCCTCCCTCGGTGGAGCGGGGGACTCAGTGAGTGAGCAGTTGAGAGGCGGCGGAGAAAGCACCTACCTGGGACCTGCTGGCAGCATTTTTCCTCACCATCGCTGTCAGCCTTGCTGCTGCCGTCTGCAATCCACGGCATTGCGGGACCCCGGGACTACATTTCCCAGCCTCCTAAGCGCTACCGGGGCACTTCCGCCCGCCGTCGCGCCAGGAGGCGTTGAAAAGCGCTACCCTCCCTCGGTGGAGCGGGGGACTCAGTGAGTGAGCAGTTGAGAGGCGGCGGAGAAAGCACCTACCTGGGACCTGCTGGCAGCGTTTTTCCTCACCATCGCTGTCAGCCTTGCTGCTGCCGTCTGCAATCCACGGCATTGCGGGACCCCGGGACTACATTTCCCAGCCTCCTAAGCGCTACCGGGGCACTTCCGCCCGCCATCGCGCCAGGAGGCGTTGAAAAGTGCGACCCTCCCTCGGTGGAGCGGGGGACTCAGTGAGTGAGCAGTTGAGAGGCGGCGGAGAAAGCACCTACCTGGGACCTGCTGGCAGCGTTTTTCCTCACCATCGCTGTCAGCCTTGCTGATGCCGTCTGCAATCCACGGCATTGCGGGACCCCGGGACTACATTTCCCAGCCTCCTAAGCGCTACCGGGGCACTTCCGCCCGCCGTCGCGCCAGGAGGCGTTGAAAAGCGTGACCCTCCCTCGGTGGAGCGGGGGACTCAGTGAGTGAGCAGTTGAGAGGCGGCGGAGAAAGCACCTACATGGGACCTGCTTGCAGCGTTTTTCCTCACCATCGCTGTCAGCCTTGCTGCTGCCGTCTGCAATCCACGGCATTGCGGGACCCCGGGACTACATTTCCCAGCCTCCTAAGCGCTACCGGGGCACTTCCGCCCGCCGTCGCGCCAGGAGGCGTTGAAAAGCGTGACCCTCCCTCGGTGGAGCGGGGGACTCAGTGAGTGAGCAGTTGAGAGGCGGCGGAGAAAGCACCTACCTGGGACCTGCTGGCAGCGTTTTTCCTCACCATCGCTGTCAGCCTTGCTGCTGCCGTCTGCAATCCACGGCATTGTGGGACCCCGGGACTACATTTCCCAGCCCCCTAAGCGCTACCGGGGCACTTCCGCCCGCCATCGCGCCAGGAGGGGTTGAAAAGTGCGACCCTCCCTCGGTGGAGCGGAAGACTCAGTGAGTGAGCAGTTGAGAGGCGGCGGAGAAAGAACCTACCTGGGACCAGCTGGCAGCGTTTTTCCTCACCATCGCTGTCAGCCTTGCTGCTACCGTCTGCAATCCACGGCATTGCGGGACCCCGGGACTACATTTCCCAGCCTCCTAAGCGCTACCGGGGCACTTCCGCCCGCCGTCGCGCCAGGAGGCGTTGAAAAGCGTGACCCTCCCTCGGTGGAGCGGGGGACTCAGTGAGTGAGCAGTTGAGAGGCGGCGGAGAAAGCACCTACCTGGGACCTGCTTGCAGCGTTTTTCCTCACCATCGCTGTCAGCCTTGCTGCTGCCGTCTGCAATCCACGGCATTGCGGGACCCCGGGACTACATTTCCCAGCCTCCTAAGCGCTACCGGGGCACTTCCGCCCGCCGTCGCGCCAGGAGGCGTTGAAAAGCGTGACCCTCCCTCGGTGGAGCGGGGGACTCAGTGAGTGAGCAGTTGAGAGGCGGCGGAGAAAGCACCTACCTGGGACCTGCTGGCAGCGTTTTTCCTCACCATCGCTGTCAGCCTTGCTGCTGCCGTCTGCAATCCACGGCATTGCGGGACCCCGGGACTACATTTCCCATCCTCCTAAGCGCTACCGGGGCACTTCCGCCCGCCATCGCGCCAGGAGGCGTTGAAAAGTGCGACCCTCCCTCGGTGGAGCGGGGGACTCAGTGAGTGAGCAGTTGAGAGGCGGCGGAGAAAGCACCTACCTGGGACCAGCTGGCAGCGTTTTTCCTCACCATCGCTGTCAGCCTTGCTGCTGCCGTCTGCAATCCACGGCATTGCGGGACCCCGGGACTACATTTCCCAGCCTCCTAAGCGCTACCGGGGCACTTCCACCCGCCGTCGCGCCAGGAGGCGTTGAAAAGCGCGACCCTCCCTCGGTGGAGCGGGGGACTCAGTGAGTGAGCAGTTGAGAGGCGGCGGAGAAAGCACCTACCTGAGACCTGCTGGCAGCGTTTTTCCTTACCATCGCTGTCAGCCTTGCTGCTGCAGTCTGCAATCCACGGCATTGCGGGACCCCGGGACTACATTTCCCAGCCTCCTAAGCGCTACCGGGGCACTTCCGCCCGCAGTCGCGCCAGGAGGCGTTGAAAAGCGTGACCCTCCCTCGGTGGAGCGGGGGACTCAGTGAGTGAGCAGTTGAGAGGCGGCGGAGAAAGCACCTACCTGGGACCTGCTGGCAGCGTTTTTCCTCACCATCGCTGTCAGCCTTGCTGCTGCCGTCTGCAATCCACGGCATTGCGGGACCCCGGGACTACATTTCCCAGCCTCCTAAGCGCTAGCGGGGCACTTCCGCCCGCCATCGCGCCAGGAGGCGTTAAAAAGTGCGACCCTCCCTCGGTGGAGCGGGGGACTCAGTGAGTGAGCAGTTGAGAGTCGGCGGAGAAAGCACCTACCTGGGACCTGCTGGCAGCGTTTTTCCTCACCATCGCTGTCAGCCTTGCTGCTGCCGTCTGCAATCCACGGCATTGCGGGACCCCGGGACTACATTTCCCAGCCTCCTAAGCACTACCGGAGGCACTTCCGCCCGCCGTCGCGCCAGGAGGCGTTGAAAAGCGCGACCCTCCCTCGGTGGAGCGGGGGACTCAGTGAGTGAGCAGTTGAGAGGCGGTGGAGAAAGCACCTACCTGGGACCTGCTGGCAGCGTTTTTCCTTACCATCGCTGTCAGCCTTGCTGCTGCAGTCTGCAATCCACGGCATTGCGGGACCCCGGGACTACATTTCCCAGCCTCCTAAGCGCTACCGGGGCACTTCCGCCCGCCGTCGCGCCAGGAGGCATTGAAAAGCGCGACCCTCCCTCGGTGGAGCGGGGGACTCAGTGAGTGAGCAGTTGAGAGGCGGCGGAGAAAGCACCTACCTGGGACCTGCTGGCAGCGTTTTTCTTCACCATCGCTGTCAGCCTTGCTGCTGCCGTCTGCAATCCACGGCATTGCGGGACCCCGGGACTACATTTCCCAGCCTCCTAAGCGCTACCGGGGCACTTCCGCCCGCCGTCGCGCCAGGAGGCGTTGAAAAGCGCGACCCTCCCTCGGTGGAGCGGGGGACTCAGTGAGTGAGCAGTTGAGAGGCGGCGGAGAAAGCACCTACCTGGGACCTGCTGGCAGCGTTTTTCCTCACCATCGCTGTCAGCCTTGCTGCTGCCGTCTGCAATCCACGGCATTGCGGGACCCCGGGACTACATTTCCCAGCCTCCTAAGCGCTACCGGGGCACTTCCGCCCGCCATCGCGCCAGGAGGCGTTGAAAAGTGCGACCCTCCCTCGGTGGAGCGGGTGACTCAGTGAGTGAGCAGTTGAGAGGCGGCGGAGAAAGCACCTACCTGGGACCTACTGGCAGCGTTTTTCCTCACCATCGCTGTCAGCCTTGCTGTTGCCGTCAGCAATCCACGGCATTGCGGGACTCCGGGACTACATTTCCCAGCCTCCTAAGCGCTACCGGGGCACTTCCGCCCGCCGTCGCGCCAGGAGGCGTTGAAAAGCGCGACCCTCCCTCGGTGGAGCGGGGGACTCAGTGAGTGAGCAGTTGAGAGGCGGCGGAGAAAGCACCTACCTGGGACCTGCTGGCAGCGTTTTTCCTCACCATCGCTGTCAGCCTTGCTGCTGCCGTCTGCAATCCACGGCATTGCGGGACCCTGGGACTACATTTCCCAGCCTCCTAAGCGCTACCGGGGCACTTCCGCCCGCCGTCGCGCCAGGAGGCGTTGAAAAGTGCGACCCTCCCTCGGTGGAGCGGGGGACTCAGTGAGTGAGCAGTTGAGAGGCGGCGGAGAAAGCACCTACCTGGGACCTGCTGGCAGCGTTTTTCCTCACCATCGCTGTCAGCCTTGCTGCTGCCGTCTGCAATCCACGGCATTGCGGGACCCCGGGACTACATTTCCCAGCCTCCTAAGCGCTACCGGGGCACTTCCGCCCGCCGTCGCGCCAGGAGGCGTTGAAAAGCGCGACCCTCCCTCGGTGGAGCGGGGGACTCAGTGAGTGAGCAGTTGAGAGGCGGCGGAGAAAGCACCTACCTGGGACCTGCTGGCAGCGTTTTTCCTCACCATCGCTGTCAGCCTTGCTGCTGCCGTCTGCAATCCACGGCATTGCGGGACCCCGGGACTACATTTCCCAGCCTCCTAAGCGCTACCGGGGCACTTCCGCCCGCCATCACGCCAGGAGGCGTTGAAAAGTGCGACCCTCCCTCGGTGGAGCGGGGGACTCAGTGAGTGAGCAGTTGAGAGGCGGCGGAGAAAGCACCTACCTGGGACCTGCTGGCAGCGTTTTTCCTCACCATCGCTGTCAGCCTTGCTGCTGCCGTCTGCAATCCACGGCATTGCGGGACCCCGGGACTACATTTCCCAGCCTCCTAAGCACTACCGGGGCACTTCCACCCGCCGTCGCGCCAGGAGGCGTTGAAAAGCGCGACCCTCCCTCGGTGGAGCGGGGGACTCAGTGAGTGAGCAGTTGAGAGGCGGCGGAGAAAGCACCTACCTGGGACCTGCTGGCAGCGTTTTTCCTCACCATCGCTGTCAGCCTTGCTGCTGCCGTCTGCAATCCACGGCATTGCGGGACCCCGGGACTACATTTCCCAGCCTCCTAAGCGCTAACGGGGCACTTCCGCCCGCCGTCGCGCCAGGAGGCGTTGAAAAGTGCGACCCTCCCTCGGTGGAGCGGGGGACTCAGTGAGTGAGCAGTTGAGAGGCGGCGGAGAAAGCACCTACCTGGGACCTGCTGGCAGCGTTTTTCCTCACCATCGCTGTCAGCCTTGCTGCTGCCGTCTGCAATCCACGGCATTGCGGGACCCCGGGACTACATTTCCCAGCCTCCTAAGCGCTACCGGGGCACTTCCGCTCGCCGGCGCGCCAGGAGGCGTTGAAAAGCGTGACCCTCCCTCCGCGTCGCGGGACGTGCGCGGGCGGCGCCGGGAGAAGCCCGGGACAAGGGCGGGACTGTCTGTGGCCGTCCGAGGCCGGAAGAGGCCGGGCAGGGCCAGCCCTCTAACAGTTACCGTAAACTGTAAGTACGTACACCAATACAGTGCATCTCCCGCACTCAATACAATGGCTACTAGAAAGGGCACGAAAGCCACACCCATAGGGATGGTAGCTGGGACATTGGATCAATTTATAACAAGGGCATCATCGGTGTTAGAGCACGAAATTCAAATGACGCAACGCCGTTTGTCATTAGATCCGGTCCTTTCGAGAAGATCTTCCCTGGGCCTTGTTGCCCATGCTAGCTCCCCTGTCCCCATGCAGCCAAACCTAGCCTTTGTGGATTCTCCACCTAATCCACACAACAAGGGGTCAAGTAGTGCTACTGGTGTCCAGACAGAGGTCTTAATGCGACCTTTATGTGGTCAGCCTTCCAATACAACTGTGGCTCCACCCGAACCGAGTCTAAATAATGAAAAGGAGTTAAGACCCAAGGAGGGTGCAATCCCAAAGAAGAGGAAAGCTGATACTTCGGTACGGGGTAGAAAACCAAAACAATCTAAAACCACCATTGAATTGCCACCACCTTCTACGGCACCCCCGGAGCCTCGCTCCTGTGAGACTTCAACAGACAGTCCTGCCAAGAATGGCAGCCCTCCTGTAAACTCTTGCTCCCTGGATCTGGATTTATTGGTGGGCAGACTGAGTCTTCTTATATCTTCTCTTATCCAACCTGTGGAACAAAAGCTGAAACATCTAGATGATAGACTTGGGAAAATGGAGTCTTTGCTCGTGGATAGCATGGGCCTCAGGAATGATTTTCGCGTTATCCAAACCCAAGTCAAAGACCTAACCCTATCAGCCAAAACCCCACAGCCACAAGACATGTCATCACACTCTACTGCAATTAACAAACCTTCAATGACCATCAATCAGGGTTTGAACCCAGGTCATTGCAGTACTTGTCTAAATAACAGACCAATCAACTTGGATAAGGTACTCCCTCTGCAGCCCTCGCAATTGATAAATCCTGTAAATGCTGCAACTCTGGGGAAGGAGCTCCCTAATAATCCAGCAGAAAAAACTATTTATCAAGATCTACTATGCATAAACTTACCTCCGGACTGTGCTCCATATGTTGTCATCTTAACGGAGGTCCCAGAGCTGCCGAGTGACAAAACAGAATCATTTGAGGAACTCAGAAATAAGACTTTGCATTGGTTGAATACCCATAGACCCCTGCCTAGATCCTTTTATAGTAAAATACTGTTTGTTAGAAGGGTGGGGTGGGTGGGCTGCAGACCTAAAAATGTGGGTGGGGACTGTGTAATCATTACCTTTGAGGATCGCAGGGCAGTTGATCACATATGCAGTTGGCAACAGCCAAGTTTTAACACAAAGATTAAAACATGGAACATGGAACTTGGGCGGGCCGGAAAATATCACGCTCAAGTTGCCCAACAGGCGGAACCGCACTCGAACACAGGCGGGTCTCACAACATTTCTGCAGGTCCCTTTATTGGAAAACCAGCATGCACTGAAGATAAAACTGTGCCCTACGCGTTTCGGAGATTTGTCTCCTTGATCACGGGCATGGTAATGGGTGATTTGCATAACAAAGTCACATGGAATTTATACATCACGCCCTTTGATGGGCCTCCTGGGACTCGTAGTTTTCAATAATTCCCTCAAATGGGTTTCGCCACATTAACAGTCATTTCAATGTTCACAGCTCCAATGAGCCCAAAGCAGCATTGCCGGTAAATTCATCCATACCTGTGCTCTGCAAAGCTTTCCGTATATCCAAAAGCAGCAGTCCACCTGTTATTGGTGGTGGTGCAGGTTCCCCGACCTTGGACGGGCCGGAAAATATAACGCTCAAGTTGCCCAACAGGCGGAACCGCACTCGAACTCAGGCGGGTCTCACAACATTTCTGCAGGTCCCTCTATTGTAAAACCATCATGCACTGAAGATAAAACTGCGCCCTACGCGTTTCGGAGATTTGTCTCCTTGATCACTGGCATGTTAATGGCTGATTTGCATAACAAAGTCACATGGAATTTATACATCACGCCCTTTGATGGGCCTCCTGGGACTCGTAGTTTTCAATAATTCCCTCAAATGGGTTTCGCCACATTAACAGTCATTTAAATGTTCACAGCTCCAATGAGCCCAAAGCAGCATTGCCGGTAAATTCATCCATACCTGTGCTCTGCAAAGCTTTCCGTATATCCAAAAGCAGCAGTCCACCTGTTATTGGTGGCGGTGCATGTTCCCTGACCTTGGACAGGCCGGAAAATATCACCCTCAATTTGCCCAACAGGCGGAATCGCACTCGAACACAGGCGGGTCTCACAACATTTCTGCAGGTCCATTTATTGTAAAACCAGCATGCACTGAAGATAAAACTGCGCCCTACGCGTTTCGGAGATTTGTCTCCTTGATCACGGGCATATTAATGGCTGGTTTGAATTACAAAGTCACATGGAATTCATACATCACGCCCTTTGATGGGCCTCCTGGGACTCATAGTTTTCAATAATTCCCTAAAATGGGTTTCGCCACATTAACAGTCATTTTAGTGTTCACAGCTCCAATGAGCCCAAAGCAGCAATGCCGGTAAATTCATCCATACCTGTGCTCTGCAAAGCTTTCCGTATATCCAAAAGCAGCAGTCCACCTGTTATTGGTGGTGGTGCAGGTTTCCCGACCTTGGACGGGCCGGAAAATATCACGCTCAAGTTGCCCAACAGGCGGAACCGCACTCGAACACAAGCGGGTCTCACAACATTTCTGCAGGTCCCTTTATTGTAAAACCAGCATGCACTGAAGATAAAACTGCGCCCTACGCGTTTCGGAGATTTGTCTCCTTGATCATGGGCATGTTAATGGCTGATTTGCATAACAAAGTCACATGGAATTTATACATCACACCCTTTGATGGGCCTCCTGGGACTCGTAGTTTTCAATAATTCCCTCAAATGGGTTTCGCCATTAACAGTCATTTCAATGTTCACAGCTCCAAAGAGCCCAAAGCAGCATTGCCGGTAAATTCATCCATACCTGAGCTCTGCAAAGCTTTCCGTATATTCAAAAGCAGCAGTCCCCATGTTATTGGTGGTGGTGCAGGTTCCCCGACCTTGGACGGGCCGGAAAATATCACGCTCAAGTTGCCCAACAGACGGAACCGCACTCAAACACAGGCGGGTCTCACAACATTTCTGCAGGTCCCTTTATTGTAAAACCAGCATGCACTGAAGATAAAACTGCGCCCTACGCGTTTCGGAGATTTGTCTCCTTGATCACGGGCATGTTAATGGCTGATTTGCATAACAAAGTCACATGGAATTTATACATCACGCCCTTTGATGGGCCTCCTGGGACTCGTAGTTTTCAATAATTCCCTCAAATGGGTTTCGCCACATTAACAGTCATTTCAATGTTCACAGCTCCAATGAGCCCAAAGCAGCATTGCCAGTAAATTCATCCATACCTGTGCTCTGCAAAGCTTTCCGTATATCCAAAAGCAGCAGTCCACCTGTTATTGGTGGCGGTGCAGGTTCCCCGACCTTGGACGGGCTGGAAAATATCACGCTCAAGTTGCCCAACAGGCGGAACCACACTCGAACACAGGCGGGTTTCACAACATTTCTGCAGGTCAATTTATTGTAAAACCAGCATGCACTGAAGATAAAACTGCGCCCTACGCGATTCGGAGATTTATCTCCTTGATCACGGGCATGTTAATGGGTGATTTGCATTACAAAGTCACATGGAATTTATACATCACGCCCTTTGATGGGCCTCCTAGGACTCGTAGTTTTCAATAATTCCCTCAAATGGGTTTCGCCACATTAACAGTCATTTCAATGTTCACAGCTCCAATGAGCCCAAAGCAGCATTGCCGGTAAATTAATCCATACCTGTGCTCTGCAAAGCTTCCCGTATATCCAAAAGCAGCAGTCCACCTGTTATTGGTGGTGGTGCAGGTTCCCCGACCTTGGACGGGCCGGAAAATATCACGCTCAAGTTGCCCAACAGGCGGAACCGCACTCGAACACAGGCGGGTCTCACAACATTTCTGCAGGTCCCTTTATTGCAAAACCATCATTCATTGAAGATAAAACTGCGCCCTACGCGTTTCGGAGATTTGTCTCCTTGATCACTGGCATGTTAATGGCTGATTTGCATAAAAAGTCAAATGGAATTTATACATCACGCCCTTTGATGGGCCTCCTGGGACTCGTAGTTTTCAATAATTCCCTCAAATGGGTTTCGCCACATTAACAGTCATTTCAATGTTCACAGCTCCAATGAGCCCAAAGCAGCATTGCCAGTAAATTCATCCATACCTGTGCTCTGCAAAGCTTTCCGTATATCCAAAAGCAGCAGTCCACCTGTTATTGGTGGCGGTGCAGGATCCCCGACCTTGGACGGGCTGGAAAATATCACGCTCAAGTTTCCTAACAGGCGGAACCGCATTCGAACACAGGCGGGTTTCACAACATTTCTGTAGGTCCATTTATTGTAAAACCAGCATGCACTGAAGATAAAACTGCGCCCTACGCGTTTCGGAGAATTGTCTCCTTGATCACGGGCATATTAATGGCTGGTTTGAATTACAAAGTCACATGGAATTCATACATCACGCCCTTTGATGGGCCTCCTGGGACTCGTAGTTTTCAATAATTCCCTAAAATGGGTTTCGCCACATTAACAGTCATTTTAGTGTTCACAGCTCCAATGAGCCCAAAGCAGCAATGCCGGTAAATTCATCCATACCTGTGCTCTGCAAAGCTTTCCGTATATCCAAAAGCAGCAGTCCACCTGTTATTGGTGGTGGTGCAGGTTCCCCGACCTTGGACGGGCCGGAAAATATCACGCTCAAGTTGCCCAACAGGCGGAACCGCACTCGAACACAAGCGGGTCTCACAACATTTCTGCAGGTCCCTTTATTGTAAAACCAGCATGCACTGAAGATAAAACTGCGCCCTACGCGTTTCGGAGATTTGTCTCCTTGATCATGGGCATGTTAATGGCTGATTTGCATAACAAAGTCACATGGAATGTATACATCACGCCCTTTGATGGGCCTCCTGGGACTCGTAGTTTTCAATAATTCCCTCAAATGGGTTTCGCCATTAACAGTCATTTCAATGTTCACAGCTCCAAAGAGCCCAAAGCAGCATTGCCGGTAAATTCATCCATACCTGAGCTCTGCAAAGCTTTCCGTATATCCAAAAGCAGCAGTCCCCCTGTTATTGGTGGTGGTGCAGGTTCCCCGACCTTGGACGGGCCGGAAAATATCACGCTCAAGTTGCCCAACAGACGGAACCGCACTCAAACACAGGCGGGTCTCACAACATTTCTGCAGGTCCCTTTATTGTAAAACCAGCATGCACTGAAGATAAAACTGCGCCCTACGCGTTTCGGAGATTTGTCTCCTTGATCACGGGCATGTTAATGGCTGATTTGCATAACAAAGTCACATGGAATTTATACATCACGCCCTTTGATGGGCCTCCTGGGACTCGTAGCTTTCAATAATTCCCTCAAATGGGTTTCGCCACATTAACAGTCATTTCAATGTTCACAGCTCCAATGAGCCCAAAGCAGCATTGCCAGTAAATTCATCCATACCTGTGCTCTGCAAAGCTTTCCGTATATCCAAAAGCAGCAGTCCACCTGTTATTGGTGGCGGTGCAGGTTCCCCGACCTTGGAAGGGCTGGAAAATATCACGCTCAAGTTGCCCAACAGGCGGAACCACACTCGAACACAGGCGGGTTTCACAACATTTCTGCAGGTCAATTTATTGTAAAGCCAGCATGCACTGAAGATAAAACTGCGCCCTACGCGATTCGGAGATTTATCTCCTTGATCACGGGCATGTTAATGGGTGATTTGCATTACAAAGTCACATGGAATTTATACATCACGCCCTTTGATGGGCCTCCTAGGACTCGTAGTTTTCAATAATTCCCTCAAATGGGTTTCGCCACATTAACAGTCATTTCAATGTTCACAGCTCCAATGAGCCCAAAGCAGCATTGCCGGTAAATTAATCCATACCTGTGCTCTGCAAAGCTTCCCGTATATCCAAAAGCAGCAGTCCACCTGTTATTGGTGGTGGTGCAGGTTCCCCGACCTTGGACGGGCCGGAAAATATAACGCTCAAGTTGCCCAACAGGCGGAACCGCACTCGAACACAGGCGGGTCTCACAACATTTCTGCAGGTCCCTTTATTGCAAAACCAGCATTCATTGAAGATAAAACTGCGCCCTACGCGTTTCGGAGATTTGTCTCCTTGATCACTGGCATGTTAATGGCTGATTTGCATAACAAAGTCAAATGGAATTGATACATCACGCCCTTTGATGGGCCTCCTGGGACTCGTAGTTTTCAATAATTCCCTCAAATGGGTTTCGCCACATTAACAGTCATTTCAATGTTCACAGCTCCAATGAGCCCAAAGCAGCATTGCCGGTAAATTCATCCCTACCTGTGCTCTGCAAAGCTTTCCGTATATCCAAAAGCAGCAGTCCACCTGTTATTGGTGGCGGTGCAGGATCCCCGACCTTGGACGGGCTGGAAAATATCACACTCAAGTTTCCTAACAGGCGGAACCGCACTCAAACACAGGCGGGTTTCACAACATTTCTGTAGGTCCATTTATTGTAAAACCAGCATGCACTGAAGATAAAACTGCGCCCTACGCGTTTCGGAGATTTGTCTCCTTGATCACGGGCATATTAATGGCTGGTTTGAATTACAAAGTCACATGGAATTCATACATCACGCCCTTTGATGGGCCTCCTGGGACTCGTAGTTTTCAATAATTCCCTAAAATGGGTTTCGCCACATTAACAGTCATTTTAGTGTTCACAGCTCCAATGAGCCCAAAGCAGCAATGCCGGTAAATTCATCCATACCTGTGCTCTGCAAAGCTTTCCGTATATCCAAAAGCAGCAGTCCACCTGTTATTGGTGGTGGTGCAGGTTCCCCGACCTTGGACGGGCCGGAAAATATCACACTCAAGTTGCCCAACAGGCGGAACCGCACTCGAACACAAGCGGGTCTCACAACATTTCTGCAGGTCCCTTTATTGTAAAACCAGCTTGCACTGAAGATAAAACTGCGCCCTACGCGTTTCGGAGATTTGTCTCCTTGATCATGGGCATGTTAATGGCTGATTTGCATAACAAAGTCACATGGAATTTATACATCACGCCCTTTGATGGGCCTCCTGGGACTCGTAGTTTTCAATAATTCCCTCAAATGGGTTTCGCCATTAACAGTCATTTCAATGTTCACAGCTCCAAAGAGCCCAAAGCAGCATTGCCGGTAAATTCATCCATACCTGAGCTCTGCAAAGCTTTCCATATATCCAAAAGCAGCAGTCCCCCTGTTATTGGTTGTGGTGCAGGTTCCCCGACCTTGGACGGGCCGGAAAATATCACGCTCAAGTTGCCCAACAGACGGAACAGCACTCAAACACAGGCGGGTCTCACAACATTTCTGCAGGTCCCTTTATTGTAAAACCAGCATGCACTGAAGATAAAACTGCGCCCTACGCGTTACGGAGATTTGTCTCCTTGATCACGGTCATGTTAATGGCTGATTTGCATAACAAAGTCACATGGAATTTATACATCACGCCCTTTGATGGGCCTCCTGGGACTCGTAGTTTTCAATAATTCCCTCAAATGGGTTTCGCCACATTAACAGTCATTTCAATGTTCACAGCTCCAATGAGCCCAAAGCAGCATTGCCAGTAAATTCATCCATACCTGTGCTCTGCAAAGCTTCCCGTATATCCAAAAGCAGCAGTCCACCTGTTATTGGTGGTGGTGCAGGTTCCCCGACCTTGGACGGGCCGGAAAATATCACGCTCAAGTTGCCCAACAGGCGGAACCGCAATCGAACACAGGCGGGTCTCACAACATTTCTGCAGGTCCCTTTATTGCAAAACCAGCATTCATTGAAGATAAAACTGCGCCCTACGCGTTTCGGAGATTTGTCTCCTTGATCACTGGCATGTTAATGGCTGATTTGCATAACAAAGTCAAATGGAATTTATACATCACGCCCTTTGATGGGCCTCCTGGGACTCGTAGTTTTCAATAATTCCCTCAAATGGGTTTCGCCACATTAACAGTCATTTCAATGTTCACAGCTCCAATAAGCCCAAAGCAGCATTGCCGGTAAATTCATCCCTACCTGTGCTCTGCAAAGCTTTCCGTATATCCAAAAGCAGCAGTCCACCTGTTATTGGTGGCGGTGCAGGTTCCCTGACCTTGGACGGGCCGGAAAAAATCACGCTCAAGTTGCCCAACAGGCGGAACCGCACTTGAACACAGGCGGGTCTCAAAACATTTCTGCAGGTCCCTTTATTGTAAAACCAGCCGGCACTGAAGATAAAACTGCGCCCTACGCGTTTCGGAGATTTGTCTCCTTGATCAAGGGCATGTTAAAGGCTGATTTGCATAACAAAGTCACATGGAATGTATACATCACGCCCTTTGATGGGCCTCCTGGCACTCGTAGTTTTCAATAATTCCCTCAAATGGGTTTCGCCACATTAACAGTCATTTCAATGTTCACAGCTCCAATGAGCCCAAAGCAGCATTGCCGGTAAATTCATCCATACCTGTGCTCTGCAAAGCTTTCCGTATATCCAAAAGCAGCAGTCCACCTGTTATTGGTGGCGGTGCAGGTTCCCCGACCTTGGACGGGCCGGAAAATATCACGCTCAAGTTGCCCGACAGGCGGAACCGCACTCGAACACAGGCGGGTCTCACAACGTTTCTGCAGGTCCCTTTATGGTAAAACCAGCATGCACTGAAGATAAAACTGCGCCCTAGGCGTTTCGGAGATTTGTCTCCTTGATCACGGGCATATTAATGGCTGATTTGCATAACATAGTCACATGGAATTTATACATCACGCCCTTTGATGGGCCTCCTGGGTCTCGTAGTTTTCAATAATTCCCTCAAATGGGTTTCACCATTAACAGTCATTTCAATGTTCACAGCTCCAATGAGCCCAAAGCAGCATTGCAGGTAAATTCATCCACACCTGTGCTCTGCAACGCTTTCCGTATATCCAAAAGCAGCAGTCCACCTGTTATTGGTTGTGGTGCAGGTTCCCCGACCTTGGACAGGCCGGAAAATATCACGCTCAAGTTGCCCAACAGGCGGAACCGCACTCGAACACAGGCGGGTCTCACAACATTTCTGCAGGTGCCTTTATTGTAAAACCAGCTGGCACTGAAGATGAAAATGCGCCCTACGCGTTTCGGAGAATTGTCTCCTTGATCACAGGCATGTTAATGGCTGATTTGCATAACAAAGTCACATGGAATTTATACATCACGCCCTTTGATGGGCCTCCTGGGACTCGTAGTTTTCAATAATTCCCTCAAATGGGTTTCGCCACATTAACAGTCATTTCAATGTTCACAGCTCCAATGAGCCCAAAGCAGCATTGCCAGTAAATTCATCCATACCTGTGCTCTGCAAAGCTTTCCGTATATCCAAAAGCAGCAGTCCACCTGTTATTGGTGGCGGTGCAGGATCCCCGACCTTGGACGGGCTGGAAAATATCACGCTCAAGTTTCCTAACAGGCGGAACCGCACTCGAACACAGGCGGGTTTCACAACATTTCTGTAGGTCCATTTATTGTAAAACCAGCATGCACTGAAGATAAAACTGCGCCCTACGTGTTTCGGAGATTTGTCTCCTTGATCACGGGCATATTAATGGCTGGTTTGAATTACAAAGTCACATGGAATTCATACATCACGCCCTTTGATGGGCCTCCTGGGACTCGTAGTTTTCAATAATTCCCTAAAATGGGTTTCGCCACATTAACAGTCATTTTAGTGTTCACAGCTCCAATGAGCCCAAAGCAGCAATGCCGGTAAATTCATCCATACCTGTGCTCTGCAAAGCTTTCCGTATATCCAAAAGCAGCAGTCCACCTGTTATTGGTGGTGGTGCAGGTTCCCCGACCTTGGACGGGCCGGAAAATATCACGCTCAAGTTGCCCAACAGGCGGAACCGCACTCGAACACAAGCGGGTCTCACAACATTTCTGCAGGTCCCTTTATTGTAAAACCAGCATGCACTGAAGATAAAACTGCGCCCTACGCGTTTCGGAGATTTGTCTCCTTGATCACGGGCATGTTAATGGCTGATTTGCATAACAAAGTCACATGGAATTTATACATCACGCCCTTTGATGGGCCTCCTGGGACTCGTAGTTTTCAATAATTCCCTCAAATGGGTTTCGCCACATTAACAGTCATTTCAATGTTCACAGCTCCAATGAGCCCAAAGCAGCATTGCCAGTAAATTCATCCATACCTGTGCTCTGCAAAGCTTTCCGTATATCCAAAAGCAGCAGTCCACCTGTTATTGGTGGCGGTGCAGGTTCCCCGACCTTGGAAGGGCTGGAAAATATCACGCTCAAGTTGCCCAACAGGCGGAACCACACTCGAACACAGGCGGGTTTCACAACATTTCTGCAGGTCAATTTATTGTAAAACCAGCATGCACTGAAGATAAAACTGCGCCCTACGCGATTCGGAGATTTATCTCCTTGATCACGGGCATGTTAATGGGTGATATGCATTACAAAGTCACATGGAATTTATACATCACGCCCTTTGATGGGCCTCCTAGGACTCGTAGTTTTCAATAATTCCCTCAAATGGGTTTCGCCACATTAACAGTCATTTCAATGTTCACAGCTCCAATGAGCCCAAAGCAGCATTGCCGGTAAATTAATCCATACCTGTGCTCTGCAAAGCTTCCCGTATATCCAAAAGCAGCAGTCCACCTGTTATTGGTGGTGGTGCAGGTTCCCCGACCTTGGACGGGCCGGAAAATATCACGCTCAAGTTGCCCAACAGGCGGAACCGCACTCGAACACAGGCGGGTCTCACAACATTTCTGCAGGTCCCTTTATTGCAAAACCAGCATTCATTGAAGATAAAACTGCGCCCTACGCGTTTCGGAGATTTGTCTCCTTGATCACTGGCATGTTAATGGCTGATTTGCATAACAAAGTCAAATGGAATTGATACATCACGCCCTTTGATGGGCCTCCTGGGACTCGTAGTTTTCAATAATTCCCTCAAATGGGTTTCGCCACATTAACAGTCATTTCAATGTTCACAGCTCCAATGAGCCCAAAGCAGCATTGCCGGTAAATTCATCCCTACCTGTGCTCTGCAAAGCTTTCCGTATATCCAAAAGCAGCAGTCCACCTGTTATTGGTGGCGGTGCAGGATCCCCGACCTTGGACGGGCTGGAAAATATCACACTCAAGTTTCCTAACAGGCGGAACCGCACTCAAACACAGGCGGGTTTCACAACATTTCTGTAGGTCCATTTATTGTAAAACCAGCATGCACTGAAGATAAAACTGCGCCCTACGCGTTTCGGAGATTTGTCTCCTTGATAACGGGCATATTAATGGCTGGTTTGAATTACAAAGTCACATGGAATTCATACATCACGCCATTTGATATGCCTCCTGCGACTCGTAGTTTTCAATAATTCCCTAAAATGGGTTTCGCCACATTAACAGTCATTTTAGTGTTCACAGCTCCAATGAGCCCAAAGCAGCAATGCCGGTAAATTCATCCATACCTGTGCTCTGCAAAGCTTTCCGTATATCCAAAAGCAGCAGTCCACCTGTTATTGGTGGTGGTGCAGGTTCCCCGACCTTGGACGGGCCGGAAAATATCACACTCAAGTTGCCCAACAGGCGGAACCGCACTCGAACACAAGCGGGTCTCACAACATTTCTGCAGGTCCCTTTATTGTAAAACCAGCATGCACTGAAGATAAAACTGCGCCCTACGCGTTTCGGAGATTTGTCTCCTTGATCATGGGCATGTTAATGGCTGATTTGCATAACAAAGTCACATGGAATTTATACATCACGCCCTTTGATGGGCCTCCTGGGACTCGTAGTTTTCAATAATTCCCTCAAATGGGTTTCGCCATTAACAGTCATTTCAATGTTCACAGCTCCAAAGAGCCCAAAGCAGCATTGCCGGTAAATTCATCCATACCTGAGCTCTGCAAAGCTTTCCGTATATCCAAAAGCAGCAGTCCCCCTGTTATTGGTTGTGGTGCAGGTTCCCCGACCTTGGACGGGCCGGAAAATATCACGCTCAAGTTGCCCAACAGACGGAACAGCACTCAAACACAGGCGGGTCTCACAACATTTCTGCAGGTCCCTTTATTGTAAAACCAGCATGCACTGAAGATAAAACTGCGCCCTACGCGTTTCGGAGATTTGTCTCCTTGATCACGGTCATGTTAATGGCTGATTTGCATAACAAAGTCACATGGAATTTATACATCACGCCCTTTGATGGGCCTCCTGGGACTCGTAGTTTTCAATAATTCCCTCAAATGGGTTTCGCCACATTAACAGTCATTTCAATGTTCACAGCTCCAATGAGCCCAAAGCAGCATTGCCAGTAAATTCATCCATACCTGTGCTCTGCAAAGCTTCCCGTATATCCAAAAGCAGCAGTCCACCTGTTATTGGTGGTGGTGCAGGTTCCCCGACCTTGGACTGGCCGGAAAATATCACGCTCAAGTTGCCCAACAGGCGGAACCGCACTCGAACACAGGCGGGTCTCACAACATTTCTGCAGGTCCCTTTATTGCAAAACTAGCATTCATTGAAGATAAAACTGCGCCCTACGCGTTTCGGAGATTTGTCTCCTTGATCACTGGCATGTTAATGGCTGATTTGCATAACAAAGTCAAATGGAATTTATACATCACGCCCTTTGATGGGCCTCCTGGGACTCGTAGTTTTCAATAATTCCCTCAAATGGGTTTCGCCACATTAACAGTCATTTCAATGTTCACAGCTCCAATGAGCCCAAAGCAGCATTGCCAGTAAATTCATCCATACCTGTGCTCTGCAAAGCTTTCCGTATATCCAAAAGCAGCAGTCCACCTGTTATTGGTGGCGGTGCAGGATCCCCGACCTTGGACGGGCTGGAAAATATCACGCTCAAGTTTCCTAACAGGCGGAACCGCACTCGAACACAGGCGGGTTTCACAACATTTCTGTAGGTCCATTTATTGTAAAACCAGCATGCACTGAAGATAAAACTGCGCCCTACGTGTTTCGGAGATTTGTCTCCTTGATCACGGGCATATTAATGGCTGGTTTGAATTACAAAGTCACATGGAATTCATACATCACGCCCTTTGATGGGCCTCCTGGGACTCGTAGTTTTCAATAATTCCCTAAAATGGGTTTCGCCACATTAACAGTCATTTTAGTGTTCACAGCTCCAATGAGCCCAAAGCAGCAATGCCGGTAAATTCATCCATACCTGTGCTCTGCAAAGCTTTCCGTATATCCAAAAGCAGCAGTCCACCTGTTATTGGTGGTGGTGCAGGTTCCCCGACCTTGGACGGGCCGGAAAATATCACGCTCAAGTTGCCCAACAGGCGGAACCGCACTCGAACACAAGCGGGTCTCACAACATTTCTGCAGGTCCCTTTATTGTAAAACCAGCATGCACTGAAGATAAAACTGCGCCCTACGCGTTTCGGAGATTTGTCTCCTTGATCATGGGCATGTTAATGGCTGATTTGCATAACAAAGTCACATGGAATTTATACATCACGCCCTTTGATGGGCCTCCTGGGACTCGTAGTTTTCAATAATTCCCTCAAATGGGTTTCGCCATTAACAGTCATTTCAATGTTCACAGCTCCAAAGAGCCCAAAGCAGCATTGCCGGTAAATTCATCCATACCTGAGCTCTGCAAAGCTTTCCGTATATCCAAAAGCAGCAGTCCCCCTGTTATTGGTGGTGGTGCAGGTTCCCCGACCTTGGACGGGCCGGAAAATATCACGCTCAAGTTGCCCAACAGACGGAACCGCACTCAAACACGCGGGTCTCACAACATTTCTGCAGGTCCCTTTATTGTAAAACCAGCATGCACTGAAGATAAAACTGCGCCCTACGCGTTTCGGAGATTTGTCTCCTTGATCACGGGCATGTTAATGGCTGATTTGCATAACAAAGTCACATGGAATTTATACATCACGCCCTTTGATGGGCCTCCTGGGACTCGTAGTTTTCAATAATTCCCTCAAATGGGTTTCGCCACATTAACAGTCATTTCAATGTTCACAGCTCCAATGAGCCCAAAGCAGCATTGCCAGTAAATTCATCCATACCTGTGCTCTGCAAAGCTTTCCGTATATCCAAAAGCAGCAGTCCACCTGTTATTGGTGGCGGTGCAGGTTCCCCGACCTTGGAAGGGCTGGAAAATATCACGCTCAAGTTGCCCAACAGGCGGAACCACACTCGAACACAGGCGGGTTTCACAACATTTCTGCAGGTCAATTTATTGTAAAACCAGCATGCACTGAAGATAAAACTGCGCCCTACGCGATTCGGAGATTTATCTCCTTGATCACGGGCATGTTAATGGGTGATTTGCATTACAAAGTCACATGGAATTTATACATCACGCCCTTTGATGGGCCTCCTAGGACTCGTAGTTTTCAATAATTCCCTCAAATGGGTTTCGCCACATTAACAGTCATTTCAATGTTCACAGCTCCAATGAGCCCAAAGCAGCATTGCCGGTAAATTAATCCATACCTGTGCTCTGCAAAGCTTCCCGTATATCCAAAAGCAGCAGTCCACCTGTTATTGGTGGTGGTGCAGGTTCCCCGACCTTGGACGGGCCGGAAAATATCACGCTCAAGTTGCCCAACAGGCGGAACCGCACTCGAACACAGGCGGGTCTCACAACATTTCTGCAGGTGCCTTTATTGTAAAACCAGCTGGCACTGAAGATGAAAATGCGCCCTACGCGTTTCGGAGAATTGTCTCCTTGATCACAGGCATGTTAATGGCTGATTTGCATAACAAAGTCACATGGAATTTATAACCCACGCCCTTTGATGGGCCTCCTGGGACTCGTAGTTTTCAATAATTCCCTCAAATGGGTTTCGCCACATTAACAGTCATTTAAATGTTCACAGCTCCAATGAGCCCAAAGAAGCATTGCCGGTAAATTCATCCATACCTGTGCTCTGCAAAGCTTTCCGTATATCCAAAAGCAGCAGTCCACCTGTTATTGGTGGCGGTGCATGTTCCCTGACCTTGGACGGGCCGGAAAATATCACCCTCAATTTGCCCAACAGGCGGAATCGCACTCGAACACGGGCGGGTCTCACAAAATTTCTGCAGGTCCATTTATTGTAAAACCAGCATGCACTGTAGATAAAACTGCGCCCTACGCGTTTCGGAGATTTGTCTCCTTGATCACGGGCATATTAATGGCTGATTTGCATTACAAAGTCACATGGAATTCATACATCACGCCCTTTGATGGGCCTCCTGGGACTCGTAGTTTTCAATAATTCCCTAAAATGGGTTTCGCCACATTAACAGTCATTTTAGTGTTCACAGCTCCAATGAGCCCAAAGCAGCAATGCCGGTAAATTCATCCATACCTGTGCTCTGCAAAGCTTTCCGTATATCCAAAAGCAGCAATCCACCTGTTATTGGTGGTGGTGCAGGTTCCCCGACCTTGGACGGGCCGGAAAATATCACGCTTAAGTTGCCCAACAGGCGGAACCGTACTCGAACACAAGCGGGTCTCACAACATTTCTGCAGGTCCCTTTATTGTAAAACCAGCATGCACTGAAGATAAAACTGCGCCCTACGCGTTTCGGAGATTTGTCTCCTTGATCATGGGCATGTTAATGGCTGATTTGCATAACAAAGTCACATGGAACTTATACATCACGCCCTTTGATGGGCCTCCTGGGACTCGTAGTTTTCAATAATTCCCTCAAATGGGTTTCGCCATTAACAGTCATTTCAATGTTCACAGCTCCAAAGAGCCCAAAGCAGCATTGCCGGTAAATTCATCCATACCTGAGCTCTGCAAAGCTTTCCGTATATCCAAAAGCAGCAGTCCCCCTGTTATTGGTTGTGGTGCAGGTTCCCCGACCTTGGACGGGCCGGAAAATATCACGCTCAAGTTGCCCAACAGACGGAACAGCACTCAAACACAGGCGGGTCTCACAACATTTCTGCAGGTCCATTTGTTGTAAAACCAGCATGCACTGAAGATAAAACTGCGCCCTACGCGTTTCGGAGATTTGTCTCCTTGATCACGGTCATGTTAATGGCTGATTTGCATAACAAAGTCACATGGAATTTATACATCACGCCCTTTGATGAGCCTCCTGGGACTCGTAGTTTTCAATAATTCCCTCAAATGGGTTTCGCCACATTAACAGTCATTTCAATGTTCACAGCTCCAATGAGCCCAAAGCAGCATTGCCAGTAAATTCATCCATACCTGTGCTCTGCAAAGCTTCCCGTATATCCAAAAGCAGCAGTCCACCTGTTATTGGTGGTGGTGCAGGTTCCCCGACCTTGGACGGGCCGGAAAATATCACGCTCAAGTTGCCCAACAGGCGGAACCGCACTCGAACACAGGCGGGTCTCACAACATTTCTGCAGGTCCCTTTATTGCAAAACCAGCATTCATTGAAGATAAAACTGCGCCCTACGCGTTTCGGAGATTTGTCTCCTTGATCACTGGCATGTTAATGGCTGATTTGCATAACAAAGTCAAATGGAATTTATACATCACGCCCTTTGATGGGCCTCCTGGGACTCGTAGTTTTCAATAATTCCCTCAAATGGGTTTCGCCACATTAACAGTCATTTCAATGTTCACAGCTCCAATGAGCCCAAAGCAGCATTGCCGGTAAATTCATCCCTACCTGTGCTCTGCAAAGCTTTCCGTATATCCAAAAGCAGCAGTCCACCTGTTATTGGTGGCGGTGCAGGTTCCCTGACCTTGGACGGGCCGGAAAAAATCACGCTCAAGTTGCCCAACAGGCGGAACCGCACTTGAACACAGGCGGGTCTCAAAACATTTCTGCAGGTCCCTTTATTGTAAAACCAGCCGGCACTGAAGATAAAACTGCGCCCTACGCGTTTCGGAGATTTGTCTCCTTGATCATGGGCATGTTAATGGCTGATTTGCATAACAAAGTCACATGGAATGTATACATCACGCCCTTTGATGGGCCTCCTGGCACTCGTAGTTTTCAATAATTCCCTCAAATGGGTTTCGCCACATTAACAGTCATTTCAATGTTCACAGCTCCAATGAGCCCAAAGCAGCATTGCCGGTAAATTTATCCATACCTGTGCTCTGCAAAGCTTTCCGTATATCCAAAAGCAGCAGTCCACCTGTTATTGGTGGCGGTGCAGGTTCCCCGACCTTGGACGGGCTGGAAAATATCACGCTCAAGTTGCCCGACAGGCGGAACCGCACTCGAACACAGGCGGGTCTCACAACGTTTCTGCAGGTCCCTTTACGGTAAAACCAGCATGCACTGAAGATAAAACTGCGCCCTACGCGTTTCGGAGAATTGTCTCCTTGATCACAGGCATGTTAATGGCTGATTTGCATAACAAAGTCACATGGAATTTATACATCACGCCCTTTGATGGGCCTCCTGGGACTCGTAGTTTTCAATAATTCCCTCAAATGGGTTTCGCCACATTAACAGTCATTTAAATGTTCACAGCTCCAATGAGCCCAAAGAAGCATTGCCGGTAAATTCATCCATACCTGTGCTCTGCAAAGCTTTCCGTATATCCAAAAGCAGCAGTCCACCTGTTATTGGTGGCGGTGCATGTTCCCTGACCTTGGACGGGCCGGAAAATATCACCCTCAATTTGCCCAACAGGCGGAATCGCACTCGAACACGGGCGGGTCTCACAACATTTCTGCAGGTCCATTTATTGTAAAACCAGCATGCACTGTAGATAAAACTGCGCCCTACGCGTTTCGGAGATTTGTCTCCTTGATCACGGGCATATTAATGGCTGATTTGCATTACAAAGTCACATGGAATTCATACATCACGCCCTTTGATGGGCCTCCTGGGACTCGTAGTTTTCAATAATTTCCTAAAATGGGTTTCGCCACATTAACAGTCATTTTAGTGTTCACAGCTCCAATGAGCCCAAAGCAGCAATGCCGGTAAATTCATCCATACCTGTGCTCTGCAAAGCTTTCCGTATATCCAAAAGCAGCAATCCACCTGTTATTGGTGGTGGTGCAGGTTCCCCGACCTTGGACGGGCCGGAAAATATCACGCTTAAGTTGCCCAACAGGCGGAACCACACTCGAACACAAGCGGGTCTCACAACATTTCTGCAGGTCCCTTTATTGTAAAACCAGCATGCACTGAAGATAAAACTGCGCCCTACGCGTTTCGGAGATTTGTCTCCTTGATCATGGGCATGTTAATGGATGATTTGCATAACAAAGTCACATGGAATTTATACATCACGCCCTTTGATGGGCCTCCTGGGACTCGTAGTTTTCAATAATTCCCTCAAATGGGTTTCGCCATTAACAGTCATTTCAATGTTCACAGCTCCAAAGAGCCCAAAGCAGCATTGCCGGTAAATTCATCCATACCTGAGCTCTGCAAAGCTTTCCGTATATCCAAAAGCAGCAGTCCCCCTGTTATTGGTTGTGGTGCAGGTTCCCCGACCTTGGACGGGCCGGAAAATATCACGCTCAAGTTGCCCAACAGACGGAACAGCACTCAAACACAGGCGGGTCTCACAACATTTCTGCAGGTCCATTTGTTGTAAAACCAGCATGCACTGAAGATAAAACTGCGCCCTACGCGTTTCGGAGATTTGTCTCCTTGATCACGGTCATGTTAATGGCTGATTTGCATAACAAAGTCACATGGAATTTATACATCACGCCCTTTGATGAGCCTCCTGGGACTCGTAGTTTTCAATAATTCCCTCAAATGGGTTTCGCCACATTAACAGTCATTTCAATGTTCACAGCTCCAATGAGCCCAAAGCAGCATTGCCAGTAAATTCATCCATACCTGTGCTCTGCAAAGCTTCCCGTATATCCAAAAGCAGCAGTCCACCTGTTATTGGTGGTGGTGCAGGTTCCCCGACCTTGGACGGGCCGGAAAATATCACGCTCAAGTTGCCCAACAGGCGGAACCGCACTCGAACACAGGCGGGTCTCACAACATTTCTGCAGGTCCCTTTATTGCAAAACCAGCATTCATTGAAGATAAAACTGCGCCCTACGCGTTTCGGAGATTTGTCTCCTTGATCACTGGCATGTTAATGGCTGATTTGCATAACAAAGTCAAATGGAATTTATACATCACGCCCTTTGATGGGCCTCCTGGGACTCGTAGTTTTCAATAATTCCCTCAAATGGGTTTCGCCACATTAACAGTCATTTCAATGTTCACAGCTCCAATGAGCCCAAAGCAGCATTGCCGGTAAATTCATCCCTACCTGTGCTCTGCAAAGCTTTCCGTATATCCAAAAGCAGCAGTCCACCTGTTATTGGTGGCGGTGCAGGTTCCCTGACCTTGGACGGGCCGGAAAAAATCACGCTCAAGTTGCCCAACAGGCGGAACCGCACTTGAACACAGGCGGGTCTCAAAACATTTCTGCAGGTCCCTTTATTGTAAAACCAGCCGGCACTGAAGATAAAACTGCGCCCTACGCGTTTCGGAGATTTGTCTCCTTGATCATGGGCATGTTAATGGCTGATTTGCATAACAAAGTCACATGGAATGTATACATCACGCCCTTTGATGGGCCTCCTGGCACTCGTAGTTTTCAATAATTCCCTCAAATGGGTTTCGCCACATTAACAGTCATTTCAATGTTCACAGCTCCAATGAGCCCAAAGCAGCATTGCCGGTAAATTTATCCATACCTGTGCTCTGCAAAGCTTTCCGTATATCCAAAAGCAGCAGTCCACCTGTTATTGGTGGCGGTGCAGGTTCCCCGACCTTGGACGGGCTGGAAAATATCACGCTCAAGTTGCCCGACAGGCGGAACCGCACTCGAACACAGGCGGGTCTCACAACGTTTCTGCAGGTCCCTTTACGGTAAAACCAGCATGCACTGAAGATAAAACTGCGCCCTAGGCGTTTCGGAGATTTGTCTCCTTGATCATGGGCATGTTAATGGCTGATTTGCATAACATAGTCACATGGAATTTATACATCACGCCCTTTGATGGGCCTCTTGTGTCTCGTAGTTTTCAATAATTCCCTCAAATGGGTTTCGCCATTAACAGTCATTTCAATGTTCACAGCTCCAATGAGCCCAAAGCATCATTGCCGGTAAATTCATCCACACCTGTGCTCTGCAACGCTTTCCGTATATCCAAAAGCAGCAGTGCACCTGTTATTGGTTGTGGTGCAGGTTCCCCGACCTTGGACAGGCCGGAAAATATCACGCTCAAGTTGCCCAACAGGCGGAACCGCACTCGAACACAGGCGGGTCTCACAACATTTCTGCAGGTGCCTTTATTGTAAAACCAGCTGGCACTGAAGATGAAAATGCGCCCTACGCGTTTCGGAGAATTGTCTCCTTGATCACAGGCATGTTAATGGCTGATTTGCATAACAAAGTCACATGGAATTTATACATCACGCCCTTTGATGGGCCTCCTGGGACTCGTAGTTTTCAATAATTCCCTCAAATGGGTTTCGCCACATTAACAGTCATTTAAATGTTCACAGCTCCAATGAGCCCAAAGAAGCATTGCCGGTAAATTCATCCATACCTGTGCTCTGCAAAGCTTTCCGTATATCCAAAAGCAGCAGTCCACCTGTTATTGGTGGCGGTGCATGTTCCCTGACCTTGGACGGGCCGGAAAATATCACCCTCAATTTGCCCAACAGGCGGAATCGCACTCGAACACGGGCGGGTCTCACAACATTTCTGCAGGTCCATTTATTGTAAAACCAGCATGCACTGTAGATAAAACTGCGCCCTACGCGTTTCGGAGATTTGTCTCCTTGATCACGGGCATATTAATGGCTGATTTGCATTACAAAGTCACATGGAATTCATACATCACGCCCTTTGATGGGCCTCCTGGGACTCGTAGTTTTCAATAATTTCCTAAAATGGGTTTCGCCACATTAACAGTCATTTTAGTGTTCACAGCTCCAATGAGCCCAAAGCAGCAATGCCGGTAAATTCATCCATACCTGTGCTCTGCAAAGCTTTCCGTATATCCAAAAGCAGCAATCCACCTGTTATTGGTGGTGGTGCAGGTTCCCCGACCTTGGACGGGCCGGAAAATATCACGCTTAAGTTGCCCAACAGGCGGAACCACACTCGAACACAAGCGGGTCTCACAACATTTCTGCAGGTCCCTTTATTGTAAAACCAGCATGCACTGAAGATAAAACTGCGCCCTACGCGTTTCGGAGATTTGTCTCCTTGATCATGGGCATGTTAATGGATGATTTGCATAACAAAGTCACATGGAATTTATACATCACGCCCTTTGATGGGCCTCCTGGGACTCGTAGTTTTCAATAATTCCCTCAAATGGGTTTCGCCATTAACAGTCATTTCAATGTTCACAGCTCCAAAGAGCCCAAAGCAGCATTGCCGGTAAATTCATCCATACCTGAGCTCTGCAAAGCTTTCCGTATATCCAAAAGCAGCAGTCCCCCTGTTATTGGTGGTGGTGCAGGTTCCCCGACCTTGGACGGGCCGGAAAATATCACGCTCAAGTTGCCCAACAGACGGAACCGCACTCAAACACAGGCGGGTCTCACAACATTTCTGCAGGTCCCTTTATTGTAAAACCAGCATGCACTGAAGATAAAACTGCGCCCTACGCGTTTCGGAGATTTGTCTCCTTGATCACGGGCATGTTAATGGCTGATTTGCATAACAAAGTCACATGGAATTTATACATCACGCCCTTTGATGGGCCTCCTGGGACTCGTAGTTTTCAATAATTCCCTCAAATGGGTTTCGCCACATTAACAGTCATTTCAATGTTCACAGCTCCAATGAGCTCAAAGAAGCATTGCCAGTAAATTCATCCATACCTGTGCTCTGCAAAGCTTTCCGTATATCCAAAAGCAGCAGTCCACCTGTTATTGGTGGCGGTGCAGGTTCCCCCGACCTTGGACGGGCTAGAAAATATCACGCTCAAGTTGCCCAACAGGCGGAACCACACTCGAACACAGGCGGGTTTCACAACATTTCTGCAGGTCAATTTATTGTAAAACCAGCATGCACTGAAGATAAAACTGCGCCCTACGCGATTCGGAGATTTATCTCCTTGATCACGGGCATGTTAATGGGTGATTTGCATTACAAAGTCACATGGAATTTATACATCACGCCCTTTGATGGGCCTCCTAGGACTCGTAGTTTTCAATAATTCCCTCAAATGGCTTTCGCCACATTAACAGTCATTTCAATGTTCACAGCTCCAATGAGCCCAAAGCAGCATTGCCGGTAATTTAATCCATACCTGTGCTCTGCAAAGCTTCCCGTATATCCAAAAGCAGCAGTCCACCTGTTATTGGTGGTGGTGCAGGTTCCCCGTCCTTGGACGGGCCGGAAAATATCACGCTCAAGTTGCCCAACAGGCGGAACCGCACTCGAACACAGGCGGGTCTCACAACATTTCTGCAGGTCCCTTTATTGCAAAACCAGCATTCATTGAAGATAAAACTGCGCCCTACGCGTTTCGGAGATTTGTCTCCTTGATCACTGGCATGTTAATGGCTGATTTGCATAACAAAGTCAAATGGAATTTATACATCACGCCCTTTGATGGGCCTCCTGGCACTCGTAGTTTTCAATAATTCCCTCAAATGGGTTTCGCCACATTAACAGTCATTTCAATGTTCACAGCTCCAATGAGCCCAAAGCAGCATTGCCGGTAAATTCATCCATACCTGTGCTCTGCTAAGCTTTCCGCATATCCAAAAGCAGCAGTCCACCTGTTATTGGTGGCGGTGCAGGTTCCCCGACCTTGGACGGGCTGGAAAATATCACGCTCAAGTTGCCCGACAGGCGGAACCGCACTCGAACACAGGCGGGTCTCACAACGTTTCTGCAGGTCCCTTTATGGTAAAACCAGCATGCACTGAAGATAAAACTGCGCCCTAGGCGTTTCGGAGATTTGTCTCCTTGATCACGGGCATGTTAATGGCTGATTTGCATAACATAGTCACATGGAATTTATACATCACGCCCTTTGATGGGCCTCCTGGGTCTCGTAGTTTTCAATAATTCCCTCAAATGGGTTTCGCCATTAACAGTCATTTCAATGTTCACAGCTCCAATGAGCCCAAAGCAGCATTGCCGGTAAATTCATCCACACCTGTGCTCTGCAACGCTTTCCGTATATCCAAAAGCAGCAGTCCACCTGTTATTGGTTGTGGTGCAGGTTCCCCGACCTTGGACAGGCCGGAAAATATCACGCTCAAGTTGCCCAACAGGCGGAACCGCACTCGAACACAGGCGGGTCTCACAACATTTCTGCACGTGCCTTTATTGTAAAACCAGCATGCACTGAAGATAAAACTGCGCCCTACTCGTTTCGGAGAATTGTCTCCTTGATCACAGGCATGTTAATGGCTGATTTGCATAACAAAGTCACATGGAATTTATACATCACGCCCTTTGATGGGCCTCCTGGGACTCGTAGTTTTCAATAATTCCCTCAAATGGGTTTCTCCACATTAACAGTCATTTCAATGTTCACAGCTCCAATGAGCCCAAAGCAGCATTGCCGGTAAATTCATCCATACCTGTGCTCTGCAAAGCTTTCCGTATATCCAATAGCAGCAGTCCACCTGTTATTGGTGGCGGTGCAGGTTCCCTGACCTTGGACGGGCCGGAAAATATCACGCTCAAGTTGCCCAACAGGCGGAACCGCACTTGAACACAGGCGGGTCTCACAAAATTTCTGCAGGACCCTTTATTGTAAAACCAGCATGCACTGAAGATAAAACTGCGCCCTACGCGTTTCGGAGATTTGTCTCCTTGATCATGGGCATGTTAATGGCTGATTTGCATAACAAAGTCACATGGAATTTATACATCACGCCCTTTGATGGGCCTCCTGGGACTCGTACTTTTCAATAATTCCCTCAAATGGGTTTCGCCATTAACAGTCATTTCAATGTTCACAGCTCCAATGAGCCCAAAGCAGCATTGCTGGTAAATTCATCCATACCTGTGCTCTGCAAAGCTTTCCGTATATCCAAAAGCAGCAGTCCACCTGTTATTGGTTGTGGTGCAGGTTCCCCGACCTTGGACAGGCCGGAAAATGTCACGCTCAAGTTGCCCAACAGGCAGAACCGCACTCGAACACAGGCGGGTCTCACAACATTTCTGCAGGTCCATTTATTGTAAAACCAGCATTCACTGTAGATAAAACTGCGCCCTACGCGTTTCGGAGATTTGTCTCCTTGATCATGGGCATGTTAATGGCTGATTTGCATAACAAAGTCACATGGAATTTATACATCACGCCCTTTGATGGGCCTCCTGGGACTCGTAGTTTTCAATAATTCCCTCAAATGGGTTTCGCCATTAACAGTCATTTCAATGTTCACAGCTCCAAAGAGCCCAAAGCAGCATTGCCGGTAAATTCATCCATACCTGAGCTCTGCAAAGCTTTCCGTATATCCAAAAGCAGCAGTCCCCCTGTTATTGGTGGTGGTGCAGGTTCCCCGACCTTGGACGGGCCGGAAAATATCACGCTCAAGTTGCCCAACAGACAGAACCGCACTCAAACACAGGCGGGTCTCACAACATTTCTGCAGGTCCCTTTATTGTAAAACCAGCATGCACTGAAGATAAAACTGCGCCCTACGCGTTTCGGAGATTTGTCTCCTTGATCACGGGCATGTTAATGGCTGATTTGCATAACAAAGTCACATGGAATTTATACATCACGCCCTTTGATGGGCCTCCTGGGACTCGTAGTTTTCAATAATTCCCTCAAATGGGTTTCGCCACATTAACAGTCATTTCAATGTTCACAGCTCCAATGAGCCCAAAGCAGCATTGCCAGTAAATTCATCCATACCTGTGCTCTGCAAAGCTTTCCGAATATCCAAAAGCAGCAGTCCACCTGTTATTGGTGGCGGTGCAGGTTCCCCGACCTTGGACGGGCTAGAAAATATCACGCTCAAGTTGCCCAACAGGCAGAACCACACTCGAACACAGGCGGGTTTCACAACATTTCTGCAGGTCAATTTATTGTAAAACCAGCATGCACTGAAGATAAAACTGCGCCCTACGCGATTCGGAGATTTATCTCCTTGATCACGGGCATGTTAATGGGTGATTTGCATTACAAAGTCACATGGAATTTATACATCACGCCCTTTGATGGGCCTCCTAGGACTCATAGTTTTCAATAATTCCCTCAAATGGGTTTCGCCACATTAACAGTCATTTCAATGTTCACAGCTCCAATGAGCCCAAAGCAGCATTGCCGGTAATTTAATCCATACCTGTGCTCTGCAAAGCTTCCCGTATATCCAAAAGCAGCAGTCCACCTGTTATTGGTGGTGGTGCAGGTTCCCCGACCTTGGACGGGCCGGAAAATATCACGCTCAAGTTGCCCAACAGGCGGAACCGCACTCGAACACAGGCGGGTCTCACAACATTTCTGCAGGTCCCTTTATTGCAAAACCAGCATTCATTGAAGATAAAACTGCGCCCTATGCGTTTCGGAGATTTGTCTCCTTGATCACTGGCATGTTAATGGCTGATTTGCATAACAAAGTCAAATGGAATTTATACATCACGCCCTTTGATGGGCCTCCTGGGACTCGTAGTTTTCAATAATTCCCTCAAATGGGTTTCGCCACATTAACAGTCATTTCAATGTTCACAGCTCCAATGAGCCCAAAGCAGTATTGCCGGTAAATTCATCCCTACCTGTGCTCTGCAAAGCTTTCCGTATATCCAAAAGCAGCAGTCCACCTGTTATTGGTGGCGGTGCAGGTTCCCTGACCTTGGACGGGCCGGAAAAAATCACGCTCAAGTTGCCCAACAGGCGGAACCGCACATGAACACAGGCGGGTCTCAAAACATTTCTGCAGGTCCCTTTATTGTAAAACCAGCCGGCACTGAAGATAAAACTGCGCCCTACGCGTTTCGGAGATTTGTCTCCTTGATCATGGGCATGTTAATGGCTGATTTGCATAACAAAGTCACATGGAATGTATACATCACGCCCTTTGATGGGCCTCCTGGCACTCGTAGTTTTCAATAATTCCCTCAAATGGGTTTCGCCACATTAACAGTCATTTCAATGTTCACAGCTCCAATGAGCCCAAAGCAGCATTGCCGGTAAATTCATCCATACCTGTTCTCTGCAAAGCTTTCCGCATATCCAAAAGCAGCAGTCCACCTGTTATTGGTTGTGGTGCAGGTTCCCCGACCTTGGACAGGCCGGAAAATGTCACGCTCAAGTTGCCCAACAGGCAGAACCGCACTCGAACACAGGCGGGTCTCACAACATTTCTGCAGGTGCCTTTATTGTAAAACCAGCATGCACTGAAGATAAAACTGCGCCCTACGCGTTTCGGAGATTTGTTTACTTGATCACGGGCATGTTAATGCCTGCTTTGCATAACAAAGTCACATGGAATTTATACATCACGCCCTTTGATGGGCCTCCTGGGACTCGTAGTTTTCAATAATTCCCTCAAATGGGTTTCGCCACATTAACAGTCATTTCAATGTTCACAGCTCCAATGAGCCCAAAGCAGCATTGCCAGTAAATTCATCCATACCTGTGCTCTGCAAAGCTTTCCATATATCCAAAAGCAGCAGTCCACCTGTTATTGGTGGCGGTGCAGGTTCCCCGACCTTGGACGGGCTGGAAAATATCACGCTCAAGTTGCCCAACAGGCGGAACCGCACTCGAACACAGGCGGGTCTCACAACATTTCTGCAGGTGCCTTTATTGTAAAACCAGCTGGCACTGAAGATAAAAATGCGCCCTACGCGTTTCGGAGAATTGTCTCCTTGATCACAGGCATGTTAATGGCTGATTTGCATAACAAAGTCACATGGAATTTATACATCACGCCCTTTGATGGGCCTCCTGGGACTCGTAGTTTTCAATAATTCCCTCAAATGGGTTTCGCCATTAACAGTCATTTCAATGTTCACAGCTCCAATGAGCCCAAAGCAGCATTGCTGGTAAATTCATCCATACCTGTACTCTGCAAAGCTTTCCGTATATCCAAAAGCAGCAGTCCACCTGTTATTGGTTGTGGTGCAGGTTCCCCGACCTTGGACAGGCCGGAAAATGTCACGCTCAAGTTGCCCAACAGGCAGAACCGCACTCGAACACAGGCGGGTCTCACAACATTTCTGCAGGTGCCTTTATTGCAAAACCAGCATGTACTGAAGATAAAACTTCGCCCTACGCGTTTCGGAGATTTGTTTACTTGATCACGGGCATGCTAATGGCTGCTTTGCATAACAAAGTCACATGGAATTTATACATCACGCCCTTTGATGGGCCTCCTGGGACTCGTAGTTTTCAATAATTCCCTCAAATGGGTTTCGCCACATTAACAGTCATTTCAATGTTCACAGCTCCAATGAGCCCAAAGCAGCATTGCCAGTAAATTCATCCATACCTGTGCTCTGCAAAGCTTTCCGTATATCCAAAAGCAGCAGTCCACCTGTTATTGGTGGCGGTGCAGGTTCCCCTGCCTTGGACGGGCTGGAAAATATCACGCTCAAGTTGCCCAACAGGCGGAACCGCACTCGAACACAGGCGGGTCTCACAACATTTCTGCAGGTGCCTTTATTGTAAAACCAGCTGGCACTGAAGATAAAAATGCGCCCTACGCGTTTCGGAGAATTGTCTCCTTGATCACAGGCATGTTAATGGCTGATTTGCATAACAAAGTCCCATGGAATTTATACATCACGCCCTTTGATGGGCCTCCTGGGACTCGTAGTTTTCAATAATTCCCTCAAATGGGTTTCGCCACATTAACAGTCATTTCAATGTTCACAGCTCCAATGAGCCCAAAGCAGCATTGCCAGTAAATTCATCCATACCTGTGCTCTGCAAAGCTTTCCGTATATCCAAATGCAGCAGTCCACCTGTTATTAGTGGTGGTGCAGGTTCCCCGACCTTGGACGGGCCGGAAAATATCACGCTCAAGTTGACCAACAGGCGGAACCGCACTCGAACACAGGCGGGTTTCACAACATTTCTGTAGGTCCATTTATTGTAAAACCAGCATGCACTGAAGATAAAACTGCGCCCTACGCGTTTCGGAGATTTGTCTCCTTGATCACGGGCATGTTAATGGCTGATTTGCATAACAAAGTCACACGGAACTTATACATCACGCCCTTTGATGGGCCTCCTGGGACTCGTAGTTTTCAATAATTCCCTAAAATGGGTTTCGCCAAATTAACAGTCATTTCAATGTTCACAGCTCCAATGAGCCCAAAGCAGCATTGCCGGTAAATTCATCCATACCTGTGCTCTGCAAAGCTTTCCGTATATCCAAAAGCAGCAGTCGACCTGTTATTAGTGGTGGTGCAGGTTCCCCGACCTTGGACGGGCCGGAAAATATCACGCTCAAGTTGCCCAACAGGCGGAACCGCACTTGAACACAGGCGGGTCTCACAATATTTCTGCAGGTCCCTTTATTGTAAAACCAGCATGCATTGAAGATAAAACTGGGCCCTACGCGTTTCGGAGATTTGTCTCCTTGATCACTGGCATGTTAATGGCTGATTTGCATAACAAAGTCATATGGAATTTATACATCACGCCCTTTGATGGGCCTCCTGGGACTCGTAGTTTTCAATAATTCCCTCAAATGGGTTTCGCCACATTAACAGTCATTTCAATGTTCACAGCTCCAATGAGCCCAAAGCAGCATTACCGGTAAATTCATCCATACCTGTGCTCTGCAAAGCTTTCCGTATATCCAAAAGCAGCAGTCCACCTGTTATTGGTTGTGGTGCAGGTTCCCCGACCTTGGACAGGCCGGAAAATATCACGCTCAAGTTGCCCAACAGGCGAAACCGCACTCGAACACAGGCGGGTCTCACAACATTTCTGCAGGTGCCTTTATTGTAAAACCAGCATGCACTGAAGATAAAACTGCGCCCTACGCGTTTCGGAGATTTGTCTCCTTGATCACGGGCATGTTAATGGCTGATTTGCATAACAAAGTCACATGGAATTTATACATCACGCCCTTTGATGGGCCTCCTGGGACTCGTAGTTTTCAATAATTCCCTCAAATGGGTTTTCGCCACATTAACAGTCATTTCAATGTTCACAGCTCCAATGAGCCCAAAGCAGCATTGCCAGTAAATTCATCCATACCTGTGCTCTGCAAAGCTTTCCATATATCCAAAAGCAGCAGTCCACCTGTTATTGGTGGCGGTGCAGGTTCCCCGACCTTGGACTGGCTGGAAAATATCACGCTCAAGTTGCCCAACAGGCGGAACCGCACTCGAACACAGGCGGGTTTCACAACATCTCTGTAGGTCCATTTATTGTAAAACCAGCATGCACTGAAGATAAAACTGCGCCCTACGCGTTTCGGAAATTTGTCTCCTTGATCACGGACATGTTAATGGCTGATTTGCATAACAAAGTCACACGGAATTTATGCATCACGCCCTTTGATGGGCCTCCTGGGACTCATAGTTTTCAATGATTCCCTAAAATGGGTTTCGCCACATTAACAGTCATTTCAATGTTCACAGCTCCAATGAGCCCAAAGCAGCATTGCCGGTAAATTCATCCATACCTGTGCTCTGCAAAGCTTTCCGTATATACAAAAGCAGCAGTCCACCTATTATTAGTGGTGGTGCAGGTTCCCCGACCTTGGACAGGCCGGAAAATATCACGCTCAAGTTGCCCAACAGGCGGAACCGCACTTGAACACAGGCGGGTCTCACAACATTTCTGCAGGTCCCTTTATTGTAAAACCAGCATGCACTGAAGATAAAACTGCGCCCTACGCGTTTCGGAGATTTGTCTCCTTGATCACTGGCATGTTAATGGCTGATTTGCATAACAAAGTCATATGGAATTTATACATCACGCCCTTTGATGGGCCTCCTGGGACTCGTAGTTTTCAATAATTCCCTCTAATGGGTTTCGCCACATTAACAGTAATTTCAATGTTCACAGCTCCAATGAGCCCAAAGCAGCATTGCCGGTAAATTCATCCATACCTGTGCTCTGCAAAGCTTTCCGTATATCCAAAAGCAGCAGTCCACCTGTTATTGGTGGCGGTGCAGGTTCCCTGATCTTGGACGGGCCGGAAAATATCACGCTCAAGTTGCCCAACAGGCGGAACCGCACTTGAACACAGGCGGGTCTCACAAAATTTCTGCAGGACCCTTTATTGTAAAACCAGCATGCACTGAAGATAAAACTGCACCCTACGCGTTTCGGAGATTTGTCTCCTTGATCATGGGCATGTTAATGGCTGATTTGCATAACAAAGTCACATGGAATTTATACATCACGCCCTTTGATGGGCCTCCTGGGACTCGTAGTTTTCAATAATTCCCTCAAATGGGTTTCGCCATTAACAGTCATTTTAATGTTCACAGCTCCAATGAGCCCAAAGCAGCATTGCCAGTAAATTCATCCATACCTGTGCTCTGCAAAGCTTTCCGTATATCCAAAAGCAGCAGTCCACCTGTTATTGGTGGCGGTGCAGGTTCCCCTGCCTTGGACGGGCTGGAAAATATCACGCTCAAGTTGCCCAACAGGCGGAACCGCACTCGAACACAGGCGGGTCTCACAACATTTCTGCAGGTGCCTTTATTGTAAAACCAGCTGGCACTGAAGATAAAAATGCGCCCTACGCGTTTCGGAGAATTGTCTCCTTGATCACAGGCATGTTAATGGCTGATTTGCATAACAAAGTCCCATGGAATTTATACATCACGCCCTTTGATGGGCCTCCTGGGACTCGTAGTTTTCAATAATTCCCTCAAATGGGTTTCGCCACATTAACAGTCATTTCAATGTTCACAGCTCCAATGAGCCCAAAGCAGCATTGCCAGTAAATTCATCCATACCTGTGCTCTGCAAAGCTTTCCGTATATCCAAATGCAGCAGTCCACCTGTTATTAGTGGTGGTGCAGGTTCCCCGACCTTGGACGGGCCGGAAAATATCACGCTCAAGTTGACCAACAGGCGGAACCGCACTCGAACACAGGCGGGTTTCACAACATTTCTGTAGGTCCATTTATTGTAAAACCAGCATGCACTGAAGATAAAACTGCGCCCTACACGTTTCGGAGATTTGTCTCCTTGATCACGGGCATGTTAATGGCTGATTTGCATAACAAAGTCACACGGAACTTATACATCACGCCCTTTGATGGGCCTCCTGGGACTCGTAGTTTTCAATAATTCCCTAAAATGGGTTTCGCCAAATTAACAGTCATTTCAATGTTCACAGCTCCAATGAGCCCAAAGCAGCATTGCCGGTAAATTCATCCATACCTGTGCTCTGCAAAGCTTTCCGTATATCCAAAAGCAGCAGTCGACCTGTTATTAGTGGTGGTGCAGGTTCCCCGACCTTGGACGGGCCGGAAAATATCACGCTCAAGTTGCCCAACAGGCGGAACCGCACTTGAACACAGGCGGGTCTCACAATATTTCTGCAGGTCCCTTTATTGTAAAACCAGCATGCATTGAAGATAAAACTGGGCCCTACGCGTTTCGGAGATTTGTCTCCTTGATCACTGGCATGTTAATGGCTGATTTGCATAACAAAGTCATATGGAATTTATACATCACGCCCTTTGATGGGCCTCCTGGGACTCGTAGTTTTCAATAATTCCCTCAAATGGGTTTCGCCACATTAACAGTCATTTCAATGTTCACAGCTCCAATGAGCCCAAAGCAGCATTACCGGTAAATTCATCCATACCTGTGCTCTGCAAAGCTTTCCGTATATCCAAAAGCAGCAGTCCACCTGTTATTGGTTGTGGTGCAGGTTCCCCGACCTTGGACAGGCCGGAAAATATCACGCTCAAGTTGCCCAACAGGCGAAACCGCACTCGAACACAGGCGGGTCTCACAACATTTCTGCAGGTGCCTTTATTGTAAAACCAGCATGCACTGAAGATAAAACTGCGCCCTACGCGTTTCGGAGATTTGTCTCCTTGATCACGGGCATGTTAATGGCTGATTTGCATAACAAAGTCACATGGAATTTATACATCACGCCCTTTGATGGGCCTCCTGGGACTCGTAGTTTTCAATAATTCCCTCAAATGGGTTTTCGCCACATTAACAGTCATTTCAATGTTCACAGCTCCAATGAGCCCAAAGCAGCATTGCCAGTAAATTCATCCATACCTGTGCTCTGCAAAGCTTTCCATATATCCAAAAGCAGCAGTCCACCTGTTATTGGTGGCGGTGCAGGTTCCCCGACCTTGGACTGGCTGGAAAATATCACGCTCAAGTTGCCCAACAGGCGGAACCGCACTCGAACACAGGCGGGTTTCACAACATCTCTGTAGGTCCATTTATTGTAAAACCAGCATGCACTGAAGATAAAACTGCGCCCTACGCGTTTCGGAAATTTGTCTCCTTGATCACGGACATGTTAATGGCTGATTTGCATAACAAAGTCACACGGAATTTATGCATCACGCCCTTTGATGGGCCTCCTGGGACTCATAGTTTTCAATGATTCCCTAAAATGGGTTTCGCCACATTAACAGTCATTTCAATGTTCACAGCTCCAATGAGCCCAAAGCAGCATTGCCGGTAAATTCATCCATACCTGTGCTCTGCAAAGCTTTCCGTATATACAAAAGCAGCAGTCCACCTATTATTAGTGGTGGTGCAGGTTCCCCGACCTTGGACAGGCCGGAAAATATCACGCTCAAGTTGCCCAACAGGCGGAACCGCACTTGAACACAGGCGGGTCTCACAACATTTCTGCAGGTCCCTTTATTGTAAAACCAGCATGCACTGAAGATAAAACTGCGCCCTACGCGTTTCGGAGATTTGTCTCCTTGATCACTGGCATGTTAATGGCTGATTTGCATAACAAAGTCATATGGAATTTATACATCACGCCCTTTGATGGGCCTCCTGGGACTCGTAGTTTTCAATAATTCCCTCTAATGGGTTTCGCCACATTAACAGTAATTTCAATGTTCACAGCTCCAATGAGCCCAAAGCAGCATTGCCGGTAAATTCATCCATACCTGTGCTCTGCAAAGCTTTCCGTATATCCAAAAGCAGCAGTCCACCTGTTATTGGTGGCGGTGCAGGTTCCCTGATCTTGGACGGGCCGGAAAATATCACGCTCAAGTTGCCCAACAGGCGGAACCGCACTTGAACACAGGCGGGTCTCACAAAATTTCTGCAGGACCCTTTATTGTAAAACCAGCATGCACTGAAGATAAAACTGCACCCTACGCGTTTCGGAGATTTGTCTCCTTGATCATGGGCATGTTAATGGCTGATTTGCATAACAAAGTCACATGGAATTTATACATCACGCCCTTTGATGGGCCTCCTGGGACTCGTAATTTTCAATAATTCCCTCAAATGGGTTTCGCCATTAACAGTCATTTCAATGTTCACAGCTCCAATGAGCCCAAAGCAGCATTGCTGGTAAATTCATCCATACCTGTGCTCTGCAAAGCTTTCCGTATATCCAAAAGCAGCAGTCCACCTGTTATTGGTTGTGGTGCAGGTTCCCCGACCTTGGACGGGCCGGAAAATGTCACGCTCAAGTTGCCCAACAGGCGGAACCGCACTTGAACACAGGCGGGTCTCACAAAATTTCTGCAGGACTCTTTATTGTAAAACCAGCATGCACTGAAGATAAAACTGCGCCCTACGCGTTTCGGAGATTTGTCTCCTTGATCACGGGCATGGTAATGGCTGATTTGCATAACAAAGTCACACGGAATTTATACATCACACCCTTTGATGGGCCTCCTGGGACTCGTAGTTTTCAATAATTCCCTAAAATGGCTTTCGCCACATTAACAGTCATTTCAATGTTCACAGCTCCAAAGAGCCCAAAGCAGCATTGCCGGTAAATTCATCCATACCTGTGCTCTGCAAAGCTTTCCGTATATCCAAAAGCAGCAGTCCACCTGTTATTGGTGGTGGTGCAGGTTCCCCAACCTTGGATGGGCCGGAAAATATCACGCTCAAGTTGCCCAACAGGCGGAACCGCACTAGAACACAGGCGGGTCTCACAACATTTCTGCAGGTCCCTTTATTGTAAAACCAGCATGCATTGAAGATAAAACTGCGCCCTACGCATTTCGGAGATTTGTCTCCTTGATCACTGGCATGTTAATGGCTGATTTGCATAACAAAGTCACATGGAATTTATCCATCACGCCCTTTGATGGGCCTCCTGGGACTCGTAGTTTTCAATAATTCCCTCAAATGGGTTTCGCCACATTAACAGTCATTTCAATGTTCACAGCTCCAATGAGCCCAAAGAAGCATTGCCAGTAAATTCATCCATACCTGTGCTCTGCAAAGCTTTCCGTATATCCAAAAGCAGCAGTCCACCTGTTATTGGTGGCGGTGCAGGATCCACGACCTTGGACGGGGTGGAAAATATCACGCTCAAGTTGCCTAACAGGCGGAACCGCACTCGAACACAGGCGGGTTTCACAACATTTCTGTAGGTCCATTTATTGTAAAACCAGCATGCACTGAAGATAAAAATGCACTCTACGCGTTTCGGAGATTTGTCTACTTGATCACGGGCATGTTAATGGCTGATTTGCATAACAAAGTCACACGGAATTTATACATCACGCCCTTTGATGGGCCTCCTGGGACTCGTAGTTTTCAATAATTCCCTCAAATGGGTTTCGCCACATTAACAGTCATTTCAATGTTCACAGCTCCAATGAGCCCAAAGCAGCATTGCCAGTAAATTCATCCATACCTGTGCTCTGCAAAGCTTTCCATATATCCAAAAGCAGCAGTCCACCTGTTATTGGTGGTGGTGCAGGTTCCCCGACCTTGGACGGGCTGGAAAATATCACGCTCAAGTTGCCCAACAGGCGGAACATCACTCGAACACAGGCGGGTTTCACAACATTTCTGTAGGTCCATTTATTGTAAAACCAGCATGCACTGAAGATAAAACTGCGCCCTACGCGTTTCGGAGATTTGTCTCCTTGATCACGGGTATGTTAATGGCTGATTTGCATAACAAAGTCAAACGGAATTTATACATCACGCCCTTTGAAGGGCCTCCTGGGACTCGTAGTTTTCAATAATTCCCTAAAATGGGTTTCGCCACATTAACAGTCATTTCAATGTTCACAGCTCCAATGAGCCCAAAGCAGCATTGCCGGTAAATTCATCCATACCTGTGCTCTGCAAAGCTTTCCGTATATCCAAAAGCAGCAGTCCACCTGTTATTAGTGGTGGTGCAGGTTCCCCGACCTTGGACGGGCCGTAAAATATCACGCTCAAGTTGCCCAACAGGCGAAACCGCACTCGAACACAGGCGGGTCTCACAACATTTCTGCAGGTCCCTTTATTGTAATACCAGCATGCACTGAAGATAAAACTGCGCCCTACGCGTTTCGGAGATTTGTCTCCTTAATCACGGGCATGTTAATGGCTGATTTGCATAACAAAGTCACATGGAATTTATACATCACGCTCTTTGATGGGCCTCCTGGGACTCGTAGTTTTCAATAATTCCCTCAGATGGGTTTCGCCACATTAACAGTCATTTCAATGTTACCAGCTCCAATGAGCCCAAAGCAGCATTGCCGGTAAATTAATCCATACCTGTGCTCTGCAAAGCTTTCCGTATATCCAAAAGCAGCAGTCCACCTGTTATTGGTGGTGGTGCAGGTTCCCCGACCTTGGACGGGCCAGAAAATATCACGCTCAAGTTGCCCAACAGGCGGAACCGCACTTGAACACAGGCGGGTCTCACAACATTTCTGCAGGTCCCTTTATTGTAAAACCAGCATGCATTGAAGATAAAACTGCGCCCTACGCGTTTCGGAGATTTGTCTCCTTGATCATGGGCATGTTAATGGCTGATTTGCATAACAAAGTCACATGGAATTTATACATCACGCCCTTTGATGGGCCTCCTGGGACTCGTAGTTTTCAATAATTCCCTCAAATGGGTTTCGCCACATTAACAGTCATTTCAATGTTCACAGCTCCAATGAGCCCAAAGCAGCATTGCCGGTAAATTCATCCATACCTGTGCTCTGCAAAGCTTTCCGTATATCCAAAAGCAGCAGTCCACCTGTTATTGGTGGCGGTGCAGGTTCCCTGATCTTGGACGGGCCGGAAAATATCACGCTCAAGTTGCCCAACAGGCGGAACCGCACTTGAACACAGGCGGGTCTCACAAAATTTCTGCAGGACCCTTTATTGTAAAACCAGCACGCACTGAAGATAAAACTGCGCCCTACGCGTTTCGGAGATTTGTCTCCTTGATCACGGGCATGTTAATGGCTGATTTGCATAACAAAGTCACATGGAATTTATACATCACGCCCTTTGATGGGCCTCCTGGGACTCGTAGTTTTCAATAATTCCCTCAAATCGGTTTCGCCATTAACAGTCATTTCAATGTTCACAGCTCCAATGAGCCCAAAGCAGCATTGCTGGTAAATTCATCCATACCTGTGCTCTGCAAAGCTTTCCGTATATCCAAAAGCAGCAGTCCACCTGTTATTGGTTGTGGTGCAGGTTCCCCGACCTTGGACGGGCCGGAAAATATCACGCTCAAGTTGCCCAACAGGCGGAACCGCACTTGAAAACAGGCGGGTCTCACAAAAATTCTGCAGGACCCTTTATTGTAAAACCAGCATGCACTGAAGATAAAACTGCGCCCTACGCGTTTCGGAGATTTGTCTCCTTGATCACGGGCATGTTAATGGCTGATTTGCATAACAAAGTCACACGGAATTTATACATCACACCGTTTGATGGGCCTCCTGGGACTCGTAGTTTTCAATAATTTCCTAAAATGGGTTTCGCCACATTAACAGTCATTTCAATGTTCACAGCTCCAAAGAGCCCAAAGCAGCATTGCCGGTAAATTCATCCATACCTGTGCTCTGCAAAGCTTTCCATATATCCAAAAGCAGCAGTCCACCTGTTATTGGTGGTGGTGCAGGTTCCCCGACCTTGGACGGGCTGGAAAATATCACGCTCAAGTTGCCCAACAGGCGGAACCGCACTCGAACACAGGCGGGTTTCACAACATTTCTGTAGGTCCATTTATTGTAAAACCAGCATGCACTGAAGATAAAACTGCGCCCTACGCGTTTCGGAGATTTGTCTCCTTGATCACGGGCATGTTAATGGCTGATTTGCATAACAAAGTCAAACGGAATTTATACATCACGCCCTTTGAAGGGCCTCCTGGGACTCGTAGTTTTCAATAATTCCCTAAAATGGGTTTCGCCACATTAACAGTCATTTCAATGTTCACAGCTCCAATGAGCCCAAAGCAGCATTGCCGGTAAATTCATCCATACCTGTGCTCTGCAAAGCTTTCCGTATATCCAAAAGCAGCAGTCCACCTGTTATTAGTGGTGGTGCAGGTTCCCCGACCTTGGACGGGCCGTAAAATATCACGCTCAAGTTGCCCAACAGGCGGAAAAGCACTCGAACACAGGCGGGTCTCACAACATTTCTGCAGGTCCCTTTATTGTAAAACCAGCATGCACTGAAGATAAAACTGCGCCCTACGCGTTTCGGAGATTTGTCTCCTTGATCACGGGCATGTTAATGGCTGATTTGCATAACAAAGTCACATGGAATTTATACATCACGCCCTTTGATGGGCCTCCTGGGACTCGTAGTTTTCAATAATTCCCTCAGATGGGTTTCGCCACATTAACAGTCATTTCAATGTTACCAGCTCCAATGAGCCCAAAGCAGCATTGCCGGTAAATTCATCCATACCTGTGCTCTGCAAAGCTTTCCGTATATCCAAAAGCAGCAGTCCACCTGTTATTGGTGGCGGTGCAGGTTCCCTGATCTTGGACGGGCCGGAAAATATCACGCTCAAGTTGCCCAACAGGCGGAACCGCACTTGAACACAGGCGGGTCTCACAAAATTTCTGCAGGACCCTTTATTGTAAAACCAGCATGCACTGAAGATAAAACTGCGCCCTACGCGTTTCGGAGATTTGTCTCCTTGATCATGGGCATGTTAATGGCTGATTTGCATAACAAAGTCACATGGAATTTATACATCACGCCCTTTGATGGGCCTCCTGGGACTCGTAGTTTTCAATAATTCCCTCAAATGGGTTTCGCCATTAACAGTCATTTCAATGTTCACAGCTCCAATGAGCCCAAAGCAGCATTGCTGGTAAATTCATCCATACCTGTGCTCTGCAAAGCTTTCCGTATATCCAAAAGCAGCAGTCCACCTGTTATTGGTTGTGGTGCAGGTTCCCCGACCTTGGACTGGCCGGAAAATATCACGCTCAAGTTGCCCAACAGGCAGAACCGCACTTGAACACAGGCGGGTCTCACAAAATTTCTGCAGGACCCTTTATTGTAAAACCAGCATCCACTGAAGATAAAACTGCGCCCTACGCGTTTCGGAGATTTGTCTCCTTGATCACGGGCATGTTAATGGCTGATTTGCATAACAAAGTCACACGGAATTTATACATCACACCCTTTAATGGTCCTCCTGGGACTCGTAGTTTTCAATAATTTCCTAAAATGGGTTTCGCCACATTAACAGTCATTTCAATGTTCACAGCTCCAAAGAGCCCAAAGCAGCATTGCCGGTAAATTCATCCATACCTGTGCTCTGCAAAGCTTTCCGTATATCCAAAAGCAGCAGTCCACCTGTTATTGGTGGTGGTGCAGGTTCCTCAACCTTGAACGGGCCGGAAAATATCACGTTCAAGTTGCCCAACAGGCGGAACCGCACTTGAACACAGGCGGGTCTCACAACATTTCTGCAGGTCCCTTTATTGTAAAACCAGCATGCATTGAAGATAAAACTGCGCCCTACGCATTTCGGAGAATTGTCTCCTTGATCACAGGCATGTTAATGGCTGATTTGCATAACAAAGTCACATGGAATTTATACATCACGCCCTTTGATGGGCCTCCTGGGACTCGTAGTTTTCAATAATTCCCTCAAATGGGTTTCGCCACATTAACAGTCAATTCAAAGTTCACAGCTCCAATGAGCCCAAAGCAACATTGCCAGTAAATTCATCCATACCTGTGCTCTGCAAAGCTTTCCGTATATCCAAAAGCAGCAGTCCACCTGGTATTGGTGGCGGTGCAGGATCCCCGACCTTGGACGGGCTGGAAAATATCACGCTCAAGTTGCCTAACAGGCGGAACCGCACTCGAACACAGGCGGGTTTCACAACATTTCTGTAGGTCCATTTATTGTAAAACCAGCATGCACTGAAGATAAAACTGCGCCCTACGCGTTTCGGAGATTTGTCTCCTTGATCACGGGCATGTTAATGGCTGATTTGCATAACAAAGTCACACGGAATTTATACATCACGCCCTTTGAGGGGCCTCCTGGGACTTGTAGTTTTCAATAATTCCCTAAAATGGGTTTCGCCACATTAACAGTCATTTCAATGTTCACAGCTCCAATGAGCCCAAAGCAGCATTGCCGGTAAATTCATCCATACCTGTGCTCTGCAAAGCTTTCCGTATATCCAAAAGCAGCAGTCCACCTGTTATTGGTGGCGGTGCAGGTTCCCTGATCTTGGACGGGCCGGAAAATATCACGCTCAAGTTGCCCAACAGGCGGAACCGCACTTGAACACAGGCGGGTCTGCAGGACCCTTTATTGTAAAACCAGCATGCACTGAAGATAAAACTGCGCCCTACGCGTTTCGGAGATTTGTCTCCTTGATCATGGGCATGTTAATGGCTGATTTGCATAACAAAGTCACATGGAATTTATACATCACGCCCTTTGATGGGCCTCCTGGGACTCGTAGTTTTCAATAATTCCCTCAAATGGGTTTCGCCATTAACAGTCATTTCAATGTTCACAGCTCCAATGAGCCCAAAGCAGCATTGCTGGTAAATTCATCCATACCTGTGCTCTGCAAAGCTTTCCGTATATCCAAAAGCAGCAGTCCACCTGTTATTGGTTGTGGTGCAGGTTCCCCGACCTTGGACTGGCCGGAAAATATCACGCTCAAGTTGCCCAACAGGCGGAACCGCACTTGAACACAGGCGGGTCTCACAAAATTTCTGCAGGACCCTTTATTGTAAAACCAGCATGCACTGAAGATAAAACTGCGCCCTACGCGTTTCGGAGATTTGTCTCCTTGATCACGGGCATGTTAATGGCTGATTTGCATAACAAAGTCACACGGAATTTATACATCACACCCTTTAATGGGCCTCCTGGGACTCGTAGTTTTCAATAATTTCCTAAAATGGGTTTCGCCACATTAACAGTCATTTCAATGTTCACAGCTCCAAAGAGCCCAAAGCAGCATTGCAGGTAAATTCATCCATACCTGTGCTCTGCAAAGCTTTCCGTATATCCAAAAGCAGCAGTCCACCTGTTATTGGTGGTGGTGCAGGTTCCTCAACCTTGAACGGGCCGGAAAATATCACGTTCAAGTTGCCCAACAGGCGGAACCGCACTTGAACACAGGCGGGTCTCACAACATTTCTGCAGGTCCCTTTATTGTAAAACCAGCATGCATTGAAGATAAAACTGCGCCCTACGCATTTCGGAGAATTGTCTCCTTGATCACAGGCATGTTAATGGCTGATTTGCATAACAAAGTCACATGGAATTTATACATCACGCCCTTTGATGGGCCTCCTGGGACTCGTAGTTTTCAATAATTCCCTCAAATGGGTTTCGCCACATTAACAGTCAATTCAAAGTTCACAGCTCCAATGAGCCCAAAGCAACATTGCCAGTAAATTCATCCATACCTGTGCTCTGCAAAGCTTTCCGTATATCCAAAAGCAGCAGTCCACCTGGTATTGGTGGCGGTGCAGGATCCCCGACCTTGGACGGGCTGGAAAATATCACGCTCAAGTTGCCTAACAGGCGGAACCGCACTCGAACACAGGCGGGTTTCACAACATTTCTGTAGGTCCATTTATTGTAAAACCAGCATGCACTGAAGATAAAACTGCGCCCTACGCGTTTCGGAGATTTGTCTCCTTGATCACGGGCATGTTAATGGCTGATTTGCATAACAAAGTCACACGGAATTTATACATCACGCCCTTTGAGGGGCCTCCTGGGACTTGTAGTTTTCAATAATTCCCTAAAATGGGTTTCGCCACATTAACAGTCATTTCAATGTTCACAGCTCCAATGAGCCCAAAGCAGCATTGCCGGTAAATTCATCCATACCTGTGCTCTGCAAAGCTTTCCGTATATCCAAAAGCAGCAGTCCACCTGTTATTGGTGGCGGTGCAGGTTCCCTGATCTTGGACGGGCCGGAAAATATCACGCTCAAGTTGCCCAACAGGCGGAACCGCACTTGAACACAGGCGGGTCTCACAAAATTTCTGCAGGACCCTTTATTGTAAAACCAGCATGCACTGAAGATAAAACTGCGCCCTACGCGTTTCGGAGATTTGTCTCCTTGATCATGGGCATGTTAATGGCTGATTTGCATAACAAAGTCACATGGAATTTATACATCACGCCCTTTGATGGGCCTCCTGGGACTCGTAGTTTTCAATAATTCCCTCAAATGGGTTTCGCCATTAACAGTCATTTCAATGTTCACAGCTCCAATGAGCCCAAAGCAGCATTGCTGGTAAATTCATCCATACCTGTGCTCTGCAAAGCTTTCCGTATATCCAAAAGCAGCAGTCCACCTGTTATTGGTTGTGGTGCAGGTTCCCCGACCTTGGACTGGCCGGAAAATATCACGCTCAAGTTGCCCAACAGGCGGAACCGCACTTGAACACAGGCGGGTCTCACAAAATTTCTGCAGGACCCTTTATTGTAAAACCAGCATGCACTGAAGATAAAACTGCGCCCTACGCGTTTCGGAGATTTGTCTCCTTGATCACGGGCATGTTAATGGCTGATTTGCATAACAAAGTCACACGGAATTTATACATCACACCCTTTAATGGGCCTCCTGGGACTCGTAGTTTTCAATAATTTCCTAAAATGGGTTTCGCCACATTAACAGTCATTTCAATGTTCACAGCTCCAAAGAGCCCAAAGCAGCATTGCCGGTAAATTCATCCATACCTGTGCTCTGCAAAGCTTTCCGTATATCCAAAAGCAGCAGTCCACCTGTTATTGGTGGTGGTGCAGGTTCCTCAACCTTGAACGGGCCGGAAAATAACACGTTCAAGTTGCCCAACAGGCGGAACCGCACTTGAACACAGGCGGGTCTCACAACATTTCTGCAGGTCCCTTTATTGTAAAACCAGCATGCATTGAAGATAAAACTGCGCCCTACGCATTTCGGAGAATTGTCTCCTTGATCACAGGCATGTTAATGGCTGATTTGCATAACAAAGTCACATGGAATTTATACATCACGCCCTTTGATGGGCCTCCTGGGACTCGTAGTTTTCAATAATTCCCTCAAATGGGTTTCGCCACATTAACAGTCAATTCAAAGTTCACAGCTCCAATGAGCCCAAAGCAACATTGCCAGTAAATTCATCCATACCTGTGCTCTGCAAAGCTTTCCGTATATCCAAAAGCAGCAGTCCACCTGGTATTGGTGGCGGTGCAGGATCCCCGACCTTGGACGGGCTGGAAAATATCACGCTCAAGTTGCCTAACAGGCGGAACCGCACTCGAACACAGGCGGGTTTCACAACATTTCTGTAGGTCCATTTATTGTAAAACCAGCATGCACTGAAGATAAAACTGCGCCCTACGCGTTTCGGAGATTTGTCTCCTTGATCACGGGCATGTTAATGGCTGATTTGCATAACAAAGTCACACGGAATTTATACATCACGCCCTTTGAGGGGCCTCCTGGGACTTGTAGTTTTCAATAATTCCCTAAAATGGGTTTCGCCACATTAACAGTCATTTCAATGTTCACAGCTCCAATGAGCCCAAAGCAGCATTGCCGGTAAATTCATCCATACCTGTGCTCTGCAAAGCTTTCCGTATATCCAAAAGCAGCAGTCCACCTGTTATTGGTGGCGGTGCAGGTTCCCTGATCTTGGACGGGCCGGAAAATATCACGCTCAAGTTGCCCAACAGGCGGAACCGCACTTGAACACAGGCGGGTCTCACAAAATTTCTGCAGGACCCTTTATTGTAAAACCAGCATGCACTGAAGATAAAACTGCGCCCTACGCGTTTCGGAGATTTGTCTCCTTGATCATGGGCATGTTAATGGCTGATTTGCATAACAAAGTCACATGGAATTTATACATCACGCCCTTTGATGGGCCTCCCGGGACTCGTAGTTTTCAATAATTCCCTCAAATGGGTTTCGCCATTAACAGTCATTTCAATGTTCACAGCTCCAATGAGGCCAAAGCAGCATTGCTGATAAATTCATTCATACCTGTGCTCTGCAAAGCTTTCCGTATATCCAAAAGCCGCAGTCCACCTGTTATTGGTTGTGGTGCAGGTTCCCCGACCTTGGACTGGCCGGAAAATATCACGCTCAAGTTGCCCAACAGGCGGAACCGCACTTGAACACAGGCGGGTCTCACAAAATTTCTGCAGGACCCTTTATTGTAAAACCAGCATGCACTGAAGATAAAACTGCGCCCTACGCGTTTCGGAGATTTGTCTCCTTGATCACGGGCATGTTAATGGCTGATTTGCATAACAAAGTCACACGGAATTTATACATCACACCCTTTAATGGGCCTCCTGGGACTCGTAGTTTTCAATAATTTCCTAAAATGGGTTTCGCCACATTAACAGTCATTTCAATGTTCACAGCTCCAATGAGCCCAAAGCAGCATTGCCGGTAAATTCATCCATACCTGTGCTCTGCAAAGCTTTCCGTATATCCAAAAGCAGCAGTCGACCTGTTATTAGTGGTGGTGCAGGTTCCCCGACCTTGGACGGGCCGGAAAATATCACGCTCAAGTTGCCCAACAGGCGGAACCGCACTTGAACACAGGCGGGTCTCACAATATTTCTGCAGGTCCCTTTATTGTAAAACCAGCATGCATTGAAGATAAAACTGCGCCCTACGCGTTTCGGAGATTTGTCTCCTTGATCACTGGCATGTTAATGGCTGATTTACATAACAAAGTCATATGGAATTTATACATCACGCCCTTTGATGGGCCTCCTGGGACTTGTAGTTTTCAATAATTCCCTCAAATGGGTTTCGCCACATTAACAGTCATTTCAATGTTCACAGCTCCAATGAGCCCAAAGCAGCACTGCCGGTAAATTCATCCATACCTGTGCTCTGCAAAGCTTTCCGTATATCCAAAAGCAGCAGTCCACCTGTTATTAGTGGTGGTGCAGTTTCCCCGACCTTGGACGGGCCGGAAAATATCACGCTCAAGTTGCCCAACAGGCGGAACCGCACTCGAACACAGGCGGGTCTCACAACATTTCTGCAGGTCCCTTTATTGTAAAACCAGCATGCACTGAAGATAAAACTGCGCCCTACGCGTTTCGGAGATTTGTCTCCTTGATCACGGGCATGTTAATGGCTGATTTGCATAACAAAGTCACATGGAATTTATACATCACGCCCTTTGATGGGCCTCCTGGGACTCGTAGTTTTCAATAATTCCCTCAGATGGGTTTCGCCACATTAACAGTCATTTCAACGTTAACAGCTCCAATGAGCCCAAAGCAGCATTGCCGGTAAATTAATCCATACCTGTGCTCTGCAAAGCTTTCCGTATATCCAAAAGCAGCAGTCCACCTGTTATTGGTGGTGGTGCAGGTTCCCTGACCTTGGACGGGCCAGAAAATATCACGCTCAAGTTGCCCAACAGGCGGAACCGCACTTGAACACAGGCGGGTCTCACAACATTTCTGCAGGTCCCTTTATTGTAAAACCAGCATGCATTGAAGATAAAACTGCGCCCTACGCGTTTCGGAGATTTGTCTCCTTGATCATGGGCATGTTAATGGCTGATTTGCATAACAAAGTCACATGGAATTTATACATCACGCCCTTTGATGGGCCTCCAGGGACTCGTAGTTTTCAATAATTCCCTCAAATGGGTTTCGCCACATTAACAGTCATTTCAATGTTCACAGCTCCAATGAGCCCAAAGCAGCATTGCCGGTAAATTCATCCATACCTGTGCTCTGCAAAGCTTTCCGTATATCCAAAAGCAGCAGTCCACCTGTTATTGGTGGCGGTGCAGGTTCCCTGATCTTGGACGGGCCGGAAAATATCACGCTCAAGTTGCCCAACAGGCGGAACCGCACTTGAACACAGGCGGGTCTCACAAAATTTCTGCAGGACCCTTTATTGTAAAACCAGCATGCACTGAAGATAAAACTGCGCCCTACGCGTTTCGGAGATTTGTCTCCTTGATCATGGGCATGTTAATGGCTGATTTGCATAACAAAGTCACATGGAATTTATACATCACGCCCTTTGATGGGCCTCCTGGGACTCGTAGTTTTCAATAATTCCCTCAAATGGGTTTCGCCATTAACAGTCATTTCAATGTTCACAGCTCCAATGAGCCCAAAGCAGCATTGCTGGTAAATTCAACCATACCTGTGCTCTGCAAAGCTTTCCGTATATCCAAAAGCAGCAGTCCACCTGTTATTGGTTGTGGTGCAGGTTCCCCGACCTTGGACGGGCCGGAAAATATCACGTTCAAGTTGCCCAACAGGCGGAACCGCACTTGAACACAGGCGGGTCTCACAAAATTTCTGCAGGACCCTTTATTGTAAAACCAGAATGCACTGAAGATAAAACTGCGCCCTACGCATTTCGGAGATTTGTCTCCTTGATCACGGGCATGTTAATGGCTGATTTGCATAACAAAGTCACACGGAATTTATACATCACACCCTTTGATGGGCCTCCTGGGACTCGTAGTTTTCAATAATTCCCTGAAATGGGTTTCGCCACATTAACAGTCAATTCAAAGTTCACAGCTCCAATGAGCCCAAAGCAACATTGCCAGTAAATTCATCCATACCTTTGCTCTGCAAAGCTTTCCGTATATCCAAAAGCAGCAGTCCACCTGGTATTGGTGGCGGTGCAGGATCCCCGACCTTGGACGGGCTGGAAAATATCACGCTCAAGTTGCGTAACAGGCGGAACCGCACTCGAACACAGGCGGGTTTCACAACATTTCTGTAGGTCCATTTATTGTAAAACCAGCATGCACTGAAGATAAAACTGCGCCCTACGCGTTTCGGAGATTTGTCTCCTTGATCACGGGCATGTTAATGGCTGATTTGCATTAACAAAGTCACACGGAATTTATACATCACGCCCTTTGATGGGCCTCCTGGGACTTGTAGTTTTCAATAATTCCCTAAAATGGGTTTCGCCACATTAACAGTCATTTCAATGTTCACAGCTCCAATGAGCCCAAAGCAGCATTGCCGGTAAATTCATCCATACCTGTGCTCTGCAAAGCTTTCCGTATATCCAAAAGCAGCAGTCGACCTGTTATTAGTGGTGGTGCAGGTTCCCCGACCTTGGACGGGCCGGAAAATATCACGCTCAAGTTGCCCAACAGGCGGAACCGCACTTGAACACAGGCGGGTCTCACAATATTTCTGCAGGTCCCTTTATTGTAAAACCAGCATGCATTGAAGATAAAACTGCGCCCTACGCGTTTTGGAGATTTGTCTCCTTGATCACTGGCATGTTAATGGCTGATTTACATAACAAAGTCATATGGAATTTATACATCACGCCCTTTGATGGGCCTCCTGGGACTCGTAGTTTTCAATAATTCCCTCAAATGGGTTTCGCCACATTAACAGTCATTTCAATGTTCACAGCTCCAATGAGCCCAAAGCAGCACTACCGGTAAATTCATCCATACCTGTGCTCTGCAAAGCTTTCCGTATATCCAAAAGCAGCAGTCCACCTGTTATTGGTTGTGGTGCAGGTTCCCCGACCTTGGACGGGCCGGAAAATATCACGCTCAAGTTGCCCAACAGGCGGAACCGCACTTGAACACAGGCGGGTCTCACAAAATTTCTGCAGGACCCTTTATTGTAAAACCAGAATGCACTGAAGATAAAACTGCGACCTACGCATTTCGGAGATTTGTCTCCTTGATCACGGGCATGTTAATGGCTGATTTGCATAACAAAGTCACACGGAATTTATACATCACACCCTTTGATGGGCCTCCTGGGACTCGTAGTTTTCAATAATTCCCTGAAATGGGTTTCGCCACATTAACAGTCAATTCAAAGTTCACAGCTCCAATGAGCCCAAAGCAACATTGCCAGTAAATTCATCCATACCTTTGCTCTGCAAAGCTTTCCGTATATCCAAAAGCAGCAGTCCACCTGGTATTGGTGGCGGTGCAGGATCCCCGACCTTGGACGGGCTGGAAAATATCACGCTCAAGTTGCCTAACAGGCGGAACCGCACTCGAACACAGGCGGGTTTCACAACATTTCTGTAGGTCCATTTATTGTAAAACCAGCATGCACTGAAGATAAAACTGCGCCCTACGCGTTTCGGAGATTTGTCTCCTTGATCACGGGCATGTTAATGGCTGATTTGCATAACAAAGTCACACGGAATTTATACATCACGCCCTTTGAGGGGCCTCCTGGGACTTGTAGTTTTCAATAATTCCCTAAAATGGGTTTCGCCACATTAACAGTCATTTCAATGTTCACAGCTCCAATGAGCCCAAAGCAGCATTGCCGGTAAATTCATCCATACCTGTGCTCTGCAAAGCTTTCCGTATATCCAAAAGCAGCAGTCCACCTGTTATTGGTGGCGGTGCAGGTTCCCTGATCTTGGACGGGCCGGAAAATATCACGCTCAAGTTGCCCAACAGGCGGAACCGCACTTGAACACAGGCGGGTCTCACAAAATTTCTGCAGGACCCTTTATTGTAAAACCAGCATGCACTGAAGATAAAACTGCGCCCTACGCGTTTCGGAGATTTGTCTCCTTGATCATGGGCATGTTAATGGCTGATTTGCATAACAAAGTCACATGGAATTTATACATCACGCCCTTTGATGGGCCTCCCGGGACTCGTAGTTTTCAATAATTCCCTCAAATGGGTTTCGCCATTAACAGTCATTTCAATGTTCACAGCTCCAATGAGGCCAAAGCAGCATTGCTGATAAATTCATTCATACCTGTGCTCTGCAAAGCTTTCCGTATATCCAAAAGCCGCAGTCCACCTGTTATTGGTTGTGGTGCAGGTTCCCCGACCTTGGACTGGCCGGAAAATATCACGCTCAAGTTGCCCAACAGGCGGAACCGCACTTGAACACAGGCGGGTCTCACAAAATTTCTGCAGGACCCTTTATTGTAAAACCAGCATGCACTGAAGATAAAACTGCGCCCTACGCGTTTCGGAGATTTGTCTCCTTGATCACGGGCATGTTAATGGCTGATTTGCATAACAAAGTCACACGGAATTTATACATCACACCCTTTAATGGGCCTCCTGGGACTCGTAGTTTTCAATAATTTCCTAAAATGGGTTTCGCCACATTAACAGTCATTTCAATGTTCACAGCTCCAATGAGCCCAAAGCAGCATTGCCGGTAAATTCATCCATACCTGTGCTCTGCAAAGCTTTCCGTATATCCAAAAGCAGCAGTCGACCTGTTATTAGTGGTGGTGCAGGTTCCCCGACCTTGGACGGGCCGGAAAATATCACGCTCAAGTTGCCCAACAGGCGGAACCGCACTTGAACACAGGCGGGTCTCACAATATTTCTGCAGGTCCCTTTATTGTAAAACCAGCATGCATTGAAGATAAAACTGCGCCCTACGCGTTTCGGAGATTTGTCTCCTTGATCACTGGCATGTTAATGGCTGATTTACATAACAAAGTCATATGGAATTTATACATCACGCCCTTTGATGGGCCTCCTGGGACTTGTAGTTTTCAATAATTCCCTCAAATGGGTTTCGCCACATTAACAGTCATTTCAATGTTCACAGCTCCAATGAGCCCAAAGCAGCACTGCCGGTAAATTCATCCATACCTGTGCTCTGCAAAGCTTTCCGTATATCCAAAAGCAGCAGTCCACCTGTTATTAGTGGTGGTGCAGTTTCCCCGACCTTGGACGGGCCGGAAAATATCACGCTCAAGTTGCCCAACAGGCGGAACCGCACTCGAACACAGGCGGGTCTCACAACATTTCTGCAGGTCCCTTTATTGTAAAACCAGCATGCACTGAAGATAAAACTGCGCCCTACGCGTTTCGGAGATTTGTCTCCTTGATCACGGGCATGTTAATGGCTGATTTGCATAACAAAGTCACATGGAATTTATACATCACGCCCTTTGATGGGCCTCCTGGGACTCGTAGTTTTCAATAATTCCCTCAGATGGGTTTCGCCACATTAACAGTCATTTCAACGTTAACAGCTCCAATGAGCCCAAAGCAGCATTGCCGGTAAATTAATCCATACCTGTGCTCTGCAAAGCTTTCCGTATATCCAAAAGCAGCAGTCCACCTGTTATTGGTGGTGGTGCAGGTTCCCTGACCTTGGACGGGCCAGAAAATATCACGCTCAAGTTGCCCAACAGGCGGAACCGCACTTGAACACAGGCGGGTCTCACAACATTTCTGCAGGTCCCTTTATTGTAAAACCAGCATGCATTGAAGATAAAACTGCGCCCTACGCGTTTCGGAGATTTGTCTCCTTGATCATGGGCATGTTAATGGCTGATTTGCATAACAAAGTCACATGGAATTTATACATCACGCCCTTTGATGGGCCTCCAGGGACTCGTAGTTTTCAATAATTCCCTCAAATGGGTTTCGCCACATTAACAGTCATTTCAATGTTCACAGCTCCAATGAGCCCAAAGCAGCATTGCCGGTAAATTCATCCATACCTGTGCTCTGCAAAGCTTTCCGTATATCCAAAAGCAGCAGTCCACCTGTTATTGGTGGCGGTGCAGGTTCCCTGATCTTGGACGGGCCGGAAAATATCACGCTCAAGTTGCCCAACAGGCGGAACCGCACTTGAACACAGGCGGGTCTCACAAAATTTCTGCAGGACCCTTTATTGTAAAACCAGCATGCACTGAAGATAAAACTGCGCCCTACGCGTTTCGGAGATTTGTCTCCTTGATCATGGGCATGTTAATGGCTGATTTGCATAACAAAGTCACATGGAATTTATACATCACGCCCTTTGATGGGCCTCCTGGGACTCGTAGTTTTCAATAATTCCCTCAAATGGGTTTCGCCATTAACAGTCATTTCAATGTTCACAGCTCCAATGAGCCCAAAGCAGCATTGCTGGTAAATTCAACCATACCTGTGCTCTGCAAAGCTTTCCGTATATCCAAAAGCAGCAGTCCACCTGTTATTGGTTGTGGTGCAGGTTCCCCGACCTTGGACGGGCCGGAAAATATCACGTTCAAGTTGCCCAACAGGCGGAACCGCACTTGAACACAGGCGGGTCTCACAAAATTTCTGCAGGACCCTTTATTGTAAAACCAGAATGCACTGAAGATAAAACTGCGCCCTACGCATTTCGGAGATTTGTCTCCTTGATCACGGGCATGTTAATGGCTGATTTGCATAACAAAGTCACACGGAATTTATACATCACACCCTTTGATGGGCCTCCTGGGACTCGTAGTTTTCAATAATTCCCTGAAATGGGTTTCGCCACATTAACAGTCAATTCAAAGTTCACAGCTCCAATGAGCCCAAAGCAACATTGCCAGTAAATTCATCCATACCTTTGCTCTGCAAAGCTTTCCGTATATCCAAAAGCAGCAGTCCACCTGGTATTGGTGGCGGTGCAGGATCCCCGACCTTGGACGGGCTGGAAAATATCACGCTCAAGTTGCGTAACAGGCGGAACCGCACTCGAACACAGGCGGGTTTCACAACATTTCTGTAGGTCCATTTATTGTAAAACCAGCATGCACTGAAGATAAAACTGCGCCCTACGCGTTTCGGAGATTTGTCTCCTTGATCACGGGCATGTTAATGGCTGATTTGCATTAACAAAGTCACACGGAATTTATACATCACGCCCTTTGATGGGCCTCCTGGGACTTGTAGTTTTCAATAATTCCCTAAAATGGGTTTCGCCACATTAACAGTCATTTCAATGTTCACAGCTCCAATGAGCCCAAAGCAGCATTGCCGGTAAATTCATCCATACCTGTGCTCTGCAAAGCTTTCCGTATATCCAAAAGCAGCAGTCGACCTGTTATTAGTGGTGGTGCAGGTTCCCCGACCTTGGACGGGCCGGAAAATATCACGCTCAAGTTGCCCAACAGGCGGAACCGCACTTGAACACAGGCGGGTCTCACAATATTTCTGCAGGTCCCTTTATTGTAAAACCAGCATGCATTGAAGATAAAACTGCGCCCTACGCGTTTTGGAGATTTGTCTCCTTGATCACTGGCATGTTAATGGCTGATTTACATAACAAAGTCATATGGAATTTATACATCACGCCCTTTGATGGGCCTCCTGGGACTCGTAGTTTTCAATAATTCCCTCAAATGGGTTTCGCCACATTAACAGTCATTTCAATGTTCACAGCTCCAATGAGCCCAAAGCAGCACTACCGGTAAATTCATCCATACCTGTGCTCTGCAAAGCTTTCCGTATATCCAAAAGCAGCAGTCCACCTGTTATTGGTTGTGGTGCAGGTTCCCCGACCTTGGACGGGCCGGAAAATATCACGCTCAAGTTGCCCAACAGGCGGAACCGCACTTGAACACAGGCGGGTCTCACAAAATTTCTGCAGGACCCTTTATTGTAAAACCAGAATGCACTGAAGATAAAACTGCGACCTACGCATTTCGGAGATTTGTCTCCTTGATCACGGGCATGTTAATGGCTGATTTGCATAACAAAGTCACACGGAATTTATACATCACACCCTTTGATGGGCCTCCTGGGACTCGTAGTTTTCAATAATTCCCTGAAATGGGTTTCGCCACATTAACAGTCAATTCAAAGTTCACAGCTCCAATGAGCCCAAAGCAACATTGCCAGTAAATTCATCCATACCTTTGCTCTGCAAAGCTTTCCGTATATCCAAAAGCAGCAGTCCACCTGGTATTGGTGGCGGTGCAGGATCCCCGACCTTGGACGGGCTGGAAAATATCACGCTCAAGTTGCCTAACAGGCGGAACCGCACTCGAACACAGGCGGGTTTCACAACATTTCTGTAGGTCCATTTATTGTAAAACCAGCATGCACTGAAGATAAAACTGCGCCCTACGCGTTTCGGAGATTTGTCTCCTTGATCACGGGCATGTTAATGGCTGATTTGCATAACAAAGTCACACGGAATTTATACATCACGCCCTTTGATGGGCCTCCTGGGACTTGTAGTTTTCAATAATTCCCTAAAATGGGTTTCGCCACATTAACAGTCATTTCAATGTTCACAGCTCCAATGAGCCCAAAGCAGCATTGCCGGTAAATTCATCCATACCTGTGCTCTGCAAAGCTTTCCGTATATCCAAAAGCAGCAGTCGACCTGTTATTAGTGGTGGTGCAGGTTCCCCGACCTTGGACGGGCCGGAAAATATCACGCTCAAGTTGCCCAACAGGCGGAACCGCACTTGAACACAGGCGGGTCTCACAATATTTCTGCAGGTCCCTTTATTGTAAAACCAGCATGCATTGAAGATAAAACTGCGCCCTAAGCGTTTCGGAGATTTGTCTCCTTGATCACTGGCATGTTAATGGCTGATTTACATAACAAAGTCATATGGAATTTATACATCACGCCCTTTGATGGGCCTCCTGGGACTCGTAGTTTTCAATAATTCCCTCAAATGGGTTTCGCCACATTAACAGTCATTTCAATGTTCACAGCTCCAATGAGCCCAAAGCAGCACTGCCGGTAAATTCATCGATACCTGTGCTCTGCAAAGCTTTCCGTATATCCAAAAGCAGCAGTCCACCTGTTATTAGTGGTGGTGCAGTTTCCCCGACCTTGGACGGGCCGGAAAATATCACGCTCAAGTTGTCCAACAGGCGGAACCGCACTCGAACACAGGCGGGTCTCACAACATTTCTGCAGGTCCCTTTATTGTAAAACCAGCATGCACTGAAGATAAAACTGCGCCCTACGCGTTTCGGAGATTTGTCTTCTTGATCACGGGCATGTTAATGGCTGATTTGCATAACAAAGTCACATGGAATTTATACATCACGCCCTTTGATGGGCCTCCTGGGACTCGTAGTTTTCAATAATTCCCTCAGATGGGTTTCGCCACATTAACAGTCATTTCAACGTTAACAGCTCCAATGAGCCCAAAGCAGCATTGCCGGTAAATTAATCCATACCTGTGCTCTGCAAAGCTTTCCGTATATCCAAAAGCAGCAGTCCACCTGTTATTGGTGGTGGTGCAGGTTCCCTGACCTTGGACGGGCCAGAAAATATCACGCTCAAGTTGCCCAACAGGCGGAACCGCACTTGAACACAGGCGGGTCTCACAACATTTCTGCAGGTCCCTTTATTGTAAAACCAGCATGCATTGAAGATAAAACTGCGCCCTACGCGTTTCGGAGATTTGTCTCCTTGATCATGGGCATGTTAATGGCTGATTTGCATAACAAAGTCACATGGAATTTATACATCACGCCCTTTGATGGGCCTCCTGGGACTCGTAGTTTTCAATAATTCCCTCAAATGGGTTTCGCCACATTAACAGTCATTTCAATGTTCACAGCTCCAATGAGCCCAAAGCAGCATTGCTGGTAAATTCATCCATACCTGTGCTCTGCAAAGCTTTCCGTATATCCAAAAGCAGCAGTCCACCTGTTATTGGTGGCGGTGCAGGTTCCCTGATCTTGGACGGGCCGGAAAATATCACGCTCAAGTTGCCCAACAGGCGGAACCGCACTTGAACACAGGCGGGTCTCACAAAATTTCTGCAGGACCCTTTATTGTAAAACCAGCATGCACTGAAGATAAAACTGCGCCCTACGCGTTTCGGAGATTTGTCTCCTTGATCATGGGCATGTTAATGGCTGATTTGCATAACAAAGTCACATGGAATTTATACATCACGCCCTTTGATGGGCCTCCTGGGACTCGTAGTTTTCAATAATTCCCTCAAATGGGTTTCGCCATTAACAGTCATTTCAATGTTCACAGCTCCAATGAGCCCAAAGCAGCATTGCTGGTAAATTCAACCATACCTGTGCTCTGCAAAGCTTTCCGTATATCCAAAAGCAGCAGTCCACCTGTTATTGGTTGTGGTGCAGGTTCCCCGACCTTGGACGGGCCGGAAAATATCACGCTCAAGTTGCCCAACAGGCGGAACCGCACTTGAACACAGGCGGGTCTCACAAAATTTCTGCAGGACCCTTTATTGTAAAACCAGAATGCACTGAAGATAAAACTGCGCCCTACGCATTTCGGAGATTTGTCTCCTTGATCACGGGCATGTTAATGGCTGATTTGCATAACAAAGTCACACGGAATTTATACATCACACCCTTTGATGGGCCTCCTGGGACTCGTAGTTTTCAATAATTCCCTGAAATGGGTTTCGCCACATTAACAGTCAATTCAAAGTTCACAGCTCTAATGAGCCCAAAGCAACATTGCCAGTAAATTCATCCATACCTTTGCTCTGCAAAGCTTTCCGTATATCCAAAAGCAGCAGTCCACCTGGTATTGGTGGCGGTGCAGGATCCCCGACCTTGGACGGGCTGGAAAATATCACGCTCAAGTTGCCTAACAGGCGGAACCGCACTCGAACACAGGCGGGTTTCACAACATTTCTGTAGGTCCATTTATTGTAAAACCAGCATGCACTGAAGATAAAACTGCGCCCTACGCGTTTCGGAGATTTGTCTCCTTGATCACGGGCATGTTAATGGCTGATTTGCATTAACAAAGTCACACGGAATTTATACATCACGCCCTTTGATGGGCCTCCTGGGACTTGTAGTTTTCAATAATTCCCTAAAATGGGTTTCGCCACATTAACAGTCATTTCAATGTTCACAGCTCCAATGAGCCCAAAGCAGCATTGCCGGTAAATTCATCCATACCTGTGCTCTGCAAAGCTTTCCGTATATCCAAAAGCAGCAGTCGACCTGTTATTAGTGGTGGTGCAGGTTCCCCGACCTTGGACGGGCCGGAAAATATCACGCTCAAGTTGCCCAACAGGCGGAACCGCACTTGAACACAGGCGGGTCTCACAATATTTCTGCAGGTCCCTTTATTGTAAAACCAGCATGCATTGAAGATAAAACTGCGCCCTACGCGTTTCGGAGATTTGTCTCCTTGATCACTGGCATGTTAATGGCTGATTTACATAACAAAGTCATATGGAATTTATACATCACGCCCTTTGATGGGCCTCCTGGGACTCGTAGTTTTCAATAATTCCCTCAAATGGGTTTCGCCACATTAACAGTCATTTCAATGTTCACAGCTCCAATGAGCCCAAAGCAGGTAAATTCATCCATACCTGTGCTCTGCAAAGCTTTCCGTATATCCAAAAGCAGCAGTCCACCTGTTATTGGTTGTGGTGCAGGTTCCCCGACCTTGGACGGGCCGGAAAATATCACACTCAAGTTGCCCAACAGGCGGAACCGCACTTGAACACAGGCGGGTCTCACAAAATTTCTGCAGGACCCTTTATTGTAAAACCAGAATGCACTGAAGATAAAACTGCGCCCTACGCATTTCGGAGATTTGTCTCCTTGATCACGGGCATGTTAATGGCTGATTTGCAGAACAAAGTCACACGGAATTTATACATCACACCCTTTGATGGGCCTCCTGGGACTCGTAGTTTTCAATAATTCCCTGAAATGGGTTTCGCCACATTAACAGTCAATTCAAAGTTCACAGCTCCAATGAGCCCAAAGCAACATTGCCAGTAAATTCATCCATACCTTTGCTCTGCAAAGCTTTCCGTATATCCAAAAGCAGCAGTCCACCTGGTATTGGTGGCGGTGCAGGATCCCCGACCTTGGACGGGCTGGAAAATATCACGCTCAAGTTGCCTAACAGGCGGAACCGCACTCGAACACAGGCGGGTTTCACAACATTTCTGTAGGTCCATTTATTGTAAAACCAGCATGCACTGAAGATAAAACTGCGCCCTACGCGTTTCGGAGATTTGTCTCCTTGATCACGGGCATGTTAATGGCTGATTTGCATAACAAAGTCACACGGAATTTATACATCACGCCCTTTGATGGGCCTCCTGGGACTTGTAGTTTTCAATAATTCCCTAAAATGGGTTTCGCCACATTAACAGTCATTTCAATGTTCACAGCTCCAATGAGCCCAAAGCAGCATTGCCGGTAAATTCATCCATACCTGTGCTCTGCAAAGCTTTCCGTATATCCAAAAGCAGCAGTCGACCTGTTATTAGTGGTGGTGCAGGTTCCCCGACCTTAGACAGGCCGGAAAATATCACGCTCAAGTTGCCCAACAGGCGGAACCGCACTTGAACACAGGCGGGTCTCACAATATTTCTGCAGGTCCCTTTATTGTAAAACCAGCATGCATTGAAGATAAAACTGCGCCCTACGCGTTTCGGAGATTTGTCTCCTTGATCACTGGCATGTTAATGGCTGATTTACATAACAAAGTCATATGGAATTTATACATCACGCCCTTTGATGGGCCTCCTGGGACTCGTAGTTTTCAATAATTCCCTCAAATGGGTTTCGCCACATTAACAGTCATTTCAATGTTCACAGCTCCAATGAGCCCAAAGCAGCACTACCGGTAAATTCATCCATACCTGTGCTCTGCAAAGCTTTCCGTATATCCAAAAGCAGCAGTCCACCTGTTATTAGTGGTGGTTCAGTTTCCCCGACCTTGGACGGGCCGGAAAATATCACGCTCAAGTTGCCCAACAGGCGGAACCGCACTCGAACACAGGCGGGTCTCACAACATTTCTGCAGGTCCCTTTATTGTAAAACCAGCATGCACTGAAGATTAAACTGCGCCCTACGCGTTTCGGAGATTTGTCTCCTTGATCACGGGCATGTTAATGGCTGATTTGCATAACAAAGTCACATGGAATTTATACATCACGCCCTTTGATGGGCCTCCTGGGACTCGTAGTTTTCAATAATTCCCTCAGATGGGTTTCGCCACATTAACAGTCATTTCAACGTTAACAGCTCCAATGAGCCCAAAGCAGCATTGCCGGTAAATTAATCCATACCTGTGCTCTGCAAAGCTTTCCGTATATCCAAAAGCAGCAGTCCACCTGTTATTGGTGTGGTGCAGGTTCCCTGACCTTGGACGGGCCAGAAAATATCACGCTCAAGTTGCCCAACAGGCGGAACCGCACTTGAACACAGGCGGGTCTCACAACATTTCTGCAGGTCCCTTTATTGTAAAACCAGCATGCATTGAAGATAAAACTGCGCCCTACGCGTTTCGGAGATTTGTCTCCTTGATCATGGGCATGTTAATGGCTGATTTGCATAACAAAGTCACATGGAATTTATACATCACGCCCTTTGATGGGCCTCCTGGGACTCGTAGTTTTCAATAATTCCCTCAAATGGGTTTCGCCACATTAACAGTCATTTCAATGTTCACAGCTCCAATGAGCCCAAAGCAGCATTGCCGGTAAATTCATCCATACCTGTGCTCTGCAAAGCTTTCCGTATATCCAAAAGCAGCAGTCCACCTGTTATTGGTGGCGGTGCAGGTTCCCTGATCTTGGACGGGCCGGAAAATATCACGCTCAAGTTGCCCAACAGGCGGAACCGCACTTGAACACAGGCGGGTCTCACAAAATTTCTGCAGGACCCTTTATTGTAAAACCAGCATGCACTGAAGATAAAACTGCGCCCTACGCGTTTCGGAGATTTGTCTCCTTGATCATGGGCATGTTAATGGCTGACTTGCATAACAAAGTCACATGGAATTTATACATCACGCCCTTTGATGGGCCTCCTGGGACTCGTAGTTTTCAATAATTCCCTCAAATGGGTTTCGCCACATTAACAGTCATTTCAATGTTCACAGCTCCAATGAGCCCAAAGCAGCACTGCCGTTAAATTCATCCATACCTGTGCTCTGCAAAGCTTTCCGTATATCCAAAAGCAGCAGTCCACCTGTTATTAGTGGTGGTGCAGTTTCCCCGACCTTGGACGGGCCGGAAAATATCACGCTCAAGTTGCCCAACAGGCGGAACCGCACTCGAACACAGGCGGGTCTCACAACATTTCTGCAGGTCCCTTTATTGTAAAACCAGCATGCACTGAAGATAAAACTGCGCCCTACGCGTTTCGGAGATTTGTCTCCTTGATCACGGGCATGTTAATGGCTGATTTGCATAACAAAGTCACATGGAATTTATACATCACGCCCTTTGATGGGCCTCCTGGGACTCGTAGTTTTCAATAATTCCCTCAGATGGGTTTCGCCACATTAACAGTCATTTCAACGTTAACAGCTCCAATGAGCCCAAAGCAGCATTGCTGGTAAATTAATCCATACCTGTGCTCTGCAAAGCTTTCCGTATATCCAAAAGCAGCAGTCCACCTGTTATTGGTGGTGGTGCAGGTTCCCTGACCTTGGACGGGCCAGAAAATATCACGCTCAAGTTGCCCAACAGGCGGAACCGCACTTGAACACAGGCGGGTCTCACAACATTTCTGCAGGTCCCTTTATTGTAAAACCAGCATGCATTGAAGATAAAACTGCGCCCTACGCGTTTCGGAGATTTGTCTCCTTGATCATGGGCATGTTAATGGCTGATTTGCATAACAAAGTCACATGGAATTTATACATCACGCCCTTTGATGGGCCTCCTGGGACTCGTAGTTTTCAATAATTCCCTCAAATGGGTTTCGCCATTAACAGTCATTTCAATGTTCACAGCTCCAATGAGCCCAAAGCAGCACTGCTGGTAAATTCAACCATACCTGTGCTCTGCAAAGCTTTCCGTATATCCAAAAGCAGCAGTCCACCTGTTATTGGTTGTGGTGCAGGTTCCCCGACCTTGGACGGGCCGGAAAATATCACGCTCAAGTTGCCCAACAGGCGGAACCGCACTTGAACACAGGCGGGTCTCACAAAATTTCTGCAGGACCCTTTATTGTAAAACCAGAATGCACTGAAGATAAAACTGCGCCCTACGCATTTCGGAGATTTGTCTCCTTGATCACGGGCATGTTAATGGCTGATTTGCATAACAAAGTCACATGGAATTTATACATCACGCCCTTTGATGGGCCTCCTGGGACTCGTAGTTTTCAATAATTCCCTCAAATGGGTTTCGCCATTAACAGTCATTTCAATGTTCACAGCTCCAATGAGCCCAAAGCAGCATTGCCGGTAAATTCATCCATACCTGTGCTCTGCAAAGCTTTCCGTATATCCAAAAGCAGCAGTCCACCTGTTATTGGTGGCGGTGCAGGTTCCCTGATCTTGGACGGGCCGGAAAATATCACGCTCAAGTTGCCCAACAGGCGGAACCGCACTTGAACACAGGCGGGTCTCACAAAATTTCTGCAGGACCCTTTATTGTAAAACCAGCATGCACTGAAGATAAAACTGCGCCCTACGCGTTTCGGAGATTTGTCTCCTTGATCATGGGCATGTTAATGGCTGATTTGCATAACAAAGTCACATGGAATTTATACATCACGCCCTTTGATGGGCCTCCTGGGACTCGTAGTTTTCAATAATTCCCTCAAATGGGTTTCGCCATTAACAGTCATTTCAATGTTCACAGCTCCAATGAGCCCAAAGCAGCATTGCTGGTAAATTCAACCATACCTGTGCTCTGCAAAGCTTTCCGTATATCCAAAAGCAGCAGTCCACCTGTTATTGGTTGTGGTGCAGGTTCCCCGACCTTGGACGGGCCGGAAAATATCACGCTCAAGTTGCCCAACAGGCGGAACCGCACTTGAACACAGGCGGGTCTCACAAAATTTCTGCAGGACCCTTTATTGTAAAACCAGAATGCACTGAAGATAAAACTGCGCCCTACGCATTTCGGAGATTTGTCTCCTTGATCACGGGCATGTTAATGGCTGATTTGCATAACAAAGTCACATGGAATTTATACATCACGCCCTTTGATGGGCCTCCTGGGACTCGTAGTTTTCAATAATTCCCTCAAATGGGTTTCGCCATTAACAGTCATTTCAATGTTCACAGCTCCAATGAGCCCAAAGCAGTATTGCCGGTAAATTCATCCATACCTGTGCTCTGCAAAGCTTTCCGTATATCCAAAAGCAGCAGTCCACCTGTTATTGGTGGCGGTGCAGGTTCCCTGATCTTGGACGGGCCGGAAAATATCACGCTCAAGTTGCCCAACAGGCGGAACCGCACTTGAACACAGGCGGGTCTCACAAAATTTCTGCAGGACCCTTTATTGTAAAACCAGCATGCACTGAAGATAAAACTGCGCCCTACGCGTTTCGGAGATTTGTCTCCTTGATCATGGGCATGTTAATGGCTGATTTGCATAACAAAGTCACATGGAATTTATACATCACGCCCTTTGATGGGCCTCCTGGGACTCGTAGTTTTCAATAATTCCCTCAAATGGGTTTCGCCATTAACAGTCATTTCAATGTTCACAGCTCCAATGAGCCCAAAGCAGCATTGCTGGTAAATTCAACCATACCTGTGCTCTGCAAAGCTTTCCGTATATCCAAAAGCAGCAGTCCACCTGTTATTGGTTGTGGTGCAGGTTCCCCGACCTTGGACGGGCCGGAAAATATCACGCTCAAGTTGCCCAACAGGCGGAACCGCACTTGAACACAGGCGGGTCTCACAAAATTTCTGCAGGACCCTTTATTGTAAAACCAGAATGCACTGAAGATAAAACCGCGCCCTACGCATTTCGGAGATTTGTCTCCTTGATCACGGGCATGTTAATGGCTGATTTGCATAACAAAGTCACACGGAATTTATACATCACACCCTTTGATGGGCCTCCTGGGACTCGTAGTTTTCAATAATTCCCTGAAATGGGTTTCGCCACATTAACAGTCAATTCAAAGTTCACAGCTCCAATGAGCCCAAAGCAACATTGCCAGTAAATTCATCCATACCTTTGCTCTGCAAAGCTTTCCGTATATCCAAAAGCAGCAGTCCACCTGGTATTGGTGGCGGTGCAGGATCCCCGACCTTGGACGGGCTGGAAAATATCACGCTCAAGTTGCCTAACAGGCGGAACCGCACTCGAACACAGGCGGGTTTCACAACATTTCTGTAGGTCCATTTATTGTAAAACCAGCATGCACTGAAGATAAAACTGCGCCCTACGCGTTTCGGAGATTTGTCTCCTTGATCACGGGCATGTTAATGGCTGATTTGCATTAACAAAGTCACACGGAATTTATACATCACGCCCTTTGATGGGCCTCCTGGGACTTGTAGTTTTCAATAATTCCCTAAAATGGGTTTCGCCACATTAACAGTCATTTCAATGTTCACAGCTCCAATGAGCCCAAAGCAGCATTGCCGGTAAATTCATCCATACCTGTGCTCTGCAAAGCTTTCCGTATATCCAAAAGCAGCAGTCGACCTGTTATTAGTGGTGGTGCAGGTTCCCCGACCTTGGACGGGCCGGAAAATATCACGCTCAAGTTGCCCAACAGGCGGAACCGCACTTGAACACAGGCGGGTCTCACAATATTTCTGCAGGTCCCTTTATTGTAAAACCAGCATGCATTGAAGATAAAACTGCGCCCTACGCGTTTCGGAGATTTGTCTCCTTGATCATGGGCATGTTAATGGCTGATTTGCATAACAAAGTCACATGGAATTTATACATCACGCCCTTTGATGGGCCTCCTGGGACTCGTAGTTTTCAATAATTCCCTCAAATGGGTTTCGCCACATTAACAGTCATTTCAATGTTCACAGCTCCAATGAGCCCAAAGCAGCATTGCCGGTAAATTCATCCATACCTGTGCTCTGCAAAGCTTTCCGTATATCCAAAAGCAGCAGTCCACCTGTTATTGGTGGCGGTGCAGGTTCCCTGATCTTGGACGGGCCGGAAAATATCACGCTCAAGTTGCCCAACAGGCGGAACCGCACTTGAACACAGGCGGGTCTCACAAAATTTCTGCAGGACCCTTTATTGTAAAACCAGCATGCACTGAAGATAAAACTGCGCCCTACGCGTTTCGGAGATTTGTCTCCTTGATCATGGGCATGTTAATGGCTGACTTGCATAACAAAGTCACATGGAATTTATACATCACGCCCTTTGATGGGCCTCCTGGGACTCGTAGTTTTCAATAATTCCCTCAAATGGGTTTCGCCACATTAACAGTCATTTCAATGTTCACAGCTCCAATGAGCCCAAAGCAGCACTGCCGGTAAATTCATCCATACCTGTGCTCTGCAAAGCTTTCCGTATATCCAAAAGCAGCAGTCCACCTGTTATTAGTGGTGGTGCAGTTTCCCCGACCTTGGACGGGCCGGAAAATATCACGCTCAAGTTGCCCAACAGGCGGAACCGCACTCGAACACAGGCGGGTCTCACAACATTTCTGCAGGTCCCTTTATTGTAAAACCAGCATGCACTGAAGATAAAACTGCGCCCTACGCGTTTCGGAGATTTGTCTCCTTGATCACGGGCATGTTAATGGCTGATTTGCATAACAAAGTCACATGGAATTTATACATCACGCCCTTTGATGGGCCTCCTGGGACTCGTAGTTTTCAATAATTCCCTCAGATGGGTTTCGCCACATTAACAGTCATTTCAACGTTAACAGCTCCAATGAGCCCAAAGCAGCATTGCCGGTAAATTAATCCATACCTGTGCTCTGCAAAGCTTTCCGTATATCCAAAAGCAGCAGTCCACCTGTTATTGGTGGTGGTGCAGGTTCCCTGACCTTGGACGGGCCAGAAAATATCACGCTCAAGTTGCCCAACAGGCGGAACCGCACTTGAACACAGGCGGGTCTCACAACATTTCTGCAGGTCCCTTTATTGTAAAACCAGCATGCATTGAAGATAAAACTGCGCCCTACGCGTTTCGGAGATTTGTCTCCTTGATCATGGGCATGTTAATGGCTGATTTGCATAACAAAGTCACATGGAATTTATACATCACGCCCTTTGATGGGCCTCCTGGGACTCGTAGTTTTCAATAATTCCCTCAAATGGGTTTCGCCACATTAACAGTCATTTCAATGTTCACAGCTCCAATGAGCCCAAAGCAGCATTGCCGGTAAATTCATCCATACCTGTGCTCTGCAAAGCTTTCCGTATATCCAAAAGCAGCAGTCCACCTGTTATTGGTGGCGGTGCAGGTTCCCTGATCTTGGACGGGCCGGAAAATATCACGCTCAAGTTGCCCAACAGGCGGAACCGCACTTGAACACAGGCGGGTCTCACAAAATTTCTGCAGGACCCTTTATTGTAAAACCAGCATGCACTGAAGATAAAACTGCGCCCTACGCGTTTCGGAGATTTGTCTCCTTGATCATGGGCATGTTAATGGCTGATTTGCATAACAAAGTCACATGGAATTTATACAGCACGCCCTTTGATGGGCCTCCTGGGACTCGTAGTTTTCAATAATTCCCTCAAATGGGTTTCGCCATTAACAGTCATTTCAATGTTCACAGCTCCAATGAGCCCAAAGCAGCATTGCTGGTAAATTCAACCATACCTGTGCTCTGCAAAGCTTTCCGTATATCCAAAAGCAGCAGTCCACCTGTTATTGGTTGTGGTGCAGGTTCCCCGACCTTGGACGGGCCGGAAAATATCACGCTCAAGTTGCCCAACAGTCGGAACCGCACTTGAACACAGGCGGGTCTCACAAAATTTCTGCAGGACCCTTTATTGTAAAACCAGAATGCACTGAAGATAAAACTGCGCCCTACGCATTTCGGAGATTTGTCTCCTTGATCACGGGCATGTTAATGGCTGATTTGCATAACAAAGTCACACGGAATTTATACATCACACCCTTTGATGGGCCTCCTGGGACTCGTAGTTTTCAATAATTCCCTGAAATGGGTTTCGCCACATTAACAGTCAATTCAAAGTTCACAGCTCCAATGAGCCCAAAGCAACATTGCCAGTAAATTCATCCATACCTTTGCTCTGCAAAGCTTTCCGTATATCCAAAAGCAGCAGTCCACCTGGTATTGGTGGCGGTGCAGGATCCCCGACCTTGGACGGGCTGGAAAATATCACGCTCAAGTTGCCTAACAGGCGGAACCGCACTCGAACACAGGCGGGTTTCACAACATTTCTGTAGGTCCATTTATTGTAAAACCAGCATGCACTGAAGATAAAACTGCGCCCTACGCGTTTCGGAGATTTGTCTCCTTGATCACGGGCATGTTAATGGCTGATTTGCATTAACAAAGTCACACGGAATTTATACATCACGCCCTTTGATGGGCCTCCTGGGACTTGTAGTTTTCAATAATTCCCTAAAATGGGTTTCGCCACATTAACAGTCATTTCAATGTTCACAGCTCCAATGAGCCCAAAGCAGCATTGCCGGTAAATTCATCCATACCTGTGCTCTGCAAAGCTTTCCGTCTATCCAAAAGCAGCAGTCGACCTGTTATTAGTGGTGGTGCAGGTTCCCCGACCTTGGACGGGCCGGAAAATATCACGCTCAAGTTGCCCAACAGGCGGAACCGCACTTGAACACAGGCGGGTCTCACAATATTTCTGCACGTCCCTTTATTGTAAAACCAGCATGCATTGAAGATAAAACTGCGCCCTACGCGTTTCGGAGATTTGTCTCCTTGATCACTGGCATGTTAATGGCTGATTTACATAACAAAGTCATATGGAATTTATACATCACGCCCTTTGATGGGCCTCCTGGGACTCGTAGTTTTCAATAATTCCCTCAAATGGGTTTCGCCACATTAACAGTCATTTCAATGTTCACAGCTCCAATGAGCCCAAAGCAGCACTACCGGTAAATTCATCCATACCTGTGCTCTGCAAAGCTTTCCGTATATCCAAAAGCAGCAGTCCACCTGTTATTGGTTGTGGTGCAGGTTCCCCGACCTTGGACGGGCCGGAAAATATCACACTCAAGTTGCCCAACAGGCGGAACCGCACTTGAACACAGGCGGGTCTCACAAAATTTCTGCAGGACCCTTTATTGTAAAACCAGAATGCACTGAAGATAAAACTGCGCCCTACGCATTTCGGAGATTTGTCTCCTTGATCACGGGCATGTTAATGGCTGATTTGCAGAACAAAGTCACACGGAATTTATACATCACACCCTTTGATGGGCCTCCTGGGACTCGTAGTTTTCAATAATTCCCTGAAATGGGTTTCGCCACATTAACAGTCAATTCAAAGTTCACAGCTCCAATGAGCCCAAAGCAACATTGCCAGTAAATTCATCCATACCTTTGCTCTGCAAAGCTTTCCGTATATCCAAAAGCAGCAGTCCACCTGGTATTGGTGGCGGTGCAGGATCCCCGACCTTGGACGGGCTGGAAAATATCACGCTCAAGTTGCCAAACAGGCGGAACCGCACTCGAACACAGGCGGGTTTCACAACATTTCTGTAGGTCCATTTATTGTAAAACCAGCATGCACTGAAGATAAAACTGCGCCCTACGCGTTTCGGAGATTTGTCTCCTTGATCACGGGCATGTTAATGGCTGATTTGCATAACAAAGTCACACGGAATTTATACATCACGCCCTTTGATGGGCCTCCTGGGACTTGTAGTTTTCAATAATTCCCTAAAATGGGTTTCGCCACATTAACAGTCATTTCAACGTTAACAGCTCCAATGAGCCCAAAGCAGCATTGCCGGTAAATTCATCCATACCTGTGCTCTGCAAAGCTTTCCGTATATCCAAAAGCAGCAGTCCACCTGTTATTGGTGGCGGTGCAGGTTCCCTGATCTTGGACGGGCCGGAAAATATCACGCTCAAGTTGCCCAACAGGCGGAACCGCACTTGAACACAGGCGGGTCTCACAAAATTTCTGCAGGACCCTTTATTGTAAAACCAGCATGCACTGAAGATAAAACTGCGCCCTACGCGTTTCGGAGATTTGTCTCCTTGATCATGGGCATGTTAATGGCTGATTTGCATAACAAAGTCACATGGAATTTATACATCACGCCCTTTGATGGGCCTCCTGGGACTCGTAGTTTTCAATAATTCCCTCAAATGGGTTTCGCCATTAACAGTCATTTCAATGTTCACAGCTCCAATGAGCCCAAAGCAGCATTGCTGGTAAATTCAACCATACCTGTGCTCTGCAAAGCTTTCCGTATATCCAAAAGCAGCAGTCCACCTGTTATTGGTTGTGGTGCAGGTTCCCCGACCTTGGACGGGCCGGAAAATATCACGCTCAAGTTGCCCAACAGGCGGAACCGCACTTGAACACAGGCGGGTCTCACAAAATTTCTGCAGGACCCTTTATTGTAAAACCAGAATGCACTGAAGATAAAACTGCGCCCTACGCATTTCGGAGATTTGTCTCCTTGATCACGGGCATGTTAATGGCTGATTTGCATAACAAAGTCACATGGAATTTATACATCACGCCCTTTGATGGGCCTCCTGGGACTCGTAGTTTTCAATAATTCCCTCAAATGGGTTTCGCCATTAACAGTCATTTCAATGTTCACAGCTCCAATGAGCCCAAAGCAGCATTGCCGGTAAATTCATCCATACCTGTGCTCTGCAAAGCTTTCCGTATATCCAAAAGCAGCAGTCCACCTGTTATTGGTGGCGGTGCAGGTTCCCTGATCTTGGACGGGCCGGAAAATATCACGCTCAAGTTGCCCAACAGGCGGAACCGCACTTGAACACAGGCGGGTCTCACAAAATTTCTGCAGGACCCTTTATTGTAAAACCAGCATGCACTGAAGATAAAACTGCGCCCTACGCGTTTCGGAGATTTGTCTCCTTGATCATGGGCATGTTAATGGCTGATTTGCATAACAAAGTCACATGGAATTTATACATCACGCCCTTTGATGGGCCTCCTGGGACTCGTAGTTTTCAATAATTCCCTCAAATGGGTTTCGCCATTAACAGTCATTTCAATGTTCACAGCTCCAATGAGCCCAAAGCAGCATTGCTGGTAAATTCAACCATACCTGTGCTCTGCAAAGCTTTCCGTATATCCAAAAGCAGCAGTCCACCTGTTATTGGTTGTGGTGCAGGTTCCCCGACCTTGGACGGGCCGGAAAATATCACGCTCAAGTTGCCCAACAGGCGGAACCGCACTTGAACACAGGCGGGTCTCACAAAATTTCTGCAGGACCCTTTATTGTAAAACCAGAATGCACTGAAGATAAAACTGCGCCCTACGCATTTCGGAGATTTGTCTCCTTGATCACGGGCATGTTAATGGCTGATTTGCATAACAAAGTCACACGGAATTTATACATCACACCCTTTGATGGGCCTCCTGGGACTCGTAGTTTTCAATAATTCCCTGAAATGGGTTTCGCCACATTAACAGTCAATTCAAAGTTCACAGCTCCAATGAGCCCAAAGCAACATTGCCAGTAAATTCATCCATACCTTTGCTCTGCAAAGCTTTCCGTATATCCAAAAGCAGCAGTCCACCTGGTATTGGTGGCGGTGCAGGATCCCCGACCTTGGACGGGCTGGAAAATATCACGCTCAAGTTGCCTAACAGGCGGAACCGCACTCGAACACAGGCGGGTTTCACAACATTTCTGTAGGTCCATTTATTGTAAAACCAGCATGCACTGAAGATAAAACTGCGCCCTACGCATTTCGGAGATTTGTCTCCTTGATCACGGGCATGTTAATGGCTGATTTGCATTAACAAAGTCACACGGAATTTATACATCACGCCCTTTGATGGGCCTCCTGGGACTCGTAGTTTTCAATAATTCCCTCAAATGGGTTTCGCCACATTAACAGTCATTTCAATGTTCACAGCTCCAATGAGCCCAAAGCAGCACTACCGGTAAATTCATCCATACCTGTGCTCTGCAAAGCTTTCCGTATATCCAAAAGCAGCAGTCCACCTGTTATTGGTTGTGGTGCAGGTTCCCCGACCTTGGACGGGCCGGAAAATATCACACTCAAGTTGCCCAACAGGCGGAACCGCACTTGAACACAGGCGGGTCTCACAAAATTTCTGCAGGACCCTTTATTGTAAAACCAGAATGCACTGAAGATAAAACTGCGCCCTACGCATTTCGGAGATTTGTCTCCTTGATCACGGGCATGTTAATGGCTGATTTGCAGAACAAAGTCACACGGAATTTATACATCACACCCTTTGATGGGCCTCCTGGGACTCGTAGTTTTCAATAATTCCCTGAAATGGGTTTCGCCACATTAACAGTCAATTCAAAGTTCACAGCTCCAATGAGCCCAAAGCAACATTGCCAGTAAATTCATCCATACCTTTGCTCTGCAAAGCTTTCCGTATATCCAAAAGCAGCAGTCCACCTGGTATTGGTGGCGGTGCAGGATCCCCGACCTTGGACGGGCTGGAAAATATCACGCTCAAGTTGCCTAACAGGCGGAACCGCACTCGAACACAGGCGGGTTTCACAACATTTCTGTAGGACAATTTATTGTAAAACCAGCATGCACTCAAGATAAAACTGCGCCCTACGCGTTTCGGAGATTTGTCTCCTTGATCACGGACATGTTAATGGCTGATTTGCATAACAAAGTCACACGGAATTTATACATCACGCCCTTTGATGGGCCTCCTGGGACTTGTAGTTTTCAATAATTCCCTAAAATGGGTTTCGCCACATTAACAGTCATTTCAATGTTCACAGCTCCAATGAGCCCAAAGCAGCATTGCCGGTAAATTCATCCATACCTGTGCTCTGCAAAGCTTTCCGTATATCCAAAAGCAGCAGTCGACCTGTTATTAGTGGTGGTGCAGGTTCCCCGACCTTGGACGGGCCGGAAAATATCACGCTCAAGTTGCCCAACAGGCGGAACCGCACTTGAACACAGGCGGGTCTCACAATATTTCTGCAGGTCCCTTTATTGTAAAACCAGCATGCATTGAAGATAAAACTGCGCCCTACGCGTTTCGGAGATTTGTCTCCTTGATCACTGGCATGTTAATGGCTGATTTACATAACAAAGTCATATGGAATTTATACATCACGCCCTTTGATGGGCCTCCTGGGACTCGTAGTTTTCAATAATTCCCTCAAATGGGTTTCGCCACATTAACAGTCATTTCAATGTTCACAGCTCCAATGAGCCCAAAGCAGCACTACCGGTAAATTCATCCATACCTGTGCTCTGCAAAGCTTTCCGTATATCCAAAAGCAGCAGTCCACCTGTTATTAGTGGTGGTGCAGTTTCCCCGACCTTGGACGGGCCGGAAAATATCACGCTCAAGTTGCCCAACAGGCGGAACCGCACTCGAACACAGGCGGGTCTCACAACATTTCTGCAGGTCCCTTTATTGTAAAACCAGCATGCACTGAAGATAAAACTGCGCCCTACGCGTTTCGGAGATTTGTCTCCTTGATCACGGGCATGTTAATGGCTGATTTGCATAACAAAGTCACATGGAATTTATACATCACGCCCTTTGATGGGCCTCCTGGGACTCGTAGTTTTCAATAATTCCCTCAGATGGGTTTCGCCACATTAACAGTCATTTCAACGTTAACAGCTCCAATGAGCCCAAAGCAGCATTGCCGGTAAATTAATCCATACCTGTGCTCTGCAAAGCTTTCCGTATATCCAAAAGCAGCAGTCCACCTGTTATTGGTGGTGGTGCAGGTTCCCTGACCTTGGACGGGCCAGAAAATATCACGCTCAAGTTGCCCAACAGGCGGAACCGCACTTGAACACAGGCGGGTCTCACAACATTTCTGCAGGTCCCTTTATTGTAAAACCAGCATGCATTGAAGATAAAACTGCGCCCTACGCGTTTCGGAGATTTGTCTCCTTGATCATGGGCATGTTAATGGCTGATTTGCATAACAAAGTCACATGGAATTTATACATCACGCCCTTTGATGGGCCTCCTGGGACTCGTAGTTTTCAATAATTCCCTCAAATGGGTTTCGCCACATTAACAGTCATTTCAATGTTCACAGCTCCAATGAGCCCAAAGCAGCATTGCCGGTAAATTCATCCATACCTGTGCTCTGCAAAGCTTTCCGTATATCCAAAAGCAGCAGTCCACCTGTTATTGGTGGCGGTGCAGGTTCCCTGATCTTGGACGGGCCGGAAAATATCACGCTCAAGTTGCCCAACAGGCGGAACCGCACTTGAACACAGGCGGGTCTCACAAAATTTCTGCAGGACCCTTTATTGTAAAACCAGCATGCACTGAAGATAAAACTGCGCCCTACGCGTTTCGGAGATTTGTCTCCTTGATCATGGGCATGTTAATGGCTGACTTGCATAACAAAGTCACATGGAATTTATACATCACGCCCTTTGATGGGCCTCCTGGGACTCGTAGTTTTCAATAATTCCCTCAAATGGGTTTCGCCACATTAACAGTCATTTCAATGTTCACAGCTCCAATGAGCCCAAAGCAGCACTGCCGGTAAATTCATCCATACCTGTGCTCTGCAAAGCTTTCCGTATATCCAAAAGCAGCAGTCCACCTGTTATTAGTGGTGGTGCAGTTTCCCCGACCTTGGACGGGCCGGAAAATATCACGCTCAAGTTGCCCAACAGGCGGAACCGCACTCGAACACAGGCGGGTCTCACAACATTTCTGCAGGTCCCTTTATTGTAAAACCAGCATGCACTGAAGATAAAACTGCGCCCTACGCGTTTCGGAGATTTGTCTCCTTGATCACGGGCATGTTAATGGCTGATTTGCATAACAAAGTCACATGGAATTTATACATCACGCCCTTTGATGGGCCTCCTGGGACTCGTAGTTTTCAATAATTCCCTCAGATGGGTTTCGCCACATTAACAGTCATTTCAACGTTAACAGCTCCAATGAGCCCAAAGCAGCATTGCCGGTAAATTAATCCATACCTGTGCTCTGCAAAGCTTTCCGTATATCCAAAAGCAGCAGTCCACCTGTTATTGGTGGTGGTGCAGGTTCCCTGACCTTGGACGGGCCAGAAAATATCACGCTCAAGTTGCCCAACAGGCGGAACCGCACTTGAACACAGGCGGGTCTCACAACATTTCTGCAGGTCCCTTTATTGTAAAACCAGCATGCATTGAAGATAAAACTGCGCCCTACGCGTTTCGGAGATTTGTCTCCTTGATCATGGGCATGTTAATGGCTGATTTGCATAACAAAGTCACATGGAATTTATACATCACGCCCTTTGATGGGCCTCCTGGGACTCGTAGTTTTCAATAATTCCCTCAAATGGGTTTCGCCACATTAACAGTCATTTCAATGTTCACAGCTCCAATGAGCCCAAAGCAGCATTGCCGGTAAATTCATCCATACCTGTGCTCTGCAAAGCTTTCCGTATATCCAAAAGCAGCAGTCCACCTGTTATTGGTGGCGGTGCAGGTTCCCTGATCTTGGACGGGCCGGAAAATATCACGCTCAAGTTGCCCAACAGGCGGAACCGCACTTGAACACAGGCGGGTCTCACAAAATTTCTGCAGGACCCTTTATTGTAAAACCAGCATGCACTGAAGATAAAACTGCGCCCTACGCGTTTCGGAGATTTGTCTCCTTGATCATGGGCATGTTAATGGCTGATTTGCATAACAAAGTCACATGGAATTTATACATCACGCCCTTTGATGGGCCTCCTGGGACTCGTAGTTTTCAATAATTCCCTCAAATGGGTTTCGCCATTAACAGTCATTTCAATGTTCACAGCTCCAATGAGCCCAAAGCAGCATTGCTGGTAAATTCAACCATACCTGTGCTCTGCAAAGCTTTCCGTATATCCAAAAGCAGCAGTCCACCTGTTATTGGTTGTGGTGCAGGTTCCCCGACCTTGGACGGGCCGGAAAATATCACGCTCAAGTTGCCCAACAGGCGGAACCGCACTTGAACACAGGCGGGTCTCACAAAATTTCTGCAGGACCCTTTATTGTAAAACCAGAATGCACTGAAGATAAAACTGCGCCCTACGCATTTCGGAGATTTGTCTCCTTGATCACGGGCATGTTAATGGCTGATTTGCATAACAAAGTCACACGGAATTTATACATCACACCCTTTGATGGGCCTCCTGGGACTCGTAGTTTTCAATAATTCCCTGAAATGGGTTTCGCCACATTAACAGTCAATTCAAAGTTCACAGCTCCAATGAGCCCAAAGCAACATTGCCAGTAAATTCATCCATACCTTTGCTCTGCAAAGCTTTCCGTATATCCAAAAGCAGCAGTCCACCTGGTATTGGTGGCGGTGCAGGATCCCCGACCTTGGACGGGCTGGAAAATATCACGCTCAAGTTGCCTAACAGGCGGAACCGCACTCGAACACAGGCGGGTTTCACAACATTTCTGTAGGTCCATTTATTGTAAAACCAGCATGCACTGAAGATAAAACTGCGCCCTACGCGTTTCGGAGATTTGTCTCCTTGATCACGGGCATGTTAATGGCTGATTTGCATTAACAAAGTCACACGGAATTTATACATCACGCCCTTTGATGGGCCTCCTGGGACTTGTAGTTTTCAATAATTCCCTAAAATGGGTTTCGCCACATTAACAGTCATTTCAATGTTCACAGCTCCAATGAGCCCAAAGCAGCATTGCCGGTAAATTCATCCATACCTGTGCTCTGCAAAGCTTTCCGTCTATCCAAAAGCAGCAGTCGACCTGTTATTAGTGGTGGTGCAGGTTCCCCGACCTTGGACGGGCCGGAAAATATCACGCTCAAGTTGCCCAACAGGCGGAACCGCACTTGAACACAGGCGGGTCTCACAATATTTCTGCACGTCCCTTTATTGTAAAACCAGCATGCATTGAAGATAAAACTGCGCCCTACGCGTTTCGGAGATTTGTCTCCTTGATCACTGGCATGTTAATGGCTGATTTACATAACAAAGTCATATGGAATTTATACATCACGCCCTTTGATGGGCCTCCTGGGACTCGTAGTTTTCAATAATTCCCTCAAATGGGTTTCGCCACATTAACAGTCATTTCAATGTTCACAGCTCCAATGAGCCCAAAGCAGCACTACCGGTAAATTCATCCATACCTGTGCTCTGCAAAGCTTTCCGTATATCCAAAAGCAGCAGTCCACCTGTTATTGGTTGTGGTGCAGGTTCCCCGACCTTGGACGGGCCGGAAAATATCACACTCAAGTTGCCCAACAGGCGGAACCGCACTTGAACACAGGCGGGTCTCACAAAATTTCTGCAGGACCCTTTATTGTAAAACCAGAATGCACTGAAGATAAAACTGCGCCCTACGCATTTCGGAGATTTGTCTCCTTGATCACGGGCATGTTAATGGCTGATTTGCAGAACAAAGTCACACGGAATTTATACATCACACCCTTTGATGGGCCTCCTGGGACTCGTAGTTTTCAATAATTCCCTGAAATGGGTTTCGCCACATTAACAGTCAATTCAAAGTTCACAGCTCCAATGAGCCCAAAGCAACATTGCCAGTAAATTCATCCATACCTTTGCTCTGCAAAGCTTTCCGTATATCCAAAAGCAGCAGTCCACCTGGTATTGGTGGCGGTGCAGGATCCCCGACCTTGGACGGGCTGGAAAATATCACGCTCAAGTTGCCTAACAGGCGGAACCGCACTCGAACACAGGCGGGTTTCACAACATTTCTGTAGGTCCATTTATTGTAAAACCAGCATGCACTGAAGATAAAACTGCGCCCTACGCGTTTCGGAGATTTGTCTCCTTGATCACGGGCATGTTAATGGCTGATTTGCATAACAAAGTCACACGGAATTTATACATCACGCCCTTTGATGGGCCTCCTGGGACTTGTAGTTTTCAATAATTCCCTAAAATGGGTTTCGCCACATTAACAGTCATTTCAATGTTCACAGCTCCAATGAGCCCAAAGCAGCATTGCCGGTAAATTCATCCATACCTGTGCTCTGCAAAGCTTTCCGTATATCCAAAAGCAGCAGTCGACCTGTTATTAGTGGTGGTGCAGGTTCCCCGACCTTGGACGGGCCGGAAAATATCACGCTCAAGTTGCCCAACAGGCAGAACCGCACTTGAACACAGGCGGGTCTCACAATATTTCTGCAGGTCCCTTTATTGTAAAACCAGCATGCATTGAAGATAAAACTGCGCCCTACGCGTTTCGGAGATTTGTCTCCTTGATCACTGGCATGTTAATGGCTGATTTACATAACAAAGTCATATGGTATTTATACATCACGCCCTTTGATGGGCCTCCTGGGACTCGTAGTTTTCAATAATTCCCTCAAATGGGTTTCGCCACATTAACAGTCATTTCAATGTTCACAGCTCCAATGAGCCCAAAGCAGCACTACCGGTAAATTCATCCATACCTGTGCTCTGCAAAGCTTTCCGTATATCCAAAAGCAGCAGTCCACCTGTTATTAGTGGTGGTGCAGTTTCCCCGACCTTGGACGGGCCGGAAAATATCACGCTCAAGTTGCCCAACAGGCGGAACCGCACTCGAACACAGGCGGGTGTCACAACATTTCTGCAGGTCCCTTTATTGTAAAACCAGCATGCACTGAAGATAAAACTGCGCCCTACGCGTTTCGGAGATTTGTCTCCTTGATCACGGGCATGTTAATGGCTGATTTGCATAACAAAGTCACATGGAATTTATACATCACGGCCTTTGATGGGCCTCCTGGGACTCGTAGTTTTCAATAATTCCCTCAGATGGGTTTCGCCACATTAACAGTCATTTCAACGTTAACAGCTCCAATGAGCCCAAAGCAGCATTGCCGGTAAATTAATCCATACCTGTGCTCTGCAAAGCTTTCCGTATATCCAAAAGCAGCAGTCCACCTGTTATTGGTGGTGGTGCAGGTTCCCTGACCTTGGACGGGCCAGAAAATATCACGCTCAAGTTGCCCAACAGGCGGAACCGCACTTGAACACAGGCGTGTCTCACAACATTTCTGCAGGTCCCTTTATTGTAAAACCAGCATGCATTGAAGATAAAACTGCGCCCTACGCGTTTCGGAGATTTGTCTCCTTGATCATGGGCATGTTAAAGGCTGATTTGCATAACAAAGTCACATGGAATTTATACATCACGCCCTTTGATGGGCCTCCTGGGACTCGTAGTTTTCAATAATTCCCTCAAATGGGTTTCGCCACATTAACAGTCATTTCAATGTTCACAGCTCCAATGAGCCCAAAGCAGCATTGCCGGTAAATTCATCCATACCTGTGCTCTGCAAAGCTTTCCGTATATCCAAAAGCAGCAGTCCACCTGTTATTGGTGGCGGTGCAGGTTCCCTGATCTTGGACGGGCCGGAAAATATCACGCTCAAGTTGCCCAACAGGCGGAACCGCACTTGAACACAGGCGGGTCTCACAAAATTTCTGCAGGACCCTTTATTGTAAAACCAGCATGCACTGAAGATAAAACTGCGCCCTACGCGTTTCGGAGATTTGTCTCCTTGATCATGGGCATGTTAATGGCTGATTTGCATAACAAAGTCACATGGAATTTATACATCACGCCCTTTGATGGGCCTCCTGGGACTCGTAGTTTTCAATAATTCCCTCAAATGGGTTTCGCCACATTAACAGTCATTTCAATGTTCACAGCTCCAATGAGCCCAAAGCAGCATTGCTGGTAAATTCATCCATACCTGTGCTCTGCAAAGCTTTCCGTATATCCAAAAGCAGCAGTCCACCTGTTATTGGTTGTGGTGCAGGTTCCCCGACCTTGGACGGGCCGGAAAATATCACGCTCAAGTTGCCCAACAGGCGGAACCGCACTTGAACACAGGCGGGTCTCACAAAATTTCTGCAGGACCCTTTATTGTAAAACCAGAATGCACTGAAGATAAAACTGCGCCCTACGCGTTTCGGAGATTTGTCTCCTTGATCATGGGCATGTTAATGGCTGATTTGCATAACAAAGTCACACGGAATTTATACATCACACCCTTTGATGGGCCTCCTGGGACTCGTAGTTTTCAATAATTCCCTAAAATGTGTTTCGCCACATTAACAGTCATTTCAATGTTCACAGCTCCAAAGAGCCCAAAGCAGCATTGCCGGTAAATTCATCCATACCTGTGCTCTGCAAAGCTTTCCGTATATCCAAAAGCAGCAGTCCACCTGTTATTGGTGGTGGTGCAGGTTCCTCAACCTTGGACGGGCCGGAAAATATCACGTTCAAGTTGCCCAACAGGCGGAACCGCACTTGAACACAGGCGGGTCTCACAACATTTCTGCAGGTCCCTTTATTGTAAAACCAGCATGCATTGAAGATAAAACTGCGCCCTACGCATTTCGGAGAATTGTCTCCTTGATCACAGGCATGTTAATGGCTGATTTGCATAACAAAGTCACATGGAATTTATACATCACGCCCTTTGATGGGCCTCCTGGGACTCGTAGTTTTCAATAATTCCCTGAAATGGGTTTCGCCACATTAACAGTCAATTCAAAGTTCACAGCTCCAATGAGCCCAAAGCAACATTGCCAGTAAATTCATCCATACCTTTGCTCTGCAAAGCTTTCCGTATATCCAAAAGCAGCAGTCCACCTGGTATTGGTGGCGGTGCAGGATCCCCGACCTTGGACGGGCTGGAAAATATCACGCTCAAGTTGCCTAACAGGCGGAACCGCACTCGAACACAGGCGGGTTTCACAACATTTCTGTAGGTCCATTTATTGTAAAACCAGCATGCACTGAAGATAAAACTGCGCCCTACGCGTTTCGGAGATTTGTCTCCTTGATCACGGGCATGTTAATGGCTGATTTGCATTAACAAAGTCACACGGAATTTATACATCACGCCCTTTGATGGGCCTCCTGGGACTTGTAGTTTTCAATAATTCCCTAAAATGGGTTTCGCCACATTAACAGTCATTTCAATGTTCACAGCTCCAATGAGCCCAAAGCAGCATTGCCGGTAAATTCATCCATACCTGTGCTCTGCAAAGCTTTCCGTATATCCAAAAGCAGCAGTCCACCTGTTATTGGTTGTGGTGCAGGTTCCCCGACCTTGGACGGGCCGGAAAATATCACACTCAAGTTGCCCAACAGGCGGAACCGCACTTGAACACAGGCGGGTCTCACAAAATTTCTGCAGGACCCTTTATTGTAAAACCAGAATGGGGTCACTTTGGTCAAATTGCTAATTGCCGGCTCACCTGTCACTTACTTGGAACCTGTCTATTTCTCGGCGCACCCGCTTCGCGGGTGCCCCTTCGCCCGAGGGGATCTCATCTGACACCTGTGAGGATCACCGAGGAAGAAAAGCGGCATCTGGCGTGTAGTAGCAGCAGGGCTGCGAGCGTGCGGGGACTTCAATTCCCAGAAGTCCCTGCAAGACCGACGGAGAGCTTCCGGTCCGCTCTCCCTGCTGGCCCGCCCCCCGCCCTCCTGAGGCTTCAAAACACCAGTCTGTAGCTAGACGAGTGGGTCACTTTGGTCAAATTGCTAATTGCCGGCTCACCTGTCACTTACTTGGAACCTGTCTATTTCACGGCGCACCCGCTTCGCGGGTGCCCCTTCGCCCGTCTTGTGGAGGGGATCTCATCTGACACCTGTGAGGATCACCGAGGAAGAAAAGCGGCATCTGGCGTGTAGTAGCAGCAGGGCTGCGAGCGTGCGGGGACTTCAATTCCCAGAAGTCCCTGCAAGACCGACGGAGAGCTTCCGGTCCGCTCTCCCTGCTGGCCCGCCCCCCGCCCTCCTGAGGCTTCAAAACACCAGTCTGTAGCTAGACGAGTGGGTCACTTTGGTCAAATTGCTAATTGCCGGCTCACCTGTCACTTACTTGGAACCTGTCTATTTCTCGGCGCACCCGCTTCGCGGGTGCCCCTTCGCCCGTCTTGTGGAGGGGATCTCATCTGACACCTGTGAGGATCACCGAGGAAGAAAAGCGGCATCTGGCGTGTAGTAGCAGCAGGGCTACGAGCGTGCGGGGACTTCAATTCCCAGAAGTCCCTGCAAGACCGACGGAGAGCTTCCGGTCCGCTCTCCCTGCTGGCCCGCCCCCCGCCCTCCTGAGGCTTCAAAACACCAGTCTGTAGCTAGACGAGTGGGTCACTTTGGTCAAATTGCTAATTGCCGGCTCACCTGTCACTTACTTGGAACCTGTCTATTTCTCGGCGCACCCGCTTCGCGGGTGCCCCTTCGCCCGTCTTGTGGAGGGGATCTCATCTGACACCTGTGAGGATCACCGAGGAAGAAAAGCGGCATCTGGCGTGTAGTAGCAGCAGGGCTGCGAGCGTGCGGGGACTTCAATTCCCAGAAGTCCCTGCAAGACCGACGGAGAGCTTCCGGTCCGCTCTCCCTGCTGGCCCGCCCCCCGCCCTCCTGAGGCTTCAAAACACCAGTCTGTAGCTAGACGAGTGGGTCACTTTGGTCAAATTGCTAATTGCCGGCTCACCTGTCACTTACTTGGAACCTGTCTACTTCTCGGCGCACCCGCTTCGCGGGTGCCCCTTCGCCCGTCTTGTGGAGGGGATCTCATCTGACACCTGTGAGGATCACCGAGGAAGAAAAGCGGCATCTGGCGTGTAGTAGCAGCAGGGCTGCGAGCGTGCGGGGACTTCAATTCCCAGAAGTCCCTGCAAGACCGACGGAGAGCTTCCGGTCCGCTCTCCCTGCTGGCCCGCCCCCCGCCCTCCTGAGGCTTCAAAACACCAGTCTGTAGCTAGACGAGTGGGTCACTTTGGTCAAATTGCTAATTGCCGGCTCACCTGTCACTTACTTGGAACCTGTCTATTTCTCGGCGCACCCGCTTCGCGGGTGCCCCTTCGCCCGTCTTGTGGAGGGGATCTCATCTGACACCTGTGAGGATCACCGAGGAAGAAAAGCGGCATCTGGCGTGTAGTAGCAGCAGGGCTGCGAGCGTGCGGGGACTTCAATTCCCAGAAGTCCCTGCAAGACCGACGGAGAGCTTCCGGTCCGCTCTCCCTGCTGGCCCGCCCCCCGCCCTCCTGAGGCTTCAAAACACCAGTCTGTAGCTAGACGAGTGGGTCACTTTGGTCAAATTGCTAATTGCCGGCTCACCTGTCACTTACTTGGAACCTGTCTACTTCTCGGCGCACCCGCTTCGCGGGTGCCCCTTCGCCCGTCTTGTGGAGGGGATCTCATCTGACACCTGTGAGGATCACCGAGGAAGAAAAGCGGCATCTGGCATGTAGTAGCAGCAGGGCTGCGAGCGTGCGGGGACTTCAATTCCCAGAAGTCCCTGCAAGACCGACGGAGAGCTTCCGGTCCGCTCTCCCTGCTGGCCCGCCCCCCGCCCTCCTGAGGCTTAAAAACACCAGTCTGTAGCTAGACGAGTGGGTCACTTTGGTCAAATTGCTAATTGCCGGCTCACCTGTCACTTACTTGGAACCTGTCTACTTCTCGGCGCACCCGCTTCGCGGGTGCCCCTTCGCCCGTCTTGTGGAGGGGATCTCATCTGACACCTGTGAGGATCACCGAGGAAGAAAAGCGGCATCTGGCGTGTAGTAGCAGCAGGGCTGCGAGCGTGCGGGGACTTCAATTCCCAGAAGTCCCTGCAAGACCGACGGAGAGCTTCCGGTCCGCTCTCCCTGCTGGCCCGCCCCCCGCCCTCCTGAGGCTTCAAAACAATATCCTACTCCCGCAGCGCGGGACGCAGCCCGGACGAAGACCGGACAAAGAGCGGGCCGTTTGTGGCCGTTCGTGGGCGGCTGTGGTCGGGGCGGGCCCCCTCCCTATTTTGAGCCGACTCGAACAGGTCACATACCCAGCTGGTACTGTGAGTACAAGCGCCTTTGCCAACCGGTGTCCTGTTTACATAGCATTGGTCGCCCATATCTTGTGTATAAACATTGTAGTGTGTGCTGGACATTTTTTAGTGATATTTATCTTCCTGTTACAATCGGAGGTTCATCTGTTTCCTATTCTGTGAGTTTGTTCGCCTGTTTGTTCATTCCCCAAATCATGACCTCCTTAAGGTCTGGCAGGAAGGTGGCCAGGAACAGCGTAGGGGGTCAGGTTACAGGGACCCTTGACAATTTTATTACTAGAGCTGCTCGTGTTCTTGAACACGAAATTTTGTTAACGGAAAAAAGACTGTCCCTAGAACTTTCTGCCAAAAGATCATCCCTTGGCAATATTATGTTAGCTGTCTCGCCTGAAAACAGCCAACCTCAACTTCCTTCCACTTTGTCTGGTGATACTTTAAATGCACTGCCGGAAACCCTTGATCATTGCCCGTTGGTGGATATCCAGGAGATAACTAGCATCCCTGATACCAGTGGTGACCAAACCACTGATAGTACTGATATCCCGCCACCTACCACTGACCAGCAAACTACAGGAACAATGATCCAGGTCCCCAAGCCCAGGCACATCCCAAGTAAAAGGAAACGTATGGGAGCACCCCCTAAGGGGAAACGAGCCAAAATCCCCAAAGTGTCCAATCCTCACAAATCTGCACCTACCTGTGAAGCTCAAAACCCTGCTACGTCTGCTAGTTTACATTTGGCATCTGGTGGATTGAAGTCCCCGTTCCCTCCCCCCGTTCAATCCAACGCAGACTCTTTTACCTTCGATCTTCTCAAGCCTATAGAGAAGTTATTTAAATCACTACTCCTCCCATTATTAGAGCGAGTTACGCGTCTCGCCTCCTCACTTGAGAAGCTAGAGGGTATGGTATCTGCTAACACGTCCCTGCTAGAAAAGATTGCAGTGTCTTCTATTGACCATGCAACTTCCTCTAACAATGACATTGTAGATAAATCTAGGCTTGCCTCCACTGCCCATACACCCTTGGATGGAGTACTACCCAGTATCCCGACACACAATGTCCAGGCGGTGGACGTTCCATGTCCTCAGGTTAACATTGAGGTCCCGAGAGAAACAGATTGTAATATCAACCCTGAGGCTGCTGTTTCATATCAAAACTTTCCGTCTATCAATCTCCCACCTGAGTCGCAGCCATATACCATTATAATGGTGGATGTACCCCGGCTTCCTCAGACAAAGTCCGAGTGTCATAGCGACCTAAAGAATAAAGTCTCTCACTGGCTAAATACCAACAGGCCTTTACCTATTGGACTACGGACCGAAATAATGACCGTCCGTAGGGTATGTTGGTTGGGCAATAGAGTGAAACAGGTGCAGGGAGATTGTGTGATCATAAATTTTCGCGACCCGAGGGTTGTTAGGCATATCTGTTCCTTTTCCAATACCCTGAGAGGGACTGGCATTTCTACAGTGGATTTGTCATATTTTTTTCCACACAAACCCACTGTCACTACACGTGATATGTCCTATGTTTGGGAAAGGGTAAATAGGCCTTCTTACCACCAGATAAGGCCGGATTTCCATCTCCCCCTGTCAAACTTCTACACACCCTTGAGTTCATTAGATGGGGTTGACTGACAGTTACCCCATCTGGTAGATTCGAATAACTTGTGGGAAGTTTGTTTTGGCTCAGTTAACCCAGTGCAAGCAGGGAGTGGGTGTTTCCGGGGGGCTCAAGTTGGCTTGGTAAATATGTCTTCCAGTACCCCGTTTTCCCACCCAACTAGTCCGTCCCTCCCCCCCATCGATCCTTCCTTAACTGATAGCGAGACTAGGGGCCCCATTAATATCGATACTACCCCAACTACTAAGGGTCCCACATCTGAAGTACCATGCATAATGCCACCTAGTTCTATGCCCCTGACCCTGGTTTCGTGGAATGTTGCGGGCCTTGGTACCAGGGTATCCTCTGAAGAATGGGTAGGCTGGGTCGACACCCATGATATCCTGGTTTTCCAGGAGACATGGGCTGTGGACCCGATCTATCTTCCAGGGTATGTGAACTTTTTTAAGGGGGCAATTCGTGGCACAAGGGGCCGCCCGTCCGGTGGGCTCTGTATCTGGGTTAAGCAATCCCTTGGGTATTTACTCAAGGAAATAGCTATTGATAGCCCTGACCTACTAATTATTTCCTTGCAACACGACAATGATCCTGTAGTCCTAATTGTAAACGTCTATAACAGAGGCCTCCCCGGGGGACGTGGCACAAATACCTTTTTATTATTAGATGGGTTTCTGGACACTATTGACACGCATACAAATGTTTTGATTGTGGGAGATCTAAATTGCTGTTTTGAACCTCTGCTCTCTACTCTAGACTCATTAACCTGGGAAGTAGATGCAATTTTAAATATTCCTCCCCTCGATCTCCCTCCTATCAAGAGGTGGACAGAGTCAGCCACACAGTGGATGGGACTATGTATGGAGCGGGGATTCAGGGCCGCCAATGGGAGGACTGCCTCTGACAGGGGTGGAAAGATGACTTTCTCAGATGGCCGACGTTGTAGCAGCAGAATTGATTATGCCCTTGTTAAAATCGAGTTCTGGTTCACTCTAAGTGATATGGCGATATTAGACCGCCTGGAGAGTGACCACAACCCGTTGGTTTTAAGTCTTTTACTTTGCCCAGCCCAGAGAGCCAAACCCTCAGAAATAGTCACTGCGGAAGCCGTTTTAACTAATGATCAACGGCGGGTACGCTGGGACAAAGTTGCAATGGATGCTGAATTATTGTCCAGGATTAGTTCCATGGTATCCGGTGCTCTGGTTGACATTCAGTCTCTTCAGTACACCGAGGATGTGACTGGTAAAGCTACATGCATACATGATCATCTTTTCACTGGCCTTAAATCCCTTTTTTTAAAACCTTGTAAGGCCAAGAAATCCGTCACTCTAAAACCATCGTCCTGGTACAATAAAACTTGTCGAGAATCTTTTAGCAAATTAAAATCTGCCATTGCTAATAAAGAACCAGATAATGTCAGACTGGCGAGGATAAACTATAAAAAGGCTGAGGCCAAGGCCAAACAGGAGTGGGATAATGATCACTGGAACAACCTTTTGGCTGCCAGTAAGCACCGGAACCTAACCCTCTTCTGGCATACTGTTAAGTGGGGTAACTCCCAGAATAGCCAGGTCCCTTCTAATCATGTCCCCCCGGAAGCCTGGGTGACCCATTTTGAATCCCAATTTTCAGATCCCACAGTTGTCGAGGGGCCTGCCCCAGCTATAACGGGGGACCTCTCCCTTCCCATAACCTTAACTTTTGACTGCGCTGAGGTCATACAGGCTTTAAGTAAGGTTTCAAGTGGCAAGGCGCCGGGCATGGACTGTGTTCCTGCGGATCTCTTTAAATCTGATACAGTGAACTGGGTGCCCTACATCGCACATTTTGCCAATGCAGTAGCCAGAGGGGCAGATATTCCCGATTCTTGGGGGGGGGCTGAGATTCTCCCCATTTTCAAAAAAGGTGATCGTTCATGCCCGGGGAACTACCGCCCAATTAGTCTTATTGACTCGGTCCAGAAAATTATCGCTAGAATGATCTTGGCACGAATCCAGGCTTGGATTGAGCAGGAGGACATCATCTCTCCTCTCCAAGCCGGTTTCAGACCGTGTACTAGTACCATCGACCAGGCATTCAAATTCCAACTGATTGTCTGGAAAACGGTCTATTTGTGTGGCGGTACTTTATATGCTGCCTTTGTAGATCTCCGGTCAGCATTTGACCTAGTCAATAGAACTAAACTTTGGAGCGTATTGGCGGAGCTAGGGCTTCCTCCAGATCTTCTGAATATCATCATTAGGCTCCATGACAATAACTACGCACAAGTCCGCTGGGGAAAACAGGGCCAGGTTACTGGTCGGTTCAGGGTCAATCGGGGTGTCAGGCAGGGGTGCGTCCTTGCTCCCACTTTGTTTTTATTGTTTATCAACAGTGTTGTTAAGTACTACTCCAACACATCGACGGACGCTCCTACGCTTGGAGGTATTAAAATCCCACTCCTTATGTTCGCTGATGACACCCTACTTCTCTCTCAGACCCTATCTGGACTACAGGCGGCACTTAATGTCTTTACGCATTTCTGTTCTGATTTTGACCTGGCGGTCAACGTGTCCAAAACCAAATATATGGTTTTTAATAAAGGGAGAGGCATAAAGGGACATGTTTTTATGGACAAAGCTTTGCTTGAGCGTACACACGTTATGACCTATCTAGGGGTAGTTTTTGAAAATAAGTTGGACTGGAGGCCGCAAATTGATGTTCTATCTCTAAAATTTGCCCAGCTTTCTGGTTGCCTAGTTAAAGAACATAAGCAATCCAAGTCGAGAATGATAGGCCCCCCCATCAAAATCTTTAATGCGAGGATAAACTCTGCGATCCTCTATGGTGCTGAACTCTGGGGCTTTGCAGATCTTTCTCCATTGGTTAAGGCACAATACAAATTTTTTAGATTACTTACGGGCCTTCCATGTTCTACCCCAGTTAAACCCCTCCTGCTGGACCTTGGCTGTCATTCGTTTGAAGATATTGCGAGGTTTAAGCCACTGGCCTTTTGGAGGCGTTTATGGACAGTCCCTGAGCTGGACCTCTATGCAAAGGCCTTCCTTGATGTGCGCTCTATTCTGGGGGCTGGCAACATTCCTTGGTTCAAACAGACCAAGCAGCTCCTGAAATCCATGGGGTTGGTCAACTTATGGACCGACCCGGTTAACAACCCCTTTCCCTCTAAGAAAGACTTCAAGAGTCTCTACTGGTCTATGGTGCAGCAGAAACATATTAATTCAGTTACTGCAGAGTCCTTGACAGGAAGGTTCCTGGCCCAAAAAAGAACCCCATTCCTCGAAGTATACTGGGATACCATCACCAGACCTTGTGACAGGAAACTTTATCATCAATTTAGGGTAGGCACACTTCAGACTAACTCTTTCACCAAAAAGTGGAAGGGTATGTCTAGTGACTCATGTAAAAGTTGCCCTGACTGTATTGATTCTGTTGGTCATATTTTTTTTGCATGTCCCGCCTATGCTGCACCCCGAGCTAAATGGCTCAAGCCTTTATGTCGAACATTGGGCACTAGACAAGGGTCAGAAGCTCTAGAAATGTTGAGATTTGAGCCTAGTGAATATGTTGCTATTGCTGTTGCTAAGTTTTTGGCCTGGGTTTGGTTTATTAGAAACAAGAGGCATTAAGACATTGGTCCATTTTTAAGCACTTTGTTCATGTTTCTTTTTAAAATCGTGTCTTTTAAAATATGTATTTTTATCTTTTAATGCTTTGTAAATGTCTTTTATGATGAAATGCATCGACAATAAAGACTAATGAAATGAAATGAAAACCAGAATGCACTGAAGATAAAACTGCGCCCTACGCATTTCGGAGATTTGTCTCCTTGATCACGGGCATGTTAATGGCTGATTTGCAGAACAAAGCCACACGGAATTTATACATCACACCCTTTGATGGGCCTCCTGGGACTCGTAGTTTTCAATAATTCCCTGAAATGGGTTTCGCCACATTAACAGTCAATTCAAAGTTCACAGCTCCAATGAGCCCAAAGCAACATTGCCAGTAAATTCATCCATACCTTTGCTCTGCAAAGCTTTCCGTATATCCAAAAGCAGCAGTCCACCTGGTATTGGTGGCGGTGCAGGATCCCCGACCTTGGACGGGCTGGAAAATATCACGTTCAAGTTGCCTAACAGGCGGAACCGCACTCGAACACAGGCGGGTTTCACAACATTTCTGTAGGTCCATTTATTGTAAAACCAGCATGCACTGAAGATAAAACTGCGCCCTACGCGTTTCGGAGATTTGTCTCCTTGATCACGGGCATGTTAATGGCTGATTTGCATAACAAAGTCACACGGAATTTATACATCACGCCCTTTGATGGGCCTCCTGGGACTTGTAGTTTTCAATAATTCCCTAAAATGGGTTTCGCCACATTAACAGTCATTTCAATGTTCACAGCTCCAATGAGCCCAAAGCAGCATTGCCGGTAAATTCATCCATACCTGTGCTCTGCAAAGCTTTCCGTATATCCAAAAGCAGCAGTCGACCTGTTATTAGTGGTGGTGCAGGTTCCCCGACCTTGGACGGGCCGGAAAATATCACGCTCAAGTTGCCCAACAGGCGGAACCGCACTTGAACACAGGCGGGTCTCACAATATTTCTGCAGGTCCCTTTATTGTAAAACCAGCATGCATTGAAGATAAAACTGCGCCCTACGCGTTTCGGAGATTTGTCTCCTTGATCACTGGCATGTTAATGGCTGATTTACATAACAAAGTCATATGGAATTTATACATCACGCCCTTTGATGGGCCTCCTGGGACTCGTAGTTTTCAATAATTCCCTCAAATGGGTTTCGCCACATTAACAGTCATTTCAATGTTCACAGCTCCAATGAGCCCAAAGCAGCACTACCGGTAAATTCATCCATACCTGTGCTCTGCAAAGCTTTCCGTATATCCAAAAGCAGCAGTCCACCTGTTATTAGTGGTGGTGCAGTTTCCCCGACCTTGGACGGGCCGGAAAATATCACGCTCAAGTTGCCCAACAGGCGGAACCGCACTCGAACACAGGCGGGTCTCACAACATTTCTGCAGGTCCCTTTATTGTAAAACCAGCATGCACTGAAGATAAAACTGCGCCCTACGCGTTTCGGAGATTTGTCTCCTTGATCACGGGCATGTTAATGGCTGATTTGCATAACAAAGTCACATGGAATTTATACATCACGCCCTTTGATGGGCCTCCTGGGACTCGTAGTTTTCAATAATTCCCTCAGATGGGTTTCGCCACATTAACAGTCATTTCAACGTTAACAGCTCCAATGAGCCCAAAGCAGCATTGCCGGAAATTAATCCATACCTGTGCTCTGCAAAGCTTTCCGTATATCCAAAAGCAGCAGTCCACCTGTTATTGGTGGCGGTGCAGGTTCCCTGATCTTGGACGGGCCGGAAAATATCACGCTCAAGTTGCCCAACAGGCGGAACCGCACTTGAACACAGGCGGGTCTCACAAAATTTCTGCAGGACCCTTTATTGTAAAACCAGCATGCACTGAAGATAAAACTGCGCCCTACGCGTTTCGGAGATTTGTCTCCTTGATCATGGGCATGTTAATGGCTGATTTGCATAACAAAGTCACATGGAATTTATACATCACGCCCTTTGATGGGCCTCCTGGGACTCGTAGTTTTCAATAATTCCCTCAAATGGGTTTCGCCACATTAACAGTCATTTCAATGTTCACAGCTCCAATGAGCCCAAAGCAGCATTGCTGGTAAATTCATCCATACCTGTGCTCTGCAAAGCTTTCCGTATATCCAAAAGCAGCAGTCCACCTGTTATTGGTTGTGGTGCAGGTTCCCCGACCTTGGACGGGCCGGAAAATATCACGCTCAAGTTGCCCAACAGGCGGAACCGCACTTGAACACAGGCGGGTCTCACAAAATTTCTGCAGGACCCTTTATTGTAAAACCAGAATGCACTGAAGATAAAACTGCGCCCTACGCGTTTCGGAGATTTGTCTCCTTGATCACGGGCATGTTAATGGCTGATTTGCATAACAAAGTCACACGGAATTTATACATCACACCCTTTGATGGGCCTCCTGGGACTCGTAGTTTTCAATAATTCCCTAAAATGGGTTTCGCCACATTAACAGTCATTTCAATGTTCACAGCTCCAAAGAGCCCAAAGCAGCATTGCCGGTAAATTCATCCATACCTGTGCTCTGCAAAGCTTTCCGTATATCCAAAAGCAGCAGTCCACCTGTTATTGGTGGTGGTGCAGGTTCCTCAACCTTGGACGGGCCGGAAAATATCACGTTCAAGTTGCCCAACAGGCGGAACCGCACTTGAACACAGGCGGGTCTCACAACATTTCTGCAGGTCCCTTTATTGTAAAACCAGCATGCATTGAAGATAAAACTGCGCCCTACGCATTTCGGAGAATTGTCTCCTTGATCACAGGCATGTTAATGGCTGATTTGCATAACAAAGTCACATGGAATTTATACATCACGCCCTTTGATGGGCCTCCTGGGACTTGTAGTTTTCAATAATTCCCTCAAATGGGTTTCGCCACATTAACAGTCAATTCAAAGTTCACAGCTCCAATGAGCCCAAAGCAGCATTGCAAGTAAATTCATCCATACCTGTGCTCTGCAAAGCTTTCCGTATATCCAAAAGCAGCAGTCCACCTGTTATTGGTGGCGGTGCAGGATCCCCGACCTTGGACGGGCTGGAAAATATCACGCTCAAGTTGCCTAACAGGCGGAACCGCACTCGAACACAGGCGGGTTTCACAACATTTCTGTAGGTCCATTTATTGTAAAACCAGCATGCACTGAAGATAAAACTGCGCCCTACGCGTTTCGGAGATTTGTCTCCTTGATCACGGGCATGTTAATGGCTGATTTGCATAACAAAGTCACACGGAATTTATACATCACGCCCTTTGATGGGCCTCCTGGGACTTGTAGTTTTCAATAATTCCCTAAAATGGGTTTCGCCACATTAACAGTCATTTCAATGTTCACAGCTCCACTGAGCCCAAAGCAGCATTGCCGGTAAATTCATCCATACCTGTGCTCTGCAAAGCTTTCCGTATATCCAAAAGCAGCAGTCGACCTGTTATTAGTGGTGGTGCAGGTTCCCTGACCTTGGACGGGCCGGAAAATATCACGCTCAAGTTGCCCAACAGGCGGAACCGCACTTGAACACAGGCGGGTCTCACAATATTTCTGCAGGTCCCTTTATTGTAAAACCAGCATGCATTGAAGATAAAACTGCGCCCTACGCGTTTCGGAGATTTGTCTCCTTGATCACTGGCATGTTAATGGCTGATTTCCATAACAAAGTCACACGGAATTTATACATCACACCCTTTGATGGGCCTCCTGGGACTCGTAGTTTTCAATAATTCCCTAAAATGGGTTTCGCCACATTAACAGTCATTTCAATGTTCACAGCTCCAAAGAGCCCAAAGCAGCATTGCCGGTAAATTCATCCATACCTGTGCTCTGCAAAGCTTTCCGTATATCCAAAAGCAGCAGTCCACCTGTTATTGGTGGTGGTGCAGGTTCCTCAACCTTGGACGGGCCGGAAAATATCACGTTCAAGTTGCCCAACAGGCGGAACCGCACTTGAACACAGGCGGGTCTCACAACATTTCTGCAGGTCCCTTTATTGTAAAACCAGCATGCATTGAAGATAAAACTGCGCCCTACGCATTTCGGAGAATTGTCTCCTTGATCACAGGCATGTTAATGGCTGATTTGCATAACAAAGTCACATGGAATTTATACATCACGCCCTTTGATGGGCCTCCTGGGACTTGTAGTTTTCAATAATTCCCTCAAATGGGTTTCGCCACATTAACAGTCAATTCAAAGTTCACAGCTCCAATGAGCCCAAAGCAGCATTGCAAGTAAATTCATCCATACCTGTGCTCTGCAAAGCTTTCCGTATATCCAAAAGCAGCAGTCCACCTGTTATTGGTGGCGGTGCAGGATCCCCGACCTTGGACGGGCTGGAAAATATCACGCTCAAGTTGCCTAACAGGCGGAACCGCACTCGAACACAGGCGGGTTTCACAACATTTCTGTAGGTCCATTTATTGTAAAACCAGCATGCACTGAAGATAAAACTGCGCCCTACGCGTTTCGGAGATTTGTCTCCTTGATCACGGGCATGTTAATGGCTGATTTGCATAACAAAGTCACACGGAATTTATACATCACGCCCTTTGATGGGCCTCCTGGGACTTGTAGTTTTCAATAATTCCCTAAAATGGGTTTCGCCACATTAACAGTCATTTCAATGTTCACAGCTCCACTGAGCCCAAAGCAGCATTGCCGGTAAATTCATCCATACCTGTGCTCTGCAAAGCTTTCCGTATATCCAAAAGCAGCAGTCGACCTGTTATTAGTGGTGGTGCAGGTTCCCTGACCTTGGACGGGCCGGAAAATATCACGCTCAAGTTGCCCAACAGGCGGAACCGCACTTGAACACAGGCGGGTCTCACAATATTTCTGCAGGTCCCTTTATTGTAAAACCAGCATGCATTGAAGATAAAACTGCGCCCTACGTGTTTCGGAGATTTGTCTCCTTGATCACTGGCATGTTAATGGCTGATTTCCATAACAAAGTCATATGGAATTTATACATCACGCCCTTTGATGGGCCTCCTGGGACTCGTAGTTTTCAATAATTCCCTCAAATGGGTTTCGCCACATTAACAGTCATTTCAATGTTCACAGCTCCAATGAGCCCAAAGCAGCATTGCCGGTAAATTTATCCATACCTGTGCTCTGCAAAGCTTTCCGTATATCCAAAAGCAGCAGTCCACCTGTTATTGGTGGCGGTGCAGGTTCCCTGACCTTGGTCGGGCCGGAAAATATCACGCTCAAGTTGCCCAACAGGCGGAACCGCACTTGAACACAGGCGGGTCTCACAAAATTTCTGCAGGACCCTTTATTGTAAAACCAGCATGCACTGAAGATAAAACTGCGCCCTACGCATTTCGGAGATTTGTCTCCTTGATCATGGGCATGTTAATGGCTGATTTGCATAACAAAGTCACATGGAATTTATAAATCACGACCTTTGATGGGCCTCCTGGGACTCGTAGTTTTCAATAATTCCCTCAAATGGGTTTCGCCATTAACAGTCATTTTAATGTTCACAGCTCCAATGAGCCCAAAGCAGCATTGCTGGTAAATTCATCCATACCTGTGCTCTGCAAAGCTTTCCGTATATCCAAAAGCAGCAGTCCACCTGTTATTGGTTGTGGTGCAGGTTCCCCGACCTTGGGCAGGCCGGAAAATATCACACTCAAGTTGCCCAACAGGCGGAACCGCACTCGAACACAGGCGGGTCTCACAACATTTCTGCAGGTGCCTTTATTGTAAAACCAGCATGCACTGAAGATAAAACTGCGCCCTACGCGTTTCGGAGATTTGTCTCCTTGATCACGGGCATGTTAATGGCTGATTTGCATAACAAAGTCACATGGAATTTATACATCACGCCCTTTGATGGGCCTCCTGGGACTCGTAGTTTTCAATAATTCCCTCAAATGGGTTTTGCCACATTAACAGTCATTTCAATGTTCACAGCTCCAATGAGCCCAAAGCAGCATTGCCAGTAAATTCATCCATACCTGTGCTCTGCAAAGCTTTCCATATATCCAAAAGCAGCAGTCCACCTGTTATTGGTGGCGGTGCAGGTTCACCGACCTTGGACGGGCTGGAAAATATCACGCTCAAGTTGCCCAACAGGCGGAACCGGACTCGAACACAGGCGGGTTTCACAACATTTCTGTAGGTCCATTTATTGTAAAACCAGCATGCACTGAAGATAAAACTGCGCCCTACGCGTTTCGGAGATTTGTCTCCTTGATCACGGGCATGTTAATGGTTGATTTGCATAACAAAGTCACACGGAATTTATACATCACGCCCTTTAATGGGCCTCCTGGGACTCGTAGTTTTCAATGATTCCCTAAAATTGGTTTCGCCACATTAACAGTCATTTCAATGTTCACAGCTCCAATGAGCCCAAAGCAGCATTGCCGGTAAATTCATCCATACCTGTGCTCTGCAAAGCTTTCCGTATATACAAAAGCAGCAGTCCACCTGTTATTAGTGGTGGTGCAGGTTCCCCGACCTTGGACAGGCCGGAAAATATCAAGCTCAAGTTGCCCAACAGGCGGAACCGCACTTGAACACAGGCGGGTCTCACAACATTTCTGCAGGTCCCTTTATTGTAAAACAAGCATGCACTGAAGATAAAACTGCGCCCTACGCGTTTCGGAGATTTGTCTCCTTGATCACTGGCATGTTAATGGCTGATTTGCATAACAAAGTCATATGGAATTTATACATCACGCCCTTTGATGGGCCTCCTGGGACTCGTAGTTTTCAATAATTCCCTCAAATGGGTTTCGCCACATTAACAGTCATTTCAATGTTCACAGCTCCAATGAGCCCAAAGCAGCATTGCCGGTAAATTCATCCATACCTGTGCTCTGCAAAGCTTTCCGTATATCCAAAAGCAGCAGTCCACCTGTTATTGGTGGCGGTGCAGGTTCCCTGATCTTGGACGGGCCGGAAAATATCACGCTCAAGTTGCCCAACAGGCGGAACCGCACTTGAACACAGGCGGGTCTCACAAAATTTCTGCAGGACCCTTTATTGTAAAACCAGCATGCACTGAAGATAAAACTGCGCCCTACGCGTTTCGGAGATTTGTCTCCTTGATCATGGGCATGTTAATGGCTGATTTCCATAACAAAGTCACATGGAATTTATACATCACGCCCTTTGATGGGCCTCCTGGGACTCGTAGTTTTCAATAATTCCCTCAAATGGGTTTCGCCATTAACAGTCATTTCAATGTTCACAGCTCCAATGAGCCCAAAACAGCATTGCTGGTAAATTCATCCATACCTGTGCTCTGCAAAGCTTTCCGTATATCCAAAAGCAGCAGTCCACCTGTTATTGGTTGTGGTGCAGGTTCCCCGACCTTGGACGGGCCGGAAAATATCACGCTCAAGTTGCCCAACAGGCGGAACCGCACTTGAACACAGGCGGGTCTCACAAAATTTCTGCAGGACCCTTTATTGTAAAACCAGCATGCACTGAAGATAAAACTGCGCCCTACGCGTTTCGGAGATTTGTCTCCTTGATCACGGGCATGTTAATGGCTGATTTGCATAACAAAGTCACACGGAATTTATACATCACACCCTTTGATGGGCCTCCTGGGACTCGTAGTTTTCAATAATTCCCTAAAATGGGTTTCGCCACATTAACAGTCATTTCAATGTTCACAGCTCCAAAGAGCCCAAAGCAGCATTGCCGGTAAATTCATCCATACCTGTGCTCTGCAAAGCTTTCCATATATCCAAAAGCAGCAGTCCACCTGTTATTGGTGGTGGTGCAGGTTCCCCTGACCTTGGACGGGCCGGAAAATATCACGCTCAAGGTGCCCAACAGGCAGAACCGCACTTGAACACAGGCGGGTCTCACAACATTTCTGCAGGTCCCTTTATTGTAAAACCAGCATGCATTGAAGATAAAACTGCGCCCTACGCATTTCGGAGATTTGTCTCCTTGATCACTGGCATGTTAGTGGCTGATTTGCATAACAAAGTCACATGGAATTTATCCATCACGCCCTTTGATGGGCCTCCTGGGACTCGTAGTTTTCAATAATTCCCTCAAATGGGTTTCGCCACATTAACAGTCATTTCAATGTTCACAGCTCCAATGAGCCCAAAGAAGCATTGCCAGTAAATTCATCCATACCTGTGCTCTGCAAAGCTTTCCGTATATCCAAAAGCAGCAGTCCACCTGTTATTGGTGGCGGTGCAGGATCCCCGACCTTGGACGGGCTGGAAAATATCACGCTCAAGTTGCCTAACAGGCCGAACCGCACTCGAACACAGGCGGGTCTCACAACATTTCTGCAGGTGCCTTTATTGTAAAACCAGCATGCACTGAAGATAAAACTGCGCCCTACGCGTTTCGGAGATTTGTCTCCTTGATCACGGGCATGTTAATGGCTGATTTGCATAACAAAGTCACATGGAATTTATACATCACGCCCTTTGATGGGCCTCCTGGGACTCGTAGTTTTCAATAATTCCCTCAAATGGGTTTTGCCACATTAACAGTCATTTCAATGTTCACAGCTCCAATGAGCCCAAAGCAGCATTGCCAGTAAATTCATCCATACCTGTGCTCTGCAAAGCTTTCCATATATCCAAAAGCAGCAGTCCACCTGTTATTGGTGGCGGTGCAGGTTCACCGACCTTGGACGGGCTGGAAAATATCACGCTCAAGTTGCCCAACAGGCGGAACCGCACTCGAACACAGGCGGGTTTCACAACATTTCTGTAGGTCCATTTATTGTAAAACCAGCATGCACTGAAGATAAAACTGCGCCCTACGCGTTTCGGAGATTTGTCTCCTTGATCACGGGCATGTTAATGGCTGATTTGCATAACAAAGTCACACGGAATTTATACATCACGCCCTTTGATGGGCCTCCTGGGACTTGTAGTTTTCAATAATTCCCTAAAATGGGTTTCGCCACATTAACAGTCATTTCAATGTTCACAGCTCCAATGAGCCCAAAGCAGCATTGCCGGTAAATTCATCCATACCTGTGCTCTGCAAAGCTTTCCGTATATCCAAAAGCAGCAGTCGACCTGTTATTAGTGGTGGTGCAGGTTCCCCGACCTTGGACGGGCCGGAAAATATCACGCTCAAGTTGCCCAACAGGCGGAACCGCACTTGAACACAGGCGGGTCTCACAATATTTCTGCAGGTCCCTTTATTGTAAAACCAGCATGCATTGAAGATAAAACTGCGCCCTACGCGTTTCGGAGATTTGTCTCCTTGATCACTGGCATGTTAATGGCTGATTTGCATAACAAAGTCATATGGAATTTATACATCACGCCCTTTGATGGGCCTCCTGGGACTCGTAGTTTTCAATAATTCCCTCAAATGGGTTTCCCCACATTAACAGTCATTTCAATGTTCACAGCTCCAATGAGCCCAAAGCAGCATTGCCGGTAAATTCATCCATACCTGTGCTCTGCAAAGCTTTCCGTATATCCAAAAGCAGCAGTCCACCTGTTATTGGTGGCGGTGCAGGTTCCCTGACCTTGGTCGGGCCGGAAAATATCACGCTCAAGTTGCCCAACAGGCGGAACCGCACTTGAACACAGGCGGGTCTCACAAAATTTCTGCAGGACCCTTTATTGTAAAACCAGCATGCACTGAAGATAAAACTGCGCCCTACGCATTTCGGAGATTTGTCTCCTTGATCATGGGCATGTTAATGGCTGATTTGCATAACAAAGTCACATGGAATTTATAAATCACGACCTTTGATGGGCCTCCTGGGACTCGTAGTTTTCAATAATTCCCTCAAATGGGTTTCGCCACATTAACAGTCATTTCAATGTTCACAGCTCCAATGAGCCCAAAGCAGCATTGCTGGTAAATTCATCCATACCTGTGCTCTGCAAAGCTTTCCGTATATCCAAAAGCAGCAGTCCACCTGTTATTGGTTGTGGTGCAGGTTCCCCGACCTTGGGCAGGCCGGAAAATATCACACTCAAGTTGCCCAACAGGCGGAACCGCACTCGAACACAGGCGGGTCTCACAACATTTCTGCAGGTGCCTTTATTGTAAAACCAGCATGCACTGAAGATAAAACTGCGCCCTACGCGTTTCGGAGATTTGTCTCCTTGATCACGGGCATGTTAATGGCTGATTTGCATAACAAAGTCACATGGAATTTATACATCACGCCCTTTGATGGGCCTCCTGGGACTCGTAGTTTTCAATAATTCCCTCAAATGGGTTTTGCCACATTAACAGTCATTTCAATGTTCACAGCTCCAATGAGCCCAAAGCAGCATTGCCAGTAAATTCATCCATACCTGTGCTCTGCAAAGCTTTCCATATATCCAAAAGCAGCAGTCCACCTGTTATTGGTGGCGGTGCAGGTTCACCGACCTTGGACGGGCTGGAAAATATCACGCTCAAGTTGCCCAACAGGCGGAACCGCACTCGAACACAGGCGGGTTTCACAACATTTCTGTAGGTCCATTTATTGTAAAACCAGCATGCACTGAAGATAAAACTGCGCCCTACGCGTTTCGGAGATTTGTCTCCTTGATCACGGGCATGTTAATGGCTGATTTGCATAACAAAGTCACATGGAATTTATACATCACGCCCTTTGATGGGCCTCATGGGACTCGTAGTTTTCAATAATTCCCTCAAATGGGTTTCGCCACATTAACAGTCATTTCAATGTTCACAGCTCCAATGAGCCCAAAGCAGCATTGCCGGTAAATTCATCCATACCTGTGCTCTGCAAAGCTTTCCGTATATACAAAAGCAGCAGTCCACCTGTTATTAGTGGTGGTGCAGGTTCCCCGACCTTGGACAGGCCGGAAAATATCAAGCTCAAGTTGCCCAACAGGCGGAACCGCACTTGAACACAGGCAGGTCTCACAACATTTCTGCAGGTCCCTTTATTGTAAAACAAGCATGCACTGAAGATAAAACTGCGCCCTACGCGTTTCGGAGATTTGTCTCCTTGATCACTGGCATGTTAATGGCTGATTTGCATAACAAAGTCATATGGAATTTATACATCACGCCCTTTGATGGGCCTCCTGGGACTCGTAGTTTTCAATAATTCCCTCAAATGGGTTTCGCCACATTAACAGTCATTTCAATGTTCACAGCTCCAATGAGCCCAAAGCAGCATTGCCGGTAAATTCATCCATACCTGTGCTCTGCAAAGCTTTCCGTATATCCAAAAGCAGCAGTCCACCTGTTATTGGTGGCGGTGCAGGTTCCCTGATCTTGGACGGGCCGGAAAATATCACGCTCAAGTTGCCCAACAGGCGGAACCGCACTTGAACACAGGCGGGTCTCACAAAATTTCTGCAGGACCCTTTATTGTAAAACCAGCATGCACTGAAGATAAAACTGCGCCCTACGCGTTTCGGAGATTTGTCTCCTTGATCATGGGCATGTTAATGGCTGATTTCCATAACAAAGTCACATGGAATTTATACATCACGCCCTTTGATGGGCCTCCTGGGACTCGTAGTTTTCAATAATTCCCTCAAATGGGTTTCGCCATTAACAGTCATTTCAATGTTCACAGCTCCAATGAGCCCAAAGCAGCATTGCTGGTAAATTCATCCATACCTGTGCTCTGCAAAGCTTTCCGTATATCCAAAAGCAGCAGTCCACCTGTTATTGGTTGTGGTGCAGGTTCCCCGACCTTGGACGGGCCGGAAAATATCACGCTCAAGTTGCCCAACAGGCGGAACCGCACTTGAACACAGGCGGGTCTCACAAAATTTCTGCAGGACCCTTTATTGTAAAACCAGCATGCACTGAAGATAAAACTGCGCCCTACGCGTTTCGGAGATTTGTCTCCTTGATCACGGGCATGTTAATGGCTGATTTGCATAACAAAGTCATATGGAATTTATACATCACGCCCTTTGATGGGCCTCCTGGGACTCGTAGTTTTCAATAATTCCCTCAAATGGGTTTCGCCACATTAACAGTCATTTCAATGTTCACAGCTCCAATGAGCCCAAAGCAGCATTGCCGGTAAATTCATCCATACCTGTGCTCTGCAAAGCTTTCCGTATATCCAAAAGCAGCAGTCCACCTGTTATTGGTGGCGGTGCAGGTTCCCTGATCTTGGACGGGCCGGAAAATATCACGCTCAAGTTGCCCAACAGGCGGAACCGCACTTGAACACAGGCGGGTCTCACAAAATTTCTGCAGGACCCTTTATTGTAAAACCAGCATGCACTGAAGATAAAACTGCGCCCTACGCGTTTCGGAGATTTGTCTCCTTGATCATGGGCATGTTAATGGCTGATTTCCATAACAAAGTCACATGGAATTTATACATCACGCCCTTTGATGGGCCTCCTGGGACTCGTAGTTTTCAATAATTCCCTCAAATGGGTTTCGCCATTAACAGTCATTTCAATGTTCACAGCTCCAATGAGCCCAAAGCAGCATTGCTGGTAAATTCATCCATACCTGTGCTCTGCAAAGCTTTCCGTATATCCAAAAGCAGCAGTCCACCTGTTATTGGTTGTGGTGCAGGTTCCCCGACCTTGGACGGGCCGGAAAATATCACGCTCAAGTTGCCCAACAGGCGGAACCGCACTTGAACACAGGCGGGTCTCACAAAATTTCTGCAGGACCCTTTATTGTAAAACCAGCATGCACTGAAGATAAAACTGCGCCCTACGCGTTTCGGAGATTTGTCTCCTTGATCACGGGCATGTTAATGGCTGATTTGCATAACAAAGTCACACGGAATTTATACATCACACCCTTTGATGGGCCTCCTGGGACTCGTAGTTTTCAATAATTCCCTAAAATGGGTTTCGCCACATTAACAGTCATTTCAATGTTCACAGCTCCAAAGAGCCCAAAGCAGCATTGCCGGTAAATTCATCCATTCCTGTGCTCTGCAAAGCTTTCCATATATCCAAAAGCAGCAGTCCACCTGTTATTGGTGGTGGTGCAGGTTCCCCTGACCTTGGACGGGCCGGAAAATATCACGCTCAAGGTGCCCAACAGGCAGAACCGCACTTGAACACAGGCGGGTCTCACAACATTTCTGCAGGTCCCTTTATTGTAAAACCAGCATGCATTGAAGATAAAACTGCGCCCTACGCATTTCGGAGATTTGTCTCCTTGATCACTGGCATGTTAGTGGCTGATTTGCATAACAAAGTCACATGGAATTTATCCATCACGCCCTTTGATGGGCCTCCTGGGACTCGTAGTTTTCAACAATTCCCTCAAATGGGTTTCGCCACATTAACAGTCATTTCAATGTTCACAGCTCCAATGAGCCCAAAGAAGCATTGCCAGTAAATTCATCCATACCTGTGCTCTGCAAAGCTTTCCGTATATCCAAAAGCAGCAGTCCACCTGTTATTGGTGGCGGTGCAGGATCCCCGACCTTGGACGGGCTGGAAAATATCACGCTCAAGTTGCCTAACAGGCCGAACCGCACTCGAACACAGGCGGGTTTCACAACATTTCTGTAGGTCCATTTATTGTAAAACCAGCATGCACTGAAGATAAAACTGCACCCTACGCGTTTCGGAGATTTGTCTCCTTGATCACGGGCATGTTAATGGCTGATTTGCATAACAAAGTCACACGGAATTTATACATCACGCCCTTTGATGGGCCTCCTGGGACTCGTAGTTTTCAATAATTCCCTAAAATGGGTTTCGCCACATTAACAGTCATTTCAATGTTCACAGCTCCAATGAGCCCAAAGCAGCATTGCCAGTAAATTCATCCATACCTGTGCTCTGCAAAGCTTTCCATATATCCAAAAGCAGCAGTCCACCTGTTATTGGTGGCGGTGCAGGTTCCCCAACCTTGGACGGGCTGGAAAATATCACGCTCAAGTTGCCCAACAGACGGAACCGCACTCGAACACAGGCGGGTTTCACAACATTTCTGTAGGTCCATTTATTGTAAAACCGGCATGCACTGAAGATAAAACTGCGCCCTACGCGTTTCGGAGATTTGTCTCCTTGATCACGGGCATGTTAATGGCTGATTTGCATAACAAAGTCACACGGAATTTATACATCACGCCCTTTAATGGGCCTCCTGGGACTCGTAGTTTTCAATGATTCCCTAAAATTGGTTTCGCCACATTAACAGTCATTTCAATGTTCACAGCTCCAATGAGCCCAAAGAAGCATTGCCGGTAAATTCATCCATACCTGTGCTCTGCAAAGCTTTCCGTATATCCAAAAGCAGCAGTCCACCTGTTATTAGTGGTGGTGCAGGTTCCCCGACCTTGGACGGGCCGGAAAATATCACGCTCAAGTTGCCCAACAGGCGGAACCGCACTCGAACACAGGCGGGTCTCACAACATTTCTGCAGGTCCCTTTATTGTAAAACCAGCATGCACTGAACATAAAACTGCGCCCTACGCGTTTCGGAGATTTGTCTCCTTGATCACGGGCATGTTAATGGCTGATTTGCATAACAAAGTCATATGGAATTTATACATCACGCCCTTTGATGGGCCTCCTGGGACTCGTAGTTTTCAATAATTCCCTCAAATGGGTTTCGCCACATTAACAGTCATTTCAATGTTCACAGCTCCAATGAGCCCAAAGCAGCATTGCCGGTAAATTAATCCATACCTGTGCTCTGCAAAGCTTTCCGTATATCCAATAGCAGCAGTCCACCTGTTATTGGTGGCGGTGCAGGTTCCCTGACCTTGGACGGGCCGGAAAATATCACACTCAAGTTGCCCAACAGGCGGAACCGCACTTGAACACAGGCGGGTCTCACAAAATTTCTGCAGGACCCTTTATTGTAAAACCAGCATGCACTGAAGATAAAATAGCGCCCTACGCGTTTCGGAGATTTGTCTCCTTGATCATGGGCATGTTAATGGCTGATTTGCATAACAAAGTCACATGGAATTTATACATCACGCCCTTTGATGGGCCTCCTGGGACTCGTAGTTTTCAATAATTCCCTCAAATGGGTTTCGCCATTAACAGTCATTTCAATGTTCACAGCTCCAATCAGCCCAAAGCAGCATTGCTGGTAAATTCATCCATACCTGTGCTCTGCAAAGCTTTCCGTATATCCAAAAGCAGCAGTCCACCTGTTATTGGTTGTGGTGCAGATTCCCCGACCTTGGACAGGCCGGAAAATGTCACGCTCAAGTTGCCCAACAGGCAGAACCGCACTCGAACACAGGCGGGTCTCACAACATTTCTGCAGGTGCCTTTATTGTAAAACCAGCATGCACTGAAGATAAAACTGCGCCCTACGCGTTTCGGAGATTTGTCTACTTGATCACGGGCATGTTAATGGCTGATTTGCATAACAAAGTCACATGGAATTTATACATCACGCCCTTTGATGGGCCTCATGGGACTCGTAGTTTTCAATAATTCCCTCAAATGGGTTTCGCCACATTAACAGTCATTTCAATATTCACAGCTCCAATGAGCCCAAAGCAGCATTGCCGGTAAATTCATCCATACCTGTGCTCTGCAAAGCTTTCCGTATATCCAAAAGCAGCAGTCCACCTGTTATTGGTGGCGGTGCAGGTTCCCCGACCTTGGACGGGCTGGAAAATATCACGCTCAAGTTGCCCAACAGGCGGAACCGCACTCGAACACAGGCGGGTTTCACAACATTTCTGTAGGTCCATTTATTGTAAAACCAGCATGCACTGAAGATAAAACTGCGCCCTACGCGTTTCGGAGATTTGTCTCCTTGATCACGGGCATGTTAATGGCTGATTTGCATAACAAAGTCACACGGAATTTATACATCACGCCCTTTGATGGGCCTCCTGGGACTTGTAGTTTTCAATAATTCCCTAAAATGGGTTTCGCCACATTAACAGTCATTTCAATGTTCACAGCTCCAATGAGCCCAAAGCAGCATTGCCGGTAAATTCATCCATACCTGTGCTCTGCAAAGCTTTCCGTATATCCAAAAGCAGCAGTCCACCTGTTATTGGTGGCGGTGCAGGTTCCCCGACCTTGGACGGGCCGGAAAATATCACGCTCAAGTTGCCCAACAGGCGGAACCGCACTTGAACACAGGCGGGTCTCACAAAATTTCTGCAGGACCCTTTATTGTAAAACCAGCATGCACTGAAGATAAAACTGCGCCCTACGCATTTCGGAGATTTGTCTCCTTGATCACGGGCATGTTAATGGCTGATTTGCATAACAAAGTCACATGGAATTTATAAATCACGACCTTTGATGGGCCTCCTGGGACTCGTAGTTTTCAATAATTCCCTCAAATGGGTTTCGCCACATTAACAGTCATTTCAATGTTCACAGCTCCAATGAGCCCAAAGCAGCATTGCTGGTAAATTCATCCATACCTGTGCTCTGCAAAGCTTTCTGTATATCCAAAAGCAGCAGTCCACCTGTTATTGGTTGTGGTGCAGGTTCCCCGACCTTGGGCAGGCCGGAAAATATCACACTCAAGTTGCCCAACAGGCGGAACCGCACTCGAACACAGGCGGGTCTCACAACATTTCTGCAGGTGCCTTTATTGTAAAACCAGCATGCACTGAAGATAAAACTGCGCCCTACGCGTTTCGGAGATTTGTCTCCTTGATCACGGGCATGTTAATGGCTGATTTGCATAACAAAGTCACATGGAATTTATACATCACGCCCTTTGATGGGCCTCCTGGGACTCGTAGTTTTCAATAATTCCCTCAAATGGGTTTTGCCACATTAACAGTCATTTCAATGTTCACAGCTCCAATGAGCCCAAAGCAGCATTGCCAGTAAATTCATCCATACCTGTGCTCTGCAAAGCTTTCCATATATCCAAAAGCAGCAGTCCACCTGTTATTGGTGGCGGTGCAGGTTCACCGACCTTGGACGGGCTGGAAAATATCACGCTCAAGTTGCCCAACAGGCGGAACCGCACTCGAACACAGGCGGGTTTCACAACATTTCTGTAGGTCCATTTATTGTAAAACCAGCATGCACTGAAGATAAAACTGCGTCCTACGCGTTTCGGAGATTTGTCTCCTTGATCACGGGCATGTTAATGGTTGATTTGCATAACAAAGTCACACGGAATTTATACATCACGCCCTTTAATGGGCCTCCTGGGACTCGTAGTTTTCAATGATTCCCTAAAATTGGTTTCGCCACATTAACAGTCATTTCAATGTTCACAGCTCCAATGAGCCCAAAGCAGCATTGCCGGTAAATTCATCCATACCTGTGCTCTGCAAAGCTTTCCGTATATACAAAAGCAGCAGTCCACCTGTTATTAGTGGTGGTGCAGGTTCCCCGACCTTGGACAGGCCGGAAAATATCAAGCTCAAGTTGCCCAACAGGCGGAACCGCACTTGAACACAGGCGGGTCTCACAACATTTCTGCAGGTCCCTTTATTGTAAAACAAGCATGCACTGAAGATAAAACTGCGCCCTACGCGTTTCGGAGATTTGTCTCCTTGATCACTGGCATGTTAATGGCTGATTTGCATAACAAAGTCATATGGAATTTATACATCACGCCCTTTGATGGGCCTCCTGGGACTCGTAGTTTTCAATAATTACCTCAAATGGGTTTCGCCACATTAACAGTCATTTCAATTTTCACAGCTCCAATGAGCCCAAAGCAGCATTGCCGGTAAATTCATCCATACCTGTGCTCTGCAAAGCTTTCCGTATATCCAAAAGCAGCAGTCCACCTGTTATTGGTGGCCGTGCAGGTTCCCTGATCTTGGACGGGCCGGAAAATATCACGCTCAAGTTGCCCAACAGGCGGAACCGCACTTGAACACAGGCGGGTCTCACAAAATTTCTGCAGGACCCTTTATTGTAAAACCAGCATGCACTGAAGATAAAACTGCGCCCTACGCGTTTCGGAGATTTGTCTCCTTGATCATGGGCATGTTAATGGCTGATTTCCATAACAAAGTCACATGGAATTTATACATCACGCCCTTTGATGGGCCTCCTGGGACTCGTAGTTTTCAATAATTCCCTCAAATGGGTTTCGCCATTAACAGTCATTTCAATGTTCACAGCTCCAATGAGCCCAAAGCAGCATTGCTGGTAAATTCATCCATACCTGTGCTCTGCAAAGCTTTCCGTATATCCAAAAGCAGCAGTCCACCTGTTATTGGTTGTGGTGCAGGTTCCCCGACCTTGGACGGGCCGGAAAATATCATGCTCAAGTTGCCCAACAGGCGGAACCGCACTTGAACACAGGCGGGTCTCACAAAATTTCTGCAGGACCCTTTATTGTAAAACCAGCATGCACTGAAGATAAAACTGCGCCCTACGCATTTCGGAGATTTGTCTCCTTGATCACGGGCATGTTAATGGCTGATTTGCATAACAAAGTCACACGGAATTTATACATCACACCCTTTGATGGGCCTCCTGGGACTCGTAGTTTTCAATAATTCCCTAAAATGGGTTTCGCCACATTAACAGTCATTTCAATGTTCACAGCTCCAAAGAGCCCAAAGCAGCATTGCCGGTAAATTCATCCATACCTGTGCTCTGCAAAGCTTTCCATATATCCAAAAGCAGCAGTCCACCTGTTATTGGTGGTGGTGCAGGTTCCCCTGACCTTGGACGGGCCGGAAAATATCACGCTCAAGGTGCCCAACAGGCAGAACCGCACTTGAACACAGGCGGGTCTCACAACATTTCTGCAGGTCCCTTTATTGTAAAACCAGCATGCATTGAAGATAAAACTGCGCCCTACGCATTTCGGAGATTTGTCTCCTTGATCACTGGCATGTTAGTGGCTGATTTGCATAACAAAGTCACATGGAATTTATCCATCACGCCCTTTGATGGGCCTCCTGGGACTCGTAGTTTTCAATAATTCCCTCAAATGGGTTTCGCCACATTAACAGTCATTTCAATGTTCACAGCTCCAATGAGCCCAAAGAAGCATTGCCAGTAAATTCATCCATACCTGTGCTCTGCAAAGCTTTCCGTATATCTAAAAGCAGCAGTCCACCTGTTATTGGTGGCGGTGCAGGATCCCCGACCTTGGACGGGCTGGAAAATATCACGCTCAAGTTGCCTAACAGGCCGAACCGCACTCGAACACAGGCGGGTTTCACAACATTTCTGTAGGTCCATTTATTGTAAAACCAGCATGCACTGAAGATAAAACTGCACTCTACGCGTTTCGGAGATTTGTCTCCTTGATCACAGGCATGTTAATGGCTGATTTACATAACAAAGTCACACGGAATTTATACATCACGCCCTTTGATGGGCCTCCTGGGACTCGTAGTTTTCAATAATTCCCTAAAATGGGTTTCGCCACATTAACAGTCATTTCAATGTTCACAGCTCCAATGAGCCCAAAGCAGCATTGCCAGTAAATTCATCCATACCTGTGCTCTGCAAAGCTTTCCATATATCCAAAAGCAGCAGTCCACCTGTTATTGGTGGCGGTGCAGGTTCCCCGACCTTGGACGGGCTGGAAAATATCACGCTCAAGTTGCCCAACAGGCGGAACCGCACTCGAACACAGGCGGGTTTCACAACATTTCTGTAGGTCCATTTATTGTAAAACCGGCATGCACTGAAGATAAAACTGCGCCCTACGCGTTTCGGAGATTTGTCTCCTTGATCACGGGCATGTTAATGGCTGATTTGCATAACAAAGTCACACGGAATTTATACATCACGCCCTTTAATGGGCCTCCTGGGACTCGTAGTTTTCAATGATTCCCTAAAATTGGTTTCGCCACATTAACAGTCATTTCAATGTTCACAGCTCCAATGAGCCCAAAGCAGCATTGCCGGTAAATTCATCCATACCTGTGCTCTGCAAAGCTTTCCGTATATCCAAAAGCAGCAGTCCACCTGTTATTAGTGGTGGTGCAGGTTCCCCGACCTTGGACGGGCCGGAAAATATCACGCTCAAGTTGCCCAACAGGCGGAACCGCACTCGAACACAGGCAGGTCTCACAACATTTCTGCAGGTCCCTTTATTGTAAAACCAGCATGCACTGAACATAAAACTGCGCCCTACGCGTTTCGGAGATTTGTCTCCTTGATCACGGGCATGTTAATGGCTGATTTGCATAACAAAGTCATATGGAATTTATACATCACGCCCTTTGATGGGCCTCCTGGGACTCGTAGTTTTCAATAATTCCCTCAAATGGGTTTCGCCACATTAACAGTCATTTCAATGTTCACAGCTCCAATGAGCCCAAAGCAGCATTGCCGGTAAATTCATCCATACCTGTGCTCTGCAAAGCTTTCCGTATATCCAATAGCAGCAGTCCACCTGTTATTGGTGGCGGTGCAGGTTCCCTGACCTTGGACGGGCCGGAAAATATCACACTCAAGTTGCCCAACAGGCGGAACCGCACTTGAACACAGGCGGGTCTCCCAAAATTTCTGCAGGACCCTTTATTGTAAAACCAGCATGCACTGAAGATAAAATAGCGCCCTACACGTTTCGGAGATTTGTCTCCTTGATCATGGGCATGTTAATGGCTGATTTGCATAACAAAGTCACATGGAATTTATACATCACGCCCTTTGATGGGCCTCCTGGGACTCGTAGTTTTCAATAATTCCCTCAAATGGGTTTCGCCATTAACAGTTATTTCAATGTTCACAGCTCCAATGAGCCCAAAGCAGCATTGCTGGTAAATTCATCCATACCTGTGCTCTGCAAAGCTTTCCGTATATCCAAAAGCAGCAGTCCACCTGTTATTGGTTGTGGTGCAGATTCCCCGACCTTGGACAGGCCGGAAAATGTCACGCTCAAGTTGCCCAACAGGCAGAACCGCACTCGAACACAGGCGGGTCTCACAACATTTCTGCAGGTGCCTTTATTGTAAAACCAGCATGCACTGAAGATAAAACTGCGCCCTACGCGTTTCGGAGATTTGTCTACTTGATCACGGGCATGTTAATGGCTGATTTGCATAACAAAGTCACATGGAATTTATACATCACGCCCTTTGATGGGCCTCATGGGACTCGTAGTTTTCAATAATTCCCTCAAATGGGTTTCGCCACATTAACAGTCATTTCAATGTTCACAGCTCCAATGAGCCCAAAGCAGCATTGCCAGTAAATTCATCCATACCTGTGCTCTGCAAAGCTTTCCATATATCCAAAAGCAGCAATCCACCTGTTATTGGTGGCGGTGCAGGTTCCCCGACCTTGGACGGGCTGGAAAATATCACGCTCAAGTTGCCCAACAGGCGGAACCGCACTCGAACACAGGCGGGTCTCACAACATTTCTGCAGGTGCCTTTATTGTAAAACCAGCTGGCACTGAAGATAAAAATGCACCCTACGCGTTTCGGAGAATTGTCTCCTTGATCACAGGCATGTTAATGGCTGATTTGCATAACAAAGTCACATGGAATTTATACATCATGCCCTTTGATGGGCCTCCTGGGACTCGTAGTTTTCAATAATTCCCTCAAATGGGTTTCACCACATTAACAGTCATTTCAATGTTCACAGCTCCAATGAGCCCAAAGCAGCATTGCCAGTAAATTCATCCATACCTGTGCTCTGCAAAGCTTTCCGTATATCCAAAAGCAGCAGTCCACCTGTTATTGGTGGCGGTGCAGGGTCCCCGACCTTGGACGGGCTAGAAAATATCACGCTCAAGTTGCCTAACAGGCGGAACCGCACTCGAACACAGGCGGGTTTCACAACATTTCTGTAGGTCCATTTATTGTAAAACCAGCATGCATTGAAGATAGAACTGCGCCCTACGCGTTTCGGAGATTTGTCTCCTTGATCACTGGCATGTTAATGGCTGATTTGCATAACAAAGTCATATGGAATTTATACATCACGCCCTTTGATGGGCCTCCTGGGACTCGTAGTTTTCAATAATTCCCTCAAATGGGTTTCGCCATTAACAGTTATTTCAATGTTCACAGCTCCAATGAGCCCAAAGCAGCATTGCTGGTAAATTCATCCATACCTGTGCTCTGCAAAGCTTTCCGTATATCCAAAAGCAGCAGTCCACCTGTTATTGGTTGTGGTGCAGATTCCCCGACCTTGGACAGGCCGGAAAATGTCACGCTCAAGTTGCCCAACAGGCAGAACCGCACTCGAACACAGGCGGGTCTCACAACATTTCTGCAGGTGCCTTTATTGTAAAACCAGCATGCACTGAAGATAAAACTGCGCCCTACGCGTTTCGGAGATTTGTCTACTTGATCACGGGCATGTTAATGGCTGATTTGCATAACAAAGTCACATGGAATTTATACATCACGCCCTTTGATGGGCCTCATGGAACTCGTAGTTTTCAATAATTCCCTCAAATGGGTTTCGCCACATTAACAGTCATTTCAATGTTCACAGCTCCAATGAGCCCAAAGCAGCATTGCCAGTAAATTCATCCATACCTGTGCTCTGCAAAGCTTTCCATATATCCAAAAGCAGCAATCCACCTGTTATTGGTGGCGGTGCAGGTTCCCCGACCTTGGACGGGCTGGAAAATATCACGCTCAAGTTGCCCAACAGGCGGAACCGCACTCGAACACAGGCGGGTCTCACAACATTTCTGCAGGTGCCTTTATTGTAAAACCAGCTGGCACTGAAGATAAAAATGCACCCTACGCGTTTCGGAGAATTGTCTCCTTGATCACAGGCATGTTAATGGCTGATTTGCATAACAAAGTCACATGGAATTTATACATCATGCCCTTTGATGGGCCTCCTGGGACTCGTAGTTTTCAATAATTCCCTCAAATGGGTTTCACCACATTAACAGTCATTTCAATGTTCACAGCTCCAATGAGCCCAAAGCAGCATTGCCAGTAAATTCATCCATACCTGTGCTCTGCAAAGCTTTCCGTATATCCAAAAGCAGCAGTCCACCTGTTATTGGTGGCGGTGCAGGGTCCCCGACCTTGGACGGGCTAGAAAATATCACGCTCAAGTTGCCTAACAGGCGGAACCGCACTCGAACACAGGCGGGTTTCACAACATTTCTGTAGGTCCATTTATTGTAAAACCAGCATGCATTGAAGATAGAACTGCGCCCTACGCGTTTCGGAGATTTGTCTCCTTGATCACTGGCATGTTAATGGCTGATTTGCATAACAAAGTCATATGGAATTTATACATCACGCCCTTTGATGGGCCTCCTGGGACTCGTAGTTTTCAATAATTCCCTCAAATGGGTTTCGCCACATTAACAGTCATTTCAATGTTCACAGCTCCAATGAGCCCAAAGCAGCATTGCCGGTAAATTCATCCATACCTGTGCTCTGCAAAGCTTTCCGTATATCCAAAAGCAGCAGTCCACCTGTTATTGGTGGCGGTGCAGGTTCCCTGACCTTGGTCGGGCCGGAAAATATCACGCTCAAGTTGCCCAACAGGCGGAACCGCACTTGAACACAGGCGGGTCTCACAAAATTTCTGCAGGACCCTTTATTGTAAAACCAGCATGCACTGAAGATAAAACTGCACCCTACGCATTTCGGAGATTTGTCTCCTTGATCATGGGCATGTTAATGGCTGATTTGCATAACAAAGTCACATGGAATTTATACATCACGCCCTTTGATGGGCCTCCTGGGACTCGTAGTTTTCAATAATTCCCTCAAATGGGTTTCGCCATTAACAGTCATTTTAATGTTCACAGCTCCAATGAGCCCAAAGCAGCATTGATGGTAAATTCATCCATACCTGTGCTCTGCAAAGCTTTCCGTATATCCAAAAGCAGCAGTCCACCTGTTATTGGTGGCGGTGCAGGTTCCCCGACCTTGGACGGGCTGGAAAATATCACGCTCAAGTTGCCCAACAGGCGGAACCGCACTCGAACACAGGCGGGTTTCACAACATTTCTGTAGGTCCATTTATTGTAAAACCAGCATGCACTGAAGATAAAACTGCGCCCTACGCGTTTCGGAGATTTGTCTCCTTGATCACGGGCATGTTAATGGCTGATTTGCATAACAAAGTCACACGGAATTTATACATCACGCCCTTTGATGGGCCTCCTGGGACTTGTAGTTTTCAATAATTCCCTAAAATGGGTTTCGCCACATTAACAGTCATTTCAATGTTCACAGCTCCAATGAGCCCAAAGCAGCATTGCCGGTAAATTCATCCATACCTGTGCTCTGCAAAGCTTTCCGTATATCCAAAAGCAGCAGTCGACCTGTTATTAGTGGTGGTGCAGGTTCCCCGACCTTGGACGGGCCGGAAAATATCACGCTCAAGTTGCCCAACAGGCGGAACTGCACTTGAACACAGGCGGGTCTCACAATATTTCTGCAGGTCCCTTTATTGTAAAACCAGCATGCATTGAAGATAAAACTGCGCCCTACGCGTTTCGGAGATTTGTCTCCTTGATCACTGGCATGTTAATGGCTGATTTGCATAACAAAGTCATATGGAATTTATACATCACGCCCTTTGATGGGCCTCCTGGGACTCGTAGTTTTCAATAATTCCCTCAAATGGGTTTCGCCACATTAACAGTCATTTCAATGTTCACAGCTCCAATGAGCCCAAAGCAGCATTGCCGGTAAATTCATCCATACCTGTGCTCTGCAAAGCTTTCCGTATATCCAAAAGCAGCACTCCACCTGTTATTGGTGGCGGTGCAGGTTCCCTGACCTTGGTCGGGCCGGAAAATATCACGCTCAAGTTGCCCAACAGGCGGAACCGCACTTGAACACAGGCGGGTCTCACAAAATTTCTGCAGGACCCTTTATTGTAAAACCAGCATGCACTGAAGATAAAACTGCGCCCTACGCATTTCGGAGATTTGTCTCCTTGATCATGGGCATGTTAATGGCTGATTTGCATAACAAAGTCACATGGAATTTATAAATCACGACCTTTGATGGGCCTCCTGGGACTCGTAGTTTTCAATAATTCCCTCAAATGGGTTTCGCCATTAACAGTCATTTTAATGTTCACAGCTCCAATGAGCCCAAAGCAGCATTGCTGGTAAATTCATCCATACCTGTGCTCTGCAAAGCTTTCCGTATATCCAAAAGCAGCAGTCCACCTGATATTGGTTGTGGTGCAGGTTCCCCGACCTTGGACAGGCCGGAAAATATCACGCTCAAGTTGCCCAACAGGCGGAACCGCACTCGAACACAGGCGGGTCTCACAACATTTCTGCAGGTGCCTTTATTGTAAAACCAGCATGCACTGAAGATAAAACTGCGCCCTACGCGTTTCGGAGATTTGTCTCCTTGATCACGGGCATGTTAATGGCTGATTTGCATAACAAAGTCACATGGAATTTGTACATCACGCCCTTTGATGGGCCTCCTGGGACTCGTAGTTTTCAATAATTCCCTCAAATGGGTTTCGCCACATTAACAGTCATTTCAATGTTCACAGCTCCAATGAGCCCAAAGCAGCATTGCCAGTAAATTCATCCATACCTGTACTCTGCAAAGCTTTCCATATATCCAAAAGCAGCAGTCCACCTGTTATTGGTGGCGGTGCAGGTTCCCCGACCTTGGACGGGTTGGAAAATATCACGCTCAAGTTGCCCAACAGGCGGAACCGCACTCGAACACAGGCGGGTCTCACAACATTTCTGCAGGTGCCTTTATTGTAAAACCAGCTGGCACTGAAGATAAAACTGCGCCCTACGCGTTTCGGAGATTTGTCTCCTTGATCATGGGCATGTTAATGGCTGATTTGCATAACAAAGTCACATGGAATTTATACATCACGCCCTTTGATGGGCCTCCTGGGACTCGTAGTTTTTAATAATTCCCTCAAATGGGTTTCGCCATTGACAGTCATTTCAATGTTGACAGCTCCAATGAGCCCAAAGCAGCATTGCTGGTAAATTCATCCATACCTGTGCTCTGCAAAGATTTCCGTATATCCAAAAGCAGCAGTCCACCTGTTATTGGTTGTGGTGCAGGTTCCCCGACCTTGGACGGGCCGGAAAATATCACGCTCAAGTTGCCCAACAGGCGGAACAGCACTTGAACACAGGCGGGTCTCACAAAATTTCTGCAGGACCCTTTATTGTAAAACCAGCATGCACTGAAGATAAAACTGCGCCCTACGCGTTTCGGAGATTTGTCTCCTTGATCACGGGCATGTTAATGGCTGATTTGCATAACAAAGTCACACGGAATTTATACATCACACCCTTTGATGGGCCTCCTGTGACTCGTAGTTTTCAAAAATTCCCTAAAATGGGTTTCGCCACATTAACAGTCATTTCAATGTTCACAGCTCCAAAGAGCCCAAAGCAGCATTGCCAGTAAATTCATCCATACCTGTGGTCTGCAAAGCTTTCCGTATATCCAAAAGCAGCAGTCCACCTGTTATTGGTGGTGGTGCAGGTTCCCCAACCTTGGACGGGCCGGAAAATATCACGCTCAAGTTGCCCAACAGGCGGAACCGCACTTGAACACAGGCGGGTCTCACAACATTTCTGCAGGTCCCTTTATTGTAAAACCAGCATGCATTGAAGATAAAACTGCGCCCTACGCATTTCGGAGATTTGTCTCCTTGATCACTGGCATGTTAATGGCTGATTTGCATAACAAAGTCACATGGAATTTATCCATCACGCCCTTTGATGGGCCTCCTGGGACTCGTAGTTTTCAATAATTCCCTCAAATGGGTTTCGCCACATTAACAGTCATTTCAATGTTCACAGCTCCAATGAGCCCAAAGAAGCATTGCCAGTAAATTCATCCATACCTGTGCTCTGCAAAGCTTTCCATATATCCAAAAGCAGCAGTCCACCTGTTATTGGTGGCGGTGCAGGATCCCCGACCTTGGACGGGCTGGAAAATATCACGCTCAAGTTGCCTAACAGGCGGAACCGCACTCGAACACAGGCGGGTTTCACAACATTTCTGTAGGTCCATTTATTGTAAAACCAGCATGCACTGAAGATAAAACTGCACCCTACGCGTTTCGGAGATTTGTCTCCTTGATCACGGGCATGTTAATGGCTGATTTGCATAACAAAGTCACACGGAATTTATACATCACGCCCTTTGATGGGCCTCCTGGGACTCGTAGTTTTCAATAATTCCCTAAAATGGGTTTCGCCACATTAACAGTCATTTCAATGTTCACAGCTCCAATGAGCCCAAAGCAGCATTGCCAGTAAATTCATCCATACCTGTGCTCTGCAAAGCTTTCCACATATCCAAAAGCAGCAGTCCACCTGTTATTGGTGGTGGTGCAGGTTCCCCGACCTTGGACGGGCTGGAAAATATCACGCTCAAGTTGCCCAACAGGCGGAACATCACTCGAACACAGGCGGGTTTCACAACATTTCTGTAGGTCCATTTATTGTAAAACCAGCATGCACTGAAGATAAAACTGCGCCCTACGCGTTTCGGAGATTTGTCTCCTTGATCACGGGCATGTTAATGGCTGATTTGCATAACAAAGTCACACGGAATTTATACATCACGCCCTTTGAAGGGCCTCCTGGGACTCGTAGTTTTCAATAATTCCCTAAAATGGGTTTCGCCACATTAACAGTCATTTCAATGTTCACAGCTCCAATGAGCCCAAAGCAGCATTGCCGGTAAATTCATCCATACCTTTGCTCTGCAAAGCTTTCCGTATATCCAAAAGCAGCAGTCCACCTGTTATTAGTGGTGGTGCAGGTTCCCCGACCTTGGACGGGCCGGAAAATATCACGCTCAAGTTGCCCAACAGGCGGAACCGCACTCGAACACAGGCGGGTCTCACAACATTTCTGCAGGTCCCTTTATTGTAAAACCAGCATGCACTGAACATAAAACTGCGCCCTACGCGTTTCGGAGATTTGTCTCCTTGATCACGGGCATGTTAATGGCTGATTTGCATAACAAAGTCATATGGAATTTATACATCACGCCCTTTGATGGGCCTCCTGGGACTCGTAGTTTTCAATAATTCCCTCAAATGGGTTTCGCCACATTAACAGTCATTTCAATGTTCACAGCTCCAATGAGCCCAAAGCAGCATTGCCGGTAAATTCATCCATACCTGTGCTCTGCAAAGCTTTCCGTATATCCAATAGCAGCAGTCCACCTGTTATTGGTGGCGGTGCAGGTTCCCTGACCTTGGACGGGCCGGAAAATATCACGCTCAAGTTGCCCAACAGTCGGAACCGCACTTGAACACAGGCGGGTCTCACAAAATTTCTGCATGACCCTTTATTGTAAAACCAGCATGCACTGAAGATAAAACTGCGCACTACGCGTTTCGGAGATTTGTCTCCTTCATCATGGGCATGTTAATGGCTGATTTGCATAACAAAGTCACATGGAATTTATACATCACGCCCTTTGATGGGCCTCCTGGGACTCGTAGTTTTCAATAATTCCCTCAAATGGGTTTCGCCATTAACAGTCATTTCAATGTTCACAGCTCCAATGAGCCCAAAGCAGCATTGCTGGTAAATTCATCCATACCTGTGCTCTGCAAAGCTTTCCGTATATCCAAAAGCAGCAGTCCACCTGTTATTGGTTGTGGTGCAGGTTCCCCGACCTTGGACAGGCCGGAAAATGTCACGCTCAAGTTTCCCAACAGGCAGAACCGCACTCGAACACAGGCGGGTCTCACAACATTTCTGCAGGTGCCTTTATTGTAAAACCAGCATGCACTGAAGATAAAACTGCGCCCTACGCGTTTCAGAGATTTGTCTAATTGATCACGGGCATGTTAATGGCTGATTTGCATAACAAAGTCACATGGAATTTATACATCACGCCCTTTGATGGGCCTCCTGGGACTCGTAGTTTTCAATAATTCCCTCAAATGGGTTTCGCCACATTAACAGTCATTTCAATGTTCACAGCTCCAAAGAGCCCAAAGCAGCATTGCCAGTAAATTCATCCATACCTGTGCTCTGCAAAGCTTTCCATATATCCAAAAGCAGCAGTCCACCTGTTATTGGTGGCGGTGCAGGTTCCCCGACCTTGGACGGGCTGGAAAATATCACGCTCAAGTTGCCCAACAGGCGGAACCGCACTCGAACACAGGCGGGTCTCACAACATTTCTGCAGGTGCCTTTATTGTAAAACCAGCTGGCACTGAAGATAAAAATGCGCCCTACGCGTTTCGGAGAATTGTCTCCTTGATCACAGGCATGTTAATGGCTGATTTGCATAACAAAGTCACACGGAATTTATACATCACGCCCTTTGAAGGGCCTCCTGGGACTCGTAGTTTTCAATAATTCCCTAAAATGGGTTTCGCCACATTAACAGTCATTTCAATGTTCACAGCTCCAATGAGCCCAAAGCAGCATTGCCGGTAAATTCATCCATACCTGTGCTCTGCAAAGCTTTCCGTATATCCAAAAGCAGCAGTCCACCTGTTATTGGTGGCGGTGCAGGTTCCCCGACCTTGGACGGGCCGGAAAATATCACGCTCAAGTTGCCCAACAGGCGGAACCGCACTTGAACACAGGCGGGTCTCACAAAATTTCTGCAGGACCCTTTATTGTAAAACCAGCATGCACTGAAGATAAAACTGCGCCCTACGCATTTCGGAGATTTGTCTCCTTGATCACGGGCATGTTAATGGCTGATTTGCATAACAAAGTCACATGGAATTTATAAATCACGACCTTTGATGGGCCTCCTGGGACTCGTAGTTTTCAATAATTCCCTCAAATGGGTTTCGCCACATTAACAGTCATTTCAATGTTCACAGCTCCAATGAGCCCAAAGCAGCATTGCTGGTAAATTCATCCATACCTGTGCTCTGCAAAGCTTTCCGTATATCCAAAAGCAGCAGTCCACCTGTTATTGGTTGTGGTGCAGGTTCCCCGACCTTGGGCAGGCCGGAAAATATCACACTCAAGTTGCCCAACAGGCGGAACCGCACTCGAACACAGGCGGGTCTCACAACATTTCTGCAGGTGCCTTTATTGTAAAACCAGCATGCACTGAAGATAAAACTGCGCCCTACGCGTTTCGGAGATTTGTCTCCTTGATCACGGGCATGTTAATGGCTGATTTGCATAACAAAGTCACATGGAATTTATACATCACGCCCTTTGATGGGCCTCCTGGGACTCGTAGTTTTCAATAATTCCCTCAAATGGGTTTTGCCACATTAACAGTCATTTCAATGTTCACAGCTCCAATGAGCCCAAAGCAGCATTGCCAGTAAATTCATCCATACCTGTGCTCTGCAAAGCTTTCCATATATCCAAAAGCAGCAGTCCACCTGTTATTGGTGGCGGTGCAGGTTCACCGACCTTGGACGGGCTGGAAAATATCACGCTCAAGTTGCCCAACAGGCGGAACCGCACTCGAACACAGGCGGGTTTCACAACATTTCTGTAGGTCCATTTATTGTAAAACCAGCATGCACTGAAGATAAAACTGCGTCCTACGCGTTTCGGAGATTTGTCTCCTTGATCACGGGCATGTTAATGGTTGATTTGCATAACAAAGTCACACGGAATTTATACATCACGCCCTTTAATGGGCCTCCTGGGACTCGTAGTTTTCAATGATTCCCTAAAATTGGTTTCGCCACATTAACAGTCATTTCAATGTTCACAGCTCCAATGAGCCCAAAGCAGCATTGCCGGTAAATTCATCCATACCTGTGCTCTGCAAAGCTTTCCGTATATACAAAAGCAGCAGTCCACCTGTTATTAGTGGTGGTGCAGGTTCCCCGACCTTGGACAGGCCGGAAAATATCAAGCTCAAGTTGCCCAACAGGCGGAACCGCACTTGAACACAGGCGGGTCTCACAACATTTCTGCAGGTCCCTTTATTGTAAAACAAGCATGCACTGAAGATAAAACTGCGCCCTACGCGTTTCGGAGATTTGTCTCCTTGATCACTGGCATGTTAATGGCTGATTTGCATAACAAAGTCATATGGAATTTATACATCACGCCCTTTGATGGGCCTCCTGGGACTCGTAGTTTTCAATAATTACCTCAAATGGGTTTCGCCACATTAACAGTCATTTCAATTTTCACAGCTCCAATGAGCCCAAAGCAGCATTGCCGGTAAATTCATCCATACCTGTGCTCTGCAAAGCTTTCCGTATATCCAAAAGCAGCAGTCCACCTGTTATTGGTGGCCGTGCAGGTTCCCTGATCTTGGACGGGCCGGAAAATATCACGCTCAAGTTGCCCAACAGGCGGAACCGCACTTGAACACAGGCGGGTCTCACAAAATTTCTGCAGGACCCTTTATTGTAAAACCAGCATGCACTGAAGATAAAACTGCGCCCTACGCGTTTCGGAGATTTGTCTCCTTGATCATGGGCATGTTAATGGCTGATTTCCATAACAAAGTCACATGGAATTTATACATCACGCCCTTTGATGGGCCTCCTGGGACTCGTAGTTTTCAATAATTCCCTCAAATGGGTTTCGCCATTAACAGTCATTTCAATGTTCACAGCTCCAATGAGCCCAAAGCAGCATTGCTGGTAAATTCATCCATACCTGTGCTCTGCAAAGCTTTCCGTATATCCAAAAGCAGCAGTCCACCTGTTATTGGTTGTGGTGCAGGTTCCCCGACCTTGGACGGGCCGGAAAATATCATGCTCAAGTTGCCCAACAGGCGGAACCGCACTTGAACACAGGCGGGTCTCACAAAATTTCTGCAGGACCCTTTATTGTAAAACCAGCATGCACTGAAGATAAAACTGCGCCCTACGCATTTCGGAGATTTGTCTCCTTGATCACGGGCATGTTAATGGCTGATTTGCATAACAAAGTCACACGGAATTTATACATCACACCCTTTGATGGGCCTCCTGGGACTCGTAGTTTTCAATAATTCCCTAAAATGGGTTTCGCCACATTAACAGTCATTTCAATGTTCACAGCTCCAAAGAGCCCAAAGCAGCATTGCCGGTAAATTCATCCATACCTGTGCTCTGCAAAGCTTTCCATATATCCAAAAGCAGCAGTCCACCTGTTATTGGTGGTGGTGCAGGTTCCCCTGACCTTGGACGGGCCGGAAAATATCACGCTCAAGGTGCCCAACAGGCAGAACCGCACTTGAACACAGGCGGGTCTCACAACATTTCTGCAGGTCCCTTTATTGTAAAACCAGCATGCATTGAAGATAAAACTGCGCCCTACGCATTTCGGAGATTTGTCTCCTTGATCACTGGCATGTTAGTGGCTGATTTGCATAACAAAGTCACATGGAATTTATCCATCACGCCCTTTGATGGGCCTCCTGGGACTCGTAGTTTTCAATAATTCCCTCAAATGGGTTTCGCCACATTAACAGTCATTTCAATGTTCACAGCTCCAATGAGCCCAAAGAAGCATTGCCAGTAAATTCATCCATACCTGTGCTCTGCAAAGCTTTCCGTATATCTAAAAGCAGCAGTCCACCTGTTATTGGTGGCGGTGCAGGATCCCCGACCTTGGACGGGCTGGAAAATATCACGCTCAAGTTGCCTAACAGGCCGAACCGCACTCGAACACAGGCGGGTTTCACAACATTTCTGTAGGTCCATTTATTGTAAAACCAGCATGCACTGAAGATAAAACTGCACTCTACGCGTTTCGGAGATTTGTCTCCTTGATCACAGGCATGTTAATGGCTGATTTACATAACAAAGTCACACGGAATTTATACATCACGCCCTTTGATGGGCCTCCTGGGACTCGTAGTTTTCAATAATTCCCTAAAATGGGTTTCGCCACATTAACAGTCATTTCAATGTTCACAGCTCCAATGAGCCCAAAGCAGCATTGCCAGTAAATTCATCCATACCTGTGCTCTGCAAAGCTTTCCATATATCCAAAAGCAGCAGTCCACCTGTTATTGGTGGCGGTGCAGGTTCCCCGACCTTGGACGGGCTGGAAAATATCACGCTCAAGTTGCCCAACAGGCGGAACCGCACTCGAACACAGGCGGGTTTCACAACATTTCTGTAGGTCCATTTATTGTAAAACCGGCATGCACTGAAGATAAAACTGCGCCCTACGCGTTTCGGAGATTTGTCTCCTTGATCACGGGCATGTTAATGGCTGATTTGCATAACAAAGTCACACGGAATTTATACATCACGCCCTTTAATGGGCCTCCTGGGACTCGTAGTTTTCAATGATTCCCTAAAATTGGTTTCGCCACATTAACAGTCATTTCAATGTTCACAGCTCCAATGAGCCCAAAGCAGCATTGCCGGTAAATTCATCCATACCTGTGCTCTGCAAAGCTTTCCGTATATCCAAAAGCAGCAGTCCACCTGTTATTAGTGGTGGTGCAGGTTCCCCGACCTTGGACGGGCCGGAAAATATCACGCTCAAGTTGCCCAACAGGCGGAACCGCACTCGAACACAGGCAGGTCTCACAACATTTCTGCAGGTCCCTTTATTGTAAAACCAGCATGCACTGAACATAAAACTGCGCCCTACGCGTTTCGGAGATTTGTCTCCTTGATCACGGGCATGTTAATGGCTGATTTGCATAACAAAGTCATATGGAATTTATACATCACGCCCTTTGATGGGCCTCCTGGGACTCGTAGTTTTCAATAATTCCCTCAAATGGGTTTCGCCACATTAACAGTCATTTCAATGTTCACAGCTCCAATGAGCCCAAAGCAGCATTGCCGGTAAATTCATCCATACCTGTGCTCTGCAAAGCTTTCCGTATATCCAATAGCAGCAGTCCACCTGTTATTGGTGGCGGTGCAGGTTCCCTGACCTTGGACGGGCCGGAAAATATCACACTCAAGTTGCCCAACAGGCGGAACCGCACTTGAACACAGGCGGGTCTCCCAAAATTTCTGCAGGACCCTTTATTGTAAAACCAGCATGCACTGAAGATAAAATAGCGCCCTACACGTTTCGGAGATTTGTCTCCTTGATCATGGGCATGTTAATGGCTGATTTGCATAACAAAGTCACATGGAATTTATACATCACGCCCTTTGATGGGCCTCCTGGGACTCGTAGTTTTCAATAATTCCCTCAAATGGGTTTCGCCATTAACAGTTATTTCAATGTTCACAGCTCCAATGAGCCCAAAGCAGCATTGCTGGTAAATTCATCCATACCTGTGCTCTGCAAAGCTTTCCGTATATCCAAAAGCAGCAGTCCACCTGTTATTGGTTGTGGTGCAGATTCCCCGACCTTGGACAGGCCGGAAAATGTCACGCTCAAGTTGCCCAACAGGCAGAACCGCACTCGAACACAGGCGGGTCTCACAACATTTCTGCAGGTGCCTTTATTGTAAAACCAGCATGCACTGAAGATAAAACTGCGCCCTACGCGTTTCGGAGATTTGTCTACTTGATCACGGGCATGTTAATGGCTGATTTGCATAACAAAGTCACATGGAATTTATACATCACGCCCTTTGATGGGCCTCATGGGACTCGTAGTTTTCAATAATTCCCTCAAATGGGTTTCGCCACATTAACAGTCATTTCAATGTTCACAGCTCCAATGAGCCCAAAGCAGCATTGCCAGTAAATTCATCCATACCTGTGCTCTGCAAAGCTTTCCATATATCCAAAAGCAGCAATCCACCTGTTATTGGTGGCGGTGCAGGTTCCCCGACCTTGGACGGGCTGGAAAATATCACGCTCAAGTTGCCCAACAGGCGGAACCGCACTCGAACACAGGCGGGTCTCACAACATTTCTGCAGGTGCCTTTATTGTAAAACCAGCTGGCACTGAAGATAAAAATGCACCCTACGCGTTTCGGAGAATTGTCTCCTTGATCACAGGCATGTTAATGGCTGATTTGCATAACAAAGTCACATGGAATTTATACATCATGCCCTTTGATGGGCCTCCTGGGACTCGTAGTTTTCAATAATTCCCTCAAATGGGTTTCACCACATTAACAGTCATTTCAATGTTCACAGCTCCAATGAGCCCAAAGCAGCATTGCCAGTAAATTCATCCATACCTGTGCTCTGCAAAGCTTTCCGTATATCCAAAAGCAGCAGTCCACCTGTTATTGGTGGCGGTGCAGGGTCCCCGACCTTGGACGGGCTAGAAAATATCACGCTCAAGTTGCCTAACAGGCGGAACCGCACTCGAACACAGGCGGGTTTCACAACATTTCTGTAGGTCCATTTATTGTAAAACCAGCATGCATTGAAGATAGAACTGCGCCCTACGCGTTTCGGAGATTTGTCTCCTTGATCACTGGCATGTTAATGGCTGATTTGCATAACAAAGTCATATGGAATTTATACATCACGCCCTTTGATGGGCCTCCTGGGACTCGTAGTTTTCAATAATTCCCTCAAATGGGTTTCGCCATTAACAGTTATTTCAATGTTCACAGCTCCAATGAGCCCAAAGCAGCATTGCTGGTAAATTCATCCATACCTGTGCTCTGCAAAGCTTTCCGTATATCCAAAAGCAGCAGTCCACCTGTTATTGGTTGTGGTGCAGATTCCCCGACCTTGGACAGGCCGGAAAATGTCACGCTCAAGTTGCCCAACAGGCAGAACCGCACTCGAACACAGGCGGGTCTCACAACATTTCTGCAGGTGCCTTTATTGTAAAACCAGCATGCACTGAAGATAAAACTGCGCCCTACGCGTTTCGGAGATTTGTCTACTTGATCACGGGCATGTTAATGGCTGATTTGCATAACAAAGTCACATGGAATTTATACATCACGCCCTTTGATGGGCCTCATGGAACTCGTAGTTTTCAATAATTCCCTCAAATGGGTTTCGCCACATTAACAGTCATTTCAATGTTCACAGCTCCAATGAGCCCAAAGCAGCATTGCCAGTAAATTCATCCATACCTGTGCTCTGCAAAGCTTTCCATATATCCAAAAGCAGCAATCCACCTGTTATTGGTGGCGGTGCAGGTTCCCCGACCTTGGACGGGCTGGAAAATATCACGCTCAAGTTGCCCAACAGGCGGAACCGCACTCGAACACAGGCGGGTCTCACAACATTTCTGCAGGTGCCTTTATTGTAAAACCAGCTGGCACTGAAGATAAAAATGCACCCTACGCGTTTCGGAGAATTGTCTCCTTGATCACAGGCATGTTTATGGCTGATTTGCATAACAAAGTCACATGGAATTTATACATCATGCCCTTTGATGGGCCTCCTGGGACTCGTAGTTTTCAATAATTCCCTCAAATGGGTTTCACCACATTAACAGCCATTTCAATGTTCACAGCTCCAATGAGCCCAAAGCAGCATTGCCAGTAAATTCATCCATACCTGTGCTCTGCAAAGCTTTCCGTATATCCAAAAGCAGCAGTCCACCTGTTATTGGTGGCGGTGCAGGGTCCCCGACCTTGGACGGGCTAGAAAATATCACGCTCAAGTTGCCTAACAGGCGGAACCGCACTCGAACACAGGCGGGTTTCACAACATTTCTGTAGGTCCATTTATTGTAAAACCAGCATGCATTGAAGATAGAACTGCGCCCTACGCGTTTCGGAGATTTGTCTCCTTGATCACTGGCATGTTAATGGCTGATTTGCATAACAAAGTCATATGGAATTTATACATCACGCCCTTTGATGGGCCTCCTGGGACTCGTAGTTTTCAATAATTCCCTCAAATGGGTTTCGCCACATTAACAGTCATTTCAATGTTCACAGCTCCAATGAGCCCAAAGCAGCATTGCCGGTAAATTCATCCATACCTGTGCTCTGCAAAGCTTTCCGTATATCCAAAAGCAGCAGTCCACCTGTTATTGGTGGCGGTGCAGGTTCCCTGACCTTGGTCGGGCCGGAAAATATCACGCTCAAGTTGCCCAACAGGCGGAACCGCACTTGAACACAGGCGGGTCTCACAAAATTTCTGCAGGACCCTTTATTGTAAAACCAGCATGCACTGAAGATAAAACTGCACCCTACGCATTTCGGAGATTTGTCTCCTTGATCATGGGCATGTTAATGGCTGATTTGCATAACAAAGTCACATGGAATTTATACATCACGCCCTTTGATGGGCCTCCTGGGACTCGTAGTTTTCAATAATTCCCTCAAATGGGTTTCGCCATTAACAGTCATTTTAATGTTCACAGCTCCAATGAGCCCAAAGCAGCATTGATGGTAAATTCATCCATACCTGTGCTCTGCAAAGCTTTCCGTATATCCAAAAGCAGCAGTCCACCTGTTATTGGTGGCGGTGCAGGTTCCCCGACCTTGGACGGGCTGGAAAATATCACGCTCAAGTTGCCCAACAGGCGGAACCGCACTCGAACACAGGCGGGTTTCACAACATTTCTGTAGGTCCATTTATTGTAAAACCAGCATGCACTGAAGATAAAACTGCGCCCTACGCGTTTCGGAGATTTGTCTCCTTGATCACGGGCATGTTAATGGCTGATTTGCATAACAAAGTCACACGGAATTTATACATCACGCCCTTTGATGGGCCTCCTGGGACTTGTAGTTTTCAATAATTCCCTAAAATGGGTTTCGCCACATTAACAGTCATTTCAATGTTCACAGCTCCAATGAGCCCAAAGCAGCATTGCCGGTAAATTCATCCATACCTGTGCTCTGCAAAGCTTTCCGTATATCCAAAAGCAGCAGTCGACCTGTTATTAGTGGTGGTGCAGGTTCCCCGACCTTGGACGGGCCGGAAAATATCACGCTCAAGTTGCCCAACAGGCGGAACTGCACTTGAACACAGGCGGGTCTCACAATATTTCTGCAGGTCCCTTTATTGTAAAACCAGCATGCATTGAAGATAAAACTGCGCCCTACGCGTTTCGGAGATTTGTCTCCTTGATCACTGGCATGTTAATGGCTGATTTGCATAACAAAGTCATATGGAATTTATACATCACGCCCTTTGATGGGCCTCCTGGGACTCGTAGTTTTCAATAATTCCCTCAAATGGGTTTCGCCACATTAACAGTCATTTCAATGTTCACAGCTCCAATGAGCCCAAAGCAGCATTGCCGGTAAATTCATCCATACCTGTGCTCTGCAAAGCTTTCCGTATATCCAAAAGCAGCACTCCACCTGTTATTGGTGGCGGTGCAGGTTCCCTGACCTTGGTCGGGCCGGAAAATATCACGCTCAAGTTGCCCAACAGGCGGAACCGCACTTGAACACAGGCGGGTCTCACAAAATTTCTGCAGGACCCTTTATTGTAAAACCAGCATGCACTGAAGATAAAACTGCGCCCTACGCATTTCGGAGATTTGTCTCCTTGATCATGGGCATGTTAATGGCTGATTTGCATAACAAAGTCACATGGAATTTATAAATCACGACCTTTGATGGGCCTCCTGGGACTCGTAGTTTTCAATAATTCCCTCAAATGGGTTTCGCCATTAACAGTCATTTTAATGTTCACAGCTCCAATGAGCCCAAAGCAGCATTGCTGGTAAATTCATCCATACCTGTGCTCTGCAAAGCTTTCCGTATATCCAAAAGCAGCAGTCCACCTGATATTGGTTGTGGTGCAGGTTCCCCGACCTTGGACAGGCCGGAAAATATCACGCTCAAGTTGCCCAACAGGCGGAACCGCACTCGAACACAGGCGGGTCTCACAACATTTCTGCAGGTGCCTTTATTGTAAAACCAGCATGCACTGAAGATAAAACTGCGCCCTACGCGTTTCGGAGATTTGTCTCCTTGATCACGGGCATGTTAATGGCTGATTTGCATAACAAAGTCACATGGAATTTGTACATCACGCCCTTTGATGGGCCTCCTGGGACTCGTAGTTTTCAATAATTCCCTCAAATGGGTTTCGCCACATTAACAGTCATTTCAATGTTCACAGCTCCAATGAGCCCAAAGCAGCATTGCCAGTAAATTCATCCATACCTGTACTCTGCAAAGCTTTCCATATATCCAAAAGCAGCAGTCCACCTGTTATTGGTGGCGGTGCAGGTTCCCCGACCTTGGACGGGTTGGAAAATATCACGCTCAAGTTGCCCAACAGGCGGAACCGCACTCGAACACAGGCGGGTCTCACAACATTTCTGCAGGTGCCTTTATTGTAAAACCAGCTGGCACTGAAGATAAAACTGCGCCCTACGCGTTTCGGAGATTTGTCTCCTTGATCATGGGCATGTTAATGGCTGATTTGCATAACAAAGTCACATGGAATTTATACATCACGCCCTTTGATGGGCCTCCTGGGACTCGTAGTTTTTAATAATTCCCTCAAATGGGTTTCGCCATTGACAGTCATTTCAATGTTGACAGCTCCAATGAGCCCAAAGCAGCATTGCTGGTAAATTCATCCATACCTGTGCTCTGCAAAGATTTCCGTATATCCAAAAGCAGCAGTCCACCTGTTATTGGTTGTGGTGCAGGTTCCCCGACCTTGGACGGGCCGGAAAATATCACGCTCAAGTTGCCCAACAGGCGGAACAGCACTTGAACACAGGCGGGTCTCACAAAATTTCTGCAGGACCCTTTATTGTAAAACCAGCATGCACTGAAGATAAAACTGCGCCCTACGCGTTTCGGAGATTTGTCTCCTTGATCACGGGCATGTTAATGGCTGATTTGCATAACAAAGTCACACGGAATTTATACATCACACCCTTTGATGGGCCTCCTGTGACTCGTAGTTTTCAAAAATTCCCTAAAATGGGTTTCGCCACATTAACAGTCATTTCAATGTTCACAGCTCCAAAGAGCCCAAAGCAGCATTGCCAGTAAATTCATCCATACCTGTGGTCTGCAAAGCTTTCCGTATATCCAAAAGCAGCAGTCCACCTGTTATTGGTGGTGGTGCAGGTTCCCCAACCTTGGACGGGCCGGAAAATATCACGCTCAAGTTGCCCAACAGGCGGAACCGCACTTGAACACAGGCGGGTCTCACAACATTTCTGCAGGTCCCTTTATTGTAAAACCAGCATGCATTGAAGATAAAACTGCGCCCTACGCATTTCGGAGATTTGTCTCCTTGATCACTGGCATGTTAATGGCTGATTTGCATAACAAAGTCACATGGAATTTATCCATCACGCCCTTTGATGGGCCTCCTGGGACTCGTAGTTTTCAATAATTCCCTCAAATGGGTTTCGCCACATTAACAGTCATTTCAATGTTCACAGCTCCAATGAGCCCAAAGAAGCATTGCCAGTAAATTCATCCATACCTGTGCTCTGCAAAGCTTTCCATATATCCAAAAGCAGCAGTCCACCTGTTATTGGTGGCGGTGCAGGATCCCCGACCTTGGACGGGCTGGAAAATATCACGCTCAAGTTGCCTAACAGGCGGAACCGCACTCGAACACAGGCGGGTTTCACAACATTTCTGTAGGTCCATTTATTGTAAAACCAGCATGCACTGAAGATAAAACTGCACCCTACGCGTTTCGGAGATTTGTCTCCTTGATCACGGGCATGTTAATGGCTGATTTGCATAACAAAGTCACACGGAATTTATACATCACGCCCTTTGATGGGCCTCCTGGGACTCGTAGTTTTCAATAATTCCCTAAAATGGGTTTCGCCACATTAACAGTCATTTCAATGTTCACAGCTCCAATGAGCCCAAAGCAGCATTGCCAGTAAATTCATCCATACCTGTGCTCTGCAAAGCTTTCCACATATCCAAAAGCAGCAGTCCACCTGTTATTGGTGGTGGTGCAGGTTCCCCGACCTTGGACGGGCTGGAAAATATCACGCTCAAGTTGCCCAACAGGCGGAACATCACTCGAACACAGGCGGGTTTCACAACATTTCTGTAGGTCCATTTATTGTAAAACCAGCATGCACTGAAGATAAAACTGCGCCCTACGCGTTTCGGAGATTTGTCTCCTTGATCACGGGCATGTTAATGGCTGATTTGCATAACAAAGTCACACGGAATTTATACATCACGCCCTTTGAAGGGCCTCCTGGGACTCGTAGTTTTCAATAATTCCCTAAAATGGGTTTCGCCACATTAACAGTCATTTCAATGTTCACAGCTCCAATGAGCCCAAAGCAGCATTGCCGGTAAATTCATCCATACCTTTGCTCTGCAAAGCTTTCCGTATATCCAAAAGCAGCAGTCCACCTGTTATTAGTGGTGGTGCAGGTTCCCCGACCTTGGACGGGCCGGAAAATATCACGCTCAAGTTGCCCAACAGGCGGAACCGCACTCGAACACAGGCGGGTCTCACAACATTTCTGCAGGTCCCTTTATTGTAAAACCAGCATGCACTGAACATAAAACTGCGCCCTACGCGTTTCGGAGATTTGTCTCCTTGATCACGGGCATGTTAATGGCTGATTTGCATAACAAAGTCATATGGAATTTATACATCACGCCCTTTGATGGGCCTCCTGGGACTCGTAGTTTTCAATAATTCCCTCAAATGGGTTTCGCCACATTAACAGTCATTTCAATGTTCACAGCTCCAATGAGCCCAAAGCAGCATTGCCGGTAAATTCATCCATACCTGTGCTCTGCAAAGCTTTCCGTATATCCAATAGCAGCAGTCCACCTGTTATTGGTGGCGGTGCAGGTTCCCTGACCTTGGACGGGCCGGAAAATATCACGCTCAAGTTGCCCAACAGTCGGAACCGCACTTGAACACAGGCGGGTCTCACAAAATTTCTGCATGACCCTTTATTGTAAAACCAGCATGCACTGAAGATAAAACTGCGCACTACGCGTTTCGGAGATTTGTCTCCTTCATCATGGGCATGTTAATGGCTGATTTGCATAACAAAGTCACATGGAATTTATACATCACGCCCTTTGATGGGCCTCCTGGGACTCGTAGTTTTCAATAATTCCCTCAAATGGGTTTCGCCATTAACAGTCATTTCAATGTTCACAGCTCCAATGAGCCCAAAGCAGCATTGCTGGTAAATTCATCCATACCTGTGCTCTGCAAAGCTTTCCGTATATCCAAAAGCAGCAGTCCACCTGTTATTGGTTGTGGTGCAGGTTCCCCGACCTTGGACAGGCCGGAAAATGTCACGCTCAAGTTTCCCAACAGGCAGAACCGCACTCGAACACAGGCGGGTCTCACAACATTTCTGCAGGTGCCTTTATTGTAAAACCAGCATGCACTGAAGATAAAACTGCGCCCTACGCGTTTCAGAGATTTGTCTAATTGATCACGGGCATGTTAATGGCTGATTTGCATAACAAAGTCACATGGAATTTATACATCACGCCCTTTGATGGGCCTCCTGGGACTCGTAGTTTTCAATAATTCCCTCAAATGGGTTTCGCCACATTAACAGTCATTTCAATGTTCACAGCTCCAAAGAGCCCAAAGCAGCATTGCCAGTAAATTCATCCATACCTGTGCTCTGCAAAGCTTTCCATATATCCAAAAGCAGCAGTCCACCTGTTATTGGTGGCGGTGCAGGTTCCCCGACCTTGGACGGGCTGGAAAATATCACGCTCAAGTTGCCCAACAGGCGGAACCGCACTCGAACACAGGCGGGTCTCACAACATTTCTGCAGGTGCCTTTATTGTAAAACCAGCTGGCACTGAAGATAAAAATGCGCCCTACGCGTTTCGGAGAATTGTCTCCTTGATCACAGGCATGTTAATGGCTGATTTGCATAACAAAGTCACATGGAATTTATACATCACGCCCTTTGATGGGCCTCCTGGGACTCGTAGTTTTCAATAATTCCCTCAAATGGGTTTCGCCACATTAACAGTCATTTCAATGTTCACAGCTCCAATGAGCCCAAAGCAGCATTGCCAGTAAATTCATCCATACCTGTGCTCTGCAAAGCTTTCCGTATATCCAAAAGCAGCAGTCCACCTGTTATTGGTGGCGGTGCAGGATCCCCGACCTTGGACGGGCTGGAAAATATCACGCTCAAGTTGCCTAACAGGCGGAACCGCACTCGAACACAGGCGGGTTTCACAACATTTCTGTAGGTCCATTTATTGTAAAACCAGCATGCACTGAAGATAAAACTGCGCCCTACGCGTTTCGGAGATTTGTCTCCTTGATCACGGGCATGTTAATGGCTGATTTGCATAACAAAGTCACACGGAATTTATACATCACGCCCTTTGATGGGCCTCCTGGGACTCGTAGTTTTCAATAATTCCCTAAAATGGGTTTCGCCACATTAACAGTCATTTCAATGTTCACAGCTCCAATGAGCCCAAAGCAGCATTGCCAGTAAATTCATCCATACCTGTGCTCTGCAAAGCTTTCCATATATCCAAAAGCAGCAGTCCACCTGTTATTGGTGGTGGTGCAGGTTCCCCGACCTTGGACGGGCTGGAAAATATCACGCTCAAGTTGCCCAACAGGCGGAACATCACTCGAACACAGGCGGGTTTCACAACATTTCTGTAGGTCCATTTATTGTAAAACCAGCATGCACTGAAGATAAAACTGCGCCCTACGCGTTTCGGAGATTTGTCTCCTTGATCACGGGCATGTTAATGGCTGATTTGCATAACAAAGTCACACGGAATTTATACATCACGCCCTTTGAAGGGCCTCCTGGGACTCGTAGTTTTCAATAATTCCCTAAAATGGGTTTCGCCACATTAACAGTCATTTCAATGTTCACAGCTCCAATGAGCCCAAAGCAGCATTGCCGGTAAATTCATCCATACCTTTGCTCTGCAAAGCTTTCCGTATATCCAAAAGCAGCAGTCCACCTGTTATTAGTGGTGGTGCAGGTTCCCCGACCTTGGACGGGCCGGAAAATATCACGCTCAAGTTGCCCAACAGGCGGAACCGCACTCGAACACAGGCGGGTCTCACAACATTTCTGCAGGTCCCTTTATTGTAAAACCAGCATGCACTGAACATATAACTGCGCCCTACGCGTTTCGGAGATTTGTCTCCTTGATCACGGGCATGTTAATGGCTGATTTGCATAACAAAGTCACACGGAATTTATACATCACGCCCTTTGAAGGGCCTCCTGGGACTCGTAGTTTTCAATAATTCCCTAAAATGGGTTTCGCCACATTAACAGTCATTTCAATGTTCACAGCTCCAATGAGCCCAAAGCAGCATTGCCGGTAAATTCATCCATACCTGTGCTCTGCAAAGCTTTCCGTATATCCAATAGCAGCAGTCCACCTGTTATTGGTGGCGGTGCAGGTTCCCTGACCTTGGAGTGGCCGGAAAATATCACGCTCAAGTTGCCCAACAGTCGGAACCGCATTTGAACACAGGCGGGTCTCACAAAATTTCTGCATGACCCTTTATTGTAAAACCAGCATGCACTGAAGATAAAACTGCGCCCTACGCGTTTCGGAGATTTGTCTCCTTCATCATGGGCATGTTAATGGCTGATTTGCATAACAAAGTCACATGGAATTTATACATCACGCCCTTTGATGGGCCTCCTGGGACTCGTAGTTTTCAATAATTCCCTCAAATGGGTTTCGCCATTAACAGTCATTTCAATGTTCACAGCTCCAATGAGCCCAAAGCAGCATTGCTGGTAAATTCATCCATACCTGTGCTCTGCAAAGCTTTCCGTATATCCAAAAGCAGCAGTCCACCTGTTATTGGTTGTGGTGCAGGTTCCCCGACCTTGGACAGGCCGGAAAATGTCACGCTCAAGTTTCCCAACAGGCAGAACCGCACTCGAACACAGGCGGGTCTCACAACATTTCTGTAGGTGCCTTTATTGTAAAACCAGCATGCACTGAAGATAAAACTGCGCCCTACGCGTTTCGGAGATTTGTCTACTTTATCACGGGCATGTTAATGGCTGATTTGCATAACAAAGTCACATGGAATTTATACATCACGCCCTTTGATGGGCCTCATGGGACTCGTAGTTTTCAATAATTCCCTCAAATGGGTTTTGCCACATTAACAGTCATTTCAATGTTCTCAGCTCCAATGAGCCCAAAGCAGCATTGCCAGTAAATTCATCCATACCTGTGCTCTGCAAAGCTTTCCATATATCCAAAAGCAGCAATCCACCTGTTATTGGTGGCGGTGCAGGTTCCCCGACCTTGGACGGGCTGGAAAATATCACGCTCAAGTTGCCCAACAGGCGGAACCGCACTCGAACACAGGCGGGTCTCACAACATTTCTGCAGGTGCCTTTATTGTAAAACCAGCTGGCACTGAAGATAAAAATGCACCCTACGCGTTTCGGAGAATTGTCTCCTTGATCACAGGCATGTTAATGGCTGATTTGCATAACAAAGTCACATGGAATTTATACATCATGCCCTTTGATGGGCCTCCTGGGACTCGTAGTTTTCAATAATTCCCTCAAATGGGTTTCACCACATTAACAGTCATTTCAATGTTCACAGCTCCAATGAGCCCAAAGCAGCATTGCCAGTAAATTCATCCATACCTGTGCTCTGCAAAGCTTTCCGTATATCCAAAAGCAGCAGTCCACCTGTTATTGGTGGCGGTGCAGGGTCCCCGACCTTGGACGGGCTAGAAAATATCACGCTCAAGTTGCCTAACAGGCGGAACCGCACTCGAACACAGGCAGGTTTCACAACATTTCTGTAGGTCCATTTATTGTAAAACCAGCATGCATTGAAGATAGAACTGCGCCCTACGCGTTTCGGAGATTTGTCTCCTTGATCACTGGCATGTTAATGGCTGATTTGCATAACAAAGTCATATGGAATTTATACATCACGCCCTTTGATGGGCCTCCTGGGACTCGTAGTTTTCAATAATTCCCTCAAATGGGTTTCGCCACATTAACAGTCATTTCAATGTTCACAGCTCCAATGAGCCCAAAGCAGCATTGCCGGTAAATTCATCCATACCTGTGCTCTGCAAAGCTTTCCGTATATCCAAAAGCAGCAGTCCACCTGTTATTGGTGGCGGTGCAGGTTCCCTGACCTTGGTCGGGCCGGAAAATATCACGCTCAAGTTGCCCAACAGGCGGAACCGCACTTGAACACAGGCGGGTCTCACAAAATTTCTGCAGGACCCTTTATTGTAAAACCAGCATGCACTGAAGATAAAACTGCGCCCTACGCATTTCGGAGATTTGTCTCCTTGATCATGGGCATGTTAATGGCTGATTTGCATAACAAAGTCACATGGAATTTATACATCACGCCCTTTGATGGGCCTCCTGGGACTCGTAGTTTTCAATAATTCCCTCAAATGGGTTTCGCCATTAACAGTCATTTTAATGTTCACAGCTCCAATGAGCCCAAAGCAGCATTGATGGTAAATTCATCCATACCTGTGCTCTGCAAAGCTTTCCGTATATCCAAAAGCAGCAGTCCACCTGTTATTGGTGGCGGTGCAGGTTCCCCGACCTTGGACGGGCTGTAAAATATCACGCTCAAGTTGCCCAACAGGCGGAACCGCACTCGAACACAGGCGGGTTTCACAACATTTCTGTAGGTCCATTTATTGTAAAACCAGCATGCACTGAAGATAAAACTGCGCCCTACGCGTTTCGGAGATTTGTCTCCTTGATCACGGGCATGTTAATGGCTGATTTGCATAACAAAGTCACACGGAATTTATACATCACACCCTTTGATGGGCCTCCTGGGACTTGTAGTTTTCAATAATTCCCTAAAATGGGTTTCGCCACATTAACAGTCATTTCAATGTTCACAGCTCCAATGAGCCCAAAGCAGCATTGCCGGTAAATTCATCCATACCTGTGCTCTGCAAAGCTTTCCGTATATCCAAAAGCAGCAGTCGACCTGTTATTAGTGGTGGTGCAGGTTCCCCGACCTTGGACGGGCCGGAAAATATCACGCTCAAGTTGCCCAACAGGCGGAACCGCACTTGAACACAGGCGGGTCTCACAATATTTCTGCAGGTCCCTTTATTGTAAAACCAGCATGCATTGAAGATAAAACTGCGCCCTACGCGTTTCGGAGATTTGTCTCCTTGATCACTGGCATGTTAATGGCTGATTTGCATAACAAAGTCATATGGAATTTATACATCACGCCCTTTGATGGGCCTCCTGGGACTCGTAGTTTTCAATAATTCCCTCAAATGGGTTTCGCCACATTAACAGTCATTTCAATGTTCACAGCTCCAATGAGCCCAAAGCAGCATTGCCGGTAAATTCATCCATACCTGTGCTCTGCAAAGCTTTCCGTATATCCAAAAGCAGCACTCCACCTGTTATTGGTGGCGGTGCAGGTTCCCTGACCTTGGTCGGGCCGGAAAATATCACGCTCAAGTTGCCCAACAGGCGGAACCGCACTTGAACACAGGCGGGTCTCACAAAATTTCAGCAGGACCCTTTATTGTAAAACCAGCATGCACTGAAGATAAAACTGCGCCCTACGCATTTCGGAGATTTGTCTCCTTGATCATGGGCATGTTAATGGCTGATTTGCATAACAAAGTCACATGGAATTTATAAATCACGACCTTTGATGGGCCTCCTGGGACTCGTAGTTTTCAATAATTCCCTCAAATGGGTTTCGCCATTAACAGTCATTTTAATGTTCACAGCTCCAATGAGCCCAAAGCAGCATTGCTGGTAAATTCATCCATACCTGTGCTCTGCAAAGCTTTCCGTATATCCAAAAGCAGCAGTCCACCTGATATTGGTTGTGGTGCAGGTTCCCCGACCTTGGACAGGCCGGAAAATATCACGCTCAAGTTGCCCAACAGGCGGAACCGCACTCGAACACAGGCGGGTCTCACAACATTTCTGCAGGTGCCTTTATTGTAAAACCAGCATGCACTGAAGATAAAACTGCGCCCTACGCGTTTCGGAGATTTGTCTCCTTGATCACGGGCATGTTAATGGCTGATTTGCATAACAAAGTCACATGGAATTTATACATCACGCCCTTTGATGGGCCTCCTGGGACTCGTAGTTTTCAATAATTCCCTCAAATGGGTTTCGCCACATTAACAGTCATTTCAATGTTCACAGCTCCAATGAGCCCATAGCAGCATTGCCAGTAAATTCATCCATACCTGTGCTCTGCAAAGCTTTCCATATATCCAAAAGCAGCAGTCCACCTGTTATTGGTGGCGGTGCAGGTTCCCCGACCTTGGACGGGCTGGAAAATATCACGCTCAAGTTGCCCAACAGGCGGAACCGCACTCGAACACAGGCGGGTCTCACAACATTTCTGCAGGTGCCTTTATTGTAAAACCAGCTGGCACTGAAGATAAAACTGCGCCCTACGCGTTTCGGAGATTTGTCTCCTTGATCATGGGCATGTTAATGGCTGATTTGCATAACAAAGTCACATGGAATTTATACATCACGCCCTTTGATGGGCCTCCTGGGACTCGTAGTTTTTAATAATTCCCTCAAATGGGTTTCGCCATTAACAGTCATTTCAATGTTGACAGCTCCAATGAGCCCAAAGCAGCATTGCTGGTAAATTCATCCATACCTGTGCTCTGCAAAGATTTCCGTATATCCAAAAGCAGCAGTCCACCTGTTATTGGTTGTGGTGCAGGTTCCCCTACCTTGGACGGGCCGGAAAATATCACGCTCAAGTTGCCCAACAGGCGGAACAGCACTTGAACACAGGCGGGTCTCACAAAATTTCTGCAGGACCCTTTATTGTAAAACCAGCATGCACTGAAGATAAAACTGCGCCCTACGCGTTTCGGAGATTTGTCTCCTTGATCACGGGCATGTTAATGGCTGATTTGCATAACAAAGTCACACGGAATTTATACATCACACCCTTTGATGGGCCTCCTGTGACTCGTAGTTTTCAAAAATTCCCTAAAATGGGTTTCGCCACATTAACAGTCATTTCAATGTTCACAGCTCCAAAGAGCCCAAAGCAGCATTGCCAGTAAATTCATCCATACCTGTGGTCTGCAAAGCTTTCCGTATATCCAAAAGCAGCAGTCCACCTGTTATTGGTGGTGGTGCAGGTTCCCCAACCTTGGACGGGCCGGAAAATATCACGCTCAAGTTGCCCAACAGGCGGAACCGCACTTGAACACAGGCGGGTCTCACAACATTTCTGCAGGTCCCTTTATTGTAAAACCAGCATGCATTGAAGATAAAACTGCGCCCTACGCATTTCGGAGATTTGTCTCCTTGATCACTGGCATGTTAATGGCTGATTTGCATAACAAAGTCACATGGAATTTATCCATCACGCCCTTTGATGGGCCTCCTGGGACTCGTAGTTTTCAATAATTCCCTCAAATGGGTTTCGCCACATTAACAGTCATTTCAATGTTCACAGCTCCAATGAGCCCAAAGAAGCATTGCCAGTAAATTCATCCATACCTGTGCTCTGCAAAGCTTTCCATATATCCAAAAGCAGCAGTCCACCTGTTATTGGTGGCGGTGCAGGATCCCCGACCTTGGACGGGCTGGAAAATATCGCGCTCAAGTTGCCTAACAGGCGGAACCGCACTCGAACACAGGCGGGTTTCACAACATTTCTGTAGGTCCATTTATTGTAAAACCAGCATGCACTGAAGATAAAACTGAACCCTACGCGTTTCGAAGATTTGTCTCCTTGATCACGGGCATGTTAATGGCTGATTTGCATAACAAAGTCACACGGAATTTATACATCACGCCCTTTGATGGGCCTCCTGGGACTCGTAGTTTTCAATAATTCCCTAAAATGGGTTTCGCCACATTAACAGTCATTTCAATGTTCACAGCTCCAATGAGCCCAAAGCAGCATTGCCAGTAAATTCATCCATACCTGTGCTCTGCAAAGCTTTCCACATATCCAAAAGCAGCAGTCCACCTGTTATTGGTGGTGGTGCAGGTTCCCCGACCTTGGACGGGCTGGAAAATATCACGCTCAAGTTGCCCAACAGGCGGAACATCACTCGAACACAGGCGGGTTTCACAACATTTCTGTAGGTCCATTTATTGTAAAACCAGCATGCACTGAAGATAAAACTGCGCCCTACGCGTTTCGGAGATTTGTCTCCTTGATCACGGGCATGTTAATGGCTGATTTGCATAACAAAGTCACACGGAATTTATACATCACGCCCTTTGAAGGGCCTCCTGGGACTCGTAGTTTTCAATAATTCCCTAAAATGGGTTTCGCCACATTAACAGTCATTTCAATGTTCACAGCTCCAATGAGCCCAAAGCAGCATTGCCGGTAAATTCATCCATACCTTTGCTCTGCAAAGCTTTCCGTATATCCAAAAGCAGCAGTCCACCTGTTATTAGTGGTGGTGCAGGTTCCCCGACCTTGGACGGGCCGGAAAATATCACGCTCAAGTTGCCCAACAGGCGGAACCGCACTCGAACACAGGCGGGTCTCACAACATTTCTGCAGGTCCCTTTATTGTAAAACCAGCATGCACTGAACATAAAACTGCGCCCTACGCGTTTCGGAGATTTGTCTCCTTGATCACGGGCATGTTAATGGCTGATTTGCATAACAAAGTCATATGGAATTTATACATCACGCCCTTTGATGGGCCTCCTGGGACTCGTAGTTTTCAATAATTCCCTCAAATGGGTTTCGCCACATTAACAGTCATTTCAATGTTCACAGCTCCAATGAGCCCAAAGCAGCATTGCTGGTAAATTCATCCATACCTGTGCTCTGCAAAGCTTTCCGTATATCCAAAAGCAGCAGTCCACCTGTTATTGGTTGTGGTGCAGGTTCCCCGACCTTGGACAGGCCGGAAAATGTCACGCTCAAGTTTCCCAACAGGCAGAACCGCACTCGAACACAGGAGGGTCTCACAACATTTCTGCAGGTGCCTTTATTGTAAAACCAGCATGCACTGAAGATAAAACTGCGCCCTACGCGTTTCGGAGATTTGTCTCCTTGATCACGGGCATGTTAATGGCTGATTTGCATAACAAAGTCATATGGAATTTATACATCACGCCCTTTGATGGGCCTCCTGGGACTCGTAGTTTTCAATAATTCCCTCAAATGGGTTTCGCCACATTAACAGTCATTTCAATGTTCACAGCTCCAATGAGCCCAAAGCAGCATTGCTGGTAAATTCATCCATACCTGTGCTCTGCAAAGCTTTCCGTATATCCAAAAGCAGCAGTCCACCTGTTATTGGTTGTGGTGCAGGTTCCCCGACCTTGGACAGGCCGGAAAATGTCACGCTCAAGTTTCCCAACAGGCAGAACCGCACTCGAACACAGGAGGGTCTCACAACATTTCTGCAGGTGCCTTTATTGTAAAACCAGCATGCACTGAAGATAAAACTGCGCCCTACGCGTTTCAGAGATTTGTCTAATTGATCACGGGCATGTTAATGGCTGATTTGCATAACAAAGTCACATGGAATTTATACATCACGCCCTTTGATGGGCCTCCTGGGACTCGTAGTTTTCAATAATTCCCTCAAATGGGTTTCGCCACATTAACAGTCATTTCAATGTTCACAGCTCCAAAGAGCCCAAAGCAGCATTGCCAGTAAATTCATCCATACCTGTGCTCTGCAAAGCTTTCCATATATCCAAAAGCAGCAGTCCACCTGTTATTGGTGGCGGTGCAGGTTCCCCGACCTTGGACGGGCTGGAAAATATCACGCTCAAGTTGCCCAACAGGCGGAACCGCACTCGAACACAGGCGGGTCTCACAACATTTCTGCAGGTGCCTTTATTGTAAAACCAGCTGGCACTGAAGATAAAAATGCGCCCTACGCGTTTCGGAGAATTGTCTCCTTGATCACAGGCATGTTAATGGCTGATTTGCATAACAAAGTCACATGGAATTTATACATCACGCCCTTTGATGGGCCTCCTGGGACTCGTAGTTTTCAATAATTCCCTCAAATGGGTTTCGCCACATTAACAGTCATTTCAATGTTCACAGCTCCAATGAGCCCAAAGCAGCATTGCCAGTAAATTCATCCATACCTGTGCTCTGCAAAGCTTTCCGTATATCCAAAAGCAGCAGTCCACCTGTTATTGGTGGCGGTGCAGGATCCCCGACCTTGGACGGGCTGGAAAATATCACGCTCAAGTTGCCTAACAGGCGGAACCGCACTCGAACACAGGCGGGTTTCACAACATTTCTGTAGGTCCATTTATTGTAAAACCAGCATGCACTGAAGATAAAACTGCGCCCTACGCGTTTCGGAGATTTGTCTCCTTGATCACGGGCATGTTAATGGCTGATTTGCATAACAAAGTCACACGGAATTTATACATCACGCCCTTTGATGGGCCTCCTGGGACTCGTAGTTTTCAATAATTCCCTAAAATGGGTTTCGCCACATTAACAGTCATTTCAATGTTCACAGCTCCAATGAGCCCAAAGCAGCATTGCCAGTAAATTCATCCATACCTGTGCTCTGCAAAGCTTTCCATATATCCAAAAGCAGCAGTCCACCTGTTATTGGTGGTGGTGCAGGTTCCCCGACCTTGGACGGGCTGGAAAATATCACGCTCAAGTTGCCCAACAGGCGGAACATCACTCGAACACAGGCGGGTTTCACAACATTTCTGTAGGTCCATTTATTGTAAAACCAGCATGCACTGAAGATAAAACTGCGCCCTACGCGTTTCGGAGATTTGTCTCCTTGATCACGGGCATGTTAATGGCTGATTTGCGTAACAAAGTCACACGGAATTTATACATCACGCCCTTTGAAGGGCCTCCTGGGACTCGTAGTTTTCAATAATTCCCTAAAATGGGTTTCGCCACATTAACAGTCATTTCAATGTTCACAGCTCCAATGAGCCCAAAGCAGCATTGCCGGTAAATTCATCCATACCTTTGCTCTGCAAAGCTTTCCGTATATCCAAAAGCAGCAGTCCACCTGTTATTAGTGGTGGTGCAGGTTCCCCGACCTTGGACGGGCCGGAAAATATCACGCTCAAGTTGCCCAACAGGCGGAACCGCACTCGAACACAGGCGGGTCTCACAACATTTCTGCAGGTCCCTTTATTGTAAAACCAGCATGCACTGAACATATAACTGCGCCCTACGCGTTTCGGAGATTTGTCTCCTTGATCACGGGCATGTTAATGGCTGATTTGCATAACAAAGTCATATGGAATTTATACATCACGCCCTTTGATGGGCCTCCTGGGACTCGTAGTTTTCAATAATTCCCTCAAATGGGTTTCGCCACATTAACAGTCATTTCAATGTTCACAGCTCCAATGAGCCCAAAGCAGCATTGCCGGTAAATTCATCCATACCTGTGCTCTGCAAAGCTTTCCGTATATCCAATAGCAGCAGTCCACCTGTTATTGGTGGCGGTGCAGGTTCCCTGACCTTGGAGTGGCCGGAAAATATCACGCTCAAGTTGCCCAACAGTCGGAACCGCACTTGAACACAGGCGGGTCTCACAAAATTTCTGCATGACCCTTTATTGTAAAACCAGCATGCACTGAAGATAAAACTGCGCCCTACGCGTTTCGGAGATTTGTCTCCTTCATCATGGGCATGTTAATGGCTGATTTGCATAACAAAGTCACATGGAATTTATACATCACGCCCTTTGATGGGCCTCCTGGGACTCGTAGTTTTCAATAATTCCCTCAAATGGGTTTCGCCATTAACAGTCATTTCAAAGTTCACAGCTCCAATGAGCCCAAAGCAGCATTGCTGGTAAATTCATCCATACCTGTGCTCTGCAAAGCTTTCCGTATATCCAAAAGCAGCAGTCCACCTGTTATTGGTTGTGGTGCAGGTTCCCCGACATTGGACAGGCCGGAAAATGTCACGCTCAAGTTTCCCAACAGGCAGAACCGCACTCGAACACAGGCGGGTCTCACAACATTTCTGTAGGTGCCTTTATTGTAACACCAGCATGCACTGAAGATAAAACTGCGCCCTACGCGTTTCGGAGATCTGTCTCCTTGATCACTGGCATGTTAATGGCTGATTTGCATAACAAAGTCATATGGAATTTATACATCACGCCCGTTGATGGGCCTCCTGGGACTCGTAGTTTTCAATAATTCCCTCAAATGGGTTTCACCACATTAACAGTCATTTCAATGTTCACAGCTCCAATGAGCCCAAAGCAGCATTGCCGGTAAATTCATCCATACCTGTGCTCTGCAAAGCTTTCCGTATATCCAAAAGCAGCAGTCCACCTGTTATTGGTGGCGGTGCAGGTTCCCTGACCTTGGTCGGGCCGGAAAATATCACGCTCAAGTTGCCCAACAGGCGGAACCGCACTTGAACACAGGCGGGTCTCACAAAATTTCTGCAGGACCCTTTATTGTAAAACCAGCATGCACTGAAGATAAAACTGCGCCCTACGCGTTTCGGAGATTTGTCTCCTTGATCATGGGCATGTTAATGGCTGATTTGCATAACAAAGTCACATGGAATCTATACATCACGCCCTTTGATGGGCCTCCTGGGACTCGTAGTTTTCAATAATTCCCTCAAATGGGTTTCGCCATTAACAGTCATTTTAATGTTCACAGCTCCAATTAGCCCAAAGCAGCATTGCTGGTAAATTCATCCATACCTGTGCTCTGCAAAGCTTTCCGTATATCCAAAAGCAGCAGTCGACCTGTTATTAGTGGTGGTGCAGGTTCCCCGACCTTGGACGGGCCGGAAAATATCACGCTCAAGTTGCCCAACAGGCGGAACCGCACTTGAACACAGGCGGGTCTCACAATATTTCTGCAGGTCCCTTTATTGTAAAACCAGCATGCATTGAAGATAAAACTGCGCCCTACGCATTTCGGAGATTTGTCTCCTTGATCACTGGCATGTTAATGGCTGATTTGCATAACAAAGTCACATGGAATTTATCCATCACGCCCTTTGATGGGCCTCCTGGGACTCGTAGTTTTCAATAATTCCCTCAAATGGGTTTCGCCACATTAACAGTCATTTCAATGTTCACAGCTCCAATGAGCCCAAAGAAGCATTGCCAGTAAATTCATCCATACCTGTGCTCTGCAAAGCTTTCCATATATCCAAAAGCAGCAGTCCACCTGTTATTGGTGGCGGTGCAGGATCCCCGACCTTGGACGGGCTGGAAAATATCACGCTCAAGTTGCCTAACAGGCGGAACCGCACTCGAACACAGGCGGGTTTCACAACATTTCTGTAGGTCCATTTATTGTAAAACCAGCATGCACTGAAGATAAAACTGCACCCTACGCGTTTCGAAGATTTGTCTCCTTGATCACGGGCATGTTAATGGCTGATTTGCATAACAAAGTCACACGGAATTTATACATCACGCCCTTTGATGGGCCTCCTGGGACTCGTAGTTTTCAATAATTCCCTAAAATGGGTTTCGCCACATTAACAGTCATTTCAATGTTCACAGCTCCAATGAGCCCAAAGCAGCATTGCCAGTAAATTCATCCATACCTGTGCTCTGCAAAGCTTTCCACATATCCAAAAGCAGCAGTCCACCTGTTATTGGTGGTGGTGCAGGTTCCCCGACCTTGGACGGGCTGGAAAATATCACGCTCAAGTTGCCCAACAGGCGGAACATCACTCGAACACAGGCGGGTTTCACAACATTTCTGTAGGTCCATTTATTGTAAAACCAGCATGCACTGAAGATAAAACTGCGCCCTACGCGTTTCGGAGATTTGTCTCCTTGATCACGGGCATGTTAATGGCTGATTTGCATAACAAAGTCACACGGAATTTATACATCACGCCCTTTGAAGGGCCTCCTGGGACTCGTAGTTTTCAATAATTCCCTAAAATGGGTTTCGCCACATTAACAGTCATTTCAATGTTCACAGCTCCAATGAGCCCAAAGCAGCATTGCCGGTAAATTCATCCATACCTGTGCTCTGCAAAGCTTTCCGTATATCCAAAAGCAGCAGTCCACCTGTTATTGGTGGCGGTGCAGGTTCCCTGACCTTGGTCGGGCCGGAAAATATCACGCTCAAGTTGCCCAACAGGCGGAACCGCACTTGAACACAGGCGGGTCTCACAAAATTTCTGCAGGACCCTTTATTGTAAAACCAGCATGCACTGAAGATAAAGCTGCGCCCTACGCGTTTCGGAGATTTGTCTCCTTGATCATGGGCATGTTAATGGCTGATTTGCATAACAAAGTCACATGGAATTTATACATCACGCCCTTTGATGGGCCTCCTGGGACTCGTAGTTTTCAATAATTCCCTCAAATGGGTTTCGCCATTAACAGTCATTTTAATGTTCACAGCTCCAATTAGCCCAAAGCAGCATTGCTGGTAAATTCATCCATACCTGTGCTCTGCAAAGCTTTCCGTATATCCAAAAGCAGCAGTCCACCTGTTATTGGTTGTGGTGCAGGTTCCCCGACCTTGGGCAGGCCGGAAAATATCACACTCAAGTTGCCCAACAGGCGGAACCGCACTCGAACACAGGCGGGTCTCACAACATTTCTGCAGGTGCCTTTATTGTAAAACCAGCATGCACTGAAGATAAAACTGCGCCCTACGCGTTTCGGAGATTTGTCTCCTTGATCACGGGCATGTTAATGGCTGATTTGCATAACAAAGTCACACGGAATTTATACATCACACCCTTTGATGGGCCTCCTGTGACTCGTAGTTTTCAAAAATTCCCTAAAATGGGTTTCGCCACATTAACAGTCATTTCAATGTTCACAGCTCCAAAGAGCCCAAAGCAGCATTGCCAGTAAATTCATCCATACCTGTGGTCTGCAAAGCTTTCCGTATATCCAAAAGCAGCAGTCCACCTGTTATTGGTGGTGGTGCAGGTTCCCCAACCTTGGACGGGCCGGAAAATATCACGCTCAAGTTGCCCAACAGGCGGAACCGCACTTGAACACAGGCGGGTCTCACAACATTTCTGCAGGTCCCTTTATTGTAAAACCAGCATGCATTGAAGATAAAACTGCGCCCTACGCATTTCGGAGATTTGTCTCCTTGATCACTGGCATGTTAATGGCTGATTTGCATAACAAAGTCACATGGAATTTATCCATCACGCCCTTTGATGGGCCTCCTGGGACTCGTAGTTTTCAATAATTCCCTCAAATGGGTTTCGCCACATTAACAGTCATTTCAATGTTCACAGCTCCAATGAGCCCAAAGAAGCATTGCCAGTAAATTCATCCATACCTGTGCTCTGCAAAGCTTTCCATATATCCAAAAGCAGCAGTCCACCTGTTATTGGTGGCGGTGCAGGATCCCCGACCTTGGACGGGCTGGAAAATATCACGCTCAAGTTGCCTAACAGGCGGAACCGCACTCGAACACAGGCGGGTTTCACAACATTTCTGTAGGTCCATTTATTGTAAAACCAGCATGCACTGAAGATAAAACTGCACCCTACGCGTTTCGAAGATTTGTCTCCTTGATCACGGGCATGTTAATGGCTGATTTGCATAACAAAGTCACACGGAATTTATACATCACGCCCTTTGATGGGCCTCCTGGGACTCGTAGTTTTCAATAATTCCCTAAAATGGGTTTCGCCACATTAACAGTCATTTCAATGTTCACAGCTCCAATGAGCCCAAAGCAGCATTGCCAGTAAATTCATCCATACCTGTGCTCTGCAAAGCTTTCCACATATCCAAAAGCAGCAGTCCACCTGTTATTGGTGGTGGTGCAGGTTCCCCGACCTTGGACGGGCTGGAAAATATCACGCTCAAGTTGCCCAACAGGCGGAACCGCACTCGAACACAGGCGGGTCTCACAACATTTCTGCAGGTCCCTTTATTGTAAAACCAGCATGCACTGAACATATAACTGCGCCCTACGCGTTTCGGAGATTTGTCTCCTTGATCACGGGCATGTTAATGGCTGATTTGCATAACAAAGTCATATGGAATTTATACATCACGCCCTTTGATGGGCCTCCTGGGACTCGTAGTTTTCAATAATTCCCTCAAATGGGTTTCGCCACATTAACAGTCATTTCAATGTTCACAGCTCCAATGAGCCCAAAGCAGCATTGCCGGTAAATTCATCCATACCTGTGCTCTGCAAAGCTTCCCGTATATCCAATAGCAGCAGTCCACCTGTTATTGGTGGCGGTGCAGGTTCCCTGACCTTGGAGTGGCCGGAAAATATCACGCTCAAGTTGCCCAACAGTCGGAACCGCACTTGAACACAGGCGGGTCTCACAAAATTTCTGCATGACCCTTTATTGTAAAACCAGCATGCACTGAAGATAAAACTGCGCCCTACGCGTTTCGGAGATTTGTCTCCTTCATCATGGGCATGTTAATGGCTGATTTGCATAACAAAGTCACATGGAATTTATACATCACGCCCTTTGATGGGCCTCCTGGGACTCGTAGTTTTCAATAATTCCCTCAAATGGGTTTCGCCATTAACAGTCATTTCAAAGTTCACAGCTCCAATGAGCCCAAAGCAGCATTGCTGGTAAATTCATCCATACCTGTGCTCTGCAAAGCTTTCCGTATATCCAAAAGCAGCAGTCCACCTGTTATTGGTTGTGGTGCAGGTTCCCCGACATTGGACAGGCCGGAAAATGTCACGCTCAAGTTTCCCAACAGGCAGAACCGCACTCGAACACAGGCGGGTCTCACAACATTTCTGTAGGTGCCTTTATTGTAACACCAGCATGCACTGAAGATAAAACTGCGCCCTACGCGTTTCGGAGATCTGTCTCCTTGATCACTGGCATGTTAATGGCTGATTTGCATAACAAAGTCATATGGAATTTATACATCACGCCCGTTGATGGGCCTCCTGGGACTCGTAGTTTTCAATAATTCCCTCAAATGGGTTTCACCACATTAACAGTCATTTCAATGTTCACAGCTCCAATGAGCCCAAAGCAGCATTGCCGGTAAATTCATCCATACCTGTGCTCTGCAAAGCTTTCCGTATATCCAAAAGCAGCAGTCCACCTGTTATTGGTGGCGGTGCAGGTTCCCTGACCTTGGTCGGGCCGGAAAATATCACGCTCAAGTTGCCCAACAGGCGGAACCGCACTTGAACACAGGCGGGTCTCACAAAATTTCTGCAGGACCCTTTATTGTAAAACCAGCATGCACTGAAGATAAAACTGCGCCCTACGCGTTTCGGAGATTTGTCTCCTTGATCATGGGCATGTTAATGGCTGATTTGCATAACAAAGTCACATGGAATCTATACATCACGCCCTTTGATGGGCCTCCTGGGACTCGTAGTTTTCAATAATTCCCTCAAATGGGTTTCGCCATTAACAGTCATTTTAATGTTCACAGCTCCAATTAGCCCAAAGCAGCATTGCTGGTAAATTCATCCATACCTGTGCTCTGCAAAGCTTTCCGTATATCCAAAAGCAGCAGTCCACCTGTTATTGGTTGTGGTGCAGGTTCCCCGACCTTGGGCAGGCCGGAAAATATCACACTCAAGTTGCCCAACAGGCGGAACCGCACTCGAACACAGGCGGGTCTCACAACATTTCTGCAGGTGCCTTTATTGTAAAACCAGCATGCACTGAAGATAAAACTGCGCCCTACGCGTTTCGGAGATTTGTCTCCTTGATCACGGGCATGTTAATGGCTGATTTGCATAACAAAGTCACACGGAATTTATACATCACACCCTTTGATGGGCCTCCTGTGACTCGTAGTTTTCAAAAATTCCCTAAAATGGGTTTCGCCACATTAACAGTCATTTCAATGTTCACAGCTCCAAAGAGCCCAAAGCAGCATTGCCAGTAAATTCATCCATACCTGTGGTCTGCAAAGCTTTCCGTATATCCAAAAGCAGCAGTCCACCTGTTATTGGTGGTGGTGCAGGTTCCCCAACCTTGGACGGGCCGGAAAATATCACGCTCAAGTTGCCCAACAGGCGGAACCGCACTTGAACACAGGCGGGTCTCACAACATTTCTGCAGGTCCCTTTATTGTAAAACCAGCATGCATTGAAGATAAAACTGCGCCCTACGCATTTCGGAGATTTGTCTCCTTGATCACTGGCATGTTAATGGCTGATTTGCATAACAAAGTCACATGGAATTTATCCATCACGCCCTTTGATGGGCCTCCTGGGACTCGTAGTTTTCAATAATTCCCTCAAATGGGTTTCGCCACATTAACAGTCATTTCAATGTTCACAGCTCCAATGAGCCCAAAGAAGCATTGCCAGTAAATTCATCCATACCTGTGCTCTGCAAAGCTTTCCATATATCCAAAAGCAGCAGTCCACCTGTTATTGGTGGCGGTGCAGGATCCCCGACCTTGGACGGGCTGGAAAATATCACGCTCAAGTTGCCTAACAGGCGGAACCGCACTCGAACACAGGCGGGTTTCACAACATTTCTGTAGGTCCATTTATTGTAAAACCAGCATGCACTGAAGATAAAACTGCACCCTACGCGTTTCGAAGATTTGTCTCCTTGATCACGGGCATGTTAATGGCTGATTTGCATAACAAAGTCACACGGAATTTATACATCACGCCCTTTGATGGGCCTCCTGGGACTCGTAGTTTTCAATAATTCCCTAAAATGGGTTTCGCCACATTAACAGTCATTTCAATGTTCACAGCTCCAATGAGCCCAAAGCAGCATTGCCAGTAAATTCATCCATACCTGTGCTCTGCAAAGCTTTCCACATATCCAAAAGCAGCAGTCCACCTGTTATTGGTGGTGGTGCAGGTTCCCCGACCTTGGACGGGCTGGAAAATATCACGCTCAAGTTGCCCAACAGGCGGAACATCACTCGAACACAGGCGGGTTTCACAACATTTCTGTAGGTCCATTTATTGTAAAACCAGCATGCACTGAAGATAAAACTGCGCCCTACGCGTTTCGGAGATTTGTCTCCTTGATCACGGGCATGTTAATGGCTGATTTGCATAACAAAGTCACACGGAATTTATACATCACGCCCTTTGAAGGGCCTCCTGGGACTCGTAGTTTTCAATAATTCCCTAAAATGGGTTTCGCCACATTAACAGTCATTTCAATGTTCACAGCTCCAATGAGCCCAAAGCAGCATTGCCGGTAAATTCATCCATACCTTTGCTCTGCAAAGCTTTCCGTATATCCAAAAGCAGCAGTCCACCTGTTATTAGTGGTGGTGCAGGTTCCCCGACCTTGGACGGGCCGGAAAATATCACGCTCAAGTTGCCCAACAGGCGGAACCGCACTCGAACACAGGCGGGTCTCACAACATTTCTGCAGGTCCCTTTATTGTAAAACCAGCATGCACTGAACATAAAACTGCGCCCTACGCGTTTCGGAGATTTGTCTCCTTGATCACGGGCATGTTAATGGCTGATTTGCATAACAAAGTCATATGGAATTTATACATCACGCCCTTTGATGGGCCTCCTGGGACTCGTAGTTTTCAATAATTCCCTCAAATGGGTTTCGCCACATTAACAGTCATTTCAATGTTCACAGCTCCAATGAGCCCAAAGCAGCATTGCTGGTAAATTCATCCATACCTGTGCTCTGCAAAGCTTTCCGTATATCCAAAAGCAGCAGTCCACCTGTTATTGGTTGTGGTGCAGGTTCCCCGACCTTGGACAGGCCGGAAAATGTCACGCTCAAGTTTCCCAACAGGCAGAACCGCACTCGAACACAGGAGGGTCTCACAACATTTCTGCAGGTGCCTTTATTGTAAAACCAGCATGCACTGAAGATAAAACTGCGCCCTACGCGTTTCAGAGATTTGTCTAATTGATCACGGGCATGTTAATGGCTGATTTGCATAACAAAGTCACATGGAATTTATACATCACGCCCTTTGATGGGCCTCCTGGGACTCGTAGTTTTCAATAATTCCCTCAAATGGGTTTCGCCACATTAACAGTCATTTCAATGTTCACAGCTCCAAAGAGCCCAAAGCAGCATTGCCAGTAAATTCATCCATACCTGTGCTCTGCAAAGCTTTCCATATATCCAAAAGCAGCAGTCCACCTGTTATTGGTGGCGGTGCAGGTTCCCCGACCTTGGACGGGCTGGAAAATATCACGCTCAAGTTGCCCAACAGGCGGAACCGCACTCGAACACAGGCGGGTCTCACAACATTTCTGCAGGTGCCTTTATTGTAAAACCAGCTGGCACTGAAGATAAAAATGCGCCCTACGCGTTTCGGAGAATTGTCTCCTTGATCACAGGCATGTTAATGGCTGATTTGCATAACAAAGTCACATGGAATTTATACATCACGCCCTTTGATGGGCCTCCTGGGACTCGTAGTTTTCAATAATTCCCTCAAATGGGTTTCGCCACATTAACAGTCATTTCAATGTTCACAGCTCCAATGAGCCCAAAGCAGCATTGCCAGTAAATTCATCCATACCTGTGCTCTGCAAAGCTTTCCGTATATCCAAAAGCAGCAGTCCACCTGTTATTGGTGGCGGTGCAGGATCCCCGACCTTGGACGGGCTGGAAAATATCACGCTCAAGTTGCCTAACAGGCGGAACCGCACTCGAACACAGGCGGGTTTCACAACATTTCTGTAGGTCCATTTATTGTAAAACCAGCATGCACTGAAGATAAAACTGCGCCCTACGCGTTTCGGAGATTTGTCTCCTTGATCACGGGCATGTTAATGGCTGATTTGCATAACAAAGTCACACGGAATTTATACATCACGCCCTTTGATGGGCCTCCTGGGACTCGTAGTTTTCAATAATTCCCTAAAATGGGTTTCGCCACATTAACAGTCATTTCAATGTTCACAGCTCCAATGAGCCCAAAGCAGCATTGCCAGTAAATTCATCCATACCTGTGCTCTGCAAAGCTTTCCATATATCCAAAAGCAGCAGTCCACCTGTTATTGGTGGTGGTGCAGGTTCCCCGACCTTGGACGGGCTGGAAAATATCACGCTCAAGTTGCCCAACAGGCGGAACATCACTCGAACACAGGCGGGTTTCACAACATTTCTGTAGGTCCATTTATTGTAAAACCAGCATGCACTGAAGATAAAACTGCGCCCTACGCGTTTCGGAGATTTGTCTCCTTGATCACGGGCATGTTAATGGCTGATTTGCATAACAAAGTCACACGGAATTTATACATCACGCCCTTTGAAGGGCCTCCTGGGACTCGTAGTTTTCAATAATTCCCTAAAATGGGTTTCGCCACATTAACAGTCATTTCAATGTTCACAGCTCCAATGAGCCCAAAGCAGCATTGCCGGTAAATTCATCCATACCTTTGCTCTGCAAAGCTTTCCGTATATCCAAAAGCAGCAGTCCACCTGTTATTAGTGGTGGTGCAGGTTCCCCGACCTTGGACGGGCCGGAAAATATCACGCTCAAGTTGCCCAACAGGCGGAACCGCACTCGAACACAGGCGGGTCTCACAACATTTCTGCAGGTCCCTTTATTGTAAAACCAGCATGCACTGAACATATAACTGCGCCCTATGCGTTTCGGAGATTTGTCTCCTTGATCACGGGCATGTTAATGGCTGATTTGCATAACAAAGTCATATGGAATTTATACATCACGCCCTTTGATGGGCCTCCTGGGACTCGTAGTTTTCAATAATTCCCTCAAATGGGTTTCGCCACATTAACAGTCATTTCAATGTTCACAGCTCCAATGAGCCCAAAGCAGCATTGCCGGTAAATTCATCCATACCTGTGCTCTGCAAAGCTTTCCGTATATCCAATAGCAGCAGTCCACCTGTTATTGGTGGCGGTGCAGGTTCCCTGACCTTGGAGTGGCCGGAAAATATCACGCTCAAGTTGCCCAACAGTCGGAACCGCACTTGAACACAGGCGGGTCTCACAAAATTTCTGCATGACCCTTTATTGTAAAACCAGCATGCACTGAAGATAAAACTGCGCCCTACGCGTTTCGGAGATTTGTCTCCTTCATCATGGGCATGTTAATGGCTGATTTGCATAACAAAGTCACATGGAATTTATACATCACGCCCTTTGATGGGCCTCCTGGGACTCGTAGTTTTCAATAATTCCCTCAAATGGGTTTCGCCATTAACAGTCATTTCAATGTTCACAGCTCCAATGAGCCCAAAGCAGCATTGCTGGTAAATTCATCCATACCTGTGCTCTGCAAAGCTTTCCGTATATCCAAAAGCAGCAGTCCACCTGTTATTGGTTGTGGTGCAGGTTCCCCGACATTGGACAGGCCGGAAAATGTCACGCTCAAGTTTCCCAACAGGCAGAACCGCACTCGAACACAGGCGGGTCTCACAACATTTCTGTAGGTGCCTTTATTGTAACACCAGCATGCACTGAAGATAAAACTGCGCCCTACGCGTTTCGGAGATCTGTCTCCTTGATCACTGGCATGTTAATGGCTGATTTGCATAACAAAGTCATATGGAATTTATACATCACGCCCGTTGATGGGCCTCCTGGGACTCGTAGTTTTCAATAATTCCCTCAAATGGGTTTCACCACATTAACAGTCATTTCAATGTTCACAGCTCCAATGAGCCCAAAGCAGCATTGCCGGTAAATTCATCCATACCTGTGCTCTGCAAAGCTTTCCGTATATCCAAAAGCAGCAGTCCACCTGTTATTGGTGGCGGTGCAGGTTCCCTGACCTTGGTCGGGCCGGAAAATATCACGCTCAAGTTGCCCAACAGGCGGAACCGCACTTGAACACAGGCGGGTCTCACAAAATTTCTGCAGGACCCTTTATTGTAAAACCAGCATGCACTGAAGATAAAACTGCGCCCTACGCGTTTCGGAGATTTGTCTCCTTGATCATGGGCATGTTAATGGCTGATTTGCATAACAAAGTCACATGGAATTTATACATCACGCCCTTTGATGGGCCTCCTGGGACTCGTAGTTTTCAATAATTCCCTCAAATGGGTTTCGCCATTAACAGTCATTTTAATGTTCACAGCTCCAATTAGCCCAAAGCAGCATTGCTGGTAAATTCATCCATACCTGTGCTCTGCAAAGCTTTCCGTATATCCAAAAGCAGCAGTCCACCTGTTATTGGTTGTGGTGCAGGTTCCCCGACCTTGGGCAGGCCGGAAAATATCACACTCAAGTTGCCCAACAGGCGGAACCGCACTCGAACACAGGCGGGTCTCACAACATTTCTGCAGGTGCCTTTATTGTAAAACCAGCATGCACTGAAGATAAAACTGCGCCCTACGCGTTTCGGAGATTTGTCTCCTTGATCACGGGCATGTTAATGGCTGATTTGCATAACAAAGTCACACGGAATTTATACATCACGCCCTTTGATGGGCCTCCTGGGACTCGCAGTTTTCAATAATTCCCTCAAATGGGTTTCGCTACATTAACAGTCATTTCAATGTTCACAGCTCCAATGAGCCCAAAACAGCATTGCCGGTAAATTCATCCATACCTGTGCTCTGCAAAGCTTTCCGTATATCCAAAAGCAGCAGTCCACCTGTTATTGGTGGCGGTGCAGGTTCCCTGACCTTGGTCGGGCCGGAAAATATCACGCTCAAGTTGCCCAACAGGCGGAACCGCACTTGAACACAGGCGGGTCTCACAAAATTTCTGCAGGACCCTTTATTGTAAAACCAGCATGCACTGAAGATAAAACTGCACCCTACGCGTTTCGGAGATTTGTCTCCTTGATCATGGGCATGTTAATGGCTGATTTGCATAACAAAGTCACATGGAATTTATACATCACGCCCTTTGATGGGCCTCCTGGGACTCGTAGTTTTCAATAATTCCCTCAAATGGGTTTCGCCATTAACAGTCATTTTAATGTTCACAGCTCCAATTAGCCTAAACCAGCATTGCTGGTAAATTCATCCATACCTGTGCTCTGCAAAGCTTTCCGTATATCCAAAAGCAGCAGTCCACCTGTTATTGGTTGTGGTGCAGGTTCCCCGACCTTGGACAGGCCGGAAAATATCACGCTCAAGTTGCCCAACAGGCGGAACCGAACTCGAACACAGGCGGGTCTCACAACATTTCTGCAGGTGCCTTTATTGTAAAACCAGCATGCACTGAAGATAAAACTGCGCCCTACGCGTTTCGGAGATTTGTCTCCTTGATCACGGGCATGTTAATGGCTGATTTGCATAACAAAGTCACATGGAATTTATACATCACGCCCTTTGATGGGCCTCCTGGGACTCGTAGTTTTCAATAATTCCCTCAAATGGGTTTCGCCACATTAACAGTCATTTCAATGTTCACAGCTCCAATGAGCCCAAAGCAGCAGTGCCAGTAAATTCATCCATACCTGTGCTCTGCAAAGCTTTCCATATATCCAAAAGCAGCAGTCTACCTGTTATTGGTGGCGGTGCAGGTTCCCCGACCTTGGACGGGCTGGAAAATATCACGCTCAAGTTGCCCAACAGACGGAACCGCACTCGAACACAGGCGGGTTTCACAACATTTCTGTAGGTCCATTTATTGTAAAACCGGCATGCACTGAAGATAAAACTGCGCCCTACGCGTTTCGGAGATTTGTCTCCTTGATCACGGGCATGTTAATGGCTGATTTGCATAACAAAGTCACACGGAATTTATACATCACGCCCTTTAATGGGCCTCCTGGGACTCGTAGTTTTCAATGATTCCCTAAAATTGGTTTCGCCACATTAACAGTCATTTCAATGTTTACAGCTCCAATGAGCCCAACGCAGCATTGCCGGTAAATTCATCCATACCTGTGCTCTGCAAAGCTTTCCGTATATCCAAAAGCAGCAGTCCACCTGTTATTAGTGGTGGTGCAGGTTCCCCGACCTTGGACGGGCCGGAAAATATCACGCTCAAGTTGCCCAACAGGCGGAACCGCACTCGAACACAGGCGGGTCTCACAACATTTCTGCAGGTCCCTTTATTGTAAAACCAGCATGCACTGAACATAAAACTGCGCCCTACGCGTTTCGGAGATTTGTCTCCTTGATCACGGGCATGTTAATGGCTGATTTGCATAACAAAGTCATATGGAATTTATACATCACGCCCTTTGATGGGCCTCCTGGGACTCGTAGTTTTCAATAATTCCCTCAAATGGGTTTCGCCACATTAACAGTCATTTCAATGTTCACAGCTCCAATGAGCCCAAAGCAGCATTGCCGGTAAATTCATCCATACCTGTGCTCTGCAAAGCTTTCCGTATATCCAATAGCAGCAGTCCACCTGTTATTGGTGGCGGTGCAGGTTCCCTGACCTTGGACGGGCCGGAAAATATCACACTCAAGTTGCCCAACAGGCGGAACCGCACTTGAACACAGGCGGGTCTCACAAAATTTCTGCAGGACCCTTTAATGTAAAACCAGCATGCACTGAAGATAAAACTGCGCCCTACGCGTTTCGGAGATTTGTCTCCTTGATCATGGGCATGTTAATGGCTGATTTGCATAACAAAGTCACATGGAATTTATACATCACGCCCTTTGATGGGCCTCCTGGGACTCGTAGTTTTCAATAATTCCCTCAAATGGGTTTCGCCATTAACAGTCATTTCAATGTTCACAGCTCCAATGAGCCCAAAGCAGCATTGCTGGTAAATTCATCCATACCTGTGCTCTGCAAAGCTTTCCGTATATCCAAAAGCAGCAGTCCACCTGTTATTGGTTGTGGTGCAGGTTCCCCGACCTTGGACAGGCCGGAAAATGTCATGCTCAAGTTGCCCAACAGGCAGAACCGCACTCGAACTGTGGTAAATAATTTAATTACCGGGACTTAATTTGATACAGAAAAATAATAAAGATAGCTCAGTAAAATAAGAGGCAAAATCCGTGGTATTAGAGGTTCGGAATGGGCTTTATTCCAATGGACGATTCGAATCGTGGACTCCAAGTTCCATCACCACGGAGGTTCAGGAAGTGAAGTACATACTTTATTGATAAGTAATCACTTTTATACAATAGGCATTACAGTGAAGCAAATGCAGGAGGCGTAACAATTGATAGTGAAGATAAAACATACATACGTAGCAAAAGTGGGCGTAACTGGGTGTAACTAAAGAACGTCATCAGGTATGATGTCATAATAGGGTGGTTCCATGAAAGAATTTCGCAATGTCAGCAGAAATACTTGGCAGAAATGCGCGCGCAGCAGCATGACGTATGATTGACGTGCAACTAGGGGGTGAAGGGGACTTGACATTTAGCTCTACATGTGGCGACAGAAGTCTGGAGGGTCAAGTCAACCTAATCCCAAATCATATCTAACATCCTATGTTTAAAGAACTATGTTATCCAAAAGAGAGGTCTCTTAGAGTAGAATCTTATTCTATACTGACTATACTGACTGTTAGTGCGTGTACAAGCGTCTAAGTGTCTACACTAGATGCGAGGGCAGAAGTCTTCCATAATAATAGGGCTATGAATTACTTGCATAAAGACAGAGAAGCCGGGCCCTTTGCTCGGTAGCTGGAAGAATGTTTACTTAAACTTCTAGACAGGAATGCATTGGGCAGGGAGCGGAGCAGATAATTTCGAAGGTGAAATACAGTTTTTGGCAGGCAACAGGCTGATGTCAGGCACCGTGAGCCGCGCAGGGAATGAGACAAAGTTCATGGTCACAGATGCAGGCTCAGACTGGAGCTTTCAGAGGCAGAAGGCAAGAAAAGCTTGATGACAGAATCAGGGCCTACTTGCCTGGACTGTAAAATGGCATAAGTGAACCATATAAAGCCGGTGGCCTTTCATACTTAGGAATGGAATATCCGGCCTATTCATGGCGGATCTGGAAAAGGACATGTTGACGGTGGACGCACATGTGTTTGCGTCTTCATAACTGGAACTGGAGGGAACATACATGTACTTGTGATTCATACAGGAAACCGTTGGGGTCCAAGATAGGGGACATAACTGATCAGAAAAATCCATATTTCCACATTCCCTCCTTGTCCCCTACTTGCCCGTTAAGAGATATCAATCTTCATCAATCCGTTGATCTGTTCATATAGCATCATTTGTTCTTCTTTTTTCTTCTGGGATGAATGAAATCTTGGTGGTGGAATACACGATGTGGCACACAGACCACAGATCGCTGGTCCACATTGTAGACATAGACAGCAACTGAATAGTATGAGAAAGCCAATACCTAGGAAGGATAGGACCCTCCATCCAAAGGTAGATAATACACTCCAAAACCAACCGGACCAAGTCCAGGTGCCTGGATTCTGGTGTATCTGGCTTACAATCTTATGAAGGCGAGTTATGGCTTTATATACAGATGGCGAATTTTCTGGTATGAAAATGCAACAACTTGATCCGATGACCCTACAAGCTCCGCCCCTATCGGCCAGGATGACGTCAAGGACAAGACGATTTTGAAGCACAACAATCCGCATAGCAGACTGCTCTTCTGTTAAATTGCCTAAGGCGGAAATAGTTTCGTTCACTACTGCTTCAAGGGTTCTAGTTAATCTACGTATCAGCTTACTATTAGTAACGGTACCTATATAGGGAAAGAGACCTTTATTGAAATCTGTGTATTTTTCCCATGCTGTTTCAGTGTAATCGACTATTGGGAGATCTCTCCTTTCTCTATTGTGTACTAAATGAGTATTTCTGTGATAATCAGGAGGAGCTAGGAAAACAGGTGGCAAAAGGAATCCGATGTAGCAGGTACCATCCCAATCTAGAGGCAGACGTATATATGCCGTCTGACCACATATAAAATAGGAATGGCGGGAAGCTCTAAATATCGACTTGCCTTGATCACTAAATTCTATTACAGTGGTGCATCTACTATGGCCCATATGTATGGAACCATTCTTTCTTACACATAGTTCACCTTTTACTGGGAATATTGACATAGCGGGCAAAATTGGAGTAGCTTCGGATTCGACATTTAGGATCATAAGATTAAGCGTAAAATTACCTAATCCATACACTTCATTTTCTAGATCAGTTCCTGTTCTTTTGGGAAGTCCCTCCTTGTTAGGGTAGCAGACTTTAAGTAAAACTAAGTTCAAATTTCCCCATACCCAGTTGTCTTGATAAACTGCAGAATTCGAATCTAGGGAATTAATTAAACTAAACCATGCTCCACAGGAGCCGTTGTGTGTGAACGGGTATGGAAAGAGAGGTAGAATTCCTTTATAATTCTGATAGGGAGGGAGTCGGCCACATATCCAACAATTTGTAGCATTGCTAACCTGATGGGAATGATGTAACATACTAATAAACGTGTTATTGCGCAGCGCAAATCTATAAGACAACTCATGCGGAGGTAATTCACTAAAAGAATGTTCAGCAGTAACATTATAAACATGTCTAGAAATAGGATAATATATGTGCAACAATATACTTGCAGTAATTATTAAAAGACTTAAGAAAAACAAAATTAATAACGTCACTGTGCAATGACTACGCAGTGATTTACAGTACGCATGTCGTTTCAGTTTTATCCTTCTGTTTCTTTCTCTATACAGGTCTAAGGGATACATGTCAGAGACAAATTCGACCGATTCACCTTGGAGAGGACTTAAACAATCAAATTGCCTGACTGGTTAGACCTAAGTTTTAGTTTGTATTGTTCGTGATTACTCAGTTCAACCAAAGGAAGTTTTGAGTCAATCGGGGAAGACACGCAAGGTGTGTCGTTTACGTCTGACGACAGTCCATGAAATTTCTTGATATGACTTGAATGTATCCAGCCTTTTCGACCTTCGATCTTCACGGCTGTCCTCGTCGTTAGCAATACGAGTTGAGGCGACCTCCACCTAGGATCCAGCTGAGACTTCCGATCAAAGTTCCTCACTAAGACCAGATCTCCTGGAATTACGTCATGGGGTTTCACCTCAGTGTTGTCGGGAAAAGCTGCAGCTACCTGTGAACGACAAGATTGTAGTGCAGACATCAAGGAAGCCAAGTAATCTGTCAGCATATTACAGTCAATATCAGTTATTTTGCGTGGTATAGGCGTCCCCCACATATTTGGTGGTCTGCCAAAGATCACCTCATACGGGGATAGCCCTGTTCGAGAGTGTGCTACCATTCTCATGTAAAAGAGTGCAACTGGTAACGCTACTACCCAGTCGACACCTTTCTCCCTGCATATTTTGGACAATCTAATTTTCAGGGTCTGATTATGTCTTTCCACGAGACCTGCTGCCTCGGGGTGTCGAACACAGTGAAATTTCCACTGATAGCCTAACAAAAGTGAAACGTGTTTCATTAGTTCGGATGAAAACGGCTGGCCGTTATCTGAGTAGACAACACGTGGTAAACCGTATCGTGGGAAGAATTCTCGAACCAACTGTTTGGCAGTAGTCGGGGCAGTGTAATCTGAAACCGGGTATGCCTCTGTCCAACGGGAAAGAGCACAGACAACTACGAGAACATATTTGAATCCTCGACATCGTTCCATCTGGATATAATCCATCTGGAGGACTTCAAAAGGGTGATCAGGAGGCTGAAATCCACCCCGTTCTACGGGAATGCTTTTTCCTGGGTTAAACTGACAACAGATCATACAGGTACGAACTTTTTGTTTAGCTGCTGCTCGTAAATGTTTGTTGAACCAAATGTGTTGAATGCTGTCTAGCATAGCTTTTTCTCCTAGATGCGCTGGACTATGTACAGTGTTAATAATGACTTGGACCATTGAATCAGGAAGGAACCACACAGATTTTTCCTTCGTCATCCATCCTTGATCCGTTTGGATCCCTCCTAATTCAGTCCATTTCTTTATTTCGTCTGGTGTAGCATGTGTCTGTATGTCAATTACGTCAAGAGCGGGATCCTTAACCGTCATACAATGTGTTGGCGTCGGGACTATTGTCTTTGTCATGTCGGATGTTTGAGTTTGAGCAGTCTGTTTAGCTGTTTTGTCAGCTAGATCATTGCCTTGAGAAATGATATCAGTAACTTTCGTATGAGCTTTACATTTCATAATTGATATTGCAGTGGGTAGATGTATTGCATCTAATAAGGCATGAATGAGGGGTCCGTGCTGAATGTGGGCACCGTGAGAAGTTAAATAACCTCTCTCTCGCCACAGCACGCCGAAGTCATGTACAACTCCGAATGCATAACGTGAATCAGTGTATATGTTGACTTTTTTATTTGTGGCTTGAATACAGGCTTGTGTCAGAGCGATGAGCTCTGCTGCTTGAGCGGACAAGGTATTTATGCAATTTGTTTCAATGATTTCAGTGTCTGTTGTGACTGCATAAGCGGCCACTAACTCTCCTGTACCTGTTCTCATACATGAACCATCTACATACAACGTCAGGTCTGGGTCTGACAATGGGACATCTGTCAAGTCTTGTCTGGGTTTCGTCGTGATTGTAATAACTTCAATACAATCATGAGCTAGTGGGTCTGTTCCGATTACAGGTAAAAGTGTGGCAGGATTCAATGTGTTACAACGTCTGATTTCTATATGTGGCTGAAACAATGTTAATTCGTACCCTGTAAGTCGCGCTATAGTCAAATGTTGTGTTTGCGTTCGATTCACAAGAACCTCTACTGCATGTGGTACTTGTACTGTCAATGGATGTCCTAACACTATGGCATCGCTTTGTCTGATTGCTAAAGCTGTTGCTGCCACTGATTTTAGGCACGCGGGCAAAGCCTGAGCTACGGGATCTAATGTACTAGAAAAATAAGCACATGGTTTGTGTGATCCTGCTTGTTCCTGTGTGAGTACTGACAAGGCAGTACCTTCGCGCTCTGTAACAAAGAGTGTAAACTGTTTATTGTAACATGGTGTTGCTAAAACAGGTGCTTGGCATAAGGCTTTCTTTAGGCTTTCAAAAGCATGTGTATGTTCTTGAGTCCAAGGGAGAACAGTCGATGTGGCTGCCTCCTGTGTTGTCAATTGAATGAGTGGTTTTGCTAGAAATGCATACTGAGGGATCCACTGCCTACAATATGAAGTGAGGCCTATGAAAGCCCGCACCTCCTTTTGTGTCTTGGGTATTGGCATGTTAGCTATTAACTGAATGCGGTCGGGTGTAAGCTGCCTTCCCTCCTTGGACAGCGAGTGTCCAAGATAAACAACTCGCTGGACACAGAATTGCAGCTTAGAAGGGGACACCTTGTGCCCCTTTCCGGCCAGAAATTGTAAAACCGTCAGTGAGGCTTTTTCACATTCAGGTTCGCTTCTAGCGGTGATCAGCAGATCATCGACATATTGAAGCAGGGCAGTGTTGACTGGCATGTGGATACTGTCGAGTTCTCGTTTCAGTGCTTGGCTATAGATGCTGGGGCTTTCTGTAAATCCTTGAGGGGCGCGTGTGAATTTAAAGCTACGTCCATTTAAACTAAATCCGAACAGGTATTGACTTTCCGGATCTATTGGGACGCTGAAAAAGGCATTCTTGAGATCAATTACAGTAAAGAACGTGGCTTTGGAATCAATAGCTGTCAGTAATGACGAGATATCTGGGACCACAGGGAATTGTGGCACAATGCATTTGTTCAATTCGCGCAGATCAATAACCAATCGATATACTGGCGGGGCCTTTGGATCTGTTCGTTTAAGAATCGGAATTATCGGGGAATTACATACATTGGAGTCTGTTTCCACAACCACTCCTTGGGCAATGAGCTCGTCAATGATTTGCAGTAAAGCCACTACAGCATCTGGTGGTAACTTGTATTGTCGCATTCGTGGTAGTACCACTCCTGCCTTTAGTGTAACTCGATATGGCGTAATATTCATGCAACCAACATCAGTAGGGCCTTGTGCCCATAAATGTGTAGGTAAAGTCTGCAGTCGGGGATCCATGTCTCGAGACACATAGTGACCTTTGAAATCACGTAAAAACAATCTTACTCCTTCCGGAGAACAACATATTATAGCTCCTAGAGCTTTCAGTGTTTTTATACCTAACAAGTTTTCTGGACATGATTTAGTAAGCAATAAATCTGTAGTTCGGGTCAAGGGTCCTATCGTAAGTGGAAGAGGCTGTGATACTTCATTAACAATAGGTTTTCCTGAAAAACCAAGGGAAATATTCTGTGAGCCTGAGAGGGGTGCCCCTGGAACTTCACTACGTTTTATGGTTGTTCGACTTGCCCCTGTATCAAGTAAAAATTGTCTATCTTGGCCTAATAGTTCACTATGTACATAAGGTCCTTCTTGGTCTACAGGGACCTCGATAAGGGGTAAGTCAACTTCCCTCTCTAGGCTGGTTCATGCGTATCGTTGATAATCAGGGTAGTCATACTGTGCGGTCTGGTACAACTGTCGTGTCGGTGGTTAGCCAAAATATCGAGTTTTAAATTTCGACCTACAATAATATCGTGTTTTTAATATCGTAGGTACAGAATATCGAAGTCAAGAATATCGATGGACAGAATATCGATCTCAAGGTAAGTAATATCGAAGTAAATAATATCGAAGTAATTAATATCGATGTAAGTAATATCGTAAGTAAAAATTTCGATGTCAATAATATCGATATTTATTTAGTGTAATGTCATTTAATATGTATTTTATTTGTATGTGAAAGATTATTGTAATGTATTTTAATACATTTAAAAATAAATGTTTAGAGATTTATAATTATTTTACATTTAATTTAGCGTTTTAGTATCAGAGCGGGTTGTGGGTTTATAGGGGAATAGGGTGGGAAGTAATTTAATTATAATTAATGAATTAATATGTATTGTTTAATTGGTATTTATGATTAATTAATTGGTAATTAATTAATAATTGGTAATTAATGGATTAATTAATTGTTAATTAATTATTAATTGTACAATTATTTTATTAATTGGTTAATTATATACATTATAATTAGTTTATTATTAATATTTATTTATTGTTAATTAATTAATTGTTAATTAGTAATTAATTGGTGATTTAATTTTATTAAGTGATTAATTGATAATTAAATTAATTCTGTGAATTTTAATGTGTAGTGGGTTGTGGGTTTATAGGGGAATAGGGTGGGAAGTAATGTAATTATAATTAATGAATTAATATGTATTGTTTCATTGGTATTTATGATTAATTAATTTGTAATCAATTAATAATTGGTAATTAATGTGATTAATAGATTAATTAATTTTTAATTAATTATTAATTGTAAAATTACTTTATTATTTTGTTAATTATATAAATTATAATTAGTTTATTAATAATATTTCTTTATTGTTATAGTTAATTATTAATTGTTAATTAGTAATTAATTGGTGATTTAATTTTATTAAGTGATTAATTCATAATTAAATTAATTATGTGAATTTTTATGTGTAGTGTGTTGTGTGTTAAAGGGGGAATAGTGTGGGATGTAATTAAAATTTATTTATTTAAATATTTATTTTACATAATTGGTATTTAATAATATTTTTTTTTTTTAAACATTGTTAACATGCAATTTTTTTATAAGAAATTATTAAATTGGTTATAATGTTAATAGAATCACTATGCTATCTAGTGCTTTCCCAACTGTTTTACTATCTGGAGTGGGAATAGTAATTTTTACCCCTACGCTATCCAGCGCTTTCCCTACTGTTGCACTCTCTGGAGTTGGAATAGTAATTTTTACCCCTACGCTATCCAGCGCTTTCCCTACTGTTGCACTCTTTGGAGTTGGAATAGTAATTTTTACCCCTACGCTATCCAACCTTTTCTCTACTGTTGCACTGTCTGGAGTGGGAATAGTAATTTTTACCCTTACGCTATCCAACACTTTCCCTACTATTGCACTCTCTGGAGTGGGAATAGTAATTTTTACCCCTACGCTATCCAACGTTTTCCCTACTGTTGCACTCTCTGGAGTTGGAATAGTAATTTTTACCCTTACGCTATCCAACACTTTCCCTACTATTGCATTCTCTGGAGTGGGAATAGTAAATTTGACCCTTACGCTATCCAACACTTTCCCTACTATTGCACTCTCTGGAGTTGGAATAGTAATTTTTACCCCTACGCTATCCAATGTTTTCCCTACTGTTGCACTCTTTGGAGTTGGAATAGTTATTTTTACCCCTACGCTATCCAACGTTTTCTATACTGTTGCACTCTCTGGAGTGGGAATAGTAAATGTTACCCTTACGCTATCCAACACTTTCCCTACTATTGCACTCTCTGGAGTGGGAATAGTAAATTTTACGCTTACGCTATCCAACACTTTCCCTACTATTGCACTCTCTGGAGTTGGAATAGTAATTTTTACCCCTATGCTATCCAACGTTTTCCCTACTGTTGCACTCTTTGGAGTTGGAATAGTTATTTGTACCCCTACGCTATCCAACGTTTTCCCTACTGTTGCACTGTCTGGAGTGGGAATAGTAATTTTTACCCTTACGCTATCCAACACTTTCCCTACTATTGCACTCTCTGGAGTGGGAATAGTAATTTTTACCATTACGCTATCCAACATTTTCCCTACTATTGCACTCTCTGGAGTTGGAATAGTAATTTTTACCCCTACGCTATCCAACACTTTCCCTACTGTTGCACTCTTTGGAGTTGGAATAGTAATTTTTACTCCTACGCTATCCAATGTTTTCCCTACTGTTGCACTCTCGGGAGTTGGAATAGATATTTTTACCCCTACGCTATCCAACATTTTCCTTACTGTTGTTTTTGTTGAAGTTGGACTAGTAGTTTTATTGTGTCTGATATTAAATATGTTTTGTAATATTTTAGCTATTGTAATATATAATTAATAATAAAAATTATTCAAATTAAAATTATTGATTATTATTTGCTATATGCAATTATTTAATATTTATTAATGTTATTGTTTTATGTGTATAGATGTATTGGTAATTTAAATAAATATTTAATAATTTATATGTTATAGAAATTATTATTAAAAGTAATTATTAAGTAAGTGTATATATTATATATTATATATATGTTTAATTAAAGTTTCATTTAATTATATATATTTATTATAAATTTTACATATTATACAATATATTTAATTATGTTTCTTTGATTTATAAGTATTATTTGGTTTATTTTACATATATTTTTAAACTAAAAAAAAACCGATATTTTTGAATTACGATATTTTTGACATCGATATTAAATTATCGATATTTTTGTACTTACCATGTTGTAGATAGGATGTCGATATTCTTGACCACGATATTTTTGTTGCGATATTTTTGTAGGTCGAATTTTTGTCTTTCGAAATTATGTCATACAACCGTCGTGTCGTGGTTTGTGTGGCAGCAACAGGCAGCGCTGGTGCAGCTGGCACAAACTGTATAGACTGTTGTGGAGCTGGCATGGACTGTGCATGCTGCGGGGCTCCTTGTTCATTCTGATCCTGTCTAGGTGGCCGTGGTCTTTCCTGTGTTTTACCTGTGGCGATATTACGCTTCAGGACTGGGCAATCGTGTGTGTAATGACCTGGTTGTTTACAATAGCTGCATGTCCCTTTTACAGGTCCTGCTGAATCACCGGACTGTGTTGTACCCTTTTTATGACCCTCAGCTGGAACTGTCCGGGAGACTAGCATTTTCATTTTCGTGTCTTTCATGCGTCTTTGTTCATGTTCTTGTTCCTCTCTAATTCTATTGTGATGATACTGTAACATTTGTAACATTTGTGATGGGGTGTTACCTTGCCAGGTACTCTCGAATTTTAATACTCTATTCTTCACTTGGGGCAAGGAATTTTCAACTAATTTTGTCACAAACAGATGTGGGTATGATTCGCTACTTGCTTTTATGCCACTATTTATACCAAAACATTTTTCGAATCGGGCATAGAAATCACTAGTGTCTTCATCTTGCTTTTGTTTACAGGCTGAGATTGCACCCCAGTCTTCCTTTTTCGTAGTTAATAAACGTGGCAGTACCTGTACTAGTAAACCTGGTAGTGCTTTAGTTTTATCCCCAAGCCCTGAACCTGGACCTCGGGCCTTTTCTTCATTTTCTAATGCTGTCCAGTCTATCTTTTGGTCTCCCACCTCCCACTCTTTTTCCTTGAGTTTTTCATAAATGCCCGCAGGCATTAATACCTTCAATATTGTCATAATGTCGGGATAGGTATACTCTCCCATGAGTAGCATGTCTTTAATTTCTCGGTGAAAACCCGCTGGGTCTTTGTCATGACTGGGTACCACTTTCTTCATTTCTAACAATTCTATTTTCGATATGGGCGTATATACAAATACACGTTTAAACTCATTGTCCTCGCCTTTTATTGGGTGTACTTCTCGTAAGGGATTCTGTCTGTCCATGTAATACGTCGTTCTTTCCTTGATGGGCAGTGAGACATGTTCTGGGCATACAAAAAGAATGTACTGCTTTCTTGATTCTAGTATTTCTCTAATTAACTTAGTGCCTGAACCTCTCCATCTATTCGTGAGTAGTTCAGTCAATATATCAGGTAAGGGACCAGGATCTGAATGTTGGCTTTTATATAGTATAAGAAGTTGTTGAATCATATAAATCCCAGCTAAACGCTGTTCATCTGGGGTGAGGTTCAAAAATGTGTGTGCTACTGTATCATCACCATATTTTCCGGGACTGTCAACCCAGTGAACGGCTGACCTGGCTAATTCTTGTTCATCCATAGAATCGAGTAAATGATAACCCCTTCGTTCTCGGAGTAATTTGTCAGCGGCTTGGAACGAATGCTCGGGGGACCTTATATTTATTATAGGTGTTTGGAAATTTCTGTTATTATCTGGACATATCGGACGTATCGGGTCAGTAAAACATCTAGTACTATTACAAGATCTTCCTCTACCTACATAGGCTATGGTTTCTGACTGTCCTGTGGGCAGTCCTGATCCTTCCTCCTCCTCGTTTTGTTCGAACTGGTCTACCGCTAATCTCTCTTCGTGTAGGCGTTCTATTTCTTTACGGATCTTTCGGCACATGGCTATTATACATTTTTGCCTATCATGTCTCCCTTCTGATATATTCTGGCTCCATCTGGTAAGAGTTTGCATTATTTCCGGATCTACCCCCGGTCGGTCTTGATTTCTGATCACACAATTTATGAGGAAACGTAACAGTTCCCCCTGTATCTCCACTTTCTGGTATTCCATAGCTCTGTTAATACATTCAGAATCTCGCCCTGTTTGGACAAAATGATATATATTATCTAGATGCACAGTCATTCCTGGTAGCTTCCCTAAATACACCGCAGCTCGTCTGATACGTAATGATGCCAGGATCATTTCGTCCTCTTTTCCGGGCACAGGGTCATATCTACAATCTACAAGAAGTTCCTTAAGCGTGCGGGAATTTATGAGTTTGGGGGTACGTGGATGTGCTGATTCTTGAAAAGTAAGTTTATTTATTCTGGGTGGCGTAGAAAAAATGTTGGTAGCACCTCCGGTAGCCCCGTCTGGGGTATCGGGCGTGAAAGGATTCGTTGAACGCGATACAGCAACTATAGGTGTGGACACAGCTGTAGAAGCAGCTGTAGGAACAGATGTGGAAACAGATGGGCTTGCCGGAACTTGTGTCAGGATTTGTTGCTGTAGAGATACAGATACAGGATCTTGGCGTTGAACCTCCCCGGCAGACGGTCTATGTGGGGCGGGGTTAGCATACTCGGGAGCTGCGTCATCTAAATATGAGGAAAGAAAAACATCTTCTGCTGTTCTAGGATGCCCCTTAGGATGCATTTTTATTGGGAACAATGGGGGTGGCAAGTCTTTTGGTATCTCCGGAGTAGCCTTAGGTAATCCCTCGGCCAGAAGGGGATACATACCATTCATAAGTGCATTTCTTTGTCTGTCTACTTGTTCTTATTTCACTCGTGTACCTTCTTCAATTAATAGATTTTCTCGGACTTTATTTGAATTCTCTTTATTTTTCTCTTCCTGTCTGAGTGCTTTTTCTGTACGTCTATGAGATTCTTTACGCCATAACTCAACGGCGTCTTTCTGTGACTGTCTAGCTTTCCTTTTCCATAACTCTTCTTCTACTTTCATGATGCACTCTGCATCCCAGGTCCCAGCTGCGGGCCACCTCTGACTTTCTGGTAATTCCTTGGTGTAGTCTACCCATAAATCAAGAAATAATATAGCGTCTAAGCCGTGTTTATGATACATGAAGTACCCTGGAGTGTCCCTAGGAGGAATAGGAACAGCTTCTTCGAGTACCCCTTTTCTAGTTGTGATCTGTCTTAATTTCGAAAAGAGCGGCATATTGAGAACTGATCTGATACTTGATCTTGAACAAACTTAATACAATAAACACAATAATGAACAGTCATTCACACCACAATATGCAGGACGTATTAACACATTAAACATTTAACATTTAAATGAGCAACAATGATGATGACGATCTAAGAAAACTTAATCACTAAACATAATACTCGGCATTAACTGGATTATTCTGAATTTATATACTTGATATACTAGATATACTGCTAAACAGTACAGATACACTGCTAAAACAGTGCAGACCGGATTTGTGTACCCAAACCCGTCTTGACCGGCACAGGCTATGTGCACGTCAGAACGCCTCCCCAGCAATGGTACTCACCGGGTAGCTCGGAACGGAAGGCCTCGGAACGGAACTGAACTGGACTGGACCGGACTGGACTCGACTCGAAAACTTCGGAAACTTCGGAACATCGGAAACCTCGGAACTTCGGAACTTGGTGGGCCTCTGTATACCTCGGATCTTGCTCTCTCAGCTAGGCTCTGGTCGGGATACTTCGCACTTCTCACCGCCTCGTCTGGGTGTTGATCGCAGCCTCAGTCGCCCCCGCTTGACCGGAGGGAGATACAGGAAATCCTGCTGGTACGCGTTGTTGTCCGTCCAGCTGTGGCAGGAGACCGGGCCTGCAACGCACCGCCGGCGCGTGAGATGAGAAAGTGTCCCTATTCGGGCGCCATTCATGTGGTAAATAATTTAATTACCCGGACTTAATTTGATACTGAAAAATAATAAAGATAGCTCAGTAAAATAAGAGGCAAAATCCGTGGTATTAGAGGTTCGGAATGGGCTTTATTCCAATGGACGATTCGAATCGTGGACTCCAAGTTCCATCACCACGGAGGTTCAGGAAGTGAAGTACATACTTTATTGATAAGTAATCACTTTTATACAATAGGCATTACAGTGAAGCAAATGCAGGAGGCGTAACAATTGATAGTGAAGATAAAACATACATACGTAGCAAAAGTGGGCGTAACTGGGTGTAACTAAAGAACGTCATCAGGTATGATGTCATAATAGGGTGGTTCCATGAAAGAATTTCGCAATGTCAGCAGAAATACTTGGCAGAAATGCGCGCGCAGCAGCATGACGTATGATTGACGTGCAACTAGGGGGTGAAGGGGACTTGACATTTAGCTCTACATGTGGCGACAGAAGTCTGGAGGGTCAAGTCAACCTAATCCCAAATCATATCTAACATCCTATGTTTAAAGAACTATGTTATCCAAAAGAGAGGTCTCTTAGAGTAGAATCTTATTCTATACTGACTATACTGACTGTTAGTGCGTGTACAAGCGTCTAAGTGTCTACACTAGATGCGAGGGCAGAAGTCTTCCATAATAATAGGGCTATGAATTACTTGCATAAAGACAGAGAAGCCGGGCCCTTTGCTCGGTAGCTGGAATAATGTTTACTTAAACTTCTAGACAGGAATGCATTGGGCAGGGAGCGGAGCAGATAATTTCGAAGGTGAAATACAGTTTTTGGCAGGCAACAGGCTGATGTCAGGCACCGTGAGCCGCGCAGGGAATGAGACAAAGTTCATGGTCACAGATGCAGGCTCAGACTGGAGCTTTCAGAGGCAGAAGGCAAGAAAAGCTTGATGACAGAATCAGGGCCTACTTGCCTGGACTGTAAAATGGCATAAGTGAACCATATAAAGCCGGTGGCCTTTCATACTTAGGAATGGAATATCCGGCCTATTCATGGCGGATCTGAAAAAGGACATGTTGACGGTGGACGCACATGTGTTTGCGTCTTCATAACTGGAACTGGAGGGAACATACATGTACTTGTGATTCATACAGGAAACCGTTGGGGTCCAAGATAGGGGACATAACTGATCAGAAAAATCCATATTTCCACAGAACACAGGCGGGTCTCACAACATTTCTGCAGGTGCCTTTATTGTAAAACCAGCATGCACTGAAGATAAAACTGCGCCCTACGCGTTTCGGAGATTTGTCTACTTGATCACGGGCATGTTAATGGCTGATTTGCATAACAAAGTCACATGGAATTTATACATCACGCCCTTTGATGGGCCTCATGGGACTCGTAGTTTTCAATAATTCCCTCAAATGGGTTTCGCCACATTAACAGTCATTTCAATGTTCACAGCTCCAATGAGCCCAAAGCAGCATTGCCAGTAAATTCATCCATACCTGTGCTCTGCAAAGCTTTCCATATATCCAAAAGCAGCAATCCACCTGTTATTGGTGGCGGTGCAGGTTCCCCGACCTTGGACGGGCTGGAAAATATCACGCTCAAGTTGCCCAACAGGCGGAACCGCACTCGAACACAGGCGGGTCTCACAACATTTCTGCAGGTGCCTTTATTGTAAAACCAGCTGGCACTGAAGATAAAAATGCACCCTACGCGTTTCGGAGAATTGTCTCCTTGATCACAGGCATGTTAATGGCTGATTTGCATAACAAAGTCACATGGAATTTATACATCATGCCCTTTGATGGGCCTCCTGGGACTCGTAGTTTTCAATAATTCCCTCAAATGGGTTTCGCCACATTAACAGTCATTTCAATGTTCACAGCTCCAATGAGCCCAAAGCAGCTTTGCCAGTAAATTCATCCATACCTGTGCTCTGCAAAGCTTTCCGTATATCCAAAAGCAGCAGTCCACCTGTTATTGGTGGCGGTGCAGGGTCCCCGACCTTGGACGGGCTGGAAAATATCACGCTCAAGTTGCCTAACAGGCGGAACCGCACTCGAACACAGGCGGGTTTCACAACATTTCTGTAGGTCCATTTATTGTAAAACCAGCATGCATTGAAGATAGAACTGCGCCCTACGCGTTTCGGAGATTTGTCTCCTTGATCACTGGCATGTTAATGGCTGATTTGCATAACAACGTCATATGGAATGTATACATCACGCCCTTTGATAGGCCTCCTGGGACTCGTAGTTTTCAATAATTCCCTCAAATGGGTTTCGCCACATTAACAGTCATTTCAATGTTCACAGCTCCAATGAGCCCAAAGCAGCATTGCCGGTAAATTCATCCATACCTGTGCTCTGCAAAGCTTTCCGTATATCCAAAAGCAGCAGTCCACCTGTTATTGGTGGCGGTGCAGGTTCCCTGACCTTGGTCGGGCCGGAAAATATCACGCTCAAGTTGCCCAACAGGCGAAACCGCACTTGAACACAGGCGGGTCTCACAAAATTTCTGCAGGACCCTTTATTGTAAAACCAGCATGCACTGAAGATAAAACTGCGCCCTACGCGTTTCGGAAATTTGTCTCCTTGATCATGGGCATGTTAATGGCTGATTTGCATAACAAAGTCACATGGAATTTATACATCACGCCCTTTGACGGGCCTCCTGGGACTCGTAGTTTTCAATAATTCCCTCAAATGGGTTTCGCCATTAACAGTCATTTTAATGTTCACAGCTCCAATGAGCCCAAAGCAGCATTGCCGGTAAATTCATCCATACCTGTGCTCTGCAAAGCTTTCCGTATATCCAAAAGCAGCACTCCACCTGTTATTGGTGGCGGTGCAGGTTCCCTGACCTTGGTCGGGCCGGAAAATATCACGCTCAAGTTGCCCAACAGGCGGAACCGCACTTGAACACAGGCGGGTCTCACAAAATTTCTGCAGGACCCTTTATTGTAAAACCAGCATGCACTGAAGATAAAACTGCGCCCTACGCATTTCGGAGATTTGTCTCCTTGATCATGGGCATGTTAATGGCTGATTTGCATAACAAAGTCACATGGAATTTATAAATCACGACCTTTGATGGGCCTCCTGGGACTCGTAGTTTTCAATAATTCCCTCAAATGGGTTTCGCCATTAACAGTCATTTTAATGTTCACAGCTCCAATGAGCCCAAAGCAGCATTGCTGGTAAATTCATCCATACCTGTGCTCTGCAAAGCTTTCCGTATATCCAAAAGCAGCAGTCCACCTGATATTGGTTGTGGTGCAGGTTCCCCGACCTTGGACAGGCCGGAAAATATCACGCTCAAGTTGCCCAACAGGCGGAACCGCACTCGAACACAGGCGGGTCTCACAACATTTCTGCAGGTGCCTTTATTGTAAAACCAGCATGCACTGAAGATAAAACTGCGCCCTACGCGTTTCGGAGATTTGTCTCCTTGATCACGGGCATGTTAATGGCTGATTTGCATAACAAAGTCACATGGAATTTATACATCACGCCCTTTGATGGGCCTCCTGGGACTCGTAGTTTTCAATAATTCCCTCAAATGGGTTTCGCCACATTAACAGTCATTTCAATGTTCACAGCTCCAATGAGCCCAAAGCAGCATTGCCAGTAAATTCATCCATACCTGTGCTCTGCAAAGCTTTCCATATATCCAAAAGCAGCAGTCCACCTGTTATTGGTGGCGGTGCAGGTTCCCCGACCTTGGACAGGCTGGAAAATATCACGCTCAAGTTGCCCAACAGGCGGAACCGCACTCGAACACAGGCGGGTCTCACAAAATTTCTGCAGGACCCTTTATTGTAAAACCAGCATGCACTGAAGATAAAACTGCGCCCTACGCATTTCGGAGATTTGTCTCCTTGATCATGGGCATGTTAATGGCTGATTTGCATAACAAAGTCACATGGAATTTATAAATCACGACCTTTGATGGGCCTCCTGGGACTCGTAGTTTTCAATAATTCCCTCAAATGGGTTTCGCCATTAACAGTCATTTTAATGTTCACAGCTCCAATGAGCCCAAAGCAGCATTGCTGGTAAATTCATCCATACCTGTGCTCTGCAAAGCTTTCCGTATATCCAAAAGCAGCAGTCCACCTGATATTGGTTGTGGTGCAGGTTCCCCGACCTTGGACAGGCCGGAAAATATCACGCTCAAGTTGCCCAACAGGCGGAGCCGCACTCGAACACAGGCGGGTCTCACAACATTTCTGCAGGTGCCTTTATTGTAAAACCAGCATGCACTGAAGATAAAACTGCGCCCTACGCGTTTCGGAGATTTGTCTCCTTGATCATGGGCATGTTAATGGCTGATTTGCATAACAAAGTCACATGGAATTTATACATCACGCCCTTTGATGGGCCTCCTGGGACTCGTAGTTTTTAATAATTCCCTCAAATGGGTTTCGCCATTAACAGTCATTTCAATGTTGACAGCTCCAATGAGCCCAAAGCAGCATTGCTGGTAAATTCATCCATACCTGTGCTCTGCAAAGCTTTCCGTATATCCAAAAGCAGCAGTCCACCTGTTATTGGTTGTGGTGCAGGTTCCCCGACCTTGGACGGGCCTGAAAATATCACGCTCAAGTTGCCCAACAGGCGGAACAGCACTTGAACACAGGCGGGTCTCACAAAATTTCTGCAGGACCCTTTATTGTAAAACCAGCATGCACTGAAGATAAAACTGCGCCCTACGCGTTTCGGAGATTTGTCTCCTTGATCACGGGCATGTTAATGGCTGATTTGCATAACAAAGTCACACGGAATTTATACATCACACCCTTTGATGGGCCTCCTGTGACTCGTAGTTTTCAAAAATTCCCTAAAATGGGTTTCGCCACATTAACAGTCATTTCAATGTTCACAGCTCCAAAGAGCCCAAAGCAGCATTGCCAGTAAATTCATCCATACCTGTGGTCTGCAAAGCTTTCCGTATATCCAAAAGCAGCAGTCCACCTGTTATTGGTGGTGGTGCAGGTTCCCCAACCTTGGACGGGCCGGAAAATATCACGCTCAAGTTGCCCAACAGGCGGAACCGCACTTGAACACAGGCGGGTCTCACAACATTTCTGCAGGTCCCTTTATTGTAAAACCAGCATGCATTGAAGATAAAACTGCGCCCTACGCATTTCGGAGATTTGTCTCCTTGATCACTGGCATGTTAATGGCTGATTTGCATAACAAAGTCACATGGAATTTATCCATCACGCCCTTTGATGGGCCTCCTGGGACTCGTAGTTTTCAATAATTCCCTCAAATGGGTTTCGCCACATTAACAGTCATTTCAATGTTCACAGCTCCAATGAGCCCAAAGAAGCATTGCCAGTAAATTCATCCATACCTGTGCTCTGCAAAGCTTTCCATATATCCAAAAGCAGCAGTCCACCTGTTATTGGTGGCGGTGCAGGATCCCCGACCTTGGACGGGCTGGAAAATATCACGCTCAAGTTGCCTAACAGGCGGAACCGCACTCGAACACAGGCGGGTTTCACAACATTTCTGTAGGTCCATTTATTGTAAAACCAGCATGCACTGAAGATAAAACTGCACCCTACGCGTTTCGGAGATTTGTATCCTTGATCACGGGCATGTTAATGGCTGATTTGCATAACAAAGTCACACGGAATTTATACATCACGCCCTTTGATGGGCCTCCTGGGACTCGTAGTTTTCAATAATTCCCTAAAATGGGTTTCGCCACATTAACAGTCATTTCAATGTTCACAGCTCCAATGAGCCCAAAGCAGCATTGCCAGTAAATTCATCCATACCTGTGCTCTGCAAAGCTTTCCATATATCCAAAAGCAGCAGTCCACCTGTTATTGGTGGTGGTGCAGGTTCCCCGACCTTGGACGGGCTGGAAAATATCACTCTCAAGTTGCCCAACAGGCGGAACATCACTCGAACACAGGCGGGTTTCACAACATTTCTGTAGGTCCATTTATTGTAAAACCAGCATGCACTGAAGATAAAACTGCGCCCTACGCGTTTCGGAGATTTGTCTCCTTGATCACGGGCATGTTAATGGCTGATTTGCATAACAAATTCACACGGAATTTATACATCACGCCCTTTGAAGGGCCTCCTGGGACTCGTAGTTTTCAATAATTCCCTAAAATGGGTTTCGCCACATTAACAGTCATTTCAATGTTCACAGCTCCAATGAGCCCAAAGCAGCATTGCCGGTAAATTCATCCATACCTTTGCTCTGCAAAGCTTTCCGTATATCCAAAAGCAGCAGTCCACCTGTTATTAGTGGTGGTGCAGGTTCCCCGACCTTGGACGGGCCGGAAAATATCACGCTCAAGTTGCCCAACAGGCGGAACCGCACTCGAACACAGGCGGGTCTCACAACATTTCTGCAGGTCCCTTTATTGTAAAACCAGCATGCACTGAACATAAAACTGCGCCCTACGCGTTTCGGAGATTTGTCTCCTTGATCACGGGCATGTTAATGGCTGATTTGCATAACAAAGTCATGTGGAATTTATACATCACGCCCCTTGATGGGTCTCCTGGGACTCGTAGTTTTCAATAATTCCCTCAAATGGGTTTCGCCACATTAACAGTCATTTCAATGTTCACAGCTCCAATGAGCCCAAAGCAGCATTGCCGGTAAATTCATCCATACCTGTGCTCTGCAAAGCTTTCCGTATATCCAATAGCAGCAGTCCACCTGTTATTGGTGGCGGTGCAGGTTCCCTGACCTTGGACGGGCCGGAAAATATCACGCTCAAGTTGCCCAACAGTGGGAACCGCACTTGAACACAGGCGGGTCTCACAAAATTTCTGCATGACCCTTTATTGTAAAACCAGCATGCACTGAAGATAAAACTGCGCCCTACGCGTTTCGGAGATTTGTCTCCTTCATCATGGGCATGTTAATGGCTGATTTGCATAACAAAGTCACATGGAATTTATACATCACGCCCTTTGATGGGCCTCCTGGGACTCGTAGTTTTCAATAATTCCCTCAAATGGGTTTCGCCATTAACAGTCATTTCAATGTTCACAGCTCCAATGAGCCCAAAGCAGCATTGCTGGTAAATTCATCCATACCTGTGCTCTGCAAAGCTTTCCGTATATCCAAAAGCAGCAGTCCACCTGTTATTGGTTGTGGTGCAGGTTCCCCGACCTTGGACAGGCCGGAAAATGTCACGCTCAAGTTTCCCAACAGGCAGAACCGCACTCGAACACAGGCGGGTCTCACAACATTTCTGCAGGTGCCTTTATTGTAAAACCAGCATGCACTGAAGATAAAACTGCGCCCTACGCGTTTCAGAGATTTGTCTAATTGATCACGGGCATGTTAATGGCTGATTTGCATAACAAAGTCACATGGAATTTATACATCACGCCCTTTGATGGGCCTCCTGGGACTCGTAGTTTTCAATAATTCCCTCAAATGGGTTTTGCCATTAACAGTCATTTCAATGTTCACAGCTCCAATGAGCCCAAAGCAGCATTGCCAGTAAATTCATCCCTACCTGTGCTCTGCAAAGCTTTCCATATATCCAAAAGCAGCAGTCCACCTGTTATTGGTGGCGGTGCAGGTTCCCCGACCTTGGACAGGCTGGAAAATATCACGCTCAAGTTGCCCAACAGGCGGAACCGCACTCGAACACAGGCGGGTCTCACAACATTTCTGCAGGTGCCTTTATTGTAAAACCAGCTGGCACTGAAGATAAAAATGCGCCCTACGCGTTTCGGAGAATTGTCTCCTTGATCACAGGCATGTTAATGGCTGATTTGCATAACAAAGTCACATGGAATTTATACATCACGCCCTTTGATGGGCCTCCTGGGACTCGTAGTTTTCAATAATTCCCTCAAATGGGTTTCGCCACATTAACAGTCATTTCAATGTTCACAGCTCCAATGAGCCCAAAGCAGCATTGCCGGTAAATTCATCCATACCTGTGCTCTGCAAAGCTTTCCGTATATCCAAAAGCAGCAGTCCACCTGTTATTGGTGGCGGTGCAGGTTCCCTGATCTTGGACGGGCCGGAAAATATCACGCTCAAGTTGCCCAACAGGCGGAACCGCACTTGAACACAGGCGGGTCTCACAAAATTTCTGCAGGACCCTTTATTGTAAAACCAGCATGCACTGAAGATAAAACTGCACCCTACGTGTTTCGGAGATTTGTCTCCTTGATCACGGGCATGTTAATGGCAGATTTGCATAACAAAGTCACACGGAATTTATACATCACACCCTTTGATGGGCCTCCTGGGACTCGTAGTTTTCAATAATTCCCTAAAATGGGTTTCGCCACATTAACACTCATTTCAATGTTCACAGCTCCAAAGAGCCCAAAGCAGCATTGCCGGTAAATTCATCCATACCTGTGCTCTGCAAAGCTTTCCGTATATCTAAAAGCAGCAGTCCACCTGTTATTGGTGGTGGTGCAGGTTCCCCAACCTTGGACGGGCCGGAAAATATCACGCTCAAGTTGCCCAACAGGCGGAACATCACTCGAACACAGGCGGGTTTCACAACATTTCTGTAGGTCCATTTATTGTAAAACCAGCATGCACTGAAGATAAAACTGCGCCCTACGCGTTTCGGAGATTTGTCTCCTTGATCACGGGCATGTTAATGGCTGATTTGCATAACAAAGTCACACGGAATTTATACATCACGCCCTTTGAAGGGCCTCCTGGGACTCGTAGTTTTCAATAATTCCCTAAAATGGGTTTCGCCACATTAACAGTCATTTCAATGTTCACAGCTCCAATGAGCCCAAAGCAGCATTGCCGGTAAATTCATCCATACCTTTGCTCTGCAAAGCTTTCCGTATATCCAAAAGTAGCAGTCCACCTGTTATTAGTGGTGGTGCAGGTTCCCCAACCTTGGACGGGCCGGAAAATATCACGCTCAAGTTGCCCAACAGGCGGAACCGCACTCGAACACAGGCGGGTCTCACAACATTTCTGCAGGTCCCTTTATTGTAAAACCAGCATGCACTGAACATAAAACTGCGCCCTACGCGTTTCGGAGATTTGTCTCCTTGATCACGGGCATGTTAATGGCTGATTTGCATAACAAAGTCATATGGAATTTATACATCACGCCCCTTGATGGGCCTCCTGGGACTCGTAGTTTTCAATAATTCCCTCAAATGGGTTTCGCCACATTAACAGTCATTTCAATGTTCACAGCTCCAATGAGCCCAAAGCAGCATTGCCGGTAAATTCATCCATACCTGTGCTCTGCAAAGCTTTCCGTATATCCAATAGCAGCAGTCCACCTGTTATTGGTGGCGGTGCAGGTTCCCTGACCTTGGACGGGCCGGAAAATATCACGCTCAAGTTGCCCAACAGTCGGAACCGCACTTGAACACAGGCGGGTCTCACAAAATTTCTGCATGACCCTTTATTGTAAAACCAGCATGCACTGAAGATAAAACTGCGCCCTACGCGTTTCGGAGATTTGTCTCCTTCATCATGGGCATGTTAATGGCTGATTTGCATAACAAAGTCACATGGAATTTATACATCACGCCCTTTGATGGGCCTCCTGGGACTCGTAGTTTTCAATAATTCCCTCAAATGGGTTTCGCCATTAACAGTCATTTCAATGTTCACAGCTCCAATGAGCCCAAAGCAGCATTGCTGGTAAATTCATCCATACCTGTGCTCTGCAAAGCTTTCCGTATATCCAAAAGCAGCAGTCCACCTGTTATTGGTTGTGGTGCAGGTTCCCCGACCTTGGACAGGCCGGAAAATGTCACGCTCAAGTTTCCCAACAGGCAGAACCGCACTCGAACACAGGCGGGTCTCACAACATTTCTGCAGGTGCCTTTATTGTAAAACCAGCATGCACTGAAGATAAAACTGCGCCCTACGCGTTTCAGAGATTTGTCTAATTGATCACGGGCATGTTAATGGCTGATTTGCATAACAAAGTCACATGGAATTTATACATCACGCCCTTTGATGGGCCTCCTGGGACTCGTAGTTTTCAATAATTCCCTCAAATGGGTTTTGCCACATTAACAGTCATTTCAATGTTCACAGCTCCAATGAGCCCAAAGCAGCATTGCCAGTAAATTCATCCATACCTGTGCTCTGCAAAGCTTTCCATATATCCAAAAGCAGCAGTCCACCTGTTATTGGTGGCGGTGCAGGTTCCCCGACCTTGGACGGGCTGGAAAATATCACGCTCAAGTTGCCCAACAGGCGGAACCGCACTCGAACACAGGCGGGTCTCACAACATTTCTGCAGGTGCCTTTATTGTAAAACCAGCTGGCACTGAAGATAAAAATGCGCCCTACGCGTTTCGGAGAATTGTCTCCTTGATCACAGGCATGTTAATGGCTGATTTGCATAACAAAGTCACATGGAATTTATACATCACGCCCTTTGATGGGCCTCCTGGGACTCGTAGATTTCAATAATTCCCTCAAATGGGTTTCGCCACATTAACAGTCATTTCAATGTTCACAGCTCCAATGAGCCCAAAGCAGCATTGCCGGTAAATTCATCCATACCTGTGCTCTGCAAAGCTTTCCGTATATCCAAAAGCAGCAGTCCACTTGTTATTGGTGGCGGTGCAGGTTCCCTGATCTTGGACGGGCCGGAAAATATCACGCTCAAGTTGCCCAACAGGCGGAACCGCACTTGAACACAGGCGGGTCTCACAAAATTTCTGCAGGACCCTTTATTGTAAAACCAGCATGCACTGAAGATAAAACTGCACCCTACGTGTTTCGGAGATTTGTCTCCTTGATCACGGGCATGTTAATGGCAGATTTGCATAACAAAGTCACACGGAATTTATACATCACACCCTTTGATGGGCCTCCTGGGACTCGTAGTTTTCAATAATTCCCTAAAATGGGTTTCGCCACATTAACACTCATTTCAATGTTCACAGCTCCAAAGAGCCCAAAGCAGCATTGTCGGTAAATTCATCCATACCTGTGCTCTGCAAAGCTTTCCGTATATCCAAAAGCAGCAGTCCACCTGTTATTGGTGGTGGTGCAGGTTCCCCAACCTTGGACGGGCCGGAAAATATCACGCTCAAGTTGCCCAACAGGCGGAACCGCACTTGAACACAGGCGGGTCTCACAACATTTCTGCAGGTCCCTTTATTGTAAAACCAGCATGCATTGAAGATAAAACTGCGCCCTACGTATTTCGGAGATTTGTCTCCTTGATCACTGGCATGTTAATGGCTGATTTGCATAACAAAGTCACATGGAATTCATCCATCACGCCCTTTGATGGGCCTCCTGGGACTCGTAGTTTTCAATAATTCCCTCAAATGGGTTTCGCCACATTAACAGTTATTTCAATGTTCACAGCTCCAATGAGCCCAAAGAAGCATTGCCAGTAAATTCATCCATACCTGTGCTCTGCAAAGCTTTCCGTATATCCAAAAGCAGCAGTCCACCTGTTATTGGTGGCGGTGCAGGATCCCCGACCTTGGACGGGCTGGAAAATATCACGCTCAAGTTGCCTAACAGGCGGTACCGCACTCGAACACAGGCGGGTTTCACAACATTTCTGTAGGTCCATTTATTGTAAAACCAGCATGCACTGAAGATAAAACTGCACCCTACGCGTTTCGGAGATTTGTCTCCTTGATCACGGGCATGTTAATGGCTGATTTGCATAACAAAGTCACACGGAATTTATACATCACGCCCTTTTATGGGCCTCCTAGGACTCGTAGTTTTCAATAATTCCCTCAAATGGGTTTCGCCACATTAACAGTCATTTCAATGTTCACAGCTCCAATGAGCCCAAAGCAGCATTGCCAGTAAATTCATCCATACCTGTGCTCTGCAAAGCTTTCCATATATCCAAAAGCAGCAGTCCACCTGTTATTGGTGGTGGTGCAGGTTCCCCGACCTTGGACGGGCTGGAAAATATCACGCTCAAGTTGCCCAACAGGCGGAACATCACTCGAACACAGGCGGGTTTCACAACATTTCTGTAGGTCGATTTATTGTAAAACCAGCATGCACTGAAGATAAAACTGCGCCCTACGCGTTTCGGAGATTTGTCTCCTTGATCACGGGCATGTTAATGGCTGATTTGCATAACAAAGTCACACGGAATTTATACATCACGCCCTTTGAAGGGCCTCCTGGGACTCGTAGTTTTCAATAATTCCCTAAAATGGGTTTCGCCACATTAACAGTCATTTCAATGTTCACAGCTCCAATGAGCCCAAAGCAGCATTGCCGGTAAATTCATCCATACCTGTGCTCTGCAAAGCTTTCCGTATATCCAAAAGCAGCAGTCCACCTGTTATTAGTGGTGGTGCAGGTTCCCCGACCTTGGACGGGCCGGAAAATATCACGCTCAAGTTGCCCAACAGGCGGAACCGCACTCGAACACAGGCGGGTCTCACAACATTTCTGCAGGTCCCTTTATTGTAAAACCAGCATGCACTGAAGATAAAACTGCGCCCTACGCGTTTCGGAGATTTGTCTCCTTGATCACGGGCATGTTAATGGCTGATTTGCATAACAAAGTCACATGGAATTTATACATCACGCCCTTTGATGGGCCTCCTGGGACTCGTAGTTTTCAATAATTCCCTCAGATGGGTTTCGCCACATTAACAGTCATTTCAATGTTAAAAGCTCCAATGAGCCCAAAGCAGCATTGCCGGTAAATTAATCCATACCTGTGCTCTGCAAAGCTTTCCATATATCCAAAAGCAGCAGTCCACCTGTTATTGGTGGTGGTGCAGGTTCCCCGACCTTGGACGGGCTGGAAAATATCAGGCTCAAGATGCCCAACAGGCGGAACATCACTCGAACACAGGCGGGTTTCACAACATTTCTGTAGGTCCATTTATTGTAAAACCAGCATGCACTGAAGATAAAACTGCGCCCTACGCGTTTCGGAGATTTGTCTCCTTGATCATGGGCATGTTAATGGCTGATTTGCATAGCAAAGTCACATGGAATTTATAAATCACGACCTTTGATGGGCCTCCTGGGACTCGTAGTTTTCAATAATTCCCTCAAATGGGTTTCGCCATTAACAGTCATTTTAATGTTCACAGCTCCAATGAGCCCAAAGCAGCATTGCTGGTAAATTCATCCATACCTTTGCTCTGCAAAGCTTTCCGTATATCCAAAAGCAGCAGTCCACCTGTTATTGGTTGTGGTGCAGGTTCCCCGACCTTGGACATTCCGGAAAATATCACGCTCAAGTTGCCCAACAGGCGGAACCGCACTCGAACACAGGCGGGTCTCACAACATTTCTGCAGGTGCCTTTATTGTAAAACCAGCATGCACTGAAGATAAAACTGCGCCCTACGCGTTTCGGAGATTTGTCTCCTTGATCACGGGCATGTTAATGGCTGATTTGCATAACAAAGTCACATGGAATTTATACATCACGCCCTTTGATGGGCCTCCTGGGACTCGTAGTTTTCAATAATTCCCTCAGATGGGTTTCGCCACATTAACAGTCATTTCAATGTTAAAAGCTCCAATGAGCCCAAAGCAGCATTGCCGGTAAATTAATCCATACCTGTGCTCTGCAAAGCTTTCCATATATCCAAAAGCAGCAGTCCACCTGTTATTGGTGGTGGTGCAGGTTCCCCGACCTTGGACGGGCTGGAAAATATCAGGCTCAAGATGCCCAACAGGCGGAACATCACTCGAACACAGGCGGGTTTCACAACATTTCTGTAGGTCCATTTATTGTAAAACCAGCATGCACTGAAGATAAAACTGCGCCCTACGCGTTTCGGAGATTTGTCTCCTTGATCATGGGCATGTTAATGGCTGATTTGCATAGCAAAGTCACATGGAATTTATAAATCACGACCTTTGATGGGCCTCCTGGGACTCGTAGTTTTCAATAATTCCCTCAAATGGGTTTCGCCATTAACAGTCATTTTAATGTTCACAGCTCCAATGAGCCCAAAGCAGCATTGCTGGTAAATTCATCCATACCTTTGCTCTGCAAAGCTTTCCGTATATCCAAAAGCAGCAGTCCACCTGTTATTGGTTGTGGTGCAGGTTCCCCGACCTTGGACATTCCGGAAAATATCACGCTCAAGTTGCCCAACAGGCGGAACCGCACTCGAACACAGGCGGGTCTCACAACATTTCTGCAGGTGCCTTTATTGTAAAACCAGCATGCACTGAAGATAAAACTGCGCCCTACGCGTTTCGGAGATTTGTCTCCTTGATCACGGGCATGTTAATGGCTGATTTGCATAACAAAGTCACATGGAATTTATACATCACGCCCTTTGATGGGCCTCCTGGGACTCGTAGTTTTCAATAATTCCCTCAAATGGGTTTCGCCACATTAACAGTCATTTCAATGTTCACAGCTCCAATGAGCCCAAAGCAGCATTGCCAGTAAATTCATCCATACCTGTGCTCTGCAAAGCTTTCCATATATCCAAAAGCAGCAGTCCACCTGTTATTGGTGGCGGTGCAGGTTCCCCGACCTTGGACGGGCTGGAAAATATCACGCTCAAGTTGCCCAACAGGCGGAACCGCACTCGAACACAGGCGAGTTTCACAACATTTCTGTAGGTCCATTTATTGTAAAACCAGCATGCACTGAAGATAAAACTGCGCCCTACGCGTTTCGGAGATTTGTCTCCTTGATCACGGGCATGTTAATGGCTGATTTGCATAACAAAGTCACACGGAATTTATACATCCCGCCCTTTAATGGGCCTCCTGGGACTCGTAGTTTTCAATGATTCCCTAAAATTGGTTTCGCCACATTAACAGTCATTTCAATGTTCACAGCTCCAATGAGCCCAAAGCAGCATTGCCAGTAAATTCATCCATACCTGTGCTCTGCAAAGCTTTCCGTATATACAAAAGCAGCAGTCCACCTGTTATTAGTGGTGGTGCAGGTTCCCCGACCTTGGACAGGCCGGAAAATATCACGCTCAAGTTGCCCAATAGGCGGAACCGCACTTGAACACAGGCGGGTCTCACAGCATTTCTGCAGGTCCCTTTATTGTAAAACCAGCATGCACTGAAGATAAAACTGCGCCCTACGCGTTTCGGAGATTTGTCTCCTTGATCACTGGCATGTTAATGGCTGATTTGCATAACAAAGTCATATGGAATTTATACATCACGCCCTTTGATGGGCCTCCTGGGACTCGTAGTTTTCAATAATTCCCTCAAATGGGTTTCGCCACATTAACAGTCATTTCAATGTTCACAGCTCCAATGAGCCCAAAGCAGCATTGCCGGTAAATTCATCCATACCTGTGCTCTGCAAAGCTTTCCGTATATCCAAAAGCAGCAGTCCACCTGTTATTGGTGGCGGTGCAGGTTCCCTGATCTTGGACGGGCCTGAAAATATCACGCTCAAGTTGCCCAACAGGCGGAACCGCACTTGAACACAGGCGGGTCTCACAAAATTTCTGCAGGACCCTTTATTGTAAAACCGGCATGCACTGAAGATAAAACTGCACCCTACCTGTTTCGGAGATTTGTCTCCTTGATCACGGGCATGTTAATGGCAGATTTGCATAACAAAGTCACACGGAATTTATACATCACACCCTTTGATGGGCCTCCTGGGACTCGTAGTTTTCAATAATTCCCTAAAATGGGTTTCGCCACATTAACAGTCATTTCAATGTTCACAGCTCCAAAGAGCCCAAAGCAGCATTGCCGGTAAATTCATCCATACCTGTGCTCTGCAAAGCTTTCCGTATATCCAAAAGCAGCAGTCCACCTGTTATTGGTGGTGGTGCAGGTTCCCCAACCTTGGACGGGCTGGAAAATATCACGCTCAAGTTGCCCAACAGGCGGAACCGCACTTGAACACAGGCGGGTCTCACAACATTTCTGCAGGTCCCTTTATTGTAAAACCAGCATGCATTGAAGATAAAACTGCGCCCTACGTATTTCGGAGATTTGTCTCCTTGATCACTGGCATGTTAATGGCTGATTTGCATAACAAAGTCACATGGAATTTATCCATCACGCCCTTTGATGGGCATCCTGGGACTCGTAGTTTTCAATAATTCCCTCAAATGGGTTTCGCCACATTAACAGTCATTTCAATGTTCACAGCTCCAATGAGCCCAAAGAAGCATTGCCAGTAAATTCATCCATACCTGTGCTCTGCAAAGCTTTCCGTATATCCAAAAGCAGCAGTCCACCTGTTATTGGTGGCGGTGCAGGATCCCCGACCTTGGACGGGCTGGAAAATATCACGCTCAAGTTGCCTAACAGGCGGAACCGCACTCGAACACAGGCGGGTTTCACAACATTTCTGTAGGTCCATTTATTGTAAAACCAGCATGCACTGAAGATAAAACTGCACCCTACGCGTTTCGGAGATTTGTCTCCTTGATCACGGGCATGTTAATGGCTGATTTGCATAACAAAGTCACACGGAATTTATACATCACGCCCTTTGATGGGCCTCCTAGGACTCGTAGTTTTCAATAATTCCCTCAAATGGGTTTCGCCACATTAACAGTCATTTCAATGTTCACAGCTCCAATGAGCCCAAAGCAGCATTGCCAGTAAATTCATCCATACCTGTGCTCTGCAAAGCTTTCCATATATCCAAAAGCAGCAGTCCACCTGTTATTGGTGGTGGTGCAGGTTCCCCGACCTTGGACGGGCTGGAAAATATCACGCTCAAGTTGCCCAACAGGCGGAACATCACTCGAACACAGGCGGGTTTCACAACATTTTTGTAGGTCCATTTATTGTAAAACCAGCATGCACTGAAGATAAAACTGCGCCCTACGCGTTTCGGAGATTTGTCTCCTTGATCACGGGCATGTTAATGGCTGATTTGCATAACAAAGTCACACGGAATGTATACATCACGCCCTTTGAAGGGCCTCCTGGGACTCGTAGTTTTCAATAATTCCCTAAAATGGGTTTCGCCACATTAACAGTCATTTCAATGTTCACAGCTCCAATGAGCCCAAAGCAGCATTGCCGGTAAATTCATCCATACCTGTGCTCTGCAAAGCTTTCCGTATATCCAAAAGCAGCAGTCCACCTGTTATTAGTGGTGGTGCAGGTTCCCCGACCTTGGACGGGCCGGAAAATATCACGCTCAAGTTGCCCAACAGGCGGAACCGCACTCGAACACAGGCGGGTCTCACAACATTTCTGCAGGTCCCTTTATTGTAAAACCAGCATGCACTGAAGATAAAACTGCGCCCTACACGTTTCGGAGATTTGTCTCCTTGATCACGGGCATGTTAATGGCTGATTTTCATAACAAAGTCACATGGAATTTATACATCACGCCCTTTGATGGGCCTCCTGGGACTCGTAGTTTTCAATAATTCCCTCAGATGGTTTCGCCACATTAAAAGTCATTTCAATGTTAACAGCTCCAATGAGCCCAAAGCAGCATTGCCGGTAAATTAATCCATACCTGTGCTCTGCAAAGCTTTCCATATATCCAAAAGCAGCAGTCCACCTGTTATTGGTGGTGGTGCAGGTTCCCCGACCTTGGACGGGCTGGAAAATATCACGCTCAAGATGCCCAACAGGCGGAACATCACTCGAACACAGGCGGGTTTCACAACATTTCTGTAGGTCCATTTATTGTAAAACCAGCATGCACTGAAGATAAAACTGCGCCCTACGTGTTTCGGAGAATTGTCTCCTTGATCACGGGCATGTTAATGGCTGATTTGCATAACAAAGTCACACGGAATTTATACATCACACCCTTTGAAGGGCCTCCTGGGACTCGTAGTTTTCAATAATTCCCTAAAATGGGTTTCGCCACATTAACAGTCATTTCAATGTTCACAGCTCCAATGAGCCCAAAGCAGCATTGCCGGTAAATTCATCCATACCTGTGCTCTGCAAAGCTTTCCGTATATCCAAAAGCAGCAGTCCACCTGTTATTAGTGGTTGTGCAGGTTCCCCGACCTTGGACGGGCCGGAAAATATCACGCTCAAGTTGCCCAACAGGCGGAACCGCACTCGAACACAGGCGGGTCTCACAACATTTCTGCAGGTCCCTTTATTGTAAAACCAGCATGCACTGAAGATAAAACTGCGCCCTACGCGTTTCGGAGATTTGTCTACTTGATCACTGGCATGTTAATGGCTGATTTACATAACAAAGTCATATGGAATTTATACATCACGCCCTTTGATGGGCCTCCTGGGACTCGTAGTTTTCAATAATTCCCTCAAATGGGTTTCGCCACATTAACAGTCATTTCAATGTTCACAGCTCCAATGAGCCCAAAGCAGCATTGCCGGTAAATTCATCCATACCTGTGCTCTGCAAAGCTTTCCGTATATCCAAAAGCAGCAGTCCACCTGTTATTAGTGGTGGTGCAGGTTCCTCAACCTTGGACGGGCCGGAAAATATCACGTTCAAGTTGCCCAACAGGCGGAACCGCACTTGAACACAGGCGGGTCTCACAACATTTCTGCAGGTTCCTTTATTGTAAAACCAGCATGCATTGAAGATAAAACTGCGCCCTACGTATTTCGGAGATTTGTCTCCTTGATCACTGGCATGTTAATGGCTGATTTGCATAACAAAGTCACATGGAATTCATCCATCACGCCCTTTGATGGGCCTCCTGGGACTCGTAGTTTTCAATAATTCCCTCAAATGGGTTTCGCCACATTAACAGTCAATTCAACGTTTACAGCTCCAATGAGCCCAAAGCAGCATTGCCAGTAAATTCATCCATACCTGTGCTCTGCAAAGCTTTCCGTATATCCAAAAGCAGCAGTCCACCTGTTATTGGTGGCGGTGCAGGATCCCCGACCTTGGACGGGCTGGAAAATATCACGCTCAAGTTGCCTAACAGGCGGAACCGCACTCGAACACAGGCGGGTTTCACAACATTTCTGTAGGTCCATTTATTGTAAAACCAGCATGCACTCAAGATAAAACTGCGCCCTACGCGTTTCGGAGATTTGTCTCCTTGATCACGGGCATGTTAATGGCTGATTTGCATAACAAAGTCATATGGAATTTATACATCACACCCTTTGATGGGCCTCCTGGGACTCGTAGTTTTCAATAATTCCCTCAAATGGGTTTCGCCACATTAACAGTCATTTCAATGTTCACAGCTCCAATGAGCCCAAAGCAGCATTGCCGGTAAATTCATCCATACCTGTGCTCTGCAAAGCTTTCCGTATATCCAAAAGCAGCAGTCCACCTGTTATTGGTGGCGGTGCAGGTTCCCTGACCTTGGTCGGGCCGGAAAATATCACGCTCAAGTTGCCCAACAGGCGGAACCGCACTTGAACACAGGCGGGTCTCACAAAATTTCTGCAGGACCCTTTATTGTAAAACCAGCATGCACTGAAGATAAAACTGCGCCCTACGCATTTCGGAGATTTGTCTCCTTGATCATGGGCATGTTAATGGCTGATTTGCATAACAAAGTCACATGGAATTTATAAATCACGACCTTTGATGGGCCTCCTGGGACTCGTAGTTTTCAATAATTCCCTCAAATGGGTTTCGCCATTAACAGTCATTTTAATGTTCACAGCTCCAATGAGCCCAAAGCAGCATTGCTGGTAAATTCATCCATACCTGTGCTCTGCAAAGCTTTCCGTATATCCAAAAGCAGCAGTCCACCTGTTATTGGTTGTGGTGCAGGTTCCCCGACCTTGGACATTCCGGAAAATATCACGCTCAAGTTGCCCAACAGGCGGAACCGCACTCGAACACAGGCGGGTCTCACAACATTTCTGCAGGTGCCTTTATTGTAAAACCAGCATGCACTGAAGATAAAACTGCGCCCTACGCGTTTCGGAGATTTGTCTCCTTGATCACGGGCATGTTAATGGCTGATTTGCATACCAAAGTCACATAGAATTTATACATCACGCCCTTTGATGGGCCTCCTGGGACTCGTAGTTTTCAATAATTCCCTCAAATGGGTTTCGCCACATTAACAGTCATTTCAATGTTCACAGCTCCAATGAGCCCAAAGCAGCATTGCCAGTAAATTCATCCATACCTGTGCTCTGCAAAGCTTTCCATATATCCAAAAGCAGCAGTCCACCTGTTATTGGTGGCGGTGCAGGTTCCCCGACCTTGGACGGGCTGGAAAATATCACGCTCAAGTTGCCCAACAGGCGGAACCGCACTCGAACACAGGCGAGTTTCACAACATTTCTGTAGGTCCATTTATTGTAAAACCAGCATGCACTGAAGATAAAACTGCGCCCTACGCGTTTCGGAGATTTGTCTCCTTGATCACGGGCATGTTAATGGCTGATTTGCATAACAAAGTCACACGGAATTTATACATTACGCCCTTTAATGGGCCTCCTGGGACTCGTAGTTTTCAATGATTCCCTAAAATTGGTTTCGCCACATTAACAGTCATTTCAATGTTCACAGCTCCAATGAGCCCAAAGCAGCATTGCCGGTAAATTCATCCATACCTGTGCTCTGCAAAGCTTTCCGTATATACAAAAGCAGCAGTCCACCTGTTATTAGTGGTGGTGCAGGTTCCCCGACCTTGGACAGGCCGGAAAATATCACGCTCAAGTTGCCCAATAGGCGGAACCGCACTTGAACACAGGCGGGTCTCACAACATTTCTGCAGGTCCCTTTATTGTAAAACCAGCATGCACTGAAGATAAAACTGCGCCCTACGCGTTTCGGAGATTTGTCTCCTTGATCACTGGCATGTTAATGGCTGATTTGCATAACAAAGTCATATGGAATTTATACATCACGCCCTTTGATGGGCCTCCTGGGACTCGTAGTTTTCAATAATTCCCTCAAATGGGTTTCGCCACATTAACAGTCATTTCAATGTTCACAGCTCCAATGAGCCCAAAGCAGCATTGCCGGTAAATTCATCCATACCTGTGCTCTGCAAAGCTTTCCGTATATCCAAAAGCAGCAGTCCACCTGTTATTGGTGGCGGGGCAGGTTCCCTGATCTTGGACGGGCCGGAAAATATCACGCTCAAGTTGCCCAACAGGCGGAACCGCACTTGAACACAGGCGGGTCTCAAAACATTTCTGCAGGTCCCTTTATTGTAAAACCAGCATGCACTGAAGATAAAACTGCGCCCTACGTGTTTCGGAGAATTGTCTCCTTGATCACGGGCATGTTAATGGCTGATTTGCATAACAAAGTCACACGGAATTTATACATCACGCCCTTTGAAGGGCCTCCTGGGACTCGTAGTTTTCAATAATTCCCTAAAATGGGTTTCGCCACATTAACAGTCATTTCAATGTTCACAGCTCCAATGAGCCCAAAGCAGCATTGCCAGTAAATTCATCCATACCTGTGCTCTGCAAAGCTTTCCGTATATCCAAAAGCAGCAGTCCACCTGTTATTAGTGGTGGTGCAGGTTCCCCGACCTTGGACGGGCCGGAAAATATCACGCTCAAGTTGCCCAACAGGCGGAACCGCACTCGAACACAGGCGGGTCTCACAACATTTCTGCAGGTCCCTTTATTGTAAAACCAGCATGCACTGAAGATAAAACTGCGCCCTACGCGTTTCGGAGATTTGTCTCCTTGATCACTGGCATGTTAATGGCTGATTTACATAACAAAGTCATATGGAATTTATACATCACGCCCTTTGATGGGCCTCCTGGGACTCGTAGTTTTCAATAATTCCCTCAAATGGGTTTCGCCACATTAACAGTCATTTCAATGTTCACAGCTCCAATGAGCCCAAAGCAGCATTGCCGGTAAATTCATCCATACCTGTGCTCTGCAAAGCTTTCCGTATATCCAAAAGCAGCAGTCCACCTGTTATTAGTGGTGGTGCAGGTTCCCCGACCTTGGACGGGCCGGAAAATATCACGCTCAAGTTGCCCAACAGGCGGAACCGCACTCGAACACAGGCGGGTCTCACAACATTTCTGCAGGTCCCTTTATTGTAAAACCAGCATGCACTGAAGATAAAACTGCGCCCTACGCGTTTCGGAGATTTGTCTCCTTGATCACGGGCATGTTAATGGCTGATTTGCATAACAAAGTCACATGGAATTTATACATCACGCCCTTTGATAGGCCTCCTGGGACTCGTAGTTTTCAATAATTCCCTCAGATGGGTTTCGCCACATTAACAGTCATTTCAATGTTAACAGCTCCAATGAGCCCAAAGCAGCATTGCCGGTAAATTAATCCATACCTGTGCTCTGCAAAGCTTTCCGTATATCCAAAAGCAGCAGTCCACCTGTTATTGGTGGTGGTGCAGGTTCCCCGACCTTGGACGGGCCAGAAAATATCACGCTCAAGTTGCCCAACAGGCGGAACCGCACTTGAACACAGGCGGGTCTCACAACATTTCTGCAGGTCCCTTTATTGTAAAACCAGCATGCATTGAAGATAAAACTGCGCCCTACGCGTTTCGGAGATTTGTCTCCTTGATCATGGGCATGTTAATGGCTGATTTGCATAACAAAGTCACATGGAATTTATACATCACGCCCTTTGATGGGCCTCCTGGGACTCGTAGTTTTCAATAATTCCCTCAAATGGGTTTCGCCATTAACAGTCATTTCAATGTTCACAGCTCCAATGAGCCCAAAGCAGCATTGCTGGTAAATTCATCCATACCTGTGCTCTGCAAAGCTTTCCGTATATCCAAAAGCAGCAGTCCACCTGTTATTGGTTGTGGTGCAGGTTCCCCGACCTTGGACGGGCCGGAAAATATCACGCTCAAGTTGCCCAACAGGCGGAACCACACTTGAACACAGGCGGGTCTCACAAAATTTCTGCAGGACCCTTTATTGTAAAACCAGAATGCACTGAAGATAAAACTGCGCCCTACGCGTTTCGGAGATTTGTCTCCTTGATCACGGGCATGTTAATGGCTGATTTGCATAACAAAGTCACACGGAATTTATACATCACACCCTTTGATGGGCCTCCTGGGACTCGTAGTTTTCAATAATTCCCTAAAATGGGTTTCGCCACATTAACAGTCATTTCAATGTTCACAGCTCCAAAGAGCCCAAAGCAGCATTGCCGGTAAATTCATCCATACCTGTGCTCTGCAAAGCTTTCCGTATATCCAAAAGCAGCAGTCCACCTGTTATTGGTGGTGGTGCAGGTTCCTCAACCTTGGACGGGCCGGAAAATATCACGTTCAAGTTGCCCAACAGGCGGAACCGCACTTGAACACAGGCGGGTCTCACAACATTTCTGCAGGTTCCTTTATTGTAAAACCAGCATGCATTGAAGATAAAACTGCGCCCTACGTATTTCGGAGATTTGTCTCCTTGATCACTGGCATGTTAATGGCTGATTTGCATAACAAAGTCACATGGAATTCATCCATCACGCCCTTTGATGGGCCTCCTGGGACTCGTAGTTTTCAATAATTCCCTCAAATGGGTTTCGCCACATTAACAGTCAATTCAACGTTCACAGCTCCAATGAGCCCAAAGCAGCATTGCCAGTAAATTCATCCATACCTGTGCTCTGCAAAGCTTTCCGTATATCCAAAAGCAGCAGTCCACCTGTTATTGGTGGCGGTGCAGGATCCCCGACCTTGGACGGGCTGGAAAATATCACGCTCAAGTTGCCTAACAGGCGGAACCGCACTCGAACACAGGCGGGTTTCACAACATTTCTGTAGGTCCATTTATTGTAAAACCAGCATGCACTCAAGATAAAACTGCGCCCTACGCGTTTCGGAGATTTGTCTCCTTGATCACGGGCATGTTAATGGCTGATTTGCATAACAAAGTCATATGGAATTTATACATCACACCCTTTGATGGGCCTCCTGGGACTCGTAGTTTTCAATAATTCCCTCAAATGGGTTTCGCCACATTAACAGTCATTTCAATGTTCACAGCTCCAATGAGCCCAAAGCAGCATTGCCGGTAAATTCATCCATACCTGTGCTTTGCAAAGCTTTCCGTATATCCAAAAGCAGCAGTCCACCTGTTATTGGTGGCGGTGCAGGTTCCCTGACCTTGGTCGGGCCGGAAAATATCACGCTCAAGTTGCCCAACAGGCGGAACCGCACTTGAACACAGGCGGGTCTCACAAAATTTCTGCAGGACCCTTTATTGTAAAACCAGCATGCACTGAAGATAAAACTGCGCCCTACGCATTTCGGAGATTTGTCTCCTTGATCATGGGCATGTTAATGGCTGATTTGCATAACAAAGTCACATGGAATTTATAAATCACGACCTTTGATGGGCCTCCTGGGACTCGTAGTTTTCAATAATTCCCTCAAATGGGTTTCGCCATTAACAGTCATTTTAATGTTCACAGCTCCAATGAGCCCAAAGCAGCATTGCTGGTAAATTCATCCATACCTGTGCTCTGCAAAGCTTTCCGTATATCCAAAAGCAGCAGTCCACCTGTTATTGGTTGTGGTGCAGGTTCCCCGACCTTGGACATTCCAGAAAATATCACGCTCAAGTTGCCCAACAGGCGGAACCGCACTCGAACACAGGCGGGTCTCACAACATTTCTGCAGGTGCCTTTATTGTAAAACCAGCATGCACTGAAGATAAAACTGCGCCCTACGCGTTTCGGAGATTTGTCTCCTTGATCACGGGCATGTTAATGGCTGATTTGCATAACAAAGTCACATGGAATTTATACATCACGCCCTTTGATGGGCCTCCTGGGACTCGTAGTTTTCAATAATTCCCTCAAATGGGTTTCGCCACATTAACAGTCATTTCAATGTTCACAGCTCCAATGAGCCCAAAGCAGCATTGCCAGTAAATTCATCCATACCTGTGCTCTGCAAAGCTTTCCATATATCCAAAAGCAGCAGTCCACCTGTTATTGGTGGCGGTGCAGGTTCCCCGACCTTGGACGGGCTGGAAAATATCACGCTCAAGTTGCCCAACAGGCGGAACCGCACTCGAACACAGGCGAGTTTCACAACATTTCTGTAGGTCCATTTATTGTAAAACCAGCATGCACTGAAGATAAAACTGCGCCCTACGCGTTTCGGAGATTTGTCTCCTTGATCACGGGCATGTTAATGGCTGATTTGCATAACAAAGTCACACGGAATTTATACATTACGCCCTTTAATGGGCCTCCTGGGACTCGTAGTTTTCAATGATTCCCTAAAATTGGTTTCGCCACATTAACAGTCATTTCAATGTTCACAGCTCCAATGAGCCCAAAGCAGCATTGCCGGTAAATTCATCCATACCTGTGCTCTGCAAAGCTTTCCGTATATACAAAAGCAGCAGTCCACCTGTTATTAGTGGTGGTGCAGGTTCCCCGACCTTGGAAAGGCCGGAAAATATCACGCTCAAGTTGCCCAATAGGCGGAACCGCACTTGAACACAGGTGGGTCTCACAACATTTCTGCAGGTCCCTTTATTGTAAAACCAGCATGCACTGAAGATAAAACTGCGCCCTAAGCGTTTCGGAGATTTGTCTCCTTGATCACTGGCATGTTAATGGCTGATTTGCATAACAAAGTCATATGGAATTTATACATCACGCCCTTTGATGGGCCTCCTGGGACTCGTAGTTTTCAATAATTCCCTCAAATGGGTTTCGCCACATTAACAGTCATTTCAATGTTCACAGCTCCAATGAGCCCAAAGCAGCATTGCCGGTAAATTCATCCATACCTGTGCTCTGCAAAGCTTTCCGTATATCCAAAAGCAGCAGTCCACCTGTTATTGGTGGCGGGGCAGGTTCCCTGATCTTGGACGGGCCGGAAAATATCACGCTCAAGTTGCCCAACAGGCGGAACCGCACTTGAACACAGGCGGGTCTCACAACATTTCTGCAGGACCCTTTATTGTAAAACCAGCATGCACTGAAGATAAAACTGCACCCTACGCGTTTCGGAGATTTGTCTCCTTGATCACGGGCATGTTAATGGCAGATTTGCATAACAAAGTCACACGGAATTTATACATCACACCCTTTGATGGGCCTCCTGGGACACGTAGTTTTCAATAATTCCCTAAAATGGGTTTCCCCACATTAACAGTCATTTCAATGTTCACAGCTCCAAAGAGCCCAAAGCAGCATTGCCGGTAAATTCATCCATACCTGTGCTCTGCAAAGCTTTCCGTATATCCAAAAGCAGCAGTCCACCTGTTATTGGTGGTGGTGCAGGTTCCCCAACCTTGGACGGGCCGGAAAATATCACGCTCAAGTTGCCCAACAGGCGGAACCGCACTTGAACACAGGCGGGTCTCACAACATTTCTGCAGGTCCCTTTATTGTAAAACCAGCATGCATTGAAGATAAAACTGCGCCCTACGCATTTCGGAGATTTGTCTCCTTGATCACTGGCATGTTAATGGCTGATTTGCATAACAAAGTCACATGGAATTTATCCATCACGCCCTTTGATGGGCCTCCTGGGACTCGTAGTTTTCAATAATTCCCTCAAATGGGTTTCGCCACATTAACAGTCATTTCAATGTTCACAGCTCCAATGAGCCCAAAGCAGCATTGCCAGTAAATTCATCCATACCTGTGCTCTGCAAAGCTTTCCATATATCCAAAAGCAGCAGTCCACCTGTTATTGGTGGTGGTGCAGGTTCCCTGACCTTGGACGGGCTGGAAAATATCACGCTCAAGTTGCCCAACAGGCGGAACATCACTCGAACACAGGCGGGTTTCACAACATTTCTGTAGGTCCATTTATTGTAAAACCAGCATGCACTGAAGATAAAACTGCGCCCTACGCGTTTCGGAGATTTGTCTCCTTGATCACGGGCATGTTAATGGCTGATTTGCATAACAAAGTCACAAGGAATTTATACATCACGCCCTTTGAAGGGCCTCCTGGGACTCGTAGTTTTCAATAATTCCCTAAAATGGGTTTCGCCACATTAACAGTCATTTCAATGTTCACAGCTCCAATGAGCCCAAAGCAGCATTGCCGGTAAATTCATCCATACCTTTGCTCTGCAAAGCTTTCCGTATATCCAAAAGCAGCAGTCCACCTGTTATTAGTGGTGGTGCAGGTTCCCCGACCTTGGACGGGCCGGAAAATATCACGCTCAAGTTGCCCAACAGGCGGAACCGCACTCGAACACAGGCGGGTCTCACAACATTTCTGCAGGTCCCTTTATTGTAAAACCAGCATGTACTGAACATAAAACTGCGCCCTACGCGTTTCGGAGATTTGTCTCCTTGATCACGGGCATGTTAATGGCTGATTTGCATAACAAAGTCATATGGAATTTATACATCACGCCCTTTGATGGGCCTCCTGGGACTCGTAGTTTTCAATAATTCCCTCAAATGGGTTTCGCCACATTAACAGTCATTTCAATGTTCACAGCTCCAATGAGCCCAAAGCAGCATTGCCGGTAAATTCATCCATACCTGTGCTCTGCAAAGCTTTCCGTTTATCCAATAGCAGCAGTCCACCTGTTATTGGTGGCGGTGCAGGTTCCCTGACCTTGGACGGGCCGGAAAATATCACGCTCAAGTTGCCCAACAGGCGGAACCGCACTTGAACACAGGCGGGTCTCACAAAATTTCTGCAGGACCCTTTATTGTAAAACCAGCATGCACTGAAGATAAAACTGCGCCCTACGCGTTTCGGAGATTTGTCTCCTTGATCATGGGCATGTTAATGGCTGATTTGCATAACAAAGTCACATGGAATTTATACATCACGCCCTTTGATGGGCCTCCTGGGACTCGTAGTTTTCAATAATTCCCTCAAATGGGTTTCGCCATTAACAGTCATTTCAATGTTCACAGCTCCAATGAGCCCAAAGCAGCATTGCTGGTAAATTCATCCATACCTGTGCTCTGCAAAGCTTTCCGTATATCCAAAAGCAGCAGTCCACCTGTTATTGGTTGTGGTGCAGGTTCCCCGACCTTGGACAGGCCGGAAAATGTCACGCTCAAGTTTCCCAACAGGCAGAACCGCACTCGAACACAGGCGGGTCTCACAACATTTCTGCAGGTGCCTTTATTGTAAAACCAGCATGCACTGAAGATAAAACTGCGCCCTACGCGTTTCGGAGATTTGTCTACTTGATCACGGGCATGTTAATGGCTGATTTGCATAACAAAGTCACATGGAATTTATACATCACGCCCTTTGATGGGCCTCCTGGGACTCGTAGTTTTCAATAATTCCCTCAAATGGGTTTCGCCACATTAACAGTCATTTCAATGTTCACAGCTCCAATGAGCCCAAAGCAGCATTGCCAGTAAATTCATCCATACCTGTGCTCTGCAAAGCTTTCCGTATATCCAAAAGCAGCAGTCCACCTGTTATTGGTGGCGGAGCAGGATCCCCGACCTTGGACGGGACTGGAAAATATCACGCTCAAGTTGCCTAACAGGCGGAACCGCACTCGAACACAGGCGGGTTTCACAACATTTCTGTAGGTCCATTTATTGTAAAACCAGCATGCACTGAAGATAAAACTGCGCCCTACGCGTTTCGGAGATTTGTCTCCTTGATCACGGGCATGTTAATGGCTGATTTGCATAACAAAGTCACACGGAACTTATACATCACGCCCTTTGATGGGCCTCCTGGGACTCGTAGTTTTCAATAATTCCCTAAAATGGGTTTCGCCACATTAACAGTCATTTCAATGTTCACAGCTCCAGTGAGCCCAAAGCAGCATTGCCGGTAAATTCATCCATACCTGTGCTCTGCAAAGCTTTCCGTATATCCAAAAGCAGCAGTCCACCTGTTATTGGTTGTGGTGCAGGTTCCCCGACCTTGGACAGGCCGGAAAATGTCACGCTCAAGTTTCCCAACAGGCAGAACCGCACTCGAACACAGGCGGGTCTCACAACATTTCTGCAGGTGCCTTTATTGTAAAACCAGCATGCACTGAAGATAAAACTGCGCCCTACGCGTTTCGGAGATTTGTCTACTTGATCACGGGCATGTTAATGGCTGATTTGCATAACAAAGTCACATGGAATTTATACATCACGCCCTTTGATGGGCCTCCTGGGACTCGTAGTTTTCAATAATTCCCTCAAATGGGTTTCGCCACATTAACAGTCATTTCAATGTTCACAGCTCCAATGAGCCCAAAGCAGCATTGCCAGTAAATTCATCCATACCTGTGCTCTGCAAAGCTTTCCATATATCCAAAAGCAGCAGTCCACCTGTTATTGGTGGCGGTGCAGGTTCCCCGATCTTGGACGGGCTGGAAAATATCACGCTCAAGTTGCCTAACAGGCGGAACCGCACTCGAACACAGGCGGGTTTCACAACATTTCTGTAGGTCCATTTACTGTAAAACCAGCATGCACTGAAGATAAAACTGCACCCTACGCGTTTCGGAGATTTGTCTCCTTGATCACGGGCATGTTAATGGCTGATTTGCATAACAAAGTCACACGGAATTTATACATCACGCCCTTTGATGGGCCTCTTGGGACTCGTAGTTTTCAATAATTCCCTAAAATGGGTTTCGCCACATTAACAGTCATTTCAATGTTCACAGCTCCAATGAGCCCAAAGCAGCATTGCCAGTAAATTCATCCATACCTGTGCTCTGCAAAGCTTTCCATATATCCAAAAGCAGCAGTCCACCTGTTATTGGTGGTGGTGCAGGTTCCCCGACCTTGGACGGGCTGGAAAATATCACGCTCAAGTTGCCCAACAGGCGGAACATCACTCGAACACAGGCGGGTTTCACAACATTTCTGTAGGTCCATTTATTGTAAAACCAGCATGCACTGAAGATAAAACTGCGCCCTACGCGTTTCGGAGATTTGTCTCCTTGATCACGGGCATGTTAATGGCTGATTTGCATAACAAAGTCACAAGGAATTTATACATCACGCCCTTTGAAGGGCCTCCTGGGACTCGTAGTTTTCAATAATTCCCTAAAATGGGTTTCGCCACATTAACAGTCATTTCAATGTTCACAGCTCCAATGAGCCCAAAGCAGCATTGCCGGTAAATTCATCCATACCTTTGCTCTGCAAAGCTTTCCGTATATCCAAAAGCAGCAGTCCACCTGTTATTAGTGGTGGTGCAGGTTCCCCGACCTTGGACGGGCCGGAAAATATCACGCTCAAGTTGCCCAACAGGCGGAACCGCACTCGAACACAGGCGGGTCTCACAACATTTCTGCAGGTCCCTTTATTGTAAAACCAGCATGTACTGAACATAAAACTGCGCCCTACGCGTTTCGGAGATTTGTCTCCTTGATCACGGGCATGTTAATGGCTGATTTGCATAACAAAGTCATATGGAATTTATACATCACGCCCTTTGATGGGCCTCCTGGGACTCGTAGTTTTCAATAATTCCCTCAAATGGGTTTCGCCACATTAACAGTCATTTCAATGTTCACAGCTCCAATGAGCCCAAAGCAGCATTGCCGGTAAATTCATCCATACCTGTGCTCTGCAAAGCTTTCCGTTTATCCAATAGCAGCAGTCCACCTGTTATTGGTGGCGGTGCAGGTTCCCTGACCTTGGACGGGCCGGAAAATATCACGCTCAAGTTGCCCAACAGGCGGAACCGCACTTGAACACAGGCGGGTCTCACAAAATTTCTGCAGGACCCTTTATTGTAAAACCAGCATGCACTGAAGATAAAACTGCGCCCTACGCGTTTCGGAGATTTGTCTCCTTGATCATGGGCATGTTAATGGCTGATTTGCATAACAAAGTCACATGGAATTTATACATCACGCCCTTTGATGGGCCTCCTGGGACTCGTAGTTTTCAATAATTCCCTCATATGGGTTTCGCCATTAACAGTCATTTCAATGTTCACAGCTCCAATGAGCCCAAAGCAGCATTGCTGGTAAATTCATCCATACCTGTGCTCTGCAAAGCTTTCCGTATATCCAAAAGCAGCAGTCCACCAGTTATTGGTTGTGGTGCAGGTTCCCCGACCTTGGACAGGCCGGAAAATGTCACGCTCAAGTTTCCCAACAGGCAGAACCGCACTCGAACACAGGCGGGTCTCACAACATTTCTGCAGGTGCCTTTATTGTAAAACCAGCATGCACTGAAGATAAAACTGCGCCCTACGCGTTTCGGAGATTTGTCTACTTGATCACGGGCATGTTAATGGCTGATTTGCATAACAAAGTCACATGGAATTTATACATCACGCCCTTTGATGGGCCTCCTGGGACTCGTAGTTTTCAATAATTCCCTCAAATGGGTTTCGCCACATTAACAGTCATTTCAATGTTCACAGCTCCAATGAGCCCAAAGCAGCATTGCCAGTAAATTCATCCATACCTGTGCTCTGCAAAGCTTTCCGTATATCCAAAAGCAGCAGTCCACCTGTTATTGGTGGCGGAGCAGGATCCCCGACCTTGGACGGGCTGGAAAATATCACGCTCAAGTTGCCTAACAGGCGAAACCACACTCGAACACAGGCGGGTTTCACAACATTTCTGTAGGTCCATTTATTGTAAAACCAGCATGCACTGAAGATAAAACTGCGCCCTACGCGTTTCGGAGATTTGTCTCCTTGATCACGGGCATGTTAATGGCTGATTTGCATAACAAAGTCACACGGAACTTATACATCACGCCCTTTGATGGGCCTCCTGGGACTCGTAGTTTTCAATAATTCCCTAAAATGGGTTTCGCCACATTAACAGTCATTTCAATGTTCACAGCTCCAGTGAGCCCAAAGCAGCATTGCCGGTAAATTCATCCATACCTGTGCTCTGCAAAGCTTTCCGTATATCCAAAAGCAGCAGTCCACCTGTTATTGGTTGTGGTGCAGGTTCCCCGACCTTGGACCGGCCGGAAAATGTCACGCTCAAGTTTCCCAACAGGCAGAACCGCACTCGAACACAGGCGGGTCTCACAACATTTCTGCAGGTGCCTTTATTGTAAAACCAGCATGCACTGAAGATAAAACTGCGCCCTACGCGTTTCGGAGATTTGTCTACTTGATCACGGGCATGTTAATGGCTGATTTGCATAACAAAGTCACATGGAATTTATACATCACGCCCTTTGATGGGCCTCCTGGGACTCGTAGTTTTCAATAATTCCCTCAAATGGGTTTCGCCACATTAACAGTCATTTCAATGTTCACAGCTCCAATGAGCCCAAAGCAGCATTGCCAGTAAATTCATCCATACCTGTGCTCTGCAAAGCTTTCCATATATCCAAAAGCAGCAGTCCACCTGTTATTGGTGGCGGTGCAGGTTCCCCGATCTTGGACGGGCTGGAAAATATCACGCTCAAGTTGCCCAACAGGCGGAACCGCACTCGAACACAGGCGGGTCTCACAACATTTCTGCAGGTGCCTTTATTGTAAAACCAGCTGGCACTGAAGATAAAAATGCGCCCTACGCGTTTCGGAGAATTGTCTCCTTGATCACAGGCATGTTAATGGCTGATTTTCATAACAAAGTCACATGGAATTTATACATCACGCCCTTTGATTGGCCTCCTGGGACTCGTAGTTTTCAATAATTCCCTCAAATGGGTTTCGCCACATTAACAGTCATTTCAATGTTCACAGCTCCAATGAGCCCAAAGCAGCATTGCCGGTAAATTCATCCATACCTGTGCTCTGCAAAGCTTTCCGTATATCCAAAAGCAGCAGTCCACCTGTTATTGGTGGCGGTGCAGGTTCCCTGACCTTGGTCGGGCCGGAAAATATCACGCTCAAGTTGCCCAACAGGCGGAACCGCACTTGAACACAGGCGGGTCTCACAAAATTTCTGCAGGACCCTTTATTGTAAAACCAGCATGCACTGAAGATAAAACTGCGCCCTACGCGTTTCGGAGATTTGTCTCCTTGATCATGGGCATGTTAATGGCTGATTTGCATAACAAAGTCACATGGAATTTATACATCACGCCCTTTGATGGGCCTCCTGGGACTCGTAGTTTTCAATAATTCCCTCAAATGGGTTTCGCCACATTAACAGTCATTTCAATGTTCACAGCTCCAATGAGCCCAAAGCAGCATTGCCGGTAAATTCATCCATACCTGTGCTCTGCAAAGCTTTCCGTATATCCAAAAGAAGCAGTCCACCTGTTATTGGTGGTGGTGCAGGTTCCCCGACCTTGGACGGGCCGGAAAATATCACGCTCAAGTTGCCCAACAGGCGGAACCGCACTCGAACACAGGCGGGTCTCACAACATTTCTGCAGGTCCCTTTATTGTAAAACCAGCATGCACTGAAGATAAAACTGCGCCCTACGCGTTTCGGAGATTTGTCTCCTTGATCGCGGGCATGTTAATGGCTGATTTGCATAACAAAGTCACATGGAATTTATACATCACGCCCTTTGATGGGCCTCCTGGGACTCGTAGTTTTCAATAATTCCCTCAGATGGGTTTCGCCACATTAACAGTCATTTCAATGTTAACAGCTCCAATGAGCCCAAAGCAGCATTGCCGGTAAATTAATCCATACCTGTGCTCTGCAAAGCTTTCCGTATATCCAACAGCAGCAGTCCACCTGTTACTGGTGGCGGTGCAGGTTCCCTGACCTTGGACGGGCCGGAAAATATCACGCTCAAGTTGCCCAACAGGCGGAACCGCACTTGAACACAGGCGGGTCTCACAAAATTTCTGCAGGACCCTTTATTGTAAAACCAGCATGCACTGAAGATAAAACTGCGCCCTACGCGTTTCGGAGATTTGTCTCCTTGATCATGGGCATGTTAATGGCTGATTTGCATAACAAAGTCACATGGAATTTATACATCACGCCCTTTGATGGGCCTCCTGGGACTCGTAGTTTTCAATAATTCCCTCAAATGGGTTTCGCCATTAACAGTCATTTCAATGTTCACAGCTCCAATGAGCCCAAAGCAGCATTGCTGGTAAATTCATCCATACCTGTGCTCTGCAAAGCTTTCCGTATATCCAAAAGCAGCAGTCCACCTGTTATTGGTTGTGGTGCAGGTTCCCCGACCTTGGACAGGCCGGAAAATGTCACGCTCAAGTTTCCCAACAGGCAGAACCGCACTCGAACACAGGCGGGTCTCACAACATTTCTGCAGGTGCCTTTATTGTAAAACCAGCATGCACTGAAGATAAAACTGCGCCCTACGCGTTTCGGAGATTTGTCTACTTGATCACGGGCATGTTAATGGCTGATTTGCATAACAAAGTCACATGGAATTTATACATCACGCCCTTTGATGGGCCTCCTGGGACTCGTAGTTTTCAATAATTCCCTCAAATGGGTTTCGCCACATTAACAGTCATTTCAATGTTCACAGCTCCAATGAGCCCAAAGCAGCATTGCCAGTAAATTCATCCATACCTGTGCTCTGCAAAGCTTTCCATATATCCAAAAGCAGCAGTCCACCTGTTATTGGTGGCGGTGCAGGTTCCCCGATCTTGGACGGGCTGGAAAATATCACGCTCAAGTTGCCCAACAGGCGGAACCGCACTCGAACACAGGCGGGTCTCACAACATTTCTACAGGTGCCTTTATTGTAAAACCAGCTGGCACTGAAGATAAAAATGCGCCCTACGCGTTTCGGAGAATTGTCTCCTTGATCACAGGCATGTTAATGGCTGATTTGCATAACAAAGTCACATGGAATTTATACATCACGCCTTTTGATGGGCCTCCTGGGACTCGTAGTTTTCAATAATTCCCTCAAATGGGTTTCGCCACATTAACAGTCATTTCAATGTTCACAGCTCCAATGAGCCCAAAGCAGCATTGCCGGTAAATTCATCCATACCTGTGCTCTGCAAAGCTTTCCGAATATATCCAAAAGCAGCAGTCCACCTGTTACTGGTGGCGGTGCAGGTTCCCTGACCTTGGACGGGCCGGAAAATATCACGCTCAAGTTGCCCAACAGGCGGAACCGCACTCGAACACAGGCGGGTCTCACAAAATTTCTGCAGGACCCTTTATTGTAAAACCAGCATGCACTGAAGATAAAACTGCGCCCTACGCGTTTCGGAGATTTGTCTCCTTGATCATGGGCATGTTAATGGCTGATTTGCATAACAAAGTCACATGGAATTGATACATCACGCCCTTTGATGGGCCTCCTGGGACTCGTAGTTTTCAATAATTCCCTCAGATGGGTTTCGCCATTAACAGTCATTTCAATGTTCACAGCTCCAATGAGCCCAAAGCAGCATTGCCGGTAAATTCATCCATACCTGTGCTCTGCAAAGCTTTCCGTATATCCAAAAGCAGCAGTCCACCTGTTATTGGTGGCGGTGCAGGTTCCCCGACCTTGGACAGGCCGGAAAATGTCACGCTCAAGTTTCCCAACAGGCAGAACCGCACTCGAACACAGGCGGGTCTCACAACATTTCTGCAGGTGCCTTTATTGTAAAACCAGCATGCACTGAAGATAAAACTGCGCCCTACGCGTTTCGGAGATTTGTCTCCTTGATCACGGGCATGTTAATGGCTGATTTGCATAACAAAGTCACATGGAATTTATACATCACGCCCTTTGATGGGCCTCCTGGGACTCGTAGTTTTCAATAATTCCCTCAAATGGGTTTCGCCACATTAACAGTCATTTCAATGTTCACAGCTCCAATGAGCCCAAAGCAGCATTGCCAGTAAATTCATCCATACCTGTGCTCTGCAAAGCTTTCCATATATCCAAAAGCAGCAGTCCACCTGTTATTGGTGGCGGTGCAGGTTCCCCGATCTTGGACGGGCTGGAAAATATCACGCTCAAGTTGCCCAACAGGCGGAACCGCACTCGAACACAGGCGGGTCTCACAACATTTCTGCAGGTGCCTTTATTGTAAAACCAGCTGGCACTGAAGATAAAAATGCGCCCTACGCGTTTCGGAGAATTGTCTCCTTGATCACAGGCATGTTAATGGCTGATTTGCATAACAAAGTCACATGGAATTTATACATCACGCCTTTTGATGGGCCTCCTGGGACTCGTAGTTTTCAATAATTCCCTCAAATGGGTTTCGCCACATTAACAGTCATTTCAATGTTCACAGCTCCAATGAGCCCAAAGCAGCATTGCCGGTAAATTCATCCATACCTGTGCTCTGCAAAGCTTTCCGAATATATCCAAAAGCAGCAGTCCACCTGTTATTAGTGGTGGTGCAGGTTCCCCGACCTTGGACGGGCCGGAAAATATCACGCTCAAGTTGCCCAACAGGCGGAACCGCACTCGAACACAGGCGGGTCTCACAACATTTCTGCAGGTCCCTTTATTGTAAAACCAGCATGCACTGAAGATAAAACTGCGCCCTACGCGTTTCGGAGATTTGTCTCCTTGATCATGGGCATGTTAATGGCTGATTTGCATAACAAAGTCACATGGAATTTATACATCACGCCCTTTGATGGGCCTCCTGGGATTCGTAGTTTTCAATAATTCCCTCAAATGGGTTTCGCCACATTAACAGTCATTTCAATGTTCACAGCTCCAATGAGCCCAAAGCAGCATTGCCGGTAAATTCATCCATACCTGTGCTCTGCAAAGCTTTCCGTATATCCAAAAGCAGCAGTCCACCTGTTATTGGTGGCGGTGCAGGTTCCCTGATCTTGGACGGGCCGGAAAATATCACGCTCAAGTTGCCCAACAGGCGGAACCGCACTTGAACACAGGCGGGTCTCACAAAATTTCTGCAGGACACTTTATTTTAAAACCAGCATGCACTGAAGATAAAACTGCGCCCTACGCGTTTCGGAGATTTGTCTCCTTGATCATGGGCATGTTAATGGCTGATTTGCATAGCAAAGTCACACGGAATTTATACATCACACCCTTTGATGGGCCTCCTGGGACTCGTAGTTTTCAATGATTTCCTAAAATGTGTTTCGCCACATTAACAGTCATTTCAATGTTCACAGCTCCAAAGAGCCCAAAGCAGCATTGCTGGTAAATTCATCCATACCTGTGCTCTGCAAAGCTTTCCGTATATCCAAAAGCAGCAGTCCACCTGTTATTGGTGGTGGTGCAGGTTCCTCAACCTTGGACGGGCCGGAAAATATCACGTTCAAGTTGCCCAACAGGCGGAACCGCACTTGAACACAGGCGGGTCTCACAACATTTCTGCAGGTCCCTTTATTGTAAAACCAGCATGCATTGAAGATAAAACTGCGCCCTACGCATTTCGGAAAATTGTCTCCTTGATCACAGGCATGTTAATGGCTGATTTGCATAACAAAGTCACATGGAATTTATACATCACGCCCTTTGATGGGCCTCCTGGGACTCGTAGTTTTCAATAATTCCCCCAAATGGGTTTCGCCACATTAACAGTCAATTCAAAGTTCACAGCTCCAATGAGCCCAAAGCAGCATTGCCAGTAAATTCATCCATACCTGTGCTCTGCAAAGCTTTCTGTATATCCAAAAGCAGCAGTCCACCTGTTATTGGTGGTGGTGCAGGATCCCCGACCTTGGACGGGCTGGAAAATATCATGCTCAAGTTGCCTAACAGGCGGAACCGCACTCGAACACAGGCGGGTTTCACAACATTTCTGTAGGTCCATTTATTGTAAAACCAGCATGCACTGAAGATAAAACTGCGCCCTACGCGTTTCGGAGATTTGTCTCCTTGATCACGGGCATGTTAATGGCTGATTTGCATAACAAAGTCACACGGAATTTATACATCACGCCCTTTGATGGGCCTCCTGGGACTTGTAGTTTTCAATAATTCCCTAAAATGGGTTTCGCCACATTAACAGTCATTTCAATGTTCACAGCTCCAATGAGCCCAAAGCAGCATTGCCGGTAAATTCATCCATACCTGTGCTCTGCAAAGCTTTCCGTATATCCAAAAGCAGCAGTCGACCTGTTATTAGTGGTGGTGCAGGTTCCCCGACCTTGGATGGGCCGGAAAATATCACGCTCAAGTTGCCCAACAGGCGGAACCGCACTTGAACACAGGCGGGTCTCACAATATTTCTGCAGGTCTCTTTATCGTAAAACCAGCATGCATTGAAGATAAAACTGCGCCCTACGCGTTTCGGAGATTTGTCTCCTTGATCACTGGCATGTTAATGGCTGATTTACATAACAAAGTTATATGGAATTTATACATCACGCCCTTTGATGGGCCTCCTGGGACTCGTAGTTTTCAATAATTCCCTCAAATGGGTTTCGCCACATTAACAGTCATTTCAATGTTCACAGCTCCAATGATCCCAAAGCAGCATTGCCGGTAAATTCATCCATACCTGTGCTCTGCAAAGCTTTCCGTATATCCAAAAGCAGCAGTCCACCTGTTATTAGTGGTGGTGCAGGTTCCCCGACCTTGGACGGGCCGGAAAATATCACGCTCAAGTTGCCCAACAGGCGGAACCGCACTCGAACACAGGCGGGTCTCACAACATTTCTGCAGGTCCCTTTATTGTAAAACCAGCATGCACTGAAGATAAAACTGCGCCCTACGCGTTTCGGAGATTTGTCTCCTTGATCACGGGCATGTTAATGGCTGATTTGCATAACAAAGTCACATGGAATTTATACATCACGCCCTTTGATGGGCCTCCTGGGACTCATAGTTTTCAATAATTCCCTCAGATGGGTTTCGCCACATTAACAGTCATTTCAATGTTAACAGCTCCAATGAGCCCAAAGCAGCATTGCCGGTAAATTAATCCATACCTGTGCTCTGCAAAGCTTTCCGTATATCCAAAAGCAGCAGTCCACCTGTTATTGGTGGTGGTGCAGGTTCCCCGACCTTGGACGGGCCAGAAAATATCACGCTCAAGTTGCCCAACAGGCGGAACCGCACTTGAACACAGGCGGGTCTCACAACATTTCTGCAGGTCCCTTTATTGTAAAACCAGCATGCATTGAAGATAAAACTGCGCCCTACGCGTTTCGGAGATTTGTCTCCTTGATCATGGGCATGTTAATGGCTGATTTGCATAACAAAGTCACATGGAATTTATACATCACGCCCTTTGATGGGCCTCCTGGGACTCGTAGTTTTCAATAATTCCCTCAAATGGGTTTCGCCACATTAACAGTCATTTCAATGTTCACAGCTCCAATGAGCCCAAAGCAGCATTGCCGGTAAATTCATCCATACCTGTGCTCTGCAAAGCTTTCCGTATATCCAAAAGCAGCAGTCCACCTGTTATTGGTGGCGGTGCAGGTTCCCTGATCTTGGACGGGCCGGAAAATATCACGCTCAAGTTGCCCAACAGGCGGAACCGCACTTGAACACAGGCGGGTCTCACAAAATTTCTGCAGGACCCTTTATTGTAAAACCAGCATGCACTGAAGATAAAACTGCGCCCTACGCGTTTCGGAGATTTGTCTCCTTGATCATTGGCATGTTAATGGCTGATTTGCATGACAAAGTCACATGGAATTTATACATCACGCCCTTTGATGGGCCTCCTGGGACTCGTAGTTTTCAATAATTCCCTCAAATGGGTTTCGCCATTCACAGTCATTTCAATGTTCACAGCTCCAATGAGCCCAAAGCAGCATTGCTGGTAAATTCATCCATACCTGTGCTCTGCAAAGCTTTCCGTATATCCAAAAGCAGCAGTCCACCTGTTATTGGTTGTGGTGCAGGTTCCCCGACCTTGGACGGGCCGGAAAATATCACGCTCAAGTTGCCCAACAGGCGGAACCGCACTTGAACACAGGCGGGTCTCACAAAATTTCTGCAGGACCCTTTATTGTAAAACCAGCATGCACTGAAGATAAAACTGCGCCCTACGCGTTTCGGAGATTTGTCTCCTTGATCACGGGCATGTTAATGGCTGATTTGCATAACAAAGTCACACGGAATTTATACATCACACCCTTTGATGGGCCTCCTGGGACTCGTAGTTTTCAATAATTCCCTAAAATGGGTTTCGCCACATTAACAGTCATTTCAATGTTCACAGCTCCAAAGAGCCCAAAGCAGCATTGCCGGTAAATTCATCCATACCTGTGCTCTGCAAAGCTTTCCGTATATCCAAAAGCAGCAGTCCACCTGTTATTGGTGGTGGTGCAGGTTCCCCAACCTTGGACGGGCCAGAAAATATCACGCTCAAGTTGCCCAACAGGCGGAACCGCACTTGAACACAGGCGGGTCTCACAACATTTCTGCAGGTCCGTTTATTGTAAAACCAGCATGCATTGAAGATAAAACTGCACCCTACGCATTTCGGAGATTTGTCTCCTTGATCACTGGCATGTTAATGGCTGATTTGCATAACAAAGTCACATGGAATTTATCCATCACGCCCTTTGATGGGCCTCCTGGGACTCGTAGTTTTCAATAATTCCCTCAAATGGGTTTCGCCACATTAACAGTCATTTCAATGTTCACAGCTCCAATGAGCCCAAAGCAGCATTGCCGGTAAATTCATCCATACCTGTGCTCTGCAAAGCTTTCCATATATCCAAAAGCAGCAGTCCACCTGTTATTGGTGGCGGTGCAGGTTCCCTGATCTTGGACGGGCCGGAAAATATCACGCTCAAGTTGCCCAACAGGCGGAACCGCACTTGAACACAGGCGGGTCTCACAACATTTCTGCAGGTCCCTTTATTGTAAAACCAGCATGCATTGAAGATAAAACTGCGCCCTACGCGTTTCGGAGGTTTGTCTCCTTGATCACGGGCATGTTAATGGCTGATTTGCATAACAAAGTCACATGGAATTTATACATCACGCCCTTTGATGGGCCTCCTGGGACTCGTAGTTTTCAATAATTCCCTCAAATGGGTTTCGCCACATTAACAGTCATTTCAATGTTCACAGCTCCAATGAGCCCAAAGCAGCATTGCCAGTAAATTCATCCATACCTGTGCTCTGCAAAGCTTTCCATATATCCAAAAGCAGCAGTCCACCTGTTATTGGTGGCGGTGCAGGTTCCCCGACCTTGGACGGGCTGGAAAATATCACGCTCAAGTTGCCCAACAGGCGGAACCGCACTCGAACACAGGCGGGTCTCACAACATTTCTGCAGGTCCCTTTATTGTAAAACCAGCATGCACTGAAGATAAAACTGCGCCCTACGCGTTTCGGAGATTTGTCTCCTTGATCACTGGCATGTTAATGGCTGATTTGCATAACAAAGTCATATGGAATTTATACATCACGCCCTTTGATGGGCCTCCTGGGACTCGTAGTTTTCAATAATTCCCTCAAATGGGTTTCGCCACATTAACAGTCATTTCAATGTTCACAGCTCCAATGAGCCCAAAGCAGCATTGCCGGTAAATTCATCCATACCTGTGCTCTGCAAAGCTTTCCGTATATCCAAAAGCAGCAGTCCACCTGTTATTGGTGGCGGTGCAGGTTCCCTGATCTTGGACGGGCCGGAAAATATCACGCTCAAGTTGCCCAACAGGCGGAACCGCACTTGAACACAGGCGGGTCTCACAAAATTTCTGCAGGACCCTTTATTGTAAAACCAGCATGCACTGAAGATAAAACTGCGCCCTACGTGTTTCGGAGATTTGTCTCCTTGATCATTGGCATGTTAATGGCTGATTTGCATGACAAAGTCACATGGAATTTATACATCACGCCCTTTGATGGGCCTCCTGGGACTCGTAGTTTTCAATAATTCCCTCAAATGGGTTTCGCCATTCACAGTCATTTCAATGTTCACAGCTCCAATGAGCCCAAAGCAGCATTGCTGGTAAATTCATCCATACCTGTGCTCTGCAAAGCTTTCCGTATATCCAAAAGCAGCAGTCCACCTGTTATTGGTTGTGGTGCAGGTTCCCCGACCTTGGACGGGCCGGAAAATATCACGCTCAAGTTGCCCAACAGGCGGAACCGCACTTGAACACAGGCGGGTCTCACAAAATTTCTGCAGGACCCTTTATTGTAAAACCAGCATGCACTGAAGATAAAACTGCGCCCTACGCGTTTCGGAGATTTGTCTCCTTGATCACGGGCATGTTAATGGCTGATTTGCATAACAAAGTCACACGGAATTTATACATCACACCCTTTGATGAGCCTCCTGGGACTTGTAGTTTTCAATAATTCCCTAAAATGGGTTTCGCCACATTAACAGTCATTTCAATGTTCACAGCTCCAAAGAGCCCAATGCAGCATTGCCGGTAAATTCATCCATACCTGTGCTCTGCAAAGCTTTCCGTATATCCAAAAGCAGCAGTCCACCTGTTATTGGTGGTGGTGCAGGTTCCCCAACCTTGGACGGGCCAGAAAATATCACGCTCAAGTTGCCCAACAGGCGGAACCGCACTTGAACACAGGCGGGTCTCACAACATTTCTGCAGGTCCCTTTATTGTAAAACCAGCATGCATTGAAGATAAAACTGCGCCCTACGCATTTCGGAGATTTGTCTCCTTGATCACTGGCATGTTAATGGCTGATTTGCATAACAAAGTCACATGGAATTTATCCATCACGCCCTTTGATGGGCCTCCTGGGACTCGTAGTTTTCAATAATTCCCTCAAATGGGTTTCGCCACATTAACAGTCATTTCAATGTTCACAGCTCCAATGAGCCCAAAGCAGCATTGCCGGTAAATTCATCCATACCTGTGCTCTGCAAAGCTTTCCATATATCCAAAAGCAGCAGTCCACCTGTTATTGGTGGCGGTGCAGGTTCCCTGATCTTGGACGGGCCGGAAAATATCACGCTCAAGTTGCCCAACAGGCGGAACCGCACTTGAACACAGGCGGGTCTCACAACATTTCTGCAGGTCCCTTTATTGTAAAACCAGCATGCATTGAAGATAAAACTGCGCCCTACGCGTTTCGGAGATTTGTCTCCTTGATCACGGGCATGTTAATGGCTGATTTGCATAACAAAGTCACATGGAATTTATACATCACGCCCTTTGATGGGCCTCCTGGGACTCGTAGTTTTCAATAATTCCCTCAAATGGGTTTCGCCACATTAACAGTCATTTCAATGTTCACAGCTCCAATGAGCCCAAAGCAGCATTGCCAGTAAATTCATCCATACCTGTGCTCTGCAAAGCTTTCCATATATCCAAAAGCAGCAGTCCACCTGTTATTGGTGGCGGTGCAGGTTCCCCGACCTTGGACGGGCTGGAAAATATCACGCTCAAGTTGCCCAACAGGCGGAACCGCACTCGAACACAGGCGGGTCTCACAACATTTCTGCAGGTCCCTTTATTGTAAACCCAGCATGCACTGAAGATAAAACTGCGCCCTACGCGTTTCGGAGATTTGTCTCCTTGATCACTGGCATGTTAATGGCTGATTTGCATAACAAAGTCATATGGAATTTATACATCACGCCCTTTGATGGGCCTCCTGGGACTCGTAGTTTTCAATAATTCCCTCAAATGGGTTTCGCCACATTAACAGTCATTTCAATGTTCACAGCTCCAATGAGCCCAAAGCAGCATTGCCGGTAAATTCATCCATACCTGTGCTCTGCAAAGCTTTCCGTATATCCAAAAGCAGCAGTCCACCTGTTATTGGTGGCGGTGCAGGTTCCCTGATCTTGGACGGGCCGGAAAATATCACGCTCAAGTTGCCCAACAGGCGGAACCGCACTTGAACACAGGCGGGTCTCACAAAATTTCTGCAGGACCCTTTATTGTAAAACCAGCATGCACTGAAGATAAAACTGCGCCCTACGTGTTTCGGAGATTTGTCTCCTTGATCATTGGCATGTTAATGGCTGATTTGCATGACAAAGTCACATGGAATTTATACATCACGCCCTTTGATGGGCCTCCTGGGATTCGTAGTTTTCAATAATTCCCTCAAATGGGTTTCGCCATTCACAGTCATTTCAATGTTCACAGCTCCAATGAGCCCAAAGCAGCATTGCTGGTAAATTCATCCATACCTGTGCTCTGCAAAGCTTTCCGTATATCCAAAAGCAGCAGTCCACCTGTTATTGGTTGTGGTGCAGGTTCCCCGACCTTGGACGGGCCGGAAAATATCACGCTCAAGTTGCCCAACAGGCGGAACCGCACTTGAACACAGGCGGGTCTCACAAAATTTCTGCAGGACCCTTTATTGTAAAACCAGCATGCACTGAAGATAAAACTGCGCCCTACGCGTTTCGGAGATTTGTCTCCTTGATCACGGGCATGTTAATGGCTGATTTGCATAACAAAGTCACACGGAATTTATACATCACACCCTTTGATGGGCCTCCTGGGACTCGTAGTTTTCAATAATTCCCTAAAATGGGTTTCGCCACATTAACAGTCATTTCAATGTTCACAGCTCCAAAGAGCCCAAAGCAGCATTGCCGGTAAATTCATCCATACCTGTGCTCTGCAAAGCTTTCCGTATATCCAAAAGCAGCAGTCCACCTGTTATTGGTGGTGGTGCAGGTTCCCCAACCTTGGACGGGCCAGAAAATATCACGCTCAAGTTGCCCAACAGGCGGAACCGCACTTGAACACAGGCGGGTCTCACAAAATTTCTGCAGGACCCTTTATTGTAAAACCAGCATGCACTGAAGATAAAACTGCGCCCTACGCGTTTCGGAGATTTGTCTCCTTGATCACTGGCATGTTAATGGCTGATTTGCATAACAAAGTCACATGGAATTTATCCATCACGCCCTTTGATGGACCTCCTGGGACTCGTAGTTTTCAATAATTCCCTCAAATGGGTTTCGCCACATTAACAGTCATTTCAATGTTCACAGCTCCAATGAGCCCAAAGAAGCATTGCCAGTAAATTCATCCATACCTGTGCTCTGCAAAGCTTTCCGTATATCCAAAAGCAGCAGTCCACCTGTTATTGGTGGCGGTGCAGGATCCCCGACCTTGGACGGGCTGGAAAATATCACGCTCAAGTTGCCTAACAGGCGGAACCGCACTCGAACACAGGCGGGTTTCACAACATTTCTGTAGGTCCATTTATTGTAAAACCAGCATGCACTGAAGATAAAACTGCACCCTACGCGTTTCGGAGATTTGTCTCCTTGATCACGGGCATGTTAATGGCTGATTTGCATAACAAAGTCACACAGAATTTATACATCACGCCCTTTGATGGGCCTCCTGGGACTCGTAGTTTTCAATAATTCCCTAAAATGGGTTTCGCCACATTAACAGTCATTTCAATGTTCACAGCTCCAATGAGCCCAAAGCAGCATTGCCAGTAAATTCATCCATACCTGTGCTCTGCAAAGCTTTCCATATATCCATAAGCAGCAGTCCACCTGTTATTGGTGGTGGTGCAGGTTCCCCGACCTTGGACGGGCTGGAAAATATCACGCTCAAGTTGCCCAACAAGCGGAACATCACTCGAACACAGGTGGGTTTCACAACATTTCTGTAGGTCCATTTATTGTAAAACCAACATGCACTGAAGATAAAACTGCGCCCTACGCGTTTCGGAGATTTGTCTCCTTGATCACAGGCATGTTAATGGCTGATTTGCATAACAAAGTCACACGGAATTTATACATCACGCCCTTTGAAGGGCTCCCTGGGACTCGTAGTTTTCAATAATTCCCTAAAATGGGTTTCGCCACATTAACAGTCATTTCAATGTTCACAGCTCCAATGAGCCCAAAGCAGCATTGCCGGTAAATTCATCCATACCTGTGCTCTGCAAAGCTTTCCGTATATCCAAAAGCAGCAGTCCACCTGTTATTAGTGGTGGTGCAGGTTCCCCGACCTTGGACGGGCCGGAAAATATCACGCTCAAGTTGCCCAACAGGCGGAACCGCACTCGAACACAGGCGGGTCTCACAACATTTCTGCAGGTCCCTTTATTGTAAAACCAGCATGCACTGAAGATAAAACTGCGCCCTACGCGTTTCGGAGATTTGTCTCCTTGATCACGGGCATGTTAATGGCTGATTTGCATAACAAAGTCACATGGAATTTATACATCACGCCCTTTGATGGGCCTCCTGGGACTCACAGTTTTCAATAATTCCCTCAGATGGGTTTCGCCACATTAACAGTCATTTCAATGTTAACAGCTCCAATGAGCCCAAAGCAGCATTGCCGGTAAATTAATCCATACCTGTGCTCTGCAAAGCTTTCCGTATATCCAAAAGCAGCAGTCCACCTGTTATTGGTGGTGGTGCAGGTTCCCCGACCTTGGACGGGCCAGAAAATATCACGCTCAAGTTGCCCAACAGGCGGAACCGCACTTGAACACAGGCGGGTCTCACAACATTTCTGCAGGTCCCTTTATTGTAAAACCAGCATGCATTGAAGATAAAACTGCGCCCTACGCGTTTCGGAGATTTGTCTCCTTGATCATGGGCATGTTAATGGCTGATTTGCATGACAAAGTCACATGAAATTTATACATCACGCCCTTTGATGGGCCTCCTGGGACTCGTAGTTTTCAATAATTCCCTCAAATGGGTTTCGCCATTCACAGTCATTTCAATGTTCACAGCTCCAATGAGCCCAAAGCAGCATTGCTGGTAAATTCATCCATACCTGTGCTCTGCAAAGCTTTCCGTATATCCAAAAGCAGCAGTCCACCTGTTATTGGTTGTGGTGCAGGTTCCCCGACCTTGGACGGGCCGGAAAATATCACGCTCAAGTTGCCCAACAGGCGGAACCGCACTTGAACACAGGCGGGTCTCACAAAATTTCTGCAGGACCCTTTATTGTAAAGCCAGCATGCACTGAAGATAAAACTGCGCCCTACGCGTTTCGGAGATTTGTCTCCTTGATCACGGGCATGTTAATGGCTGATTTGCATAACAAAGTCACACGGAATTTATACATCACACCCTTTGATGGGCCTCCTGGGACTCGTAGTTTTCAATAATTCCCTAAAATGGGTTTCGCCACATTAACAGTCATTTCAATGTTCACAGCTCCAAAGAGCCCAAAGCAGCATTGCCGGTAAATTCATCCATACCTGTGCTCTGCAAAGCTTTCCGTATATCCAAAAGCAGAAGTCCACCTGTTATTGGTGGTGGTGCAGGTTCCCCAACCTTGGACGGGCCGGAAAATATCACGCTCAAGTTGCCCAACAGGCGGAACCGCACTTGAACACAGGCGGGTCTCACAACATTTCTGCAGGTCCCTTTATTGTAAAACCAGCATGCATTGAAGATAAAACTGCGCCCTACGCATTTCGGATATTTGTCTCCTTGATCACTGGCATGTTAATGGCTGATTTGCATAACAAAGTCACATGGAATTTATACATCACGCCCTTTGATGGGCCTCCTGGGACTCGTAGTTTTCAATAATTCCCTCAAATGGGTTTCGCCACATTAACAGTCATTTCAATGTTCACAGCTCCAATGAGCCCAAAGCAGCATTGCCAGTAAATTCATCCATACCTGTGCTCTGCAAAGCTTTCCATATATCCAAAAGCAGCAGTCCACCTGTTATTGGTGGTGGTGCAGGTTCCCCGACCTTGGACGGGCTGGAAAATATCACGCTCAAGTTGCCCAACAGGCGGAACATCACTCGAACACAGGCGGGTTTCACAACATTTCTGTAGGTCCATTTATTGTAAAACCAGCATGCACTGAAGATAAAACTGCGCCCTACGCGTTTCGGAGATTTGTCTCCTTGATCACGGGCATGTTAATGGCTGATTTGCATAACAAAGTCACACGGAATTTATACATCACACCCTTTGATGGGCCTCCTTGGACTCGTAGTTTTAAATAATTCCCTAAAATGGGTTTCGCCACATTAACAGTCATTTCAATGTTCACAGCTCCAATGAGCCCAAAGCAGCATTGCTGGTAAATTCATCCATACCTGTCCTCTGCAAAGCTTTCCGTATATCCAAAAGCAGCAGTCCACCTGTTATTAGTGGTGGTGCAGGTTCCCCGACCTTGGACGGGCCGGAAAATATCACGCTCAAGTTGCCCAACAGGCGTAACCGCACTCGAACACAGGCGGGTCTCACAACATTTCTGCAGGTCCCTTTATTGTAAAACCAGCATGCACTGAAGATAAAACTGCGCCCTACGCGTTTCGGAGATTTGTCTCCTTGATCACGGGCATGTTAATGGCTGATTTGCATAACAAAGTCACATGGAATTTATACATCACGCCCTTTGATGGGCCTCCTGGGACTCGTAGTTTTCAATAATTCCCTCAGATGGGTTTCGCCACATTAACAGTAATTTCAATGTTAACAGCTCCAATGAGCCCAAAGCAGCATTGCCGGTAAATTAATCCATACCTGTGCTCTGCAAAGCTTTCCGTATATCCAAAAGCAGCAGTCCACCTGTTATTGGTGGTGGTGCAGATTCCCCAACCTTGGACGGGCCAGAAAATATCACGCTCAAGTTGCCCAACAGGCAGAACCGCACTTGAACACAGGCGGGTCTCACAACATTTCTGCAGGTCCCTTTATTGTAAAACCAGCATGCATTGAAGATAAAACTGCGCCCTACGCGTTTCGGAGATTTGTCTCCTTGATCACGGGCATGTTAATGGCTGATTTGCATAACAAAGTCACACGGAATTTATACATCACTCCCTTTGATGGGCCTCCTGGGACTCGTAGTTTTCAATAATTCCCTAAAATGGGTTTCGCCACATTAACAGTCATTTCAAGGTTCACAGCTCCAAAGAGCCCAAAGCAGCATTGCCGGTAAATTCATCCATACCTGTGCTCTGCAAAGCTTTCCGTATATCCAAAAGCAGCAGTCCACCTGTTATTGGTGGTGGTGCAGGTTCCTCAACCTTGGACGGGCCGGAAAATATCACGTTCAAGTTGCCCAACAGGCGGAACCGCACTTGAACACAGGCGGGTCTCACAACATTTCTGCAGGTCCCTTTATTGTAAAACCAGCATGCATTGAAGATAAAACTGCGCCCTACGCATTTCGGAGATTTGTCTCCTTGATCACTGGCATGTTAATGGCTGATTTGCATAACAAAGTCACATGGAATTTATCCATCACGCCCTTTGATGGGCCTCCTGGGACTCGTAGTTTTCAATAATTCCCTCAAATGGGTTTCGCCACATTAACAGTCATTTCAATGTTCACAGCTCCAATGAGCCCAAAGCAGCATTGCCGGTAAATTCATCCATACCTGTGCTCTGCAAAGCTTTCCGTATATCCAAAAGCAGCAGTCCACCTGTTATTGGTGGCGGTGCAGGTTCCCTGACCTTGGACGGGCCGGAAAATATCACGCTCAAGTTGCCCAACAGGCGGAACCGCACTTGAACACAGGCGGGTCTCACAAAATTTCTGCAGGACCCTTTATTGTAAAACCAGCATGCACTGAAGATAAAACTGCGCCCCACGCGTTTCGGAGATTTGTCTCCTTGATCATGGGCATGTTAATGGCTGATTTGCATAACAAAGTCACATGGAATTTATACATCACGCCCTTTGATGGGCCTCCTGGGACTCGTAGTTTTCAATAATTCCCTCAAATGGGTTTCGCCACATTAACAGTCATTTCAATGTTCACAGCTCCAATGAGCCCAAAACAGCATTGCCAGTAAATTCATCCATACCTGTCCTCTGCAAAGCTTTCCGTATATCCAAAAGCAGCAGTCCACCTGTTATTGGTGGCGGTGCAGGTTCCCCGACCTTGGACAGGCTGGAAAATATCACGCTCAAGTTGCCCAACAGGCGGAACCGCACTCGAACACAGGCGGGTTTCACAACATTTCTGTAGGTCCATTTATTGTAAAACCAGCATGCACTGAAGATAAAACTGCGCCCCACACGTTTCAGAGATTTTGTCTCCTTGATCACGGGCATGTTAATGGCTGATTTGCATAACAAAGTCACACGGAATTTATACATCACACCCTTTGATGGGCCTCCTGGGACTCGTAGTTTTCAATAATTCCCTAAAATGGGTTTCGCCATTAACAGTCATTTCAATGTTCACAGTTCCAATGAGCCCAAAGCAGCATTGCTGGTAAATTCATCCATACCTGTGCTCTGCAAAGCTTTCCGTATATCCAAAAGCAGCAGTCCACCTGGTATTGGTTGTGGTGCAGGTTCCCCGACTTTGGACGGGCCGGAAAATATCACGCTCAAGTTGCCCAACAGGCGGAACCGCACTTGAACACAGGCGGGTCTCACAAAATTTCTGCAGGACCCTTTATTGTAAAACCAGCATGCACTGAAGATAAAACTGCGCCCTACGCGTTTCGGAGATTTGTCTCCTTGATCACGGGCATGTTAATGGCTGATTTGCATAACAAAGTCACACGGAATTTATACATCACTCCCTTTGATGGGCCTCCTGGGACTCGTAGTTTTCAATAATTCCCTAAAATGGGTTTTGCCACATTAACAGTCATTTCAAGGTTCACAGCTCCAAAGAGCCCAAAGCAGCATTGCCGGTAAATTCATCCATACCTGTGCTCTGCAAAGCTTTCCGTATATCCAAAAGCAGCAGTCCACCTGTTATTGGTGGTGGTGCAGGTTCCTCAACCTTGGACGGGCCGGAAAATATCACGTTCAAGTTGCCCAACAGGCGGAACCGCACTTGAACACAGGCGGGTCTCACAACATTTCTGCAGGTCCCTTTATTGTAAAACCAGCATGCATTGAAGATAAAACTGCGCCCTACGCATTTCGGAGATTTGTCTCCTTGATCACTGGCATGTTAATGGCTGATTTGCATAACAAAGTCACATGGAATTTATCCATCACGCCCTTTGATGGGCCTCCTGGGACTCGTAGTTTTCAATAATTCCCTCAAATGGGTTTCGCCACATTAACAGTCATTTCAATGTTCACAGCTCCAATGAGCCCAAAGCAGCATTGCCGGTAAATTCATCCATACCTGTGCTCTGCAAAGCTTTCCGTATATCCAAAAGCAGCAGTCCACCTGTTATTGGTGGCGGTGCAGGTTCCCTGACCTTGGACGGGCCGGAAAATATCACGCTCAAGTTGCCCAACAGGCGGAACCGCACTTGAACACAGTCGGGTCTCACAAAATTTCTGCAGGACCCTTTATTGTAAAACCAGCATGCACTGAAGATAAAACTGCGCCCCACGCGTTTCGGAGATTTGTCTCCTTGATCATGGGCATGTTAATGGCTGATTTGCATAACAAAGTCACATGGAATTTATACATCACGCCCTTTGATGGGCCTCCTGGGACTCGTAGTTTTCAATAATTCCCTCAAATGGGTTTCGCCACATTAACAGTCATTTCAATGTTCACAGCTCCAATGAGCCCAAAGCAGCATTGCCAGTAAATTCATCCATACCTGTCCTCTGCAAAGCTTTCCGTATATCCAAAAGCAGCAGTCCACCTGTTATTGGTGGCGGTGCAGGTTCCCCGACCTTGGACAGGCTGGAAAATATCACGCTCAAGTTGCCCAACAGGCGGAACCGCACTCGAACACAGGCGGGTTTCACAACATTTCTGTAGGTCCATTTATTGTAAAACCAGCATGCACTGAAGATAAAACTGCGCCCCACGCGTTTCAGAGATTTTGTCTCCTTGATCACGGGCATGTTAATGGCTGATTTGCATAACAAAGTCACACGGAATTTATACATCACACCCTTTGATGGGCCTCCTGGGACTCGTAGTTTTCAATAATTCCCTAAAATGGGTTTCGCCACATTAACAGTCTTTTCAATGTTCACAGCTCCAAAGAGCCCAAAACAGCATTGCCGGTAAATTCATCCATACCTGTGCTCTGCAAAGCTTTCCGTATATCCAAAAGCAGCAGTCCACCTGTTATTGGTGGTGCTGCTGGTTCCCCAACCTTGGACGGGCCGCAAAATATCACGGTCAAGTTGCCCAACAGGCGGAACCGCACTTGAACACAGGCGGGTCTCACAACATTTCTGCAGGTCCCTTTATTGTAAAACCAGCATGCATTGAAGATAAAACTGCGCCCTACGCGTTTCGGAGATTTGTCTCCTTGATCACTGGCATGTTAATGGCTGATTTGCATAACAAAGTCACATGGAATTTATCCATCACGCCCTTTGATGGGCCTCCTGGGACTCGTAGTTTTCAATAATTCCCTCAAATGGGTTTCGCCACATTAACAGTCATTTCAATGTTCACAGCTCCAATGAGCCCAAAGCAGCATTGCCGGTAAATTCATCCATACCTGTGCTCTGCAAAGCTTTCCGTATATCCAAAAGCAGCAGTCCACCTGTTATTGGTGGTGCTGCTGGTTCCCCAACCTTGGACGGGCCGGAAAATATCACGGTCAAGTTGCCCAACAGGCGGAACCGCACTTGAACACAGGCGGGTCTCACAACATTTCTGCAGGTCCCTTTATTGTAAAACCAGCATGCATTGAAGATAAAACTGCGCCCTACGCGTTTCGGAGATTTGTCTCCTTGATCACTGGCATGTTAATGGCTGATTTGCATAACAAAGTCACATGGAATTTATCCATCACGCCCTTTGATGGGCCTCCTGGGACTCGTAGTTTTCAATAATTCCCTCAAATGGGTTTCGCCATTAACAGTCATTTCAATGTTCACAGCTCCAATGAGCCCAAAGCAGCATTGCTGGTAAATTCATCCATACCTGTGCTCTGCAAAGCTTTCCATATATCCAAAAGCAGCAGTCCACCTGTTATTGGTTGTGGTGCAGGTTCTCCGACCTTGGACAGGCCGGAAAATATCACGCTCAAGTTGCCCAACAGGCGGAACCGCACTCGAATACAGGCGGGTCTCACAACATTTCTGCAGGTGCCTTTATTGTAAAACCAGCTGGCACTGAAGATAAAAATGCGCCCTACGCGTTTCGGAGAATTGACTCCTTGATCACAGGCATGTTAATGGCTGATTTGCATAACAAAGTCACATGGAATTTATACATCACGCCCTTTGATGGGCCTCCTGGGACTCGTAGTTTTCAATAATTCCCTCAAATGGGTTTCGCCACATTAACAGTCATTTCAATGTTCACAGCTCCAATGAGCCCAAAGCAGCATTGCCAGTAAATTCATCCATACCTGTGCTCTGCGAAGCTTTCCGTATATCCAAAAGCAGCAGTCCACCTGTTATTGGTGGCGGTGCAGGATCCCCGACCTTGGACGGGCTGGAAAATATCACGCTCAAGTTGCCTAACAGGCGGAACCGCACTCGAACACAGGCGGGTTTCACAACATTTCTGTAGGTCCATTTATTGTAAAACCAGCATGCACTGCAGATAAAACTGCGCCCTACGCGTTTCGGAGATTTGTCTCCTTGATCACGGGCATGTTAATGGCTGATTTGCATAACAAAGTCACACGGAATTTATACATCACGCCCTTTGATGGGCCTCCTGGGACTCGTAGTTTTCAATAATTCCCTAAAATGGGTTTCGGCACATTAACAGCCATTTCAATGTTCACAGCTCCAATGAGCCCAAAGCAGCATTGCTGGTAAATTCATCCATACCTGTTCTCTGCAAAGCTTTCCGTATATCCAAAAGCAGCAGTCCACCTGTTATTAGTGGTGGTGCAGGTTCCCCGACCTTGGACGGGCCGGAAAATATCACGCTCAAGTTGACCAACAGGCGGAACCGCACTTGAACACAGGCGGGTCTCACAATATTTCTGCAGGTCCCTTTATTGTAAAACCAGCATGCATTGAAGATAAAACTGCGCCCTACGCGTTTCGGAGATTTGTCTCCTTGATCACTGGCATGTTAATGGCTGATTTGCATAACAAAGTCATATGGAATTTATACATCACGCCCTTTGATGGGCCTCCTGGGACTCGTAGTTTTCAATAATTCCCTCAAATGGGTTTTGCCACATTAACAGTCATTTCAATGTTCACAGCTCCAATGAGCCCAAAGCAGCATTGCCGGTAAATTCATCCATACCTGTGGTCTGCAAAGCTTTCCGTATATCCAAAAGCAGCAGTCCACCTGTTATTGGTGGCGGTGCAGGTTCCCTGACCTTGGACGGGCCGGAAAATATCACGCTCAAGTTGCCCAACAGGCGGAACCGCACTTGAACACAGGCGAGTCTCACAAAATTTCTGCAGGACCCTTTATTGTAAAACCAGCATGCACTGAAGATAAAACTGCGCCCTACGCGTTTCGGAGATTTGTCTCCTTGATCACGGGCATGTTAATGGCTGATTTGCATAACAAAGTCACATGGAATTTATACATCACGCCCTTTGATGGGCCTCCTGGGACTCGTAGTTTTCAATAATTCCCTCAAATGGGTTTCGCCACATTAACAGTCATTTCAATGTTCACAGCACCAATGAGCCCAAAGCAGCATTGCCAGTAAATTCATCCATACCTGTGCTCTGCGAAGCTTTCCGTATATCCAAAAGCAGCAGTCCACCTGTTATTGGTGGCGGTGCAGGATCCCCGACCTTGGACGGGCTGGAAAATATCACGCTCAAGTTGCCTAACAGGCGGAACCGCACTCGAACACAGGCAGGTTTCACAACATTTCTGTAGGTCCATTTATTGTAAAACCAGCATGCACTGCAGATAAAACTGCGCCCTACGCGTTTCGGAGATTTGTCTCCTTGATCACGGGCATGTTAATGGCTGATTTGCATAACAAAGTCACACGGAATTTATACATCACGCCCTTTGATGGGCTTTCTGGGACTCGTAGTTTTCAATAATTCCCTAAAATGGGTTTCGGCACATTAACAGCCATTTCAATGTTCACAGCTCCAATGAGCCCAAAGCAGCATTGCTGGTAAATTCATCCATACCTGTTCTCTGCAAAGCTTTCCGTATATCCAAAAGCAGCAGTCCACCTGTTATTAGTGGTGGTGCAGGTTCCCCGACCTTGGACGGGCCGGAAAATATCACGCTCAAGTTGACCAACAGGCGGAACCGCACTTGAACACAGGCGGGTCTCACAATATTTCTGCAGGTCCCTTTATTGTAAAACCAGCATGCATTGAAGATAAAACTGCGCCCTACGCGTTTCGGAGATTTGTCTCCTTGATCACTGGCATGTTAATGGCTGATTTGCATAACAAAGTCATATGGAATTTATACATCACGCCCTTTGATGGGCCTCCTGGGACTCGTAGTTTTCAATAATTCCCTCAAATGGGTTTTGCCACATTAACAGTCATTTCAATGTTCACAGCTCCAATGAGCCCAAAGCAGCATTGCCGGTAAATTCATCCATACCTGTGGTCTGCAAAGCTTTCCGTATATCCAAAAGCAGCAGTCCACCTGTTATTGGTGGCGGTGCAGGTTCCCTGACCTTGGACGGGACGGAAAATATCACGCTCAAGTTGCCCAACAGGCGGAACCGCACTTGAACACAGGCGAGTCTCACAAAATTTCTGCAGGACCCTTTATTGTAAAACCAGCATGCACTGAAGATAAAACTGCGCCCTACGCGTTTCGGAGATTTGTCTCCTTGATCACGGGCATGTTAATGGCTGATTTGCATAACAAAGTCACATGGGATTTATACATCACACCCTTTGATGGGCCTCCTGGGACTCGTAGTTTTCAATAATTCCCTAAAATGGGTTTCGGCACATTAACAGCCATTTCAATGTTCACAGCTCCAATGAGCCCAAAGCAGCATTGCTGGTAAATTCATCCATACCTGTTCTCTGCAAAGCTTTCCGTATATCCAAAAGCAGCAGTCCACCTGTTATTAGTGGTGGTGCAGGTTCCCCGACCTTGGACGGGCCGGAAAATATCACGCTCAAGTTGACCAACAGGCGGAACCGCACTTGAACACAGGCGGGTCTCACAATATTTCTGCAGGTCCCTTTATTGTAAAACCAGCATGCATTGAAGATAAAACTGCGCCCTACGCGTTTCGGAGATTTGTCTCCTTGATCACTGGCATGTTAATGGCTGATTTGCATAACAAAGTCATATGGAATTTATACATCACGCCCTTTGATGGGCCTCCTGGGACTCGTAGTTTTCAATAATTCCCTCAAATGGGTTTTGCCACATTAACAGTCATTTCAATGTTCACAGCTCCAATGAGCCCAAAGCAGCATTGCCGGTAAATTCATCCATACCTGTGGTCTGCAAAGCTTTCCGTATATCCAAAAGCAGCAGTCCACCTGTTATTGGTGGCGGTGCAGGTTCCCTGACCTTGGACGGGACGGAAAATATCACGCTCAAGTTGCCCAACAGGCGGAACCGCACTTGAACACAGGCGAGTCTCACAAAATTTCTGCAGGACCCTTTATTGTAAAACCAGCATGCACTGAAGATAAAACTGCGCCCTACGCGTTTCGGAGATTTGTCTCCTTGATCACGGGCATGTTAATGGCTGATTTGCATAACAAAGTCACATGGAATTTATACATCACACCCTTTGATGGGCCTCCTGGGACTCGTAGTTTTCAATAATTCCCTCAAATGGGTTTCGCCATTAACAGTCATTTCAATGTTTACAGCTCCAATGACCCCAAAGCAGCATTGCCAGTAAATTCATCCATACCTGTGCTCTGCAAAGCTTTCCGTATATCCAAAAGCAGCAGTCCACCTGTTATTAGTGGTGGTGCAGGTTCCCCGACCTTGGACGGGCCGGAAAATATCCCGCTCAAGTTGCCCAACAGGCGGAACCGCACTTGAACACAGGCGGGTCTCACAACATTTCTGCAGGTCCCTTTATTGTAAAACCAGCATGCATTGAAGATAAAACTGCGCCCTACGCGTTTCGGAGATTTGTCTCCTTGATCACTGGCATGTTAATGGCTGATTTGCATAACAAAGTCACATGGAATTTATCCATCACGCCCTTTGATGGGCCTCCTGGGACTCGTAGTTTTCAATAATTCCCTCAAATGGGTTTCGCCACATTAACAGCCATTTCAATGTTCACAGCTCCAATGAGCCCAAAGCAGCATTGCCGGTAAATTCATCCATACCTGTGCTCTGCAAAGCTTTCCGTATATCCAAAAGCAGCAGTCCACCTGTTATTGGTGGCGGTGCATGTTCCCCGACCTTGGACGGGCTGGAAAATATCACACTCAAGTTGCCCAACAGGCGGAACCGCACTCGAACACAGGCGGGTTTCACAACATTTCTGTAGGTCCATTTATTGTAAAACCAGCATGCACTGAAGATAAAACTGCGCCCTACGCGTTTCGGAGATTTGTCTCCTTGATCTCAGGCATGTTAATGGCTGATTTGCATAACAAAGTCACACGGAATTTATACATCACGCCCTTTGATGGACCTCCTGGGACTCGTAGTTTTCAATAATTCCCTAAAATGGGTTTCGACACATTAACAGTCATTTCAATGTTCACAGCTCCAATGAGCCCAAAGCAGCATTGCCGGTAAATTCATCCATACCTGTGCTCTGCAAAGCTTTCCGTATATCCAAAAGCAGCAGTCCACCTGTTATTAGTGGTGGTGCAGGTTCCCCGACCTTGGACAGGCCGGAAAATATCACGCTCAAGTTGCCCAACAGGCGGAACCGCACTCGAACACAGGCGGGTCTCACAACATTTCTGCAGGTCCCTTTATTGTAAAACCAGCATGCACTGAAGATAAAACTGCGCCCTACGCGTTTCGGAGATTTGTCTCCTTGATCACGGGCATGTTAATGGCTGATTTGCATAACAAAGTCACATGGAATTTATACATCACGCCCTTTGATGGGCCTCCTGGGACTCGTAGTTTTCAATAATTCCCTCAGATGGGTTTCGCCACATTAACAATAATTTCAATATTAACAGCTCCAATGAGCCAAAAGCAGCATTGCCGGTAAATTAATCCATACCTGTGCTCTGCAAAGCTTTCCGTATATCCAAAAGCAGCAGTCCACCTGTTATTGGTGGTGGTGCAGGTTCCCCGACCTTGGACGGGCCAGAAAATATCATGCTCAAGTTGCCCAACAGGCGGAACCGCACTTGAACACAGGCGGGTCTCACAACATTTCTGCACGTCCCTTTATTGTAAAACCAGCATGCATTGAAGATAAAACTGCGCCCTACGCGTTTCGGAGATTTGTCTCCTTGATCACTGGCATGTTAATGGCTGATTTGCATAACAAAGTCACATGGAATTTACACATCACGCCCTTTGATGGGCCTCCTGGGACTCGTAGTTTTCAATAATTCCCTCAAATGGGTTTCGCCACATTAACAGTCATTTCAATGTTCACAGCTCCAAAGAGCCCAAAGCAGCATTGCCGGTAAATTCATCCATACCTGTGCTCTGCAAAGCTTTCCGTATATCCAAAAGCAGCAGTCCACCTGTTATTGGTGGCGGTGCAGGTTCCCTGACCTTGGACGGGCCGGAAAATATCACGCTCAAGTTGCCCAACAGGCGGAACCGCACTTGAACACAGGCGGGTCTCACAAAATTTCTGCAGGACCCTTTATTGTAAAACCAGCATGCACTGAAGATAAAACTGCGCCCCACGCGTTTCGGAGATTTGTCTCCTTGATCATGGGCATGTTAATGGCTGATTTGCATAACAAAGTCACATGGAATTTATACATCACGCCCTTTGATGGGCCTCCTGGGACTCGTAGTTTTCAATAATTCCCTCAAATGGGTTACGCCATTAACAGTCATTTCAATGTTCACAGCTCCAATGAGCCCAAAGCAGCATTGCTGGTAAATTCATCCATACCTGTGCTCTGCAAAGCTTTCCGTATATCCAAAAGCAGCAGTCCACCTGTTATTGGTTGTGGTGCAGGTTCCCCGACCTTGGGCAGGCCGGAAAATATCACGCTCAAGTTGCCCAACAGGCGGAACCGCACTCGAACACAGGCGGGTCTCACAACATTTCTGCAGGTGCCTTTATTGTAAAACCAGCATGCACTGAAGATAAAACTGCGCCCTACGCGTTTCGGAGATTTGTCTCCTTGATCACGGGCATGTTAATGGCTGATTTGCATAACAAAGTCACATGGAATTTATACATCACGCCCTTTGATGGCCTCCTGGGACTCGTAGTTTTCAATAATTCCCTCAAATGGGTTTTGCCACATTAACAGTCATTTCAATGTTCACAGCTCCAATGAGCCCAAAGCAGCATTGCCAGTAAATTCATCAATACCTGTCCTCTGCAAAGCTTTCCGTATATCCAAAAGCAGCAGTCCACCTGTTATTGGTGGCGGTGCAGGTTCCCCGACCTTGGACGGGCTGGAAAATATCACGCTCAAGTTGCCCAACAGGCGGAACCGCACTCGAACACAGGCGGGTTTCACAACATTTCTGTAGGTCCATTTATTGTAAAACCAGCATGCACTGAAGATAAAACTGCGCCCTACGCGTTTCGGAGATTTGTCTCCTTGATCACGGGCATGTTAATGGCTGATTTGCATAACAAAGTCACATGGAATTTATACATCACGCCCATTGATGGGCCTCCTGGGACTCGTAGTTTTCAATAATTCCCTCAAATGGGTTTCGCCACATTAACAGTCATTTCAATGTTCACAGCTCCAATGAGCCCAAAGCAGCATTGCCATTAAATTCATCCATACCTGTGCTCTGCAAAGCTTTCCGTATATCCAAAAGCAGCAGTCCACCTGTTAGTAGTGGTGGTGCAGGTTCTCGACCTTGGACGAGCCGGAAAATATCACGCTCAAGTTGCCCAACAGGCGGAACCGCACTCGAACACAGGCGGGTCTCACAATATTTCTGCAGGTCCCTTTATTGTAAAACCAGCATGCATTGAAGATAAAACTGCGCCCTACGCGTTTCGGAGAATTGTCTCCTTGATCACTGGCATGTTAATGGCTGATTTACATAACAAAGTCATATGGAATTTATACATCACGCCCTTTGATGGGCGTCCTGGGACTCGTAATTTTCAATAAGTCCCGCAAATGGGTTTCTCCACATTAACAGTCATTTCAATGTTCTCAGCTCCAATGAGCCCAAAGCAGCATTGCAGGTAAATTCATCCATACCTGTGCTCTGCAAAGCTTTCCGTATATCCAAAAGCAGCAGTCCATCTGTTATTTGTGGCGGTGCAGGTTCCCTGACCTTGGACCGGCTGGAAAATATCACGCTCAAGTTGCCCAACAGGCGGAACCGCACTCGAACACAGGCCGGTTTCACAACATTTCTGCAGGTCCATTTATTGTAAAACCAGCATGCACTGAAGATAAAACTGCGCCCTACGCGTTTCGGAGATTTGTCTCCTTGATCACGGGCAAGTTAAAGGCTGATTTGCATAACAAAGTCACATGGAATTTATACATCACGCCCTTTGATGGGTCTCCTGGGACTCGTAGTTTTCAATAATTCCCTAAAATGGGTTTCGCCACATTAACAGTCATTTCAATGTTCACAGCTCCAATGAGCCCAAAGCAGCATTGCCGGCAAATTCATCCATACCTGTGCTCTGCAAAGCTTTCCGTATATCCAAAAGCAGCAGTCCACCTGTTATTAGTGGTGGTGCAGGTTCCCCGACCTTGGACGAGCCGGAAAATATCACGCTCAAGTTGCCCAACAGGCGGAACCGCAATCGAACACAGGCAGGTCTCACAACATTTCTGCAGGTCCCTTTATGGTAAAACCAGCATGCACTGAAGATAAAACTGCGCCCTACGCGTTTCGGAGATTTGTCTCCTTGATCACGGGCATGTTAATGGCTGATTTGCATAACAAAGTCACATGGAATTTATACATAACGCCCTTTGATGGGCCTTCTGGGACTCGTAGTTTTCAATAATTCCCTCAAATTGGTTTTGCAACATTAACAGTCATTTCAATGTTCAAAACTCCAATGAGCCCAAAGCAGCATTGCCGGTATATTCCTTCATACCTGTGCTCTGCAAAGCTTTCCGTATATCCAAAAGCAGTAGTCCACCTGTTATTGGACGCGGTGCAGGTTCCCCGACCTTGGACGGGCCGGAAAATATCACGCTCAAGTTGCCCAACAGGTGGAACCGCACTCGAACACAGGCGGGTCTCACAACATTTCTGCAGGTCCCTTTATTGTAAAACCAGCATGCACCGAAGAAAAAACTGCGCCCTACGTGTCTCGGAGATTTGTCTCTTTGATCACCGGCATGTTAATGGCTGATTTGCATAACAAAGTCACATGGACTTTATACATCACGCCCTTTGATGGGCGTCCTGGGACTCGTAGTTTTCAATAATTCCCGCAAATGGGTTTCTCCACATTAACAGTCATTTCAATGTTCAAAACTCCAATGAGCCCAAAGCAGCATTGCCGGTAAATTCATCCATACCTCTGCTCTGCAAAGCTTTCCGTATATCCAAAAGCAGCAGTCCATCTGTTATTGGTGGCGGTGCAGGTTCCCCGACCTTAGACGGGCCGTAAAATATCACGCTCAAGTTGCCCAACAGGCGGAACCACACTCGAACACAGGCGGGTCTCACAACATTTCTGCAGGTCCCTTTATTGTAAAACCAGCATGCACTGAAGATAAAACTGCGCCCTACGCGTTTCGGAGATTTGTCTCCTTGATCACGGGCATGTTAATGGCTGATTTGCATAATAAAGTCACATGGAATTTATACATCACGCCCTTTGATGGGCCTCCTGGGACTCGTAGTTTTCAATAATTCCCTCAAATGGGTTTCACCACATTAACAGTCATTTTAATGTTCACAGCACCAATGAGCCCAAAACAGCATTGCCGGTAAATTAATCCATACCTGTGCTCTGCAAAGCTTTCCGTATATCCAAAAGCAGCAGTCCACCTGTGATTGGTGGTGGTGCAGGTTCCCCGACCTTGGACGGGCCGGAAAATATCACGCTCAAGTTGCCCAACAGGCGGAACCGCACTCGAACACAAGGGGGTCTCACAACATTTCTGCAGGTCCCTTTATTGTAAAACCAGCATGCACTGAAGATAAAACTGCGCCCTACGCGTTTCGGAGATTTGTCTCCTTGATCACGGGCATGTCAATGGCTGATTTGCATAACAAAGTCACATGGAATTTATACATCACGCCCTTTGATGGGCCTCCTGGGACTCGTAGTTTTCAATAATTCCCTCAAATGGGTTTCGCCACATTAACAGTCATTTCAATGTTCACAGCTCCAATGAGCCCAACGCAGCATTGCCAGTAAATTCATCCATACCTGTGCTCTGCAAATCTTTCCGTATATCCAAAAGCAGCAGTCCACCTGTTATTGGTGGTGGTGCAGGTTCCCCGACCTTGGACGGGCCAGAAAATATCACGCTCAAGTTGCCCAACAGGCAGAACCGCACTCGAACACAGGCAGGTCTCACAACATTTCTGCAGGTCCCTTTATTGTAAAACCAGCATGCACTGAAGATAAAACTGCGCCCTACGCGTTTCGGAGATTTGTCTCCTTGATCACGGGCATGTTAATGGCTGATTTGCATAACAAAGTCACATGGAATTTATACATCACGCCCATTGATGGGCCTCCTGGGACTCGTAGTTTTCAATAATTCCCGCAAATGGGTTTCTCCACATTAACAGTCATTTCAATGTTCACATCTCCAATGAGCCCAAAGCAGCATTGCCGGTAAATTCATCCATACCTGTGCTCTGCAAAGCTTTCCGTATATCCAAAAGCAGCAGTCCACCTGTTATTGGTGGCGGTGCAGGTTCCCCGACCTTGGACGGGCCGGAAAATATCATGCTCAAGTTGCCCAACAGGCGGAACCGCACTCGAACACAGGCAGGTCTCACAACATTTCTGCAGGTCCCTTTATTGTAAAACCAGCATGCACTGAAGATAAAACTGCGCCCTACGCGTTTCGGAGATTTGTCTACTTGATCACGGGCATGTTAATGGCTGATTTGCATAACAAAGTCACATGGAATTTATACATCACGCCCATTGATGGGCCTCCTGGGACTCGTAGTTTTCAATAATTCCCTCCAATGGGTTTCACCACATTAACAGTCATTTCAATGTTCACAGCTCCAATGAGCCCAAAGCAGCATTGCCGGTAAATTCATCCATACCTGTGCTCTGCAAAGCTTTCCGTATATCCAAAAGCAGCAGTCCACCTGTTATTGGTGGTGGTGCAGGTTCCCAGACCTTGGACGGGCTGGAAAATATCACGCTCAAGTTGCCCAACAGGCAGAACCGCACTCGAACACAGGCAGGTCTCACAACATTTCTGCAGGTCCCTTTATTGTAAAACCAGCATGCACTGAAGATAAAACTGCGCCCTACGCGTTTCGGAGATTTATCTCCTAGATCACGGGCATGTTAATGGCTGATTTGCATAACAAAGTCACATGGAATTTATACATCACGCCCATTGATGGGCCTCCTGGGACTCGTAGTTTTCAATAATTCCCTCAAATGGGTTTCACCACATTAACAGTCATTTCAATGTTCACAGCTCCAATGAGCCCAAAGCAGCATTGCCGGTGAATTCATCCATACCTGTGCTCTGCAAAGATTTCCGTATATCCAACAGCAGCAGTCCACCTGTTATTGGTGGTGGTGCAGGTTCCCCGACCTTGGACGGGCCGGAAAATATCACGCTCAAGTTGCCCAACAGGCGGAACCGCACTCGAACACAGAGAGGTCTCACAACATTTCTGCAGGTCCCTTTATTGTAAAACCAGCATGCACTAAAGATAAAACTGCGCCCTACGCGTTTCGGAGATTTGTCTCCTTGATCACGGGCATGTTAATGGCTGATTTGCATAACAAAGTCACATGGAATTTATACATCACGCCCTTTGATGGGCCTCCTGGGACTCGTAGTTTTCAATAGTTCCCTCAAATGGGTTTCGCCACATTAACAGTCATTTCAATGTTCACAGCTCCAATGAGCCCAAAGCAGCATTGCCAGTAAATTCATCCATACCTGTCCTCTGCAAATCTTTCCGTATATCCAAAAGCAGCAGTCCACCTGCTATTGGTGGCGGTGCAGGTTCCCCGACCATGGACGGGCCGGAAAATATCATGCTCAAGTTGCCCAACAGGCGGAACCGCACTCGAACACAGGCGGGTCTCACAACATTTCTGCAGGTCCCTTTATAAAACCAGCATGCACTGAAGATAAAACTGCGCCCTACGCGTTTCGGAGATTTGTCTCCTTGATCACGGGCATGTTAATGGCTGATTTGCATAACAAAGTCACATGGAATTTATACATCACGCCCATTGATGGGCCTCCTGGGACTCGTAGTTTTCAATAATTCCCTCAAATGGGTTTCGCCACATTAACAGTCATTTCAATGTTCACAGCTCCAATGAGCCCAAAGCAGCATTGCCATTAAATTCATCCATACCTGTGCTCTGCAAAGCTTTCCGTATATCCAAAAGCAGCAGTCCACCTGTTAGTAGTGGTGGTGCAGGTTCTCGACCTTGGACGAGCCGGAAAATATCACGCTCAAGTTGCCCAACAGGCGGAACCGCACTCGAACACAGGCGGGTCTCACAATATTTCTGCAGGTCCCTTTATTGTAAAACCAGCATGCATTGAAGATAAAACTGCGCCCTACGCGTTTCGGAGAATTGTCTCCTTGATCACTGGCATGTTAATGGCTGATTTACATAACAAAGTCATATGGAATTTATACATCACGCCCTTTGATGGGCGTCCTGGGACTCGTAATTTTCAATAAGTCCCGCAAATGGGTTTCTCCACATTAACAGTCATTTCAATGTTCCCAGCTCCAATGAGCCCAAAGCAGCATTGCAGGTAAATTCATCCATACCTGTGCTCTGCAAAGCTTTCCGTATATCCAAAAGCAGCAGTCCATCTGTTATTTGTGGCGGTGCAGGTTCCCTGACCTTGGACCGGCTGGAAAATATCACGCTCAAGTTGCCCAACAGGCGGAACCGCACTCGAACACAGGCGGGTTTCACAACATTTCTGCAGGTCCATTTATTGTAAAACCAGCATGCACTGAAGATAAAACTGCGCCCTACGCGTTTCGGAGATTTGTCTCCTTGATCACGGGCAAGTTAAAGGCTGATTTGCATAACAAAGTCACATGGAATTTATACATCACGCCCTTTGATGGGTCTCCTGGGACTCGTAGTTTTCAATAATTCCCTAAAATGGGTTTCGCCACATTAACAGTCATTTCAATGTTCACAGCTCCAATGAGCCCAAAGCAGCATTGCCGGCAAATTCATCCATACCTGTGCTCTGCAAAGCTTTCCGTATATCCAAAAGCAGCAGTCCACCTGTTATTAGTGGTGGTGCAGGTTCCCCGACCTTGGACGAGCCGGAAAATATCACGCTCAAGTTGCCCAACAGGCGGAACCGCAATCGAACACAGGCAGGTCTCACAACATTTCTGCAGGTCCCTTTATGGTAAAACCAGCATGCACTGAAGATAAAACTGCGCCCTACGCGTTTCGGAGATTTGTCTCCTTGATCACGGGCATGTTAATGGCTGATTTGCATAACAAAGTCACATGGAATTTATACATAACGCCCTTTGATGGGCCTTCTGGGACTCGTAGTTTTCAATAATTCCCTCAAATTGGTTTTGCAACATTAACAGTCATTTCAATGTTCAAAACTCCAATGAGCCCAAAGCAGCATTGCCGGTATATTCCTTCATACCTGTGCTCTGCAAAGCTTTCCGTATATCCAAAAGCAGCAGTCCACCTGTTATTGGACGCGGTGCAGGTTCCCCGACCTTGGACGGGCCGGAAAATATCACGCTCAAGTTGCCCAACAGGTGGAACCGCACTCGAACACAGGCGGGTCTCACAACATTTCTGCAGGTCCCTTTATTGTAAAACCAGCATGCACCGAAGAAAAAACTGCGCCCTACGTGTCTCGGAGATTTGTCTCTTTGATCACCGGCATGTTAATGGCTGATTTGCATAACAAAGTCACATGGACTTTATACATCACGCCCTTTGATGGGCGTCCTGGGACTCGTAGTTTTCAATAATTCCCGCAAATGGGTTTCTCCACATTAACAGTCATTTCAATGTTCAAAACTCCAATGAGCCCAAAGCAGCATTGCCGGTAAATTCATCCATACCTCTGCTCTGCAAAGCTTTCCGTATATCCAAAAGCAGCAGTCCATCTGTTATTGGTGGCGGTGCAGGTTCCCCGACCTTGGACGGGCCGTAAAATATCACGCTCAAGTTGCCCAACAGGCGGAACCACACTCGAACACAGGCGGGTCTCACAACATTTCTGCAGGTCCCTTTATTGTAAAACCAGCATGCACTGAAGATAAAACTGCGCCCTACGCGTTTCGGAGATTTGTCTCCTTGATCACGGGCATGTTAATGGCTGATTTGCATAATAAAGTCACATGGAATTTATACATCACGCCCTTTGATGGGCCTCCTGGGACTCGTAGTTTTCAATAATTCCCTCAAATGGGTTTCACCACATTAACAGTCATTTTAATGTTCACAGCACCAATGAGCCCAAAACAGCATTGCCGGTAAATTAATCCATACCTGTGCTCTGCAAAGCTTTCCGTATATCCAAAAGCAGCAGTCCACCTGTGATTGGTGGTGGTGCAGGTTCCCCGACCTTGGACGGGCCGGAAAATATCACGCTCAAGTTGCCCAACAGGCGGAACCACACTCGAACACAGGCGGGTCTCACAACATTTCTGCAGGTCCCTTTATTGTAAAACCAGCATGCACTGAAGATAAAACTGCGCCCTACGCGTTTCGGAGATTTGTCTCCTTGATCACGGGCATGTTAATGGCTGATTTGCATAATAAAGTCACATGGAATTTATACATCACGCCCTTTGATGGGCCTCCTGGGACTCGTAGTTTTCAATAATTCCCTCAAATGGGTTTCGCCACATTAACAGTCATTTCAATGTTCACAGCTCCAATGAGCCCAACGCAGCATTGCCAGTAAATTCATCCATACCTGTGCTCTGCAAATCTTTCCGTATATCCAAAAGCAGCAGTCCACCTGTTATTGGTGGCAGTGCAGGTTCCCCGACCTTGGACGGGCTGGAAAATATCACGCTCAAGTTGCCCAACAGGCAGAACCGCACTCGAACACAGGCAGGTCTCACAACATTTCTGCAGGTCCCTTTATTGTAAAACCAGCATGCACTGAAGATAAAACTGCGCCCTACACGTATCGGAGATTTGTCTCCTTGATCACGGGCATGTTAATGGCTGATTTGCATAACAAAGTCACATTGAATTTATACATCACGCCCTTTGATGGGCCTCCTGGGACTCGTAGTTTTCAATAATTCCCTCAAATGGGTTTTGCCTCATTAACAATCATTTCAATGTTCACAGCTCCAATGAGCCCAAAGCAGCATTGCCGGTAAATTCATCCATACCTGTGCTCTGCAAAGCTTTCCGTATATCCAAAAGCAGCAGTCCACCTGTTATTGATGGTGGTGCAGGTTCCCCGACCTTGGACCGGCCGGAAAATATCACGCTCAAGTTGCCCAACAGGCGGAACCGCACTCGAACACAGGGGGGTCTCACAACATTTCTGCAGGTCCCTTTATTGTAAAACCAGCATGCACTGAAGATAAAACTGCGCCCTACGCGTTTCGGAGATTTGTCTCCTTGATCACGGGCATGTTAATGGCTGATTTGCATAACAAAGTCACATGGAATTTATACATCACGCCCTTTGATGGGCCTCCTGGGACTCGTAGTTTTCAATAATTCCCTCAAATGGGTTTCGCCACATTAACAGTCATTTCAATGTTCACAGCTCCAATGAGCCCAAAGCAGCATTGCCAGTAAATTCATCCATACCTGTGCTCTGCAAAGCTTTTCGTATATCCAAAAGCAGCAGTCCACCTGTTATTGGTGGCAGTGCAGGTTCCCCGACCTTGGACGGGCTGGAAAATATCACGCTCAAGTTGCCCAACAGGCGGAACCGCACTCGAACACAGGCAGGTCTCACAACATTTCTGCAGGTCCCTTTATGGTAAAACCAGCATGCACTGAAGATAAAACTGCGCCCTACGCGTTTCGGAGATTTGTACCCTTGATCACGGGCATGTTAATGGCTGATTTGCATAACAAAGTCACATGGAATTTATACATAACGCCCTTTGATGGGCCTCCTGGGACTCGTAGTTTTCAATAATTCCCTCAAATTGGTTTCGCCACATTAACAGTCATTTCAATGTTCAAAACTCCAATGAGCCCAAAGCAGCATTGCCGGTATATTCATTCATACCTGTGCTCTGCAAAGCTTTCCGTATATCCAAAAGCAGCAGTCCACCTGTTATTGGTGGCGGTGCAGGTTCCACGACCTTGGACGGGCCGGAAAATATCACGCTCAAGTTGCCCAACAGGTGGAACCGCACTCGAACACAGGCGGGTCTCACAACATTTCTGCAGGTCCCTTTATTGTAAAACCAGCATGCACCGAAGAAAAAACTGCGCCCTACGTGTCTCGGAGATTTGTCTCTTTGATCACCGGCATGTTAATGGCTGATTTGCATAACAAAGTCACATGGAATTTATACATCACGCCCTTTGATGGGCGTCCTGGGACTCGTAGTTTTCAATAATTCCCGCAAATGGGTTTCTCCACATTAACAGTCATTTCAATGTTCCCAGCTCCAATGATCCCAAAGCAGCATTGCCGGTAAATTCATCCATACCTCTGCTCTGCAAAGCTTTCCGTATATCCAAAAGCAGCAGTCCATCTGTTATTGGTGGCGGTGCAGGTTCCCCGACCTTGGACGGGCCGTAAAATATCACGCTCAAGTTGCCCAACAGGCGGAACCACACTCGAACACAGGCGGGTCTCACAACATTTCTGCAGGTCCCTTTATTGTAAAACCAGCATGCACTGAAGATAAAACTGCGCCCTACGCGTTTCGGAGATTTGTCTCCTTGATCACGGGCATGTTAATGGCTGATTTGCAACATAAAGTCACATGGAATTTATACATCACGCCCTTTGATGGGCCTCCTGGGACTCGTAGTTTTCAATAATTCCCTCAAATGGGTTTCACCACATTAACAGTCATTTTAATGTTCACAGCTCCAATGAGCCCAAAGCAGCATTGCCGGTAAATTAATCCATACCTGTGCTCTGCAAAGCTTTCTGTATATCCAAAAGCAGCAGTCCACCTGTTATTGGTGGCGGTGCAGGTTCCCCGACCTTGGACAGGCTGGAAAATATCACGCTCAAATTGCCCAACAGGCGGAACCGCACTCGAACACAGGCGGGTTTCACAACATTTCTGTAGGTCCATTTATTGTAAAACCAGCATGCACTGAAGATAAAACTGCGCCCCACGCGTTTCGGAGATTTGTCTCCTTGATCACGGGCATGTTAATGGCTGATTTGCATAACAAAGTCACACGGAATTTATACATCACACCCTTTGATGGGCCTCCTGGGACTCGTAGTTTTCAATAATTCCCTAAAATGGGTTTCGCCACATTAACAGTCTTTTCAATGTTCACAGCTCCAAAGAGCCCAAAGCAGCATTGCCGGTAAATTCATCCATACCTGTGCTCTGCAAAGCTTTCCGTATATCCAAAAGCAGCAGTCCACCTGTTATTGGTGGTGCTGCTGGTTCCCCAACCTTGGACGGGCCGCAAAATATCACGGTCAAGTTGCCCAACAGGCGGAACCGCACTTGAACACAGGCGGGTCTCACAACATTTCTGCAGGTCCCTTTATTGTAAAACCAGCATGCATTGAAGATAAAACTGCGCCCTACGCGTTTCGGAGATTAGTCTCCTTGATCACTGGCATGTTAATGGCTGATTTGCATAACAAAGTCACATGGAATTTATCCATCACGCCCTTTGATGGGCCTCCTGGGACTCGTAGTTTTCAATAATTCCCTCAAATGGGTCTCACCACATTAACAGTCATTTCAATGTTCACAGCTCCAATGAGCCCAAAGCAGCATTGCCGGTAAATTCATCCATACCTGTGCTCTGCAAAGCTTTCCGTATATCCAAAAGCAGCAGTCCACCTGTTATTGGTGGTGGTGCAGGTTCCCTGACCTTGGACGGGCCGTAAAATATCACGCTCAAGTTGCCCAACAGGCGGAACTGCACTTGAACACAGGCAGGTCTCACAAAATTTCTGCAGGACCCTTTATTGTAAAACCAGCATGCACTGAAGATAAAACTGCGCCCTACGCGTTTCGGAGATTTGTCTCCTTGATCACAGGCATGTTAATGGCTGATTTGCATAACAAAGTCACATGGAATTTATACATCACGCCCTTTGATGGGCCTCCTGGGACTCGTAGTTTTCAATAATTCCCTCAAATGGGTTTCGCCACATTAACAGTCATTTCAATGTTCACAGCTCCAATGAGCCCAAAGCAGCATTGCCAGTAAATTCATCCATACCTGTCCTCTGCAAAGCTTTCCGTATATCCAAAAGCAGCAGTCCACCTGTTATTGGTGGCGGTGCAGGTTCCCCGACCTTGGACGGGCTGGAAAATATCACGCTCAAGTTGCCCAACAGGCGGAACCGCACTCGAACACAGGCGGGTTTCACAACATTTCTGTAGGTCCATTTATTGTAAAACCAGCATGCACTGAAGATAAAACTGCGCCCTACGCGTTTCGGAGATTTGTCTCCTTGATCACGGGCATGTTAATGGCTGATTTGCATAACAAAGTCACACGGAATTTATACATCACACCCTTTGATGGGCCTCCTGGGACTCGTAGTTTTCAATAATTCCCGCAAATGGGTTTCTCCACATTAACAGTCATTTCAATGTTCACATCTCAGATGAGCCCAAAGCAGCATTGCCGGTAAATTCATCCATACCTGTGCTCTGCAAAGCTTTCCATATATCCAAAAGCAGCAGTCCACCTGTTATTGGTGGCGGTGCAGGATCCCCGACCTTGGACGGGCTGGAAAATATCACGCTCAAGTTGCCTAACAGGCGGAACCGCACTCGAACACAGGCGGGTTTCACAACATTTCTGTAGGTCCATTTATTGTAAAACCAGCATGCACTGCAGATAAAACTGCGCCCTACGCGTTTCGGAGATTTGTCTCCTTGATCACGGGCATGTTAATGGCTGATTTGCATAACAAAGTCACACGGAATTTATACATCACGCCCTTTGATGGGCCTCCTGGGACTCGTAGTTTTCAATAATTCCCTAAAATGGGTTTCGCCACATTAACAGCCATTTCAATGTTCACAGCTCCAATGAGCCCAAAGCAGCATTGCTGGTAAATTCATCCATACCTGTTCTCTGCAAAGCTTTCCGTATATCCAAAAGCAGCAGTCCACCTGTTATTAGTGGTGGTGCAGGTTCCCCGACCTTGGACGGGCCGGAAAATATCACGCTCAAGTTGACCAACAGGCGGAACCGCACTTGAACACAGGCGGGTCTCACAATATTTCTGCAGGTCCCTTTATTGTAAAACCAGCATGCATTGAAGATAAAACTGCGCCCTACGCGTTTCGGAGATTTGTCTCCTTGATCACTGGCATGTTAATGGCTGATTTGCATAACAAAGTCATATGGAATTTATACATGACGCCCTTTGATGGGCCTCCTGGGACTCGTAGTTTTCAATAATTCCCTCAAATGGGTTTTGCCACATTAACAGTCATTTCAATGTTCACAGCTCCAATGAGCCCAAAGCAGCATTGCCGGTAAATTCATCCATACCTGTGCTCTGCAAAGCTTTCCGTATATCCAAAAGCAGCAGTCCACCTGTTATTGGTGGCGGTGCAGGTTCCCTGACCTTGGACGGGCCGGAAAATATCACGCTCAAGTTGCCCAACAGGCGGAACCGCACTTGAACACAGGCGAGTCTCACAAAATTTCTGCAGGACCCTTTATTGTAAAACCAGCATGCACTGAAGATAAAACTGCGCCCTACGCGTTTCGGAGATTTGTCTCCTTGATCACGGGCATGTTAATGGCTGATTTGCATAACAAAGTCACATGGAATTTATACATCACACCCTTTGATGGGCCTCCTGGGACTCGTAGTTTTCAATAATTCCCTCAAATGGGTTTCGCCATTAACAGTCATTTCAATGTTTACAGCTCCAATGACCCCAAAGCAGCATTGCCAGTAAATTCATCCATACCTGTGCTCTGCAAAGCTTTCCGTATATCCAAAAGCAGCAGTCCACCTGTTATTAGTGGTGGTGCAGGTTCCCCGACCTTGGACGGGCCGGAAAATATCCCGCTCAAGTTGCCCAACAGGCGGAACCGCACTTGAACACAGGCGGGTCTCACAACATTTCTGCAGGTCCCTTTATTGTAAAACCAGCATGCATTGAAGATAAAACTGCGCCCTACGCGTTTCGGAGATTTGTCTCCTTGATCACTGGCATGTTAATGGCTGATTTGCATAACAAAGTCACATGGAATTTATCCATCACGCCCTTTGATGGGCCTCCTGGGAATCGTAGTTTTCAATAATTCCCTCAAATGGGTTTCGCCACATTAACAGCCATTTCAATGTTCACAGCTCCAATGAGCCCAAAGCAGCATTGCCGGTAAATTCATCCATACCTGTGCTCTGCAAAGCTTTCCGTATATCCAAAAGTAGCAGTCCACCTGTTATTGGTGGCGGTGCGTGTTCCCCGACCTTGGACGGGCTGGAAAATATCACACTCAAGTTGCCCAACAGGCGGAACCGCACTCGAACACAGGCGGGTTTCACAACATTTCTGTAGGTCCATTTATTGTAAAACCAGCATGAACTGAAGATAAAACTGCGCCCTACGCGTTTCGGAGATTTGTCTCCTTGATCACTGGCATGTTAATGGCTGATTTGCATAACAAAGTCATATGGAATTTATACATGACGTCCTTTGATGGGCCTCCTGGGACTCGTAGTTTTCAATAATTCCCTCAAATGGGTTTTGCCACATTAACAGTCATTTCAATGTTCACAGCTCCAATGAGCCCAAAGCAGCATTGCCGGTAAATTCATCCATACCTGTGCTCTGCAAAGCTTTCCGTATATCCAAAAGCAGCAGTCCACCTGTTATTGGTGGCGGTGCAGGTTCCCTGACCTTGGACGGGCCGGAAAATATCACGCTCAAGTTGCCCAACAGGCGGAACCGCACTTGAACACAGGCGAGTCTCACAAAATTTCTGCAGGACCCTTTATTGTAAAACCAGCATGCACTGAAGATAAAACTGCGCCCTACGCGTTTCGGAGATTTGTCTCCTTGATCACGGGCATGTTAATGGCTGATTTGCATAACAAAGTCACATGGAATTTATACATCACACCCTTTGATGGGCCTCCTGGGACTCGTAGTTTTCAATAATTCCCTCAAATGGGTTTCGCCATTAACAGTCATTTCAATGTTTACAGCTCCAATGACCCCAAAGCAGCATTGCCAGTAAATTCATCCATACCTGTGCTCTGCAAAGCTTTCCGTATATCCAAAAGCAGCAGTCCACCTGTTATTAGTGGTGGTGCAGGTTCCCCGACCTTGGACGGGCCGGAAAATATCCCGCTCAAGTTGCCCAACAGGCGGAACCGCACTTGAACACAGGCGGGTCTCACAACATTTCTGCAGGTCCCTTTATTGTAAAACCAGCATGCATTGAAGATAAAACTGCGCCCTACGCGTTTCGGAGATTTGTCTCCTTGATCACTGGCATGTTAATGGCTGATTTGCATAACAAAGTCACATGGAATTTATCCATCACGCCCTTTGATGGGCCTCCTGGGACTCGTAGTTTTCAATAATTCCCTCAAATGGGTTTCGCCACATTAACAGCCATTTCAATGTTCACAGCTCCAATGAGCCCAAAGCAGCATTGCCGGTAAATTCATCCATACCTGTGCTCTGCAAAGCTTTCCGTATATCCAAAAGCAGCAGTCCACCTGTTATTGGTGGCGGTGCATGTTCCCCGACCTTGGACGGGCTGGAAAATATCACACTCAAGTTGCCCAACAGGCGGAACCGCACTCGAACACAGGCGGGTTTCACAACATTTCTGTAGGTCCATTTATTGTAAAACCAGCATGAACTGAAGATAAAACTGCGCCCTACGCGTTTCGGAGATTTGTCTCCTTGATCACGGGCATGTTAATGGCTGATTTGCATAACAAAGCCAGTGGAATTTATACATCACGCCCTTTGATGGGCCTCCTGGGACTCGTAGTTTTCAATAATTCCCTCAGATGGGTTTCGCCACATTAACAATAATTTCAATGTTAACAGCTCCAATGAGCCAAAAGCAGCATTGCCGGTAAATTAATCCATACCTGTGCTCTGCAAAGCTTTCCGTATATCCAAAAGCAGCAGTCCACCTGTTATTGGTGGTGGTGCAGGTTCCCCGACCTTGGACGGGCCAGAAAATATCATGCTCAAGTTGCCCAACAGGCGGAACCGCACTTGAACACAGGCGGGTCTCACAACATTTCTGCAGGTCCCTTTATTGTAAAACCAGCATGCATTGAAGATAAAAATGCGCCCTACGCGTTTCGGAGATTTGTCTCCTTGATCACTGGCATGTTAATGGCTGATTTGCATAACAAAGTCACATGGAATTTACACATCACGCCCTTTGATGGGCCTCCTGGGACTCGTAGTTTTCAATAATTCCCTCAAATGGGTTTCGCCACATTAACAGTCATTTCAATGTTCACAGCTCCAAAGAGCCCAAAGCAGCATTGCCGGTAAATTCATCCATACCTGTGCTCTGCAAAGCTTTCCGTATATCCAAAAGCAGCAGTCCACCTGTTTTTGGTGGCGGTGCAGGTTCCCTGACCTTGGAGGGGCCGGAAAATATCACGCTCAAGTTGCCCAACAGGCGGAACCGCACTTGAACACAGGCGGGTCTCACAAAATTTCTGCAGGACCCTTTATTGTAAAACCAGCATGCACTGAAGATAAAACTGCGCCCCACGCGTTTCAGAGATTTGTCTCCTTGATCATGGGAATGTTATTGGCTGATTTGCATAACAAAGTCACATGGAATTTATACATCACGCCCTTTGATGGGCCTCCTGGGACTCGTAGTTTTCAATAATTCCCTCAAATGGGTTTCGCCATTAACAGTCATTTCAATGTTCACAGCTCCAATGAGCCCAAAGCAGCATTGCTGGTAAATTCATCCATACCTGTGCTCTGCAAAGCTTTCCGTATATCCAAAAGCAGCAGTCCACCTGTTATTGGTTGTGGTGCAGGTTCCCCGACCTTGGACAGGCCGGAAAATATCACGCTCAAGTTGCCCAACAGGCGGAACCGCACTCGAACACAGGCGGGTCTCACAACATTTCTGCAGGTGCCTTTATTGTAAAACCAGCATGCACTGAAGATAAAACTGCGCCCTACGCGTTTCGGAGATTTGTCTCCTTGATCACGGGCATGTTAATGGCTGATTTGCATAACAAAGTCACATGGAATTTATACATCACGCCCATTGATGGGCCTCCTGGGACTCGTAGTTTTCAATAATTCCCTCAAATGGGTTTCGCCACATTAACAGTCATTTCAATGTTCACAGCTCCAATGAGCCCAAAGCAGCATTGCCAGTAAATTCATCCATACCTGTCCTCTGCAAAGCTTTCCGTATATCCAAAAGCAGCAGTCCACCTGTTATTGGTGGCGGTGCAGGTTCCCCGACCTTGGACGGGCTGGAAAATATCACGCTCAAGTTGCCCAACAGGCGGAACCGCACTCGAACACAGGCGGGTTTCACAACATTTCTGTAGGTCCATTTATTGTAAAACCAGCATGCACTGAAGATAAAACTGCGCCCTACGCGTTTCGGAGATTTGTCTCCTTGATCACGGGCATGTTAATGGCTGATTTGCATAACAAAGTCACACGGAATTTATACATCACACCCTTTGATGGGCCTCCTGGGACTCGTAGTTTTCAATAATTCCCGCAAATGGGTTTCTCCACATTAACAGTCATTTCAATGTTCACATCTCAGATGAGCCCAAAGCAGCATTGCCGGTAAATTCATCCATACCTGTGCTCTGCAAAGCTTTCCATATATCCAAAAGCAGCAGTCCACCTGTTATTGGTGGCGGTGCAGTTTCCCCGACCTTGGACGGGCCGGAAAATATCATGCTCAAGTTGCCCAACAGGCGGAACCGCACTCGAACACAGGCAGGTCTCACAACATTTCTGCAGGTCCCTTTATTGTAAAACCAGCATGCACTGAAGATAAAACTGCGCCCTACGCGTTTCGGAGATTTGTCTACTTGATCACGGGCATGTTAATGGCTGATTTGCATAACAAAGTCACATGGAATTTATACATCACGCCCATTGATGGGCCTCCTGGGACTCGTAGTTTTCAATAATTCCCTCCAATGGGTTTCGCCACATTAACAGTCATTTCAATGTTCACAGCTCCAATGAGCCCAAAGCAGCATTGCCGGTAAATTCATCCATACCTGTGCTCTGCAAAGCTTTCCGTATATCCAAAAGCAGCAGTCCACCTGTTATTGGTGGTGGTGCAGGTTCCCCGACCTTGGACGGGCTGGAAAATATCACGCTCAAGTTGCCCAACAGACAGAACCGCACTCGAACACAGGCAGGTCTCACAACATTTCTGCAGGTCCCTTTATTGTAAAACCAGCATGCACTGAAGATAAAACTGCGCCCTACGCGTTTCGGAGATTTATCTCCTTGATCACGGGCATGTTAATGGCTGATTTGCATAACAAAGTCACATGGAATTTATACATCACGCCCATTGATGGGCCTCCTGGGACTCGTAGTTTTCAATAATTCCCTCAAATGGGTTTCGCCACATTAACAGTCATTTCAATGTTCACAGCTCCAATGAGCCCAAAGCAGCATTGCCGGTAAATTCATCCATACCTGTGCACTGCAAAGATTTCCGTATATCCAAAAGCAGCAGTCCACCTGTTATTGGTGGTGGTGCAGGTTCCCCGACCTTGGACGGGCCGGAAAATATCACGCTCAAGTTGCCCAACAGGCGGAACCGCACTCGAACACAGGGAGGTCTCACAACATTTCTGCAGGTCCCTTTATTGTAAAACCAGCATGCACTAAAGATAAAACTGCGCCCTACGCGTTTCGGAGATTTGTCTTTTTGATCACGGGCATGTTAATGGCTGATTTGCATAACAAAGTCACATGGAATTTATACATCACGCCCTTTGATGGGCCTCCTGGGACTCGTAGTTTTCAATAATTCCCTCAAATGGGTTTCGCCACATTAACAGTCATTTCAATGTTCACAGCTCCAATGAGCCCAAAGCAGCATTGCCAGTAAATTCATCCATACCTGTCCTCTGCAAAGCTTTCCGTATATCCAAAAGCAGCAGTCCACCTGCTATTGGTGGCGGTGTAGGTTCCCCGACCTTGGACGGGCCGGAAAATATCATGCTCAAGTTGCCCAACAGGCGGAACCGCACTCGAACACAGGCGGGTCTCACAACATTTCTGCAGGTCCCTTTATAAAACCAGCATGCACTGAAGATAAAACTGCGCCCTACGCGTTTCGGAGATTTGTCCACTTGATCACGGGCATGTTAATGGCTGATTTGCATAACAAAGTCACATGGAATTTATACATCACGCCCATTGATGGGCCTCCTGGGACTCGTAGTTTTCAATAATTCCCTCAAATGGGTTTCGCCACATTAACAGTCATTTCAATGTTCACAGCTCCAATGAGCCCAAAGCAGCATTGCCGGTAAATTCATCCATACCTGTGCTCTGCAAAGCTTTCCGTATATCCAAAAGCAGCAGTCCACCTGTTATTGGTGGTGGTGCAGGTTCCCCGACCTTGGACGGGCCAGAAAATATCACGCTCAAGTTGCCCAACAGGCAGAACCGCACTCGAACACAGGCAGGTCTCACAACATTTCTGCAGGTCCCTTTATTGTAAAACCAGCATGCACTGAAGATAAAACTGCGCCCTACGCGTTTCGGAGATTTGTCTCCTTGATCACGGGCATGTTAATGGCTGATTTGCATAACAAAGTCACATGGAATTTATACATCACGCCCTTTGATGGGCCTCCTGGGACTCGTAGTTTTCAATAATTCCCTCAAATGGGTTTCGCCACATTAACAGTCATTTCAATGTTCACAGCTCCAATGAGCCCAAAGCAGCATTGCCAGTAAATTCATCCATACCTGTGCTCTGCAAAGCTTTTCGTATATCCAAAAGCAGCAGTCCACCTGTTATTGGTGGCAGTGCAGGTTCCCCGACCTTGGACGGGCTGGAAAATATCACGCTCAAGTTGCCCAACAGGCGGAACCGCACTCGAACACAGGCAGGTCTCACAACATTTCTGCAGGTCCCTTTATGGTAAAACCAGCATGCACTGAAGATAAAACTGCGCCCTACGCGTTTCGGAGATTTGTACCCTTGATCACGGGCATGTTAATGGCTGATTTGCATAACAAAGTCACATGGAATTTATACATAACGCCCTTTGATGGGCCTCCTGGGACTCGTAGTTTTCAATAATTCCCTCAAATTGGTTTCGCCACATTAACAGTCATTTCAATGTTCAAAACTCCAATGAGCCCAAAGCAGCATTGCCGGTATATTCATTCATACCTGTGCTCTGCAAAGCTTTCCGTATATCCAAAAGCAGCAGTCCACCTGTTATTGGTGGCGGTGCAGGTTCCACGACCTTGGACGGGCCGGAAAATATCACGCTCAAGTTGCCCAACAGGTGGAACCGCACTCGAACAAAGGCGGGTCTCACAACATTTCTGCAGGTCCCTTTATTGTAAAACCAGCATGCACCGAAGAAAAAACTGCGCCCTACGTGTCTCGGAGATTTGTCTCTTTGATCACCGGCATGTTAATGGCTGATTTGCATAACAAAGTCACATGGAATTTATACATCACGCCCTTTTGATGGGCGTCCTGGGACTCGTAGTTTTCAATAATTCCCGCAAATGGGTTTCTCCACATTAACAGTCATTTCAATGTTCCCAGCTCCAATGATCCCAAAGCAGCATTGCCAGTAAATTCATCCATACCTCTGCTCTGCAAAGCTTTCCGTATATCCAAAAGCAGCAGTCCATCTGTTATTGGTGGCGGTGCAGGTTCCCCGACCTTGGACGGGCCGTAAAATATCACGCTCAAGTTGCCCAACAGGCGGAACCACACTCGAACACAGGCGGGTCTCACAACATTTCTGCAGGTCCCTTTATTGTAAAACCAGCATGCACCGAAGATAAAACTGCGCCCTACGCGTTTCGGAGATTTGTCTCCTTGATCACGGGCATGTTAATGGCTGATTTGCAACATAAAGTCACATGGAATTTATACATCACGCCCTTTGATGGGCCTCCTGGGACTCGTAGTTTTCAATAATTCCCTCAAATGGGTTTCACCACATTGACAGTCATTTTAATGTTCACAGCTCCAATGAGCCCAAAGCAGCATTGCCGGTAAATTAATCCATACCTGTGCTCTGCAAAGCTTTCCGTATATCCAAAAGCAGCAGTCCACCTGTTATTGGTGGCGGTGCAGGTTCCCCGACCTTGGACAGGCTGGAAAATATCACGCTCAAATTGCCCAACAGGCGGAACCGCACTCGAACACAGGCGGGTTTCACAACATTTCTGTAGGTCCATTTATTGTAAAACCAGCATGCACTGAAGATAAAACTGCGCCCCACGCGTTTCGGAGATTTGTCTCCTTGATCACGGGCATGTTAATGGCTGATTTGCATAACAAAGTCACACGGAATTTATACATCACACCCTTTGATGGGCCTCCTGGGACTCGTAGTTTTCAATAATTCCCTAAAATGGGTTTCGCCACATTAACAGTCTTTTCAATGTTCACAGCTCCAAAGAGCCCAAAGCAGCATTGCCGGTAAATTCATCCATACCTGTGCTCTGCAAAGCTTTCCGTATATCCAAAAGCAGCAGTCCACCTGTTATTGGTGGTGCTGCTGGTTCCCCAACCTTGGACGGGCCGCAAAATATCACGGTCAAGTTGCCCAACAGGCGGAACCGCACTTGAACACAGGCGGGTCTCACAACATTTCTGCAGGTCCCTTTATTGTAAAACCAGCATGCATTGAAGATAAAACTGCGCCCTACGCGTTTCGGAGATTAGTCTCCTTGATCACTGGCATGTTAATGGCTGATTTGCATAACAAAGTCACATGGAATTTATCCATCACACCCTTTGATGGGCCTCCTGGGACTCGTAGTTTTCAATAATTCCCTCAAATGGGTCTCACCACATTAACAGTCATTTCAATGTTCACAGCTCCAATGAGCCCAAAGCAGCATTGCCGGTAAATTCATCCATACCTGTGCTCTGCAAAGCTTTCCGTATATCCAAAAGCAGCAGTCCACCTGTTATTGGTGGCGGTGCAGGTTCCCTGACCTTGGACGGGCCGTAAAATATCACGCTCAAGTTGCCCAACAGGCGGAACTGCACTTGAACACAGGCAGGTCTCACAAAATTTCTGCAGGACCCTTTATTGTAAAACCAGCATGCACTGAAGATAAAACTGCGCCCTACGCGTTTCGGAGATTTGTCTCCTTGATCACAGGCATGTTAATGGCTGATTTGCATAACAAAGTCACATGGAATTTATACATCACGCCCTTTGATGGGCCTCCTGGGACTCGTAGTTTTCAATAATTCCCTCAAATGGGTTTCGCCACATTAACAGTCATTTCAATGTTCACAGCTCCAATGAGCCCAAAGCAGCATTGCCAGTAAATTCATCCATACCTGTGCTCTGCGAAGCTTTCCGTATATCCAAAAGCAGCAGTCCACCTGTTATTGGTGGCGGTGCAGGATCCCCGACCTTGGACGGGCTGGAAAATATCACGCTCAAGTTGCCTAACAGGCGGAACCGCACTCGAACACAGGCGGGTTTCACAACATTTCTGTAGGTCCATTTATTGTAAAACCAGCATGCACTGCAGATAAAACTGCGCCCTACGCGTTTCGGAGATTTGTCTCCTTGATCACGGGCATGTTAATGGCTGATTTGCATAACAAAGTCACACGGAATTTATACATCACGCCCTTTGATGGGCCTCCTGGGACTCGTAGTTTTCAATAATTCCCTAAAATGGGTTTCGCCACATTAACAGCCATTTCAATGTTCACAGCTCCAATGAGCCCAAAGCAGCATTGCTGGTAAATTCATCCATACCTGTTCTCTGCAAAGCTTTCCGTATATCCAAAAGCAGCAGTCCACCTGTTATTAGTGGTGGTGCAGGTTCCCCGACCTTGGACGGGCCGGAAAATATCACGCTCAAGTTGACCAACAGGCGGAACCGCACTTGAACACAGGCGGGTCTCACAATATTTCTGCAGGTCCCTTTATTGTAAAACCAGCATGCATTGAAGATAAAACTGCGCCCTACGCGTTTCGGAGATTTGTCTCCTTGATCACTGGCATGTTAATGGCTGATTTGCATAACAAAGTCATATGGAATTTATACATGACGCCCTTTGATGGGCCTCCTGGGACTCGTAGTTTTCAATAATTCCCTCAAATGGGTTTTGCCACATTAACAGTCATTTCAATGTTCACAGCTCCAATGAGCCCAAAGCAGCATTGCCGGTAAATTCATCCATACCTGTGCTCTGCAAAGCTTTCCGTATATCCAAAAGCAGCAGTCCACCTGTTATTGGTGGCGGTGCAGGTTCCCTGACCTTGGACGGGCCGGAAAATATCACGCTCAAGTTGCCCAACAGGCGGAACCGCACTTGAACACAGGCGAGTCTCACAAAATTTCTGCAGGACCCTTTATTGTAAAACCAGCATGCACTGAAGATAAAACTGCGCCCTACGCGTTTCGGAGATTTGTCTCCTTGATCACGGGCATGTTAATGGCTGATTTGCATAACAAAGTCACATGGAATTTATACATCACACCCTTTGATGGGCCTCCTGGGACTCGTAGTTTTCAATAATTCCCTCAAATGGGTTTCGCCATTAACAGTCATTTCAATGTTTACAGCTCCAATGACCCCAAAGCAGCATTGCCAGTAAATTCATCCATACCTGTGCTCTGCAAAGCTTTCCGTATATCCAAAAGCAGCAGTCCACCTGTTATTAGTGGTGGTGCAGGTTCCCCGACCTTGGACGGGCCGGAAAATATCCCGCTCAAGTTGCCCAACAGGCGGAACCGCACTTGAACACAGGCGGGTCTCACAACATTTCTGCAGGTCCCTTTATTGTAAAACCAGCATGCATTGAAGATAAAACTGCGCCCTACGCGTTTCGGAGATTTGTCTCCTTGATCACTGGCATGTTAATGGCTGATTTGCATAACAAAGTCACATGGAATTTATCCATCACGCCCTTTGATGGGCCTCCTGGGACTCGTAGTTTTCAATAATTCCCTCAAATGGGTTTCGCCACATTAACAGCCATTTCAATGTTCACAGCTCCAATGAGCCCAAAGCAGCATTGCCGGTAAATTCATCCATACCTGTGCTCTGCAAAGCTTTCCGTATATCCAAAAGTAGCAGTCCACCTGTTATTGGTGGCGGTGTGTGTTCCCCGACCTTGGACGGGCTGGAAAATATCACACTCAAGTTGCCCAACAGGCGGAACCGCACTCGAACACAGGCGGGTTTCACAACATTTCTGTAGGTCCATTTATTGTAAAACCAGCATGAACTGAAGATAAAACTGCGCCCTACGCGTTTCGGAGATTTGTCTCCTTGATCACTGGCATGTTAATGGCTGATTTGCATAACAAAGTCATATGGAATTTATACATGACGCCCTTTGATGGGCCTCCTGGGACTCGTAGTTTTCAATAATTCCCTCAAATGGGTTTTGCCACATTAACAGTCATTTCAATGTTCACAGCTCCAATGAGCCCAAAGCAGCATTGCCGGTAAATTCATCCATACCTGTGCTCTGCAAAGCTTTCCGTATATCCAAAAGCAGCAGTCCACCTGTTATTGGTGGCGGTGCAGGTTCCCTGACCTTGGACGGGCCGGAAAATATCACGCTCAAGTTGCCCAACAGGCGGAACCGCACTTGAACACAGGCGAGTCTCACAAAATTTCTGCAGGACCCTTTATTGTAAAACCAGCATGCACTGAAGATAAAACTGCGCCCTACGCGTTTCGGAGATTTGTCTCCTTGATCACGGGCATGTTAATGGCTGATTTGCATAACAAAGTCACATGGAATTTATACATCACACCCTTTGATGGGCCTCCTGGGACTCGTAGTTTTCAATAATTCCCTCAAATGGGTTTCGCCATTAACAGTCATTTCAATGTTTACAGCTCCAATGACCCCAAAGCAGCATTGCCAGTAAATTCATCCATACCTGTGCTCTGCAAAGCTTTCCGTATATCCAAAAGCAGCAGTCCACCTGTTATTAGTGGTGGTGCAGGTTCCCCGACCTTGGACGGGCCGGAAAATATCCCGCTCAAGTTGCCCAACAGGCGGAACCGCACTTGAACACAGGCGGGTCTCACAACATTTCTGCAGGTCCCTTTATTGTAAAACCAGCATGCATTGAAGATAAAACTGCGCCCTACGCGTTTCGGAGATTTGTCTCCTTGATCACTGGCATGTTAATGGCTGATTTGCATAACAAAGTCACATGGAATTTATCCATCACGCCCTTTGATGGGCCTCCTGGGACTCGTAGTTTTCAATAATTCCCTCAAATGGGTTTCGCCACATTAACAGCCATTTCAATGTTCACAGCTCCAATGAGCCCAAAGCAGCATTGCCGGTAAATTCATCCATACATGTGCTCTGCAAAGCTTTCCGTATATCCAAAAGCAGCAGTCCACCTGTTATTGGTGGCGGTGCATGTTCCCCGACCTTGGACGGGCTGGAAAATATCACACTCAAGTTGCCCAACAGGCGGAACCGCACTCGAACACAGGCGGGTTTCACAACATTTCTGTAGGTCCATTTATTGTAAAACCAGCATGAACTGAAGATAAAACTGCGCCCTACGCGTTTCGGAGATTTGTCTCCTTGATCACGGGCATGTTAATGGCTGATTTGCATAACAAAGCCAGTGGAATTTATACATCACGCCCTTTGATGGGCCTCCTGGGACTCGTAGTTTTCAATAATTCCCTCAGATGGGTTTCGCCACATTAACAATAATTTCAATGTTAACAGCTCCAATGAGCCAAAAGCAGCATTGCCGGTAAATTAATCCATACCTGTGCTCTGCAAAGCTTTCCGTATATCCAAAAGCAGCAGTCCACCTGTTATTGGTGGTGGTGCAGGTTCCCCGACCTTGGACGGGCCAGAAAATATCATGCTCAAGTTGCCCAACAGGCGGAACCGCACTTGAACACAGGCGGGTCTCACAACATTTCTGCAGGTCCCTTTATTGTAAAACCAGCATGCATTGAAGATAAAAATGCGCCCTACGCGTTTCGGAGATTTGTCTCCTTGATCACTGGCATGTTAATGGCTGATTTGCATAACAAAGTCACATGGAATTTACACATCACGCCCTTTGATGGGCCTCCTGGGACTCGTAGTTTTCAATAATTCCCTCAAATGGGTTTCGCCACATTAACAGTCATTTCAATGTTCACAGCTCCAAAGAGCCCAAAGCAGCATTGCCGGTAAATTCATCCATACCTGTGCTCTGCAAAGCTTTCCGTATATCCAAAAGCAGCAGTCCACCTGTTTTTGGTGGCGGTGCAGGTTCCCTGACCTTGGAGGGGCCGGAAAATATCACGCTCAAGTTGCCCAACAGGCGGAACCGCACTTGAACACAGGCGGGTCTCACAAAATTTCTGCAGGACCCTTTATTGTAAAACCAGCATGCACTGAAGATAAAACTGCGCCCCACGCGTTTCAGAGATTTGTCTCCTTGATCATGGGAATGTTATTGGCTGATTTGCATAACAAAGTCACATGGAATTTATACATCACGCCCTTTGATGGGCCTCCTGGGACTCGTAGTTTTCAATAATTCCCTCAAATGGGTTTCGCCATTAACAGTCATTTCAATGTTCACAGCTCCAATGAGCCCAAAGCAGCATTGCTGGTAAATTCATCCATACCTGTGCTCTGCAAAGCTTTCCGTATATCCAAAAGCAGCAGTCCACCTGTTATTGGTTGTGGTGCAGGTTCCCCGACCTTGGACAGGCCGGAAAATATCACGCTCAAGTTGCCCAACAGGCGGAACCGCACTCGAACACAGGCGGGTCTCACAACATTTCTGCAGGTGCCTTTATTGTAAAACCAGCATGCACTGAAGATAAAACTGCGCCCTACGCGTTTCGGAGATTTGTCTCCTTGATCACGGGCATGTTAATGGCTGATTTGCATAACAAAGTCACATGGAATTTATACATCACGCCCTTTGATGGGCCTCCTGGGACTCGTAGTTTTCAATAATTCCCTCAAATGGGTTTCGCCACATTAACAGTCATTTCAATGTTCACAGCTCCAATGAGCCCAAAGCAGCATTGCCAGTAAATTCATCCATACCTGTCCTCTGCAAAGCTTTCCGTATATCCAAAAGCAGCAGTCCACCTGTTATTGGTGGCGGTGCAGGTTCCCCGACCTTGGACGGGCTGGAAAATATCACGCTCAAGTTGCCCAACAGGCGGAACCGCACTCGAACACAGGCGGGTTTCACAACATTTCTGTAGGTCCATTTATTGTAAAACCAGCATGCACTGAAGATAAAACTGCGCCCTACGCGTTTCGGAGATTTGTCTCCTTGATCACGGGCATGTTAATGGCTGATTTGCATAACAAAGTCACACGGAATTTATACATCACACCCTTTGATGGGCCTCCTGGGACTCGTAGTTTTCAATAATTCCCGCAAATGGGTTTCTCCACATTAACAGTCATTTCAATGTTCACATCTCCAATGAGCCCAAAGCAGCATTGCCGGTAAATTCATCCATACCTGTGCTCTGCAAAGCTTTCCATATATCCAAAAGCAGCAGTCCACCTGTTATTGGTGGCGGTGCAGTTTCCCCGACCTTGGACGGGCCGGAAAATATCATGCTCAAGTTGCCCAACAGGCGGAACCGCACTCGAACACAGGCAGGTCTCACAACATTTCTGCAGGTCCCTTTATTGTAAAACCAGCATGCACTGAAGATAAAACTGCGCCCTACGCGTTTCGGAGATTTGTCTACTTGATCACGGGCATGTTAATGGCTGATTTGCATAACAAAGTCACATGGAATTTATACATCACGCCCATTGATGGGCCTCCTGGGACTCGTAGTTTTCAATAATTCCCTCCAATGGGTTTCGCCACATTAACAGTCATTTCAATGTTCACAGCTCCAATGAGCCCAAAGCAGCATTGCCGGTAAATTCATCCATACCTGTGCTCTGCAAAGCTTTCCGTATATCCAAAAGCAGCAGTCCACCTGTTATTGGTGGTGGTGCAGGTTCCCCGACCTTGGACGGGCTGGAAAATATCACGCTCAAGTTGCCCAACAGACAGAACCGCACTCGAACACAGGCAGGTCTCACAACATTTCTGCAGGTCCCTTTATTGTAAAACCAGCATGCACTGAAGATAAAACTGCGCCCTACGCGTTTCGGAGATTTATCTCCTTGATCACGGGCATGTTAATGGCTGATTTGCATAACAAAGTCACATGGAATTTATACATCACGCCCATTGATGGGCCTCCTGGGACTCGTAGTTTTCAATAATTCCCTCAAATGGGTTTCGCCACATTAACAGTCATTTCAATGTTCACAGCTCCAATGAGCCCAAAGCAGCATTGCCGGTAAATTCATCCATACCTGTGCACTGCAAAGATTTCCGTATATCCAAAAGCAGCAGTCCACCTGTTATTGGTGGTGGTGCAGGTTCCCCGACCTTGGACGGGCCGGAAAATATCACGCTCAAGTTGCCCAACAGGCGGAACCGCACTCGAACACAGGGAGGTCTCACAACATTTCTGCAGGTCCCTTTATTGTAAAACCAGCATGCACTAAAGATAAAACTGCGCCCTACGCGTTTCGGAGATTTGTCTTTTTGATCACGGGCATGTTAATGGCTGATTTGCATAACAAAGTCACATGGAATTTATACATCACGCCCTTTGATGGGCCTCCTGGGACTCGTAGTTTTCAATAATTCCCTCAAATGGGTTTCGCCACATTAACAGTCATTTCAATGTTCACAGCTCCAATGAGCCCAAAGCAGCATTGCCAGTAAATTCATCCATACCTGTCCTCTGCAAAGCTTTCCGTATATCCAAAAGCAGCAGTCCACCTGCTATTGGTGGCGGTGTAGGTTCCCCGACCTTGGACGGGCCGGAAAATATCATGCTCAAGTTGCCCAACAGGCGGAACCGCACTCGAACACAGGCGGGTCTCACAACATTTCTGCAGGTCCCTTTATAAAACCAGCATGCACTGAAGATAAAACTGCGCCCTACGCGTTTCGGAGATTTGTCCACTTGATCACGGGCATGTTAATGGCTGATTTGCATAACAAAGTCACATGGAATTTATACATCACGCCCATTGATGGGCCTCCTGGGACTCGTAGTTTTCAATAATTCCCTCAAATGGGTTTCGCCACATTAACAGTCATTTCAATGTTCACAGCTCCAATGAGCCCAAAGCAGCATTGCCGGTAAATTCATCCATACCTGTGCTCTGCAAAGCTTTCCGTATATCCAAAAGCAGCAGTCCACCTGTTATTGGTGGTGGTGCAGGTTCCCCGACCTTGGACGGGCCAGAAAATATCACGCTCAAGTTGCCCAACAGGCAGAACCGCACTCGAACACAGGCAGGTCTCACAACATTTCTGCAGGTCCCTTTATTGTAAAACCAGCATGCACTGAAGATAAAACTGCGCCCTACGCGTTTCGGAGATTTGTCTCCTTGATCACGGGCATGTTAATGGCTGATTTGCATAACAAAGTCACATGGAATTTATACATCACGCCCTTTGATGGGCCTCCTGGGACTCGTAGTTTTCAATAATTCCCTCAAATGGGTTTCGCCACATTAACAGTCATTTCAATGTTCACAGCTCCAATGAGCCCAAAGCAGCATTGCCAGTAAATTCATCCATACCTGTGCTCTGCAAAGCTTTTCGTATATCCAAAAGCAGCAGTCCACCTGTTATTGGTGGCAGTGCAGGTTCCCCGACCTTGGACGGGCTGGAAAATATCACGCTCAAGTTGCCCAACAGGCGGAACCGCACTCGAACACAGGCAGGTCTCACAACATTTCTGCAGGTCCCTTTATGGTAAAACCAGCATGCACTGAAGATAAAACTGCGCCCTACGCGTTTCGGAGATTTGTACCCTTGATCACGGGCATGTTAATGGCTGATTTGCATAACAAAGTCACATGGAATTTATACATAACGCCCTTTGATGGGCCTCCTGGGACTCGTAGTTTTCAATAATTCCCTCAAATTGGTTTCGCCACATTAACAGTCATTTCAATGTTCAAAACTCCAATGAGCCCAAAGCAGCATTGCCGGTATATTCATTCATACCTGTGCTCTGCAAAGCTTTCCGTATATCCAAAAGCAGCAGTCCACCTGTTATTGGTGGCGGTGCAGGTTCCACGACCTTGGACGGGCCGGAAAATATCACGCTCAAGTTGCCCAACAGGTGGAACCGCACTCGAACAAAGGCGGGTCTCACAACATTTCTGCAGGTCCCTTTATTGTAAAACCAGCATGCACCGAAGAAAAAACTGCGCCCTACGTGTCTCGGAGATTTGTCTCTTTGATCACCGGCATGTTAATGGCTGATTTGCATAACAAAGTCACATGGAATTTATACATCACGCCCATTGATGGGCCTCCTGGGACTCGTAGTTTTCAATAATTCCCTCCAATGGGTTTCGCCACATTAACAGTCATTTCAATGTTCACAGCTCCAATGAGCCCAAAGCAGCATTGCCGGTAAATTCATCCATACCTGTGCTCTGCAAAGCTTTCCGTATATCCAAAAGCAGCAGTCCACCTGTTATTGGTGGTGGTGCAGGTTCCCCGACCTTGGACGGGCTGGAAAATATCACGCTCAAGTTGCCCAACAGACAGAACCGCACTCGAACACAGGCAGGTCTCACAACATTTCTGCAGGTCCCTTTATTGTAAAACCAGCATGCACTGAAGATAAAACTGCGCCCTACGCGTTTCGGAGATTTATCTCCTTGATCACGGGCATGTTAATGGCTGATTTGCATAACAAAGTCACATGGAATTTATACATCACGCCCATTGATGGGCCTCCTGGGACTCGTAGTTTTCAATAATTCCCTCAAATGGGTTTCGCCACATTAACAGTCATTTCAATGTTCACAGCTCCAATGAGCCCAAAGCAGCATTGCCGGTAAATTCATCCATACCTGTGCTCTGCAAAGATTTCCGTATATCCAAAAGCAGCAGTCCACCTGTTATTGGTGGTGGTGCAGGTTCCCCGACCTTGGACGGGCCGGAAAATATCACGCTCAAGTTGCCCAACAGGCGGAACCGCACTCGAACACAGGGAGGTCTCACAACATTTCTGCAGGTCCCTTTATTGTAAAACCAGCATGCACTAAAGATAAAACTGCGCCCTACGCGTTTCGGAGATTTGTCTTTTTGATCACGGGCATGTTAATGGCTGATTTGCATAACAAAGTCACATGGAATTTATACATCACGCCCTTTGATGGGCCTCCTGGGACTCGTAGTTTTCAATAATTCCCTCAAATGGGTTTCGCCACATTAACAGTCATTTCAATGTTCACAGCTCCAATGAGCCCAAAGCAGCATTGCCAGTAAATTCATCCATACCTGTCCTCTGCAAAGCTTTCCGTATATCCAAAAGCAGCAGTCCACCTGCTATTGGTGGCGGTGCAGGTTCCCCGACCTTGGACGGGCCGGAAAATATCATGCTCAAGTTGCCCAACAGGCGGAACCGCACTCGAACACAGGCGGGTCTCACAACATTTCTGCAGGTCCCTTTATAAAACCAGCATGCACTGAAGATAAAACTGCGCCCTACGCGTTTCGGAGATTTGTCCACTTGATCACGGGCATGTTAATGGCTGATTTGCATAACAAAGTCACATGGAATTTATACATCACGCCCATTGATGGGCCTCCTGGGACTCGTAGTTTTCAATAATTCCCTCAAATGGGTTTCGCCACATTAACAGTCATTTCAATGTTCACAGCTCCAATGAGCCCAAAGCAGCATTGCCGGTAAATTCATCCATACCTGTGCTCTGCAAAGCTTTCCGTATATCCAAAAGCAGCAGTCCACCTGTTATTGGTGGTGGTGCAGGTTCCCCGACCTTGGACGGGCCAGAAAATATCACGCTCAAGTTGCCCAACAGGCAGAACCGCACTCGAACACAGGCAGGTCTCACAACATTTCTGCAGGTCCCTTTATTGTAAAACCAGCATGCACTGAAGATAAAACTGCGCCCTACGCGTTTCGGAGATTTGTCACCTTGATCACGGGCATGTTAATGGCTGATTTGCATAACAAAGTCACATGGAATTTATACATCACGCCCATTGATGGGCCTCCTGGGACTCGTAGTTTTCAATAATTCCCTCAAATGGGTTTCGCCACATTAACAGTCATTTCAATGTTCACAGCTCCAATGAGCCCAAAGCAGCATTGCCGGTAAACTCATCCATACCTGTGCTCTGCAAAGATTTCCGTATATCCAAAAGCAGCAGTCCACCTGTTATTGGTGGTGGTGCAGGTTCCCCGACCTTGGACGGGCCGGAAAATATCACGCTCAAGTTGCCCAACAGGCGGAACCGCACTCGAACACAGGGAGGTCTCACAACATTTCTGCAGGTCCCTTTATTGTAAAACCAGCATGCACTGAAGATAAAACTGCGCCCCACGCGTTTCGGAGATTTGTCTCCTTGATCACGGGCATGTTAATGGCTGATTTGCATAACAAAGTCACAAGGAATTTATACATCCGCCCTTTGATGGGCCTCCTGGGACTCGTAGTTTTCAATAATTCCCTCAAATGGGTTTCGCCACATTAACAGTCATTTCAATGTTCACAGCTCCAATGAGCCCAAAGCAGCATTGCCATTAAATTCATCCATACCTGTGCTCTGCAAAGCTTTCCGTATATCCAAAAGCAGCAGTCCACCTGTTAGTAGTGGTGGTGCAGGTTCTCGACCTTGGACGAGCCGGAAAATATCACGCTCAAGTTGCCCAACAGGCGGAACCGCACTCGAACACAGGCGGGTCTCACAATATTTCTGCAGGTCCCTTTATTGTAAAACCAGCATGCATTGAAGATAAAACTGCGCCCTACGCGTTTCGGAGATTTGTCTCCTTGATCACTGGCATGTTAATGGCTGATTTACATAACAAAGTCATATGGAATTTATACATCACGCCCTTTGATGGGCGTCCTGGGACTCGTAGTTTTCAATAAGTCCCGCAAATGGGTTTCGCCACATTAACAGTCATTTCAATGTTCACAGCTCCAATGAGCCCAAAGCAGCATTGCCGGTAAATTCATCCATACCTGTGCTCTGCAAAGATTTCCGTATATCCAAAAGCAGCAGTCCACCTGTTATTGGTGGTGGTGCAGGTTCCCCGACCTTGGACGGGCCGGAAAATATCACGCTCAAGTTGCCCAACAGGCGGAACCGCGCTCGAACACAGGGAGGTCTCACAACATTTCTGCAGGTCCCTTTATTGTAAAACCAGCATGCACTAAAGATAAAACTGCGCCCTACGCGTTTCGGAGATTTGTCTCCTTGATCACGGGCATGTTAATGGCTGATTTGCATAACAAAGTCACATGGAATTTATACATCACGCCCTTTGATGGGCCTCCTGGGACTCGTAGTTTTCAATAATTCCCTCAAATGGGTTTCGCCACATTAACAGTCATTTCAATGTTCACAGCTCCAATGAGCCCAAAGCAGCATTGCCAGTAAATTCACCCATACCTGTCCTCTGCAAAGCTTTCCGTATATCCAAAAGCAGCAGTCCACCTGCTATTGGTGGTGGTGCAGGTTCCCCGACCTTGGACGGGCCGGAAAATATCACGCTCAAGTTGCCCAACAGGCGGAACCGCACTCGAACACAGGGAGGTCTCACAACATTTCTGCAGGTCCCTTTATTGTAAAACCAGCATGCACTAAAGATAAAACTGCGCCCTACGCGTTTCGGAGATTTGTCTTTTTGATCACGGGCATGTTAATGGCTGATTTGCATAACAAAGTCACATGGAATTTATACATCACGCCCTTTGATGGGCCTCCTGGGACTCGTAGTTTTCAATAATTCCCTCAAATGGGTTTCGCCACATTAACAGTCATTTCAATGTTCACAGCTCCAATGAGCCCAAAGCAGCATTGCCAGTAAATTCATCCATACCTGTCCTCTGCAAAGCTTTCCGTATATCCAAAAGCAGCAGTCCACCTGCTATTGGTGGCGGTGCAGGTTCCCCGACCTTGGACGGGCCGGAAAATATCATGCTCAAGTTGCCCAACAGGCGGAACCGCACTCGAACACAGGCGGGTCTCACAACATTTCTGCAGGTCCCTTTATAAAACCAGCATGCACTGAAGATAAAACTGCGCCCTACGCGTTTCGGAGATTTGTCCACTTGACCACGGGCATGTTAATGGCTGATTTGCATAACAAAGTCACATGGAATTTATACATCACGCCCATTGATGGGCCTCCTGGGACTCGTAGTTTTCAATAATTCCCTCAAATGGGTTTCGCCACATTAACAGTCATTTCAATGTTCACAGCTCCAATGAGCCCAAAGCAGCATTGCCGGTAAATTCATCCATACCTGTGCTCTGCAAAGCTTTCCGTATATCCAAAGGCAGCAGTCCACCTGTTATTGGTGGTGGTGCAGGTTCCCCGACCTTGGACGGGCCAGAAAATATCACGCTCAAGTTGCCCAACAGGCAGAACCGCACTCGAACACAGGCAGGTCTCACAACATTTCTGCAGGTCCCTTTATTGTAAAACCAGCATGCACTGAAGATAAAACTGCGCCCTACGCGTTTCGGAGATTTGTCTCCTTGATCACGGGCATGTTAATGGCTGATTTGCATAACAAAGTCACATGGAATTTATACATCACGCCCATTGATGGGCCTCCTGGGACTCGTAGTTTTCAATAATTCCCTCAAATGGGTTTCGCCACATTAACAGTCATTTCAATGTTCACAGCTCCAATGAGCCCAAAGCAGCATTGCCGGTAAACTCATCCATACCTGTGCTCTGCAAAGATTTCCGTATATCCAAAAGCAGCAGTCCACCTGTTATTGGTGGTGGTGCAGGTTCCCCGACCTTGGACGGGCCGGAAAATATCACGCTCAAGTTGCCCAACAGGCGGAACCGCACTCGAACACAGGGAGGTCTCACAACATTTCTGCAGGTCCCTTTATTGTAAAACCAGCATGCACTGAAGATAAAACTGCGCCCCACGCGTTTCGGAGATTTGTCTCCTTGATCACGGGCATGTTAATGGCTGATTTGCATAACAAAGTCACAAGGAATTTATACATCCGCCCTTTGATGGGCCTCCTGGGACTCGTAGTTTTCAATAATTCCCTCAAATGGGTTTCGCCACATTAACAGTCATTTCAATGTTCACAGCTCCAATGAGCCCAAAGCAGCATTGCCATTAAATTCATCCATACCTGTGCTCTGCAAAGCTTTCCGTATATCCAAAAGCAGCAGTCCACCTGTTAGTAGTGGTGGTGCAGGTTCTCGACCTTGGACGAGCCGGAAAATATCACGCTCAAGTTGCCCAACAGGCGGAACCGCACTCGAACACAGGCGGGTCTCACAATATTTCTGCAGGTCCCCTTATTGTAAAACCAGCATGCATTGAAGATAAAACTGCGCCCTACGCGTTTCGGAGATTTGTCTCCTTGATCACTGGCATGTTAATGGCTGATTTACATAACAAAGTCATATGGAATTTATACATCACGCCCTTTGATGGGCGTCCTGGGACTCGTAGTTTTCAATAAGTCCCGCAAATGGGTTTCGCCACATTAACAGTCATTTCAATGTTCACAGCTCCAATGAGCCCAAAGCAGCATTGCCGGTAAATTCATCCATACCTGTGCTCTGCAAAGATTTCCGTATATCCAAAAGCAGCAGTCCACCTGTTATTGGTGGTGGTGCAGGTTCCCCGACCTTGGACGGGCCGGAAAATATCACGCTCAAGTTGCCCAACAGGCGGAACCGCACTCGAACACAGGGAGGTCTCACAACATTTCTGCAGGTCCCTTTATTGTAAAACCAGCATGCACTAAAGATAAAACTGCGCCCTACGCATTTCGGAGATTTGTCTCCTTGATCACGGGCATGTTAATGGCTGATTTGCATAACAAAGTCACATGGAATTTATACATCACGCCCTTTGATGGGCCTCCTGGGACTCGTAGTTTTCAATAATTCCCTCAAATGGGTTTCGCCACATTAACAGTCATTTCAATGTTCACAGCTCCAATGAGCCCAAAGCAGCATTGCCAGTAAATTCATCCATACCTGTCCTCTGCAAAGCTTTCTGTATATCCAAAAGCAGCAGTCCACCTGTTATTGGTGGTGGTGCAGGTTCCCCGACCTTGGACGGGCCAGAAAATATCACGCTCAAGTTGCCCAACAGGCAGAACCGCACTCGAACACAGGCAGGTCTCACAACATTTCTGCAGGTCCCTTTATTGTAAAACCAGCATGCACTGAAGTTAAAACTGCGCCCTACGCGTTTCGGAGATTTGTCTCCTTGATCACGGGCATGTTAATGGCTGATTTGCATAACAAAGTCACATGGAATTTATACATCACGCCCATTGATGGGCCTCCTGGGACTCGTAGTTTTCAATAATTCCCTCAAATGGGTTTCGCCACATTAACAGTCATTTCAATGTTCACAGCTCCAATGAGCCCAAAGCAGCATTGCCGGTAAACTCATCCATACCTGTGCTCTGCAAAGATTTCCGTATATCCAAAAGCAGCAGTCCACCTGTTATTGGTGGTGGTGCAGGTTCCCCGACCTTGGACGGGCCAGAAAATATCACGCTCAAGTTGCCCAACAGGCGGAACCGCACTCGAACACAAGGAGGTCTCAGAACATTTCTGCAGGTCCCTTTATTGTAAAACCAGCATGCACTGAAGATAAAACTGCGCCCCACGCGTTTCGGAGATTTGTCTCCTTGATCACGGTCATGTTAATGGCTGATTTGCATAACAAAGTCACAAGGAATTTATACATCCGCCCTTTGATGGGCCTCCTGGGACTCGTAGTTTTCAATAATTCCCTCAAATGGGTTTCGCCACATTAACAGTCATTTCAATGTTCACAGCTCCAATGAGCCCAAAGCAGCATTGCCATTAAATTCATCCATACCTGTGCTCTGCAAAGCTTTCCGTATATGCAAAAGCAGCAGTCCACCTGTTAGTAGTGGTGGTGCAGGTTCTCGACCTTGGACGAGCCGGAAAATATCACGCTCAAGTTGCCCAACAGGCGGAACCGCACTCGAACACAGGCGGGTCTCACAATATTTCTGCAGGTCCCTTTATTGTAAAACCAGCATGCATTGAAGATAAAACTGCGCCCTACGCGTTTCGGAGATTTGTCTCCTTGATCACTGGCATGTTAATGGCTGATTTACATAACAAAGTCATATGGAATTTATACATCACGCCCTTTGATGGGCGTCCTGGGACTCGTAGTTTTCAATAAGTCCCGCAAATGGGTTTCTCCACATTAACAGTCATTTCAATGTTCCCAGCTCCAATGAGCCCAAAGCAGCATTGCAGGTAAATTCATCCATACCTGTGCTCTGCAAAGCTTTCCGTATATCCAAAAGCAGCAGTCCATCTGTTATTGGTGGCGGTGCAGGTTCCCCGACCTTGGACGGGCTGGAAAATATCACGCTCAAGTTGCCCAACAGGCAGAACCGCACTCGAACACAGGCAGGTCTCACAACATTTCTGCAGGTCCCTTTATTGTAAAACCAGCATGCACTGAAGATAAAACTGCGCCCTACGCGTTTCGGAGATTTGTCTCCTTGATCACGGGCATGTTAATGGCTGATTTGCATAACAAAGTCACATGGAATTTATACATCACGCCCATTGATGGGCCTCCTGGGACTCGTAGTTTTCAATAATTCCCTCAAATGGGTTTCGCCACATTAACAGTCATTTCAATGTTCACAGCTCCAATGAGCCCAAAGCAGCATTGCCGGTAAACTCATCCATACCTGTGCTCTGCAAAGATTTCCGTATATCCAAAAGCAGCAGTCCACCTGTTATTGGTGGTGGTGCAGGTTCCCCGACCTTGGACGGGCCAGAAAATATCACGCTCAAGTTGCCCAACAGGCGGAACCGCACTCGAACACAGGGAGGTCTCACAACATTTCTGCAGGTCCCTTTATTGTAAAACCAGCATGCACTGAAGATAAAACTGCGCACCACGCGTTTCGGAGATTTGTCTCCTTGATCACGGTCATGTTAATGGCTGATTTGCATAACAAAGTCACAAGGAATTTATACATCCGCCCTTTGATGGGCCTCCTGGGACTCGTAGTTTTCAATAATTCCCTCAAATGGGTTTCGCCACATTAACAGTCATTTCAATGTTCACAGCTCCAATGAGCCCAAAGCAGCATTGCCATTAAATTCATCCATACCTGTGCTCTGCAAAGCTTTCCGTATATCCAAAAGCAGCAGTCCACCTGTTAGTAGTGGTGGTGCAGGTTCTCGACCTTGGACGAGCCGGAAAATATCACGCTCAAGTTGCCCAACAGGCGGAACCGCACTCGAACACAGGCGGGTCTCACAATATTTCTGCAGGTCCCTTTATTGTAAAACCAGCATGCATTGAAGATAAAACTGCGCCCTACGCGTTTCGGAGATTTGTCTCCTTGATCACTGGCATGTTAATGGCTGATTTACATAACAAAGTCATATGGAATTTATACATCACGCCCTTTGATGGGCGTCCTGGGACTCGTAGTTTTCAATAAGTCCCGCAAATGGGTTTCTCCACATTAACAGTCATTTCAATGTTCCCAGCTCCAATGAGCCCAAAGCAGCATTGCAGGTAAATTCATCCATACCTGTGCTCTGCAAAGCTTTCCGTATATCCAAAAGCAGCAGTCCATCTGTTATTGGTGGCGGTGCAGGTTCCCCGACCTTGGACGGGCTGGAAAATATCACGCTCAAGTTGCCCAACAGGCGGAACCGCACTCGAACACAGGCGGGTTTCACAACATTTCTGCAGGTCCATTTATTGTAAAACCAGCATGCACTGAAGATAAAACTGCGCCCTACGCGTTTCGGAGATTTGTCTCCTTGATCACGGGCAAGTTAAAGGCTGATTTGCATAACAAAGTCACATGGAATTTATACATCACGCCCTTTGATGGGTCTCCTGGGACTCGTAGTTTTCAATAATTCCCTAAAATGGGTTTCGCCACATTAACAGTCATTTCAATGTTCACAGCTCCAATGAGCCCAAAGCAGAATTGCCGGCAAATTCATCCATACCTGTGCTCTGCAAAGCTTTCCGTATATCCAAAAGCAGCAGTCCACCTGTTATTAGTGGTGGTGCAGGTTCCCCGACCTTGGACGAGCCGGAAAATATCACGCTCAAGTTGCCCAACAGGCGGAACCGCAATCGAACACAGGCAGGTCTCACAACATTTCTGCAGGTCCCTTTATGGTAAAACCAGCATGCACTGAAGATAAAACTGCGCCCTACGCGTTTCGGAGATTTGTCTCCTTGATCACGGGCATGTTAATGGCTGATCTGCATAACAAAGTCACATGGAATTTATACATAACGCCCTTTGATGGGCCTTCAGGGACTCGTAGTTTTCAATAATTCCCTCAAATTGGTTTTGCCACATTAACAGTCATTTCAATGTTCAAAACTCCAATGAGCCCAAAGCAGCATTGCCGGTATATTCATTCATACCTGTGCTCTGCAAAGCTTTCCGTATATCCAAAAGCAGCAGTCCACCTGTTATTGGTGGCGGTGCAGGTTCCCCGACCTTGGACGGGCCGGAAAATATCACGCTCAAGTTGCCCAACAGGTGGAACCGCAATCGAACACAGGCAGGTCTCACAACATTTCTGCAGGTCCCTTTATGGTAAAACCAGCATGCACTGAAGATAAAACTGCGCCCTACGCGTTTCGGAGATTTGTCTCCTTGATCACGGGCATGTTAAAGGCTGATTTGCATAACAAAGTCACATGGAATTTATACATCACGCCCTTTGATGGGCCTCCTGGGACTCGTAGTTTTCAATAATTCCCTCAAATTGGTTTTGCCACATTAACAGTCATTTCAATGTTCAAAACTCCAATGAGCCCAAAGCAGCATTGCCGGTATATTCATTCATACCTGTGCTCTGCAAAGCTTTCCGTATATCCAAAAGCAGCAGTCCACCTGTTATTGGTGGCGGTGCAGGTTCCCCGACCTTGGACGGGCCGGAAAATATCACGCTCAAGTTGCCCAACAGGTGGAACCGCACTCGAACACAGGCGGGTCTCACAACATTTCTGCAGGTCCCTTTATTGTAAAACCAGCATGCACCGAAGAAAAAACTGCGCCCTACGTGTCTCAGAGATTTGTCTCTTTGATCACCGGCATGTTAATGGCTGATTTGCATAACAAAGTCACATGGAATTTATACATCACGCCCTTTGATGGGCGTCAAGGGACTCGTAGTTTTCAATAATTCCCGCAAATGGGTTTCTCCACATTAACAGTCATTTCAATGTTCAAAACTCCAATGAGCCCAAAGCAGCATTGCCGGTAAATTCATCCATACCTCTGCTCTGCAAAGCTTTCCGTATATCCAAAAGCAGCAGTCCATCTGTTATTGGTGGCGGTGCAGGTTCCCCGACCTTGGACGGGCCGTAAAATATCACGCTCAAGTTGCCCAACAGGCGGAACCACACTCGAACATAGGCGGGTCTCACAACATTTCTGCAGGTCCCTTTATTGTAAAACCAGCATGCACTGAAGATAAAACTGCGCCCTACGCGATTCGGAGATTTGTCTCCTTGATCACGGGCATGTTAATGGCTGATTTGCATAATAAAGTCACATGGAATTTATACATGACGCCCTTTGATGGGCCTCCTGGGACTCGTAGTTTTCAATAATTCCCTCAAATGGGTTTCACCACATTAACAGTCATTTTAATGTTCACAGCTCCAATGAGCCCAAAGCAGCATTGCCGGTAAATTAATCCATACCTGTGCTCTGCAAAGCTTTCCGTATATCCAAAAGCAGCAGTCCACCTGTTATTGGTGGTGGTGCAGGTTCCCCGACCTTGGATGGGCCGGAAAATATCACGCTCAAGTTGCCCAACAGGCGGAACCGCACTCGAACACAGGGGGGTCTCACAACATTTCTGCAGGTCCCTTTATTGTAAAACCAGCATGCACTGAAGATAAAACTGCGCCCTACGCGTTTCGGAGATTTGTCTCCTTGATCACGGGCATGTCAATGGCTGATTTGCATAACAAAGTCACATGGAATTTATACATCACGCCCTTTGATGGGCCTCCTGGGAATCGTAGTTTTCAATAATTCCCTCAAATAGGTTTCGCCACATTAACAGTCATTTCAATGTTCACAGCTCCAATGAGCCCAACGCAGCATTGCCAGTAAATTCATCCATACCTGTGCTCTGCAAACCTTTCCGTATATCCAAAAGCAGCAGTCCACCTGTTATTGGTGGCAGTGCAGGTTCCCCGACCTTGGACGGGCTGGAAAATATCACGCTCAAGTTGCCCAACAGGCAGAACCGCACTCGAACACAGGCAGGTCTCACAACATTTCTGCAGGTCCCTTTATTGTAAAACCAGCATGCACTGAAGATAAAACTGCGCCCTACACGTTTCGGAGATTTGTCTCCTTGATCACGGGCATGTTAATGGCTGATTTGCATAACAAAGTCACATTGAATTTATACATCACGCCCTTTGATGGGCCTCCTGGGACTCGTAGTTTTCAATAATTCCCTCAAATGGGTTTTGCCTCATTAACAGTCATTTCAATGTTCACAGCTCCAATGAGCCCAAAGCAGCATTGCCGGTAAATTCATCCATACCTGTGCTCTGCAAAGCTTTCCGTATATCCAAAAGCAGCAGTCCACCTGTTATTGGTGGTGGTGCAGGCTCCCCGACCTTGGACGGGCCGGAAAATATCACGCTCAAGTTGCCCAACAGGCGGAACCGCACTCGAACACAGGGGGGTCTCACAACATTTCTGCAGGTCCCTTTATTGTGAAACCAGCATGCACTGAATATAAAACTGCACCCTACGCGTTTCGGAGATTTGTCTCCTTGATCACGGGCATGTTAATGGCTGATTTGCATAACAAAGTCACATGGAATTTATACATCACGCCCTTTGATGGGCCTCCTGGGACTCGTAGTTTTCAATAATTCCCTCAAATGGGTTTCGCCACATTAACAGTCATTTCAATGTTCACAGCTCCAATGAGCCCAAAGCAGCATTGCCAGTAAATTCATCCATACCTGTGCTCTGCAAAGCTTTTCGTATATCCAAAAGCAGCAGTCCACCTGTTATATGTGGCAGTGCAGGTTCCCCGACCTTGGACGGGCTGGAAAATATCACGCTCAAGTTGCCCAACAGGCGGAACCGCACTCGAACACAGGCAGGTCTCACAACATTTCTGCAGGTCCCTTTATGGTAAAACCAGCATGCACTGAAGATAAAACTGCGCCCTACGCGTTTCGGAGATTTGTATCCTTGATCACGGGCATGTTAATGGCTGATTTGCATAACAAAGTCACATGGAATTTATACATAACGCCCTTTGATGGGCCTCCTGGGACTCGTAGTTTTCAATAATTCCCTCAAATTGGTTTCGCCACATTAACAGTCATTTCAATGTTCAAAACTCCAATGAGCCCAAAGCAGCATTGCCGGTATATTCATTCATACCTGTGCTCTGCAAAGCTTTCCGTATATCCAAAAGCAGCAGTCCACCTGTTATTGGTGGCGGTGCAGGTTCCACGACCTTGGACGGGCCGGAAAATATCACGCTCAAGTTGCCCAACAGGTGGAACCGCACTCGAACACAGGCGGGTCTCACAACATTTCTGCAGGTCCCTTTATTGTAAAACCAGCATGCACCGAAGAAAAAACTGCGCCCTACGTGTCTCGGAGATTTGTCTCTTTGATCACCGGCATGTGAATGGCTGATTTGCATAACAAAGTCACATGGAATTTATACATCACGCCCTTTGATGGGCGTCCTGGGACTCGTAGTTTTCAATAATTCCCGCAAATGGGTTTCTCCACATTAACAGTCATTTCAATGTTCCCAGCTCCAATGAGCCCAAAGCAGCATTGCCGGTAAATTCATCCATACCTCTGCTCTGCAAAGCTTTCCGTATATCCACAAGCAGCAGTCCATCTGTTATTGGTGGCGGTGCAGGTTCCCCGACCTTGGACGGGCCGTAAAATATCACGCTCAAGTTGCCCAACAGGCGGAACCACACTCGAACACAGGCGGGTCTCACAACATTTCTGCAGGTCCCTTTATTGTAAAACCAGCATGCACTGAAGATAAAACTGCGCCCTACGCGTTTCGGAGATTTGTCTCCTTGATCACGGGCATGTTAATGGCTGATTTGCATAATAAAGTCACATGGAATTTATACATGACGCCCTTTGATGGGCCTCCTGGGACTCGTAGTTTTCAATAATTCCCTCAAATGGGTTTCACCACATTAACAGTCATTTTAATGTTCACAGCTCCAATGAGCCCAAAGCAGCATTGCCGGTAAATTAATCCATGCCTGTGCTCTGCAAAGCTTTCCGTATATCCAAAAGCAGCAGTCCACCTGTTATTGGTGGTGGTGCAGGTTCCCCGACCTTGGACGGGCCGGAAAATATCACGCTCAAGTTGCCCAACAGGCGGAACCGCACTCGAACACAGGGGGGTCTCACAACATTTCTGCAGGTCCCTTTATTGTAAAACCAGCATGCACTGAAGATAAAACTGTGCCCTACGCGTTTCGGAGAATTGTCTCCTTGATCACGGGCATGTTAATGGCTGATTTGCATAACAAAGTCACATGGAATTTATACATCACGCCCTTTGATGGGCCTCCTGGGACTCGTAGTTTTCAATAATTCCCTCAAATGGGTTTCGCCACATTAACAGTCATTTCAATGTTCACAGCTCCAATGAGCCCAATGCAGCATTGCCAGTAAATTCATCCATACCTGTGCTCTGCAAACCTTTCCATATATCCAAAAGCAGCAGTCCACCTGTTATTGGTGGCAGTGCAGGTTCCCCGACCTTGGACGGGCTGGAAAATATCGCGCTCAAGTTGCCCAACAGGCGGAACCGCACTCGAACACAGGCAGGTTTCACAACATTTCTGCAGGTCCATTTATTGTAAAACCAGCATGCACTGAAGATAAAACTGCGCCCTACGCGTTTCAGAGATTTCTCTCCTTGATCACGGGCATGTTAAAGGCTGATTTGCATAATAAAGTCACATGGAATTTATACATGACGCCCTTTGATGGGCCTCCTGGGACTCGTAGTTTTCAATAATTCCCTCAAATGGGTTTCACCACATTAACAGTCATTTTAATGTTCACAGCTCCAATGAGCCCAAAGCAGCATTGCCGGTAAATTAATCCATACCTGTGCTCTGCAAAGCTTTCCGTATATCCAAAAGCAGCAGTCCACCTGTTATTGGTGGTGGTGCAGGTTCCCCGACCTTGGATGGGCCGGAAAATATCACGCTCAAGTTGCCCAACAGGCGGAACAGCACTCGAACACAGGGGGGTCTCACAACATTTCTGCAGGTCCCTTTATTGTAAAACCAGCATGCACTGAAGATAAAACTGCGCCCTACGCGTTTCGGAGATTTGTCTCCTTGATCACGGGCATGTCAATGGCTGATTTGCATAACAAAGTCACATGGAATTTATACATCACGCCCTTTGATGGGCCTCCTGGGACTCGTAGTTTTCAATAATTCCCTCAAATGGGTTTCGCCACATTAACAGTCATTTCAATGTTCACAGCTCCAATGAGCCCAACGCAGCATTGCCAGTAAATTCATCCATACCTGTGCTCTGCAAACCTTTCCGTATATCCAAAAGCAGCAGTCCACCTGTTATTGGTGGCAGTGCAGGTTCCCCGACCTTGGACGGGCTGGAAAATATCACGCTCAAGTTGCCCAACAGGCAGAACCGCACTCGAACACAGGCAGGTCTCACAACATTTCTGCAGGTCCCTTTATTGTAAAACCAGCATGCACTGAAGATAAAACTGCGCCCTACACGTTTCGGAGATTTGTCTCCTTGATCACGGGCATGTTAATGGCTGATTTGCATAACAAAGTCACATTGAATTTATACATCACGCCCTTTGATGGGCCTCCTGGGACTCGTAGTTTTCAATAATTCCCTCAAATGGGTTTTGCCTCATTAACAGTCATTTCAATGTTCACAGCTCCAATGAGCCCAAAGCAGCATTGCCGGTAAATTCATCCATACCTGTGCTCTGCAAAGCTTTCCGTATATCCAAAAGCAGCAGTCCACCTGTTATTGGTGGTGGTGCAGGCTCCCCGACCTTGGACGGGCCGGAAAATATCACGCTCAAGTTGCCCAACAGGCGGAACCGCACTCGAACACAGGGGGGTCTCACAACATTTCTGCAGGTCCCTTTATTGTGAAACCAGCATGCACTGAATATAAAACTGCACCCTACGCGTTTCGGAGATTTGTCTCCTTGATCACGGGCATGTTAATGGCTGATTTGCATAACAAAGTCACATGGAATTTATACATCACGCCCTTTGATGGGCCTCCTGGGACTCGTAGTTTTCAATAATTCCCTCAAATGGGTTTCGCCACATTAACAGTCATTTCAATGTTCACAGCTCCAATGAGCCCAAAGCAGCATTGCCAGTAAATTCATCCATACCTGTGCTCTGCAAAGCTTTTCGTATATCCAAAAGCAGCAGTCCACCTGTTATATGTGGCAGTGCAGGTTCCCCGACCTTGGACGGGCTGGAAAATATCACGCTCAAGTTGCCCAACAGGCAGAACCGCACTCGAACACAGGCAGGTCTCACAACATTTCTGCAGGTCCCTTTATGGTAAAACCAGCATGCACTGAAGATAAAACTGCGCCCTACGCGTTTCGGAGATTTGTATCCTTGATCACGGGCATGTTAATGGCTGATTTGCATAACAAAGTCACATGGAATTTATACATAACGCCCTTTGATGGGCCTCCTGGGACTCGTAGTTTTCAATAATTCCCTCAAATTGGTTTCGCCACATTAACAGTCATTTCAATGTTCAAAACTCCAATGAGCCCAAAGCAGCATTGCCGGTATATTCATTCATACCTGTGCTCTGCAAAGCTTTCCGTATATCCAAAAGCAGCAGTCCACCTGTTATTGGTGGCGGTGCAGGTTCCACGACCTTGGACGGGCCGGAAAATATCACGCTCAAGTTGCCCAACAGGTGGAACCGCACTCGAACACAGGCGGGTCTCACAACATTTCTGCAGGTCCCTTTATTGTAAAACCAGCATGCACCGAAGAAAAAACTGCGCCCTACGTGTCTCGGAGATTTGTCTCTTTGATCACCGGCATGTGAATGGCTGATTTGCATAACAAAGTCACATGGAATTTATACATCACGCCCTTTGATGGGCGTCCTGGGACTCGTAGTTTTCAATAATTCCCGCAAATGGGTTTCTCCACATTAACAGTCATTTCAATGTTCCCAGCTCCAATGAGCCCAAAGCAGCATTGCCGGTAAATTCATCCATACCTCTGCTCTGCAAAGCTTTCCGTATATCCACAAGCAGCAGTCCATCTGTTATTGGTGGCGGTGCAGGTTCCCCGACCTTGGACGGGCCGTAAAATATCACGCTCAAGTTGCCCAACAGGCGGAACCACACTCGAACACAGGCGGGTCTCACAACATTTCTGCAGGTCCCTTTATTGTAAAACCAGCATGCACTGAAGATAAAACTGCGCCCTACGCGTTTCGGAGATTTGTCTCCTTGATCACGGGCATGTTAATGGCTGATTTGCATAATAAAGTCACATGGAATTTATACATCACGCCCTTTGATGGGCCTCCTGGGACTCGTAGTTTTCAATAATTCCCTCAAATGGGTTTCACCACATTAACAGTCATTTTAATGTTCACAGCTCCAATGAGCCCAAAGCAGCATTGCCGGTAAATTAATCCATGCCTGTGCTCTGCAAAGCTTTCCGTATATCCAAAAGCAGCAGTCCACCTGTTATTGGTGGTGGTGCAGGTTCCCCGACCTTGGACGGGCCGGAAAATATCACGCTCAAGTTGCCCAACAGGCGGAACCGCACTCGAACACAGGGGGGTCTCACAACATTTCTGCAGGTCCCTTTATTGTAAAACCAGCATGCACTGAAGATAAAACTGTGCCCTACGCGTTTCGGAGAATTGTCTCCTTGATCACGGGCATGTTAATGGCTGATTTGCATAACAAAGTCACATGGAATTTATACATCACGCCCTTTGATGGGCCTCCTGGGACTCGTAGTTTTCAATAATTCCCTCAAATGGGTTTCGCCACATTAACAGTCATTTCAATGTTCACAGCTCCAATGAGCCCAATGCAGCATTGCCAGTAAATTCATCCATACCTGTGCTCTGCAAACCTTTCCATATATCCAAAAGCAGCAGTCCACCTGTTATTGGTGGCAGTGCAGGTTCCCCGACCTTGGACGGGCTGGAAAATATCGCGCTCAAGTTGCCCAACAGGCGGAACCGCACTCGAACACAGGCAGGTTTCACAACATTTCTGCAGGTCCATTTATTGTAAAACCAGCATGCACTGAAGATAAAACTGCGCCCTACGCGTTTCAGAGATTTCTCTCCTTGATCACGGGCATGTTAAAGGCTGATTTGCATAACAAAGTCACATGGAATTTATACATCACGCCCTTTGATGGGCCTCCTGGGACTCGTAGTTTTCAATAATTCCCTCAAATTGGTTTCGCCACATTTACAGTCATTTCAATGTTCAAAACTCCAATGAGCCCAAAGCAGCATTGCCGGTAAATTCATTCATACCTGTGCTCTGCAAAGCTTTCGGTATATCCAAAAGCAGCAGTCCACCTGTTATTGGTGGCGGTGCAGGTTCCCCGACCTTGGACGGGCCGGAAAATATCACGCTCAAGTTGCCCAACACGTGGAACCGCACTCGAACACAGGCGGGTCTAACAACATTTCTGCAGGTCCCTTTATTTTAAAACCAGCATGCACCGAAGATAAAACTGCGCCCTACGTGTCTCGGAGATTTGTCTCTTTGATCACCGGCATGTTAATGGCTGATTTGCATAACAAAGTCACATAGAATTTATACATCACGCCCTTTGATGGGCGTCCTGGGACTCGTAGTTTTCAATAATTCCCGCAAATGGGTTTCTCCACATTAACAGTCATTTCAATGTTCCCAGCTCCAATGAGCCCAAAGCAGCATTGCCAGTAAATTCATCCATACCTGTGCTCTGCAAAGCTTTCCGTATATCCAAAAGCAGCAGTCCATCTGTTATTGGTGGCGGTGCAGGTTCCCCGACCTTGGACGGGCCGTAAAATATCACGCTCAAGTTGCCCAACAGGCGGAATCGCACTCGAACACAGGCGGTCTCACAACATTTCTGCCAGTCCCTTTATTGTAAAACCAGCATGCACTGAAGATAAAACTGCGCCCTATGCGTTTCGGAGATTTGTCTCCTTGATCATGGGCATGTCAATGGCTGATTTGAATAACAAAGTCACATGGAATTTATTCATCACGCCCTTTGATTTGCCTACTGGGACTCGTAGTTTTCAATAATTCCCTCAAATGGGTTTCGCCATTAACAGTCATTTCAATGTTCACAGCTCCAATGAGCCAAAAGCAGCATTGCCGGTAAATTCATCCATACCTGTGCTCTGCAAAGCTTTCCGTATATCCAAAAGCAGCAGTCCACCTGTTATTGGTTGTGGTGTAGGTTCCCCGACCTTGGAAGGGCCGGAAAATATCATGCTCAAGTTGCCCAACAGGCGGAACCGCACTCGAACACAGGCGGGTCTCACAACATTTCTGCAGGTCCCTTTATTGTAAAACCAGCATGCACTGAGAATAAAACTGCGCCCTACGCGTTTCGGAGATTTGTCTCCTTGATCACGGGCATGTTAATGGCTGATTTGCATAACAAAGTCACATGGAATTTTATACATCACGCCCATTGATGGGCCTCATGGGACTCGTAGTTTTCAATAATTCCCTTAAATGGGTTTCGCCACATTACCAGTCATTTCAATGTTCACAGCTCCAATGGGCCCAAAGCAGCATTGCCGGTAAATTCATCCATACCTGTGCTCTGCAAAGCTTTCCGTATATCCAAAAGCAGCAGTCCACCTGTTATTGGTGGTGGTGCAGGTTCCCGAACTTGGACGGGCCGGAAAATATCACTCTCAAGTTGCCCAACAGGCAGAACCGCACTCGAACACAGGCAGGTCTCACAACATTGCTGCAGGTCCATTTATTGTAAAACCAGCATGCACTGAAGATAAAACTGCGCCCTACGCATTTCGTAGATTTGTCTCCTTGATCACGGGCATGTTAAAGGCTGATTTGCATAACAAAGTCACATGGAATTTATACATCACGCCCTTTGATGGGCCTCCTGGGACTCGTAGTTTTCAATAATTCCCTCAAATTGGTTTTGCCACATTAACAGTCATTTCAATGTTCAAAACTCAAATGAGCCCAAAGCAGCATTGCTGGTAAATTCATTCATACCTGTCCTCTGCAAAGCTTTCCGTATATCCAAAAGCAGCAGTCCACCTGTTATTGGTGGCGGTGCAGGTTCCCCGACCTTGCACGGGCCGGAAAATATCACGCTCAAGTTGCCCAACAGGCGGAACCGCACTCGAACACAGGCGGGTCTCACAACATTTCTGCAGGTCCCTTTATTGTAAAACCAGCATGCACCGAAGATAAAACTGCGCCCTACGTGTCTCGGAGATTTGTCTCTTTGATCACGGGCATGTTAATGGCTGATTTGCATAACAAAGTCACATGGAATTTATACATCACGCCCTTTGATGGGCCTCCTGGGACTCGTAGTTTTCAATAATTCCCGCAAATGGGTTTCTCCACATTAACAGTCATTTCAATGTTCACAGCTCCAATGAGCCCAAAGCAGCATTGCCAGTAAATTCATCCATACCTGTGCTCTGCAAAGCTTTTCGTATATCCAAAAGCAGCAGTCCACCTGTTATTGGTGGCGGTGCAGGTTCCCCGACCTTGGACGGGCCGGAAAATATCACGCTCAAGTTGCCCAACAGGCAGAACCGCACTCGAACACAGGCAGGTCTCACAACATTTCTGCAGGTCCCTTTATTGTAAAACCAGCATGCACTGAAGATAAAACTGCGCCCTACGCGTTTCGGAGATTTGTCTCCTTGATCACGGGCATGTTAATGGCTGATTTGCATAACAAAGTCACATGGAATTTATACATCACGCCCTTTGATGGGCCTCCTGGGACTCGTAGTTTTCAATAATTCCCGCAAATGGGTTTCTCCACATTAACAGTCATTTCAATGTTCACAGCTCCAATGAGCCCAAAGCAGCATTGCCAGTAAATTCATCCATACCTGTGCTCTGCAAAGCTTTTCGTATATCCAAAAGCAGCAGTCCACCTGTTATTGGTGGCGGTGCAGGTTCCCCGACCTTGGACGGGCCGGAAAATATCACGCTCAAGTTGCCCAACAGGCAGAACCGCACTCGAACACAGGCAGGTCTCACAACATTTCTGCAGGTCCCTTTATTGTAAAACCAGCATGCACTGAAGATAAAACTGCGCCCTACGCGTTTCGGAGATTTGTCTCCTTGATCACGGGCATGTTAATGGCTGATTTGCATAACAAAGTCACATGGAATTTATACATCACGCCCTTTGATGGGCCTCCTGGGACTCGTAATGTTCAATAATTCCCTCAAATGGGTTTCACCACATTAACAGTCATTTCAATGTTCACAGCTCCAATGAGCCCAAAGCAGCATTGCCGGTTAATTCATCCATACCTGTGCTCTGCAAAGCTTTCCGTATATCCAAAAGCAGCAGTCCACCTGTTATTGGTGGCGGTGCAGGTTCCCCGACCTTGGACTGGCCGGACAATATCACGCTCAAGTTGCCCAACAGGCGGAACCGCACTCGAACACAGGCGGGTCTAAAGAATACAGTTTTGTTTTCAAATTTCCCCTCAAAATAATAGTGATTCCTTCATGCACTATTTTATCGATGGCTTCAATTTTTATAATTTCTTTATTTTCCAGTTTCAAGAGTTCTTCATTGAATATGGAACACTCGCACAGTGTTGGCATTAAACATATCACTGATTTATTTTCATCAATTTTCATGTACACTTTTGCAGGAACTACATTTTCATTTGGAAAGACATTGCAAAGTAATCGACTTTCCAAAGCCTCTTTGCCATGTTTTGTAAGAATTCCAATTCTTATATCTTGAAGAATACTTACATATTTAGCATCATTTGCCTGTCGCATATTTGTTGTCAGTTCTTTGTATTCAAAATTAGTCCAAATGTTCACATTACCAACACTACCAAGAGACTTTCTGGTATCTTCATGTGCAAGTGTTTTAAATACCGGTTGTCCTTTTACCGGAGTCAGTTACAATAGATCTCTAAAAACTATGACGTGCTTTCCTCCAAATAACACGTCATACTCTGTTTTAAGAATTTGTTGCATTCTTAAATGCACAAAGGCAAGCATCAAGTTTGAGACAATGCTCACCTCATCAATAATGATAAGTTTCATTTTCTTCAAGACTCTTGAAACTTCACAACAAGCTTCTCCAGATAGCTTGTGGTATTCCAATTTGTTCTCATGCTCTGCTGGTAGCATTAGTAAACGATGTAAAGTAATTCCTTTAATGTTATGTGCTGCCAACCCAGTTGGAGCAGTGACAACACAAGACAAATGTGACTCAATTGTTTTCTGCAGATAACTTGCAATTACTTTAATTAAGAAAATGTTCCTGTTCCAGCTTGACCACTCACATACTTTCGGTAGGTTGAAATGATGTACATGAGCACCCTTTCTTTTTATGAAGTAATCCATGGTCAATCTGCTCTTTCACTTTTGATGTATTTGTTTCTGTTCAACATTTAGTTGTTCTTCCAAGTTTCCTAACTGTATTACATCTTCTTGAGCTTGATACATTGCTGTTTCCACCTCATTCATGGCAATTGCTGCTTCATTTTCAACAATTGGTTGTCCTAGTGGATCTTGATTCAGTGCAGCAGAACTTTGACTGTCTTGAGAACTGTCTCTAGCAATTTCAGCTGCAATTGTAGCTTCTTGATCAATTTCATCATTCAACATTTTCACATAATTTGCAAAAGCACTGCATTGTATGATATCTTTACAAGCATTAAATGAATATTCATAGCTCTGAAAATCTCCAAGTAATTCCAGTTCTGAACGCCATGGTTTGAACATTTGCAAAAGGGCTAAATAGTAAAATTCCCTTTCATCAGCAGTGTCGCAACTCAGTTTCCTGTTATTAATTAAATTTCCTTTCCTTTGTTTCACCAGACATCCTTCTGAACCAATAACTGCATATTTTCCATCATTAATGTTCTCTGTAGCATTCCGTTTATAAGTGTAGTTTTGCAGCACTTCATAGAGACACATGTTCTCAAGATGATGACTTCTGTTTGGTTAATATGTGTCCAACATATTTGTTTTCAAAATATCTGTACTTTCTGGTTCTTTTTCTGCTAACTATTCAATTTCTTGAACAGATTTTAGTACCCGATTTCACATTCCTGCACCCAAATGATTCTTCTACTTTTGGAATATAGACTTGCAGATGATAACAGATCTGAACATTCATATGCTCCAATTTCACAATGCGATAACATCTTCAAACTGAAACTGTATTATTTTTTACTTAGAGTCTTCTCGTGAGAAATCTCTTCCCACATTTCTTTCAATTCCGTCTTTTCTGATTTAGTAATGTAGGACATTACATATCGTGCAAAAGCAATGGAATTGTCCGCAACATACTGAATATCCATGTTAGCATGCCACATGGATAAAATAACTGGATTTTAGTCATTTATGTATTTTGATTCTTCACTTCTTTTTAAGTTGTAGGTATTTTTCGGAGACTTTCTTGTGATGGTATGTCGCATAGCTGACATAAAACTGTTCACTCTTCCTTTGGATAATACAGGACTTGGAAATCCAAAACGACATTTGGTATAGAACTTATCCTTTGACTTGTACTTTCGTCTACAGTATTTTCCACATCAATGGATTTGGAATACAGCACATGTGGCATAATCTTCAATGAAAGACAAAACAGTTTCATCTGAATCTGTTCCAAATTTGGGTGATTCCTTGCTCCATAACAACATATGTATACGAGGAGCACCTCTTGCTTGATACACCTTTCTCCAAAAGAAATCCACAACTTCTCCAAGAGGAGGATTCTTTTTATTGCAGATGAAAGACAGTATAGCTTCAAATCTATGATTGAAATATCTGCCTACATTAACAGGATCCAATGAGCACAATTCTCCAGGTGTCTTGAATTCAATATTTTTAATATTGGAATTTGCCTCTCAAAGAAATTCAAGTAAATCATCCCAAGCATACTCAGCACAGCTTAGTGTAACAAACCATGTAGGAGTTCCCAAGTTCCGTAGCATACATTTCAGTTCTCCATGACGACGGTACCAATATTCATTAGTCCCACGCTGACATGCCATCAGATTAATCAACTGAGATTCTAAATGAGCATCTCTCTGATGCACTTTATCCATAAAATCCTTTGCAGTTACATTTTGCAGATGTATTCCAGTTTTTAAAATGTGATTTACTGCATATGAAAGTCCAGACAAGACACTTTCAAACAGAAGATGAAACATATAAGGGATACATTGTCGAAATCTTGGATCTTCTGAATATAATCTTGTTGTCCGATATTCAGATGCAGGAATCTGAACAGGACGTTCATCATATCGTCCACCTTTTCCTGTTGGAAACAACTGCGGGAAACAACGAGCTTCCAAACTCTCTTCCCATACACTCATGGGACTTCCTGTTGCTTTTTTCATTTGGAACAACTCAATTGTATTCCCCATCACCTCTTTGGAACGAAGTGGATGTACACTGTAATGTTCATAGATTTTTTCACATCTGGACATATCCACTTTTTCAATTTGTCCACTTATTGTTTCAGTATCTTCTGCTAAATTTATTTCTTCTTCTCCTACAAACACATTTCTATAGTATTCATTATTTTTTAACAGATACAATGATGCCTTTTGCACTTTTCTAACATCCACTATCTCTTGCCAGATTGTCTTATTCTTAGTGGGAACACCATTAACTATAATGACTAGTGGCTCATTTTCTGCATGGTCTACACCAATAGTTTCAATATTTTTCCTTAAATCTAACGGTAAATACACAACTCTTCCTTTCAATCCTCTTTGCAACTCTGATGGAGGTAATTTACCTGTTTTAGGCTCCATACGAACAATAGCCTGAAATGGGTGAACACATTGAATGAGAATAGACTCATACGTATTTAAATCTATCAGCTCTGGAGGAATAGCAACCAACTCTAGATTAATATGAACAGCTCTAGCAGGCATTTTATTCTCATCTAATTTGTTATAACAATATTTGCAAATACGCTGCTCAGATCCCAAATCAAAACAATCCTCTACCAACAAATAAGCTGCAAATTCCATCCACTTATCATTATCTTCTATTTCACTTTTTAAATACAGATTGACACCCCTAGTCTGATTTTTATAGTGAGTTCGCCGACAACAAATACAAGAAACATTTGGTCTTTCACCTGAAATTACCTTAAACTTTGTGATTTCATCCTCAACATTTTTTGTAATCACAGGTTCTACATTATCTTCAACATTTTCTTCTACTAATGTGACAGTTTCTGCACTCTCTTGCTGAGGACCAAAGTAACAAAACTCAATATCCTCACAAACCTTCTTCACATCTGATACTGAGCCACGCAAAAGAGCACTGTTCAACTCATTTAACTTTAGTGCTGGACTTTTCGCATAATACAATCTTCTCAATAACTTCCGCATTTGAGTATGATGTACTGCCAGCATCCTGAAATGGTGAAAAACACTTTCACAAACATTCCTAGAAAGACAAGCCAGAGAATGACCTTGCAATCCAGTATTTTTTCTCACTCTGCAAGGGTCTAGTCCTTGCAACACCTTAATCTTTTGTTTAACACTTTTTTTAGTATAGGCTCGTAAAAAACTACATACTTTATCAATAGATTCCTGTTGTACACTACAAATATTACTGCAATCCCATGTATACACAGGGTGTTTAGGACGTCTCCCTAGAACTTCATCAGCTATCACTTCTTCTGCATTTCTTTCAACCATTTTCTCTTTCTCAATTGGACAACCATCTCTAACTTCATAACCTCTACCTCTGGTGTCAACTGCAAACAGTAATTTTTTGCTCTGTAAATAACTATCTTCATTAAGGAAAGGCTCTGAACTGGAACTGTGTTTCCATTCTCCCCAAAAAAATCACAATTTTTTTTCTATTAATTACTCTTTTCCTCCTACTTTTGGCCTTCATTAAATTGATTTGTTTATCTAGTGATCGAATTCTGTTTAATACTAAAATGAATAGTTTCCTTTTTTACTTCAAAAGCCTTTTCAACAATGTTTTCAATATGCTTCTTCTTTTTATAAAATAGAGCTCTCTTTTTATATTTCTTCACATCTTTCAGCAAATTATGTACTACTCTCTTGAAAAATATTTTTTTTCGGAATTCCTTATACTGATTCTGCCTTCTTTTAGCATACTTTGTCTCCTTTGACTGAACATTTGTTTTTTTGCTTTTCCTCTTATTTTGAATTTTTTTTGTAGTTGAAACATTCTCAGTGGACTCAGCGTCCTGTACATTCTGTTTCCTCCTACAAACATTTTTAATAAATTGCTTTGTGATTTTACCAGAAGATTTTTTCATTTTAGCCACATTATCTTGTACATTCAATACTTGTGGTTGACTTTTCTTCAAGTAATTCTCCTATCTCTGTTCTTTTCTTTTTCTTTTTTTTTCAGGCATGATTTCCCTATTTTAACGTCGAAAAACAGTATCTGTAAAAAAGATTCACAAATAAAAGTATATTAATAACTTTCAAATTTATACTATTCTATTACTATACAAACACATTTTATATAAAAACTGACTAAGAAACTATAGCCATGAAGCACAAGTGTGATGATGGTTAAAACACTACATGCATAGTGCATACTTTGAAGCAGTTCATGCCCTAAAGCCTACCTCACTAAAAGAGTGAATGATTACAATACTATAAGGAAACAAACTGGGTGAGTGACGGTATGTTTCCTAGAAGTATATGAATACTGACATGGATATTGATGGTAAGAAAGACAAGTGTGTAGGTGATTAGTGACCTACATGCATACTGGACACATGTTTCAATCCATCCATATGTTAAGTCCTGTCACACTCCAATAATATTTGGATAATGATTAAATGATTCGAGTAATAAAAGAAGAGTGCCTGGGTGAGTTTATAAGTGTTCGGGTTTTGGCACAGTGAATGGATTACTCCATGGTGCTGAATGGGTCACTAGAGGACTCCCAGGGGAGTGACAGAGAATTTGCTAGAAGTGTATAAATACTGAGTGGGGAATTAAAGGTGTGAAAGACAAGTGTGTAGGTGGTTAGAAGACTGCATGCATACTGGATAGACGTTTGAAGCAATTCATATGCTAAGGGCTGACTCACTGCATGAGTGCTTGGGTACTGATTGAATGATAAAAGCACTGCAAGAAGACTACCTGGGTGAATGTATAAGTGGTTGCCTTTCGGTGCAGTGAATGGATTAGTACATGGTGCTGAATGAGTCACTGGAGAAGTATAAGGAGAGTGACCGAGTATTTGCGGGAACTGTATGAATACTGTCTGTGATATTGAAGGTGTGAAAGACAAGTATGTAGGTGGCTAGAGACCTACATCCATAATGGATAGACGTTTGAAACAGTCCATAGAGTAAAACTTGGATCACTGCAAAACTACCTGACTACTGACTGAATCATTATTAGAGTACTACAAAAAAGAGTGACTCAGTGAATCCTTTAAGATTTTGGATTCTAGTGCAGTGAATAGGTTAGTACTTACTGCCAAATGAGTCAGTGGAGGTATGCAATTAAAGTGTTTATTGGAGTTTATAGATACTGACAGAGAAATTGAAAGTCTGATAGGCAATTGTGTTGGTAGTTACAGGCCTCCATGCATACTGGAATCACGTTTGAATCAATCCATGTGCTAAGGCATGCCTCACTCCATTAGTACTTAGGTACTGACTGAATGATTAGACTATTGCAAGAAGCGTGCCTGGATAAATTTACAAGTGTTTCAGTTTTGGCGCAGTGAATGCTTTACTACATGGTGCTGAATATGTCACTAGAACACTGCAAGGGGAGTGACAGGATGTTTGCTGAAAGTACATGGATACTCACTGAGGAATTGAAGCTATTAAAGACAAGTGTATAGTGTGTTAGAAGACTGCACACATACTGCATAAACATTTGTAGCCCTCTATGTGCTAATGCATTGTTCACTACATGAATACATGGAAACTGACTGAATCATTAGACTACTGCTAGGAGAGTGCCTGGGTAAAACATTTAAGGTTTTCAGTTTTGGCGCAATAAAAAGATTAGTACATGGTACTGGATCAGTCACTGGATGAGTGCAAGATGAGTAACAGGATGTTTATTGAAGTATATACATACTGACTAGTTAATTAAAGAAGTGAAAGACAAGTGTGTAGGTGACTAGAGGCCTGTATGCATACAGCATAGGGGTTTGAAGCAGTCCATGTCGTAAGGCCTGACTCGCTGCATGAGTACTTGGATACTGACTGAATGATAAGAGTACTGCAAAGAGAGTGCCTGAGTGAATTTATAAGTATTTGGGTTTTGGCAAAGTGAATGGTTTAGTATATGCTGCTGAATGGATCACTAGAGGAGTACATGGGGAGTGACAGGGTGTTTGCTTGAAGTGTATGAATAATGACTGTGGAATTAAAGGTGTGAAAGAGAACTGAGTAGATAGTTAGAGGACTGCATGCATAGTGGATAATCATTTGAATCAATGCATGTGCTAAGGACTGCCTCACTCAGTTACTACTTGAATATTAACTGAATGTTTACAGTATTGCAAGTACACATCCTGGGTGAATACATAAGGAATGACTGCCTTCTAATTCTAACAAAACTTCAGAACAGAAACGTTTTTAAGCAGTTATGTGTATTCAAACATATGAAGTACCCAAATGCTTTTCTCACAGTGGTTCCCAAATGCACACAGATACACAGTGTGATTCTAGACAAGCAACACTATCCCTAGGAGTTTACCAAAACTCATTCACTACTGCGGAAGGGGTAAGGGGACTGCACACAATCTACATATGTATGTACTGCACGTTAGTGTCAAAGCCTGACTCATTTTATCAATGCATAAGCAAAGACTGGCTTCTAATGCTATAAAAACTTTACAACTTTACAGATTTTTACACAGTTATCTGTCAGCAAATACATGATGTTACCAAATGCTTCTCTCACAGTGGTTCCCACATGCACACAGACTCACAGTGTGATTCTATACAAGCAACACAATCCCTAGGAGTTTACCAAAACTCATTCACTACTGTGGAAGTGGTAAGGGAACTGCACACAATCTACATATTTCAGGACTCCACTTTAGTGTCAAAGCCTGACTCATTTAATCAAAGCATAAGCAAAGACTGGCTTCTAATGCTACTAAAACTTGACAACATGACAGGTTTTAAAACAGTTATCTGTCAGCAAATACATGATGTTACCAAATGCTTCTCTCACAGTGGTTCCCAAATGCACACACACTCACAGTGTAATTCTAGACAAGCAACACTATCACTAGGACTTTACCAAAACTCATTCACTACTATGGAAGGGGTAAAGGGACTGCACACAATCTGTATATGTAAGTACTACATTTTAGTGTCAAAGCCTGACTCATTTTATCGATGCATAAGCAACGACTGGCTTCTAATGTTACTAAAACTTGACAACATGTCAGGTTTTAAAACACTTATCTGTCAGCAAATATATAATGTTACCAAATGCTTCTCTCACAGTGGTTCCCAAATGCACACTGACTAACAGTGTGATTCTTGACAAGCAACACTATGCCTAGGAGTTTACCAAAACTCATTCACTACTCTGGAAGGGATAAGGGTACTGCACACAATCTACATATTTCAGTACTGCACTTTACTGTCAATGCCTGACTCATGTTATCAATGCATAAGCAAAGACTGGCTTCTAATGCTACTAAAACATGACAACATTACAGGGTTTAAAACAGTTATCTGTCAGCAAATACATGATGTTACCAAATGCTACTCTCACAATGGTTACCCAAATGCACACAGACTCACAGTGTTATTCTAGACAAACAACACTGTCCCTAGGATTTTACCAAAACCCATTTCTTAATCTACGAGTACTACATTTAAGTGAAGAAACATGACTCATTTTGCAAATTCATAAACAATGACCGGTCTCTAATTCTACCAAAATATAAAAACAGCACAGTCATCTGTCTGCAAACACATGAAAAACATGAATGCTTATCACAGAATGGTTTCTACATGCACACACACTGTCAATAAGATTGTAGACAAAAAAAGTACTCCCTGCACTTTAGCAGGAGAAATACATTAGTCTGATTAAAATCAAAATTGACCACATACATCCCCTCACAATTAAATAACTCACCTTTCAAGTTGATTTGTAGATTAAGAAGTATATCAGTCTGTCGGAAGCCATCCCTCAAAGAATTGACCCCAGACCTGGATGACGACGCCCCCCCCTTCTTTACCTTTTCAGCCACGGGACTGGGAGACCGACGGAACGAGACTGGCAGACTTCCCCACTGCAGGTCACTGGCCCCTTAAGACGGAGACGGAATCACCGATGACGAACACCTGGGGGCGTGACCACGGGCCCTCTGGGGCCGATAAGGATTGGCCACACGGACAGGAAGGCGGAAGTTTCCCGACGGAGGAAGGAGCCGGACGTGTGGAGGAGAAGTCGGAGAGAGAGAACGAGAGTAAGCAGACGCCTACAGCGAGGAACACCGAGAAGCCAGGAGGCCACCGTTCCTGCTCTTCGCCCAGCCACTGCCCTGGAGGGTCGTGGCTCAGCCAGGTACGTCATCGTTTACGAGGCTCGTGGGAGGCGGGAGGGGAGTCCAGTAAGCTGGGGTAGAGAGAAGGAGTCACCGGCTGCGCATAGCGTAACTTCCCCCTCGAAGCGCTGAACTCCGCAACCCGACCCTGTGGTGACGGACCCCCCCCCTTTTTCACAAGTACTTGCACTAGACGGCTCGCTGGGTGTTTTCCCATCACACACTCCCTTTTTATCCCCATGCTTGGATAAAACACTAAGACGTGTGTTTTTTTTTGTTTGCTTTTGAGAAACGAGTCCGAAGGAGGACGTGGGTCTCCTTACCCGACAAGTCGTCCGGAGTGAAAGGAGTCTATGGTGGAGAAGTCATATCCCCTCTGAAGTTCCTGAGTGGAAGGAGCACTAACGAGACTGTCCTAACTCCCTGGAGAAACGCCTTGTATTTGTTTTCATTTGTTCTGTCTGAACAATAATAAAACACCACCTCCTAAAGCCTACCATCTGCTGGGTCCATTCCTCTCCCCTCGACACAGTCACACACCAGATTTTCTTACACAGAATCTCTGCACTGGGCACCTGTCAGCAAAACCAAAGAATGGCAAAGTTTCCCTCTTATTTTCCACACATTTACATGTAAACATCAAATCACATTCCTTCCCACATAAATTCAAAAGCAAACATACATTTATATTGGTTAAACATTCCAACCCTTTCCAAATGACATAAATTTGAACCCTACCCCCAATCTGCCTTCTGCCTGTTACCATAGAAAAAGATTATGGAACACTGAACTGAGCACACAGGTCACAGGTTCAGCACACAATGTTGCTAATCAAAACAGCAAGTGTGCTTGAATTTTCAACATATCAGCTTATCATATATAATGTTCCTTTCACGCACTTTTTGTTAACCAATAAGAGTCATGCGTTTAAAAAACAGAAACATACACCCTACCTTTCAGTGTAGATGGTTGTCAAACAACCAATGATTTCTTGTCTTTTTTCAAAACTGCATCTTAGCCACCATTTTAGAAAAATCTTACTTTTGAAACTGCCATTTCATTTACAGAGACCATATGAGTGCATCCAGACCTCCCTTCAAGATGCTTAGAGTGTGGATTGTGGGACACAGCTATATTTTCTGGAGCCAAAGGTATGCAGAAAACAAAGGCATTCACAAAGTCCTAGGTATGCCAAATGTAGACATTAAATGGATTGGACAGAGAGGGTTAAAGATAGGCCTGGGCTAAAATTCCGTTCCGCTCGTGGAAATTGCGATAATTTGACATTTTTGCGTTCCGCGGAGAGTGCAAAAATGTCAAAATTTCCACAATCCGCATTTTACCGGAAATTTTTAGCTTGCTCGCGCTGTAAAATAATACATTCTCGTGTACGCGCGATCGCCTTACCTGAATCCCCGCGTTCGCCGACAAGTTTTTCCGGTCGCGTTCTCCACGAGATGTTGGATTGTTGGTAGCCATTTGCTCTGTCTCGCGACAGTTCGCGCCCGAAGTAATGTCATTCGTCACGCGATCACGTCTTTCTTCTCGCGATTATGCACCGCGAGACAAGTGAAAACAAGATGGCCGCGCCAGTGAGTAACCGCATGGGTAAGTTGGCGAACCGCGACCACGCAGAAAATACCGCGAACGGGCGGGAAAAAAACTTCTGCATCTTCGCGATATTTCCACGTGTTTGCGGAGATTTTTAACATTTTCGCGATAATTTGCAAAAAGTGAATTTCGCAAATTCCGCCCACCCCTAGTTAAAGTGGCACCAATTGATGCCGTTGGTAAAAACCTTTATACATATCCAACACCCTGACCTCATAATAGTGCACTGTGGTGGCAATGACCTAGGCACTTTGACTGGGGTAGGTCTGGAAATGCTTATGAAGGACACCTTTGCAGAATTGTTTTCACTTTTTCCCAAAACTCCCCTTTGTGTATTCCAACATATGCCAAAGGCAGAAATGGAACAGGTTCAATCATTTTTGTCCACAAATTGAGAAAGCTAGGAAACATGTGAATAAATCTGTTTCGGCTTTTCTCCGAGACTACAGAATGGGGTCCATTTACAATAACAATCTGCGCTTTCATATGCAAGAGATGTATAGGAGAGATGGAGTACACTTTACTGATGAAGGAAACAGAGTCTTCCTCAACAACTTTATACTCTGTATAGGTACGTACTTAAAAGTACCAAAAACTCTCAATGAACACAATGGCTCTTTTTAGAGCCACTCAAGAACAAAACACTTAAGCTTCATGCTTATCTCCCAAAAATGTCTGTTTTTTTTCCTTGGATCCGCGCACCCAACGTGCTAGGAAACGCGCACCCAATGCGAGAGGAACCATGCACCCAATGCGTTAGGATGCGCGACTCCTAATTTTACCGTAAAAATAAAATAGCCCCTATCACTAATTTTTATTATCCCCGGGGGCTTATACAAAAATGTTGGAGACCGTGGGGGGAGCCCCAACGCCCCCACGGTCCCAGCCGGCTCCCCACGTCCTTCGGGAGCAGGCATTGCTTTTCCACATGGGGAGCTGCAGACATGCAGCTCCCCGTGTAGAAAAGCAATATCGTTTGGATTTTGAAAGGGAGAGCAGGATTCCCTGCTCTCTCTTTCAAAATCTTAACGAAGTTTGCTATGGGAGGGCGAGAAACTCCCGACCTCTCATAGCAAACAACAGTGTCCTGGGGGTGGGCACCCCAGGACACTGTTGGAGCCGGCCCTGGGGGGTGGCGGTCCCCAGGGCCCTCAAAGGCTCAAGGAGGGGGGACGCAGCCCCCCTCCCCCTATTAATTATCTAATTTTTTACCTACGGGATTTGGCCCACCAGTGGGCTAATTATTAACGAAGCTCGAAAGCCCGCACTTCGTGGTTTTTTTTTTCCCGGCCAGATCCGCTCACCCTACGCGCATTTTGCCGATTTTTTTAATTTTTTTTAAAAGGGGGCCCCAGGGGGTCCTTCTGGGACCCCCTAAACAACACTAGAGGGTCAGATTATTTCGACCCTGCCCCCTTTATATGTTTTAAACACTTATTACCCTTACTTCTTCAGCCTCGCTCTACCGAGGCACAAAATGGCTGCCAACAGTTCCTGGTTTTGAATGTAGACAGACACTCGACAGCCAATTAACATTCAGTGCGTGATCGGGAGGGTGCGCGCTCAGTTCGGGGAGGGTGCGCTTAGGGTGCGCTTAGGGTGCGTGGATCCTCCGAGGCTATAGATATATCTATCTTTTTTAGATAATTTTCTCAGGAACTACTAAACAGATTTACACCATTTATGCAAAAGGCACAAGTCTGCACTGAGGAGTACCTCTTTGCCAAATTTGGTGTAATTCCGTTCAGCAGTTCGGGCTGTAGCAGCGTTAACAGGTCCTAAGGGAAATTGCATGGGAAAAAAGCATTTTGGGACCCCCCTTTTTTCTCGGCCCCGCTTGACGAATCACCACAAAACTTTCAGGATAGGAGCGGACCAGAGCTGGCCAAAAGTTTTGAAAACTTCGCGAAGATTCGTCAACAGGCGCCAGACTTATTGGGAATAGAATGTTGCGGATTTCCTATGGAAAATAGGTCCTAACTATAGCTACCTACTGGCGAACTCCAGTAGGTAATATATATATATATATATGTTTTAAGTGTAAAGCTTGCAGGCATGGCAAGAACACGCAACAAATAATATCCCCTCTTTTAAACAGTCCCTGGAAACTAAGAAAACCTCTTAATTGTAAAAGTGACTTTGTTGTTTACGTTTTGAAGTGCTCATGTCCTAAGATGTATGTAGGCAGTACTATCCACATGGTCCACGTACGTATCCTGCAACATCTTAGGGCAATAAGTAACAATGATAAAAACTATGTAGTTTCTCGTCACATAAATGAAGTTCACAAGGGAAACACGAGTGAACTGGTGTACTTTGCCATTGACCAAGTTCCCAAAGATCAAAGAGGGGGCGACAGAGAAAGCAAATTAAGAAAATTGGAGTCGAAATATATACTCATGTTTAATACGAAGAGTCCTCACGGTATGAATGTTGAAGAAGACTTACATGTACATTTGAAATAGAGGTACCGCTATCAATTAGTTTTGGTTTTAATTTTCTCTGTTATTTTAACTTACATTATGTCACAAATGATTGTTCTTCCATGTGTTTCTTATTTGTAAATACATCATCATAAGGAGAGCTTTTAGTTATTGATATGACTTCGATAAAAAGTACTTAAAGGATCTTTTATTAGTACTGTATTGCACTAGCACTTTATTATGATAAGATTGCGGTTTTTGCACATAATGAGGCACTTGCACTTTATTATAGCATTGTTACTGAATCAAGCACTAGCACTTTATCATTTTAGAATTAGAACCAAGTACTATCTTTGGAAGAATATGTTTTATAAACAGACAGTATTGAATGTCCTTTGATTCTCTCCTATACCTTTTTCTATCTACAGCGGTTTGAAATGAAATAATAACCGTGGGTTGTCTGACGATGTTTTGTATATAATTTGTTACATGGAATGACAAGGACTACATGTTAAAGAATAATGATTTAGAGTATTCTAAATAGTGTCAAATTTTCTCTGTATTCAAATTGTGTCTATATGGATGATTCGATTAAATTGTAAATATATGAAATAAAATGTATCTTTTTAAAATCTAATCCATTTTTGACTAAGAGTGAATTGGAACTAATGATGTTAAGAGATTATTGGCACTATGTCAAGATAACTTTTCACGAAGACGGTTGAAAAAACATATAGTAGTCTGTTTACCATGTCTAGTGAGTAACTAATCATGTGACTGCATTTGGTTTTAAAAGAAACTGATTTGTTCGCGTGTAATTGTGTGATCAAGGGAGTTGTCCCGAAACGCGTTACGTGAAGAATAAATACCCAAGCCGGATGGCAGAAAGCATCTCCAGTGTCGGTGTCTGATTTTTATATGAAGTCGGATCTGGTTGGAATATATATATATATATATTCACTGAAAAAAACATAGGTTTCACACACGTTATAGTTAGGAATTAGCATTTAAAAAACCTTGCAAATTTAGTGAAAAAACCATAGGTTTCACACACGTTATAGTTAGCTGGACATTTCACTCATAAAAAAACAATGAAATTTCCCCGTTATAGTTAGTTAAGCTAACTATAACTCGCGCGCCCGCAATGCACTGCTGATGACGTCACATATTACATCACTCATGACATGGTCAGTGACATCACTCATGACATCACTGATGACATCTCAAATGACATCACTGATGACATCACTGATGACATCATCCAGTGAATGTGTGTTTTTCTGAAAATTAAATATGTTTTATATATGTATATCTCAAGGTCGATGGAAGAATAAATTGGTATATAAGTGTCTAAATGGATGATTTGTTGTTGAAAAATTGATTGTATTACTGACTGATTAAGTGTATCTTTTTGAATACATGGCTAAGTGAGTAATGTTTAAATGTGTAAATACCTGTATCAGTCTCTCACTTTGTGTAAAAGTGTCTGCATGGGTTGGTGAGTAGCTACATGGGTGTTTATATAGGTTATTATTTGGTTTTTTGAGTCTCAGTATGAGTGTCTGAGTGTCTTCATAGTTCGGTGGGGGGTATTACGTAGTGCATAGATGCATGAATGAGTGACTCACTGTTTGTATGTGTTGAAGACAGCATGTGTGCAGGACTGTATGGGTGGATGAGTGTGTGTATGAGTGTGTTAGTGAGTGAATGGCTGTCTCAATAGTGTCTTTATGAGTAACTACATATGTTTTAAACTAGTATATGTGACTATTGGTGTATATAAGTGAGTATATGTGAGAGTGAGAGATTGAAAGAGTTCCTGTATGAATAAGTATGTGTTTCTATAAGTGATTGTTTAAAAGACTAAGTATATGTAAGTTTCCGTAGAAGTAAGTGTGGTGGTGTGTGTATAACTGTATATGCAAGTAAATGTATGTTTGATTCTTTATTAGCATGAGTGACTATGTGTGTGAGTAACTCTATGGATGAGTGGCATTGTGTTACAGGATGTATAGGTGTATGAGTACATATGATGTGTGAGTACATGTATGAGTGACTGTATAGGACTGTTGGTGAATGAGTGGATGTTTATGTGGATCTTAGAAATATTGAAGAGGATGTTGTAATTGGTATTGGTATGTCCATTTTTTTGAAAATTTCAGTCTCTATTTTTGAATGTTTGTATCAAAGGTTATATTAGGGTGAGAGGAGGTCTACCACTCTGTCACAAGGATGATGTCATCAGTGATGTCATTTGAGATGTCATCAGTGATGTCATGAGTGATGTCACTGACCATGTCATGAGTGATGTAATATGTGACGTCATCAGCAGTGCATTGAGGGCGCGCGAGTTATAGTTAGCTTAACTAACTATAACGGGGAAAATTCATTGTTTTTTTACGAGTGAAATGTCCAGCTAACTATAACGTGTGTGAAACCTATGGTTTTTTCACTGAATTTGCAAGGTTTTTTAAATGCTAATTCCTAACTATAACGTGTGTGAAACCTATGGTTTTTTCAGTGAATTTGCAAGGTTTTTTAAATGCTAATTCCTAACTATAACGTGTGAGAAACCTATGGTTTTTTCAGTGAATTTGCAAGGTTTTTTAAATGATAATTTCTAACTATAACGTGTGTGAAACCCATGGTTTTTTCAGTGAATTTGTATAGTTTTTTAAATGCTAATTCTTACCTATAACATATGTGATTCCCATAGTTTTTTTATTGATTTTGTATGATTTTTTTATTATAAATTCTTATATTAAATGTGTGTTTTTTTTTTAAAAAAACACGTTTTTTTGTATCTTTTTATTCTCTTAAAATACTGGGTTTTTTTTAAAAAAAAACTGCAATATATCATTTTTCCTCTTTTTTTTTTACCAAACAGGTAAGATATATTAGTATAACATAGAAAATATATATATATATTTTTTTTTTTTTTTTAGTGCGCGTACGGTAAGCGTACGGTAAGCGTACGGTGTACGCAATGTTCGTAATTTATCTACTCTGTTTGCATATAGTTACGCAATTTGCGTAGCCGTGCGCGGAAGTGTTGTGGAGTGACTGTTTTGCGCATGCGCGCGAGCGCGTGTCTTTTTTACGCGCATGCGTACTTTTACCGTAAGTGCACCGTAAGCGCACCGTAAGTGTAACGTACGCGCACGGTGGGTCATGTGATCATGAAACACAACTTTTGATTGGTTGAAACTACTTTCAGTTCTAGAACTCTCCTACACCACACCCATTCCCCTCATTTCTGCTTGTGATCCCTTTGGAGAAGGAGCTGAGTTGTCTTTGTGATACGATGGCAGAACAGCAGACCTCTTCAGAGAGTGAGGCTAGCAGCACTACCTTGAGGCAGAGAAGGAGGAAACAAAAGAGCTCTTTCATATGGGAGTATTTTTCTTTTCCAGAGGGCAAGAAAAAGGTAAATGCACCCTTAGTGACTTGTAAGCTTTGTGGCCGTGTACTTTCAAGAGGGAATCCCAACAAGAAGTATTCCTTCGGGAATCACACCATGTTGAGACACCTTCATGATGTACACGGTAGGACATATGCTCGACATACTGAAGGTAACCCTTCAGTAAGTCAACCAAGCACATCCACAGCAGCTCAGCCTGGTCCATCATCTGCAGGGCCGAGTCCATCTTCGGCAGGTCAGCTGAGCCCTTCTTCTGTGGGGGGAGCATCTCCTTTTTCTGGTCCTCTGGAAACCAACCATCGGTTTGCGAGGGTTTTAATTCGGTGCGCCACTTGTCATGATCTAATTTGTCATAGGGAGACCAGTGTTGCCCTAGTGAACAATTTAATAGATCAGCACATTTGTCGTACCGACTAATATTCCCATTCTTTCTTTCCTCTGTCCCTGCATGAACAAAACGGCTCTTTTAAGAGCCAACCTTACCTTTTAACTTTTTTTAATACATTTTTTAAAACTTTTTTTTATTTTTATTTTTACCGTACGCGTACGGTACGCGTAATTTTTTTTTTTTTTAAAAAAACACTAAAAATCAATTATCACATTACAAGGTCCTTGAGAGACTACAATGAAAAACTGAAAATGTGATTGTGGAGAAGTGGAAAAAAGGGACCATGAAATTTTTGACTTACCATACCCACTCAAAAAATGATTTATTAATTAAAATTTAATTTTAATTGCTTTAAAAATGGTTCAAGTTTTCGAAAATTTTCTATCTCAATCTGAAAAAAAAGAAAAAAGTATTAATATTTAATAAAACATTTTATAATACAGTACACATATTTACATATTTTCCCCAAAACATTTTTGCCTTTTTTTTGCTGTTTTCAGAATATATTGCATTTCACTATAAATTGTGAAAGCAATTGCATTCATCATTTAACAGCGGGCAAAAAAAAAATAACAATCTCAAAGATTGTTTTAAAAAAGCCCAGAATCTCTTTTTACTTAAACATAACATTATAGAAATGCATAATATTCTAAAAAAATATCATCTAATATCAATACTTATTTCTTTAAAATACCGTCTGACATTTTTGTTTCAGAAGTATAATCACAAAAATATATCTCAAATAACTCCACAATCCATCTGGTTCCATTTCCTTTAGGCCAAATAGTAATTTTAAAATTCTTTTTTGATTAAATTTCCAATGTTAATCCAATAAAATCCTAAAGTTTAAATTGTACAGATCTCACCGATTCTCTGTAACATTTTGGTTTCCGAAAGATTAATTAATAATTAAATAAGTCCACAATACAATTGTTTACCTTTCCTCATGGCCAAATAGTAATTTTAAAAATCTTTTTTGAATACATTTCCAATGGCAATCCAATAACATTCCAAAATTTAAATTGTGCAGATGTTACCGATTTTGTCTAAATTTTTGGTTTTCCAAAGTTTCATTAAAAATTTAAAAAGTCCACATTACAATTGGTTACCTTTCCATTAGGCCAAATGATAATTTGTAAAATAATTTTTTATGAAAATTCCAATGGTAATCCAATAAAATGGTAAAATTGTTTTGTACAGATCTTGCCAAGTCTCTCTAAAATTTAGGTTTCAGGAAGATTAGATAGGAATTTGCTAAATCAAAAGGCAAACGTTGCTTGAAAATCAATTGGGAATCATTACACAGTGTCCAGCCTTTTTCACATTTAAGATAAACTGTGTAATGTCCAGAAGTAACAGTAGGTCCTTCATGGAAAATTATTGCAACTGTTACAAAAGTTTTTCCTGAAATTGATAATTGCTGTCCTGTAAACTTCTTTATTAAAGTATCCAATTTTGAACCATCAGCTTTACATCGTTGCATCATTAAAATTACATATTGTCTGTATTCCTTTAAAATTAACGTTGAAAACATTTCAGATTGACACTCACCACATTCCATGCTATGATTAGCATCTTTAACTAATTTAGCAAAAGTGACTGTTTTACTTTCTGGCAATGTTAAATAAATAAACCTTTCAGAATCAACATTAGAGCCACATGTATTGTAACAGTTTTCACAACTATGTTCCCATTTATAAGAGACACCAAACATATTTTCAATGGGAACCCCTTCTTCTTCCAGTACCTGAAGAAAAAACATCAAGAATTCCTGTGCGTCTTGCTGTACATTTTGAGAAAACTGTGTTCGTCCTGAACATACATCTAAAAGTTTTCTAATTTCAGTAGCACTTTCTATTTGAGTTTTATCATTACTCAGCTTTTGAAAAAGGAGACTCAACTCAGAACAGAATCTTTTTCTCTGATTTACTATTATCTGCTCTTGCACACTTTCCAGATAAAATGCAACATTCAGCACTACATTAGCGTAGCAGTTGACACCAGAGCTATTTTCAAAATGACATCCTACAACCTCTTCTTCATTTTCCTTTTTCTTTTTGCTTGCAATTACATCACTCCTCTTTTTTTTCCTCCTCTCTACATCCTCATTACAGATATTCTCATTTCTCCTTTTACGAGAAACTACACGTTTCTCCAACACAGGATACTGACCTAAATGAGGAGCATAGGTTCTTCTTAATCTATTATACTCCTTTACACAATTTGTATCAGCACTAACTTTTGAGTCATCAAAGTCTATCATGCATAAACCAGATAATGTTTTCACTCGTGACAAAGCTACATAAGCCATACCTTCTTTGAACACAGTTGAACCAATGTTCACAAAAGCACAATCTACAGTCAATCCTTGAGACTTGTGAATAGTTACAGCATATGCTAGAGAAAATGGAAACTGCTTCCTACGTACATATAAGTCTTTCACAAGCATGAAACAAACTGAACAACGACAAATGTCTTTAACTTCTTCTATCTGATCAAATTTTATTTTTAAACATTCAATTCCATCTTTTTTCTGATAATTAATAAAACCCACAACTCTTCCCATAGCTCCATTAACTAAACCTTTTTCAACATCCAAATTTCTCCTTAAAAATACTCTACAGTTCATGCAAACATATAGATTTTTTTCTAATCCAGCTGTTTTGGAAATGTTCTTCTCTAGTGAATCCAATTTATTTTTCAGTGTGCCTGTTAATGTGATAGTAATTCTTCCATCCTCAATTTTGTCCACTGCTTCCAATTTCCAGATTTCTTTCTTTTCCAATTTTAAAAGCTCCTCATTGAATATTGAGCATTCACGTAGAGTTGGCATTAAGCAGATGACACTTTTCTTTTCTGCAATGTTCTTGTATATCTTCTCTGCAACTATTTCTTCCTTTGGAAATAAATTATGTAGCAGCCGACTCTGTAATGCTTTTTTGCCAACTTCTGTGAGTAGTCCAATTCTGATATCTTTCAGAATACTTCCATATTCTTCATCGTTTGCTTGCCTCATATTAGTAGTAAGTTCCTTGTACTCAAAGAAGGACCAAATGTTTGCATTACCGATGCTTCCCAATGACTTCTTTGTGTGTTCATGTGTCACAGTATTAAACACTGGTTGTCCTTTAACTGGAGTAAGTTGTAGAAGATCCCCAAAAACTATGACATGTTTTCCACCAAATAACACGTCATAGTCTGTCCTTAGAATTTTCTGCATTCTTAAATGCACAAAGGCAAGCATTAAGTTTGATACCATGCTCACCTCATCAATAATGAGAACTTGCATCTTCTTCAATACTCTTGAAACTTCCAAGCATGCTTCTCCAGTTAGCTTGTTGTATTGTATTTTGTTCTCATGCTCCACTGGTAACATTAGCAAACGATGTAAGGTGATTCCGTTTATGTTATATGCTGCTAACCCAGTTGGAGCAGTAACCACACAAGACAAAGTAGAATCCGTTTTTTGCTGTAGGTAGCTTCTGATGACTTTTATTAAGAAACTTTTTCCAGTTCCAGCTTGTCCGCTTACATACATCCTGATTGGATGAAATGATGTGCATGAGCACTCTTTTTTTTCATGTAGAAATCCGTGATCAATTTTGCTTCTGATCTCTTCATAAATTTGTTGCTGCTCTTCATTCAGTTGTCTTTCCAAATTTTGTAAGTCTATAAATTCTTCTTGAGCTTGATTCATAGCCGTTTCCACTTCATTCATGGCTATTGATGCTTCATTTTCAACGATTGGTTGTCCTAGGGGATCTTGACTGAGTGTTCCTGAACTTTGGCTGTCTTGAGAACTGTCTCTAGCTACTTCAGCTGCAATTGTAGTTTCCTGTTCAATTTCTTCATTTAACATTTGCAGATAATTTGTGAATGTACTGCATTGTATGCTGTCTTTGCAAGCATTAAAATAATCTTCATAGCTTTGAAATTCTCCCAATAGTTCATCCTCTGTACGCCATGGTTTAAACAGCTGTAAAAGAGCCAAGTAGTAAAATTCCTTTTTGTCAGTAGTGTCGCAACTCAGCTTCCTGTGATTTATCAAACTTCCTTTTGTTTGCTTCACCAAACATCCTTCCTCACCAATGACTTTATATTTTCCATTGTTGATATCTTCTGCGGCTTTCCGTGAATAAATGTAGTTCTGCAGCACTTCATAGAGACACATGTTCTCCAGATGATGACTTCTTTTTGGATAATATGTGTCCAACATGTTTGATTTCAAAATATCTGTACTTTCTGGGTCATTCTCGGCCAAATATTCAATTTCTCCAACAGATTTCAGTACCCGATTTCTCATTGTTGCAAGGCCTAAACTTGCCCAAATTATTCTTCTTGATTTCGAGTAGAGACTTGCAGAAGATAACCTATCTGAACATTCGTAGGATCCAATTTCTCGATGCGATAACATCTTTAAACTGAAACTGTACAGCTTCTTACTGACAGTCTTCTCGTGAGAAATCTCTTCCCACATTTCTTTCAATTCAGTTTTTTCAGATTTAGTAATGTAAGACGTTACATATCGAGCAACAGCAATGGAATTGTCAGCTACATACTGTATATCCATGTTAGCATTCCACATGGATAAAATGACTGGGTTGTAGTCATTTATATTTTTTGATTCTTCTTTTCTTTTTAGGTTGTAGGTATTCTTAGGTGATTTTCTTGTGATAGTATGTCTCACAGATGACATAAAACTGTTTACTCTTCCATTTGAAAGAACAGGTCTAGGAAATCCAAATCGACATTTAGTGTAGTATTTATCTTTGCTCTTGTATTTCCGTCGACAATATTTTCCACACCGATGACTTTGGAAACGTAAAACTTGCTCCTTTAACTTTTTCTCTTCTGTGCTTTTTGGTATAGCACATGTTGCATATTCTTCAATGTAAGATAACACTGCTTCATCAGTATCTGTTCCAAACTTTGGGGCATCCTTGATCCACAACAGCATATGAATATGAGGAGCACCTCTTGCCTGGTACTCTTTTCTCCAAAAGAAATCCACTACTTCTCCAAGGGGTGGATTTTTTTTATTGCAGATGAAGGACATCATAGCCTCAAATCTATAATTGAAATATCTGCAAACATTAACCGGATCCAATGAGCACAGTTCTCCTGCTGTCTTGTATTCAATGTTTTTAATGTTTGAATTTGCCTCACGTAGAAAATCCAGTAAATCATCCCAAGCGTACTCAGCACAGCTTAGGGTAAGGAACCATATTGGTGTTCCTAAATTCCGTAACATGCATTTTAATTCACCATGGCGTCGGTACCAATATTAATTTGTCCCACGCTGACAAGCCATCAGATTGATCAGTTGTGTTTCCAAATGATCATCTCGGTGCTGCACTTTCTCCATAAAATCCTTAGCAGACACATTTTGTAAATATACTCCACTTTTTAAAATGTGATTTACTGCATAAGATAGTGCAGACAAGTCGCTTTCAAATAAAAGATGGAACAAATAAGGAATACTTTGTCGAAATCTGGGATCTTCTGCATATAGTCTTGTAGTCCGATACTCAGAAGCTGGAATCTGTTCTGGACGTTCATCGTATCGTCCTCCTTTTCCTTTAGGAAACAGCTGGGGAAAACATCGAGCTTCCAAGCTCTCCTCCCATACACTCACGGGAGTTCCTTTTGCTTTCTTCATCTGAAACAGATCAATATTGTCTCCCATAACTTCTTTTGAATGTAGAGGATGTATGCTAAAATGTTCATAAATTTCTTCTTCCTTTGACTTGTCCACTTTTTCAATTTGTCCAGTTGGTGTTTCGGTGTCTTCTTGTAAATCTTCTTCTTCTTCTTCTATATAAATTTATTCGTACCATTTGTTATTCCTTTTCAAATACAAATTTGCTCTTTGTACTTTCCGTACATCTACCAGCTCCTGCCAAATCTTCTTATTCTTTGTAGGTACACCATTAACCAGAATAACTAATGGTTCAGTTTCCAAAGTATCTGCATCAATAGTTTCCATATTTTTTTTCAAATCCAAGGGCAAATACACCACTCTACCTTTTAAACCTCTCAGTAAATCTGAAGGAGGTAATTTACCAGTTTTGGGCTCCATACGTACTATGGTCTGGAACGGATGAACACATTGAATAAGTATAGACTCATATGTATTTAATTCAGAAAGTTCGGCAGGAATAACATCCAATTCTAAATTATTATGTACAGCTCTGGTTGGCATTCTATTTTCCTCTAACTTGTTGTAACAGTATTTACAAATACGCTGATCTTCACCCAATTCAAAACAATTTTCAAGAAATATATATGTGGCAAAATCCTTCCACTTATAATTATCTTCATTTTCACTCTTTCTGTAGAGATCAACATTCCTAGTTTGTTTTCTATAATGAGTTCTGCGGCAACAAATACAAGTTATATTTGGTCTTTCGTTAGAGATTATTGCAAATTTTGTTATGTGATCATTAAATGTTTTACTTACAGAGGGTTCTACATTCTCTTCCACTTCTTCCTCATTTACTGTGTCCTTTTCTGCACTGTCTTGTTCAGGACCAAAGTAACAAAACTGAATTTCATCAACAACCTTCTCTACATCTGATACCGATCCACGGAACAGAGCCCTATTCAATTCATCTAACTTTATTGCTGGACTTTTAGCAAAATACAACCGTCTCACAAACTTTCTCATTTCAGTATGATGAACAGCCAGCATCCTAAAATGATGGAAAAACTATTACACACTTTTCTAGATAGACAAGCCAGAGAATGACCCTGCAAACCAGTATTCTCTCTCACTCTGCATGGATCTAGACTTTGAAGCACCTTAATCTTCTGTTTTACACTTTTTTTTACTATAATCTCTTAGAAACTCACAAAATTTATCAATAGATTCCTGACGCACAGTACAAATACTACTACAATTCCAAGTGTACACTGGGGCTTTAGGACGTCTCCCCATAGCCTCATCCGCCATCACTTGTACCTCATCTCTTGGAACCATTATCTCCTTCTCCATTATGCAACCATTTTTCACTTCATAAGCACGACCTCTGGTGTCAACTGCATGCAGCAAACTATTACTTTGAAAATAACTCTCTTCATTAAAAAAAGGTTCACTACTTGAACTATGCATCCATTCTCCTAAAAACACTTTACAAAAGTTTGTTCTTTTCACTACTCTTTTCCTTTTGCTTTGTGATTTCAGTACATTAACCATTTTATCTAATGTACGCATCCTATTCAAAATTAAAATGAATAGTTTCCTTTTTAATTCTAATGCCTTTGCTGCAATGGCTTCAATTTCTTTTTTTCTCTTGTAATATTTTGCCTTTTTCTTATATTTCTTCACATCCTTTATCAAATTGGACATAACTCTTCTCTGAAACATTTTTCTACGTATCTCTTTAAACGCTGTTTTTCTGTTTAAGTTAATCTTTGTTATTGCAGAAGGTATATTTGCATTAACTAAATTCTCAATTTTTTCCTGTTCTTTTCTATTGAAAACATTCTTTCCAGTACAGACATTTTGTACATTTTTCCTTTTTTTGAAGATGTTCTTTAAAAAATCTTTTGTCTGCTTACCAGAAGACTTTCTCTTTTTCCCAACATGAGCATCTCCAACTAACTTAGGTCCTCCAGTTGTCTTCAAATATAGTTTTTTTTTGTGGTTTTTCGTTACTCTGGATTTTGTAGGCATCTTAAATTTTGTTCACTGCTCTTCAGCAATACCTGAAAAAAACTAAAAAAAAATCCTTTTTTAAATTTTAATATATTACTACATTTTTTATGATCTTTTCAAATCTTAAAATACTAAGTACCCCTTTCCTAGAAGTGAAAATCACAATAACACATTCACAAATTAAATATCTAAAAACAATTCCTGTGTGCACACAGAGTCATGCTTCGAAATTAGGCAGAAAACGAAATTTCTTTGCCAATTGGAAAGCACGCATTCTACTACTTTTTTGGCAAGTAATAAGTACTTTTACAGTCTGACACATTTTGAATTCACTTTTCAGATTCTGATAAAAGCACATGTCCAAACTGCTTTTTGAGACCAGCACCATGTGTAACCTGGGTGACTGACTACACTCCAGCAAGGGCAACCAGCCTTAGTGATGCTGAATGTATTTGCATTACTGACTGCAACCTCAAACCCAACTCGGTTGTGAATACTGTGCATGATTCCACAGGATAAGCAGCTGGCTGTGTGCTAAGAGTCTGCTTCTGCACAAAAAAATAGCTCCCCCTTTACATCTAATGCAAATGTAAAATCACCAGAGCAATACGCAAGCAATCTCTGCTTGTAATTCCTCTTTGCACACAGAGTCATGTTTTCATATTAGTCAAAAAACAACATTTCTTTGCCAATTGGAAAGCACACTTACTACTCTTTTTTTTTGGCAAATGATAAGTACTTTTACAGTCTGACACATTATGAATCCACTTTTCAGATTCTTAAAAAAGCACATGTCCAAACTGCTTTTTGAGACCAGCACCATGTGTAACCTGGGTGACTGACTGCACTCCAGCAAGGGCAACCAGCCTTAGTGAAGCTGAATGTATTTGCATTACTGACTGCAACCTCAAACCCCACTCGGTTGTGAATACTGTGCATGATTCCATAGGATAAGCAGCTGGTTGAGTGCTAAGAGTCTGCTTCTGCATAAAAAAATAACACCCCCTTTCCATCTAATGCAAATGTAAAATCACCAGAGCAATACCAAACAGCTTTCTGAGACCAGCAACATGTGTAACCTGGGTGACTGACTACAGTCCAGCAAGGGCAACCAGCATTAGTGATGCTGAATGTATTTGCATTACTAAGTGCAACCTCAAACCCCACTCGGTTGTGAATACTGTGCATGATTCCACAGGATAAGCAGCTGGGTGTGTGCTAAAAGTCTGCTTCTGCATAAAAAAATAGCTCCCCCTTAACATCTAATGCAAATGTTAAATCACCAGAGCATAACGCAATAAATCTCTGCCTGTAATTCCTCTTTGCACACAGAGTCATGTTTTCATATTAGTCTGAAAACGTAATTTCTTTGCCAATTTGAAACCACACTTACTACTCTTTTTTTTGGCAAGTGATAAATACTTTTACAGTCTGACACATTTTAAATCCACTTTTCAGATTCTTAAAAAAGCACATGTCCAAACTGCTTTTTCAGACCAGCAACATGTGTAACCTGGGTGACTGACTACACTCCAGCAAGGGCAACCAGCCTTAGTGATGCTGAATGTATTTGCATTACTAAGTGCAACCTCAAACCCCACTCGGTTGTGAATACTGTGCATGATTCCACAGGATAAGCAGCTGGGTGTGTGCTAAGAGTCTGCTTCTGCATAAAAAAAATGCTCCCCCTTTACATCTAATGCAAATGTAAAATCACCAGAGCAATGCGCAATAAATCTCTGCCTGTAATTCCTATTTGCACACAGAGTCATGTTTTCATATTAGTCTGAAAACGTAATTTCTTTGCCAATTTGAAACCACACGTACTACTCTTTTTTTGGCAAGTGATAAATACTTTTACAGTCTGACACATTTTAAATCCACTTTTCAGATTCTTAAAAAAGCACATGTCCAAACAACATTTTCAGACCAGCAACATGTGTAACCTGGGTGACTGACTACACTCCAGCAAGGGCAACCAGCCTTAGTGATGCTGAATGTATTTGCATTACTGACTGAAACCTCAAACCCCACTCGGTTGTGATTACTATGCATGATTCCACAGGATATGCAGCTGGCTGTGTGCTAAGAGTCTGCTTCTGCAGAAAAAAATACCTCCCCCTTTCCATCTAATGCAAATGTAAAATCACCAGAGCAATACCAAACAGCTTTCTGAGACCAACAACATGTGTAGCCTGGGTGACTGACTACACTCCAGCAAGGGCAACCAGCCTTAGTGATGCTGAATGTATTTGCATTACTGACTGCAATCTCAAACCCCACTCGGTTGTGAATACTGTGCATGATTCCACAGGATAAGCAGCTGGCTGTGTGCTAAGAGTCTGCTTCTGCACAAAAAAATAGCTCCCCCTTTACATCTAATGCAAATGTAAAATCACCAGAGCAATACGCAATAAATCTCTGCCTGTAATTCCTCTTTGCACACAGAGTCATGTTTTCATATTAGTCAAAAAACAAAATTTCTTTGCCAATTTGAAAGCACACTTACTACTCTTTTTTTTGGCAAGTGATAAGTACTTTTACAGTCTGACACATTATGAATCCACTTTCCAGATTCTTAAAAAAGCACATGTCCAAACAACATTTTCAGACCAGCAACATGTGTAACCTGGGTGACTGACTACACTCCAGCAAGGGCAACCAGCCTTAGTGATGCTGAATGTATTTGCATTACTGACTGAAACCTCAAACCCCACTCGGTTGTGAATACTATGCATGATTCCACAGGATATGCAGCTGGCTGTGTGCTAAGAGTCTGCTTCTGCAGAAAAAAATACCTCCCCCTTTCCATCTAATGCAAATGTAAAATCACCAGAGCAATACCAAACAGCTTTCTGAGACCAACAACATGTGTAGCCTGGGTGACTGACTACACTCCAGCAAGGGCAACCAGCCTTACTGATGCTGAATGTATTTGCATTACTGAGTGCAACCTCAAACCCTTAAAGTATTCCTTATGTATACCAGTACACCTTAATTTATCGTGAAAACATAGTCCATATTATTTTACATGTTCCTCACATTTAAATTTCTCCCAAAACAGAAAATGATAAACACAACTTCAACAAAAGGAATTCCAATTCTATTATTCATTTCTTAATTTACCATATACATCCCCTCTCAAACTCTAAACTCACCTTTAAAATTAGTTAGTTATGAAAGAAATGTGGCACTCAAACAGCAGATTATCAGAGCCAGGATCTCTGTTCTGTACACCTCTCTCCTCTCAGCAGAACCAGATAATGGCAAAGTTTCCCTCTCTTTTTCCACACATATACATGTAAGTTTCAAATCTCAGTGCTTCCCCCTTTTTTTTAAATGTAATCACACATTTCTATTGGTTGAAAACCAACCCTTTTCCAAAAGTACCCTTCCCCCAACTTGACTTCTGCCTAGTACCCTTCCCCCAACTTGACTTCTGCCTGCTACCATAGCAACAGCTCTTGAAACACTGCTGTGCAGAGTTAGGTCAGAAGTTCACCAAACAATGTTTCATTTCCAAAGAGCAGGAGTGCTTGACTTTTCAAACCTAACAGCAAATCCATAGTACTGTTCTTTGGTAACACATTTTTCTGTATCAATACAAAACATGCTTCTATAAATTTACACATACAGCCTAGTTTTTATTGTAGAAATGTATGAAACAGCCAATCAGTTTAAAAAAAATATATATATATGTATGCCTCCATTTCCAAACTGTCTTTCATTTCTTTTTACCATTCTACTGAATTACACCTCCTGAGTGCATCCAGTTCTCCTTTGAAGATGTTCACAGTGTGGATTGTAGGGCACAGCTATGTCTTCTGGAGTGAAAAGTATGCAGAGAAAACAGGTATGGTGAGAGACCTTGCTTTGCCAAATGTAGACATTAAATGGATTGGTCAGAGAGGGTTAAAGTGGCACCAATTGATGCCATTGGTGAAATCCTTCATGCAAATCCAACACCCTGACCTCATAATAGTGCACTGTGGTGGCAATGACCTAGGCACTTTGACTGGGGTAGGTCTGGAAATGCTTATGAAGGAGACCTTTGCACAACTGTTTTCACTTTTCCCTAAAACTGCCTTTGTGTTTTCTAACATATGCCAAAGGCAAAAATGGAACTGGTCCAATCATTTCTGTCCACAGATTGACAAAGCAAGAAAGCACGTCATCAAATCTGTTTCTGCTTTCCTCCGAGACTATGGTATGGGTTCCATTTACCACAACAACTTGCGTTACGACATGCAAGACAATTATAGAGGAGATGGTGTGCACTTCAATGATGAAGGGAACAGAGTCTTCCTCTTGAACCTTAGACTCTGCATCGGTACTTACTTGTAGGTACCACTAAAAAATCACTTCATAAACACAACGGCTCTTTTTAGAGCCCCCTAATATCTAAACACTTAAATCTGCATTTCATTTCATTTTTTATTTTTTTTTTCTACCGTACGCGTACGTTGAGCTTACCCCGCGTACCCCGCGATTTTTTTTTAAATTAATAAATGTTTTTTTTGTACTTTTCTGTCCTTCTTTGACCCCCTTTCAAATGTTAGGGGGTCTGTAACTCTCTTCCTTGCCCCCTTTTCAAGTTATCTCCCTTTTTTTTCTGACTGAAACACACGAAATGGCGGCCGCCGCTTCCTGGTTTCGACCGATTCGAATGTTTACTAAGATCTATCAGCCAATCAGAATCGCGCTTGCGCACGTCACCGTACGCGTACGGTAAGCGCACCGTAAGCGCACCGTAAGCTGGCTCAGATATATATATTGATTTAAAGGCTATTTTCTCAGAATCTACTGAACAGATTTACACCAAACCTACAAAAGGCACTTCCTTGACCTGAGGACTACCTCTCTGCCAAATTTCATTTAACTCTGTTCAGCCGTTCGGGCTGTAGCTTTGTCTAAAGGTCCTATGGAAAAATGCATGGGAAAAACGCGTTTTGGGACCCCCCTTTTATCTCAGCCCCCGCTTGACGAATCCCCCCGAGACTTTCAGGGTAGGAGCGGAGGGCAGCGCCCCACCTATTTTGAAAATTTGGCGAGGATTCGTCGACCGGCGCCAAAGTTATTCAAAATAGAATGTTGCGGATTTCCTATGGTAAGATGGTCCTAACTATAACTACCTACTGGCGACCGCCAGTAGGTAAAATATATATATATATATATATATATATATATATATATATATATATATATATATATATATATATATATATTCACTGAAAAAACCATGGGTTTCACACACGTTATAGTTAGGACTTAGCATTTAAAAAACCTTAGAAATTCAGTGAAAAAACCATAGGTTTCACACATGTTATAGTTAGGAATTAGCATTTAAAAAACCTTAGAAATTCAGTGAAAAAAACCATAGGTTTCACACATGTTATAGTTAACTGGACATTTTACTCGTAAAAAACCATTGAAATTGCCCCGTTATAGTTAGTTCAGCTAACTATAACTCGCGCGCCCGCAATGCACTGCTGATGACGTCACATATTACATCACTCATGACATGGTCAGTGACATCACTCATGACATCACTGATGACATCTCAAATGACATCACTGATGACATCACTGATAACATCATCCAGTGAATGTGTGTTTTTCTGAAAATTAAATATGTTTTATATATGTATATCTCAAGGTCGATGGAAGAATAAATGGGTATATAAGTGTCTAAATGGATGAATTGTTTTTGAAAAATTGATTGTATTACTGACTGATTAAGTGTATCTTAGTGAATACATGGCTTAGTGAGTAATGTTTAAATATGTAAATATCTGTATCAGTCTCTCACTTTGTGTATAAGTGGCTGCATGGGTTGGTGTGTAGCTACATGAGTGTCTAAATAGGTTATTAGTTGGTTTTTTGAGTATCAGTATGAGTGTGAGTGTCTGGTTCGGTGAGGGGTATTACGTAGTGCATGGGTGCATGAATGAGTGACTCATTGTTTGTATGTGTTGAAGACAGCATGTGTGCAGGACTGTATGGGTGGATGAGTGTATGTATGGGTGTGTTAGTGAGTGAATGACTGTCTCAATAGTGTCTTTATGTGTAACTACATATGTTTTAAACTAGTATATGTGACTATTGGTGTATATATGTGAGTATATGTGAGAGTGAGAGATTGAAAGAGTTCCTGTATGAATAAGTATGTGTTTCTATAAGTGATTGTTTAAAAGACTAAGTATGTGTAAGTTTCCGTAGAAGTAAGTGTGGTGGTGTGTGTATAACTGTATATGCAAGTAAATGTATGTTTGATTCTTTATTAGCATGACTAACTATGTGTGTGAGTACCTCTATGGATGAGTGGCATTGTGTAACAGGATGTATACGTGTATGAGTACATATGATGAGTGAGTACATGTATGAGTGACTGTATAGGACTGTTGGTGAATGAGTGGATGTGTATTTGGATCTTAGAATTACTGTATAGGTTGTTGTAACTGGTATTGGTATGTCCATTGTTTTTAAAATTTTAATTTCTATTTTTGATTGTGTGTATCAAAGGTTATATTAGGGGAAGAGGAGGTCTGCCACTCTATCACAAGGATGATGTCATCAGTGATGTCATCAGTGATGTCATTTGAGATGTCATCAGTGATGTCATGAGTGATGTCACTGACCATGTCATGAGTGATGTAATATGTGACGTCATCAGCAGTGCATTGCGGGCGCGCGAGTTATAGTTAGCTGAACTAACTATAACGTGGCAATTTCAATGGTTTTTTACGAGTAAAATGTCCAGTTAACTATAACATGTGTGAAACCTATGGTTTTTTTCACTGAATTTCTAAGGTTTTTTAAATGCTAATTCCTAACTATAACGTGTGTGAAACCTATGGTTTTTTCACTGAATTTCTAAGGTTTTTTAAATGCTAAGTCCTAACTATAACGTGTGTGAAACCCATGGTTTTTTCAGTGAATTTGCAAGGTTTTTTAAATGCTAATTTTGTTTTTTTTCTTCTATTTTTTTAAACATATTTTTATTTTATTTTAATTTTCTATCCTTTTTTAAAGACTATGGTTAAATTTTTAAAATTCTATAATATGTTTTTTTTAATATATTTTATAAAATAAACATGTAAAATTTATTAGCAATACATGTTTTCCTTTTTTTTAAATTTTTTTTTAGTACGCGTACCGTAAGCTTACGGTAAGCGTACGGTTTACGCAACGTCTGTAATTTATCTACGCTGTTTGCGTATAGTTACGCAATTTGCGTAGCCGCGCGTCCTCCGCATGGGACGCGTACGCGTGTACATGCGCACGTTACGCGGAAGTGTCGGGTAGTGACTGTTATGCGCATGCGCGCAAGCGCGTGTCTTTTTTACGCGCATGCGCACTTTTGCCGTGAGTGTACCGTAAGCGTACCGTAAGCGTACGGTAGGTCATGTGATCATGAAACACAACTTTTGATTGGTTGAAACTACTTTCAGTTCTAGAACTCTCCTACACCACACCCATTCCCCTCATTTCTGCTTGTGATCCCTTGGGAGAAGGAGCTGGTTTGTCTTTGGGATACGATGGCAGAACAGCAGAGCTCTTCTGAGAGTGAGGCTAGCACTAGCAGCACTGTCTTGAGGCAGAGATCGAGGAAACAAAAGCCCTCTTATGTATGGGATTATTTTACTTTTCCTGAAGGCCAGCAAAAGGTGAATGCACCCTTAGTAACTTGCAGGCTGTGTCAGCGTGTACTTTCTAGAGGTAATCCTGACAGGAAGTATTCCTTTGGGAATCACACCATGAAGAGACACCTCCAGGATGTACACAGAAGGACACATGGTCATCTTTTTGGAGGTAACTCTTCTGAAAGACAAGCAAGTACATCCACAGCAGCTCAGCCTGGACCATCATCTGCAGGGCTGACTCCTTCTTCTGCAGGTCAGGTGAGCCCTTCATCTGTGGGGGGAGCATCTCCTTCTGCTGGCCCTCTGGAAATTAACCCTCGTTTTCTGAGGGTTGATATTCGATGTGCCTCTTGTCATGATCTAATTTGTCATAGGGAGACCAGTGTTTCCCTAGTGAACAACAAAATAGATCAGCACACTTGTCACAGAGACTAATTTTTCCATGCTTTCTTTCCTCTGTCCCTGCATGAACACAACGGTTCTTTTAAGAGCCAACCTTATCTTTCATCTTTTTTTTACATATGTTTTTAAAAACTTTTTTTTTTTTTTTTTACCGTACGCGTACGGTGCGCGTACTTTTTTTTTATTTTAAAAAAAAACACTAAAAATCAATTATCACATTACAAGGTCCTTGAGAGACTACAATTATTATTATTGACTTACCATACTCACTCCAAAAAATATTTATTCATTTGTTTTTTTTAAAAATAGTTTTAAAAATGGTTCTAGTTTTCGAAAATTTTCTATATCAATCTGAAAAAAAAGAAAAAAGTATTAATATTTTGAAAACAATTTATAATACAGTACACATATTTACATTTTTTTCCCAAAAATATTTTTGCCTTATTTTTGCTGTTTTCAGAATATATTGCATTTCACTATAAATTGTGAAAGCAATTGCATTCATCATTTTACAGCGGGCAAAAAAAAATAACAATCACAAAGATTGTAATAAAAAAGCCCAGAATCTCTTTTTACTTAAACTTAACATTATAGAAATGCATAATATTCTAAAAAAATATCATCTAATACCAATAGTTATTTCTTTAAAATACCGTCTGATATGTTTGTTTCAGAAGTATAATCACAATATTATATCTCAAATAACTCCAAAATACATCTGATTCCATTTCCTTTAGGCCAAATAGTAATTTTAAATTTTTTTTTGGAATAAATTTCAAACGGTAATCCAATAAAATTCTAAAGTTTAATTTGTCCAGATCTCACCGATTCTCTGTAACATTTTGGTTCACGAAAATTTTTTGAATAATTTATTAAGTCCACAATAGAATTGGTTACTTTTCCGCATGGCCAAATAGTAATTTTTAAAATCTTTTTTGAAAAAATTTCCAATGGCAGTCCAATAACATTCCAAAATTTAAATTGTGCAGATGTTACCGATTATCTCTAAATTATTGGTTTTTCAAAGTTTCATTTAAAATTAAAAAAGTCCACATTACAATTGGTTATCTTTCCATTAGGCCAAATGATAATTTAAAAAATCTTTTTTCTATAAAATTGCAATGGTAATCCAATAAAATGGTAAAATTATTTTGTCGAGATCTTGCCAAATCTGTCTAAAATTTAGGTTTCAGGAAGATTAGATAGGAATTTGCTAAATCAAAAGGCAAACGTTGCTTGAAAATCAATTGGGAATCATTACACAGTGTCCAGCCTTTTTCACATTTAAGATAAACTGTGTAATGTCCAGAAGTAACAGTAGGTCCATCATGGAAAATTATTGCAACAGTTACAAAAGTTTTTCCTGAAATTGATAATTGCTGTCCTGTAAACTTCTTTATTAAAGTATCCAATTTTGAACCATCAGCTCTACATCGTTGCATCATTAAAATTACATACTGTCCGTATTCCTTTAAAATTAATGTTGAAAACATGTCAGATTTACACTCACCACATTTCATGCTATGATTAGCATCTTTAACTAATTTTGCAAAAGTAACTGTTTTACTCTCTGGCAATGTCAAATAAATAAACCTTTCATTATCAACATTAGAGCCACATATATTATAACAATTTTCACAACTATGTTCCCATTTATAAGAGAGACCAAAAAAAATTTCAATGGGAACTCCTTCTTCTTCCACTACCTGAAGAAAATACAACAAGAATTCCTGTGCGTCTTGCTGTACATTTTGAGAAAACTGTGTTCGTCCTGAACATACTGAGGAAATATGAATTTTGTGATCAGTTATGTCCCCTATCGTAGACCCCAACGGCTTCATGTGCATGCTATAAGTACATGTATGTTCCCTCCAGTTCCAGTTTTGAAGACGCAAATACATGTGCGTCCACCGTCAACATGTCCTCTTTCAGATCCGCCATGAATGGATCAGATATTCCATTCCTAAGTATGAAAGGCCACCGACTTTTTGTGGTTCACTTTCCACATTTTACAGATTCAGGCGAGTAGGCCCAGAATTCTGTCATCAAGTCTTTTCCTGCCTTCTGCCTCTGAAAGCTCCAGTCTGAGCCTGCATCTGTATCCATGAACTTTGTCCTACTCCCTGCGCGGCTAACGGTGCCTGATCCAGCCTGTTGCCTGCCAAAAACTGTATTTCACCTTCAAGATTATCTGCTCCGCTCCTCATCCGATGCATTCCTGTCTAGGTAAACATTCCTCCAGCTACCGTTCAAAGGGCCAGGCCTCGCTGTCCACATGCAAGTAATTCATAGCCCCGTTACCATGGAATATTCCTACCCCCTCACATCTCATGTAGACACTTAGACGCTCGTACACGCACTAACAGTCAGTATAGAATAGATTCTATCCTAGAGACCTTTCCTTTTGGATAACACAGTTCTTTAAACATAGGATATTAGATATGATTTGGGATTAGGTTGACATGACCCCCCAGACTTCTGTCTCCACATGTAGAGCTAAATGTCAAAGTCCCCTTCACCCTCTAGTTGCACGTCAATCACACGTCATGCGGCTGCGCGCGCATCTCTGCCAAATATTTCTGCTGACATTGCAGGATTCTTTTATGGATCCACCCACTTGTGACATCATGTATAATGACGTTTACTAAGTTACGCCTATATGTCCGCCTCTATTAGTTACGTATGCACATTTTATCTGTATTATCAGCTGTTACGCCTCTTGCATCTGTTACACTGTAATGCATTTCCTATAAAACTAATTATCTGTCAATAATGTATGCCCTTCCTTCCTGAACTTTCGTGGTGATGGAATAGAAGCCTGCAATTCGAATTGTATTCCTTTGTATAGGAATAAAGCCTTTTAGAACCTCTAATACCACGGATTCTGCCTCTTATATTTACTGAGTTATTCTTACTAGACTTTACCGCATAAAAATAGTACCGGTAGCACTTTCTATTTGAGTTTTATCTTTACTTAGCTTTTGAAAAAGGAGAGTCAGCTCTGAACAGAATCTTTTTCCCTGATTTACTATTATCTGCTCTTGCAAACTTTCCAGATAAAATGCAACATTCAGCACTACATTTGCGTAGCAGTTGACACCAGAGCTATTTTCAAAATGACATCCTACAACCTGTTCTTCATTTTCCTTTTTCTTTTTGCTTACAATTACATCACTCCTCTTTTTTTTCCTCTTCTCTACATCTTCATTACAGATATTCTCATTTTTTCTTTTACGAGAAACTACACGTTTCTCTAACACAGGATACTGACCTAAATGAGGAGCATAGCTTCTTCTTAATCTATTATACTCCTTTACACAGTTTGTATCAGCACTAACTTTTGAGTCATCAAAGTCTATCATGAATAAACCTGATAATGTTTTCACTCGTGACAAAGCAACATATGCCATACCCTCTTTGAACACAGTTGAACCAATATTCACAAATGCACAATCTACAGTCAATCCTTGAGACTTGTGAATAGTTACAGCATATGCTAGAGAAAACGGAAACTGCTTCCTACGTACATATAAGTCTTTCACAAGCATGAAACGAACTGTACAACAACAAATATCTTTAACTTCTTCTAACTGATCAAATTTTATTTTTAAACATTCAACTCCTTCTTTTTTCTGATAATTAATAAAACCCACAACTCTTCCCATCGCTTCATTAACTAAACCTTTTTCAACATCCAAATTTCTTCTTAAAAATACTCTACAGTTCATGCAAACATATAGATTTTTTTCTAATCCAGCTGTTTTGGAGATGTTCTTCTCTAGTGAGTCCAATTTATTTTTCATTTTGCCTGTTACTGTGACAGTAATTCTTCCATCCTCAATTTTGTCCACTGCTTCCAATTTCCTGATCTCTTCCTTTTCCAATTTCAAAAGCTCCTCATTGAATATTGAGCATTCACGTAGAGTTGGCATTAAACAGATGACACTTTTGTTTTCTGCAATGTTCTTGTATATCTTCTCTGCAACTATTTCTTCCTTTGGAAATAAATTATGTAGCAGCCGACTCTGTAATGCTTTTTTGCCAACTTCTGTGAGTAGTCCAATCCTGATATCTTTCAGAATACTTCCATATTCTTCATCGTTTTCTTGCCTCATATTAGTAGTAAGTTCCTTGTACTCAAAGAAGGACCAAATATTTGTATTTCCGATGCTTCCCAATGACTTCTTCGTGTCTTCATGTGTGACAGTATTAAACACTGGTTGTCCTTTAACTGGAGTAAGTTGCAAAAGATCTCCAAAAACTATGACGTGTTTTCCACCAAATAACATGTCATAGTCTGTCTTCAAAATTTGCTGCATTCTTAAATGCACAAAGGCAAGCATTAAGTTTGATACCATGCTCACCTCATCAATAATGAGAACTTGCATCTTCTTCAATACTCTTGAAACTTCCAAGGATGCTTCTCCAGTTAGCTTGTTGAATTGTATTTTGTTCTCATGCTCCACTGGTAACATTAGCAAACGATGTAAAGTGATTCCTTTTATGTTATATGCTGCTAACCCAGTTGGAGCAGTAACCACACAAGACAAAGTAGAATCCGTTTTTTGCTTTAGGTAGCTTCTGATGACTTTTATTAGGAAACTTTTTCCAGTTCCAGCTTGTCCGCTTACATACATCCTGATTGGATGAAATGATGTGCATGAGCACTCTTTTTTTTCATGTAGAAATCCGTGATCAATTTTGTTTTTGATCTCTTCATAAATTTGTTGCTGCTCTTGATTCAGTTGTCTTTCCAAATTTTCTAAGTCTATAAATTCTTCTTGAGCTTGATTCATAGCCGTTTCCACTTCATTCATGGCTATTGATGCTTCATTTTCAACGATTGGTTGTCCTAGGGGATCTTGACTGAGTGTTCCTGAACTTTGGCTGTCCTGAGAACTATCTCTAGCTATTTCTGCTGCAATTGTAGTTTCCTGTTCAATTTCTTCATTTAACATTTGCAGATAAGTTGAGAATGTACTGCATTGTATGCTGTCTTTGCAAGCATTAAAAGAATCTTCATAGCTCTGGAATTCTCCCAGTAGTTCATCCTCTGTACGCCATGGTTTAAACAACTGTAAAAGAGCCAAGTAGTAAAATTCCTTCTTGTCAGTAGTGTCGCAACTCAGCTTCCGGTGATTTATCAAACTTCCTTTTGTTTGCTTCACCAAACATCCTTCTTCACCAACGACTTTATATTTTCCATTGTTGATGTCTTCTGCAGCTTTCCGTGAATAAATGTAGTTCTGCAGCACTTCATAGAGACACATGTTCTCCAGATGATGACTTCTCTTGGGATAATATGTGTCCAACATGTTTGATTTCAAAATATCTGTACTTTCTGGGTCATTCTCGGCCAAATATTCAATTTCTCCTACAGATTTCAGTACCCGATTTCTCATTGCTGCAAGGCCTAAACTTGCCCAAATTATTCTTCTTGACTTCGAGTAGAGACTTGCAGAAGATAACCTATCTGAACATTCGTAGGATCCAATTTCTCGATGCGATAACATCTTCAAACTGAAACTGTACAGCTTCTTACTGACAGTCTTCTCGTGAGAAATCTCTTCCCACATTTCCTTCAATTCTGTTTTTTCTGATTTCGTAATGTAAGACGTTACATATCGAGCAACAGCAATGGAATTGTCAGCTACATACTGTATATCCATGTTAGCGTTCCACATGGATAAAATCACTGGGTTGTAGTCATTTATATTTTTTGATTCTTCTTTTCTTTTAAGGTTGTAGGTATTCTTAGGTGGTTTTCTTGTGATTGTATGTCTCACAGCTGACATAAAACTGTTTACTCTTCCATTTGAAAGAACAGGTCTAGGAAATCCAAATCGACATTTAGTGTAGTATGTTTCTTTGCTCTTGTATTTCCGTCGACAGTATTTTCCACACCGATGACTTTGGAAACGTAAAACTTGCTCCTTTAACTTTTTCTCTTCTGTGCTTTTTGGTATAGCACATGTTGCATATTCTTCAATGTAAGATAACACTGCTTCATCAGTATCTGTTCCAAACTTTGGGGCATCCTTGATCCACAACAGCATATGAATATGAGGAGCACCTCTTGCCTGGTACTCTTTTCTCCAAAAGAAATCCACTACTTCTCCAAGAGGTGGATTTTTTTTATTGCAGATGAAGGACATCATAGCCTCAAATCTATGATTGAAATATCTGCAAACATTAACCGGATCCAATGAGCACAGTTCTCCTGCTGTCTTGTATTCGATGTTTTTAATGTTTGAATTTGCCTCTCGTAGAAAATCCAGTAAATCATCCCAAGCGTACTCCGCACAGCTTAGGGTAAGGAACCATGTTGGTGTTCCTAAATTCCGTAACATGCATTTTAATTCACCATGGCGTCGGTACCAATATTCATTTGTCCCACTCTGACAAGCCATCAGATTGATCAGTTGTGTTTCCAAATGATCATCTCGGTGCTGCACTTTCTCCATAAAATCCTTAGCAGACACATTTTGTAAATGTACTCCACTTTTTAAAATGTGATTTACTGCATAAGATAATGCAGACAAGTCGCTTTCAAATAAATCGCTCCCCCTTTTTCCTACTAATGCAACTGTGAAATCACCAGAAAAAAACGCAATAAATCTCTGCCTGTAATTCCTATTTCCACACAGAGTCATGTTTTCACATTAGTCCCAAAACGAAATTTCTTTGCCAATTTGAATGCACACTTACTGCTCTTTTTTTTTGGCAAGTTAAAATCACTTTTACAGACTGACACATTATGAAACCACTTTTCAGTTTTTTTAAAAAGCCCATGTCCAAACTGCTTTTTCAGACCACCACCATGTGTAACCTGGGTGGCTGCCTACACTCCAGCAAGGGCAACCAGCCTTAGTGATGCTGAATGTATTTGCATTACAGACTGAAACCTGAAAACCCCACTCGCTTGTAAATACTGTGCATGATTATACATGGAAAGGAGCTGGGTGTGTGCTAAGAGTCTGCTTCTGCACCAAAAAATCGCTCCCCCTTTTTCCTACTAATGCAACTGTGAAATCACCAGAAAAAAACGCAATAAATCTCTGCCTGTAATTCCTATTTCCACACAGAGTCATGTTTTCACATTAGTCCCAAAACGAAATTTCTTTGCCAATTTGAATGCACACTTACTGCTCTTTTTTTTTGGCAAGTGAAAATCACTTTTACAGACTGACACATTATGAAACCACTTTTTTGATTTTTTTAAATGCACATGTCCAAACTGCTTTTTCAGACCACCACCATGTGTAACCTGGGTGGCTGCCTACATTCCAGCAAGGGCAACCAGCCTTAGTGATGCTGAATGTATTTGCATTACAGACTGAAACCTGAAAACCCCACTCGCTTGTAAATACTGTGCATGATTATACATGGCAAGCAGCTGGGTGTGTGCTAAGAGTCTGCTTCTGCACCAAAAAATCGCTCCCCCTTTTTCCTACTAATGCAACTGTGAAATCACCAGAAAAAAACGCAATAAATCTCTGCCTGTATTTCCTATTTCCACACAGAGTCATGTTTTCACATTAGTCCCAAAACGAAATTTCTTTGCCAATTTGAAAGCACACTTACTGCTCTTTTTTTTTGGCAAGTGAAAATCACTTTTACAGACTGACACATTATGAAACCACTTTTATGATTTTTTTAAATGCACATGTCCAAACTTCTTTTTCAGACCACCTCCATGTGTAACCTGGGTGGCTGCCTACACTCCAGCAAGGGCAACCAGCCTTAGTGATGCTGAATGTATTTGCATTACAGACTGAAACCTGAAAACCCCACTCGCTTGTAAATACTGTGCATGATTATACATGGCAAGCACATGGGTGTGTGCTAAGAGTCTGCTTCTTCCCCCAAAAAATCGCTCCCCCTTTCCATCTAATGCAACTGTGAAATCACCAGAGCAATACGCAATACATCTCTGCCTATAATTCCTCTCTGCACACAGAGTCATGTTTTCACATTAGTCCCAAAACGAAATTTCTTTGCCAATTTGAAAGCACACTTACTGCTCTTTTTTTTTGGGGCAAGTGAAAATCACTTTTACAGACTGTCACATTATGAAACCACTTTTTTCGATTTTCTTAAATGCACATGTCCAAACTTCTTTTTCAGACCACCTCCATGTGTAACCTGGGTGGCTGCCTACACTCCAGCAAGGGCAACCAGCCTTAGTGATGCTGAATGTATTTGCATTACAGACTGAAACCTGAAAACCCCACTCGCTTGTAAATACTGTGCATGATTATACATGGCAAGCACATGGGTGTGTACTAAGAGTCTGCTTCTTCCCCCAAAAAATCGCTCCCCCTTTCCATCTAATGCAACTGTGAAATCACCAGAGCAATACGCAATAAATCTCTGCCTATAATTCCTCTCTGCACACAGAGTCATGTTTTCACATTAGTCCCAAAACGAAATTTCTTTGCCAATTTGAAAGCACACTTACTGCTCTTTTTTTTTTGGGCAAGTGAAAATCACTTTTACAGACTGACACATTATGAAACCACTTTTTTCGATTTTCTTAAATGCACATGTCCAAACTTCTTTTTCAGACCACCTCCATGTGTAACCTGGGTGGCTGCCTACACTCCAGCAAGGGCAACCAGCCTTTGTGATGCTGAATGTATTTGCATTACAGACTGAAACCTGAAAACCCCACTCGCTTGTAAATACTGTGCATGATTATACATGGCAAGCACATGGGTGTGTGCTAAGAGTCTGCTTCTTCTCCCAAAAAATCGCTCCCCCTTTCCATCTAATGCAACTGTGAAATCACCAGAGCAAAACGCAATAAATCTCTGCCTATAATTCCTCTCTGCACACAGAGTCATGTTTTCACATTAGTCCCAAAACGAAATTTCTTTGCCAATTTGAAAGCACACTTACTGCTCTTTTTTTTTTGGGCAAGTGAAAATCACTTTTACAGACTGACACATTATGAAACCACTTTTTTCGATTTTCTTAAATGCACATGTCCAAACTTCTTTTTCAGACCACCTCCATGTGTAACCTGGGTGGCTGCCTACACTCCAGCAAGGGCAACCAGCCTTAGTGATGCTGAATGTATTTGCATTACAGACTGAAACCTGAAAACCCCACTCGCTTGTAAATACTGTGCATGATTATACATGGCAAGCACATGGGTGTGTGCTAAGAGTCTGCTTCTTCCCCCAAAAAATCGCTCCCCCTTTCCATCTAATGCAACTGTGAAATCACCAGAGCAATATGCAATAAATCTCTGCCTATAATTCCTCTCTGCACACAGAGTCATGTTTTCACATTAGTCCCAAAACGAAATTTCTTTGCCAATTTGAAAGCACACTTACTGCTCTTTTTTTTTTGGGCAAGTGAAAATCACTTTTACAGACTGACACATTATGAAACCACTTTTTTCGATTTTCTTAAATGCACATGTCCAAACTTCTTTTTCAGACCACCTCCATGTGTAACCTGGGTGGCTGCCTACACTCCAGCAAGGGCAACCAGCCTTAGTGATGCTGAATGTATTTGCATTACAGACTGAAACCTGAAAACCCCACTCGCTTGTAAATACTGTGCATGATTATACATGGCAAGCACATGGGTGTGTGCTAAGAGTCTGCTTCTTCCCCCAAAAAATCGCTCCCCCTTTCCATCTAATGCAACTGTGAAATCACCAGAGCAATACGCAATAAATCTCTGCCTATAATTCCTCTCTGCACACAGAGTCATGTTTTCACATTAGTCCCAAAACGAAATTTCTTTGCCAATTTGAAAGCACACTTACTGCTCTTTTTTTTGGGGGCAAGTGAAAATCACTTTTACAGACTGTCACATTATGAAACCACTTTTTTCGATTTTCTTAAATGCACATGTCCAAACTTCTTTTTCAGACCACCTCCATGTGTAACCTGGGTGGCTGCCTACACTCCAGCAAGGGCAACCAGCCTTAGTGATGCTGAATGTATTTGCATTACAGACTGAAACCTGAAAACCCCACTCGCTTGTAAATACTGTGCATGATTATACATGGCAAGCACATGGGTGTGTGCTAAGAGTCTGCTTCTTCCCCCAAAAAATCGCTCCCCCTTTCCATCTAATGCAACTGTGAAATCACCAGAGCAATACGCAATAAATCTCTGCCTATAATTCCTCTCTGCACACAGAGTCATGTTTTCACATTAGTCCCAAAACGAAATTTCTTTGCCAATTTGAAAGCACACTTACTGCTCTTTTTTTTTGGGCAAGTGAAAATCACTTTTACAGACTGACACATTATGAAACCACTTTTTTCGATTTTCTTAAATGCACATGTCCAAACTTCTTTTTCAGACCACCTCCATGTGTAACCTGGGTGGCTGCCTACACTCCAGCAAGGGCAACCAGCCTTAGTGATGCTGAATGTATTTGCATTACTGAGTCCAACCTCAAACCCTTAAACTATTCTTTTTTTTTCCAGTACACCTTAATTTATTGTGAAAACATACTCCATATTATTTTACATGTTCCTCACATTTAAATTTCTCCCAAAACAGAAAATGATAAACGCAACTACAACAAAAAGAATTTCCATTTCTATTATTCATTTCTTAAGTTACCACATACATCCCCTCTCAAACTCTAAACTCACCTTTAAAATTAGTTAGTTGTGAAAGAAATGTGACACTCAAACAGCAGATTATCAGAGCCAGGATCTCTGTTGTGTTCACCTCTCTCCTCTCAGCAGAACCAGATAATGGCAAACTTTCCCTCTATTTTTCCACACATATACATGTAAGTTTCAAATCTCAGTGCTTCCCCCTTTTTTTCAAATGTAATCACACATTTCTATTGGTTGAAAACCAACCCTTTTCCAAAAGTACCCTGCCCCCAACTTGACTTCTGCCTAGTACCCTTCCCCCAACTTGACTTCTGCCTGCTACCATAGCAACAGCTCATGGAACACTGCTGTGTGGAGTTAGGTCAGAAGTTCGCCACACAATGTTTCAATTCCACAGAGCAAGAGTGCTTGACTTTTCAAACCTAACAGCAAATCCATAGTACTGTTCTTTGGTAACACATTTTTTTGTACCAATACAAAACATGCTTCTATTAGTTTACACATACAGCCTAGTTTTTATTCTAGAATGGTATGAAACAGCCAATCAGTTCTTTTTGTTTTGAAAAAAATATGTATGCCTCCATTTCCAAACTGTCTTTCTTTTCATATTGCCATTCTACTGAAAGACACCTCCTGAGTGCATCCAGTTCTCCTTTGAAGATGTTCACAGTGTGGATTGTAGGGCACAGCTATGTCTTCTGGAGTGAAAAGTTTGCAGAGAAAACAGATATGGTGAGAGACCTTGCTTTGCCAAATGTAGACATTAAATGGATTGGTCAGAGAGGGTTAAAGTGGCACCAATTGATGCCATTGGTGAAATCCATCATGCAAATCCAACACCCTGACCTCATAATAGTGCACTGTGGTGGCAATGACCTAGGCACTTTGACTGGGGTAGGTCTGGAAATGCTTATGAAGGACACCTTTGCACAACTGTTTTCACTTTTCCCTAAAACTGCCTTTGTGTTTTCCAACATATGCCAAAGGCAAAAATGGAACTGGTCCAATCATTTCTGTCCGCAGATTGACAAAGCAAGAAAGCACGTCAACAAATCTGTTTCTGCTTTCCTCCGTGACTATGGTATGGGTGCCATTTACCACAACAACTTGCGTTTTGACATGCAAGACATTTATAGAGGAGATGGTGTGCACTTCAATGATAAAGGGAACAGAGTCTTCCTCTTGAACCTTAGACTCTGCATCGGTACTTACTTGTAGGTACCACTAAAAAATCATTTCATAAACACAACGGCTCTTTTTAGAGCCCCCTAATATCTAAACACTTAAATCTGAATTTCATTTATTTTTTTATTTTTTTTTCTACCGTACGCTTACCGTAAGCTTACCGTACGCGTACCCCGTGATTTTTTTAAAAAATCAATAAATGTTTTCTTTGTACTTTACAGTCCTTCTTTGACCCCCTCACAAATGTAAGGGGGTCTGTAACTCTCCTCATTGCCCCCTTTTCTTGTTTTCACTCTTTTTTTTCTGAGTGAAACACACAAAATGGCGGCCGCCGCTTCCTGGTTTCGGCCGATTCGAATGTTTACTAAGATCTAACAGCCAATCAGAATCGGGCTCGCGCACGCCACCGTACGCGTACCGTAAGCTTACCGTAAGCGTACGGTAAGCGTACCGTAAGCGGGCTCAGATATATATATTGATTTAAAGGCTATTTTCTCAGAATCTACTGAACAGATTTACACCAAACCTACAAAAGGCACTTCCTTGACATAGGGACTACCTCTCTGCCAAATTTCTAGTAATTCTGTTCAGCCGTTCGGGCTGTAGCTCGTTCTAAAGGTCCTATGGAAAAATGCATGGGAAAAACGCGTTTTGGGACCCCCCTTTTATCTCAGCCCCCGCTTGACGTATCCCCCCGAGACTTTCAGGGTAGGAGCGGAGCGTAGCGCCCCACCTATTTTGAGAAATTCGCGAGGATTCATCGACCGGCGCCAAAGTTATTCAAAATAGAATGTTGCGGATTTCCTATGGAAAAGGGGTCCTAACTATAACTACCTACTGGCGACCGCCAGTAGGTAATATATATATATATATATATATATATATATATATATATTACCTACTGGCGGTCGCTATAGGTAGTTATAGTTAGGACCCTGTTTCCATAGGAAATCCGCAACATTCTATTTTGAATAACTTTGGCGCTGGTCGACGAATCCTCGCGAATTTCTCAAAATAGGTGAGGCGCTACGCTCCGCTCCTACCCTGAAAGTCTCGGGGGGATTCGTCAAGCGGGGGCTGAGATAAAAGGGGGGTCCCAAAACGCGTTTTTCCCATGCATTTTTCCATAGGACCTTTAGACAGGGCTACAGCCCGAACGGCTGAACAGAATTACTAGAAATTTGGCAGAGAGGTAGTCCTCGGGTCAAGGAAGTGCCTTTTGTAGGTTTGGTGTAAATCTGTTCAGTAGATTCTGAGAAAATAGCCTTTAAATCAATATATATATCTGAGCCAGCTTACGGTACGCTTACCGTAAGCTTACCGTACGCGTACGGTGGCGTGCGCGAGCGCGATTCTGATTGGCTGTTACATCTAAGTAAACATTCGAATCGGTCGAAACCAGGAAGCGGCGGCCGCCATTTTCTCTCTTGCACTCTGAGGGGGGGGGCTGTAAACAAAGGCAAAAAACATATAAAGGGGCTGTTTAGACAGCGCCCATGCACATAGCCATGTTAGTTGACTCCTCAAAGATCCTCCAAGGCCAAAAACGGTAAATTTTTTTTTGGGGAAAATTTCGCCGATTACGCTTACCGTACGCGTACGGTGCGCTTACGCTAAAAATTTTAATTAAAAAAAAAAAAATCGCTGTGCATGGCATATTATTGTCATCACTTACAAATTAAATTTAACAGATTACCTATCACAAGGAAGCGCATAATATGTCCTCCATGTGCGCACGGTGCGTAACGTGGGCACGCGGTGCGCGTAGCACACTGCGTGCCCACCTTGCGTGTACGGCACTAACTGCGTAAAGTGGGCACGCAGTGCGCGAAGCGCACCGCGTGCTCACTGTGCGCGCACGGTGCGCGAAGCGCACCGTGCGCGCACGGAACGAACTGCGTTAAGTGGGCGTGCACGCCACGAATGGCGTAAAGTAACTTAGCATTTAAAAAACCGTACAAATTCACTGAAAAAAACATAGGTTTCACACACGTTATAGTTAGGAATTAGCATTTAAAAAACCTTGCAAATTCACTGAAAAAACCATAGGTTTCAGACATGTTATAGTTAGCGGAAATTTTACTGATAAAAAACCAATGAAATTCCCCCGTTATAGTTAGTGCAGGCAACTATAACTCACGCGACTGCAATCTTCTGCTGATGACATATGTGTCTTTATGAAAAAAAAATATTTGTAATATATGTATAGCTAAAAATTTATGGAAGAAGACATGGGCAAATAAGTGTCTAAATACAGTATTAGCATCAGCAGAGGATTGCGGTCGCGTGAGTTACAGTTGCCTGCACTAACTATAACGGGGGAATTTCATTGGTTTTTTATCAGTAAAATTTCCGCTAACTATAACATGTCTGAAACCTATGGTTTTTTCAGTGAATATATATATATATATTACCTACTGGCGGTTGCCAGTAGGTAGAGTTATAGTTAGGACCTATTATCCATAGGAAATCCGCAACATTCTATCTATTTGGAATAAATTTGGCGCCCGTTGACGAATCTTCCCGAAAATTTCAAAACTTTTGGCCAGTTCCGCTCCCCTCCTATCTTAAAAGTCTCAGGATGATTCGTGTAGTAGGGGCTAAGAAAAAAGGGGGCTCCCTAAACGTGTTTTCCCTATGCAATTTCCCATAGGACCTTTAGCCGCAGTTACAGCCCGAACTGCTGAACGGAATTAAACCAAATTTGGCAGAAAGGTAGACCTTGGTTCAGAGTCATGCCTTTTGCTTAAATGGTATAAATACGTAAAGTAGTTCCTGAGAAAATGAAAAGTAAATTCACATATATATCTGGGCGGAGCCTAACCACACATCTCATCGTGAGATCTGATTGGCTGTCAGCACTTCATCCAAGAAGTGTTGGCAGCCATCTTGTGACCAATATACATGATAGCACCTCATTAAAAAGCATTGCAGTTAATAGAAGGTTTTAAGACTTTAGTTACAATATAAATCATTTGTCGATGGTACCATACTCATTTTAGGAATTGTGGTATGTTCTAAGGTGATTTTACCATGTGAAAAAACCCTTCTGCTGGGATATCCTGAATCATGTTTGAGAGAAACCTATTTTCTCATGCTTTTCCCACAGTGGTTTGGAAGGTGATCTATAAGCTAAACTGAGAGCACATTTTCTGTAAATTCATATTATCTTTCTCAGTCATGTGAGAATGAAGTCTGACATTCTCAGTAAAACATATACATCCAACAAGGGCAGAGACAGACTGTCAGTTGATTCCTTTGTGTTCTACTGCAGCTTCCCAGAGTGTTCCAAAGAACAACTAGAGCGCTAACAGTCCTACTTACGATAAACGTGTGGCACACCTGAAGCCATTTTGATTGGAATAAAGTGGTAACTCTTAAAACATTTAATTTAAAAAGGAACAAAATGAGGGGGTTCCTTTTGCCATAGAAAGTATGATTAGTGCTGCAGAAAGAAAAATTAGGGCACATTTTGAGTGACTTCTCAAATGCAAACTGAAACATGCACTTTCAATATCAGCAGCAGACTTCCCTGGTGAGCAGTAGCTTTACTACAGTGATCTAATGAGCAACTAGAGTGCTAACATTCTGAATTTATGGCAAATGTGTGACACATCTGAATGCCTTCTTGATGGAATCAAAGTAAAAAACTGAAAGTATTCCTTCTGAGGAGACTGTAGTAAATAAGGAAATTAGGAAACTTCATAACAAATAAGTCTCGCAAGATGGCCACCATAGACAAAAGAGCCCAAATGTAGCACAAATATCACTCAGATGTAGCCCAAATATATCCAAATGACAGAATGTCCCAGAATGTTTAAAAGAACAACTAGAGCGCTAACAGTCTTACTTATGACAAAAGAATGGCAAACCTGAAGCCATCTTGACTGGAATAAAGTGGTAACACTAACAACATTTAATTTTGACTTCTCAAATCCTCTTCTATTTCATTAAAATATTCTGACATGCAGACTGAAACATGCACTTTGAATACCAGCAGCAGACTTCCCTGGTGAGCAGTAGCTTTACTACAGTGATCTAATGAGGAACTAGAGTGCTACCATTCAGAATTTATGGCAAATATGTGACACATCTGAATGCCTTCTTGATGGAACCAATGTAAACAAGCATTGATAATGCAATAGGTCTCGCCCTCGTGTAAGTTAAAGCAATTCTGTTTGTAATTAGGTGGCTGTTTAGCTTTGCTTTTATTAGTGTTTTCAAACTTTCATGTACATAACATGACAAATTCACTGAAAAAACCATAGGTTTCCCACACGTTATAGTTAGGAATTAGCATTTAAAAAACCTTGCAAATTCACTGAAAAAACCATAGGTTTCAGACATGTTATAGTTAGCGGAAATTTTACTGATAAAAAACCAATGAAATTCCCCCGTTATAGTTAGTGCAGGCAACTATAACTCACGCGACTGCAATCTTCTGCTGATGACATATGTGTCTTTATGAAAAAAAAATATTTGTAATATATGTATAGCTAAAAATTTATGGAAGAAGACATGGGCAAATAAGTGTCTAAATACAGTATTAGCATCAGCAGAGGATTGCGGTCGCGTGAGTTACAGTTGCCTGCACTAACTATAACGGGGGAATTTCATTGGTTTTTTATCAGTAAAATTTCCGCTAACTATAACATGTCTGAAACCTATGGTTTTTTCAGTGAATATATATATATATATTACCTACTGGCGGTTGCCAGTAGGTAGAGTTATAGTTAGGACCTATTATCCATAGGAAATCCGCAACATTCTATCTATTTGGAATAAATTTGGCGCCCGTTGACGAATCTTCCCGAAAATTTCAAAACTTTTGGCCAGTTCCGCTCCCCTCCTATCTTAAAAGTCTCAGGATGATTCGTGTAGTAGGGGCTAAGAAAAAAGGGGGCTCCCTAAACGTGTTTTCCCTATGCAATTTCCCATAGGACCTTTAGCCGCAGTTACAGCCCGAACTGCTGAACGGAATTAAACCAAATTTGGCAGAAAGGTAGACCTTGGTTCAGAGTCATGCCTTTTGCTTAAATGGTATAAATACGTAAAGTAGTTCCTGAGAAAATGAAAAGTAAATTCACATATATATCTGGGCGGAGCCTAACCACACATCTCATCGTGAGATCTGATTGGCTGTCAGCACTTCATCCAAGAAGTGTTGGCAGCCATCTTGTGACCAATATACATGATAGCACCTCATTAAAAAGCATTGCAGTTAATAGAAGGTTTTAAGACTTTAGTTACAATATAAATCATTTGTTGATGGTACCATACTCATTTTAGGAATTGTGGTATGTTCTAAGGTGATTTTACCATGTGAAAAAACCCTTCTGCTGGGATATCCTGAATCATGTTTGAGAGAAACCTATTTTCTCATGCTTTTCCCACAGTGGTTTGGAAGGTGATCTATAAGCTAAACTGAGAGCACATTTTCTGTAAATTCATATTATCTTTCTCAGTCATGTGAGAATGAAGTCTGACATTCTCAGTAAAACATATACATCCAACAAGGGCAGAGACAGACTGTCAGTTGATGCCTTTGTGTTCTACTGCAGCTTCCCAGAGTGTTCCAAAGAACAACTAGAGCGCTAACAGTCCTACTTACGATAAACGTGTGGCACACCTGAAGCCATTTTGATTGGAATAAAGTGGTAACTCTTAAAACATTTAATTTAAAAAGGAACAAAATGAGGGGGTTCCTTTTGCCATAGAAAGTATGATTAGTGCTGCAGAAAGAAAAATTAGGGCACATTTTGAGTGACTTCTCAAATCCTCTTCTATTTCATTAAAACATTCTGACATGCAAACTGAAACATGCACTTTCAATATCAGCAGCAGACTTCCCTGGTGAGCAGTAGCTTTACTACAGTGATCTAATGAGCAACTAGAGTGCTAACATTCTGAATTTATGGCAAATGTGTGACACATCTGAATGCCTTCTTGATGGAATCAAAGTAAAAAACTGAAAGTATTCCTTCTGAGGAGACTGTAGTAAATAAGGAAATTAGGAAACTTCATAACAAATAAGTCTCGCAAGATGGCCACCATAGACAAAAGAGCCCAAATGTAGCACAAATATCACTCAGATGTAGCCCAAATATATCCAAATGACAGAATGTCCCAGAATGTTTAAAAGAACAACTAGAGCGCTAACAGTCTTACTTATGACAAAAGAATGGCAAACCTGAAGCCATCTTGACTGGAATAAAGTGGTAACACTAACAACATTTAATTTTGACTTCTCAAATCCTCTTCTATTTCATTAAAATATTCTGACATGCAGAATGAAACATGCACTTTGAATACCAGCAGCAGACTTCCCTGGTGAGCAGTAGCTTTACTACAGTGATCTAATGAGGAACTAGAGTGCTACCATTCAGAATTTATGGCAAATATGTGACACATCTGAATGCCTTCTTGATGGAACCAATGTAAACAAGCATTGATAATGCAATAGGTCTCGCCCTCGTGTAAGTTAAAGCAATTCTGTTTGTAATTAGGTGGCTGTTTAGCTTTGCTTTTATTAGTGTTTTCAAACTCTCATGTACATAACATGCATATATGTATATGTATATGCATGCATGCATTTGTATTTGTATTTATATAGATATGCAGATTATATATATGTTTATATATGTATGTATATATATACACATACATATATATAAATGCATATGCATATATATTATCTACTGGCGGTCGCCAGTAGATAGTTATAGTTAGGACCCTGTTTCCATAGGAAATCCGCAACATTCTATTTGGAATAACTTTGGCGCCGGTCGATGAATCCTCGCGAAATTTTCAAAATAGGTGGGGCGCTACGCTCCGCTCCTACCCTGAAAGTCTCGGGGGGATTCGTCAAGCGGGGGCTGAGAAAAAAGGGGGGTCCCAAAACGCGTTTTTCCCATGCATTTTTCCATAGGACCTTTAGACACAGCTACAGCCCGAACGGCTGAACAGAGTTACTTGAAATTTGGCAGAGAGGTAGTCCTCAGGTCAAGGAAGTGCCTTTTGTAGGTCTGGTGTAAATCTGTTCAGTAGTTCCTGAGAAAATAGCATTTAAATCAATATATATATGTGGGCGGAGCCTAACCACACATCTCATCCTGAGATCTGATTGGCTGTCAGCACTTCATCCAAGAAGTGTTGGCAGCCATCTTGGGACCAATATACATGATAGCACCTCATTAAAAAGCATTGCAGTTAATAGAAGATTTTAAGACTTTAGTTACATTATAAATCATTTGTTGATGGTACCATACTCATTTTTGGAATTGTGGTATGTTCTAAGGTGATTTCACCATGTGAAAAAGCCTTCTGCTGGGATATCATGATTGAGAGAAAAATATTTTCTCATGCTTTTACCACAGAGGTTTGGAAGGTGATCTATAAGCTAAACTGAGAGCTTAGTTTCTGTAAATTCACATTATCTTTCTCAGTCATGTGAGAATGAAGTCTGACATTCTCAGTAAAACATGTACATCCAACAAGGGCAGAGACTGTCAGTTGATTCCTTTGTGTTCTACTGCAGCTTTCCAGAGTGTTCCAAAGAACTACTAGAGCGCTAACCGTCCTACTTATGATAAATGTATGGCACACCTGAAGCCATCTTGCTTGGATTAAAGTGGTAACTCTTAAAACATTTAATTTAAAAAGGAACAAAATGAGGTGGTTCATTTTTCCATAAAAAGTATGATTAGTGCTGCATAAAGAAAAATTAGGGCACATTTTGAGTGACTTCTCAAATCCTGGCATGCAGACTGAAACATGCACTTTCAATACCAGCAGCAGTTTTCCCTGGTGAGCAGTAGCTTTACTACAGTGATCTAATGAGCAAAAAGAGTGCTAACATTCTGATTTTATGGCAAATGTGTGACACATTTGAATGCCTTCTTGATGGAATCAAAGTAAAAAACTGAAAGTATTTCCTACTGAGAGACTGCAGTAAATGAGGAAATTAGGAAACTTCATAACAAATAAGTCTCCCAAGATGGCCACCAGAGACAAAAGAGCCCAAATGTAGCCCAAATATCACCCAGATGTAGCCCAAGTATAGCCCAATGACAGAATGTCCAAGAATGTTCTTAAAAACAACTAGAGCACTTACTGTCTTCATTATGACAAAAGTATGGCACACCTGAAGCCATCTTGATTGGAATAAACTGGTAACACTTAAAACATTTAATTTAAAAAGGAACACAATGAGGGGGTTCATTTTGCCATAGAAATTATGATTAATGCTGAAGAAAGAAAATGAGGGCACATTTTGAGTGACTTCTCAAATCCTCTTCTATTTCATTAAAAAATTCTGACATGCAGACTGAAACATGCACTTTTAATACCAGGAGCAGACTTCCATGGTGAGCAGTAGTTTTACTACAGTGATCTAATGAGCAACTAGAGTGCTAACATTCAGAATTCATGGCAAATGTGTGACATATCTGAATACCTTCATGATGGAATCAAAGTAAAAAACTGAAAGCATTTCCGACTGAGGAGACTGCAGTACATGAGGAAATTAGGAAACTTCATAACAAATAAATCTCCCAAGATGGCCACCGGAGACAAAAGAGCCCAAATGTAGCCCAAAATCACCCAGATATAGCCCAAATATAGCCCAATGACAGAAGTGTGCAAAACACTTATTATTTTGTGTTTTTGCAGTGTTATATAGTGCAGACTTGTCAGGTATTGGAGTACTTTACATGAGCATTGGTTACATCACACAAGAACAAATTCATTTTGGTTGTAGACATGGGGAGACTAAGTGATTTGACCAGAATCACAGAATGTCGAGCTGAAGCAGAAACTTCAACCTGGTTCCCCAGTTGCAAAGTCTGCAGTTCTGGAAGTAACACCACAGCCTCTCCCCTAAGTGCAACATTTAATCAAGTTGTCAACTAGATAAAAAAACATAAAGATAACACATAATTTAAAAGTGCTTTGTCGCTATTTGAAAACTCAGAAAATATGTCCTTATTTTAGTCTTTTAGAGCACTAACCATAATTTTGATGCCAATAAGACCCTCTCATATATGTAATTTCTAAAGGAATGCTCTAGGTATTACAGTTTTGATTACATCAAGATGATGTCAGGCGCTCCACACTTTTGTAATAAATATAGAATGTTAGCAATCTAGTTGTTCATTAGGATACTGTTGAGAGGCAGAGGCCAGGGGCACGGACTCTGAAAATTGAAGGCAGGTAGGAGGGTGCAAAGGCAACAATTTAACCACACTGAGCAGGCAGGAAGGGCCGTGGAAGCACAACAGACTATGGAGGGCAGTGGAAAGGGGGGCAGGGGCAACAAACCAACAATACAGGACTTGCAAGAGAGGCTGTTGGAGGGAAGATCTATTACGGGTCAAGGAAGCTAGGGGCGGTCCCCAGAGCCCCGGGAGCCACCACAGAACTGAGCAGGAGAGTGAGTCAGGGACAAAAGGTGCACCTTAATTTGAGCCGGGGTGCCTAGGAACGCTTGCTCCAAAAATGAAGAAAACAGACATATGAGACATGGAATTGGAGGCAGAATACAATGGCAGTTTAATGAGAAGATGCAACTTCAAAGAAACCGCAGAATAGAGACCTAAAGTACAAAATACAGAATCCAGATAATCATACAGCTGTCATGATATTCTCTGGATCTCAATTAATGGACTGACAGAGAGAGAGAGAAAACACATCTATAAATGCATCATGAGAAACAAGTTACACCAAGGAAAATGTTACCTAGGGACACTCACATTTACTCTTAGAGCAAGCATTCCTGCAATTACAATATAACATCTTTTAAATGCAAAAGTAAAGAGAACAATGGTTAAACATAACATGACATTTCATATAGGTAAAATAGAATAAGATACTTCAAGCAAAGCCGAGCAAGACATTTTAAGCAAAGGAAGACAAGAGCTCCCAGTTCTTGGGGAAAACCTGCACAGCCTGTTAACCTACATACAGACGGCGAGGTTGTCCGTCGATATCTGTGGGTACTCCCTTTTTATATCATTTTGTGGGCTCCTTTGCACGCTACATCTACCTACGTATGCTACCCAAAAGCTTCGTCTGCAGATTTTACCAGACATTTCGTCATTTACCCACTTAATGCTGACAATGGACTGGGTGAAAAGGTCAGTCTCTCAGGCCAATCGCTTATCGTAAGTTCCATAGAGCAAGCAGAAAATAATGGGTATTGTACAGGAATTCAATATATTCATGTATAAAATCTCCTCAGTTCTCCTAACTTGACGCTCTGCGGTTGCCACTTCCTTAAAAGCGGGAAACCTGCCCAGGAAGCAAGTACCAGTCCAGGATGCAGCCTACTGTATGTCGACAGCTTCAGGGGGATGTTGAACTTTGATACCGAGCACGGAGCACTCGGGTAGGGTGGGGGCTACTAGTTTGGAGCAGAAGGCCTCGCAGACCTGCCTTCAGACTGCTATACACTAAAATTGCAGAGCTATGGTCAATTTAACAAAGAGGCCTACATATTGAACAGAAGGGCCTACACAGGGGTTTTATGCTGGCTGAGTGGTAAGGATGTCTCAGGATAATTATATAGCAACACAGGACCCGCTGGTCAATTTAATACGGCCTACAAATGCGGCTGGCAGGGCAATGACAAGGGTCTCATACTTCAGGTGTGGACAGAACGGGCCAGGGGCCCCCTGTGATACAAAATCTACCCTCCTTCAAGGCTGTGGCAATGTAATAGACCATTGTGGGCAGAAGGAAGAGGCAATGGTAGTACAACCATACATGCCAACAGACCCGATTCAGCCAGGAAACGTCCAATGTTTTTAAGCTCAAATGGGCTTTATTTGATCTGTCTCCTGTCTACAATATCCTCTTTTTCAATGTAACTCAAAGGGGAAAATCAATACCCCAGTTTTTTTTCAAAATCTCCCTCTTACCAAGTTCAAAATGTTCGCAAGTATGGTACATTGGATCATGGAAGGAAATGGGATAGGGACATGGACTTGGATAACAGAGGACAGGAGAGACATGGAGAGGTGCACCAAACTGACCCTGCAGGGCAGGCATCAGGGTTTGCAGCAGCACAATACACCACACAGGGCATGCAGGACGGGAGTGCAGCACAACAATCCATAGAAAGCAAGAGGGAGGGGACAGGACCATGCACATGGACAACAGAGAACAGAGGGGCAAGAGGCAATGGTAGCTAGCTGACCATAATGGACAGACAGGAGAGAAGGCTGCAGCATAACAGACCATAAAGGGCAGGAGGGACGGATCAGGGGCATTACAATGGAACAGACAAGCCAGGAGGGAGGGAGTAGGGGTCTGCACATGTAAACAGAGGGCTGGGGGCAAGTGGGCAGGGCAGGAGCAGCAAGATGGCCATGGAGGTCAGGCAGGATGGGCACTAGAAGCAAGACACAACATGAAGAGCAACAGTGAGACTGTGATGGCATACACACAGACCATGGAGGGAAGGTGGGAGGGGGTCAGGGGCAGCTAACTGACCACACAGGGAAGGTGGGAGGGGCCATGGCAGCACAGAAGACCATGCATGGCAAGTGGGAGGGTTAGTGGCAGCACAATGGCTATGATGGGCAAGAAGGAGGGTGCAGGGGCATGCACAAAGGACGATGGAGGATAGAAGGGAGGGTCAGGACCTGTGCACAGACAAGAAAGTTCAGGGGAAGGGGCCTCACAACAGACCACACGGGGCAGGCAGGAGGAGCAGTTGCAGCACAACAGACCAGGGAGGGCAGAAGGGTGTGGCAGTACAATGGACCATGTAGGACAGGAGGAAGAGGATAGAGGCATGGCATGTGGACAGGCAGGGTGGAGGTGGCAGGGACAGGTTACAGTCATCTGACAATGCTAGGCAGGTGGGAGGGGAGTGGCAGCTCAACAGAACACTCAGAGTAGATAGAAGTGGCAGGTCCATGGGACATGGTGGGCAAAAAGGATGGAGCAGGGGCATGCACAAAGACATCGGAGGGCAGGGGGAAGGAGAATAGGGGCAGCAAGCTAAGCACAGAGTTTAAGCAGGAGGTCAATGATGGGGCATAGAATTGGGCAATGGAGGGCAGGAGGAGTGGACTGGTACATCATACTAAATTGAGGGCAGTGGCAGCACATCAGACCATGCATGGCAGGAGGGAGGAGGCTAGTCCATGGATTCACACAACAGAGGATAGGGAGGAGGGGGATGGGGCAGCAAGCTAACTGTTCAGAGAAGGCGGGTATTAGAAACTTTATTGTTTTTAAAACATTTTGTCTGTGCAAACTACTTAAAATATGAACAAGTATGCAGCATAATCTCACTTTTATTCAGGAAGAAGAAGACGTTAGTGACTGTGACTCCGGGCTCACTTGGCAAAAACACCCCCTGACCCTCCACCCCCTATCGCAAAATGTAATGCCCGTGAAAAGGGTAGGTGAACACAGTGTTATATAGAACATAGTCCTGAGAGCACGATTGAAAATGAAAACTAGATATAGTGTATGGTATAAACTATGCACCAAAAAGTGTGATATAAGATGAACCAGGCGTGAAATATAATATGCAATACATTGTGCGCAATGACAGATTCATTGGAGAGCGCGAGATAGCACAGGCACTAGCGTGTGCTATGCGATATGCGCCTTGGAGTGTAATATGCACAGGGCAGTGTTGTGTAACCTAACTAGTCTCTAAAGTTGTAATATAAAATATGTGCTGGGGAGTGTAACGTTGCATATGCACTGTGACAAAGATATGGATCCCAAATTGTAATATGTATGGCATAGCACTGTGCGTTATAACATAGGCATCGAGGAAGGCACGTTAGATGGGGCAATATAAACCGTGCGAAGACAAGTGTGGCATGACATTTTCACGGGGTGGTGTTACAGTGCACATGGGCTAGAGAGTGTCATAGCATATGCACTAGCTAGTGGAATACAATACAGAGGTGTGTGGCACTCGGCAGGCAATGGTGGGTGTAACACAGCATTGGGCTCTGTCAGGAGCGCGCTGTGACTCGCAAGTGATGTTCGTCCCCTTTCCAGAGAGTAAAATAAAAAGTATTACACATCCGGCAGTGGATGTGTGTTTTATTAACTGTGAGGGGGGTTTCTTGCATAGTTTTGGTCGAATTTTTGTCGAATCCCCTTTGAATGGCTTGGTGTGCATGTGTATTAAATGTGCCCGTCAATAGCTACCCATGTTTGTATAAATAAACGACAAGGGTGTCTACCGGGATTAGGCACGGTAGAGCATCAGACATGTCAGAGCTTCACTAGTGGTGTAAATACATTCCACGTGGATTAATTGCATGCATAGTCGCCTTTTAATGAATATCACGCAAATCGTCATGGTGATAGGTACGTACGGTTTGTCCAGCATGTCCTAGGTGTGTCTATAAATATATATTTTTTAAAAATAATAAAAAACAGTGGCCGGCCCTGGGGATTGGGGTCAAAAAAATATAATTAGGAGACAGGCCCTGGGGGATGGGGTCATCAGGGCCAATAAATTAGAATAAGAAGGGGAACCACACAGCCCCCCTTCTTAAAAAAATAAAATAAATAAAAGACTGGCATCGTGCCGGAGGCCATGCCCCCTCCATGCAGCACTCTGCAAGCGCGCCCCCAACAGGCATCTCCAGTATGCGCCAGGGAGCTGCGCTGCAGACAGGTGTTCTGAGGCCAAGCCCCTTTTTACACCTCTCTGCAACGCAGCTCTGTGGCGCTTACTGGAGGTACCTAGTGGTCTAGTGTGACCCTAGGGACCCTTAGGATTCAAGGGGACTTAATCTCTCAACTTAGAACAGCCACAGGGCGCGTTTACACAGTGGTGAAGGGAGGGGACGGGGCCTGAGGTGACGTGTGCAAACACGCACCATGGCACGTTTTAAATTGGGGATATAATTTCCCTTCAATACTGAGGGCCCCTGGGGGCTAACTAGCCCACCAAGTGCTTCCAGTAAGCGCCACTGAGCTGCATTGCAGAGAGGTGGTCCAGGCCGTGCCACTTTTTACACCTCTCTGCAACGCAGCTCTGTGGCACTTACTGGAGGTACCTAGTGGGCTAGTTGGACCCTAGGGACCCTCAGGACTCAAATGAACTTAATCTCCCAACTAAAAACGGACACAGGGCGTGTTTACACAATGGTGAAAGGAGGGGACGGGGCCTGAGTTAACGTGTGCAAAAACGCCCTGTGGCCTGTTTTAAGAGGTAGTTTTAATCCCCATGCCCTATTATATACTAGGGGCTTATAGAGGAGGTAAGGCTAATCACAGGGGGACCCCAACGCATAATGTTCCCTAGTGTATGTAGGTGTTTTCACTGTATTCTAAGTGTCTTTTAACATAGCACTGGCTCTAGGACTGGTTAGTCAGACTCAGTTACCACCAGTATCCGTCCAAGTTGAGGGTACAGGATGATTTTGCAACAAGGCTTCTTTCTGCTCTTCTTTTTGTTCTTTCTGCACGTTATCCTTCTTCCTGCACTTATCTTCGTATTTGAGGACTTCTGTTGCTTCTTTCTGCACTTCTTTTGTTTCTTTCTGTGCATTTTTTCTTCTTTCTTCACATGTCCTATCTCTGTAGGCATAGTTAGAAAATAGCATTTAAAAAACCTTTGAAATTAACAGAAAAAACCATAGGTTTCAGGCACGTTATAGTTAGGAATTAGCATTTAAAAAACCTCAGAAATTCACTGAAAAAACCATAGGTTTCAGGGGTGTTATAGTTAGCTGGACTTTTCACTTGTACAAAACCATTGAAATTCCCCCGTTATAGTTAGTTCAGCTAACTATAACTCGCGCGCCCGCAATGCACTGCTGATGACGTCACATATTACATCACTCATGACATGGTCAGTGACATCACTCATGACATCACTGATGACATCTCAAATGACATCACTGATGACATCACTGATGACATCATCCAGTGAATGTGTGTTATTCTGAAAATTAAATATGTTTTATATATGTATATCTCAAGGTCGATGGAAGAATACATGGGTATATAAGTGTCTAAATGGATGATTTGTTTTTGAAAAATTGATTGTGTAACTGACTGATTAAGTGTATCATAGTGAATACATGGCTTAGTGAGTAATGTTTAAATATGTATGATGCCATGGGAATGGAGAGAGAAAAAAGTCCAACAGAAGTGTCCAATCCTGATCCAGGAACACCTATGACTTCCCTTTGAGGATGCTCTATCCTCCTGTTTCTTGCTGCTCCAGCATCATTCAGTTAAGTGTTTGCTTCTCTGACTAAAATGTTGGTTATTTATGATTGTATCTATGCTAAATAGTTGTGTAATGTGCCTGGGCGCAAGAGTTAAGTAAAATATCTCATGTGTTGAGTTTCCTTTTGCTCGAGTGGCACATTTAATCTTGTTAGCAGCAACTGGAGCGTCTCTCACTTCCTTTGCAGCCGCCTGGATTTTCTGGCTGGCTCTTGGTGCGCTGCAGCCCTCCCGCTGCTAAGGGACCGCACCAATCACTAAACGGGGCTGAGCACGTAGTTACCCTCGTACGGCCGGCGAGTCTAATTTCTGCTTTAATTGATCGAAGTCTTTGATGCATAGATACTCGCTCGTTTGGCTCATTTTTTCTTTGCTTGCTATAATACGCAGGGGAAGATTGATTTTCCTACTGTTATAGACGCTTGACAGCAATTAGGCGAGCCCCCTGCCTGGAGCTTGACACCTGTACCTCAGGTAAGATCACTGCTGCCTTCAAAGGGACCACCTCAGGCAGGTGAATACCCTCAGTATCAGCAGGGAGTACAGGTCCCAGGGCTTAAGCACTATTATACCCAAGGGTTCTTTATACTACAGGGAAATTCCAACATCAACCCCTTTGTCTGCCCACAATCCTCAGCCTAAATATTATGGAGGACTGTCAGAAATCAGAGTCTCTAGTTGGCAAAGGTAGGTACCTTTGTCCAAATAAGGACCCTTGTTTCTATTTAGGGTAAGGGAGATACACTCCTAAAATAACCCCTGCTCACCCCCCTGGTCACTTGGCATGAGCAGACAGGCTTATCTCAGAGGCAGTTTGTAAAGCATTTGTGAACACATACAGTAATATAGTGAACACACTACAAAAGGACCCAACACCAGTATAGAAAAATAAGTACAAACAGCAAAAATCCACAATGCAGTATTAAAATATAGGTTTTTAAACGGTAGAAATAGTTCAGTTCAATGCAAGTTCTAAATGCGACACTTTTCCCACAAAATACCATGGATGCGTCACGCAAAACAAACAAAATGGCCACAGGGAAGGTGATGCGTCGGTTCCTTGCTTCGGGGGAGGTGATGCGTCGGTTCCTTACTGCAGCGCAGGGGAGGTGATGTGTCTGTTCCTTACCGCAGAGAAGGTGATGCGTCTGTTTCTTACTACATCCAAATGATGTAACAAACTTGGCACCACGATGCAATGCAATGATCTGGTACGATGCTTGAACTCTTGCAGCCGCACTGCAGGCCCTGTGTAGAAATAGGTGCGTTGGTCTCGGACTTCAGAGATCGTAACACTCGATGCTGGCATGCGGTGATTTCTCGAGCTGCGGCAGGGGCTGGTAGTGAAGTCTTTGTGTCCCTGAGACTTCAGAGCAGGAGGCAAGCTCAGTTTCAACCCCTTGGAGATCTTTTCTTCAAGCAAGTGACAAAGCAAACAGCAAAGTTCTTCTTCTAAGAAGGCCATTCCCAGACAGCAAACAGCACAGGGGCAGTATTCCTCCTCGGCTCTTCTCCTTGGCAAAGGTTCTTCTTGATTTCCCAGAAGTGATCTAAAGTTCTGGGGACTGGGCCACTTTATACACCCAAATCCTTTGTTTTGTGAAGGCAGAGAGTGTGTGTACCCAGTCAAAACCAGTTCTCTCTTCACTGGTACAGCTACCCAGCAGGAGGTGGAGACAGCATTGTTGAAGGTAGACCAAGTCCATTCAGGTGAAAGGAAATCTCCTCCCCCCACTGCAAATGAAGCCCAGGTCCATTCAGCCCAGCCCTGACTCATTAGACTTGTGGAGCTGTTGCCCCACTCCAGCCCCTGTCCTCTAAAAGTCACGCATGCAATACACAAACCAAGCAGATCCACACTGGATGGTTAGGCAAGAAAATACCTACTTTCTAAAAGTAGTATTTTCAAACACAGAATGTAAAAATCACCCACACTAAAAGATGCAATTTAACATTTGAGTTCAGGTCTACTAAATTGTATTTTTCTACCTTGTTCCTAGGGTCAGTTATGTTTATAGGATGTTATAAACAAACTCCCCATTATGTCCAGTGGGGGCAAGGTTGACTTGCAATAGTGAAAAACGGAATTGGCAGTAATTCACTATCAGGACATGCCACACACACCAGGCCATGTCCTACCTTTTACATACACTGTACCCTGCCCACAGGGGTACCTTGGGCCTACCTTAGGGGTGGCGAACACATTGAAAAAGGATGGTTTAGGGACTGGCAAGTGTGTGAACTTGCCAAGTCGACATGGCAGTTCCAGACTGCATACAGGCTCTGCAATGGCAGGCCCGAGTTACATGTTACAGGCTGCTTCTGAGGGTGGCACAATCAGTGCAGCAGCCAACTAGCAGTATTTGATTTACAGGCCATGGGCACACACAGTGCACTATATTAGGGTCTGATAAGTAAATCAAATATGCCAATCATGGAATCACTAATCCATAAAACAATTTACAAAGGGAGCACTTGTACTTTGGCACTGAACAGCAGTGGCAAAGTGCCCAAAGCATCCAGACCAGCAAAACGGAGTACAACACACAGCAAAAACACAGGAGTTAACAACAAAAAACGGAAGGGAGACCCACACCAATGGTGCCAGGTATAACAAGGATCTTGGTGATCAGCATTATGAGGAGAAAGAAGAGGAAATTACGTGCCTGCCCATTGATGATCACTTCTGTCAAGTGATGGAATCTTCCATCCTCAAGGCGGTCTCAAAGGTGGTAGCGCCCTTAGAGAGGATAATCAACCAGCTTCTGGCCCAGTGCCTAAAACCCCTTGAACCGAGGGAAGACCAAACTTGGGCCCAAATCCCTCCTCCTCCAGGGCAGCCTTCCACCGCCACCACTGACCCCAAAAGGAAGCATGCCAAGGATGTGCATGAAAAAGGCTTATTTAGATGCCCAAACCCCCTACCTTACTCGACCCTCTGAGCACCTGGCAGAACCCTCTGGATACCCCAATACTTTACCGGTAGGGGAACTGGACGAGTCCCCGCAGACCTCAGATGGTGATGGTGACTCGGGCAATCCTTGGTACCCAGCAAAGGTGATTCAGGTAACTGATCCCGATGCAGGCAGCGACATGTTGAACCCGGATGAACTACTGCATCCCAGGTCAGCGGAATGGGTTCAGGCCCCAAAAGTTGCAGTGTACATGGCTGCCAGGCTGCGTAAACTACTCAACAAGGAGTTTAGGAGTTGCCGAAGAGCGGAATGCCCGAGACCTACTTTGGAGGGGAAAAGTTGCTCTCACACCAGAGGTAGACCCTAAGATGGCTACGTTCCTTGCCAAATTTATCAGAGACCCTAGTAAGGCCATAGATCGTTCCTGGAGATTGTGCCAGGATAAAAACCTGGACATGGTGAGCCCCTTAGCAAAAATTCTAGATATGGTGGAAGATGCCAAGTCCTCAGGCATGATTACATTCACTTCCTCAGGGACCTTCTCCAGAAAGAAGACTGGATGGTCTGCCTGGACTTCAAGGGTGTGTATCTTAGGATTCCAATCTTTCCCCCTCACATACACTTTCTTCATTTCCAGTGGAATTCACAGATTTTCGAGTTTTCATCCCTCCCTTTTGGTCTCTCATCTGCTTTGTGGTGTTTCACCAAGGTGATGAAGCCGGTGGTGGAGCGCCTCAGATCAGAGGGGATCCGGCTGATAGTTTACCTGGACGATATCCTCAGAATTAATCAGTGTCCTCAATGCTTGATTGTCCCGCTACAGCAGGCAGTAAACCTGTTAGAGTCCCTGGGGTTTGTTAACTATTAAGCCAAGTCAGATTTCAATCCCTCACAGAGGATGCAGTTCCTGGGTTTCTTGGTAGATTTGGTCAAGGTGACTCTAAGCCTTCCTTCTTGCAAACTGGCCGAAATCAGGCATGAACTGAGACAAACTCTAGCCAAGTTCACGATATATCTTCGCCAAATAGCCAGAGTGGTGGGCCTCCTATCGTCATCAATTCAGGCCATACACTACAGGGCCCTTTAATGTCTCAAATGCTCTCACCTTTACAAGGGCCTTACTTACTCACAGGTTTTGCCTCTATCGAGGAGGTCAAAACCAAGTTGTGATGGGGGATCTCCCACATTGAGGCATGAAACGGTCGGGCGATTTTCGGATCCCAACCTGACCTAGTGATAGAATCCAACGCCAGCGGCTCAGGCTGGGGTGCCCGGTGCAGAGCTATTTCTACTGGCAGAAAATTGTCCTCCGTGGAGCAGGCTCTTCACATAAACGTCTTGGAGCTGATAGCTGGTTCCTTCATGGTGAAATGCTGGACCAAGGACAGGACCCATTGCTGTGTCGTTCTCAGTAGCGAATCACGTAGGGTGTGCTGCAGGGCAGTGGGGAGGGGTGGGGGAGGGGCAGGGGTGGGGTGGTAGCAAACACGGATATAGGCCAGACGGAGGAAAGTAACTATTACATTCCTCCGTTCAAAAGTATGTCTGTTTTTGCTACCCCCCACCCAGCCCCTCCTCCATCCTGCCCACCCCCCTGCAGGACGCCCTATGCGGGCCGCTACTGGTCCTTCTCAAGATGGACAATGTGGCAGCAATACGTTATATCAATCATGTTGGGGTAATAAGACGCAGAGCTTTGTTGGATCTGGTGTGAGACCTCTGGGAATACTGCCTGTCCAACTAGATTACGCTATCAGAGGAACATCTTCCAGGAACGTCCAATCATGTTGCGGATTGGTGCTCCCATCACTGGAAGGACACAAGCCTATGAAAACTACATCCGGGGTATTCCACGAATTTCAATCTCTTTAGTGCCCCTTCTCGACATACCTCTTTGCCTCCTCAATGGATACCTAGATACAGAGGTATTACAGTTGGCACCCAGACGCAGAGGCATTGGCGCTAGATGCGTTCCTGCAGGACTGGAGTTTGGAACAGGGTTAAGCCTTCCCCCCATTGTAATGATAATGAGGGTGTCCACTCAACTGAGGAGACAGCGGGCCGATCTAGTGGTGATCACCTTAACATGGCGGTCGCAAGCATGGTTTCCAGTTCTGATGGAACTTTCTTGGGATTTTTCAATCGTCTACCCCAGTTTCCGGATCCCCTCAGAGATCACCAAGTGAATCCCCATCATATCCTTCTCACAGGCAGTCTTCACCTGATGGCCTGGCAGGTTACAGGCAACGTTGGAAGGTGCCAGGCCTTTCGGCAGATGCTGCCTCGCTACTTGCGAAGTCTTGGGCAAACAGCACAGAGATACCGCTCAGCTTGGTCTAGATGGGGGAGTTGGTGTCTTCGACAACAGGTGGATCCGATGGGGGCAGAGGTTGTCTATGTCCTAAATCTTTTAGCCTCCCTGGCAAACGAGGGCTTGGCCTACAGAACAATCAACACCTTCCGATCGGCAATATCGGCAGGTCATATGCCAGAGGATGGTCATCCAGTAGGGGAACATCCACTAGTCTGTAGCTACTGAGAGGTATCTGGCTATCCATTTCCCCGGAACCTCAGTATTCCCCTCTTTGGGATGTTAACAAGGTTTTAAACCTGTTCCGATCTAGGCCATCAAATAAGTATCTTTCCAGAAAGCAAATGTCAGAGAAACTGGTGACTCTCCTAGGTTTGATATCCTGCCGCAGGGAGTCCGATGTGTGGGTTTTAGATCTCACACACCGAGTCTTTACTCCAGAAGGAGTTACATTTCATATTTCCAGAAGAACTAAATGCCATTCAAAGTTAGTGTCCTATCCTGCATTTATGGATGTCCCCAAAAATGTATGGTCAGAGCACTTTAAGCCTGTGAAGTGGCAATGGGCGAGAGAGGTCCTCAGGGCATCAGGCAATTATTTATTGCTTTTACTAAGCCACACGGGGCAGTTTCTTTCCATACCATTGTGAGATGAGTTTGATGGGCTATGCAGGAAGAAGGGATAGAAACCTCTCATTCTGGAGCTCATTCTGTCCAGGGTAGAATGGCAATAAAAGCCTTTTCTCTGGGGGCGCAGCTGGAGGATATCCTTAATGATGCAGACTTGTCTTCAAACTTCACCTTCAAGAGATTCTATTTCAAGCCAGTGCTATCACTGGCCTCCCTGGTGGTAGACAAGCTATAAACTAGCCAAATCTGAAGCCTACGGTCCTGACATAGAATATAAAATGTCCTAGCTATAGTAAAGGATAGTTTAAATTCTATTAAGGATGCGGAGGCAAGGATTAGCCCTCCCGATTTGAAAACCTCCCAGAACACCTACGTACGCATGGTGACTAGCTTGTTTTCAATTCCTATGGTTATTCTTGGTTAACCTGCTTGTTTTCTTGATTTGCGCTGGTTGTGAATATCATCGCTGTTTAATGATGTATATGTTGTACCATATTCTGGTATTACAACACATCCTTATTTGATTTAGGTTTGTATGCCAACAACAAGGAATAACTCTAAGACTTGCAGGCTGAGGTTGCACGACTAAAGAGGAGGATAGAGCGTCCTCAAGGGGAAGTCATAGGTGATCCTGGCCCAGGATTGGACACTTCTGTTGGACTTTTTTCTCTCTCCATTGTCCGTGGCATCATGGGAAATGTAGTTTTGTTTATGTTATTAATAATGGCTGCTGGAATGAATAAAGTAGAGAAAGAGCAGCCTAATCCTCGCCTCCGCGTCCTTAATAGAATTGAAACTTTCCTTTACGATGGCAAGGACATTTTTTATAGTGGTCTTGCAACCAATATTATGGCCTACAATACCAATATGATTTCCTCTGAAACATAAAGAAGCATGAGTTAGTCTCATGACAGTCTGGGGATTGATTGTGCTATCTACCCAAATGAAATCAGAAATATTTTTATCCTGGATATGTGAACATTTCCCTATTGCTTCTTGACTAACATCAGAAGCTTTCCATAAAGACATAACCCTGCAGGAATTTTCAAAATTGGGATGCCATAAGTCATTGGGAAAGACTGGCCAGGTGACTCTAAATCCTGGCCTGTGAACACATCTGGGAGCAAAGGGTTCACAAAATACTTGTCACAGTCGATGGACAGACTTGTCACTTCTTTTCAGTTTGGAAACATCATTATATGCTCGTAAGGAGAAAATATCTTGGAAAAGAGGGGAGCAAGTATGGGATCATCCCTTTAAATGGAAAAGGGGACAGCAATAATTAGGCAAGGAATAATTCATTGTGAGTTGCTAGGAGAGGGTCATTGATGTCATTGAGACGGGTGTAACTAGTAGGGTTTAAAGGAAGGCATTACACTTTGTTATTGCTGTATTTGGATGGTATAAAATGGCACCCTTGAGGGTATATTTATTGTTTAGGTAATGATACTCCAATGATTTATTTAAATAACAATATGGATGTTCATTCTTAAAGGAAACTTTTCTCTCTGTGTAACAGGGGAGGGGGTCGGGACAGGGGGGAACTCTTGTCAATTTTAATAAAATAGATTTACATCAATAAAGGAAGCACAAAAAGCATGCAAGTGATCCTGTGTGCTAAAACCATAAATATTTTTATACTTGCTAAACATGAGTTAGCTTTCAACTGAAAACGCGTTCAGTTATTTATTCCACTGTGTCCACTAGTGACCTTTTCATCTTACCCTTTTCAGCGTAAGGCATGGGCTTAAACTGTTCTCTCCCCATGTACCGTTGTGTATTTTCTACTGGTGTCTTTTGTTGTGCTGTTTTCACTGTTTACATTTTCTATTGTGTGTTCATGTTTTAACTTTTCTACACCATTCCCTAGTTGACATTTTAACTACTTCATGCAAACCCTGGTCTGTTCTTGGCACTAGGTGATACAAGTTGTCCTGGGAATCTACTACTTGTGTTGGTGTCCTAACTGAAAACATCCCTCTCACGTTTGCACTTATTTCCTAAAACATGCTAGGATTATTATAAAACAATGTTTCAGCAATAAGACCATAATTGTTGGAATCAAGGCTCCCAAGATTTACGAAAACCTGGATGGCAGTGATAAAACACAACCACAAAACCAATTGTCTTGAGCACCTGGTTTATCTGCCATTTTCCATTGTAGATTATGCAATATCTGTATAGCCTCTGACAAATTTCCATTATCTGCATTAAATAAAAGTGCAGCACACTTTTCCAATTTTCTTGAATACTACTCCTGCTATTACCATCGCAAGTTTAAGTACATAAAGGTGCTGCGTTATCATCATTCTTATGGCACACAGTTTTTCCTTTGTGACAGTAAATCAATTGTTGGTAGTGTTGAGGACCTTACTTGTTTTGGTATTCACAGAAGGCATTTAGTAGTAATAAAGTTAGTTTACTACTACTAAATGCCTTCTGTGAATACCAAAAGTAGTACGATTACCCAAAAGTAGTAAGTTTAACCAAAAGTAGTAAGTGTAACCAAAAGTAGTAAGTGCATTCTGTAAATACCAAGAGTAGTAAGTTAAGGATTTTGTCTGAGATTAGTTCTGTGAACCGGGCCCCTTCTCCTTGGTTACCTGTTTAGAGATAAGTCTTGCACATGTCATGAGTTCACAAAGCTACATATGCATCTCATTGTTTAGGACCTCAGCAAAGCATTCTCACTGTACATTACGTCTAGCGTTAGGGACTTGAGTATTTATGGATCTCCTTTCACTATTTGATGGAGTGTCAAGTGATGGTCAGATCTAGGTGTATGCCTAAGTGAAAAAAGTGCTATTGGTATGCAGTACAACCATTTCTAGTGCAATGTCACACATAACTTACTGTTGTTATTCTTCAAGAGGCAATTCAGACACTCATAGATGCCATTACGTTGAGGATGGTACACAGAGGATAGTTTATGTTTTATCCCTAACTGTGTTGTGATATGCATAAATATTGTGTTTACAAAATGAGTTCCGTTGTCTTTTCTGGTATTCCCCATTTTCAAATTACTTTACTATTTAGAAATGTAACTACTGCTTTAACATCACTATAAATGCATGGTCCTGCTTCAATCCGTTTAGGAAAAGGACAAACCACATCTATGAGGTACCTGTAGTTACTGCACCTACCTATCGTATCTACAAATAACATGTGAAGTAACACAAAAGGGATCTTGTTGTCGTGGGATGGTAACACTTATTACTTCCAATGTGGGGTTACAGGAAAATTGCTGAAAAACAATGCAGTTATGAATAATATTATCAAAAATAATATTAGTAATAATAATAATAATAATATTTTCAGATTGGTAAAGCGCAAACTTATCACCCTTAAGGATATCCAGGCACTGGTGGCGGTCAGAGATATTAAGAAAGCTATTGCCCAGAATCACATGATGCTGAACTGTGCTGCCACCGGTGATTGAACCGTGAACCCTGCACTCCGGAGTCAGCCGCTCTGGCTGCTGCACCATGGTAGGTGTTCCGTGTAAATTGGGAATAAGACAGTTCTGTTCTATTTGCATAGACATTTTCTTGAAGTATGAGCTGGTAAATGGAACTGATCAAGAGCTATCGTAAGCAAAGCCTGTGGCATCACTGGTTTACCGTTCGATTGTTGTCTATACGTAAAGTCATTCCTTGACTAGGCACACCCTCTATCCTCCCATAACTGTTTTTCGTGTGGGGGAGCAGCTTTTTGCAATCCTTGCAGATGTGAGCACGTTGTCTCAGCGAAATTAGATGTGTCATTGTCTGTGGTAGTTTTGGGCTCAAAATCAGGTGGTGAGGCAATCTTGGCCAGTAGAACAGGGACATGTTCTGAACTAGATTGCACAGATGGAGGTGTGCACCTTGCTGCATCTTTAGCTGCCTAATCTGCAAGTGCATTAACCTGAGACACCAAATCCTGTCCACTTCTATGTGCTGCACAGTCAGTCATTCAAAATCACTATATTCGGTTAATTAAAACCATAAAAGCATACTAAAAATATTTGTTTTCAAACTGCAATGAAGCATAGATTAAAAATTAAATATAAAAAAGACATTCATAGTACATCAAATAGACCAACAGTTCAGCATTGCAATAATTTTAAATATATTAAAAATGAGATTTATTAAAGTATTCCAGAGCAAGGTATCCTTCTCTTCCTTTTCCTTATTCTCACAGCCGCAGTTAAAAAACTAGCTATGTTAAAAATGTCAAAAACATTGGTCATCATCTGTAAATATATGAGCTGGCCTCACCTTTAAAAAACCTTTGCCCATTAAAATTGGAAGTATAAAACGTTTTTGAATGTGCTAAAAATGCTCTCAGAGCAAAACAAAGTGCAATGTGTCCTGGGTGGAGAAATCATTGCATGTACAGGGACCTAAATCCTCCACCTTACTCCATCCCAGGTGTTCAGCAAGTAGAAAGTGCAACTGATGCAATACAAATCTTACCAGAAGGAAGCGATGATGCGATTTGGTAACTATGTTAAAATAGAGTTCAATGGTATCTGTGGTTTTTAATAATTGATGGGCTCGCATCATGGGTTTTATCAGCTCCCTGGCCTCTCTGTCTGTATGTGTCATCTGTTGGTAAGATTTCTTGGTTAACAACTGTTCTTCCTTCCATAGCTTTTCTGGAGAGTTAAATAGCTTGGGTGTCCTGATTGCATTGCTAACCTTTTGACATAACTCAGCCAGGGGATACTATTTGCTCTGTCAAGCTCTATGCAATCACACATAATTTTATGGTTAATTTCTAATTCTGGATTTATCCAGGTCGCTATCCATTTAAGTAGGGGTGCCATTCCAATTAAATTAGACACAAAACCTCTGCCATTTTTTTGGTGAATAATATATTTTTAACATGGCTTGTATTGGCTTTGCCCCTAACCTGCATGCAAAGTCAAGAACAGCTACAGTAGATTTGACCATAACATTTCTATTGGCCTTCCTTTGCGGGCCCCACATGCCCCTTTCATGAAATAGGACACCTAGGTAAAAAGATGTTGTCACCCTAGCTAATTCATTCCCTTCACAGTACTGCATCTTGATTCTTCTGGGTTCAATACCCAAAATCATTATATGAGTTTTACAAAAGTTTACATTTAAGTCCAATGATTTCATAAAATTGACAAAGGTGCTTCAAAGACACTTTAGGCCAATCACTGTTCTAGCTAACAAAGCATCATCATCAGCGTATAGGAGAGCTGGGATCAACCATTCCCCCACACGTGGAATGTCCTTGCTAGCACCCCCTAAGACTGAATCCAAGTTTTTAATATATAGAGTGAACAATAGGGGGGCTATAATACATCCCTGTCTAACTCCTTTTATGATGCGTATTCCCTGAGCGTGGTTGGCCCTTTGATCAATTCTCACTGTAGCTGTTAAATACTTATGAAGGTCAGCCAGGAAGTTTACTATATTCTTATCCATGCCAAGATTTAATAATAATGCCCATAGCTTAGATCTGTTTACCTGATCAAAATCCAAGCGCAGATCCATGAGCGCCAAATGTAGCTTACCTTTCTTGGCGATGGTATATTTCCCTACTAACAGATGCAAGTTGAGAAACTGATCCGTTGTGTCCCTCCCTTTCCTGAACCCATATTGTAGGCCTGAAAGTATGTTATACTCATTGAGCCAATGAGTGAGTTTACTGAGGACCACTCTACCTAGCACGTTAACTGCTGAATCAATCAGCAAAATTGGCCTATTGCATCGAGGATCTCCTCTCTCCCCTTTTTTAAAAACTGGGATGATGGTTGACTGAGAACATGATCTGGACGGGCCATATTTACAGGCCATGTTCAAAACAAGGGCTAGTAATTTTTACCACAATCTCACATTCCATTTAACCCCTTGTGTGCCACGCCCTTTCCCCGCCCTGTGCCGGGAGTTGCATTAGCGGGCGGGGTTCATGACGAGCTGGACTGGTCATGGGCACAGCGCAACCGCGCTCCATGACGAGTCCAGCTCGTCATGGGCACAGAAGGGGTTTAAAAGGTCTGACGGAACGCAATCTGGCCCTGTGGCCTTGTTACTAGTCATTTGTGTAATGGCCATGGATACTTCTTTAACAGTAAAGGCCAGGGTATAATCCTCGACCATAAACGGAGTACCTGGATCTCCCTGGTCTTCCTGGATACCATATATACGTTTAAAATAGTTAACCCACTGTACCTCAGGGATATTACATTCCAATATTCTACCCTTGGTAGCAGAAAAGAAAGGTTTGTTTACTATTTCCCAAAATGTTGCACCGTCTTTAATAACATCTATGGACAATAGATTGTTCCAGGCATCATGTTTAATTTCAGATTTACGTGTATGTATAGCCAATTTATATGATTTCCTAAGAGCGGCTATTAACATTTTATCTTGTATTTTTTGCTTTAATGCAATAAGCAGCTTGTGGTGGTCAACTGTAAAGGCATCAACTGACAGGTTGCTCCTGTTGAAATATAACAGGAAGGTATTTCAGATCACACTTGAAACATGTCCTAATTTTTCTTTCTACAGCACTAACCATAATTCCTATGACACAATGAACCCCATCATTATGTTCCTTTTTAAATTAAATGTTTTAAGTGTTACCAGTTTATTCCAATCAAGATGGCTTCAGGTGTGCCATACTTTTGTCATAGGTAAGTCTGTTATCGCTCTAGTTGTTCTTTAGAACACTCTGAGAAGCTGCAGTAGAATACAAAGGAATCAACTGACAGTCTCTGCCCTTGTTGGATGTACATGATTTACTGAGAATGACAGACTTCATTCTCACATGACTGAGAAAGATAATGTGAATTTACAGAAAATATGCTCTCATTTTAGCTTCAGTTTTATCTCAAACATTATTCATGATATCCCAGCAGAAGTGTATTCACAGGGAATAATCACCTTAGAACGCACCACAATTCCTGAAATTAGTTTGGTACCATCAACAAATGAATTCTAATGTAACTAAAGTCTGTTATCACCCTTTATATTTCTCCTTTTGGTAACCCTCAAAATCTTCGATTCACCACAATGCCTTTCAATGGGGTACTGTCATGTATATTGGTCCCAAGATGGCTGCCAGCAATTCCAGGATGAACTGCTGACAGCCAATCAGATCTCACGATGAGATGTGTCATTAGGCTCTGCCCAGATATTGAAACGTTTTCTTTTTCTGATTTCTCATGAACTACTGAACGGATTTACACCATTTAACAAAAAGGGATCTTTCTGAACCCCAGGGCTACCTTTTCGCCAAATTTGGTGTAATTCCGTCCAGCAGTTCGGGCTGTAGCTGTGTGTAAAGTTTCCTATGGGAATTAACATAGAGAAAACTCTTTTTGGGACCCCCTTTTTTCTTGGCCCCTGCTTGCGGAATCACCCTGAAACTTTTAAGATAGGAGCTGACCGGAGCGCCACACGAGTTTTGAAAATTTTGCGAGGATTTGTCAACCTACGCCAAAGTTATTGGGAAAAGAATGTTACGATTTTCCTATGGCTAATAGGTCCTAACTATAACTACCTTCTGGCGACCGCCAGTAGGTATTATATATATATATATATATTACCTACTGGCGGTCGCCAGTAGGTAGTTATAGTTAGGACCCCTTTTCCATAGGAAATCCGCAACATTCTATTTGGAATAACTTTGGCGCCGGTCGACGAATGTTCGCGAATTTCTCAAAATAGGTGGGGCGCTACGCTCCGCTCCTACCCTAAAAGTCTCGGGGGGATTTGTCAAGCGGGGGCTGAGATAAAAGGGGGGTCCCAAAACGCGTTTTTCCCATGCATTTTTCCATAGGACCTTTAGACAGGGCTACAGCCCGAACGGCTGAACAGAATTACTAGAAATTTGGCAGAGAGGTAGTCCCCAGGTCAAGGAAGTGCCTTTTGTAGGTCTGGTGTAAATCTGTTCAGTAGATTCTGAGAAAATAGCCTTTAAATCAATTTATATATATATAAGCGCGCAGAGTGCGCGATGGGTGCGCGCACCTCGCCGTGCGCGAGCGCAATTCTGATTGGTTGTTAGATCTTAGTAAACATTCGAATCGGTGGAAATCAGGAAGCGGCGGCCGCCATTTTGTCAATCCCATAAAGAGGGGGTGATAAACAAAGGGGGAGAACTTGAAAAGGGGGCAGAGTGGGTAGAAATAGACCCAGTAGGCATTGTAAGGGGGTTAAAGTAGGACCTTGTAGGGAAAAAAAAAAGGTTCATATTTTGTAAAAAAATATCGCCGAGTGCGCGCACCCAGCGCGCACCCGAAAAAAAACTTTAAAAAAAAATTTGTTTGATTAAGTTTATAAGTGGCTCTTAAAAGAGCCCTTGAGTTAATGGAGGGAAACAGGAAGAGAAAAACGCAAAAAAAGAAAAAACATCTATGGCCTAGTGCACGTATGCGCATCAAATTTTCTCTGAAGGAGATCAAGACTGGTCTCCCCCACAGAAATAAGAGAACCGCAATCAGTGCACCGTGTAGACAACCTCGCCAAACAAGGTGGACCAACAAGAGGTAAAGAAACAGGTGAAGGCACCATCGCAGCTAAAGTGCTCGCCTGAGCTGCCGAAGATGTGCTCGGTTGAGCTGCTGCAGATGTCGTCGGCTGAGCAGGTGGAGGGTTTTCTCCAGAAGCTCGACGATAAGATACTGGATGCATTTTGTAAACATGTCTCAACATAGTGTGAATGCTAAAAGAATATTTCTTGTTAGGATTCCCACGAGATAAGACTTTTTTACAAAGTACACATGTAACTTTCGGTGCATTTACCTTTTTCTCATTCTCTGGAAAAGTGAAAAACTGCCATATAAAGCTGTCTTTCTGCTTCCTGTTCCTCTGCCTCTCAAGAGTGTCCTGCTCACTGTCTGAAGTAGGTTGCTGTTCAGCCATTGTCTCTCAACAACAGAATAGCTCCTTCTCCAAAGGAATCAGAACTAATAATGAGGGGAGTAGGTGTGGTTTGGGAAGAATCTGGAACAGAAAGTACTTCAAACCAATCAAAAGTGAAGATTCTTGATCACATGACTTGCCATGAGGGGATTGGGTGTGGTATTGATACAATTAGAAACTGAAAGTAATGATAACCAATAAGAAATACTGTTTTATTATGTATAAACCCGAGGTGCGCGCACTGCGCAAGCTCCGTGCGCGCACCCCGCGATGACGTATGCACGAACGCGTAAACGCGAAGGTGCATACGTCATATACGCGTACCTAGCGCGCATACGTTGAACACGCGTATACGCGACCGTTATTGCGCATAATTTTAGCGTATGCGGAAGTAAACCGCGTCGAGGGCGTAGGACGCATGCGTACGTACGTACGCATACGTACTGGGTGCGCGCTCCCAGCGCGCACCATTAAGTATATTTGCGTACGTAAATAACGTACGCCGGAATTCATAAAATAGTACTAGGTGCGCGCTCAGAGCGCGCACCCCAAGAATTTATAAAAAAAAAAAAAGTGGACATAAAAAATTAAATAAAAACAAATATCCAAATTGAATTTTTAAAAAAAATAATTTATAAAAAAATACAGATAATATATAAATGAATATAAAGTAATTTTATTTAAATAAAAAAAAATATCTATAAATAAAAATACATAACTTAGCATATAAAAAACCATACAAATTCTCTGAAAAAACCAAAGGTTTCAAAAACGATATAGTTAGGGATTAGCATTTAAAAAACCTTGCAAATTCACTGAAAAAACCATAGGTTTCACACACGTTATAGTTAGGAATTAGCATTTAAAAAACCTTGCAAATTCACTGAAAAAACCATGGGTTTCACACACGTTATAGTTAGGAATTAGCATTTAAAAAACCTTAGAAATTCAGTGAAAAAACCATAGGTTTAACACATGTTATAGTTAGCTGGACATTTTACTCGTAAAAAACCAATGAAATTCCCCCGTTATAGTTAGTTCAGCTAACTATAACTCGCGCGCCCGCAATGCACTGCTGATGACGTCACATATTACATCACTCATGACATGGTCAGTGACATCACTCATGACATCACTGATGACATCTCAAATGACATCACTGATGACATCATCCAGTGAATGTGTGTTTTTCTGAAAATTAAATATGTTTTATATATGTATATCTCAAGGTCGATGGAAGAATAAATGGGTATATAAGTGTCTAAATGGATGATTTTTATTTGAAAAATTGATTGTGTAACTGACTGATTAAGTGTATCATAGTGAATACATGGCTTAGTGAGTATTGTTTAAATATTTAAATATCTGTATCAGTCTCTCTCTTTGTGTATAAGTGGCTGCATGGGTTGGTGAGTAGCTACATGAGTGTCTATATAGGTTATTTGTTTGTTTTTTGAGTATCAGTGTCTGATGTCTGTATGGTTTGGTGGGGGGTATTACGTAGTGCATAGGTGCATGAATGAATGACTCAGTCTTTGTATGTGTTGAAGTCAGCATGTGTGCAGGACTCTATGGGTGCATGAGTGTGTGTATGGGTGTGTTAGTGAGTGATTGACTGTCTCTATAGTGTCTTTATGAGTAACTACATATGTTTTAAACTAGTATATGTGACTATTGGTGTATATAAGTGAGTATATGTGAGAGTGAGAGATTGAAAGAGTTCCTGAAAGAATAAGTATGTGGTTCTATAAGTGATTGTTTAAAAGAGTAAGTATGTGTAAGTTTCCGTAAAAGTAAGTGTGGTGGTGTGTGTATAACTGTATATTTAAGTAAATGGATGTTTGATTCTTTATTAGCATGAGTGACTATGTGAGTGAGTAACTCCATGGATGAGTGGCATTGTGTAACAGGGTGTATAGGTGTATGAGTACATATGATGAGTGAGTACATGTATGAGTGACTGTATAGGACTGTTGGTGAATGAGTGGATGTGTATGTGAATCTTAGAATTACTGAAGAGGTTGTTGTAATTGGTATTGGTATGTCCATTGTTTTGAAAATGTTAGTTTGTATTTTTGAGTGTGTGTATCAAAGGTTATATTAGGGGAAGAGGAGCTCTGCCACTCTATCTCAAGGATGATGTCATCAGTGATGTCATCAGTGATGTCATTTGAGATGTCATCAGTGATGTCATGAGTGATGTCACTGACCATGTCATGAGTGATGTAATATGTGACGTCATCAGCAGTGCATTGCGGGCGCGCGAGTTATAGTTAGCTGAACTAACTATAACGGGGGAATTTCATTGGTTTTTTACGAGTAAAATGTCCAGCTAACTATAACATGTGTTAAACCTATGGTTTTTTCACTGAATTTCTAAGGTTTTTTAAATGCTAATTCCTAACTATAACGTGTGTGAAACCCATGGTTTTTTCAGTGAATATATATATATATATATATATATATATATATATATATATATATATATATATATATATATATATATATATATATATATATATATATATATATTCACTGAAAAAACCATAGGTTTCACACATGTTATAGTTAGCTGGACATTTTACTGATAAAAAACCAATGAAATTCCCCTGTTATAGTTACTGTAGGCAACTATAACTCACGCGACCGTAATCCTCTGCTGATGCTAATACTGTATTTAGACACTTATTTGCCCATGTCTTCTTCCATTAAATTTTAGCTATACATATATTACAAATATTTTTTTTTCATAAAGACACATATGTCATCAGCAGAGGATTACGGTCGCGTGAGTTATAGTTGCCTACAGTAACTATAACGGGGGAATTTCATTGGTTTTTTATCAGTAAAATGTCCAGCTAACTATAACATGTGTGAAACCTATGGTTTTTTCAGTGAATTAGCAAGGTTTTTTAAATGCTATTTCCTAACTATAACGTGTGTGAAACCTATGGTTTTTTCAGTGAATTTGTACGGTTTTTTAAATGCTAAGTTACTTTACGCCATTTGTGGCGTGCGCGCCCACTTAACGCAGTTCGTTCCGTGCACGGTTTTTATCAACTTTAATAAGCCCTGTACATTTGGTGTCCTTCGGCCACCAAAAGCACAGGGGGTGAGGTCAATGTGGATAGTGTTTTTTTTATTTCGATTTTATAATTTCATGTTGCCAAAATTACGTTTTTTTTCTCTATTAATAAGCCCTGCACATTTGGTGGCCTGCGGCCACCAAAAGCACAGGGGGTGGGGTAAGTGTGGATAGTGTTTTTTTTATTTTTATTTTTTTACCGTAAGCGTACGGTAAGCGTACGGTAAGCGTACGGTAAGCGTACGGTAAGCGTACCCCGCGAAATTGCCGAAAAAAAAATAAAACCGTTTTTGCTCTTGGGGGATGTTTGGGGACTCCCTCAACATGACTATGTGGGAGGGAGTTGTCAAAACAGCCCCGTAACATGTTTTTGGCCATCATGTTTGATAAACAACACTCAGTGCGAGAGACAAAATGGCGGACGCCGCTTCCTGGTTTCGGCCGATTCGAATGTTTACTAAGATCTAAGAGCCAATCAGAATCGCGCTCGCGCACGCCACCGTACGCTTACGGTAAGCGTACGGTAAGCGTACCGTAAGCGTACCGTAAGCGGGCTCAGATATATATATTGATTTAAAGGCTATTTTCAACAGTCTGTTTTCTATGTTTACACGTTTGAATTGTATTTAACTTTATGCAAAAAATGTCGCCATGAGCGTGAACAAGGCGAAAGCCGAAACGCGTTGTGTTTGCAGTCATTAAACCAATCTGAACTGCAAATCTCCTGGGTGTCCGTGTGATTTCTTACCCGAAATCGTTTGCTGTGTTATATTAAGGGGCTGCCGATTACCCCTGCATGGACCGCCCTATTTGACAGCCTTCATCTTTATCGGGATCGAGAAGCTATATATATATATATATATACATATATATATATATATATATTCACTGAAAAAACCATAGGTTTCAGGGGTGTTATAGTTAGCTGGACTTTTCACTTGTACAAAACCATTGAAATTCCCCCGTTATAGTTAGTTCAGCTAACTATAACTCGCGCGCCCGCAATGCACTGCTGATGACGTCACATATTACATCACTCATGCCATGGTCAGTGACATCACTCATGACATCACTGATGACATCTCAAATGACATCACTGATGACATCACTGATGACATCATCCAGTGAATGTGTGTTTTTCTGAAAATTAAATATGTTTTATATATGTATATCTCAAGGTCGATGGAAGAATAAATGGGTATATAAGTGTCTAAATGGATGATTTGTTTTTGAAAAATTGATTGTGTAACTGACTGATTAAGTGTATCATAGTGAATACATGGCTTAGTGAGTAATGTTTAAATATGTAAATATCTGTATCAGTCTCTCACTTTGTGTATAAGTGGCTGCATGGGTTGGTGAGTAGCTACATGGGTGTCTATATAGGTTATTAGTTGGTTTTTTGAGTATCAGTCTGAGTGTCTGCATGGTTCGGTGGGGGGTATTACGTAGTGCATAGGTGCATGAATGAGTGACTCACTGTTTGTATGTGTTGAACACAGCATGTGTGCAGGACTGTATGGGTGGATGAGTGTGTGTATGGGTGTGTTAGTGAGTGAATAACTGTCTCAATAGTGTCTTTATGAGTAACTACATATGTTTTAAACTAGTATATGTGACTATTGGTGTATATATGTGAGTATATGTGAGAGTGAGAGATTGAAAGAGTTCCTGTATGAATAAGTATGTGTTTCTATAAGTGATTGTTTAAAAGACTAAGTATGTGTAAGTTTCCGTAGAAGTAAGTATGGTGGTGTGTGTATAACTGTATATGCAAGTAAATGTATGTTTGATTCTTTATTAGCATGAGTGACTATGTGTGTGAGTAACTCTATGGATGAGTGGCATTGTGTAACAGGATGTATAGGTGTATGAGTACATATGATGAGTGAGTACATGTATGAGTGACTGTATAGGACTGTTGGTGAATGAGTGGATGTGTATGTGGATCTTAGAATTACTGAAGAGGTTGTTGTAACTGGTATTGGTATGTCCATTGTATCAAAGGTTATATTAGGGTGAGAGGAGGTCTGCCACTCTATCACAAGGATGATGTCATCAGTGATGTCATCAGTGATGTCATTTGAGATGTCATCAGTGATGTCATGAGTGATGTCACTGACCATGTCATGAGTGATGTAATATGTGACGTCATCAGCAGTGCATTGCGGGCGCGCGAGTTATAGTTAGCTGAACTAACTATAACGGGGGAATTTCAATGGTTTTGTACAAGTGAAAAGTCCAGCTAACTATAACACCCCTGAAACCTATGGTTTTTTCAGTGAATTTCTGAGGTTTTTTAAATGCTAATTCCTAACTATAACGTGCCTGAAACCTATGGTTTTTTCTGTGAATTTCAAAGGTTTTTTAAATGCTAATTTCTAACTATGCCTACAGAGATAGGACATGTGAAGAAAGAAGAAAAAATGCACAGAAAGAAACAAAAGAAGTGCAGAAAGAAGCAACAGAAGTCCTCAAATACGAAGATAAGTGCAGGAAGAAGGATAACGTGCAGAAAGAACAAAAAGAAGAGCAGAAAGAAGCCTTGTTGCAAAATCATCCTGTACCCTCAACTTTTTCAGACAGATACTGGTGGTAACTGAGTCTGACTAACCAGTCCTAGAGCCAGTGCTATGTTAAAAGACACTTAGAATACAGTGAAAACACCTACATACACTAGGGAACATTATGCGTTGGGGTCCCCCTGTGATTAGCAAGACCTCCTCTGTAAGCCCCTAGTATATAATAGGGCATGGAGATTAAAACTACCTCTTAAAACAGGCCACAGGGCGTTTTTGCACACGTTAACTCAGGCCCCGTCCCCTCCATTCACCACAGTGTAAACACGCCCTGTGTCCATTTTTAGTTGGGAGATTAAGTTCATTTGAATCCTGAGGGTCCCTAGGGTCCAACTAGCCCACTAGGTACCTCCAGTAAGTGTCACAGAGCTGCTATTTCTGCTGCAATTGTAGTTTCCTGTTCAATTTCTTCATTTAACATTTGCAGATAAGTTGAGAATGTACTGCATTGTATGCTGTCTTTGCAAGCATTAAAAGAATCTTCATAGCTCTGGAATTCTCCCAGTAGTTCATCCTCTGTACGCCATGGTTTAAACAACTGTAAAAGAGCCAAGTAGTAAAATTCCTTCTTGTCAGTAGTGTCGCAACTCAGCTTCCGGTGATTTATCAAACTTCCATTTGTTTGCTTCACCAAACATCCTTCTTCACCAACGACTTTATATTTTCCATTGTTGATGTCTTCTGCAGCTTTCCGTGAATAAATGTAGTTCTGCAGCACTTCATAGAGACACATGTTCTCCAGATGATGACTTCTCTTGGGATAATATGTGTCCAACATGTTTGATTTCAAAATATCTGTACTTTCTGGGTCATTCTCGGCCAAATATTCAATTTCTCCTACAGATTTCAGTACCCGATTTCTCATTGCTGCAAGGCCTAAACTTGCCCAAATTATTCTTCTTGACTTCGAGTAGAGACTTGCAGAAGATAACCTATCTGAACATTCGTAGGATCCAATTTCTCGATGCGATAACATCTTCAAACTGAAACTGTACAGCTTCTTACTGACAGTCTTCTCGTGAGAAATCTCTTCCCACATTTCCTTCAATTCTGTTTTTTCTGATTTCGTAATGTAAGACGTTACATATCGAGCAACAGCAATGGAATTGTCAGCTACATACTGTATATCCATGTTAGCGTTCCACATGGATAAAATCACTGGGTTGTAGTCATTTATATTTTTTGATTCTTCTTTTCTTTTAAGGTTGTAGGTATTCTTAGGTGGTTTTCTTGTGATTGTATGTCTCACAGCTTACATAAAACTGTTTACTCTTCCATTTGAAAGAACAGGTCTAGGAAATCCAAATCGACATTTAGTGTAGTATGTTTCTTTGCTCTTGTATTTCCGTCGACAGTATTTTCCACACCGATGACTTTGGAAACGTAAAACTTGCTCCTTTAACTTTTTCTCTTCTGTGCTTTTTGGTATAGCACATGTTGCATATTCTTCAATGTAAGATAACACTGCTTCATCAGTATCTGTTCCAAACTTTGGGGCATCCTTGATCCACAACAGCATATGAATATGAGGAGCACCTCTTGCCTGGTACTCTTTTCTCCAAAAGAAATCCACTACTTCTCCAAGAGGTGGATTTTTTTTATTGCAGATGAAGGACATCATAGCCTCAAATCTATGATTGAAATATCTGCAAACATTAACCGGATCCAATGAGCACAGTTCTCCTGCTGTCTTGTATTCGATGTTTTTAATGTTTGAATTTGCCTCTCGTAGAAAATCCAGTAAATCATCCCAAGCGTACTCCGCACAGCTTAGGGTAAGGAACCATGTTGGTGTTCCTAAATTCCGTAACATGCATTTTAATTCACCATGGCGTCGGTACCAATATTCATTTGTCCCACTCTGACAAGCCATCAGATTGATCAGTTGTGTTTCCAAATGATCATCTCGGTGCTGCACTTTCTCCATAAAATCCTTAGCAGACACATTTTGTAAATGTACTCCACTTTTTAAAATGTGATTTACTGCATAAGATAATGCAGACAAGTCGCTTTCAAATAAATCGCTCCCCCTTTTTCCTACTAATGCAACTGTGAAATCACCAGAAAAAAACGCAATAAATCTCTGCCTGTAATTCCTATTTCCACACAGAGTCATGTTTTCACATTAGTCCCAAAACGAAATTTCTTTGCCAATTTGAATGCACACTTACTGCTCTTTTTTTTTGGCAAGTTAAAATCACTTTTACAGACTGACACATTATGAAACCACTTTTCAGTTTTTTTAAAAAGCCCATGTCCAAACTGCTTTTTCAGACCACCACCATGTGTAACCTGGGTGGCTGCCTACACTCCAGCAAGGGCAACCAGCCTTAGTGATGCTGAATGTATTTGCATTACAGACTGAAACCTGAAAACCCCACTAGCTTGTAAATACTGTGCATGATTATACATGGAAAGGAGCTGGGTGTGTGCTAAGAGTCTGCTTCTGCACCAAAAAATCGCTCCCCCTTTTTCCTACTAATGCAACTGTGAAATCACCAGAAAAAAACGCAATAAATCTCTGCCTGTAATTCCTATTTCCACACAGAGTCATGTTTTCACATTAGTCCCAAAACGAAATTTCTTTGCCAATTTGAATGCACACTTACTGCTCTTTTTTTTTGGCAAGTGAAAATCACTTTTACAGACTGACACATTATGAAACCACTTTTTTGATTTTTTTAAATGCACATGTCCAAACTGCTTTTTCAGACCACCACCATGTGTAACCTGGGTGGCTGCCTACATTCCAGCAAGGGCAACCAGCCTTAGTGATGCTGAATGTATTTGCATTACAGACTGAAACCTGAAAACCCCACTCGCTTGTAAATACTGTGCATGATTATACATGGCAAGCAGCTGGGTGTGTGCTAAGAGTCTGCTTCTGCACCAAAAAATCGCTCCCCCTTTTTCCTACTAATGCAACTGTGAAATCACCAGAAAAAAACGCAATAAATCTCTGCCTGTATTTCCTATTTCCACACAGAGTCATGTTTTCACATTAGTCCCAAAACGAAATTTCTTTGCCAATTTGAAAGCACACTTACTGCTCTTTTTTTTTGGCAAGTGAAAATCACTTTTACAGACTGACACATTATGAAACCACTTTTTTGATTTTTTTAAATGCACATGTCCAAACTTCTTTTTCAGACCACCTCCGTGTGTAACCTGGGTGGCTGCCTACACTCCAGCAAGGGCAACCAGCCTTAGTGATGCTGAATGTATTTGCATTACAGACTGAAACCTGAAAACCCCACTCGCTTGTAAATACTGTGCATGATTATACATGGCAAGCACATGGGTGTGTGCTAAGAGTCTGCTTCTTCCCCCCAAAAATCGCTCCCCCTTTCCATCTAATGCAACTGTGAAATCACCAGAGCAATACGCAATAAATCTCTGCCTATAATTCCTCTCTGCACACAGAGTCATGTTTTCACATTAGTCCCAAAACGAAATTTCTTTGCCAATTTGAAAGCACACTTACTGCTCTTTTTTTTTGGGGCAAGTGAAAATCACTTTTACAGACTGTCACATTATGAAACCACTTTTTTCGATTTTCTTAAATGCACATGTCCAAACTTCTTTTTCAGACCACCTCCATGTGTAACCTGGGTGGCTGCCTACACTCCAGCAAGGGCAACCAGCCTTAGTGATGCTGAATGTATTTGCATTACAGACTGAAACCTGAAAACCCCACTCGCTTGTAAATACTGTGCATGATTATACATGGCAAGCACATGGGTGTGTACTAAGAGTCTGCTTCTTCCCCCAAAAAATCGCTCCCCCTTTCCATCTAATGCAACTGTGAAATCACCAGAGCAATACGCAATAAATCTCTGCCTATAATTCCTCTCTGCACACAGAGTCATGTTTTCACATTAGTCCCAAAACGAAATTTCTTTGCCAATTTTAAAGCACACTTACTGCTCTTTTTTTTTTGGGCAAGTGAAAATCACTTTTACAGACTGACACATTATGAAACCACTTTTTTCGATTTTATTAAATGCACATGTCCAAACTTCTTTTTCAGACCACCTCCATGTGTAACCTGGGTGGCTGCCTACACTCCAGCAAGGGCAACCAGCCTTAGTGATGCTGAATGTATTTGCATTACAGACTGAAACCTGAAAACCCCACTCGCTTGTAAATACTGTGCATGATTATACATGGCAAGCACATGGGTGTGTACTAAGAGTCTGCTTCTTCCCCCAAAAAATCGCTCCCCCTTTCCATCTAATGCAACTGTGAAATCACCAGAGCAATACGCAATAAATCTCTGCCTATAATTCCTCTCTGCACACAGAGTCATGTTTTCACATTAGTCCCAAAACGAAATTTCTTTGCCAATTTGAAAGCACACTTACTGCTCTTTTTTTTTTGGGCAAGTGAAAATCACTTTTACAGACTGACACATTATGAAACCACTTTTTTCGATTTTCTTAAATGCACATGTCCAAACTTCTTTTTCAGACCACCTCCATGTGTAACCTGGGTGGCTGCCTACACTCCAGCAAGGGCAACCAGCCTTAGTGATGCTGAATGTATTTGCATTACAGACTGAAACCTGAAAACCCCACTCGCTTGTAAATACTGTGCATGATTATACATGGCAAGCACATGGGTGTGTGCTAAGAGTCTGCTTCTTCTCCCAAAAAATCGCTCCCCCTTTCCATCTAATGCAACTGTGAAATCACCAGAGCAAAACGCAATAAATCTCTGCCTATAATTCCTCTCTGCACACAGAGTCATGTTTTCACATTAGTCCCAAAACGAAATTTCTTTGCCAATTTGAAAGCACACTTACTGCTCTTTTTTTTTTGGGCAAGTGAAAATCACTTTTACAGACTGACACATTATGAAACCACTTTTTTCGATTTTCTTAAATGCACATGTCCAAACTTCTTTTTCAGACCACCTCCATGTGTAACCTGGGTGGCTGCCTACACTCCAGCAAGGGCAACCAGCCTTAGTGATGCTGAATGTATTTGCATTACAGACTGAAACCTGAAAACCCCACTCGCTTGTAAATACTGTGCATGATTATACATGGCAAGCACATGGGTGTGTGCTAAGAGTCTGCTTCTTCTCCCAAAAAATCGCTCCCCCTTTCCATCTAATGCAACTGTGAAATCACCAGAGCAAAACGCAATAAATCTCTGCCTATAATTCCTCTCTGCACACAGAGTCATGTTTTCACATTAGTCCCAAAACGAAATTTCTTTGCCAATTTGAAAGCACACTTACTGCTCTTTTTTTTTTGGGCAAGTGAAAATCACTTTTACAGACTGACACATTATGAAACCACTTTTTTCGATTTTCTTAAATGCACATGTCCAAACTTCTTTTTCAGACCACCTCCATGTGTAACCTGGGTGGCTGCCTACACTCCAGCAAGGGCAACCAGCCTTAGTGATGCTGAATGTATTTGCATTACAGACTGAAACCTGAAAACCCCACTCGCTTGTAAATACTGTGCATGATTATACATGGCAAGCACATGGGTGTGTGCTAAGAGTCTGCTTCTTCCCCCAAAAAATCGCTCCCCCTTTCCATCTAATGCAACTGTGAAATCACCAGAGCAATACGCAATAAATCTCTGCCTATAATTCCTCTCTGCACACAGAGTCATGTTTTCACATTAGTCCCAAAACGAAATTTCTTTGCCAATTTGAAAGCACACTTACTGCTCTTTTTTTTGGGGGCAAGTGAAAATCACTTTTACAGACTGTCACATTATGAAACCACTTTTTTCGATTTTCTTAAATGCACATGTCCAAACTTCTTTTTCAGACCACCTCCATGTGTAACCTGGGTGGCTGCCTACACTCCAGCAAGGGCAACCAGCCTTAGTGATGCTGAATGTATTTGCATTACAGACTGAAACCTGAAAACCCCACTCGCTTGTAAATACTGTGCATGATTATACATGGCAAGCACAATGGTGTGTGCTAAGAGTCTGCTTCTTCCCCCAAAAAATCGCTCCCCCTTTCCATCTAATGCAACTGTGAAATCACCAGAGCAATACGCAATAAATCTCTGCCTATAATTCCTCTCTGCACACAGAGTCATGTTTTCACATTAGTCCCAAAACGAAATTTCTTTGCCAATTTGAAAGCACACTTACTGCTCTTTTTTTTTTGGGCAAGTGAAAATCACTTTTACAGACTGACACATTATGAAACCACTTTTTTCGATTTTCTTAAATGCACATGTCCAAACTTCTTTTTCAGACCACCTCCATGTGTAACCTGGGTGGCTGCCTACACTCCAGCAAGGGCAACCAGCCTTAGTGATGCTGAATGTATTTGCATTACAGACTGAAACCTGAAAACCCCACTCGCTTGTAAATACTGTGCATGATTATACATGGCAAGCACATGGGTGTGTGCTAAGAGTCTGCTTCTTCTCCCAAAAAATCGCTCCCCCTTTCCATCTAATGCAACTGTGAAATCACCAGAGCAAAACGCAATAAATCTCTGCCTATAATTCCTCTCTGCACACAGAGTCATGTTTTCACATTAGTCCCAAAACGAAATTTCTTTGCCAATTTGAAAGCACACTTACTGCTCTTTTTTTTTTGGGCAAGTGAAAATCACTTTTACAGACTGACACATTATGAAACCACTTTTTTCGATTTTCTTAAATGCACATGTCCAAACTTCTTTTTCAGACCACCTCCATGTGTAACCTGGGTGGCTGCCTACACTCCAGCAAGGGCAACCAGCCTTAGTGATGCTGAATGTATTTGCATTACAGACTGAAACCTGAAAACCCCACTCGCTTGTAAATACTGTGCATGATTATACATGGCAAGCACATGGGTGTGTGCTAAGAGTCTGCTTCTTCTCCCAAAAAATCGCTCCCCCTTTCCATCTAATGCAACTGTGAAATCACCAGAGCAAAACGCAATAAATCTCTGCCTATAATTCCTCTCTGCACACAGAGTCATGTTTTCACATTAGTCCCAAAACGAAATTTCTTTGCCAATTTGAAAGCACACTTACTGCTCTTTTTTTTTTGGGCAAGTGAAAATCACTTTTACAGACTGACACATTATGAAACCACTTTTTTCGATTTTCTTAAATGCACATGTCCAAACTTCTTTTTCAGACCACCTCCATGTGTAACCTGGGTGGCTGCCTACACTCCAGCAAGGGCAACCAGCCTTAGTGATGCTGAATGTATTTGCATTACAGACTGAAACCTGAAAACCCCACTCGCTTGTAAATACTGTGCATGATTATACATGGCAAGCACATGGGTGTGTGCTAAGAGTCTGCTTCTTCCCCCAAAAAATCGCTCCCCCTTTCCATCTAATGCAACTGTGAAATCACCAGAGCAATACGCAATAAATCTCTGCCTATAATTCCTCTCTGCACACAGAGTCATGTTTTCACATTAGTCCCAAAACGAAATTTCTTTGCCAATTTGAAAGCACACTTACTGCTCTTTTTTTTGGGGGCAAGTGAAAATCACTTTTACAGACTGTCACATTATGAAACCACTTTTTTCGATTTTCTTAAATGCACATGTCCAAACTTCTTTTTCAGACCACCTCCATGTGTAACCTGGGTGGCTGCCTACACTCCAGCAAGGGCAACCAGCCTTAGTGATGCTGAATGTATTTGCATTACAGACTGAAACCTGAAAACCCCACTCGCTTGTAAATACTGTGCATGATTATACATGGCAAGCACATGGGTGTGTGCTAAGAGTCTGCTTCTTCCCCCAAAAAATCGCTCCCCCTTTCCATCTAATGCAACTGTGAAATCACCAGAGCAATACGCAATAAATCTCTGCCTATAATTCCTCTCTGCACACAGAGTCATGTTTTCACATTAGTCCCAAAACGAAATTTCTTTGCCAATTTGAAAGCACACTTACTGCTCTTTTTTTTTTGGGCAAGTGAAAATCACTTTTACAGACTGACACATTATGAAACCACTTTTTCGATTTTCTTAAATGCACATGTCCAAACTTCTTTTTCAGACCACCTCCATGTGTAACCTGGGTGGCTGCCTACACTCCAGCAAGGGCAACCAGCCTTAGTGATGCTGAATGTATTTGCATTACTGAGTCCAACCTCAAACCCTTAAACTATTCTTTTTTTTTCCAGTACACCTTAATTTATTGTGAAAACATACTCCATATTATTTTACATGTTCCTCACATTTAAATTTCTCCCAAAACAGAAAATGATAAACGCAACTACAACAAAAAGAATTTCCATTTCTATTATTAATTTCTTAAGTTACCACATACATCCCCTCTCAAACTCTAAACTCACCTTTAAAATTAGTTAGTTGTGAAAGAAATGTGACACTCAAACAGCAGATTATCAGAGCCAGGATCTCTGTTGTGTTCACCTCTCTCCTCTCAGCAGAACCAGATAATGGCAAACTTTCCCTCTATTTTTCCACACATATACATGTAAGTTTCAAATCTCAGTGCTTCCCCCTTTTTTTCAAATGTAATCACACATTTCTATTGGTTGAAAACCAACCCTTTTCCAAAAGTACCCTGCCCCCAACTTGACTTCTGCCTAGTACCCTTCCCCCAACTTGACTTCTGCCTGCTACCATAGCAACAGCTCATGGAACACTGCTGTGTGGAGTTAGGTCAGAAGTTCGCCACACAATGTTTCAATTCCACAGAGCAAGAGTGCTTGACTTTTCAAACCTAACAGCAAATACATAGTACTGTTCTTTGGTAACACATTTTTTTGTACCAATACAAAACATGCTTCTATTAGTTTACACATACAGCCTAGTTTTTATTCTAGAATGGTATGAAACAGCCAATCAGTTCTTTTTGTTTTGAAAAAAATATGTATGCCTCCATTTCCAAACTGTCTTTCTTTTCATATTGCCATTCTACTGAAAGACACCTCCTGAGTGCATCCAGTTCTCCTTTGAAGATGTTCACAGTGTGGATTGTAGGGCACAGCTATGTCTTCTGGAGTGAAAAGTTTGCAGAGAAAACAGATATGGTGAGAGACCTTGCTTTGCCAAATGTAGACATTAAATGGATTGGTCAGAGAGGGTTAAAGTGGCACCAATTGATGCCATTGGTGAAATCCTTCATGCAAATCCAACACCCTGACCTCATAATAGTGCACTGTGGTGGCAATGACCTAGGCACTTTGACTGGGGTAGGTCTGGAAATGCTTATGAAGGACACCTTTGCACAACTGTTTTCACTTTTCCCTAAAACTGCCTTTGTGTTTTCCAACATATGCCAAAGGCAAAAATGGAACTGGTCCAATCATTTCTGTCCGCAGATTGACAAAGCAAGAAAGCACGTCAACAAATCTGTTTCTGCTTTCCTCCGTGACTATGGTATGGGTGCCATTTACCACAACAACTTGCGTTTTGACATGCAAGACATTTATAGAGGAGATGGTGTGCACTTCAATGATAAAGGGAACAGAGTCTTCCTCTTGAACCTTAGACTCTGCATCGGTACTTACTTGTAGGTACCACTAAAAAATCATTTCATAAACACAACGGCTCTTTTTAGAGCCCCCTAATATCTAAACACTTAAATCTGAATTTCATTTATTTTTTTATTTTTTTTTCTACCGTACGCTTACCGTAAGCTTACCGTACGCGTACCCCGTGATTTTTTTAAAAAATCAATAAATGTTTTCTTTGTACTTTACAGTCCTTCTTTGACCCCCTCACAAATGTAAGGGGGTCTGTAACTCTCCTCATTGCCCCCTTTTCTTGTTTTCACTCTTTTTTTTCTGAGTGAAACACACAAAATGGCGGCCGCCGCTTCCTGGTTTCGGCCGATTCGAATGTTTACTAAGATCTAACAGCCAATCAGAATCGGGCTCGCGCACGCCACCGTACGCGTACCGTAAGCTTACCGTAAGCGTACGGTAAGCGTACCGTAAGCGGGCTCAGATATATATATTGATTTAAAGGCTATTTTCTCAGAATCTACTGAACAGATTTACACCAAACCTACAAAAGGCACTTCCTTGACATAGGGACTACCTCTCTGCCAAATTTCTAGTAATTCTGTTCAGCCGTTCGGGCTGTAGCTCGTTCTAAAGGTCCTATGGAAAAATGCATGGGAAAAACGCGTTTTGGGACCCCCCTTTTATCTCAGCCCCCGCTTGACGTATCCCCCCGAGACTTTCAGGGTAGGAGCGGAGCGTAGCGCCCCACCTATTTTGAGAAATTCGCGAGGATTCATCGACCGGCGCCAAAGTTATTCAAAATAGAATGTTGCGGATTTCCTATGGAAAAGGGGTCCTAACTATAACTACCTACTGGCGACCGCCAGTAGGTAATATATATATATATATATATATATATATATATATATATATATATATTACCTACTGGCGGTCGCTATAGGTAGTTATAGTTAGGACCCTGTTTCCATAGGAAATCCGCAACATTCTATTTTGAATAACTTTGGCGCCGGTCGACGAATCCTCGCGAATTTCTCAAAATAGGTGAGGCGCTACGCTCCGCTCCTACCCTGAAAGTCTCGGGGGGATTCGTCAAGCAGGGGCTGAGATAAAAGGGGGGTCCCAAAACGCGTTTTTCCCATGCATTTTTCCATAGGACCTTTAGACAGGGCTACAGCCCGAACGGCTGAACAGAATTACTAGAAATTTGGCAGAGAGGTAGTCCTCAGGTCAAGGAAGTGCCTTTTGTAGGTTTGGTGTAAATCTGTTCAGTAGATTCTGAGAAAATAGCCTTTAAATCAATATATATATCTGAGCCAGCTTACGGTACGCTTACCGTAAGCTTACCGTACGCGTACGGTGGCGTGCGCGAGCGCGATTCTGATTGGCTGTTACATCTAAGTAAACATTCGAATCGGTCGAAACCAGGAAGCGGCGGCCGCCATTTTCTCTCTTGCACTCTGAGGGGGGGGCTGTAAACAAAGGCAAAAAACATATAAAGGGGCTGTTTAGACAGCGCCCATGCACATAGCCATGTTAGTTGACTCCTCAAAGATCCTCCAAGGCCAAAAACGGTAAATTTTTTTGGGGGGAAAATTTCGCCGATTACGCTTACCGTACGCGTACGGTGCGCTTGCGCTAAAAATTTTAATTAAAAAAAAAAAAATCGCTGTGTATGGCATATTATTGTCATCACTTACAAATTAAATTTAACAGATTACCTATCACAAGGAAGCGCATAATATGTCCTCCATGTGCGCACGGTGCGTAACGTGGGCACGCGGTGTACATAGCGCACTGCGTGCCCACCTTGCGTGTACGGCACTAACTGCGTAAAGTGGGCACGCAGTGCGCGAAGCGCACCGCGTGCTCACTGTGCGCGCACGGTGCGCGAAGCGCACCGTGCGTGCACGGAACGAACTGCGTTAAGTGGGCGTGCACGCCACGAATGGCGTAAAGTAACTTAGCATTTAAAAAACCGTACAAATTCACTGAAAAAACCATAGGTTTCACACACGTTATAGTTAGGAATTAGCATTTAAAAAACCTTGCAAATTCACTGAAAAAACCATAGGTTTCAGCCATGTTATAGTTAGCGGAAATTTTACTGATAAAAAACCAATGAAATTCCCCCGTTATAGTTAGTGCAGGCAACTATAACTCACGCGACTGCAATCTTCTGCTGATGACATATGTGTCTTTATGAAAAAAAAATATTTGTAATATATGTATAGCTAAAAATTTATGGAAGAAGACATGGGCAAATAAGTGTCTAAATACAGTATTAGCATCAGCAGAGGATTGCGGTCGCGTGAGTTACAGTTGCCTGCACTAACTATAACGAGGGAATTTCATTGGTTTTTTATCAGTAAAATTTCCGCTAACTATAACATGTCTGAAACCTATGGTTTTTTCAGTGAATATATATATATATATTACCTACTGGCGGTTGCCAGTAGGTAGAGTTATAGTTAGGACCTATTATCCATAGGAAATCCGCAACATTCTATCTATTTGGAATAAATTTGGCGCCCGTTGACGAATCTTCCCGAAAATTTCAAAACTTTTGGCCAGTTCCGCTCCCCTCCTATCTTAAAAGTCTCAGGATGATTCGTGTAGTAGGGGCTAAGAAAAAAGGGGGCTCCCTAAACGTGTTTTCCCTATGCAATTTCCCATAGGACCTTTAGCCGCAGTTACAGCCCGAACTGCTGAACGGAATTAAACCAAATTTGGCAGAAAGGTAGACCTTGGTTCAGAGTCATGCCTTTTGCTTAAATGGTATAAATACGTAAAGTAGTTCCTGAGAAAATGAAAAGTAAATTCACATATATATCTGGGCGGAGCCTAACCACACATCTCATCGTGAGATCTGATTGGCTGTCAGCACTTTATCCAAGAAGTGTTGGCAGCCATCTTGTGACCAATATACATGATAGCACCTCATTAAAAAGCATTGCAGTTAATAGAAGGTTTTAAGACTTTTGTTACAATATAAATCATTTGTTGATGGTACCATACTCATTTTAGGAATTGTGGTATGTTCTAAGGTGATTTTACCATGTGAAAAAACCCTTCTGCTGGGATATCCTGAATCATGTTTGAGAGAAACCTATTTTCTCATGCTTTTCCCACAGTGGTTTGGAAGGTGATCTATAAGCTAAACTGAGAGCACATTTTCTGTAAATTCATATTATCTTTCTCAGTCATGTGAGAATGAAGTCTGACATTCTCAGTAAAACATATACATCCAACAAGGGCAGAGACAGACTGTCAGTTGATTCCTTTGTGTTCTACTGCAGCTTCCCAGAGTGTTCCAAAGAACAACTAGAGCGCTAACAGTCCTACTTACGATAAACGTGTGGCACACCTGAAGCCATTTTGATTGGAATAAAGTGGTAACTCTTAAAACATTTAATTTAAAAAGGAACAAAATGAGGGGGTTCCTTTTGCCATAGAAAGTATGATTAGTGCTGCAGAAAGAAAAATTAGGGCACATTTTGAGTGACTTCTCAAATCCTCTTCTATTTCATTAAAACATTCTGACATGCAAACTGAAACATGCACTTTCAATATCAGCAGCAGACTTCCCTGGTGAGCAGTAGCTTTACTACAGTGATCTAATGAGCAACTAGAGTGCTAACATTCTGAATTTATGGCAAATGTGTGACACATCTGAATGCCTTCTTGATGGAATCAAAGTAAAAAACTGAAAGTATTCCTTCTGAGGAGACTGTAGTAAATAAGGAAATTAGGAAACTTCATAACAAATAAGTCTCGCAAGATGGCCACCATAGACAAAAGAGCCCAAATGTAGCACAAATATCACTCAGATGTAGCCCAAATATATCCAAATGACAGAATGTCCCAGAATGTTTAAAAGAACAACTAGAGCGCTAACAGTCTTACTTATGACAAAAGAATGGCAAACCTGAAGCCATCTTGACTGGAATAAAGTGGTAACACTAACAACATTTAATTTTGACTTCTCAAATCCTCTTCTATTTCATTAAAATATTCTGACATGCAGACTGAAACATGCACTTTGAATACCAGCAGCAGACTTCCCTGGTGAGCAGTAGCTTTACTACAGTGATCTAATGAGGAACTAGAGTGCTACCATTCAGAATTTATGGCAAATATGTGACACATCTGAATGCCTTCTTGATGGAACCAATGTAAACAAGCATTGATAATGCAATAGGTCTCGCCCTCGTGTAAGTTAAAGCAATTCTGTTTGTAATTAGGTGGCTGTTTAGCTTTGCTTTTATTAGTGTTTTCAAACTTTCATGTACATAACATGACAAATTCACTGAAAAAACCATAGGTTTCACACACGTTATAGTTAGGAATTAGCATTTAAAAAACCTTGCAAATTCACTGAAAAAACCATAGGTTTCAGACATGTTATAGTTAGCGGAAATTTTACTGATAAAAAACCAATGAAATTCCCCCGTTATAGTTAGTGCAGGCAACTATAACTCACGCGACTGCAATCTTCTGCTGATGACATATGTGTCTTTATGAAAAAAAAATATTTGTAATATATGTATAGCTAAAAATTTATGGAAGAAGACATGGGCAAATAAGTGTCTAAATACAGTATTAGCATCAGCAGAGGATTGCGGTCGCGTGAGTTACAGTTGCCTGCACTAACTATAACGGGGGAATTTCATTGGTTTTTTATCAGTAAAATTTCCGCTAACTATAACATGTCTGAAACCTATGGTTTTTTCAGTGAATATATATATATATATTACCTACTGGCGGTTGCCAGTAGGTAGAGTTATAGTTAGGACCTATTATCCATAGGAAATCCGCAACATTCTATCTATTTGGAATAAATTTGGCGCCCGTTGACGAATCTTCCCGAAAATTTCAAAACTTTTGGCCAGTTCCGCTCCCCTCCTATCTTAAAAGTCTCAGGATGATTCGTGTAGTAGGGGCTAAGAAAAAAGGGGGCTCCCTAAACGTGTTTTCCCTATGCAATTTCCCATAGGACCTTTAGCCGCAGTTACAGCCCGAACTGCTGAACGGAATTAAACCAAATTTGGCAGAAAGGTAGACCTTGGTTCAGAGTCATGCCTTTTGCTTAAATGGTATAAATACGTAAAGTAGTTCCTGAGAAAATGAAAAGTAAATTCACATATATATCTGGGCGGAGCCTAACCACACATCTCATCGTGAGATCTGATTGGCTGTCGGCACTTCATCCAAGAAGTGTTGGCAGCCATCTTGTGACCAATATACATGATAGCACCTCATTAAAAAGCATTGCAGTTAATAGAAGGTTTTAAGACTTTAGTTACAATATAAATCATTTGTTGATGGTACCATACTCATTTTAGGAATTGTGGTATGTTCTAAGGTGATTTTACCATGTGAAAAAACCCTTCTGCTGGGATATCCTGAATCATGTTTGAGAGAAACCTATTTTCTCATGCTTTTCCCACAGTGGTTTGGAAGGTGATCTATAAGCTAAACTGAGAGCACATTTTCTGTAAATTCATATTATCTTTCTCAGTCATGTGAGAATGAAGTCTGACATTCTCAGTAAAACATATACATCCAACAAGGGCAGAGACAGACTGTCAGTTGATTCCTTTGTGTTCTACTGCAGCTTCCCAGAGTGTTCCAAAGAACAACTAGAGCGCTAACAGTCCTACTTACGATAAACGTGTGGCACACCTGAAGCCATTTTGATTGGAATAAAGTGGTAACTCTTAAAACATTTAATTTAAAAAGGAACAAAATGAGGGGGTTCCTTTTGCCATAGAAAGTATGATTAGTGCTGCAGAAAGAAAAATTAGGGCACATTTTGAGTGACTTCTCAAATCCTCTTCTATTTCATTAAAACATTCTGACATGCAAACTGAAACATGCACTTTCAATATCAGCAGCAGACTTCCCTGGTGAGCAGTAGCTTTACTACAGTGATCTAATGAGCAACTAGAGTGCTAACATTCTGAATTTATGGCAAATGTGTGACACATCTGAATGCCTTCTTGATGGAATCAAAGTAAAAAACTGAAAGTATTCCTTCTGAGGAGACTGTAGTAAATAAGGAAATTAGGAAACTTCATAACAAATAAGTCTCGCAAGATGGCCACCATAGACAAAAGAGCCCAAATGTAGCACAAATATCACTCAGATGTAGCCCAAATATATCCAAATGACAGAATGTCCCAGAATGTTTAAAAGAACAACTAGAGCGCTAACAGTCTTACTTATGACAAAAGAATGGCAAACCTGAAGCCATCTTGACTGGAATAAAGTGGTAACACTAACAACATTTAATTTTGACTTCTCAAATCCTCTTCTATTTCATTAAAATATTCTGACATGCAGACTGAAACATGCACTTTGAATACCAGCAGCAGACTTCCCTGGTGAGCAGTAGCTTTACTACAGTGATCTAATGAGGAACTAGAGTGCTACCATTCAGAATTTATGGCAAATATGTGACACATCTGAATGCCTTCTTGATGGAACCAATGTAAACAAGCATTGATAATGCAATAGGTCTCGCCCTCGTGTAAGTTAAAGCAATTCTGTTTGTAATTAGGTGGCTGTTTAGCTTTGCTTTTATTAGTGTTTTCAAACTTTCATGTACATAACATGCATATATGTATATGTATATGCATGCATGCATTTGTATTTGTATTTATATAGATATGCAGATTATATATATGTTTATATATGTATGTATATCTATACACATACATATATATAAATGCATATGCATATATATATGTATATATATATATATATGTGCATATGGGTGCGTGTAGTGAGAGGTAGAGAGAGGTAGAGACGTAGAGGTGTAGAGGTAGAGAGGTAGAGGTAGAGAGGTAGAGGTGGAGAGGTAGAGGTAGAGAGGTAGAGAGTAGTAGAGAGAGAGGTAGAGAGAGGCATAGAGGTAGAGAGTAGAGGATGAGTTATAGAGAGTAGAGAGTGAGTAGTAGAGTGTAGTAGAGAGAGTAGCAGAGAGTGCGTAGGAGAGAGTAGTGCAGAGAGTAGAAGAGAGTGAGTAGTAGAGAATAGTAGAGAGTGAGTAGTAGAGAGTAGTAGTGAGTGGGTAATAGAGTATGAGTAGTAGAGTAGTAGAGAGAAGTAGAGATTGAGTAGTAGAGTGAGTAGAAGAGAGTAGTAGAGAGTGAGTAGTAGAGAGTAGTAGAGAGTGAGAAGTCGAGAGTGAGTAGTAGAGAGTGAGTAGTAGAGAGTAGTAGAGAGTGAGTAGTGGAGAGTGAGTAGCAGAGAGAGAGTAGTAGAGAGTAGTAGAGAATGAGTAGTAGAGAGTAGTAGAGAGAGAGTAGTAGAGAGTGAGTAGTATAAAGTAGCAGAGTGTGAGTAGTAGAGAGTGAGTAGTAGAGTGAGTAGTAGAGAGTAGTAGAGAGTAATAAAGATAGAGTAGTAGAGAGTGAGTAGTAGAGAGTAGTAGAGAGTGAGTAGTAGAGAGAGAGTAGTAGAGAGTGAGCAGTAGAGAGTAGTAGAGCGTGAGTAGTAGAGAGTGAGTAGTAGAGAGAGAGTAGTAGGGAGTAGTAGAGAGTGAGTAGTAGAGAGTGAGTAGTAGAGAGTAGTGGAGTAGTAGAGAGTGAGTAGTAGAGAGTAGTAGAGAGTGAGTAGTAGAGTGAGTAGTCGGGAATAGTAGAGAATGAGTAGTATAGTGAGTAGTAGAGAGCAAGTAGTAGAGAGCGTGTAGTAGAGAGTGTGTAGTAGAGAGTGAGTAGTAGAGAGTAGTAGAGAATGGGAAGAATGTGAAAAGTGCATACCTCGGTTCGCCCCGTGTTCAACGTTTTGCTCACTGAATTCAATGCATTTACCACTAAAAGAAATGTCTGCTCTATGTTCCCCTAAATCTTCTCTCGTTTTTTTTACCTTACACTTTGTACACTCGCTCCTCGATTCACATGTCTGAAAACATTGTTGTTAATCCAAATGTCTCTTTTGGGAAGATCTACTAAAACCAACCCTTACCTTGAGCAAGCTTTTTGGTGACTGGTTTCCTCCTGTTCTAAACTGTTCTGAGTTCCCTGCTGTCTCACTCTATTTCACACACCTGTGTCACAACCCCACCCCTTCATACTCATTTCCTTTTCCCTCTTGTGTTGTGAACTACACAGCCCAAAGTGCATTGCAAAATGATTAAGTGAACCCTATTAATTTCCTGTTCTGCCACCTATGCTTCAACTTGTGTGTGATACTTTCTTATGGCTTTAATTTAATTTATGTCGTGATGTTTTTAGTGAGATTCCTTCACTCCACGTTGCTCCTTTATGTTTGTCACCACTATTAATGAAGTCTGTTCTCCGAACTCACTCCATTCCCTATACTTACGCTATGATGTATGCGTTCCATTCCTAAACACGTGTAATCTAAAACTGTTCTTGTTCATTTTAAACACATCATTTTGCAGACATTTCAACATTAGAATTCCCCGCCCGCCTGCTAGTATCATTTTAAACACTGGTTACGTTGCATGTGATTTTTTATCGCTTAACCGCGGTCACATTCTACACAAATTGGTAAAGTACATTCAAAAAAGGTCAACAAAAAGTCCAATTGATGATAATCCATTTTACTTTAAAAACGTAGTTCGTGAAATTCTTTTATCGAGGAAAGGTGTTTCGGTCGTCCTCCATGTAACAATATCATCTTTGTGAAGTTTGTTCTCTGTAGTCCGTGGGTGCAACTCGTTGGGCAGGCAGTGAAATAATGCTTCATCAACAAGAAAGTGGTAGAGTGCACACCTTTTTTGTTTCGTCCATATTTCATCGTTCCTAATTCTTTTGGTTTGTGAGCGTGCGAACTTGGAATCGTGAACTGTCCAATCACGTATGTAGATATACTTGAGATAATGTGGCGTCGTTCCGCCCCAATCCAGCCGCACAGCATTGCTTGATGCATATCATGAATGCTACAATCAATCCACTTAGTCGGAAGTTTTATTCGAATTTTATACACAACCATTCATCAGTTCAACATTGCTCATCCGGTCACATGGTAGACTCTTATGATTACATATTATCCTTAATGCTGTAGATATGCCTCCTGGCCTTATCTTAAAGCATGGAATGTTGCATAAGTATTCCTCCATAGATAATCTTAGTCACCCAATGCATTTCGGGCCTTTTACGGCCCTTCGTCAGGGGTTATCTATAAATTTAAAACACTTCTGTTATTTCTTACAAGTTCATGATTTCATAATTAAAAAGACTGTGGAAGCTCACGTGTTCTCCAGATATGAATTAAATGATACATTAAGAAGTTAGACTAAATTCACGATTGGGCAGGTTTATGGAACTTTGAATTGTTTAGTGAAAGATAATGAGGAGAAACAATTTCTGAAATGGTCGGAGAAGCTTGGGGCCACAGAAGGCACTTTTGAGGAATCACTGCAGCTAGGTCATTCCACATTGTTGTCTGCTAATCTAGCAGCCGATCACTATAAAACAATCTATGACTTAAGTTATACCCATGGAAAGATTGATAGATGGGGTGGTGAATCAGGTATAAGGTGTCCTGGATGCCAAGGGATAAGTGTTAAAATAATACATAGGTTTAGGAGTTGCTTGCAAGTAGAGGGAATAAAAGAGGGAATAAGCAAGTTTTGTGAGGACAATTGGAATATCAAGACACATCAGACCCGTCAGTTACTCCTTCTGGAAGTTAATGAAGAGATAGTCCATTGTGCCGTTCAGTGGTTTACATTTGTGACAATGGCAGTACTGTGTTTCTACATTGATTGCATCTCCTTGGCTGGATCTCTACCCACCTTCTTTTTAGCAATAGGTTGTATTACTTCTTGAAATTTTCAGTTTGGAAACATAATTATATGCCCTTAAGGGGAAAAGATCTGGGAAAAGAGGGGAGCACGTATCGATCATCTCTTTTAATGGAAACTGGGACAGCAATACTTAGACAAGGGCTATATATTTAGGGTTTGCTAGAAGAGGGTTGTTAATGTCATTGAGAAGGGTGTAACTAGGGAGTTTTAATGGATGACATTACACTTTGTTCTTGTTGTTTTTAGACAATCTGAAATGGCACCCTTGTGGGTGTATTTATTGTTTAGATAATGATACTGTAATGATGTATTTAAATCACAAAATTAATGTTTATTATTAAATGATACTTTTCTCACTGTGTAACGAGGGATTGGAGATTGGGGCCTGGGGGAAATTATTGTCAATTTTCAATAAAAAAAAATTTAAATCACAAAAGGAAGCACAAAGTGCATGCAGATGATCCTGTGTGCTTAAACCATGAATATTGTTATTCTTGTTAAACACAAATTGGCTTTTAACTGATAACCATTTGAGTTATTGATTCCACTGTGTCCTCTAGTGAACCTTTCATCTTACCCTTGTCAGCGCAAGGCTTGGCCTTAAGCTGTTCTCTCACCATGTACAGCTGAGTATTTTCTACTGGTGTCTTTTGTCGTGCTATGTTTTCTCTTTTTACATTTTGTATTGTGTGCTCATATTTTACCTTTCCTACATCATTTACCCCTCTAGTTGACATTTCAATGGCTTCATCCAGACACTAATCTGTACCTAGCACTAGGTGATACAAGTTATCCTGGGAATCTACTACTTGTGTTTTGTTGTCCTAACAAAAAAAAAATCATTCCCACATTTGCACCTATTTCCTAAAACATGCTAGGATTATTATGCCACAATATATTAGCAATAAGACCACAATCATTGGAATCAAGGCTCCCAAGATTCCTGAAAGCCAGGATGGCAGTGATAAAATTCAACCACTAAACCAATTGCCCGGAGCGCCTCCTTCATCTCCAGTTTTATTTTGTAGATTATGCAAACTGCCAGTAAAAATCCATGAGGCTGAAGGTGCCATTCTGCATGTCAGCATTGAGAATTCTATGTCAGGACCAGAGGCTTTGGATTATGCTGGTCTTTCTCCACTTTATTTATTCCAGCAGCCATCATTAATAACAACATTACCAAAAATAAATTTCCCATGATGCCATGGGAATGGAGAGAGAAAAAAGTCCAACAGAAGTGTCCAATCCTGATCCAGGAACACCTATGACTTCCCTTTGAGGATGCTCTATCCTCCTGTTTCTTGCTGCTCCAGCATCATTCAGTTAAGTGTTTGCTTCTCTGACTAAAATGTTGGTTATTTATGATTGTATCTATGCTAAATAGTTGTGTAATGTGCCTGGGCGCAAGAGTTAAGTAAAATATCTCATGTGTTGAGTTTCCTTTTGCTCGAGTGGCACATTTAATCTTGTTAGCAGCAACTGGAGCGTCTCTCACTTCCTTTGCAGCCGCCTGGATTTTCTGGCTGGCTCTTGGTGCGCTGCAGCCCTCCCGCTGCTAAGGGACCGCACCAATCACTAAACGGGGCTGAGCACGTAGTTACCCTCGTACGGCCGGCGAGTCTAATTTCTGCTTTAATTGATCGAAGTCTTTGATGCATAGATACTCGCTCGTTTGGCTCATTTTTTCTTTGCTTGCTATAATACGCAGGGGAAGATTGATTTTCCTACTGTTATAGACGCTTGACAGCAATTAGGCGAGCCCCCTGCCTGGAGCTTGACACCCGTACCTCAGGTAAGATCACTGCTGCCTTCAAAGGGACCACCTCAGGCAGGTGAATACCCTCAGTATCAGCAGGGAGTACAGGTCCCAGGGCTTAAGCACTATTATACCCAAGGGTTCTTTATACTACAGGGAAATTCCAACATCAACCCCTTTGTCTGCCCACAATCCTCAGCCTAAATATTATGGAGGACTGTCAGAAATCAGAGTCTCTAGTTGGCAAAGGTAGGTACCTTTGTCCAAATAAGGACCCTTGTTTCTATTTAGGGTAAGGGAGATACACTCCTAAAATAACCCCTGCTCACCCCCCTGGTCACTTGGCATGAGCAGACAGGCTTATCTCAGAGGCAGTTTGTAAAGCATTTGTGAACACATACAGTAATATAGTGAACACACTACAAAAGGACCCAACACCAGTATAGAAAAATAAGTACAAACAGCAAAAATCCACAATGCAGTATTAAAATATAGGTTTTTAAACGGTAGAAATAGTTCAGTTCAATGCAAGTTCTAAATGCGACACTTTTCCCACAAAATACCATGGATGCGTCACGCAAAACAAACAAAATGGCCACAGGGAAGGTGATGCGTCGGTTCCTTGCTTCGGGGGAGGTGATGCGTCGGTTCCTTACTGCAGCGCAGGGGAGGTGATGTGTCTGTTCCTTACCGCAGAGAAGGTGATGCGTCTGTTTCTTACTACATCCAAATGATGTAACAAACTTGGCACCACGATGCAATGCAATGATCTGGTACGATGCTTGAACTCTTGCAGCCGCACTGCAGGCCCTGTGTAGAAACAGGTGCGTTGGTCTCGGACTTCAGAGATCGTAACACTCGATGCTGGCATGCGGTGATTTCTCGAGCTGCGGCAGGGGCTGGTAGTGAAGTCTTTGTGTCCCTGAGACTTCAGAGCAGGAGGCAAGCTCAGTTTCAACCCCTTGAAGATCTTTTCTTCAAGCAAGTGACAAAGCAAACAGCAAAGTTCTTCTTCTAAGAAGGCCATTCCCAGACAGCAAACAGCACAGGGGCAGTATTCCTCCTCGGCTCTTCTCCTTGGCAAAGGTTCTTCTTGATTTCCCAGAAGTGATCTAAAGTTCTGGGGACTGGGCCACTTTATACACCCAAATCCTTTGTTTTGTGAAGGCAGAGAGTGTGTGTACCCAGTCAAAACCAGTTCTCTCTTCACTGGTACAGCTACCCAGCAGGAGGTGGAGACAGCATTGTTGAAGGTAGACCAAGTCCATTCAGGTGAAAGGAAATCTCCTCCCCCCACTGCAAATGAAGCCCAGGTCCATTCAGCCCAGCCCTGACTCATTAGACTTGTGGAGCTGTTGCCCCACTCCAGCCCCTGTCCTCTAAAAGTCACGCATGCAATACACAAACCAAGCAGATCCACACTGGATGGTTAGGCAAGAAAATACCTACTTTCTAAAAGTAGTATTTTCAAACACAGAATGTAAAAATCACCCACACTAAAAGATGCAATTTAACATTTGAGTTCAGGCCTACTAAATTGTATTTTTCTACCTTGTTCCTAGGGTCAGTTATGTTTATAGGATGTTATAAACAAACTCGCCATTCTGTCCAGTGGGGGCAAGGTTGACTTGCAATAGTGAAAAACGGAATTGGCAGTAATTCACTATCAGGACATGCCACACACACCAGGCCATGTCCTACCTTTTACATACAATGTACCCTGCCCACAGGGGTACCTTGGGCCTACCTTAGGGGTGGCGAACACATTGAAAAAGGATGGTTTAGGGACTGGCAAGTGTGTGAACTTGCCAAGTTGACATGGCAGTTCCAGACTGCATACAGGCTCTGCAATGGCAGGCCCGAGTTACATGTTACAGGCTGCTTCTGAGGGTGGCACAATCAGTGCAGCAGCCAACTAGCAGTATTTGATTTACAGGCCATGGGCACACACAGTGCACTATATTAGGGTCTGATAAGTAAATCAAATATGCCAATCATGGAATCACTAATCCATAAAACAATTTACAAAGGGAGCACTTGTACTTTGGCACTGAACAGCAGTGGCAAAGTGCCCAAAGCATCCAGACCAGCAAAACGGAGTACAACACACAGCAAAAACACAGGAGTTAACAACAAAAAACGGAAGGGAGACCCACACCAATGGTGCCAGGTATAACAAGGATCTTGGTGATCAGCATTATGAGGAGAAAGAAGAGGAAATTACGTGCCTGCCCATTGATGATCACTTCTGTCAAGTGATGGAATCTTCCATCCTCAAGGCGGTCTCAAAGGTGGTAGCGCCCTTAGAGAGGATAATCAACCAGCTTCTGGCCCAGTGCCTAAAACCCCTTGAACCGAGGGAAGACCAAACTTGGGCCCAAATCCCTCCTCCTCCAGGGCAGCCTTCCACCGCCACCACTGACCCCAAAAGGAAGCATGCCAAGGATGTGCATGAAAAAGGCTTATTTAGATGCCCAAACCCCCTACCTTACTCGACCCTCTGAGCACCTGGCAGAACCCTCTGGATACCCCAATACTTTACCGGTAGGGGAACTGGACGAGTCCCCGCAGACCTCAGATGGTGATGGTGACTCAGGCAATCCTTGGTACCCAGCAAAGGTGATTCAGGTAACTGATCCCGATGCAGGCAGCGACATGTTGAACCCGGATGAACTACTGCATCCCAGGTCAGCGGAATGGGTTCAGGCCCCAAAAGTTGCAGTGTACATGGCTGCCAGGCTGCGTAAACTACTCAACAAGGAGTTTAGGAGTTGCCGAAGAGCGGAATGCCCGAGACCTACTTTGGAGGGGAAAAGTTGCTCTCACACCAGAGGTAGACCCTAAGATGGCTACGTTCCTTGCCAAATTTATCAGAGACCCTAGTAAGGCCATAGATCGTTCCTGGAGATTGTGCCAGGATAAAAACCTGGACATGGTGAGCCCCTTAGCAAAAATTCTAGATATGGTGGAAGATGCCAAGTCCTCAGGCATGATTACATTCACTTCCTCAGGGACCTTCTCCAGAAAGAAGACTGGATGGTCTGCCTGGACTTCAAGGGTGTGTATCTTAGGATTCCAATCTTTCCCCCTCACATACACTTTCTTCATTTCCAGTGGAATTCACAGATTTTCGAGTTTTCATCCCTCCCTTTTGGTCTCTCATCTGCTTTGTGGTGTTTCACCAAGGTGATGAAGCCGGTGGTGGAGCGCCTCAGATCAGAGGGGATCCGGCTGATAGTTTACCTGGACTATATCCTCAGAATTAATCAGTGTCCTCAATGCTTGATTGTCCCGCTACAGCAGGCAGTAAACCTGTTAGAGTCCCTGGGGTTTGTTAACAATTAAGCCAAGTCAGATTTCAATCCCTCACAGAGGATGCAGTTCCTGGGTTTCTTGGTAGATTTGGTCAAGGTGACTCTAAGCCTTCCTTCTTGCAAACTGGCCGAAATCAGGCATGAACTGAGACAAACTCTAGCCAAGTTCACGATATATCTTCGCCAAATAGCCAGAGTGGTGGGCCTCCTATCGTCATCAATTCAGGCCATACACTACAGGGCCCTTTAATGTCTCAAATGCTCTCACCTTTACAAGGGCCTTACTTACTCACAGGTTTTGCCTCTATCGGAGGAGGTCAAAACCAAGTTGTGATGGGGGATCTCCCACATTGAGGCATGAAACGGTCGGGCGATTTTCGGATCCCAACCTGACCTAGTGATAGAATCCAACGCCAGCGGCTCAGGCTGGGGTGCCCGGTGCAGAGCTATTTCTACTGGCAGAAAATTGTCCTCCGTGGAGCAGGCTCTTCACATAAACGTCTTGGAGCTGATAGCTGGTTCCTTCATGGTGAAATGCTGGACCAAGGACAGGACCCATTGCTGTGTCGTTCTCAGTAGCGAATCACGTAGGGTGTGCTGCAGGGCAGTGGGGAGGGGTGGGGGAGGGGCAGGGGTGGGGTGGTAGCAAACACGGATATAGGCCAGACGGAGGAAAGTAACTATTACATTCCTCCGTTCAAAAGTATGTCTGTTTTTGCTACCCCCCACCCAGCCCCTCCTCCATCCTGCCCACCCCCCTGCAGGACGCCCTATGCGGGCCGCTACTGGTCCTTCTCAAGATGGACAATGTGGCAGCAATACGTTATATCAATCATGTTGGGGTAATAAGACGCAGAGCTTTGTTGGATCTGGTGTGAGACCTCTGGGAATACTGCCTGTCCAACTAGATTACGCTATCAGAGGAACATCTTCCAGGAACGTCCAATCATGTTGCGGATTGGTGCTCCCATCACTGGAAGGACACAAGCCTATGAAAACTACATCCGGGGTATTCCACGAATTTCAATCTCTTTAGTGCCCCTTCTCGACATACCTCTTTGCCTCCTCAATGGATACCTAGATACAGAGGTATAAGAGTTGGCACCCAGACGCAGAGGCATTGGCGCTAGATGCGTTCCTGCAGGACTGGAGTTTGGAACAGGGTTAAGCCTTCCCCCCATTGTAATGATAATGAGGGTGTCCACTCAACTGAGGAGACAGCGGGCCGATCTAGTGGTGATCACCTTAACATGGCGGTCGCAAGCATGGTTTCCAGTTCTGATGGAACTTTCTTGGGATTTTTCAATCGTCTACCCCAGTTTCCGGATCCCCTCAGAGATCACCAAGTGAATCCCCATCATATCCTTCTCACAGGCAGTCTTCACCTGATGGCCTGGCAGGTTACAGGCAACGTTGGAAGGTGCCAGGCCTTTCGGCAGATGCTGCCTCGCTACTTGCGAAGTCTTGGGCAAACAGCACAGAGATACCGCTCAGCTTGGTCTAGATGGGGGAGTTGGTGTCTTCGACAACAGGTGGATCCGATGGGGGCAGAGGTTGTCTATGTCCTAAATCTTTTAGCCTCCCTGGCAAACGAGGGCTTGGCCTACAGAACAATCAACACCTTCCGATCGGCAATATCGGCAGGTCATATGCCAGAGGATGGTCATCCAGTAGGGGAACATCCACTAGTCTGTAGCTACTGAGAGGTATCTGGCTATCCATTTCCCCGGAACCTCAGTATTCCCCTCTTTGGGATGTTAACAAGGTTTTAAACCTGTTCCGATCTAGGCCATCAAATAAGTATCTTTCCAGAAAGCAAATGTCAGAGAAACTGGTGACTCTCCTAGGTTTGATATCCTGCCGCAGGGAGTCCGATGTGTGGGTTTTAGATCTCACACACCGAGTCTTTACTCCAGAAGGAGTTACATTTCATATTTCCAGAAGAACTAAATGCCATTCAAAGTTAGTGTCCTATCCTGCATTTATGGATGTCCCCAAAAATGTATGGTCAGAGCACTTTAAGCCTGTGAAGTGGCAATGGGCGAGAGAGGTCCTCAGGGCATCAGGCAATTATTTATTGCTTTTACTAAGCCACACGGGGCAGTTTCTTTCCATACCATTGTGAGATGAGTTTGATGGGCTATGCAGGAAGAAGGGATAGAAACCTCTCATTCTGGAGCTCATTCTGTCCAGGGTAGAATGGCAATAAAAGCCTTTTCTCTGGGGGCGCAGCTGGAGGATATCCTTAATGATGCAGACTTGTCTTCAAACTTCACCTTCAAGAGATTCTATTTCAAGCCAGTGCTATCACTGGCCTCCCTGGTGGTAGACAAGCTATAAACTAGCCAAATCTGAAGCCTACGGTCCTGACATAGAATATAAAATGTCCTAGCTATAGTAAAGGATAGTTTAAATTCTATTAAGGATGCGGAGGCAAGGATTAGCCCTCCCGATTTGAAAACCTCCCAGAACACCTACGTACGCATGGTGACTAGCTTGTTTTCAATTCCTATGGTTATTCTTGGTTAACCTGCTTGTTTTCTTGATTTGCGCTGGTTGTGAATATCACCGCTGTTTAATGATGTATATGTTGTACCATATTCTGGTATTACAACACATCCTTATTTGATTTAGGTTTGTATGCCAACAACAAGGAATAACTCTAAGACTTACAGGCTGAGGTTGCACGAATAAAGAGGAGGATAGAGCGTCCTCAAGGGGAAGTCATAGGTGATCCTGGCCCAGGATTGGACACTTCTGTTGGACTTTTTTCTCTCTCCATTGTCCGTGGCATCATGGGAAATGTAGTTTTGTTTATGTTATTAATAATGGCTGCTGGAATGAATAAAGTAGAGAAAGAGCAGCCTAATCCTCGCCTCCGCGTCCTTAATAGAATTGAAACTTTCCTTTACGATGGCAAGGACATTTTTTATAGTGGTCTTGCAACCAATATTATGGCCTACAATACCAATATGATTTCCTCTGAAACATAAAGAAGCATGAGTTAGTCTCATGACAGTCTGGGGATTGATTGTGCTATCTACCCAAATGAAATCAGAAATATTTTTATCCTGGATATGTGAACATTTCCCTATTGCTTCTTGACTAACATCAGAAGCTTTCCATAAAGACATAACCCTGCAGGAATTTTCAAAATTGGGATGCCATAAGTCATTGGGAAAGACTGGCCAGGTGACTCTAAATCCTGGCCTGTGAACACATCTGGGAGCAAAGGGTTCACAAAATACTTGTCACAGTCGATGGACAGACTTGTCACTCCTTTTCAGTTTGGAAACATCATTATATGCTCGTAAGGAGAAAATATCTTGGAAAAGAGGGGAGCAAGTATGGGATCATCCCTTTAAATGGAAAAGGGGACAGCAATAATTAGGCAAGGAATAATTCATTGTGAGTTGCTAGGAGAGGGTCATTGATGTCATTGAGACGGGTGTAACTAGTAGGGTTTAAAGGAAGGCATTACACTTTGTTATTGCTGTATTTGGATGGTATAAAATGGCACCCTTGAGTGTATATTTATTGTTTAGGTAATGATACTCCAATGATTTATTTAAATAACAATATGGATGTTCATTCTTAAAGGAAACTTTTCTCTCTGTGTAACAGGGGAGGGGGTCGGGACAGGGGGGAACTCTTGTCAATTTTAATAAAATAGATTTACATCAATAAAGGAAGCACAAAAAGCATGCAAGTGATCCTGTGTGCTAAAACCATAAATATTTTTATACTTGCTAAACATGAGTTAGCTTTCAACTGAAAACGCGTTCAGTTATTTATTCCACTGTGTCCACTAGTGACCTTTTCATCTTACCCTTTTCAGCGTAAGGCATGGGCTTAAACTGTTCTCTCCCCATGTACCGTTGTGTATTTTCTACTGGTGTCTTTTGTTGTGCTGTTTTCACTGTTTACATTTTCTTTTGTGTGTTCATGTTTTAACTTTCCTACACCATTCCCTAGTTGACATTTTAACTACTTCATGCAAACCCTGGTCTGTTCTTGGCACTAGGTGATACAAGTTGTCCTGGGAATCTACTACTTGTGTTGGTGTCCTAACTGAAAACATCCCTCTCACGTTTGCACTTATTTCCTAAAACATGCTAGGATTATTATAAAACAATGTTTCAGCAATAAGACCATAATTGTTGGAATCAAGGCTCCCAAGATTTACGAAAACCTGGATGGCAGTGATAAAACACAACCACAAAACCAATTGTCTTGAGCACCTGGTTTATCTGCCATTTTCCATTGTAGATTATGCAATATCTGTATAGCCTCTGACAAATTTCCATTATCTGCATTAGATAAAAGTGCAGCACACTTTTCCAATTTTCTTGAATACTACTCCTGCTATTACCATCGCAAGTTTAAGTACATAAAGGTGCTGCGTTATCATCATTCTTATGGCACACAGTTTTTCCTTTGTGACAGTAAATCAATTGTTGGTAGTGTTGAGGACCTTACTTGTTTTGGTATTCACAGAAGGCATTTAGTAGTAATAAAGTTAGTTTACTACTACTAAATGCCTTCTGTGAATACCAAAAGTAGTACGATTACCCAAAAGTAGTAAGTTTAACCAAAAGTAGTAAGTGTAACCAAAAGTAGTAAGTGCATTCTGTAAATACCAAGAGTAGTAAGTTAAGGATTTTGTCTGAGATTAGTTCTGTGAACCGGGCCCCTTCTCCTTGGTTACCTGTTTAGAGATAAGTCTTGCACATGTCATGAGTTCACAAAGCTACATATGCATCTCATTGTTTAGGACCTCAGCAAAGCATTCTCACTGTACATTACGTCTAGCGTTAGGGACTTGAGTATTTATGGATCTCCTTTCACTATTTGATGGAGTGTCAAGTGATGGTCAGATCTAGGTGTATGCCTAAGTGAAAAAAGTGCTATTGGTATGCAGTACAACCATTTCTAGTGCAATGTCACACATAACTTACTGTTGTTATTCTTCAAGAGGCAATTCAGACACTCATAGATGCCATTACGTTGAGGATGGTACACAGAGGATAGTTTATGTTTTATCCCTAACTGTGTTGTGATATGCATAAATATTGTGTTTACAAAATGAGTTCCGTTGTCTTTTCTGGTATTCCCCATTTTCAAATTACTTTACTATTTAGAAATGTAACTACTGCTTTAACATCACTATAAATGCATGGTCCTGCTTCAATCCGTTTAGGAAAAGGACAAACCACATCTATGAGGTACCTGTAGTTACTGCACCTACCTATCGTATCTACAAATTCCATGTGAAGTAACACAAAAGGGATCTTGTTGTCGTGGGATGGTAACACTTATTACTTCCAATGTGGGGTTACAGGAAAATTGCTGAAAAACAATGCAGTTATGAATAATATTATCAAAAATAATATTAGTAATAATAATAATAATAATAATAATATTTTCAGATTGGTAAAGCGCAAACTTATCACCCTTAAGGATATCCAGGCACTGGTGGCGGTCAGAGATATTAAGAAAGCTATTGCCCAGAATCACATGATGCTGAACTGTGCTGCCACCGGTGATTGAACCGTGAACCCTGCACTCCGGAGTCAGCCGCTCTGGCTGCTGCACCATGGTAGGTGTTCCGTGTAAATTGGGAATAAGACAGTTCTGTTCTATTTGCATAGACATTTTCTTGAAGTATGAGCTGGTAAATGGAACTGATCAAGAGCTATCGTAAGCAAAGCCTGTGGCATCACTGGTTTACCGTTCGATTGTTGTCTATACGTAAAGTCATTCCTTGACTAGGCACACCCTCTATCCTCCCATAACTGTTTTTCGTGTGGGGGAGCAGCTTTTTGCAATCCTTGCAGATGTGAGCACGTTGTCTCAGTGAAATTAGATGTGTCATTGTCTGTGGTAGTTTTGGGCTCAAAATCAGGTGGTGAGGCAATCTTGGCCAGTAGAACAGGGACATGTTCTGAACTAGATTGCACAGACGGAGGTGTGCACCTTGCTGCATCTTTAGCTGCCTAATCTGCAAGTGCATTAACCTGAGACACCAAATCCTGTCCACTTCTATGTGCTGCACAGTCAGTCATTCAAAATCACTATATTCGGTTAATTAAAACCATAAAAGCATACTAAAAATATTTGTTTTCAAACTGCAATGAAGCATAGATTAAAAATTAAATATAAAAAAGACATTCATAGTACATCAAATAGACCAACAGTTCAGCATTGCAATAATTTTAAATATATTAAAAATGAGATTTATTAAAGTATTCCAGATCAAGGTATCCTTCTCTTCCTTTTCCTTATTCTCACAGCCGCAGTTAAAAAACTAGCTATGTTAAAAATGTCTAAAACATTGGTCATCATCTGTAAATATATGAGCTGGCCTCACCTTTAAAAAACCTTTGCCCATTAAAATTGGAAGTATAAAACGTTTTTGAATGTGCTAAAAATGCTCTCAGAGCAAAACAAAGTGCAATGTGTCCTGGGTGGAGAAATCATTGCATGTACAGGGACCTAAATCCTCCACCTTACTCCATCCCAGGTGTTCAGCAAGTAGAAAGTGCAACTGATGCAATACAAATCTTACCAGAAGGAAGCGATGATGCGATTTGGTAACTATGTTAAAATAGAGTTCAATGGTATCTGTGGTTTTTAATAATTGATGGGCTCGCATCATGGGTTTCATCAGCTCCCTGGCCTCTCTGTCTGTATGTGTCATCTGTTGGTAAGATTTCTTGGTTAACAACTGTTCTTCCTTCCATAGCTTTTCTGGAGAGTTAAATAGCTTGGGTGTCCTGATTGCATTGCTAACCTTTTGACATAACTCAGCCAGGGGATACTATTTGCTCTGTCAAGCTCTATGCAATCACACATAATTTTATGGTTAATTTCTAATTCTGGATTTATCCAGGTCGCTATCCATTTAAGTAGGGGTGCCATTCCAATTAAATTAGACACAAAACCTCTGCCAGTTTTTTGGGTGAATAATATATTTTTAACATGGCTTGTATTGGCTTTGCCCCTAACCTGCATGCAAAGTCAAGAACAGCTACGGTAGATTTGACCATAACATTTCTATTGGCCTTCCTTTGCGGGCCCCACATGCCCCTTTCATGAAATAGGACACCTAGGTAAAAAGATGTTGTCACCCTAGCTAATTCATTCCCTTCACAGTACTGCATCTTGATTCTTCTGGGTTCAATACCCAAAATCATTATATGAGTTTTACAAAAGTTTACATTTAAGTCCAATGATTTCATAAAATTGACAAAGGTGCTTCAAAGACACTTTAGGCCAATCACTGTTCTAGCTAACAAAGCATCATCATCAGCGTATAGGAGAGCTGGGATCAACCATTCCCCCACACGTGGAATGTCCTTGCTAGCACCCCCTAAGACTGAATCCAAGTTTTTAATATATAGAGTGAACAATAGGGGGGCTATAATACATCCCTGTCTAACTCCTTTTATGATGCGTATTCCCTGAGCGTGGTTGGCCCTTTGATCAATTCTCACTGTAGCTGTTAAATACTTATGAAGGTCAGCCAGGAAGTTTACTATATTCTTATCCATGCCAAGATTTAATAATAATGCCCATAGCTTAGATCTGTTTACCTGATCAAAATCCAAGCGCAGATCCATGAGCGCCAAATGTAGCTTACCTTTCTTGGCGATGGTATATTTCCCTACTAACAGATGCAAGTTGAGAAACTGATCCGTTGTGTCCCTCCCTTTCCTGAACCCATATTGTAGGCCTGAAAGTATGTTATACTCATTGAGCCAATGAGTGAGTTTACTGAGGACCACTCTACCTAGCACGTTAACTGCTGAATCAATCAGCAAAATTGGCCTATTGCATCGAGGATCTCCTCTCTCCCCTTTTTTAAAAACTGGGATGATGGTTGACTGAGAACATGATCTGGACGGGCCATATTTACAGGCCATGTTCAAAACAAGGGCTAGTAATTTTTACCACAATCTCACATTCCATTTAACCCCTTGTGTGCCACGCCCTTTCCCCGCCCTGTGCCGGGAGTTGCATTAGCGGTCGGGGTTCATGACGAGCTGGACTGGTCATGGGCACAGCGCAACCGCGCTCCATGACGAGTCCAGCTCGTCATGGGCACAGAAGGGGTTTAAAAGGTCTGACGGAACGCCATCTGGCCCTGTGGCCTTGTTACTAGTCATTTGTGTAATGGCCATGGATACTTCTTTAACAGTAAAGGCCAGGGTATAATCCTCGACCATAAACGGAGTACCTGGATCTCCCTGGTCTTCCTGGATACCATATATACGTTTAAAATAGTTAACCCACTGTACCTCAGGGATATTACATTCCAATATTCTACCCTTGGTATCAGAAAAGAAAGGTTTGTTTACTATTTCCCAAAATGTTGCACCGTCTTTAATAACATCTATGGACAATAGATTGTTCCAGGCATCATGTTTAATTTCAGATTTACGTGTATGTATAGCCAATTTATATGATTTCCTAAGGGCGGCTATTAACATTTTATCTTGTATTTTTTGCTTTAATGCAATAAGCAGCTTGTGGTGGTCAACTGTAAAGGCATCAACTGACAGGTTGCTCCTGTTGAAATATAACAGGAAGGTATTTCAGATCACACTTGAAACATGTCCTAATTTTTCTTTCTACAGCACTAACCATAATTCCTATGACACAATGAACCCCATCATTATGTTCCTTTTTAAATTAAATGTTTTAAGTGTTACCAGTTTATTCCAATCAAGATGGCTTCAGGTGTGCCATACTTTTGTCATAGGTAAGTCTGTTATCGCTCTAGTTGTTCTTTAGAACACTCTGAGAAGCTGCAGTAGAATACAAAGGAATCAACTGACAGTCTCTGCCCTTGTTGGATGTACATGATTTACTGAGAATGACAGACTTCATTCTCACATGACTGAGAAAGATAATGTGAATTTACAGAAAATATGCTCTCATTTTAGCTTCAGTTTTATCTCAAACATTATTCATGATATCCCAGCAGAAGTGTATTCACAGGGAATAATCACCTTAGAACGCACCACAATTCCTGAAATTAGTTTGGTACCATCAACAAATGAATTCTAATGTAACTAAAGTCTGTTATCACCCTTTATATTTCTCCTTTTGGTAACCCTCAAAATCTTCGATTCACCACAATGCCTTTCAATGGGGTACTGTCATGTATATTGGTCCCAAGATGGCTGCCAGCAATTCCAGGATGAACTGCTGACAGCCAATCAGATCTCACGATGAGATGTGTCATTAGGCTCTGCCCAGATATTGAAACGTTTTCTTTTTCTGATTTCTCATGAACTACTGAACGGATTTACACCATTTAACAAAAAGGGATCTTTCTGAACCCCAGGGCTACCTTTTCGCCAAATTTGGTGTAATTCCGTTCAGCAGTTCGGGCTGTAGCTGTGTGTAAAGTTTCCTATGGGAATTAACATAGAGAAAACTCTTTTTGGGACCCCCTTTTTTCTTGGCCCCTGCTTGCGGAATCACCCTGAAACTTTTAAGATAGGAGCTGACCGGAGCGCCACACGAGTTTTGAAAATTTTGCGAGGATTTGTCAACCTACGCCAAAGTTATTGGGAAAAGAATGTTACGATTTTCCTATGGCTAATAGGTCCTAACTATAACTACCTTCTGGCGACCGCCAGTAGGTATTATATATATATATATATATTACCTACTGGCGGTCGCCAGTAGGTAGTTATAGTTAGGACCCCTTTTCCATAGGAAATCCGCAACATTTATTTGGAATAACTTTGGCGCCGGTCGACGAATGTTCGCGAATTTCTCAAAATAGGTGGGGCGCTACGCTCCGCTCCTACCCTAAAAGTCTCGGGGGGATTTGTCAAGCGGGGGCTGAGATAAAAGGGGGGTCCCAAAACGCGTTTTTCCCATGCATTTTTCCATAGGACCTTTAGACAGGGCTACAGCCCGAACGGCTGAACAGAATTACTAGAAATTTGGCAGAGAGGTAGTCCCCAGGTCAAGGAAGTGCCTTTTGTAGGTCTGGTGTAAATCTGTTCAGTAGATTCTGAGAAAATAGCCTTTAAATCAATATATATATATATATATAAGCGCAGAGTGCGCGCTGGGTGCGCGCACCTCGCCGTGCGCGAGCGCAATTCTGATTGGTTGTTAGATCTTAGTAAACATTCGAATCGGTGGAAATCAGGAAGCGGCGGCCGCCATTTTGTCAATCCCATAAAGAGGGGGTGATAAACAAAGGGGGAGAACTTGAAAAGGGGGCAGAGTGGGTAGAAATAGACCCAGTAGGCATTGTAAGGGGGTTAAAGTAGGACCTTGTAGGGAAAAAAAAAAGGTTAATATTTTGTAAAAAAATATCGCCGAGTGCGCGCACCCAGCGCGCACCCGAAAAAAAACTTAAAAAAAAAAATAAAAAAAAAAGGAATTAAAGCGAGTGGGGTTTTGAGGTTTGTACTTCTGTACAATCACATTTTCAATTTTTAATTGTAGTCTCTCAAAAAAAAAAAAATTAAAAAAAACATGGGTGCGCGCACCTCAAAAAAATTTCAAAAAAAAATTCTAAAAAAAAAATTTGTTTGATTAAGTTTATAAGTGGCTCTTAAAAGAGCCCTTGAGTTAATGGAGGGAAACAGGAAGAGAAAAACGCAAAAAAAGAAAAAACATCTATGGCCTAGTGCACGTATGCGCATCAAATTTTCTCTGAAGGAGATCAAGACTGGTCTCCCCCACAGAAATAAGAGAACCGCAATCAGTGCACCGTGTAGACAACCTCGCCAAACAAGGTGGACCAACAAGAGGTAAAGAAACAGGTGAAGGCACCATCGCAGCTGAAGTGCTCGCCTGAGCTGCCGAAGATGTGCTCGGTTGAGCTGCTGCAGATGTCGTCGGCTGAGCAGGTGGAGGGTTTTCTCCAGAAGCTCGACGATAAGATACTGGATGCATTTTGTAAACATGTCTCAACATAGTGTGAATGCTAAAAGAATATTTCTTGTTAGGATTCCCACGAGATAAGACTTTTTTACAAAGTACACATGTAACTTTCGGTGCATTTACCTTTTTCTCATTCTCTGGAAAAGTGAAAAACTGCCATATAAAGCTGTCTTTCTGCTTCCTGTTCCTCTGCCTCTCAAGAGTGTCCTGCTCACTGTCTGAAGTAGGTTGCTGTTCAGCCATTGTCTCTCAACAACAGAATAGCTCCTTCTCCAAAGGAATCAGAACTAATAATGAGGGGAGTAGGTGTGGTTTGGGAAGAATCTGGAACAGAAAGTACTTCAAACCAATCAAAAGTGAAGATTCTTGATCACATGACTTGCCATGAGGGGATTGGGTGTGGTATTGATACAATTAGAAACTGAAAGTAATGATAACCAATAAGAAATACTGTTTTATTATGTATAAACCCGAGGTGCGCGCACGGCGCAAGCTCCGTGCGCGCACCCCGCGATGACGTATGCACGAACGCGTAAATGCGAAGGTGCATACGTCATATACGCGTACCTAGCGCGCATACGTTGAACACGCGTATACGCGACCGTTATTGCGCATAATTTTAGCGTATGCGGAAGTAAACCGCGTCGAGGGCGTAGGACGCATGCGTACGTACGTACGCATACGTACTGGGTGCGCGCTCCCAGCGCGCACCATTAAGTATATTTGCGTACGTAAATAACGTACGCCGGAATTCATAAAATAGTACTAGGTGCGCGCTCAGAGCGCGCACCCCAAGAATTTATAAAAAAAAAAAGTGGACATAAAAAATTAAATAAAAACAAATATCCAAATTGAATTTTTAAAAAAAAAAATTTATAAAAAAATACAGATAATATATAAATGAATATAAAGTAATTTTATTTAAATAAAAAAAAAATCTATAAATAAAAATACATAACTTAGTATATAAAAAACCATACAAATTCTCTGAAAAAACCAAAGGTTTCAAAAACGATATAGTTAGGGATTAGCATTTAAAAAACCTTGCAAATTCACTGAAAAAACCATAGGTTTCACACACGTTATAGTTAGGAATTAGCATTTAAAAAACCTTGCAAATTCACTGAAAAAACCATGGGTTTCACACACGTTATAGTTAGGAATTAGCATTTAAAAAACCTTAGAAATTCAGTGAAAAAACCATAGGTTTAACACATGTTATAGTTAGCTGGACATTTTACTCGTAAAAAACCAATGAAATTCCCCCGTTATAGTTAGTTCAGCTAACTATAACTCGCGCGCCCGCAATGCACTGCTGATGACGTCACATATTACATCACTCATGACATGGTCAGTGACATCACTCATGACATCACTGATGACATCTCAAATGACATCACTGATGACATCATCCAGTGAATGTGTGTTTTTCTGAAAATTAAATATGTTTTATATATGTATATCTCAAGGTCGATGGAAGAATAAATGGGTATATAAGTGTCTAAATGGATGATTTTTATTTGAAAAATTGATTGTGTAACTGACTGATTAAGTGTATCATAGTGAATACATGGCTTAGTGAGTATTGTTTAAATATTTAAATATCTGTATCAGTCTCTCTCTTTGTGTATAAGTGGCTGCATGGGTTGGTGAGTAGCTTCATGAGTGTCTATATAGGTTATTTGTTTGTTTTTTGAGTATCAGTGTCTGATGTCTGTATGGTTTGGTGGGGGGTATTACGTAGTGCATAGGTGCATGAATGAATGACTCAGTCTTTGTATGTGTTGAAGTCAGCATGTGTGCAGGACTCTATGGGTGCATGAGTGTGTGTATGGGTGTGTTAGTGAGTGATTGACTGTCTCTATAGTGTCTTTATGAGTAACTACATATGTTTTAAACTAGTATATGTGACTATTGGTGTATATAAGTGAGTATATGTGAGAGTGAGAGATTGAAAGAGTTCCTGAAAGAATAAGTATGTGGTTCTATAAGTGATTGTTTAAAAGAGTAAGTATGTGTAAGTTTCCGTAAAAGTAAGTGTGGTGGTGTGTGTATAACTGTATATTTAAGTAAATGGATGTTTGATTCTTTATTAGCATGAGTGACTATGTGTGTGAGTAACTCCATGGATGAGTGGCATTGTGTAACAGGGTGTATAGGTGTATGAGTACATATGATGAGTGAGTACATGTATGAGTGACTGTATAGGACTGTTGGTGAATGAGTGGATGTGTATGTGAATCTTAGAATTACTGAAGAGGTTGTTGTAATTGGTATTGGTATGTCCATTGTTTTGAAAATGTTAGTTTGTATTTTTGAGTGTGTGTATCAAAGGTTATATTAGGGGAAGAGGAGCTCTGCCACTCTATCTCAAGGATGATGTCATCAGTGATGTCATCAGTGATGTCATGAGTGATGTCACTGACCATGTCATGAGTGATGTAATATGTGACGTCATCAGCAGTGCATTGCGGGCGCGCGAGTTATAGTTAGCTGAACTAACTATAACGGGGGAATTTCATTGGTTTTTTACGAGTAAAATGTCCAGCTAACTATAACATGTGTTAAACCTATGGTTTTTTCACTGAATTTCTAAGGTTTTTTAAATGCTAATTCCTAACTATAACGTGTGTGAAACCCATGGTTTTTTCAGTGAATATATATATATATATATTCACTGAAAAAACCATAGGTTTCACACATGTTATAGTTAGCTGGACATTTTACTGATAAAAAACCAATGAAATTCCCCCGTTATAGTTACTGTAGGCAACTATAACTCACGCGACCGTAATCCTCTGCTGATGCTAATACTGTATTTAGACACTTATTTGCCCATGTCTTCTTCCATTAAATTTTAGCTATACATATATTACAAATATTTTTTTTTCATAAAGACACATATGTCATCAGCAGAGGATTACGGTCGCGTGAGTTATAGTTGCCTACAGTAACTATAACGGGGGAATTTCATTGGTTTTTTATCAGTAAAATGTCCAGCTAACTATAACATGTGTGAAACCTATGGTTTTTTCAGTGAATTAGCAAGGTTTTTTAAATGCTATTTCCTAACTATAACGTGTGTGAAACCTATGGTTTTTTCAGTGAATTTGTACGTTTTTTTAAATGCTAAGTTACTTTACGCCATTTGTGGCGTGCGCGCCCACTTAACGCAGTTCGTTCCGTGCACGGTTTTTATCAACTTTAATAAGCCCTGTACATTTGGTGGCCTTCGGCCACCAAAAGCACAGGGGGTGAGGTCAATGTGGATAGTGTTTTTTTTATTTCGATTTTTTAATTTCATGTTGCCAAAATTACGTTTTTTTTCTCTATTAATAAGCCCTGCACATTTGGTGGCCTGCGGCCACCAAAAGCACAGGGGGTGGGGTAAGTGTGGATAGTGTTTTTTTTATTTTTATTTTTTTACCGTAAGCGTACGGTAAGCGTACGGTAAGCGTACCCCGCGAAATTGCCGAAAAAAAAATAAAACCGTTTTTGCTCTTGGGGGATGTTTGGGGACTCCCTCAACATGACTATGTGGGAGGGAGTTGTCAAAACAGCCCCGTAACATGTTTTTGGCCATCATGTTTGATAAACAACACTCAGTGCGAGAGACAAAATGGCGGACGCCGCTTCCTGGTTTCGGCCGATTCGAATGTTTACTAAGATCTAAGAGCCAATCAGAATCGCGCTCGCGCACTCCACCGTACGCTTACGGTAAGCGTACGGTAAGCGTACGGTAAGCGTACCGTAAGCGGGCTCAGATATATATATTGATTTAAAGGCTATTTTCTCAGAATCTACTGGACAGATTTACACCAAACCTACAAAAGGCACTTCCTTGACCTAGGGACTACCTCTCTGCCAAATTTCTAGTAATTCTGTTCAGCCGTTCGGGCTGTAGCTCGTTCTAAAGGTCCTATGGAAAAATGCATAGGAAAAACGCGTTTTGGGACCCCCCTTTTATCTCAGCCCCCGCTTGACGAATCCCCCCGAGACTTTCAGGGTAGGAGCGGAGCGTAGCGCCCCACCTATTTTGAGAAATTCGCGAGGATTCGTCGACCGGCGCCAAAGTTATTCAAAATAGAATGTTGAGGTTTTCCTATGGAAAAGGGGTCCTAACTATAACTACCTACTGGCGACCGCCAGTAGGTAATATATATATATATATATATATATATATATATATACATTTCGGAAAGCTGCTGATCCAGCCTGCTACTGACGAGTGTCCATACCTTTAATAAAGGCTGGTAACCTTGTGCAGAACTGTGTGCGTCTCGAGTGAGTTACCATGTGTTTAAATATATATACATTATCTACTGGCGGTCGCCAGTAGATAGTTATAGTTAGGACCATGTTTCTATAGGAAATCTGAAAATTCTATTTTGAATAACTTTGGCGCCGGTTGACGAATCCTCGTGAATTTTTCAAAACTAATGGGGCGCTCTGCTCAGCTCCTACCCTGAAAGTCTCGGGGTGATTCGTCAAGCGGGGGCTGAGAAAAAAGGGGGTCCCAAAACGCGTTTTCCCATAGGACCTTTAGTCGAAGGTACAGCCCGAACGGCTGAACAGAATTACTTGAAATTTGGCAAAGAGGTAGTCCTCAGGTCAGGCATGTGCCTTTTGCATATATGGTATCAATCTGTTCAGTAGTTCCTGAGAAAATTGTAGTTAAAAGCACATAAGCACGGTGCCATGCGCGAGCGTAATTTTGATTGGTGGATTCATGTCAGTCAACATTCGAATCGGTCGAAATCAGGAAGTTTTGACCGCCATTTTGTGTGTGACAGTGAAAAAGAAAGGTTGAGAACGTGAAAAGGGGGCAGGGTACAGAGTTCCTGACCCCCTAGCTTTTGTCAGGGGGTCACTGAAGGATCATGAAGGGTGAAAAAAACATTTTTTTTTTTTTTTTTAAACGCGAGGTGCGTGTACGGTGCGTCATCAGTGATGTCATTTGAGATGTCATCAGTGATGTCATGAGTGATGTCACTGACCATGTCATGAGTGATGTAATATGTGACGTCATCAGCAGTGGATTGCGGGCGCGCGAGTTATAGTTAGCTGAACTAACTATAACGGGGTAATTTCATTGGTTTTTTACGAGTGAAATGTCCAGCTAACTATAACATGTGTGAAACCTAGCTCACACTTCTCCATGAAAAAAGAAGATGCTGCACTCTCGGGTGTTTATTCAACAAAAAGTGGGAAACGTTTCGGCTTGTGTCTTTTTCGACCACAATGTTTACCTTAATGGGTTGCGCCATTTTTATTTTACATTAGCGCATGTGCTATATATATATATATATATATATATATACATATATATATATATATATTCACTGAAAAAACCATAGGTTTCAGGGGTGTTATAGTTAGCTGGACTTTTCACTTGTACAAAACCATTGAAATTCCCCCGTTATAGTTAGTTCAGCTAACTATAACTCGCGCGCCCGCAATGCACTGCTGATGACGTCACATATTACATCACTCATGCCATGGTCAGTGACATCACTCATGACATCACTGATGACATCTCAAATGACATCACTGATGACATCACTGATGACATCATCCAGTGAATGTGTGTTTTTCTGAAAATTAAATATGTTTTATATATGTATATCTCAAGGTCGATGGAAGAATAAATGGGTATATAAGTGTCTAAATGGATGATTTGTTTTTGAAAAATTGATTGTGTAACTGACTGATTAAGTGTATCATAGTGAATACATGGCTTAGTGAGTAATGTTTAAATATGTAAATATCTGTATCAGTCTCTCACTTTGTGTATAAGTGGCTGCATGGGTTGGTGAGTAGCTACATGGGTGTCTATATAGGTTATTAGTTGGTTTTTTGAGTATCAGTCTGAGTGTCTGCATGGTTCGGTGGGGGGTATTACGTAGTGCATAGGTGCATGAATGAGTGACTCACTGTTTGTATGTGTTGAACACAGCATGTGTGCAGGACTGTATGGGTGGATGAGTGTGTGTATGGGTGTGTTAGTGAGTGAATGACTGTCTCAATAGTGTCTTTATGAGTAACTACATATGTTTTAAACTAGTATATGTGACTATTGGTGTATATATGTGAGTATATGTGAGAGTGAGAGATTGAAAGAGTTCCTGTATGAATAAGTATGTGTTTCTATAAGTGATTGTTTAAAAGACTAAGTATGTGTAAGTTTCCGTAGAAGTAAGTATGGTGGTGTGTGTATAACTGCATATGCAAGTAAATGTATGTTTGATTCTTTATTAGCATGAGTGACTATGTGTGTGAGTAACTCTATGGATGAGTGGCATTGTGTAACAGGATGTATAGGTGTATGAGTACATATGATGAGTGAGTACATGTATGAGTGACTGTATAGGACTGTTGGTGAATGAGTGGATGTGTATGTGGATCTTAGAATTACTGAAGAGGTTGTTGTAACTGGTATTGGTATGTCCATTGTATCAAAGGTTATATTAGGGTGAGAGGAGGTCTGCCACTCTATCACAAGGATGATGTCATCAGTGATGTCATCAGTGATGTCATTTGAGATGTCATCAGTGATGTCATGAGTGATGTCACTGACCATGTCATGAGTGATGTAATATGTGTGGTCATCAGCAGTGCATTGCGGGCGCGCGAGTTATAGTTAGCTGAACTAACTATAACGGGGGAATTTCAATGGTTTTGTACAAGTGAAAAGTCCAGCTAACTATAACACCCCTGAAACCTATGGTTTTTTCAGTGAATTTCTGAGGTTTTTTAAATGCTAATTCCTAACTATAACGTGCCTGAAACCTGTGGTTTTTTCTGTGAATTTCAAAGGTTTTTTAAATGCTAATTTCTAACTATGCCTACAGAGATAGGACATGTGAAGAAAGAAGAAAAAATGCACAGAAAGAAACAAAAGAAGTGCAGAAAGAAGCAACAGAAGTCCTCAAATACGAAGATAAGTGCAGGAAGAAGGATAACGTGCAGAAAGAACAAAAAGAAGAGCAGAAAGAAGCCTTGTTGCAAAATCATCCTGTACCCTCACCTTTTTCAGACGGATACTGGTGGTAACTGAGTCTGACTAACCAGTCCTAGAGCCAGTGCTATGTTAAAAGACACTTAGAATACAGTGAAAACACCTACATACACTAGGGAACATTATGCGTTGGGGTCCCCCTGTGATTAGCAAGACCTCCTCTGTAAGCCCCTAGTATATAATAGGGCATGGAGATTAAAACTACCTCTTAAAACAGGCCACAGGGCGTTTTTGCACACGTTAACTCAGGCCCCGTCCCCTCCATTCACCACTGTGTAAACACGCCCTGTGTCCATTTTTAGTTGGGAGATTAAGTTCATTTGAATCCTGAGGGTCCCTAGGGTCCAACTAGCCCACTAGGTACCTCCAGTAAGTGTCACAGAGCTGCGTTGCAGAGAGGTGTAAAAAGTGGCACGGCCTGGACCACCTCTCTGCAATGCAGCTCAGTGGCGCTTACTGGAAGCACTTGGTGGGCTAGTTAGCCCCCAGGGGCCCTCAGTATTGAAGGGAAATTATATCCCCAATTTAAAACGTGCCATAGTGCGTGTTTGCACACGTCACCTCAGGCCCCGTCCCCTCCCTTCACCACTGTGTAAACGCGCCCTGTGGCTGTTCTAAGTTGAGAGATTAAGTCCCCTTGAATCCTAAGGGTCCCTAGGGTCAAACTAGACCACTAGGTACCTCCAGTAAGCGCCACAGAGCTGCGTTGCAGAGAGGTGTAAAAAGGGGCTTGGCCTCAGAACACCTGGCTGCAGCGCAGCTCCCTGGCGCATACTGGAGATGCCTGTTGGGGGCGCGTTTGCAGAGTGCTGCACGGAGGGGGCATGGCCTCCGGCACGATGCCAGTCTTTTATTTATTTTAGTTTTTTAAGAAGGGGGGCTGTTTGGTTCCCCTTCTTATTCGAATTTATTGGCCCTGATGACCCCATCCCCCAGGGCCAGTCTCCTAATTATATTTTTTTGACCCCAATCCCCAGGGCCGGCCACTGTTTTTTATTATTTTTTAAAAATATATATTTATAGACACACCTAGGACATGCTGGACAAACCGTACGTACCTATCACCATGACGATTTGCGTGATATTCATTAAAAGGCGACTATGCATGCAATGAATCCACATGGAATGTATTTACACCACTAGTGAAGCTCTGACATGTCTGATGCCCTACCGTGCCTAATCCTGGTAGACACCCTTGTCGTTTATTTATACAAACATGGGTAGCTATTGACGGGCACATTTAATACACATGCACACCAAGCCATTCAAAGGGGATTCGACAAAAATTCGACCAAAACTATGCAAGAAACCCCCCTCACGGTTAATAAAACACACATCCACTGCCGGATGTGTAATACTTTTTATTTTACTCTCTGGAAAGGGGACGAACATCACTTGAGAGTCACAGCGTGCTCCTGACAGAGCCCAATGCTGTGTTACACCCACCATTGCCTGCCGAGTGCCACACACCTCTGTGTTGTATTCCACTAGCTAGTGCATATGCTATGACACTCTCTAGCCCATGTGCACTGTAACACCACCCCGTGAATATGTCATGCCACACTTGTCTTCGCACGGGTTATATTGCCCCATCTAACGTGCCTTTCTCGATGCCTATGTTATAACGCAGAGTGCTATGCCATACATATTACAATCTGGGATCCATATCTTTGTCACAGTGCATATGCAACGTTACACTCCCCAGCACATATTTTATATTACAACTTTAGAGACTAGTTAGGTTACACAACACTGCCCTGTGCATATTACACTCCAAGGCGCATATCGCATAGCACGCGCTAGTGCCTGTGCTATCTCGCGCTCTCCAATGAATCTGTCATTGCGCACAATGTATTGCATATTATATTTCACGCCCGGTTCATCTTATATCACACTTTTTGGTGCATAGTTTATACCATACACTATATCTAGTTTTCATTTTCAATCGTGCTCTCAGGACTATGTTCTATATAACACTGTGTTCACCTACCCTTTTCACGGGCATTACATTTTGCGATAGGGGGTGGAGGGTCAGGGGGTGTTTCTGCCAAGTGAGCCCGGAGTCACAGTCACAAACGTCCTCTTCTTCCTGAATAAAAGTGAGATTATGCTGCATACTTGTTCATATTTTAAGTAGTTCGCACAGACACAATGTTTTAAAAACAATAAAGTTCCTAATACCCGCCTTCTCTGAACAGTTAGCTTGCTGCCCCATCCCCTTCCTCCCTATCCTCTGTTGTGTGAATCCATGGACTAGCCTCCTCCCTCCTGCCATGCATGGTCTGATGTGCTGCCACTGCCCTCAATTTAGTATGATGTACCAGTCCACTCCTCCTGCCCTCCATTGCCCAATTCTATGCCCCATCATTGACCTCCTGCTTAAACTTTGTGCTTAGCTTGCTGCCCCTATTCTCCTTCCCCCTGCCCTCCGATGTCTTTGTGCATGCCCCTGCTCCATCCTTTTTGCCCACCATGTCCCACGGACCTGCCACTCCTATCTACTCTGAGTGTTCTGTTGAGCTGCCACTCCCCTCCCACCTGCCTAGCATTGTCAGATGACTGTAACCTGTCCCTGCCACCTCCTCCCTGCCTGTCCACATGCCATGCCCCTATCCTCTTCCTCCTGTCCTACATGGTCCATTGTACTGCCACACCCTTCTGCCCTCCCTGGTCTGTTGTGCTGCAACTGCTCCTCCTGCCTGCCCCGTGTGGTCTGTTGTGAGGTCCCTTCCCCTGAACTTTCTTGTCTGTGCACAGGTCCTGACCCTCCCTTCTATCCTCCATCGTCCTTTGTGCATGCCCCTCCACCCTCCTTCTTGCCCATCATAGCCATTGTGCTGCCACTAACCCTCCCACTTGCCATGCATGGTCTTCTGTGCTGCCATGGCCCCTCCCGCCTTCCCTGTGTGGTCAGTTAGCTGCCCCTCACCCCCTCCCACCTTCCCTCCATGGTCTGTGTGTATGCCATCACAGTCTCACTGTTACTCTTCATGGTGTGTCTTGCTTCTAGTGCCCATCCTGCCTGACCTCCATGGCTATCTTGCTGCTCCTGCCCTGCCCCCTTGCCCCCAGCCCTACTCCCTCCCTCCTGGCTTGTCTGTTCCATTGTAATGCCCCTGATCCGTCCCTCCTGCCCTTTATGGTCTGTTATGCTGCAGCTTTCTCTCCTGTCTGTCCATTATGGTCAGCTAGCTACCATTGCCTCTTGCCCCTCTGTTCTCTGTTGTCCATGTGCATGGTCCTGTCCCCTCCCTCTTGCTTTCTATGGATTGTTGTGCTGCACTCCCGTCCTGCATTCCCTGTGTGGTGTATTGTGCTGCTGCAAACCCTGATGCCTGCCCTGCAGGGTCAGTTTGGTGCACCTCTCCATGTCCCTCCTGTCCTCTGTTATCCAAGTCCATGTCCCTATCCCATTTCCTTCCATGATCCAATGTACCATACTTGCGAACATTTTGAACTTGGTAAGAGGGAGATTTTGAAAAAAAACTGGGGTATTGATTTTCCCCTTTGAGTTACATTGAAAAAGAGGATATTGTAGACAGGAGACAGATCAAATAAAGCCCATTTGAGCTTAAAAACATTGGACGTTTCCTGGCTGAATCGGGTCTGTTGGCATGTATGGTTGTACTACCATTGCCTCTTCCTTCTGCCCACAATGGTCTATTACATTGCCACAGCCTTGAAGGAGGGTAGATTTTGTATCACAGGGGGCCCCTGGCCCGTTCTGTCCACACCTGAAGTATGAGACCCTTGTCCTTGCCCTGCCAGCTGCATTTGTAGGCCGTATTAAATTGACCAGCGGGTCCTGTGTTGCTATATAATTATCCTGAGACATCCTTACCACTCAGCCAGCATAAAACCCCTGTGTAGGCCCTTCTGTTCAATATGTAGGCCTCTTTGTTAAATTGACCATAGCTCTGCAATTTTAGTGTATAGCAGTCTGACGGCAGGTCTGCGAGGCCTTCTGATCCAAACTAGTAGCCCCCACCCTACCCGAGTGCTCCGTGCTCGGTATCAAAGTTCAACATCCCCCTGAAGCTGTCGACATACAGTAGGCTGCATCCTGGACTGGTACTTGCTTCCTGGGCAGGTTTCCCGCTTTTAAGGAAGTGGCAACCGCAGAGCGTCAAGTTAGGAGAACTGAGGAGATTTTATACATGAATATATTGAATTCCCGTACAATACCCATTATTTTCTGCTTGCTCTATGGTACTTACGATAAGCGATTGGCCTGAGAGACTGACCTTTTCACCCAGTCCATTGTCGGCATTAAGTGGGTAAATGACGAAATGTCTGGTAAAATCTGCAGACGAAGCTTTTGGGTAGCATACGTAGGTAGATGTAGCGTGCAAAGGAGCCCACAAAATGATATAAAAAGGGAGCACCCACAGATATCGACGGACTACCTCGCCGTCTGTATGTAGGTTAACAGGCAGTGCAGGTTTTCCCCAAGAGCTGGGAGCTCTTGTCTTCCTTTGCTTAAAATGTCTTGCTCTGCTTTGCTTGAAGTATCTTATTCTATTTTACCTATATGAAATGTCATGTTATGTTTAACCATTGTTCTCTTTACTTTTGCATTGAAAAGATTTTGTATTGTAATTGCAGGAATGCTTGCTCTAAGAGTAAACGTGAGTGTTCCTAGGTAACATTTTCCTTGGTGTAACTTGTTTCCCATGATGCATTTATACATGTGTTTTCTCTCTCTCTCTGTCAGTACATTAATTGAGATACAGAGAATATTATGACAGTTGTATGATTATCTGGATTCTGTATTTTGTACTTTATGTCTCTATTCTGCGGTTTCTTTGAAGTTGCATCTTCTCATTAAACTGCCATTGTATTCTGCCTCCAATTCCATGTCTCATATGTCTGTTTTCTTCATTTTTGGAGCAAGCGTTCCTAGGCACCCCGGCTCAAATTAAGGTGCCCCTTTTGTCCCTGACTCACTCTCCTGCTCAGTTCTGTGGTGGCTCCCGGGGATCTGGGGACCGCCCCTAGCTTCCTTGACCCGTAATAGATCTTCCCTCCAACAGCCTCTCTTGCAAGTCCTGTATTGTTGGTTTGTTGCCCCTGCCCCCCTTTCCACTGCCCTCCATAGTCTGTTGTGCTTCCACGGCCCTTCCTGCCTGCTCAGTGTGGTTAAATTGTTGCCTTTGCACCCTCCTACCTGCCTTCAATTTTCAGAGTCCGTGCCCCTGGCCTCTGCCTCTCAACAGTATCCTAATGAACAACTAGATTGCTAACATTCTATATTTATTACAAAAGTGTGGAACGCCTGACATCATCTTGATGTAATCAAAACTGTAATACCTAGAGCATTTCCTTTAGAAATTACATATATGAGAGGGTCTTATTGGCATCAAAATTATGGTTAGTGCTCTAAAAGACTAAAATAAGGACATATTTTCTGAGTTTTCAAATAGCGACAAAGCACTTTTAAATTATTTGTTATCTTTATGTTTTTTTATCCAGTTGACCACTTGATTAAATGTTGCACTTAGGGGAGAGGATGTGGTGTTACTTCCAGAACTGCAGACTTTGCAACTGGGGAACCAGGTTGAAGTTTCTGCTTCAGCTCGACATTCTGTGATTCTGGTCAAATCACTTAGTCTCCCCATGTCTACAACCACAATGAATTTGTTCTTGTGTGATGTAACCAATGCTCATGTAAAGCACTCCAATACCTGACAAGTCTGCACTATATAACACTGCAAAAACACAAAATAATAAGTGTTTTGCACACTTCTGTCATTGGGCTATATTTGGGCTACATCTGGGTGATTTTGGGCTACATTTGGGCTCTTTTGTCTCCGGTGGCCATCTTGGGAGATTTATTTGTTATGAAGTTTCCTAATTTCCTCATGTACTGCAGTCTCCTCAGTAGGAAATGCTTTCAGTTTTTTACTTTGATTCCATCATGAAGTTATTCAGATATGTCACACATTTGCCATAAATTCTGAATGTTAGCACCTATTTGCTCATTAGATCACTGTAGTAAAACTACTGCACCATGGAAGTCTGCTCCTGGTATTAAAAGTGCATGTTTCAGTCTGCATGTCAGAATTTTTTAATGAAATAGAAGAGGATTTGAGAAGTCACTCAAAATGTGCCCTCATTTTCTTTCTTCGGCATTAATCATAATTTCTATGGCAAAATGAACCTCCTCATTGTGTTCCTTTTTAAATTAAATGTTTTAAGTGTTACCAGTTTATTCCAATCAAGATGGCTTCAGGTGTGCCATACTTTTGTCATAATGAAGACAGTAAGCGCTCTAGTTGTTTTTAAGAACATTCTGGGACATTCTGTCATTGGGCTATACTTGGGCTACATCTGGGTGATATTTGGGCTACATTTGGGCTCTTTTGTCTCTGGTGGCCATCTTGGGAGACTTATTTGTTATGAAGTTTCCTAATTTCCTCATTTACTGCAGTCTCCTCAGTAGGAAATACTTTCAGTTTTTTACTTTGATTCCATCAAGAAGGCATTCAGATGTGTCACACATTTGCCATAAATTCAGAATGTTAGCACTCTTTTTGCTCATTAGTTCACTGTAGTAAAGCTACTGCTCACCAGGGAAAACTGCTGCTGGTATTGAAAGTGCATGTTTCAGTCTGCATGTCAGAATTTTTTAATGAAATAGAAGAGGATTTGAGAAGTCACTCAAAATGTGCCCTAATTTTTCTTTCTGCAGCACTAATCATACTTTTTATGGAAAAATGAACCCCCTCATGTTGTTCCTTTTTAAATTAAATGTTTTAAGAGTTACCACTTTAATCCAAGCAAGATGGCTTCAGGTGTGCCATACGTTTATCATAAGTAGGACTGTTAGCGCTCTAGTAGTTCTTTGGAACACTCTGGGAAGCTGCAGTAGAACACAAAGGAATCAACTGACAGTCTCTGCCCATGTTGGATGTACATGTTTTACTGAGAATGTCAGACTTCATTCTCACATGACTGAGAAAGATAATGTGAATTTACAGAAAATAAGCTCTCAGTTTAGCCTATAGATCACCTTCCAAACCTCTGTGGTAAAAGCATGAGAAAATATTTTTCTCTCAATCATGATATCCCAGCAGAAGGCTTTTTCACATGGTGAAATCACCTTAGAACATACCACAATTCCTAAAATGAGTATGGTACCATCAACAAATGATTTATAATGTAACTAAAGTCTTAAAACCTTCTATTAACTGCAATGCTTTTTAATGAGGTGCTATCATGTATATTGGTCCCAAGATGGCTGCCAACACTTCTTGGATGAAGTGCTGACAGCCAATCAGATCTCAGGATGAGATGTGTGGTTAGGCTCCGCCCACATATATATATGCTTTTAAATGCTATTTTCTCAGGAAATACTGAACAGATTTACACCAGACCTGCAAAAGGCACTTCCTTGACCTTATGGCTACCTCTCTGCCAATTTTCAAGTAATTCTGTTCAGCCGTTCGGGCTGTAGCTGTGTCTAAAGGTCCTATGGAAAAATGCATGGGGAAAATGCGTTTTGGGACCCCCCTTTTTTCTCGGCCCCTGCTTGACGAATCCCCCCGAGACTTTCAGGGTAGGAGCGGAGCGTAGCGCCCCACCTATTTTGAAAATTTCGCGAGGATTCGTCGACCGGCGCCAAAGTTATTCCAAATAGAATGTTGCAGATTTCCTATGGAAACAGGGTCCTAACTATAACTACCTACTGGCGACCGCCAGTAGGTAATATATATATATATATATATATATATATATATACCAGTATACCAGGGGAGTATTAGAAAAGATGTGCTGATCCAGCTGAATTTCTTTTTTGGGGGCCTCTGATACCCCCCCTAAGATTCCTATGGGTTCAGGGTATTCCTGCCCTGACCACTTCTAATTTTTTTACTGTTTTTTGTGGGACTCGGCTCAAGCCAATTCCTTAGATGGCTGACTGCACATCTTGGTTTGAAGTGTTGGCAGCCAATCAGATTTGAGCACGGGGACTGTGGGTCCCCAGAGGATTCACATTCCTCTACATAGAAATTTGGATTTTGCTTAATATTTCTGTTAGAAATGGGGGTCTCTAGTTGGCAATGGCTGGCCACTGTCCAAGTAGGGACCCTTCTTCCTAAGTCAGAGTAAGTAGCCTACACCCTTTGACAACCCCTGCTCAACCCTGTGGTAACGTAGCACGAGCAGCTAGGCTTATCTCAGAGGCAGTGTGTGAAGCATTTATGACCATACACAGTAATATAATGAGGAACACTACAAATGGACACCACTCAAGTAGATATGAAAAATAGGTATTTTTATATAGACTTAATCACAAGACCAATAACAGTAAAAATCCACAATACTATAAAAATATAATTACTTTAGAAATGCTGCAAGGAAAAATAGTTCAGGATGCGCAAAATGATGTTTAGTTCAAGGCAGGAGTCTCTGCGACCCTTTTACTCACAAAGTATCTGGTTCCTGGAGCAAATCCACAAAAATGTCGCTAAGGCGTTGTAGCGATAAATTCCCTCACGCTAACCAGCGATGCGTTGAATCCTTACTGCAAGGGAGGATGATGCGCTGGGATGCGGGCAGGACAAAGCGACAAACTTCCTCACGCTAAGCCGGTGATGCGATGAAATCCTTGCCGCGAAGGGAGGATGATGCACCAAGCCTGTTGCGTGTGCGATCTTGCTGCGTTGACAAAGATGGCGCTCCGTGAGGAAGCGACGATCCGGATTCGATGCGGGGAAAATGGCGAACGCTCGGCGTCCGTGCTGCGATGATCCTGTTGCGATGATTTCCAGATAGCGGGCGTTTTCAGGCCCGCAGACAGGTGCTGCGACGATCTTCGGGGTTAGCGAGCACTCGGCGACAGCGGAGCGACGATTTTTCTCGCGCTCACCAGCTGCAGCGGCTCGCTAACGGAGGTTAGCAACGTTTTTCAGCGCTCTCTTCTCAGCAGTAGAACTAGAGGCCCTGGAACACACAGGAGCCTCACCTGCAGATAGTAATCCTCGCTGGGAGGAAACAGGAGGCTGATGGTGGAGTCTGATGTGCCTGAGACTCCAGCAGGAGGCTAGCTCTCTCCTAGCCCTTGGGTGATTGCTGTAGCACAAAAATAAAAGTCCAATCAAAGTTCTTTTCCTCTTCTTGAAGTCCAGTAGTAACAGCTGCAGGCCAGTCCCAGAAACAGCACACAAGCACAAGGACAGTCCTTCTCCTGCAGATTATTGTAGTCCCACGGACAGAGGTTCTTCTTGTTATCCAGGAGCAATACCAATTGTAGGGGTTTGTGCACAAATATTTATACCCCCAAAGTCTTTGTCCTTAGGGGTCCCAAGTCTCTGAACCCAGCCAGAACCAGTTCTGCCCAGCCCTGGAGCACTTTGTTGATCAGGCTGCGTCCTTCCTTTCAGAAAGAGGGGGTCTGCCTCAGACGCACAGTGGGAGGTGGAGCCAGCATTCACCTTGCCAGGCACAGTCCTATTCAAGTGCAGGAGCTACCCCTCCCCTCACACCAAGGCAGGTCGCTCTATTCAACCCAGGTCTGACTCAGCCTGCCCTGTCCCTACAAAACCAGACAGCCAATATACATCATAGCAGAGCAAACTGGAAGGCTTACGCAAGAAAGTACCTATACTCTAAAAGTGGTAGTTTCAAACACAGAATATAAAAATAACCTTTACTAAAAGATGTATTTTAATATTCTGAGCTCAGGCATACTAGATTCGTTTTTCTACCATGTTCTGTGGGTCAGTTAGGACTATAGAATGTAATAGCCCAGACCTCCCATTCTGGCCTATGGAGAACAGGTAGCCTTACAGTAGTGAAAAACGAAATGGGGTGTAATTCACTACTAGGACATGCTACATACATCAGGGCATGTCCTACCTTACACATACAATGCGCCCTATCATAAGGGGGACTTACAGGATGCCAAGGGAAGGTTTAGGGGCTGGGAAGTGGGTGCACTTCACAGCCAAGATGGCAGTTCTGGACTGCACGCAGACACTGCAGTGGCAGGTCTGAGACATACTTTACAAGCTGCTTCTGTGGGTGGCACAAACCAGTGCTGCAGGCCCACCAGCAGCATTCGGTTTACCAGCCCTGGGCACACACAGGCCACGCTACTAGGGACTAACAGGTAAACCAAATAAGCCAATCATGGATGTACCAATTCATATGTCATCTTTACAAAGGGAGCATTCGCGCTGTGGCACTGAATGGCAGTGGCACAGCGCCCAGAGCATCTATAACCAGCAAAAACAGAGGAGACACAGCGAAAAAATGGAAGGGAGACTCACGCCAATGGTGCCAGGTCTAACACACATCCCCTCCAGCTGAAATGTGGGAGAACTACCCATCCCCTGGGAGGTTCTCATCACTAAGGCGGAAAAATCTGGACAGACCATCAGCATTGGCGTGTTCTGTACCAGGGCGGTGTTCCACCATAAAGTCCATACCCTGTAGGGAAATGGACCACCTTAACAACTTGGGATTCTCACCCCTCATCTGCATTAACCACCTGAGGGGCCTGTGGTCGGTCTGAACCCGGAAGTGAGTCCCAAACAGGTATGGTCTCAGCTTCTTCAGCGCCCAGACCACAGCAAATGCCTCTCGCTCGATCGTACTCCACCTCTGTTCCCGTGGAAGTAACCTCCTACTGATGAAGGCTACAGGTTGGTCTAGTCCCTCCTCATTCATCTGTGACAGAACAGCCCCCACCCCATGCTCTGAAGCGTCTGTTTGAACAATAAATTCCTTAGCAAAGTTGGGCACCTGGAGTATGGGTGCTGTACACATGGCAGTCTTGAGAGCATCAAAAGCTTTCTGACAGGTGTCAGTCCAGTTCACAATCTTGGGCTGCTTCTTGGAAGTCAGCTCAGTCAAGGGGGCAACAATGCTGCCATACCCCTTGACAAACCTCCTGTAATAACCCGTGAGCCGTAAGAAGGCCCTCACCTGGGTCTGAGTCCTTGGGGGCTCCCAAGCCAGGATGGTCTCAATCTTGGGCTGTAGAGGGGCCACCTGGCCACTCCCTACCTGGTGTCCTAAGTACACCACCGAACCCTGCCCAATCTGGCACTTACTGGCCTTGATTGTGAGGCCTGCTCTGCGCAGCGCCATCAACACTTCCCAGAGGTGGCGTAAGTGGTCCTCCCATGAGGAACTAAATACGGCAATGTCGTCCAGGTAGGCGGCACTGAAATCCTCCAGCCCAGCCAACACCTGGTTGACCAACCTCTGAAAGGTGGCAGGGGCATTCTTCATCCCAAAGGGCATCACACGGAACTGGTAGTGCCCATCTGGGGTGGAGAATGCGGACCTCTCCTTTGCCCCATCAGTTAAGGCGATCTGCCAGTACCCAGACGTTAGATCAAACGTGCTGAGGTACCGGGCAGCCCCCAACCGATCTATGAGCTCATCAGTTCTGGGGATGGGGTGCGCGTCGGTCCTCGTGACCGAATTGAGACCTCGGTAGTCCACACAGAACCTAAGTTCTGGAGTGTCACCAGGCGCTGCAGCCTTTGGTACCAAGACCACGGGGCTGGACCAAGGGCTGCTAGAGGACTCAATCACCCCCAGGGCAAACATTTTGGAGACCTCCTCCTTAATGCAGGCCCTTACCCTGTCGGTCACCCTGTAAGCCTTGTGCTTGACAGGAGGGCTGTCCCCGGTGTCTACCTCATGGACGCACCAGTCAGTGACACCAGGTACCAGGGAAAATAAATCTGGGAATTGCCCCAACAGCTGGTGGCAATCTCTCTGCTGTTCTGGGGTCAGTGTGGTGGAGAGGACCACACCCTCCACTGACCCATCCTTCTCTCCTGCACACAGGAGGTCAGGAAGAGGTTCACTCTCCTCCTCCATCCCTGCATCTGTGGCAAGAAGCATGCCCACTTCAGACCTCGCAAAGTGGGGCTTTAGGCGATTCACATGCAGGACCCGCAGGGGGTTCCTAGGAGATTTAAAGTCCACCAAATAGGTAACTTGACTTTTTCGCTCCACCACCTCAAATGGACCGGTCCACTTATCTTGGAGCGCACAGGGCTCCACTGGGGCCAGTACCCAAACCTTTTGACCAGGTTGAAACTCGACCAGAGTGGCATTCTGGTCGTGCCAACGTTTCATCTCCTCCTGGCTGGCTTCCAGATTTGCCTCAGCAATGTTTCTGAAACGCCGAGTTTGGTTCCTGAAGGCCAGGATGTAGCTAAACACATCCTGGGGAGGTTTCCTGGGAGATTGCTCCCAGCCTTCCTTGACCAAACTCAGAGGCCCTCTTACCGGATGGCCATAGAGCAGTTCAAAGGGGCTGAACCCTAAGGACTTCTGTGGCACTTCACGGTATGCAAACAGCAGGCATGGCAAGAGGACGTCCCACTTACGCCTCAGGGGCTCCTCTAGGCCCATGATCATGCCCTTCAAGGTCCGGTTGAATCTCTCAACCAGACCGTTACCCTGGGGGTGGTAAGGAGTGGTGAACTTGTAAGTCACCCCACACTCCTTCCACAGAGACTTCATATACTGGGAGATGAAGTTGGTCCCCCTGTCGCTCACCACCTCTCTGGGGAACCCCACACAGGAGAAGATCCCCATCAGTGCACGTCCCACCACGGGGGCCGTCACTGTCCTGAGCGGGATGGCTTCAGGGTACCGGGTGGCATGGTCCACCAAGACCAGGATGTACCTGTTGCCCATGGCTGTCTTGGGGTCCAGAGGCCCCACAATGTCAATGCCCACTCGCTCGAATGGGGTGCTAACAACTGGGAAGGGTTGGAGTGGGGCTTTGATCTTCCCCCCACTCTTCCCACTTGCCTGGCAAGTCTCACAGGTCCTACAATACGTATCTGAACTCTTGCGCATCTGGGGCCAATAAAAGTGGGTGACCAGCCTTTCAAAGGTCTTGGTCTGCCCCAGATGTCCTGCCAATGGAATGTCATGAGCCAACCCCAGTAGGAAGGTTCTGAAGCACTCGGGTACCACCAGCACACGGGCTGACCCCGGCTCAGCAACCTTAGGCTCGCTATACAGGAGACTGTTCTCCCAATAAATCAGATGTGAACTGGACATATCACCTGCTGCCTGGGCTGTAGCCTGTTGCCGCATACCCTCAAGAGAGGGGCAAGTTCTCTGCTGTTCACAAAACTCCTCCCTGGTGGGCCCCCCTTCCTGCTGCCACTGGGTCAGCTCAGGCAGGTCCCCCAGGTCGGTACTCTGCTCCCCGGTAGGCTCCAGGGCATCCCCCTCAGGGTCTTCTCCCTCCTGGGCCATGGGAACCAAGGGGGCCGGTTTCCAGCGCCCCCTGCCCCCTCCCTCTAAGGCAGGGACCTGGGCCATATTCTCAGGCTCCAGGTCTTTCTCAACACTCTCTCTGGCTGCCATGGACCGAGTGGTAGCACATGCCCACTCAGGCAGTCCCAACATTTGCAAGTGAGCTCTCCTCTCCACTGTAGCCCATGGTGAGTTCTCTAAATCATTGCCCAACAGACAGTCCACAGGCATGGCGGGCCTCACAGCCACCTGAAGAGTTCCTGAGACCCCCCCTACACTCAAAGGGAACCTGAGCCACCTCACATTGGCTCTCTGTGTTGTCTGCAGACACTACTGGGTAGAATGCATGGGGCACAACCTGCTTTTGGACACCAACCGGGAGCTGACAGCAGTTACACTGGCTCCTGTGTCCCTCAGAGCCTCCACTCTATGGCCATTGATGGTTACCCACTGCCTGTATTTTTTAGTGTTATCAGGCAGTGCAGGCTTAGGAACCATTTCAAAGTCTCCTAGTGAGACAAGGGTCAACTCTATGGGGTCCCACCCACCTGGGGCACCCATCTCCTCCTCCCCCAGGGCTACACTAGCAAGCTGGCGGGGCGGTGCACGGGGTGGTGCAGGAGTATCCTTTTGGGGACACTGCGGGTCAAAGTATCTGTGGCCCACCTGGCCATACTTAAAACAAGTAGGGGGCCTCCTTGGAACAGGATTACCTGTTGGAGGCACTGGCTTCTTATCTGGGGGAGGCTGGGATACCACTGCCTGGTTCCCTTGGGAATTATCTTGGGGCCCTCGGTGGAACTCCCTTGGTTTACCCCTGTCCCCCCCACCTCTCTGCTGGGGACCCTGCCCACCTTTGGCGAAGTCTCCCACTGGACCCTTGCGAACCCGGGTGCTCACCCAGCGGTCCGCCTCCTCAGCAAGCTTCCTAGGGTTAGTCAGCTTGCAATCTATCAGATGCTGGCGTAGCTCAGGAAAACAGTTACTAGAAAAATGCTCCCATGCAATCAAGTCATACAGTTGCTCAAAAGTTTCTACTTTGCTGCCTTTTACCCAGCGTTCCATTGCTCTGCCAAAAAAAGACACATATTCAACCCACGTGGTACCCTCTATCTTCTTGCAGGTTCTAAATCTCTGCCTGTACATTTCAGGGGTCAAACCATAGCGGGTAATCAAAGCTTCCTTCATGTGGGCATAAATCATCCTACTTTCGGGGGGTAGGTCCAAAAAGGTATCCCTCCCCTCACTCACAAAAGCGTCCCCACAACCCCGCTCCCCAATCCTTCTCAGGGACCCGGTGGGACACCATAGCTAATTCATAAGCGGCAAACCATTGCCCAATATCCTCACTTTTATGAAAATCCTTAATAACCTCTTTAGGTATATACACTCTACTCTCAGTATGCACTACTGGTATGCTGCCACCAGAGGGGGAGATCTCAATACTCTTGGCCTTAATCTCCAACTCCCTCAAAATTCTCTCATGTTCAAATTTCATCTTCATTATCTCAACTTCTAACTTCTTATTCTCTAGGTCTCTCTGACCATCCAATTTGAGCTTAGCCATCTCCATATTATGCCGCCTATCTCTCTCCCTGTCCTCCATCTCTTCTGGAGACAGACCCCTTGAGGACACACTAGTGCCCGGGCTGGAAACTGCTTTATCCCCTACCAAATCTACAATTTCTTCCTGCTGCTCTCCTGCATTCTCTCCCCCCTCCACAGGCCCTTCCTCATTCCTAGGGGCATCCCTGGCTTCTAGCCAGGCCTTCAATGCCTTGTAATACTCTTCCTTTTTAGTGAGACCTGTGATAGAAACAGTGAAGCGTTTGCAAAAATATTTGAGCTGCTTGGCATTGTAGGTGTCTAATTTCTCTTCTTCCCAGGAGAGATCCTCAGAGGCATTGGATCTGGGCTTGCCCATTGTAGCAATAACTGGCAATAACGATCAAAAATAGAATCAGAAAATCTCCAAAAACGTACGTGGTTATGTTATGGTCTGCACTCACTAGTAGTGTACACTATAATTACTGTATGCAATCATAAATGCAAGTCCAGATCCTCACCGCTGACCACCAATGTTAGAAATGGGGGTCTCTAGTTGGCAATGGCTGGCCACTGTCCAAGTAGGGACCCTTCTTCCTAAGTCAGAGTAAGCAGCCTACACCCTTTGACAAGCCCTGCTCAACCCTGTGGTAACGTAGCACGAGCAGCTAGGCTTATCTCAGAGGCAGTGTGTGAAGCATTTATGACCATACACAGTAATATAATGAGGAACACTACAAATGGACACCACTCAAGTAGTTATGAAAAATAGGTATTTTTATATAGACTTAATCACAAGACCAATAACAGTAAAAATCCACAATACTATAAAAATATAATTACTTTAGAAATGCTGCAAGGAAAAATAGTTCAGGATGCGCAAAATGATGTTTAGTTCAAGGCAGGGGTCTCTGCGACCCTTTTACTCACGAAGTATCTGGTTCCAGGAGCAAATCAACAAAAATGTCGCTAAGGCGTTGTAGCGATAAATTCCCTCACGCTAACCAGCGATGCGTTGAATCCTTACCGCAAGGGAGGATGATGCGCTGGGTTGCGGGCAGGACAAAGCGACAAACTTCCTCACGCTAAGCCGGTGATGCGATGAAATCCTTGCCGCGAAGGGAGGATGATGCACCGAGCCTGTTGCGTGTGCGATCTTGCTGCGTTGACAAAGATGGCGCTCCGCGAGGAAGCGATGATCCGGATTCGATGCGGGGAAAATGGCGAACGCTCGGCGTCCGTGCTGCGATGATCCTGTTGCGATGATTTCCAGATAGCGGGCGTTTTCAGGCCCGCAGACAGGTGCTGCGACGATCTTCGGATAGAGGGCGTTTTCAGGCCCGCAGACAGGTGCTGCGACGATCTTCGGGGTTAGCGAGCACTCGGCGACAGCGGAGCGACGATTTTTCTCACGCTCACCAGCTGCAGCGGCTCGCTAGTGGAGGTTAGCAACGATTTTCAGTGCTCTCTTCTCAGCAGTAGAACTAGAGGCCCTGGAACACACAGGAGCCTCACCTGCAGATAGTAATCCTCGCTGGGAGGAAACAGGAGGCTGATGGTGGAGTCTGATGTGCCTGAGACTCCAGCTGGAGGCTAGCTCTCTCCTAGCCCTTGGGTGATTGCTGAAGCACAAAAATAAAAGTCCAATCAAAGTTCTTTTCCTCTTCTTGAAGTCCAGTAGTAACAGCTGCAGACCAGTCCCAGAAACAGCACACAAGCACAAGGACAGTCCTTCTCCTGCAGATTATTGTAGTCCCACGAACAGAGGTTCTTCTTGTTATCCAGGAGCAATACCAATTGTAGGGGTTTGTGCACAAATATTTATACCCCCAAAGTCTTTGTTCTTAGGGGTCCCAAGTCTCTGAACCCAGCCAGAACCAGTTCTGCCCAGCCCTGGAGCACTTTGTTGACCAGGCTGCATCCTTCCTTTCAGAAAGAGGGGGTCTGCCTCAGACGCACAGTGGGAGGTGGAGCCAGCATTCACCTTGCCAGGCACAGTCCTATTCAAGTGCAGGAGCTACCCCTCCCCTCACACCAAGGCAGGTCACTCTATTCAACCCAGGTCTGACTCAGCCTGCCCTGTCCCTCCAAAACCAGACAGCCAATACACATCATAGCAGAGCAAACTGGAAGGCTTAGGCAAGAAAGTACCTATACTCTAAAAGTGGTAGTTTCAAACACAGAATATAAAAATAACCTTTACTAAAAGATGCATTTTAATATTCTGAGCTCAGGCATACTAGATTCGTTTTTCTACCATGTTCTGTGGGTCAGTTAGGACTATAGAATGTAATAGCCCAGACCTCCCATTCTGGCCTATGGAGAACAGGTAGCCTTACAGTAGTGAAAAACGAAATGGGGTGTAATTCACTACTAGGACATGCTACATACATCAGGGCATGTCCTACCTTACACATACAATGCGCCCTATCATAAGGGGGACTTACAGGATGCCAAAGGAAGGTTTAGGGGCTGCGAAGTGGGTGCACTTCACAGCCAAGATGGCAGTTCTGGACTGCACGCAGACACTGCAGTGGCAGGTCTGAGACATACTTTACAAGCTGCTTCTGTGGGTGGCACAAACCAGTGCTGCAGGCCCACCAGCAGCATTCGGTTTACCAGCCCTGGGCACACACAGGCCACGCTACTAGGGACTGACAGGTAAACCAAATAAGCCAATCATGGATGTACCAATTCATATGCCATCTTTACAAAGGGAGCATTCGCGCTGTGGCACTGAATGGCAGTGGCACAGCGCCCAGAGCATCTATAACCAACAAAAACAGAGGAGACACAGCGAAAAAATGGAAGGGAGACTCACGCCAATGGTGCCAGGTCTAACAATTTCCAAAATTACTGGACAGATTTACTCCAATTGATAAAATGTTCGCTTTCAGGTGATGTAATTCCATTCAGCGGTTTGGGCTGTAGTCGTGTCTAAATTTCCTATGGAATTTTTTTTATCCCACACCCTTTTTCTCGTGCCCTGGTTGACGGATCACCACAAAGCGTTCCTTGCAAAAAAGAATCACAAGTGCACTTTTTGGTGGAAATTGTATCCACACGAAAACTCCTGTCGGCCACTAGATCTGACAGAACCACCAGGCACGGACCTAAGGCATCCTCAATGAAATTGCGATTTACAACGCAACGTTGGTGGATAGGGCAGTGAATTTATTGGTAAATAGTCCACAAAGATAAAACAGGCATAATGCCTGCCATGACACGTTTCATTCGACACTGCAAGCTTGGTCACATATATATATATATATATATATATATATATATATATATGCAAATTCCTTACGTCTTGCAACAATAAGGTAAAGCCGCACTCAGGATTGAATTGTAGAGAAAAGTTTTATTGACTGACGCATTTCAACCACACGGTGTTTGTCAAAGTCACTTCCAAAACCGGAAGCAGCTGTATTTAAGTGTTTCCAAAAAACAATGCATGTCCAAGCATGTATATATAGACATAAAAGAAATACATCAAAGTTAGAGTCCAAAATAACATGAAGACAGACTCCAGTCACGTTATTCCTGCAAATGTAATAAGTATTAACAGAGACCTTAATGCAACATATATATGTATATAACGTAAAACAGCAATTAAGAACATTTTTAAAATTAAAAGTAAAATATACAAACTGAGAATGATAATGAACCATCTGTAAAGCGCAGGCATTGACTGATAAACTCAAAAGACGCCTCCCAGGAGTACTAAAAAACCAAGTGGTACTAAATAAAGGTGTAGGTTGATAAAGCCATCCACAAGCAGTAGCAGCGGCAAGTGGCTGTGAGTATCAAAGATAAGGGGAAACAAAAGGTTTCACCCCTAATAAGATATTATATGGCATTTATTAAAAGTAATAGCCTGTGGGTATAGCAGTACTCTACTGGTAACGGCTGCCTCGGTATGTCTGCTTTACAGTCCTGCTACAAGATGGAACAAATAAAATAAAATAACAGTGTGAATAAAGAATAAGGAAAACAAAAATATTACTGGCCAACACTTTGAAAATCCACACCCGGTGCTCCACATATAGAACCTGGTGATGTGTACACTACTGGTCCAAGGAGCCGCTTGAAAAGAATTGCAGTCCCATAGTGTTAGAAAGAGTTTATAAACACACGGGTGTAAGGAAGGGAATTACAGGGATACACTGAGGGTAAAACAGAGACTAATACTAAAGATATCAGTATAAAGAGTGTCCAAGGGGGTGTTTGGGCACCATTTGTATATAGTATCTTCTCTATCCTAGATGGACATGAAGGTCTTCCTCACAATTGAGGTCTCCGGGAGCCTTGCTTTGCAGGTGAATGATGTACTCTGATTCCAGGCGTCGCAGGTGGCATTCACGGTCACCTCCACGGGGATGCACTGCAATCCTGTCAATTCCAAAATAAGAGATTTTAGAGATGATATCAGCAGTTTCCCCATGCTCCAGCGTGCAATGCTCAGCAACTGTGTAAGTCAAATACCTGTTCCTAATGGCGCACAGGTGTTGTAGTATACGATTTTCTCAGAGGAAACACAGTGCTACCAACATAGTTCAAGCCACAGATCCAGATCAGGACATAAACAACAAATTCAATGTTGCAGTTGATAAATGGAAGTATTTTCTCGCTTCTTCCAAGGAGCAGTTGATAGCTTTTCAGATTGTGACTGTTGGCGCAGGCCTTTCACAGGCCACATTTGTGAAAGCCAGGGAGTTCTCTTAGCCATGTGCCTGTTCTGCTGCACTGTTGCGTGAAATGACTGTGCACTAGTGGATCTTGTAAGGATTTGCATCTGCGGTATGTGATATGAGGTTTTGGACTGAATAACCTACCTATGACCACATCTTGTCTAACTAGGTGCCAATGTTTGCTCACAATTTTGTGGAGTGCCTGAGAAGCATTGGAAAAAGTGGTGATGAGTCTCACTTCCTGTTTGCTCTTGTTATGTGTCTTGGGGGTCAGGAGACTATCCCTGTCCCTTGTGGAGGCCTTCCGTATTGCCATTCTAATGGTTTTCCCTGAATAGCCTCATGCTTTAAAGTGGCCAATCATGTTCCCTTTCTCCCTAGATAGTGCCTGTGATGAATTGCAATTGCGTTTGGCTCTGAAGAGTTCTTCATAAGGGATACTCCTCTTAAGTCCATCTGAGTGATGGCTCGGTACATGTAACAGGCTGTTCACGGCTGTAGCCTTTCTGAACAGACTTTCGAACCTCCACTAAGACATCCAGGAATTCAATTGTTGTTGTATGTACTGCGCTCATGAATCTAAGATTTAAATCATTGGTAGATAGTCCTGCAATGAAATTGTGTAGCGAATCCTGTGGGCCATCCCAAATCAGAAAAATTTCATCAATGTAGCGAGTCCACAGGATGAGGTTATCTGAATAACACTCATTGCCTTGATGTCAGAGGTGCTCCGCCTCCCACCACCCCATAAATATACAGGCGTAGCTAGGGGCAAAGCAACTCCCTATCACAGTACCTGTGTACTGTTTGTACCATGTATCTCCAAAGAGAAAACAGTTGTTGTGCAGGCAGAAATGTAGCATATCTAGCAGTAACTCAGTGTGGTCAAACATAGAAATAGATCTGTCACAGCTAAAGTATTTACATGCCTCCAAGCCTAAGTCATGTTTGATGCAGGTGTACAGCTACACCACATCTACTGTTGCAAGGACATATGAGGCTTTCCATGGAATGCCCTGTATTTTTTTTTTAATCCATGGTGTCCCTGCAATAAGAAGGTAAGTTAAAAACATAATCACAGATGAAGTAGTCCAGGTCTATGGAAGAATTTTCTAGAAGGCTTTGGTTGGCTGTGATGATCGGTCTTCCTGGTGGTTCAGTGACACTTTTGTGCACTTTGGGGAGCATGGAAAACACAGGGGCAACCAGCTTTTTCACCATCAGTAACAGAAATTCGTTGTGTCTCAGTGTCCCTTGCCTGTGCCACGTCTCTAAAAGTTGGTGATTCTGGTCAATGGTTCTGCTGTATTCCTCTTGGCTAGACCTCAGATAGCTACTTGAGCATTCTAGCTGCCGTGTGGCTTCCACCCTGTATTTATCAATATCCCATGGACAACATTGTCCCCTTTGTCGGAGGGTTTACAATAAAGGTCTGTTGGAGAGATTGTAAGCCCACTCTCTGTGCAGGTGTCAAGTTGCTAGCAAAAGAATTGTTTTGTTTCACCCAGAGTTCCATTAACTCAATTAATACTGTCTCATGGTATGTGTCTATGCCATCATGTAGTGTGACAGGATTGAACCTGGATTTAGGTTTGAAGTAATTTCTAGACTTCTGATCGGTAGTAATCCCCATAATTGTCAGAAGATCGCGATCCGTGCCCCAGTCCTTGCTACCCTGCTCAATCTCTCTGATTGTAGTGAGTGTCTCAATGTCACACATAGTCAAAGGGTTGTCATCCCCACTCACGGCACTGGGTTGTGGGGTCACCATATGGGTGATACCACCTTGTTTCAGAGTGTGCACTTTGAGGAGCTTTAGTTTCCTTGTAAACGAGAATATATCAATATGGGTTCTTGGAAAGTTAAAATTGGCAGTGGGGCAAAAAGACAAACCAAGTTCTAAAACTGCGCGTTCCTCAGTCATGATTTTGTGTGAGGAAATGTTAATAATAGAATTTTTTTTATTGTGTTGCTCACCCATTATTTGTTGCGCTTGGATTGCCATTGTCCTATCCCATAAGGCGTCTCGTTGTCTTTGGCTTTTGCCTCCTCTCCTGGTTTGTCTTTTTCTTGTGCGTTGCTTACGCCTCTTCCTCTTCCCCGGGGTGGTTTCTTTTTGCCACTCAGGCTCTCCCATAAAAAATGGTATAAAAGCGGCACCCTGCCCCTCGTCCAGGTCGGGTGGGGCATCTGAGCTGGACACCAAGGTTTCAGACTCCTGCATTCATGCTGTCTTGGTTTGTTGGAAATCCGTCCTCAAATTCCGACCAAAGGTCAATATGTGTCCCTGGGCATAGTTGTTGCGGTCCCTGATAAATTTCCAGCATTTCTTGGACTTGATGCCTTCTTCCTACTTCAGTAGTCTTGCATCCATATCCTTTAAGAAGGATGTGATCTCACTCTGGGACTCATGCTTGTCTAGCATCTCACTGAGCACTTTGATCTCTAATTCGACCTGTTCCAACTCGAGAGATGCATATTTGGCCAAGAGATCCAACATCTGTCTGCACATGGATGCCATAAGAGCTGGCCATTCCTCAAGGATCTTAGGGTTCAGATTTTGGTAGGTAGGTGTTATCAGGATGCGAAGCCCTCGTGGGACCCGCTCAACCTTGATGTCATTATTGAGCAAAATAACTTCCCAACTCCTGTTAATTTCCTTCTTATACAGCTTTTCCAGCCTGTATAAGTCTTGCTTTAATGTTGTTGTACCTCCGCTGGCTGAAATGCCTCCTCCGCTCCCACTTTGGTTTGTTTCACCGTTGGTCACAGTGAAGAGCCATTTTCTAATTGCCTCACACTTGGTTGGCAAATCGTTGTATAGTCTGCTTTGGTAGTGTCAAAACCAGCCACGTTCTCATAAATCAAAAACTCTGTCATGCAATCCTCCTACATAATCACGCCTCTGCCCAGTCAAACACAACTGAGCCGGACAATGAACAGAGCACCCCTGCCGCTTTCAAATGTAGACACGGGACATACCAGACGTGTTTGTGTTTGTGTAACAGGAGAGCCAGCAGCCACTACTTCCGGATTTCCTTTGCTTCCACAAAACGCCCCTGTAGCAGCTCTTCACATTGCCTGGCAACCAGTGCCTGTGCCTCAGTTCAAATATATATAATATACTGGTGGTCACCAGTAGGTATTTATAGTTAGGAACTAGTTTCCATAGGAAAAGCATTTTTTGTTTTCCCAATAACTTTGGCGCCGGTTGACGAAACTTTGCAAAATTTTCAAAACTAGTGGGGCGCTCCGTTCAGCTCCTGTCTCGAAAGTTTTGGAGTGATTCGGCATGTGGGGGCCGAGAAAAAAGGGGGGTCCCAAAACGTGTTTTTCCCCTGTAATTTTCCATAGGAAACTTTATACAAAGCTACAGCCCGAACAGCAGAACGGAATTACACCAAATTTGGCGATAAGGTAGCCCTTGGTTCAGAAAGAGTCCTTTTTGTCAAATGGTGTAAATCAGTTCAGTAGTTGTTGAGACATTTGAAAAAAAACGTTTTGATATCTGGGGCAGCGGTGGGTTCACCAACCCTTCCGAGCACAAGCTTCACTGTGATTGGCTGCCAACACTCCAAACCAGGCTGTGTTGGCAGCCATCTTGTGACTCGGTAGAACCGAGTCACAAGAAAACAGTGAAATAACTGTTTAAAAACAAGAAAAGGGGGCAGGGTAGAAACACCCTGACTCTCTAGACCTGCTCAGGGGGTCCAACAAGTACCCACAGGGCCACAAAAAGCATTTTTTAAAAATAATTTCTGGGGTCACGAATACCGCCAAAGTAATTTTTAAAAAATGAAGCACGGGTTCCTGCGCTTCATTTAAATGGGGCCCTGGGTGGGCCGGTTCCCAAGGGCAAAGCCAAAATGAAATAGCTGGGCTATGATAATTATGACAGGGCCGCGAGGAGAGACAATATGGTGCCTGTAGCTCCGAAATAAACTCCCAGAGCGGGAGGTACGGATAGACCCCTAGGCAGAGAGCAGTCAGCGGGGACAGAATCGGACCGCGGGCCGGTCAGTGGAGCTCCGAGAATCAGTGCACGGGCTAGAGGAACATGCCTGCAGTGTGTCGAGTTGAGGAGTGTTGGGCGACAGCGGCGGCGATAGCCAGAGTGCTGGAAAAGTACCGGAAGACAGCAAAGGTGCAGGTATAGATCTCACACAGAGACAGTGCAAGGAGCAACAAGATGGCACTAGCGCCAGAGAGGTGAGCATGGAGTGCAGCCCCTAAGGCCCCCGGGCAGTGGCCAAGTGCAATCCACCAGAGATCCACAATCAGGCTCCAATGCCAAAGACTATATGGAAATCTTACCATGTTATAATGATGCATCATTTACATCCCATTTAAGAGACAAGTGCCTCTGATTGTTTGCTACTTGCTTATCGTTATTATGATTGCAGGGACAATGAGCTTCATATTGAAAACCTGAGCATCACTAATGTTAATGTTTGAAACACTTTAACACTTCAAGGGATGTTTCATGGATTATTAGGGAAATATATCTCAGAATTTCTAAAGTTAGTATACAAACTTTAGGCAAAGTAAATCGGAAACGGTGAGCAGAGATTGGGTCTCTCTCTGTCTGTAATGTCTAAAGTTCATGCATTAACTCGTAGATATTCTGAGGTATATTTGTGAACTTTTGACACCTCAGACTTCAAAAATGGGCATTTGACTCTGTGCTGAGCCGGAGCATCTCATCATGATATGGCCCCAGGTTGTGGCATAGTTATACTTACGTACTATATGTAATTGACTTTTTAATTCTCTGCTCGATTACTGCATTGGTGAGTGGATAGAATGGAATAAATATGGTTAATTCATGTATTTCCAAGGGTTAAAATATTTGTCATTTGAATTCATAAATGTATATCTGCGTCTTTCAAAGTAGGACTCTGCAATCTGGTGTCAACAGTGAATCTAATTTAAATGTACCTCTGCAAGTTTGGTAAGAGAGATTCCAGACTTTGCTACCAAAAAGGAGTAGCAATAGTATTATTGTTGTATTTCCCTTGCCGAGCTCTTTGTTTCATGGTGTTAAGAACATCCCTATCTACAGTGCATCCAAAAGGCATCTCCAGGGAAAGAGACCTTGAAAGACAGAACCTCTGGGAGCCCAGACCCCGAGCTGTAGACACTGCAATCAATGAATCAGCATAGAGCTGCTGAGATAGCACACTGTTTACATGTGTGACACACACCCTGAAGGGAATGTGCTCTTTCGCTCAGAGTGAGATAGAATTGGTAATCGTTACTCCTTGGAGGATGTGTTTTTCATTTCAGTTTTAAAACAGGATTGCTGCATAGAAAAAAAGTTCAGTTTATTATACAGACATACTTTTAATAAACCTCAGGTATAATATATGCATCTAATTAAGGAATGTGTGTACACAATGGAATTAAATCTAAATTGTATGCTATTTCCTGAAATTGCCTTTAACAGCAAAACTGCTTTCCTGCACATACATTCAGACATCTCCTGCCTTGTATTCATCCTACTTTAAATGGAATACCTCCAAATCTGGCAAATCGCACTTGACGCTTTAGCCAGCACCAAGGAGCAGATATAAAGTGCATTACTTGTTCTGTTTTCAAGGAACCGCGTGGCCTAATTTCACCATTTGGAGCCTGATTTTTTAATGTGACTTCACCCGCACAAGTCTCTATTGGACCAAGTGGCATATTTTGTCATGGTTAAAACACAAAATGTACCAAACAGACATTGAGACTTGCAAACACGTTTTCAACTTACAATGTCAATATTTAGTTTCCTTGAGAATCTCAACGAAAAGGTGACAGCAAAGGCATGTGCCCCTCACTTCGCAATTCACAAGAAAATGTGTTAATTAATGATATGCAATGGTTCTGCCCCTAGCAAAGCAGTGTAACTCTGTGACCATGGTCACAGCGGAAGCTGTCTGTGAGGGAGAACAAATGCCTCGGTGTGGGCACACAGAGGAAGCGATGGAGCATGACCAAAGCCTCTTGGCCATTAAGGCCTTCATTTTGAAACGTTGCAGAAGCAGAGCAGTCAAGAATTTGAGTAGCTCGGGTTGAAACGTGGTGGGATTTCTCTGACCCATTGTGTACAAGGTGCTGTGCATGGAATCCTAAATCATTTTATGGAAATATTTCTCTTCCAGGTTTTTCGTTTCAGTTTGTCTCCCAGACCCTCCATGCTCCTTCGTGCATTGCAATTCTTCAAAGCCCCCTTCTTTCGCTGTTGCACCTTCCCTTCGAACCTGGATAGCTCTCTTTCCTACACTTGCACACCTCACACTACAGCTGGAGGTCTTCAAACTGTGGGGCGCGCCAGCCCCTGCAGGGTTGTAGGTGTATTTCCGAAGGGGCACAAATGCCTCAGCAATGCCTAAAACTAAAGAGGCCTGGAAGCGCGACCTTGTTTATTTGCATGTTTCCATGCAGTCTTCATGTACAAGCAGAGCTGAAGTTTATGTAATAGGGCAATGGAACTGTGACCCTCAGTTCAATGGGGGTTAGTTCAGTGCATTTGATGATGGGATCAAAAGAACAGAATTTTGTGTGACTATTTTGTTGCTAACACACACACCTTAAACAAAAAATAAATGCACGTTAAATTAATGTTTAGGAAATTAACTCCTATCTTAGAAAACCTCAATTGGCTCATGCGATCACTGCAGATGTCTGTGTGTGTGACCAGAGAGTCACCGAAGTGAATCCAGAATTGCTCTTTGGGAAACCGTGACTTGGATATTTGTTACAGAAAGCACTATGAATTTGAAAGTCATCGTTTTGAAATTTTATTATACACAGTATAAGATGGGGTGCTACAATATGATGAGGTGTTTAGGATACAAGTGTTTTCAATAAATATGTTGTAGTAAAACACAATCAGGCTGCACCTAGTGCAAACATTTTCATGAGTGCCCATTAAAAGGACACACTCCGGAATTCTGCTGGTAGCACACTTGCATTGCCTCTAAAAAGGAATAAATCTTTGTGATCATGAACCTAAAGTGACTCCATCAATTGAACCTCTATAAGCTCATTAGCAGACTTTGCATTTGCTGATTAATAAATTGCACACACATACATTTCTTTTAGGCAGCAAGCAAACTGGTGAGGTCTGTCTTTTTTTTTTGGTCTCTACCCCTTCCACACAGCCAGGAGCCCCTCTCTCCTTTCACTTTCAGGCAGAGGCACTACAAGGTGAGGCCCGGCTGTATTTTTCACAAAAAATACAGGGAACTGTTTTTGGAAAATTACAAAAGCATGGACTTGGGTCCGCCCAATATAATCTCTATTTATATGCAGATTTCCTTTCAGGTGATTAGAGTGGGTGGCAGGGAGGAGAAGTAGTGGTATGGAGGATGGCAGCAGGGTTGATATTGCGGACAATTTATGGTTTTTTTATGCATGTGCTCTTTTATAAGTCTGATGTTTAGTGTGGATTATGAGCTACATGAAATGAACTCCTGAAATTATCTGAAAAAACCCATTCCTACACTCAGCACTGTCCCTTCCGCTTCCACAATCCTTGCCATAAAGCTTTGAAGGAGGCTATTCACTGAAAAAAACATCGTTTTCACAGACGTTATACTTAGAAATTAACATTTAAAAAAACATTGAAATTCACTGGAAAAAACCATAGGTTTCAGGCACATTATAGTTAGAAATAAGCATTTAAAAAACATTGAAATTCACAGAAAAAACCATAGGTTTCAGGCACATAATAGCTAGAAATTAGCATTTAAAAAACCCTAGAAATTCACTTAAAAAAAACATAGGTTTCAGGGAAAATTATCGTTAGTTGGACATTTCACTCACATCCGATAACTTATCTTCCAGCGATTCCGAGGAACACAATATTGAAAGTCTGTTCAGTGGGACTCCATTTGCAGGTTAGACCAACACAGAGTGCAGGCAAATGCCACAACAAGCACAGATGGAGTTCTCTCTTGGCAGCCCACCAATTTCGTACTCCCCAAACTTCATCTTTCACTAGTGGCGACACTTTATGTAGGGCTGATACACCCAACAATTTGCTAATTGACAATGTCCATCTCTTTTGGGAAGTTGACTTCCTTGAGCAAACTGTGTATCAAACAAATCTGCGTGCAGAACATTTTTTGAAGGAGTGTAGAGGCATTCTAGGACCTCGTTCTGGGGCTCATCAGTTGACTCTACTTCGCTTGAGGTGTTAAAGATTTTTTGAGGTCTTACACTCAAAATAAGATTAGTGCAAAAACCAACCTTGCAGTCCTACTCCTATACTTGCATGGTTTGGGTAAGCCCCATCTTTGTACCGTACATGAGCAGAGATTGTTTTTTTGCTATTGCAGTGCATGCTGCATTTCAATGACAATTCTGCTGCATTACCCCAGTAACTATAAACCATGACAGGTTGTTCAAAATCTGACTAGTCGTGGAACTTTTGTATAACTGGTTTCCAGAGATTTATATTCCTGGAAAGACTATAGCCATTATTGAGTCCTTGATTATGTACAAAAGGTTGGCTACTATTCAGGCAGTACACTGCAAGCAAAAGAGCTCACTATAGCATCAATCTGTACAAGCTGTGTTAGAGCTCTACTGGGTATGTGTTAAACTTTCAGAGTGAGTTCAGGGAAGGACTCCACTCTAAACCCTGTAGAATAAAGATCTTTAAACTTAAAAATAAAAAAACTGTAGGTTGCCCTTCCAGTCTAGGAGTGAAAGGTAAGATTTGATGGTGCTGTCCAGCCACTCCTTCACAAAGGTTATAGCATTTATGGGGACAATTTCTATATGGGGTTAGAGCTGTTCGGTGAGCTGTACAAAGTTGGCAATGTGGCCTGTGGAACAGTTCATTGTCACTGCAAAGCATTTCCACAGCAGCTTGTTTATAAGAAGCTCCATAAATCCCAGAACACTGTGTTGTGCTCCAACAAACGACATGCAGTCAAGTTCTTGGATAGGCGTGATGTGTACATGTTCGCTACAATTCATGATGAAAGCACTTCCCCTGTCACAGTTTGGGGTCAGGTGGCTGAAGTTCACATGCCCACCCATATGCTTGATTGCAACAAGTGCATGGACAGAGTGGATAAGAACAACCAGATTCTTTAGCCATAAAATGTAAGTCGTAAAGTTTGACTTGGTACAAGACACTGTTTATCCACCTGATCCAGATGGCAACACATAATGCATATGTTGTTTATCATCAGAATACCACAGGAAGACTCATGTATTTTTTTTTACTTTAAATTGTCTTATATTGAAATTTGTACTTGTATAGAAGCAGCAGCCGCCACTTCATGTGTTCTGGAGGATGTGGAAAGGCTACAGGAGTGGCACTTTGCTGATTGCCTTCCTGCAACACCAAAAAAGGTTCAACCATGTCATCATTGTAAAGTCTGCTCTAAGCAGCGAAAGAGGCAGGAGATTCATGTTTACTGTCCCTAGTGCCCATCTTAGCCAGCCATGTGTTTTTCTGCTTGTATTATGGGGTATCATACTAAAGTGAAGTACTGGGAAATTGATTGAGGTGGAGCTGCCATTAGGTAAACCGTTCAATGGCTGTGAATGGATACCTACCATCCATAGACAACTACTTTTTCTAAGCAAGCATCCACGGAATTTTAGTTCCTCTACTGCAGGAAATCACAGATTTCCTTATGGCCTGCTAGACACCTTTACCTGCTGTCAGAACGTGGTAGGTGTTCTGTTAGCCAGTTGACAAATGCATAAAGTCCACACACTGGACACATAGGTGGACAGAACATATGGCACTTTTGTCAGGGAGTAACCTGTGTGGCAAAGTGTTAAAGTCTTGAATAGATTTTTATGTGCTTGTTAGGGAAGTTATGTATTCATTCACGATTTGTGCCATGTACCCCTTTTCAATAACATTGGTTATGATACAAGTTACTAATTGAGTGTGCACACTTTCAAAGCAAGTATACATCTTATTGAATAAGTCCCACAGGACCTTTGTTTGACACATTACACTTACATAATTGTTTTCACATCTTTAGGATAAGATGTGAAGAAAATTATCAAATAAGATATTGTGTCCTGTACCCTTTTTGAATAACATTGGGAAAGATACATGTTTGTAATAGAGTTTTCACACTGTCAAAGCAAAAGTAGAAGTGTCACCTGAATGAGTACCACAGGACGTTTGTTTGCCTTATTCCTCTATGGGACTCATGCAGTATTTCCCAGCATGTTTGCCTTAGTTTCAATGGTAGATAAACACTCTCAGTTTGAGGAATGAGGCCTCAGTTTGCATCCACAGACTGTAAGGAGTTGGATTTAGCACAGTAAGTGTACTAATAGTGCATAAAAGACATGGTTTCCTGAACTTCAAGGAGCTGGGGTGGAAGGCCTTAGTATAGGTTCACTTGGCAATTATACAGGATTCCACCAGTGCTTAATTTGTAAAATATTAGGTGCCGGGGCTCTGACCAGGAGACCACTGCCGCTTGCATCACCCTTGTCATTGCTGCCAAAACAACTACATACCTTCTCTCTCGCATTTAAATGCGACAGTTCCCATTATTCCAGGTCCCCACAGCTATAGGAATGTCTGGGAAGGCAGATATTAGCAATGTTTTAATGTATATTGTTTCCTTAACCCTTTCGCTGCGGCGCGAATTCCGCCGCAGCGCTGGGGTGAGTTTGGGGTCAGCACGGTGGCGCGGTGCTCATGACGGAACCGTGCCGTCATGAGTCGCGGGCGAGCTGTGCTCATGACGGCGTGGTTCCGTCACGACTCCGCCCACTCTCTAATTCACCCACACAGGCGGGGAATTCGAGCCTCGTGGGAGGAGCGGCCGCCAACGGACGCTCCATGACGGAACCACGCCGTCATGAGCACACGGCGCCCGTGGCTCATGACGGCGTGGTTCCATCAAGGGCACACAAGGGGTTAAACAACTGTTATACTGCTCATCTCTAAATTACATGAGCAGCGCCACCTTGTGGCAGACTGCCCTAAGTTTGGTGTTGACAATTAGGTGCCGGTGCCGAGCACCGGAAACCAATTAAGTGCCGGTGCTCAGCACCGGAAAGCACCGGCTCAAATGAATCACTGCTCTGGACTCTGATGAGGACAGAGACATGAACAGGTAGGAAAAGCTTATGGTAGCTGTGCTTTGCCAAGGTTACTGTATAGGTAGAAAGCAGATAGTAAAGGTAGTACAGATACCCATGCCATGACTTCATCTATAAATGCAAACCCATAGGTGCCTCTCTCACCCCGATACTGAATTACTATGACACATATGGGTAAATGCCTGGCCCACTTGCCATGTTCATCCTCTGTCAGAACTTAGTAGATGTTCAGTTTGCTGTATGATTGTATTTCTTTTCCACAAACTTATTTGCATTTTTAAATTGCACACATTCAACATCATGCAATAAACATCAATAGATTATAACAGTTTATGAAATAGGTAGGATAATGGTCACAATAGTTGTCTTTCTTTACAGTAGAAAGCATGACATACTAGAATATAGTAGATTATTTACCTTTAGTAAGCATGTTATGCAAACTGTGACTGTATGAGAACTAATTAGACCCCAAATATCCTTCCCTGAACTGGACATCATCACTGTGGGCAGTAATTATGTCATATTCTGTAGATGTGCCTTGGTATTGTTGCCAAAAAACAAGAAAGGGCTTGATAAAAAACTTGGACCAGTCCTTAGCTTCAGTTCCACTATTTGCTTTTAAAAAAGATAGAAGCATTTCAAATCAAGTGGTAAGAGCTGCAATACCTTAAACAAGGAAGAGCACAGTAGGGGATTTTGTAGGCTTGCCTCCAGTCTCCGGACACCATAAATGTGGTACCTGTGTATGTTACAAATCTACGCAAGAGGGCTCGTTGTTCACCCATGATTCCATTAATTGGAAACATGATTCTTTTACAAACTGTAAATCCAAAAATGTTGTCTATGGCATATTATGCCCTTGTATGAAATTATACATAGGCAAAACAAATCAAGAAGTGCGATATAGAATCTCTCAACACAAATCGAGGATACGTAAAAATGTCCAGACGACACCGTTAGTGAACTATTGGAGATTGAACGTACACTCTGATAAGGAAGTAAAATGGACAAATATCTTGAAAGTGGAACAAGACTGCCGAGGAGCGGATTTGGATGCAAAACTGATTCGGAGAGAGGTTACGTTGATTGTTAAATTCAATACAGCGGTTGATGGATTGAAACAAATTGTCAGAGATTTTTAAATTATGATTTGTAGACTTCTGCCACATATGAGATTAATCATATTATGATTCAAACCATCTTACTGTTCCAACCCGCATTTTCACATCGGAGAGAATAATATAGATTCCAGCATTGGCAAAGTAGGGCTTATAAGAATGCATCCACCTATGCATGTCATTGGAACCTTTGCATGTTACTTTGCATGAAGGAATATCATTATGTGAAACATTGGCTTACAAACTAAGAGGCACTAGGGGTTTCACTAATAGAATGGATGACTTCATCATCCAGAATGCAGTGTGAAATCGCAGAACCTCATTTCCAGCGCTTCCGCAAAAAATCATCGAGTATTGCTCGTGATTATTTATTGACCTTCTGATTTTAATGGTACCTACAAACCATGACAGGTTGTTCAAAATCTGACTGGTCGCGGAACTTTTGTATACCTGGTTTCCGAAGATTTATACTCCTGGAAAAACTATAGCCATTAATGAGTCCTTGATTATGTACAAAAGGTTGGCTACTGTTGAGGCAGTACACTGCATGCAAAAGAGCTCACTATGGCATCAATCTGTACAAGCTGTGTGAGAGCTCTACTGGGTATGTGTTAAACTTTCAGAGTGTGTCCAGGGAAGGACTCCACTCTAAACCCTGTAGGTTGAAGATCTTTAAACTTAAAAATAAAAAAAACTGTATGTTGCCCTTCCAGTCTAGGAGTGAAAGGTAAGATTTGATGGTGCTGTCCAGTCACTCCTTCACAAAGGATATAGCATTTATGGGGGAAATTTCTATATGGGGTTAGAGCTGTTCGGTGAGCTGTACAAAGTTGGCACCATGGCCTGTGGTACACTTCATTGTCACTGCAAAGCATTTCCACAGCAGCTTTTTTTGTAAGAAGATCCAGAAATCCCAGGACATTGTGTTGTGCTCCAACAAACTACTTGCAGTCAAGTTCTTGGATAGGCGTGAAGTGTACATGTTTGCTACATTTCATGATGAGAGCACTTCCCCTGTCACAGTTTGGGGTCAGGTAGCTGAAGTTCACATGGCCACCTGTAAACTTGATTGCAACAAGTGCATGGACAGAGTGGATATGAACAACCAGATTCTTCAGCCATAAAATGCAAGTCGTAAAGTTTGCACTTGGTTCAAAACACTGTTTATCCACCTGATCCAGAGGGCAACATATAATGCATATGTTGTTTATCATCAGACTACCAGAGGAAGACTCATGTATTTTTTTAACTTTAAATTGTCTGTTATTGAAAGTTTTACTTGTAAAGAAGCAGCAGCCACTACTTCATATGTTCTGGAGGACGTGGAAAGGCTACAGGAGTGACACTTTGCTGATTGCCTTCTGCAACACCAAAAAAGGTTCAACCATGTCATCATTGTAAAGTCTGCTCTAAGCAGCGAAAGAGGGAGGAGATTCATGTTTACTGTCCCCAGTGCCATTTTAGCCAGCCATGTGTTTTTCTGCTTATATTATGGTGTATCATACTAAAGTGAAGTACTGGGAAATTGATTGAGGTGGAGCTGCCATTAGGTAAACCGCTCAATGGCAGTGAATGGATACCTACCATCCATAGACCACTACTTTTTCTAAGCAAGAAGCCACAGAATTTTAGTTCCTCTACTGCAAGAAATCATGGATTTCCTTATGGCTTGCTAGACACCTTTACCTGCTGTCAGAATGTGGTAGGTGTTCTGTTAGCCAGTTGACAATTGCATAAAGTCCACACACTGGACATATAGGTGGACAGAACATATGCCACTTTTTCAGGGAGTACCCTGTGTGGAAAAGTGTTAAGGACTTGAATAGATTTTTAAGTGCTTGTTAGGGAAGTTATGTATTCATTCACAATTTGTGTCATGCACCCCTTTTCAATAACATTGGTTATGATACAAGTTACTAATTGAGTGTGCACACTTTCAAAGCAAGTATAAATCTTGGTGAATAAGTCCCACAGGACCTCTGTTTGACATATTACACTTTATGATTGTTTTCACATCTTTAGGATAAGATGTGAAGAAAATTATCAAATAATATATTGTGTCCTGTACACTTTTTCAATAACATTGGGCATGATACATGTTTGTAATAGAGTTTTCACACTGTCAAAGCAAAAGTAGAAGTGTCACCTGAATGAGTCCCACAGGACATTTGTTTGCCTTATTCCTCTAGGGTACTTATGCAGTATTTCCCAGCATGTTTGCCTTAGTTTCAGTGGTATATATACACACTCAGTTTGAGGAATGAGGCCTCAATTTGCATCCACAGACTGTCAGGAGTTGGATTTAGCACAGTAAGTGCACTAATAGTGCATGAAAGACACGGTTTCCTGTGCTTCAAGGAGCTGGGGTGGAAGGCATTAGTATAGGTTCACTTGGCAATTATACAGGATTCCTCTGGACTCTGATGAGGACAGAGACATGAACCCGTAGGCAAAGCTTATGGTAGGTGTGCTTTGCCAAGGTTACTGCATAGGTAGAAAATCATATAGTAAAGTTAGTACAGGTACCCATGCCATGACTTCATCTATAAATTCAAACCCATAGGTGCCTCTCTCACCTAGATACTGAATTACTATGACACATATGGGTAAATGTCTGGCCCACTTGCCATGTTCATCCTCTGTCAGAACTTAGTAGATGTTCAGTTTGCTGTATGATTGCAATTTTGTCCACAAACTTAATTGCATTTTTAAATTGAACACATTCAACATCATGCAATAAACATCAATAGATTATAACAGTTTATGAAATAGGTAGGACAATGGTCACAGTAGTTGTCTTTCTTTAGAGTAGACAGCATGACATACTAAAATATAGTAGATTATTTTCCTTTAGTAATGAAGTTATGCAAACTGTGACTGTATGAGAACTAAGTAGAACCCAACCATCCTTCCCTGAACTGGACATCATCACTGTGGGCAGTAATTATGTCATATTCTGTAGATGTGCCTTGGTATTGTTGCCAAAAAACAAGAAAGGGCTTGATAAAAAACTTGGACCAGTCCTTAGCTTCAGTTCCACTATTTGCTTTTAAAAAAGATAGAAGCATTTCAAATCAAGTGGTAAGAGCTGCAATACCTTAAACAAGGAAGAGCACAGTACGGGATTTTGTAGGCTTGCCTCCAGTCCCCGGACACCATAAATGTGGTACCTGTGTATGTTGCGAATCTACGCAAGAGGGCTCGTTGTTCACCCATAATTTCATTAATTGGAAACATGATTCTTTTACGAACAGTAAATCCCAAAATTTTGTCTATGGCATATTATGCCCTTGTATGAAATTATACAGAGGCAAAACAAATCAAGAAATGCGATATAGAATCTCTCAACACAAATCGAGGATACCTAAAAATGTCCAGACAGCACTGTTAGTGAACCATTGGAGATTGAATGCACACTCTGATAAGGAATTAAAATGGACAGTTATCTTGAAAGTGGAACAAGACTGCCGAGGAGGGGATTTGGATGCAAAACTGATTCGGAGAGATGTTACGTTGAATATTAAATTCAATACGGCGGTTGATGGATTGAACAAATTGTCAGAGATTTTTAAATTATGATTTGTAGACTACTGCCACATATGAGATAAATCATATTATGATTCAAACCATCTTACTGTTCCAACCCGCATTTTGACATCTGAGAGAATAATATAGATTCCAGCATTGGCAAAGTAGGGCTTATAAGAATGCATCCACCTATGCATGTCATTGGAACCTTTGCATGTTACTTTGCATGAAGGAATATCATTATGTGAAACATTGGCTTACAAACTAAGAGGCACTAGGGGTTTCACTAATAGAATGGATGACTTCATCATCCAGAATGCAGTGTGAAATCGCAGAACCTCATTTCCAGCGCTTCCGCAAAAAATCATCGAGTATTGCTCGTGATTATTTATTGACCTTCTGATTTTAATGGTACCTACAAACCATGACAGGTTGTTCAAAATCTGACTGGTCGCGGAACTTTTGTATACCTGGTTTCCGAAGATTTATACTCCTGGAAAAACTATAGCCATTAATGAGTCCTTGATTATGTACAAAAGGTTGGCTACTGTTGAGGCAGTACACTGCATGCAAAAGAGCTCACTATGGCATCAATCTGTACAAGCTGTGTGAGAGCTCTACTGGGTATGTGTTAAACTTTCAGAGTGTGTCCAGGGAAGGACTCCACTCTAAACCCTGTAGGTTGAAGATCTTTAAACTTAAAAATAAAAAAAACTGTATGTTGCCCTTCCAGTCTAGGAGTGAAAGGTAAGATTTGATGGTGCTGTCCAGTCACTCCTTCACAAAGGATATAGCATTTATGGGGGAAATTTCTATATGGGGTTAGAGCTGTTCGGTGAGCTGTACAAAGTTGGCACCATGGCCTGTGGTACAGTTCATTGTCACTGCAAAGCATTTCCACAGCAGCTTTTTTTGTAAGAAGCTCCAGAAATCCCAGGACATTGTGTTGTGCTCCAACAAACTACTTGCAGTCAAGTTCTTGGATAGGCGTGAAGTGTACATGTTTGCTACATTTCATGATGAGAGCACTTCCCCTGTCACAGTTTGGGGTCAGGTAGCTGAAGTTCACATGGCCACATGTATACTTGATTGCAACAAGTGCATGGACAGTGTGGATATTAACAACCAGATTCTTCAGCCATAAAATGCAAGTCGTAAAGTTTGCACTTGGTTCAAAACACTGTTTATCCACCTGATCCAGAGGGCAACATATAATGCATATGTTGTTTATCATCAGACTACCACAGGAAGACTCATGTATTTTTTTAACTTTAAATTGTCTGTTATTGAAAGTTTTACTTGTAAAGAAGCAGCAGCCACTACTTCATATGTTCTGGAGGACGTGGAAAGGCTACAGGAGTGACACTTTGCTGATTGCCTTCCTGCAACACCAAAAAAGGTTCAACCATGTCATCATTGTAAAGTCTGCTCTAAGCAGCGAAAGAGGGAGGAGATTCATGTTTACTGTCCCCAGTGCCCATCTTAGCCAGCCATGTGTTTTTCTGCTTGTATTATGGTGTATCATACTAAAGTGAAGTACTGGGAAATTGATTTAGGTGGAGCTGCCATTTGGTAAACCGTTCAATGGCTGTGAATGGATACCTACCATCCATAGACCACTACTTTTTCTAAGCAAGAAGCCACAGAATTTTAGTTCCTCTACTGCAAGAAATCATGGATTTCCTTATGGCTTGCTAGACACCTCTACCTGCTGTCAGAATGTGGTAGGTGTTCTGTTAGCCAGTTGACAATTGCATAAAGTCCACACACTGGACATATAGGTGGACAGAACATATGCCACTTTTTCAGGGAGTACCCTGTGTGGAAAAGTGTTAAGGACTTGAATAGATTTTTAAGTGCTTGTTAGGGAAGTTATGTATTCATTCACAATTTGTGTCATGCACCCCTTTTCAATAACATTGGTTATGATACAAGTTACTAATTGAGTGTGCACACTTTCAAAGCAAGTATAAATCTTGGTGAATAAGTCCCACAGGACCTCTGTTTGACATATTACACTTCATGATTGTTTTCACATCTTTAGGATAAGATGTGAAGAAAATTATCAAATAATATATTGTGTCCTGTACACTTTTTCAATAACATTGGGCATGATACATGTTTGTAATAGAGTTTTCACACTGTCAAAGCAAAAGTAGAAGTGTCACCTGAATGAGTCCCACAGGACATTTGTTTGCCTTATTCCTCTAGGGTACTTATGCAGCATTTCCCAGCATGTTTGCCTTAGTTTCAATGGTATATATACACACTCAGTTTGAGGAATGAGGCCTCAATTTGCATCCACAGACTGTAAGGAGTTGGATTTAGCACAGTAAGTGCACTAATAGTGCATGAAAGACACGGTTTCCTGCGCTTAAAGGAGCTGGGGCGGAAGGCATTAGTATAGGTTCACTTGGCAATTATACAGGATTCCTCTGGACTCTGATGAGGACAGAGACATGAACCCGTAGGAAAAGCTTATGGTAGGTGTGCTTTGCCAAGGTTACTGCATAGGTAGAAAATCATATAGTAAAGTTAGTACAGGTACCCATGCCATGACTTCATCTATAAATTCAAACCCATAGGTGCCTCTCTCACCTAGATACTGAATTACTATGACACATATGGGTAAATGCCTGGCCCACTTGCCATGTTCATCCTCTGTCAGAACTTAGTAGATGTTCAGCTTGCTGTATGATTGCGATTTTGTCCACAAACTTAATTGCATTTTTAAATTGAACACATTCAACATCATGCAATAAACATCAATAGATTATAACAGTTTATGAAATAGGTAGGACAATGGTCACAGTAGTTGTCTTTCTTTAGAGTAGACAGCATGACATACTAGAATATAGTAGATTATTTTCCTTTAGTAATGAAGTTATGCAAACTGTGACTGTATGAGAACTAATTAGAACCCAACCATCCTTCCCTGAACTGGACATCATCACTGTGGGCAGTAATTATGTCATATTCTGTAGATGTGCCTTGGTATTGTTGCCAAAAAACAAGAAAGGGCTTGATAAAAAACTTGGACCAGTCCTTAGCTTCAGTTCCACTATTTGTTTTTAAAAAAGATAGAAGCATTTCAAATCAAGTGGTAAGAGCTGCAATACCTTAAACAAGGAAGAGCACAGTACGGGATTTTGTAGGCTTGCCTCCAGTCCCCGGACACCATAAATGTGGTACCTGTGTATGTTGCGAATCTACGCAAGAGGGCTCGTTGTTCACCCATAATTTCATTAATTGGAAACATGATTCATTTACGAACAGTAAATCCCAAAATTTTGTCTATGGCATATTATGCCCTTGTATGAAATTATACATAGGCAAAACAAATCAAGAAATGCGATATAGAATCTCTCAACACAAATCGAGGATACCTAAAAATGTCCAGACAGCACTGTTAGTGAACCATTGGAGATTGAATGCACACTCTGATAAGGAATTAAAATGGACAGTTATCTTGAAAGTGGAACAAGACTGCCGAGGAGGGGATTTGGATGCAAAACTGATTCGGAGAGATGTTACGTTGATTATTAAATTCAATACGGCGGTTGATGGATTGAACAAATTGTCAGAGATTTTTAAATTATGATTTGTAGACTACTGCCACATATGAGATAAATCATATTATGATTCAAACCATCTTACTGTTCCAACCCGTATTTTGACATCTCAGAGAATAATATAGATTCCAGCATTGGCAAAGTAGGGCTTATAAGAATGCATCCACCTATGCATGTCATTGGAACCTTTGCATGTTACTTTGAATGAAGGAATATCATTATGTGAAACATTGGCTCACAAACTAAGAGGCACTAGGGGTTTCACTAATAGAATGGATCACTACATCGTCCAGAATGCAGTGTGAAATCGATGAACCTCATTTCCAGCGCTTCCGCAAAAAATCATCGAGTATTGCTCGTGATTATTTATTGACCTCCTGATTTTAATGGCCACCTCTTTAGGTCCCCATAACAGAAGGCACATTTGTATTATGTGTCATTAGAGGCGCCGCTTTACAGAGCCAACTCTCTGTCCCAGCATGCATTGCGACTAATGCTGAAGCCTGAGCGTAGATAATTACCGGCTTCCGCTTCCATGTCAAGTTATCACCAAACTTTCTGGTGATCCGCGGAGAGGTTTGGGGTGGATTGATTTGCGTTTAAGGTATGTGTGTCCGAGAGAAAAAGCGTTTTAGATCACATGATAGATTTCTGTGCATGACAAGCTAAGTGTGCTGTTAAAGACAGAGTGCCCTTGTATAATTCTAGCAGTTAGCATCAAGCAAGATGATGATTTTAAAACTGCAGGTGCCCAGTTTATGTGTTAATATAGGGCTCTGTCCTTTTTCTCCTTCACAGGAAAAGGGACGCGAGCCACACCCAACTCTAAAAAAAGTAACCCAGGCGTCTACGGGCGTTTTCAACTGAAAAGGTAGAGTAGTCTCTTTAAAAGTCTGGTTCCTTTCCATCCCGGCTGATGTGAATCCTAAATTCGTAAATATTCTTGTTCCTTTTCCCCTGGGTCAAATGAAGGATTCCTAGTTGAAAACAATTTACACAATGTATCGGGAAGAACAACTTGCGGTATATGACCGACCGCTGTGAATAATGTAAGACCCTTTGGTTTTTTTTAAGATTGTTTATTAACACATTATGACCAACATACTTATTGGAGACATATTGTTGTTTTTTCAGACAAAGTTTGGTTTGTTTTGAAGCTTAGATCGGTTGATCTAGCGATTTGATTGAGGTAAGCTGATGGTGGGAAACGGGGCAGGGCAGAAGAGAGGGGCCATTGATGTTATTTAGTAACAACGAAGGTAAATGTTGTGTGTGTTTTGTTGCAGCTTTCTGGTCCTGAGGAGAACCCCGGATTTGGGGGGTTCGAAACACGTCAACCTTCGTGTGGCCAGTTGAGTGTATTTAATATGTAAAGAATTGAAAAATGTATAGGAGTTCTTCAAACCTTTTCTTTTTTGGCCTTTAATTTAATTGTATTTTTCATTGGGTATTGTTTTGTTATTGTGTAAAGAGGGCAGGGTGTAGGGATGCTGTAATGTGTGGGGAGTGCAAGTAATGGATGTTTGTGAAAGTATGCTAGAAAAGGTTGGATGGAATGGGTGTGCAAGTGATGTGACGCTGGGTTGATGAATGCTGTAATAAGGAGATTTTTGTGATGTGGTGAGAATTTTTTTTATGTGATTTAATTGTGTCCTTGGAATTCATACATGTGATGATGTTTATGAATACATTCTGATTAATTTGTATGAAAACAGAGGTTTTGTGCCTACATTGTTTCATTTCATTGTGTGGCCATTGTGAGATGAAATTGTATATCAGTATTGGCATTCTGTTGTTTATTGATATTGTTGTAGCACAGTAACCAATGGGTGCAAGGAGTTAGCCAGATGCCGGCAGAAGTTTCAATGTGTGTTAGTGATCCTAGCTCAGTCCCAGGGACATTATAACAGGGTGTGCTTTCATGAGGGGTGTAGGCACCTCTATAATTAAAATTAAAGAGCTTATCTGAAGGAGGGGTAGGTAGTGTAGTCTAAGTATCTGTGTTATCTAGGGCCTTGAAGTATTCCAACAATGTATCCCATTCCAGTGCTATAGGTTTCTTACGAAGGGCCCAGTACTCTTCTCGGCGCAGTGCACCACTCTCCAATAATACCCATTTATCCACTTCCTCCTGCTGTTAGGAAACCATGGGCACCGTTAGGAATTTTCACCTCCTCATCAAGAGGCATTTTGCCAATAAGAGCGCTAAGTCTACAAAGCTAGACACCATTTCATTTCCCTTGGTCCTAAGGAACAAACCTAAAATACAATGATCCACCAACTGAATATGATTTTGCACAGTGAGTTTCAACAGGGTTGCATTGATTTGATCCCAGTAAGAGGATAATACTGGGCAGTCCCATAAGATATGTAAGCGGATAGTGTTAGGGGTGTAACAATGGAGACATGTGGAAGGGCCTGTGAGGAACATTGTGTTGAGTCGATGCAGTGTGAGGGAAGCGCAATGTAATATGGAGAATTGAATACATTTGAAGTGGGAGCTGCGTGAAATTTTATGGGGCTATTCTATAGGGAAGGCCCATTCCTCATCATGAAGACTGCGGGCCAGGTAATCCTTCCCTTAAGCCTACAAGGGTTCAGAATGACTATTGGGTGTGCACGGAGGCCACGGTATAACCAACGGACTAAGTGTCTGCCATGACGATTGTATACATTGCCTGAACTAACTCATGTGTGGGAGGTTCGGTGCCTCACAGTGATAGTTATATAGCATGTGACGCTAGTATGGGTTAAAACTAGTATATCCGATAGGCCCTGTGTATGTATAAAATCTGTATGATTCAGAAGACATCACCAACAGTGGTGAGCCCTCCCTGCATCCAGGGGTGTATCCTGTTTGCCATAAGAATCCCATGTGTTATGGGGAGGTTGAGTAGAGGTTTTTTTGGTGGCATAAAGAGCTTGCAGGTCAGTATAGCTTAAAGCCATCTTCCAATATGCAAGGGTGATCTGTAGTAAAAGGAGGCTATCAGTAGGCAAGGAAGAGCCCGGGCAGATCAAAATGTGGAGTTTGACTCAATTAAGCATAGCGTTTCTATTGCCAATCTCTGTCAGATTTCATCCATCTAGCCAAGAGGATAGCCTTTTCACTTGCCCTGCCAGCCAATAATTTAGAAACCTGGAGCACCCATCCCTCTCTTGCTGGCTAGTAATTTTAGTTTGAATAGTCTAACCCTGTGGTGTCTGCTGCCCCAACTTGAATCAATCAATAGGCTATTAAGTAGTTTAAAGATATAAACAGAGATAATAACTGGTATCTTTACAAAGTGGTAGAGGCACAGTAACATACCCATCCTGGTGGGGGCTAGTCAGTCCGATCCAGAAGTGGCAAAGTAACCCAGAAAACTAATCTGTGACTTGAGGGTTGTTATAGTTTTTGGGAGAATAACTTCCAGTATATCCACAGCATCTTAGTAAACTTGTATTCTCAAGTAAAGGACTGTCCGGGGAATGACTTGGATCCTCAGTTCACTGAAGGGTAAAAATGGTCTGTCATAGATGTCTTCGAATGAGAATGCATAGGATTTTTCAACATTAATATATAGACCAGATATTGTTGGAAATGTAGTAAACAGTCGGGCCATTTCCGCCACGTCTGTGTGAAGGTCTTTCATATACAGTGTGATATCATCGGCATATAATGATATTGCATGTGTCATGGGTCTTACAGGAATCCCTCAATCCTGCACATCCTGCCTTATTTGTTGTGCTAAGGTTTCTAGTACTAATACAAAAAGAAGCTGTGATAGCGGACAGCCCGGTCTGGTGCCACAATTTACCAACTATGAATCGAGATATGTTGGCCTGTCTGCACCCTCAATGTGGGAGAGGCCAAAAATAATTGCACTCAGCAGATATAAGTAGAATGTGAATAAAAGCACTTGAGAGCAGCAATCATAAAATATCAGCTTAATGTGTCAAAGATCTGTTTAATGTCCAAAGAGAGACAACCTACCCACTAGAATCGCCCCCTGAAGCTGTATCCATCTCCAATTGGGTGGTGACCTGACTATTCTGTGGTGTAGTTATAGTGAGGATTGAGATAGAAGGTTGTGTTGGCCTGATCATTCGAGCCAGTAATGCACTCAATTTATAGGCTCAGGTGTGGGTCTTCTGCAGATATGTTCTATAATCAATGATTTATAAGTGTTCCAAAAGCTCACCATATTCAACGCTGGCTTCTTGTAGCTTTGGGGCACTTGACCCTCCCACAAAAGTGAGTTAGCATTTATACTAGAAGACTTGGAGGAATGCTGGGTTGTAGGAAATTCATGGCAGACCAGTGACCCCACAACTTTCCTACGCAGAAATATGGAGAAAATGTGACTTTTTAGCTAAAGTTGAGGTTTGCACTGGATTCTGGGTAAGCAAATAATAGAGGATTCACGCAAGCCACATCTCCCTGAGCTCCCCCACGTATCTCGTTTTCAGAATTGTCTGTGTTTGGTAGATTTCCCTAGATGGCCTTCAAAAAGGGAAGTGTCCCCCTTGCAAAGACAGGTCCTTCCCTGGCTTGGACACTTGGCTTACCCACAAAATTGAGGAAGCATTTTTATTGGGAGACTTGCAGGGAACGCTGGGTTGTAGGAAATGTGTGGCTGACTGCCGATTCCAGGACTTATCCTCACAGAAATGCAAGGAGAATAAGTTTAGGCAAATTTTTAGCTTTGCAGGGAATTCTGGGTGAACAAAACCTGTTGAGGGCCATGCAAGTCACCCTACACTAGACTTCCCTTGCTATCTAGTTTTAAAAAATATGAAGGTTTGCTAGGTTTCCCTAGGAGTTGGCTGAGCTAGGGTTCCAAGCTACCCACATTGGAAACAAGCGCTTGCAAGGCAATAGGTCTCACAATTGTGAGATTTTGAGCTATTGGCACTGTAGATGACAATGCATTTTTTGTGTTTAAAAAGCCTGCAATAATAAAAGGCATTGTCATTTACAATACCAATAGGTCAAAGTTTCTAAAGTGCTAGGCCTATTGCATTGCAAATGCTTGTTGTTTGCAAGTGCCCCATGCTGCGCTTTCACATTAATAGAAGCCATGCCCCTTTATTTGGATGAGCCATCTCTAAAGAAAGGTCTGTGTCCGCTATTAAAATGAAAGCATGGTATGGGGTGCTTTTACCAAAAACATAATTTTTTCCAAAAGTGCCCTGCAAAAGTGCGCATGGCAAGCTGAATGTTGCAGAAAAGCATGTTGTGCCTGCAGTAGGAGAAACTCATTAAAGAAAATAGTGCCTACAGACGAAATAAGACATATCGTGTAACAACCAAAGTAAAAGGGCCAGTCCTCATGGGGGTTACAAATGAAGACAAAGCGGTACTAAGAAGGGACTAACAAGCCTACTAACGAATCAGAAGCCAGTATTTATGAAGGACAATGACTCAAGCCAATGACAAATATGGGTGGAGAGTGGAAGGGGCCTTAAGTCCATACTCCAACACAACATGCCAAGCAGAGCAACGCATGCGATGGCCAGGCTCAACCTAAAAAAGGGTCAATTTTCGGTAGAAAATTTAGATGCGTCCTTGATGCATTTTGGACCGTTTTCTGTTGCAGGCACTATTCCTACCCACACAAGTGAGGTGGCATTTGTATTGGGAGACCTGAAGGTACGCAAGGTGGAAGGCAGTTTGTGTCCTCCCGCAGTTTTCAGAACTTTCCACCACGGAAATGTAAGAATAATGTGTCTTCTTCGTCAAAGGTTGAGGTTTGCAAGGGATTCTAGGTAAAAAAACATGGTGAGAGCCATGCAAGTCAGCCCACACTGGATACTCCTCGTTGTCTACTTTTCTAAAGTGTGCAGGTTGTATAGATTTCCCTAGGTGCCGGCTGAGCTAGGGTTCAAAATCTAGAGCTGTCCACATTGAAAAAAAATGGTGGGTTTTGGGAGGAAAAATATGATGCGTCCATGTTGCTTTTTGGGCTGTTTCCTCACGCTGGCACTAGGTCTACCCACACAAGTGAGGTACCATTTTTATTTCAAGACATTTGGAAGTTCTGGGTGGAAGGAAGTTTGTGGCTCCCTACAGATTTCAGACCTTTCCAGCAGAGAACTTTGAGGATAATCTGTTTTTGGAGTTTGCAATGGATTCTTGGTTAAAAAATAAAGGGGTAAGAGCCTTGCAAGTCAGTCTTCCCTGGATACCCCTAGGTTTCTAGTTTAAAAAAATGTACAGGTTGGCCAGGTTTTCCTAGGTGATGGCTGAGCTAGGGTGCAAAGTCTAGAGCTACCTACATAACAAAAGCATCTGTTTTCAGTAGAAAAATGAGATGCATCCATGTTGCATTTTTGGCAATTTTTGTTCCACCACTAGGTCTGCCTACACAAGTGAGGTACCAGTTTTATTGGAAGACATGTGGCAGCTTAGAATTGTAGAACAGTTGTTACTACCATTTGGAATTTGCTGCATTTGTGATTTTCAAATGTAAGACTGTGTATAAAAAAGAAGACATGTAGAAAAATACACACTACATCATATGCTAGTACTGGTACCAACAAGTTCAGAGAAGCACAAATAAACACGCTTCCTAAACTCCAGGTCTTGTGCCTATTTCAGAAATACATAGCTTTCCTATTTACCTGATGTTCACTCTGCCTATGTTGTTATATGAATTGCTCTATACCCAGTACTCATTGCAAAACCATTGTACAGTGCAGCTCAGTTGTGGCTCTGTGCACCTTAGGTTCCTGGAGATTCTACAAACACTATATATCCCCCCAAAATTGAAGGGACATGGGGAAAAAATGGAATATAGATTTTTCAAATTACTAATTGTTACAAATGTTACAGATGAAAATGTTATCAAAAATACCTTTTTTTCCTTCTCATTTTCAATATTTCTTAATTTCATCTATTAATTGCCCTAGAAAACCTTAAGGGATCTACACATATGACACCTTGATGTATTGGGTATTTTGTCTACTAAAAATCTATAGTTTGTCTAGATCACTCATGGATTTCACACTGGTTTCTACAGCAAAGTGGAAGTGGGTTGAGAGCAGCAAAAAATGAGAAAATAGACTACCTCTTAAAAATGCCTTATCTGGAACACTTTTTCCTATTTTTTTCAATAAACTCAATATTTTTCATTACTTTGCCTTTTCTCTCAGACAAACCCTGAGTACCTTTAGAATCCACAGGGTGTTGGAAAAAAGAACACAAATTTGGCGAGGAAAGCTTATGTGGAAAAGTTATGGAAGTCAGAACTACCCCAAATAGCCAAAAAAGGGCTCAACAGTGGGTGGGAAGGTCCAGCAGCTAAGGGGATAAGTATAAATCCTTGAGCGAAACACGGGCATTTGTCAGAGATGCCACCTGATAGAAGCTGGCTTTTTATGTAGCATACCAAAACGAGGTATGTAGAAAGTCCAGATGACCCTTAATGGCTTACAAGGTTTACATTAATAATCCCAAATGCTCTCTTTTGTGGTAGTGTGGGCAAGCAGTTTAGGCTTATCAGAGGGTAGTTCTAATGCAATTGTTGAACACACACAGAGTAAGTGGAGTTAAGGGTGTAGGGGGCCAAGGTAAAATGTACCACCCTGTATTTCAAGTTTACCTGCCCTGCAGTACCTGAGTGCAGACGTTCTGGATGGGTTGGTAGCCTTGCATACTACACTGTAAGAAAGAAGGGGGCACCTAGAAACAGGCTGCAGAGTGGGACTTGGGGACAAGTCAGTGTGCTCCAAATGGGGGGGCTCTGTTTGTCGGGTCCAAGAAGCACGATGACCTCTACCTGGGAAGCTACTGTGTCTGTGAACTTAATGATAAGCAGAACGGTGAACCGGATATTGCAATTGTTTTCTGCAGCTTGGCAAAGTGCTGGAGGCCCTCTGAGTCTGTTGGAGGAAGCACAAATGCAGGAAGAGTCAGCTTGTTGCAATTATAGGAACAGAAGCAGGTAGGCAGACAGGATTAGGCACCAAAGTCCACCAGTAGTCTGCAGTTCTCACTTTTTTGTCTCCTTTGTCCTCGTATATCTTCCGTCAGATGAATCTAAGGTCCTGGTGTCAAGGGGCCACCTAAATACTGTATTTAGGGTCACTAAGGGGAGTGCAGGGACTTGCCCTTGGAGTCAATATGCCACCTATATGACCACTTCCAGTGGGGAGTGGGCATAATCCTGGCCCAGAGCTCCTATTTCCACCAACATCAAGGTGGCGGAATCCTTATTTCATGGGGCACATCAGGCAGCTCACCTTAGGGGTATGACTGTCCTGGCAGGCTGGAAGATACCAGTCAGTCAGCGCACTAAGAGGTTGGTAGGTTTCAGGGGGCACCTTCAAGGTGCCCCCTCATACATGTTTTGATAAATCCACTATTGGCATCAGTATGAATGACAAGGTAGTTGATAATAAACATGTTCCCTTTGGATGTGATCCTATATCACACTATTCACACCTGATATAACAATATTCACACTCCACTCATACCTCACTTACCTTTTTGTTCAGAATGAATTAGGTCACTTATAAGTCTATGAATTCTTTAAAATATATATATGTATTTTAATCAATGTAAAACTGTACAGTACAGTGGCATATCTGCTCATGCAGATATGTCATCACATAACCTGTAATGCACCCTGCCTTAGGGCTCCTAAGTCCTGCTGTAGGGGTGACTTACATATAGTTCATGCAGTGTAAAGGCATTGCACACAGGCAGTGTGCACTGTTGTATTTTCAGAAGTGGTTGCACCCTTTCATGCATCGTGCAATGGTAGTTTTCATGTAGGTTTTGTGGGGATCCCTGTGGTTTGCATAAGACATGCTGAAGCCCATAGGGAGCCTCTTTAGTACCCATGCACTGGCTATCACAGGTACCATTTGCTAGGGACTTACAAGGGTGCTAATGTTCTTGCCAATTGGGTTACAATTAGACATTTAGTTTTTAATGGCAAGAACACTGGCACTGGAGCACTTTGAAACTGTCAGAATCCAAATCCATCTAGAAGTTCAGATAGGGGCAATGAGTGGGGGGACATCTGCAAAGGTGTCCAGCTTTCTACACCCCACCAGTTAAAAACTACAACCTCAAACTTTTTCAAAACACAAAGCTTAGCGAACATGGGGCTCCAGTCACCAGGGACATGGAGAGCTACTTCTCCTAAGTAGCCAGTGTGACCGCTGTATCATGTCCAGCCATGAGGGGTTCAAATGCAGCAGGGACTTGATTACAAGTGTGCATGAGAACCAGCAATGTTCTGGCAACACAGACAGGAGAAAAATGTTCTGTCCAAGGTATGATACGAAAAAACAGTGCACTCAAGTGCCCTTTCTTTACTGGCAGAGCAATCAGCTGAATATTTTCTCTTATGTTTTTTTTTGTCTCCCCGCCATGTGCAAAGGCTGATTTCAGAGCGCTGCAATTAAAGAACCATGAGCATGCACAGCAATAGCCTCAGGTGATAAAATATGGTAGGACAGGAAAGATTTACATATGTTTATGTGTGGCATCACCCCTGGCTCCAACTAGCATGCACTGTTATGCATTATACCATTGTAGAGGCTGTAAACAGGAAACATTTGAAAAGGGGGCCTCTACACCAGGGCTCAATATAACAGCATTTTTTAAGAAGATAAGCCACTTTGTCAATGAAGTAAGATACACTTGACCACCTCTGAGTTTATTTACCACACTAGAACAAAGGTCACAAATTAACTATTTGCCCACCTGTTCTTTCCTCTTTTCTCACCTCTCCAGAAGCTGTTCTTTAAAGGCGGAGTACCCTATCAACCCATCAAATAACCCAGAATGTAACTATCTCTACAGGGGAGATAACCATTGAGTGTTGACCTATATGATCCCAGACCAAAAGAAATGTGAACTTCTAGGACTACCTGTCTGAATTCTGAGGTGTACACAATTAAGAGGTTTCCCACTCATTTTCAAAATGTGACACACGTTTCTTGATTTTTGTTTTATATGTAGTGTCCTCCATAAAAGCCTGTAAGCCCTGAAGAAGACCTTCATCAAGTAAATGTCAGGCACACCTAGAAGGTTGAAACGCGTTGGCATCAAAGGTTTGTTATGAGTGCACATACACCCTCACAAGGTAATTAAGTGCCAAAGGACAGTAATTAAGAGGCCTCATACATCTCTTACAACTGACTAACAGTAAGTTACTGTGTCCCACCCACATAGGGCCACCTGTTGTTCTTACAACACACCAGGAGGATACTGTTGTATCTCCGCTGTCAAAATATTATTTATGTTGGACACTTTTCTATGTTTATATGAAAGTATTTATGTAATATTTTTGTAAATATGCAAATGCATATGTTTTATATTCATGTCTGTTGTTTGACTTTGGAGTCAATTGTCATTATGATATGTATATTTAGTTGAATACACATTGTGGACAGTCTATATGCGCACAAGAAAGAACACCCACCTCTTGTCTATTGTTTTGTGTTTTGATCAATTTAGTATGCATCCAGTATAAGGTTGTAGCGCAGATATAGATATGTGGGATATGTGAAAACCCTTTTAAAAATTCAGGTAACATAGGTCTAAAAGAATAAGGCGGGTAACAGTAATGCTGCCTTGGTAATTTCTTAACAAATCCATGTTATGGGGTCCTCTCATTTATATATTGACTGCTTATGGATCCCACCTCTATCTCCTTAACAGTATGTCTCTCTGTCAGGTTATAAACTTTCTGAAAGTGACATTTTCAGAACTACAACTTAAAATCTGACATTACCATTTAGGAGGAGGTTAAATTATGAGTCATTTGAGTCCAAACTTGACATTCATATCTGCTCCCCAAAAAAAGATAGCACTTATTAAATGTAATAAGTTAATCCAATATTATTCACTTGGAGAGATAGTCCTTACAACAGTGAAAAACGAATTTAGGAGTTTTTGACTACTAGGACATGTAAAACTTAAGAACACGTGTCATGTATTTTAAATGTAATGCACCCTACCCGATGGGCTTGTACTTCCTACCTTAGGGGTGACATATGTATTAAAAAAGGGAAGGTTTAGTACTGGTAAAAGGTTTTGCTTAAGTGGTAGATTTATCAGTTTAAAACCACACTAAAGGCTGCAATAGCAGGTCTGAGACATTTACAGTGCTACTCTTGTGGGAGGCACAATGGTTTCTGTAGGCCCACTAGTAGCATTTAATTTACAGGATCTGTGTACATGTAATATCACATACTATCATATCATATACTAGGGACTTACAAGTACATTAAATGTGTCAATAAGGTCAATTTCACCAAGTTTTAGGGAGAGAACAGTGGTAAAATGCAGAGACCTAAAGCCAACTAAAACTAATTAAAAAAACAGGATGGATGAAGGTAAAAGGTTTTGGGGAAGACCACACAAATGATGTCACGTCTGAAAGAGACGTTTCTGGAAAGCCCAACAGCCTTTCTCCAAATTCAAATTTATGTAAATTCATTGTGACTTATCCTTGCCTAGATAGTAGGGGCACTAACTAAAGAATACATTGCCTAAAGTTAAAAAGCAACTAAAGAACGCATTACCCAAAAGCTAACTGACACTTCCTACAATCCTAGTTGCAGCCAGTAGAGCAGATGGTGATTTACGTGAGCATAACATGCACCTACAGTTGCTTGTAAATTTACCACTAATTTATCATGCGTCCTGTCCTCAAAATCTTTAAATGCCTGCTGTTTCACCAGGGAGTTTTGTTTATTTGTTTCCTGTTTCAAACTTTGAACTAAATGTTTGATACCAGTCTTCATGCCAAAAGTCTACTTTTCATTGATTTCTTTGTTGCGCACTTTTTTACCTGTGGCCGGGCCCTTTAAGGGAACCTTTATGTGACACATGAAGGTTTAACAGTCACATCTCAACCAATGTCATAGAAGCTGTGAATCCCCTGAGCCTGGACCTCTCTGGTTGTAAATTGAGCGTTGGAGCTGTTTACAAGTGCCCACTCCTTGCGTGGCTGCTACGGGAGGGCATGTTGGCTGTTTCTTCCCCTCTCACACTCCGTTTCATTTACAGTGATTTCCTCTTCCTTTGGGTTAGAGACAGTAGTGGCTGGTGGAGGGAGTGCTGCGTAGCGGTGAGGTAGGGCGGGGAGGAGCAAGGTGGGGAGTAGTAAACAACAGAATAGGGCCGAACAGAGGTAAGTAAACAAATAAATAAATCAAACGAATTTCGTTGCGCATGCTGCATCGCATTTGGCATTGCAGCGTGCGCAATGAAATTCATTTTATTTATTTATTTGCTTACTTACCTCTGTTCGCCCGTATTTTGTAGTTTACTACCCCCCACCCTGCTCCTCCACCGCCCTACCACACCACTCCACAGCACTCTGTCCACCAGCCAGTGGCGGTGCGTCCATTAGGGCGTGGGGGCGTAGCCCCCCCCCACCCGCACCATCGCCCGCAGCATCGGCGTCTTCTTTGATCTTAAGTAAACTGAATCAGTTTACTTAAGTTCAAAGAGGAGAACTGACAATCATGTCGTCGCCCGCCCACCCGGGGGTGGGCGGACCGACGTCATGTTGACTGACATGATTGTCAGACAGACCAGGCAGGGGCAACAGGCAGCAGCACAAGTGCGCATGATTGGGGAAGGTGAGCAAATTTTCGCCAGTCATGCGCACTTGTGTCTGCTCTGGTTGGCGCATGCCCATTAGGAGACTGAGGGTTGAGCAAAGGCTCAAACCTCGGTCTCCTAATGGGCAGGCGGGCGAGCCGTAACCATGCCCTAAGCCAATCCTGGCGCTGCTGGCAGTGCCAGGATTGGCTGAGAGCCTGAGAGGGGCTGTACCGCTGTAGGCGCCAACGGACGGACCCGAGGCGGCGCGGACGTGCTCAGGAGTCAGACCTCAGGTAGGATAAGGATTTTTAAAAATGTATTTGCACCCCCCCCACGCGCGATACCCCCCCACAAGACACATACCCCCCACGCGACACATACACCACCCCCCTTCCCCCCCGCCGCAAGCCGCAACTGGGTGCACGTAGTGATTGATGGTCGAGAAAACTCAACTCTACTTCTCTGCCTCAATTTAAATGGATGTGGTATGCAGTTTGAAATGAATGTTAGCGAGTTTTCCTGTATTAAAATAGCGGCACTTTTCCGCTCATTCACACCTTTGTTTTGCTGAAGATAACAAGACCGAGAGTGGGCGTTAGTGGTCCTGTCCTCCCAAAGTTCAGCCCCTTTCTTGGGAGCGCAGCGCGCTAAAGATAGAAGCCCAGCATGCGTGGCTCCATCCTGGAACAATGGGCACCGACACGCGCTCCGGCACGCGTGCCTCCCGGCTGGCGCCTGCATGCAGGAAGCCCTCGGACGTGGAGAGCGGCTCTGCGGTCAGCATACATCACAGGCACCGTAGGTATCGGTGGAGAGCAGACTGCTGCAGTCTGACACGTTCACTACTGAGGAACACACGACGTAAACTGTGTAGGTCGGGAGGAAATGGGCCTTTTTGGTATGTTTAGTTCCTTAGCCTCTAAGATGTGGCTGAGAGGACTCTGGCAGTTAGCACCTCTCGGTCTGAGCATTATCATTGCTTGCGGTGGGTTACTTGGTGTTTTAATCTGAAGGTTTCAGAGCTAGACGAAATACAGAGAGCGTGTGTTTATTTATATTGCCCTCCCCCTGTCCAGCCACTGATTCCCACTGGTGAGTAAATGTTGGTGGTAACTATATGAAAATCTATACTGATAGCACATATGCGAGAGTATGCTCAGTTAATGGCACACTGCTGTATATAACTGCCAGGTATAAGCAGTTTGTAATAGGCAGCGCAGCCCGATACACAACTCTACACACCATGGAGTGCAGACGGCGCTAGACCTACAATTCTGTGCCTATACTACTTAATAGCCCTTGCTGGGTATAACGTTCTTCTGGGTACACACAGGTCAGCCCTTTACATGCTGCCGGTGCACAGCGCTGGATACACACACCTTTGGTAACAATTACTAATTAATCAGGATATTAAACATCTCTCCTGCTCAGCGCCTCATACTTTGTTATAAATGACAGCGCTATATCAATAATCAGGAGTGAAATTGCTGCAGATCAGAGCATACAAATTCTCCCTACTTCCACAGATAGAGTAATTTCACAGATACACGCACATGCCCTCATCATACGCTTGGGCCCATTTCACTGACACACGCTCGATTACTCTATCAGTACTGAACACAAGAGAGAGAGACATCATCAAAATATCTTTATTCGGATATAAAAAAATCCAAGAAAAGAACAAAAATGGATACACATAGTTCAACATAATATTACATACAATATCACATGTCAAAAATCATCAAGACTTTGTAAAAAAATGCAGAACTAAGGCGGATCTAAATGTCTTATTCATAATCTTACAGACTAGTTTATTGCAAAGCGACTTGTTAGCTCTACAGTCATCAAATATTCGTTAATAAAGTGCAGGGTGCAAGAGCTATATAGTACAAGAAAGAAAACAATAACCATGTTAAAATGTGCGATCATAGAGGTTTAAAACACATATATAAAAATGCTAGCATTAAAATACCCTATAACTTCCCTTTAACGATAAATCATCCAACACGTCATTTACATACTTTTATGGCATTATTACTGTTTTCTACGTGGTGCGGACCTAATAACATGAGGCGATACGCCATCTCCTTTATACTGACCACGAGGTAACTTATATCTCACATCTCGATTTCCTCGATTTTACAGCAAGTCTTAAAAAATTCACAGTACAAAACAGTGTAAGAGGTTCCGCAGCGAGTTTTAAATATAACAGAGCAACCCTGACGTGGGTGAATTTATTCGCTTTTAGGAGGCGTTTTAAAAAGATGTTCCGCGGGAAATCATATAGGGGACAAAAGAATACAAAGTGAAGAGTGTCCTGTGGAGATACCAGATCGCAGCCACAGGGACCCTTTGAGCCGATATCTTTTGTGAATCCTGCGGGGACAGCTAAAATGTGGTGTAAAAGGTCCAGTCTAAATCTGGTCATTAAAAATCTGTCATTTTTGTTATAGATTTGCGCCAAATAAGGTTCTATACCAGCAACGGATTTCGTAAGTATATGTGCGCGCACTGAACCTTTCATTAATTCACTATCTTCTCTATGGCAAGCTACCCGCCTCAAGTATTCTGCTTTTATGAGTGTTTTTAATTGGGGCGTCATAGAGGAAGGGTCATCAAAACATCTTGCATAGCCCAGCCACTTCAGTTTATCCTTCACGAATTTTAGCCATGGGATCTTGTGGCTTTTTTCCCTTCTAATACAGTCTGTAATTATATCTCTGCTGAAGCTAGCGTCAGGATTGGTCCAAATTTTAATCCAACACATTACTGGTTTTAGGCTTATTCTATCAGAGATATAAGGGAGCCCTAACTCTTCATGTATGATATATGCCGGGATACTTTGTGGTACTTGCAAAATCCTTCTCAGAAACTTATTTTCCTCCAATTGAATCGTGGAGGTGTTTCTAGTACCCCAGACCTCGCTCCCATACATAATCTTAGAACAACAGATTGAATTATATAAATTCAATCATTCGTTCGGTGACCAGTGGCCTAGCCTCGTGACGCGTGACATGATGTGACCCATTATGCTTGTGTGCTGTTTGCATTTTTCTGTGACTAGTGGAGCGAATTTTAGGTGTTTGTCAAAAATGATTCCCAGATAGTTAAAAAACTCTACCTTCTCAAGCTTATGGCCCCCGATTTTGAAACTAAAGTTCCTCTTTGGTCTTTTACCAGCTTCCATGATATAGGATTTTGTTAGGTTGGCAGATAAGTCTAGTTGTGCCATAAACCGGCAGAAGCCGTCAATGAGGGCCTGCAGACCCCTCCCTGTTCGTGCGAGGAGTACTGCGTCGTCCGCGTATAGCAGAACGGGTATACTTCTGTTGGCTACTCTCGGGCAGTCCACCCCCAGTTCTACTAGGGCTTTATCCAGGCCATTTATGTATAACGTGAATAAAAAGGGCGCTAGGATACAGCCCTGTCTTACCCCTCCAGTGCAAGCAAAATGATCAGTTAAATCCCCTTCATTGCTGTATCTGATCCGGGCAGTTGTATCCCTATGTAAGGTTTTTAAAATAAAAATCAGACTAGGGTCCACCCCAAGCAACTTTAAAATCTCCCATAATTTTTCCCGGTTAACCCGGTCAAAAGCTGCCGTTAAGTCCATGAAAGCAAGATAAACTGTCCCATCATCTGCAAGAGTATACTTAGCCACCAGGTTATAAAGATTGAGACATTGGTCAGAAGTAGAGCGACCCGTTCTAAAACCGTACTGGGTATCTGTGATAATATTGTTTTCCTCAGCCCAGTCCATCAAACGGTTTAGAATTACCTTCCCTAAAACTTTTGCTGAAACATCGATTAATGAAATCGGGCGGTAACATTGAGGATCACTTTTATTGCCCTTTTTAAAAAGGGGAACAATTGTGGCAGTCGACCAAGACCTGGGCATACCCCTTTCCACTGCTGTGTTAAAAACTCTAGTGAGTATAGGGGCCCAAAGGTCAACCTGGGATAAGAATAAGTCGGGAGGGATCCCGTCTGGGCCCGGGGCCTTGTTCTTTGTCAGGGCTTGGATTCCAATTTTAATTTCGTCCACTGAGAACTGAACCCATGAACTTGGCAACGCGCCTGCATCAGAGATGTAGTGAGTCAGGGTACTGCCCTGATTATACAATTTTTTGAAGTGGGAGACCCACGCTTCCGGCAAGATATTGCAGGAGACCTTCGCACTGTTTGGGGGCTGAAAACTAGGATCGTTAATCACCCTCCAAAACCGTGACATATCTCTCATTTCGGCTGCCTCCCTTAAATTCGCCCAGGCTTCATAGTGGATGGTTTTTTTCCTATTTTTTACGGCCATTTTATAGTTGGTCCTACATACCACTATCATACTCCTGTCCTTCGGGACCTTTTTAAGTGCCCGTTTAAGTTCTTTTTGGGCTCTGGAGCATGCTTTGTCAAACCATTTCGGCGTAAGATTGGGCGGTGCATGTGATTTAATCCTCAATAGTCTGTCAATATCCCTTGCCATGCTTTCAAATGCGTTTATCAAATCTTGGCCTCTAATATCTTGGTTTAGGCACAGCCATATCCCACTTTCTGGATTTGCGAGAAGTTTTTTATAGAATGTTTCCCCATCAGTATTAGACCAACGCAATCGCCTACCCTGATCAGTTGCTTCCAAATGTCCCCTTATCATCCGAGGCATTAACTGCCCGGGGTCATCAGCATCCCTCAATGATAACACCAGTGGGTTATGGTCGCTGAAGATACTGATTTCTATATTAAAATCTATGATCCTACTTTTAAACTCATAAGAAATAAAGATAAAATCTATAATAGTTTCTTTACCCCTGCCTTTAAACGTGGGATTTATGATATTTGGGAGCCTGGGCTTAATCAAGTCCATTGTAGGGACGAGATTATATATCCCCAAAATCATACTTAATTCACTGCCTTCCTGCGTATGTTCAAGGTGCCAGTCATCAGTGGAAGGACAAGAATTCCAAGATCCCTCGAGCCATTTCAGATATGGGCATGGGTGACAATTAAAATCTCCCACCAAGATTACGTTTGGGGGATAATTTCCCCTAGAATGCAAATCAGCCAGTCTATTCTTCAGGTCTGCCAGCCTCTGCATTGATTGGCCCGCATTGTAAAAATGTATCAAGACAAACTTAGTCCCCTTGTTACTGTAACTAAGGCCCTGAGTATATTCCGAGTTCCAGCCCAAATCATCCCATGTCCCCTGTAGCGTCAAGGATACATAAGTTATTAGTCCTCCTTTCGCTCTTCCCATCACGGATTTTTGAGCGGGCACAAAAAACATTTTGTACCCATCTAGATGGGGGACATTGCTGTCCATTTCCCATGTTTCTTGTAAACAGATAATGTGGAACTTTTTGCTGTACTCCAGCCATTCCTTGGTTCTTAGTTTGGGAGAGATACCGGCAATGTTCCACGATACTACCCTAAGTACCCCGTTCCCCGGGTTAGTCCCGTTCCATACATGGGAATATTGAGTTTGGGAACCCCCTTCTCCTGAGCCGATCTGGTCTGCTTCGGGACTAATCGCAGATTGAGTAGTTACCCCCTGCTTTTGGGGGATTTCGGGATGATGACTGTTTCCTATGGACCCAACAATTTCCACAAGCTTAATGGTGTCTGAAGGTGGTAAATTTACCGCTATTTCTACTTGAGTCTGTCAATCTAGTTCATCCATCACTGCCGCATCAGACAATGGATTGAACCTATTGGAGCCTAACCCCAGTCTAAATGGTCTAGACAGCGGGACTACCACTCTATTACGTGGCTCCTGACGCGGTACTTTAGCCTGATCCCTATAGAAAAAACTTAGAGGGAGCATTTTAATAGACGACCCACTGTCAAACGCCACATAACTATAAGCCAACAGTTCTTTTACCAGCTCTCGGTGTCTGAAATTGACAATGACGCAATCTCCGGCAAACTTCTTTTTTGAGGTACCAAGCCAAGCTACCCTCCTTGCCATGAGAATATGCGATCTCCACTTCATCGAATCCTTCGCATTATTATCCAACCAGTGGCTGACCTTGTTTATCAAGGAAACTGTAGATTCTTCTCTTTCCCCGTTTTGGGCCGGTACCCCTGCTAAAACTATTGTATAGGGGCAACATGCCGGAGGCAAATCTAGCGTCTGGAGGCCCGGCGAGCTCAGTACCTGGGCATTATGGGAACCGGTGGCTGCTGACTGAGCTTTTATACTAAACTCTTGTTGCGTGCTTACAGGGGCCTGGACCGGGTGTATAACTCTATCATTGCTCCCAATACGATCTACCCTCTGCTTTGACCCTGCTCGTTCCGGGTTGGCTACAGGCTCTTGCCCGTCCGGTATTGAAATTAACTGGGGGACTGGGAAAACACGTTTATCCATCTCCAACAACCTATGGACCTTTTCCTCGATTTTCTTTATGTCTGCTACCAGGGGGGCCAAGTGTTTAAGAAAAAGGGCTTCCAACTTGGAATCGAGTGTTTTCATTATCTCCTGTTCCCAGTCGATTCTGTTTGCAGGGGGGCTAATATGATCTTGTGAGCAAGCTAACCTATTGCTTTCGTCCTCAACTATTATAGGGACAATTTTGGAACCACCTTTTTTTGTATTTGGGTCATTTTTATTTTTACTTGTCCCCTTGTTCTGTGGCCTGATTGAGGGCTTCAAACTCACGATAGTGGCACTTGCTGGTGCGGGGTCTGGCGTTCTTAAGGCTTTTTTTGAACGGGTAACTACTACCCTTTCTTTCTCCGCTAGGGCGTTAAGCTCCCTCTCGCCCCCGGGAATAATCACATTTTGTTCTTGGACATCCGCCTGTGCCCCCCCGGGTCTGCTAACCTCCAGTTCTACCGCGGGACCTCCCACTGACGATAGCTCGTCACCACCGTCACTTTGGCTATTTCTATGAACTTGTGCTGATGTGACACTCTGAGTTTTACTAGACAGAGAGGGACCCTGACCTGCCGCTGTGCTCGTCCCCGGTGTGACACATTCCGCTATTGTCCCCAGTGAGGAGCGTTTCTGTGTCAGTAAGGAATCAAGGGACAATCTACGCTCCGTCAGTAGTATCTCATGTGTCAGCAGTGATTCCGCCCGTGTGATAAATGCATCTAGTGTACCCCTAACTCCTGTCCCAGGTTTGATTGGTGTTTTTTTAGTTTTCCCCATAATCTCAACTGAAAATTAGAGGCTGAGCCGGGAGCGAAAGACCACCAAATGCTAACTTGCCCACTGCAGTGAGAGATTGACCTACGCTACGACTCACAAGCGGTGGCTGCAGCAATACGTTACAAAGCAGGACAGAATGTTATGCCCCCAGCTGTGATGCCTCATGCAACTAACAGTGTGGAATCTACGGACCACTCACATACTTAACTTAATGTTCGTAGAAGTCTATCAGAAGAGGTGGAACAATGCCCGGCTTGAACAGAGGGACCAAAAGGAATGGCCCAGCCCGGCCTCCTCTGGCCTCGGACGGCCGCAGACGGCCCCGCCCTTGTCCCGGGCTTCTCCCGGCGCCGCCCGCGCGCGTCCCGCGAGGCGGGAGACCAGGTGTGAATTTAAGCGCCACTGAGCGCGAGCTGGCGGTGTACGGCGTCCGGCCGCAAAGGCTCCTGGGTAGTGTAGTCTCCCCACACAGCGGCCGCGCCCTCAGGTGTCACGGGGCTGCAGGCGGCGGGGGAGACCGGCGATGAGCCCAGGGATTCAAAGGCGCCTCGGCCAGGGGCCACAGGAACAACAAAATCAGGTACTTTCCCCGTGCTCCTCACAGGGTTGATTCGAGAGAACTCCTAAATCACCCTGCATCTACAGTAAGGTCAATGCGACCAAATTGATTATGTCCTGAGTCATGATTTAAACAACAATGACCACATTAGAGTATTCAATAATTGACAAGAAATAACCACCCGACACTGTGATTCAAATAATGGTACTTTTATCTAAAATTAGTTTGAATGAAAGTCAAGCAAAATCATTATTCTCATAGTTACCTATTCTAGCTAAATGTCATAAACGGGTCAGGACAGGTCTCTCAGTAAAGTCTCCCGAGTCGCCGTCCTCACAGCATCGATCCTCACCAACGCAGGTTTGGGAAGAAGTGGCCTTAGACCCTCTCTAGTCTAACAATATTTATAATGAAAATGACAAATAGAAAGTTACAAACAAATGTTGAATATCCGTTGAGCTGCTGAGCAGAGCGAACAGGAAAGGAAGTCCTTTAGCAACATTTTGAAAACCTCCGCTCAGAAAAATCACAAAAATAAAAAGACGGAAGAAGGAAACTCGAGTTTGCAAAAGTTACTTTTGTGAATACATTTCCTCGGAACCATAGCGAAGCCACCGCTGTAATCACAAAGTTCATTGCGGCTTTACTCTCTTCCAAGGTTATTTGGACGCACGCCTGGAGTTGCTGTCATCACGGAAATTTTCAAACTCCAGCAGAAGCCATGGTCAGGTGACTTTCAACCATATTCAGCCAGGCCTCTCGTCACATTTTCACTAGAGTGCAGGCTGTAGACGGCAGCCATTTTAAAATAGGCCAAAACGAACCATTTTAATTGAAAGAAACACAAACAACGTTACTACATCATTGAAATGATTAAACAGTGTAAATTCCCACTAATACCCTTATGTGTATGTAATTAACTAGCCATCTGCAACGCACAGAAGCATTAGTACACGTTATTTTAAAAGCATTAACACAAAAACAAATAGCACACTTGTGTAAAATAACTGCACATATTATTAGGCAACATATATGCACTCCCGCGTGTAGTTTCTCTCATTAGTGGTGTTGGTTAGTCAGATTTTAACAAGACAATCTATTAATTAGTGTTTTTAAACTAGTATTTTTAATCAAAACATATAGACAAAACTGGAGCCTAAAACCTGATAAATTTTCAACAGAAAACTCTGCTCCAGCAATCCCCCCTTTGGTGATATCTTATCACCACAAAAAAACCCACAAAAAACCAATCCAAAAACAAATTTTTGACCCAAATTTTAGGAGAAATTGGAAATGTCTTTTCTTTTCACAGGACTACACACCAGTCTCTCTTTCATCATCCCTTTTTGCCTCCAAGTAAACACTCTCCCTCAATTCCTCCAATTCTATCTCTTGTGGGTCTCTTTTTGACCTCTTTTGTTTCTTTTCAATATTTCTCTTGATTAATTTCTTTTTCCCTCCCCTGTTTTTACAACACAAACACACCAATCTTAATATCAATAAAGCAAAAATTACACAGGTCAAAGGAAACAATATCTTACCTATAATAGTACTACCTATCTTTGCAATAAAACTCTTAACAGCTATTACTTTATTAGCTAATTTAGTCCAGATACTTTCAGCTTCCAGTGGTACTAATTCTTCATGCAAATCAGTAATATTTTTGATATAGACCTTCAGGTCTTTGCTTTCGTCAGGAATGTAAGTGCAACAATGTTGAACTTTCAGCATTCCACAGACTCCACCCTCCTTAGCCAATAGAATATCAAGGGCAAGTTGATTTTGCATAGACATTGCACGTACGGCAATCATCTCTGTATTCACCAAAACAAAGCCTCCAGCGGTACTGGTCGATAAGCGATCTACCACTGTTGACAGTTTCCGAATCCCATATGCATTTAAAGAAATTCCCACTGCTGGAATTAAAGCTCCGAAAATATCACCTACAATTTCTGACCAAGTTTCTCTCTTAAAACGTGTTAGTAAGTTAATTTGTTCTACATCTTCTATCTTATCTATGTGAAAGATCTTTGGAAAGACCAGACCAACATAACATGTGCCATACCAATGGTCAGGCAACCTGTAATAAGCCTTATTCCCACAAATATAATATACTCCTGGGAAAACTGGATCTTCTCCTCCCTTGAAACCCCATCCTGTCGCAATGAAGTATGTATCATGGCATTCACTTGCCCCAACAAAATATGTATCATATTGGGATTTCCTCCTGGTAATGCATAGTTTACCCTTCTGTGGTGCATCCAAAGCTAAAGTTGGACTAGCCCCATTCCTCAATTCCTTTCCCATCTCAAGGTCCCAAATTGTCTCACTCACTTTAAATTTCCCTGCCTTTTCGTGCATGCTCACTCGTCTTTCCTCTATCATGTTTAAGAAAGCTTTTTCTTCTCCTTTTAAACTGCAAGTTAAATTGTTTCTAAAAATGTAATCTAATGTTAATTCTTCTTTCTCAATAAAAATCTCATCAAAAATGTTAGCTTCTTTAGCTGGATTCAGCTTTTTATTCATAGGTAATTGCCCAAAAATATTATCTTTGTTAGACATGACATAATCTATTTTCCCTAACAAATAAAAAACACTACTCAACACACTACATGAAATTCCATATGTGGCTGGAAGATGGTGATAAGTAACACCCTCTGAAACGGATGCAGGTAACTGCATGCAAACGTAGCAATCCCTTACTTCAATTGTCTTCACGTATTCGTACAACAATTTTGAAAAAACATTGCTAGAAAAATCAGTAATTGACCTATCTTTATGTATGTAAGTATTACTAATTCTAGTCGGAACTACTTTTTGCGAATTCTTCTCTATTTTAGTCACATTATCAGTATGTATTTCTAAATTGTCTATTGTAACCCTAAAAGTGACTACTAAAGCTAGTACTCCCCATAAAAGCATTAATAATCCAGTACAACAGCAGCACATTCTACACCATCTTTTCAAGAAGGCACATCTACTTTGATTATTTTCTGTATTAGCCATTTTACTATTTTGACCGTGTCTTTTGACTTAGCCTCTACTACTCCACTACTAGAACTTCTAGAACTCTGGATAACTTCAAACAGATTTTCTTCTTTTCACTTTTCTCCAAGTGACTCCTTTAGTTCACTCAATTTGGATTTTCATCACTTTTAACTTCAACTTCTTCAACATCAAATTGTATTAGATCTTCAAAGACATCCTCAGTATCCGACTTTTCTCCAATGTCAGTCAAGATAACTTTTAGGATTTCACCTGTATCTTCCTCAACCACTTCTTGTACGGTCCCCTCTGGATTTCCTTGACTATCTGCCTCTTCCCCTTCAGACAGTGCCACATACATCCATTCCGGAGACCTGTACTTCTGGTTAGGTTTTCTTATTCTTTTGATTTCCTCCGGTTCTTTTGTAACTTTTTGTTTCTCACCTTTTGCTGGATTTTTACTCGACACCTCGTTCACCTGTTCAGCTTTCGATGCATTTGCTCGCACCAATCGATATCTCAACCTTTTTACCTTGTTAGGCCAAAGATCTCCTCTTACAACCTTTTTCGGTCCCACTTCTTTATTATTCCTTTCTCCAATCCAAGTCCTCTTTCTCAGAACTCGACCCTCAGATTTCTCATTCTCACTTTCATCTGATTCTGTTTCATCTGCCTTTTGGTTTTCAACAACCCTCTTTCGTTCCACAGACTTTTTCTTTACCACTTGAGAGTTCCCTATTCCTGTCCCTCCTCGAGTCTCCGACACGCAATCTTCTTGCTGTCTACTTGTCCCTTCACCTAACTTATTAGAAGTGTTCCCTACACCTCCTCGGGGGTCTTCCGCAATCTGTCCCTTTCTATCTTCTTCTGACCCTGCTTCTCCAGGTGTAATCTCAAGTGGAACTTCAATCTCTTCTTCTAATTCAGGTGTAATCTCTGTGGAATCATCCTTCCCTTTTTCTTCTTCACTACTCCTTGCTGGAACTTCAGACACTCTCACAGAATCTGATCTCCTTTCTGTGACTCTCAATGTCTCTCTTGAAGTTTCCCCTGATAATGGAAAGGAATCTCCTGATCCTCCTTCTCCTTCCCCCCTGTCAGGATTATCTCTTCTCACTGGTTCAGTTTCTGCACCATCACTCGAATCAGACTCTTCAAAATACTCTTTACCAGTCCCATCCTTTGGATTCGGAACCCTCAGAGTATGACTCGCATGTACCCAGTTTTTCACACCGGCACACTTTACAGCAGTTGTCGTAGTCAAAATAACTTGTCTTGGCCTTCCCCACCTTGGAACCAAGCAATTTCTTCTCCTGTGCACCTTTATCCTCACCCAATCTCCTGGACTCAGATCATGGGCTTGCTTCTTTTCAAGTGTAGTTGCGTCTCCTCCAACCTGGTGTAACACAGAATGAACTGCGTCAGCCAGGCCTTTACAGTAATCCAAAATCATGTCATCAGTTATAGTCATCAACTTGTTGACAGGCACAAATGCATGTCGCATTGCACGTCCCATCAAAATCTCATGTGGACTCAAACCAGTAGTTCTATCTGGAGTAGATCTAATAGTCATTAGCACTAGAGGCAAGACATCAGGCCATTTCATTCCAGTGGCTAAACACATCTTACCAATTCTGTTCTTTATTGTGCCATTCATCTGCTCAACCACGCCAGAAGCCTCTGGTCTGTAAGCACAATGTAGCTTCTGCTGTATGCTCAATGCTTCACAAATCAAACTCATGAGCTCATTATAGAAGTGTCCACCTCTATCTGATTCAATCGTTACTGGAAACCCGTACCTAGGAATCAATTCTCTTAACAGTAACTTTGCCACCATTATTCCATCATTCCTCCTAGTCGGATAGGCCTCCACCCATCTTGAGAACAAGCAGACTACCACTAGAACATACCTCAATCTGTTCACCTGGGGCATTTCAATGAAATCAATCTGCATTCTCGTAAAAGGACCACCTTCTCTGCCTATTGTTCCCAGACTCACCACTGTCTTTTTCCCAGTGTTAAATTGCTGGCAAATCAAACATCTTTGACAGATGCTCTCTGCAATCAACCTGAACTTTGCATTATACCAGGTTTGTTTAAAAGACCTGATCATCGCATCCCTTCCCAAATGTCCCTGGCCATGATACATCCTTGCCATTGTCGACAACATCGAGTTAGGCATGACTGGTCTACCATCTCTATAGATCCAGACATGATCTGTTTCTCTCGGGGCACAACCTGCCTTGATCCAATCTTTCTTTTCTTCCCTTCCTGCCTCATCCTGCAACTGTTTCACTTCATCCCATGTTTCCAGGACATTAGTAAACATCACAGAACAAAAAGACATTTCCTCTTCTCGTGCCCTGTTAATCAAATGATTATTCTTAGCACAATATTGTGCTATATCATTGGCAAAATGATTCCCAAGGGTAATGAAGTCATCCCCTTGTCCATGGGCAGCACATTTCACAACTGCTAATTCTCTAGGCAGCTGTATCGCCTCAAGCAATTTCCCAATCACTTCAGCATTCTTTATTGGAGTCCCACTCGACGTCAAGAAACCTCTCTGTAGCCAAAGCTGACCAAAATCATGCACGACTCCAAATCCATACTGACTATCAGTCATCACAGTCACTCTCAAATTTTTCCCAATTTTGCAAGCTTTCGTCAATGCCACCAATTCAGCAACTTGAGCAGACTTCACTCCTTTCAATGGTGAAGCTTCCATAACTTCTGAAACTTTGCACACTGCATATGCTGCACGCAGCACACCATCATCATTCCTCAGACATGATCCATCCACAAACAGCACATGATCACTCTCAGGCAATGGAAGATCCCTTATGTCTGGTCTCGGTTTTGTACAGTAATCAAGCACATCCAAACAATTATGATCATCTTCATCCTTTACACCCACATTTTCAGTATCAGGCAATAATGTTGCTGGATTCACATTCACACATCTCTCAAGGGTCACATTTGATGCTCCCAGAATGATTTTCTCATATTTAGTCAGCCGACTATGTGACATATATTGGGTTCTGCTTCTTGTCAAAAGAATTGCCACATTATGAGGTACGAATACCCTTACAGGATATCCCATTATTATACCCTCACTCTGTTCCAAGCTTCTGCATGTAGCAGCTACTGATTTCAGACAACCTGGTAAACCCACAGCAACAGGGTCAAGTGTCGATGAGAAGTACGCAAAAGGCCTCCTCAGTTGTCCATGCTTCTGGATTAACACTGAAAGTGCACATCGATTTATCTCACTGCAGTACAACTCAAACTCTTTCTCGTAATCTGGCATTCCCAAAGCAGGTGCTTCACACATTCTGCTCTTCAACTCCTCAAATGCTGCCAACTGTTCTCCATCTAATTCCAATGGGTCTTTCACCTCACTTTTAGTCAATTTAATCAATGGCCTTGCTATCAGGGAGAAATTACTAATCCACTGACGACAATAACCCACCATTCCCAGAAACATCCTCACTTCTCTCTGGGTTCTCGGGGCTCTCATTCCTCTGATAATTTTGATCCTGTCATCGGTCACTTTTCTCAGACCCTTTTCAATATTGTGTCCAAGATAATGCACCTCTTTCTTGCAAAATTGCAATTTAGCTGGAGATACCTTTAACCCTCCATCTGCCAGATGATTCAGTAAAGCTATGGTATCTACTTCACAAGCTTCACGTGTCTTTGATGCCACAAGTAGGTCATCGATGTACTGCACCAGTACTGAGCTTTCAGGCATGATCAAACTCTCCAATGATTTCTTCAATAACTGATTGAATATCGAAGGACTCTCTGTATACCCCTGTGGGATACGACACCATGCTAAAATACGCTGGCCAAACCTAAATGCAAAAATCGGCTGGCTGTCATGATGCAATGGTATTGAAAAGAAAGCATGACACAAATCAATCACTGTATACCACTCAGCATCATGTGGAATCTGATACAAAATCACTGACGGATTTGGCACAATGGGACAACATGCCACCACAATTTTGTTAACCTTTCTCAAATCTTGTACAATCCTAAACTTCCCATTAGGCTTCTTTAGCCCCATTATCGGTGAATTACACGGGCTACTCAGTAATTCTCTCAAAACTCCTTGCTGGATCATTTTCTCAATTATAGGAGTTATTCCTTCAATGATTTCTGGTGTCATTTTGTACTGAGGAATATTAGGATAAGTAATTCGCTCTTTCACTGAAATCTTCACAGGATCTACATTATTCATCAATCCCACATCTTCTCCAGTAAAATCCCAAACTGTCGTTTTCACTGTGTCTCTCAGCTCTTGTGGCAAATCCTCTTGTTTAAACACAGCATATGTACCAACCATCTCACTCTCGCTATTATCTAGAGTCATTCGGTACAAAACATCCTCATCTGGTGTTTCAAAAGCTATTCCATCTGGAGTACAGAAAATAGTACAGTTCATCTTGCACAATAAGTCCCTACCTAACAAGTTCACTGGACTAGTGTCACAAACTATGAATCTGTGCATGTCTGAGAATTTACCTATTCTTACTCTTACTGGTTCTGTAAGACGTGTCTTGATTTGTGTATTAGCTACACCAACTACTTGGATTGCTTCATCCGAGAGAGGAAGATTTCTAATATCTGCTGACCTGACAGTTGATCTCGTCGCTCCTGTGTCTACTAAAAAAGTAACACTCTCTTCATTTATTTTCCCATCTACAAATGGTCCTGCCTGGTCTATTGCTAGAGTTGCACCAAGTATGCACTCTTCCTCTTCTCTTCGGCACCGTCAACAATCACCTTCGGACTCACTCCCTTCATTTTTTAACCAATACTGTTGTACCTGGTTAGAACGCCTTGGTTTGTTTACCTGCTCATCATTGTAGAATCCCGAGTCCTGATTGTACTTTTGGGACCCTCTATTCTGCGGCAAGGGCGGTCTTGGCTCTTGACTCTCCTGTTTAACAACCTTCTGCTGTTGCTGCTGATGATTACACCCCTCAGTCTGCACCTGTTGATTTAATGGTTTACTTTCATTACTCACTAATGGTGGATTGGTACACTCGGACCTCCAATGTCCCAGTTGACCACAGTTGTGACAAGGGAACTTTTTTTTGGCTTCCTCAAGATTCCCCTTTCCTTTCCCTGCCTATCTGGGCCTATTACCTGGATTATTAGCCTGTTCCACCAACTGTGCTTCTTGTCTCTCAGCAACTTTCACCTGTGCCCACATTGCTTTCTCTTTCAGCTTTCTCTGTTTTGCTTCAATTTCATCACTGAAGTATTTCGCATGTCTCAAGATTTCATCTATTTTCTTACTCTGCCAATCCACTGTATGCTAACGAATTCTTTCACTAATTTCAGGTCTCAGGCCATATACAAATCTGTATACAAAATGACTCAAATCCTTGTCACCCAGGTGTTCATCTCCACTGAACTGTTTAAAAGCCAGTATCAGCCTCTCATAAAAAGCATGAACTGATTTGTTTGCTTCTTGATGTGTTCGATCTATCTTAACCCAGTCTGTCTCTTTTGGAGGTACCTTGTTTTTCAGGAACACAATAACCTGATCATATTTCCTCATAACTTCTGGATCTGGAGCTCCTGTCTTTGGATCTCTTGGGTATTCCTTAGCAGGCCAATCTATGACTATCTTACACTCAGCCCACAAATCTGCTGGAACAATTATATCAAACAGACTATTCAGGTCAATCCACAGCACTTTTGACAATTTCACAAACCTGTCTACCTGCCTATACCACTCGACGGGCTTTTCTCTCAGTCGAGGGAAATCATTCGTAAATGATAAAATATCCTGTCTGGTCCATGGAACATGTACATATCCTCCTCCAGGTATTTCTCTCATAGGATAAGCATCCACTGTTTTCTCTTTTTCTCTCACAGGAAATGCTGAATAAGTCCTGTCCACTGATTCTTCCCTTTTCTTGTACCACCTGTCCTTCCATCTTTCTACATCACCCCATTTCGGCAACAGGGAAATCATTTCCTTAATCTGCCCTGTTCTGCCAACATTATTTAGATTCTCTATGTCCTTTTCAGAAAAATCCACTCGATACGGTCTCTGCAGAGCTTTCACCTTATCCATATCGACCCCACATTCATTTGCTATTCCTTTCAATCTGTCATGTGTACTTTTAGTCCTCCAAGTAATACTCTTACACATATATAACAGCTCACCATCATGATGGTCTTTCAGTATTTCGGTAGTGACTGTCCCTGCAATAAGTTCCTCCAATTCTATGCGCAACCTGGCTACATCAATTGTTTGAGAATCTTTCTCTTTCTTTTGAAGAACTTTCAACCAATCATTCAAATCTTCGGCTGTTATTTCCGTAGACTTTTTTACTGCAACCACTTTCTCTGGCATCCTCTGTGGCTCCAAAATCGGCATCCATGAACAACTAGTATCCAAACTTGAACTAGACTGCACCTCCAATCCTCCACTACATGTATCATGCCCTGACTGTCTCAAATCATTTCCTTCTGTCCTTATTCCTGACTCTCCTGAAGGACCAGCCGAACCTGTTAATCTATTCCCCACATATGGAATCATCAAACCACTCTCACCCGTCCTCTGCTTATCAAAAATAGGCATAACCGGACCTATTGTTACAGGCACCGTAACAGCTTCCAAATTCTTTGTCAGCTCTCTAATCTTTTCAGTCAGCTCTGATGTAGTTCTTGCTAATTCTCTCGTTTTCTCGTCACCACTTCGATTCTCTCTCTCTTTTTCCCTGAAAGAGGTACCACTTTTCATATCAGGTGTCACAACTTCTGTCTTAATGATACGCAAAGTATCTCTTATCGGAGTAGCAGCTGGTGTGCTCTCTTCTGGTTCTGGTCTATATGGAGGTGGTCTCTTGTAAATCATGTCGTCCAAGACCTCATCCTCATAATCATTAACTCCATACCTTTTCACCTCTGCTTCAGGTACCCTTCCTGTTTCCTTCTCTTCAATTGCCCTCATAGGATATAATCCTTCTGCCATACTAGCATCTCGCCATCTCCTCATTCGATCATGATGAGTTTCACAATCATATTTCCTCCCAAACATATACCTATAGTTGCCTCCAGACCTCTGTTTTTCTCGCTCATGTACCTCATCTTCCCATTCCACCAACGCCTCAAACTGTGTCGGCCTCGGTCTTGGGTCAAGACACATCATCTTCTCCCGTAAATTTCTCAACACGGCCATATTAAATGAACCATGTTCTGGGAAAGCTAAAACACCATCCTCTCTAGTGTACTTAGCCCAATTGTCTAACCATATACAGGTATGATACCCATATTTCGCAACCATGAAGGATGCTGGCGTCTTTGTCGGAGGTAACAATTCACCTTCTCTTGTTTTTATGTCTTTATCCTTGTCGAACCATTTTTTAATTTTACCGAACAAGGATTTCTTCTTTTTCTCCTCTTGGTAATACATTTTAGCGTTACCAAAACTTTCTAACCCCTTCCGTAACTGTACGATCTCTCGTCCAATAACAGCGCGACTCACACCAACGCACCAATCCTGGAACGTCTACGTCACAAGAGTATAGGGTGACTCCTTCCAATCCCTGCGCGGCTCTCACCAACGCACGAATCACAGCGCGAGCACTGTCCTGATCCACTACCTAATCAGAGCGCGGTCTGTATGACGTCAACAGTCGCTGCAGTCGCTTCTGCTCCTGTCTCCTGTCACTCGTCTACCCCTCCTTTACAAAACTTTCTCAGTAGACTTCGTCTCAAATTTCTACAAAATCTGTTAGTCACAACATTTAAAACATCTCCATTGTCTGTTTCGCTAACCACAGAATAGTAAAGGAAATCTTTTCGACAAGTATCCCGTCTCTCCCTGAAACAGCACTCACTTCTGTTCCACTACGGAATTAATACTCTCGTTGACACAGTAGCACATCCCTCTACTCTGCCCTTCTAACGTGCATTCATTAACTGTTTCCTCTAGGACTGCTCCAAAGAGTCTTACAATCAACTAAATGCTCATACATTCACGCACTTTCATACAAGAAAATTATAGCACACCCACACAGAATCCTGCCTTCCCGAGAACAGCGAACAGTCTGTCCTACTACAGAATTATAACACGCGTTAACCAAGCAGTGTTTATCTCTGCCCAGTCCTTCAAACAAGCTCAGAGAATACCTATTACTTCTCCAGCGGTAAGCTTTAACGGCGAACCTTACGGATCCCTGGGACTTAAGACCAGAGTTTCACAGATATCCTTTGCTAACATACACACTCCTGTTATACCAGAAATATATCTCTAATAGTAACACCCAACGATGTCACTGATTCCGAACCCAGACAATGTGACGCGCAACTTCAATTGTCACACGTTTTTCCTGCATACATACAGGTAATTCCAACAATCCCGTCTTTCCCGAGAGCAGCACACTCTCTGCCCTACTACGGAACCGTCACCAGCTCCCAAGTTCCAGAAGCACTACATAAAACTCAATACGACGACTCCAACATATAGTATTAGTACATATACCAACATAAATCAATAAATCAACAAATCAAAAAGCCTATGTACAAGCAATCTATCAGATCAAGACAATAATCAAAACCATTACTCTGCTACCAGGAAATTGCTGCAGATCAGAGTATACAAATTCTCCCTACTTCCACAGATAGAGTAATTTCACAGATACACGCACATGCACTCATCATACGCTTGGGCCCATTTCACTGACACACGCTCGATTACTCTATCAGTACTGAACACAAGAGAGAGAACTCTTAAATCACCCTGCATCTACAGTAAGGTCAATGCGACCAAATTGATTATGTCCTGAGTCATGATTTAAACAACAATGACCACATTAGAGTATTCAATAATTGACAAGAAATAACCACCCGACACTGTGATTCAAATAATGGTACTTTTATCTAAAATTAGTTTGAATGAAAGTCAAGCAAAATCATTATTCTCATAGTTACCTATTCTAGCTAAATGTCATAAACGGGTCAGGAGAGGTCTCTCAGTAAAGTCTCCCGAGTCGCCGTCCTCACAGCATCGATCCTCACCAACGCAGGTTTGGGAAGAAGTGGCCTTAGACCCTCTCTAGTCTAACAATATTTATAACGAAAATGACAAATAGAAAGTTACAAACAAATGTTGAATATCCGTTGAGCTGCTGAGCAGAGCGAACAGGAAAGGAAGTCCTTTAGCAACATTTTGAAAACCTCCGCTCAGAAAAATCACAAAAATAAAAAGACGGAAGAAGGAAACTCGAGTTTGCAAAAGTTACTTTTGTGAATACATTTCCTCGGAACCATAGCGAAGCCACCGCTGTAATCACAAAGTTCATTGCGGCTTTACTCTCTTCCAAGGTTATTTGGACGCACGCCTGGAGTTGCTGTCATCACGGAAATTTTCAAACTCCAGCAGAAGCCATGGTCAGGTGACTTTCAACCATATTCAGCCAGGCCTCTCGTCACATTTTCACTCGAGTGCAGGCTGTAGACGGCAGCCATTTTAAAATAGGCCAAAACGAACCATCTTAATTGAAAGAAACACAAACAACGTTACTACATCATTGAAATGATTAAACAGTGTAAATTCCCACTAATACCCTTATGTGTATGTAATTAACTAGCCATCTGCAACGCACAGAAGCATTAGTACACGTTATTTTAAAAGCATTAACACAAAAACAAATAGCACACTTGTGTAAAATAACTGCACATATTATTAGGCAACATATATGCACTCCCGCGTGTAGTTTCTCTCATTAGTGGTGTTGGTTAGTCTGATTTTAACAAGACAATCTATTAATTAGTGTTTTTAAACTAGTATTTTTAATCAAAACATATAGACAAAACTGGAGCCTAAAACCCAATAAATTTTCAACAGAAAACTCTGCTCCAGCACACGCACCTGGAGAAGCGGATGGACTGCGGTATTGTGTTTAAACAAAGCCTTCTGAGATTTGCTCTGCTTTATTTAATCCTGTTGGTGCTACTGGCGGCGGGCACTTTAAAAGCATAAATAGTTAAGCAATGCACATGGCTGGAAGTCATGAAGCGCTGCAGCTGACTGCTGCCTTAGCTATGATCCAAGCAGGATATCTATATTCGCTTTTATGATGTTGCACATGTAAATTAATTTTTCTCTGTTTCCTGTTTCACATAAGTTTATTTTTTTAAATAATTATTTTCCATAAAACCAACATTGGAATGACTGAATTTTTGCAGGACCGAATCAGAATGCTATAAGGGTGTTATCATTTCCACTGTTGTTTTAATGCTTTGTCTATATGGCACATTATGGTCACCGTGAGCAATGTAATTGAAGGAATTCTCTGTATATTGTTAAAATTATTTTTTTTTTTTAAATAGTATCACAAATACCTAGACTGTAATAAATTAAACCTATTGAGTGCAGTGCAGAGAAGGGTGAGTGATGTCTATGTGAGTGCAGGTTGAGCAGTGTGCCTGTGAGAGTCCAGGGTGAGTGATGTGGATGGGTGAATGCAGGCTTAGTGATGTCAGGGAAGGGTGAGTAATGGGTCTATGAGTGTAGGGTGAGTAGTGTGCCTATGTGAATGCAGGGAGAGTGATGTATCTGTGCAAGTGCAAAGAGACTTGTCTGGTTACTCCCAGAAATGTGTTCGCCAAGCCACCTCCTTCTCAAATTTGCTTTAGAATGCAACATTTGCCCCCCACTGTTTTCAATATTTTCTCGGGGGAGACCCCCTGAAACCCACCGTAGGTGGTTCGGGCTCGCTCGCCCGCCACAGTATTTACGCCGCACCACTTTCAAATGTCACCAGCCGCCCCTGCCACCAGCCACTGCTGGTTAGAGAGCGTGGGCAGACAATGGTGCGGGGGTGCCAATCCCCCGCTATAGTAAGCCACATCTGAGCGCATGGACTCTCTCTTGCCTGAGTGTGTCCCTTGGTTTATTTTTTGTGTCACTAAACGCAGGGTCAGACTGGGACTGAAAACAGGCCCCGGGCACCAAAATAAAAGTGGCCCCTTTAGCGAATCATACAGCGAAAGAGTGGCCCACATTTGAAGATCAGGCCAGTTCTGAACTTGTAAAGACACGCTGGTTAAGTGTTTTGCAAGGTATGGTGAACTGCATGCAAGTGTACTTGCTGTAGGCACTGTTTGTGGCAATTTCAGCGAGATCAAAGTAAAAACTGCCTCACAACACCACAAAATATGCCCGAAAGACTCAGAAAACGGGCGCTCACACTGACCGGTCAGAGAAGCCCTTCAGGCATTGCCAGATCGCCGGACAGGCCAGTCCATAAGAATTGGGCGCCTGTCCAGAGCTGAATGTGAGATGGAGGGCTGTGCTGTATGTGGCCTCAGAAGCGCATTCCCCGTTCGCTCCCTTCACTAGCTTTTGATCGCACGGGGACACTTCTGGCTTGTTGGTGCAGTACAAAACCATAGCTGACTGAAGCTACCCTGCATGTAGAATTAAATACAGTTGAAGCAGATTACGGAAAACATGTTGACAGTATGAGAGAAGGCAGATACTTTGCCACTTGTGTTGGCTTCTTCAGTTTGTTATTGTTCGCATTATTCTTTGCAAGTGTCTCATAAAGAAACGGGAAACTATGCTTTTGCGAGTGTTCATTTCTCTTTAACCTTGGCCAGCAGCCGCCGTAATGCTGCAGCAGCGATCCTCACTATGCCAGCGCCATCTAGTGGATCCACGGCAAAAGTTGTCTCTTGAATTCTTCCTGAGGGTAAGTTATACATCAACATTGGCCCTCCTTGAAAATACTGCAAACAACGTGATCAAAAGAACCCGGATTCCTGTAAAATCAGTTTATAGCATCCTTTCTCAGACCAGATGAAAAGTGAGGATGCAGGGCAAAGTCAGAGATACAGCAACTGGTGTCAAAGGAGGCCTGTCACTAACAGCCCGTTTCTTTTAGGGGAAAAGGACTAGTCACAAATGTAAAGAGAGTAATCTGGTCACTGGGGTCCATCAATTAAAAGGCCTCGGTTCAGAGCGAGAGTCCCTGGGCTCTTGCAGTGTGATTCCTATGAAAGGTGGGCATTCAGGATTTATACCTCCATGTCCAAAGCGCCCATCTCCTCCGAATAACCTGCGGCTTCAAGGCACAATGGGCAGACTACAGGTTTTATGTCCTATTGTTACATCTAGAAAGGACTTATCGTTGAATTTCTCAAGGGTACCGGCATTCCCGGGATCCCAGTCTCTTCTCCGGTGTCATTCCTCCTCGGTAACTCCGTGGTTGAGGAAACACGGAAACAAGGCCAACTCTCTCCATGTCACCCCATCAGCCAACCTCCATCGAAGGCCACTGTGCGTCATCCGATATATGAGGGCAGCAGGTCAAATGGCCAAAGCTGACACACGGAGTCACCTTGAAACCTCTTTAAATTAAGGGTGGGCGTAGTTCGCGAAGTAGCACTTCGCGAAGCTACGCAAAGTGAAGTTCGCACTACGCGAGCTACGCGTAGCACTTCGCGAACTGCGAAGTAACATGTTCGCACTGTGCAAGATGTTGTTTTCAATGATTGCACAGTGCGGACAAGCAACCGGCACTGTGCAATCATTGAAAATGGCATCTTGCACAGTGCGAGCTGTAGTTTTCTGCTGCTCGAGTAGATTTTTACTCGAGCTGCAGCTTTCTCAACGCGAACTGGTAGTTTCTCATCGCGAGCGGTCGCGAGCATACGCGACCCCTCGCAATGAGAAACCTGACCTTCTCGCGTTGGGAATCTCGCCGGGAGGTTTATTTTCCATGCTCGCGATCGCGAACAAGGAAAAAGTCTCGCCAGGATGTCATTTTGCTTGCTCGCGGTCGCCAACTTGACGTTGAGGACCGCGAGCAAGCAAAAAATGACCGCAGCACTACGCAACACTACGCTACGCGTGTTCGCACTGTGCTACGTGCAGTTCGCGTAGCGCGAAGTAGCGCGAACTTCGCAAACTACGCGAGCGTAGCGTAGTGCTTCGCCCAGGCCTACTTTAAATACTGACACGTTCAGCTCAGCCAGATCATCAATGCGTCTGGGCAAAAGTAACAAGATTTATTTGATATAAAAATCTATATGAAGTTAGGTGTTATTAAGCACAATTTCCGTCCGTCATCTTGTCGTACTTTTATGAATGAAATGCATCCTCTCGTCCATTTTGGACACGAGAATGGATTTCACGGTGTGACCAACAGCTGCTCACATTGATTCATTTGTGTTGCTCCCCTGCAATAGTATGTTTCCCAAACAAAATTCCAAATATGTGACTTTATTTATTATGACATTTTGCATAATATTCATAACGTAAGATTATGCGAAATTACACGAGTTTAAACAAAAGTTCACCAAGCCTAATCAATCATTGAGTACGTGTAAACTGGGCAATTTGAATCACTGTTAATTACTGTAGTAAGAAATGTCAAAGAGCTATTTATTCATTGCTATGAAAATCAAATATGAGTGGGGAACTGAAGTGCCTGCGATCCGGATTCCAGAACCACACTCCATGTGTGCATTACCGTCTGATGATACTAGTGAGAGTCAACAACATACAGACTGGAGATTATGTCAAGAGAAGATGGGAAACTGATCCCATTGTTTGGCACATTTAATTTGCTAGTTGGGGACATTGGCGGAGTGAAAACACAGGTCTCTTACTTTGATCCAGGGTTGAAAAGTCACAGGTCCATCAGCTAGTCAGGAGGACATTCATTTCACTCATCTGATGCCAAGAGGACCATGTCACGTTGGCTAATGATTGCTGAAGGCGCCTTTCCTCAGGCCCGGGCTGATGATTGTTACACTCCCCTCATTATTTGGAGTGGGTTCATGAGGAAGGGTGGTGGCTCAGGGGCTGAGGATAAAGGCTGATATATTTAAAGCTGTCACACGCACCTCTCCCAAACCTATACATCTCCATATGAGCTACTGCTATGAGAGGTGATCCTACTGAATCCATTGTCTCAGAAGGGGGTTTGGTTATTCAATGAGCAACTGTATGCAATGATTAATGAAGCTTCCACATGTGTTCCAAAATGAACCAGAAGCCGTCGGTGATTTCCAGCGGGTCAGTGTCATTTAATGCATGGACGTTGCCTTCTTGTAAAGATTTTGACCAGAGGCAAGAGTGGGAGTGGAAATCTTGTATTTACCTGTTGGTAATTATTGTTATAATGAGTTCCACAGGTACAGGATAGATTTTAAAATGTAGCTTCTGAATTTTTCATCCCGCAGTACAAAATCTGAGCCCATAACCACACACCACACGCACTAGGATAGTGCACATGCCGCAAAACACCTAGCATCCATGTTCCAGTCCTAAGAGTCCTGTTCCTCCTCTTCTTCCATGTCCCACACCTGCTCAATGATGGACTTTGACCACATGTTGGCCTAGGCCTTGTTAATGTACAAGGGAGAGCAGCCAGAAAGCATCCCCTAGAAGCCCTACTGGAGAGATGAGGAGTCTAAAGAAAATCCTTTTTTCACAATTGTGTGCCTGTATCAAGAGAATTCAGATGTGACTCCTCAAGATAAAGACCCATATTAGGAAATGGTGGCCGAGTTAATACAGAAGTAGGTCTTGCACAAAAGATTTGAAATCATAGAGAAACTTGCATTGACAAAATAAATATGTTTGGTGTTAATGGGCTAATGCATGCAAACACAGGTTATTTGTGCAGCGTTACTATGTACCTTGCTGCATGGCGCAGAATGTGTGGGGAACAATGAAAACCGCAGGGCACAGCCATAGCAATCACAGACAAAAAGCAAGTTGGACAGCGGCAAATCACCAATAAACTGTACACATTTATGTATGCCTTTAGCATCTCCTACAGTTCCTATGCATTACCTCCCAAGAACGAAAGACGTGAACATCACATCAGGCCGATAATGGCGGGAAACTCCTTTGTTGCTTTCACCAGAGGAATTCCGTTTTATGGCTCAAAACTCGGGCTATAACTGAAGATTTTTTTTTATATGATTTCATATCATCTAAGATGATTTAAAAAAAAGGAATACAGTAACGTGATGCATATGCCATGCATGCTAAGATCAATTCATGTAAGAAATAAAGGATCCGAAGCCTTAAGTACGATTCCCTTGGAGACGGTGGACCTGAAGCCCAAATACCACGGCAACCCACATGTCTGATCATTGGGTTTTAGAGGAACAATCTCGAGGATCCCTCTTTGCATTTTCAGGTCTTTCCTGCTGCAGACAAAAGGTTACGCATATAATTTGCGCACCGATTTTATTGTGAGCAGTATAGGAATGCATAATGATAGGACATTTGCTGTTATATATAACATTTCTCTAGATTTTTGGGTCCCAAATATAAGGTAGTGTGCATAAAGAACACTATGAGAAAGTGGATTATTAGTTGGAGTGGATGCTAGTCCAACATAAGTGACAATGTCCTTATTCTTGCTAGGTTCAGTAAAGGTTTCCGTTATTTAAACCTCAATCAACCCTTGTTAGCTAGAGCATACAGGCGTAAAGTAAGAAAATGTGTAAGTTAAGAAAATAAATAAAGCATTTAGTAGTACCAAAACAGTTTAAAAAGTATATTTTAATGACCAAAATGACAGAAATCCAAAAAGGGGAACCAAAGATATGACACTTTAAAGTTTTCAATAAAAACAGTGCCAACAAGTTTGCTACTTCTGCCCCTCTGCTTACGAAAAACAGGCTAGCCATCAGAACTAGAATGACCAGACTCCATTGCTAGAGCCAAGAAGGCCACACAACATGCAAGCATGAAAGAAATCACCACCTACAAAAGCTACAACACAAAAACACACCAACGAGCTTGGGCACATATGTTTGGGAAGAAAACTCAACGTTTAGACTGCTTTACCAGTCCATGGACTCCTGGGAAATGAGCAAACTAGGAGGATCAAGATTTGATAACAGATTATTCTGAGCTGCATATGACAAACAAAAAGGACATGCAGGAAAACTCAAAAGGAGATGCAGTCATGAGGAAAAAAATAGGTCATCTGGATATATTCCCGGAAAATTCCTATGCAAAAAGACTATTAAAAGCAATGCTAGGATAAGTAATGTTGAGAAAATCAATGTAGGCACAGCCTTCTTCCAAGTTTGAATCTCTCCAATGAAAAGATGGAGGACACTCTGGGAAAGACTGAAGCCCTTGCAGAGGTCTGTGGTACAGTAGTGGGCAGAGTTACTTAGTTCAAAGATATTGTGAACAGTGACTTACCATGAGGGGAGACATAAGACTGTTAAAAAGAGGCATGCAGATTGAGAAACTAGATCTAGATGCACAAACCTCTGCAGAGCTGGGATCCAGAGAGGTCTGATTGGCTTGACCCGGGACTAGAAGAGAGAGTGTGGTCATTTATTTGGTAGGGAGAGATGAAATGGGAGATGAGAAATCAACATTTCTGCATTACTTCATTGCCTGTGTGCACCCAGTACCACTAAAAGCACCGAGAAACTGTTGACCTCCAAGAACATGTATTGTCTTTTCCATTATTTTTAATAGAGCTGTTAGCTAAAGCACAGGAATAAAGTCATTCAATTGTCCTTGCGCGTTACACCTTCCCTATAGTCGCAGACTTAGTATTCTGCACTGCCAAGAAGTTAAAAGACATGACACTGTTAATTTTGGAATGTGAACATTTTGTTTAGAGTTTCTGTTTCGATAGTTGTAATATCAAGCTAAAAGTCCAGTGAAAAGGTTCCTTCCCTCTAAAGCCAAAACTAGAAGAAAAGCTTAATCTTCTAAGGCAGATCCTAAAGCCCGGGTCTATAGGAGAACAGCACATTGAAGGGGAACGAACGCCCTCCATAACTCATCCTCTTCCTTCCCTCCCTCTTTGGCTCTCTTTCCCTTTCCCGATATTGCTTTCTAGAATTTGTAACTTTGGCATGGAGTGCAATTGAATAGGGAAAGGAGAAGATGTTAAATTGCCAGCAAGGTCTATTTAGACATGTGTAGCACATCGGGTGCAAGGGAATAAACCAGCTAACCACATAATTCCCAAGGAATGCAAAAAAACACTAGTAGGTTTTCTTTACTGGCAAACATTTGATAGAGAAACTTAACAATTAGAGTGGTTTTTACTTGGCTCCTGAAGGTGATTGAAGATCCTTTTGCATGAGGGTGACAGCAAGCTGACTTACACCATTTTAGGAACTAAAGCCTGAATATTTTTTTTGACTTTGGTTTGGCCATGCATGGCGTGCACTCACTTGGAGAGAGGATGTGGTCCGTCGGCTAGACTGCCGACCTTGATGTTGGAAACCAGGGTTCGAGCCTCGGGGTCGCGTCCACATCCTGTGATTCTGGGCAAATCACTTAATCTCCCCGTGTCTGAATGTGTAATGTGAATACGGTGCTCATGTAAAGCGCTCCAATACCTTCGGGTCAAGTTGGCGCTATATAAATATGCAACAAAAAAACCTCACTGTACTGTCTTCTTTTCTGAAGCTCTGCATTAAGATTTCAAGTCCCAGGGGGTGTGCACTTCCGAAAGTGCAAACTTGTAGAACCTTTGCAATCAGTGATAGTGTTTAGCCCGGTAAACCATGGTTATGCATCCTTCCCACTGCAATGATGATATAAAGAAAATTGCAAAAAAGAAGAAAATTAAACAACATGCAAAGGAGATCGTTTGTTGGTGTAAATATAAATGTCCGCCTAGGCTTACGTGTCCTGTTCTTTAGAACAAAAAACAGAGACCTGACAATTAGAGTTTTTAGCTCCTCCCTTTAGATGGAACATGAGAATGAAGGTGGCACCTGTTGAGTCAACATTGATTGATGCCACGGCCAAGAATCAAACTGGTTCAATTGTCACGTGACCTGACATCAGACCTGCTGGGAGGAGACTGACTGGTCGCTTCCAGTATAAAGAGAGGAGCTCTGGGCTGAGAGAGACACCGTGAGATTGAACCTTGTGCACTCCAGATCGCATCTCGATACCCAGCCATCTCTCAGCCATGAAGATCGCTCTCGCTTTTCTGTTGGTGGCAGTCAGCTGCCCCCTTGGTGAGTGTCCATTCTATGCTCAGGGAGTGGGGTGAGAGAATGTGGTTTTGAATGGAACTGTATTTAAAAAAAATAACTTCTATAAAATTCTTAAGCACACCTCCAGGACTCAATAATATCTGTGAAAGCGGGGGTCATCGAGAGCCCCACAGTTAGAATAATATATACAATGTCTGCTTGGAGCAGTCTATACACCACTATAACTGAATACCAACTGCAGAGGTCCAACTTCAGCTCAGAACTGACTCATTGTTGGAAGTTCCCCGAGTATTTCAAGAAGGACCATAATACGACTTCACTCTCCTCATTTGAAGCCTTAGGCTCGCATCACACTCTTTACGGACACTATTTGAGGCACCTTTTGTTGGGGCGGCTATTATACCTCTGCTGTGGGGCGGAAACCAGGTTGTCTGTCACTTCTTAGTGCAGAGGCCCCTGCTGAGAGAAATGCTCCGTTTCTGGAAGGCCAGCAGGTCCTCCGGTTTAACCCAATGACACACGCTTTTTCTTAGTTGTTGTTTTACACATTACTTTCCTTATAGCCTCCAGCTCCTAGCTGTCACTTCTGTGACACACAGAGTATTAGTGCTGCAAGAGCGTTGAAGCAACTTGTGCTGACACGGGCGCTTTTCACCTTAAAATTATACTTTGTGAGGAACTGGTGTCCCGTGTTGTGGCAACGGCTTTCAACTCCCTCACAAGGGTGGTTATTCCAGTAATTACAGTGTCATGATTACATCGAGTCATCCAAGATTTACTTTTACTTCTCCTTCGTTTCATAATAAGCCACTGCTTCTTATATTCTTATTTATAACGATCAATAAATCCGACCCTTCTTTCTTTATTTTTCCCAACAAACACATACAGACATACCATGTTTGCTTGATGGCTTTATTTTTAAAAGTAAATAGGAAGCTCGTTAGTTTCTTCTCTTATATGTTTCTTTACATGTTGGAGTTCTCGTGTTTAATGTTCCATACCCTCTGGACTTTACGTTATCATAACTGATAGGGGAGTGTGGCAGGAGGGTGAGAGTTAGGGTGGGGATTGTGAAAGTGCATTGTTATTTAACCCTCTCTTTATACGTTTGCTGAACATTCTCAAGTGATTTTTTTTAACAATTTGGTAAACAAAATTGATGACAGTATTCTAAATCTAGTTTCGAAATCCACTCTGGAATCATTCCTTCTCAATCACTCTTTTAGGCGTTTGCCAAGCACATACTAAAACGATTAGACTTTTTATGATCCAGAGATACATTGATTGCTTCAGGACTTTCCAGCAAACCGATTGTAATCAAGAGTCGCCAAGAAAACATACAATACGCTTCATTTAAGAAATAAGCAACAATGTAAGCAAGATAGCTTCCCACAAGCCCAAGCAAATAAAAATCATGAGGCAGGTTGGCAGTCTATTCCTGGAAGTCACCAAAACTATGTCTGAGGCCAGCTAACAGGTTTGAAATGAAAGACAGTGGAAAGCTCAGAGGGTTTGCTGTGGAGGAGGTATCTCGGTAGCTACATCCTAGGTTCTCATGGAGGCCAAACATGAGGTACTGGTTGAGCCGATAGGAAGACTTTTTCGAGGTACCTTTACAGATGGTTAAAGTGCTGGAGAGGACACATATGGGGCCTGATGGAACATGTAATGGTATACAAGTGAATATGCAAATTAGTAACAATAGGTTTGCCTTGAATGGAAAGTTAAATATTAGAAGAAAAAAAGGAGGATTATATTGTAGAACGTGCAACCAGGTACGTCATTAAGCAGGAGCTGCAATTGACTGATAAAACACACAACAAACAAATGTGATTGCTGCCATAATAAAAACACGTAGATAGATTGCAATTGCTTTTTCTTTCGACAGCCTTAAAATAGTTGCTGACGGGTCGTCAGAGTAACAAACAGAAAGCATTTTCGTTACAACTTCCTTAGGAGTGGTTAAAGTATGTTAGGCGGCCAGAATTTAAGAGCAATGCCAATATATCAGCGTCAAGCACAAGGTAACATATCATGAAAACTCTGATTCCTGGGTTTGCCACTAGCAACAATAGTGTTTAGCCTATGTAGCATGTGCTATCTAGGGTGGGACGCATTGCACACCTCGTTTAGTTTGGGGTGCCAAGGCATGCAATCACTACTATAGGCATTTTATTGACCTTCCTTGAGGCATGTCCTTCAATGGTAACTGGGCACTGTCGCTCTCCTATTGGAGAACTTTGGGACACGTTTTTGCCACGGCTCCTCCTCCTTCTCCTCACCTCCATCATGAATCACTCCAGCAAAGCAGCCCCAGCAGGTGGCGCCTTTCTAGCCCGTCTCCTCAAGCACAAATCCAATCGCCCAAAGAGCCCTGAGTAAGACGAAATGGCAAGGTTGATATTTTTCCTAATGTATTCTCCCATAGTACATTATGTCTTTTTACGCAATTGTGAGTTGCCCCATCTAAGTATTAATCAGTGGCGTCACTAGGGGGGGGTGCGGGGGTGCGTACCGCCCCGGTTGACACCCTTGCATGGGGTGACACCAACATTTCCAGTAATGGGACCACCGCCCCACCCGCGGACCAGCCTGCACGGGGGAGCCCCGTACCCAGAGCCCAGGCAGGGACAGCATGGCAGCGCTCTGCTCATGCGGAACTCCGCACTGCGGTGTCTCGTGTCCCATGCTATCATATACTAGGGTAATCATTTTAATGGTCCATTTTTGATTATTTCAAAATCATCCAATGGTGTGGGCTGCATAATAAACAGCAAATTTAGTGAAACGCAGATTATAATTTCAAGCCTCCTTTACATTAAAAACATTTTACATGGAATGACGGTGCCAAATACATTTGTTACCCCCCCCCCCCCTTCGTAATCTCTGCCCTAAAATCTTCCTAAAACCTTTCATGCATTGGTCACCCTTTAGAAGCATTACATGCAAGGTGGGCAGACACATCTTCAGGCCCCAGACACATAGAACAACCAGACCCATGTACAGCACCCCACAGAGCCGCCACTTATGAAGAATACACAGCACTTCAACACAGGGCCCCAAATGTAAAACACATTCTCACTCATGAAACATTGCAGTCATTTTGGCACCTCGAATAAGACATGTGGTAATTACAGGTGAGAAAGAGGAAACCACAGAAGGAAACACATTCTTCATTGTTATTTGTAAAACGGATTTCTGTTTGTGATTGCGCTAATTATGTGTTTTCCCTCTCTGTTATTCTAGATGTGTCTTCTCAATTAATTGGTGGTCTGGATATACCTGTTGTCGGTGACCTCCTCGGTAAAATCAATAAATGTCTGAGTTTATTGGTATGAAATTTTAATTAAAATTTTATTTTAAAAAACATTCTTCTACTTTTAAACTGTTGACATACATTTTTGGAAATTAAATATTTAATACTTTTTTGACAACCTGAAGTATTCCTGCAAGTGTTTGGGGATGGGTGCGGGGATAAGTACCTGATTGGCCTTCACAACAGGTGCACTGGAGGAATATCCTTTGGGAGGGGGGTGCTATACTGCTCTGGGCCGTATGAGTATTCTAGTAGTTTGGACTGGGAAATTACTGGTGCCACCAATACGGGACCTAGTAATCCTCGATTTGCAAACTCAGGGTGAGTTTAAAATAAGACAGGAGGCACCTGGAGAAGAGAGACGTGGCAGGTCTCTGTCTGCTAGCAATAGCAACAAATAAGTCCACACATCTACTGCAATAGTACGGGAACTAGTCATGCTCCCTCCTGCCTCCTCTCAATAGATGTCGTTTAGGGGTCACCATGGGTAGCAACTGCAACTCCTGGCTTGCCACTTGCAACTCCTGGCACTGTCTTTGTGATCCCTGGCCTCAGACGTGACAAAGTCAGTGGCAAGAATTCCTACATTCCTTATTTTCTGTCCATTAATAGTTAATAATATTCTATTATTCACTATTAGTTTAATAAAAAATGGTGCACACTCTGGACCTTTGGTGGTAGCTGTGGGAAGTGCAAAATGGTTTTAAATGTATGTTGTGTGAGTGCTTGCGAGTGAGAGTATTCTTAAGGGAGATAGTTTGTGTGAGAGTGCGTGTGTATGTGTAAGTGCGTGTGGATGTGTAAGCATGTGAGTGTGAGTAAATATGAGTGAAAATCATTGATTAGGTGAAACTGATGGCCAGATTTACTATTCTTTGACAAAAGGCAACTCTGCACCAGAGTTTCTCGATGCCTTGCGTCAAAGGGTGAGAGAAAAATTGTGCCCTATCTATTAAGATATGGTGCCTTTTTACTCTCCAACACACACACCCTTGCACCAAAATGCATGGGTGTGTGTTCTCTGAAACATAGGTTTTATACTGAAAGGTGACCCTTCCAGTACAAAACTATGCTTTAAGGCTTGTCACACTTTGTATGTATGCTGTACAGTGTAGCACATATAAAATATTTCTCCTTCTTAAAACTGCCTCAAGGAGGAATACATGTTTGGTGCAAGTTCCTGTCTGTTTATAGATAAGGGTTTGTATCAAACCTATTTCAATGCCCTCTTGATGCAAAATAATGCAAAGAAGCGTAACATTGTGTTACTTTGGGATATTAGCCATCACAAATCCAGGATTCTGTTGGATAATACATCCTCCCCAACAATTTGTTCTATATTTGTGTCACAATCCTGACACAAAAGATCATATACCTGCCCCTGACTGTATGAGTGAGAGAGAAAGAGTGAGATTAAAATGTAATACAAGTGAGTGAGCATAAATAAAAATGAGGGTAAAGGAGTGTAAGAGAGGGTGCGTGAGGATGAATGAGTGTAAGTGAGAGAATGGGTATGAACGTGTGAATGAGTGTGGAAGACAAGGCAAAATACTGTTCCTAGCACACTTGCAGCTATTCGTAGCGTGGCAGACACCCTTGACAAAATACTTCCACTGGCACACTGTGGGGGTAATTCTTGGTATAAAGGGCACAAATGGAAAATTTGCTGGTACTAGAAATGATTCATGGCACAGAGGGCATCCATTGAAAAGTACTAGCATACTTGAGGAAATGCTTGGCAGATGTCCACCAGTTGCATAATGCTGGTACTAGCACACTGAGGGGACATTTGGCATAATGGTGGACATATGGAAGGGTGACAAAAGCTGGTTCTGACATACTGAGGACTTTTTTACATAAGGGTTATCTATGGTATTTGGACGGCATACATTACTTAATTTTAGCACTGGCATATTTTATGTTATTTTTTATATAAGGGGGGTAGTCATTGAATATGGGGCATCTATGACAAAATGCTGGCCTGGGCACAATGGAGGTCATTTTTTACTTATAGGGGGCACCCATACTATATTTGGGATTTGCCCACAATGAAAGAATTTGAATATTTTGTATGGGCTCTTTCTGCACCTATGGCATTTTAGCAAACTTATGTGGAAATTGTTTTTAAAAAAGCATGGTTTTACCTATGCTTTTCAAAATGTTCTAAGAGGGAGAAGCCTGCTAGAAACGGACTGCATTATTCACTTTCCTTGCTCGCTCTAAGTTAGGGCTAGTATCATGCCCCAGAACTTTCAAAGATAGATCAAGCCATCAGCATCATAAATATAGGTGGTATCTAAAATAGACATTTATCGTTATTCTGTTAAACTAATAATCCAATTATAATGGCACTTCCACGAGGTCACGTGTTGTGATGTTAGTATCACATGACATGTCTTCCTGGAAATAATCAGGGTCAAGGGTCATATAATGTCACTTCCTGTGATTTTATTAAGAGCAAAGGGGATGTGATGTCACTTCTGCTATCCCTAGCATTTTGATAAATCAACACCCATGCTCCTTTCCCTCATATATCCCCTGCACCAAATCCTCCATCCCCTGCAGCAACATTCCCAGGTACTGCCAAAGCCCAGGGATGAACAATGTCTTCCCTAACATGTGACTCGTGCAGTGGCAGAGCCCAAGCCTGACACAAGACTATCTACCCCCTGCATGCTGTGCCTATGCCACCCTCCCCAGTCTGCAGGAACAGCTGAGTGCTGCAAACAGAAACCTTTTTTTTAAGTTTAAAGAAAATGTTATTGGGTAGGAGCTTAGGATACATCAGTAATACAATACATTATATAATAATAGGAGAATGAAAAATATGCTGTAGACAACAAAGAAAATAAAATAGGCAGGAAGGGAGGTAAAAGCAGTAAATAAACATATCTTATATTGATACAACTAAAATAATATACAAATATAACTTATATAAAATATTCAACTCACTGCTACAAATCCAATCCTATATTGATAATAAGAACAGACTATAATAATAGTTAATTAACAATACTCTAAGGAGGTTTGGAAACTTCTTCTATACTTGGAATATGGGACGGTATTGATTGAGCAGACATATTTAGAAAATTAGTCACAGGTAACCATAACAAGTCACGCTTAATGGCAAGAGTAATCGGGTGAACATAAGCTCTATCCAATCTGTGATTATAACAAACACCATACCACCAGGCTTGAAAAGAGATATTTGAAGCATTTTTCCATGATTTAGTAATTTGTTGAAAGCCAACAACAAGAAGCAAGTCAATGATAAGGGTATTAAGGGAAGTGGAAGAGGACCAAACTTCTGCATCACTACCTAGAAAAATATGAGAAAAAGAAAAAGGGATATGCGTGTGAAAAATGTTGTTAATTTGACGCCATACTGTAAACCAAAACTGGTGTATAACTGGACATGTAAATAACATATGTTTAAGATCTGCAACCGGAGCTGGACAGGACCAGCAGGTAGAGGGAATGAGAGGGTTAATCTGATGCAATTTGGCCGGAGTGATTAAAAGTCTAATATATATGAAGAATAACGTTTGAGTAATAGTTGCTGCCCTAGAAGACTTCCTTAGTTTGATCCAAATTTTATCCCACACTGACACGGAGAAGGATGTGCCTAAGTCAGACTCCCAGCTGAATTCTACAATGGACTTATCACGATTGTGACCAATGGTTCTCAATTTATTATACATTTGGGAAGCTGAAGTGGATAATTTCAAAAACGAAATTTGTACAGAAGAAGGGTTAATCTGCGTGGAAGAAGCCATAAGCTTATCATAAGAACTTTGAGCAGCTAGGGTTAATAATGTATATTTAGAATGATAAGAAGAGGGAAGTGAATATCGCATTTGCATTGTAGAAAAGGGATACAAGTATCACCTAGAAAGAGTTGATGAGTCCACTTAAGACCAAGATTGAACCAATCTTTCCAAAAAAGAGTCCTAATTTTAAACTTAATGTGGTTATTATACCAAATTGGGGATTGTAGAAAGCGATCTCGGTCATCTAGACCATCCAGCATAAGAGGGTGAAGAATTTTGCGAGAATGTTTAAGAATAGGGAGAGAAAATTTTTGAGGGGTATTGGATATGGAGAAAAATTCCTCAAAAGAAAGAGGGTGAATGAGATAAGATTCAATGTCTACCCACAAAGGTAAAGATAATGAGTCCGTCGCATTCTGCGATAGTAATGAAGAGGAGTTCTTAAGAAAGAAGGAAGTATGTTATGACGCAAAATAAAATTATAGGAACCAACATCATTTTTACAGAATCTAACCTACCCCACCAAGATAAAAATAAAGGATGCCATTGGGATGTAGAATTAAATAAAGGTGACTGGAGGTTCTTAAGATTGAGTGATACAGTATCTTTAATAGAAGGAGTAAACCATAGGCCTAAATATTTAATCTTAGTAGGGCTCCAGTGAAAAGAAGAAGACACAAAATCAGCATGAAAACAATATTTATTTAACGGTAGAATTTCACATCTGTCTACATTGAGTTTGTATCCTGAAACTGAAGAAAAAGTAGAGACCTCTGAAAGAAAAGCCGGTAGAGAGGTCTGAGGATTAGAAATAAATAAAAGGATGTCATCGGCATATGCCGAGAGTTTTAGATGCTTATCGCCATCAAAAAAACAGTAATATTTTTGTTAGTTCGGATTTTGGATAAGAAAGGTACTAAAGCCAAAATAAATAAAAGAGGAGAAAGGGGACATCCTTGCCTAACACCTCTGAGAAGTGGGAAGGAAGAGAAAACAAGGCCATTAGCTCAAATAAATGACATGGAAAAGAGTAAAGAAGTGAAATATAGGAACGGAATTTAGGGCCAAAACCAAACCAAGTAAGTGTTGAAAAAATAAACTGCCAATTGACCCTGTCAAAAGCTTTTTCAGCATCCAAAGCAGCAGCTGCTAATGAGGAACCATGGGAGTGGGATTTACTGAGTACGTTGAAAAAGAGACGAGTGTTATCAGAGAGGTGACAACCCTTAATGAATCCACATTGTTCTCTACCTATTAATTGTGGTAAAATATTGTCTAGACGGAGCGCAAGATTCTTCGCAAAAATCTTATAATCCAGATTGATTAAGGAAAAAGGCCTGTAATTTTTGCATAAAGTATGGTCCTTATTCTCTTTAGGGAGGAGACAAATCAAAGCCTCCTGAAATGAACCCTCAGACCTCTGGGAAGATATAAAAAACAAGAATAGTTTATGCAATTTGGGAACAAGTAAGTTAGAAAAATGAGTATAAAATTCTATAGTAAAACCATCAGGTCCGGGAGCTTTCCCTTTTTTAAGTGATTGAATAGCTTTGATAATGTCTTTAGTGGATATATCACTTTCTAGAGAAGAGAAATCTACATCCAAAGGGGGAGGCGGGGTAATAGAAGCTAAATATCTATCAATGACAGATAAAGGGGGTTGAGATTCAGGAGTATATAATGATTTGTAAAAATTGGAGAATTCTAAAACAATGTCCTCGTCTTTGTGGAGAGTAATATTAGAGGAGGATAAAATAGACTCAATTCTAGTACGTTCTTTTTTGACTTTGAGATATTTAGCAAGAAGGTTGCCAGATTTATTTTGTGCACTATAGAATTTAGCGCTGGATTTAAGTAAACATAAATTCGCAGAATTAGTAGAAATTTTATTAAAAGAAAGTTTGGCGTTAAGAAGCTCCTCTAAGGTAGATTTGCTTTTTGTTAGTTAATAAAGATGTTCTAGTTTTTTAATTTGCAAGTTAAGTGACAGGGATGAATGAGAGGCTGCGCACCACTTTTGAGCAACAAAGGAGATAATAAAGTCCCTAGAGGCAGCTTTAAAGGAGTCCCAGACAAGTTGAGGAGACACCTGAGGAGATTCATTTTCTACTAAAAATAAGGTAGCAAAATCAAGAAAGTCCGGTGTGAACTTAGGGTCTAATAAAAGGGAATTATTAAATCTCGAGCATCTAGTGCCTTTAGCGGGAGGAAGTAGATCTAAGCTTAAGGAAGCTGGGGCATGAGCAGAAATTAGAATAGATCTGTCTGAGTGAGCAATATGTTGAAGTAGAGCTTTGGAAATAAAAAGGTAATCTAATCGGGATTGCGAAGAATGAGCAGTTGAATAATAAGTGTATTCCTGTAATGTGGGGTGACAGAGCCTCCATGAGTCCACAAGAGACCTTTGAGAGATAGTGGAAGTAAATTGAGAATGCATGAGGGAAGGGACAAATCTGGAATTGGAATTCCTGTCAATAAAGGGGTCTATGATCATATTACAGTCACCACCGAAAACCAAATATTCATCATTGCATTGCATTAAAAGGGAAAGGATTTGGGGCCAAAACAGCTTATCTTGAGTAGTGGGAGCATAAATATTAAAAATTGTAAGGGGAATCTTATTAATCAATAAGGAAATAACAACCCATCTACCCTCAGAATCATTATCCTGTCGTATGAGCTGGACATCCAAACGTTTATGACAGAGAATAGCAACGCCATTGCGTTTACCTGAACCTGGTGATGCAAAAACATGGCTTACCCAATTCCATCTTAACTTAGCTACTTCAGTAACTGGTATATGAATTTCCTGTAGTAAAGCAATGTCTCCTTTTAGGTTTGCAACATGTGACAGAACTCGCTGACGTTTGATAGGAGAACCCAAACCTTTAACATTCCAAGTTATAATATTTAACGACATTTAAATCTTATAGAAAATTAATCACAACATTTCTTTAAAAAATCTGCCATGTTTAAAAGTAAAAACAGTGTGAAATATTGAATAAAATATGAAGAAGAAAGCTGGAGTGTAGAGAAATAACAGTGAGAGAGATATAAAATCATAGAATAGAGAGAATAATGAGGGAGAGAGAGAAGATGAAAGAAAAAAGAAGCATAAAGAAAATTTGGAGATTGAGATGAAACCGAAAAGTGGGGAGAGAAAGAAGGAAGAAGTGAGGATAACAAGAAAAAACAAGACAGACAAAACAAAATTAGCAATCCATAAAACAGTACAATACTAGAAAAACATACCACAAAAGAACGAAAATTCTAGGGTAGGTGGAGCCACATAGGAAAGGCCAAACACCGGGCGGGAGAACGCAGGACGAGAGGCACACAGAAAGAACATCATCCAGGCGAAATGAGAACACTGAGAGTAAGGGAGCAAAGAAACCACGACCTAGTAAAAAGGAAAAAAGAAGGTAATAGTTAATGGTAAAAATTACGATAAACCAAAACTTACAATATGACTGAGACAGAAGAAATTCACAATTGTGGGGAAACAAATAACAGACATGGAACGTTTGAAACAAAAATAGTCATGACATTATTATGATTTAGAAATGTCCATAGAGACTCCTTTACAAGAGTCCAAAAATCTTTGAAGCACAGCAGGATCTTCATAGTTGGTTGTTCTGTTGTTATAAGTCACCTTGAAAAGGCAGGGGTGAAATAAGCCATAACGAGCGTTCATGTTACGAAGGGCCGGTCTCATCTGGAAAAATTTCTTCCGACGCTCAGCAGTTATTTTGGCATAGTCTTGAACAAAACATAGATTGGAACCATTCCAAGAAATCCTTCCTCGCTGTTTGGCTGCCTGCAAGACTTTAAGTAGATCTGTGTATTCTAGGAAATACAGAATTACACCTCTGGGTTTCGTTGAGGAAGAAGAAGAACTGGGACTCTGGCCCAAACGGTGCGCACGTTGAATATTTAATGGAGGAGATGCTGGAAGACCAAGAAGGGTTGGAAGAAAGGATTGAAAATAGGAAATTGCGTTAGTTCCTTCAAGACCTTCTGCCAGACCATAAACGCATAGATTATTATGCCTATTACGGTTTTCTAACTGTTCAACTTGTTGCTTAAGATGTTCAACTTCTTTATGGAGAAGGGGAACTTGAACAGCGACCTCCTGAACAGACTCAACACGCCTTTCCAGACCATCAACCCTCTGCTCAGTGTGAGACCAATTATCCTCCAAGCTCTGCAAACGTAGGTTGGTTTCTTCCATATACGGTTTGAGGGCACGAATCTCTTCAAGAATAAGTTCTAACGAAAGGGGCGATGAGGAGTCAGTAGGAGAGGGCGGATTTGTTTTCCCTCGCTTTCTAGGTGTAAAGGGAGCTGAAGCTGGTATCTTGGACCCCTGCTTGGAGCCCAATCGAGACGTGGAGGGAGAGGAGCCCTTTATAGCCACAAAGTCACTGGGGATATCCTCTGCACCATCCTGTAGAAGATTAAAGGGATTGAAATCTTCTAAAGATGCACCCTGAGGTTGTAAAGCTTCTTTACGATTAGTCCAAGATGCTGCCATGGTCTAAATCGAGAAAAAATCATCTTCAGCAGAAGTTCTAGAGAGCACAGTATAACTATATGAAGTTACTAAACGCAGGCCAGTACACAACGTCACTTTATGAAATACACATGAGAGGATGAGACGTTGCTGACGGTTCCAAAAATCCTGCGTGGTGGCAACAGTATAAAGTCCTGGAAGACTGGTGCTATGACGAATAAGACACTTCCCTAATATAGAAGACGCAAGTGTGAGGAGAGCAAATGACAAAAATTGTGACCACGAGGTTGAAAAATAATCCAATATAATAAGTCAGACAAAAACAGTTCAAAAAGGAGGTCAAAAAACACATTTTAAGGCAGGCCTTCCATTAAAACAGCGTCCCCTGAGGTAAAAATGGCAGCAAACGCGAGGAGCGCGCTAAAAACAGAAACATAATGGCGGCCGCTAGTACATTGCAGCCGATATAGAGCCAAAAGACATCCTTGAGCTCACCCTTCACCAAAAGTTGAAGCGCGTTAGATGGAGCAACACTTCATACATCATTAGAGGCGGTTTCCGCATCCCAAGAGAAACGGAGAAAGCCTGGAAAGATGCCGCTGCCTCACGTCGCCGCAGAGCTCCCGTAAACGGCGGCCATTTCCGAAGGCGCCTAAGCCACGCCCCTGCAAACAGAAACCTGATGCTAACAAGGCTCCCATTCGAAGGCAGGACAAGATGGGCAGTGCAGACAAATCTCCCCCAAGATGACTCCTATCCTGCTCTCCATCCTCCCATCTACCCACTTGCCACCACTGACCCAGATATTTACCCAAAGGCCCTGCACCTATACACCACCTGCCCCACAGGTGGCACATATATGCAGATTTGTGCTTGGTATACAAACTGTTAGGGGGTAAAACATGGATTTAGATCCTGTATTCCTGAGCCTGCATGATGTTCCCCTTTGCAGAGGAATATCTCATGTGCACATGACATAGATGCAAGCATACTGTCCGACATTAGAGATTCCCACCCTCCTTCCCACACATCAGTTCCCTCACAGCTGAAACCATGGATGCCATAAGGATGCCTTGTGTGTTCTTCTTTAATATATCATCAGCACAATGTAAATGACAGTTTTCTTTCGACCCATTTACATCTGTTTTACTTTGGGAGCCTTATTCAAGGGCGCTGCTGCTTCCCATTTGGCTTCCTCTTCACATCTTTTGGTCCACACTTGCTTCCTATTTTGACTTTGGATGTAATGTATTTACATTACCTTATAGAATGTAGATTGTAGGGGTCTATATACCTTGGTCCTGATTCACAAAAGTAAACTTACACATCTTGTGTAACTTTACGCTTGTTTGAAGTTCATAAAAATGCATTTTATTCATAAGTTTACACGTGGTGGGGCTCCACAGTCAGGGCAGAGAACTCAGCACATAAAATGAATGTGTGTCTTATCTTTTTATGTGAGGAGTTCTCCGCCCCGAATGTGGAGTCTCCGCACTCATAAACGTATGACTAAAATATAGTTTTGGGAATTTTAAACAAACTTAAACTTACACAAGAGTGCAAGTTTAACTTTGTGAATCAGGCCTTGCATTCTTTACAAAGCTAAGTAGTGGTAATGTGAAATAGTTATTTAATAAGAGAAGTAGTAAGAGATGTGCTGTGGTGAATATCCTTGTCCACAGTTGTGTAGGTATCAATAGTGCAGCTTATGCAGTTGAACCAAGGCCTTTAGATTTGATGGGCTCGAGCTACCACAATTAATGACACGGGCATCTCAATTCTTACCACAAAGCCAGGGGATGAGGGGTGCAATTTTCTTACTTTCATTAGGGCCCCTGGAAACCTCACCACTGCTTGTCTATATGTGCTGCAGGCTGAAATGAATGACCTGGAAGGGAATCCAGTGTGTTGCCTTAAAGGCCGTCAGGCAAGTTCTCTGGGGGCTATTGCAACTTAGCAAAAATGCAGATCACGTGACAATGACAAGCAATGCCTGTTTACCTTAAGAATACAGGAGCTAGATGCAACCTGGATAACAATATACAGGAGCTTAGTTTGCATTTCTTATCTCACCTACATACACAAATGAAAACTGTTTCATTGCTAGCACAGAGTGGGAACCAGCTGGACTTCATTTCTGGTAGGCATTCTGATGACAGCACCAACTCATTGATGCCCCCAGCAATTCTTGCTCCAGTGGCATCCCAAGGCAGTGTACCAGCATCACTTTGGGTTGGCTTTGAATTCTACAATTTCTTTTTGTGAAATCTGTTTCCTTTTTCTGAGAGCTGGTTTTAGGATTCAAATTGAGCATCCCATCTTCAAAAGCTAAGCAACGGAAAACAAGATATGTCACTGAACAAATTGCCAGAAAAACTGAAATTCCAAAATGTTTTAGAATTTCTCAAGCTCTGTTTCCTGTGAAATGTGTACCCTAGCGCTGCCGGCACCTAGAAAAACCTATCAACCCTGTACATTTTTTAAAACTAGACACTAGGAGGAACCCAGGATGGGTTGACTTTTGTGGCTCTCACCAGGATATAATACCCAGAATCCCTTTCAGAGCTCAAACGTTGTCAAATATAGCACATTTTCTTCACATTTCTGTGATGGCAAGTTCTGAAATCTGCATGGATCCACAAAATTCAATGCACCTCACATTCCCCAAAGTCTCTCAATAAAAATGGGACCTCACTTGAGTGGGTAGGCAAGGTGCCCGCGGCAGGAAACAGCCAAAATGCAACGTGGACACATCACATATTTCGAGTGAACTCTTTTTTGGCTATGTGCCTAGCTGTGGATTTTGAAGCCTAACTCAGCCAGCACCTAGGGAAACCAAGCAAATCTTTATATTTTTGAAAACTAGCCGCCCAGGGAAATCCAATATGGGGTGACTTGTGTGAATTTCACCAGGTTCTGTTACCCGGAATCCCTTGCAAATCTCAAACTTTGTAAAAACAAAAACAATGTTTTCTGTGATAGAAAGTTCTGGAATCGGCATGGATCTGCAAACTTCCACACACCCCACATTACACACAGTCTCCCGATAAAATTGGTACCTCACTTGTGTGGGTAGGCCTAGAGCCCATGGCAGAAAACGGCCCAAAATGCAACATATACATATCACATTTTTCCACTGAAAACCAACCCTTTTTTGAATGTGCCTAGCTGTGGATTATGAACCCTAGCTCAGCCGGCACCTAGAAAAAACTAGCAAACCTTTACATTTTTAAAAATTTGACACCCAGGAGAAAAACTGATGGGGTGATGTACGTGGCTTTCAGCAGGTTCTGCTACCCAAAATTCCTTACAAACCTAAAACTTTGTGAAAAAAAACACATTTTCCTCACATTTCTGTGATAGAAAGTTCTGGAATCTTCATGGATCCACAAACTTACACACACCTAACATTTCCCAATGTCTCTCAATAATAGTGATACCTCACTTGAGTGGGTAGGCCTAGTGCCCGCAACAGGAAACGCCCCAAAACACAACGTGGACACAACACATTTTTCCAGTGAAACTGACCCATTTTTTGCAATGTGCTTAGCTGTGGATTTTATACTCTAGCACTGCCAACAAAGCTTATTGTGGAGACATCAAAGTAGCCTATTACAAAGCAACCTGGTTTTGCAAGGGGTTCACCTGAGTTTGTCTGCCATCTAGGGAAACCTACCAACCCCAGAAATCTCTGAAAACCAGATACTAAGGGTAGTACAGGGACGTATGGCTTGCAAAATCCCCCAACATTTTTTCTACCCAGAATCCCCTGCAAACCTCAAATTTAGCTGAATAAATCTCAGGAACATTCTTGCGTTGCAGATTTACTTTTCATGGTCACAGCTCATCATACCAGAGAACAGAGAGATGTATCTGAATGGGTCCCATCTAATTCCCAACTCTACAGAAATGCATGCGACAATAAGGGATCGACGCCTCTAGATCTCTGACAGAATTGTTTATAGGTGGGAACAGAAATGCTCTTTCAGTATTATTATTTAGAGAAAACTGCATACAAAGTGGTTTATGGGCAATTCACCTTCCTATTAATAAGATGTTGTTTCGATTTTCTGGTCATGGTAAACTTTTCCTGCAGTCTAAATCATTCAGGATTTTCTCTTACATCATGAATTTTGAGAAAGGTTCAGAAGTGTTCTGGCAGTTTCAGATATAGATCCTCATTTTGAGGTAGACTTACACAATTTTGACAAAATACAGAGCAGCACATAAAGCTGCTGACCAGTGTTGCGGCAATGGGAAAGGCAAAAACAGTACTTGATCTTTCCAGCACCATAGTGAAAAAGTGTGCGTGTTCCTTGAAGCATTTGTTTTGTACTGGAAGGCGATTGTTTCAGAAGAAAATCATGCTTTAATACGTTTCCCTCTTTGTAGTTGTGCAGTACTTTCCAGCACACAAGCAAAGTTTGAAAAGTATCGAGAAAAGTAAACTTTTCTCTTACCTTACACTTACTTTAAGAGGCATACGTTTTTATCTCAAAACATAGTCTACCACTGTAAGTAGATAGGTTTTTACATCAAAACTCATGGCTGGTTAATTGTAAATGTATATGTACCATCCATTTGAATGAATTTAACAGAAAGTCGCCCAAAGTAGCTTTATGCTGCTAATTTGCGTTACTTTAGCCACATTTCAAACACAAATTAGGAATTCATGGTGGTCTTGGGAGTCAAATACTAGGAGCAAACCCAACATGCAGGCAGCAAAATCTGTGCTCATCAAAAGCAAAAAACACTTTAAGTACCTGTTTCTGAAATAAAAAAAAAAAAGGTTTTGCAAAACATGAAGAATAAAAAGTACCAATAATGTTGCAAGGTAAAGTCATTGAACAAACAAACTGTTTCATATAATGTTTGGAGAATTCTTCTGACCACTTTGTTTCTTCATCTCTTTTGTAGTTAGGCCCTACCCTCCAACAGTTATTGTGCAAGCTCAGCGAGCTCGGCTGCGCACTTGAGGAGAAAGTAAGTTTGATTTTTATTTACTTCTATTTACGTACAGTCTCTAACTTTATTTGAAATGGTGCCTCAGATCATAGCGATTAGAAATCAAGCATGACAGGGATAATAAAATTAATGGATGGCCTTCACACAAATGTATGTTTTTATACTTTTAACAAAAGAAGGGATTGATTTGGGATTGCACAGGTTGCTGACCCCCCCACCCTGGTAGAGGAGTGCCCTTCATGCCACATGTTGTTGGAGATCTCTTCAAATAAATTGCTTCTGCTAATGTGATGGAAGTACTTTTTGCAAGCCTGAATCTGGATGGCTGCCATAATTTGGCAAATTCCCAGCATTTTGTTCTTTAGAAATAAACCCAGCACATGCGTTTATTTCTGCAAAATAACAAAACAATGGGCCTGATGTACAAAGGACTTTCTACCTATTAAATTTTTATAGTTGATTTCTGTGCCCACGTCAACTATACTTTGCCAGGCCATAGCAATCACTCTGATTCATGCTAGTGGCAGGACTTGTTCTGTTAAATCTGAAGCAGGTCTTTGTACAGCAGTTTTTGCTTTGACATTCTGCTTGAGGTGCTATGTACCCATTGACTTTCCCTGCTTTCCCCCCACTATCCAAACTTTTGCCAGTTATCATTATCTTCTTTTTCACTTTTTAAATACAAGTCAATAGTCTGTCTTTGAATCTTGTAGTGAGTGATTTGACAACATAAAAAAACATACTCTGTTTTTTTCTGAGCACACTGTCTTAAATCTTGTAATCACATCTTCAAAACTATCAACTGTAGTACCTGTGTCCTGTTCTGCAGCTCCTCCTATTATCAACTCTTCATTTTCCCTAGTGTCCTGTTCTGGACCAAAGAAACAAAACTGGGCATCATCACAAACCTTTCTCACCTCTGCCACATTACCATGCAAAAGTGCCCTCTTCAATTCTTCTAAACATAAAGCAGGAGTTTTCACAAAGTACAGCCTCCTAACAAAAGGTTGCATTGTTGAGTGGTGTATAGCTATCATCCTGAAAAGATAAAAGGTGCTTTGGCACACTTTCCTTGATAAACATGCAAGGTACTGTCCCTGTAAATTTGTAAGCTTTATAACCTTACAAGGATCCAATACTTGTAAAGTACTTATTTTGTGTTTGAAACTTCACCTTTGAAAGATAAGTAGAAATATTCTTGATATATCAATGGACTGCTGTCAAATACTACAAACAGTACTACAATTCCATTTGTATATAGGGGTCGGATTGTGCGATCCCTGTACCTCTTCTGCAATAACTTGTGTTACATTTCTAGGTACAATCACCTCTTTCACTATAGGAGTGCCATTCTTCATTTCATAATATTGTCCTGTTTTATCAATAGCATGAACTAATGTGTTATCCTGGAGATAGCTTGCTTCATCAAATAAATGCTCTATGCTAGAAGTATGTATATATTCCCCACTAAAACCTATACAAAAGTTGTTTATATTCACTAATCTTTTCTTCTGGTTTTGTCTCCTCATACACAACACAATTTTAACAAGTCTTCATTCTATTTATAATCCAAAATAAAAGATTCCTCTTCAAAGCTAAGGCATTATCACTACTCCCTCAAATCTTTCTTTCTGCTTTAGTGCCTCTCTCCTTCTACTGAACTTCTTCATATTTTTCAGTAGATTTACAACCATTCCAATACAAAACATCCTGGTTCTTATTTCCTTAAACTGATTCTGTCTCTTGGTTAAGATGTGTCCACCTTTGTTACATTATTTCCTGTCCTTGCACCATACAATTTTTCCACTCTTATTCTTTATCATAGTTTGGTTTTTACTTTCATTATTTTGTAATCTTAGCAAATGGCTGCGTACATTTTAAAGAAATGTCTTTGTTTTCTTACTAGTAGATCTTTTTTCTTTCACCACTTATTCTACATTTTGCCCCTTTTGTGTCTCGGTTCTGCATAGACCCTCTAGTTGCTTGTGTTGCTTTTCACTCCAAGTTTTTGTAGGCATTCTAACTGTTTGTAGTTATGTAGATATTGTTCTGTAAAAAAAGGATATTTACAATTTTATTCTAGCCAACACACCAACTACTTTACTCCTGACTTACACATAATACAAAAACAGTTTTTATGTTATCCTGCAGTTTTAAATATGCAGTTAAGCTAGCTATATAACTACATACGCTTACTTCAATATACCAAACACAAACCAAAACACAAAACTCAGGGGTATTTGTACAAGAACAGCCGCTAACTAACGCTAACGCTAGTTAGCATTAGTTTTCTTAACGCGGCCTATCACCAAAAACTATCACCCTGTTAGTGATGTATTTACAATATGTCGCTAAATGGAGATAGTTTCAGGTAGCCACGGTGAAAACTGCCACTATCACTAGTGTGAAGGCGATACAAATTCTGATGTTAGTGGGTGAAAACTGACGAAAGGCCCAATAGCGGCAAAAAAACTCACGTTAGGCAGCCCAATGTGACTTTTTTTTGCTTCTAAAGGCAAAAATAGCCTATAAGTCCACCTCCAAGGAAAAATAGGAAACAATACCAATGGAATGCAGAATGGAGCAGCTAGGACCAAGTGCAGCACAGATCAACAATCCCCCAAAGTCCACCAACAGCCAGGATCACCAGCCAGAGTCCCAGAGGAAGAGGAAATGCAGGGCTACAATCATGGAAAGAGGTGCATCGCTGGGGAAAACACGTGATGCATCACTTATTATTGCGCACTCCTTGCAACACCATAGCATCTAAAACCTTGAAAGGCCAGCCAGTCTCTGGGGTCCGGAGGCCTCGCTGGGCCTGCGCATGGGACCTGGAGTAGGATGAAGAGGTGCTGTGGATTTGCTGGGCCATGGCGGTAGACATTGAGGCATAGGCAATCAACCTTACCTGGTGGTGAAGTCTGCCAGGTCTCACGGAGACACATTGCTGACCTGTGTGAGAAGACCGCCTGGTGCCTAATTGAGCTGTGATTGGTAGAGGTGCTCCTACGTACCAACATAGGGAGGTCTGCATCTCATACCACGCACCACCACCACACTGGGATGCATGGAGGAGATTACCAATGGTGGCTCGTGCCTCTCTGCATCACAGGCCGGAGTATGTTGCACTGGCTGGACGCTGGGGAGGGTGAGGCCACTGAGCTGCACCAAAAATGTGTGGCAGGAGCGCTGCAATTTCACACCTAATGGGGCCCTCTTGCATCACCTGCATTGGGAGGTTCCCCAGTGGACTTGGTGGTGACTGCTATACCGAGGCTTGTAAAATACCACCTGGCTGAGGCTCTTGCTGGGTGAGTCCTGCTGGCTGTTGGAGAGAGTGCTGCAGATTGCGCAACGATGCCAATGTCCAGGTGAGGAGAAGGTGGGACAGTAGTGGAGAAGGTCCGGGGGTCGAATCGGCCCCAGGCCAAGCACCTGTGGGTGACCACCCCCTGTGGCGGGTCCTCCCCTGTGGCAGAAAAGCGTCACCCCACTGCTTTCAAGCAGTGCAAGAAGAGAAAACATAAGATGATTTTCTGATGTACTCATGCTATATTTACTTTGCTGGCAGGAGGGTGTGTGGGGCTGCTCTACTCACGGAGCAGGTCAAGGGCGGAGTGGTATGCCCACTCAAGTGTGCAATGACTGTTTGGTTGGCCCTCTCAAGCCGCCCAAAGCAGTCATGCACACTTCCCTGTTTGCAATGCAGGCTGCATTACAACCTGCATGAAGTACATGCCCACCCCTCCAGCCCCTAACTAAACGCCCCTTGTCACGGCGCTCAAGAACAAATACAATGCCGTATTGCAGCATTGTTATTGACTTAGGGAAGGGAGCCTGGCTGCCTGCTCCCTGTTCCTGGAAGCAGACTCAGGAGAGCAGGAGCACAGAAGACACAGGAACCAACCTCGAGGTAAGAATTATTTAAAAATATATTTACAACCCACATCCCCGCCCCCTCCAGTGTCCTTTCCCAGCTGTCAAGTCCCCCCATAGCACCACTTAATGGGGGCTGTTTGCCGCCATGTGCAGCGGGTGTACCAACGGAAAGCCCGTCTGCATTCGTCCGCCACTGGACTGCACCCAGCACCAAGGACCCTTCCTTTCGAACACTCCAATGCACATACCGGCAGTGCAGTTAAAAAACTTATAGGGGATTATACAAACTTTATTGGGAACCTGGCCCTAAAAGATAATGAATCAAAGTCTTTTGTTCTTGTTGCAGGCAAAAAGTTTAAGAATTATCCCAAAATGTGTATCAAAGGGGGAACGCTTGAGGTTGTGGACTCTTTTTAATTACCTGGGGGTGACGTTTGACCAGGAGAATAATTGGCAAAGTATGGTAATCAACAGGGGCCTGCAAATGGAAAGAACCATTGGAGGGCTCTTCAGCTTTATACAAAGACATGGTTCAAAACCAACTGACACTATAAAAAAGATTTACCAGGCAAAGGTAGTGTCAGTTGCAACATATGGGGCAGCTATATTGGGCCTATGTGATATATCTAAACTCCAAATTTTAGAGGATAACTTTTTGCGGAGACTAGGTTCTCTTCCACAACCTTGCTCTTCATATAATATAAACTGCAAATGTAATTTCGCCTATATTACAGACCGGATTCGAATTGTCCCTGTCTTACTTTGGCATTCAGTCTGGAAAAAAGAAAAACTCAATCTAACCAGGGACATTGTAAAAGATTGCCTGAAACCAATACCTTTTAACACAGAGGATAGATGATTTCATATTTTCATATTTAACATCAGTCTCCAACTATCAGCATAGATACATACTGCTGCAAATCCGGTTGCAATGTATTCCCTTGATGCTAGGCCATCCTGCCAACACATATTCTAGTAATGCACTGCCACCTTGTCTATGGTATGGTCAATCCTCCCAGAATGACCTCAATTTCCTGTTCTTTTGTGACTTATACGTGGATGAAAGGAAAAGATATATTCTACCACTCATGCGTAATCTCAATTTTAGCCAAAGACACCCAGCGTTGTATTATCTTCAACTATTGTCACACCCTTTTGTTTGATATTGTGTAGCCTCATTCCTCCTGTCTGCCATAAGAAGAAGAAATATAATAGTACATTATTTGAACATGGATGATTGTTTGTTTACATAGAGAAAGGGCCGATGCAAAGGATGAATGTCATAATTATGAGATACATTTTACAATTTGTACGATTTTAACATTGCTAACGCTCTGCACATCATTCGATATTTTAATATTCATATTGTAATTGCTCAATTGTTCTTAAAATACTTTTTATGCCATATTTAGGTGCCGATTCCGATCCTGGAGAAACCGGGTACGAACCGTCGGACGGAGCATTTTCTCCGTCCGACTCGTACCCGGTTGTAAAACTTTACAAATATGCAAGTACGATTCGCACGGAAATACTATTTCCGTACGAATCGTACAAAACACAGACCGACGAAAATTAACATACAAATGTGATCCGGGAAAGCGCCGACGTGACGTCGGGACACATGCAGCCTGCGTTTCACGAACCAGGAAGTACGATTTGTACCCACAGCAGTCCGGACGGCAATATTTTTACGGCACCCAAAAAGTGACGGGAAAGCGAAGTACGCCGTGAAACGACCAGAATAGGGGGCTCGGTACGCGCCGTACCCCCCCCAGCCCCCGTAAGTACGCGCCGAACCCCCCCAGCCCCCGTAAGTACGCGCCAAACCCCCCCCAACCCCCGTAAGTACGCGCCGAACCCCCACCCGTGTATGTACACCCCCGTACCCACAGCAGTCCGGACGGCAATATTTTTACGGCACCCAAAAAGTGCCGGGAAAGCAAAGTACGCCGTGAAACGACCAGAATAGGGGGCTCGGTACGCGCCGTACCCCCCCCAGCCCCCGTAAGTACGCGCCGAACCCCCCCAGCCCCCGTAAGTACGCGCCAAACCCCCCCCAACCCCCGTAAGTACGCGCCAAACCCCCACCCGTGTATGTACACCCCCGTACGTATGCACCGTACCCCCACCCGTGCATGTACACCCCCGTACGTATGCACCGTACCCCCACCCGTGTATGTACGTACACACCGTACCCCCACCCGTGTATGTACACCAGTGTACGTACGCACCGTACCCCCACCCATGTATGTGCACTGGGGGTTTGTGCCGTACATTCACGGGTGGGGGTACGGTGCGTACGTACACTGGTGTACATACACGGGTGGGGGTACGGGCGTACGTACACTGGTGTACATACACGGGTGGGGGTACGGTCCGTACGTATGGGGGTGTACATACACGGGTGGGTGTTCGGCGCGTACTTACGGGGGCTGGGGGGGGGTCGGCGCGTACTTACGGGGGCTGGGGGGGTTCGCGTGTACTTACGGGGGCCGGGGGGGCTCGGCACGTATGCGGGCACATGTCTCCATGGTTGCTATGGGAGTTCGGTCCGTATGGTGTTTTTTCCATACGGTTGTAACATCGGACGCACGGGACAGATCGTACTTGCGCGCTCGGACTTCACTTTTCACATTTGTACGGTAAATCGTCCGGGGACATGTCGGACACATTTTCCGACCCGAGGACGTGTTGGGAAATGTTCCCAATGCGATTCGTATTGACTTTTTCCCATACGAATCGTACTTGGCAGTTTGTACGGCACTTGTACGATTCGTACGGAAAAAAATCCGGATACGATTCGTACGGGGAAATTTTTTCCAGGATCGGAATCGGCCCTTCGGTGTCAAATTAAAGTTATACTGACTGACTGACTGACTGACTGAGTGTGTAGGTATTGCATAAATAATTCATTTAAGAGGCAAGTATAACTATTGAATTTTTAATGTTTGTGTAGATTAATTTAGGTTTGTACACCCAACCTAACAAAAGCTTCACTAACTATAACTGATGTGTAATTTAGTTTTTTTGTGTGTGAAATGCGTGTGTGTGTGTGTAAAAACAAATTCCATGGTGGTACAGACATTTATATCCTATGAAGTATTTCAGCTCCACCCAATCTTAATCGCATGGAGCCATGTCTGATTTCAAATGCTTAAATGATACATTAAACTACCACAGTAGAACAAATAGAGTACCATTTTCTCATGGATAAACAACACTGATTAGTGAATAAAGAACTAAAAAAAAATATCCCAGTGATATTGAAGCTTATAATAAAGTGATGCAAGTTAAATTCACATATATAAATAGAAATTGAAATACTCGCATAAATTATTCACAAAGAAAACAATGATATCAGCTCCACAATCCATATTCGAACATGTCTAGTACCCCAATCAGGATGAAGTATTCATATAAAGGCAAATGCATAAATCACCAAAACTCTCTCAGTGCTCAAGTATCTGATTACTTTTTATCTTTCCTGGTATCTCTCCCTCTTCCCTCTTTATAATATTATGTATAAGTATAGCTATGCATTGCAAATGTAATTTTATTCTTTATTTTCTGGATAGTCAATTCTCTTATCTTTCTCTTTAAGGATCCGGCAAAAGCAAAGGAAAGGACAATAGCAGTTTTGGAATCAATAAAGGCCTTGATTGTAAGTCATCAATATTTTATTATCCATTCTTAAAGATTCAGTGTGCATATATATCAATTGAAGGAATGACTCCAAGAGTCAGGATTCTCATCCAGACAATACTCACACCGTATTATGACTTTGATATCATTGAAATCTTGGAATTCTAAATGTTAGCTCTATTAAATGGAAAAGTACAATATTGTGCATTGGCCATTCGTATGATTTGTAATGCCATCCCATGCAAGTACTTTCACTAGATGTCATTATTGTAGCATATGTCTTTCTACTTTCATGATGTTCCATTCGTCTGTGTATTGCAGCAATACACACAGACTTTAAACAACCATTGCAATGCAGTCATTACAACACACTACCTTTACAACATGACTGCATTTACATTGCATGCCATTACAACGCAGGCATTACAATGCATGTCACTACAACACATGCCATTACATTGCATACCATTACAACGCATGCCATTACAATGCATACCAATACCAGGCATGCCATTACAACGCTTTATAAGGTAAGTAATGGTGATTGTTTTTGTTTTAGGGTGGGTATGGGCTTGGGGGTATATGGGAATAGTGATTTTTACCCCTACACTATCCAACACTTACCCTACTGTTACACGCACTCGAGTGGGAATAGTAATTTTTTCCCCTGCACTATCCAACACTTACCCTACTATTGCATTCACTGGAGTGGGAAAAGTATTTTTTACCCCTACACTATCCAACACTTACCCTACTGTTACCCTAAAAGTATTATGCTTTGTAATGGTATACATTGTAATTGAATGCGTTGTAAAGGTAGTTTCTAAAAATGCGTAGTATGGCATGCGTTCTAAAAACATGCAATGTAATGGTAGTTGCAATGTAAAAACTGCATTGTAAAAGCATGCGTTGTAAATGTTTGCGTTGTAATGTCATATATTCGACCCAGACACAAGCAAGCACAGCCACACATATTCAAGCATGCACTTTTACACATTAATACATGTATTCACACAAATGCTGAATGAAAGAGTGAGTTACTAAATACTTAGATTGACAACCACTTGAAGAGTGGGTGATTTGTGTATGATTTCAGTAATTTTCTGAAAACACATGGCACATGGGTGTCATAACACCTTTCAGAGGGCTGGCGGCAAGCAGGAGCTATTGGGACCATCCATATGGGTTAAGGCCTTTTACTCCTGATGTCCTGGAGCTCGGGTTTCTATTGATCCTGATCAGCTAAGCCTAGTACCCCTTCAGCACTTGTCTGTCAATAGTAGTGTAGGTCGAGCCGCCCAAGGCTTTTCAGGGGCTAGGTAGATGCATCAGGTGAACACAGTCTAACAACATATGTTCAATAGCAGCAATAAATGATTGTCCATTCAAATCCTTGCATTTATATACAATCACAGAGTATAACATGGCATACACAAATAATACACACAGTCTCATGAAGTTAGGGCTCTAGTGTTCAAAAATGGGTCCTTGAGTCCACTTACCTCTCACTACTGGTAGTTGCTATTCCCCATTCGCTATAGGTGACATTCAAGTGAAGCCCCCATAGTAATCAGAGTCTCAGGAGTCCCACTCCGACTCTTCCAAAAGTCAAACATGTTCCAGCACCCAAAGCACTATGTAGCAGAACAAAGTTCTCTGGCACCTTACGGATTAGTCTTCTAAGCTCCTACAGGGGTTGCTCTACTGGAGTCCTTAGAAGCATTTCTGCATCATACGTTGCAGAGGGCTGCAGCAGATGCTGATGGTGAGTAGAACTCAGCTCTGCATGGACAGAGGAAAGGCTTCCATGGTGCTTCCTCCGGTGAGGCAGTAAGTTCGTCTGATCCTCCTGGTGGGGGAGACAGTCACTTGGCTTTTGATCCTCTGTTGGAGCTCAAGCCCGCACATGTCAGCACAGCACCCTCTCACCTCGACAATGGCTCAACTAGGCAACATCCCTTGTTCTTCGCAGTTTCCCCATCCGGTGTATGGTGTCAATGACCTTAATCCACACACTGGCAACAGCTCGATCAGCATGGCAGTACATTTGTTTTCACGGAAGTCACTATAGCAAACAGGGTCCCTGGCTTCACTTAGCACATGGACTATGGCCCCATCGGCGTGACAGTAATCATCATGATAGCGCCCTCTGACAAAAGGGGTCACTGACTTCACTCTGAACATAGGCTAAAGCCGCGATTGGCATGACAGTAATGTTCACAGCGGCCCCTTATGACATACGGAGTCACCAACTTCACTCTGCACATGGGCTACGGCCCAATTATTGCAGCAACTATTTACTCACTTCTCACTGTGGTGATCGCCTTGTCAGGATCCCGTCTGAAACACTCTACCTCCAAGCACTCTCCTGATCTTCATTGGGCACATTGATCTTGCAAAACAGACATTGAAGGGTGCTCCAAGCTCCAGGGGTAAGTGGTCTTGGATTCCTTTAGTGATGTCCCAATACCCAGTTGGGAGGCTGGCAGGCCTTATCCTCCATCACAGGCAGAAGTATTACAGAGCTACCCTCCTCCACAGCCCAACTGACTGTTTGACATTTGACAATTTTGGGGGCATCAAGCTCCCCTTCCTATAGTCCATTTACAAACACAAAATGTGATTTAGAGGCTTTGAAGTTAGTATTGGAGGAGTGCTTCCCCAATATCTATCCTGCTTTTTCACCAGAAAGCAATCTATCACATCAGGAGTGACTCCAAATCTAATAGCTGCACAACACAGGCCATTGGAGTGACTAGAGGGTCATATCTGGATGTCGGCCAGAGTGGTATGTTCATCACAATGCTACACCGGGCCACAGCGTTACTTTTTATGATTCTTTTATCTACACCAGCTCCTCCCTCAGATGTGCCCAGGCCACTTTCCAGTCACATATCCCTGAACCAAAAGCTGTTTGAAGTGTACTAAAGAGCCTGGCTCTTCTTCTTCCAGGGTGTGTTTCTCCCAGCTCTCAGGAATGCAGTAATATACAAATCTGTCAGGGAAAATACTTCTATTTCTACATGCTTCTCCAGTCAGTCTTGGGTCTCTCAAATTTGAATCCAGTTTGTATCCTTGGCAATAAAGGGAAAGCTGAAGGTGACAAACAGTGGGGTTCCTACTACTCAGGGTATAAAACGTACCACCGTTGGTCACTCTTATTTCACATTGTTACATTTTTACAATGCTCAATACCACCCAAACAATCTTAGCACATTCAGGTCATGGGGTTGTTTCTAAGAAAATTGCAGGGTACTAACATACTATCAGTGGACATTGTGGTGGCTAGAGACTTTAATGTCCTTTTGTGTGGGGATCTCAGGGTGAGGGGGAACAGGAGGTGGCTACAGCCTGTATGTTACTATCAAGCCATCAGTTTGAACATACACCCCATGAATTGTAAATATTTCGTTATATTGTGAAACGTTTATGGTTCTTTGAAACAAAATAAAGGTATTTCTGACTTGACTTGAACATATACTTCAAGTTTTTTTGCTGAACAGATTGTTGATTGAGTTTAATCTAGTATTTATCCTGGAGAAGATTGTCCCTACTGTGAGAGCCTTATATCCAACATTTATAGGGCAGGGCTGTGAGATATTTATTGACTGTTTGTACTTTGCTCTTCCCACTAATTACTAAGACAGAGATAACTATGAGCCCCTTCAGTGACAATAAACCAGTGTGTATGTGTTTAGGTCAGTCTACCTTGCTTTAAAAATGCCCAGTGGGATCAGGTGGTATTACTGCCATTATGTGGCAGGGGAGGAGATTGACATTGTCTCAGTTGGACCCTGATATTCTATAGGGCATTATATACTCGCTATTAACTCAGCGTTTTTCTAGAGGATAGCAGTTTGCCTGGGGATGTTTTGGGGTATTTGCCTTTATTTCCAAAGTTTACATTAAATGGAGGTGCACTGAACATAGAAACGAAGTCCAAAATTGTTTTCTGCTTTTCTTTGTTTAATTTTTATTTCAAGTAGATAGATACAAAACCACAGCCAACGCGTTTCGTTCCTTTAAAGATATAATTTCTTAACGGAACTTCTTCAGGGCTGTAATAAGGAATAGAAAAAATATATATATAATACAATCATTAAAACTGATGGACATACACATATATTTACAAACATTAAAAACAAGTTTAGTGTCATTTCGATCATTCCGGTTGTACCGAAATGGGATTTATATTTACAAAATTTATACACATTTTTCTTTTTCTTTCTTATACACGTCCACTTGTAATATATAGACACGGAATTTCCAAAAATTCATGGTTGAATATTGAAAGATGAAGGAACTCTAATACACCAACAAAGTATTCAAAGACTCCGTATTACATGATTTATATAAAATCTAGACAATCTTTCATTTTCCGTCTATTTAACCAAAGATAAAACTCATAATGCTCTGGCCATCATCTTACCTCAAAGTGACAGCAAAGTGACGTCTAGTTTTCTGGAGGCCCAGTTATCTTGTGGCACCAAGGAAGGGGCCAGATGGTTTGATAATGGGTCTATCCAAGCACAAAAGTGGCTTATAAATGCTTTGAGTACCTACCCTGGAGATCCCACCCTTGTGAAAAATAGTCATTTCCAATATAGAGAAGAGCTTGTGCAGAGAAAAAATGTCTTAAGGGACATGGGATGGGAAGAACTGCTTAATGCCAGTACCCTAAGAAACATTTTCAAATTCTGGAAAATTTGTAAATAGTGCATTCATGGCCTCTGAATCCACAGTATTTCTGGGGTTACATATCACAGAGGACAGTTGGGTTTCCTTTTATGAGTAGTGTTTTGTATCTAAGATGTGTCTGAAGGAATGGAGGAGGGGATGTTAGTTGGGACTTCCAAATTGGTATTCTCCCTTTAGGAAGTGAAGACGGGAATAGCAGGGTTAACTAGGAGGAAGGCCCTTGGTCCCAATGACATCTCGCATATGTACATTGAGGATGCCGAAGTATGGGCCCCGGTTTTAGCCTCACTGGCTAATGTGGCAGTGAGGGAGAGACGGCCGCCATCATGGGCTTGTTCTCTTATTATCCCATTCTTTAAAAAGGGAGATAGGGACAACTCGGTGTGTTACAGACTTATTTCTTTCCTTGATTCTGTTGTGAAGACAGTTGGGTGTATGCTCTTGGACAGATAGGGGAAGTGGGCTGAGGACAATGATGCCCTACCAGATGTGCAGTTTGGTTGTCGCACTGGGAGTTCATTAGTTGACCAGTATTTAAATATTTTTATGATCTTAACTAAATACACTATGATTCACCCAGATTCTATCCATTTAGATTGAGTTATTTGACGGAAATTATGTTGGCTTATGTTGTCCAAGGGATTGGACCACGATATTGTCCTTGTCTTAAGAGATTTACATATGAATACCGCTGCTTCGGGTCATTATGTTAGTGATTTCAAATGTTCCCATAGATGTTTTATCAAAAGGGGGGTTAGCCTGGGCTGCATTTTGGCCTTATTTCCTTTTAATTTATATATCAATAGTTTGGAATAGGCCTTGATCGACACTGTTGCAATTGCCTGCATGTGGGAGCCCTGTGTTTGCAGGTGCTCTTATAATTCAGATGATACTATGCTCATGGTAAAAACAGCAAAGGGGTCATAGCCCCTGTTGGAATCATTTGCCAACTTCATGGAAGACATGGATTTGACAGTGAACATTCAAAAATCCTATATGATGGTGGTAGGTCCACGTAAGACTAAGACATGCATCTTTATGTTGGGGTACAGTGCTATCCCAAAGACTGGAGTTCTTTCCTATTTAAGATTGCTCTTTGACTCCCAAATCGTTGGCACCCATTGGTGAACAGAAAAAAAGGAAGATTTCATAAGGGCAAACTCAGCAGTGTGCAATTTTGCCTCTATACTTGGGAGGAGACCAATTCAGGCCCTATTACAATTGTATTTGGCTAAGAGTATCTCTAGTAGTTTAGGGCAGTGAAGTGTGAGAGTTTGTCGATCAGGCTGACTTGCAGTCTCTGGGAAATTCTTTTAAAAGATGTCTCCTATGTGTTTAGCACAGTGTTCTGCCATTTTCAGTTCATGAAGAATTAGGGGTGGGCTATATACAGACTTTGCGCCCACTTTCGTTGTGGTTAGACCCATGGCAAAACTAAGCTAGGAGATTTTAAAAGACTCCATGTCCATTGATAGGTCTTTTCAAATTCATTGGCTCCAATATATTCTCAGAGTTTAGGAAAGTGTGAGCTGTATAGCTCACTGTAGGGAATCATAAAGATGGAACGCAAATGGACCAAATCATTTGTTTTTTTCCATAAGTCTTCGGCTAGAGAAGAGGGCGCTCTTATGAAACCTTGTATACGCAACAATATTTTATTAAAGTCTACCCTTGTTATTAATCCTTATCTTTCTATTGGCACATACAAGTGATTTTTATTGACTAGATTTAAGTTTGGGCTTTTACATTTTTGTGTTGACATATCCCCGGTGGAAGAATTAGGGTCACTCCCTTGAGCTCTGTGACTGTGACGGGTTGTCTCCACAGGATACCCTGCATTTTAAAATATTTTGTCATTTTTATGAGGTTCCAAAGAAGGCATTAATCATACCATTGTTAAAAGAAACGGAATTTCTGACAAGTGTGTACTACTTTCTTGTATTTACAATTGTTACCCGAAGTATTCATTTCTGTTGTGGTATGTTTTCTGAATGGCGCTATGAGATTGAGGAAAACTTTATCATCAATAGATTTTTATGAGCTTCTTTATTTATTTGTTTATAAACACATGTATTTTATTTGAAGTATTTTAATGTCTATGTTTGTGCATTTTTATGGATCTACTGTTGATTTAAGCTTTTATGGTTTTCTGCAAAGAACCGTATAAGGCGTGCTTTGATTTGATTTGAAATACAGTGTCTTCCTTGTGTTGTACCATTCACAAGCATACATACAAACTGGCACATCCATGCAACCATGCAGCACTACACACTAAGTTGAAATAGGCTAAGGGTAAGTTAAGCATAGGGACGAGGAAATTTACATGAGAGAGCATGGAGGACTCTCTCCAGTGACACAGATAAAATGTCTTATTCACTTCTGGTGATCATTACAATCTTTGATGCATGGACTGCTTGTCTGTTCATTTTGTTTAAACTTAGATGCACAGACTTAAAGTATCAAGCTTTTTAGTGTCATAGAGAATGGGAGGATCAGGGGAAGTGGTATTATGGTTCCTGATGCATTTCAAGATACCGCTGGTGTTGATTTAGGTTGTTCTGAAGCATCCTGTTGGGATAGTAATGTCCCTACATGGTATATGAATATATGGGTGAGTACCTATGACCTGAAGGCCTCTTGCATCTCTACCTAGCACCCTAACTTCAACTTTTGACCCTGGCATCATGCTAATCTACTGGGTGTGCAGTGGCCTAGTCCAGTCATTGAAAAAGTGAGCTACTGTGCTGTGGTCTAATGAGCCACACTACCCGTACCCTCAAAGTGAACAGAGAAATTCTGTGCCTGTTTGGATTATAGCATGTAAGAAGTTGGTTGCATAATTTTGTGTTTAGTAGTCTTATATCCTTGACCAGCTCTATATATCTGAATAAAAGTCTGATCCAATCCCTCTAATGCAAATTTCTGCTGAAATGTTAAAACAAACAGCCTTGCATTCACATCCTGTGTGTATGTCATTGTGTGTGTGATTAAATAGTATGTGTGCAGTAGGATTTAACATAGCTTAAATGACGGAACAGTACAACATTCTCAGAGAGTGGAAGTGTATTGCATATTTTGCTGTGGCTCTGAATGGATATCCAGACATCAAAATAAGGAGGAATGAAACAGCGCTACCTTTCAAAAAGTCAATGAAGACTTTATTATCAAAGAGCTGCTCATTAGTTCTTCCTAAGCAATGCCATTTGGTAGATTGTATGAATGAAGAGTGGACAGAAGTTTCTGCTGTTAAAAGCAAGTAAGTCTCTAGATCAGGTGTGCCTTTTTGTCTGTTCCTTATTGCTGCTCAGAGGGGCTGATCAAAGCAAGATGCAGAAACCTTATAGTTCTGTGTGCCTGTTTTCGGATTGAAGACCACCCCAATACAACCTGCTGTGAAAAACATTACTTTACATTAGATTGCGTCTGGAGAGTTGACTTAGTAGAACACTTTCAAGATAACCACCTCAAAACAGTTCAGAAGTTTGATATAGTGGATCCACATTGTGCTCAAGAAAAGGCATATGAAAATGGAACCCAGACCACTGCACTTTGTTCTAGTTCCATATTCTCCGTGACCAAGAAAAGAAGGGATCTGCAGAGTATTCGAAAGGCTATCGTGAGATCAAGGTTGCTATTTGACTACTAGCAAGTATCCAAGAAGTGAGGATCATAGTCTGCTCATTTTTTGGATGATCTAGGTGTCTGCCTAAAGCCTAGGAACTTGGTTGATGATTGAGAGGGAGAAGGAATGTGCATGGCCTTGCAAGAAGAGAGACTGCCCAGTTGGACTAGCCCAGCATGTTTCTGCCTGGCAAACCCCCATAGAAAGTAGACTGACTGAGAAAACAAAGCCAGGAGTGACCTGTGCTGTAGAGGGTCTCCTAGTTTCTCTCTATAGTTCCTGGTGAGAACTGTGGAAGTCTACGTACATCAACATATCAGCTGGAGGTAGCCAGTATCAGCCCAGATCAGGGCTGCATCTACCTTGCTGTATATATTGGCTGGCTTCTATCCTTTCTCTGCTCACTTTTAGGGAGCCATTTTTGCCTTTTAGTCTAAGCACTAAGAGTGGGTGTGTTTTCCAGCTTTCTTATTCTCCCCTCATCTTTCCCTCTCATTATCTCACTCCCAACTCTTCTGTAGTATATTATTCTCTTCCCTTCTTTTCTACTCATCTTTATCCTCTCTTTGCCTCTCACCTCTTCTTGTATCTCTCCTTTGTTCTCAACCTCATATTTTGTTTTTCTTTTTTTCCACTCAGCAGTTTTCTTATTTTGCCCCTCGCTTTCTTCTCCCTTCCTCTTTATTATACTCTCCCCATCTCTATTTTCTGTCTCTCATCTTCTTCCGCCTCTGCCTTCCCATTACCCGTCTTTCTGTATCTCCCCATCCCATCACCTTCTGATTTTTACTTCTGCACACCTCTACTTTCCTTGCTCTTTTCATACATACATCTGTACTCAATCCAAAAATATCCCCTTAAACACATGCCAAACATCATATATATATATATATATATATATATATATATATATATATATATATATATATATATATATATATATATATATATATATACATATTTTCCTTTCTATCTCTAAACCAATCTCAGTAAATGCAAATAATTACACGTAACATGCTTAAGTTCTGACCATTGTAACATATCCCCCTATTTCCTTTCCATCTAAATATAGCACCTTCCATGTTTCATCATTTCCATCTTGTTACCTCCCAACTCCGCCCTCATCACCGAAATCTACCACAGTACCTCACATGGCAATAAAATCTACAACATACAATATCAGCACAATATATACCTCATCCAGATAGCTCACATCTCTGACAATTCCACACATACCCCAATACCAGAGGGTATATTTACTAACGTTTCATGCAACGGATCACTGACAGAATATCAGAAACCAAAATATTGTGTGGACAGAAAATGGTGTCAAAAATATTGAGGACCAAACTATCAAGAAGGTAAGTGCAAATAAGTAAGTATAGATTTACTATTCTGAACTCTATGTACATAGAGTTGACTTTTCTGTGCAATATAAACAGAAAGGTTGCAAATATCGTAACAATAGCTGCTACGAACCAATGCTTGAGATACATACCCTCTATTTGGTATAAGACAAGCCTAAACATTATATCTTACAAGATTGCCACCATAGTATCCGTTCTAGGACTCTGACTTTCAACTCCTTCACTTTCACTGTCACTGATTTCCATTTACAAACATTATTTAAATAAGGACTGAAATTAATGTATTGTTGACACTGAGGAAGGCGACCAAGCCGAAACATGTCCATCATCCTGGCTGTAGTGGAATAAACTATTGGAAGTTATAGTTGCTCCAGAGTGCGCTCAGTTCTTTCCTATTGTCAGGATGGACGATAGTGTTTTATATTATCTACTGGCGGTCGCCAGTAGATAGTTATAGTTAGGACTGTGTTTCCATAGGAAATCCGCAACATTCTATTTGGAATAACTTTGGCGCCGATTGACGAATCCTTGCAAAATTTTCAAAATAGGTGGGGCGCTCCGCTCTGCTCGTACCCTGAAAGTCTTGGGGGGATTCGTCAAGCGGGGGCTGAGAAAAAAGGGGGGTCCCAAAACACGTTTTTCCTATGCAATTTTCCATAGGGACCTTTAGTCCAAGGTACAGCCCAAACGGCTGAACAGAATTACTTTAAATTTGGCAAAGAGGTAGTCCTCAGGTCAGGGATGTGCCTTTTGCATATCTGGAGTCAATCTGTTCAGTAGTTCCTGAGAAAATCAAAAGTAAAATCATATACATACCTGGGCGGAGCCTAACCACACATCTCATCGTGAGATCTGATTGGCTGTCAGCACTTCATCCAAGAAGTGTTGGCAGCCATCTTGGGACCAATATACATGATAGCACCTCATTAAAAAGCCTTGCAGTTAATAGAAGGTTTTAAGACTTTAGGTACATTATAAATCATTTGTTGATGGTACCATACTCATTTTAGGAATTGTGGTGTGTTCTAAGGTGATTTTACCATGTGAAAAAGCCTTCTGCTGTGATATGAATCATGTTTGAGAGAAAACTATTTTATCATGCTTTTCCCACAGAGGTTTTGAAGGTGATCTATAAGCTAAACTGAGAGCATATTTTCTGTAAATTCACATTATCTTTCTCAGTCATGGGAGAATGAAGTCTGACAGTCTCAGTAATACATGTACATCCAACAAGGTCAGAGACTGTCAGTTGATTCCTTTGTGTTCTACCGCAGCTTCCCAGAGTGTTCTAAAGAACAACTAGAGTGCTAACAGTCCTACTTATCACAAAAGTATGGCACACCTGAAGCCATCTTGCTTGGAATAAAGTGGTAACTCTTAAAACATTTAATTTAAAAGGGAACAAAATGAGGGGGTTCATTTTGCCATAGAAAGAATGATTAGTGCTGCAGAAAGAAAAATTAGGGCACATTTTGAGTGACTTTTCAAATCCTCTTCTATTTCATTAAAAAATTCTGACATGCAGACTGAAACATGCACTTTCAATACCAGCAGCAGACGTCCCTGGTGAGCAGTAGCTTTACTACAGTGATCTAATAAGCAACTAGAGTGCTAACATTCTGAATTCATGGCAAATGTGTGATACATCTGAATGCCTTCTTGATGGAATCAAAGTAAAAAACTGAAAGCTTTTCCTACTGAGGAGACTGTAGTAAATGAGGAAATTAGGAAACATCATAACAAATAAGTCTCCCAAAATTGCCACCAGAGACAAAAGAGCCCAAATGTAGCCCAAATATCACCGAGATGTAGCCCAAGTATAGCCCAATGACAGAATGTCCCAGAGTGTTCTAACAAACAACTAGAGTGCTAACAGTCCTACTTATCACAAAAGTATGGCACACCTGAAGCCATCTTGATTGGAATAAAGTGGTAACACTTAAAACATTTAATTTACAAAGGAACAAACTGAGGGGTTCATTTTGCCATAGCAATTATGATTAGTGCTGCAGAAAGAAAAATTAGGGCACATTTTGACTTCTCAAATCCTCTTCTATTTGATACAAATATTCTGACATGCAGACTGAAACATGCACTTTGAATACCAGCAGCAGACTTCCCTGGTGAGCAGTAGCTTTACTACAGTGATCTAATAAGCAACTAGAGTGCTAACATTCTGAATTTATGGCAAATGTGTGACACATCTGAATGCCTTCTTGATGGAATCAAAGTAAAAAACTGAAAGTTTTTCCTACTGAGGAGACTGTAGTAAATGAGGAAATTAGGAAACATCATAACAAAGAAGTCTCCCAAAATGGCCACCAGAGACAAAAGAGCCCAAATGTAGCCCAAATATCACCGAGATGTAGCCCAAGTATAGCCCAATGACAGAATGTCCCAGAGTGTTCTAACGAACAACTAGAGCGCTAACAGTCTTAGTTATGACAAATGTATGGCACACCTGAAGCCATCTTGATTGGAATAAAGTGGTAACACTTAAAACATTTAATTTACAATGGAACAAAATGAGGGGGTTAATTTTCCCATAGAAATTATGAATAGTTCTGCAGAAAGAAAAATTAGGGCACATTTTGACTTCTCAAATTCTCTTCTATTTCATAAAAATATTCTGACATGCAGACTGAAACATACACTTTTAATACCAGCAGCAGACTTCCGTGGTGAGCAATAGCGTTACTACAGTGATCTAATGAGCAACTGGAGTGCTAACATTCAGAATTTATGGCAAATGTGTGACATATCTGAATACCTTCTTGATGGAATCAAAGTAAAAAACTGAAAGCATTTCCTACTGAGGAGACTGCAGTAAATGAGGAAATTAGGAAACTTCATAACAAATAAATCTCCCTAGATGGCCACCAGAGACAAAAGAGCCCAAATGCAGCACAAATATCACCCAGATGTAGCCCACATGTAGCCCAATGACAGAAGTGTGCAAAACACTTATTTTTTGTGTATGTGCAGTTTTATATAGTGCAGACTTGTCAGGTATTGGAGTGCTTTACATGAGCATTGGTTACATCACACAAGATCAAATTAATTTTGGTTGTAGACATGGGGAGATTAAGTGATTTGACCAGAATCACAGAATGTTGAACTGAAGCAGAAACTCCAACCTTGTTCCCCAGTTGCAAAGTCTGCAGCTCTGGAAGTAACACCACATCCTCTCCCCTAGGTGCAAATTTAATCAAGTGGTCAACTGGATAAAAAAACATAAAGATTACAAATAATTTAAAAGTTCTTTGTCGCTATTTGAAAACTCAGAAAATGTGTCATCATTTTAGTTTTTTAGAGCACTAACCATAATTTTGATGCAAATAAGACCCTCTCATATATGTAATTTCTAAAGGAAATACTCTAGGTATTACAGTTTTGATTACATCAAGATGACGTCAGGCGTTCCACACTTTTTTTTAAAAAAATTTTTTTATTGGCATTTGTAATTGTGTACAAACAGAAAACAATCATAACATTGCGGTCATGTCACAACAGCATCCTTCATCCAATTTTGTCTATTCATTTCCTAAGCAGAGGTCTCCCATACCCACCGCCATTTATCACATGTGCTAGTCGCTTATGAAGTCTGTTGCTGCAGTTGCAAATATTGGGTTAGATACACCCAGTAGTCCCTGGGCTGCGATCCGGTTGGAATACGTTAAGTCCGTGAGCCAGTCCGTGGGTTTCGGGCCTCGCCTGCCATTCCAACATATCGAGACCCTCCTTTTAGCCATTAGCAGCGCAACCATACAGAATCTGCGTTTCAGGGCTCGAAAGTCAGGCAGCAGCCCCAGCAAACAGGTTTTGACCTCGCAGCGCATTTCCCCGCCCACCATGGCCCCAATCATCTGCGTCACCTGCACCCAGTATTCTCCAACTGCCTCACATGACCAGGCTAGGTGTATGAAATCTGCCCCGTCTGCCCCACAGCGCTCGCATCTAGAGTCCTCCCGCAGCCCATATCGGTGTAGCCTGGCCGGTGTGTAGTATGTCTGGTGTAAGTATTTGAAATGCAGAATGCGGAGATTGCCGTTAGGTGTCAGCATGCCCGTTAAAGTACAGGCAGAAGTCCATTCATCCTCTGTTAGCGGAGTGTCCAGGCAGCCATTCCACTTCTCCATGGAAGCAGTCGTGGTTGCCGCTATGTCCTCCTGCATCTTCGTGTACAGTGTGGACACCAGGTGTTTTCTCGCAGGCGTGGTGATTAGCCACTGCAACGCGGTTAGCCCCGGAGGTTCCAGCAGGTACGTTGGGTACAGCTGCTTCATAGCCCTCTGCAGCCTGTGATAATTAAAGCGAAATAATGCAGTCATGTTACTAATAAATGTCAGGTTTTCTAGCGTTTTAAAAGTCCCATCTTCGTACAAGTCCCCCATGGTGTCAATGCCCACTTGGCGCAGCAGTTCCAGTCCCACTTTTTCTTGCGTGACCGATAGTGCCGGGTGCCATTGGAGCCGGAGTGCCGGGGCATACAGTGGCAATTTATTAGCTTTTCTGCCCATGGTATACCACGCTTTGTTTGTGGCATCGATGGTGTTTATGTCGTTCATGTGCAAAGGAGGCCTGCGATGGGTGATAATCGCCTCTAGTGGAACTGGCATAGCATCCCCCTCCTCAATCGCAGTGTGGGTGAGAAACGGGACCTTGTGATACCAAAAATGCGCATATTGTGCTTGCGCGCAGAGATAGTATAGACAGAAGTCAGGAACCCCGAACCCCCCCCTACTGTAGGGCAGCGTCAATGTCCGCATCTCCACCCTAGCCGTCTTTCCCGCCCAGATAAGTCGAAGGACCATCGAGGTAATCCGTCGGAACACCTCCGCTGGAGGGTGAATTGGGATGTTAGTGAAAAGATAGAGTAACTTCGGCAGTACCACCATTTTAACAATAGCAATTCGATCAGCCACCGACAGTGGCAGTTGGATCCACCTCCCCACCTTCTCGTCTAGTGCGTCAATCACCGTCCCGTAGTTAGTCCGGATCACGACTTCCGGGTCCCTGTGGTACCACACACCCAAATATTTTATCGGGTCCATCTTCCATTCCAGAGGATAGTCCATCGGGTGTGGTTGCGTGCTGTCAGTCAGGGGAATGATCATGGACTTGGTGCAGTTTATAATGACCCCGGATTGCCGCGCGAATTTGATATACTCCCTCAATAATCGATTCAGATTGGCCTGTGGGTCCCTCACAAAGAGTAGCATATCGTCGGCGTACAATGATATGTGCAGTGGCCGCTGCAGGAACTGCAGGGCCGAGTAATGGTGCCCCTGTCGTATTTTGCACGCAAGGGGCTCCAACGCCAGCGCGAACAAGAGAGGGGACAGGGGGCATCCCTGCCTCGTCCCCCTCCGAATGTCAATGGCGCCTGAGATATAATTATTCACCTTAACCCGTGCCACAGGTGCATCATATAATAAGTTGATCCATTGGAGGAACATGGGCGGGAAGCCCATCCTCCTCAGCACCTTGCTCATATAGGTCCACTCCAAAGAGTCAAAGGCTTTGGCTGCGTCCAAGAAGACCGCCGCCGCCTTCGTCTCAGGTGTTAGATAGTGCGTGAGTGCAAATAATGTTCGCGTGTTGTGTGCAGTGGAGCGTTCTGGTATGAATCCAGATTGGTCGGGTAGGACCAATCTTGGCATGAGCGGGTTAAGTCTGGCTGCAAGCAATTTTGCCAATATCTTGTTGTCCACGTTTATAAGGGACAGCGGCCTGTAGGAGTCGCAAAGTTCCGGGTCCTTTTGTGGCTTGGGTAGCGCCAATAACAACGCCTCTCGCAGGGTGGGCGGTAAATGCTGTTGCTCATGAGCATTACCATACATTTCCACCAGATGTGGGGCTAGTTGGTCAGCAAACGCCTTATAAAATTCGCCAGTAAATCCATCGGGGCCCGGCGTCTTACCATTCGGCAGCGACTTAATTACCTCAGTGACTTCCTCCACCGTAATAGGCTGGGATAGGTATGCGCGGTGTGTGTCTGACAGCCACGCTATCGCCACGTCTTCGAGGTAGTCCGCGATTTCGGTCTCAGTTGCCGTTGGCCTGGATGCGTATAGTTAACCGTATGCAGCCACAAATTCACCCAGTATTGCTTGTTCACCATATTTCCGCTCCCCTTGGTGCCCACGAATCACCTGTATGTTTTGTGGGGCACGGCCCTCGCATATGGTAGTCGCTAGGCGCCTGCCCGGTCTGCCACCCTCCCCGTACGCCCTCGCCACTTGTCTTTTAGTTGTATATTTAATTTCGTCGTCCGCTAAGCTCTGGAATTCGGACAGTGTTTTCCTAATGTCCCCTAGTATCTGAACATTCTGTGTGCTCTCATATTCCCGTTCTAGAAGTCGCAACTTGACTTCCCTGGCTCGTATCTGCTGTCGGATATCCTTTAGAATACCTGCGTTAGTGCTTATGCAGACTCCTCGTATGGTGGCCTTGCAAGCCTCCCATAGTATTCCCGAGTCAGTCGTAGGAGTCGCATTATTGTCAAAAAAGTCCCGTATCGCCTGCCCAATAGTATCGGCATAGACGGGATCCATCAATGCTTTGGCATTAAATCTCCAACTGAATGGAGACGGCATGTAGTTCGGGAGCTCCAGAGAGAGGAGCACCGGGCTGTGATCTGAGAGTGTTCTGGGTAAGTTCCTAACTTCCCGTGTCCACAATGCTATATCCCCAGTCACCAGCCAGTAATCTATGCGGGACCAACTGCCGTGTGATGTAGCTACATGTGTGGCCTCCAACTCTCCCGGATGCCTACTTCTCCAGATGTCGGTGAGTGTCCTATCAACCATTATGTCCTGTAGGACACGTAGCGCGCGCCTGTGTGGCTCCTTCGTCGTTCCGGATCTATCGACATCCTCCGGGAGCGCAATGTTAAAATCTCCACCCCAAATCACATGAGGGGCCTGTAATTCACGCAGTTTACCCCACAGTAAGTGGTAGAACTGTGGGTCATCCACGTTAGGCCCATACACATTTACCACGGCTAGTCTCTGTCCCCGCAGGACACCAGTCAGTAGGACAAATCTCCCCATTGTATCCGTCTCAACCTTGTCTATCATGTATTTCAGCCCCTTTCTGATCAGCACTAATACCCCTTGTGCGTATGTGGAGTAGGATGAATGGTGTACCGATTCAGCCCATCTCCGTCCCACAGTCATCCGGCGTGCCGGTGCGCAGTGTGTCTCCTGTATTAGTGCAATGTCTATGCGCTGCCTGTCTAGGTATGCCAGCGTTTGCCTAATTTTCTTGGGGTTACCCAACCCCCGCACATTCCACGTTAGCAGTCTAAGATACCCCTCCCCTATCCTGTTCTCAGCCATCGATCAGTATCAACATGTGTGTATCATTCGCCCCCACTTTCAGTGAGTGCGCCCAAGCATCTGTCGCAGCGGGCAAGGGCCCCATTAGTCCTCAGCAAGGGTACTTGGAGTTCAGCGATGCATCTCATGCGCAGTGACCAACAGATCAACATCCCAACCACAACCCATGTCCCCCCACCCACTTTAGCACCCCAACCATGCCAAAGACACACCCCATATTTAACATCAAACATCAAATTAACTGAATTCGGGGATCACCCTCTTCGGGGGACCGCCTAGAGCGGACCACTCCATCCAACTCAATGGATGGGGACGGGATTATATTATGTTTCGGAACTCAATAGCTCCCATATCAATGCAGGCATCTCAACGACCCTCCCCAATACCCAGTGCAGCAGCCCTTACGCATCATTTCCTCCAAAACGCAACAGCATTGTCTTGCTATTTAACGGGCAGCAAACAGTCCTCCGCTTATCATCCATCCCATGTCTGACCCTCAGGCCCCTGCTCCAGCTCAGACTGTCAGGGACCATTTCTCCTGTTACCCAGCTATCTGAGCCCCTCCCAGTCCCGCGCCTTATACGGCAACTCGTCACAGAGTGGCCACGTTCATCATTATGTGGGCTCTATCTTTTTATGGCATTGTCACTCCAGAGTCCCACAGACAGGAGCCAGCGCTTACCCCCGCAGAGTTGCAGTATTAGTAAAGGTGTCAGTCACCAATCTGGCACAATACCGAATATCCTAGTTCGCAGTGGCCGCACTCACCGTCCCTGACAGTCCGTATGTCTCATTTTCATCCTTGTCGGTCTCCACATACCTCGGCAGGGCCGCGGCTGCACCAGTTGGTGTGGAGTATCTTCACCAGCCGTCTTGCGGTTCACTTTGCAGTACATCAGTCAGGTTCTGCACCTTGATCAACCCTCTGCTTCTCTTTGCGCTTGGTTCCAAGTTGTTTGAGGAGTTCATGCGCCTCGCGAGGCGAGTGACACAGCGTCACGCGCCCTCCATGCGTTATGCGCAGCCGGGCGGGATAGAGCATGGCGTAGTCAATCCCCAGGTCACGCAGCTTCTTTTTGACCGGATTAAATTCCTTCCTCGCCTGTTGGACTATGAACGTGAAGTCTGGGTAGAATGCAAGTGTGTTTCCCTGGTGCGTGACCTGTTTTTTCTCCCGTACTATGCGGAGGATTGCATCGCGGTCCCTGTAGTTGAGGACCCTGGCGACTATAGGGCGCGGGGGTGCCCCTGGCTTCGGCATCGGGGCCAGTGACCTGTGCGCGGGCTCAATCAGGAACAGTGGAGACAAGTTCTCCGCACCCACAACGTCCTTAACCAGCCCCTCAACATATGTTTCCATCCGGCCAGTGTTGGTGGACTCCGGGACCCCCGTAATTCTCACGTTATTTCGCCTCGACCGCGCTTCCAAATCCTCCGTCTTGTTTTTCAACGCCTCCAGCAGCCTTTCCGCCTCAGCAGTGTCAGCACACTTTTGAGCTGTGTTTTGTGAGGCGTCTTCTACCGCTCCAAGCCGGGTCTCCGCCTCCGTCAGTCGCTCACCGTGCCCCTCCAGTTTGGCCGCCATGTTGTCGACCCGTAGCGTGATGGTATCCAGTTTACCATGGATGTCTTGCAGACTTTGCTGGATGGCCCTCAGCGCCTCCGCCATGCCCGGAGGTGGCAGCTCTCCCACGTCTGTTACTTCGTCTGGAGGCGATGTAGCACCTTTGGTCTGACGCTTGGTTTCAAATGTCAGTTTGGTTTGTGACTTTTCCGGCTTCCCCATCGCGGCCGAATTCCTCGCCGGGCACCAAAGATCACGCTCGTAAAAGTATTGGGCTGCACTGTCCGCCCCGCAGTTGTGACGTGCACCAGCTTAGCAGAACAGTGTGTGCGCAGCTCACCGCGTCTCCCCTCGCCGGCACCTCGGTTTTTCGTCGTCTCACACCACGCGTTTTCCGCCGCTGCCACCCAGCTCCGCCTGTTTCCGACTGATTCCCAGCATGTATTAACTGCGTGGCAATTTCACGTGGCCATCTGCGTTACGCCCGCAGCTGCAGCGTTTCAGCGGTGTCGCGGGGATCTGGTTGTCTGCATTTCATCGTGCAGCATCAATGGCGGCCCTCATCCCCCTGCCATGGCATTATTGGTATCCACGTGTTATGACAGCCTTTCGATCCAAAGATCTCGGTCTAGCGTCCACCATGGTCCCGGCTTTTCATAATTGCCTCAACCGCCACCGCCTGTCGCCTCCAGTCACGCAACTGTGCCGGAGCCAGATATCCATCCCCCACCGCTGCATCAGGTAATCAGGCAGGCGGGCGTCTCGCAACTCCCACATGCAACGAGCTTGTTCCCCCGTTAAGCTCAAGCAGTAGTCCCTGCACGGGGCTCGCAGCGCCAATCGGGGCCGATTTTGCATCTCTCCGTTTTCATCCGACTCACCGGAACCTCCACGGCAGTTCACCGCATGCAGGGGTACGCAGCGCCCTATGTGGATTCTCGACCGGCAGCCGTTCAGTCAGTCACGGCGTCCGCCAGCAGCTTCTCGGCTACGTCCTCCCGGGCGCCGCCATCTTGGGAGCCGTTGCTCGCGCTCACCGCCGAGTGGAGAATTTCGTATTTCAGGGGCTAGCTGGACACTCGGTCATCTCCCGCACTCTCCATCTGTGGAGTCCACCTTCCGATCTGCTCCGTGATATTTGCGGGCTGCAACACTCCGTATATCATGCCTCTCGTGCCATTTGTTTCTCTCGTCCGGCGAAGCTGTCTCAAGAGGCAGCCATTCCGCTGTGCGCCCTCTAGCGCCCCCAGGCGTTCCACACTTTTGTAATAAATATAGAATGTTAGCAATCTAGTTGTTCATTGGGATACTGTTGAGAGGCAGAGGCCAGGGGCACGGACTCTGAAAATTGAAGGCAGGTAGGAGAGTGCAGAGGCAACAATTTGACCACACTGGGCAGGCAGGAAGGGCAGTGGCAGCACAACAGACTATGGAGGGCAGTGGAAAGGGGGGAAGGGGCAACAAACCAACAATACAGGACTGGCAAGAGAGGCTGTGGCAATATAATAGACCATAGTGGGCAGAAGGAAGAGGCAGTGGTAGTACAACCATACATGCCAACAGACCCGTTTCAGCCAGGAAACGTCCAATGTTTTTAAGCTCAAATGGGCTTTACTTGATATGTCTCCTGTCTACAATCTCCTCTTTTTTAATGTAACTCAAAGGGGAAAATCAATACCCCAGTTTTTTTTCAAAATCTCCCTCTTACCAAGTTCAAAATGTTTTCAAGTATGGTACATTGGATCATGGTAGACAGGAGGAATTGGGGTAGGGACATGGACTCGGATAACAGACGACAGGAGGGACATGGAGAGGTGCACCAAACTGACCCTACAGGGCAGGCATCAGGGAGTGCAGCACAACAATCCATGGAAAGCAATAGGGAGGGGACAGGACCATGCACATGGACAACAGAGAACAGAGGGGAAAGAGGCAATGGTAGCTAGCTGACCATAATGGACAGACAGGAGAGAAAGCTGCAGCATAACAGACCATAAAGGGCAGGAGGGACGGATCAGAGGCATTACAATGGAACAGGCAAGCCAGGAGGGACGGAATAGGGGTCTGCACATGGAAACAGAGGGCTGGGGGCAAGGGGGCAGGGCAGGAGCAGCAAGATGACCATGGAGGTCAGGCAGGATGGGCGTTAGAAACAAGACACACCATGGAGAGCAACAATGAGACTATGATGTCATATACACAGACCATGGAGGGAAGGTGGGAGGGGGTCAGGGGCAGCTAGCTGACCACACAGGGAAGGTGGGAGGGGCCATGGCAGCACAGAAGACCATGCATGGTAAGCAGGAGGGTTAGTGGCAGCACAATGGCTATGATGGGCAAGAAGGAGGGTGCAGGGGCATGCACAAAGGACCATGGAGGATAGAAGGGAGGGTCAGGACCCGGGCACAGACAAGAGAGTTCAGGGGAAGGGGCCTCACAACAGACCGCACGGGGCAGGCAGGAGGAGCAGTTGCAGCACAACAGACCAGGGAGGGCAGAAGGGTGTGGCAGTAAAATGGACCATGGAGGACAGGAGGAAGGGGATAGGGGCATGGCATGTGGACAGGCAGGGTGGAGGTGGCAGGGACAGGTTACAGTCATCTGACAATGCTAGGCAGGTGGGAGGGAAGTGGCAGCTCAACAGAACACTCAGAGTAGATAGGAGTGGCAGGTCCATGAAACATGGTGGGCAAAAAGGATGGAGCAGGGGCATGCACAAAGACATCGGAGGGCAGGGGGAAGGAGAAAAGGGGCAGCAAGCTAAGCACAGAGACTAAGCAGGAGGTCAATGATGGGCCATAGAATTGGGCAATGGAGGGCAGGAGGAGTGGACTGGTACATCATGCTAAATGGAGGGCAGTGGCAGCACATCAGACCATGCATGGCAGGAGGCAGGAGGCTAGTCCATGGATTCAGACAACAGAGGCTAGGGAGGAGGTGGATGGGGCAGCAAGCTAACTGTTCAGAGAAGGTGGGTATTAGGAACTTTATTGTTTTTAAAATGTGTGTCTGTGCGAACTACTTAAAACATGCACAAGTATGCAGCATAATCTCACTTTTATTCAGGAAGAAGAGGGCGTTTGTGACTGTGACTCCGGGCTCACTTGGCAGAAACACCCCCTGACCCTCCACCCCCATCGCAAAACGTAATGTCCGTGAAAAGGGTAGGTGGACGCAGTGTTATATAGAACATAGTCCTGAGAGCACGATTGAAAATGAAAACTAGATATGGTATATGGTATATGGTATAAACTATGCACCAAAAAGTGTGATATAAGATGAACCGGGGCGTGAAATATAATATGCAATACATTGTGCGCAATGATAGATTCATTGGAGAGCGTGAGATAGCACAGGCACTAGCTCGTGCTATGCGATATGCGCCTTGGAGTGTAATATGCACAGGGCAGTGTTGTGTAACCTAACTAGTCTCTAAAGTTGTAATATAAAATATGTGCTGGGGAGTGGAACGTTGCATATGCACTGTGACAACGATATGGATCCCAGATTGTAATATGTATGGCATAGCGCTGTGCGTTATAACATAGGCATCAAGGAAGGCACGTTAGATGGGGCAATATAACCCGCGCGAAGGCAAGTGATGCACGACATATTCACGGGGTGGTGTTACAGTGCACATGGGCTAGAGAGTGTCATAGCATACGCACTAGCTGGTGGAATACAACACAGAGGTGTGAGGCACTCGGCGGGCAATGGTGGGTGTAACACAGCATTGAGCTCAGCCAGGAGCACGCTGTGACTCTCAAGTGAGGTTTGTCTCCTTTCCAGAGAGTAAAATAAAAAGTATTACACATGCAGCGGTGGATGTGTGTTTTAGTAACCGTGAGGGGGGTTTCTTGCATAGTTTGGTTGAATTTTTGTTGAATCCCCTTTGAATGGCTTGGTGTGCGTGTATATTAAATGTGCCCGTCAATAGCTACCCATGCTCGTATAAATAAACGACAAGGGTGTCTACTTGGAGCGTACCCACCGGCGGGGGCGCCGGGATTAGGCACGGTAGGGCGTCAGACACGTCAGAGCTTCACTAGCGGTGTAAATACATTCCATGTGGATTCATTCTATGCATAGTTGCCTTTTAATGATTATCACGCAAATCGTCATGGTGATAGGTACATACGGTTTGTCCAGCATGTCCTAAGTGTTTCTATAAATATATATATTTTTAAAATAATAAAAAACAAAGGCTGGCCCCGGGGGATGGGGTCCCCTGGGCCATAAGTGGCCTGAGGAGGGGGGCAACGCAGCCCCCTCCTAAAGAATTTTTTTTAAAAAGGCCATGACCCGGGGGTTGGGGTCCCCTGGGCCGATTAAGGCCTTGGGAGGGCCAAATTTTTTTTTTAAAACAAAAAAATTAGGGTGCAGGCCCTGGGGGATGGGGTCCCCAGGGCCAGTAAATTAGAAAAAGAAGGGGGCAACACAGCCCTCCTTCTTAAAAAAATAAAATAAATAAAAGACTGGCATCGCGCCGGAGGCCACGCCCCCTCCTAGCAGACGCACCCCCTGGCCAGTTGTAAGTTGGGGAATTAATTCCCCTTCAACACTGAGGGTCCCTGAGGGCCAACTAGCCCAACAGGTATCTCCAGTATGCGCCAGGGAGCTGCGTTGCAGACAGGTGTTCTGAGGCCACGCCCCTTTTTACACCTCTATGCAACGCAGCTCTGTGGCGCTTACTGGAGGTACCTAGTGGGCTAGTTTGACCCTAGGGACCCTTAGGATTCAAGGGGACTTAATCTCTCAACTTAGAACGGCCACAGGGCGCGTGTACACAGTGGTGAAGGGAGGGGAGGGGGCCTGAGGCACGCCCTGTGGCACATTTTAAGTTGGGGAAATAATTCCCTTTTAATCCTGAGGGACCCTGGGGGCCAACTAGCCCACCAGGGGCTTCCAGTATGCGCCACTGCTCTGCGTTGCAGAGAGGTGGTGCAGGCCGTGACCCTTTTTATACCTCTCTGCAATGGCGCTTACTGGACGTACCTAGTGGGTTATTTTGCCCCTAGGGATCCTCAGGATTCAAGGGGACTTAATCTCCCAACTTAAAAAACGGCCACAGGGCGTGTTTACACAGTGGGGAAGGGAGGGGACGGGGCCTTAGGTGACGTGTGCAAACACGCCCTATGGCGCGTTTTAAGTTGGGGAAATAATTCCCCTTCAATCCTGAGGGCCCCTGGGGGCTAACTAGCCCACCCGGTGCTTCCAGTAAGCGCCACTGAGCTGCGTTGCAGAGAGGTGGTCAAGGCTGTGCCTCTTTTTACACCTCTCTGCAATGCAGCTCTGTGTCGCTTACTGGAGGTACCTAGTGGTCTAGTTGGACCCTAGGAACCCTCAGGATTCAAGGGGACTTAATCTCCCAACTTAAAACGGCCACAGGACGTGTTTACACAGTGGGGAAGTGAGGGGACGGGGCCTGAGGTGACTTGTGGAAACACGCCCTGTGGCGCGTTTTAAGAGGTAGTTTTAATCACCTGCCCTATTATATACTAGGGGCTTACAGAGGAGGTCATGCTGATCACAGGGGGACCCCAACACATAGTGTTCCCTAGTGTATGTAGGTGTTTTCACTGTATTCTGAGTGTCTTTTAACATAGCACTGGCTCTAGGACTGGTTAGTCAGACTCAGTTAACACCAGTATCCGTCTGAAAAAGTTGAGGGTACAGGATGATTTTGCAACAAGGCTTCTTTCTGTTCTTCTGTTTGTTCTTTCTGCACGTTGTCCTTCTTCCTGCACTTTTCTTCGTCTTTGAGGACTTCTGTTGCTTCTTTCTGCATTTCTTTTTTTTCTTTCTGTGCATTTTTCTTCTTTCTTCACATGTCCTATCTCTCTAGCCATAGTTAGAAATGAGCATTTAAAAAACCTTTGAAATTCACAGAAAAAACCATAGGTTTCAGGCACGTTATAGTTAGGAATTAGCATTTAAAAAACCTTAGAAATTCACTGAAAAAACCATAGGTTTCAGGGGCGTTATAGTTAGCTGGACTTTTCACTCTTACAAAACCATTGAAATTCCCCCGTTATAGTTAGTTCAGCTAACTATAACTCGCGCGCCCGCAATGCACTGCTGATGACGTCACATATTACATCACTCATGACATGGTCAGTGACATCACTCATGACATCACTGATGACATCTCAAATGACATCACTGATGACATCATCTTTGTGATAGAGTGGCAGACCTCCTCTCCCCCTAATATAACCTTTGATACACACATTCAAAAATATTCCACATAACTAGTTGCATAGTAATACTACATTCATAATGCAGAGTGCAGATTTGTAAAATAAGGCAATAAGCACTAGCCCAAAACATTCTTTACATCAGGAGAGGGTAACGCAAACAAAACGTTTTGCCCCTAAGATGAAGAATACCATCCTTTGTCTCTCTAATATGCTCCAATAGTGCCCACCATTGGTAACCTGTGAGGGGGTACAGATGCCTTCCATTTGATGGCAAAACATAAGCGAGCTATGACTATTGCAATAGAGATAGCTACAGTAGTATGTTGACCTATATCTTCTTTTCTGTCCAGCATAATATCTCTAACAGTTAGCTGTACCTCAACCTGAAACAGCTGAGACAATTGTAATGCTGCATCACTTTAATATTGAACTAATCGCAAGGAGCCAACAAAAATATGAACTATATCTGCAGCACATAGTCCATACCTTAGGAAGCTACATTTACTGTCAGTCTTGTTCGAACTCATTTAACTACCCTTTTCAGCATATAGTACAACATACAGGGGTTCTAAATTGTTGGAACTTCAAGTTGACCAGATCCACAGACAAGTAGATAGTTTTGAAGGAGCCCTTAATATCCGATACTTGGATAGGCAAACCATTCTTGGAACTCTATTTTTTCCAAGGGTATAAATTTCCTCCTCCTTATATACAGTCATTAGATGATAAAGTATCCTTATAGTGAGTTTGTTATCACTTAAATATATATATGAGAGAAGCGCCAAATGATTATTAATGATCTTACTTACAACATTATGTTGGAAATAATTCCAAATCTTAGGATATTTAAAAAAATAATTATAAGAAAATCTATATTCTTGCTAAAGGGAAGCAAAATTGTTAAAACCGACTGTTCAAATACCTGCCCTAGGATTTTGATGTCATGGGTGTGCCAAGATCTAGCAAAATAATTTTAAAAGATAGACAGTAGATATATGTTGCCCAAAGAGGTGCAAAGAAATGTAAAGAAGTGATTTGAAAAGAAGAACAGATATCTCCCCATATCCAATGGTCATCAATTGTCACCTTAAACAGTCCTTTTTTTAAATAATTGTGGTTGGAGTGTCGACACAGGTAAACTTTCCAGTAAGACCCAGCCCCTAATTCATATACGAACGAGTTGCGGTCTATTTGACAATTAGTAAGCAGCAAGAAGATATCTAATACAAGAGACACAGACTGCCCAAAAACACATCTTAAAATCCAGTAACAACCACCCCCCCTGATTGGGAGGAGTTTAAAGAGCCTGAGAGTTCACTGGGCCCATTTATACCCCCATAGGAATCTAGATATTCCTCCCTTGAGCCAACTAAAAAATCTATTAGGTACACAAAGCAGAATGGCACAGAAAAGCTATAAGAACAGGAAGAATGTTCATTTTCATAATGTTGCATTGGCCGATAAGTCTGATGGGATGTTAATTCCATCAGTGCATCTTGATTATAGCCTATGTAAGTAACTGATCATAATTTAGTTTGAATATCCTTGTAACAGCAAAGTGATCTTGACTCCTAAATAGGTAAAAATGGACATAACACTTTCGGAGCGGAAGTAAAGTTAAGAATGGTTTAGAGTCTTTTGATGATTCAAACAGTACCTAGAAACTGCACATATCTCGCACCCTCCTTAGCAATAGATTGAATTGCCTGAACTAGTTCTGAAGAATACACCCCTATATAGTCTACATAGGAAATAATCTTGATCTCAGGATTTGGTGCAGTGGCCTGAGCTGAAAGCTGGGGATCCAGGTATGAGTCTCTGTGTCAGAACAACATCATATGATTCTGGGCAAATTGCTTAATCTTGGACAGCGCCTGGATACCCTTATGGCTGATAAGTTGCGGTATATAAATCTACAAACCTTACAAAATTTAATGCCATTCAAAGCTGCAGGCTTTATCGGAGGACTATGAATAAGAGACCTTAAGTAATGTTCAATATAAGAGCAAATACGAGCATAGATAATGGGCAGCCCTGGCTTGTACCACATGTGATCTTAAAGACAAAAGAACTATGTCCAGCCAGAACTACATAAGTGAATGAGTATCGATATAAACACTGGTCACTATTGACATATCTATCTGCAAAGCATGTTATTTACAGAGTTCCCCCCAAAAAAGACCATGAGACCTAGTCATACGCCTTCTCAGCATCTAATAATATCATTCCAATATGGCTACATAGGATTTTTGTGGCATCAAATAATGCTATAGCAGCATTGATTTCATTAGTAGTGTCTTTTCTTGGGAAGTCACGTCAATGTGAACATACCAAATATTCACTACACGAGGCAAGAGTTTAGCCAATAATTATGCATATATCTTGGCATCTGCTTTAATTAATGAAATAGGGAAATATGACTAGGGTAAGCAAAAAGGTCCGCTCCACCAGCAGAGTTGCTCCATTGCTCCATTATATGTCCAAAATCTGGGAAAGTCTTGTCAATACCCAACTCAACTCCTTTCTGGAAGATAACAACTTGCTGGAGCCATCCCAGACAGGATTCAGAGCTAAAAACAGCACAGCACAGAGGGGCTTATTTACAAAGAAAGTGGCAAAGCGATCCGTAAAGCCTATAAGGCTAACAACACACTCCATTACTTTAGAAACTCAGGGCTGCAACATATTTACTAGAATGTGGTGCAGCTCTGGATTTCCCCCTGTGCCGGTGCTAAATGTTGCTGCCTAGCACCAACGCAGGCTCCCTTGCACCATAGTGCAAGGATGCCTGCATTGTCTGAGAGGAGTGATTGTTTATGTGCAGGAAGGTGTCCCTTCCTGCACATAAACAATCTTTAAATGGTGTTTTGTAGCTTAATGCAGCACACATCTAAGTTGCAAAACATCATTTTTAAAAAAATTATTGTTTATGTGGAAAAAGGGACATCTTCCTGCACATAAACAATCATTGGCGTTTTGCTTTTTCCATGTATGCTGCACAACACAGCACATATTAAAACAGCAAAAAGTTATGAAAAATGTAAAAATTCTCCTCATTGGGACAGGGTAAGACCAGGTTTTCCCTGGTCTTAATTTTGTCGCTGCCAGATATTTACGCCACCCTTTTAAATGTGGGGCAGCATCCAATTCAATGGGTGCTGCTGTGCAACGCCCACTGAACCACCGATTGCCCTCCCGATTCAGGCCAGTTATAGCGTGAAAGGGTGCCCCTATTTATAAGGCAACGTTAAGCCAAGTTAAGTGGCTTAATACTGCCTTCTAATAATGTGAAGTCCTTATCACCAGCACAACATCGTTGAAAGTAATGTCGTGGTGACAACAAGGTTTGTAAATATGCCCCAGAGTCTTTTCCCCTCACAGTTCTGGACAACATTAGACTAGAAGTAGATCAGGGCAAGGCCGTTCCCCTGATTCTACTTGACCTTTCTGTTGCATTCAATATCGTCTCACATAGTCTAATGATTACTACACTGCATGAAACTGGACTACACTTAAAGCCCTACGATGGTTTGGTTACTTTTTAAGTAACAGAACTCAGCCTGTTTACCTAAAAACGTCTCAATCGACCTCTCAGGGATCTAAATGTCGCTCCCCCTCAACTCTTGTCTGAACCTGACACGTTTTAATGTGCTTATTTCTTCCCTCACTAATCTGGTCAGATTTGAGTTTTACTCATATGCCGATGACACCCAACTAATTGATCCCACTGTACTGGCTGAGTCTGATTCTTAAATAAGCAGTTACAGTGCTCACCTTGTGTGAAATGGCCCAAAGAGTGATTTGTGAGCAACCCAGCTAGAAGTTGCATGTAGATAAGTGAAGCGAGTTGGAGAGAGCGTCAACAGAAGGGTCGGGGGAGTTAATAGATAAGGTCTCAATAAGCCAGCTTCAATCATCCTTACAAAAAGCCCCCATTCACTTTTTAACAATTTCATTGACCCAGGGCACTCCTTTCTAACTCTTACAGTCTCACAGCAGGGTATTGCCCACCTTGCCAAACAAAGGAGAAATAAGGATCAGTTTACAAAACTCCACATTGATGGTTTGTCTTCTGTCTTTCTTTACTAGTATCCTACTAATTAACATATATTGGATGTTTGCTTTTTGAAATTGAGTTTTTGTAACAAGAATAATATTGACTTTTGCTCCCTTGGTATCAATTCCTCACTTTTAGGTTGAGCCTACCAGACAGTGCAGATGTCTGGTTGAGCAAAACATATTGTGGACTAGAGAGGCCCACCCATTATATACCATTGGGTGGCTTTACTGTGAACCTCATTTGCCTGCTTCTTATCCGGAGGTTTGTCTTGCTCATTTTATGTTTCGCTTTCCTGGAATATTGAATATAGAATATTCCACAGTAATAACATTTCCATAAAAGAAAATATATAGAGAGTATATATATTTTAAAAACATAATCAATATAAAGCAATATAATTGTTGTATTAAATGGAGACATTTAATTTATAGCAGCTTACCCAATCAACTGTTCGTGTATCAAAATAACCCTCTGCAAAAATTTGGAGAAAGCAAAATGGACTTTATGGGAATGCAGTTGCAAAAAGAGCATTGCAGGTCTGCACTGTCTAAAATAAAATTTCTGTAATAGCGAAACACCATCACACTGAGTTATAAATCAATTTGGACGACCAATCATTTACTCGAGAGATAGAGTTAAAACAGTGAATAATATCATGTCTAAGAGGGTCAGCACAATCTGTGCTGCAGGTTGTAAACTTGTTTCAATTAAACTGGGTATTTTTATTTGTACACAACAAATTATAATCAACACTCGCCTTTGCACATTCCTTGGCAGACCTGTCCTCCTCGAAATTATTCATTGCTAGTTGTTTAATCTCAGCCTTGGAAATACCAAGGATGGATCGGTAAAAAGAGGGGGTCTTCCCAAACTATAAAGAAAGCCTTGATATATTTCAAATATGGTATTCTCAAGGCATAATCCTGTTATAGGCAGTCTGCAATTTTTAGCCTATTTAGAAGTGCCTCAGGTTGTGACCAAATTCTTTGCCACAATAATATAGGGGGGAGTCCTAATGAGATCTTCTAAAAAAGGGAGTCCCAGCTTTTTATGGCAAACATACACAAATACAAAATTCAGAACTGCAAGGTACTTCCTTAAGCATGCATTTTCCGTGAGTTGACATATCCCAACACAACAGCCCCATATTGTGCCAAATGAGGTACATTTTGCTTTATAATTAGTGCAGAGTTCTTTGAGTGTTCCCCTCAATCTGGCTGAAAATCTATGAGCCCTGAAGCAGATCTGTTCATCAGCAAGGTTCTAGCTGTTTCCATGAGCCATGGGCCTCAACAATAAGCCCAGGTAACAGATGGTGGAAGATACCGCAAGCTTATTTTCTCCTATCCTAAATTGCTATTATTTGTCAGCCGTACACCCATATTTCATATGGAAAGATTTAGAGAAGTTAACTCTTGGATCTATCTCGGCCACATATTCCACAAAATTATTCATCAAGTTCTGTAATTCGTTTGGGGTGCGTGCCATAATTACTACATTGTCCGCATACAATAATATGATTATGGCTTTTTGGTTGATATGTGGAACATCATGACCTTTCTCTCTAAGAACCTGCTAAGATTATTAATGAAAGGGTGAATAAAAAAGGGTCCGGACCATAGCCCTGCCATATCCCCAGTTTAACATCAATTTTTCAATGCATTCTCCAAAGATTCCGAACCTGAGTCCGGCCTTACCATTTACATAAATATGCATACTGAAATTCAGTAAAGAGAAATCAACACCCATCTTGAACATTAAAGTCTATAGTTTATCAGAATGTACCCATTCAAAGGTACCGCAGAGGTCCATAAGTGGCAAATAGATTAGAGTGAGTGAAAGATTCTGCTCCGCTTGCGGAGTTTGTAATGTTTTACCCTTGGAGTGTGAAGTTTCGGCAACACTCCGCTAACCAACAGAGTTTTTCCTCGCACGTGGCTCACAAACATTAAGTTGGCGAGTGCACTCTAGAATTTACATCCTCTAGCTTGATTTTTGAGAGCTAGAATGCCTCCCACAAGATTCCTTAATGTAGGCAGTCACAGCAGGTCGCTACCTATCACGTTGAGAGAGCTACTGTTCAAGTAGAAAATCTTTGGTGCTCTGTTTGGTTCCCTTCACTAAAAATAAGTGTGAGAAGCTCAACATGGAAAAACTCCACAGCACCTCACAAATGTTTTAATTGGAATAAAACTTCACAAGTTCCACCCACCCCTAAAACATCTCTTTGCTATTGCATATTTAACAATAAGTAAACTAAAATTAAGAGACTGTTCTAGAGTACCCACCCCCTTTCTAAAACCATGTTGATTAATTTGCATGAAAGAGTTTTCCTTTTCCCAATCCTCCAATTGTCTAAGTATTATTCTCCCAGCCACATTTATTAGTTAATACAACAGGGAAATTTGCTGATAACAAGTTGGAGATCCCCTTATCTCCTTTTTTTGAAAAATGGAACTATCATGAAGGAAGAACAAGATTCAAAAGGACCTATTCTGCAGATCAATCCTAAAACATTAGTCAATTCAGTTCCGTTCAAAACTCTTCATTTCGGCCACCAGTGCCATTAAAGAACAATTCATCACATAGCCACATACGTGATAAAACATAATTTAAAACAAGTAATGTTCTTAAAAACATATAGGTTATGAATCTATATACAGTTATAAATGGATAAATATAAATAGGGCATATCAAAAAATAAAATGGGGTATTGCAAAAGATAACCCAAGTAGAGCACATATAAGACAAACTGAATGGTGGTTTGCTAGGCAGATAAGTGACCTAGGGCTTTCTTATGGAGAATCCACATTGTACCCAAAAACGTTGCGAGAGTGATGACCAGTTGTATGGAAGGGTCTGATCTGAGGCTGCAAAGGGCATCTTGGTTGTTCTGCATGCCTAGTAGCCTACATATCAGTGCCAGCCATTTTTTCTGGGGAATGAATAACCTGGACAAGTATACATAGCATGTGAAACACATTCCATCAGATGATCACATGAAGGGAAGGAGCTACCTCCTTCACCCTTCCAACCAGCAGTGAATGACCTAAGGGGCAGGGTGCCTATACAAAACTGGAAATAAAATTTCCTATGCAGTGGGACCAGTATTACATCCCAGAATAATTCCCGCCCACACTATAACTTGATGTCCATGTGGTCGCTTTCCAGCTTGGCACTAGCTGACTTCCGAACGACCTTGTCATTTCCAAGCGACTGGTATCTCTTTTTGAGCTCATCTTTGGATGTATTAGGTTGATGCCACAAATCATGATAGTCTAATTATTGCAAGGCTGACTTCATATTTGAAAGCCATGGAATTTAAGTGAATTGGTCATCCTTCATTACATTCCTCAGTCTGTCAGTATATTGTGCCAGCTCTGGAGTACGCCACAAACAACTCCAATACAACAATGGCTGTAAACTGATTTTGTATCAGGCCCTTGTAACACCTAGGTCTTTAAACAATGGGAGTAACAGGAACTAGTTGGGAGGGAAGTCAGGTTCCTTAAAAAGACTATTCTCGTATCTTGTGATCTCATTTTGTTTGGCAAATCCCCACAGCTCAGCCCCATACAGGATTGTGCCCAGACCCTTGGCATCATAAATATTAAGTGCAGGAGTAATGGGTTTGGAAAAGGATGTCGAAAACTCCTTGAGTATTATGCCAGAGATCTGTTTTAGCCTATTTGTGGCCTTGCTAATGTGTGGTTGCCAAGGCATACCCTTGACAATGATAACCCCTAGGTATGTAAAAGTATTGACTTGTTCAAGAGAAGAGTCACCCAGGATTAGGTAGCCCTTAAAAGATTTATGCTGCCTGAAAGACATCACATTATTCTTTGAAGTGTTAATTTCCAAGACTTGATCATCACAAAATTTATTGAGATGATCCAAAAGTTTTTGGAGTCCTGACGGAGTCTTGGAAATCAGCAAGTTGTTGTCAGCAAACAAAAGAACTGGAGTTTTAAGACCTGCCAACAAAGGGGCATCTGCCTCCAGTTCAACCCAGAAGGAAGCTATTTACTTAATAAAAAGTGGGAACAGGATGGGTGTCAACAAACATCGCTGTCAAACAACTTTGCAGACTGGTACTTTTTCTGTCAACTGAGTCTGGTTACCTCCCCATCTTACTTGCATAGTGGCCTTTGTGTAAGCAGATTAAGAAGGATAACATCCTGGGGGACATGTGCAAGTCGGACAAAATACTCCACAGTTTCGGTCTAGAAATCATATCGAAGGCCAATTTTAGGTCGACAAACACAACACAAAAGATGCCACCATGGATCAATACAGTTCTCCAGTATATTAACATGAATCGAAAAACCTGACCAATAGTTGAAACCTTGATGCAGAAGCAAGCTTGAAAGTGACTTAGAATATTATTCTCGTATATCATTAGTCTCTAATGGCCCTCACAAATCCAAATTACTTTTAAAGAGATTGATTGCATCCCATTTGGTCCCTGGGCCTTTCCTTAGCGTGATCCGCTAATAGCATCCAAAACGTCCTTTAAAGTAAAAACAAGGAGTGGTGTTCCCTTAGTATCCATGGATTCCTGGGCATAAATACTAGAAAAGTTTCTCACCCAGCCTTCTTGGCGTATGACAACTTCAACTGTTGGAATATCAGAATCTTTAAAATAGATTATTACAATTTGATACAAAGCACAGCTATCTTTACAAGTGCTGGCTTTAATTAATGCTTTCCTGGCCACAGAATAAATGTATTGCTTCCTGTGTGCCAATGCAGTCTTTTTTGCCCACCTTCATGATACTCCTTCATTACTTACTCAAGGTAATCTGTTTAGTGCCTCTTTCAGTTTTTTTATAGCTTTTGTACATTTGGAGTCAAACTATCCGTTATGGTTTGCAATTGATCTCAGTGGGTTGTGCGTCAGACTGGCTGTAACAAGCCTGCCATTTGAGAGGAAAGCATTTTTAATATCCCCATCCTCAGCATTATCATCAAGGCATATATTCACTTGAGCATGATTTTCACAGAATAAATTTAAAAGAAAATCCTCACTGATGACATTGCTCCATTTAATCCATATATAATTTCATGTAGCCACCTTGATATCATTGGTGCAAACTACGCTGCTAGTCTTTGCCTTGTTATCCGGACAAGTAATATCTATACATTGTGGATTAGGATTACTAAAACCATTTAGCTGTGTCCTGAAATTCATAATGAAAAATCTAAAAGCACATGTGACTAAGCTAATATCAATAGTTGAACTACAGTCTCCACTCATAAAAGTGCACCCAAAAGGAGTGTGCAGGTCAGAGATCTCATTAGCAAAAGCCAAATCAAAATTTTAAAAATGCACTTTTTAGTTGCTCGCCATATGCATCATGACCAACTTGAGATAGACCCTGATGGTCTACATAGTCATATATTTCCCTGCCAGTGATGGGACAGAAGCAGTTGTTTAAATTCCCCCCAGCCCCTAAGCCAGCAGATTATCCCTACCTTTCACATAGCAAACTGTCTCAAAATCTTTCACAATACTATCAATTGCAAAAGCTTTCTCTGGAGTAAAATTTTTATTATAATGATTAGAAATATAAAAATGTATGCTACTGCAAATTTTAAGACCAACAACCTGATAGTAAGATCAATTCAGCCTTTTTTTTAAAAACGTTCCCTTATAGCACAGTGGTAATATACATTGAGAGGCCTCCCTTTGGTCTCCCTGCTAAGAAGGCAACTGCTGGTGTTTGAAAAGTGGTATAGCCATTTAATATGGTAATCAACAGTGGCCCATGATTCCTGAAAACACAGGATTCCAAAATGCTTAATAAAGGAAAGAAAAACATGGTTCTGGATTTTGTTCTTAATACCACCTACATTCCTAAAATAAAAGTCTCAATTTTTTGTGTTGAGATCTCTTTTATTACTATTGAATGACTTTGCAACCTTTTATCACACATACATCATTTTGATCAATTGTGCAGTAAGTTAATAACTTAGCGGATCCTGTCAGCATGCTTCTAGTGGCCCACAATGCCCCCAAGTGTTCTTAGCACAGTGCACTGCTTATACACATATAATTATTTCCCTTGGGCTCATACAGATGCTCCATGTTACAAAGAGTTATGAATATAAATCAAAGCGTTACACAGTATAAGCATATATTGTGGTCACCCCATCTTGACTAAAGAGGGGCCTGCAATCTAGAGACAGGTATCCGATTATGCCACTTAAAACAAAAGGAAGAGGGATGGAGGAAGGAGGGAAGAAAAGGGGAGGGGCCCAAGGAAATCATTGTTTAAAGACTAAGGATCCTTAATTTATGTTAGAGGGGCCGGTGCATTATGAGGGGTCAACCACTCACAGAAGGAGGAAATTGTCAAATAGTTGTAGAGCTCGGAGGTGGGGGTAAAGCAAAAGTGTTCTAGTGTAGAGAGGTGGGCAAGCAGTGGTTGCCATACAAGTGTAACTTTGTTTCAGAGTGCGTGATATGACAGGTTAGGAGATCCACTGTCATAGTGCGCCATAGACGGGTGAACCATAGTGAGGTAGGTAGGGTCGTGGGCTTTTCCACTGCAAGGCTATAGTTTGTTTTGCTGACCCCACCATATGCAAGATCAGGCGCCAGTCAGTGTGCGTCACAACTATGAGAGATTGGGGCTGGATCCCTAGGATGGTTAACTGTGGTGTACTTGGTATGGGAAACCCCACCGTGTCCTTGAAGTGACTCAGTACCTCCCTCCGAAACAAGTGGACAGGACCACCAAATATGGAAGAAGGAGCCAGTAGTAAAGTTGCATCGGCAACACAAAGGTGAGGATGCAGGAAACATTCTCTGAAGCTGGACAGGCATATAGTACCAGTGGGTCATAACTTTATAGGCAGTTTCACGTTGAGAAATGCTTCGATAGGTCCTCAGAATGTCGTGCCATAACTGTTCCCACTGCTCCGTGGGGATGGCATCTGGAATGTCTGAGTGCCGGTGGGTCTGGTAAGGACGGAGGGGCAAAGGGTGCTTTAGGACCAGATACATATGCGAAATAAGCCCTTGTGAGACATCATAGGAGCTCACAAGTGTTTCGAAGGAGGTAAGCTGACATGTGGCCCCATGTGTATTGGTGGGAGTGCAGCCAATGTCTGTGCTGGAAGTATTGTAGCCATGTGTAGCTGGGAGGCAATAGTCTCTTGTGCATTGGTTGAAAGTCTTAAAGGTTCCTCCCTCAAAAAGATCGCTGATTATGTGGCATTTTTCATTCCCCTGGTCCAAGAAGGAGTGACGCTGCAGTGTCGGAGGGAAGTCAGGATTCTGAAACAGTGGGGTGTTGGGAGGTGAGGTCCCATATGTCCACAACTGTTATTATTGGGGTGACAATGGTGGCACTGCGTGGTCCAAGCCTTTTAGGCAATCAGGCCAGATCTCAAAGTGGTCTGCATGCCATCACCCTGCCCATAAAAAAAACAATGATTTTTCTCTCGCGAACCACCCATTCTGGGATATATTGGATGGGGCATGCAAGTTTGCCCAATCTCGGGTTAGCATGAGTATCTTGTTGGAGAACCGTTGATGACCTTTTCTCTAGATAAAGGAGTTCACCTTCCTCTGGAGGCCTGTGATAGACATTTGGGGAATGGGCGTAGGTAGTGTCTGAAAAAGATAGAGCACTTTTGGCAGTAGTGACATCTTTACTGCATTTAGGCAACCAAGTCACAATATAGGGAGGGTCCTTCATCGCCTCAGGTACTTTAAGACAGAGCACCAACACTCTGGACAATTATTGGACCGAATGGGTTGGCCATTGGAACAAGGTGAGTGACTGCAACTGCAAAGCCTCCTGTGGTGGAAGTGTTAAGTTCAATGCTTGTGATTTGTTTGTGTTGATCTTAAGGCTCGAGATTTATTTGAATGCATGAAGGAGCAAGAGCAGGGTGGGAAATGAATCATTGGGGTTGGTCAAAGTAAGCAAAAGATCCTCCGCAAATAGCATTACTTTGTGCTCATTGGATCCTAAGGAGATACCTTTAATGTCGGGCGCCCGACGAATGGCTTTCTCCAGAGGTTCCACTGCGAGGGTGAAGAGTAGGGGGGAGAGTGTGCATCCCTGTCGGGTCCCTCTACGGATGTGCAGTAGGGGGGAGAGAAGACCACTGACCCGGCTTTGCACGGTAAGAGCGACATTGGCTGCCATTATTCAGGATATCATGATAGGTCTAATCACAATTTTCAGGAGAACCGATCTGAGAAAGGCACTGTCCACCCTATCAAAAGCTTTCTCAGCATCCAGGTAGAGGAGGCACGCAAGGATGTCTTGTTGCTGGACCTTCTCCACCAGATGGGCCAGGAGCTAGATGTTGTCTGCCCCCTGGCACTGCCAAATGAACACAACCTGGTTTGGGTCGAAGAGACCCAGTAGATAGGGCTCCAACCAATTTGCCAGGAGCTTGGTGTATATCTTGGCATCTGGATTAAGGAGGGCGATAAGGCAGTACGATATGTAGAGCAACGGGTCTTTGCCCGGCTTGGGTATTCAAACTATCTCAGCCATGGTCATTGTAGGCATCACGCTAGTAGTGTCAGAGAAGGAACTGTAAGTTGGGGCACAAACAAGTGGTAGAAAGACACTGTAAGCCCGTCTAGGCCTGGGGCTCTGCCCACCAGAAGGTCTTTCAGTGCCCGACACACTTCATATAGTGTAAACGGGGCCTCTAGACTGTGCTTGTGGACCCACTCCAGAGGTGGCCATGGGCACGAAGCATGGAAGGGGCCCACCTCTCCCCTTGGCTATATAGGACAGAATAGAATACGTGGAATGCCCGCTGTTTGTCGTTTGTGGAGATGGCCCACGTGCCATCCTCATTTTTGACCTTAGCGATGTGGGAGCGGTAGATTCAGGTATGAAACCAGCAGGCTAGAAGGGAGTGGACCTTGTTCCCACCTTCATAGTATTTTTGTTTCAATATAAGGAAATGAGCGCTCTGCTTTGTTTACCATCAATGCCCACAATTGACCACGTAGCAAGGCCAGCTGCTTCTTGTGCAGCCTCAAAGATGCAGTATGGTCCACGTGCCCCAGGCCCTTTATGTCCCTAGCTAGCCCGTTTTCTAACAGCCGGGCCTCCCTGGTATGGGCAATTTCGATTGAAGTGACAGTGCCGCAGATAGCCGCCTTAAAGTATGCTCATCAGTGTTGGTGAGGGCATTTGTCTCAAAATAGGCTTGAATCTCTCTCCAAATTTCTGCAATGTTCCCCGGGTAACTTAAGATGTGAGAGGGGAGCCGCAAATGCGGTGCAGAGCAGGGTGCCACCCCAACACCCGTCAGGGTTTTCTCAAGGTGTGCATAGGCTGAGATAGAGATATCGAAGATGCTCGCTGCTTCAAGGAACCAGACAAGTGAATGTGATGAGAAGAAATAGTTGATGCGTAAGTACGAGCGGTGGACATGGGGAAAAAAAGTGTAGTCCTCTGCATCAGGGGACTTATAGCAATATGCATCTACCAGGCCTAGGGTCATAATGTCCTTCTTCAAAGCGGCCGACATCGCCCTCATGCCCTGAAAGGAGTTCTCGCTACGGTTCAGCTCATGATCCTAAACCAGATTGAAGTCCCCCCTTAAGAGCAGCTGTCTATCTTCTTTTGCAGCTAAGTCCTTGAGGAGTGTCCTGAGATATGTGTCCTGAGATTGCTTGGGGCATAGATATTTATCAAGGTAAGGGATATGGTGTTATGCTGAGCTCTAATTTTAAGGTAACGGACCAATTTAGCAACCTGTAATTTGAAACCCACCTTAAACAGAATAGCAACTCCTGCCATCCTGGATGTAAAAGACGTCCAGTATTGAGTTGGGTGCTTGGGATGTGCCATGCGGTGTGTATCTGAGCGCAAGAGGTGCATTTCATGTAAGAAAATAACATCAGGGTCTTGCAGCAAGAGTTATCATCAAACCTGCCTGTGCTTATTGGGGGAATTGAGACCTTTCACATTAAGTGAAAGAAATCTGACCTGTATCATTGGTATTTGTGTGGGGTGTGTCAGAGTGGAGTGTAGTTTGCCAATTATTGGCCGACAAGAGAAAGCCCTGCCACCCGCAGAGGTAAGGATAGGAGAAAGATCCTAATATGTTTTATCCCACTTATTTAGCAGGAGGCAATCTGACAGGCCCCCATGACAAAAGAAAGTAGCAAGAAAAAGTTGCAGTAACCTTCTAGTTCACGTAGTAGCGCTACGCGTAGCTACGCGAAGTGCACTACGCGAGATACGCATAGCACTATGCGAACTGCAGAGTGCTCTGTTCGCGATGATTGCACAGTGCCGGATGCTTGTCCGCACTGTGCAATCATTGAAAATGGCATCTTGCACAGTGTGATCTGTTATTCTCTGCCGCTCTAGTAGATTTTTACTCGAGCGGCAGCTTTCTCAACGCAGACTGGTAGTTTCTCAGCGCGAGCAGTCGCGAGCATACGCGACCACTCGCAATGAGAAACCTGACCTCCCCGCATTGAGAATCTCGCCTGGAGGTTTATTTTCTATGTTCGCGATCGGCAACTTGATGTTGCTGATCATGAACGAGGAAAAAGTCTCGCTGGGATGTCGTTTTGTTTGCTCGCTGTCGCCAATTTGATGTTGAGGACCCCGAGCGAGCAAAAATTGTCAACTACGCTACGCTGTGTGATTTTTCACTGTGCTATGTGCAAATCGTGTAGCGCAAAGTAGCACAAACTACGCAAACTTAGTTGTCCGCCCAGGGTTACTTCTAATCCCAGGGCTTCAGGGACAAAATGGAGAGGAAAAAGAGGAGTAAGACAGCAAGAACAAATTCAATAATGCCAACAGGGCCATAACGAGCCATTCAAGTCCTGGAATGTTCCATTGGTGGAAACCAGGTCTATTCTGAGGAAGTCACTCCCCATGGGGACAAGTTGAACAGGGGCTGAGAAAATCTTCTTTGCAAGTCCCAGCCTCTTGTCCTGGCGGCTGACCACATAACACAGGAGTCCTTTCTTGGACCCAGGAGAGCATTGGGTCAGCTCCAAACATGAACCGCTCTAAAGATGGGAAGTGGAGGCAGAGGGGAAGCTACTGAGGCAGACCTGAAACCAATCAGGGGACAGCCCTGTCAGGTTAGGCCCAGGAATTCCAGCTTGTGTATCACTTGTCTGCATATCAAGATGACGAGGCCACCAGGGCAGACACCAAGGGCCAGGTGGAGCATGTTAGTGGGCTGCAACTGTACTCAAGGTGTTTGTAGGAAAGTTGCCACAGAGGCTAGAGGAGAATGAGTGGGAGATTGAGCGCCATCCATGGAACGGAGATGCTGTATGATGTCTTATTTAGCCTGGGAGGTCGACTTTTCCTTGGACTGGGACGTGTGCCTTGAGCGCGGTACAGCTGTCCATTCCGGGCATATAGAGATCCTGGGTCGAGCAGTGCGCAGGTCAGGGCTGCTGGGCAGGAGTCCATCATGAGGTAGAGCAGTTCCCGAGCCTCTGGCACCGATATAGAGATCTGTCCTGAGCAGCAGGCCTCAGCTCCTTCGGTCACTCAGGAGGAGGCGGTGGGAACACCTGCCATCCAATAAGGCAGCCAATCACACCGCCAGGCACTGCAAGTCCCATGCCGCAAGCAGGTGCACAGATGATATGTCAAGGAAGTCTCTCACCTTAATGCCGGAACCCCAGTCCCAATATCAGACCCAGGGGTGGGACATCTTCAGACCCCGACACCAGCACACTCAAGGGGGCCCACAGGCTCACCACCGCTCCCTCACTGTACCCTGCAGTCAGGCCCAGACACCTTGGGGAAAGCCGAAGCAAGGGCCGCCCACCCAGAGCTTTCCTATGCGAGCAACAGGGGGTCCGATGTGTGCCCAATCCTGGCCGGATGGACCCCTCCTGGGCCCAACCTGGCCAGCTTCTTCCTGCCGAGACCAGGGGATCGAGGCTCCAAGCCCCATGGAGTCAGACACCCAAGGTCTCCATCAAACAACAGTCCCCCAAGATGGCGGTATCGCTCTCCGGCGGGCGGGCTACATCTGCATCTTAGGGTGGCCACAGCAGAGGGCCCGATGCACTTTAAAGATTGGCCCCTGGCCCTCAAGAGCCCCTTGCCCCTGCCTCTGCCTGGTTTCAAGATGTCAAACCCAGGCTTTTCTGGCTCCCAGGCCTCGATGTTTCAGGTCAGCAATTCACCCCCAGGGGCTCCAGGCACTCACAATGGGCAGCAGGCAACTAGTAGCTGGTCAGCACTAGTCCCGCTATCCCCTCCCAGGTCCCGATGCCATCAGATAAGTATAGTCCGGCCACAGGGAAACGGAGACACAGTGAGGTGCGTCCTATTTCATCGCCAGCCAAAGGCGCCATTTTTTATTTTGGTTAGAAATTGGTTCAGTGGTTCTGGAAGCTAACTGATTCAAATTACTTAAACCACAAGTAGCAGTTTTCTGACAGATAACCTTTTGCAATGCTATTGAAATCGGTTCAGTAATACTTGGAGCTAACTGATTACAATTGCTTTGATCACAAGTAAAAGTGTTCTGGCAGGTAGTGTTTTGTGATTGATGTTACTGAATCGTGGCTAATACACTTGTAATTATTACACATGAACCTTTCCATTTCTTCGTTCCTAAGGCTCAACATAAGTACATCAAGGTCAGTTTGTTGGATCATTGAGGCAATCGTTTGCATCCAAATACCCCAGACCAGCAAATCGATTCATAATAGTGACATTGTATAGGGAGTAATCATGCCTCTGATCAACCATCTGCTTGTTGTCAAAATCACTTATCTCTGGAGTTTTATAAATGAAGCCCACAGATAAGGCACTACCCTTGTTTTTACCAGTAATGCCCCTCTGAGATAAGGAAAAACATGCCTGACCATATAACGTTTGTGCTGAAAATACAGACCCTTGCCCCCGGCGACCACTCCACCCTGTTTTCCATGGTGTGGCTCATCAATGAAAGCACGTCAACTGACTGGCCCATTCTTTTGTGTATTTGTGTGAACCTTACCCTGAAAGCCCAGCATATGCTTAACTTTCTGGATCACTGTGAGACAGGTACTAGCAGCGTTTTCAACCACCTGGGTTTGTTGATACCGTCTCAGTCACAGCCTTCTTGCTACCAGGTAGATTTGGAATAGAGTTTATTGATGGAGTTTCGAACATTTCTTCAGTTGAGTTTTGCATTGTAGGTTTGCGCTCTTCAGTACTGCTAATTTCTCTTTCAATCACACCCATAAAATTACTTGAATTATTAGTCATACACTTAGATGCTTTGCAAAGGATGCTAGCATGGTACACATTAATTTTCCTTTTGCCCATTTTGAAGTTTTTGGGGGGGCAAAGCTGGATACTGTAGTCAAGAGAGGGGGCCCAGTCTCTTCCAAGCTCCTTTGGTGCAGGCGTGTCCCACGCTGTGGGTGTCACAGAGCGGGACAGAGCACAAAAGATAGCTGGCGCCCTTCCTCCTGTCTGTGGGCTGCTGGGTTATGTAGTCCCACTGCAACAGCAGCAATGCTGCCAGAAATGCATCCCCTGGATCATTGTCAATTTACTTGTGCCCATGTAGTACTCACTTTCTGGGCCCTACTTTTCCATTAAGCACTCCATGAGAATGCATGGAGTGCTTAAGTATATTTGACTTCCTCCTACATGCTGCATATTATTCTTACTTGCTAATGTACTTGTACCCTTTATTCACTCTGTGATGTGCTTATCCTTATGTGGTTCTCCCCATATTACTTTCTTGCCCTGGTCCTTTTCCCCCTGCTTTCCACATTGCTCTCTACCTCTCCCTCTCACCCGTTTGCTTTGCATTGCCTCCTAACTATGGCCTCTGTGTTGCTTCCCACACTCGCTTTAAAAGTTAAAACTCTATCACATATTCTGTTTTTTTTTAGCGATTCAACTTGGATTAGCAAATGAAAAAAACAAGGCTATTGTAATTTTGTAGGCGCATACGTGTTCTGCTTGCCTTTAAAATAGGTTGAGCTACAGCATCACAGGCTTTTAAAAATATTCTGCCTTAGCCATATTGAAAAGTATTGGGGAATGCTCTACAGCTTTGCTAAAACAGCTTGCATAGCCAATAGGTCCCAAAGACGGGAACTATTGGCTTTCCCAAACCTTGTTGCTATATTATCTACATGCCAATAATTTATCATACAATGTTTCATGCCCCCTTTCAGTTAGAGGTAAGAGGTATGTATCTAAAAAAATTAACACTGTTTTTGAAAACTGAAATGGTATCTTACACAAATGAAGTTGTCCTTTTTGTTCTTTCTTGTAACTATTTATTTTACATTGTCTTTTAGAAAGATGTGGGTTGTCTTCTTCCGGTTCTTGATGCAGTAACTAAAGCTTTGGTAAGTGTATTTTTGTCAACTCCATAATGTAGTCCTTCATCTTTATTTAATCTAAGACCCTGGTCTTTTTTCATACACATGGTATTTTTTCCAATAGATAGTGTTGTTTGTGTATGGCCTGCTTGATCTACAGATCCAACTGCCAAAACAAGGAGCTTATGCGTTCTATCCTGGCAGTGCATTTGTGCATAATATACTTCACCCTCTCTCACTGGGTCTTCACAGATCATAGGGGATCGATGTAAGTGTTGCTGCTATAAAACTGCTCTCCTCTGTTACCCATTTCTCACTTAGCTACCCATAGATGACTAACTGTACTGCACTGTGAAGTCAAAACCTTGTCCTGGAAAACATGGCAATCTTTTTGACTACCCAGCAAAGTAAATTACACTATTAGATGTACATTCATGGTGATGAATAATCTTCCCCTATTTTGAGAGTCTCTCTGCGGTCTCTAAGGACTTAAGGTAAGTGGTAGATGGTAGAAAAGTGCAAGTGTACCCTTATAGTGTTCAACTCATTTCCACAGACTTGTTGGATATCAATGGAAGCATGAATCTCTGCTACCCTCTGTTTCTTCTCTATGTCAGAAGAAGGCTGTATGAAAGCATAGAGAAGGAACACCATTAGAATAATTTATAAATAGTCTACTTTAATTCAGGTAAGGCAGAGCTCACAATTAAAAGCACCCCCAGCATTTAGGCATTGAAGAGAATACAACCATAATCAGCAAGTAAAGTAACACATATGTATTTGAATATCTCCTCCCACTCCCCAGACAAATAACTCTTTTTCTTTTGGTTGGAAAGCACCCCCCATTATATTTAGGAATATGCCCAGGAACCCATTTTTTCATCTCTATGATCTCCAATTCTTTAAAACAAGCTTGGACTAACCAATTTAATGTCACTGACCAAAACACACACTCTGTTCATCTCCTATCGTGCAATATTGATAACCAATGTCTTCTCAGACACTCTCCATACCAATCTCAGTATTAGCTGTTTCAAGATCATTGGTGCCCCTATCTAACACATTTTTTTATCTTAAATTGCCCTTATTTAGTCTCAATAGTCAGTTTCATTCCGGCCTTCTGTATCCATTTGATTTAAACTAGATGTACAGCTATCAAAAACAACTGTATTTTTAACTTCTCATTGTAATTCCACATCTTCAAGGTACCACATTGTCTCTTTCCCGTAATTCAGTTTGTCTGCATGTTCCCATGACCACCTAATAATCACACGGTCATATGTACATATTTCCATCTTTCCCTTGCTAGTACACGTCTTCTCCAGTCAATGACGGAAAATAATAATCTAATAAACACGGAGGTGGGAAAGTACTCCTCCCTACAATTCATTGTCCCCTTCATATACTCTTAAATCTTTCTACCTTACTGACCAAACCAAACATGCAGGCAAAGCGCTTTCACCTATCGAATATGGAACCTGAGGTATTTATGCCTTAACCTAGGCATTTTGATATTATTTTCCTTGACTTCCTCAGTCCTGAGAAGGCATTTAATTGCATTGCCTGAAACATGTCAACCTTTCTTGTTGGAAGGAGTCCTGTGAATTTTTGATTTAGATTCAAACAGCAATAGGAGGAACATGTAGTTTCTTTTGACTCTTGTCAAGTTAAGATATTCAATGTTATACATGCTTCCTGTGCATTATATCCTCATAGGCTTGCACTATATGGCCAGCCTTTGTGTAGTGTGTTTAGGGTGCAGTATAGTACATACTTTGTTATAGTTCTACTTTTCTTTTTCCTGTTGAAACAATAGACTGAGTAGGCTATTCACAAAGGTAGTTCCATTTGTGAGTAAGATATAAGAGTCATTTTACTGGTACAATTTTGAGAACATTACTACTTTTAGATATTCACAAAATTCTAGTGTAAAATAGTGGTTGCTTTGGCATATGGAGCACGGCCGCATCAACTCATACATATAATAATAGAGAAGTTGCCTCTCACAGCTAAAGGAGCAAACATTAATACAAGTGAACGGACAGACCTGTTCATTTGAGTGCTTTCATTTCTGTTGTCTCTGTGCTGACAGCATTAAGGGTCATCAGCAAAGGGAAAGGAGTATCAATATAGTATTGTGAATTGAGAGGCATGCTACATGTGAGCTCCCCTCAAACATTTACAAGCCATGGACATACAATGCATGTCCAAATCAGTGCAGCATGCCTGAAGCTAGAGACCGGCTCAGGAGGTGATGATTTTTAGATAGCACAGGTTGGAATTGGGTGAAGCAATGTCAGCCCCATTCCTATACTAAATTCTGATTGGGCTTTCAACAGACCCATTTTCAGTTGGGTTTGTTGCGCATTGCCCCTTTAGACTCCTGCAGCGAATATCCATGGAGTGCATGTTCAGCGGTAAAGGTAAACAGTACGAGTCGCTCAACAGTAAGAGATGTGAATGAATGGCAAAAACATTATAACTGGAAAAACAAGAAGAGGGCGAGGGAAAGAAAAGGGGGTATGTCCTGATCCCCAATGTAATGCTAGACTTAAATAATGTGGATGAACCCACTATGCATGTGTGTTGCAATCACTATGTGTGGTAAGTACATGGACCCATTAGGTGTACTTAAAAGACCCTCACACACCAACCTAGTTGGAGTCATGCATCATCATTGGGGTCCCAACCGGTTTGCCGAATGTCCCCGGGGTTGTGCTATAATGCCTGGTTACAGCGGAGCTGGTGCGGTGCAGATATGTGATGTGACGTGAATTGATTATGTTAAAAATATCTCTGAGAATCCTTGCCTTTAGACTTTAATATTGGCGGCTCAGGATATGGTTAAAAGATATATATGTGATGCAACTATCAGGAGATTATTATCGTTAGTTGACTATTTGTTTAGGTATACATGTTTCAGCCCATTAAAGACATGTGATAGGGCTTTTTCAGGACCAGGTGAGTGAGAGTAGTGAGTGGCAAAGGTGAAAAATGCCACATGAATCCAGTGAGGTACCTACACATGCGCTAAGGTGTGTGGTGTAAGTGTCAGCGTACTTAATGACACTTGTCAAAAAATCCTGTCGGGGGAGAAAAAGGACAAGACACATAGATTATAGCAACATAAAATGCAATCTTAAAAGGTGCTGTAGTCATTGTCTTGGTGACTACCACAGTGATTGTTATGCTAAAATGCGGCACATGCTGGCAACGACGTGCAATGACTCGTGGCATGCTGCACCTGCAAAAGAGTGGTTGATGGCTTCCTGTGCCACCTCGGTGAGTGAGAGCACGCATATGTCTAGACAGATGGTGGCCGCATTGAAGTAAGCGTTCAAGTGGCTATGCGCTCTAATGTGATATATTAATGGGGCCACCAAAGCTCACTTAATGTTGAAAAGTAGACTAACTATCCCTTGTTTCACAAAGGATTGAGGAAAGAGAAGAATTCATTTAAAATAAAAAATATATTTTCATTAAATATAACATAATGATACTAGTAAATTCAGATTTTTACAACATATTTACTAGTGGCTATCATTACTAGATGGTTTCTTTTCATCATCTGCAACATATTTCAAACTAATTGTAGATAATTGGCACATATTTGAGTTGTAATTCCACATCATAAAGAGTTTTCTGTCACTAGAAGGTAACCAGCAGGAAGGGCAGATCTTTGGTGTAATTTAAATTTTACTCAAGTCTCCCGTCAACTGACATATTGGGCCACATGTGTTTATAATGCTCAGGAACATAATGTTCACACCCAGTATCTTTCATCTACACTCATCTCATTTTCTATCATGTGTGCGTTATCTACAGCACAAGATACATGCATCGCCAAGTAGTCCGATTACATCATGAGTACAAAATCTGTTTGAAGGGGAGACTTATTATTAAAAATACTTTACAGTTGAAAGATAAAGGAAATCAAAACCTCATTACAAAATAAATATGAATTTCTGTTAGACCTGCCTGCCTCATTGTGGGCTTCCCTCCAACATTTTTCCTATCTCCTCTACTTTTTCTGACCTCGCTTTTGCTGGCTTTAGGACTCTGTTCACTTTATTACTAGTAACCAGTGCTAATGTGCCTGTGCTCTCTCCTGTAAACATGTTAACATTGGTTCTACTTGAAAGTCCTTCGCAAAGTGCACTACATGTGCCCAGGACCTGTAAATTAAATGCTACTAGTGGTCCTGCAGCAATTATTGTGCCACCCAATTAAGTAGCCCTCTAACTATGGCTCAGGCCTGATGTAGCAGGGCTTGTGTGTGCAATGTAAATTGCCATTTCGACCTGACAAGATAAACATCTTGCCAGGTATAATCCCTTCCCTTTTTAAGAATATTAGTCACCCCTATGGTAGGCTCTGGACAACCCAGGGGGCAGGATGCAATGTATTGTACCTTTAAGTTTAGCATTTCCTAGTAGGGAAAAGCTCTCAAATTCGTTTTTTACTAATGCAAGGCCTATCTATCATAACATTGGGATCACCTTATTACATTTTTAAGTGTAATTTTCAATTGCTAAGAGAAAGACTTTTTGATTGGCGTGTCTCTGGACTCACAATTTAAAATCATAACTTATGGTAAAGTTGATTTTAAATTGCTAGTCTGAAAATGTCACTTTTAGAAAGTTGGCCTTTTCCTACTTTAGCAATTTGGTTGCTGGTGCCTGTCTCTGATACATGTTCGGGGAGGGTGACAGCTGGGCTTTGTGTATTTTCCCTGGACAGCCATATGTAATGGGAGCTTAAGTGTGACTTGATGGGCCATCCTGGGAGATGGGAGAGAGGAACTGAGCAAAGCCTTACACGTACACCTGAACAGGATGTGTCCTGTCCCCACACAAAGGTCAATATACCCCCCTGTAGTGTGTCTGGAGCCAGGGCAGTAAAGGAGGACCTCTGTGCATTTCATACAAATCTCCTTGAAGTCTCCCCCACTTCAATGGAACAACTGCGTACAAGTACTGGAATTCTTACACCATGACTTGAGTACTCTTCTGGACCTGTGACCACTCTGCCAGGAAGAAGAACTACTGTGCTGCTAAAGGAAAGCCATTCTGCTGGACTGATGTCTGCTCAATTCCTGCCTTGCTGTGTTGACCGGCTGCCTGCTGATCTCTCTTACCTGGGTGAGAAGGACTGGAGCTGCATCACTTGAACGCAGAGTCAGTCAAGGGCTAGCTGGCTGGCCTCCTAATCTGAAGTCTCGGGGATATAAAAAACTTTAAACCAGTCTCCGACGACATTTCGACAGTGCCCTGCCAAGGTATGGCACCCCAGTCCTGGACCCTTTGAAGTGGGCCTAAAGTGACCATTGCATCGAGAGCAGAATCAATGCATCGCCGCTGTTGCAGAAGCAGGATTGATGTATCATACATGGATCCTGAGTATCACCTTCAGTACAGCTGCTTCAGAACTACTGCATTGCCACCACTGTGTGGAAAAGATCAATATATCACCGGTACTGCATGGAGAAACACAGTACATCACCTCCAGAACTGCCCCGTCTCAGAACCGGTACATCACCCTCAGCTCAGAACTGACGCATTGCTGCCCTCGCATGGAGCGCGGAAGCCGCCATCAGCGAGAGGCAGCACTGGAGCTACAGCCACAGCCAGCAGCACAATCCAGGGGGGACTGCAAGCCCCACAAGTTAAGCGCCGGCAGGTGCTGACATCACTGTGTTCACGCCCGGAGGCGTGTAAAAGCCCATCACAGCTTCCGCAGCGCAGGAGCCACCAGCAGCGAGAGGCAGCACCAGAGCTACAGCCACAGCCAGCATCACAATCCAGGGGCGACTCCAAGCCCCACAAGCCAAGTGCCAGAAGGCACTGACATCACTGTGTCTGTGTCAGGCGGTGCGGAAAAGTACATCGCCGCTCCAGCAGTGCAGGACATGCGCGGGCGTGCCCGGGCCACACCCAGGGTGGGCCCATCTGCGTCCTTCAGCGACAGGAAGAGGCAGGGCAGTGCCACCCCCTTACGAGGCCTTCAGATGCAATGAGGTGAGTGCCCCCAAGTTCAAGTTTAAATTCCTGGCTTACCCTGACGGCTGCAAACTGTTTTATTTGTTTTAAAACATATCATGGGGAAGCGCATCGGGCAAACAAATGCACGCCCTGTCACCAGTAGCATCAATAGCATGCTTAAAAGGGTGGTCACCATTGTGTCAGGGGAAATCGAACTCACCGAGTGTCATTTGTCTCTTGGTAATGATTAACTTACACACCAGAGGGGCCCCATCTGACCCTGACCCTTTACTTGAACTGGGCCCAGCTACCGCATAGGACCCCCGCAGCCCCACTTTTCAGGCACTAATAACAATATGCATGCCAGCATGAGGCCATCTGGCAATACATCCGAGCCACAATCTATTGTTTATGTTCCCACAACAGTGGAAAATCTGGCCGTGAAACGTAAGAAAAAATGTGGTAAACCTGTTTGTGCCAAAAGGAAACAACCACTCAGGATGGGCATACCTAGTAACTGTTTGACCGCATGGATGCAATCACCAGCAAGGACCGGTACACCTGGGGAAGGTCATAATGGGGCCTCGTACCGCTCCATTAGCACACAGACCGAGGCACTGCCGGCCAATGGGGGGGTGGTTATACCTTTACCAACTCTGTTATTGATGTTGATACTGTGTTCAAGCGATTTAACGATCTGCTAGATTCTAAACTCGGCCCCCTGTTTGAGCACTTAGATTGTCTAGAAATAGCTGTGAGAAAGCTTAGTCCGCAGTTGGTGACAGCTGAAACCATGGCTGCCCTGGGAGATGGATCCACTGCTAGCAAAATCCCAAATCCAAACCCAATTACCGTTGTCACCGCTCCTGTTCCTGCTATCTCACCATCCGCTAGGCTCCCTGGGAACAGCGCCTGCCACACATGCAGACAAGTTAGGGATTGCTATTCAGTCAGATCTGAAGTTAAGGAGCAGTTCATTACCCATAGATGACCCAGTGTCAGCTTTACCCCCTGACCCTAGCTGAAGGCATTGGACAACCCTGATCACATACATGTTGGAATAACGCCAGGTAATTTAAGCAGGAGCACTGGAGACACCTCTAGCATAAATCACCTGAGGCCTAACCCAGATGTTTTGAGCCTGCCCCCAGCCTCCTGCCCATATGTACTAATCTTGGCTGGTGTCCCAAACCTCAAGAGGTATCAGAGGGAGTCCTGGGTCGAACTACAAAATCAATGTGTGGACTGGTTAACAAAGAATAAAATGTTCCACCCATCAGACATGATTGAGATCCTGATGGTACGTAGAGTTGGGTGGATTGGTACGTCCCCCAAGAACATGGACAGGGATTGTATTGTGATTAACTTTCATAAATCATCCATGGTACAATCCTTATTGATAGCCTGTGAGTTAACACCTAATCAAAGCACCAACATCTGCTCCCTACCTCTGGGTTATTTTTACAATCCGACTTTTGGGCCCACTGTTAATGAGCGCGCATTCCCCATCTTATATAACAGGTTTCACTCCCTATCCGAACTTGACACTCAGGATTGACTACCACCCTCACTGGTGCCCCAACTGGAACATCTTGTTAATCCCTATGGGTTTGTGCTCCCCCCCTCCGCATCCAAATCAAACAATCAACACGCACCAACTAAGGCTCTGGCCAACACAGATCTAAGCATCCTGAGTTGGAACATAGCAGCCCTCCAGTCGACACTGAGGGATCCTGATTGGCTAAATCTCATAAGAAAACAGGACATAGTTATGTTTCAAGAGACTAGGGCAGCCCAAGAACTACATATTGATGGGTTTCAATGTAATAACACTGTAGTTCCCATCTCCAAGTCTGGTTCACCCTCGAGGGGCTTATCAATTTGGGTAAACACAGCGGGCAGCGGCAGCATTAAGGTCCTATGCTCCAAAAGTAACAATTTTCAAGTCTTACTTTACAAGATGGGTGTCTCCTTTTATTTGATTTCCCTTTATAATGATGACTTCCATTCAATTCCTAATGAAAATTGTATTAATTGATTTGATTTCATTGCCAATTTATATTGTCAGCAACAATCTATTAAATCAATAGGCATTTGTTTGGGAGGTGACTTCAGTGCAAAATTATCGGACAAGATACATAGTACAGGGTCCTGCAGCACTGGGCAAATTTGCCATAGGGGTGCAGAGCTGGCAGGACATCTGAACACACACAACCTTATTAATGTTATGGAAATCGTGGGTGCAACACCCAATAGCAACCATTCTGAGCCAACATTTAGAGGGAGGAGATGTTCATCTACCATAGATTATGTTTTTATTTCCCCTCTCCTCGAAGACTACCTAATGGAAGCAGAAGTTATTGCCACAACCCATGGGGACCATAACCCAATAAAGTCTTTGCTGAGACTATCTCCCCGGCCCACGCTCATCTCGGAATGTGGAGCCAGGAACCTATTGTCCTCCACTGAAAAGCATTAGCCCAAGCTACAAACACTTAAAAGGGGAACACCTTTTGGGCAGCAGTTAAGGACCTGAGGGCAATGGGGCAGCTAGTAACTTCCATTAGCTGCACTATAACAAGCAAGGCATGGGAAAATCATTTTTCAAAGCTTTATGTAGCCGCTGTACAAGAGGAAGATTATTTTAAACATAGGATCCTAGTTAGGATCCAGATAAGATTGCCCAAGGTGGAGGAAGCCATCCAACAGTGTGTGTGTAAAAAAGCCCCGGGACCAGACGGCTTACCCATTGACCTCATTAAACACAAGCCAGACTTCTGGGAGCCTCTTTTTTTAAACGTTTTTAGCAATCTAATGCAGGCCCTGTTACCCAACTCATGTTCAACAAGTATCATTGTTCCAATAGTTAAAAAGGGCGATCGCTCCCAACCCAACTGCTACAGGCCTATTTCTCTAATAGACAACACCCTAAAAATCCTGGGCAGAGTCCTATATAATAAGATTCTAGACTGGGCTGAGGGTAGTGGTACACTAGAGCACTGCCAGTTGGGTTTTAGGAGTAAAGTAGGCACCAATTAACAATGCCTACATCTTAATTTAATCATCAGCAAATATACCATAGCCCGGGACTCGCCAATATTCCTGTCCTTTATGGATCTGACTTCTGCTTTTGACCTTGTCAACAGGTCAAAGCTTTGGTCTATCCTCTTGGCCTATGGTTTGGATGAGGCACCGGTGCACATTTTAGCTCACCTACATAAAGATCTAATGTCCCGGGTCAGGATTAGCAGCGGGGGTGAAGTTACCGATGCGATTAAACTAAGCAGCGGGATTAGACAAGGATGAGTTTTAGCCCCCCTGCTCTTGATCATTTATATCAATGGTCTGCATAAATCATTGATTACATTAACCCATGATATCTGTAAAATTGATGGCAAAATACTCCCCATGCTACTATATGCCGATGACGCGTTCCTTCTGGGCCGCACTCCCAACTCCCTACATAATCTAGTGCAGGGTTTTGTTGATTTCATGGCCAGCCTGGACCTAAGCACTCATTTAAAAAAAATCTTTTAGAATGTCTGGTGGTCCAAGAAAACGCCAACTAAATTTTATATCTGTGGAAGGCCAGAACCTGAAAAGCACTAGCACTTTTCTTTATCTTGGTTGGGTCTTTGCTGCGAACGGCTCCTGGACTGAACATATGATTCATTGCAGGAGCAAGTTCTCAAAGGCTTCTAACTCCATCCTTAGTCTCCCACGGCTGCAGAGTACAGGTGCACTTTTAGCTATTTTAAATGTTTTTTAAATCCCAGTGTATACCCACAGCCACTCATGGTGCAGAAGTCTGGGGCATCGCCAAGAGTCACTGTATCCAACAAGAAGAAAGCATATTTTGCAGGAAATTATTAGGTGCACCGATCTCTACAGCTCAGAATATTTGTCACAAATAACTCAATCTAAATTATATAGAGGACTTCATAAGGGCCCGTCCTGCCCTTTTTGGGTATCCATATGGAAAAATACGGAAGCATCACTCACAAAAAAGATCATAGGTGACTGCATTGGATGTGAGAAAGGGCAGGACATCCCGTGGCTGTCCAGAGTGTACCAGAGCCTATGCAGCGTTAATTTAGGAAACCTCTTTTTAAACACGAGTATAGCTGAGACCACACAAAAAATGTCCACAGGAATGCACTTCATACAATTTATAGCACAAAAAGAAAGGCGAGGTAATCCAAGAAACCTTCTGTCCTTAATTTTATGACTACATAAAATATTGTATATCCCCTGGCCAGCTACCTTAACCTGCACATGAGTCACTGGGAGAGGAGTCACCTCTTCCATCTAAGGGCAGGTACTAGAAAATTCTTGCTGTGATTTCCTCTCGGTTACCATGTAAATCTAGATTCCCAGCTCTGCCTGTGCGATGGATAGAGTGGCCAGGCAATTTTACACTTTTTGTTCTTTTGCAAGTCCTATATAAAATAGGCTAAGTGGTTTTTAATCCTGTTTAAAAAAAAAAAAAAATAACTACACCAACCAGTCTGATAGATGCTTACAGGAGGTTACTTGCCTTAGCAGATGAAGAGTTGTTTTTCCGCATCAGCACTTTCTTGAGAATTGCCGTACAAGCCCGCAATATGATGTTCAAAACCTGAGTCAATTTTTCTTTTTATCCATATATGAGTATCCTTCCCTACATCTATGTTTTAAAAATTGTGTATTTATGCCTATTGCCAATTGATTCTTACTGTGATTATGTATTTGTGTATTTTAAATTGTTACATTTACTGTGCTTTTATGGATATGGCTTTGTCCGAAAAAAGTATTTTGAACTTGATACTTTTTTTAGCGGGCCTCACTGGGTCCCTGTATTCCAGTCAGCCTGAATTCTTGACTTGACTTTACACCATTTTTACTGTTTGAAGTTTTCTGAAGTAAGTTACACACTGCCTCTTAAAATTAATCCTGACTGCTCTGTGCCAAACTACCAGAGGGTAAGCCCAGGTTAGTTTGGGGTGTTTTTATGACTTACTCTGACTAGGATTGTGGTTCCTGCTTGGACATGGTGCATACCTCTGCCACCAAGAAACTCAATTACAAACACTAACCCTTACCATCCATACAATAAACAGAATGTAGCATCATTCAATTTTGCCTTTTTCCCCCAACATCCGGAAGTAATGTTGATAGCAGTTGCAAGTTTTGTGAATGATCCAAACAGGTACAACTTATGAAACTGAGACGGTCTTTTGCATAGAATTGGGCACTCCAATTTTCACAGGTTCTACTTATATCAACTGAGAAAAATATTTTCATGACAAATAAGATTTTTGCCCGGGAGGAGGTCGAGTTCCAAAAAGACAGTATTAGGAAACATGCTTTATTGAAAACCTGTCTACACATGGAACCATATTTATCATGGCCTATGTCTAGCTACGAACGCTTTTTATTAACAAGATTTCGTTTTGACCTGTTTCATTATTTGCTAGCTGTTCCCAGTGGGGCTCATCGAGGCCAAGTGTTGCCAGCTTGCGGCTGCGACGGGAAGTCTCCGCAAGACTTGGCACACTTTTTATTTATATGCCCCTATTACATAGTACCCCGGAGGCTATTTTTAAAACCTTGTTTGAAAAAACTGAAATTCACACAGATTAAACCAGCACTTCTTTATCTCCTACTCCTGAATTGTGACTGCACTTTATTTGTATGTAGTTTCTTGAAACTAGGAATTACCTTCAGGAAAAGCATGGAGGGTTAATCATGCTGTCATTACTGTTATAGATTTTAAACTTTTTAAATTCTGATATAATTATTTATATTTTTAAATATGCTCTGTCCTGCCCGTTATTCTCGACTTGTATTGATTATGTAAATTTCTGCTGCTAATGAATTGTATGGTATGATTTTATATTGTATGTATATGAATTGTGCTTTTATGATTGTAAAGGCTTACAATCGAATAAAGTTATTTGAACTTGAACTTGAACTGAGAAAATCGAAAAAAAGGGCAGAGAATGTTTTACTGTGAGAAGCATAAATGTAGTTAGGCAATCAGGCGTTCAATTATTGAGGCTGGGTGAACCAGAAATGTGGAAGTTTCAAGATCAACACATTAAAGAAAACTCAGTCTGTAGGATGGAAGATATTTGAAAGTACCACAATTAAATATTATATTTATCAGTAATCCATATAATGAACTTGTTTTAATGTACAGATGAGTCACTTTTGAGAATAAGGGGATAATTGTAAAAACAAACTTTGTAAAATCAGTTTGATGTGATGTTTTGTGTGCATCAGAGATATACATTTTCTCATTTACAGACCAGCATACATGGTCATATATCTGTTTTGTGCTTCAGAAAGGAGTAACATTGTGTTTAATAAATTGGCTATGTGTCCAAAGGAAGCTACCAAATTGTCTTTGCTTTGCTGCAGAAGCTTAATTCACATTCAACATAGCATTTCACCCTTCACACTGTTGTGGAACTAGTTCATGTTGCAAATTACCTTCAATGTGCATGTAGAACATGAAAAAAGACCTGCTTGAAATGATAAAAAGTAGAAATCTCGGAATAACAGTTCCTTCTCTTTGGAGCTCCAAGACATAATCACCAAACACTGACGAATCAACAAACTTACTTCAGTTCAAGAGATATGTAGCCAAATATAATGAGATAGATTTTTCAGAAGAACATATTTATAATGATGTGAAATGTCGTGTAGGTATAACAAGGAAATCTAGAAACACTAATGTAATAAAATGTAAATAAGGAGAACAAATGCATTATCTGGTGTTTCAACTCTGTCAAGCAATGCAGTATTTTACTATTAACTGTACTTCTCTCACTGAATGCAGAAACATTCAATAGCACTTATTGGACTGAGCAGACCACAAGTAGGTCACAATATCATGTTATGCCTTAGTCAGCATTCTTGTAGTTCCTAAAATTCCTTTCCACTATGCAACCACAAACACAAATACCCAAAGGATAAGTTTGAGAGAAAACCTATCATGCATACAAAGCAGGCCACATAAAAACATTTAGGGAACCCAAAAGCATTAACTAGGGTTGTGTTAAATTGCATATTTTGTTTATATGAAACTTCAAGACATTCCATGAGAGATTTGAGAAACTACAACTTTTCAGAGTGGAATATGGTTTACCAGTACCTGGAATTACTTTATGTAACAAATATGAAAACAGTACAAGTGTTGATACAAAAGTATTATATAGGATACCTTATTCATTTGAATAGTACTAGGTTTCATGCACAATTCCTGATATTTTACAATTAAAATTCTACAATAATGGTCACATGGTGAAAATGAACAGGTCAAGCATTCAATAAACTACCCCATTGTCTTCTGTGTAATCTCAGCAATGAAGGAATGTAAGAGTGAAGTAGGCCTGGGCAGTAAATTCCGTTCTGCTTACAGAATTTGCGGAATTTGGGTAATTTCACGTTCCGCGGAGAACGCGGAATTGCCCAAATTTCTGCTTTTTGCGGCTTGGCGGAATTTTTTGCTTGCTCGCGATCTCAAAATGCGTGTTTGCAGGATATTTCCCCCGAATACGCAAACAGCGGTCACGAATAGGAAAAAAGCATCACGAATAAGCAATTCCACGTGTTTGTGGAACTTTTGCTTGTTCGCAGAGATTTTTAACCATTTCGCGGAGATTTGCCTCGCGCGACTACGCATATTCCGCCCAGCCCTAGAGTGAAGACACATATGAGAAAGGAAAATACACCCAAGTTTAATTGATGAAAGGAAAACAGGATAATAGTAGTTAGCTTTACGTAAAACCGTCAACACATAATTTATACATTTATGGAGGATGTAGAAAAAACAATAGTTGTTTTGACTCTTATGCAAAGTACATTGGAGTCTATAAAGGGAGATCGGGCGAGGCCAATGGCTAACCGTTTTAAGGTAGTGACGTAGATTGCATGGGGGCTCAATTCCTATAATAAGCGATATAGGGTGCAAACATATCTCTGGCGTTAGAGGGTACACACCACACTGTTGCAGGAGAATCACTTAATGGAAAGTGAGTTCCAGAAGGTAAAAAAGGAAGTGGAGGGGCAATTCTACTCTGCAACGTATTCTAATACTGCTCTAGAGTTTTAATATGGGTTTCCCCTGAGGTCCCTTTTTGGTTCTAGAACTTTACACCAGATATCGAGGATAGATAGCTATTACTGCATGGCTTACTAGATCAGAAAGAAGCGTGAATGTGTACACACACAACAGGGTTGACAGGGCAATCTACCTTGACATAGAGAGGGAACACCTCCCTTACTCTGGGACCCCATGGTGTAGGGGGGAGATTTCAAATGTGTGCTTGATGGCAATCAGAAGCACAAACCCCGAGACTTGGTGATAAGCACTTTATGTTTGCCACGTTGAGGGAACCGATGGAATGCATGGGCTGCCTAAATTTCTTGCGCTTGACACAAGCTGAGTCCAAAGAATACACATGCTAATTACCAGCTCATGACACAAATAGTCACTTTGAAAGGTTCTTGGTGGCAGAGGACCTCGCCAGTTTAATAACGGACGTTTGAATATTGGGCAGATTACTCTCTGAACATACTCCGCTGCTCTTGGAGTTGGGGATATGTGGGAACAGACCAATGGTGTCACTTTGGACCTGTGGTCCAAAGCACTCAGGGTTGGCCAGTTCCGCGAGGAACTTAGAGCAGTGACGGTCAGCTATTTTTAAATCAATTGGGTTACAGCAACAGGCTGAGGGTTCAAGTTGGATACTGTGAAAGCGGTGGCCCGGGGGAAGTGCTTTTCTTACATTAGCATGAGAAAAAGTGGGAGACCCAATAACCCCTTGGAGGCCTAGACAATCAATGTATTAGCAGGTAAATATGCCTACAATGAATTTCCTTATGGTCACACAATGTAACATTTAATAGGCAAACAAGGGTCGCAAGCTCTATCTAGTAGCTCACATTGAGTTATTTGAAAATTGAATTAACTTATATCAATTTGAACACATCTACCACAAATGATTCTACAAGGGTGTAACTGTTTCAAAACGTAAATTTATAATGAAAAAAACTTTTCAGAGGGTACAAAAAAATTAATACATATATCAATATAAAACAACACAGTGACTGGGATTTACAAATGATTTGTTTTTGCAAACATATTAATGTAACTAATGTGGACACCTATTCCAAACAACATATATAGCAGGAACATGTAACTGATTAAACAGAAAACAAATCCTTAAGAGAGTAAATCACAAATAATATTTAATTAACTTATTTCAATTTGAACAAATCTACCTCAAATGAATCTTCAGCGTGTAACTGTTTCAAAACGTAAATTTACAATGAAAAAAACTTTTCAGAGGGTAGAAAAACTAATACATATATCAATATAAAACAACACACAGTGACAGGGATTTACAAATGATTTGTTGTTGCAAACATCTCATTGTCACTAATGTGGACACCTATTTCAAACAATATATATAGCAGGAACATGTAACTGATTAAACAGAAAACAAATCCTTAAGAGAATAAATCACAAAGAAAATAGGTGTATTTGTGAACGTTTTGGTCTAAATAGTGAGAACATCAGTTAGACCATCTTCAGGACGTTAGATTTGTATGTTAAATTACCCCAAGTTCAATTCAGTTCTTCCAGTCCCTCCTGTAACGTTTCTCATGGACCTGATTGTTCCAAATCTAGTGTTTGTCTAGAGAATTAGTGGGCACTGCTCGAGCGACGTACCGCTGTCTCTACAGCTGCCGACTGTAGAGACAGCGGTACGTTGCTAGAGCAGTGTCCACCAATTCTCTAGAATCTACCATCCTGAAGATGGTCTAAGAGAGTCAGAAGAAGAAAGGTGAGGAAAACTATTACAAAAAAGAAAAGAGGGCAGGGTAGAAACACCCTGACCCCCTAGGTCTGCTCAGGAGTTCCCACAGGGACCCCCCATGCCAAAAGAAACATTTAAAAAAATATTTTTGGTGGGATTCGAGCTAGGTGCGCAAATCCGGCAGAAAAAAATGAACAAAAACCAAAGTGAGGGCTCCCTCTCTTAGTTTCATTAAGTCCCTGGGTAGGCCAGGTCCTTTGGGCAATGTATTATGGTGCTGGGGCCCACGAGGCTCCTATAGCCCTGGCGGCTGCAACCTCCCCAGGGCTTTAATGATAGTGCGAGGGGGCACATGGCTCCCCTGCAGCCCTGGGCACCCCCACCTCACTTGGGCTTTGTTTATGAAAATGCATGGAGGCTCCTGCCCCCCATGCTCCCCCGTGGACCTTGACCTCCCCAGGGCTTGAATTAATTAGGGGAACTTGCAGGTCCCCAAGGCCCCGGGGACCACCACCTTCATTGGCTACTTTAGAAAACTGTGAGGGGGGGCTTTAGCCCCCCACACTGACCCAAGGGCCACTACGTCCTTGGGGCACTAATTATGCTAATGCAGGGGTTCATTGCGGACCGCTGGCTCAGGGAACCACCACCTCCCCATGGCTATCTCCACATTGGGAGGAGCCCTCCTTGGCCCTGGAGACTGCCAACCCCCAGGGCCAGCTCCAGCAATGCCCCTTGCAGTTTGCAATGACAGGGAGGGAGCACGGCTCCCACCCTGTCGTTGCAAACTCCCGCTTTGATTCATGGAAGTAAGAGCAAAAAACCTGCTCTCGCTTCTGTGAAGCAAAGCAGATTGTTTATGGACAAGGGGAGCAGCATGTCAACAATGCCCTAGAGTAGGGAGGCCACGTGTCCCCACTCCCTAAAAAATGATTTTTTTAAATGTAGGCCTCAGGAGGGGGGCCGTGTGACCCCCCTCCTTGTATAGAAAACAAGAATATAGAAATATATGGCCATGCCTCGGGGGATGGGGTCACCGTGTCCGAAATCAGCCTTGGGAGGGGGGCTGTATGGACTCCTTCCCGTTTTTTTTTTAAACCTATAAAATATGTCAAAGGCCCTGAAGGATGGGGTCCCCAGGGCCCACAAAATATTATGTGAAGGGGGCCACGCAGCCCCCTTCTAAGCAAAAAAAAAGCAAAAAAACGGCATCTTATCAGAGGCCCTGCCCCCTCACTGCACCACTCTGCAAAGAAGCCTGCTGGAGTTTTCTGGGTTGGGGGATTAAGTCCCCTTAAATCTTGCTGAGAGGTGGACTGAGGCCACACCCCTTTTTACAACACTCTACAAACGTGCTTCTTGGCACATTGCTGGTGGGGCAAATAGGTCCTCTTGTGTCCTGAGGACCGCAGGACTAAAGTGGACTTCATCCCCCGAGCAGCAGTGCACCAGGAGGTGCATTAGCATAGAGATGTAAAATGGGGGTGTCGCCTCGGACCACTCCCAGCAATCCAGCTGTGTGGGGCTTACTGGAGGTACCTGGTGGGCTAGTTGGCCCCCAGGGACTATCAGGATTCAAGGGGACTTAATCCCCAACCAAGAACACGCCAGGAGGTATGTTTGCAGAGTGGTGGAGAAAGGAGGCGTGGCCAATATCCACCTGTCAGCAATCCCACTATAGGCTAGTTGGCCCCTAAGGACCCGCAGCAGTGAAGAGGCCTTTAATCCCCATCCAAGGGCACGCCAGGGAGTGCATTTGCGGAGTAGTGGGGAAAAGGTGGCATGGCTTGCTATGGCAACTTAATAATCTTGCTATGTGGGACTAACTGGAGGTAATAGGATGGGTAGTTGGCCTCCAATGTTGACCTTGGGGGCCAACTACCCCTCCTGTTACCTCCAGTAAGTCCCACACAGTGGGATTGCTAAAACGTCTTCAGAGGCCATGCCACCCTTTTTGCACCACTCTGCAGACGCGCCTCCTGTCACAGTACTGATTGGGGGATGAAGTCCACTTTACTCCTGAGGGACTTTGGCGCCCAAGTAGCTCTCCTGGTACCTTCTGTAAGTCCTACGCTGGGGAATTCCAGAGCACTGGTTAGAGGCCCAGGACCCTTTCTGCACCACTCTGCAAATGCGACTACAACCTTAGAGTTGGAAATTAGCATTTAAAAAACATTAGAAATTCACTGAAAAAATCATAGGTTTCAGGGACGTTATAGCTGGAAATGAGCATTTGAAAAACTTTGGAAATTCACTGAAAATAAACCACAACTTTCAGGGATATTATAGTTAGTTGGACATTTCACTGGTACAAAACCATAGAAATTCGGTGTTATAGTTAGTTGAGCTAATTTTTGTGGTTGTTGGTGAACTTAGGTTTGTCTCCCTTGTGGGCGTTGGTTAGAGTTGACTGTGTTTTTGAGTCACTTGTGTCTACCACTTTTGTGTGGTTGGTAGGTGAATCTTGCTTCACCTTCAGCTTATGCATTTCTGCTGAGCATTTTATTGTGTTTTTCTCCTTACTTTCCTGCTTCTCTTCCGGCATGGGTCTTTGTTCCGGGTTGAGTATGGGTTTTGTTGTGGTCTGTTCTCTTTTGCACCGGTTGTTTTTTCATTCCCTGTGTGCTCATATTCATTTTAGGCCTGGTCAGCTGTGGTATTTGTGGCTTCAATGGTTTGGTTGGTTGTGTCTGTTGTTCTTGTTTGCTGGTTGGTTTGTGTGTGGAAAGGGAGTGGATGTGTGTGGATGTTGTCTGTTCTCTTTTGGGGGCTTATGTGTGAGAAGGTTGTTGGGGGCTATGCTTCAGAGAGCTGTGGTCTGGCTCGCAGAAGGAGAGCAACAGGCCGACGGGCCTGCTAGCAGAGACACAGCTACGAGCTAATGGGCTGGCTCGCAGAGGTAGAGCTATGGGCCGGACTAGGGTCTAAAAGCATAGCTGCGAGCTGGTGATGTGGGGAGAGGGAGCAGGAAAGGGGTATCTCGCACAGACAGAGCTCCGGTATGTTTTCAGAGTTACCTCACAGAGGTAGAACTATGCACTGCTTTCCACCTAAGCTTGAGAACTACCTAGAGTTCTCTGCTCCTTTTTTAGCATAATGTATGCATCACTCTAGCCCTGAAAGGGTATTGTTTTGACACATGTATATATATAAATTCACTGAAAAAACCATAGGTTTCACACATGTTATAGTTAGCGGAAATTTTACTGATAAAAAACCAGTGAAATTCCCCCGTTATAGTTAGTGTAGGCAACTATAACTCACGCGACCGCAATCCTCTGCTGATGCTAATACTGTATTTAGACACTTATTTGCCCATGTCTTCTTCCATACATTTTTAGCTATACATATATTTCAAATATTTTTTTTCATAAAGACACATATGTCATCAGCAGAAGATTGCGGTCGCGTGAGTTATAGTTGCCTACACTAACTATAATGGGGGAATTTCACTGGTTTTTTATCAGTAAAATTTCCGCTAACTATAACATGTGTGAATCCTATGGTTTTTTCAGTGAATTTGCAAGGTTTTTTAAATGCTAATTCCTAACTATAACGTGTGTGAAACCTATGGTTTTTTCAGTGAATTTGTACGGTTTTTTAAATGCTAAGTTACTTTACGCCATTCGTGGCGTGCGCGCCCACTTAACGCAGTTCGATCCGTGCGCGCACGGTGCGCTTCGCGCACCGTGCGCGCACAGTAACCACGCGGTGCGCTTCGCGCACCGCGCGCCCTCTTTACGCAGTTAGTGCCGTGCACGCACGGTGGGCACGCGGTGCGCTACGCGCACCGCGTGCCCACGTTACGCTAGATGGGCCATGTACGCATGATGCGCTTCGCGCACCGTGCACACATGGAGGACATATGATGCACTTCGTTTTGAAAGGTAATATTTTAATTTTTCGTAATTTTTATAAGTGGGGTGGAGAGAGTGTTGTTAATTTTTTCTTTTATTATTTTTGTTTAAAATATTGTGGTTTTTCACACCTCTAATAAGCCCTGCACATTTGGTGGCCTGCGGCCACCAAAAGCACACGGGGGTGGGGTGAGTGTGGATAGTGGTTTTTTTTTACATTTTTTACCGTACGCGTACGGTAAGCGTAATCGGCGAAATTAGCGAAAAAATAAAAATTGCATTTTTGGCCTTGGGGGGTCTTTGGGGACTCCCTCAACATGGCTATGTGTGTGGGAGCTGTCTAAACAGCCCCTTTACATGTTTATTGGTTTTATTTAACAACCTAGCTCTCAGTGCGAGAGAGAAAATGGCGGCCGCCGCTTCCTGGTTTCGGCTGTTTGGAATGTTTACTAAGATCTAAGAGCCAATCAGAATCGCGCTCGCGCACGCCACCGTACGCGTACGGTAAGCTTACGGTAAGCGTACCGTAAGCTGGCTCAGATATATATATTGATTTAAAGGCTATTTTCTCAGAATCTACTGAACAGATTTACACCAAACCTACAAAAGGCACTTCCTTGACCTGAGGACTACCTCTCTGCCAAATTTCTAGTAATTCTGTTCAGCCGTTCGGGCTGTAGCCCTGTCTAAAGGTCCTATGGAAAAATGCATGGGAAAAACGCGTTTTGGGACCCCCCTTTTATCTCAGCCCCCGCTTGACGAATCCCCCCGAGACTTTCAGGGTAGGAGCGGAGCGTAGCGCCCCACCTATTTTGAGAAATTCGCGAGGATTCGTCGACCGGCGCCAAAGGTATTCAAAATAGAATGTTGCGGATTTCCTATGGAAAAGGGGTCCTAACTATAACTACCTACTGGCGACCGCCAGTAGGTAATATATATATATATATATATATATATATATATCCAGCTCGGGCTTGTTTCCAACACAGTGAGAGGCACTCGAGCGCAGACACGAGCCTCAAGCGGCAGCTCAATCTTGTGTCAGGAACTCCGGACTTCCGATACCTTTGGCAGCCCAACCACCACTGCCTGACGCGTTTCAATAATCTTCCTCAGAGGCTGTTCGTGGAAAGGAACACGCACAGTCCGGAACTGCAGGTGAGAGATTTCTTTAATTGCGCGCCCCCTATAGGCTGCTTCAATAAGACTGCGCATTGTCTGCTGGTACCTGTAGTTCCAGAGGGATGCAGATATATATATATATATTCGTCTAAAGTGTATCCACAAGCGGAGGCGCACACAATGATAGGCAGACCCCAGCTTACGTTGAAGTCCTTTATTCAGCATGAACTGGCAAGCACCGTAAATTCCCTTATGATTCCCTACGCGTTTCGGAGCTCCTGCTCCTTGCTCACGGGAAATATGCAAATGGGCAGAAGCGGAAGAGCGAGTCCCTTAATTTGCCATTATATCACCCTCCAATGGGCTTCCTTATTTGAAAGGCTTCTGGGCTTTGTAGTCCTTCCGTTAAAATACGATCCGAAATGGATTCTGCCTCCAGCATTCTTTGGGGTTAAGCTCCCGATGGAGCCTTCCGTGTATCATGGCAGTTCAAATCCACGCAGCCTATCATCCTGCATACCGGACCCTGAGATCAAAGTCCACAGTCCACTGCATTCTGTAGTGGTGGTGCTGCCCCCCCGACCTGGACCGGCCGGTTTACATTCGTCCAAAGTGTATCCACAAGCGGAGGCGCACACAATGATAGGCAGACCCCAGCTTACGTTGAAGTCCTTTATTCAGCATGAACTGGCAAGCACCGTAAATTCCCTTATGATTCCCTACGCGTTTCGGAGCTCCTGCTCTTTGCTCACGGGAAATATGCAAATGGGCAAAAGCGGAAGAGTGAGTCCCTTAATTTGCCATTATATCACCCTCCAATGGGCTTCCTTATTTGAAAGGCTTCTGGGCTTTGTAGTCCTTCCGTTAAAATACGATCCGAAATGGATTCTGCCTCTAGCATTCTTTGGGGTTAAGCTCCCGATGGAGCCTTCCGTGTATCATGGCAGTTCAAATCCACGCAGCCTATCACCCTGCATACCGGACCCTGAGATCAAAGTCCACAGTCCACTGCATTCTGTAGTGGTGGTGCTGCCCCCCCGACCTGGACCGGCCGGTTTACATTCGTCCAAAGTGTATCCACAAGCGGAGGTGCACACAATGATAGGCAGACCCCAGTTTACGTTGAAGTCCTTTATTCAGCATGAACTGGCAAGCACCGTAAATTCCCTTATGATTCCCTACGCGTTTCGGAGCTCCTGCTCCTTGCTCACGGGAAATATGCAAATGGGCAGAAGCGGAAGAGCGAGTCCCTTAATTTGCCATTATATCACCCTCCAATGGGCTTCCTTATTTGAAAGGCTTCTGGGCTTTGTAGTCCTTCCGTTAAAATACGATCCGAAATGGATTCTGCCTCCAGCATTCTTTGGGGTTAAGCTCCCGATGGAGCCTTCCGTGTATCATGGCAGTTCAAATCCACGCAGCCTATCATCCTGCATACCGGACCCTGAGATCAAAGTCCACAGTCCACTGCATTCTGTAGTGGTGGTGCTGCCCCCCCGACCTGGACCGGCTGGTTTACATTCGTCCAAAGTGTATCCACAAGCGGAGGCTCACACAATGATAGGCAGACCCCAGCTTACGTTGAAGTCCTTTATTCAGCATGAACTGGCAAGCACCGTAAATTCCTTTATAATTCCCTACGCGTTTCGGAGCTCCTGCTCCTTGCTCACGGGAAATATGCAAATGGGCAGAAGCGGAAGAGCGAGTCCCTTAATTTGCCATTATATCACCCTCCAATGGGCTTCCTTATTTGAAAGGCTTCTGGGCTTTGTAGTCCTTCCGTTAAAATACGATCCGAAATGGATTCTGCCTCCAGCATTCTTTGGGGTTAAGCTCCCGATGGAGCCTTCCGTGTATCATGGCAGTTCAAATCCACGCTGCCTATCATCCTGCATACCGGACCCTGAGATCCAAGTCCACAGTCCACTGCATTCTGTAGTGGTGGTGCTGCCCCCGACCTGGACCGGCCGGTTTACATTCGTCCAAAGTGTATCCACAAGCGGAGGCGCACACAATGATAGGCAAACCCCAGCTTACGTTGAAGTCCTTTATTCAGCATGAACTGGCAAGCACCGCAAATTCCCTTATGATTCCCTTATGATCATAAGGGAATTTTCGGTGCTTGCCAGTTCATGCTGAATAAAGGACTTCAACGTAAGCTGGGGTCTGCCTATCATTGTGTGCGCCTCCGCTTGTGGATACACTTTGGACGAATATATATATATATATATATATATATATATATATATATATATATATAAAAAACCAATGAAATTCCCCCGTTATAGTTACTGCAGGCAACTATAACTAACGCGACCGCAATCCTCTGCTGATGACATCAGATATTACATCACTGTATTCAGACACTTATTTACCCATGTCTTCTTCCATTAATCTTTAGCTATACATATATTACAAATATTTATTTTTCAGAAAGACACATATGTCATCAGTGATGTAATATCTGACGTCATCAGCAGAGGATTGCGGTCGCGTGAGTTATAGTTGCCTGCAGTAACTATAACGGGGGAATTTCATTGGTTTTTTATGAGTGAAATGTCCAGCTAACTATAACATGTGTGAAACCTATGGTTTTTTAAGTGAATTTGCAAGGTTTTTTAAATGCTAATTCCTAACTATAACGTGTGTGAAACCTATGGTTTTTTCAGTGAATTTTTACGGTTTTTTAAATGCTAATTTATTTATGTATTATTTTTTTTATATATTTATTTTACAATAAACTACGTATTAAAAATTATTATTGTTTTTTTTTTTGGTTTTCACCCTGCAAATTTTTTTTTAATTTTTTTTTAAATTTTTTTTTTTTGGGGGGGTTTTCGGGGTGCGCGCACTGTGAGCGCACCCCCGCGATTTAAAAAAAAAAACATTTTTTTGCCTTCGGGGTCCTTCAGGGACCCCCTGACAAAGGCTAGGGGGTCAGGAACTCTCTACCCCGCCCCCTTTTCACGTTCGCCACCTTCCTTTTTCACTCTCGCACTGAAAACAAACAAAATGGCTGCCGACACTTCCTGATTGCGACCGATTCGAACGTTGACTAACATGTAACCACCAATCAGAATTACGCTCGCGCACGTTAGGGTGCTCGCACGGTGCTCGCACGGTGCGCGCACCCTGCGCGCTTATAGATATATATATGCTTTTAAATGCTATTTTCTCCGGAAATACTGAACAGATTTACACCAGAACTGCAAAAGGCACTTCCTTGACCTTATGGCTACCTCTCTGCCAAATTTCAAGTAATTCTGTTCAGCCGTTCGGGCTGTAGCTGCGACTAAAGGTTCTATGGAAAAATGCATGGGGAAAACGCGTTTTGGGACCCCCCTTTTTTATCGGCCCCCGCTTGACGAATCACCCCGAGACTTTCAGGGTAGGAGTTGAACGGAGCGCCCCATTAGTTTTGAAAATTTCGCGAGGATTCGTCAACCGGCGCCAAAGGTATTCAAAATAGAATTTTGAGATTTCCTATGGAAACACGGTCCTAACTATAACTATCTACTGGCGACCGCCAGTAGATAATATATATATATATATATATATATATATATATATTCACTGAAAAAACCATAGGTTTCAGGCACGTTATAGCTAGGAATTAGCATTTAAAAAACCTTAGAAATTCACTGAAAAAACCATAGGTTTCAGGGGCGATATTGTTAGCTGGACTTTTCACTCGTGCAAAACCATAGAAATTCCCCCGTTATAGTTAGTTCAGCTAACTATAACTCGCGCGCCCGGAATGCACTGCTGATGACGTCACATATTACATCACTCATGACATAGTCAGTGACTTCACTCATGACATCACTGATGACATCTCAAATGACATCACTGATGACATCATCCAGTGAATGTGTGTTTTTCTGAAAATTATATATGTTTTATATATGTATATCTCAAGGTCGATGGAAGAATAAATGGGTATATAAATGTCTAAATGGATGATTTGTTTTTGAAAAATTGATTGTATTACTAACTGATTAAGTGTATCTTTGTGAGTAATGTTTAAATATGTAAATATCTGTATCAGTCTCTCACTTTGTGTATAAGTGGCTGCATGGGTTGGTGAGTAGCTACATGAGTGTCTATATAGGTTATTAGTTGATTTTTTGAGTATCAGTATGAGTGTCTGATGTCTGTATGGTTCGGTGGGGGTATTACATAGTGCATAGGTGCATGAATGAGTGACTCACTGTTTGTATGTGTTGAAGACAGCATGTGTGCAGGACTGTATGGGTGGATGAGTGTGTGCATGGGTGTGTTAGTGAGTGAATGACTGTCTCAATAGTGTCTCTATGAGTAACTACATATGTTTTAAACTAGTATATGTGACTATTGGTGTATATAAGTGAGTATATGTGAGAGTGAGAGATTGAAAGAGTTCCTGTATGAATAAGTATGTGTTTCTATAAGTGATTGTTTAAAAGACTAAGTATGTGTAAGTTTCTGTAGAAGTAAGTGTGGTGTGTGTGTATAACTGAATATGCAGGTAAACGGATGTTTGATTCTTTATTAGCATGAGTGACTACGTGTGTGAGTAACTTTATGGATGCGTGGTGTTGTGTAACAGAATGTATAGGTGTATGAATACATATGATGAGTGAGTGCATGTATGAGTGACTGTATAGGACTGTTGGTGAATGAGTGGATGTGTATGTGGATCTTACAATTACTGAATAGGTTGTTGTAACTGGTATTGGTATGTCCATTGTTTTGAAAATTTTAATTTCTATTTTTGAATGTGTGTATGAAAGGTTATATTAGGGGGAGAGGAGGTCTGCCACTCTATCACAAGGATGATGTCATCAGTGATGTCATGAGTGATGTCACTGACCATGTCATGAGTGATGTAATATGTGACGTCATCAGCAGTGCATTGCGGGTGCGCGAGTTATAGTTAGCTGAACTAACTATAAAGGGGGAATTTCTATGGTTTTGTATGAGTGAGAAGTCCAGCTAACAATATCGCCCCTGAAACCTATGGTTTTTTCAGTGAATTTCTAAGGTTTTTTAAATGCTAATTCCTAGCTATAACGTGCCTGAAACCTATGGTTTTTTCAGTGAATTTCAAAGGTTTCTTAAATGCTAATTTCTAACTATGCCTACAGAGATAGGACATGTGAAGAAAGAAGGAAAAACGCACAGAAAGAAAAAAAAGAAATGCAGAAAGAAGCAACAGAAGTCCTCAAAGACGAAGAAAAGTGCAAGAAGAAATATAACGTGCAGAAAGAACAAACAGAAGAGCAGAAAGAAGCCTTGTTGCAAAATCATCCTGTACCCTCAACTTTTTCAGACGGATACTGGTGGTAACTGAGTCTGCCTAAGCAGTCCTAGAGCCAGTGCTATGTTAAAAGACACTCAGAATACAGTGAAAACACCTACATACACTAGGGCACACTATGCGTTGGGGTCCCCCTGTGATTAGCATGACCTCCTCTGTAAGCCCCTAGTATATAATAGGGCAGGGGATTAAAACTACCTCTTAAAACGCACCACAGGGCGTGTTTGAGCACGTCACCTCATGCCCCGTCCCCTCCCTTCCCCACTGTGCAAACACACCCTGTAGCCATTTTAAGTTGGGAGTTTAAGTCCCCTTGAATCCTGAGGGTCCCAAGGGTCCAACTAGACCACTAGGTACCTCCAGTAAGCGCCACAGAGCTGCGTTGCAGAGAGGTGTAAAAAGGGGCACGGCCTGCACCACCTCTCTGCAACGCAGAGCAGTGGTGCTTACTGGAAGCACCTGGTGGGCTAGTTGGACCCCAGGGTCCCTCAGGATTGAAAGGGAATTATTTCCCCAACTTAAATACGTGCCACAGGGCGTGTTTGCACACGTCACCTCAGGCCCCGTCCCCTCCCTTCACCACTGTGTAAACGCGCCCTGTGGCCGTTCTGATACATAGATTAAGTCCCCTTGAATCCTAAGGGTCCCTAGGGTCAAACTAGCCCACTAGGTACCTCCAGTAAGCGCCACAGAGCTGCGTTGCATGGAGGTGTAAAAAGTGGCGTGGCCTCAGAAAACATGTCTGCAACGCAGCTCCCTGGCGCATACTGGAGATACCGGTTGGGCTAGTTGGCCCTCAGGGACCCTCAGTATTGAAGGGGAATTAATTCCTCAACTTACAACTGGCCAGGGGGCGCGTTTGCAGAGTGCTGCAAGGAGGGGACATGGCCTCCGGCGCGATGCCGGTCTTTTATTTATTTATTTTAAAGAAGGAGGGCTGTGTGGCCCCCTTTCTTTTCTAATTTATTAGCCCTGGGGACCCCATCCCCCAGGGCCTGCACCCTAATTCTTTTTGTTGAAAAAAAATTAATTTGGCCCTCCCAAGGCCTTAATCGGCCCCGGGGACCCCAACCCCCGGGTCATGGCCTTTTTTTTTTTATTATTCTTTAGGAGGGGGGCTGTGTTGCTGGACAAACCGTTTGTACCTATCACCATGACGATTTGCGTGATATTCATTAAAAGGCGACTATGCATACAATGAATCCACGTAGAATGTATTCACACCGCTAGGGAAGCTCTGACATGTCTGACACCCTACCGTGTCTAATCCCGGCGCCCCGCTGGTGGGTACTCTCCAAGTAGACACCCTTGTTGTTTATTTATACAAACATGGGTAGCTATTGACGGGCACATTTAATACACATGCACACCAAGCCATTCAAAGGGGATTCGACAAAAATTCGACCAAACTATGCAAGAAACCCCCTCACGGTTAATAAAACACACATCCACGGCCGGATATGTAATACTTTTTATTTTACTCTCTGGAAAGGAGACAAACCTCACTTGAGAGTCACAGCGTGCTCCTGGCTGAGCCCAATGCTGTGTTACACCCACCATTGCCTGCCAAGTGCCACACACCTCTGTGTTGTATTCCACCATCTAGTGCTTATGCTATGACACTCTCTAGCCCATGTGCACTGTAACACCACCCCGTGAATATGTCATGCCACACTTGCCTTCGCATGGGTTATATTGCCCCATCTAACGTGCCTTCCTCGATGCCTATGTTATAAAGCACAGCGCTATGCCATACTTATTACAATCTGGGATCCATATCTTTGTCACAGTGCATATGCAATGTTACACTACCAAGCACATATTTTATATTACAACTTTAGAGACTACTTAGGTTACACAACACTGCCCTGTGCATATTACACTCCAAGGCGCATATCACATAGCAAGCGCTAGTGCCTGTGCTATCTCGCGCTCTCCAATGAATCTGTCATTGCGCACAATGTATTGCATATTATATTTCACGCCCCGGTTCATCTTATATCACACTTTTTGGTGCATAGTTTATACCATATACTATATCTAGTTTTCATTTTCAATCGTGCTCTCAGGACTATGTTCTATATAACACTGCGTCCACCTACCCTTTTCACGGGCATTACATTTTGCGATGGGGGTGGAGGGTCAGGGGATGTTTCTGCCAAGTGAGCCCGGAGTCACAGTCCCAAACTTCCTCTTCTTCCTGAATAAAAGTGAGATTATGCTGCATACTTGTTCATATTTTAAGTAGTTCGCACAGACACATGTTTTAAAAACAATAAAGTTCCTAATACCCGCCTTCTCTGAACAGTTAGCTTGCTGCCCCATCTCCCTCCTCCCTATCCTCTGTTGTGTGAATCCATGGACTAGCCTCCTCCCTCCTGCCATGCATGGTCTGATGTGCTGCCACTGCCCTCCATTTAGCATGATGTACCATTCCACTCCTCCTGCCCTCCATTGCCCAATTCTATGCCCCATCATTGACCTCCTGCTTAAACTCTGTGCTTAGCTTGCTGCCCCTATTCTCCTTCCTCCTGCCCTCCGATGTCTTTGTGCATGCCCCTGCTCCATCCTTTTTGCCCACCATGTTCAATGGACCAGCCACTCCTATCTACTCTGAGTGTTCTGTTGAGCTGTCACTCCCCTCCCACCTGCCTAGCATTGTCAGATGACTGTAACCTGTCCCTGCCACCTCCACCCTGCCTGTCCACATGCCATGCCCTTATCCCCTTCCTCCTGTCCTTCATGGTCCATTTTACTGCCACACCCTTCTGCCCTCCCTGGTCTGTTGTGCTGCAACTGCTCCTCCTGCCTGCCCCGCGCGGTCTGTTGTGAGGCCCCTTCCCCTGAACTCTCTTGTCTGTGCCCAGGTCCTGACCCTCCCTTCTATCCTCCATGGTCCTTTGTGCATGCCCTGCACCCTCCTTCTTGCCCATCATAGCCATTGTGCTGCCACTAACCATGCATGGTCTTCTGTGCTGCCATGGCCCCTCCCACCTTCCCTGTGTGGTCAGCTAGCTGCTCCTGACCCCCTCCCACCTTCCCTGTGTGGTCAGCTAGCTGCTCCTGACCCCTCCCACCTTCCCTCCATGGTCTGTGTGTATGCCATCAGTCTCACTGTTGCACTCCATGGTGTGTCTTGTTTCTAGTGCTCATCCTGCCTGACCTCCATGGTCATCTTGCTGCTCCTGCCCTGCCCCCTTGCCCCCTTGCCCCCAGCCCTCTGTTTCCATGTGCAGACCCCTATTCCCTCCTTCCTGGCTTGTCGGTTCCATTGTAATGCCCCTGATCCGTCCCTCCTTCCCTTTATGGTCTGTTATGCTGCAGCTTTCTCTCCTGTCTGTCCATTATGGTCAGCTAGCTACCATTGCCTCTTTCCCCTCTGTTGTCTGTTGTCCATGTGCATGGTCCTGTCCCCTCTCTATTGCTTTCTATGGATTGGTGTGCTGCACTCCCGTCCCGCATGCCCTGTGTGGTGTATTGTGCTGCTGCAAACCCTGATGCCTGCCCTGTAGGGTCAGTTTGGTGCACCTCTCAATGTCCCTCCTGTCCTCAGTTATCCGAGTCCATGTCCCTACCCCAATTCCTCCGGCCTACCATGATCCAATGTACCATACTTGCAAACATTTTGAACTTGGTAAGAGGGAGATTTTGAAATAAAACTGGGGTATTGATTTTCCCCTTTGAGTTACATTGAAAAAGAGAAGATTGTAGACAGGAACCAGATCAAGTAAAGCCCATTTGAGCTTAAAAACATTGGACGTTTCCTGTCTGAAACGGGTCTGTTGGCATGTATGGTTGTATGACCACTGCCTCTTCCTTCTGCCCATAATGGTCTATTACATCACCACAGCCTCTCTTGCCAGTCCTGTATTGTTGGTTTGTAGCCCCTGCCCCCCTTTCCACTGCCCTCCATAGTCTGTTGTGCTTCCACTGCCCTTCCTGCCTGCCTGCCTAGTGTGGCCAAATTGTTGCCTCTGCACTCTCCTACCTGCCTCCAATTTTCAGAGTCCGTGCCCCTGGCTTCTGCCTCTCAACAGTATCCCAATGAACAACTAGATTGCTAACATTCTATATTTATTACAAAAGTGTGGAACGCCTGACGTCATCTTGATGTAATCAGAACTGTAATGCCTAGAGCATTTCCTTTAGAAATTACATATATGAGATGGTCTTATTTGCATCAAAATTATGGTTAGTGCTCTAAAAAACTAAAATGAGGACATATTTTCTGAGTTTTCAAATAGCGACAAAGAACTTTTAAATTATTTGTAATCTTAGTTTTTTTAGACAGTTGACCACTTGATTAAATGTTGCATCCAAGGGGAGAGGGTGTGGTGTTACTTCCAGAGCTGCAAACTTTGCAACTGGGGAACCAGGTTGGAGTTTCTGCTTCAGCACAACATTCTGTGATTCTGGTCAAATCACTTAATCTCCCCATGTCTACAACCAAAATGAATTTGATCTTGTGTGTTGTAACCAATGCTCATGTAAAGCACTCCAATACCTGACAAGTCTGCACTATATAAAACTGCAAATATACAAAAAATAAGTGTTTTGCACACTTCTGTCATTGGGCTACATTTGGGCTACATTTGAGTGGTATTTGGGCTACATTTGGGCTACATTTGGGCTCTTTTGTCTCTGGTGGCCATTTTAGGAGATTTATTTGTTATGAAGTTTCCTAATTTCCTCATTTACTGCAGTCTCCTCAGTAGGAAATGCTTTCAGTTTTTTACTTTGATTCCATCAAGAAGGCATTCAGATGTGTCAGACATTTTCCATAGATTCTGAATGTTAGCACTCTAGTTGCTCATTAGATCACTGTAGTAAAGCTACTGCTCACCACGGAAGTCTACTGCTGGTATTGAAAGTGCATGTTTCAGTCTGCATGTCAGAATTTTTTTATGAAATAAAAGAGGATTTCAGAAGTCAAAATGCGTTTTTCTTTCTGCAGCACTAATCATAATTTATATGGCAAAATGAACCCCCTCATTTTGTTCCTTTGTAAATTAAATGTGTTACCACTTTATTCCAATCAAGATGGCTTCAGGTGTGCCATACTTTTGTCATAAGTAAGACTGTTAGCACTCTAGTTGTTCTTTAGAACACTCTGGGAAGCTGCAGTAGAACACAAAGGAATCAACTGACAGTCTCTGCCCTTGTTGGATGTACATGTTTTACTGAGAATGTCAGACTTCATTATCACATGACTGAGAAAGATAATGTGAATTTACAGAAAATAAGCTCTCAGTTTAGCTTATAGATCACCTTCCAAACCTCTGTGGGATAAGCATGAGAAAATAGTTTTCTCTAAAACATGGTTCATGATATCACAGCAGAAGGCTTTTTCACATGGTAAAATCACCTTAGAACACACCACAATTCCTTAAATGAGTATGGTACCATCAACAAATGATTTATAATGTAACTAAAGTCTTAAAACCTTCTATTAACTGCAATGCTTTTTAATGAGGTGCTATCATGTATATTGGTCCCAAGATGGCTGCCAACACTTCTTGGATGAAGTGCTGACAGCCAATCAGATCTCAGGATGAGATGTGTGGTTACGCTCCGCCCAGATATGTATATGATTTTACTTTTGATTTTCTCAGGAACTACTGAACAGATTGACTCCATATATGCAAAAGGCACATGCCTGACCTGAGGACTACCTCTTTGCCAAATTTCAAGTAATTCTGTTCAGCCGTTCGGGCTGTACCTTGGACTAAAGGTCCCTATGGAAAATTGCATCGGGAAAACGCGTTTTGGGACCCCCCTTTTTTCTCGGCCCCCGCTTGACGAATCACCCCGAGACTTTCAGGGTAGGAGCTGAGCGGAGCGCCCCATTAGTTTTGAAAATTTCGCGAGGATTCGTCAACCGGCGCCAAAGTTATTCAAAATAGAATTTTGAGATATCCTATGGAAACTCGGTCCTAACTATAACTATCTACTGGCGACCGCCAGTAGATAATGTATATATATATATATATATACACATACATGCATACACACACGCACACACAAAATATATATATATATATATATATATATTATATACACATACATGCATACACACACGCACACACAAGCCCCCACCCTCAAGAGCTCGGCGGATCGTGGCAGAATGGTGTAACGTCTCAAGGCGCTTGGGAATACGCCGAACCACCGTAAACTTTCAACGCATGGCTTGGTCGGTGCAAACTGGGTGATGACTTCATCATGTTGCCTCTGCCTACTTAGGAGAAGGGATCCCGGTGCGCTGGTGGTGATATCGGTTGGGTGAAGGTCAGAGAATTCAGCCCCTTACACTACAAGATCCACAATGCAAAGGGAGCTGCAGGCACCGCCCACTGGGGCAAGGACTTCCACATGTGTTCCTGCAGCAAATAAACTCGAGGCAGCGAGTCCGGGAAATCTTCCTTTTAATGGTGGAAGGAGTGTCGCCACCGTCTTCAGTGAGACGCTCCATGTCTTCTAGTGAACAGTGAATTCTGGAACGAGCAATGGCATCTGAGGAAGGCACTTTGTGTTGAAATGCATTATGCCGCTCGCTTTTAACTGCAATTAAAGGACGTTGGATTCACCTACCTGTGTGGGCTTACATCTCTCGTACTGGAGGGGTTGTGTGGTTCTGAGGTTTTGTGCGTTGCCACTCGCACTTGAGCCCCCACCCTCAAGAGCTCGGCGGATCGTGGCAGAATGGTGTAACGTCTCAAGGCGCTTGGGAATACGCCGAACCACCGTAAACTTTCAACGCATGGCTTGGCCGGTGCAAACTGGGTGATGACTTCATCATGTTGCCTCTGCCTACTTAGGAGAAGGGATCCCGGTGCGCTGGTGGTGATATCGGTAGGGTGAAGGTCAGAGAATTCAGCCCCTTACACTACAAGATCCACAATGCAAAGGGAGCTGCAGGCACCGCCCACTGGGGCAAGGACTTCCACATGTGTTCCTGCAGCAAATGAACTCGAGGCAGCGAGTCCGGGAAATCTTCCTTTTAATGGTGGAAGGAGTGTCGCCACCGACTTCAGTGAGATGCTCCATGTCTTCTAGTGAACAGTGAATTCTGAAACGAGCAATGGCATCTGAGGAAGGCACTTTGTGTTGAAATGCATTATGCCGCTCGCTTTTAACTGCAATTAAAGGACGTTGGATTCACCTACCTGTGTGGGCTTACATCTCTCGTACTGGAGGGGTTGTGTGGTTCTGAGGTTTTGTGCGTTGCCACTCGCACTTGAGCCCCCACCCTCAAGAGCTCGGCGGATCGTGGCAGAATGGTGTAACGTCTCAAGGCGCTTGGGAATACGCCGAACCACCGTAAACTTTCAACGCATGGCTGGCCGGTGCAAACTGGGTGATGACTTCATCATGTTGCCTCTGCCTACTTAGGAGAAGGGATCCCGGTGCGCTGGTGGTGATATCGGTTGGGGGAAGGTCAGAGAATTCAGCCCCTTACACTACAAGATCCACAGTGAAAAGGGAGCTGCAGGCACCGGCCACTGGGGCAAGGACTTCCACATGTGTTCCTGCAGCAAATGAACTCGAGGCAGCGAGTCCGGGAAATCTTCCTTTTAATGGTGGAAGGAGTGTCGCCACCGACTTCAGTGAGACGCTCCATGTCTTCTAGTGAACAGTGAATTCTGGAACGAGCAATGGCATCTGAGGAAGGCACTTTGTGTTGAAATGCATTATGCCGCTCGCTTTTAACTGCAATTAAAGGACGTTGGATTCACCTACCTGTGTGGGCTTACATCTCTCGTACTGGAGGGGTTGTGTGGTTCTGAGGTTTTGTGCGTTGCCACTCGCACTTGAGCCCCCACCCTCAAGATCTCGGCAGATCGTGGCAGAATGGTGTAACGTCTCAAGGCGCTTGGGAATACGCCGAACCACCGTAAACTTTCAATGCATGGCTTGGCCGGTGCAAACTGGGTGATGACTTCATCATGTTGCCTCTGCCTACTTAGGAGAAGGGATCCCGGTGCGCTGGTGGTGATATTGGTTGGGTGAAGGTCAGAGAATTCAGCCCCTTACACTACAAGATCCACAATGCAAAGGGAGCTGCAGGCACCGCCCACTGGGGCAAGGACTTCCACATGTGTTCCTGCAGCAAATGAACTCGAGGCAGCGAGTCCGGGAAATCTTCCTTTTAATGGTGGAAGGAGTGTCGCCACCGACTTCAGTGAGACGCTCCATGTCTTCTAGTAAACAGTGAATCCTGGAACGAGCAATGGCATCTGAGGAAGGCACTTTGTGTTGAAATGCATTATGCCGCTCGCTTTTAACTGCAATTAAAGGACGTTGGATTCACCTACCTGTGTGGGCTTACATCTCTCGTACTGGAGGGGTTGTGTGGTTCTGAGGTTTTGTGCGTTGCCACTCGCACTTGAGCCCCCACCCTCAAGAGCTCGGCGGATCGTGGCAGAATGGTGTAACGTCTCAAGGCGCTTGGGAATACGCCGAACCACCGTAAACTTTCAATGCATGGCTTGGCCGGTGCAAACTGGGTGATGACTTCATCATGTTGCCTCTGCCTACTTAGGAGAAGGGATCCCGGTGCGCTGGTGGTGATATTGGTTGGGTGAAGGTCAGAGAATTCAGCCCCTTACACTACAAGATCCACAATGCAAAGGGAGCTGCAGGCACCGCCCACTGGGGCAAGGACTTCCACATGTGTTCCTGCAGCAAATGAACTCGAGGCAGCGAGTCCGGGAAATCTTCCTTTTAATGGTGGAAGGAGTGTCGCCACCGACTTCAGTGAGACGCTCCATGTCTTCTAGTGAACAGTGAATTCTGGAACGAGCAATGGCATCTGAGGAAGGCACTTTGTGTTGAAATGCATTATGCCGCTCGCTTTTAACTGCAATTAAAGGACGTTGGATTCACCTACCTGTGTGGGCTTACATCTCTCGTACTGGAGGGGTTGTGTGGTTCTGATATATATATATATATATATATTACCTACTGGCGGTCGCCAGTAGGTAGTTATAGTTAGGACCACGTTTCCATAGGAAAACCTCAACATTCTATTTTGAATAACTTTGGCGCCGGTCGACGAATCCTCGCGAATTTCTCAAAATAGGTGGGGCGCTACGCTCCGCTCCTACCCTGAAAGTCTCGGGGGGATTCGTCAAGCGGGGGCTGAGATAAAAGGGGGGTCCCAAAACGCGTTTTTCCCATGCATTTTTCCATAGGACCTTTAGAACGAGCTACAGCCCGAACGGCTGAACAGAATTACTAGAAATTTGGCAGAGAGGTAGTCCCTAGGTCAAGGAAGTGCCTTTTGTAGGTTTGGTGTAAATCTGTTCAGTAGATTCTGAGAAAATAGCCTTTAAATCAATATATATATCTGAGCCCGCTTACGGTACGCTTACCGTACGCTTACCGTACGCTTACCGTAAGCTTACGGTGGCGTGCGCGAGCGCGATTCTGATTGGCTCTTAGATCTTAGTAAACATTCGAATCGGCCGAAACCAGGAAGCGGCGTCCGCCATTTTGTCTCTCGCACTGAGTGTTGTTTATCAAACATGATGGCCAAAAACATGTTACGGGGCTGTTTTGACAACTCCCTCCCACATAGTCATGTTGAGGGAGTCCCCAAACATCCCCCAAGAGCAAAAACGGTTTTATTTTTTTTTCGGCAATTTCGCGGGGTACGCTTACCGTACGCTTACCGTACGCTTACCGTAAGCTTACGGTAAAAAAATAAAAATAAAAAAAACACTATCCACACTTACCCCACCCCCTGTGCTTTTGGTGGCCGCAGGCCACCAAATGTGCAGGGCTTATTAATAGAGAAAAAAAACGTAATTTTGGCAACATGAAATTATAAAATCGAAATAAAAAAAACACTATCCACATTGACCTCACCCCCTGTGCTTTTGGTGGCCGAAGGCCACCAAATGTACAGGGCTTATTAAAGTTGATAAAAACCGTGCACGGAACGAACTGCGTTAAGTGGGCGCGCACGCCACAAATGGCGTAAAGTAACTTAGCATTTAAAAAACCGTACAAATTCACTGAAAAAACCATAGGTTTCACACACGTTATAGTTAGGAAATAGCATTTAAAAAACCTTGCTAATTCACTGAAAAAACCATAGGTTTCACACATGTTATAGTTAGCTGGACATTTTACTGATAAAAAACCAATGAAATTCCCCCGTTATAGTTACTGTAGGCAACTATAACTCACGCGACCGTAATCCTCTGCTGATGACATATGTGTCTTTATGAAAAAAAAATATTTGTAATATATGTATAGCTAAAATTTAATGGAAGAAGATATGGGCAAATAAGTGTCTAAATACAGTATTAGCATCAGCAGAGGATTGCGGTCGCGTGAGTTATAGTTGCCTACAGTAACTATAACGGGGGAATTTCATTGGTTTTTTATCAGTAAAATGTCCAGCTAACTATAACATGTGTGAAACCTATGGTTTTTTCAGTGAATATATATATATATATATATATATATATTATCTACTGGCGACCGCCAGTAGATAGTTATAGTTAGGACCACGTTTCCATAGGAAATCCGCAACATTCTATTTGGAATACCTTTGGCGCCGGTCGACGAATCCTCGCGAAATTTTCAAAATAGGTGGGGCGCTATGCTCCGCTCCTACCCTGAAAGTCTCGGGGGGATTCGTCAAGCGGGGGCTGAGAAAAAAGGGGGGTCCCAAAACGCGTTTTTCCCATGCATTTTTCCATAGGACCTTTAGACACAGCTACAGACCGAACGGCTGAACAGAGTTACTTGAAATTTGGCAGAGAGGTAGTCTACAGGTCAAGGAAGTGCCTTTTGTAGGTTTGGTGTAAATGTGTTCAGTAGATCCTGAGAAAATAGCCTTTAAATCAATATATATATCTGTGGCAGCTTACGGTGCGCTTACTGTGCGCTTACGGTAAGCTTACCGTACGCGTACGGTGCCGTGCGCGAGCGCGACTCTGATTGGCTGTTAGATCTTAGTAAACATTTGAATCGGTGGAAACCAGGAAGCGGCGGCCGCCATTTTCTATCTCGCACCCCGAGGGGGGGGAGGAAAAACAAAGGCAAAAAACATGTAAAGGGGCTGTTTAGACTGCTCCCAACCACCTAGCCTTGATGAAGGTGTCCCCAAAGAACCCCCAAGGCAAAAAATTAAATTTTAATTTTTTTTTAAAAATCGCCGATTACGCTTACCGTACGCGTACGGTAAAAAAACCTAAAAAAAAAATTAAATATCCACACTCTCCACACCCCGTGTGCAAATGGTGCCCGAAGGACATCATTTGAGCATGGCATATAGGATTAATTTAAAAAATCAAACATTACCTTTCACAACGAAGCGCATAATATCTATGTCCTCCATGTGCGCACGGTGCGCGAAGCGCATCGTGCGTACATGGCCCATCCAGCGTAATGTGGGCACGCGGTGTGCGTAGCGCACCGCGTGTCTACCGTGCGTGCACGGCACTAACTGCGTAAAGTGGTTGCGCTGTGCGCAAAGCGCACCGCGTGCTCACTGTGCGCGCACGGTGCGCGAAGCGCACCGTGCGCGCACGAAACGAACTGCGTTAAGTGGGCGCGCACGCTATGAATGGCGTAAAGTAACTTAGCATTTAAAAAAACGTACAAATTCACTGAAAAAACCATAGGTTTCACACACGTTATAGTTAGTAATTAGCATTTAAAAAACCTTGCAAATTCACTGAAAAAACCATAGGTTTCACACATGTTATAGTTAGCTGGACATTTTACTGATAAAAAACCAATGAAATTCCCCCGTTATAGTTAGTGCAGGCAACTATAACTCACGCGACCGCAATCCTCTGCTGATGCTAATACTGTATTTAGACACTTATTTGCCCATGTCTTCTTCCATTAAATTTTAGCTATACATATATTACAAATATTTTTTTTTCATAAAGACACATATGTCATCAGCAGAGGATTGCGGTCGCGTGAGTTATAGTTGCCTGCACTAACTATAACGGGGGAATTTCATTGTTTTTTTATCAGTAAAATGTCCAGCTAACTATAACATGTGTGAAACCTATGGTTTTTTCAGTGAATATATATATATATATATATCACCGAAAAAACCATAGGTTTCAGGGCTGTTATAGTTAGCTGGACATTTCACTCGCACAAAACCATTGAAATTCCTTCGATATAGTTAGTTGTACTCACTAGAACTCGCGCGCCCGCAATCCACTGCTGATGATGTCACATATTACATCATTCATGTCATGGTCAGTGGCATCACTGATGACACCTCAAATGACATCACTGATGACGTCACTGATGACATCATCCAGTGAATGTGGTTTGGTTCGTTAGTTAAAAATGTATGATATATATAGCAATCTGCATTGAAGAATGAGTGGATATATAAATATAAATATCTGGATGGAGGATTTAGTAGCAGTGTGATTGACTGTTTACCTGACTAATTTATAGTGTCTCACTAAATATATTGGATAGTGACAAAACTGTGTGAATATCTGTATCACTTTTTCAGTTGTTGTGTAAACTGCTGTACCAGTTGGTTACTAGCTATGTGAACGTCTATATTAGTTGTTGATTAGTTAACTGAGTATTTGTATGGGAGAGTGAATGTGTGTGTGGTTCGGTGGGGGGGTGTGACTGCCGAAAGATGTGTGAATAGTTGATTCAGTAGGTATAGGAGGTTAAGGCTACATGTTATAACAGTTGTTTGGGTGAGTGAATATCTATATGGGTGTGCTGATGAGCAAATGTATCTCTTAATGGTACATGTACAACAAACTAGAAAAATAAAAGGCAGTGTATGTGACAGTTGTTGTATATAAATAAGTATACATAAGATTCAGTGGCGCGTTTTAAGTTGGGAAATTAATTCCTCTTCAATCCTGAGGTCCCCTGGGGGCCAACTAGCGCACCAGGAACCTCTTGTATGCACCAGGGGGCTGCGTTGCAGAGAGTTGTTCAGAGGCCACGCCCCTTTTTACAACACTCTGCAACGCAGCTCTGTGGCGCTTACTGGAGGTACCTGGTGGGCTAGTTGGCCCACAGGGGACCTTAGGATTGAAGAGGAATTAATTCCCCAACTTAAAACCCACCACAGGGCGTGTTTGTAGACATGTCACCTCAGGCCCCGCCCCCTTCCTTCACCATTGTGCAAACGCGCTCCATTAAGCACCACAGAGCTGCGTTGCAGAGAGGTGTAAAAAGGGGCGTGGCCTCAGAACACCTCTCTGCAAGGCAGCCCCCTGGTGCATATTGGAGGTTCCTGGTGTGCTAGTTGGCCCCCAGGGACCCCCAGTATTGAAGGGGAATTCGTTCCCCCTCTGCAAACATGCCAGGGGGTGCGTCTGTAGAGTGATGAAAGGAGGGGGCGTGGCCTCCTCCCCAATCCCGTTTTAAAAAAAAAAATTATTTTTAAGAAGGGGGGCCCCCCTTATTTTTCTTATTTTTTGGCCCTGGGGACACCATCCCCCAGGGCCTGCCCCCCTAAGTTTTTTTTTTAATGTTAAAACTGTGGAGGGAGGCCGCCTGGCCCCCCTCCCGAGGCCTTAATCTGCCCCGGGGACCCCATCCCCCGGGACATGGGCCTTTTTTAAAAATAATTTGTATTTGGAAGGGGGCTGTCTTGCCCCCCTCCTATGGCCACTGATGGCCCTTGGGACACCATCCCCCGGGGCCAGCCCTTTTAAAAAAAAAAAAAATGGAAAAAAAAACATTTTGGGGAGGGTGGCTGCGTGTCCCCCCTCCGGGCCACTAATAGCCCCAGGGACCCCATTGCCCAGGGCCTGGCCACCTCGTTGGGGACCGTGGGGGGGTCCCCATCCCCCCACAGTCCCAGCTGGCTCCAGCTAACATGCTGCTCCCCGTGTGGAAAAGCAATCTGCCTTGCTCATTGAAGCGGGAACAGGTTTCCCTGCTCTCGCTTCAATGAAGCAAAGCAGTTTGCAATGGCAGGGTGGGAGCCGCGAGGCTCCCGCCCTGTCATTGCATACTACAGTGTCCCGAGGGTAGGCACCCCGGGACAATGCAGGAGCCAGCCCTGGGGGGTGGCAGTCCCCAGGGCCAACATTGGCTCCAGGGGGTGGCCACGCGGCCCCCCTCCCTCTTAATTTAAAGCCCCGGGGGGTGGTGGTCCTCGGGGCTTGGAGGTCTGTAACGGACCCCAATTTTAAATATTTAGTGGCCTGGGGAGGTGGCGGTCCCCAGGGCATGTGGGGGGGCTCGAGCCCCCCCACACAGGTATTTCATTTATTAAGCAAGCCCCGGCGGGTGGCGGTCCCCGGGGCTGCGGGGGGCCATGAGCTCCCCTGCAAATATGTAAATAAAGCCCTGGGGTGGCGGTCCCTGGGGCATGGGGGGCCTTTGAGCCCCCCACCCATCTTTTGCAATGCCCCTAGGGGTGGCGGTCCCCGGGGCTGGGGGGCTGAGAGCCCCCCCATGTATTTAACAAAAGCCCCAGGGGGTGGCGGTCCCCGGGGCTGGGGGGCACCTCTGGAATGAAGCACGTTTTTTTTTCTTCCGGGAGCGGGATGCGCGGATCCTAAGTGCATTTCACGAATTAAAAAAAAATTGTGGGACCCCCTGAGCAGGCCTAGGGGGTCAGGGTGTTTCTACCCTGCCCCCTTTTTGCGTTTTTTGCGGGTTTACCGAGGCACAAGATGGCTGCCAACACTTCCTGATTCAGAGTGTTGGCAGACAATTAGCTTAAAGCTCGTGCTCGGGAGGATCCGCAGCCCTAGATATAACTATTTTTTACTTTTGAATATCTCAGGAACTACTGAACGGATTTACACCATTTCAGCAAAAGGCACAAGTGTAAACCAAGGGCTACCTCTTTGCCAAATTTGGTGTAATTCCGTTCAGCAGTTCGGGCTGTAGCTGCGTCAACAGGTCCTATGGGAAATTGCATGGGGTAAACGCGTTTTGGGACCCCCCTTTTTTCTTGGTCCCTGCTTGACGAATCACCACAAAACTTTCAGGATAGGAGCGATCTAGAACTGGCCAAACGTTTGGAAAATTTCGCAACGTTATTCCCAATAGAATGTTGCAGATTTCCTATGGAAAATAGGTCCTAACTATAACTATCTACTGGCGACCGCCAGTAGATGAGATATATATATATCCGGATACAAAGCCCGAGATGCTTGAAGAGTGGGGCAGGAACAACATGTGGTGCTCCAAAAACATGATGCATATAATCATCAACTATGCCAAGAAAGATGTAGATGAACTACAACAGAAAATATCAGAACTTGAAACCCAGATCACAGCATCAAGTGAAAATAGTGAGGTAATTAAAAAACTACGAGCTGACATGGATCGCAATCTTGACAAACACGAAGAAGAAGTACAGGAGAGGAAACAGCGTAAATTTCGTAGAGATGAGGATGACTACGAATTTGGAACCATCTTCACATTTGGGAAAAAATTCGAGATCTACAAACAACAATGGGAAACGAAAACCAATGTAGATCCAGCCACTGGCCATATAACGAGCGAATCCGAATCTGACCTAAGCGAAGGAGAACAAAGACAAACAGGCTTGCGCAAATTCTCTTTTTTAGAGGAGATAAAATTGCTCCACCAAGAGCAACAAACACCCAGAGACAAATCAAGAGGCCGTGGATCAGGGAGGACCAGGACAAGGGGAAGGGGATCCTTTCACTCAAGAGACCAAGGAAAACAAGAAGAAGCAAGTGGCATAAGCGGAAGATACAATTTAAGGAACCGCATTGTGATGAGGAAATAAAATCTAAAGATTACAAAATCCCACATTTAGTCATCAATCTATCTAGACATATTCTATCTCAATCTGAAACAAACCTTCTCAACAAAGGATTATCATCCTGTCCAGAGAAACATCAGGACCCCCTGGAAACAAAAATAGACCTATACAAATATGTAAGAAAACTAAAATTAAAAAAATACTTTGCCAAGCACTCCCCCAAAGCAAACATAGATCAAAATCAACTACCTGATCCTGAAAATCCAGGAATCTACAAAATCTCTGATGCGCCACACCTTTGGATTGCTTATGAATTAGCAAATGAGACAGATGCTTCTCAAATAACTGACACCCAAATCCTGTGTGAAATGGGGCTACAATTGGACAAACGTATACCGACTACATTTAAGAAAAAATCAAAGTTCTGTCCAGCACTGCATCCAGGGAACAAAATTGATATCTTTTATGATCTGGTACTGGTAGAAATAGATACCATGCAGAATGTTACATCAAAGGAGAAACGGGAAAATCTCACCAAAAAAGAACGTGAGGCCATACAATCATTAAAGAATAACAATGAGATCGAAATCAAACCGGCCGACAAAGGCGGAAACATTGTAGTGCTTGACAAACAGCACTACATAGAAGAAGCATGTAACTAAAAACTACAAAAATCTATTAAAAGATCCCACAGACATGCTAATATCAGACCTACACGGAAAATTAAACATGTGGCAAGAGAAAGGTCTGCTCAAAGAAAATGAAAAGGGATTCTTAATGGTCGAACACCCAATCATGCCAACCATCTACTTTCTCCCGAAAGTACACAAAACACTTAACAAACCACCAGGTCGTCCAATCATTTCGAGCTGTGGGAGCCTGTACGAAAACATATCAACCTATGTAGATTATTATCTAGCACCGATAGTAACAACCTGGAGCTCCTATATAAAGGACACTGGGGACTTCCTGCGAATACTAATGAATACTGAATGGCAACCGACCTACCTACTGGTAACGATTGATGTGGTGTCATTGTACACCTCAATTGATCATCAAAAGGGACTCAACGCGATTCAATACTTTCTCAAACAGAGACCTATGAATGAATTAGAGCACTCCAAGATGTTGATTGACATGATCACCATGTGCCTGTACAACAATATATTCTTATTCAATAAAAAAATCTATTCCCAATGCTGCGGTACCGCAATGGGAGTTTCCTTCTCTCCAAGCTATGCGAATCTCATGATGGGGTGGTGGGAGAGGAACATAGCTTGGAGAGAGGAAAACGACCATCACATGTCGAATGTAGCCCTATGGCTACGATTCATAGACAACCTATTCTTGCTATGGAGAGGAACTGAAAAACAATTTCAAGACTTCTTTGCGGAGCTCAATGAAAATGATGTTGGTCTCAAATTTACGTATAACATAAGCCCGAAAGAAATCGAGTTCCTAGATACTAAAGTATATGTCAAAGACAACCAGCTGCATACAACAGTATATCGGAAAAAAACAGCAACAAACAGTCTGCTCCATGGACTAAGTTTTCATCCCCAGGCATTGAAAAAAAGCATACCTTATGGTGAACTACCGCGGATGAAGAGAAACTGCTCGGAGGAGCAGGAAATGGAAAATAAATTTGAAGAAACAAAAGAACGCTTCAAACAACGTGGATACAAACATGCAGACATAAAACGAGGCAAAATGAAAGCAAGACAAAAAACAAGAGCGGACACATTACTGACCAAAAAAGAGAAAAGCAGCAGTCAAGAGAAAAGTACAGACACAGATGACAACTCAGAAAGAGAAAAGGGAATTATAAAATCCAATGACAATCAACCACGATTAATACTTACCTATAGCAAAGAAAGCTATGAAATCCCCAAAAAAGTAACAAAATACTGGAATGTACTTAAAAAAGATCCAGATATAGGAAATTCAATTGGAGATCGGCCTTTGATTTCATTCAGAAGAGCGCCTAACCTCACTGATCATTTGGTTAGAAGTCACTTTGAAAACAAAAAAACAGAAACTTGGCTACAGATGAGATCAAAGGGCTTTGCAAACGTACATCTTGCAAGGCCTGTAAAATCGGTAAAAATCTGAAGAATCTGACAGATCCCACGGGTAAAGATTTTGAAATAAAGGAAACCATCACATGTGAATCCACACATGTGGTATACATTCTCCAATGCTGCTGCGGAAAACAATATTTAGGTAGCACGATCTGTCCCCTCAAGAAACGTATATTAGAACACATACGAGTGATACAAAATATGGACAACACATACGCAATCGCGAAACACATGTCTATGCACAAAGATAAAACATGGCTAGACATCAAATACTCAGGATTAATAACAGTTCCAACAAATGAACGTGGAGGAAATCGAGTGCAAAAATTACGCCGATTGGAGTCCCACATGATCATGAGGTTTAAAACAAAACATCCTCTGGGATTGAATGGGGACGAGGAGATGTATGTCCACCTTTGAAAATCAAAAACTCGCGAACGACTCAGAAAGAAGGAACTCAAGAAGAAGCCGAAACAACTAAGAGAAACCCCTCAATTGTACCCATATGTCTGAAACTACAAGAACTTTATTGACGAACTTACAGGCCACGATTGCAATAACATATCTTGCATATATTCACACTGAAATAGTGAATTGTAAATAGCTTAAACAAACTTGTAAATAGCCCAAGAATGAACAACTCAGAGTATCTGACAATGCTACTTGCACATTTTCTGTCTGAATGGTGAGATGAGTAATCGAAAGCAGAGGAAGGGGGCACTCAGCCTAAGAATATATCTGAACACTCAGTTATTCTATTCACTCCATGTGTGGTTATCTATGAAACATTGGACTAATTACCGATAACCGGCCCTTCCACCTTTACTAATATATGTGGATACAGCCTACAACAACATGGATGTTGATCAATAAAAGTAAGAATAATACTACTCTGCTTTATGATACTCAAACTCGCCACTACAGCTAGAAAATAAAAAGTGCAATGTACAATAAAGTTTTGTGAATAACATGTAAAACTACCAAACCCAGAATGCAGTAGTAAAAGCTTAAGTGTGTATAAGAGGAAACTGAAAAAGGACTAAGTAACACTCTACCGTGATCAGGAACTACAGTTCGAAACGCGTAGGAGGCAGTCACGAACTGAATAAACAACTTTAAATCATCAAAAGGTGTGCCGCGTACTTTATCTTTGAGGAATATATATATATATATATATATATATATATATATATATATATTACTTAATGGCAGTCGGCAGTAGGTAGTTATAGTTAGGCTCTTGTTTCTATTCAAATAGCATTTTTTTCTTTTGACAATATCATTGGCGCCGTTTGCTGAATCTACGCAAAATTTTCAAAACTAGTGGGGCGCTCCGGTCAGCTCCTGTCCGGGGTGATTAGTGAAGCAGGGGCTGAGAGAAAAGGAGGTCCCAAAATGCGTTTTCCCCATGTTAATGTCCATAGGAAACTTTAGACAAAGCTACAGCCCGAACTGCTGAATGAAATTACACCACATTTTGCAAGGTAGCACTTGGTTCAGAAAGAGTGAGCAATGAGGACAACGAGGGCCAACGTGAACATTGAGGACACCATCAAGACCATGAGCGCAATCCACTCCGGCTCCCCATCAGATCCATTCCTGCACCACATCTTCAACAAAGCCAGAAGCTCCATCGTACCCCATCTGTGCAACGTCATCAATCTCTCCCTCGAGACTGTGACCTTCCCAGAGAGCTGGAAACACACCGAGATCAATGCCCTTCTCAAAAACCCAAGGCGAACCCAAGAGACCTCAAGAACTTTCAGCCCATCTCTCTGCTTCCGTTCCTGGCCAAGGTCATCGAGAAGATTGTCAACAGACAGCTAACCTGATATCTCAAAGAAAACAGAATCCTGGACCCTTCCCAGTCAGGGTTCCGCAGAAACCACAGCACCAAGACTGCTCTCATCGCCGCCACTGACGACATCAGGACCCTGCTGGACAATGGTGAGACCACAGCCCTCATCCTCCTGGACCTCTCCGCTGCCTTCAACACCGTGTTCCTGAACCGAACCGAATAGAACGCTCGTATCAGGCATTAGCAAAGACTTGAGAATCCTACGTTAATTTACCTAGCACATCGTTGAAACTTCTTATTACAGAAACACCCGCCCTGAAGAAGCCCCAGGCCTATAGGCCATGTAGGGGGCGAAACACGTGTTGGCTGTGCCACCTCTTTTTCTCATCCTTCATACTCACTCCTATGTGTGAGTGCAAATAAAGGACTTGTTCACCTCTGGATCAACTTGTTTTGAATTGGAATTTGTTCCTCCAAGAATTAAAATATATCAATCTTGCCTAGACAAACCATCAGAACTTTAGAGACTAGTTAGGTTACACAACACTGCCCTGTGCATATTATACTCCAAGGCGCATATCGCATAGCACGCGCTAGTGCCTGTGCTATCTCGCGCTCTCCAATGAATCTGTCATTGCGCACAATGTATTGCATATTAGATTTCACGCCCGGTTCATCTTATATCACACTTTTTGGTGCATAGTTTATACCATATACTATATCTAGTTTTCATTTTCAATCGTGCTCTCAGGACTATGTTCTATGTAACACTGCGTCCACCTACCCTTTTCACGGGCATTACATTTTGCGATGGGGTGGAGGGTCAGGGGGTGTTTCTGTCAAGTGAGCCCGGAGTCACAGTCACAAACATCCTCTTCTTCCTGAATAAAAGTGAGATTATGCTGCATATTTGTTCATATTTTAAGTAGTTCGCACAGACACACGTTTTAAAAACAATAAAGTTCCTAATACCCGCCTTCTCTGAACAGTTAGCTTGCTGCCCCATCTCCCTCCTCCCTATCCTCTGTTGTGTGGATCCATGGACTAGCCTCCTCCCTCCTGCCATGCATGGTCTGATGTGCTGCCACTGCCCTCCATTAAGCATGATGTACCATTCCACTCCTCCTGCCCTCCATTGCCCAATTCTATGCCCCATCATTGACCTCCTGCTTAAACTCTGTGCTTAGCTTGCTGCCCCTATTCTCCTTCCTCCTGCCCTCCGATGTCTTTGTGCATGCCCCTGCTCCATCCTTTTTGCCCACCATGTTCAATGGACCTGCCACTCCTATCTACTCTGAGTGTTCTGTTGAGCTGCCACTCCCCTCCCACCTGCCTAGCATTGTCAGATGACTGTAACCTGTCCCTGCCACCTCTACCCTGCCTGTCCACATGCCATGCCCCTATCCTCTTCCTCCTGTCCTACATGGTCCATTTTACTGCCACACCCTTCTGCCCTCCCTGGGCTGTTGTGCTGCAACTGCTCCTCCTGCCTGCCCAGCGCGGTCTGTTGTGAGGCTACTTCCCCTGAACTTTCTTGTCTGTGCACAGGTCCTGACCCTCCCTTCTATCCTCCATCGTCCTTTGTGCATGCCCCTGCACCCTCCTTCTTGCCCATCATAGCCATTGTGCTGCCACTAACCCTCCCACTTGCCATGCATGGTCTTCTGTGCTACCATGGCCCCTCCCACCTTCCCTGTGTGGTCAGTTAGCTGCCCCTGACCCCCTCCCACCTTCCATCCATGGTATGTGTGTATGCCATCATAGTCTCACTGTTGCTCTCCATGGCGTGTCTTGTTTCTAGTGCCCATCCTGCCTGACCTCCATGGTCATCTTGCTGCTCCTGCCCTGCCCCCTTGCCCCTAGCCCTCTGTTTCCATGTGCAGACCCCTATTCCCTCCCTCCTGGCTTGTCTGTTCCATTGTAATGCCCCTGATCTGTCCCTCCTGCCCTTTATGGTCTGTTATGCTGCAGCTTTCTCTCCTGTCTGTCCATTATGGTCAGCTAGCTACCATTGCCTCTTGCCCCTCTGTTCTCTGTTGTCCATGTGCATGGTCCTGTCCCCTCCCTCTTGCTTTCTATGGATTGTTGTGCTGCACTCCCGTCCCGCATGCCCTGTGTGGTGTATTGTGCTGCTGCAAACCCTGATGCCTGCCCTGCAGGGTCAGTTTGGTGCACCTCCCCATGTCCCTCCTGTTATCCGAGTCCATGTCCCTACCCCAATTCCTCCTGCCTACCATGATCCAATGTACCATACTTGCGAACATTTTGAACTTGGTAAGAGGGAGATTTTGAAAAAAACTGGGGTATTGATTTTCCCCTTTGAGTTACATTGAAAAAGAGAAGATTGTAGATAGGAGACAGATCAAATAAAGCCCATTTGAGCTTAAAAATATTGGACGTTTCCTGGCTGAAACGGGTCTGTTGGCATGTATGGTTGTACTACCACTGCCTCTTCCTTCTGCCCACAATGGTCTATTATATTGCCACAGCCTCTCTTGCCAGTCCTGTATTGTTGGTTTGTTGCCCCTGCCACCCTTTCCACTGCCCTCCATAGTCTGTTGTGCTGCCACTGCCCTTCCTGCCTGCACATTGTTTTCAAATTTTTGCCTCTGCACTCTCCTACCTGCCTTCAATTTTCAGAGTCCGTGCCCCTGGCCTCTGCCTCTCAACAGTATCCCAATGAACAACTAGATTGCTAACATTCTATATTCATTACAAAAGTGTGGAACGCCTGACGTCATCTTGATGTAATCAAAACTGTAATACCTAGAGCATTTCCTTTAGAAATTACATATACGAGAGGGTCTTATTTGCATCAAAATTATGGTTAGTGCTCTAAAAAACTAAAATGAGGACATATTTTCTGAGTTTTCAAATAGCGACAAAGAACTTTTAAATTATTTGTAATCTTTATGTTTTTTGATCCAGTTGACCACTTGATTAAATGTTGCACCTAGGGGAGAGGATGTGGTGTTACTTCCAGAGCTGCAGACTTTGCAACTGGGGAACCAGTTTGGAGTTTCTGCTTCAGCTCAACATTCTGTGATTCTGGTCAAATAACTTAATCTCCCCATGTCTACAACCAAAATGAATTTGATCTTGTGTGATGTAACCAATGCTCATGTAAAGCACACCAATACCTGACAAGTCTGCACTATATAAAACTGCAAATACACAAAAAATAAGTGTTTTGCACACTTCTGTCATTGGGCTACATCTGGGCTACATCTGGGTGATATTTGTGCTGCATTTGGGCTCTTTTGTCTCTGGTGGCCATCTTGGGAGATTTATTTGTTGTGAAGTTTCCTAATATCCCCATTTACTGCAGTCTCCTCAGTAGGAAATGCTTTCAGTTTTTTACTTTGTTTCCATCAAGAAAGTATTCAGATATGTCACACATTTGCCATAAATTCTGAATGTTAGCACTCTAGTTGCTCATTAGATCACGGTAGTAAAGCTACCGCTTACCATGGAATTCTGCTGCTGGTATTAAAAGTGCATGTTTCAGTCTGCATATCAGACTTTTTAAATGAAATAGAAGAGGATTTGAGAAGTCACTCAAAATGTGCCCTAATTTTTCTTTCTTCAGCACTAATCATAATTTCTATGGCAAAATGAACCCCCTCATTGTGTTCCTTTTTAAATTAAATGTTTTAAGTGTTACCAGTTTATTCCTATCGAGATGGCTTCAGGTGTGCCATTCTTTTGTCATAAGTAAGACAGTAAGCACTCTAGTTGTTCTTAAGAACACTCTGGGACATTCTGGCATTGGGCTATACCTAGGCTACATCTGGGTTATATTTCGGCTACATTTGGGCTCTTTTGTCTCTGGTGGCCATCTTTTGAGATTTATTTGTTATGAAGTTTCCTAATTTCCTCATTTACTGTAGTCTCCTCAGTAGGAAATACTTTCGTTTTTTTACTTTGGTTCCATCAAGAAGGCATTCAGATGTGTCATACATTTGCCATAAATTTCGAATGTTAGCACTCTAGTTGCTCATTAGATCACTGTAGTAATGCTACTGTTCACCAGGGAAGTCTGCTGCTGATATTCAAAGTGCATGTTTCAGTCTGCATGTCAGACTTTTTTTATGAAATAGAAGAGGATTTGAGAAGTCAAAATGTGCCCTAATTTTTCTTTCTGCAGCACTAATCTTAACTTCTATGGCAAAATTAACCCCCTCATTTTGTTCCTTTGTAAATTAAATGTTTTAAGTGTTACCACTTTATTCCAATCAAGATGGCTTCAGGTGTGCCATACTTTTGTCATAAGTAAGACAGTAAGCACTCTAGTTGTTCTTAAGAACAATCTGGGACATTCTGGCATTGGGCTATACCTAGGCTACATCTGGGTTATATTTCGGCTACATTTGGGCTCTTTTGTCTCTGGTGGCCATCTTTTGAGATTTATTTGTTATGAAGTTTCCTAATTTCCTCATTTACTGCAGTCTCCTCAGTAGGAAATACTTTCGGTTTTTTACTTTGGTTCCATCAAGAAGGCATTCAGATGTGTCATACATTTGCCATAAATTTTGAATGTTAGCACTCTAGTTGCTCATTAGATCACTGTAGTAATGCTACTGCTCACCAGGGAAGTCTGCTGCTGATATTCAAAGTGCATGTTTCAGTCTGCATGTCAGACTTTTTTTATGAAATAGAAGAGGATTTGAGAAGTCAAAATGTGCCCTAATTTTTCTTTCTGCAGCACTAATCTTAACTTCTATGGCAAAATTAACCCCCTCATTTTGTTCCTTTGTAAATTAAATGTTTTAAGTGTTACTACTTTATTCCAATCAAGATGGCTTCAGGTGTGCCATACTTTTGTCATAAGTAAGACTGTTAGCGCTCTAGTTGTTCGTTAGAACACTCTGGGACATTCTGTCATTGGGCTATACTTGGGCTACATCTGGGTGATATTTGGGCTACATTTGGGCTCTTTGTCTCTGGTGGCCATCTTGGGAGATTTATTTGTTATGAAGTTTCCTAATTTCCTCATTTACTGCAGTCTCCTCAGTAGGAAATACTTTCAGTTTTTTACTTTGGTTCCATCAAGAAGGCATTCAGATGTGTCACACATTTGCCTTAAATTCTGAATGTTAGCACTCTAGTTGCTCATTAGATCGCTGTAGTAAAGCTACTGCTCACCAGGGAAGTCTGCTGCTGGTATTCAAAGTGCATGTTTCAGTCTGCATGTCAGAATTTTTTTATGAAATAGAAGAGGATTTGAGAAGTCAAAATGTGCCCTAATTTTTCTTTCTGCAGCACTAATCTTAACTTCTATGGCAAAATTAACCCCCTCATTTTGTTCCTTTGTAAATTAAATGTTTTAAGTGTTACCACTTTATTCCAATCAAGATGGCTTCAGGTGTGCCATACTTTTGTCATAAGTAAGACTGTTAGCGCTCTAGTTGTTCGTTAGAACACTCTGGGACATTCTGTCATTGGGCTATACTTGGGCTACATCTGGGTGATATTTGTGCTACATTTGGGCTCTTTTGTCTCTGGTGGCCATTTTGGGAGACTTATTTGTTATGAAGTTTCCTAATTTCCTCATTTACTACAGTCTCCCCAGTAGGAAATACTTTCAGTTTTTTACTTTGCTTCCAACAAGAAGGCATTCAGATATGTCACCCATTTGCCATAAATTCAGAATGTTAGCACTCTAGTTGCTTATTAGATCACTGTAGTAAAGCTACTGCTCACCAGGGAAGTCTGCTGCTGGCATTGAAAGTGAATGTTTCAGTCTGCATGTCAGAATTTTTTAATGAAATAGAAGAGGATTTGAGAAGTCATTCAAAATGTGCCCTAATTTTTCTGTCTGCAGCACTAATCATACTTTCTATGGCAAAATGAACCCCCTCATTTTCTTCCTTTTTAAATTAAATGTTACCACTTTATTCCAATCAAGATGGCTTCAGGTGTGCAATACGTTTGTCATAAGTAAGACTGTTAGCGCTCTAGTTGTTCTTTAGAACACTCTGGGAAGCTGCAGTAGAACACAAAGGAATCAACTGACAGTCTCTGCCTTGTTGGATGTACATGTTTTACTGAGAAGGTCAGACTTCATTCTCACATAACTATGAGAGAGATAATGTGAATTTACAGAAAATATGCTCTCAGTTTAGCTTAAGGATCACCTTCCAAACCTCTGTGGGAAAAGCATGAGAAAATAGTTTTCTCTCAAACATGATTCATGATATCACAGCAGAAGGCTTTTTCACGTGGTAAAATCACCTTAGTAGAACACACCACAATTCCTAAAATGAATATGGTACCATCAACAAATGATTTCTAATGTAACTAATGTCTTAAAACCTTCTATTAACTGCAATGCTTTTTAATGAGGTGCTATCATGTATATTGGTCCCAAGATGGCTGCCAATACTTCTTGGATGAAGTACTGACAGCCAATCAGATCTCAAGATGAGATGTGTGTTTAGGCTCCGCCCAGATATATCTATATTTTAACTCTAATTTTCTCTGGATGTACTGAACAGATTTACACCATTTAAGCAAAAGGCACGAGTCTGAACTGAGGACTACTCATATGTGTGGTAAAAATGTGTGTGATAAAAAATGGATGGTAAAGGCACTGCGTGCTAATTAATACAATGTAAAGGCTGTTTCCCAGGGTGGTTGCACCTTTGCTTTGAAGTATTTTAAACTCTTACCCACCTACATAAAAACAGAAAATGCAAGGTAACTGCATCTTCGTGAGGAGCTGAACATTTCAGCAAAATCCCGGCCTGGGCTTTGGCCCAAGGTGCATATTATCTGATACTCTGATATGAATGTAGCCAAATGCAAGGAATGCTTTTATGCTGATTAGTGCACTTTTTGAAGATTGGGGGGAAAACTGTCAATATACTTGTTAGCTTTCAAAGTACTTTATAAACTCATTCATTGTTCGACTTTTTGTGTTTTAGGAAAACGCAGTAAATAATGTGGAGAATCCAGCATCGAATCTGATCAAGTCACTGGTAAAAATCCTTTATAATTAATTTGTGTTAGGGATTTTTCAGCATAGTTCATTTTTATTTCTGAAGTGTTTGATTTACAAAATGTTTGAAACGCCGATCTAGAATAAATGAAGCAAATTGTTTATTTTAAACAGAAAAATACGTCAATTTTCAATATACAGCACATATTCCTATATACCCTTCTGTGGGGATGCTGTGTGTTACCAATCAATATGGTGGAAGGCATTGGCTTAACCCTATGGCGACTGATTGCACAGAATTGTTAGGAATGTTATCTGCATTAGCCCAATGGTAGAGGCTCAGCATAAGGGTTTAAGTTAGGCTTAACAGCTAGATGCTAGAAAAATGAATGTATCTATCAATCAATCGAGATTTGTAGAGTGTGGCTGCTTCACCCATGAGGGTCTTGAGGCGCTGTCAGATAATGCTGCCTGTTCTCCTATTGATTGAACATCCATGTCATGAGGTCCTAATTGAATTGCAAGAGCGATGGTGAGGCTCTGATATGCAGGGGGAGGTAATTCCAGGTCTTAGCACCTAGATGGGTGAAGGAGCAGCCTCTGCTGTATGTCTGGCAGATGCGACAGAGCAAGGAATCTGGATCTGAGTTTCCTAGTGGGCTGGTAAATGGTTTTGCGTTGGTTAAGGTACACCGGTCCTTATTTGTGTGATGCCTTGCATGAGTGGGTGAGTAGTTTGTACTGCTATCGCTTCTCTTGTAAATCCTCTATGATAAATGTAATCAATCTTGCAAATGAATGACAGAAGAAAAGGTAGAATTTAGTTCTTACTAAGTGGAGATACTTGAGTGTATGAGCTATAATTGACTTAACCTTGACTCACCTATAAAGCAGTGATTTTAAAGGTGGTTGGCAATAAATATCTTTGATTCTCATCATGTGTATCAGCGGTTATCAACACTTGTCAGTTTTTGCTTTCTTTAATTTTGTATTTTCATCTAATGATTGGATATTTTTGCTCAATTAGGTGATTCTATAAATTCTAACCATCTTTATCTAGCACAACTTTGTCTTAAAAATTGAAATTCCGATCTTCAAATCTTTGGGCAATTAGTTCTGTTTTTCCTATGAGAAAATGTCAGCCCTTTACTCCTGTCTGTCACTTGATTTAAGGTGACAGATAGATTAAAGGTAATATGTTCGGAAAAAGAAAGAGTTCAGGTTTGGGAAAGGATAGGGAGCAGTAGAGAGGGTATACTATTTTTTGTTTAAACAAGGGAAATCTCGGAAAAATGATTTTGACTAAAATTAAATGTCTGTGACTTCAAGGAAAAAATTAAGGAGATTAAGGATCAAATTTGAGTATTGTTTACCCCAAAAGTAATCTTCTAATGTTAATGTTGACTCATCAAGATTTAATCTTCACGGATGAATAGCATTGTGGCTCTGAAGCTGGTTTGTAAGAGCCTTTTTACATTTGAAAAAATAGCTTGAAGGAAGAACAAATAATAAGCTAGAAGTAGGTGCGGCAGTTAAATATTGCTCCCAGGGTGTGTTTAGTTTCCTGAGAGAATTTGTATTGACAGTAAAACACATGCAGAAGGCAGCCTGTGCCACATTTCTAAATGCAGTGTTGCACTGCACTAAGATGTTGCAACAATATCGCATTACCTGCTTTGATTGTTATGCCCAAACACAAAAATGGTGGTTTTCTTAGTTCTTAACTCTGACTGGACATGCTTCGACATCATTTTTTAGCTCAAATACAGTGATAATTGGCAAAATGCCTGCAAAAAGAAAAGTTTTAGCCACTGGTAGTTGAGTCCACTTTCCAGTCCATGGTTTTTCACCTACTGTGCCACTTCAGACAGAGATAAGGTACCTGAAAATCAACCTTGGTCCAAAAGGAAATGTCTCATCCATAATAACAAGCCAGGTCCTCTCTGAACAAGAACACTTTCAATCCATATCAGTTTTAACATACATTTGCCTTGTCAGTAAAGAATTGTTTGAATCTTGGGGGGTATACAGGACTCACATCTGAGCATACTCGCCACAATTAAGTGTCACACTCATCAAAACACAAAGATAATGGAAATAATGCATGCAGAAAAAGTCTCAGACTCTGGCAGTCAACTTTTCAATTCATCATTTTTTACCCACTATGCCCCACCAGAGATCTGCATACAAATCATCATTGGTCCTGCTTTGATAGGAAAGGTCAAAACAAACTGTGAAGTCTCATCTTCAGTTATGGGAACACAAGCAACCCACGGCCTGTATTAGCTTAATTCGACATTAGCATTGTGGTATTGTTTAAGTGAGCATGAGACTCACATCCCCCTCCAGTGATGATATTACCAGTAGAAGAGCTTCTGGACCAGATGATATTCCAGGTGACTTATTTGTCTATGATTGAGAAAATTGACCCAAGTATATTCTTGCCTTTGTCAATGCCAATGCCATAGTAGAGGGAGCTTCCATCTCGAGTTCATAGAAGGGAGCAGAGATTATTCTTGTTTCTAAAAAGGGGGACAGATCCTTACCTGCCAGGACCAATAAGGCTTATAGACTGTATCCAAAAAATTCAAAACCATGACTGGGTCGCAAAATACAAGATGCTAACTCCCTTTAATCTGTTTTCACTAGAAAACTAGCACTATTGTTCAGGGTTTTCAATTCATTCAGAAATTTTGTAAGATGGTTCTTATCATCAGAGGCAGCTTATATATTGCCTTCATCGATCTCAAGTCAGAATTCAACCTAGTTCCCCACTTTAAATTATGGCAGGTTCTTCGAGAAATGGGTATGCCCCTTGATCTCATAGTTTTGGTCATCTGTCTGCAAAAAGAAAATTATGCCAGAGTATATCGGGGTAACCTGGGCAGGCTTACTGATTGGATTCCCGCAAATAAAGTAGTCTGTCAGGGCTGTGTCCTGGCTCCCACTTTGTTCCTTATATCTTAATGATATAGTCCACTATATATATCAGCACACCACTACTGCCCCATTCTAGCGACACCTAAGACACCTATTTTGCTACTTGATGATGACACCTAATTGATCTCCAAAAATCTTAGTGGACTCCAACACTAACTAACTACACAGTTTTGAGTAGTTTGCACCTCCTGTGGTTTGAAGATCAAAGTAGCAAGGACAAAGTTAATTACTTTCAATCAGCATTAAACCTTTAAAAGTAGATTACTGCTATGGGGCATGACACTTGAGAGGGTGGATTCATTTAAATGTCTGGGTATCACATTGTCCTTATCCATGTCTTGGAAGCCTCACATTGAGAAAATGACTCTTAGACCCAAGCAGATCACAGGTGCTATTTCCAAGGAACATTCTGCCTCCTTTAGGAAACCAATATCACCCTTTCCCCAGATATACAAAGCTAAGGTTGTGGGTTCTTCCAAGTATGGTTTTGAATTACTGTTCAGATATTGTAATATTGAACTCCAATATCAGTGGCCTAGTATAAGCAGCAGAGAATAAGCTCTCCTTCCTCTGAGCACTCCAACCTTTCCATTGTTGCTTTATATGGGTAGGAAGGCAATAGATGATAAGCCCATGTATCGCCCACAGCCATTCTGGAGGAGTATTTAGTTTTACTCCAGAACGTTTTCATTATGCTGCTGCTTTGCAGGTTGTTCTGAACACTGATAGTATCAACAAAATCATGTGATTCACCCATAGTAAAAAAAATGCTGAACTGTTAGAAACGGGAGTCTCTAGTTGGCATAGTTGTGCCTTTGTCAAAGTAGGGACCCTTCTTCCTAGTCAGGAACCCCTGCTTGCCCCCTTGGTAGCTTGGCATGAGCAGTCAGACTTGCCTTAGAGGTAGTGTGTAAAGCATTTGCACATAACTAACAGTAATGCAGTGAAAACACTACAAAAGGACACCACACAAGTTTTGAAAAATATCCAATACTTTAGATAGTCTAAAAAGACAAAAGCGGTAAGAATGCACCATACAGTACTTAAAAATATGCACTTTACAAGATTAACCTTAAAATTCAGTTCCTTGGAGTCGGTCCGCGATACTGAAAATGACAGAATCCAACAGTTCTGTCTGACCACTCCAGTCCATGTGTTGGCAGACTAGTGAACAGTACCTTTTTGTTGTAGCTGACACGTTGGCGCGAGTCAGTTGTGGTAACTGTTGTGGTTGCAATACAAAGTATAGCGGTGCAGCGTGCAGTGCCCTCAAGGCATGGTGCAGGCAGCGGCTCGGTGATGCTCGTCCAGCAGTGTTGTTGATACCAGGGCTACGATGCAGAGTGTGGCGGTGCTCATTGCAGTGCTGACAGGTCATGGTGCAAGTGACAGAGCCGGTTAGCGGGAGCTGGCACCGGTCAGCCCAGACTGCAGTGTGGGATGAGGAGGTGCCTCATGAGACTTAAAGCGGTGCCCCCAGCCATGATGCGTTTATAGGTGTCCAAGTCAGCAGGCAGCAATGGCATCGGTGAGACCAGTGTGGTGTACTGAGTACTGAAGTGAGGTGGTGCGGAGTACAGTGCCCTAGGTCACGGTGCAAGCATGGCTTGGTTGGTGACGGTGGCAGTCGTATTCAATGGTGAGACCAGGGTTGTGGTGCAAGATGTCTCGGTGCACTCTGCGGTGCCTTCAGGACACAGAGATGGAGGTGGTTGCTTTTCCCTCTCTGTGGCAAGTTAAACCATGGTTCCTGAGGTGGAACCCAGAGGTCGGTGAAGTCTTTGCGGTCCCTGAGACTTCAGAACAGGAGGCAAGCTCTACTTAAAGCCCTTGGAGATACTCATCACAAGTAAAGAAAGTTCAGCCCAGTCCTTTCACTGCCCAGGGCATAAGCAGCAACTGCTGGCCAACCCAACAAAGCACCAACAAAGCAAAGGGGCACTACTCCTCCAGTCCAGCTCTTCCAGCTCATCTTTTTAGCAGGTTTCTTGATTCTCTGAAATCTTCTATCTCCCTGAGACTTCCAACAAGAGTCAAGCTGTACTTCAAGCCCTTGGAGAGAACTCTAACAGCTGGATGATGAAAGTACAATCCAGTCCATTCCCTGCTCAAGACAGAAGCAGCAATCAGCAGGCCAACACAGCAGAGAACACAGCAAAGTAGCAGTTCCTCCTGACAGCTTTTTCAGCTCTTCTTCCTGGCAGGTTCCTTAGTTCAGCAGTAATCTACATTTCTGGGGTCTGGGCCCCAATGTTTATACTCAGTTTATCTTTGTTCTTTTGGGCTCAGAGTATCTGTACTGGTCCCAAACCAGTTCTGTCCTCTTTGGTCTAATTTCCTGGCAGGAGGTGGAGACAGCATTGTACAAGGCCGAGAGGGCCTATTCATGTGCTAGGAAAATCTCCTCCTGTGGTAAATAAAATATTACGCTCTCAGACTTTTAAGTATATAAATAAGATCATGCATAAAGCAAGAGGCTGAGTCTGTGGTATCAGATTCATAAAGGGCTTTATTCCAATAACTCGAGTCAAAGGGAGAATATTTCCATCACCAAAAAGGATCTGGACGGGGCTGAAAAGTATTCTCAATATTCTCCAAACATTATTCACAGAGTACAGTATATATACATTTCTCAATTGTACGTAAGCAAGAGAGCAAGAGAGAATGAGATAAGAGCATGTGGGCGTGTAAGTAGGCGTGAAGGTGGGCGTCCATGTGGGCGTCCACTTGATGATAATGGGTAAATTGTCATGTGTGGGTGGATACCTGGAGATGATTTCGCAATGTCAGCAGAAATACTTGGCAGAGATGCGCGCGCAGCAGCATGACGTGTGATAGACGTGCAACTAGAGGGAGAAAGGGACTTGACATTTAGCTCTACATGTGGAGACAAAAGTCTGGGGTTATGTCAACCTAATCCCAAATCATATCTAATATCCTATGTTTAAAGAACTGTGTTATCCACAAGGGAAGGGCTCTCGGACAAAATCTATTCTATACTGACTGTGAGTGCGTGTACAAACGTCTAAGTGTCTATATGAGATGCAAGGGGCAGAAACTTTCCATGGTAACAGGGCTATGAATTACTTGCATGAAGACAGCGAGGCCGGGCCCTTTTGCTCGGTAGCTGGAAGAATGTTTACTTAAACTACTAGACAGGAATGCATCGGCTGAGGAGCAAAGTAGATAATTCGAAGGTGAAATACGGTTTCTTGGCAGGCAGGCAAAACTGGCCGAGGCAGGCACCGTTAGCCGCACAGGGAGTAGGACAAAGTTCATGGATACAGATGCGAGCTCAAGCTGAAGCTGTCAGAGGCAGAGAGCAGGGAAAGGCTTGAGGACAGAATCGGGCCTACTCGCCTGAACTGTAAAAATGGAGTAACTGAGCCATATAAAGTCGGTGGCTTTTCATACTTAGGAAGCGAATATCCAGCCCATTCATGGCGGATCTGACATAGGACATGATGACGGTGGACGCACATGTGTTTGCGTCATCAAAACTGGAACTGGAGGGAACATACATGTACTTGTGACATGCACATAGAACCGTTGGGGTCCAAGATAGGGGACATAACTGACCAGGAAAATCCACATTTCCACATTCCCTCCTTGTCCCCTACTTGCCCTTCAAGAGATATCAATCTTCATCAATCCATTGATCTGTTCATATAGCATCATTTGTTCTTCTTTCTTCTTCCGTGATCTTGAATGAAATCTTGGTGGTGGAATACACGATGTGGCACACAGACCACAGATCGCTGGTCCACATTGTAGACATAGACAGCAACTGAATAGTATGAGAAGGCCAATACCTAGGAAGGATAAAACTCTCCATCCCCAGGCTGATATCACACTCCAAAACCAACTGGACCAAGTCCAAGTGCCTGGGTTCTGGTGTATCTGGTTTACAATCTTATGAAGGCGAGTTATGGCTTTATATACAGATGGCGAATTTTCTGGTATGAAAAATGCAACAGCTTGATTTGATGACCCTACAAGCTCCACCCCTATCGGCCAGGATAACGTCAAGGACAAGACTATTTTGAAGCACAACAATCCGCATAGCAGACTGCTCTTCTGTTAAATTGCCTAAGGCGGAAATAGTTTCGTTCACTACTGCTTCAAGGGTTCTGGTTAATCTATGTATCAGCTTACTATTGGTAACTGTACCTATATAGGGAAAGAAACCTTTATTGAAATCTGTGTATTTTTCCCATGCTGTTTCAGTGTAATCGACAATTGGGAGATCTCTCTGCTGTCTATTGTGTACTAAATGAGTATTTCTATGATAATCAGGAGGAGCTAGGAAAACAGGTGGTAGGAGGAATGCTATGTAACAGGTACCATCCCAATCTAGAGGTAGGCGTATATATGCGGTCTGGCCACATATAAAGTAGGAATGACGAGAAGCTCTAAATTTAGATTTGCCTTGATCACTGAATTTTATTACAGTGGTGCATTTACTATGGCCCATGTGTATGGAGCCATTCTTTCTTATACATAATTCCCCTTTTACTGGGAATACTGACATGGCGGGCAATATTGGTGTAGCTTCAGATTCAACGTTCAGGATCATGAGGTTAAGTGTAAAATTACCTAATCCATATACTTCATTTCTTAGATCAGTTCCTGTTCTTTTTGGAAAGTCCCTCCTTGTTAGGGTAGCAGACTTTAAGCAAAACTAAGTTCAGGTTTCCCCATACCCAGTTGTCTTGATAAACTGCGGAATTCGAATCTAGGGAATTAATCAAACTAAACCATGCTCCACAGGAGCCATTGTGTGTGAACGGATAGAGAATAAAGGGGCAAAAACTCCCTTATAGTTCTGATAGGGGGGGAGTCGGCCACAGACCCAGCAGTCTGTAGCATTGCTAGTCTGATGTGAATGGTGCAGCATCTGAATAAAGGTATTGTTGCGTAAGGCAAGTCGATATGATAGCTCATAGGATGGCAGATCACTAAATGTGTGCTTTATGGTATCATTAGTGGAGGAGTGTAAAAGTGAGGCAATAGGAGGAAAAATAGCATGTAGTATTAAGCTGATACATATTATCGTGATGTACATAAGAGATTGAAAAATTACAGTCACTATACATCTATTTGCTTCTTATCTAGCTCTCTTATTTTTGCTTTATGTTATTGTCCAAGATCTTATGCGAGCCAGAATACATGTTCAACCGCTTCACCACCTAGTGGACTTAATTGATCAAACGGGTTCTGACTTCTTGGATCACAATTTAGCTTTGTGGAAACTTCTGGGCATTCTCCTCTAGAAAATGTTGTTCAAAATCCAAAATCCAAGTTCAAAGTTTTTTTTTTCCTTTGTAAAAGAGTGGTGAAGGTGCAATCATCCTTTCCGCCTTTTGACTTTAACGGCCGTCCCCGTGGTCCAGAGCACTGACTTTGGCGCCTTCCATCCAGGAGCGATGGAGTATTCTTTGACCTGGGTGTTGTCAGGCAAGGCGGCAGCAACCTGCGAACAACAAGAGAGTAGTGCAGACATCAAGGAAGCCAGGTAATCTGTCAGCATGTTACTGTCAACATAAGTAATCTTTTAGGCATTGTAGTGCCCACATATTTTGGTGGTCTACCAAAGACCACTTCATAGGGAGATAAGCCTGTTCTAGAATGAGCTACCATTCGCATGTAAAAGAGGGCAACCGGCAGGGCTACCATCCAGTCTATACCTTTGTCTGCGCAAAATTTTAATGTCTGATTATGTCTTTCTACAAGGCCTGCTGCTTCAGGATGTCGCACACAATGGAATTTCCAGGTATACCCTAACAGAAGGGACACCTGCTTCATTAGTACCAGGACATATTTGTAACCTCTACATCTGTTTATTTGGATATAATCCATTTGGAGCACTTCAAAAGGGTGGTCAGGTGGATGGAATCCACCTTGTTCCATCGGAATGCCTTTACCTGGATTGAATTGGCAACAGATCATACATGTTCTGACCTTTTGTTTCGCTGCTGCACGCAGGTGCTTGTTGAACCATATATTCTGTAAGCTATCTATCATTGCTTTCTCTCCTAAGTGTGCAGGACTATGTGCGGTATTTATAATCACTTGTACCATGGTATCAGGAAGAAACCATGTGGATTTGCCCTTATTCATCCAACCCTGATCAGTCAGTACCCCTCCTTGTTCCGACCATTTCTTTAATTCGTCTAGAGTAGCATGTGTCTGAATGTCTTGTACATCCCTGGAAGGATCCCTAACTGTCATGGCTTTGGACAGTGATAGTATCTGTGATTTTGTCATGTCTAGTGGGGTCTGAGCTGTCTGTTTAGCAGTTCGGTCTGCCAGATCATTGCCTTGGGAAATGGGATCTGTGGCTCTAGTATGTGCTTTACATTTTAGGATAGCTATGGCTGTTAGTAAATGTATCGCTTCCAGAAGGGCTTGAATATGGGGGCCATGCTGTATCTTGGCCCCATGAGAGGTCAAGAAACCTCTTTCTCGCCAGAGAATCGGTGTAAATGTTTACTCTCAGGTGCTTAGCTCTTATGCACGCTTGTGTCAGGGCGATGAGCTCTGCTGCTTGTGCTGACAATATGTCTATTCTTTTAGTCTCTATTATTACAGTATCAGCAGTCACTGCATATGCTGCCACTAATTCTCCCGCCCCTGTCCTCATGCATGAGCCGTCAACATATAGTGTTAGGTCGGGGTCTGGGAGTGCAACATCTGTCAAGTCTTGTCTTGGTTTAGTCACGGTATGTATTACTTCAACACAGTTGTGTGGTGAAACGCTTTCTGTACTGGAGGGCAAAAGGGTAGCAGGATTCAGTATGTTGCATCGTCTGATCTCTATGTGTGGTTGAAATAACGTTTGCTCATAGCCTGTCAGTCTAGCTACAGTCAGGTGTTGTGTTTGTGTCCGGTTCAAGAGAACCTCTACTGCGTGTGGTACTTGTACTGTCAGAGGGTGGCCCAGCACTATCAAGTCACTTTGTCTTATGGCTAAGGCCGTTGCTGCAACTGATTTTAGGCACGCAGGCAAAGCCTGTGCTACTGGGTCTAATGTACTAGAAAAATAAGCACAGGGCTCGTGTTTTCCTGCATGATCTTGTGTTAGGACAGATAGTGCTGTTCCATCCCGCTCTGTCACAAAAAGCATAAACGATTTGTTGTAATCAGGGTTTGCTAAAACTGGTGCTTGGCATAAAGCTCTCTTTAATTCTTCAAATGCCACAGTGTGTTCTTGAGGACTTTAGTCTTTTTGTGTCTTGGGCTGTGAAAAACCAGAAATCAATTGAATACGTTCCGGTGCCCACAACTAATTCCCCTGAAAGATCACAATAAAACATGAGAAAAAGGGGAAAGCACCATACCTATTTCCTCGGCTTAATTTCTAAGGGGGCTAATTTCTAAGGGGCTTAATTTCTTAAGGGGCTAGCGGGAAGCGAACCTCCTCAGGGGCCAGCAGAAAGCCAATATTCTCCTCCTTCCCCCCCTTTTTGACAGGAGGAAATCTGAAACAGATTTCACTGCTGTCAAACACTATCAAACCCTGTGTCTTGTCAACACTATTAATCCCTGTGTGTAGCTACTGGGCGTAAGCAAAATTATAGGAGATACACAGCGTATGTGAAACGGCGAGAAATCCTTCAAATTAATGTACAAACCTCATTGTGTTAGCTCATAAGCTGGCCAAATGACATCTCATATGCAAATGTCCCTATTACATGAACCTACACCAACCTGAAGTCAATATTAATGCTAGGAGGCCCTAATAGGAATGCTAAATTACCTAAATATTCGGAAAACCAAGTTTAAGAACAGTTGTTAATGTTGATAATTAATAATTTATCTGCTAAAGAAATCAGTCATTGTGCAATAATTTCCACCTATACAATAAATAGCCTAATTCAAAAACAAGTCAACTTTTGGGGCCACCACTCACAAGAATGAGCTTACTAAAGCAAACTTTAAAAAGGAAATTCTGTCAGATATTTTCTCATTACCCTAAATACCGGGCCTCATATGTCACTCTGTGGTGGCAGTCCTTATTTAAAACAGGCCTTCAAGAGTTAAGATGCAAGTGCACAGATCATAATTGTTCCTTAATGTCCAATCTGGAAACATATGACCGAGGCTGCCTGTCTATAAGAGAAAGGCAGTCATGTGAAAAATATTTTAGTCTTGCATAATTTTTCCTTTTATTTCATTCATCTCCAACACCAATTAGACATACACTGATAACGTGTTGTCTGCTATTTTGACAGCATGATAAAGGTAATATCACGTCTGTGAAATTTAGTAATTGTGAACAAGTTCCAGCCAAGCGCTGTGCAAAGATCGCCGTCGTCATGACTATCTCTGTACTTGCACAGGAGAACTTGGTATTAAACGCTAAACAGACTGGTCAATACAACACAAAAACAAAACATATATAAAATACATATGCCAAGCCATCAGTATACCGGGCACAGAAAGCATAGACAATTACACTAACATATATAAATGAGCAGCGATGCGCAATTACAGTACCTACAGCTCAGATGCGAACATTCTGGCCTGCTTAATTTGTCAGGTTTATAATCAATAACTGATTTACCTGCCCTATACACCTCCAACTGACAGTGGGTCATCCCAATGATGACCGCGTCAAGTCTGACACACAGGATCAGCAATAATAATCAAAAAATGACGAACACACGAACCTGTCTCTTTTTTTTTTTATAAAAATGAGCTATGCATCTTTGTACACAATGTACCCTTATGTCCTAGTCGAAGATGCATCTCACATCTTTCCTCACAGACCCGTAACCACTGGATCATTTATCCAATGCAACTGGTGGCAGCTTGTGGCCACAATTCAAAAATGTCTGAATTTGAAAATCGTTTTTATATAGGCACATAGCCCTTAAAATTCCAAACAAGAGCAACATTTTACTTTCTGACCAGAAGCAATATAACAATTGCTAAAAAATAAAACAAATCTTCTCCATAGACATTTCCTCGGGGCACTTGTTTTGCACAGAATAGAACAAGGGAATCTTTCTCGACTTACATTTCTCAGCTGCCCTGTCTTATCAGAGAAGTTAAAAATAGCCCCTCAGCGCGGCCTGAGCCTGGGCTGCCAGCCATCTTTTTTTTGTTTTTCCTACTCCCGGCCCCAAGGCTCTCCAGCTGCAGGCATTACACAGATGCGATGTCAGAGAAGCCTTCTAAGCAGTGCCCTGTTCTGCTCCTCTCATCGGCCCCCACCTACACTGGCTACAAGGTCAGAATCTGTCTCCGATTTCTGTATCACATTCTGCTCTACACAGCCCCCACCTTCTCCTCACTCTGAAGCTGTCAAAGACAAAAAGACTACTCAATTCCATAAAAACTGCAATAATTCGCTCAATTGAAAAATTATTTTTACATACAATTTGCACTCAGGGGGTCATAATCTTACCGACTTGACCCAGCACATTGGCTCACTGGACCACCAAGAACACAAACCTGTATTCATGAACAATTTGCAAATTCGAAATACCCACAATTCTTTTTTCAAGCTAAACTTTTCACTAATTATTTTTCCGTTAACACTTTGTACATTAGGGGTGTCATCAAATCACAGGAGTTGCTCCTTCTCTAGCTGCACCCCTCTCAATTTCCTATTGACAACGTAGTCAAATGTTGGACCATGTAAACACCAGCTATGCGCTGTTCATTTGGTGGGTGGCTCAAGAACCTTTGGGCTACTATGTAATTATTATATGTATTATAACTGGTCTTTCTACTGGGGCCACTCTTGCTAGGTCCTCTGAAAGGACGGGATAAATACCAGCAACGTCAGTATTTCTTTTTCTGTCAGCCTGCGCTCATTTTACCAGCTCTAATTCCTCCTGTAACATCTCATCCTTGGCTTTTCCAGACACCAGTCCACTTCTCTCTGCTTCGTGAAACACTTACTCTGTCCTTCTATGTCACTCCTTGCGCCAAAAACTCAATGGCGTTACAACAAACAAATGATGGACGGAATGCTGACAATGCATACATTCTCCCCCAGTCAAAAGATCTGGGTTAAATCCATCGTTCTTTTGCCCACTACACCACCCCAGTTTAGACATGGCCATATGCAAATCAGTCTTGACCCTGTGCCTCATGGGAACAGTCCAGCCCGAACTGCCAAGCCATGTCTTCCCTGGACCGGAATCAAGCATCCTAGGACCGGTTTCTGGCTATCAGCCGTCATCAGCCAGGATAGCTTGACTCCAGTGGCGTAGTGAGCACGGGTCCCACGTCTGGGAATACCCATCCCACTTAGGGCGAAAAGCGTTACAACAAACAAATGATGGACGGAATGCTGACAATGCATACATTCTCCCCCAGTCAAAAGATCTGGGTTAAATCCATCGTTCTTTTGCCCACTACACCACCCCAGTTTAGACATGGCCATATGCAAATCAGTCTTGACCCTGTGCCTCATGGGAACAGTCCAGCCCGAACTGCCAAGCCATGTCTTCCCTGGACCGGAATCAAGCATCCTGGGTATGCTCAGACGTGAGTCCCTTGCTCTCCATGCCCCTGGAATCAGGCTATCCTGGCTGACGAGGGCTGAAAGCCCGAAACCGGTCCTAGGATGCTTGTTTCCAGTCCAGGGAGGACCTGGCTTGGCAGTTCGGGCTGGACTGTTCCCATGGGGTACAGGGTCAAGACTGATTTGCATATGGCTGGGTTCAAACTGGAATGGCATGGTGAGCAAAAAAACGATGGATTTAGGCCCAGATCTCTGTACTGGGGTGAATGTATGACATTGTTCTGCATTCTGTCCATCAATTGTTGTTTTTGCAAAAACTCAATGGCATCCTTCCAAGCTGGTCTACATTTCCTCTTTCATAAGAGTGTTTCGTTGTCTGTCTACTTGTTCTGCTTTTACTCAGATACCTTCCTCAACTAATATGCTTTCTCGGGCTTTGTCTGAATCCTCCCTACTTTTTCTCTGTTTTTCTGAGCGCTTACTCTGCGCGTCTATGCTATTCTTTACGCCATAATTCAACAGCGTCTTTCTGTGACTGTCTAGCTTTCCTCTTCCACAACTCTTCTTCGACTTTCATGATACATTCGGCATCCCAGGTCCCAGCTACGGGCCATCTCTGACTTTCTGGTAACTCTTTGGTGTAGTCCACCCATAGATCAAGGAATAATATGGCGTCTAAGCCATGCTTGTGATACATAAAGTGCCCTGGAGTGTCCCTAGGAGGAATAGGAACTGCTTCTTCAAGCACCCCTTTTCTAGTAGTAATCTGTCTTAACTTCGAAAAGAGCGGCATATTGACAACTGATCTGACACCTGGTCTTGAACACACTTAATACAAAAAGCACAATAATGAACAGTCATTCATACCACAACATGCAGGACGTTTTTTTTAACACATTAGACATTAAACATTAAACATTTTGTGTCCTAAAATGACCAACAGTGATGATCGTCTGCATGACTAAATCACCAAGCATAATTCTTGACCATAACTAGATACTTCGGAATACTTGATATACTGCTAAACAGTACATATACACTGCTAAACAGTGCAGACCGGATTTGTGTACCCAAATCCGTCTTGACCGGCACAACCTATGTGCGCGTCAACACGCCTCCCCGGCGATGGTACTCACCGGGTAGCTCCTTGAAACGGAAGGCCTCGGAGAATGGACTGGACTCGACGACTGCGGACATCGGACCCTCTGGACATCGGGACTTCGAAAACCTGGTGGGCCTCTGTATACCTCGGACACAGCTCTCTCGCAGGTGGGCTCTGGGTAGACAATCTGCGTTCCTCACCGCCTCGTATGGATGCCTGGTCGCAGTCTGTCCCCTTCATTGGCCTGAGGGAGTTGGCGGGAAAACCCGCGACGTGCGCGCTTGAAGTCCATCACGGCCATGGAAGGGGGCAAAACTGGACCTTCATCTCCGGCGTGTGGGGAAAGAGATTAAACTGTTCGGGCGCCATTCTGTGGTAAATAAAATATTACGCTCTCAGACTTTTAAGTATATAAATAAGATCATGCATAAAGCAAGAGGCTGAGTCTGTGGTATCAGATTCATAAAGGGCTTTATTCCAATAACTCGAGTCAAAGGGAGAATATTTCCATCACCAAAAAGGATCTGGACGGGGCTGAAAAGTATTCTCAATATTCTCCAAACATTATTCACAGAGTACAGTATATATACATTTCTCAATTGTACGTAAGCAAGAGAGCAAGAGAGAATGAGATAAGAGCATGTGGGCGTGTAAGTAGGCGTGAAGGTGGGCGTCCATGTGGGCGTCCACTTGATGATAATGGGTAAATTGTCATGTGTGGGTGGATACCTGGAGATGATTTCGCAATGTCAGCAGAAATACTTGGCAGAGATGCGCGCGCAGCAGCATGACGTGTGATAGACGTGCAACTAGAGGGAGAAAGGGACTTGACATTTAGCTCTACATGTGGAGACAAAAGTCTGGGGTTATGTCAACCTAATCCCAAATCATATCTAATATCCTATGTTTAAAGAACTGTGTTATCCACAAGGGAAGGGCTCTCGGACAAAATCTATTCTATACTGACTGTGAGTGCGTGTACAAACGTCTAAGTGTCTATATGAGATGCAAGGGGCAGAAACTTTCCATGGTAACAGGGCTATGAATTACTTGCATGAAGACAGCGAGGCCGGGCCCTTTTGCTCGGTAGCTGGAAGAATGTTTACTTAAACTACTAGACAGGAATGCATCGGCTGAGGAGCAAAGTAGATAATTCGAAGGTGAAATACGGTTTCTTGGCAGGCAGGCAAAACTGGCCGAGGCAGGCACCGTTAGCCGCACAGGGAGTAGGACAAAGTTCATGGATACAGATGCGAGCTCAAGCTGAAGCTGTCAGAGGCAGAGAGCAGGGAAAGGCTTGAGGACAGAATCGGGCCTACTCGCCTGAACTGTAAAAATGGAGTAACTGAGCCATATAAAGTCGGTGGCTTTTCATACTTAGGAAGCGAATATCCAGCCCATTCATGGCGGATCTGACATAGGACATGATGACGGTGGACGCACATGTGTTTGCGTCATCAAAACTGGAACTGGAGGGAACATACATGTACTTGTGACATGCACATAGAACCGTTGGGGTCCAAGATAGGGGACATAACTGACCAGGAAAATCCACATTTCCACACTCCCACCACTCTAAATACAGATCAGGCCTATTCAGGTGATAGTGAAAACACCTCCCACTAGACTGAATGCAGCCCAGGTCTATTCAGTCCAGTCCTGACTTATTCAGGAAGGGCAGGACACACATCAACCCCCCCCCCCAGTGGCTGTCTGAGAAAATGCACATCCCCAGCCCCTGTCACTCCAAAGCCAGACAGTCAATCCACAAACCAACAGAGGCACACAGGCGGGCTAAGCATAAAAATACCTACTTTCTAAAAATTGTATTTTCAAACACACTATATAAAAATCATCGTTACTAAAATATTCATGTTTATATTCTGAGTTCTGGCATGATAAACTCCATCTTTCTATCTTGTCCCAAAGCAAGTTATATGTATAAGATGTTATAAGTATACTCCCATTCTATCCTATGACACAGATAGCCTTTCAATAGTGAAAAACAAAATACACTGTATTTCACTATCAGGACATGTCCTACACCTCAGTACATGTCCCATCTTTCACATGCATTGCACCCTGACCCTGGGGCGACCTGGGGCCTACCTTCGGGGTGTTTTCAATGTAAGAAAAAGGAAGGTTAGGGCCTGGCAACTGGGTGCACTTACCATGTGGACATGGCCATACAAAACTGTGCACAGACACTACAGTGGCAGGTCTGAGTTACATTTAGAGGCTGCTCATATGGATGGCAAAATCAGTGCTGCAGGCCTACTAGCAGCATCTGATTACAGGCCCTGGGCACATACAGTACACTAAACTAGGGAATTACCAGTAAATAAATCATATATGGCAATCATGTAATCACCAATCCATAAACACAATTTACAGGGAGAGCATTTGCACTCTAGAACTGGATAGCAGTGGTAAAGTGCCCAGAGTCCTAAAACCAACAAAAACAGGGTCATAAACAGGAGGCCAAGAAGCAAAAAAGTATGCGGGGCAAACACGCTGAAAAAGCCAAGTCTAACATGAACTCTGCATGAAGGAGCTCTGGGAGATTCAGTCTCAAACTGCTGTTGAAAAAGCAATATTGGTCTTGGCTTATGCAGAGTAACATTGATATAGCTGCCCATATGGATAGCAAAATCAGTGCTGCAGGCCTACTAGCAGCATCTCATTACAGGCCCTGGGCACATACAGTACACTACACTAGGGAATTACCAGTAAATAAATCATATATGGCAATTATGTAATCACCAATCCATAAACACAATTTACAGGGAGAGCATTTGCACCCTAGAACTGGATAGCAGTGGTAAAGTGCCCAGAGTCCTAAAACCAACAAAAACAGGGTCAAAAACAGGAGGCCAAGAAGCAAAAAAGTCTGGGGGGCAAACACGCTAAAAAAGCCAAGTCTAACATGAACTCTGCATGAAGGAGCTCTGGGAGATTCAGTCTCAAATTGCTGTTGAAAAAGCAATACTGGTCTTGGCTTATGCAGAGTAACATTGCTAGAGCTTCCAGAGCCATGTTGCCAGAAGGGTTTCTTGATTTTAAAAGAACTAGTGTCCTGGAACACTGTTGGGACTGTATAAGTGTCCCACTGGTCAGGAAACTCTACTTTCAACCATTGAAAGCGTTTACCTGTAAATGGGCATCTTATGATAACTCTGCTCTGTGTCCTGTTTGTAATAATGCTGATCAAACCATAGCCCATGTCTTGTTCACCTGTCCAGCCTATGCTGGCCTGTATCAAGAATGGATCAAGCCTCTTTGCAAGTAGCTGGGGACATGTAGTCATAGTACTGCATTAAGAATTCTTAGATCAGATTCTCGTGCAGTTGCCACATTTTTGGGTTGCATGTGATTCCTCAGAAGAAGGCTACTTTCTCCTTAGTATCACCAGAGGCTTTTTTGTAAATTAGGCAATGTAATGTTTTATGCACTGTACTGTATTTTTGCACTTTAGGTTCTTATGTCTTATTGTTGATGATATCTGTGAGATCTACTGTATGCTTTGGAATCCCAACCCTCATCTTGCTTATGAATTGGTCCAATTTCTCTATCTTGTGGCGCTGTTTATTTCATTATGAAATATCTATTTATAGAATTAGTTTATATTGATTGTATTGCCTAGTGGATTTTAATATTTTATTAATTCACACTGTGTGCTACTTTTCATTGCATACTTTTATAGCACAGTCTGCCAAAATAAAGTTATTTGATTTGACTTGAAAACACAACATTGATGCCATTTCAGACACAGATCAGCTATATATCAATCATCCTTGTTCCTGCTTTATGGGAATAGTCCTGTCCGAATGGCCACCTTTATAGGGGACATAGCATGTGAGTTCAACTGGACTGTCTCACTGTAGAAATACCAAGGCTAATTTGTATATGGCTAGATCCTGCCTGTGGTTGCATGGTGATCATATTCGATGGACTGGAAAATGCACCAATAATTGCCAGTGGCTAAGATTAATTCAAGGATTCCATTCTTTATTAGTTCTATTTTCCTTAGATTCATTTTTTGATTAGGGGTTTCAGTAGTTATACAAAAATGTTTTTTTTTTTAAATGTTATTTGCTAGGGCATCTGCACAGGTGTTCACAATTTGAAAAACACATTTATTGCAGGGCTTTAAGGCTGCCTTTTAGCTGCAACCTTCTTCCTTCTTTGTATGCTGCTGGCATTTTGACAGGCTGCAATGGACTTGCAAGTGAAGCATCTGAAAATAGTCCTGCTCTGACTAAACTTTTGCAATATGCAGTTGAAAAGACAGTGCTTTACCTCACAGGGTCTCTTCTTCTTGCAAACCTCTCTCAAAATTGGATCATAAGAATTATGAATTCTCTCTCTGTGAAGGTCAGCCTTTGGATTTCATGTGAGTTAAAGGAGGAAAGTAAATCAACAAGTGCACATTTGGTGCAGTACTATCTCTTAGCTATTCAAGCAGAGAGGCAGGGATCATTCTGTAGGAAGTGTGGAGGCAGAAACATGTTGGTGTTACACTAGGGTATGCATTACACAGGCTCCCTAACACAATGATTTTACTTATACCATAGGGAGAACTCCATCACTTTTTACTTGCATTTACTACATATTTACAAATACAGAGCAATATTAAGGAGACCTTGGTATATCTGTGGAATTTGACTTTTGATGCTCATAGTAGTTCATGTAATGGTTTTACATAAGATAAGAAAGGTAAGGGTCAGCCAAGAGCCATGAAGGCACCCAAACATGACCTTTTCTTGGAAGAATGATGTATCTCCTCTACAAGTTCTGACCAGCCCATCCCCTAAAAAGGACTGAACCAATGTATCTGTTCCCCCAGCAATCTCTATCAACTCCCTTATTCTTTTAATCAGAATATTGTGATCAACCTTGGTAAGGGCCTCCAAGAAATGTAGTAACATGAACAAAGCACAATCCCCACCATCCATAATGTCTAAGATGAGTAGATGTACATCTAACAGTCCTATCCAAGTCCTTTTGTTCATTCTAATGTTTGACTGCCACAACCCTCAATGAGTTCTTACCTCACTATTATTGATGTAGAAATATATTAATTATAAATTCCATGTTATACCTCATTTCAAGTAAAAAAAAACTTCAATAAGTAGATATCTGCCTCACCCCTTAGGTACCTCATCACTGGGTAATGGTACTTACCAGGTCCTGTGAATACCTCAGCAATGGGTAATTTTATTTACTGGGTACCGTAAATGCCTCAGCCATTGAGGTCTTAAGTTTGGTTGTTTGTCCTGAATAACACATAATTTAAAGCATCTACAATAATAGAATACTAATTTTGTGCAAAGTTAACCTCATGATATTACAAAAGAAAGCATCATGAATGCATCATTTTCACATACTGCTGCATTTACAATAAAGAATAATCTCATGGATAGTGAACATTTGCATTGTGAAAGTCACCACTCTTTAAAACATATGAACTTTGACACTTAGGGCTCTATTTACATATTACATTTACACATGTATATTTACTCATGTATAAATGTATGCAAATTCCCAGGTGTAAATCTATACTTTGTTGCTAGCAATCTTTTCCAAGTATAGATGTACACCTTAGTACAGACCTACAAGTCTCCACCTCCTTAAACCATAGGAGTGTTGGGTAGAGCTATCTAAGATTGAACTTTCGAGTGTAAAATTAGTACTAGTAGCTTTTTTCACTTGTAAGCGGACACAGTTCCGCCACCACCAGTGTGGGGAAGTCCCTATGATACATATAGGGAAAAATAATAACTGGCAATTATTTATAAAAAAATAAAATAATAAAACATGTTTTCATGAATTAAATAACTACTATTAACCTAGAACTAATCAAATAACATGTTTCAACATATTAACTGTTCATAAAATAATTCAATAATTAAAATATATTGTTTAATTTATATATATTATTTCATGATAAGTATCATTTTAAAAATGTTAATAATAGTAAAATATAAGTAAATATGTTTTTAATTAATTTAAAAAATTTTAAAGCGTATTTTTATTTGCTTTTTTCTAAGTTATCAATAGGATGTTTACATTTAAATCTAAAATAACCATTAAAAATGTAATTCCAATACATATATCTACATTAAAAGTCAAAATAATTTAATTATTTACATTATTTCCAATAGGGTGATTTTTAAGTCCCTGTCACCATTATATTCTAAGGCAATATGTTGCAGTACATTTGAGTAGTACTAGACATACTGCAAGGTGGGACTGGATTAAATGTACAACTGCTTTGTTGTCTTTTAGGCCGTAGTGAATTTAAAAGTGCTGCCTCTGAATAGTAATGGTCTATTTTGTGACTGGTTGTTTGTATAACTGTGTCCCTACACAAATCCCTACTAATTTGTTGTAGGCATTCACCATTTTCCAGCCACAGTTCCTGGTCTCTCTCACATTATTGTCTAAATACAAATTTTACTCATGTGGGGATCTCACCATTAAAAAGATGGTGGTGCAGATTTCCACCTGTAGGATTGTGAGATGCATTTTGTAGTAAATAAGTAGTACAATGGTAGTAATCCTTTCATACTACTAAATGCAGCTTGTGAATAAGGCTTTTCAAATTTTTGTTTTAAAAGACCTGTTATGTTTGAGACACGGAGGCAGAAAGAGCAGAGTAAAGAGGACCTGCACAAGACACATAAGAAAGATACGGGAAACCACATTATTGCTGAAATTTCTACACAAAAGCCACGGGTTCAGGCCTGAAAAACAAGCTGTTTAAATAATGCTGTACCAAACCACTCTAATATGACAACAGAGTGGGGTATTGGTAGAATCATGGAATGCTGTGTCATCACCAGCAGCCTATGTGCGGACTAGAAGTTTCTACTTTAAATGTTCTGATCAATTGTGGAGCAATATGATTAGCATTGCCATGTGCTCATTACACGAAGTACGCTAAGTGCTTCTCCAAGGCCAATGACTGTCATGCTGGCAAACCAAAAGACAGAGACAGCCTGTGCTGCTTAGATAAATGTTAATTAGGCTCGCTTATTCCTAGATTTGATGTAAATGTTTTGGGATTTTAGCAAAGGGAATTGGCTTGCATCAATTTAGTAATGAGGTGGTTTAATCCTCACTGACTCTCAGACAACTATGAATATGTTGACTCTAAATGACCAGGAGTACGATAATCTCAATATGTGTTAACATTCTAAATGACTCACAGTTTCTTTTACTAAGAAAGCAATTTAAAATCAAACTGTTTTTAACAATGTAGAAGGTGTTTCAATTGAGAGAAGCCACCTGGCTCTGTTCCAACTTCCAAAAGTACAATCCCAAAATTAAACCACCTTGTGGCCCTAGCAATTGTAAAACTAAGCTCAGACTTTATCTGTGAATGGCACAGTCCAGAGAGAAATCTGATGTCATCTCTTAAAACTTAAAAATCTTTCACTGATGACAATCTCACCACATTTGTGATGCTTGAAGGTGCAGCTACAGTATCCTCAACAGGGACTGACATAGCTGAAACAACTCAGGTATTTCTAGTTTTAAGGCTAATAGGGATAGTCACTGTTATTTAAATATGACATTCACTACAATTACTACTACAGTACACAAGAAAAACTCAAGAAATAGCATGTACATAAAAAACCATACCTGGCTTAGTGGACTTACTCTAAAATGTTTGAGTTATCCCGCAAACTTGTCTGCCAACAATAATCCTACCTAGGACTGAATATATTGAGCATCTAATAGTACTTTCAACTATGCTAGCTAGCTCAGTCATGTGATTATCATTTCCATCAAACTAAGTTTACTTGAGATTGATCAAAAAGTGAAAGCCAGTTATGTTATGTTATTTGCACTTGTAGAGCGGGCGATTACCCTTGGGTGTCCTGGCGCTAAGTACTGGTTGCCTGGGGAAGCTGAAAGAGTACTACTGCGAGAAGAGCCATGCCTTCTGAAATGAAAGAAGATCCGGGGCAGTCTTAAGAAAAAAGGGAAGCTCATTCCAGGCTCTCGAGGCACAAAGAGTAAAACTCATGCCTCCCCAATTAACTTTTTTTGACATGGGGACTTGCACTTGTTTAGCACTGGTAGATCGTAACGTTCTACCAGGAACATACCAGTGGAACTTTTGCTTAAGAAACTCAGGACCAATTCCATTGATGGCCTTAAAAACAATACAGAGTGCCTTAAAGCGAGCTCTTTTTTATCGGAAGCCAGTATAGATTCTTAAGCTCTCCTTTCACAGAGACAAATTTAGGTGTTCCGGACAGCAGCCTGGCCGCTGCGTTTTGGACTAATTGGAGCCTATACATATGTTGTTTTTGTATGTTCAGATATAGGCTGTTACTATAGTCCAAACGTGACGTTATAAAGGCCATGACTACTGTCTTGAGATTGCTCTCGGTCAAGAAGATCCTGATTTTCCTTATGATTCTAAGAATCATAAAGCAAGTTGAGGTCACCATGCTTACTTGATCATCCATGGTGAGTTTGTTGTCCACTAATACCCCAAGGTTTTTGGCCTTCCTAGTGGGTACAGGGCAGGAGCCCAGTTCTTCCGACCACCAGTCCGGTGTCCACACTTGTGGATTATTCCCAAACTTTAATGCCTTGGTCTTGTTGGAATTAAGTTTTAAGCAATTGGAGGGCATCCAACAAGATATTGCACTCATGCATTCATGGAAGCGGTTCCCAGTTTCTTTCTCACCTCCCCTAGTCAATGACAACACTATTTGTGTGTCGTCAGTGTATGAGGTGAGCTGGAAGCCAAAAGATATCTTAACTCCTGCCAATGGTGCCACGTATATATTAAAAAGGGTTGGGCTAAGAGAAGAGCCCTATAGCACCCCACAAGGGAGTGTAAATGGTTTAGATGGATTACCATCCAGGTCCACAGTTTGAGACCTGTCAGTTAAGAAGGATTGTATGCTGGGCCTTCAACACCGATCTCAGACAACCGGTCCATCAATAATTTATGATGGACCGTGTCAAAGGCCGCGGACAGGTCTAATAAAATTAGTACCGCACTACATCCTCCATCTACGGCCTCTCTAATTTCCTCAGTGGATTTCAACAGAGCCAGTTCAGTGCTATGATCTGCCCTGAACCCATATTGCGATGGGTCCAGAGCGTTATTACAATGGAGAAATGCACTGAGTTGGATGTTCATCACCTTTTCCAAGATTTTGGCAGGAAAAGGGAGCCGCGAGATTGGCCTGTAGTTGTTGGGGTCTTTTGGATCTAGATTCTTCTTCTTCAAGAGTGGGAGAACAGAAGCTTGCTTTCAGATTGTAGGGAATATGCCAGATGCAAAAACAGCATTTAACAGGGGAGTCAAGGCCATTCCTATCACTTCAGGTATTTGTTTAATGACCCAGGCAGGGCAGGGATCACTAGGGGCTCCTGAACGTATCAAGGTCAGGACCTTAATTGTCTCTGATACCTCCAGTGGTGAGAATTGGTCAAATTCCAATGAAGGACCACTCCTGCCTGATCTATTCATATTAGAGTTTAACTGTGCCATTTTATTGGCTTCAGTGAAGGAGGAAAATATAATTTCAACTTTATGTTTAAAAAAGTTAGCAATTTTTTAGCAAAATGATAGATTGCTATGGCTCCTGGGGGCAATTGGCGTAGACAATTTTTTAATAGTGCTAAAAAGTTCCTTTGAGTTGGACTTGGCCAATGCTATCTGAGTTGAAAAAAAACTTTCTTTTAGCTTCCAGTAACAATTGTTTGTAAATAGTGATGCAGTGTTTGTATTCTTTCTTATCTGCTTCACCATAATTTTTTCACCATGCCCTTTCTAACAATTTACAATCCAATTTTTTAGCTCTAAGTTCTTCCGAATACCAGGGAGCTGACAGTAAGGCTCGTTTAGGATTCCACTGTTTCCTAGGAGCTAGTTGATTGCAAGATATGGCTAGCCGTTGATTATAGGCCACTGCGGCATTTTCCACTCCCATGGGAGGGGATCGCATCGAGCTACTGAGGGAGTTTCCGAATTTATTAATATCCAATTTTCCCCAGGCTCTGGTCACAATCTCCTGGGCTGGTTTAGTATTAGCTAATTGGCTCCTATAGCCATTCAATTCAAACTGAATGGCAAAGTAGTCCGACCATGAGATGGGAAGGACTGAAGTACAGACAAGATCATGGTTGTTCGAATATATGCCATCAAGGGTATGTCCTTTTTCATGTGTAGGGACCTTCACCAACTGTTGAAGCCCTCCAGCCCCCATAATTTGCTCCAACCGATTAGAATCAGAATCCAAATGGCTTTCTAAATAAAAATTAAAATCACCCATTACTGTGTAGGATTCTAGACATAATCCGTCTTCAAGTAAGGTGCCTACTGTCTCCAAAAATCCATTTTTAGGACCCGGTGGGCGATATAATAATATGCCTTTAAAGGTCCTATGATTTATTGAACGAATGTTGAAAGCTAATGCAGTCTGTGTCTTTCTAATCCATGCATGTTAAATGCTGACAATTCTTTTCAAACTAAAACTTTAATAAAATGCTCTACATCACAAGGCACAGCCCCCCTTCTACTTACCTAGGACTGATCCTCCGACCAGTCGAAGCCCTTCCAGATATGGCTTTTGTACCTTGAGGACCCCAACCAGCTCTTCCTGCAGCATCTTCTGACCTCTCTCACCCTCACTTGCCTCTTCTGGGCTCTTGGCCCTCCCCCTCAAACTGTCTGCTCACTCTGTCATTGTCGACTTTTCTCTATTTTCACCCTTGGCCCTCCCTGTTTGCTATTGTGCTAATTTGTGTGCTTTTTGGGCTCTCTCGTGGTCTTTCTGTGCTCTTGTATGCACTTTATGGGTTCTTTTAGGAGATTTTTGCTTTTTTGTGCTCTTTGACAACTACTAAACTTTTCCACTTTTCCACCTTCTACTCTTGTTCTCTCTTACTGTTGGAACTCTTTTGCAACATGTTCGCTTTTCACCTTCTCCCTCTTCTACTCTTTTACTTATCTTGCGCTGTTTTTTGACTTTACCTTTTCTCTTGTATATCTCTTGCCCCTAAAGCCCCTCCACCCACCTGCACTTTTTCTTCCTGCCTCCACAGCTAGTACCTGCTCTCCCGAGTCTTTTTTCTTCTTTCAGCCTCTTCTTCCTGCCCTAGCCAGACCCACCAACTGCCCCCTGTGCTCATTCCCACTCCAGGGACCTACTTAATAGCAGTAGCTGTGCAACCAACGCAAGCAAGCATGCCTCTGTTTGCATCTCAACCATGCCCACCACAACAATACCCCTGACACCCTTCACTCACTTGACCCAAAACAAAACCACAATCACTGCTACAGTGCCCCACCACAGATCACAGTAGGACCTTTCACCTGTACTCAATTCACCTACTGCAGTACTTCTACATGTGCCACCCTAACACAGTCTATGCCACACACCACACACGCACCATTAAAAGTCGAGTGCATGATTCTTAGCACACACCCATTTTGCGGACATGACATTGAGGTCTGGCACCTCTTTGAGACTCACCCATCCAACCTGCTCTTCCTCACTGAAACCTGGCTCAAACCAGCATCTGCACCTGACATCGCCAAAGCCATCCCAATGGGGTAGAACACTGTGCACCAAGACAGACTTGCACAATCCAGGCAGAAGTCTCACCATCATTCACAAGGACACCATCAAATGTACCACCTCTGCAGACACCAACACACTGTTCATGGAACACATGCACTTCAAACTACAAACAGATGGTTAAACCACTATCAAAGGATGCCTCATGTACCGATCACCCGGACTCCGGACCAATTTTAGCAACTGCATCAGAGACTTCATAGCACCTCTCCCCATCATCTACAAGGATGTCATCCTTCTCAGTGACCTTAACTTCCACCTGGATGACCCCAGAGACACCCACCTCCATGGCCCTGCTAAAAGCCTCAAAAACATTGACCTTTTCAGCTCGTCCAGGGCCCAATGCACACCACTGGAGACACTCTAGACCCCATTTTCAACAAAATAACAGAAGTGGACGCTCTCAGCATCGTCAAATACAACCAACCTGTCACAACCAACAACCCAGACAATGACGTAAGAAAATTCAATTGATGGATTTCTGACTGCACCAATACCTTTGTACCCATCAAGATCATCAAACAAAGGAGAACTAACAAGCAAGCTAGATGACCTCAGGAAATCCAAACACTACTGCATGCATATAGAGAGGAATTGGAGAACTAGCCAGGAATCCTTCAACAGAAGCAACTACATACCTGCACTCAGGCTCCCCGTTACCAACCAAGGGGATCAAATAAAAGGGCCCCGGCATTGAGAATTGAAACCAGCTCTGACAACTGCAAATAAGTATTCCCAATCTTTAAAGGATTCTCCAACCCTGCAGCCTCAACCAACCTCCTTACCCCCTCCCACTAGCTCTGTAACAACATCTACCATTTCTCACACAATAAAAATGAGAAGATATACAGGGACGCTGATCCCTAGCCCCACCCAGATGACCTCACTGACCAGATGTGGACCACCACCAACAAGGACAAACACCTAACCAACTGAAGCCCACTCACCAATGAAGACACAACCTCTATAAAAGAAAGAAAGAATGAATGAATGAATGAATGAATGAATGAGTGAATGAATGAGCAATTATAATGTGCACAGCTACTCAGAAAGAGTATCCTGGCGCTGAAAGTCTCAATGAGACCTATTGCTGCCCCACGGGGCAGGAGACCAGGGGTTAATTCCAAAAAAGCCAAGTTTTGAGCATTTTCCTAAATATAAATATGTTAACATCGGACAACTGCCTGAGTGTTAAAGGTAAGAGGGTCCAGGCATGTGCACTCTGCACTTGGAAGGAGTGGCTACCTGTGCGGACGTGGCATATCTTAAGAATAGAAGCCAAAGTCAGTGTGGAGGACCTCAAGGTTCTAGGAGGCACACAGTGGGTAACTTTCCTTCTGAGGTACTGCATACTGGTTCCCTGCAGTGCCCTAAAGAAGAGAACCAAGGCCTTAAAACAAATGTTCTCTTTTACGGGAAGCCAATGTAAGGCCTCCAGGTGAAGAGAAATATTAATCCTTTGTTTGAGCAGGAGAACCGCCCGTGCGGCCATGTTCTGGACCACCTGTACGCGGTTAAGCAGATATTCAGGAAGGCCTAGATACAAGACGTTAAAAAAGTCCAGTCTGGAGACAACCAGAGCCTGGACAACAGTCTTCCTGTGATAAAGAGGCAAGAGAGAAAGGAATTTCCTAAGCATCTGTAAAAGCCCAAAACAGGAGCCAGCAACTGACAAGACCTGCGCTCTCATTGACAGGCCGCTATCCATCATGATGCCTAGATTTTTGACTGTGCTAACAGCGGAGAGTGGAGCTGACATATCTGATGGCCATCACAGTTTCCACTCATCCACGGGTGGTGAGACAAAAAAGATTACCTCAGATATCTCAGGGTTACATTTAAGCTGGTTCGACCTCAGCCAGGAAAATACCTTCGAAAGTCATAGATTAATCTTTCCACCTTTGAAGTCTGCTCCCTTCTCGCAGGCGAACAGAAGCTGCTTATCATTTGCGTAAAAGATCATTTTATCACTGCACGCTTCTGCCAGAGGAGCCAGGAGAGGCATGTAAATGTTAAAAAGAGTGGAACTCAATATCGAGCCCTGAGGCACTCACACTTTCAGGGTAGGGATGGAAGTAGTGAAAGGGGGAGTCCAAACTTCCTGGTGTTCGTCCTCCAGGAAGGAGGCAAACCACTTCAGAACCGTGCCGCCAAGACCACAGTCCTGCGACCTGTTCAGGAGTCTATCATGCAGCACAGTATTAAAAGCTGCATAGAGGTCGAATAAAATAAGCATGGCTCCCCCCCCCGGTCGAACTTCTCCTTGATACACTCAGAGACTTCAAGAAGAGCTGTCTCTGTACTATGTATGGATCTAAAACACAACTGACTCTGATGAAGGAGATAATTGTTTTTCAGCGTAGTCAGAGATCACTGAGTTGACGTATTTCTCCAAGGTCTTGTAGAAAAAAGGCAAAAGTGAAATGGGTCTATAATTAGCTGACACCGAGGGGTCAGCTGAGGGCTTTTTTAGCAGCGGGAGAATTTTAGCACTTTTCATTACGACAGGCACATGGCCAGTCGTCAGAGAAGAGTTAAGGACTTTATTCAATGAAGGCTTGATAGACTTGGCCACAGAGGCCAGCAAATTGGCTGGGCAGGAATCCAAGGGGGAGCTGAATTTCATGCTTTTTTTGATCCTCAAGGACACTTCCGGTAGGAGTGGGAGAAACTGTACTAGTGTTTGGCCATCTATGGGTGCCACAGGAGCTAAAATGATGGCATGGGCGGAGTCTGTTGGGGGCCCCCTGGCGAAGGGGTCCAGAATGGTCTTGAGCTCATTGTGAAAGAAAGACGCAAGTTGGTTAGCCAGTCCAAGGAAGGTAGAAGAGCTATGTCGACAGAAGATGGAGAGGAAAAGGCTTTCACAATTTAAAAAATGTCCTTGCCCTTATTGCACAAGGTCTCAATTTTGGCTGCAAAATACCTTTTTTATCATCCCGTATTTTAGTGTGGTGGGCCTTCAAGGCTGTTTGTATTCAATTGCATCCTCTAAATGAAAATGTTTGCGCCATAACCTTTCCAGGCATTTGCAGAAGCTTTTATTCAGCCTCAGCACCTCATTAAACCATAGAGCAGAGAGTCTGGCTATCTTGGGGGAGTGGGAGGGCATAGGGACGAGCGCAGGAGTGCAGTGCTGCACCCAGGTCTATAGATAGAGAACATCACTCTCAGGATCACCACAAAGTGATGGAGGGTGGTTTTCCAATGCATCACTCAAAGCAAATGGAGTGATCCGATGGAAAGGTCTTTGTGTATTTACCCATTTCGTGACTGAGGACTGGTGACCCCTTGCAAACCTGTAGACATTGAAACCGATAACGTGGTGTTCTGACCACACTAAAGGAAGGGGCGGATGCACCTCGATCTCAGAATTTGAAAACATTTGGTCGAGGGTATGTCCCTTAATGTATGTGGGATGGGAAATATAAGGGGACAGGTTGAAAATGGCAAGGGACTCGGTCAAGGAAATAGCCTCGGGCTTTGTGGGTAAGTCCAAGTGGATGTTAAGGTCTCCCAAAACCAAGAAGTGATTATATCTGAGAACCAGGGGGGAGATTGCCTCATTGATGGATTTCAAGAAATTTCCAGCTGCACCAGGAGGCCTGTATATTAGGACCCCTGTCAAGGATTGATCTACTGATACAGCACAATGAAATGCAAGGCATTCTGCATCTATCATGAAGTAAGTCCACTCTTGGTGCCCCATAGACCCATGACCCCACTACATCTATAACCTAGGAGAAACGTTGATCAGCTATGCGCTCACATCCATCATCAACTCATCCATCGAAACCTCAACATTCCTGGAGAGTTAGAAACATACAGAAGTCAACTCCAAAATTAAAAAACAATCTGGCAGCTAAAGTGAATTCAGCAACTACTGACCCAACTCGCTGCTACCCTTTCCAGCCAAGCAACATCTTGGTAAAAACGATCAACAAGCAACTCTTCAGCCTCCTTGAACTTCAACAACTTCTAGATGGCATGCAGTCTGACTTCAGCAGCACCAAAACAGCCTTAATCGTGGCAAAAGATGACTTCCAGGCCACCCTCAACCACAAAGCACAATGCACCTGGTAAAGTAGAGAGTACAGATAGTCACTAATGAGTAGGTGATGGGCACTTCTGCAGACAAGAACACCAGAAAGCCTTGAGATGTTTCAGTAAGCAATGATAAAACGACTACCTTCATTAATTTCTGGATCTCTCACTTCATTGTGCACCTTCAGAATAAGGCAACACTTACTAAAACAGTTAGGCTAAAACAGCAGCATACAATATTGGTAATAAAATGGTAGCACATTAAAAGTAAGTTTAAAGTTGTAGTAATGCTAACACTTTAGTGTGTTTTAAACAGGTATAAAACAACATTTACAATTGTTAATACAAACAGAACAGCACATGAAATGTTATATCCTCCATTATTTGAGAGACACCTCCCCACCACCCAGAGTATTTGCTTAAACAAATAAGGTAAAATTACATAAAACTGTTGTTAAACAGAGACAAAATTCCAGCATTGTAAATCTCTGATTTGATATTGTCAAAGCACATATTATTCCTCCCTCCACACAAACCTTTGCACTTTCCAAAGACGTTTTCTCAAACACTCCGTCTTATACGCAAATCTGTCAACAAATTTGGCATAGTACTCTATGAGTCCAGAAAATTATATTAATTATATTTTTTTGTTGGAGCAGGTACCTTTCCCATTGCATTCAATGAAGAACATTTAGGTTTGACGCCATCACAGTATATAGTGTAACTAATATTTGGGAGAGGAAATCTCTCCATGACTATCTCCTGGTTGAGGGATCTCAGATCCACACAGAATCTCAAATGGCCATCAGATTTTTGGGCAATGACAACTGGAGATAACTATTGTCAAACCTATCCAGATTCAATTATACTCTCTTTTAGCATGTCACTCAGAAACTCTTTGACACCTCTGACAGAAAGAGGTACTCTATGACGTTTTTGATGCATTAGCACATCATTTTCCTTCAACATAATTTTGTGGACATACTCCTTCAAGCCTCCTAGGGTGTTTCCAAACAACTTCTCTGCACCGTCCAGCACATCACTCAAGTTTACATCTTCCATAACCATTATTTGGTTGATTGCTCTGGGATTTATTACTATATTGACGTCAAAATGATACATCCACCCTACAATTGTTTGCATCCCATAGTGCAAGCTCCCCTCCATGTATCCCAAAATATCAGTGGGTTCCACTTGATATCCTCTAGGATTGATATCCTTTGCTGACAATGTCACGTTACTCCACTGTGCCTCGGAATGATGGTTTACATTGATCGCAAATCCACCATGAGCTTCACCTCTTTCTCACACATACTCTTCAACAGTGCCTTCACTACAACTAGTATTATATCACTATAATCACTGTTCCTTGCCTCCTGCACCACTGTCACTTTTGATTTACATTCCTTGTTCCATATGTTAGTGTCTTTGTTGTTATATATATATATATGTATGTGTTTATACATACACATAGTGTCCTATGCATCATCATCTGCATGCTATATTGATAGCAAAACACCGCTTTGAATCTGCAATGTGATATGTACAACTAACCTAGAGCACTCCTTAATTTTACCTTTGCCTGTGGGCACTGTTGTTCCCTTCCCATCTTTCTTTTTCACAACAAAATCCTCCTCTTCCTCTCCATTATGACTTCCATCATTAATGACGGAAATATCACCCCCTTTCTCTTTTCCGTTAAGTTCCTTCAGATATAATTAAGGCTCCTCAATAACCTTTGCCAAATCCATCACCTCCTTAGGAGAGGGGTTCTTTGCTGCCCATAACCTCTCCTGAATTTTCTTGTTTTTGCACTGTACAATGAGCTGGTTCCGAATCAACTCATCTGTCATAGTGCCAAAGCATCATTTGATCAAAAGCTCTCTGAGTCATGCTACAAATTCATCTATCGATTCATGTTCTACCTAAGGGTGAGTAAAAAACGTATACTGTACCATGAAAAAATTGAGTTCCTTTGCTAACCTGCCCCCGAAGGCGTTTAATTGCCTCTATGGACACATTAGCAATGGGTTGGCCATAGGGTCCCACAGCTATTGGCAAATATTTACAAATCCTTTGCTCCTTTCTACCTTGTGCACTTATATATAATGCCTTCTTCCTTGCTGGCAAAAAGTCATGTCCAGCCAATGCTATTATAAAATTCTCCATCATTTCCACCCAATCCTCCAAGGTATTGGTGGCAACCTCGTTTGATTTACAGAAATAGTGGAGTTATAATGTTACTGTGAGCAGCCATGCCAGCTGAAACAAATCTTGGGGATTTCTGTGACCTTCAAATGATGTTGAAATGGTGTGCAAATCACTGCAAACGATGTATGCACAACACTGCCATGGCCCACTACTTCCGGGAATGCACATCTTACGCCACTGTGACTGATTCACTACATTGTTAGATGGCAAAATACGGTCTTGTGCAGCGTAAGTTGTGTTGCAGCGACGCGCTAAATCAGGGACTCAGATTGCATTCCTTGAGTGATGCAGAGAATGCAGGCAACACACTCTATATTACAGCAGCAAGTTCCAGGCCTGTGCTCTCACGGCTGCATTCAAGCATTCACCCCATCCGTGAGTTTGAAAATTAACCTTCCTGTTGGTATTTAAAAAACCACAGTACCTGGGCTTGCGTTGAATACTTCCCAAATATTCATCCAACTTCAAACGAAAACTGACGACGGTCCACTCGGCACTTCAAATCCAATCCGGTGTCAGTCCAATCAGCACCATACCATTGCCTCCCGCAGTAACATCTGCAGGACCACCCAGGTTATGTCTACCACCTTTCTCCACATCCCATCCTCATTGCCAAAATGTTATGATGAAAAGATGCCACTGCACACTAGGGTAGGTTTTCCAATTAGCTTTATCGGTGACACAACATGGTGTCAGCCCTCTCCAAGGTGCCAGCATCAACTGACCAAAATAGAATTCCTCCCACCTTACCATCTATACAAGAAACTTTAGCATAGAACTCAGGCCGATGAGATAATAGAACACATGCAAAGACACCCACCACATAACACACTCTGCACTTTCCTTTGCTAGAAAAAAAACAGACAGGTGCTAAAGTCTGTGGCACAGAACCCAGGTACCAGAGGGTGCTGTTGAAGTGGAACAAGAACCAGGTCCTTAGGGGAGCAGAGAGCTAAAGTAAAGGGACTCTCTAGGTGCATGTGTAACCGTGGTGTCAGTGGGACCAAAATGACTCTTCTATATGTCACAAGGATCCCACCAAGTTGTCCAAGATAATCAGAAGCTGCTAACAAAGTTAATGTCCAAAACCCCTGTCTCAGTGCACCTTTTGCTCTTTGTTTAGCCTTCCTCTAAATGTTTTCCCATTTCTTTCTCCCACATCAATTATTCTGCTTTTACTTCTCCATCGTGCCTCTCTTCCTCTTATCTCTATTTATTTCGGTTTCTTAATTGATCTTTCCTCTCTTGTTTTCTTCCCCACTGATAAATGCATTGTCCAGTTGCTGGTTGGGTCTGGGAGCTGTGAGTTGGATTTGGCAATGTGTGTGCTGGGTTTCTCTTGGATAAATACACACTCATACCTCAAGCAAATATACCTCTTTACCTATAAGGCACTTGTCTAGACCAGCACATCCTTTTACTCCCACTCCACAAGGAAAGGATAAGCAAAGGCAATTATTAGAATGCATCAAGACCTTATGACTCTAAAATCATTTGATGTAGCAAAACTGTTCCCAGGTCAAATAGTGCTTCCCACTCTTTTGACACTAAGAGAAGAAATCTTCACTTGTTTATTTTTTGATCAGGGGTCTTATAGACTATTCAAAACATCTTAGCTGTGAATTGAAAGTGGAGATCAGGGTAAATATCAATGAGCTTCTGTTCAGTATACCTTATGTTTTCTGGGAAGAGAGGGATTTGGAGTGTGAGAATGTGGGGGAAAAGTATGCTATACCTTTATGTTTAAGTCAAACCACACACTGAAGGGTCAAGGCACGCTAGTCCGGCACTCGTCAACATGAAGTGATAGGAGTAATTATGAGCTATGCAATGGTGTAAAGAACCAGAGATGTGACCCCCTACGCCTCTAAACAGGATCAATGAGTTTCCAAGCAAATTTCTCAAAATGGTTCAGCACTCATCTATTCAGTCAATTATGTTTGTGACACATTATTTTGGTCCACATTGTACAGATATGAAAGATGAGACAATTTTGTTTCAGAAAACAAATGAACCACACTGAGACCTGCCATGTCTGTAACCCATTATAGAGACAGGGATCCTCTGTCAATGCACACTTATAACTTGTTTTTTATAATGCACTTTGCATATTTCTGAGCACTATAAAAACATGATAGTAGCACATACTACATAGCAATTGGTTTTTGCAACATCGGAGGGATGCTTGGCAGATTTGAACTCTTAACTCCTAACACTCTTCATAGTAAGTGGTGAGCATTCAGAGTATTAAGTTGTTGAGACATCCTGCAGCTAGACATAGTACTCACCTTTAGGACTTGGCCCTTTTGGCAGGTTCACCCCGAAACTTTTTTGCATTCTGCTAGCCTTTTTCTGTAACCTGGTGGTGGTGATTTTAGGCCTCTGAGCACTTTAGCACTGTGGTCCAGTGTAAAGTGCGTGCGCTCTCTGTGTATGTGTGGTGAGATGGGCCTGCCCTCCCATAGGAATGCATGAGGGATATGTGTGTCCATGGTAATTCCTGGTATGAGAGGAGTGCAGGGTTGGGTTTAGTATGTGCGAACACGTGAGAATAAATGCTGCGCAATGGTGTGCGCAGATTTAGGGTGACTGGTGGAGAAGTGCCACTTTTAGAAGTTGGCATTTCTGTGTGCTGCCTGATGTGGAGTGCATGTCTGGCTTGTGATTGAGAGGTGCTGGATGGTGTGGGGAATTCCAGGAGCCAGGGTGAGTCAGCCCAGTGGTGAATAGAGAGATCTGCATGCAGATGGGAGGGAGGAGTTGCACCAGGGACCTGAATAGGACTGTGCCTTCCCTCCACAATGCTGGCACCGCCCCCTGTGGTGCGTCTAATTACCGAGCCCCACCTGACAAAGGAGAGAGGAGCTGAGCAAAACAAAGTGCTCCAAAGCTCCCCTATACCAGTACTAACTGGTATCCCTAAACCCTGTGCTGTGACACAAAGGGAAATTAAGTATAAATATAGAGGCTGTGGCCCCATTAAATTGTTCAGTTCTGGAGTGCTGTTCCTGCCAGGGCATTCTGCTGCTGGGACCCAGGGGGGGCTACCATGAGGACTTGCCTCCCTGGGCCCTGCATTGCCCTTTTCATCTTTAAGGACATCTTGCTGGACTTATGCTTTTTACTACAGGCACTTTGCCAAAGAGCTGTGGCTCCTAGCGCCTCGTGAGCACTATATCTTAATTGATCAGGGGAGAAGAACATGTGGGCCTTGCAGTACACCGCTGCAGAGAGAGGGAGAGAGGGAATCCCCAGCGTAGGTATTCCCCCGTGCTGCAGTAGTGAGGCAGGAGCCCACCCTGCATTTTGAGGTATTTTGCGGGTGCCCACCCTGCCTATCTGCCATCACGGTGGGTGCCCACCCCACTAATATCTTTATGTGAAAACAGGAGTCTACCGCATATTGCGGAGGAAAAGTCACAGAGGGGAAACCGCCGGTCCGCTGCCAAATGCGACCCGGAAGTCAGGCAATCCTTGAGCGATGTCGGCGGGGCGGCGGCAGGACCGGGCGTTGTGGCTGTGTTGGTGCGAGGGGAGAATGGGAGCCCACCCCACCTCCCGAAGCACCAAAGAGAAGTCCCGGGTCCCAGGAGGGGGCCCGAGTGAAGAGTAAAGGTGGGCAGGGACGCCAATGCAGCGCGGGGCTCCCAGGAGTGAAGGGAAGCCCCGCACTGCAAGAGAAGTGCAGCCAGATCCCCCAGCGAGGCTCTCATGAGTGAGAGAGACCCACCCGCTGCCCAGTGGATCATGCGTCCCGAGTAGAGAGGAGAAGCGACCGTGCCATAATCCAGGCGGGGTTCCTGTTGTGTAAAGGGAGCCCCACATGCAGCAGTGTGACCGGGCAATGCGAAGAGTGGAGTCCAGGAAAAGAAAGCGAGACCTCCCGAGGAGCGGGGGCTCTCCTGTGAATGCCGCCTGAGACCGGGAGAAGTGGTGCCAGTCCCGCCAGCAAGGAAGATCCCAGGGACTGGAGATGGCTGGAGGGAGGACACAGGAGGAGTCCAGCAGACCCGGTGAGTGGGGGGCATTCCTGACCCACAGAGCCGGTGAGGGATGGCTCTTTGTTGTTGGGGCACAGAGACTGAGCAGTCCCGCCAGGACAGTGGGCTGCTCCAACGTTACTGGCATAATTGTTTATAGTGGACCTAGAAGGGCCCATGCTTCTCCCTGTGTTGGCCAGTTATGCAACAGCTGCCCCGCTGGACAGTGGGCAGCTGCAATGGTGGGCATGTTGGTTAGGAGAGAGTACTAGTAGGGGACTCAGGGCACAGGAGTGCCCCTGCCTACAGTTTTCCACAGCTGCCCAGCAACTAGTGGACAGCTGCAACGTTTAGGCCAGTGCCTGTGCGCACTTTCTTCTGCTGAATGAGCATCCGGCCCTGACATTGGGACATAGGGCATTCAAGCCCTTTGAGAAGGCCAGTTGGCCTGGGGGCAGTTTGGTGACGTTGAAAGAGCGCCAGGCTCTACCAAATTGCGTAATATGTCTATTACGAGGAGTGTTGCCAAAAGAATGATTTAGGCCCATGATATCTATGCTAATGTGTTTATGCTGGGGATACCTAATACGTACTGGGTTTATGCTAATGAGGTTTGGGCCTAATGTGTGTATGCCTAATGTCATGTTATGATGTTTCAGGGAGTGCCTATTTGCGTAATGTGTTTATGCTTATGGGGTTAGTGCATAATGTGTTTATGCTGGTGAGGCCCATTGCGTAAGGTGTTTATGCTGATGAGGTTTGGGCCTAGTGTGGGTTCATGTCTAATGTGATACTGCTTAGGTCATTATGGTACCAGTATTTACTGGTTGTGTTTTAGATTTACTTACCCGATCTGATGGTTCTGACCGTGGCCCAATTGGCCCTGTCTTGTATATAATCACCTGTAAATATTTCCTAGTGCCGGTTGGCACAATGTAAATGGGTGATTATGTTTCTAATGTGTTTATGACAATAAAAAGGCTATTTTTTATATAACCTTGTGTGGAGTTCCTTTTGTAGTGTGCCTGAGATGTTGTGGCAGTGTGCGTGCGCAAATGCTTTACACATGGCCACCGGGATAAGCCTGATAGCTCATGCCAAGCTACCAAGGGGGTTACCAGGGGTTATCTTTGGCGTGTAACTCCCTTGCCCTGACTAGAGTGGGGGTTTCTGCCTGGCTTTGGTGCAAGCCTTAGCCAACCAGAAATCCCATTTCTAACATCACCGCTCTGCCTTCCCTAAGCACAGCACACTTCATCTTAAGATGGTGCAACACAACTGTTACAGTTTACTTTCAAGCACCTATTTGTTCCATAGAAAGTGTAGCTGATATTGGGAGTGATTAATTGTGGCTGCTTTAATGAAATATGATTTTTAGGCAACAGAAAAATATGGGATCTGGTGAATTTACTTAAACACTGGTTTTAATCCTAGCTTTGGCACATTAGCATACACATAATCTTTTTCCCCCTAATCCTCAAGTTGTAAATACGTGAAATGTAAGGAGGAAAATACCTATACAGTACATTTCATAGTGAGTACATTTCACAGTACCTCCTCTTTCAATTACATAAAGCGTCCCTTAGTCCACTCTAACTGCTCAACACGCTGTTCCGTCTGCAGGGCCTTGCAGTCGAGACTGTAAAATGTATTAAGAATTCCAGCCTCTAGTTCTCACCTATAGGCAGCTTTTAGGAATCTGTTGTCGGAAACCTATGGTGGACAATAGCAGAACCTATAGCACATGTGGCTCAGCCATTGGTTGGCTTTCTTCTCAACCTCATTTGCTTGCTTCTCATTTGACGGCTTTCTGATCTCTTCTTGTGTTTATACATCTCATGGAGCACAGCTTTTTATCATCCTTTTGACTGGATGTCTTGCATTTTACCCCTGCTCATACTTAGGGAACTTCTTATTTCTAGTTCTGTCACCACTCCATGGTAGTGCATCTGTTTTCTTGCTATCTCTGTTGTGTGCTGCTTTTCCCTCAAATACCCATCACCTCACTTTCCGTGTTGCTCCCTCCCCCTCCAGCTAACATGTTGCTACCCGCCCTGTCTGTCCTTTTTTACTTTCTTGCCTTGGAACAGTAAACTAAATGTTCCAAAAATGAAAATAAATCATGATGCATCATGATACAGACATCCAATGCGGTCACGCAAGCAGACATGTTTTATTCTTTTTGTGGATGCACAACAGAATTGGCAAAAAGCACCAGCAAAGAAAAAAGGTAGGATAACACAATTGAAAGGCACAACCAATTACCTGTACCAATGTTTGTTCTACCAAATAAGGGAGTAGAAACGTGGCAGAAACTATCACAGCCTTCATGGCTAAGGTCACATTTTGTATCCTGTATGGGGCAGTCTATTTTACGCCACAAAATGTACTTGCAAGTAATGCAGTCCTGTGAGAGAGCAGAGTCCACATGTTCAAGGTTAAGCTTGGAGCACAATCATGTGAAGGGGTGATCAGTTAACTTGTTTCAACTTTAAACAATACTTTACTACTTTATTTGTAAACTATAATCTTGGCACACCGGATTTTTTAAGAAGTCTATCAAAAACAAACGTTCAAATCAATTTGAAAAAAATAATTAAACAAGTCTCATTTGTAGTGTACTTACAGAAATGCAGAGAAATTAAGAATTGTTGTTATTTGACTGAAACATATTCTAGTGCGAGTCATCAAAGTATGGTGCCAATTTTAGGTACTATTGTGATTTAGGATTTTCTTCCTTTTCGACTTTTATACTTTCCAACACTTGGGGCCAGATTTACAACCCTATTTGAGAGTCTCAAACTTAGACACTGTTTGTGATTCCTAATGGGGTCGCAAATTGCCTGTCTAATTAATATTCATGAGGCAGGTGCAATTTGCGACCCCATTGGGAATGGCTAGCACTCCCAGGAATGGTGGCTTGCTGGGGTCAGCAGATCACCATGTCTGTTACTGCTTTCTTAAATAAAGTAGTTTAAAAAAAATGCAGCCTGTTTTCCTGAAAGGAAAAAGAGATGCATTTAAGAAAGACAAATTAAATGTAAGTAGGCAATAGTCCCTGGGACCAATGCCTGCTCTATAAATATACTTCCAGTGCCAGTCCCAAAGGGGAAGGGGTCCCCTGGGGACCCTTCCCATTTTTGAGTGGCTTACCACCCATTTAAAACTGGTGATAAACTGTTAGTGTTTTGCAGCCGCAATTGCGGCTGCAAAACAATCTTACATCTTACATGAGACTCGCTATTAGGAAGGGACACCCTTGTCACTGCTCTTCCTAACAGCGAGTCGCAAACCCAATTTTGTGAATCGATCATAGGTTACTGACTCGCAAAATAGGGTATGTACATAGGGCAGACCGACTTTGCGGTCACAAATGGGCGATTACCGGTTTGTGGCCACAAAAAATGGTCGCACATCTGGGCCCTAGTTTGATAAGCAAGAGCAAAAGTGTTGCTCATGTGCAATTGTCCTGAATCGTTAGGCCACTTGACTTGTATCTGTCCTGGCCTATTAGACGCCAGGAGGTAATATCAAAAATGTATATTTAATTGTTCAATTTGAAATGATGCTCCTTTGCATGGAAGTATTATGTGCAACAAGCACTTCTCCTAAGAGGTCTTATGGAATCCAATTTTCATGTGTACTAAAATAAATGTACAGATATAAAAAGGTGAAGGTATTATCGTTTTGATGTATGAAGCTTTGCCTTAGAGGATGGATTCCTGTAACGTTTTCTTTTCTTTGTTTATGTTACAGGTTGGAGTAGAGCTTCTCGGTACTGTTCTTGGTGTGGGAGGTTCCTTGCTGTGCCCTCTGACCGTAAGTCATGTGCTTGTCTTAGAAATACTGGCATTGGCTATCCTGAAAATGTAGGGGATTCTGATGTTGCTTTTTTACATATTTGATTTCCACTTATTTCATTCAGAATTAATAGTTTTGACTTTAAAAATTAGCTACTAAATCCCTGCATTTCCGCCTGAATGTAGTTCTGTCTCAGCTGCCATGAATCACCTCAGGGTTTGACTTGGGCAGATAAAACAAGGGAAGAAGGCTCTGTTGGCTGCACTCTTCATCTTTGGCTTTTCAAAGTCTTTTCTGCTCCAATCCATATTTGTCTGGTGTAAGAGTTGAATAACTAGGTCTGTAGTTTGTAATTGATAGAGAAAGAAAGTTTGTGAGCAGCAGAGTAACAGAAGTTTGTTCTCCCTCTTTAAAGTATTTCGAGGACCCCATACCAAATCACTCATATTCCATTATGTGACAGTAACCTAATGCAGCCAGTAACCTCATGATGTTAGAAGGAGTTCCACCAGCACAGTTAGCATCCAATGAACAACAGATCTCCGAGTTACTGCTGTCCATAAAAAGGGTGTAGTACCTCACAGAAACTAAGATCAATTGAGCCGTTAAGAATCTTTACTGGGCAACCACTGTCAAGAAAATTTGGACAAAAATTGAGCTAACAGTTTTTTCTTGCAACACAGTTTTTCAAAAAAATCAGTGCGTAATCTCAAGATTTTACAAACAGTTCTGAAATGGCACTTCCAGTTTAGTCCACTACTTCAGAGTCTGCCTTAGTACCCAGAACCATTATTTCCTTGTTACAGTTCCAGATCATGTATGTGCCAGTGTAAATTACTGGATGCACAAAAGACATATATTTGTACCACAATAGAAGCAATGGCTGAAACTTTTTGTTTATCTTGCTAATACCTATATCAGAAAATCAAATACAATCAGATTTATGATATCAAATCAATCAACCAATTAGGATTTGTAGAGCACTGCTTCATCACCATGAGGGTCTTGAGGTGCTGGGAGCGCATGTTGAATGTTCTCCTATTGGTTGAACATCCAGGTCTTGAGATCCTTCCTGAACTGCTAGAGCAATGGCGAGTGTGAGAGGTTGTAGGGGGAGGTTTGTTCCAGGTCTTAGCCACTTGGTGGGATGGTGTTCGTCTGGAGGATGCGTCTAGTGGCTACTAGGGAGAGGGATTTTGAATGGAGTTTCCTGGTAGGTTGGTGGAAATACATTTGATTGCTGAGGTACGCCGGTCCTATGTTGTATAATGCCATGTAAGCATACACCCGAAATGCATTGGAAACACCAAATCTCGAGCTTGTCTACTACATGCAAATGCAATGTGAAGTTCAACATTCATCATTGAATCATGCTTTTGAATAAAAGAAGCAACAAAATACGTTGGATTGAGAATTTATTTTCACGCTTATGCTCATTGGTTTATTATGGAATGTTGAGTTGGTTTGCTTGATGACATTTTGTTAACGATTTTAAAACACACTCATGTGAGTGTCATTTAGGTAGTGCAGGCTTCGTCTAGGACATGCAGTCTTAGAAATTTTTTATGTAAGCATGGGTGAGCATCTTGAACTGGCATCTCATTGCCACTGGTAGACAGTGGAGTGACCTGAGGTTTGGGGTGAACTGGGTCCATCTGGCGGGGTCCAGGTTGAGTCTGGCTGCTGTGTTTTGGATAGTCTGACGTCGCATCATGAGTTACGCTTTTATTCCTAGGTAGAGTGAGTTGCCATAGTCTTGTTTGCTTGTGATGATAGCTTGCTTGACTGTTTGCCTGGTGTTAGGTGGGAGCCATCTGATGACATTCCTTAGCATTTGGAAGGTGAGGAAGCAAGCGGAGGAGACAGCGCTTACCTGCTTCTTTGTGGATAATGAAAATGTTTGGTAGGTGGTTCTATAGGGTATTGGCGCTCCTGGGCAATACCCAGGTAAGTATACTCTGGCACTGAATGAGGATTGTGGTGCATAAGGGTAGGGAGAGCCACCCTTCTCCCATCTGTGTGGATATCCACTGGTAAAACAGAACACCAGTCCCCTGCACACGCTGGATAGCTGAGGAGGAAGCTGATTTTGTAGGCATGTTGGGTGGGTTTGGGCTCAACTTTGGTGGCCACCATACGTTGTTCCTGAGTGTGTCCTTTCCTTTTCCGAAGATGAGTACCTCTGTCTTGTCAGTGTCAAGTTTGAGGCAGATGTTGTTCATCTATACTGTATTAGCACCAAATCTAGTTGCTCGAAAACAGAATGACATAAGGTATTGGCATCCAATGTCAGAGTACTTCCAATATACGTCTGACTTGCTTGAATAATCTAGAGGGTTGGTCAAATATCCTGGGATGTTGGTAATATCATATTTTTCAATGTCCCAAAAGCCTAGCAACTTAAGGTGTTCCCCAGTTGAAACATAGATGTCCACTTTGTTGGAGGTGCTGCTGGAATATCATGGCTAGCAACATTTATACATTACTCCTGTGTTACACATTTTACAGGAACCATCAGCCTCCGTATCCATTCTGTCACATATAACAGCATGAATCTGCTTTTCACCCCAATATTCCACATAAGGTCTTCTACTTTTCCCCAATGAATGTATTGTACTTAACATGGCTTGGTGCAATGTCGGAAGAGTACATTAGAATGGCTTTTAGCTGTGGACACCACAGAAGATTAGAGTTTCAACTACGTTATTTACACCACACAGAAGTTTAACTTTGTTGTTTTTTTCTAAGATTGTGGCAGAAGCTGTCAAAGTTAAACTGTGCTTTGTTTATTGCCTCTACTGGACAACAGTGAGTGTAAGCTCAGTATTCTGGGCAGCATGCAATATTTGACTACAGGCGCAGAACGTGGCTGCCTGTATGCTTTTTGCACTACCTAAGTACTACCATGCCTCAGACCTTCTTAGCCTGCTTCACTGGCTGCAGATAGAACAGAGAGTCTATTTTATGACTCTCTGTACAACACACAAGATCTTGCATGGCCAAGGTCAAATTTTGAACAGGTTGTGCTCACCGTTTTTTCTGGCTCGAGCCCTGTGCTTCGCGGATCTGCATCTGGTCTGTGTCCCCCGGGTGCGCAGGGTAAGAGCAGGTGGGCACTCTTTCAGGGCTATGGCACCAGTCCTATGAAATTCTATTCCTCTAGCTGCTCAGGGCATGCAAGTCCACTGGGCTTTCAGAAAAATGCTCAAAACGTGACTTTTCTCTAACCTTTAGGTGAAATCTTTCCCTGCATGCTCCTGTCAGTTTTAGCACTGGGATGCCCTGGTGCTGGGGCAGCCACGAGCTTTATAAGAACTTATAACATATATACACCTACAAAGAGGAGAAATCTCAGGTGAAGTGTTGAGTGTCCCTGGAACAGATACAGATACAGCTATACACACCTAAAAAAATCCCAATGATCAATAGTGCTTCCTCTGTGCAAAATGTATTTTCACTGCACTAATGCACAGATGCATCTCCGACAGCACCAACACCATAGTCCCCCTCAAGAAAAACAACAACACACACGCCAAGAAAGCTAGATGGTTCACCACTGAACTTCAAGAGTCCTGATGCACTTGCCGCCACCTTGAAAAGGCATGGAGGAACACCAAATCCACAAAAGCCCACTACAGCTTCAAAGCTGCCACCAACGCCCACCACCAACTCATTAGAAAAACGAGGAATAAAGCAATTGAAGAAAGAATCTCCACTCATGCACACAGCAGAAAAGAACTCCTCAACATCATCAAGAAGTTCGCCCAACCCACCAGCGAGTCCACCGACATCCCTCACTCAGAAGACTTCTGCGACAAAACTCAGCACCTTTTTCCACCACAAAATCAAGAGCATCTACGACAACTTCGACGAAGACAAGCAACACACTGAACCCTCACCAAACACCCCGACACCCTAAAGCCAGCGATCAACACATGGAAGACTATAAAGTCAATCCACTCCAGGGCCCCCACGGACCCCTGCCCCCACCACATTTTCAACGGAGCCGCTGAATCCATCGCACCCATGATCTGCCACACCATCAACCGCTCCCTGGCAACCGCCTTGTTCACTGACGACTGGAAACACGCTAAGATCAACCCCCTCCTGAAGAAACCCTCAGCGGACCCCACCGACCTCAAAAACCGCAGACCCATCTCCTTGCTCCCATTCCCAGCGAAAGACATCGAGAAAGCCATCAACAGCCAACTCGCCACATTCATCGAAGAGCACAACATCCTTGACTCCTCCCAATCCGGCTCCAGAAAAAAACCACAGTACCGAAACCGCCCTCCTCACCACAACAGATGACATCCGTACCTTACTGGACAAAGGAGAAACAGCAGCCCTCATTCTCCTTGACTTCTCAGCGGCATTCAACACAGTCTCTCACTACACCCTAATACGCAGATTCCACGATGCAGGGATCCAAGACAAAACGATACCAAAGGGGATGATGGATGGAGCATCTGAGCAAATCAAACACTCAACCCCAGTCAACTGATCTGGGTTTAATCCATCATCATTCTTTAGCTCACTCCACCACCCCAGTTCAGACATGACCATATGCAAATCAGTCTGACCCTGAGCCTCATGGGAACAGTCCAGCCCGAACTGCCAAGCCATGTCTTCCCTGGACCAGAACAAGCATCCTGAGACCGGTTTCGGGTACATAACCCTTATAAGCCAGGCTATCTTGAATCCAGTGGCAAAGTGAGCAAGGGACCCACGTCTGGGCATACCCTGCCAACTTAGGGCGAACAAAGCGATACCAAAGGGGCTGATGGACGGAGCGTTTGAGCAAATCAAACACTCACCCCCAGTCAACTGATCTGGGTTTAATCCATCATCATTCTTTAGATCACTCCACCACCCCAGTTCAGACATGGCCATATGCAAATCAGTCTGACCCTGAGCCTCATGGGAACAGTCCAGCCCAAACTGCCAAGCCAGGTCTTCCCTGGACCGGAAACAAGCATACTGAGACCGGATTCGGGTTCATAACCCTCATCAGCCAGGCTATCTTGAATCCAGTGGCAAAGTGAGCAAGGGACCAACGTCTGGGCATACCCTGCCAACTTAGGGCGAACAAAGCGATACCAAAGGGGATGATGGACGGAGCGTTTGAGCAAATCAAACACTCACCCCCAGTCAACTGATATGGGTTTAATCCATCATCATTCTTTAGCTCACTCCACCACCCCAGTTCAGACATGGCCATATGCAAATCAGTCTGACCCTGTGCCTCATGGGAACAGTCCAGCCAGAACTGCCAAGCCATGTCTTCCCTGGACCGGAAGCATGCATCCTGAGACCGGTTTCGGGTTCATAACCCTCATCAGCCAGGCTATCTTGAATCCAGTGGCAAAGTGGCAAAGTGAGCAAGGGACCCACGTCTGGGCATACCCTGCCAAATTAGGGCGAACAAAGCGATCCAAGACAAGACCCTCAACTTGATCTGCTCCTTTCTCTGGCAGAACGCAGTGGGTCTGACTCCCCCCTTTCCTCTCGGATCCTACACCCACCACCTGCGGTGTCCCCCAGGGTCCTCCCTTAGCCCTACGTTCTGCTCGCCCCCATCGTCAGTACCTACGGACTCAACATTTTGTCATACGCAGACGACACCCAACTCATCCTCTCCCTATCCAACGAACCCTACACCGCCAGACACAACTTTCGAGAAAACAGCTGCCTACAACTAAAGACCAACAAAACGGAAGTACTCATCATGGGCCCAAACCCCGATGCCTGGAATGACACCTGGTGGCCCTCCGCCCTCGGAAGCCCGACCAGCCCCACAGACAATGCACGTGACCTTGGAATCATCCTGGACTCTGAGCTCCAAATGGACCGCCAGATCAACTCCGTCTCGTCCTCCTGTTTCCACACCCTCCGCCTCCTACGTAAGACCTTCAAATGGATCCCTATCAAACACAGAAAGACTGTCACTCACACCCTGGTCATGAGCAGGCTCGACTACGGCAACACGTTCTATGCCGGAATAAACAAAAACCTCACCCGCAAGCTACAGAACGTCCAAAACGCCACCGCAAGACTGGTCTTCAACCTGCCAAGACACTGCCACATCTTCCAGCACCTGTGCACACTTCACTGGCTCCCCATCGAAACTAGAGTCAACTTCACGATGCTAACCCACGCTCACAAGGCCCTCCATGACACCAGACCAGCATACCTGAACAGCCAACTCAAATTTCACGCACACCAAAGGACCCTATGATCAGCCCAACTCTCCTACGCTTTGGTCCTCTGCACCAGAAAGACCAGATCAAGAGGCCGCTCCTTCTCCTTCTGGGCGGCCAGAGCCTGGAACGACCTTCCGCTCCACCTCAAACAGATAACATCGCTCCCCATCTTCGCAAGAAACCTCAGAACCTGGTCTTCGACAGACCCCCTCCTTGATGGACTGGAACCTGTAACCCCCCACGCCCCCCAGCGCCTTGAGACCTTTCTGGGTAGGTAGTCATGCTTAACAAACTCTTGATTTGATTTTGATTTGATTAATGCACTTTGTAAGAGGTTTTATCACTACTATTCATTTATATCAATCCCATGTCGCCCTCATATCTATCTCACAATTTTTCCAATCAATCTCTTGTTCATTCACTTTCTATACTGCTCATTTTCTCACCAACATCTCTACCTCAGTACATCTCTCACCATCACTGCAATCTTCTCATCACCTTACATTTTAGCCCTGGTCTTACCTCCATATCTTCTTTTATCATACCTATGTTAAAATGTACTAGTTTGATTTCCCTATCTTCTCTAGCTTTCAGGCTGTGTCTTTTACCTCTGTGTCTGCACACTGTTACATCTGTTAATTTCTGTTTATCTTCAAATATATTACCCTCACTCTAACACTTTTATGCTATGTTCTGTCACTCTCTGACCTCTGGTGGTCTCTCTCCTCTGTCTTCTGGTTTAACTTATACCTCTACCTCTTTGATTTGTTTTCCCTTCTCTTAAGGTTTGCTCTTATCACCAGTTTTCCCACTTTTATTTTATTCATCCACACCTTTCTCTGTCACTCACTCACTTCTAGCTCTTCTACCCACCTCTATATCTCTTATACCCAGCCTCAGTTTCCTGTGCCCTGCATATCTTAAACTCACAAAACTCTGTTCCATATTATCTTGAACATTCTGCTGGATCTTTGGTATTATCTAAATCTCTTTAGTATCCCTCTTCAGTTAATCTCATTCACATTCTCTTACCATTATAACTCTGTGTCATTCTCATTTCTATTTACACCACTCTAATCTACTCAACTCTATATCGTTCCATCTTTCTCCGAGTTCTTCCAAATCTATGTATTCTCTATGACCACTGTATCTTTCGGGTTCTCTCTCGCCAACCACACTCATTCATTTTGAAGTTTTCCTCTATCACTCTTTCTGTATTTAATCAAGTTTCTTTCTACTACTCCAGGTTCTCCATTCACACCCGTATCTTTTCATTTCATGCTTCACACCTATGCCATCAGTCTTCAATCTCTCTTTGTCTCATTCTATCTTTCAGTTCATCTTGTTGTGTTACAGTTCACCTCTCTCACAGTCTTGTCTTCTTTAAAAAGAATAGCTGCATTTCACTCACTCCTTCACTATCTGCTTTTTGCTCTCTTTTTGTTTACCTTTCTTGGGCATCATCTTTTGGCTCTTTGTCCTGTTCTTCCACTTTTTTCGTACCCATTCTCTTGATCCTCTATGTCCCTCTCCTTTTTCTTTTTACATATCCACCATTTCTTTTGTTGTCTTTGTTAACTATTGTTTATTTATATCTTTCCCTCTACCGTTCCTTTCATTCTTTTATTTCTATTGGTCTCTTTCACCTTTTTCTCGTATTAGCTTTTTATTTCTATATTTCACATAAGCTAATATTGTAGCCTCTTAATATTTTTCTTTTTTTGTTGCTACACATTTTGTTCCCAGATCTGCTTTGTTTCTTTCTCATATAGTTCTACTCCTTCTTTATATTTTTGCCTTTTATTTTTTCTCTTCTTTTCCTTACCAGGTCATTCATGTTTTCTTTCTTTTCTTTTTATCAAATGTTTGTTCTTTCCTTACACTTTATTGTTCATCTACAACCCCCCTCTAATTTTTCCTCTCCTATTTCCCTTTATGTTACTTATCTTTTACTGCCACCATGGTCAGTCCATAACACCCCATCAAATGATGAATAAAAAAGCCCTTGGTAGACAGTTCTTCACTCAAGGTAGTTCCCCAATAAATAGAAGATTATGCTATGAGGAAAATATGATCCAGTTTGCCATACCGGTATAGCATACCTGTCCATGTTGGGTTAATCTTCAGAAATAACAAATTCATAACTGTGCTGTGAAGGGATGTTTTACCAACTTGTGTGGAACATTTCAACAGATTTTTTGTTCCAGTGACCACATCCACTAAGTTACAACTAGTCTCACAAAACAGGTATAGTACAGAAAACAGCTGTACAGAATGTCTCAAACAAAACAGATCTAGCATGAGAATCAGCCCCCATTCCTTTTTTTAAAGGATGTGCATTGTTAAGTGTCATCAAGAAGACCATCAACACCCAACTATATGAGTTAATCGAAGAGACCCAAGTCATTGACATGTGTTTTAATTTGCTTTCTTGAGCTTCTGCATCACGGAGTATGTTTTGCGCTGATTGGCTGTCACTGGCCAATAAGACGCGACGGGAGGAACCTGTTTGCCCACCGATTATTTTAAACACATCGGATGTGGACGCACAGCGGACGGGCGCAGCGGGCGTGCTAAGGCGTGCCTAAGGCAAGCCCGTCTGCCTCCGTCCACACCTGGACGTCGCCAGACGCCCGCCAGCCAACCCGCCAGTCCCCTAAATGCTCTACGATCTTACTCCCGGTCTGAGCTTTTGTGTTTCAAAATTGAATGCTCTACGTGCATAGAGCATGCCTGGTCTCCCACGGTTGGGTTCTTTAAGTGCTATCTCTGTCCTTTTCAAATTAAGACAGATGCGACAGGTGTACCTTCCCTTAATTCCACTGAGGACAGGTTTCTTAGCCTGAACTGCAGTTCCTTAGTTAACCATCCTGCTGAGATCTTCAATTTACTAACAGAAATATCTCCTGACATATTGTTTCTTACCGAGACATGGCTGATGCAGGATTCCGTTGCAGTATCCTGACTGGCCCTTTCTAATGGGTATATTATGAAACAACCTAATAGAAATGGTAATAGAAGGTGTGGTATTGCTCTAATCCACAAGGAGCCTTATTTGTGTAGCTGTAGGAAAGAGGACATCCCTGAGTGCGAAAGCACGCTATTTAAAATCACCTTAAACAATAATTTGACAGTCTCTGGATTGCTCATCTGTCATCCACCAGGGCCATCTAAAGTTTTTAGGGAAGAACTGGTGAACAGGACCATTATTTTCGCCAGTAAAGCAGTGAACTTCACCATTCTAGGAGACCTTAATTTACATCTTGAAGACAATTGTAAGATGGGCATTTCGAGTTTAATAGCTGACTTAGAGGCCTGTTAGCTGATCCCATGCGTCTCTGATACTACCCACATACTACCCACATAGCAGGGCACATAGCAGGGCACTTACTGGATCCTATATTTTCCAACTTAGGTTCCATAAATGTTGTGCCCCCGATTCCCATGGCTTGGACGGATCATTTCCTTGTTTCTTTCTCTTTTTATTGTCCAGGCAAGCCAGCTCAGCACCACTCACGGTCAATATTAAAATGACTGTGGTATATGTTAGATGTCAACTAACTTACGGATCTATTGCTTAGTCATAAACCCCAGCTGCCACCAGATATAGAATCAGCCAATATGCTTTTTCAGGACTAGCTGATTCCGGCCAAACTTAGTCCTAATATAGAAAGAGGACAGTCCAATCCATGGTTTAACGATTCTTTGATTAAACCAAAAAAAACCTGCAAACAACTTGAATGGGCCTGGAGGTGCACTTACGGCACAGAAGCAAAAAACAAATATCGGGACTCAATTAAAACATACCACAAGCTGGTCCGGAGAGCTAGAGCAGAATACCTTGCTGGTAAAATATCCAACAGTATCAATCCCTCTAAAATGATTTTCTCCCTTCTCAAGACTATGAAAAGCTCTAACTCGAAAGTTGATTCATCTATCACTTCTAACACTCAGTGTGATGAACTGGCTGAGTACTTTGTGAGCAAGGTAAAGAATATTTATAATAGCTTTCCTTCAGTCAATATTAGTACCAATATGGTAGAATGGTCTGAGGATAGTGGCCCTTCCACAAAAAAAACATTGTCTTCCTTTCCCCATCTATCTCTCATTGAGGCTGAATCTCTTTTTTTGAAAATAAAATCAGGCTCTCCAGCTGACCCCTTAAGACCAGCCCAAATTCGCCAATTTCATAACTCTGTTCTACTACTGGCGAGAGAACTGGTCAATTTATCTCTGTCGTCTGCATCCGTACCTTCATCCTGGAAGCATGCTAAGGTAATACCTCTCCTTAAGAAATCATCTTTAGAACCTTTAGAGCCAGGCAATTACCGCCCCATCTCTCAGCTGCCTTTCTTGGCTAAAGCTACGGAATGTCATGTATACCATATTCTCACTGAGTTTGTAGAGCAAAATGAAACCTTGGACTCCACTCAAAATGGCTTTAGATCTCGCCACAGTACTGAGTCTGCTCTGCTGGCAGTGATCAAAGAGATTTGCAGTAGCTTGGATGATGGTAACTCCACGGCCTTAATTCTTCTTGACTTAAATGCCGCCTTTGATACCGTCTCCCATGAATTATTGATACAGTGGTTAAAGGGGATTGGGGTCGGAGGTTTGGCCCTAGCCTGGTTTCATTGTTTTCTGGAAGGTAGATCTTTGCAGGTCAAACCTACCACTCCCAGGATCACGCCATCAGACACGGGGTACATCAGAGTTCGATACTGAGCCCGATGCTCTTCCATATTTATGTACAACCCTTGGCTGTGGTAGCAAGAAGCAGAGGGTTGTCATTGGTGTCTTATGCCGACGACATCCAATTGGTCATTGCGTTTTCTAAGGAGTGCAAAGATAACCTCGTTAAATTTGAAGAAGATATGCAGGTGATTGCCAACTGGATGACAACAAATTGCCTGCAGCTTAATGAAAGCAAGTCGGAGATACTTTTGCTTGGGAAAGTCAGTGATATGTGGTCAGAGCAATGGTGGCCAGACAAATAAAAACCCGCACCATTGCCTAAAGAGGCAGTCAAGAACTTAGGCTTCTGGATCGATACACGCCTGTCCTTTGACACTCAATCTAAATTAGTTGCAGGACTCCTGAGGGGAGTAAAAATCTTTATTGGGTTTATTTGACCCTAAAATGTGTCAAAACATCCTACAGGTCATGATCTTGTCTAGGCTAGATTACGGGAACTCCCTATATCTAGGTGCCAATAAATTCTGTATTCAGTGCCTTCAAAGAATTCAAAACGCGGCAGCCCGCACCTTGCTGGCACTCCCAAAGTCATGCTCAGTGTCCAAGCTCCTACCTAAATTCCACTGGTTACCCGTAGAAAAAAGAATTCAGTTTCAGACATTTTGTGTTGCATATAAAATCATGACCCAACAAGCACCTCCGGTTCTAGCAGCTTTGCAACTAACGAACGTTCCGAGACGCTCCTTACGCTCAGCCAATCATGGACTCGCATATACCCCCGAGTGCTAAGAGCGAGAGCGGGTGGTCGCGCTTTTAAAGTTTTGGCAGCTAAACTCTGGAACTCTCTTCTAATTCCCATCAGAGGGCTCCAGAATCATCTGGCGTTCCGTAAAGCCGTAAAGACCTGGCTTTTCTCGACTTAACTTTCATCTTCTGTCTGGGCAGTTTTTAGTCACCTGTACCTCGGGTAGCGCTGGGACGCTGGGGCAGCTATGCGCTGTATAAATTCAAATCAAATCAAATTAAATCTCCCAATCTGGCTTCTGAAGCAACCACAGCTCAGGGAAAGGTACATCCACTATCTCCTTGACCAAGGCAAAACAGCAGCCCTCATCCTATTGGACTTCTTGGCCATCTCCGATACCGTCTCCCACTTCCTCCAAATCATGAGACTCCACAATGCCAGCATTTGTGACAAAAGTCTGGACTGGATCCACTCCTTCCTTACTGACCGAACACAGTGAGTCAGACAACTTCTGTTCCTCTCAAAAGATTCAGAGATCATCTTTAGAGTGCCCCTGGGCTCCTCCCTGAGCCCTACCTCTTCAACCTCTACATGGCACCCCTCGCGGCTATTGTCAGCAACCAAAGACTTAACATTGTCTCCTACGCTGATGACACTCAGCTGATCCTTTTCATCAACCATCCCACACCCTGCAGAATCAACTTTCACAGTGGGATGAAGGCTGTTGCCACCTGGATGAAAGATAGCTGGCTCAAGCTCAACTCAGACAATACCACAGTACTCATCCTGCGACCCGCCCCCTCAGCCTGGGACAACTCCTGGTGGCCCACTGCACTGGGAACCCCACGGACCATGCACATATCCATGGCATCATACTGGACTCCTCACTCACATTGAAGTGCCAGATCAATGCTTTATCCTCCTCCTGCTTCAAAATTCTCCGCATATTTGAAATACATTCAGATGGATGCCCACAGAATCCAGAAAGAGATTCACTCACGCACTCATCACCAGCAGACTCGATTACGGCAATGCACTCTATACCGGAGTCACCCAGAAACAGCTGAGGAAATTACAGAATATTCAAAATGTAACAGTCAGACTGGTCCTAGACATCCCCGCCACAGCCACATCACAGAACACCTTCGGCAACTCCACTGGCTCCTACTCAAAAAGAGGATCACCTTCAAGCATCTCACACATGCCTGCAAAGCTTTCCACGATGTAGGATCAGCATATATGAAACACCACCTTTCATTCCACATACCCACCAGAAAACTGCACTCCATCCAACTTGCCCTGGCCACGTTCCCACTGATTTACAGGACCAGAACTGGAGGAAGATCCTTCTCCTACCTCACTACCATGACCTAGAACACCCTGCCCCTCCACTTCATGCAATCCCCATCACTGACCCAATTCAGGAAGGAACTCACGACCTGGCTCTTTGACTGCTGATCCTCCATGCCCAGATGGATCAGCAACCCCCTCCCTCAGCGCCTTGAGACCCTCCGGGGTGAGTAGCCGTGCTATACAAACTCCTGATTGATTGGTTAAGTGGTCCATGCCAGATTTGACACCTTCAGCCATTCTTGCTGTTTAATGCAAAACACTCTGGAAACCCAGATTGTTAGGCTCATGTTCGAAGTGGCAAAACAAGAACTATGAATTCCAGAATTCAGAGTAATATTGGCCAAAAAACTATGACTTGTTGAAGATGCCAAATATGATATTGGGTCATTTGGCAGATATGTGAACTTAATTACTCCATGAAATATGGCAGACAATGATCCTTAATGTTGACAATTAAACTGTATTGCCAATTATTGTTTATTTTCAAAGTACCATCACATGCATGTGGCTTTTAATGTTGAAAGTGCCTGTTTTGAGCTCCAAAAATGAGATCTTGTAGTGCACACTTAACAGCTTCTTATTGATCACAGGATTAAATAATGCATTTAAACATTATTTTTGCTTTGCAAAGTTTATTGTAATCGGAGCTGTTTTGCTATCAACTTTAAATGTTTTATAATCGTCAGTCAGCCTTTGGATTTCTGTCCTTCCATGCTCTCTCCTACTCAGGTGAATGCAGTGGCTGAGAAAGTAAAACAAATGCTGTGGTATGAGGAGCCTGAACTACACCGCCAGTGCATATTGCAGATGGTTAGAAGGCCTCACCTTAAAAATGGTACATTCCAGAAAACCTCAACTATGAGGGGCCCTCCACATTCCTTTGAGAGATAGAACCATGGAATTAACCTAGCCCTGCTATGATAGTGAGCTGAGCAGTTGAGTCATAACTCCTGTGAATGAGTTCCTTTTCTGCAAATGAAGGCCCCTGAACCTCAGTTTCACCTGTGCCGTGGGGTCCCCACAGCTCCAGGGGGATTTGGGGACTTAGGTTATGTCCCTGTTTTTAAGTGAGGTCGACTACTTTTGCCACCAATGCTTGTCTTACAAAACCAGTTTTTCATGTATTCATTGGGCTTTGGTGTTACCTAAAAAATATTACTTTTAACACTTTTCTGGTGAGGCATGCCAGCTTTCGGATGGAAGAGGTTTTAAAGCACACAAAAGAGAAAACTACTTTTGATTTTTACTTTTATTGGGAAACAGGGAAGATTAGGAGCAATCTTGTTTAAAACCATATCAGTTTAAGAACATTTTATCTCTAAAAGTGGCACTTTGACTACCAAGTAAACAGAGTTGTCATTGTTATATATATATATATATATTTTTTTTTTTCCTGCAGAGATTTGCTATGAAAAGAATGCAATGTGCACGGCCAGCGCTACAGCACTATGGAGCATCTGGATCTTAATTATTTTCCCACACTGTCTTCCCTTCCTTCAACCAATTATACCTCCTTCTATCTTCTCTGGAGATGTCAACCTCTTGGCCATGTACCCATGTTTTGAGGTTATTGTGTAAGGACTGCAAAACTGCCCTGGTTGTTCTTGCAACCACATACCTCAAACTCTTTCCCTTCTTTAAAAATCCCATGCTCATGACCTGTCCCTTGTCCATCATCATATTGTGGTTTAGCTCACAGGTATTGCTAGGCTTAAATTTAAGTCACTGAATTATAGGCTCACCATATTTGCAAAAACGTGCACCACACCATATCCCCACTAGAAACCTACAATCTATATTGTCACACTTCAATTTAATGGTTGTTTGTTGCAATTTCAACCACAATTATTTCAAATTGCATTTATTTCGGATCTGTAATTCTGGATTATCTATATGTGAACCTTAAAAGTGTTTTTACAAATATTTACCTACATTTATTCAAACCTTTATAAGTGTTGTATTTGTCTTATTGTTTTAGTTTTTGATAATAATTACTATACATGTAAAGTTTTTTAAGTATTTACACTATAACTTAATCAAATGTTTTTTGATAATTTGGGGGCGCTAGAGGGTGGACTAACAAGATGGCTGCACTGTAGTGAGGCTCCGTCAGCCCTGGAGAAAACATCCATAAATCATCCTGAACCTGTGGAGTAATCTCACTGTACTCTGCCCCAACAAGCAGCGGAGGGTCGGCAGGAGTGACGCAACCCATTAGAAACGAGCCAGAGACAGCGGCGGACCAGCTGGGCGCTTTGCAAATTTGCGGCCAGTGAGGTGCGGTGCTACTGGCTGGGCTGAGGGAGGTGAGGGCCCGCTGCCGCCCGCAGAGACCATGAGACCACAGCCGCATTGGACTGCCGGGACTCGACTGTAACAACTCTGCACACACGTGCGGACATCCGAGTGAGGTGACAGTGCCACGGCGGAGACCGTGCGACCAGGAGCCGCCCCTGCACCTGCGGACTGCTCACCACCCAGGGGGAACCCCTGCGCTGGGCAGCGCAGCGTGGGGCGGGGGTCTGGAATTGCCATGAGCAGCGCACAGTTCTGCTGAGCCCCAGCTTGGGTCATAATCCCAAAATCTGCAAAGGAGCCAGGTTTGGTGCAAGCATGACGGGGCTGGGAGACACACAAGTGCTTTGCTGGACAGCAGGCGACAGACTGCAAAGAAAGCTGCACGGGTCTGGGAGATAGTACGCGCAAGAGCCGACTCCAAGCCAGACCGGGGATCACAGCCTACTGCCCCATAATAAATACCTTTGCTGTTGATTGACCGAGCGCCACTAACTGTGACCGGCTGGAGCGAAAGTCATCAAGTACACCCTGTGGAGCTGAGGGCCACGGTGACACCCTGCAGGAATTAGTGCCCATCCCGCAATGCAGCGCTGCAAGCCCGCTGCCTACTACCACGGCTCACCTTGTGACTGCAGTAGGCCTCATTTGTATGGAGCTTTCTTCTGGCGGCCATAACATCCCAACCTGAGCACCCTGACACTCTTTCTGGACCATGGCAGTATTGAGTAGGGCACAGCCTAGGCCCTGGTCCGGGACCTCCTCCACATGGCGCGCCATACACCTCGCTCGTGCTGCAGCCCTGCACCAAACTAAAGAACGTAGAAGTGCCATTTTGCCCACAGTGACGTGGTGCCGAACAGGAGTGGGGCCTTGACAAACCACTTTTTAGACAACGCCTGCCACCCCACTCCAACATGGGATGAATGCATCAACCGCAACATTCGGTGCTGTACAGTGAGGAGTACATAGTCTTCACCAGAGCGCCCAAGCACACATCACGGAAATTAAAGGGCTCTTTGCCACCACCGCCGTATTGCTGAGGAGTCAACCCGGGAAGGGTGGCTGGGGCAAGACGAGGGGTTGGAACGAGGCAAAGTATGCCTGCATAACCAACCGCACTGTTTCGTGGGGCCCCCACTGCCAAGAACAGAGGCGCAATGCCTAGCCAAGAAAGAACACGCTCTCAGTCAGACACCCGATAGGACACGAGCTGCTGTGAAAGTGGGAACACCGAAAACTCGCCAGTGCACCTGCCTAAACAGATGGGGAAATGGGAAAACCGGATGGCAAACAGGCCAAGTTTATGTTCGACACCCGCAGAACATCCAGAGGGCAGCCATCTGATGTGGAGCAGGTCAAAACTGGTCAGGCGGGCCAGAGCACTGACAACGTTGAAATGAAGGCACTACTCACAATGAAAAACAGCCTTGCATCCATCGAAGGGAAAATGTACTCAATGTGCACCAGAATGAAACAGATGACCCAAAAGCTCGAGAAAAAGGACAGCAGAATAAAGGAGGTAGAAACGCGAATCTCTACTCCTGAGGATGACAACACGCAGGCGGTAGGGCAAATTACAGACATGGGCAAACTGCTCAAAGTGATCGCGGCGAAGAATGAAGACATCGAAGCCCGCTCGAGGCGGAATACATTCCGCATTACTGGCATCCCCGAGACAACTAACACAGGATGGCTGGAAGACATATGTAGATAGACTGCTCACCACCTGTTTTGGCCAGGAGGCCTTCTCCAAGCTGCTTATTGTGGAACAGGCGCATCAAACACTGGTGCCGAAGCCCCCACCAGGAGCACCTCCCAGACCCAAGACTACTTAATTATAGAGACCGCGATACAGCTCTCCGCAAAGCGAGGGAACTGAAAAATGTAATATATGAGAACAATGCCATATCATTATATCTCGACTTTACACTCAATGTCCAAGAAGGGTGGAAAAAATATTTGCCAATCAAGAAAAAGTTACAGCAAGTGGGAGTGGAGTATGCCATGCTCTGCCCTGCATGTCTGCGGCTCACCTACAACAGCAAGCACCACATCTGCAACAAACCACAACAGGCAGCGGAATTCTTCAAAACAACGGTGCAGACTGCCAAGGGATTACAGCGCTCCTCTTCGGGCAGTAGAGAAGACCCTATGCACCACGATGAGGACTGAGAGCAATCGACGGGGTCTAGATGGACACCTTCAGCAGGCTTCCTAATGGACCCCGCCTGCACAGGCGTTAGCTCTATTGGCAGGTAATGCTCTAGGTCTTTACTATATGGCCTTCCGACCTATCACCAGATTGACTAAAGACAGTGAGAAACCTACTGGACATTAGGCATGCATTCCAGGGTCCCCTTCTCTATGCCAGAACCATGCAGGAGGTGCTGCCATGCCCCCTAGGACACACACCTCCAAGGGACTTCCCGTTTCCTCCGTTAGTGGGGAATGTTTTTCTTACGAATTTACCTTTATTCTTTTGTTGTGGGAATGTTGAGTTTGTTGTTCGCCAGCAACCCAGTGACTCAGACTCACTCCGTTTTTCACATTGTAAGTGCCAACATGCTAACAAGACACTATACACCTATGCCGCTAGCATGCTATAAGCACCCAGCACGGACCGCGCACCACCAACATGGGATAGTTGCGCAGAAGGCTAAACAGTTTCTTTTAGATCTATCGGGAGGGTTTAAGAGGGTGGGGATGGTAAAAGGTCTGTTGGGGTCGCCGCTGTGGGGGGAATTTTGGGGTACCAAAGAGGGCATTGCTAGGATTTTAACGGATTTTAGGCTATACATGTACAGAAAACACTTAGACATAGAAGCATGTTGGCAGGACATATATACCCCCTCAGCACCAGCAGATGGCAAGTGATGGACTACGAGCTAACACTACTGCGCGAGTGGGACTCCTAACTTGGAATGTTAAAGGACTGGCTGACCCCAGAAAAAACAACATATATTGGCCTACCTGGACAATCATTATGTAGGCATAGCTAAGTTGCAGGAAACACATACTCTCCCTTCAAAGCATCGTCAGTTCGTGACTAGGTGGGTTTCCCACAGATACTTTTCCTTGTACTCAGCCTACTAGAGAGGCATGGCTAGTCTAATTAAACAAACTGCGCCTTATGTAGAAGAGGGCACCATACTCGACCTGCAGGGAATGTTCTGCAGGACTTGGGACAGGCTGGCATCGGCATCAGTCACAGTAGTATGCAGCTATGGGCCCAATGTGGACGACAAGGATTACTTCATTAAACTATGGGCACAAATAGTGAGCATAGACTCGACTCACCTCATATAGAGGGGAGATTTTAACCTAACGCTCCACCCACCATGCGATCGCTCACACCCCTTGCCACATCACTACACCAAAGCACAACACCAACTCCAGAAAATAATTGCCAACAACCTGCTAGGGGATGTCTGGTGGCATCATCACCCCACTGAAAAGGAAGGGACATTCCACTTGCCAGTACACAACAATTGGTTTAGGTTAGACATGTGGCTCGACTCACAAGACATAGCGACACACGCCCTAGCCACACGTCATTTAGCGCACACTTACTCCGATCACTCCCCACTGCTAATGCAGCTGACTCCCCTGGTACGTCGCCCCAGACCAAGGTCTGCCGTTTACAGCCCACAACAGTCTTGGACATGAGCGATAAGGCAAGATGAGACAGCACAATATTTGCAGCATATAGAACTTGCCTGGCTTAGTAATGGGCAGCGGGAAGTCCTAGCGGCCGACATTGCAGAGGAAGAAATATGAGGGGCCATCATGCAGATAAGGAATGGGAAGGCGCTGGGGCCTGATGGCCTCACTATTGAATTTTATAAGACCTACTTAGACACGCTCGCCCCCGTCCTGAAATCGGTATATGAAGATGCGGCCCAAATGGGGACACTTATGCCCACCATGCGAGAGGCGATGTTTGTTTTCTTCTTGAAGCCAGGGAAACCCTTGTCTCTACCGATTCATTTAGGCCGCTGTCCTTAATTAACAGCGATGTCAAGATATTGGCTAAAGTGTTGGCCAACAGACTTACGCTATTGCTTGGCAACTTAATCAGGCCAGTCCAAGCGGGTTTTATACCTGGTTGGTCTACCTCGCACAATTTACGGACCCTATTCTCTATTATGCATGAGATTGACCAGAAAGACCAGGCGGTAGAGGTCTTTCTAGACGCCACCAAAGCATTCGATTCACTGGAATGGGGCTACTTATTCACAGTATTGACGCATATTGGGTTCCCTCCCGGGTTCCTCATGTGGATCAAGTTGCTGTACCACCACCCCTGTACCACCCTGCTCCTGAATGAAGAGCGCTCTCCAGCCTCAGCATTTCCAGAGGCACGTGTGTCCTCTCTCACCCCTGCTGTTTGCGATAGCAATGGAGCCGTTGGCTGCCATGCTTTGGCAGCACCACAAGAGGTATGCGATGGACTACCCCACAAGGCCAGTCTTCATTTCCCTGTATGGGGATGACATCATGCTTTATGTGCATAATCCTGGAGAAGGATAGAATGTCATGATCAGCGAAATATTACAATTTGGGGCCTTCTCGGGCATCACCATAAACTGGTGCAAGTCTCAGATAATGCTGCTCACTCGGAGCACCACTCCCTTTCTGATAGACTACCCGCTACAGTGGTGCGATGATGAGGTCTGGTATCTTGGCATAATCGTAGTCAAAGATAAGGAGGAACTCATGAGAGCAAACTATTGGAAGATCCTTAACAACGTGGAGGACTCGATCACTAGGTGGATAGCCCTACTGCTTTCCCTAGCAGGCCGAGTAGCCTTAATGAAAATTGTTATCATGCTGAAATTTTTATATCTGTTCACAAACATTCTCTTCACCCCAGGCCACCCTTTTTTCACAAGACTTAAGCGTCAGCTCATCGATCTGGAATGGGGCGGGAAACAGCCACGGTTACATGGAGCACCCTTAGACTGCCATTTGCCCAGTATGGGTTTGAAGCGCCCGATCCAGAACTCAGTGCTCAGGCACACTATGCTGCATACTGGTTTGAGCCTCCGCCTTTCATGATACACTTAGTGGTGGAACAGGGGTATATGGCACCTGTCCCCCTAACAGGATTTTTGGGAGCTGATGATATGACAGTCGGAGGACTAAGGTCAACAGTAGCCTGCACTAATAGTGCGTGGTGAGCTCTCGCTAAGCAGTCCCAAATTCCCATGCTATACTCCCCGCTGCTTCCCCTCTGAGATCAACAAGGCCTGCAAGTCACACAGTAAGGTATCTGCAAGCGTTTGCTCCTCAACTATGGCTTCAACACCTGGGGGGGATATGTATGATCTCGGGCAACTCAAAGGAGCAGATAGATTTTTGGGCGTCAAGCTCTCGTGAGGCAAGCGAAACGCATCATGGCAGGCAATATGCCTGAACAGCTTTGGAGTTTATTATTTAATGTGCGAATAATAACCACAGCACTGCAATATATATATATATATGTTCCAAAACACCTCCATTTTACTGGGGGCCCCCAACTCTGCAGGGCGGGCTATGTAACAGGAACGGAGAATCCTGGTAATGCAACACCACAAAGAAAGGAAAGCCCAACTCCGTCTTGCTTGACAAGCTGACTTTATTCGTCGCATGTAGGCAGCCTCACAACACTCATTAGTTCCGACCGGTTTCGGCGTCCTCGCCTTTTTCACAGGTGAGTGTCTTTATGTAACTCCCAAGTGGTCACATGACCCGTGGCAACTACTACGGGCCCCAGAATGCACCAAATTGTTAATCACATTGTCCCAGAAAAATTAGGTTTCTCAATGAGGTGCATAACTTTAAAAATTAAACGCACAGTGCACTTAGCTGCCTTGCATGAAAAATAGGTGCTTGAAAATGCGAAGTCCCAGAGAGAGAAAACTCCCTCTTCTCCCTTTCTCCTTTACGTTACCAAATGGCCTTGGTCAATCCTGTGGCTGGTACGCAATGAGAGCGAGTCATGCCCCCTCATTTCAATGTTCCAAAACACCTCCATTTTACTGGGGGCCCCCAACTCTGCAGGGCGGGCTTTGTAACAGGAACGGAGAATCCTGGTAATATATATATATATATATATATATCTATATATATATATATATATATATATATATATATATATATATATATATATATATATATATATATATATATAATATATATATATATATATATATGTGTGAGTGTGTGTGTATATATGTATATATAGCTTTACAATGTGGTGTAAAGGCATGCTTTGCAAAGTTCTGCTATAAAATATATATATACAGACACACACTCACACATATATATACACATACATACATATATATATATATATGTATATGTGTGTGTATATATATATATATATATATCCCCACCAAAGAAAGATCTATTTTCAAGGCTCATTTTATCCAGTATGTAGCCATACCCAACACATCACAAAACTAACGCGTTTCGACCAGATTGGTCTTGATCACGCTTATCGATGATCCACTGTTCATGCGTATTTATACACAATTACCCAAACAGCCTATAATGATGCATTTTGTGAGGTGTAGTTTACAATTTTATGTGAAGCAATAAACATGCAAACATAAGCATATTGTCTCTTGTGAGTCCCTCATTAGTCTTGTTCACTTTACAGCTATTGCTGTTTGTTTCAGAGCGTTGTGGATTGGGTTAAAGATATTTTGGGCTAGGTGCCCTGGGATGACTTAAATTCTCTTTGTCATCACGGATGCATTCCAGCTGTTGCTGTTTGTTTGGTGACAGGTCTAGTGCATACTTTCAGCTCTGTAACATGAATTATGTACATGTTGGCCTAAGTGCCCATGATGCTACTTTGACTCTCTATACATCACAGTTGAGGTATCTTTGTGGATTATACACTGTCATTAGAAGCCAACTTTTGTATTTGTATGTACATATTTACAGGTGAACATGTAATTCTTCCCCATGGAATCTAATTAGCAGTCTTGACTCCAGGCGCATCAAGTTTTTGATCCGGTCTCCGCCTCTTTCACTAGCCAGGATCGTTGCCAAACCCCAGTATTTCATTTGTTGTCAGCTATAATTCTGATGTATTTTCAAGTGTTTGGTCATTGCATAGTTTGTATCTTCATTATGGATCACATGAATGCAGGGGCTTGTTGTGTACTTAGGACACCTGGTGTGCAGGGAGAAGGTACAAACTCTTCAGTCCAAAACAGAAATCATCATGGCCTGGCTTCCCTCCAAAACTAAGATTGAGGTCAGAGCATTCTTGGGCCTCAGTGAGTACTATAGGAGGTTTGTCAAGGAGTATGGCACCATTGTTTGTTGTCCCCTTGATTGAGCTGGCTTCCAAGAAACAGCCGAAAAATGTGATTTGGACAGAGGCATGCCAGATTGCATTTGACTCCCTTAAGCAAGCCATGTGCACAGCTCCTTTGATTAGTCCCCTGACTTATCTAAGGAGTTAATCATTCAGAGAAATGGCTCAGACCATGGCATATGGGCAGTACTATCCCAACTTACTGAACCTGTCACCCTCATCTCCAAGAGGTTACACCCCAGAGAACCAAGGTAGAGTGCTACTCACTTCCTGATTCAGACTGACCACAAGCCCAGGTGGCTAATGCAAATGAGGGGTGAGAACATCAAGTTGGCAACCGTGAGCGAGCAAAATGACATCCAGGCGAGACTTTTTCCTCGTTCCCGATCAGCAACATCAAGTTGCCGATCGCGAGCGTGGAAAATAAACCTTCCGGCAACATTGTCAACGTGGGGAGGTCAGGTTTCTCATTGCGAGTGGTCCCGTATGCTCGCGACCGCTCCCGATGAGAAACTATGAGTCCGCGTTGAGAAAGCTGCCGCTCAAGTAAAAATCTACTCGAGCAGCAGAAAACGACAGCTCGCACTGTGCAAGATGCCGTTTTTAATGATTGCACAGTGCGGACAAGCATTCGGCACTGTGCAATCATCGCGAACAGTGCACTACACAGGTCACGCAGGTCGCATAGTGCTTTGCGTATCTATATATGCTCCTACCCTGAAAGTCTCGGGGGGATTCGTCAAGCGGGGGCTGAGAAAAAAGGGGGGTCCCAAAACGCGTTTTCCTCATGCATTTTCCCATAGGACCTTTAGTCGAAGGTACAGCCCGAACGGCTGAACAGAATTACTTGAAATTTGGCAAAGAGGTAGTCCTCAGGTCAGGCATGTGCCTTTTGCATATATGGTGTCAATCTGTTCAGTAGTCCCTGAGAAAATTGCAGTTAAAAGTACATAAATATCTGTAAGCGCGCATGGTGCGCACACGGTGCTCGCACTAAATATCCGCGAGCGTAATTCTGATTGGTGGTTAGATGTCAGTCAACATTTCAATCGGTCGAAATCAGGAAGTGTCGGATGCCATTTTGTGTGTGACAGTGAAAAAGAAAGGAGGAGAACGTGAAAAGGGGGCAGGGTAGAGTTCCTGACCCCCTAGCCTTTGTCAGGGGTTCCGGAAGGATCCCGAAGGGCGAAAAAAACATTTTATTTTTTTTCAAAAAATCACGGGGTGCACACACGGTGCGCGCATGGCGGCAAAAAATTTGTAAAAAAAATAGAATTAAAAATCAAGTTTAAGTGTTTAGATGTTGGTTGGCTCTAAAAAGATCTGCTGTGTGCATTGAGTGTTTTTTGGTACCTCCAAGTAAGTACCGATGCACAGTCTAAAGTTCAAGAGGAAGACTCTGTTCCCTTCATCTGTGAAATGTACACCGTCTCCTCTATAATTGCCTTGGATGTTGTAACGCAAGTTGTTGTGGTATATAGAACCCATACCATAGTCTCCGAGGAAAGCAGAAACAGATTTATGGACGTGCTTTTTTGCTTTCTCAAACTGCGGACAATATTGGTTGGACCAGTTCCACTTTTGCCTTTGGCATATATTAGAATATACAAAGGTAGTTTGTGGAAAAAGTGACATCAATTGCACAAAGGTGTCCTTAACAAGCATTTCCAGACCTACCCCAGTTAAAGTGCCTAGGTCATTTACACCACAGTGCACAATTATAAGGTCAGGCTGTGGGAGATGTAGAAAGGATTTCACCAAAGGCATTAATTGGTGCCACTTTAACCCTCTCTGACCAATCCATTTAATGTCTACATTTGGCAAAGCAAGGTCTTTAACAATACCTCTTTTTTCTGCATACTTTTCACTCCAGTAGACATAGCTATGACCTACAATCCACACTGTGAACATCTTTCAAGGAGATCTGGATGCACTCAGAAGGTGTCTTTCAGTAGAATGGCAATATGAAAAGAAAGGTAGTTGTAAAATGGAGGCTTACATTCTTTTTTTTTAAATACAAATAACTCATTGGCTGTTTCAGACCATTCAACACTAAAAACTAGGCTGTATGTTTACATTTTTACAAGCATGTTTTGTATTGGTTCAGAAAAATATGTTCCCACAGAACATTACTTTGGATATGCCGTTAGGTTTGAAAAGTCAAGCACTCTTGCTCTTTGGATTAGAAACATTGTGTGCTGAACTTCTGACCTCTCTGCTCACACCAGTGTTCCATGATCTGTTGCTATGGTAACAGCATAAGTCATGTTGGGGGTAGGAATCATTTGGAAAGGGTTGAAATTTGCAACCAATAGAAATGTGTTTCCATTTAAAAAAATGTGGGAAGCAATGTGATTTGAAGTTAACATGTATATGATTGAAAAAAGAGAGGGACAGTTTGCCATTTAGTGGTTCTGGTGAGAGGAGTACAGCTCAGAGATTCTGGCTCTGATAATCTGCTGTGTGAGTGGCACATTTCTTTCTCAACTAACTACTTTTAAAGGTGAGTTATGAATTTGAGAGGGGATGTATGTGGTGTATTTTGATATAAATAATAGAACATTCTTTCTTCTTTTAAAGTTGTGTTTTACATTTTATGTTTTGGAAGATATTTAACTGCCTTGAACTTGTAAGATATTATGGAGTATGTCTTCACCATAAGTTAAGGTGTACTGGTATCGCCCAGCAATACTATTTTCTGCCTAGAATCACACCATGAGTCTGTGTGCACACAAGAATTGTTGTCAGAGATTTAATTTGTGTTGCTCTTGTTCTTTAAGACTTGCACTCGTAGGAAAGGGGCAGCTTGTTTTCTTGAACTGTGATGGTTAGCATACAGCACACATCACCATCTCACAGATGAGAGGCAAATGCTAACACATTTGAAAACAACAGGATAGATTTTCCTTGCAGTACTGTAATGAGTGAGGTAGTTCCTACTTGTTCGTAAGCCCAATTAACCCTTACCACATGTGCTCTTACATACATCACTGCAATCTTCATGCAGTTGTGCAAGCGTCCATGCAGATCTCTCTTGCACCTGGCAATACACAGTCTCCTGAAATACACTCTTAGCACACAGGCAGCTGCTTCTCCTACACTCCCATGCTTACTTTTCAGTACTGTGTGGTATTTCAGATAGCAGTGTGTAACGCTAACACATTCAACATCACCAAGGCTCATTTCCTTTGCTCTAGTCTAATCACTCACCCAAGTTCCACATGCTCATGGTCTCAAGTAGCTGTTAGGACATGGGCTCTTTTCTGCCTCTCTAAACTATAAGGAAAATGTGTCAGGCTGTTATAGTAATTATCACTTGCTCTACCACAGTAGTAAATGTGCTTTAAAATTGCCAATCAAATATCGTTTTCTGCCTAGAATCACACCATGAGTCTGTGTGCACACATGAATTGTTGTCAGAGATTTAATTTGTGTTGCTCTTGTTCTGTAAGACTTGCACTCGTAGGAAAGGGGCAGCTCATATGATAGGATTTGAAAAGCTCAAAAAAAATATAGTAATATATTTAAATTATATAAAGGTATTTTTTTGTAGATTCCTTTAGGAAATAAATGAAACATGCCTATAAAACCAAGAAAGAGAAAAGAACAGCAAAAACATCTATATTTGAAGACAATTGGACAACAAAAATTAGTTGAAGAACCTCATGTTGGAAAAAAGAAAAAGTCTTCCTGCAAGCAGACTAAGGATTTGTTTTAAAATATCCTCAAACATAGAAATAATTTAAAAAATATATCCACTGCAAATAGTGTTTCAAGAAGAAAACAACAAGACAATAGAAAGAAAATGCTAAATGCTAATGTACAATCAAAAGCAAGAAAGAATGACTTAAAAAGAAACACACTCTAGCACACAGGCAGCTGCTTCTCCTGCACTCCCATGCTTACTATTCAGCACTGAGTGATATTTCAGATAGCAGTGTGTAACGCTAACACATTCAACGTCACCAAGGCTCATTTCCTTTGCTCTAGTCTAATCACTCACCCAGGTTCCACATGCTCATGGTCTGAAGTAGCTGTTTGGACATGGGCTCTTTTCTGCCTCTCTAAACTATAAGGAAAATGTGTCAGGCTGTTATAGTAATTATCACTTGCTCTACCACAGTAGTAAATGTGCTTTGAAATTGCCAATCAAATATCGTTTTCTGCCTAGAATCACACCATGAGTCTGTGTGCACACATGAATTGTTGTCAGAGATTTAATTTGTGTTGCTCTTGTTCTGTAAGACTTGCACTCGTAGGAAAGGGGCAGCACATTTGATAGGATTTGAAAAGCTCAAAAAAAATATAGTAATATATTTAAATTACATAAAGGTATTTTTTTGTAGTTTCCTTTAGGAAATAAATGAAACATGCCTAGAAAACCAAGAAAGAGAAAAGAACATCAAAAACATCTATATTTGAAGACAATTGGACAACAAAAATTAGTTGAAGAACCTCATGTTGGAAAAAAGAAAAAGTCTTCTGGCAAGCAGACTAAGGATTTGTTTTAAAATATCCTCAAACATAGAAATAATTTAAAAAATATATCCACTGCAAATAGTGTTTCAAGAAGAAAACAACAAGACAATAGAAAGAAAATGCTAAATGCTAATGTACAATCAAAAGCAAGAAAGAATGACTTAAAAAGAAAAACAGAATTTCAAAACATTCGTTAAAAAATGTTTCAGAGAAGAGTGATGTTCAATTTGCTAAAGAATGTGAAAAAATATAGGAAGAAAGCAATATTTTATAAGAAAAAGAAACATATTGAATCAATTGTTGCAAAGGCTTTGGAATTAAAAAGTAAACTATTCATTTTAATTTTGAACAGGATCCGTACATTAGATAAAATAGTCAATGTAATGAAGTCAAAAAGCAAAAGGAAAAGAGTAGTGAAAAAAAATAACTTGTGTAATGTGTTCTTCGGAGAATGGAAGCATAGTTCAAGTACGGAACCTGTTTTTTAATGAAGAGAGTTATCTTCAAAGTAATAGTTTGCTGCATGCAGTTGACACCAGTGGTCGAGCTTATGAAGTTAACCCCTTCGCTGCTGCGGACATTCCGCTGCAGCGCTGGGGGGGGCAGGGGGCAGCGCGGTGGGCCGGTGCTCATGACGGAGCCGCTCCGTCATGAGCCACAGTTGAGCTGTGCTCATGACGGAACGGAAGAGTAAATAGTTTTATGTCAGCTGTGCGACATACCATTACAAGAAAATCTCCGAAAAATACCTACAACCTAAGAAGAAAAGAAGAGTCAAAATATATAAATGACTACAACCCAGTAATTTTATCCATGTGGAATGCTAACATGGATATTCAGTATGTAGCTGACAATTCTATTGCTGTTGCTCGGTATGTCACATCTTACATCACTAAATCTGAGAAAACGGAATTGAAAGAAATGTGGGAAGAGATTTCTCACGAGAAGGCTGTCAGTAAAAAGCTATACAGTTTCAGTTTAAAGATGTTATCGCATCGAGAAATTGGGTCATACGAATGCTCAGATAGGTTATCATCTGCAAGTCTGTACTCCAAATCCAGAAGAATAATCTGGGTAAGTTTAGGCCTTGCAGGAATGCGAAATCGGGTACTGAAATCTATTCGAGAAATTGAATATTTAGCAGAGAACGAACCAGAAAGTACAGACATTTTGAAAACAAATATGTTGGACACATATTACCCAAACAGAAGTCATCATCTTGAGAACATGTGTCTCTATGAAGTGCTTCAGAACTACATTTTTACACGGAATGCCACAGAAGACATCAACAATGGAAAATATAAAGTCATTGGTGAGGAAGGATGTTTAGTGAAACAAACAAAAGGAAGTTTGATTAATCACAGGAAGCTGAGTTGCGACACTACTGACAAAAAGGAATTTTACTACTTAGCACTTTTACAGCTGTTTAAACCATGGCGTTCAGAGGATGAATTACTTGGAGATTTTCAGAGCTATGAAGATTCCTTTAATGCATGTAAAGATAGCATAGAATGCAGTACTTTCACAAATTATGTACATATGTTAAATGAAGAAATTGAACAAGAAGGTACAATTGCAGCTGAAGTAGCTAGAGACAGTTCTCAAGACAGTCAAAGTTCTGGTACGCTCAGTCAAGATCCTCTAGGACAACCAATCGTAGAAAATGAAGCTGCAATAGCCATGACGGAAGTGGAAACAGCTATGAATCAAGCTTAGGAAGATTTAATAAACTTATCAAATTTGGAACAAAAACTGAATGATAAACAACAACAAATTTATGAAGAAGTCACAAAAGAAATTGATCATGGATTACTACATGAAAATAAAGAGTGCTCATGCACATCATTTGAACCAATCAGAATGTATGTGAGTGGAAAAGCTGGACCTGGAAAAAGTTTCTTAATTAAAGTAATTAGAAGCTGCCTACAGAAAAAAACTGATTCAACTTTGTCTTGTGTTGTTACTGCTCCAACTGGGTTAGCAGCATATAACATAAAAGGAATTACCTTACATCGTTTGCTAATGTTACCAGTAGAGCATGAAAACAAAATAGAATACCACAAGCTGACAGGAGAAGCATGTTTTGAAGTTTCAAGAGTGTTGAAGAAAATGAAAGTTCTCATTATTGATGAGGTAAGCATGGTATCAAACTTAATGCATGCCTTTGTGCATTTAAGAATGCAGCAAATTCTAAAGACAGACTAAGACGTGTTATTTGGAGGAAAACATGTTATAGTTTTTGGGGATCTACTGCAGCTCACTCCAGTTAAAGGACAACCAGTATTTAATACTCTTGCACATGAAGACACGAAAAAGTCATTAGGAAGTATAGGTAATGTGAATATTTGGTCATACTTTGAGTACAAAGAACTCATTACCAATATGCGGCAAGCAAATGATGATGATTATGCAAGTATTCTCAAAGATATCAGAATTGGACTACTCACAGAACATGGCAGAAAAGCTTTACAGAGTTGATTGCTATGTAATTTGTTTCCAACAGTACAAATAGTTCCAGAGAAAATATACAAGAAAATTGCAGAAAAAAAATACTGTAATCTGCTTAATGCCAACACTACATGAATGCTCTATATTCAATGAAGAACTTTTGAAATTGGAAAATGAAGAGATTATAAAAATGGAAGCCGTGGATAAAATACAGCATGAAGGAATAACTATTATATTGACAGGCAAATTGAAAACTAAATTGGATTCTCTTGAGAAAAACATATCGAAAACAGCTGGTTTAGAAAATAATCTTTATGTATGTATGACTTGTCGAGTAATTTTCAGACGTAATTTGAATGTAGAAAAAGGTTTAGTGAATGGAGCTATGGGTAAAGTTGTCGGTTTTGTTAATTACTAGAAAAAAGATGGAATTGAATTTTTAAAAATAAAATTGATAAAATTTGATCAGATTGAAGAGGTTAAAGACATTAGTCGTTGTTCAGTTTGTTTTTTGCTTGTGAAAGACATATATGTACGTAGGAAGCAGTTTCCGTTTTCTCTAGCATATGCTGTAACTATTCACAAATCTCAAGGATTAACTGTAGATAGTGCTTTTGTAAACATTGGATCTAGTGTGTTTAAAGAAGGTATGGCATATGTTGCTTTGCCACGAGTGAAAAAATTATCTGGTTTATTTATGATAGACTTTGATTATTCAAAAGTTAGTGCTGATGCAAATTGTGTAAAGGAGTATAATAGATTAAGAAGAAGCTATGCTCCTCATTTAGGTCAGTATCCTGTGTTTGAAAAACATGTTGTTTGTCGGAAAAGGAGAATGGAGAATATCTGTAATGAGGATGTACAGAGGAGAAAACAAAAAGACAGTGATGTGATTGCAAGCAAGAAGAAAAAGAACAATGTTGAAGAGGTTGTTGGTTGTCATTTTGAAAATAGCTCTGGTGTCAACTGCTACGCTAATGTAGTGCTGAATGTTGTATTTTATCTTGAAAGTTTGCAAGAGCAGATAATACTAAATCATGAAAAAAGATTCTGTTCTCTGCTGAGTTTCCTTTATGAGAAGCTGAGTAATGATAACACTAAAATAGAAAGTGCTTCTGATGTTAGAAATCTTTTAGATGTATGTTCTGGATGTACACAGTTTACACAAAATGTCCAGCAAGATGCACAGGAATTCTTAATGTATATGCTTATGGTACTGGAAGATGAAGGGGTAGAAATAGAAAATATGTTTGGTCTCTCTTATAAATGGGACTATTGTTGTGAAAACTGTATGAACACATGCAGCACTAATGTTGATTCTGAAAGGTTCATACATTTAACATTACCAGAGAGTAAATCAGTGACTTTTAGTAAATTAGTTAAAGATGCAAATCACAACATGGAATGTTCTCAATGTAAATCAGAAATGTTATCAACGTTATTTTTAAAGAAATATGGACAGTATATAATTTTATTGATACAACGTTGTAGAGCTGATCGAACAAAATTGGACACTTTAATAAAGAAGTTTATAGGAAATCAATTATCAATATCAGGAAAGACTTTTGTTGCAGTTGCTATAATTTTCCATGATGGACCTTCTATAACTTCTGGTCATTACACAGTTTACCTAAAATGTGAAAAAGGCTGGACACTGTGTAATGATTCTCAATTGATTTTCAAGCAATGTTTGCCTGCAGAATTACCAAATTGCTACTTAATTTTTCGAAAACCAAAATTTTAGATACAAATTGTAGCATCTGAAGAAACCATTATTTCGATTTTATAGGATTACCATTGGATATTTCACCTAAAAAGGATTTGAAAATTACCATTTGGCCTCATAGAAAGGTAAATGTTTCTATTGTGGACTTCTTTGACAGATATTATTTTGGTGTATGTGCTTAAGCAACAAGATTTACAGACGTTATTTATAGGAAATAGTTATTGTTCTTAGAAAATATTTTTAAAATATATTAGTTACATTTCTATCAAGGTATGTTTTACTGAGGATAGATTCAGGGATTTTTTAAACAATCTATCAGATTTTTTTTTTTTTTGCCCGCTGTTAAGTGATGAATACAATTGATATCACTGTTTTCAGTGAAATTCAATATATTCTGAAAACTGCAAAAAAAGGGCAAAAAATTACTTTGTTAAATATGAAAATATGTGTACTGTTTTTTAAAATGTATTTTTAAATATTACTACTTTTTTCTTTTTTTTCAGATCTAGAAAGAAAATTTAGGAAATTGAATCCATTTTTCTTGCAATTAAAAAAAAACATTTATTTCTAATTAAGTTATTTTGTTGGTCAGGTAAGTTTAAAATATCTGTATTTCTCACCCCTTCACTTTCATGCTCCCTTTTCTTCACTTCTCCTCACTCTGCTTTTCTTATTCCCCTTCCCTCTCTCTTCTTCCTTTACTGCTCTTTTGTAACTCCCTCACTCCTTCTCTACCACTTCCCTAGGTTTACTGCCTCCATCACTATTTTTTCAACCATGTTTCTCTCCCTGTCTCCATATGTCTCAGTCATTCAAACTGCCTTACTCCTTCTCAGTTCCTTGCTCTCTGTCTCTGTTTCTGTCTCTCTCCCTTTGTCTGTCTTACCCTTAATTACCTTAACATCTCTGTTTCTACCACTCCTCCTCTCTCCATCACTCATTTTCCATCTATGTTAATTTTTTAACCTTCTCCGTTATTCTCCTTCCCTCACCTTCCCTAACTGTCACTATCCTTTACTCATAGCCACTCCTATTCTACTACTTCACTTCCTCCTGTCTGTATCTCACAACCCTTCACCTTTTCACATTCGTTCCTTCACTCTCTCTCACTCTCATTTGCTCATTGAAATCCTGACTCCCTTTCTCTCACTCCAGTTTCCTAAATCCCTCCATCCCCTCACTCCCCATCTCTCACTTTCCCTTACCCCCTTTTCTAATCCTCATACCCCTTATCTCGCCATCGCTCCACTTCTCTTACTTTCAATCCCTTTACCCTGCTGTACTTCATCAGCTTCATCTGCTACTCCCTTTTCCTATCTCCGTCCCGTACTCCCCTTTTCTCACTCCCCCTCCCTCACTCTCCATTACTCACTGCCATTCCCTTACTTATTCACTCTTCTTACCTGTATCCTCTACCCTTAGTCCTTTTGTTGCAGTCAGTCTTTCACTTCCCTTTCATGACTGATCATACTTTCCTTTTCTCACTCATTCTGTCAGTCCTTTCCTCCTCTTCACTCAGTCATTTCAATCATTTCAATCATTCATGTATACACTACACATTCATTCAATACAATTACAACACAGTATATTAGGAATATAGCTCTTCTTGGAGAAGTGAAGTGAGTTCTGAAAAGAACTGTTTTTTTTGTCTTTTTTGTTTTGTATTTTTTTTTTGTTTTTTAACAATTTTGTATTTTTTTTGATTTTTTTAAAGCACCAAAAAAAAACTGCCAATGAAAAACTGTTCAACAGGAACAAAAACAATAAATGAAAAACATTATGGGCTGGAGCATGTGTGCTGCTGTATTTTGTTTTCAATCAAGTTAATACTGCTCTCACCGTAGCAAAGAACAGCATTGCACACATTACAATGTATGTGCACCTTCTGGAAAAGTGGGCGGATGTCCAGTGACCTGGTACACGGAGAATCTGACGCCGCAGATGATCTGCTCGGCTGAGCAGGTGGAGGGTTGTCTCTTAGGGCACTAGTTGTCTCTCAAGCATAATGTACAGGATGCACTGTCTTGAAGTGTCTCAACATTGAATAAATACTAAATGAGTATTTCTTGGTGGGATCTCCTCTGGACAACACACTTCCACAAATAGTGCATGTCACCTTCGGTGCATTGACCTTCTTTTGGCCCTCTGGAAACGTGAAGAATTTCCAAATAAAAGAGTCTTTTTGTTTGGTCTTCCTTGGTGGTACCACAAATGTCTCCTCCTCACTCCCTGAGGTAGACTGCTGTTCTGCCATTTTCTATAACGTTTGATAGCTGTTCAGCTCCTTGTCCCAGGAAATGAGAAGAAATAGTGAGGGGAGTGGGTGTGGTGTTTGAAGATTCGGGAACAGAAACTACTATGAACCAATGAAAAGTGTTGTTTCGTAATCACATGACTAGCCGTGCGCGCACGGTGCGCGCACACACAACGGTGCACGCACGCAGCAGCAATTAATTACTTTTAACCAGATTTCTAAAACATGAAAAGGAGACAGGGAAGACACTCCCTGACCCCCTAGACCTTCTCTGGGGGTCCCTAAAGGACCTCGTAAATAAAAAAAAAACATTTTGTTTATAAAAAAAAATCGCAGGGTGCGCGCACGGTGCACGCACCCCCGCGGCAGAAGATAGCCAAAGAGAAAAGTTAAGAACGTGAAAACAAGTAACAGAAGACACTTCCTAATGCCCTAGGCCTTGTCACAGGGTCTCAAAAGTACCCACAAGAGCAAAAAAAACAAAACAAAATTACGGGTGAGCGCACGGTGCGCGCACCGTGAAAAACCCAACGAAAAAAAAAACATTTTAAACTGTTTATAAGTTTATAGAAGATATTAACTATGCTGTTCAACTGTATCCAAATTAAAAAAAAAAGAGCTGAGCCATTCCATATTACAGGATACAGTCAATCTATAACTATATACAAAGGTAGTTTATTGTACAATAAATATAAAGAAAATACAATAATACATACATAAATTAGCATTTAAAAAACCTTGCAAATTCACTAAAAAAAACATAGGTTTCACACACGTTATAGTTAGAAATTAGCATTTAAAAAACCTTGCAAATTCACTAAAAAAACCATAGGTTTCACACACGTTATAGTTTGGAATTAGCATTTTAAAAACCTTGCAAATTCACTGAAAAAACGATAGGTTTCACACACGTCATAGTTAGGAATTAGCATTTAAAAAACCTCGCAAATTCACTGAAAAAACCATAGGTTTAACACATGTTATAGTTAGCTGGACATTTCACTCATACAAAACCATTGAAATTCCCCCGTTATAGTTAGTTCAGCTAACTATAACTCGCGCGCCCGCAATCCACTGCTGATGACGTCACATATTACATCACTTATGACATGGTCAGTGACATCACTCATGACATCACTGATGACATCTCAAATGACATCACTGATGACATCATCCTTGTGTAAGAGTGGCAGACCTCCTCTTATCCTAATATAAACTTTGATACACACATTGAAAAATACAAACTAAAGTTTTGAAAAGTATAGAGATACCAATACCAGTTAGAACAACCTATTCAGTAATTCCAAAATCTACATACGCATCCACTCATTCATCAACACTTCTATATAGTCACTCATACATGTACTCAGTCATCATATGTACTCATACACCTATACATCCTGTTACACACCTACACTCATACATAGAGTTACTCACACACATACTCACACATGCAAATAAACATCCATTTACTTGCATATACAGCTATTCACACACCACTACACTTACTTCTACATTAACGTACACATACTTACTCTTAAACAATCACTTACAGAAACACATACTTATTTATACAGGAACTCTTCCAATCTCTCACTCTCACTCTCATATATCCTCACTTATATACATCAAAACTCACATATACTAGTTTAAAACATATGCACTTACTCATAAAGACACTATTGAGACAGTCATTCACTCTCTTACTCACCCATACACGCACTCATCCACACATACTGTCCTGCTCACATACTGTCTTCAAAACACATACAAACAGTGAGTCACTCTTTCATGCATCTATACGCTAAGTAACATCCCCCACTGAACCATACAGACACTCATACTGATACTCTAAAAACGAACTAATAACCCACATACACACTCATGTAGCTACTCACCAACTCATGCAAACACTTATACACAAAGTGAGACACTGATACAGATATTTAAATATTTAAACATTACTCACTAATACTTGTATTCACTAAGATACTGTTAATAAGTCAGTTATACAATTAATTTTACAAAAAAAAACCATCCATTTAGACACTTATTTACCCATTTATTCTTCCTTTAACCTTTAGATATACATATATAAAAAATATTTACTTTTCCGAAAGACACATATTCACTGGATGATGTCATCAGTGATGTCATCAGTGATGTCATTTGAGATGTCATCAGTGATGTCATGAGTGATGTCTCTGAGCATGTCATGAGTGATGTAATATGTGACGTCATCAGCAGTGGATTGCGGGTGCACGAGTTATAGTTAGCTGAACTAACTATAACGGGGGATTTTCAATGGTTTTGTACGAGTGAAATGTCCAGCTAACTATAACATGTGTGAAACCTATGTTTTTTTCAGTGAATTTGCAAGGTTTTTTAAATGCTAATTCCTAACTATAACATGTGTGTCTTTCTGAAAAAAAAATATTTGTAATATATGTATAGCTAAAAATTAATGGAAGAAGACATGGGTAAATAAGTGTCTAAATACAGTATTAGCATCACCAGAGGATTGCGGTCGCGTGAGTTATAGTTGCCTGCACTAACTATAACGGGGGAATTTCAATGGTTTCTCACGAGTGAAATGTCCAGCTAACTATAACTTGTGCGAAACCTATGGTTTTTTAAGTGAATATATATATACATATATACATATTGAATCCACCTCTAAACCAGAGACTGGAACAACAGGGGCAGTGAAATGGCAAACAATGTTTTAATGACCTAGGCTATCATCTATGCATTTTGCCATAAGCATTGCTAATGATAGTTGTATTTAAATTACGTTCAACCAATCACTATCAACATTATATAACAAACAGTAAAGTAAGAATAAACAGACCACGCTTAAACATTCAGCCATATTGTAGTGAAGCAGAGCACACATATAACATATATAGACTACAATGTTATCCAAAGCCATGAAACACCAGTAGAAAAATAATAGATGAATTACAAATAAATTAATATCTATACATATATATGTATCTCAGGGGAGACAGAAATGCGTAGATGTTGCTTTTATCTTTGAAACAAATATTAAAATAAAATAAGGAACTTATTGACAACATCTCGTGAGTGTGACCTAACTCCTTTTTGTGGGAGAACTTATGGGTATATATATATATATATATATATATATATATATATATATATATATATATATATATATATATATATATATATATATATATATATATATATACATATATATATGTACACATATATATACATACATACATATATATGTGTATATATATATATATAAAGTCCAAAGCTCACCCCAGATAAGAATGAGACCGACACACCATGGGAAGGACAACGGGATTTATTTCAGCAAATTGTTGCAGCGCGTTGTATGCACGATTCAGGAAACGCTGTGGCAAACACGTTTCAGCTGCTTAGGCTTTCATCAGTGCCTGGTTTCCAAGAAGGTTCTTTCGCCTGGGGCTGGTTTAAATCTTGTGATACAGTTGTAGCCACTCCCATTATTGCGATGGTTTTTGGCTCTTCCTTTGCTTTACTGCATTGTTCACCGTGCTGGCCTAAGATCCGCTGCATGCTGGGAAACATGGTCCTATGCGGTTACCCATACAGTGAGGGGTTTGACCAAACACCCAGTGGCGTCCCAATTCCTATTGGCATCCTGACTTCACTCACCACCAAGGACAAATCCTAGGAAATCAGCTATGGCAGCTGAAACCAGTAGATTCCCCTGTAGAAAATTCTACAGCCTCTCTCCCCGCACAGTAGGTAAGACACTGTGGTAATATAACCGCATGGGGTTGATGCGTTGTATTTAGGTACATAGTCCAAAGTTGGTGGCTTCACGCGTCACACCAAACCGAGAGGGGGTGTCGGAGACCAGTGCCTGCCTTCTGGTCAAAACATAAAGTCCAATGCTCACCCCGGATAAGAATGAGACCGACACACCACGGGAAGGACAACTGAATTTATTTCATCAAATTGTTGCAGCACGTGGTATGCACGATTCAGGAAACGCTGTGACAAACGTGTTTCAACTGCTTAGGCTTTCATCAGTGCCTGGTTACCAAAAAGGTCCTTTCACCTGGGGCTGACTTAAATCTTGGAATAGTGTTGTAGCCACTCCCATTATTGCGATGTTTTTCGGCTCCTCCTTTGCTTTACTGCGTAGTTCACCGCGCTGGCCTAAGATCCGCTGCATGCTGGGAATCGAGGTCCGATGCGGTTACCCATACAGTGAGGGGTTCGACCAAACACCAGTGGCGTCCCAATTCCTATTGGCATCCTGACTTTACTCACCACCAGCGACGAATCCTAGAAAATCTGGTATTGCAGCTGAAACCAGTAGATTCCCCTGTAGAAAATTCTACAGCCTCTATCCCTACACAGTAGTTAAGACACTGTGGCAATATAACTGCACGGGGGGGACGCATTGTATTTAGGTACATAGTCCAAAGTTGCTGGCTTCACGCATCACACCAGACCGAGAGGGGGTGTTGGAGACCAGTGCCTGCCTTCTGGTCAAAACATAAAGTCCAAAGCTCACCCCGAATAAGAATGAGACCGACACACCATGGGAAGGACAACTGGATTTATTTCAGCAAATTGTTGCCGCGCGTGGTATGCACGATTCAGGAAACGCTGTGGCAAACGCGTTTCAGCTGCTCAGACTTTCATCAGTGTCTGGTTTCCAAGAAGGTTCTTTCGCCTGGGGCTGGTTTAAATCTTGCGATCGTGTTGTAGCCACTCCCATTATTGCGATGTTTCTCAGCTCCTCCTTTGCTTTACTGCGTTGTTCACCTCGCTGGCCTAAGATCCGCTGCATGCTGGGAAACGAGGTCCGATGCAGTTACCCATACAGTGAGGGGTTCGACCAAACACCCAGTGGCGTCCCAATTCCTATTGGCATCCTGACTTCACTCACCACCAGCGACGAATCCTAGGAAATCAGGTATTGCAGCTGAAACCAGTAGATTCCCCTGTAGTGAAACAGAGCACACATATAACATATATATACTACAATGTTACCCAAAGCCATGAAACACTAGTAGAAAAATAATAGATGAATTAAAAATAAATTAATATCTATACATATATATTTGTATTTTAGGGGAGACAGAAATGCTTTTATCTTTGAAACAAATATAAAAATAAAATAAGGAACTTATTTACAACCTCTCGTGAGTGTGACCTAACTCCTTTTTGTGGGAGGACTTATGGGTATATGGGAATATATATATTAAGGTTAAAAAATATCATATCCTCAAAAATGCACAAGGCAAGCAAAATCTCAGCAATACCAGTGTGGATTCATCTAGCCAGTCGGAGGTTTCTATGGCGGATCTCTCCCTTGTTCGGGAGTTAGAGGACCTTTGGGATGACAATCCCAGCCAAGAACTCACATCTACCCCTGGTTTGAACACGACTGGCATAGATATTGAAAAGAGTAAATTCACCCACTTCAGGCCCAAATCCACCTTCACACCTATCGCACTACACGACTACATCGATGCGTTCCATGATATAGTGACTACCAAAATTAAGAAACTCAACAGGTCAGTCAACATGGCCAAACAACATTATTGTGAACAAGATCAAAAATATCATAAACTCATGACTAAATTGAAAACCAAAAAAGTTTTAGTCATTCGCAACCGCGACAAAGGGGGAAACATAGTCCTGTGGTCCCAGCAGGACTGCAAAACTGAGGCTTTTGGTCAACTCAACGATCGTGAATGCTAAACTCACTCGAACATGGCAAATCTTAAATTGACATATCAGACATTTCACAACTAACTTACAATGTGGAGGAAAAAGGACCTTATATGTAAAGATGAGTACACATTTTTAAAGAAAGATAAACCAACTACTCCTTCCATTTACTTTATTCTGAAGGTCCACAATCACTAAACCGCCAGGTCGTCCCATCATCACAGCTAGGGACAGACTTCTTGAAAACACCTCCATTTATATTGATTTCTTTTTGCAAGATTTTGTAAAAGCATTACCCTCATATGTGCGGGACACCAGTGACTTCATTAGAAAGATCACAAATGTTAATTGGTGTACAGATTATTTGCTAATGGTACTCAATGTATCAGCTCTCTACATGAGTATGCAATACAATGATGGCATCAATGCAGTTCAGTTCTATCTGTCCCAAAGATCTGCACTTTACAGGTCACACAATGAGATGCTTATTTCTATGATTGACTTTTGTCTTCATAATAACATCTTTGTGTTTAACTACCTCCTATATCAACAAACTAGGGGGGTTGCTATGGGGGCTAGCTTCTCCCCCAGCTATGCTTGCTTACACATGGGCTCGTGGGAGGAGCTGGTCCTGAAGGCGGTGTACACTAACATTATGAAACACAATGTACAAATTTGGCTCCGCTTCATCGTTGATTTGTTTTTAGTATGGCATGGGACCAAACAACAGGCTTTGCAATTTGTTGAACAGATTAACTGCAATTCCCTCAATTTGCATTTCACAGCCACGATCAGTGAGACTAGCGTTAATTTTCTAGACACACAGGTATTTGTACAGAACAACAAACTACAAACCCGCCTGTACCATAAAGAAACGGCTGGAAATTCTACACTGCACGCAACCAGTTCTCACCCGCGACATTTAGTGAATAGCATCCCATATGGCGAGATGCTTCGACTCAAAAGGATTTGCAGTACCGAGGTTGATCTTAAGATTGCACTGGAATTGAGCAGGCAGAGGTTTTTGGAAAGAGGTTATTCACCCAAAATCAATAACCAGGCAATAGCTAAAACCCAGATGCTTGACAGGAAAGATCTACTTAGAGATAAGCAGGTGGTGAATACCCCCATTGCAACCAGAACTGATTTAAACCCCAATGCCATGCATAAATTCCGCCTTATCATAGGATACAGTAGACAGCACAAAGAAATCCACAAGATCATACAATCAAGTTGGCCACTAGTACTGAATGACCCAGTGTTAGGACCCCTGCTTCCTCAGAGGGTGTCCATCACCCATAGCAAAGCTCCCTCCATGAGGGACCGTTTTGTCACAACTAATCCAGAGATCATTGAAAACACCTCCTGGCTGCAGACACACAAGGGTTTTATTCATTGTAAAACATGTAAAGCATGCATTCATGGTGTTAATACTGTATCTTACACTGTCCGTTTCTGCCAAAGAAAGTTTAAGATCACGAAACAGTTAACATGCAAAACTGAATACGCAGTTTATGTACTCACGTGCTCGTGTGGCTTAAAGTATATTGGGAGTACAAAACTTCAAGTACACAAGCATATTCTCCAACACCTTTGCGCCATCACAAACCAAGACAGCACTTATCCAGTTGCCAGGCACTTTAGAGAAGTCCATCAATCTAACAACAAGGAACTGAGCTACTATGTGATAGACACAATTTCTCCCAGCAGAAGGGGTGGAGATAGAGATTACAAACTCAGGAGGCTAGAAACCAGATACATCCTGCAGTTTGACACCAGGCAGCCCAATGGGCTCAATGTTACTGAAGACCTCCATACATGTTTTTAAGATTGTATAGTACGATAGACAATTGGGTATTTTTACTTATGTGTACAATAAAGCTTGGTGAGGACAATATCAAATGTGCATATGACATTACATTGCTACTATTTATTATAGATAAGTGTACTATTTATTAGGCAAGTTCCATTTGTAGTGGATGATTTTAGCTAATAACTCAATTATATATATACATTTATATAATTATATATTTATGATGAACATCGGATTTTATTCATATTCTTTGTATAGTTTTGATATGGATAATCCCGTATTTATTTACTTATTTATATGTTCATATATCCCTGCTCTATGAGTTAGCGTCGAACTTGTGAGAAATCCTGCCCATCTATCTTATACGAACATATAGGATGCATGCAGTACATGTCCTTTTTAATGTATTATACATCTATTTTTTGCACATGCTCTCTTGCACATATTTATACACACCTGAATACACATATTTATTACCTGCCAGTCTGCGCAACAACAGACAAGTATATCAGCCGCAAATGTACTTTAAGCTAACTAGGAGGCAGTACCATTTGAAAAAAAAACATAATGGGGAGTCTTTGAGCCATGTGACTTTCACCAACATAACTCTAGTTCTGACATGGATCTACTACTTCCTATGCCAGGGAATCACGGGTATTTTACTGTAACAAGCCTGAAACGCAGAATGGCACACATCCCCCAGCAGATTCCTTTTCCACATCTCCTTGTAGAGTGTTCCTATCATATGAAACCATATTTGGCCTCAAACACTCTTTGATACTATATGGAGCTATGAACTTTTAAACTCTGTTTGGTGCCATTTTGGTGTGATTCATAGTCCATAATGTAACTGCTGTTTTTTATGAAATCAACTATTTATTTTGCACTTTGCACTTCTCAAACACTTTTGCACTGATTGTTGACCGCGTGGCTTACCAGTACGACCCTATTTTCAACAACAGGGACAATGTATTAAGTTTATGTACCTTACTATGTGACAGGACTGTTGATTGAAATTATGATTACCAGCCCGTACAGCATTTTATGATGTATTTTACTGCCATTCGGTTATCGCCATGTACAAGTTTAATTTGCCTCAACATTTTATTGTAAATATTTGTATGGATAATTTTATCTTTACATATCTATATCTATTGAATCATTGGAGGCTACACATAGAATGATGTGTTAGGTACTTAACTTTGTGAGTATTTTCTCCAGTTTTATTGTACTGCCGGTCACGTGGCCATCGGATTTCTGTTGCTCTGCCACTTTAAAAGCACTGAAAAAATGTCTTGCCATGCCGAGTGAACAAGGCTCGTGTGAGCTGAAACGCGTCTTGACATCCGGAAATAAAAATAATTGAGCACGAATCTGGGTCCGTGTCCGCCATTCTTGATTCCAGAGAGTTGGATTCAGGCTGGAACTATGCAATATATATATATTCCTGAAGCAGCTAACTCACAGTTAGAAACATACAATTGCAGGTTTAAGTAGGAAAAATGGCACAGTCCGGTATTCGTTCTTCATAAATATTTTTTTTTTCTTTTTTCAGCCAGCTGCATCGTGTGTGACAAAAAAAGAATACGTGTAGAGGCCGGACCCTTCAACTGGACCATAGAGTGGTAACTATTAGATTGTCTATTTAAATGACAACATCCCTTATTCTCTCCACCTACTTTAAAATCAGCACAAACCTACATATGTTATTTCCTGTTTTAAATCAGTGAACACTGCGTGCAATATGTTTCGAGTAATTCACAATGGAAATGCATTTATACAGAATCAAATTATATACAACAAATTTTCCACAACAGAGTTTATGATATTTTCAAAAATGCAACAGAAAATTAACTTTTCCATTAATGCCTGTTAATTATCAACCTTTAACATTTTGATAAATCTTTGTGGTAAAGAATCATGCTTAAAAACAACAATAGGGCACAGTCCATTTCAGTGCCTTTGGATATTTACTGTAGGCAAATAAAATACTATTGCAACTAGTTGGTTTAATATGCAGTTTTGTTCAAATTTTTTCATTTTTAATGTACACTTAAATGTCCAAATAATTAATGGTCTAATTGTTCATTTTATATTCAAATTGTAGCTTTTGGACATTATTGTTTGAGAGGTTTTAAATCCATTATGTGTCTTGTTATTTTTTCTTGTTTATCTTTTCGATAGTCTTAGGCACCAACAAATCCTCTCTGTTTCATGCTCTTTCACTCTTCAATGCATCTACAAAAACAGATACAGGATAGCCTTGTCTCTTAAATCTTACAAGCATCTCTTGTACCTAAGTTTCAAACTCCTTCTCCTCCGAAGAATCTCTTATGAGTCCTAAACATTCTCTGTAGTGCAGTTGGTTGGTTTACAATGCAGTTATGGGCATTATATATTCTGTCTTCCAGATAATGCCATTAATGTGATTTAAAAAGCCCATTAAGTCCCTGATATAAGATGTGAGGTTTGCTACATATGGAACAAAAAGATATCGACAAACCTGAATGCATTGTCAAATAAAGCATCATAGGAACTCACAATCTGTCACCCTGGGGGATTTTATACCTTTAATAATATATATATCGTTGGTGTGGTGGGCTGGTTCTTCTTCAAATATTGGAATTCCTCATCTTTGAGCAGCCCTATTTTATGCCAATCTTGCAGTTGTTTATAAAATTCCATCATGATTTTATTAATCAGATTCTCTTCCAATCTTTCATAGTAGTTAGGATCAGTAGGCTGTCTTTTTACTTCCTCATAGTATTTAATGTGATCCGCTATGTTTCTTCCCTTATCAGAGGCTTTTATGACAATGTACTTGTCTTTTTGCAGATCTTTTAATCCCCACCAGTCTTCCACAGCCATATTTCTCCATTGTTGGCAACAGTTCTTTCTCTCTTTTAGAGATATATCTTTTAATTCCTCTGCCATCAATTTCTGAAATAGATCTAATGCATTGCCTTGTGGAAGTTGTGAGCATAACTTTGATTTTGGGATACAACTACTGATGATCAATTTATGGGTTTGTGTTCCCATTATTTAATAATACTCCTGATCCGATATTTCTTCCAAATGGTCAACTCTCTGTGATGTGCATGACTCCATTTCTATGCTAGATAGAACTTTCATGGGGACAATATCTTCTGTTATCAAAGTTATACATATTTGAGGAGCACTAGACCTTCTCATGTATGTTTTCATAGCAAAGTATTTTTTTAATTTTCATTTTCTACAAAATTTGTATAAAGCCACTCTTGCTGTGGCGAAATTAATTTCTGTACAGGACCAAAATGTGATACCTTTTGTTTAGCAAATTTCTATACTTATTGTTCAAACTTTTTGTTGATAAGTTGATTACCAAATCATCCTCTGAAATGCATATGTTTGTGCTTTACACTTCTTTGTACCTCTGACACTTTTGTCTTTGACTTTTACTGCTCCCCCTTGTTCTTTTTTATTTCCAGTAGTTGGAGCTCTCTTGCCTCCCCTCACATTATCATTCGGAAGAGGCGCATTTCTCTGGGAAAACACAATTTTAACTGCATTGTAACTGGTCCTTCATCCCCTGAACGGACTTCAGAGCTTTCTAAGCTTGACGGGGGTCTACTATTATCCTGCATTTGATCCATTGTTTGTCTGCTATAAATTGCATCAAATCATCTGGAAAAAGTGAAATTCTTCCAGTGGTGTAGTCTGTGTTGTGTTGAATGTTTTACATTTTTGAAGTTGTGCTTCTTTTTCATACTTATATAATTTTTTTCTCTAGTTGCTCAAAGGCTTTTTTTTCCCCTCTTCTTTTTCTTGATATTTTTCCAAGGAGTTTTCTAAATCCTAGATCTTCCCAGTTGTTGCCAACAATCAGCATGAATAATGAGGGTGTTTATTAATTTCATTGAATAATCTGTGGTATCAGTCTATCATTGTTTAAGCAGATTCTGATCCATATCGCTAAGTGTTCATAGAACAAAAATCCTTGAGGCTGTCGGAATCTGACTCCATTCATTATACTTCTTCATATATATATATATATATATATTTATATATATATATATATATATATATATATATATATATATATATATATATATATAACGTGGATTCCGCTGTAGGTATCGTTTCTTTACCAAATGACGGACACGGACCCAGACTGGTGCTAGAAAGTGTTTATTCCACCGTCGCCATAACGCGTTTCAGCTCCGTAGAGCCTTGATCACATGACATGGTATCCACCTTACGTGTCTTATTTAAAGTCATGCACAACACTTTGGGACCGTCACATGGTCATAGATATAAAAGACAGACATAAAAGACAGACATCATTGTGTTATCGTAATCGGCATATTTGTAAACCCAGTGTTTAAAATTCTACTTAAAATTGTACACACAATGGATGCCTCATTGGCAATCAAAGTTATATATATTTCTTTTATACTTGCTTTTACCGATAGTAAATGATGTTTATATCCCATACTGATTGCATTGTCACATTTTATAGGGTTAAATCCCTGTTTGCATACAATATATAATCAGACAGTCCGGACCCCTACGTGTCACCAAAGTATGTTGTGCAAAATTATGCTGTGCAAAACCGTGCATTGTATGTACAAAAAGTGCAATGTGCTTAAGTGCAATGAGAGTTGGGCATATCAGCAACCTAAAACCATAAAGAATAGCATCTAAGTTCTCTATGATCTTACAGACATATTCAATAATTTTCTATTTTGAAAGTCTCTTACATGATTTAAGGAAGATATCTATGGATACCGGAATACCTCAACATGGTTAACCTATTTAGCAGCTTTAAAGTGCAATGTGCAGATTCTAATAAATTACGGCATATAAATACAATATCAATACAATACCATATAGATAAATATATAAATACATAAATATATAAATAAATACTTAAAATATATACATATTAATATTTATACACCATTTTAAAGGAATCAATTTAAAGCATTAATTAGTGTTTTTATGCAGTTTCTAATTCTTGCCATGGTGTTTCTTAACTTGCAAATTTTACTAATAATACAGTGATAGTTTTCAACTTAGACATGTATGTAGATCTTCTGTAACATTCAACACTGTTGGTGCCTTTGAGTTATATATCTTGTTTCAAGTTTTCTCAGTTTAGTGATCCTGTCTCCTCCTCGTCTGCTAGGTGGTACTGAGTCTACAACAAAGTATTTGAGGGCTGTGTTGTCGGAGTTGTGTTTCTCTTTAAAGTGACGTGCCACAGGATATGTGTTATCTTGATTTGTTATGGCACGTAAGTGCTGAAGAATGCGTTGATGCACCTGCAACACAGTGCTGCCTACGTATTGCAGGCCACAAGTGCACTGCAACACATACACAGCAAACTCCATTTTACATGTTAGTAACTTGTCTATTTTGTATTCCCTATCGCTGAAAGGGGTGTTATAAGTGTTTTTATTAATACCATGTGTGCACGCCTTGCACGTTTTACATCTAAAAAATCCCCTTCTCATTTGTAGCCAGCTGCTTCTGTCAATAATTTCAGGATTTGTCTTGACGTCTTTGTCCCTGGTTGATGGTGCTCTACTATAGGTGATGGGGACACTTCGAGGCACTAGAGGGCCTATAACAGGGTCACATAGTACCATCGCCCAATTTTTGTGAATAATTTTCTTAATCTCTTTGTGCTGATTATTATACTTTAAAATCATACACAAATCTGCAGCCCCTTGTGTTTTTGTATCCTCCTCTGTTCCTTTTTCTTTTACTTTTAAAATTTAATTTCTACTTTTCTCGCATGACCATTCAATGGCTCTGTCTATTGTTCTTTCCTGGTACCCTCTCTGTAGGAATCTAGCTTTGCTCTCTTTCTGAGCTGCCACCAAGTCATTGTTATTACTGCATATTCTTCGCAGTCGTAACATTTCACCATACGGTATACTGTTGACCAGATGTTTTGGATGCATACTGCTTGCGTGAAGCGTTGAATTGCCTGCAGTTTTCTTCCTAAATAATCTGGTTTGAATTTTGTGATTGTCAACAAATACCTGGGTGTCTAAAAATTCCACAGAACTAGAGCTTATAGTGGCCGTAAATTTGAGATTGATATAATTGATGTTAAGACTTTGCACAAATTCATGGGCTTCACTTTCTGTTCCCTGCCATATTATAAAAAGGTCATCAATGTAACGTCGCCACATTTTTACATTAGTCACCATATTATGTTTATGTACGTCCATGAGAGCCAGTTCCTCCCACTTACCCATATGTAAGAATGCGTAACTAGGAGAGAAACTGGCTCCCATGGCGACTCCTCTCGTCTGTCGATATAGTTGGCTATTGAACATGAATATGTTGTTGTGTAAACAGAATAATATCATGTCAATTAACATATTGCAATGACATTTCAATGAGATAGATCTCCTAGACAGGTAGTGTTTTATTGCTGCTATACCATCCATGTGTTCAATACTCGTGTATAACGAGGTTACATCCAATGCCATCATCAGATAATCGTCTTGCCACTCAAATTCAGAAATTTGTCTTAAAAAATCGCTTGTATCCCAAACATAGCTGGGTAGGTCTTTGACAAAGTCTTGAAGGAAAAAGTCAATATATCTAGTAGTATGTTCTAATAATCCATCCATGGCTGAGATGATAGGGCTGCCAGGGGGATTAACTCGGATTTTTTGTATCTTTGGGATGAAGTAAATTAAAGGGGTAGTTGGATGTTCATTCCTAAGGTATTTATATTATTCTCCTGTGATTAGACTCTCCTGTTTCCACCCAGATAGTTTCACATAGTATTCCTTGTATGACATAGACAGTTTTGCTTGATTGCTACGTTCATAACATGATCTGTCATTCAGTTGACTGTATGCTTCTTTGTCATACATGTTTCTAGGCCATAGCACAATGTTACCACCTTTATCGCTACTGTGTATTACAACATCATCATTTTCTTTCAATTTTTTGATTAGGTTTCTGTATTGCAAGTCTTTGTTATTGGAGGTGGTTATTTTGCCTGCCACACTTTTGTTTAGTTTTTTTATATCTGCTGTTGTTGATTCATGGAATAAGTCAATCGAGTCTCTCATTATGATTGGGTTGAAGGTAGATTTTGTTCTAAATGGAGTAGATATAATTTCTCTCATATTGTCAGTTTGTCTTGTTTCAAAATCAGTGTTATTTGCCGAACTGCTAACATTTTCGTTCCATAGCTCTTCCATTGTCCGAAGGAGTGTTTGATCACTTTGTGACATGCATGAACTGCTGCTTCCATCATTAGGCATTTGATTTACTTCAGTTACCTTTTTTTTGTCATCATTATCTTTGTTGGTTTTCATAAGATAGTGATATTTTTTTAATTTCAATTTTCTGACACCTTTGTAGATGTCCAATCTTGTTGTAGCATAGTCAAAGTTCACTTTATGAGCATATGAAAGTCCTAGATTTAACATGTTCATTTCTTGATTCGTCAAACTGATATTTGACAGATTGATTATAGTATTGTTGTTATCATTTAGTTGTTGCGTAGGTATTACCAATTTCTTCTGCCACCTCTTCTGTATGGTCTGCGCGTGCCTCTTGTTTGCTTTTCGCCTCTGACTGCGCTTGTAGTTGGAAAATCATCTGCGTTGTTCATTTGTTGAGCTCGTGGCCGTAAGGTTTGTCTCCTCTCCTGGCAGATAAAATGTAATTCTTCCCCCAGGGAGGGTTTAGATATGTATGTATGTATGTATGTATGTATATATTAACTGAAAAAAAAACATAGGTTTCAGGCACGTTATAGTTAGGAATTAGAATTTAAAAAACCTTAGAAATTCACTGAAAAAAACATAGGTTTCAGGGGCGTTATAGTTAGCTGGACTTTTCACTCATACAAAACCATTGAAATTCCCCCGTTATAGTTAGTTCAGCTAACTATAACTCGCGCGCCCGCAATGCACTGCTGATGACTTCACATATTACATCGCTCATGACATGGTCAGTGCCATCACTCATGACATCACTGATGACATCTCAAATGACATCACTGATGACATCACTGATGATATCATCCAGTGAATATGTGTTTTTCTGAATATTACATATGTTTTATATATGTATATCTCAACGTTGATGGAAGAATAAATGGTATATAAGTGTCTAAATGGATGATTTGTTTTTGAAAAATGTATTGTATAACTGACTGATTAAGTGTATCTTAGTGAATACATGGCTTAGTGAGTAATGTTTAAATATGTAAATATCTGTATCAGTCTCTCACTTTGTGTATAAGTGGCTGCATGGGTTCGTGAGTAGCTACATGAGTGTCTATATAGGTTATTAATTGGTTTTTTGAGTATCAGTATGAGTGTCTGAGTGTCTGTATGGTTCGGTGGGGGTATTATATAGTGCATAGGTGCATGAATGAGTGACTCACTGTATGTGTTGAAGACAGCATGTGTGCAGGACTGTATGGGTTGATAAGTGTGTGCATGGGTGTGTTAGTGAGTGAATGACTGTCTCAATAGTTTCTTTATGAGTAACTACATATGTTTTAAATTAGTATGTGTGACTATTGGTCTATATAAGTGAGTATATGTGAGAATGAGAGATTGGAAGAGTTCCTGTATGAATAAGTATGTGTTTCTATAAGTGATTGTTTAAAAGACTAAGTATGTGCCACTCACAAAATCCGAGTTACTGCCGCGTTGAAGGACGTTTGGGAAGCGGACTAACGCCAAACTTGCCTGGAGAAACCTCTCGAGGTCGCGCTGCTGGTGGGAGCTCCTCCTTGATCGACGGAGTGTCCAATAGCTCCCAGCGTGCGCTAGACCCCACTCTAGTTGGCTGCCTGCACCGGGGGACTGCGAGGACCAGAAGCCTTTGCTTCCACCACCTGGTGCCTCTTCCCCCGGCGGTAACGCCCATCACCTGCCGTTCTCTATTTACCTTTCGTGACACCCGCTTCGCGGGTGCCACTCACAAAATCCGAGTTACTGCCGCGTTGAAGGACGTTTGGGAAGCGGACTAACGCCAAACTTGCCTGGAGAAACCTCTCGAGGTCGCGCTGCTGGTGGGAGCTCCTCCTTGATCGACGGAGTGTCCAATAGCTCCCAGCGTGCGCTAGACCCCACTCTAGTTGGCTGCCTGCACCGGGGGACTGCGAGGACCAGAAGCCTTTGCTTCCACCACCTGGTGCCTCTTCCCCCGGCGGTAACGCCCATCACCTGCCGTTCTCTATTTACCTTTCGTGACACCCGCTTCGCGGGTGCCACTCACAAAATCCGAGTTACTGCCGCGTTGAAGGACGTTTGGGAAGCGGACTAACGCCAAACTTGCCTGGAGAAACCTCTCGAGGTCGCGCTGCTGGTGGGAGCTCCTCCTTGATCGACGGAGTGTCCAATAGCTCCCAGCGTGCGCTAGACCCCACTCTAGTTGGCTGCCTGCACCGGGGGACTGCGAGGACCAGAAGCCTTTGCTTCCACCACCTGGTGCCTCTTCCCCCGGCGGTAACGCCCATCACCTGCCGTTCTCTATTTACCTTTCGTGACACCCGCTTCGCGGGTGCCACTCACAAAATCCGAGTTACTGCCGCGTTGAAGGACGTTTGGGAAGCGGACTAACGCCAAACTTGCCTGGAGAAACCTCTCGAGGTCGCGCTGCTGGTGGGAGCTCCTCCTTGATCGACGGAGTGTCCAATAGCTCCCAGCGTGCGCTAGACCCCACTCTAGTTGGCTGCCTGCACCGGGGGACTGCGAGGACCAGAAGCCTTTGCTTCCACCACCTGGTGCCTCTTCCCCCGGCGGTAACGCCCTTTTACCCCCCTTTTAAATTAAACCATACTTCACGCAACGCGGGACGCGCGCGAGGAGAAGCGCGAGGCGAAGCCCGGGCCAAGGTCGGGCCCGTTTCAGCCCGTTACAGACTGTGCAGGACTGGACTGGGCCATGGTATTTTTATTTGTGTTTTCATGTCTACATTTCCCTCCGTCCACTTGCTGCTCTGTGTGGTCATAAATTAGTGGGACCTCATATTCTAGTTGTAACAGCGACACTAGTTTTGCTCGCGACCCACAAGTTATTGCCCCTGTGACGCAGAGCGCTTAATTATGTCCAGAGTCACTAGAAGCAAAAAAACAGACAAAACCACCGATATAACGGGTCCACTTGACCTATTCCTACACAAGGCCAATGCAGCCATTGACAATACTATCCAATTGATAGATCGACGGGTGTCTCACGAATTGGAGATGGCCAGAAAAAGATCGTCTATGGGCCCGCTGGCCTCAGCACAAACCCCTATACAAAAGGGGTCGATCATACCCCTGCTGAATCCAACAAGTGCACTAGTTCACACAGTTTCAAACACTGTGGATTTGTCAGCAACACAGTTGTCACTAGGTTCCGATTCTGATTCTAGGGAGGATCTGGAAAAAACACCAGTTTTACAACCCCTACATAATCATGAAATGGTCACAGAATCAAACACCACGGGGGCCAGGGAGGGCGCCATACCTAAGAGGTTAAATAAGGGGTCGAACCCAAATGTGCATTTATTAGCTCCACCAAATGGTGGGATTCCCAGCAACCTGATCATAAACAGTAACAACACCGTAGTGTTGCAAACACCATCACCAACCAATAGTGTGATCCTAAACACGCCCCCACGGAACATCACGCCACTGGGGAACCTAGATACACTAGGCGCAGTAGGGGGCATACAAAAACCCTGTACCTCATGTGTGACACTACACGATTTTCTCACAAACAGCATGGGGGAACTGTTAAAATACCATCTGAAACCCCTGGAGAAAAGCATAAGGGTAATTGAAAAACAACTTGCCAAACTAAATACTCCTGCATTTATGCAGAAGTCACTTAGCACCCTAGACATGGGGGAGGGGAAGACCAAACAACCAAGTAAACCGGCCAAATCGGCTAAACCAACTCAACCATCTACAACACCAGCTGTTTGCCCAAAGTCCTGTGGACCAGATAAAGAAGGGAACATCCAGACCACTAAAAATGTCAAACAGAATCCACAAAATACTCCTAAACCCCAAACTGCAGAGGGAAAGGGCCAACTCGTCACCACTAGTGATAACGCACAACCCACCCCAGCCCTAGTAGCCCTAAATACTCAGCTAGCAAACCTAAAGGAGAATACACAAAAACTCCAAAAATCTCAGCCCTCTCAAGCCCAGGGGAAACAGAGGACGGGATCTAGACCTAGACGGCCATTCCATCTTCCACCTGAGGCCACCCCGTTCACTGTTGTCCTAACAGGGGTCTCAGAACTAACAGAGGGCGCGGATGAGCCCCAGTGGTCACTGAGAAACAAAGTTCTGCAATGGCTTAGCCAAAATAGACCTATACAGCCATCGCATCATAGCAGAATCAACTCAGTTAGAAGAGTGTTTTGGATTGGGGAAACTAAAAAAAGCTTACAGGGTGACTGCGTTATAGTCAACTGTGACGATCCTGCTATGGCTGACTATATCTCTTCCTGGCCAGCACTTGAAAAAAGGGGGGGGTGGATGTACAGCGCCTTTCCTTTTTTTATCCTCCGTTAAATACCCCGAATTATGAAAACAGAACTGGATGGGAGGATGCTCAGGATTGGCCCTGGACACAGGTGGGGTACACTAATAGAAACAGAAATAGGAATAACAATAATAATGGATGGAATAGAGGCTGGAATTCCCGCCCCTGGTACCATAGTAGAGGCAACCCAAATTTCGATTACTGGGAGGGGGTTCCCATGAGGAACAGATTCGACTGTCTAGACATGGTCGATTGACCAATAAAGGTCACCACAGGGGTTTTAGAAGTTACTGCTCCCCTACATAAGATCCATGATGTCCCTTCCCTAGTAGAAAATACTAACCCCGTGATGTCAGAGATTATACTAGTGCAAGACACGTGTGGAGGAAACCGGCTAAGCCAGCAGTTAACAGAAAAATCCAGCAGGTCACGGACTGAGAACGGAACTGGGCCAATAACTGAAATTATCAACATAAAACCATATCTGAGTATAGTAGATAGGACTAAGACCCAACTCGATAATGAGATCGAAGCCTTGCAAGAGGGCATGGTCTCACAACCTAGGCAGGAAGAACCCTGCCCCATCACTGAGGGGTTTTGTCTGCTTAAGATATCTTCCTGGAATATTGCTGGGCTTGCGAAAAAAGCGCGTGACCAGCTATTCCTAACTTTTATGGAAAAGCAGGATATAGTCTGCCTACAGGAGTGTTGGGACCCATATGAGACATCAGTAGAGGGTTTTAGCACTTTCTACGTTCCCTCGATCCAGGGTAACCGAGGCAGGGGCTTGGGGGGACTTTGTATTTTTACCTCTAACCTTTGTAACATAGAACAGAAGATGTATGAGGCAAATGGGCCAAAAGCAGGTGTAGGGAGTTCACTACAAGGATTGTCTTTTAAATTAAATGGGCGCTCCTTTTTTCTGATAAACCTTTATAATAATATGCCAAAAGTAGAGGTAAAAATTCTAATAGCGGAACTGGATTCACTGCTAAACAAAGGCGGCCAGGCGGCAGACTGCTTACTTGTAGCAGGGGATTTTAATTGTCACCTATGTCCCTATAGCCAAACAAAAAACTGTGGCATTTTTGACTCACAAGGGGATCCCACCACACATTTTGAACATTCCCTAGCGGGAAATCTGCTAAATCAATTCATGCATGAATGGGATTTGGCTTTTGCAAATGAACTTTGCCAGCCACCTGTAGTGTTTCAAACAACCTTTTTTGGTCATGGGGCAGGTACTGTAATAGACTTCATCCTGGTTTCAAATAGGAACCAAGGTTGGGTGGGCGGGTTTGAAACAGAGGGCCTAGCAATAAGTGACCACTTTCCCATTAGTACTTCCCTTAAATTAGGGAAACGGGGCACGAAAAAAATAAGCACCACGGATATATTGCATGGCCGTTCAGTGGCACTGGCCAGGAAAAATGGCTATGCCATTAAATGGGCAAAAATTGAACCCATGAACTTTTTGAAAGATCTATTACAGAAAGAAACTAGTCAATTTAACACCTGCCTGGAACTAAGCATTAACCCAGAACAAATAATACAGGCATTCGATGAGATTAAAATAGAAATAAACGCTAAGCTAACCAAAAAATTAAAGGCAAGGGAGGAAACGAGAATATATGGCTGGTTTAACCGAGCCTGCACAAGTGCCCATAAAGCACTTTTACAGGCTTTAAAGACTATACCCAGGGATAGCAGACAAGTCAAGGAGGCTAGACAAGCTTACAAGCTGACTCTCCTGACAAGGAAGAAAGAACTCAAAAATGCAGCTTGGGAAGCCTTGATAAAGGCAAGCGCACTAAGGGATAATACGTCCTTCTGGAAAGAGGTAAATGCCCCCTTTTTTCTAGATAGGAAGGTAGACTCCATGGAAATTGGCATAGCTGAAGACGTCTGGGTCAAGCATTTTACTGCGCTTTACAAGAAAGACTCACTTATGTTGACCTCACAAGAGGAGTTGGCTGAGGGGAGTGAGATCCTTTTACAACCACAGGGAAATTTCCCATTAAAAGTAATGTTCACCCCTGCAGACCTGGAACAAGCGATTTCTCAGAGTGCAAGCCTAAAAGCTCCAGGGCCTGACGGTGTACCCATTGATCTATTTAAAGGGAATGTAGATCTCTGGGCACCCTTACTGGCAAATGTCCTAAATGCTTACACCAAATTAGGTTTCCCCAACACATGGAAGGAAGCGATAGTCATTCCAATATTTAAAAAAGGAGATAGACAAGACCCAAAATGTTATCGCCCCATTTCTCTGTTAGATAATTTAATGAAGGTTGCTGGCAGGGTGCTACTAACCAAACTACAAACCTGGTCCAAGACTAATGGGATACTCTCAAAATTTCAATATGGTTTTAAGTCGGGGGTGGGAACCATAGAGCAGGGTTTAAACCTGTCCCTTATAATAAACAAATACATTGGATCAAAAAAAGGGAACTTGTTCCTGACATTTGTCGATTTAACTTCGGCTTTCGATTGTCTGGATCATGGAACCCTGTGGAAAACCCTGACTAATATGGGGATAGATAAAAACATCCTAATTTTTATCCAGGAACTTTACAGAGATGCAGGAGCTACGGTGAGATATGGCAAAAACGGCGAGCAAATCAGAAAATTCCCAATTGCAAAGGGCGTTCGCCAGGGTTGCATCCTTGCACCGTTTTTATTTAATTTGTATATAAACGAGGTAGCAGACTCGATGAATGACCTGGAGGTGGATTACCCCAAGATAAACGGACTCGCAGTCCCGTTATTGTTATACGCTGATGATGCGGTGATTATGGCCCGCACTCAGCGGGGACTCCAAAAGGCACTAACAGGCTTTGCAACCTTCATGAGCTCTAGAGGCCTTATAATAAATGTGGGGAAAACTTTCACGATGTCATGCACAACGAGAAAAAAAGTACCAGACTGCAAAACCTTTGTTAATAATTCAAAGATAGCGATGTCGAAAACTTTTTCCTACTTGGGTATCATTTTTAATAATAGGGGGACATGGTCTGCAGCGGTTACCTCCCGAAACCTGGCTTTTGCCCGCGCAATAGGGGCGGTTAAGCAATTTGCTAAAAAACAGGGCGGGAAACCGGTAGACACACTACTTAAGATCTATGCAGCTAAATGTATGTCCACAGCTGTTTATGGGGCGGGGATTTGGGGACTTGCAGATAGTTCCGAAATTCAAAGGGTGGAGAATGCTTTCCTGAGGTACCTCTTAGGAGTCCCGCGTTCCACATCTACTACTATCTGCCACAACGAACTGGATAGATCTCACATTAGTGACATTATAAAGATAGCGCCAGTTATGTTGTGGCATAAGATCTGGACATGCGAGGACACAACCTTCAATAGGGAGGTAATTCAGGATTGCCTGCAGCAAGGAAATGGCGCTAAACAACCTTGGCTAGCCTACGTTAAAAAATTCCTGAACTCCATCGGCAACCCAGAATTCTTTTCAGACCCAATATCATGCGCCCAAATCCCCAAAAAAGCACTAAAAGAGACGTGTCTTGGCTTATTGGAGGAGAGGAGATATTATTTAGATGGGAATAAGTCCACCATTATAGCCCACCGCCAGATTTTGCATGAACATGGTTTACATCCTTATCTGGCGCCAAATATCTCCCCTTACCATAGAATGCTGTTGGCTCGTCTGAGGACAGACTGTTTCTTCAGGTTAATAACGTTCCCTACACCGAATGATTGGTCAGTGAAAATGATTAATTGTCCGTGTGACGGAATAGCCACTCAGTCTAACATACATTGCATACTGTTCTGCAAGTACTATCAATGGGGTAGGAAAAAACATCTATTGCCTCTGTTAAAACTGTGGGGCCTGAGAAGCTGTAAAGCAGCCCTCCACAGATTGTATTTGCTTCAAGACGAATGTACTATTGGAGTGATGATAAAATTCCTGTCGTTTATTATAAAATGTAGAGGGTCTATGAGAAGCGATTAGTAGGTTGAGGGTTTGTAGAAGTATTATTCTGTGCCTAATAACACCATATAATACATAAATATGTCATATTTACCTCGACCCTTCTATCATGCAAATGTAACGATACATATATCAATCGCTTTCTAGAAATTTTTTTTTAAAGGGTTTTTAATATTAGATTAATTGAATGACTAGGGTAATGAATATGTATTTCTTCTTAGTAATCACCTTTTAGTATGTAAATGTTTAAATAACGTTGTTTTAATCGTATTTTTGTAATGTTTGCTTATATGGTGTTTGTCAAATACCGAATAAAGCTATCTTCGATTTGATGATTTGATTTGACTAAGTATGTGTAAGTTTCTGTAGAAGTAAGTGTGGTGGTATGTGTGTAACTGTATATGCAAGTAAATGAATGTTTGATTCTGTATTAGCATGAGTGACTATGTGTGTGAGTAACTCTATGGATGAGTGGCGTTGTGTAACAGGATGTATAGGTGTATGAGTACATATGATGAGGGAGTACATGTATGAGTGACTGTATAGGACTGTTGGTGAATGAGTGGATGTGTATGTGGATCTTAGAACTACTGAATAGGTTGTTGTAACTGGTATTGATATGCCCATTGTTTTGAAATTTTTGAATGTGTGTATCAAAGGTTATATTAGGGGGAGAGGAGGTCTGCCACTCTATCACAAGGATGATGTCATCAGTGATGTCATCAGTGATGTCATTTGAGATGTCATCAGTGATGTCACTGACCATGTCATGAGTGATGTAATATGTGATGTCATCATTAGTGCATTGCGGGCGCGTGAGTTATAGTTAGCTGAGCTAACTATAACGTGGGAATTTCAATGGTTTTGTACGTGTGAAAAGTCCAGCTAACTATAACACCCCTGAAATCTATGGTTTTTTCAGTTAATTTCTAAGGTTTTTTAAATGCTAATTCCTAACAATAACGTGCCTGAAACCTATGGTTTTTTCAGTGAATTTCAAACGTTTTTTAAATGCTAATTTCTAACTATGCCTACAGAGATAGGACATGTGAAGAAACAAGAAAAAACGCACAGAAAGAAAAAAAAGAAATGCAGAAAGAAGCAAGAGAAGTCCTCAAAGACGAAGAAAAGTGCAGGAAGAAGGATGACGTGCAGAAGCCTTGTTGCAAAATCATCCTGTACCCTCAACTTTTTCAGACAGATACTGGTGGTAAATGAGTCTGACTAACCAGTCCTAGAGCCAGTGCTATGTTAAAAGACACTCAGAAAACAGTGAAAACACCTACATACACTAGGGAAAACTATGCGTTGGGGTCCTCCTGTGATTAGCATGACCTCCTCTGTAAGCCCCTAGTATATAATAGGGCAGGGGATTAAAACTACCTCTTATAATGCGCCACAGGGCGTGTTTGCACACGTTAAATCAGGCCCTGTCCCCTCCCTTCACCACTGTGTAAACACGCCCTGTGGCCGTTAGCCCCCAGGGTCCTCAGGATTGAAGGGGAATTAATTCCCCAACTTAAAATGTGCCATAGGGCGTGTGTGCACACGTCACCTAAGGCCCCGTCCCCTCCCTTCCCCACTGTGTAAACACGCCCTGTGGCCGTTTTAAGTTGGGAGATTAAGTCCCCTTGAATCCAGAGGGTCCCTAGGAGCAAAATAGCCCACTAGGTACGTCCAGTAAGCGCCATTGCAGAGAGGTGTAAAAAGGGACACGGCCTGCACCACCTCTCTGCAACGCAGAGTAGTGACACTTACTGGAAGCACCTGGTGGGCTAGTTGGCCCCCAGGGTCCCTCAGGATTGAAAGGGAAGTATTTCCCCAACTTAAAACGCGCCACAGGGCGTGTTTGCACACATCACCTCAGGCCCCGTCCCCTCCCTTCACCACTGTGTAAACGCGCCCTGTGGCCGTTCTAAGTTGAGAGATTAAGTCCCATTGAATCCTAAGGGTCCCTAGGTTCAAACTAGCCCACTAGGTACCTCCAGTAAGCGCAACAGAGCTGCGTTGCATAGAGGTGTAAAAAGGGGTGTGGCCTCAGAACACCTGTCTGCAACGCAGCTCCCTGGTGCATACTGGAGATACATGTTGGGCTAGTTGGCCCTCAGGGACCCTCAGTATTGAAGGGGAATTAATTCCCCAACTTATAACTGGCCAGGGGGCGCGTTTGCAGAGTGCTGCAAGGAGGGACCCCAACCCCCGGGTCATGGCCTTTTATTTTTCTAATTCTGTAGGAGGGGGCTTGCGTTGCCCCCCTCCTCAGGCCACTTATGGCCCCGGGGACCCCATCCCCCAGGCCCGGACTTTGTTTTTTATTATTTTAAAAAAATATATATTTATAGAAACACCTAGGACATGCTGGACAAAACGTATGTACCTATCACCATGACGATTTGCGTAATATTCATTAAAAGGCGACTATGCATACAATGAATCCACATGGAATGTATTTACACCGCTAGATAAGCTCTGACGTGTCTGACGCCCTACCGTGCCTAATCCCAGCGCCCCCGCCGGTGGGTTCTCTCCAAGTAGACACCCTTGTTGTTTATTTATACAAAGATGGGTAGCTATTGATGGGCACTTTTAATACACACGCACACCAAGCCATTCAAAGGGGATTCAACAATAATTCGACCAAACTATGCAAGAAACCCCCCTCACGGTTCATAAAACACACATCCACCACCGGATGTGTAATACTTTTTATTTTACTCTCTGGAAAGGAGACAAACCTCACTTGAGAGTCACAGCGTGCTCCTGGCTGAGCCCAATGCTGTGTTACACCCACCAGTGCCCGCCGAGTGCCACACACCTCTGTGTTGTATTCCACCAGCTAGTGCGTATGCTATGACACTCTCTAGCCCATGTACACTGTAACACAACCCCGTGAATATTTCATGCCACACTTGAATTCACACTGGTTATATTGCGCCATCTAACGTGCCTTCCTCGATGCCTATGTTATAACGCACAGCGCTATGCCATACATATTACAATCTGGGATCCATATCTTTGTCACAGTGCATATGCAACGTTACACTCCCCAGCACATATTTTATATTACAACTTCAGAGACTAGTTAGGTTACACAACACTGCCCTGTGCATATTACACTCCAAGGCGCATATCCAATAGCACGCGCTAGTGCCTGTGCTATCTCGCGCTCTCCAATGAATCTATCATTGCGCACAATGTATTGCATATTATATTTCACGCCCTGGTTCATCTTATATCACACTTTTTGGTGCATAGTTTATACCATATACTATATCTAGTTTTCATTTTAAATTTTCAAATCTGCGTCCACCTACCCTTTTCACGGTCATTACATTTTGCGATGGGGGGGTGGAGGGTCAGGGGGTGTTTCTGCCAAGTGAGCCCGGAGTCACAGTCACAAACGTCCTCTTCTTCCTGAATAAAAGTGAGATTATGCTGCATACTTGTTCATATTTTAAGTAGTTCGCACAGGCACACATTTTAAAAACAATAAAGTTCATAATACTCACCTTCTCTGAACAGTTAGCTTGCTGCCCCATCCACCTCCTCCCTATCCTCTGTTGACTGAATCCATGGACTAGCCTCCTCCCTCCTGCCATGCATGGTCTGATGTGCTGCCACTGCCCTCCATTTAGCATGATGTACCAGTCCACTCCTCCTGCCCTCCATTGCCCAATTCTATGGCCCATCATTGACCTCCTGCTTAGCCTCTGTGCTTAGCTTGCTGCCCCTATTCTCCTTCCCCCTGCTCTCCGATGTCTTTGTGCATGCCCCTGCTCCATCCTTTTTGCCCACCATGTTCCTTGGACCTGCCACTCCTATCTACTCTGAGTGTTCTGTTGAGCTGCCACTCCCCTCCCACCTGCCTAGCATTGTCAGATGACTGTAACCTGTCCCTGCCACCTCCACCCTGCCTGTCCACATGCCATGCCCCTATCCCCTTTCTCCTGTCCTCCATGGTCTATTTTACTGCCACGCCCTTCTGCCCTCCCTGGTCTGTTGTGCTGCAACTGCTCCTCCTGCCTGCCCAACGTGGTCTGTTGTGAGGCTCCTTCCCCTGAACTCTCTTGTCTGTGCCCAGGTCCTGACCCTCCCATTCTATCCTCCATGGCCCTTTGTGCATGCTCCTGCACCCTCCTTCTTGCCTATCATAGCCATTGTGCTGCCACTAACCCTCCAGCTTGCCATGCATGGTCTTCTCTGCTGCCAGGGCCCCTCCAACCTTCCCTGTATAGTCAGCTAGCTGCCCCTGACCCCCTCCTACCTTCCCTCCATGGTCTGTGTGTATGCCATCATAGTCTCACTGTTGCTCTCCATGGTGTGTCTTGTTTATAGTGCCCATCCTGCCTGACCTCCATGGTCATCTTGCTGCTCCTGAAGTACTGGGTATTTTAGTCCCAGCGGTGCAGGGGCACACACCCTATGACTTCTGGGTTCACCCTGTTCCAGACCTACAGAAACACAGAGTCTTCTGGGTGAAGTCAAAGATCGTTTATTGGCTGCAGACCAATTACAGGTATCCTAGAAGTACAACAGCGTGTATGTTCTCAGGAGACTGCTGAAAATCATAGAAACGGACTTCATCTTAAATACGCTTTTTCCTGCCTCAAGCATACATTCCTAGGTTTTATGATACGGTAATAAACAAGTGTACATTACAAAGAAAAGGCAGAGTCATGATGACCATCCCACATTCCAGTTCAGCCAGCCCACAATGATTTACACAGTAAGGTTCAGATCCCACATTTGATATCAATAGACCCCAATAAAACACGGGCAGCTCCTGTTTTGGGAAACAAGTCATAAAGCAGGAACAGTCAGGTGTGAAAGAGATTAGCCGGAGGCTCGTGTAGAATGAAAGGGTTTTATGACGGGTCAAACCCTGATGCTAATCACAGGTGGACGGAGGAAAGGGAGCTCGTGAGACCAGTTTGACCTGGGGCAGCAGAGCCAGCTGCCCAGGTCACAGAGAAGTCAAAGGAAAAGCCCATGTACTGTGAGGCCCGTATTTGCTCCATTATAGCCTATGTGAGGGCAATGACAAGATGGCCACCGCTTCCAAAATGGAACCCGCGTAGTGAAGCAGAATAACGTGTACACAGTGCATTCATAGCTAGAACGATATATAAAGCACTTGTACATACCGCATTAACCATTTGCGGTTTGCTAATACCAGGATAGACAGGGGTAGGGCCCTGTCCCCTACGCGGTGCCAGAGATTAAAGTAAGACAGACCCTCCTTTTGCCCTTACATAGGCAATCACTATACTCATCTTAATCCGAGTCTAGGTCAATGTTCACGAAGTCATGGAGATGTTGCTGTAGCATCATCCTATTACTTAGCTCGTCCCTCGATACAGGTTTCCTTACACATAAGGTAGCACAGAGGCCACATATCGCAGGAGCACACTGTATGCACAGACAGAACAGGAAAAGAATGGCTAAGATCATTCCAATGACCATCAGAACTTTCCAACCCCAGGCAGATATCAATTCCCAGAACCACCCCACCAGTGACCAATCTCCTTTATCCACGTGTATGGATTCAGATATTTTATGGAGTTTGGAGATGGCTTGATAGACTGTTGGAGCATTATCTGATATGAAAATGCAACAACTGGATTGGATAACCTTACATACCCCACCGCGGTCGGCAAGAATAACGTCTAGAACCATGCGGTTCTGCAAAGTCATAAGGCGATCCGCTTGGAGCTCAGCTGTCAGATTACCAAGGGCACCAGCCGTTACATTAACAGTGGATTCAACCACACGTGTCAGTTGTCTCAGGTTCCTACTATTCACCATAGGTCCCCAAAAGGGCAGGAAGCCCAAAAAGAAGTCTCCTGCTTCTTGACCGGCAGTATCCTCCTTACTAATCACACCTCTCACAACTCTGGTCTTGTGATAATCAGAGGCGGCAGTAAATGTCGGCGGTAGCAAGTTCGCAATATAACATGTGCCCGAGAAGTCAGGGGGCAACCATGTATAGGCTCGGTCATTGCAGATGAAATATGTGCCCTTGGCAGCCAAAAACGCAGGGGAAAACTGTGACGGGAAAGTGTACGTTTCAGTACAGTCACTTCTTCCCAGCTGAGCTCTAGGGTTTTGACCATTACCCTGTAAGCAGAACCGACCTATGTGGGGTACGACCCAGATTGGGGATGAGATTTTTCGCTGTCTTTCACCCAGGCTAATACTATAACCCGTCGCGTTCCACCCTACATAAGCTCTCAGCTCTTCTTTGGGAATGGATGAGTATGCATCAATATCCCTACTCATATCGGCAATACCTCTCACTAAGGCTTTATTATTTGTACCAGGTCTGATGGAACGCGGTTGTCGCGGGGAGTAAGCATCTAGAGCATAGAGGAACATGGTCTGGAATGCCCATGACGATCCATTATAACTAAATGGCAGCACCAAATAAGGAATACCCTTGTTAATGGTATGTGGCATTAACCCACACACCCAGCAATTGGTCGTATTCATAACTAGTTGGTGCTGGTGCAAGAGCTGGATAAATGAGTTATTTACGAACTCTGATCGTCTGGTCTGTTCGTGCTCAGGCAAAGGGTGAAAAGAGTGAGAGGAGGCAGAAGAAAGAGGTATAGGCTGTACAGTGGGTCCAATGGGCTTTTGAGCGGAGAAAAACACAAATCCTACAATAAACATTATTATACTACACAGCGTAAATAGGCATAAAAATACAAAACATTTACTTTTTACAATTCTACACATCCTTGCTTTAAAGTTCATTTCCTCAACGGGTCTCTCCATCTTAAAAAACTCCATCCTCTAAACGGGCCACTCACGGCGGATGAGTTTCTTCTGCTAAGGAGTACGCCTGTCAGTCCAGGGAAACGCCCTAGACCAACCATAACCGTTGACCTAACGTCTTCGGCCTGTACCCCAAAGTCTTGGCACCGCGACCCTGCGGCTGAACCCGGATGGTGGTTCGAAAAACAAAAAATCAAGAAAGTCCTTCAGATGGGAGAGCCAAAATGTCAAAAAGGAAATAGTAAGGAAATCTTTATTTGTCCATGGGCCTTGGTCTCAAATTATAGCGGAGACGGCCAGGTGTTGTTTGGTCTTGGAACAAAAGTTCAGGCTCAGTGGTGTCCAGTCGATTTGATGGTGGCACAGCTTCTTGCAGAATATTGTCACTCTCTTGGTCTGAGACTGTGCCTCTTATGCGTGCGTCACTGAATGGTACAAAACGAGGTACAATGTCTGCCTCAGAGTCGGCAATACCCTCCTGGACCCACCGGTCATATGGCAGAGGCAAGGGGACTACTTTGCAGTGGGTGCCATGGATCCAGTGCTTCTTCCCTTTTACTCGCACCGCTGATCTCGTTGATAAAAGCACAAGGTGAGGGCCGATCCAGCGAGGCTCGTCGTTGCTCTTGCGCTGGAAATTTCGGACCAGGACCCACGTACCAGGGTTGATAGGGTGTCCAGGAGGTTCAGAAGCTTGGGGAAGAGTATCATGTACCTGTTGGTGCAAAACACGCAGTTTAACAGTCAAATCATACAGGTAATCGAGTAGTACTGGAAGCTCAATCTCACTAAATTTCGTAGGCCTCGGTACACCCCATACGTTGGCCGGGCGGCCAAAAACTACTTCATAAGGACTAAGTCCCACTCGTGAGTGTACGGTCATTCTGGTGGACAGGAGTGCTAAAGGCAGGGCGTCAGGCCATTTAAGACCGGTGCTCGCCTGAATTTTGGCCAGCTTGAGCTTTAAGGCTCCATTGTAGCGCTCCACTAGTCCAGCTGATTGGGGGTGATTTGCAGCGTGGAACTTTTGCTTTATGCCTAAACCTTCACATACATTCTTCATCACTTTACCCACGAACTCACTTCCATTATCACACCACACCATTCTTGGCATCCCAAACCTAGGGAAGAATTCTTTCACAAGGGCTTTGGCTGTGGATAGGGCAGTGTTATCTTTCAGAGGATAAGCCTCTATCCATTTTGAGAAAGCACAAACAACCACCAGTACATATTTCAGGTTGTTGCATCTTTTCATGTGAATAAAGTCCAGCTGCAAGACTTCGAACGGACATGATGGGGGCGCAAAGTGACCAGCTGGAGTTGGGGTTCCCCTACCAGGGTTGTACTTCAAGCATACCATGCAATTCTTGACCACATTCTCTGCACACTTGGGAATTCCAGCATTCTGCCATACTGGAGCCAACAGCTTACAAATTCCTTTCGTACTGATATGTGCCATTCCATGTGCCATAGTAACCACTGGAAGCACATATGCGTCAGGTAACAACCATCGCCTATGTTCTGTCAGATCAATCCAACAACCATTCTCATCCAACTTACCCATACTTTCTCTCCACTTGCTTAACTCTTTCTCTGTGGCTTCAGCTTGAAGCTACTTCACACTCTCTATTGTGTTCTCACACATTCCAACATTATCTACCCATCTTGCGGGGCCTGCAACATACATTCTAGTCTTCACATTCTGTGCTGTTTCTTTCGCGGTCTCATCAGCAAACGCATTCCCACGTCCAACATCATCTGTAACTTTCCTGTGCGCACTGCATTTCATGATCGCAACTTGCAACGGTAGGGTCAGTGACTCAAGGAGATCATTCACCAGCTTGCCATTCTGAATTTTAGCTCCATGCGACGTCAGGAACCCACGCTCTTTCCACAGTCGCCCAAAATTATGAGCCACGCCAAAGGCGTACTGGCTATCTGTGTAAATATTTACTCTCATTCCTTCAGACAACACGCATGCTCTTGTGAGGGCGATTAATTCTGCTGCCTGAGCCGAATTATGTGGCACTCGTGCAGTTTCCACGACCGTGTGTAAAGTCGTGATAGCATATGCAGCAGTCGTGTCACCATTAGGGAGCTTGAAACACGAACCATCTACCCATAAAGTACCATCACACTCAGTCAGGGGAATATCTTTTAGATCTACTCTCCCTTTCGTCTCTTCCTCTGTTCTGAACAGACAGTCATGTTGCTCAATCTCATCTAGGTCTGCTGGACTTGGCAATAACGTAGCTGGATTCAGCGTATTGCATCTCTTTATGTGTATGTGATTTGCTAACAGTGTAAGCTCATAGCCCGATAATCGAGCACTAGTCAAGTGTTGTGTCTTGGTCCTATTTAATAATGTGTCTACAGCATGTGGAACCATAACGATCAATGTGTTGTCCATTACCAAACCAGCAGATTGTCGGATAGACATAGCCGCAGCAGCTGTCGCTCTCAGACAGCTTGGCAATGCCCTCGCTACAGGGTCCAAGGTTGATGAAAAATATGCGCATGGGCGCGGTCTGTCGCCAAAAGGCTGTGTTAACACTGACAACGCACATCCATCTTTCTCGTGAACATACAACGTAAAAGGTTTGCTGTAGTCAGGAGTACCCAACACAGGAGCTGAACACAATGCATTACGCAATTCCCAAAAAACTTTTCTGACACTCTTCAGACCATGGGATAGGATTCGGTGTGTCTTTGCATGTTAAGGCTAACAAAGGTTTTGCCAACAAGGAAAAATTAGGGATCCAGTGCCTACAGTATGAAGTAATGCCCAAGAAAGCACGCACTTCTCTCTGTGTTCTTGGCACACTCAACTGTGCAATGGCTTGAATTCTTTCTGGGGTCAGTTTCCTTCCCTCCTTCGACAAGAGATGACCTAAGTAGGTCACTTCTTGTCGACAATATTGCAGCTTAGAGAGAGACACATTGTGATGGAAAGCAGATAAATGGCGCAACAATGACAATGTGGCTTCTTTACAGATCTGTTCAGTATCCGCGGCGATTAGTAAATCGTCCACGTATTGAATCAGAATAGCGCCACTAGGTAAAACAAGTGCATCAAGCTGCGCTTTCAAAGCTTGACTGTATATGGATGGACTCTCACAGTAGCCCTGGGGAGCGCGTTTGAAGCGGAAGCTTCGGCCTCCCAGACTAAAGCCAAAAATATCTCTGCTCTCCTTTGCAATTGGGATGCTAAAGAAAGCATTCTTTAAATCGATCACTGAAAACCATGCAGCAGAGGCTGGAATCATCGTTAACAAGGCAGTTATATCAGGGACAACCGGAAACTGTGGCACAACAATCTTATTAACCTCTCTAAGATCAATCACAAATCTGTAAACAGGTGGCTGTGAAGGGTCCGTTCGTTTTAAGACAGGTAAAATCGGACTATTGCAAACGTTGCCTCTTGTCTCTTCAATCACACCCTTATTAATCAAATCACTGACAATGTCTAACAATGCTTTCTGGCCTTCATTAGAGATCTTGTACTGGGGAATACGTGGCAGTCTGACATTAGCCTTTAAAGTCACCACGTATGGCGGTATCTCCAAGAGGCCCACATCATTGGGACCAGTAGCCCAAAGGGCATCCGGAAGGGATGACAATTCAGGTGGCATTGTATTTTTAGACAAGTACATTGGGGAAATCACTTTCTTGCCTAATGTAAGTTGTACTCCTGAAGGAGAACAATACAGTGTAGCAAGCAATCTTTTCAACAAATCTAATCCCAGCAAATTTTCACCACAACCTGTTGTCAGAATCAGGGGTGCTTTCAGCTCGCAAGGCCCAATAGAAAGTGACATGGGACTAGAAATCGGGTTCCTAACCGGGGCGCCAGAAAAACCTACTGAAACATTTATATCGCCAGACAAAGGTGCGCCAGGGAGTTTTGAATGCATGATTGAACTCTTTGCAGCACCAGTGTCTAGCAGAAAGGGCTCCGTTACATTTGCTGTAGTTACCTTAACATACGGTCCACTCTGATCCACTGGCACTGAAACAACTCCCTCTCTCTGTCTACGGCTGTCCTAGTAATCATTACTTTCTGCATCACCGTCCTCTGCATAATAATCATTATTATAATACTGAGCCGTATTACTAGTCGCATTGGCTTGCTGATCAAAGCTATTAATGGTGTTTTGGGGCGGAAGAGGACGCGCGTTCTGGGGAACACTTCCACGCCCTCTGCCTCTAGGAGCTTGCTGACCACCCCTACCTCTTGCGCCATACGCATTACCGTTCCGCTGCATTAATTTAGGGCAACTATATTTAAAATGACCTTCCTCTTTGCAATATGAACATTGGTTGGGACCTACAGGGACACGTGGTTGATAATACCCATTCATTTGCTGATTGTTCTGAAATTGTTGGGGTTGGTGATAGACACCCTGGGGTTGCCTATAATTATTCTGACCTCCACGTGGCGGATAGGCCTGCTGTAAAAGGACCTTTGTCTTTAGTTCCTTCGTTTTCTTTTCTGTTCTATCTTTCTCGTCTTTATCTCTGTTTTCATAATACTGTGCAGTAGCCAGTATTTGCGCTGAAGAGGAGACAGCCCAAGAACTTTCTGAATCTTTTAACTTTTTACACAGGTCAGGAAGTAGATTCTGCACAAACTTATCCACAAATAACCGTTGGCCACCCTCAGTACTCATATCTTGCCCACTGTGGTCAACAAACGTTTCTTCAAACCTGGTAAAGAAGTCTGACACTGTCTCATCTTTCTTCTGCTTACATGCAGATAGCTTGTCCCAATTTACGCGCATCGCGGGCATTATTGTCTTCATATACGTGATGATTCTACCAGGCAGTTCTGCTATTAAAGGCTCAGGTTTCGCACCACCAGTTTGTCTAGCGTCAGCGGTGATGATGTTAGCCCATGTGTCTCCTAGTTCTGCAGCATGATCCGTATTACGTATGGATCCCCACAAAGGCTGTGGAACCACATTCCCAAACAGCATATCTACATCAGCCAGATTCATTACACAAGATTCTGCAGTCTGTGACAACTCCTTATAATAACCAGTAGGGTTTTTACGGGGATCAGGCAATGACTGCTTGAGTGCTAACACCTCAGATCTTTTCCATGGAACATGTACCCAAATACGCTGGAAATGTGCTACGACAGGTGGATTAGCATTTGCATCAGCGGGTCTCCAAACTGGGGGAACCTCACGCATCGGATATTGGCGTGCTTTTACCCTCTTCCCCACAGGGACATCAGGTTCAAACAACGACTGTTGACAATCGCCATTTCTGAAGGACAATACAACCGCAACTGCTTTATCTACTTCGCGATCCACAATTGTACCAGTTCCAAAATCAAACCTCACTCTACACAACTCCTGCGGGCTCGGGTCTTTACCACTATCCTCCAATTCTTCACAGAGAATTTCGCACATTTTCTCAAATACATATCTCTGTTTTGGGGCATCCCACTGATGGAAAACGTTGACAACTGATTCCACATCATACAGTGAAGGGAAAACAATCCATCTACGCGCCATGCTATCTATTACCTTTTTCTCATCAGGGTTAGGCAATTGACTACGCAGTTGCTTACGCTGTAAACCAGGAGTCGCATCAGATGACTCAAAGAGAGGCGACATTAACGTAGTAACCACATTAGCTAAGCGCTGTCGCGCTGAAGGAGAAGCTGAGGCGAACACAGGGGGAAAAACAGAGGGAAGAAAAGAGGATGCAGAAACAGGTACTGGAGTGGTGCAAGGAAGAGTGTCAGGGGAGGCAGCTGCTGAATCAGGCAAAGTCGCAGGAAGCACGGGGGCAGTCGGGAACACAACTGGCGGCCCTTGAGAGGGCTGCGCTATATGGACAAGAGCCGGCTGCGCAGCAGCTGGCGGTAGCGGCAAGGCTTGCAGTATATTAACTGGAGGTGGCATATTCACAAGCTGGGGAGGTGCCGTGGCATTTTGAGCATACAGGGGTGGCGAACTCAACAAATGCGACATCAGGGGATCTTTCTCCTTTTCTTCTAACTCATTCTGCTTAGAGTGTGGTAAGGCTGGGTAACATTTGTCGATCCCTAACTTACGCTGCCTGTGCAATTGCTCATTCATCTGCTCCTCCTCATTATCTTTAAATTGTACAGCTGCTTGCATTACTGTCATACCTCTCTCCCTTTTATTCTTTTTCGCTAGCTTAATGTCCTTCTGTTTGGCTTCCTTTCGCCATAAGCGGAAAGAGTCAAACATCGCCGGCCGGGCTTTCTTTTTAAACAATTTAATTTCCAAATTATCTAAAATATCGGTATCGAAACTACCATTTTGGGGCCATTTTAAAACACCGTCTTTCCTGGTGTAGTGGATCCATACTTCGTTATATGCAATGGGGCCTACGCCATGTTTTACATAGAGCTCATAAGTTGGAGTTCCAATCGGAGGAACCGGGCATGATTCCTCCAGCTGGAAATCTTTTCCACAACCCAAACAGAATAATCTACCAAATATTCTAGAACCAGGCATCTTTGCTCACTAGTCTAGATCCAAACGTCAAAGGATTATCAATTAAGATAGTCTCGTGAATACACGAGTCCTCTGGCTTTGGCGTTTGCAAACTCCAAATTACCAAATCAAACGATCCCGAGGGATACCAAAACAAATGGGAGACGCTCCACTTATACTTAACTGAATATTGCTGATCGATGGCGTCACCAGAAGACACTCTCGATTGTTTCGCTCTCTCAAACTCGTCAAGGGTCCAAAACAGGTCGATTAATCAGGGCAGCAGTCCTTCGTAGCCGTCGGGACGCGGAGAACCTCGCAGAAAAGACTTTCGGACCACGTCGACATGCAGGGGTCGATGAAGTGGCGGCCTTCCTCCAGAATTTCCACACGAAGCTCCTCACGAACCTCTGGCTTGGACTGGTACCGCTGAAATCGTCCCGAGTTGGGCGCCAAACTGAAGTACTGGGTATTTTAGTCCCAGCGGTGCAGGGGCACACACCCTATGACTTCTGGGTTCACCCTGTTCCAGACCTACAGAAACACAGAGTCTTCTGGGTGAAGTCAAAGATCGTTTATTGGCTGCAGACCAATTACAGGTATCCTAGAAGTACAACAGCGTGTATGTTCTCAGGAGACTGCTGAAAATCATAGAAACGGGCTTCATCTTAAATACGCTTTTTCCTGCCTCAAGCATACATTCCTAGGTTTTATGATACGGTAATAAACAAGTGTACATTACAAAGAAAAGGCAGAGTCATGATGACCATCCCACATTCCAGTTCGGCCAGCCCACAATGATTTACACAGTAAGGTTCAGATCCCACATTTGATATCAATAGACCCCAATAAAACACGGGCAGCTCCTGTTTTGGGAAACAAGTCATAAAGCAGGAACAGTCAGGTGTGAAAGAGATTAGCCGGAGGCTCGTGTAGAATGAAAGGGTTTTATGACGGGTCAAACCCTGATGCTAATCACAGGTGGACGGAGGAAGGGGAGCTTGTGAGACCAGTTTGACCTGGGGCAGCAGAGCCAGCTGCCCAGGTCACAGAGAAGTCAAAGGAAAAGCCCATGTACTGTGAGGCCCGTATTTGCTCCATTATAGCCTATGTGAGGGCAATGACAAGATGGCCACCGCTTCCAAAATGGAACCCGCGTAGTGAAGCAGAATAACGTGTACACAGTGCATTCATAGCTAGAACGATATATAAAGCACTCGTACATACCGCATTAACCATTTGCGGTTTGCTAATACCAGGATAGACAGGGGTAGGGCCCTGTCCCCTACGCGGTGCCAGAGATTAAAGTACGACACTCCTGCCCTGCCCCCTTGCCCCCAGCCCTCTGTTTCCATATGCAGATCCCTATTCCCTCCCTTCTGGCTTGTCTGTCCATTGTAATGCCCCTGATCCGTCCCTCCTGCCCTTTATGGTCTGTTATGCTGCAGCTTTCTCTCCTGTCTGTCCATTATGGTCAGTTAGCAACCATTGCCTCTTTCCCCTCTGTTGTCTGTTGTCCATGTGCATGGTCCTGTCCCCTCCCTATTGCTTTCTATGGATTGTTGTGCTGCACTCCCGTCCCGCATGCCCTGTGTGGTGTATTGTGCTGATGCACCTCTCCTTGTCCCTCCTATCCTGTGTTATCCGAGTCCATGTCCCTACCCCAATTCCTCCTGCCTACCATTAGCCAATGTACCATACTTGCGAACATTTTGAACTTGGTAAGAGGGAGATTTTGATAAAAACTGGGGTATTGATTTTCCCCTTTGAGTTACATTGAAAAAGAGGAGATTGTAGACAGGAGACAGATCAAATAAAGCCCATTTGAGCTTAAAAACATTGGACGTTTCCTGGCTGAAACGGGTCTGTTGGCATGTATGGTTGTTCTACCACTGCCTCTTCCTTCTGCCCACAATGGTCTATTATATTGCCACAGCCTCTCTTGCCAGTCCTGTATAGTTGGTTTGTTGTCACTGCCCCCCTTTCCACTGCCCTCCATAGTCTGTTGTGCTGCCACTGCCCTTCCTGCCTGCCCAGTGTGGTCAAACTGTTGCCTCTGCACTCTCCTACCTGCCTTCAATTTTCAGAGTCCGTGCCCCTGGCCTCTGCCTCTCAACAGTATCCCAATGAACAACTAGATTGCTAACATTCTATATTTATTACAAAAGTTTGGAACGCCTGACGTCATCTTGATGTAATCAAAACTTTAGAAATTACATATATGAGAGTGTCTTATTTGCATCAAAATTATGGTTAGTGCTCTAAGAAACTAAAATGAGGACATATTTTCTGAGTTTTCAAATAGTGACAAAGAACTTTTAAATTATTTGTAATCTTTATGTTTTTTATCCAGTTGACCACTTGATTAAATGTTGCACTTAGGGGAGAGGATGTGGTGTTACTTCCAGAGCTGCAGACTTTGCAACTGGGGAACCAGGTTGGAGTTTCTGCTTCAGCTCAACATTCTGTGATTCTGGTCAAATCACTTAATCTCCCCATGTCTACAACCCAAATGAATTTGATCTTGTGTGATGTAACCAATGCTCATGTAAAGCACTCCAATACCTGACAAGTCTGCACTATATAAAACTGCACACTTCTGTCATTGGGCTACATGTGGGCTACATCTGGGTGGTATTTGTGCTGCATTTGGGCTCTTTTGTCTCTGGTGGCCATCTTGGGAGATTTATTTGTTATGAAGTTACCTAATTTCCTCATTTACTGCAGTCTCCTCAGTAGGAAATGCTTTCAGTTTTTTACTTTGATTCCATCAAGAAGGCATTCAGATGTGTCACACAGTTGCCATAAATTCAGAATGTTAGCACTCTAGCTGCTCATTAGATCACTGTAGTAAAGCTACTGCTCACCAGGGAAGTCTGCTGCTGGAATTGAAAGTGCATGTTTCAGTCTGCATGTCAGAATGTTTTAATGAAATACAAGAGGATTTGAGAAGTCACTCAAAATGTGCCCTAATTTGTATTTCTGCAGCACTAATCATGCTTTCTATGGCAAAATGAACCCCCTCATTTTGTTTCTTTTTAAATTAAATGTTTTAAGAGTTACCACTTTATTCCAATCAAGATGGCTTCAGGTGTGCAATACATTTGTCATAAGCAGGACTGTTAGCGCTCTTGTTGTTCTTTAGAACACTCTGGGAAGCCACAGTAGAACACAAAGGAATCAACTGACAGTCTATGCACTTGTTGGATGTACATGTTTTACTGAGAATGTCAGACTTCATTCTCACATGACTGAGAAAGATAATGTGAATTTTCAGAAAATATGCTCTCAGTTTAGTTTATAGATCACCTGTCAAACCTCTGTGGGAAAAGCATGAGAAAATAGCTTTCTCTCAAACATGATTCATGATATCAAAGCAGAAGGCTTTTTCACATGGTAAAATCACCTTAGAACACACCACAATTCCTAAAATGAGTATGGTACCATCAACAAATGAATTATAATGTAACTAAAGTCTTAAAACCTTCTATTAAGTGCAATGCTTTTTAATGAGGTGCTATCATGTATATTGGTCCCAAGATGGCTGCCAACACTTCTTGGATGAAGTACTGACAGCCAATCAGATCTCACGATGAGATGTGTGTTTAGGCTCCGCCCAGATATATCTATCTTTTTAACTCTAATTTTCTCAGGAACTACTGAACGGATTTACACCATTTAAGCAAAAGGCACGAGTCTGAACTGAGGACTACCTCTTTGCCAAATTTGGTGTATTTCCGTTGAGCAGTTCGGCTGTAGCTGCGTCAACAGGTCCTATGGGAAAATGCATGGGGAAAATGCGTTTTGGGACCCCCTTTTTTCTCGGCCCCCGCTTGACGAATCACAGTGAAATTTTCTGAACCGGAGCGGACCGGAGCTGGCCAAAAGTTTGGAAAATTTCGCGAAGATTCATCAATCGGCGCCAACGTTTTTCCAAATAGAATGTTGCGGATTTCCTATGGAAAATAGGTCCTAACTATAACTACCTACTGGCGTCTGCCAGTAGGTAATATCTATATATATATATATATATATATATATATATATATATATATATATATATATATATATATATATATATATATATATATATATATATATATATATATATATATATATATATGTTACCATGAGTTATCCAAGACGAAAGAGCACTCCACTGCAGGCCACTTATTGAAAGTGTTATTTGAATGCAGGAGCAAGACTGGTTAAAGTTGTGCCAAACATAGCAAATGCCTAACGCGTTTCGAGTCTCCTGACTCTTGATCACAGGCTTGTAGCGGCATCACGGAGCAAAGAGCAGTTCACGGCAGTTATATCCCTTCAGTGGGATCTCGCAGGTGAGTTGAGTTCCACGCCGTGCACCATGGGATTTGTAGTGCTGCTGCATATTACATTGAGACCCTCCAGTGGGTTTGTTCCGCTTTGCCAAATTAAATATGCAATTATGACCCATCAGTGGGCTGCTGACACCAAAAACCAGTACCATGAGCAGGTCCGCTGTGACCGCTAACGGGGCTGCGAACAGTTCTGTGCCCCAGCGGCTCCATTATTAACATTTCAATGGCGGTGCGTCTTTCACGGCGGGACAGCCGTAATAATGTTACCATGAGTTATCCAAGACGAAAGAGCACTCCACTGCAGGCCACTTATTGAAAGTTTTATTTGAATGCAGGAGCAAGACTGGTTAAAGTTGTGCCAAACATAGCAAATGCCTAACGCGTTTCGAGTCTCCTGACTCTTGATCACAGGCTTGTAGCGGCATCACGGAGCAAAGAGCAGTTCACGGCAGTTATATCCCTTCAGTGGGATCTCGCAGGTGAGTTGAGTTCCACGCCGTGCACCATGGGATTTGTAGTGCTGCTGCATATTACATTGAGACCCTCCAGTGGGTTTGTTCCGCTTTGCCAAATTAAATATGCAATTATGACCCATCAGTGGGCTGCTGACACCAAAAACCAGTACCATGAGCAGGTCCGCTGTGACCGCTAACGGGGCTGCGAACAGTTCTGGTTTTTGGTGTCAGCAGCCCACTGATGGGTCATAATTGCATATTTAATTTGGCAAAGCGGAACAAACCCACTGGAGGGTCTCAATGTAATATGCAGCAGCACTACAAATCCCATGGTGCACGGCGTGGAACTCAACTCACCTGCGAGATCCCACTGAAGGGATATAACTGCCGTGAACTGCTCTTTGCTCCGTGATGCCACTACAAGCCTGTGATCAAGAGTCAGGAGACTCGAAACGCGTTAGGCATTTGCTATGTTTGGCACAACTTTAACCAGTCTTGCTCCTGCATTCAAATAAAACTTTCAATAAGTGGCCTGCAGTGGAGTGCTCTTTCGTCTTGGATAACTCATGGTAACATTATTACGGCTGTCCCGCCGTGAAAGACGCACCGCCATTGAAATGTTAATAATGGAGCCGCTGGGGCACAGTACTGTTCGCAGCCCCGTTAGCGGTCACAGCGGACCTGCTCATGGTACTGGTTTTTGGTGTCAGCAGCCCACTGATGGGTCATAATTGCATATTTAATTTGGCAAAGCGGAACAAACCCACTGGAGGGTCTCAATGTAATATGCAGCAGCACTACAAATCCCATGGTGCACGGCGTGGAACTCAACTCACCTGCGAGATCCCACTGAAGGGATATAACTGCCGTGAACTGCTCTTTGCTCCGTGATGCCGCTACAAGCCTGTGATCAAGAGTCAGGAGACTCGAAACGCGTTAGGCATTTGCTATGTTTGGCACAACTTTAACCAGTCTTGCTCCTGCATTCAAATAAAACTTTCAATAAGTGGCCTGCAGTGGAGTGCTCTTTCGTCTTGGATAACTCATGGTAACATATATATATATATATATATATATATATATATATATATATATATATATATATATATGTGTGTGTGTGTGTATATATATGTGTGAGAAAATATATATGTGTGGATATATATATATACACACACACACACAAAACAAATCTCCCTAGGGTAGTGAAACTGTACAGGAATACACAGGCACGTTTCTCAATTTGTTTCAGCAAAACGCGATTCGTCACTATTGCCTTTATCAATTGCTGAAAAAGAAATAAAAGAAACATGGTTGAGTAATGCATTTAAAATATCCAAAAGATACTCCTATTGGCTGGTGACAGGGAGGCAAACAGAGAGCTGTGCCATCTAGGTGCAATACCATATTTTGGCTGCCATTTTGGGTGTAATATTACAATTTTTGCTATGTATTCCTACTGGCTTCCTTGATCTATAACCTTGACCTTCTATGATTCAATCGATATTTGAAACTTCACAGTTATAGCTGATCGAGACTAGCAGGATTGGGTGTCTAGTGCCCGATGAACAGCAGCAACTATTTTGAATAGCTGCTCCTGTGAGTGATGGGGAGGCGGCTCATACAGAGCATGATTGTTACTGAGAGGACTAATATATAAAGCCAGTGGAATGAATAAGTGTAAACTGTCCATCCTGGTAAGCAACTACAAGTGTACAGTGTGCAATTTGGCAGGTCAGTGATAAAACAGTTATTACAGCCTAAGACAATCAAACATACATTAAAACATTATAAGAGAAGAGGAAGGGGTGTTGCAAAGCCTCCGCGTGTGGGGCCTCCTCAGTTTGACACAGTTTGCAATCCCCAGTAAACGTTTTAAGATTTTTGAACCCTCCTCAGGACAACATTGTGTGGAGACTAGAGGCAATAAAGTGCACATGCATAGCATACACGTAAAACATGAATTACCAGGTTCAGAGCACTGTAGCAGCTACGTGTGGTTCTCATACTGCCGAAAGCTGTAGCATTCCCATTAGAGCCTTACGCCTTATGAGCCATGCATGGCTTAAAAAGTTGGCCATGCTAGAGGCAAAAAGTGGTCTAGGAGCTGTTCTAAGGATGCGCAGGGCAACCTGGTCGTCTCATATGCCCAATTGCCGGAAGGTCGGTTTTAGGCATTTCATCCTCGGTGTATGCCTGGCAAACAAACATAACGTGGGCAACACTTTCTACTGGTGCCTTGCAACATTGGAAGTCCCTTGGTGTTGGATTGCATGGGTGCCATTTAGCTGTTGTCTCACAAAAGGGAAATGTGACAAACCTAAAAAGGATATATAACATCCTGTCCCGAGGGACCGTTAATTATATCTGAAAAGAGCTCTAAGTATCTGGTCTGCTTGTGGAGATCCAATTCTGTGGTTTGGTTTGCTAAATTTGTGTTGTTCCACACCAATTCCAGTAAATAAGTTTAAGGTCTTCTTTCCTAAGTGGGTCCAGCTTGACCCAATGTGCTTGGAGCCCTAGTGCTGACATCATCTTCATAACAATGGAGATCCAGCCTACTTTGTTACTATGTGTCTATCCGGATGACCTCAGATAAGGCTTCTGCATAATGTAGGATATCTGGGATCCACCTAATGTGAGCCCAAAAGATCAGGGGACGAAGCCTCGCAATGCCACCAATTGATCGCCTACCCATGTCAAGCATGAGGGAGGTGAGGGGAATCTATTGTGGCAAAATAACTAGATCCTTTAAAAATGTATGCTCATATCTGCATAGATTGTGAACCCTATCAAATCCCCACAGCTCTGCTCCATACAGTGCTGTACTGACTGCCTTTGCATCGTCGGCCTGGAGTGCAGCGGCCACCGGTCTGCTATGTGAAGAGCAATGCTCCTTTCCACGTAGCCCTGTTACCCTCTTGTGGCCATTCAGCATCTTTGTTAGCTAGGGCTTCCACAACATTTTATCTGATATTCGATCACCAAGGTAATCAAAAGTGCCAACTCTTTACAAGAGAGTCCCACCTAACAAGGAGCTGCCTTTGTAGGACGTATGGGGATTTAAGGCCATAAATGTGGTGTTGATAACCAATCCCCTGTTATTGCAAAAGAGTTGAAACCTATTGAGTAGACGCTGCAACCCCACTGGGGTCTTTGACACTAGCAGGGTGTCATCTGCGAATAAATGGGTCGGTACCTTATCACCTCTCAGAGTTGGTGCATCAGTTTGTTCTTCTTGCAGGAAGCTGGCCACTCCATCCGTATAACCTCTTCAGTGCCCATGACGAGATAGTCACGTCATGGAGCACGGTAGCGCTGTGCCCATGACGAGACTATCTCGTCATGAACCCCACCCACTAATAAAACGCCTGGCACAGGAGGGGGAAAGGGCATGGCACTGAAGGGGTTAAAGGGAGAATAGGGTGGGAGTGAAAACACAACCCTGTCTAACTCCCCTACTGACAGGAATGCAATTGGTCAATTGCCCCTGCACCCCTCATCTAATCTGTGCTAATTGTGTTATCACCCATTGTGGATTTTATATCAATTGAATCATACACTGACTCACCCTCTCTGACATTTATCTCATAGCTTCTCTTTATCCTATGTGGAAGTATTGTTTTTCATTGCTGAATGTTGTATGCATTTATACACTACCTATTCATGCACATACATTGTTACAAAATCATCATGTAAGTTCAAGCCACAATCAGTGAATACAATGGGCCTGGAAAAATCATCAGCAAATTTCAAGCCCACTAATTTGCATTAGAGTCAGAAATGTGTGAAAAATTAGAAGTGTGCTGTTTGCACCTGATTACAATTTCCATAACCAGTAATTGCACATCTGCCTATTTACATATGATTCTGTTTAATATTGACTTCACAAAATGCCATGTGGTACCATTTTTTTTGTGCAAATTTGCTTAAACTTTTCCTTGTCTTCCATGGTGGGGTAAAGTGTAGCCATATTGTAATCATAATTTATATGCAAATGGAAGTCTGAACCCAAAATAAGGAAACAAAGCCCATTGTAATCATAGCCTTTGTGTTTTTAAAGTAGGTTTAAAGGGGGCTTTGCAGGAGCCATTCTAATGTTTGATGTAGGCTGGTTCACCTCTCTCTTCTGGCACAGTCATTCTGTGCACTCAAAGCTCCATCATACCGTTATAATATCAAGTGTGGTGTGGTGTGGGGGCAATGGTAGGCCTGAGACATGTTTGAAGCACTACTTATGTTAGTGCACAATGAATGCTGCAAACCTATTAGTAGTACAACTTCACTAGGGACGTTTAAGTAAATTAAACATGCCAGTTGATTATAAGGTAATCCTACCATGTTTTAAAGAGAGAGAACAAGAGCTTTGGTGCTGGTTAGCATTGGTAAACTGAGCAGAGTCCTAAAGCCAGCAAAATCAAAGTCAGCAAACAGGAGGGTTGTCGGCAAAAAAGGGGGAAAAGATCCAAGGATGCTAGGTGTAACATTTATGAAATACGCAGGCTTATACATTTGCTGTACATAAGAAAGCAATAAAGCATGCATTCGGAAGCTAACCTCAGTTTTAACCTCTTCAATGCCCGTGACGAGCTGGTCTCGTCATGGGCCGCGGTTGCGCTGTGCCCATGACGAGACCAGCTCGTCACAAACCCCGCCCGCTAATGCAACGGCCGGCACAGGGCGGGGAAAGGGGCGGGCACTGAAGGGGTTAATATTTTCTGTAAACACTGTCCTTTATCTCCATTTTCGTCTGGTTGTCACTAAGGATAGTATGGTTGCTGCAATCTAACAAGTTAAGGTGAAATTAAGATATCGTCTTACATTTGTGTACTTCTAAGCTTTTATTACAGTTGAAAGCCACAGATCAATAAGCCTTGTTTCAATAATACCTGCCTGCGAAGATCATATAGTTCTAATAATGACCTTGGGTGCAATGGCAGTACTAGAAGGGGCATGTGGGACCTGAGCCCTAGTCATATTTGTCCTTGCCCCCCTTGTGCCCCACCATCACAACTGCTAATGATACCAGGAGATGACACAAGCAATGCACTGCACGTTGCCACACACATTAATTGGCCCTATCACTTTCCACTATAAAGCAGAGTTGCTTGTTTAAAATATTTAAATCTGACTTTGTATGTGTTTTGGGTATGTGTATATGTTACTATCATACTATATATATATATATATATATATATATATTCGCTCACTCCTCTTTCACCATCCGGTTTAAGGAAAGCACTCGCAGGGGTTATCTTTCGTATTCTTTATTCAATCCGCTCTAAAACATGACGCGTTTCGGCTGACGGTGATGGATTAAACCCAGATCAGTTGACTGGGGGTGAGTGCTTGCAATGCTCAACACTCCGTCCATCATTTCCTTTGGTTTTTGCTTTGTTCGCCATAAGTTGGCAGGGTATGCTCAGACGTGAGTCCCTTGCTCACTTTACCACTGGATTCAAGCAAGCCTGGCTGAAGACGGCTGAAATGCCAGAAACCGGTCCTAGGAAGCTTGTTTCCGGTCCAGGGAAGACATGGCTTGGCAGTTCGGGCTGGACTGTTCCCATGAGGCACAGGGTCAGACTGATTTGCATATGGCCATGTCTGAACTGGGGTGGCAGAGTGGGCTAAAGAACGGTGATGGATTAAACCCAGATCAGTTGACTGGGGGTGAGTGCTTGCAATGCTCAACACTCCGTCCATCATTTCCTTTGGTTTTTGCTTTGTTCGCCATAAGTTGGCAGGGTATGCTCAGACGTGAGTCCCTTGCTCACTTTACCACTGGATTCAAGCAAGCCTGGCTGAAGACGGCTGAAATGCCAGAAACCGGTCCTAGGAAGCTTGTTTCCGGTCCAGGGAAGACATGGCTTGGCAGTTCGGGCTGGACTGTTCCCATGAGGCACAGGGTCAGACTGATTTGCATATGGCCATGTCTGAACTGGGGTGGCAGAGTGGGCTAAAGAACGGTGATGGATTAAACCCAGATCAGTTGACTGGGGGTGAGTGCTTGCAATGCTCAACACTCCGTCCATCATTTCCTTTGGTTTTTGCGTTGTTCGCCATAAGTTGGCAGGGTATGCTCAGACGTGAGTCCCTTGCTCACTTTACCACTGGATTCAAGCAAGCCTGGCTGAAGACGGCTGAAATGCCAGAAACCGGTACTAGGAAGCTTGTTTCCGGTCCAGGGAAGACATGGCTTGGCAGTTCGGGCTGGACTGTTCCCATGAGGCACAGGGTCAGACTGATTTGCATATGGCCATGTCTGAACTGGGGTGGCAGAGTGGGCTAAAGAACGGTGATGGATTAAACCCAGATCAGTTGACTGGGGGTGAGTGCTTGCAATGCTCAACACTCCGTCCATCATTTCCTTTGGTTTTTGCTTTGTTCGCCATAAGTTGGCAGGGTATGCTCAGACGTGAGTCCCTTGCTCACTTTACCACTGGATTCAAGCAAGCCTGGCTGAAGACGGCTGAAATGCCAGAAACCGGTCCTAGGAAGCTTGTTTCCGGTCCAGAGAAGACATGGCTTGGCAGTTCGGGCTGGACTGTTCCCATGAGGCACAGGGTCAGACTGATTTGCATATGGCCATGTCTGAACTGGGGTGGCAGAGTGGGCTAAAGAACGGTGATGGATTAAACCCAGATCAGTTGACTGGGGGTGAGTGCTTGCAATGCTCAACACTCCGTCCATCATTTCCTTTGGTTTTTGCGTTTCGGCTGACGCCTTAATCTGATGTTTTTAGATTTCGCGCCGAGAAACGAACGGCATTTTAACAAAACGTCATTGGTCATGTGATACATTAGCGTATGGAGAGCAAAAGAGGACCACCATAAGTCCATAAACAAGCGCCATATTGGAGTGAGTAAAACCCCATTGGAACATCATAAAGCAACAAACCTGCTGAATAATTAACAGCATACAGTATATATGTTTACCACAAATGCGTGAACCATATAATGCGTAAAATATCATCAACTGTAATTTGTTGCTGGTTGACACCATCATGCCGTGTATCATAAAGGGTCCATGAGTTGTGGTGCACTGAGATAGGGGCAGCGATGATGTGTGGTCCGGGAGGGCTGCACTGGTAGCATTGTCTGTTACCTACTGGGCTGCGTCATCTGCAATCACAACTCAATCTGAATTGTGAACCATGCTGTCAATAGTGTTGATGGAAGGTAGTAGTCAGCACAGACATCGAGGAATGCTTTTTGTCACTTCCTCTTGAAAAAATCCGAGGACATAGAGTACAATTCTCTCTGCAATTAATAAATGAAGGTTCAATTCAAATTGTGAGCCCTGCTGACCGCAGTGTAGGGGTATGGAACAAAAGATGAAATATGTATAGAATACATTGTCGAAATGTGTAGGTTTCAGGGACGTAATAGTTGCCTACTGGATTGTGAAATTACTGAATCAAGACTGAATTTTAATGGTGAGCCCTGCTGACCACAGTATTGGCTGGAGGCAGCAGTCAGGAAGGACCCACAGCAACTTGGTGTTGACTTGAACTGCACAGTTAGTGTTACCTGAAGCACTCAGTGTGTGCGCAGCCAGCGATGATGCATGGTCCGGGCAGGCCACACTGGGAGCAATGTCTGCTGCCTATTGTATTGCGCCATCTGCAATCGTGACTCGATCTTAATTGTGAGCCCTGATGTCCGCAGTGTAGATCCAAGGCCGTAGTCAGCACAGACATCGAGGAATGCTTTTTGTGACTTCTTCTTGACAAAATCAGAGAACATAGAGTACAGTTCACTCTGCAATAAATAAAGGAAAACTGAATTCGAATTGTGAGCTCTGCTGTCTGCAGTGTAGACTGCCATTCAGTGTTCCTTTGGAGTTGCAAGATGAATTAGGTCATTGTACTAAAGCTATAATTGATATAAAACAAGTTCTTGAAGCAAGGATACTAAAAGGGTATTATGTAGGTTTTAGGGACGTTATAGTTAGTTGCCTACTGGACTCTGTAATTAATGTATCAAGACTCTATTTTAATTGTGAGCCCTAATGACCACAGTGTAGGCCAGAGGCAGCGGTCAGCAAGGGCCCATAGCCACGTGAGCTTCACAGTTAGTGGCACCAGAAGCATTCAGCTTGTGTGCAGCTTGAGAAGATGCGTGGTCTGGGCGGGCCGCACTGGTAGCAATGTCTCTTGTCTAATTAATTCTGCTTTAATAAGGCTACCTGGTGATGACTTGTGGTGCACTAAGCTAGTGGCACCTGAAGCAACATGCGTGTGTGGGAGGCACTGGTAGCAATGTCTTTTGTCTAATTAATTCTGCTTTAATAAGGCTACGTGGCGATGACTTGTGGTGCACTGAGCTAGTGGCACCTGAAGCAACCAGTGTTGCCAACTGGATTGCTTCATCTGCAATCGCGAGTCGATGTGAATTGTAAGCCCTGCTGTCCGCAGTGTAGGCCGGAGGCAGCAGTCAACAAGGGCCCGCAGACACGTGGCATTGAGTTGAACTGCACAGTTAGTGGCACCAGAAGCATTCAGCGTGTGCGCAGCCTGCGATGATGCATGGTCCAGGAGGGCCAAACTGGTAACAATGCCTTTTGTCTAATGAATTCTGCCTTAATAAGGCTATGTGGCAATGACTTATTGTGCACAGAGTTAGTGGCACCTGAAGCACTCATTTTGTGTGCAGCTTGCCATGATGCGGTGTCCGGGCGGGCCGGACTGTGAGCATTGTCTCTTGTCTACTCGACTGCGTCATCTGCAATTGCGACTCGATCTGAATTGTGAGCCCTGCTGTCCGCACTGTACATCGAAGGCAGTAGTCTGTACAGCCATAATTCTGCGGTGTTGTGCTGCTGGGTTCACAGGGGGCCTTTATGGAGGAGGTTGGCGATCACATCGGCGGCCTCGTGGCAGGGTGAGGGCCTCTGCTGTGGCCTTCCCAGAATTGAACCATGCCTAGAGCCCCGGCCTATTTATTCACACTCCTACGCTGGAGTGCCGTACTTTGGACCAGCCCACTCTGCTTCCGCTTACAGGGGGGACAACACAACTACATTACCAAAATCTTCCCCACTGCCTGAGGTAACATTGTTGCGTCCACTGTCCACAACACTACAAGCACCCACAGCATATGTCCACATGAAGAGGTTTCTGCTCTGCATAGTGAGGTCTGTCCAGCACATCACCTCTACACTTGGTATTGTGTGCATTGTTATTGATGGGTGACTTGCGTCCTTCACACATACTTAGTTGCCACATCTCCCAACATTCAGCTATTGTGTGGCTGAGGTGCCATGCCGTTTTTGGAAGGTCTGCTGTCCTTTTCTGCGCTGCCTCAGTGGTAGTGGCGGGGTGGTCTGGGGGGAGCTCCTGTGGGTGGTAGGGGTTGTGGCCTTCTTGGTTGTCAGAGCTGCATGATCAGTAGCTCTATGACATGTGTTGTTCTTCAGATTTGGTTCTGGGCTGGGCTCCCTTTCACAATGTAGGTAGTCGTCCTGCTTTATACCAGTAAAAGGCAGATGTTTAATTCTTACTGCTAACGTTGGTTATCGCCTGTTTTTGGATCTCATCGCAGATTTGGCTGGTCATTGAAAATATCGGGAAGTGGTGTTTTTGTGGTATTTTTGCACAGGAACGCCTACTCTGCATATCGTTAGTTGTCGATCTCATTTGTGGAGATTTTTTTTGCGGAAGCTATTGCTGGAAAACTGGCGATATCGGCTGGTTTTACCAGTTTGAGAAAGGAATGATAATTTAAAATCACTGAAAAACATAGGTTTAATGAACATTTTAATTAGAAATTAGCATTTAAAAAACCTTTGAAATTCATTGAAAAAAACCATAGGTTTCAGGGACGTTATAGTTAGAAATTAGCATTTAAAAAACATTAGAAACTCACTGAAAAAAAACATAGGTTTCAGGGATGTTATAGTTAGTTGGATATTTCACTCGTACAAAACCAGAGAAATTCGGCCGTTATAGTTAGAAGAGCTAACTGTAACTTGTGCCCCCACAATGCACTGCTGATGACGTCAAATATTACATCACTCATGACATGGTCAGTGACATTACTGATGACATCACTCATGATATCTCAAATGACATCACTGATGACATCATCCATGTGATAATTGCATGCACCTCCTCACTCCCTAATATAAGCTTTGATACAGCCACTGTAAAATACAGACTACCATTTTTGAAACCATAGACAAACCAATAGCAGTTACTACATACCACTGACTAATTCCTAGGTCTACACACACATTCATTCATTCACCCATACAGTCACTCATACATGCAGTCACTCATCAATACAGCACTATCATATGCACTCATACACCTATACAGACACTCACACACTGCCACTCATCCATAAAGTTATTGACACAACTATCTAGTCATGTAAAGAATCAATAACACTGCCATTTACTCACCTATACAGTTATACATTCACTACCTAACATATTCATACAGATACTAACATATATTTACTCTCTTATACAATCACTGATACAAGCACACACTCATTTATACCGCTGCTCTCACAATCACTCACTCTCACATATAGTCATTTATATACTCCAAGACTCACATATACTGCCTTTCACATATGTAGTTACTCACACATGTACCACTGAGACATCCATTCACTCACTGACACACCCATGCACACACTCACTCACCCATACAGCTATTTCCACATGCACTATTGAACCCATACACACACTAAATTATCCACTCACACATGTATGCAGAAAATCACACACCCTCACCCACCCACACACACAAAAACTGAGGCACCCCTACAGATACTCATGCAACCAATAAATAACCCATAAAGACACTCATGTAGGTACTCACCAACCCATGTAGCAGTTTACACAACAACAGACAGACTCATACAGACATTCACACAGTTTAGTCACTAACCAATGCATTCAGTAAGACACAATGAATCAATCACTTATACAGTCAGTTACACACCTATTAAATCCTCCACCCAGACACTTATACGCCAACTCATTCTTCAAAACACCTTGGCATTAACATATCTAAAACATATTTAAATTTTACAGAAACACACATTCACTGGATGATGCCATAAGTGATGTCATTTGAGATGTCATCAGTGATGTCATCAGTGATGTCACTGAATATGTCATGAGTGATGTAATATGTGATGTCATCAGCAGTGAATTGCTGGGGCGCGAGTTAGAGTTAGCTCTACTAACTGTAACGGACAAATTTCTCTGGTTTTGTACGAGTGAAATATCCAACTAACTATAACGTCCCTGAATCCTATGGTTTTTTCTGTGAATTTATAATATATATATATATATGTGTATGTGTATGTGTGTGTGTGTGTATATATATATATATATATATATATATATATATATATATATATATATATATATATATATATATATATGTATTATATATGCAGAAATGCAACAGAGAACTCTGGGTAGTTCTCAAGTTTAGGTGGAAAGCAGCTCCTGTATAGAGCACTTTCAACACCAGTGACACTCTAGATCTGCTCACCTCAAATGTCTGCTTTTCTCTCGAAGTCTTTAAGCATGGGAGGAGTACACTGCCATCCATACCGAGATATGGCCATTTTTACAGCAAAGTCTTTAAGCATAGGACTAGCACAGTGCTGTCCATGCCAAGCTACAAAATGACACAAGTCCTTTACCACTCCAGGCACAGTATTACAGTTTTGAATTCCTAAAATACCAACCAAGCCAACCTGAAATGAGTAAAAGCAACCGCTGACACAGTGTTATGCTCTTCTTAGAGCTTTTCAGAGAGGTAAAGCTTTGTACAGAAACATTTTGCAGCTATTCAATAAAAAAACAAAGGTTAAAGCCTAGTTATAGTATTTTTCAAGCAGCCTATACATCAAAACAATTACCTGCAGATGCTTAACATAAGGATCATGAAAATCAGAACATGTCAATCATGCCATTAGGATTCCAATATTAACATAATGGATAAGCACAATCCCTAAAATGAAAAAAAAAATGAAAAAAGCCATCATCTCTGCTCAATCGCTCATGCCCAGCTCCATCCATTCTCAAAGTACATTAGGAGTCAGAACCTCAGAACACTCCAATAGGCAGTAAATTACTCACGGCTACAGCCAACAAGCAGCCTTATGTCTAAGATGTAGTAGCATTGTCTGTGAGGGAAAGAATTACATTAAGCCTGGCTAAATACTCATTCCATTGCTCTTTGACATTACATCTCCCATCCCGTGCTCTAGCATCTATCCAAACCAATAGCTCTGCATTTGCCCATGGAATCACTTCCCTTTGCTACACAATCATGGTAGGGGTGAGTGCACTCCTCCATGCCATTGTGATATGCCATTTTGCTCATACCAATGTCAACATTTGGAGACCCATCAGCAGTGTCATGAAAGCATCTGACACGCAGGCAAACACTGTCTGCCAGAAGAACTCAGTTGTTGGACACAGCCATACCATTTGGAGGAGGTGTGGATTAACCTGTTGGCATCAAGGAAACCTCTTCCCAGTGCCGGGGAAAACACTTTCTATTCTGTCTGGATAAAGGTAGGTGTGGTGCAAATAATTGAATTACGTAAATCTAAACCTTGCGTTCGGCATAATCATTTTTATTGAACCCAACCTCCTCCATGTGGAATCTTGTAATTCCACATTTAATTTCTCCTCCAACTAGACCTTGAGCCCTGGGAACCTCTCATCAGTGCTGTGATCTTTGAGTGCCCTGTATGTATGTGAGATAGCCTGTCTGATTCCAGTCAATGTCAGCATCAGGTCCAGCGGGCCAGCAATCTGTGAAGGGTTCCCCTCCAATCTCCTCAGGTTCCCCACCACTCTCCTCAGTGCAGAGTACAAAAGGACCAGCCCTGGATCGAGTCCATCTCCGGCCATCAATTGTTCGAAAGTGCAGATACTACCATTCACTATTATATCCCCTGAGGTCTTCAACCCAACAGCTGTACAAGAGTCCACCGGGAAGGTCCTGGTTAAGTGTCTGTTCTGTGGGAGGGGCCAGAGTGGCAGGCCAGGCATATAAGGAATATTTTGTTTTCCCCAAAATATATATATCTTCCAAGTCCACGCTGGCATATTGGTGACTGCAGTATGGGGGGAAGTCAAAAGCCACTCCAAGGGTGAGCAGGCCCCAAAGTCCCTGTCAGAAGCTGTTCTGGGTTGGCCTCATCCAGTATCCATTTGAGGGGCCTCTGGAGTTGGACTGCGGCTTAACAGAACTTGTAACTGGGAGCTTCCAACCCAACATCCTCTAGTGTGGCATATAACGTCTCTAGTTTTACTTTATGCCTTTTATTCGTCCAGATCAAGGCGGCCAGTAACCACTGAAGGTCCACAAAAAAGGCTCTCTTCAAAATCACCTGCAGCACTATCAAGAAATACGGGAGACACAGAAGGACTACAATTTTAGCAATGGACATCTCTCCCCCTAAGTGATAGAGGTTGCTGTGTCCAGAAGGGCAGCGATTGTCGCATCGAGGATCATGCCCTTCCCAGGTTCCCCTCCACCAGTTCCTGTCATACTTCCATAACAAGGGGGCATCAGGGGTCTGCAATAATGGGAAGAGACATAATTTCTCCCAGTTAATTTGCAGTCCGGATATTTGGTCAAAGGTGTCTAAAGTCGACATTCACATGGGAGAATTAAAGAGTCCGCTTACAAATATTTTAGTATGTCATCCGTGTAATGGAGACTATGTTAGGATGGCCTCCAACTGTATATCCTCAGTCACGCACCCCCTTATGGAGCATAAACACCAGTGGCTCCATGGCCAGGGTAAACATCAGGGGGGACATGGACACCCATGACTGGTGCATCTCTCAATCCTGAAACTCTCAGAAACGAGCCTCCTACTGCGTACCGTAGAGATGGGGAGTTCATACAACACCTGTATTCAGTTACAAAACTCCTGGACCAGGCCCAGCTTTCCAGGGCTGCCTGTATACAGTTCCAATCCAGGGTGTCAAACGCCTTCTCTATGTCAAGAGAGGCCACTAATCCCTGATTATTTGTCTGGTGTGCCCAATCCATAATCCCAAATTACTGATGCAAGTTGAAAAAAGTGTTCCAGCCTGGAATAAACTCATTCTGGTCTAAGTGGATTACTGTGTGGACCATAGGCATCAATCCATTGGATTGTGCTTTACTCAATACCTTATAGATAAGATTGAGTAAAGAGGGGGTCTATATGATGTTACCTCCAGGGGTTCTCTACCAGGTTGCAGGGGTACTTCTATTAAGGCTTCCCTCATGCTGCCTGACAATCTTCCAGCTTCTTAGCTCCACTATACATTTTCAACAGACAGGGCATGCCACGCCCGGTATGTGGAAGAAACTGATCCATGCCAGGTGTTTTCCCTCTAGCTATCTGGTTAATAGCCAGGATAATTTCTTCCAGTGTCAGTGAGTCATCTAGTTCTTGTTTCAAGAGAGGGTCACGTCTCGGCATATCAAGGGGTCGTAGGTATGCCACTATGTCGCTGGGGTGTGTTGTCACTTGTGCCCAGCAAATTGTTGAATAAAATGTCTCACATTCCCTGTTGAAGCTAACTGGGAATTCACCATTTGGATGGCCCATATGACAAATTGGGGTCACTCAGAGATAAGCAACCAGTCCAGTAAACTGCTATCCTTATCTCCCAGTTCATGTTGCATTTTGGTGTATTACCTGCAGTTGAAGATAGAGAGGCATTGCAGCATCTGCCTATGTGAGTGTCTAATGTCCTGTAGTGTATAGAGGCCCTCCGGATCTGATTCCTATCGCTACTCCGCTTCCCTCAGTGGACCCCCCAGCTTGAGTAGTTCCCGTTGAAAACTCCTCCTAATGCCGAAATGTGATGACATACATTCCCCTGTATCGTTACCTTGAATTCATCCCATTTTACTCCTACATTTGTAGCTGTGTCTTTGTTTTCCATGATGTATTGAGTAATCTGTTCTACCACCTGTGTCCTGTATGGTATATCATCTAGTACCCTGGGCTGCAGTCACCACATAGGTATCAGTGATGGAGCTCAGCCCCATCCAAATATCACCCACAATGGGTCCAATAATGTCCCTGCTAAATATTTGGCCCCTGTACAGGCAAGCATCAGTCCCTTACTAGCATATATCAAATGAATACATGTGTGGAATACATTTAGATGAGAGTAATAGGAAACGTCATGGTGCAAAGATAAAGGGTATGCCACACATCCACAACTTGCCTTTTCATGGGCCCACTGTTGCAGTTGTCTGGAGTTTATGTGCAATTGAGCAGCCGGTATTGGGGGAATCAAGCTGTCCAGTACCAGGTCTTGATCACAATTAAATCCCCACACCACAATGCCAGACCCATGGCTGACTGCAGGATTGCAGGAGTTAACCAGTTAAAAACCATGGGTTATCCCAAGTTAGGAGCATACAGTACCACCAATCTGAAGGGTTCACCATCCAACATACCCTTTACAATGACATAACGGCCCTTTGGATCAACCAGAGTGTGCCCGAAAACAAATGGAACTCCCAGAGCAACCCATAGTAGCACCCTCTGGCGCATGCTGAATATGTGGTGCCCAACACCTGTCTCCGCCACCTTTTACGTAGTCTCCTTGATCAAGTGAATTTCTTGAGGGAAAGCAAACTGAGCAGTGCGCCTCCGCAAGTAGAAATAGATCCTATGACGCTTAGTAACATTTCCCATGCCCCTCACATTAAAGATCAAAACCATGTATTCTCTGAAGGTCTTGTTCTCCCTATTAAGTGCAGTAATGGTGCTACAATCATCATTCAAAAAGTGACCAAGACAACAGAGGACCCAGTAAAGCAAATGAACACCAACAAATAAACTTTCAACTATCATGGAACTGTTTCCCGCAACTCCCACTCCTTGGGTGCACCCTCAATCGGTCACAGCCATTTAACACTGGTAATTATTTGGCTATTACTACTGAGCTTCTGCACTGCTGGTGGTAATCTATCCCAGATACAAACACAGCCAAAAGACTCCGCTGCTTCATCTCCCGCTATCATCATTATGTCGAAGCACACCCTCGCTCACAAATATTGGTGCAGGACTGCAAGTGTCTGCCCTTTAACCACTGCCTCTATCCCTCCCCATCCCCACTCTTGCACGCATGCCACTGCACTGCATGCTCAATGGTTAGGAAGAGCAATGGAATAAGAAAGGAAGAAGAAAAAGAAGACATATACCATACTCAAGTAGAATGAAATAAGTCCACAGTCAGTGGGGTGATCTACGGACCACTCCACAATTCCTCCGGCAGCTCCAGCACCAGTTTGTCTTCTCGCTGAGTCTCATTAAGGTCCTCAGAGTTCCTGTACATCTGGTCAAAGGCCAAGGTTTGTCCCACCAATGCTATCACCTCCACTATGCCCAAGCCAGCCTGCGCCTTGGAGCGACTGCCTCGTGCGGGCTACCTTTTTTAGTGGCATATCTCATGCACCTCTGGGGCTGCCAGCCACCTTCATTATCTGATGGAGGTGTGCATTGTTGATCCTCCCTAGACTCAAGCCAAGACCACGTTTCCTCAGAAGTGGTGAAAAACAATGTCTAAGTGTCAGATACCACCCTCAACCTTGCTGGAAGCAACAACGTGTACGTGGTTTTCAGTGTGCGGAGCCAGTGATTCACTTCACAAAATGCATCATGCAGCTTGCGGACATCCATGGTGTAATCTGGGAAAATAGTGATCCTGCTGTTCTGCAGCATCCAGGACCTTCAGCACACGAATGTTACCACCGGTCTCAGAGGTGCCTGATGCTAGAGGGTGGCCACGTTTATAGGTACAGGTCCATGCTTGGTTCTTCTGCCCCCTCCAGCAGAACACCTACCCTGATATTATTCCATTGTGAGCATCATTCAAAATCATCTGCTCGGGCCGGTGGTTGTGCCACCTCCTTCTGCAGCACCTCTATCTGTGCTTGATAATCTGTGACCGTGGGCTGGGCTATCTCCAGTGCCTGCTCCACATGCTGCACTCAGTCTTTCAGTTTTTTGTGATCATCCTTCAAAAGCACCATATCAATTATAAAAGAGTCCAGTTTTGGTTCAATGGAGGACTTCAGGCTGCTGACCACCGCCAGCAGTTCTGAGAACTTCTGTGAAAATGGAGCTCAACCACGGACAATGACAGTTCCACCACAGCATGGGCCTGTGAGATATCACCACCTCTCCCTTACTGGGCTTTAGCTATTTGCGAAGGATAGTTAGTGAGTCCAGGAATACAGATCTAGCTAGAACAACCTGCATTATTAGGGGTATAAAAGTCCCCCCTCAGTCCTGCGGCACACAAGGGGGGCCAAACTGCAGCTACAATCTCTGTGACTATGATGACATGTTGGTACATATAGCCCCATAGGCAGCAGGCCATCCCAGGTACTTCAGGGTATATGCAGCACCGCACCTCACAATTTGCTGTCTCACCAGGTATTGGGAGGAGATGTCCTGAATGACCAGTGGGCAGGCAACAGTAACTATGCGTCCCCAATCCTCCAGGCAGCTGAGAGGGGGATAGAATCCAGTGACGGGTTGTGCAGGACAGCCATAGGGCATGCAGGGCAAAAAACAATTACACACTTTCCTCTGGGCTTCAGCAGAGCCCCCACCTTCTGCAGCCACCTCATGCTACACTCAGACTCTATCGGGGAGGTGGTCTGCTCCTTCTGTCACCATCTCCATTACTTTCCCTGCAGGAGCCTCATTAAGCCGGCGAGCCCGCATCGACCACTACTGGCGTTCCCTGCTGGGTGAGGGATTTCCTTGGTTGTGCTCCCCAGCACAGCGTGCGCCGACCACCACATTCCCCAGGGATGAGGGTACACCTGTCAGAAAGCCCAATCTGCCACCTCTACCCTCCACCTGGATCTCCTCCTCTTTATAGTGTGGCTGGGCACAGCCGGATGCCTCAGTATCATCGTGGTCCCGGCCAACCATCAATTGGTTCCTTCATTGGTTCCAGCCTGCCATCTAGTGGCCACCCTCCTGTCACAAAACATACTCCTCCCCCGCGTCTAAGTGACCATCCCGTTTGCCATCTTGTACACGCCGCCCCAAATCACCCGTCTAAATAATGCAGAATGAGTGTACTCCATTTTTCCCAGGAATGTTCTCCTGCCCATATCAGTTTTATTACTAAAGACCTCAAGTTATCAAAACACTAAAAGAACCTAGTACTACCATCCTAATATTGATGATACGAGACCAGCGAGGCTGATCCATTGGTCACCTTCCTCAGTCAGCTTGTCAAGTGCTTCATCAAGTTAGCTCTTAATCCTGCCAATGCATTTAGATGTTCTCAGCGGTGTCACTATGGGGGTGCGGGGGGTGCGGACCGCACCGGGTGACACCCTCACATGGGGTGACACCCAGCAGGGCGCAGGGGGAGGGCGAAGGCAGTGCGGAGCGAGGTTGCCTGCCTCTGATCACCGAATTGTGGGCCCATCTTTTGAGCTGTCGGGAGGCCTGCGAAGACGACTTTCAGGCACAGCAGCTTTGTGTACAAGCTTAGGCCTCTCGCCTGCTTGCCCGGCAGTTCTTCTCTTACTGAAACAGTGGCTGCAAGACGGGGTTCTCACTCTCTTTCCTCTCCTTTCTTTTATTTGCTACCCTGAGAAATGGATCCAAAAAAGAAAATCACTTTTGCTGGAAAATCAATGTCGTATTTTTCTGACATTTAATTCCAAAGTGCAGCATCGGGAATAAAAGTTTAAAAATATGAAAAATAAATAACTAAATAAAGTAAGACAGAGTGGTAGCAAACTGGCCAGATTGATTTTATACACACCCGAACACATTAGCGCCTCTTTTACAGAGTTTGCAGTGAAGCGCTATTTTTGTTGTCTTGGCTTTGTTTTCCCAGGGCTTGGAACTAGTGCACCAATCCTGGAGGTACTGCAATGTGACGATTAAAAAACAAAATTTGTACTGCTGCTCTGCATCTAGGGATGTTGTCTTTTTTTACCATACTGCTTACGTTTTGTAAGGATATAAGCAATGGTCATTGATATAGGTCCATTCAGGGCCCTGTTGTCATGACCTTAACTTTTCAGGCAAAAGCACTCACTGATTTCTGAACAGTGAGTGTAAAAACGTTAAGGTAACCATGTTGTTCCTGCTTACATTTCACATGGTTTGCAAAATTTTGCATTCCCTATGATTGTTTGCTTTTTCCTTGTAGGCCACATATTGCTCTTGCCCAGTGCGTAATTTAAATTGAACCGCATCCAGGTGTTTATAGCTGGCAACAATTGGGTTGTAGTTGAAGGCAGTCTGAGATTTTCTCAGTGGGGCAGTATGGTGTTCAGTGGGGGAGAGGATGTGGCACTATGGCCAGAGCTGCTGAATTTGGAACTGGGGAACCAGGTTCAGCCTTAATAACCAGTTCACCAGGCCACTCTCCTGAGAGAGCACTATCTCATGCTAGACCTTAGAAGGCTTCGCAAGACATTAGAATCCCTGGTGTCGTAGCACCAGAAGGTGGACCCTAGCATGACAAGTGTAGGTTAACCTTCAAGGCTTGTCCACCACTATTCATACTGAAGTTCACCTCCAGTCTTGCGGGCAGGCCTATGAAGCAGCACACCCTAGAACAACAATGACCCTGTCACTGAGATCACAGGACCCTTGAGAAGGGCCAGCTCTAGGGCGGTGCAACAGGTGTGACCGCACCAGGTGCTGACTTTAGATGGAGGCATCATTTTTGCAAGTCTATTATGGTTTTAAAGGCGCTTGCTGCCTCCTTCCTGGCCTCCAGCAATTTTCAGTAACAATAAAAATGTCATGATGACTCTGGTTATTAATGTTCTTCCTAGAGAGAGATCGGAATTTTGTCTAATGGAAGATTTGGCTCATGGAAAGGTAGCTCAGAGGGTTAATGTACCTGCTGCAAAGAACATGTACCATGCAGATCACAAAGTGCACATAATGTAAATAGGCCAGTGGGCTACTGCTTTTGTCAGAGAGATCCTTTTGTTACTTGCATTTTATAAGTTAAAATCCTAACATAGAACAGTGAGCTATTAACTGTCATTTACTCCGCAGCAACACAAGTCACATTTTTTATTAACTTTTGATACGTTTGAGCTACAAACAATTTATTAGTTTAAATGGTCAGATTATGCTGCAGATCTTGCATTATGAGGTAAATATGGAAGAGCCATTATTATTTAGAAAACATTTGCAAACTAGGATTGTTAGCCATTCATGTTTGAACTGCTGTTTTGGAAAAAGGGAGAAGTGCTGATGACAGAAACTCCATGGCTCGGAGACAAATGGCTTGTGCTTCCACATTTTATCGTATTTGGGGACATTCTGTGATTAGAAGCATGTCCCACTTTGTGAATACGTTTTACTGTCAATAACTCATTAATACCTTAAATAATCATGTGTATCCATTGGTTGATAAAACTGGGCAGTGAAACCAAACAAATAAAAAAAATTGGGATGTTTGCGCATTCTGGCCACACCTAGGGCTCCGCCCACTGATCCAATCCTTGGATTATTCCCGCCCTCTGATTCTCCACCCACAGTTCCCCTACTTTTTTACCCCCACTTCGACCACTTATATATAGTGTTACTGGATAGTGGGAACACCACACCAGTACAAAATACCATACCTATGATATTATAAATTCTAATAAACTGTTGACCAGCAGGCAGCCCACTGTACAACCTGATTAATGAGTCATTATCACACTGTTGTTAACAGGCACATTTTGTAAATATAGGACCTACATTTACAAACGTTACTAAGGATTCTGTATGGTCCCGTTATTTGCCATCTGTGTCCACTGACGGACTCGGAGCAGAGGAGGTCCATGCGGTAAGTCGTGAGGGGGTGACACCATGAGTTACCGGCACCTGGTGACACTAACTATAACAAAATGTAATCTGCCTAGAGAGAAATGTTGATGCACATTTTGAGAGGGGAAACAACCATTATAACACAGTCATTACAATGCACTACCTTTACAGTGAATCTGCATTTACATTGCATGCATTACAGCGCAGACATTACAACACATGTCACTACAACACATGCCATTACAATGCATACCATTACAATGCATGCCATTACAATGCATTTTAAGGTAAGTAATGGAGAATTTTGTTGTTTTAGGGTAGGTATGGGTTTTGGGCTACATGGGAATAGTAATTTTTGCCTCTACACTATCCAACACTTACCCTACTGTTGCACTCACTGGAGTGAGAATAGTAATTTTTACCCTTACACTATCTAACAATTACCCTAATGTTACCCTAAAAGTATTAAGCGTTTTAATGGTATGCGTTGTAATGGTATGCATTGTAATGGAATGCATTGTGAAGCTAGTTTCTAAAAATGCATTGTAATCGTAGGCATTGTAAAATCATGCAATGTAATGGTAGTTGCGATGTAAAAACCACGTTGTAAAAGTATGCATTTTAATTGTTTGTATTGTAACGTCATATAGTCTTTGCGAGTTGTGTTATTTTAATGCACACACTAGTGGCTCTGTTGCCAGTGTCAGACTGACCTATTGACAGATCAGCATGTGGGCAGGCTGTGTAGCTGTTTGTGGGCCTGTTTTATGGCCCTGTGTGTTGGATTTTACGTTATAGTCCCTAATATTCCCACAAACATTTCCCATAGCAAACACAAATGCATGCAGTGTCCAATACCTTGCAAAATACCCATACAGCATGACGTTACAAGTTCAAAACTGGCATGATTTCCAAAGGTGGCACTATATTTTATCTATCTGATTCGCTTTGCGTGTCACTTTTATTTTGTTGCCCGGGCCTCTTTTTGGTCCTAATCTGACCCGGTCTGTAGCTAATGCATAAAAGTGCCGACAGTGAGCAACAATGGTGAGTTTCTTGCAGCATAATATACACTTGAGGAAAAGCCCCATTAATTTTGTTTCTGGCGCTGGGGATAAAGTACAGGAGTGAGATCCAGGACAAAAACAAATCTCCCACTCTTGTTATTCTTAGCACAGTGTATATATATATCCACATTCAAGCAAGGTTGAGGTTCCAAGTTTGTCTAAAAGAAAAACAACTCCAAAGCAGAGACTGGGGATTTATAAGAAATAACACAAGACTACAATGTACTAAATTCCTGTACACCTTCATCAAGGAAGGTGTTTATTATATCAAGAATATACCCTGTCAACATTTTAGGTTACTAGGAACATATCTTTATGTTCCCATTATAAAATTCTGCCACATCAAATAATTATTTCAATTTTTGGGAAAGGTAAATCAGCATGGGGGTGAATGTGGAAGTTAGAAGGAGACTGCCAGAAGGTTATGTTCATTGATACAGTGGGAAATTATTTTGAAGAGTTAATTCTGTCAATCTTGTCCACAGAGACTATTAAAGGACACTCAACATGCCTCTTACTTTTAAATTAAATAATCATATCAAACACATCTATAAAGTCCATCATAAACCTTTCTTGGTGATGTATTCTGTTGTTTAATCAGGTTGCCAGTATGTTCCACTCTCATCCTTCCTCAGTAGATGGAATCACAGCACAGCAGGCCAGAAATGTTGGCATTGAAATCATCAGCTAACAAAAACAAATCATTAGCACAGTATTATTACGCACCCGGCCAACCTTATGTCTATGCCAGACACGTCTGACAGCTGTATACAATGGATACATTGAGAAGTTCTAAAATAATTGCTGTGAAAGTTGTCATGCAAGATCATTTTTCCAATGGTAATTTTTAATATAGTATACTGTTTTTGTTAATACTCACAAGTCCAACTTTAGGAAAGAGTGTGCAGCAACACAGTGCAAATGCTGAAGCCACCTTTAGCTCAACCCAAAGTTGAAAGTGCAACTAAAATAAATGATGGATACCGTCTATATGTTAAGGTGTGGTGATCTATGGCTGTGAGAGCAACATAATATCAGTGACCCACCAACATTATCTAGTTTAGATTATCCTGCAAAATACTGTAGTAAAGCGGGTGGTGTTGGTAAGGACAAAATTGTTTGGGGTATCATTATATTTAATGTTATTGTTGCCTTTGTACACCACCCAAAGGATTAATAGAGTGCATTTTCACTCATCCATAAAGAGGCAGAGTCGACATGTTTCAGAACTACAACATATATGCCTCTTTTCACAACTAGTAAGTGTCCCAGTTTGTAAGTGCCCAGATGGTATGGAAAGGTTTGCCTTTAGCATTTGCAGAAAACTGTGAAAATGAGCTATATTCCACAAGTAATGTATACACTGCTCCTTTCTCCATAGGACCAAAACTTCTGATGTATATAGCAGAGAAAGATGAAAGGCTTAATTTGGTCAAAAACTGGTTGTCAACTGGAGGTTAACACCAGCCAAATGTGGTTGAGATGAGAAAAACACAACTATGATACCAGCAATGCGATGCAGCGCGCGCAACGAAATTCGTTTTATTAAATGTTTTCGTAACTTACCTGAAATCGGCCATATGCCGCATTTTGCAACCCCCCATCCTGCCCCTCCTCTGCGCCACGTCACCGCCCCACCAACACGCCCTGCACGGGCCGCGGCTGTATGATACTGTTCAGATATGTCAGTGTGGTTTTCAGTGACCCCAGCCATAGAGCTGGCTAACTGAGTTCGAATGGCTGCGGTAGTCACATCAGAAAGAGCAGTCATCTTGTCTTGGGCCTGACTGCCAATATAAAGATTGCAAGCATTTCTCTAACCAATCGCAGGGCAATTTCCATGAACTAATCGAGTTTCACCACTCTTTCACATCAGACATTGATCAGATCAAATATAGTCCACTACCCGGAACACAGATGACTGCCGTGAGGAGTTGACAGCATACACGCTTCGGATTACCCTAAAGACGCGATCTCAGTTTTAATCACGTTCCCCCTAAACCTAACGAAAATCACCACCATTGGTCACTATAATAATTCTTGGGTCCAGCACCTTGGGACTTTTTTCTAGCTAGCCTGTGAGCTATTTCACCAGCAGAGTGGTCAACATCTATCTTCTTTGGTCACATTAAAGAACACTGCTGTGGCATGCCGGAGAATCTCTGAACCGGCAGCCCGGCGTTCCTTCAAGATTAACTGTGCACAGATACTGCTTAGGCCCAGTCGGGTTGGAATTATCACCGGCAATGCGAATACAAAGATTTAGACTTCAATATTCAGCCCTGAGGAAGTCGCGGAATTGCTTTCCACATGCGACGAAACATGGGTTGGCTGGTTTCTGTGGTGGCTTAATGAAAATCGCATTAATGAAACAGCAACACTACTGCAGCATGATTATGGATTGTTCTTGATTGAATCAAATTGTTGTAATAATATTACATACTGTTTATTATCTAGTTGTGTGCCTAGGTCTTGTTAGACAATTGATCAGAATAAATTAGTTTGTTCAGATATTTAAAAACATCCAATAAAATAAAAAAAGACAACAACATATATACACTGTTCTAAATGAATAATAAATCATTACAAATGTTCAATAAACATCAAATTAAAACAAAATTGTTTATACCTGCTAGAAATGGTTCCAAGTCGTGACATCTCCTATTTTGCATAATCATTGCCATCAGGCAAGTGGTGTGACGTGACCTTTTATACAAATTAAACCACGTGACATTATACAAATTCCATGTTATATAAATTCAACATCATATGAATTTTTGTGACTTGCGCTGACTTGATGTTACCTACATGCTATACATAGAATAAATAACATACCATACCATAATGTAACGTCAACATCAACCATTTTTGCGAGCGCAAACTGTGCGATTCGCAAAAAATCGTCCATTTGCATCCGCAATAATGGCTTCTGCGATGCATTAAACTGTCAGCCTCTCACAATTTGAGAAATCGCAATTTTTTTTAGATTTCTTAAATTGCGATTGCATTTAAGGAATCACAAATTGCTACTCCTTAAATGCAATGCATGATGGAATCACAAATTGCAAATTTGCTAAATGGGGGCGCAAATTACCATCAATTTGTACTTGATGGTAATTTGCAAAAACTTTTAAAAATGCCTTAAAGTGCTTTTTTCAAAGTTGTAGGTTACACTCACACATGCTTTTGGGGCATGTGTGTGCGCAGCATGTGTGCACAGGTCAATTTCAGGGGTGCAACAGGGTGTCCTTTTGACTCCCTTGCACCCTTGAAATTGCACACGCAATTTGCGAGTAACATTGGTACTCGCAAATTGCGCATGCAATCTCCCATTCATGAATAGGAAGGCATTCCTTATTTGCGACTCGCAATTTGCGAGTCACAATTAAGGAATGTTTAGTAATCGCTAATTTCATAGCGATTCCTACATGCATTGGCTTTTGCAATTGCTTAATTGCGATTACTTAATATTCACAATTAAGGAACCGCAAAAGTCTACATTGATGCATGTGCCCCATAAAGTTACTGTTTAATGGCCACCACAACAACATCAGGGTTCTGCTGTTTAATGGGTGGTTAAGTCACAATCAAAGGGAATAAATCACGTGTGTCAGTTTTCCAGAGTCAAAATGTCTCCGTCAAGGGTGCAGTTTATGTTTATTCCCCGTTCCTTCAGTTAGATGAGCAGTGTCATCATCGGGTCTTAATCACCTGGGTTCTCCAGGTAATCTGTTGTCCTCCACCAGGAGGGAGACTGTTTGGTTTTTGGAAGCCTTAAGTGATAGGTAGATAGTGAAAAGTGTGAGTTAAACTTACCTCAGTTCAGGTAGGAAGTATTTTATTAGTCAGAAAGGAATAATATTAAAAAATAATAAAAATTGAGCTTTAGTTGACGTGTTAGTGATCCAGAGCACCTAGTGGTTGGTTGACCTGTTTTGCCCTAGGTCGCCCTTGTGGATCGTGGGGTCTTCATCAGGATCAGTGTGAGAGTGACTTTTTGGGGGGATCGCTCAGTGTGTGTAGGTAGATTGACTTACGACTCTTCGTCTGTGAGCTTGATTGCTCAATCTCTGACGGTGTGTTATAGGTCCAGACTCTGCCCATAAATATGGACGACAGAAAAACAGAAAAAGACACTACATTCTGACTACATGCAATGATAGGTACTGTCTTGCCCAATGTGGTGCTACAATGAATAAAAACCTAATTGAGGAGCAGGCGTGGTGTTATCCATCTTCTGCACATACAGACTCTAGTAATCTTGCAAAGGATTTGTGAATATACTCTTTATGTATCCAATGTTGTATTGGTGTCCTCTAGGAGCCTCACAAATTGTTGTTGGAAACAACGGTATCATCATAAATGAAGCTGTGTTTGACTAGGGTGGCTAGAGCAAAGGGAAAAGGGAGCGTATAGGCAGCACCCCCGATGCTTGGTTGATTCAGAGAATAACACAGCTTCCCATCTTAGTACGCAAATGTTAGGTGATTACACACCCCGCTGTCAACAGCGGACTATAGCTCAGAGGCAAGAACAATATATGGCTTGGACGTGCCCAATCGTTTTCCTCACCTCATGTAAGAAAAACTGCAGGGTAGAGGTGTCACTGTGAGGCGGCGTTTTGTGAATAAATATAACCTCTTCAGGGCTGGGACAGACAGAACACTGCCCTGTTCATAAATGTTGCGAAGGACTGAACACACGCTTTTATGAGCGGGCTGTCACTTTAAAAAGCCACTTATAGACTGAAGAGTCTCAAGGCAACTTCCATGTGTGTTAAACCGAGTGCTTGCTCCCCTCCCCCCCTAAGTGTGTGCGACCCTAATTGGGTTAACCCTAAATGATGATGTTTATTAGGGAACTGAGTCAAACACACTAAGAACCCGGTTTCATAAGTGCACATGACCCAAAGTTCACTCATTTGCAGGTGTGCATTCACAGGGCTAGAGCGTGAACTAAAAATGACAATTTCTTCAGTAGGCAGCATGCACACTACCACTACAAGCCATCGATCAATCTAAACAAATACAAAGGCTGGTATATTAATTTTCAGATCAGGACACATTCCCTAAGATATCCGGTTAAATGCCCCTCTGAACTGTCATTCCCTGTCTAATGTATCAACTTGATGAAGGGCAAAATTATGCCAGCTTATGTTGACACACCATGCACAAAGAAGTCTGCTATCACTGCATCAGTTGGTTTTACAGTGATCTGCTTAGAGGGGTTTGCATTTCATTCATACAGTAGTAAATTATTCACCATTGTCTGTTTTTCTCTCTTGCAGGGTAGCACTGCCCCTGGTCTTCATGCTACTTGATGAATTCTGCAACAACGCTGATTGGTGGAAACAGGCCCTTTCCAACTTTCTACACAAGGGATCAATTTCTCTTTCTTCGACTTAACATGTTATTCTCTAGGAACCTCTTGTGATTCTGCTATTCCTTGTGCCACTTTTCCAATAAAGTAGAAAGAGCATCACAGTCCCTGTCTCGACTCCATCATTTATTACATCTAGGAGGATAGACTGAGCAGCCAGAGACTGCATTTGAGAGCGGACGTTGGACTTTTACGCAAACTTTGTAAAATATTACTATCAGTGGTAAGAAACCATCCAACACATCATGGTTATTCAGCACTGTTCCTTGTGGAGGCGGGAATTCTTCTGCCAGTTTCAGCTCTACAGACATTGCTGGGGTCACTTGGGGACTTACTGAGCAGAGAACCTTTACAATACTAGCACAGCTACTGGGGGGATTCTGAGCCAATTGCACACCAGGAAACACATTCAATCAGCACCGCACAGCCAATAGGACTGGCCGTCACACTGTTTATTAGTGGATATGTTAGTTAAAGTAGAGTAAATCTAACTGCCAAATAAAACAAACATTGTGTTATAGCTCTTAAAGTGAAGTGATTAACATAATGACCTTGGCATAAAGCAGATGAATTCATGATAAAATACAGTGCCTAAAGCAAGATGAGGCACTTTTATCACGTGTGTATTAACACAGCAAACTTAAAAGAGGCACTGCTTAAACTGTCTCCGTACCATGCAGAAAAGAATGACATTAACCACACCTATTTTCATCAAAATCTAGATATTCAAATTAAAATCTTTTGTGATCATGACAACATGTAGCACGTCATACGAATACAATATGTTTTTACCAAGTGTGCACTATGATAACAACTGCATGACAGGTAATAGTTCAATTATATCTGTAGACAGCAAGGTAAAAGCATATACACTGCCATATTATTGCTAAGAAATTCAAACATCCAGCTGTTACCAGAGGAATAAGAACAGGACGATGAATTAGAGCGGGAACAATTAAAGTAGGTTCTAAAAATGGGCTGAACAACAACAAAAAAACACAACCGCCACCATTAAATGCTTTTTTGCAAGTAGAAAACAGTACAAGTGAGCAAAAAAACCAAGAAGGCATTGCCACTGTATCATAAAGTATTAAAATCTAACGTTATATTTTCATATTAAAAGTCATGCGCTTCACATTGCCTAAGATAGGAACACGAGGCGCTTTCACCATCCATGCATTGGCGCTGCAGCATCGACAGAGGCACTTGCTAACATGTTTGCTTGCAAAGTAGAGACGAGGAAGAACCCTGACCGATAAGTGCTATTGAAAGTCAAGCATTCCGCGGGTGATGGAGCCGGCCAGTCTGGAAAGCATCAGTGCTCATCTGTCACCCAGCTCCGAGATGCCCTTCGGGTTCAACGTGAGCTTTACAAATGTTTATATAGATTTAGGTAAAGTCCGACACAGTTACGTTTTTTTCAAAAGTGCTTCGCCTGGACTACTGTGTAAACTCAAGCAACCGTTTGGTGCATACATACATGTTTTGTAAACAATTTCAAAAAGTGAGCAGTACAGTTGCCAGTAACATGCCATATATCACAAATGTCTTCACAAATTACATCTTAAAACATGGTTGTTCTCTAAATTGCTCCGAATGTTCCCTCCTTTCCTCTTGAGGTAAACTTAGAAATGTCTATTTCATGGTCCGTGACTGGCTACCCTCCCCTCCCAGCTTCCCACACCACACCTTGAAGGATTGACATAGGCAAGTTGTCTTTGGAAGGCGGGGGGTCAGGGACCCCCCGGCCGTATTTATTATACAAAACAATAAAGGATGAATATCAGCATTACATCAATATGTTAAGAACCGCAAAATTCATAACATTAGATCTACAGTATTGAAGACAAATATCAAAGGCTAACCTTAACAAAAGTCTAATACAGCGTGTTTCCTATCCGAATCTAACATCCTGCCTGAATTTTGCATTCTAACATTTCTGGCCCGACGGCAAGGTCGCTAACCGGTGTCAAGTCCTACTAGCCACGCCCTTACCTACAGGTGCGCATGTGCGACAGGGGACCGCCTACCCCGCCGGCATCGTGAACTCCATTTAACCAACAAGGAGGGCCCTTACACTCTGCGTCATTTGCTGACGTCATGATGTATGTGCGGGGTGGCTACCAGCCTAAGGAAAGCGTGATTCCCTCCCCCGCATCTTAAGCAGCTAGCGGATATTCCTGCCCCTGAAGTTCTAGGAGGGACCAGTGGCCCCTCCCCCTGGGCCGCCCCCTCCGTGGATGGTGACGCCCCCCCAGGACCTTAAACTGCTGCTCACCGATCATGACATTACCGCCTGACCAACCCTAATAAATACGACGATGAACCTAGGGAAAAAGGGAAAAGAACTCGCTAAAGGACAACTACACTAACTAAAACCAGACCATAGTAATACAAAGCATGCTGTACTAATGGGAAAAAAGGCCTAAGTACACACAATATTACACTTTTAATGACAACATAATCACAGCCATAACGCGAAAAAGGCCTAAGTACACACAACATCCATATTTGATCACAACCAATCACAGCTAAAAAACGGGAAAAAGGCCTAAGTTCAGATATGACCAAGGAGAAAAATGGGGGCCTATGTAAAACCATACAATCACGTCAACTTCCTACACATGTAACGGGAAAAAAGGCCTAAGTCAACTTACATAGTACCTTCGACTAGCATTGTTTTGTAGCTTGTATTTTAGGGCTGGTGGGTGGGGAAAATTAAATGCCCCGAACGTGGGGCACACGAGGTATGCGGGGAGCGAGCCAGGGGCAAGAGGGCGCCCAGCTTGCTCCTCGGGCCTCTTAAGGAGCTGTGCCACCAGTGGGTGGCCGGCCCAGTCGGCCCGCCCCCCCTCCTATTTTGCATAATCATTGCCATCAGGCAAGTGGTGTGACGTGACCTTTTATACAAATTAAACCACGTGACATTATACAAATTCCTTGTTATATAAATTCAACATCATATGAATTTTTGTGACTTGCGCTGACTTGATGTTACCTACATGCTATACATAGAATAAATAACATACCATACCATAATGTTACGTCAACATCAACCATTTTTGCGAGCGCAAACTGTGCGATTCGCAAAAAATCGTCCGTTTGCATCCGCAATAAGGGCTTCTGCGATGCATTAAACTGTCAGCCTCTCACAATTTGAGAAATCGCAATTTTTTTTAGATTTCTTAAATTGCGATTGCATTTAAGGAATCACAAATTGCTACTCCTTAAATGCAATGCATGATGGAATAGCAAATTGCAAATTTGCTAAATGGGGGCGCAAATTACCATCAATTTGTACTTGATGGTAATTTGCAAAAACTTTTAAAAATGCCTTAAAGTGCTTTTTTCAAAGTTGTAGGTTACACTCACACATGCTTTTGGGGCATGTGTATGCGCAGCATGTGTGCACAGGTCAATTTCAGGGTGCAACAGGGTGTCCTTTTGACTCCCTTGCACCCTTGAAATTGCACACGCAATTTGCGAGTAACATTGGTACTCGCAAATTGCGTATGCAATCTCCCATTCATGAATAGGAAGGCATTCCTTATTTGCGACTCGCAATTTGCGAGTCACAATTAAGGAATGTTTAGAAATCGCTAATTTCATAGCGATTCCTACATGCATTGGCTTTTGCAATTGCTTAATTGCGATTCCTTAATATTCGCGATTAAGGAACCGCAAAAGTCTACATTGATGCATGTGCCCCATAAAGTTACTGTTTAATGGCCACCACAACAACATCAGGGATCTGCTGTTTAATGGGTGGTTAAGTCACAATCAAAGGGAATAAATCACGTGTGTCAGTTTTCCAGAGTCAAAATGTCTCCGTCAAGGGTGCAGTTTATGTTTATACCCCGTTCCTTCAGTTAGATGAGCAGTGTCATTATCGGGTCTTAATCACCTGGGTTCTCCAGGTAATCTGTTGTCCTCCACCAGGAGGGAGACTGTTTGGTTTAGGAAGCCTTAAGTGATAGGTAGATAGTGAAAAGTGTGAGTTAAACTTACCTCAGTTCAGGTAGGAAGTAATTTATTAGTCAGAAAGGAATAATATTAAAAAAGAATAAAAATTGAGCTTTAGTTGACGTGTTAGTGATCCAGAGCACCTAGTGGTTGGTTGACCTGTTTTGCCCTAGGTTGCCCTTGTGGTTCAGGGGGTCTTCATCAGGATCAGTGTGAGAGTGACTTTTTTGGGGGATCGCTCAGTGTGTGTAGGTAGATTGACTTACGACTCTTCGTCTGTGAGCTTGATTGCTCAATCTCTGACGGTGTGTTATAGGTCCAGACTCTGCCCATAAATATGGACGACAGAAAAACAGAAAAAGACACTACATTCTGAGTACATGCAATGATAGGTACTGTCTTGCCCAATGTGGTGCTACAATGAATAAAAACCTAATTGAGGAGCAGGGGTGCACATACAGACTCTAGTAATCTTGCAAAGGATTTGTGAATATACTCTTTATGTATCCAATGTTGTATTGGTGTCCTCTAGGAGCCTCACGAATTGTTGTTGGAAACAACGGTGTCATCATAAATGAAGCTGTGTTTGACTAGGGTGGCTAGAGCAAAGGGAAAAGGGAGCGTATAGGCAGCACCCCCGATGCTTGGTTAATTCAGAGAATAACACAGCTTCCCATCTTAGTACGCAAATGTTAGGTGATTACACACCCCGCTGTCAACAGCGGACTATCGCTCAGAGGCAAGAACAATATATGGCTTGGACATGCCCAATCGTTTTCCTCACCTCATGTAAGCAAAACTGCAGGGTAGAGGTGTCACTGTGAGGCGGCGTTTTGTGAATAAATATAACCTCTTCAGGGCTGGGACAGACAGAACACTGCCCTGTTCATAAATGTTGCGAAGGACTGAACACACGCTTTTATGAGCGGGCTGTCACTTTAAAAAGCCACTTATAGACTGAAGAGTCTCAAGGCAACTTCCATGTGTGTTAAACCGAGTGCTTGCTCCCCTCCCCCGTAAGTGTGTGCGACCTTAATTGGGTTAAGCCTAAATGATGATGTTTATTAGGGAACTGAGTCAAACACACTAAGAACCCGGTTTCATAAGTGCACACGACCCAAAGTTCACTCATTTGCAGGTGTGCATTCACAGGGCTAGAGCGTGAACTAAAAATGACAATCTCTTCAGTAGGCAGCATGCACACTACCACTACAAGCCATCGATCAATCTAAACAAATACAAAGGCTGGTATATTAATTTTCAGATCAGGACACATTCCCTAAGATATCCGGTTAAATGCCCCTCTGAACTGTCATTCCCTGTCTAATGTATCAACTTGATGAAGGGCAAAATTATGCCAGCTTATGTTGACACACCATGCACAAAGAAGTCTGCTATCACTGCATCAGTTGGTTTTACAGTGATCTGCTTAGAGGGGTTTTCATTTCATTCATACAGTAGTAAGTTATTCATCATTGTCTGTTTTTCTCTCTTGCAGGGTAGCACTGCCCCTGGTCTTCATGCTACTTGATGAATTCTGCAACAACGCTGATTGGTGGAAACAGGCCCTTTCCAACTTTGTACACAAGGGATCAATTTCTCTTTCTTCGACTTAACACGTTATCCTCTAGGAACCTCTTGTGATTCTGCTATTCCTTGTGCCACTTTTCCAATAAAGTAGAAAGAGCATCACAGTCCCTGTCTCGACTCCATCATTTATTAGATCTAGGAGGATAGACTGAGCAGCCAGAGACTGCATTTGAGAGCGGACGTTGGACTTTTACGCAAACTTTGTAAAATATTACTATCAGTGGAAAGAAACCATCCAACACATCATGGTTGTTCAGCACTGTTCCTTGTGGAGGCGGGAATTCTTCTGCCAGTTTCAGCTCTACAGACATTGCTGGGGTCACTTGGGGACTTACTGAGCAGAGAACCTTTACAATACTAGCACAGCTACTGGGGGGATTCTGAGCCAATTGCACACCAGGAAACACATTCAAACTGCACCGCACAGCCAATAGGACTGGCCGTCACACTGTTTATTAGTGGATATGTTCGTTAAAGTAGAGTAAATCTAACTGCCAAATAAAACAAACATTGTGTTATAGCTCTTAAAGTGAAGTGATTAACATAATGACCTTGGCATAAAGCAGATGAATTCATGATAAAATACAGTGCCTAAAGCAAGATGAGGCACTTTTATCACGTGTATATTAAAACAGCAAACTTAAAAGAGGCACTGCTTAAACTGTCTCCGTACCATGCAGAAAAGAATGACATTAACCACACCTATTTTCATCAAAATCTAGATATTCAAATTAAAATCTTTTGTGATCATGACATTATGTAGCACGTCATACGAATACAATATGTTTTTACCAAGTGTGCACTATGATAACAACTGCATGACAGGTAATAGTTCAATTATATCTGTAGACAGCAAGGTAAAAGCATATACACTGCCATATTATTGCTAAGAAATTCAAACATCCAGCTGTTACCAGAGGAATAAGAACAGGATGATGAATTAGAGCGGGAAAAATTAAAGTAGGTTCTAAAAATGGGCTGAACAACAACAAAAAAACACAACCGCCACCATTAAATGCTTTTTTGCAAGTAGAAAACAGTACAAGTGAGCACAAAAACCAAGAAGGCATTGCCACTGTATCATAAAGTATTAAAATCTAACGTTATATTTTCATATTAAAAGTCATGCGCTTCACATTGCCTAAGATAGGAACACGAGGCGCTTTCACCATCCATGCATTGGCGCTGCAGCATTGACAGAGGCACTTGCTAACATGTTTGCTTGTAAAGTAGAGACGAGGAAGAACCCTGACCGATAAGTGCTATTGAAAGTCAAGCATTCCGCGGGTGATGGAGCCGGCCAGTCTGGAAAGCATCAGTGCTCATCTGTCACCCAGCTCCGAGATGCCCTTCGGGTTGAATGTGAGCTTTACAAATGTTTATATAGATTTAGGTAAAGTCCGACACAGTTACGTTTTTTTCAAAAGTGCTTCGCCTGGACTACTGTGTAAATTCAAGCAACCGTTTGGTGCATACATACATGTTTTGTAAACAGTTTCAAAAAGTGAGCAGTACAGTTGCCAGTAACATGCCATATATCACAAATGTCTTCACAAATTACATCTTAAAACATGGTTGTTCTCTAAATTGCTCCGAATGTTCCCTCCTTTCCTCTTGAGGTAAACTTAGAAATGTCTATTTCATGGTCCGTGACTGGCTACCCTCCCCTCCCAGCTTCCCACACCACACCTTGAAGGATTGACATAGGCAAGTTGTCTTTGGAAGGCGGGGGGTCAGGGACCCCCCGGCCGTATTTATTATACAAAACAATAAAGGATGAATATCAGCATTACATCAATATGTTAAGAACCGCAAAATTCATAACATTAGATCTACAGTATTGAAGACAAATATCAAAGGCTAACCTTAACAAAAGTCTAATACAGCGTGTTTCCTATCCGAATCTAACATCCTGCCTGAATTTTGCATTCTAACATTTCTGGCCCGACGGCAAGGTCGCTAACCGGTGTCAAGTCCTACTAGCCACGCCCTTACCTACAGGTGCGCATGTGCGACAGGGGACCGCCTACCCCGCCGGCATCGTGAACTCCATTTAACCAACAAGGAGGGCCCTTACACTCTGCGTCATTTGCTGACGTCATGATGTATGTGCGGGGTGGCTACCAGCCTAAGGAAAGCGTGATTCCCTCCCCTGCATCTTAAGCAGCTAGCGGATATTCCTGCCCCTCAAGTTCTAGGAGGGACCAGTGGCCCCTCCCCCTGGGCCGCCCCCTCCGTGGATGGTGACGCCCCCCCAGGACCTTAAATTGCTGCTCACCGATCATGACATTACCGCCTGACCAACCCTAATAAATACGACGATGAACCTAGGGAAAAAGGGAAAAGAACTCGCTAAAGGACAACTACACTAACTAAAACCAGACCATAGTAATACAAAGCATGCTGTACTAATGGGAAAAAAGGCCGAAGTACACACAATATTACACTTTTAATGACAACATAATCACAGCTATAACGCGAAAAAGGCCTAAGTACACACAACATACATATTTGATCACAACCAATCACAGCTAAAAAACGGGAAAAAGGCCTAAGTTCAGATATGACCAAGGAGAAAAATGGGGGCCTATGTAAAACCATACAATCACGTCAACTTCCTACACATGTAACGGGAAAAAAGGCCTAAGTCAACTTACATAGTACCTTCGACTAGCATTGTTTTGTAGCTTGTATTTTAGGGCTGGTGGGTGGGGAAAATTAAATGCCCCGAACGTGGGGCACACGAGGTATGCGGGGAGCGAGCCAGGGGCAAGAGGGCGCCCAGCTTGCTCCTCGGGCCTCTTAAGGAGCTGTGCCACCAGTGGGTCGCCGGCCCAGTCGGCCCGCCCCCCCTCCTATTTTGCATAATCATTGCCATCAGGCAAGTGGTGTGACGTGACCTTTTATACAAATTAAACCACGTGACATTATACAAATTCCATGTTATATAAATTCAACATCATATGAATTTTTGTGACTTGCGCTGACTTGATGTTACCTACATGCTATACATAGAATAAATAACATACCATACCATAATGTAACGTCAACATCAACCATTTTTGCGAGCGCAAACTGTGCGATTCGCAAAAAATCGTCCGTTTGCATCCGCAATAAGGGCTTCTGCGATGCATTAAACTGTCAGCCTCTCACAATTTGAGAAATCGCAATTTTTTTTAGATTTCTTAAATTGCGATTGCATTTAAGGAATCACAAATTGCTACTCCTTAAATGCAATGCATGATGGAATAGCAAATTGCAAATTTGCTAAATGGGGGCGCAAATTACCATCAATTTGTACTTGATGGTAATTTGCAAAAACTTTTAAAAATGCCTTAAAGTGCTTTTTTCAAAGTTGTAGGTTACACTCACACATGCTTTTGGGGCATGTGTATGCGCAGCATGTGTGCACAGGTCAATTTCAGGGTGCAACAGGGTGTCCTTTTGACTCCCTTGCACCCTTGAAATTGCACACGCAATTTGCGAGTAACATTGGTACTCGCAAATTGCGTATGCAATCTCCCATTCATGAATAGGAAGGCATTCCTTATTTGCGACTCGCAATTTGCGAGTCACAATTAAGGAATGTTTAGAAATCGCTAATTTCATAGCGATTCCTACATGCATTGGCTTTTGCAATTGCTTAATTGCGATTCCTTAATATTCGCAATTAAGGAACCGCAAAAGTCTACATTGATGCATGTGCCCCATAAAGTTACTGTTTAATGGCCACCACAACAACATCAGGGTTCTGCTGTTTAATGGGTGGTTAAGTCACAATCAAAGGGAATAAATCACGTGTGTCAGTTTTCCAGAGTCAAAATGTCTCCGTCAAGGGTGCAGTTTATGTTTATACCCCGTTCCTTCAGTTAGATGAGCAGTGTCATTATCGGGTCTTAATCACCTGGGTTCTCCAGGTAATCTGTTGTCCTCCACCAGGAGGGAGACTGTTTGGTTTAGGAAGCCTTAAGTGATAGGTAGATAGTGAAAAGTGTGAGTTAAACTTACCTCAGTTCAGGTAGGAAGTATTTTATTAGTCAGAAAGGAATAATATTAAAAAAGAATAAAAATTGAGCTTTAGTTGACGTGTTAGTGATCCAGAGCACCTAGTGGTTGGTTGACCTGTTTTGCCCTAGGTCGCCCTTGTGGTTCAGGGGGTCTTCATCAGGATCAGTGTGAGAGTGACTTTTTGGGGGGATCGCTCAGTGTGTGTAGGTAGATTGACTTACGACTCTTCGTCTGTGAGCTTGATTGCTCAATCTCTGACGGTGTGTTATAGGTCCAGACTCTGCCCATAAATATGGACGACAGAAAAACAGAAAAAGACACTACATTCTGACTACATGCAATGATAGGTACTGTCTTGCCCAATGTGGTGCTACAATGAATAAAAACCTAATTGAGGAGCAGGGGTGCACATACAGACTCTAGTAACCTTGCAAAGGATTTGTGAATATACTCTTTATGTATCCAATGTTGTATTGGTGTCCTCTAGGAGCCTCACGAATTGTTGTTGGAAACAACGGTGTCATCATAAATGAAGCTGTGTTTGACTAGGGTGGCTAGAGCAAAGGGAAAAGGGAGCGTATAGGCAGCACCCCCGATGCTTGGTTAATTCAGAGAATAACACAGCTTCCCATCTTAGTACGCAAATGTTAGGTGATTACACACCCCGCTGTCAACAGCGGACTATCGCTCAGAGGCAAGAACAATATATGGCTTGGACATGCCCAATCGTTTTCCTCACCTCATGTAAGCAAAACTGCAGGGTAGAGGTGTCACTGTGAGGCGGCGTTTTGTGAATAAATATAACCTCTTCAGGGCTGGGACAGACAGAACACTGCCCTGTTCATAAATGTTGCGAAGGACTGAACACACGCTTTTATGAGTGGGCTGTCACTTTAAAAAGCCACTTATAGACTGAAGAGTCTCAAGGCAACTTCCATGTGTGTTAAACCGAGTGCTTGCTCCCCTCCCCCCGTAAGTGTGTGCGACCTTAATTGGGTTAAGCCTAAATGATGATGTTTATTAGGGAACTGAGTCAAACACACTAAGAACCCGGTTTCATAAGTGCACACGACCCAAAGTTCACTCATTTGCAGGTGTGCATTCACAGGGCTAGAGCGTGAACTAAAAATGACAATCTCTTCAGTAGGCAGCATGCACACTACCACTACAAGCCATCGATCAATCTAAACAAATACAAAGGCTGGTATATTAATTTTCAGATCAGGACACATTCCCTAAGATATCCGGTTAAATGCCCCTCTGAACTGTCATTCCCTGTCTAATGTATCAACTTGATGAAGGGCAAAATTATGCCAGCTTATGTTGACACACCATGCACAAAGAAGTCTGCTATCACTGCATCAGTTGGTTTTACAGTGATCTGCTTAGAGGGGTTTGCATTTCATTCATACAGTAGTAAGTTATTCACCATTGTCTGTTTTTCTCTCTTGCAGGGTAGCACTGCCCCTGGTCCTCATGCTACTTGATGAATTCTGCAACAACGCTGATTGGTGGAAACAGGCCCTTTCCAACTTTCTACACAAGGGATCAATTTCTCTTTCTTCGACTTAACACGTTATCCTCTAGGAACCTCTTGTGATTCTGCTATTCCTTGTGCCACTTTTCCAATAAAGTAGAAAGAGCATCACAGTCCCTGTCTCGACTCCATCATTTATTAGATCTAGGAGGATAGACTGAGCAGCCAGAGACTGCATTTGAGAGCGGACGTTGGACTTTTACGCAAACTTTGTAAAATATTACTATCAGTGGTAAGAAACCATCCAACACATCATGGTTGTTCAGCACTGTTCCTTGTGGAGGCGGGAATTCTTCTGCCAGTTTCAGCTCTACAGACATTGCTGGGGTCACTTGGGGACTTACTGAGCAGAGAACCTTTACAATACTAGCACAGCTACTGGGGGGATTCTGAGCCAATTGCACACCAGGAAACACATTCAAACTGCACCGCACAGCCAATAGGACTGGCCGTCACACTGTTTATTAGTGGATATGTTAGTTAAAGTAGAGTAAATCTAACTGCCAAATAAAACAAACATTGTGTTATAGCTCTTAAAGTGAAGTGATTAACATAATGACCTTGGCATAAAGCAGATGAATTCATGATAAAATACAGTGCCTAAAGCAAGATGAGGCACTTTTATCACGTGTGTATTAAAACAGCAAACTTAAAAGAGGCACTGCTTAAACTGTCTCCGTACCATGCAGAAAAGAATGACATTAACCACACCTATTTTCATCAAAATCTAGATATTCAAATTAAAATCTTTTGTGATCATGACAATATGTAGCACGTCATACGAATACAATATGTTTTTACCAAGTGTGCACTATGATAACAACTGCATGACAGGTAATAGTTCAATTATATCTGTAGACAGCAAGGTAAAAGCATATACACTGCCATATTATTGCTAAGAAATTCAAACATCCAGCTGTTACCAGAGGAATAAGAACAGGACGATGAATTAGAGCGGGAAAAATTACAGTAGGTTCTAAAAATGGGCTGAACAACAACAAAAAAACACAACCGCCACCATTAAATGCTTTTTTGCAAGTAGAAAACAGTACAAGTGAGCACAAAAACCAAGAAGGCATTGCCACTGTATCATAAAGTATTAAAATCTAACGTTATATTTTCATATTAAAAGTCATGCGCTTCACATAAGATAGGAACACGAGGCGCTTTCACCATCCATGCATTGGCGCTGCAGCATCGACAGAGGCACTTGCTAACATGTTTGCTTGCAAAGTAGAGACGAGGAAGAACCCTGACCGATAAGTGCTATTGAAAGTCAAGCATTCCGCGGGTGATGGAGCCGGCCAGTCTGGAAAGCATCAGTGCTCATCTGTCACCCAGCTCCGAGATGCCCTTCGGGTTGAACGTGAGCTTTACAAATGTTTATATAGATTTAGGTAAAGTCCGACAGAGTTACGTTTTTTTCAAAAGTGCTTCGCCTGGACTACTGTGTAAACTCAAGCAACCGTTTGGTGCATACATACATGTTTTGTAAACAGTTTCAAAAAGTGAGCAGTACAGTTGCCAGTAACATGCCATATATCCCAAATGTCTTCACAAATTACATCTTAAAACATGGTCGTTCTCTAAATTGCTCCGAATGTTCCCTCCTTTCCTCTTGAGGTAAACTTAAAAATGTCTATTTCATGGTCCGTGACTGGCTACCCTCCCCTCCCAGCTTCCCACACCACACATTGAAGGATTGACATAGGCAAGTTGTCTTTGGAAGGCGGGGGGTCAGGGACCCCCCGGCCGTATTTATTATACAAAACAATAAAGGATGAATATCAGCATTACATCAATATGTTAAGAACCGCAAAATTCATAACATTAGATCTACAGTATTGAAGACAAATATCAAAGGCTAACCTTAACAAAAGTCTAATACAGTGTGTTTCCTATCCGAATCTAACATCCTGCCTGAATTTTGCATTCTAACATTTCTGGCCCGACGGCAAGGTCGCTAACCGGTGTCAAGTCCTACTAGCCACGCCCTTACCTACAGGTGCGCATGTGCGACAGGGGACCGCCTACCCCGCCGGCATCGTGAACTCCATTTAACCAACAAGGAGGGCCCTTACACTCTGCGTCATTTGCTGACGTCATGATGTATGTGCGGGGTGGCTACCAGCCTAAGGAAAGCGTGATTCCCTCCCCCGCATCTTAAGCAGCTAGCGGATATTCCTGCCCCTGAAGTTCTAGGAGGGACCAGTGGCCCCTCCCCCTGGGCCGCCCCCTCCGTGGATGGTGACGCCCCCCCAGGACCTTAAATTGCTGCTCACCGATCATGACATTACTGCCTGACCAACCCTAATAAATACGACGATGAACCTAGGGAAAAAGGGAAAAGAACTCGCTAAAGGACAACTACACTAACTAAAACCAGACCATAGTAATACAAAGCATGCTGTACTAATGGGAAAAAAGGCCTAAGTACACACAATATTACACTTTTAATGACAACATAATCACAGCTATAACGCGAAAAAGGCCTAAGTACACACAACATCCATATTTGATCACAACCAATCACAGCTAAAAAACGGGAAAAAGGCCTAAGTTCAGATATGACCAAGGAGAAAAATGGGGGCCTATGTAAAACCATACAATCACGTCAACTTCCTACACATGTAACGGGAAAAAAGGCCTAAGTCAACTTACATAGTACCTTCGACTAGCATTGTTTTGTAGCTTGTATTTTAGGGCTGGTGGGTGGGGAAAATTAAATGCCCCGAACGTGGGGCACACGAGGTATGCGGGGAGCGAGCCAGGGGCAAGAGGGCGCCCAGCTTGCTCCTCGGGCCTCTTAAGGAGCTGTGCCACCAGTGGGTCGCCAGCCCAGTCGGCCCGCCCCCCCTCCTATTTTGCATAATCATTGCCATCAGGCAAGTGGTGTGACGTGACCTTTTATACAAATTAAACCACGTGACATTATACAAATTCCATGTTATATAAATTCAACATCATATGAATTTTTGTGACTTGCGCTGACTTGATGTTACCTACATGCTATACATAGAATAAATAACATACCATACCATAATGTAACGTCAACATCAACCATTTTTGCGAGCGCAAACTGTGCGATTCAGAAAAAAATCGTCCGTTTGCATCCGCAATAAGGGCTTCTGCGATGCATTAAACTGTCAGCCTCTCACAATTTGAGAAATCGCAATTTTTTTTAGATTTCTTAAATTGCGATTGCATTTAAGGAATCACAAATTGCTACTCCTTAAATGCAATGCATGATGGAATAGCAAATTGCAAATTTGCTAAATGGGGGCGCAAATTACCATCAATTTGTACTTGATGATAATTTGCAAAAACTTTTAAAAATGCCTTAAAGTGCTTTTTTCAAAGTTGTAGGTTACACTCACACATGCTTTTGGGGCATGTGTATGCGCAGCATGTGTGCACAGGTCAATTTCAGGGTGCAACAGGGTGTCCTTTTGACTCCCTTGCACCCTTGAAATTGCACACGCAATTTGCGAGTAACATTGGTACTCGCAAATTGCGTATGCAATCTCCCATTCATGAATAGGAAGGCATTCCTTATTTGCGACTCGCAATTTGCGAGTCACAATTAAGGAATGTTTAGAAATCGCTAATTTCATAGCGATTCCTACATGCATTGGCTTTTGCAATTGCTTAATTGCGATTCCTTAATATTCGCAATTAAGGAACCGCAAAAGTCTACATTGATGCATGTGCCCCATAAAGTTACTGTTTAATGGCCACCACAACAACATCAGGGTTCTGCTGTTTAATGGGTGGTTAAGTCACAATCAAAGGGAATAAATCACGTGTGTCAGTTTTCCAGAGTCAAAATGTCTCCGTCAAGGGTGCAGTTTATGTTTATACCCCGTTCCTTCAGTTAGATGAGCAGTGTCATTATCGGGTCTTAATCACCTGGGTTCTCCAGGTAATCTGTTGTCCTCCACCAGGAGGGAGACTGTTTGGTTTAGGAAGCCTTAAGTGATAGGTAGATAGTGAAAAGTGTGAGTTAAACTTACCTCAGTTCAGGTAGGAAGTATTGTATTAGTCAGAAAGGAATAATATTAAAAAAGAATAAAAATTGAGCTTTAGTTGACGTGTTAGTGATCCAGAGCACCTAGTGGTTGGTTGACCTGTTTTGCCCTAGGTCGCCCTTGTGGTTCAGGGGGTCTTCATCAGGATCAGTGTGAGAGTGACTTTTTGGGGGGATCGCTCAGTGTGTGTAGGTAGATTGACTTACGACTCTTCGTCTGTGAGCTTGATTGCTCAATCTCTGACGGTGTGTTATAGGTCCAGACTCTGCCCATAAATATGGACGACAGAAAAACAGAAAAAGACACTACATTCTGACTACATGCAATGATAGGTACTGTCTTGCCCAATGTGGTGCTACAATGAATAAAAACCTAATTGAGGAGCAGGGGTGCACATACAGACTCTAGTAATCTTGCAAAGGATTTGTGAATATACTCTTTATGTATCCAATGTTGTATTGGTGTCCTCTAGGAGCCTCACGAATTGTTGTTGGAAACAACGGTGTCATCATAAATGAAGCTGTGTTTGACTAGGGTGGCTAGAGCAAAGGGAAAAGGGAGCGTATAGGCAGCACCCCGATGCTTGGTTAATTCAGAGAATAACACAGCTTCCCATCTTAGTACGCAAATGTTAGGTGATTACACACCCCGCTGTCAACAGCGGACTATCGCTCAGAGGCAAGAACAATATATGGCTTGGACATGCCCAATCGTTTTCCTCACCTCATGTAAGCAAAACTGCAGGGTAGAGGTGTCACTGTGAGGCGGCGTTTTGTGAATAAATATAACCTCTTCAGGGCTGGGACAGACAGAACACTGCCCTGTTCATAAATGTTGCGAAGGACTGAACACACGCTTTTATGAGCGGGCTGTCACTTTAAAAAGCCACTTATAGACTGAAGAGTCTCAAGGCAACTTCCATGTGTGTTAAACCGAGTGCTTGCTCCCCTCCCCCGTAAGTGTGTGCGACCTTAATTGGGTTAAGCCTAAATGATGATGTTTATTAGGGAACTGAGTCAAACACACTAAGAACCCGGTTTCATAAGTGCACACGACCCAAAGTTCACTCATTTGCAGGTGTGCATTCACAGGGCTAGAGCGTGAACTAAAAATGACAATCTCTTCAGTAGGCAGCATGCACACTACCACTACAAGCCATCGATCAATCTAAACAAATACAAATGCTGGTATATTCATTTTCATATCAGGACACATTCCCTAAGATATCCGGTTAAATGCCCCTCTGAACTGTCATTCCCTGTCTAATGTATCAACTTGATGAAGGGCAAAATTATGCCAGCTTATGTTGACACACCATGCACAAAGAAGTCTGCTATCACTGCATCAGTTGGTTTTACAGTGATCTGCTTAGAGGGGTTTGCATTTCATTCATACAGTAGTAAGTTATTCACCATTGTCTGTTTTTCTCTCTTGCAGAGTAGCACTGCCCCTGGTCTTCATGCTACTTGATGAATTCTGCAACAACGCTGATTGGTGGAAACAGGCCCTTTCCAACTTTCTACACAAGGGATCAATTTCTCTTTCTTCGACTTAACACGTTATTCTCTAGGAACCTCTTGTGATTCTGCTATTCCTTGTGCCACTTTTCCAATAAAGTAGAAAGAGCATCACAGTCCCTGTCTCGACTCCATAATTTATTAGATCTAGGAGGATAGACTGAGCAGCCAGAGACTGCATTTGAGAGCGGACGTTGGACTTTTACGCAAACTTTGTAAAATATTACTATCAGTGGTAAGAAACCATCCAACACATCATGGTTGTTCAGCACTGTTCCTTGTGGAGGCGGGAATTATTCTGCCAGTTTCAGCTCTACAGACATTGCTGGGGTCACTTGGGGACTTACTGAGCAGAGAACCTTTACAATACTAGCACAGCTACTGGGGGGATTCTGAGCCAATTGCACACCAGGAAACACATTCAAACTGCACCGCACAGCCAATAGGACTGGCCGTCACACTGCTTATTAGTGGATATGTTAGTTAAAGTAGAGTAAATCTAACTGCCAAATAAAACAAACATTGTGTTATAGCTCTTAAAGTGAAGTGATTAACATAATGACCTTGGCATAAAGCAGATGAATTCATGATAAAATACAGTGCCTAAAGCAAGATGAGGCACTTTTATCACGTGTGTATTAAAACAGCAAACTTAAAAGAGGCACTGCTTAAACTGTCTCCGTACCATGTGGAAAAGAATGACATTAACCACACCTATTTTCATCAAAATCTAGATATTCAAATTAAAATCTTTTGTGATCATGACAATATGTAGCACGTCATACGAATACAATATGTTTTTACCAAGTGTGCACTATGATAACAACTGCATGACAGGTAATAGTTCAATTATATCTGTAGACAGCAAGGTAAAAGCATATACACTGCCATATTATTGCTAAGAAATTCAAACATCCAGCTGTCACCAGAGGAATAAGAACAGGATGATGAATTAGAGCGGGAAAAATTAAAGTAGGTTCTAAAAATGGGCTGAACAACAACAAAAAAACACAACCGCCACCATTAAATGCTTTTTTGCAAGTAGAAAACAGTACAAGTGAGCACAAAAACCAAGAAGGCATTGCCACTGTATCATAAAGTATTAAAATCTAACGTTATATTTTCATATTAAAAGTCATGCGCTTCACATTGCCTAAGATAGGAACACGAGGCGCTTTCACCATCCATGCATTGGCGCTGCAGCATCGACAGAGGCACTTGCTAACATGTTTGCTTGCAAAGTAGAGACGAGGAAGAACCCTGACCGATAAGTGCTATTGAAAGTCAAGCATTCCGCGGGTGATGGAGCCGGCCAGTCTGGAAAGCATCAGTGCTCATCTGTCACCCAGCTCCGAGATGCCCTTCGGGTTCAACGTGAGCTTTACAAATGTTTATATAGATTTAGGTAAAGTCCGACACAGTTACGTTTTTTTCAAAAGTGCTTCGCCTGGACTACTGTGTAAACTCAAGCAAACGTTTGGTGCATACATACATGTTTTGTAAACAGTTTCAAAAAGTGAGCAGTACAGTTGCCAGTAACATGCCATATATCACAAATGTCTTCACAAATTACATCTTAAAACATGGTTGTTCTCTAAATTGCTCCGAATGTTCCCTCCTTTCCTCTTGAGGTAAACAGAAATGTCTATTTCATGGTCCGTGACTGGCTACCCTCCCCTCCCAGCTTCCCACACCACACCTTGAAGGATTGACATAGGCAAGTTGTCTTTGGAAGGCGGGGGGTCAGGGACCCCCCGGCCGTATTTATTATACAAAACAATAAAGGATGAATATCAGCATTACATCAATATGTTAAGAACTGCAAAATTCATAACATTAGATCTACAGTATTGAAGACAAATATCAAAGGCTAACCTTAACAAAAGTCTAATACAGCGTGTTTCCTATCCGAATCTAACATCCTGTCTGAATTTTGCATTCGAACATTTCTGGCCCGACGGCAAGGTCGCTAACCGGTGTCAAGTCCTACTAGCCACGCCCTTACCTACAGGTGTGCATGTGCGACAGGGGACCGCCTACCCCGCCGGCATCGTGAACTCCATTTAACCAACAAGGAGGGCCCTTACACTCTGCGTCATTTGCTGACGTCATGATGTATGTGCGGGGTGGCTACCAGCCTAAGGAAAGCGTGATTCCCTCCCCCGCATCTTAAGCAGCTAGCGGAAATTCCTGCCCCTGAAGTTCTAGGAGGGACCAGTGGCCCCTCCCCCTGGGCCGCCCCCTCCGTGGATGGTGACGCCCCCCCAGGACCTTAAATTGCTGCTCACCGATCATGACATTACCGCCTGACCAACCCTAATAAATACGACGATGAACCTAGGGAAAAAGGGAAAAGAACTCGCTAAAGGACAACTACACTAACTAAAACCAGACCATAGTAATACAAAGCATGCTGTACTAATGGGAAAAAAGGCCTAAGTACACACAATATTACACTTTTAATGACAACATAATCACAGCTATAACGCGAAAAAGGCCTAAGTACACACAACATCCATATTTGATCACAACCAATCACAGCTAAAAAACGGGAAAAAGGCCTAAGTTCAGATATGACCAAGGAGAAAAATGGGGGCCTATGTAAAACCATACAATCACGTCAACTTCCTACACATGTAACGGGAAAAAAGGCCTAAGTCAACTTACATAGTACCTTCGACTAGCATTGTTTTGTAGCTTGTATTTTAGGGCTGGTGGGTGGGGAAAATTAAATGCCCCGAACGTGGGGCACACGAGGTATGCGGGGAGCGAGCCAGGGGCAAGAGGGCGCCCAGCTTGCTCCTCGGGCCTCTTAAGGAGCTGTGCCACCAGTGGGTCGCCGGCCCAGGCGGCCCGCCCCCCAGCCGACCCGCCCTCCTGCCCCGGAAGCTGTCCAGCTGCCTCCGGGTCACAGGGGAGGCATCAGCCTATCGGTGGTGGGGGCGCGCCGCGCGCGTCATCGCCCCGCAACGCACCCCCACCACCGAGAGGCCGGGGGAGGGGGGGAGTGCCGCACCGCCATGTGGGCGGGAGGGCCGAGCGGCCCCCCTTTACACATGGTCCGCGACTGGCTACGCTCCCCTCCCAGCTTCCCACACCACACCTTGAAGGATTGACATAGGCAAGTTGTCTTTGGAAGGCGGGGGGTCAGGAACCCCCCGGCCGTATTTATTATACAAAACAATAAAGAATGAATATCAGCATTACATAAATATGTTAAGAACCGCAAAATTCATAACATTAGATCTACAGTATTGAAGACAAATATCAAAGGCTAACCTTAACAAAAGTCTAATACAGCGTGTTTCCTATCCGAATCTAATATCCTGCCTGAATTTTGCATTCTAACATTTCTGGCCCGACGGCAAGGTCGCTAACCGGTGTCAAGTCCTACTAGCCACGCCCTACCTACAGGTGCACATGCGCGACAGGGGACCGCCTACCCCGCCGGCATCGTGAACTCCATTTAACCAACAAGGAGGGCCCTTACACTCTGCGTCATTTGCTGACGTCATGATGTATGTGCGGGGTGGCTACCAGCCTAAGGAAAGCGTGACTCCCTCCCCCGCATCTTTAGCAGCTAGCGGATATTCCTGCCCCTGAAGTTCTAGGAGGGACCAGTGGCCCCTCCCCCTGGGCTGCCTCCTCCGTGGATGGTGACGCCCTGCCTAGGACCTTAAATTGCTGCTCACCAATCATGACCTTACCGCCACAGGCCAGCATTGTTTCCCGACGATCTGGCCACCCCACAACTCCTGCCTGAAGGTCATCCCTACCTCACAAAGCCCTTCAACCAAGCTAGGATATAATCACACCATAATGTATTCCCTGCCTCAGTCAAATGGACCCCATCCTGTAAGTACAATTCATCCCCCCAAATAGTAAGTGCGTGGTTCGGAAAAGTTTTTCTAACTTGGTATTGATCCTCTTTACCGAGTGATTCAATGCCCTGACGGAATCACCCCCATGCCACTGCAGCCGCGGTATCAGCTGGGACCAGACTACAGTGCAGTCAGGGCACACCCTCCATACCCAACCTGCTGCTGAGATGATCTCTTCCAGGAGGACCCTCAAACCCAGTCTAGCAAGGTCATTTCCCCCCAGATGAAGAATCACCACCGCTGGTGGTGCTGCATGTTGGGCGACCAACTCTGCAAAGAACCCCCGAAACTGACTGAGGCAGAGACCCCCCCTCCCAAAGAAGGAAATGGACAAACCTTTGCGTTCTAGCTCCCTTCTACCCTTGCCTGTAAAAAAGACATGTTTAGCACGATTAACATATGAATGACCAACAATCCAAACCCTGCCTGACCGCGTCCTGTGTTCCTGACTGTTCACGCCGCGATGAGTCGCCGATGAATCTTGATGATGACCCGAAGCGAGTTCTGCGCCTGCGTCACATAGCGAAGAAACTGCAAAACCAGAAAAAACAACCCAATGTCAGCAAAAGCTCTAGGTACTTTACAACATGTGTACCCGCACATACCATTTGTAGCAATTGGAATTGGGTAACCATCTCCCAATTCTTTTAACACTGTTCACATGCAGACCCCTTGTGATTGCCTCAGTGGCTGTGCCTATCCTAAAGGAGTGTGTGCCAAATTCCTTCGGGTCAAGGCCCACCCTGGTAATAGACTCCATGACTCTTCTGAACTGGTATTTGGTTAAAGGGGGTGCCATCAGCGTGTAATAAGAGCGACTCACCCAACAATCCACCTCGCTGCCTGATGCAAGTCTCCACATGGTGTACCAGGCCGCAAGGATTGGCCCTCGCCCTGTGCAGTACCACAGTCTCCCCCCATGCCCCCTGATCAGTTTTTGATCTCAAAATTGTCACCCACCATGTGTCTCCCTGTATAGTTGTGTTCAGGAATTGGATACCCCCCTGCCTATCTGCCTTGGAGGCTGCAACCAACTCGCTCAGCCTCAAAGCACCATACAAGGCTAATGTGAAAGCTGCTTTAAACAATTGTATCTCCCAGTCTGAACTACAGACGTCATGCAATGCAGGCAATAATGCCGTCAACCTCCCCAAGCCTATTGGTTTCCTAGTGTCAACCATGCTGCCCTGTAAACGGCGCCAACCCCTCAAACCCTTCCGCACCACAAAGCTGTTAGTTGAGTCTTTTACTCCCTTTGCCTGTGCTTAGAAGGAGACAGCTGCCCTATGCCTGTTAGCTGTTGCGACTAAGCGACCCTCCTGATGCAGTTTACCAAGATAATCTGTAAAACTATTCTCTAGAGCCCATTTGGATTCCCAGTCTCGCCCCAAGAAAGTGTAATATGAACCAAATGCCCCTTCATACGCTGTCCTTGTCTTGGGGGCTAAGCTAGCCGCCACGAGGTCCTGTAATTTGGGGCACCAATCTGCCAGAGTGCTGATGGGAAGTGTATCAGTGTAGGCTCTGCTGATGGAAGATGTTCCCTGAATACCTGCATTTTTTGGCGAGAGAGTGCATCAGCTGCATTATTAAGGACACCTGGTACATGTTTTGCCCTGAATATAACATTCAATTTCAAGCATCTCAACACAATCTCCTTCAAGAGGCAGAGTATGAACCTATAGCGTGCCGATTGCTGATTAATACACTCCACCACCGTCATGTTGTCTGACCAGAATATCACTGATTTGTTACACAGAAGTTCTGGCCAGACCATTAATGCAACCCATATGGGGAACAGATCCAGAAAACCAATGTTGGTTGTCAACTCACTGTAAACCCATTCGTCTAGCCACCTGTGGGTGACCCACTTGGTTCCCAGGATGGCACCAAGCCCAACACTCCCCGCAGCGTCAGTCCATAAACCTAACTCTGCTGAAGTAGTGGGGGGGGGGCCGGACCACACAACCCTGCCGTTGAAGTCCTCCAGGAATGCCATCCATATCTGCATGCCCTGGCGTACCTCAAGCGACAGTCTAGTGCTGTGGTGTTTTTCCCGCAGGCCCTTCATAGCCTGCGCGATTGAACGAGAAAAGGGGCGAGCCATTGGTATCACCCTCAATGCGAAATTCAACTGGCCCACTGTTTCCTGAAGCTGTTGTAAAGAGATCTTCTCTTTGGCCAGGCACGCGCCTAGTGCCGCCTTGAAATTTGACACCTTCTCTTTCGGGAGCCTGAAACAACCCTCCACCGAGTCTATTTCAATGCCCAGAAATTCTAAGCAAGTAGCTCGCCCCACTGTCTTCCCCGGCGCCAGCGGGACCACAAAAGCCCGCATGAGCACGCAAAATTCCTGCAATGCCCGCGCACACTTCTGAGACCCAGCCGCGCCCAGGAAGAGAAAGTCATCCAAGTAGTGCATGACCTGCTGATGCCCGGTTGCGTGCCTCATTACCCATTCCAAGAAGGAACTGAACGTCTCGAAATAGGCACATGAGATCGAACAACCCATGGGCACGCATTTGTCCATGTAATACTTCCCATAAAACTTGAACCCCAAAAGGCGGTGATCCCCCTGGTGTACAGGGAGAAAACGAAATGCATACTCTATGTCAGACTTGGCCATCAATGCCCCTGAACCCAGGCCCCTAAGCAACCCCACCGCTTGCTCAAAAGAGGCATATTTTACACTGCATACCTTCTCATCTATAGCATCATTCAGAATGCCGCCCTTGGGGCTGAGAGATTATGAATGAGTCTATATTCGCCTTTCTCTTTTTAGGGACAACACCAAGTGGGGATCAAACAAAGTTGGGCACTGTCACCTCATCAAATGGTCCTGCTATCCTACCCAGGCGTAATTCTTTTTAATTTTTGCCGCCACTACCCCTGGGTTATGCTTTACAGACAGTTGGTTCCTGCACTCAACCCTACCTGTGTACCCTCCTGGCGGAATCCTGAAACCCCAAGAAAATCCCTCCTGAAGTAATTTAGCCGCTGCGTGATCTGGGTATCTGTTCAGCCAGGGAATCATTGCCATGACATCAATGGGAGTGTGAGATACTAAACCCTCCTCTTGTCTATTCAGGTTTCTTTCTCCCCCTGGAGCCCTGGTTGCCACCCTTAAATCTACAGGAGGTCTGAAATACATGTTTTGCCTAGGATCCCACAATTTGAGACGAGTTTAGGGGTGAAGGGCATTATTCTTAGTGTAAGTAGATTATTCAAGCCACTAGACCTGCAAGTCTGGTAACATTTTCATAAATGTTTGTGGCCTGATGGAGAAAAGGGGCTGGCTGCAGTCATATTAATGCTGTGTGAAACCCGGAGAGAGTGTTCCAGATATGTTAAATATCCTTGATAAGGAAAGAGACTTTGGCGTAATATTAAAATTAAGATGGTTTGCTTTAGCCCTCATTCACAGTAGAAAGTTAATCTTGAAAATGGTTCTCAAAAAGAGGGACGTCAGGGCCCCATTATTCAACCTCTTCTAATGCGGCTGGGTTTTGCCAATTGGCACTGGCATAAGGGAACGAAAGAAAGTAATCGTTCTGATCTGGCTGCCATCCCTTATGCTTGCATCTACATAATTCTTAACTTCCAAAAACACAGTAATGTTAAATTCTTCCAGGAATTAGTAGCAATGGCACTCTATGATGGCCCCTGACCTGTCCACTCTGTTGGCGCTCCTTTCAACATCTGCAGCCACCTAATTTCACAAATTGAGGACTGTACCACTGAAGTAAAGGTTAATTACTTGAATGCAGTATTTGTGCTGGCTACATCTGTGTAGTTGACCTATTTCGAGTGCATGCGTTACAAGAAAAGATTAACTAACTTGCTCTTTACTCGCTAGAGTCTTATTTTTCTAAATCAAAGTAGCAATCTGGATTTGCCGATGTAGGCTAATCAATTATAAAAACAGTTTTAGAAAGTACCAAAACATAAGAAACGAATGTCATCTTCTTATTTGTCTTATTAGCCCCTACCATGGAGCACTTACTGTTCACATCCCATTTAGATGCACAAACATATGTAATGTTTTTCAGTCCCACAATACGAATATTTTCTGCTTTATTTTGTTTATTGTTATTGACTAGTGGAAGCAGGGTGTACTATTTCCCTACTTTGTAAGTAGTGTATACCGCAAATCTGCAATACAGAACGACCAAAACCTCAGAAGCGAGCTGGGAAACGATTTACGGAATGGGGACGCTTGTAACTAAACTATTTCGAGGTTCCCTAGGGCACTCGCAGACAACACGATAAAGGTGGAAGCGCGCACATATTAAGAGTGCAATAAAGCACTGCGTCCTCTGTGGCAAGCAGAACCAAAAGAATCACCACAAAAGGGGTTACGTTACGAGCAGTGAGCATTCCTAAAAAACTGTATTATGCATCGGAAAGGGGAGGCTACAATTTAGGCCTGAGCACATTTTGACCATCTCCTGGGGCGGAGATGCACATGTATCTGTAGTAAACCTAGAATCACAAACTAGCAATGCAAAAAGAGAAATAGCCCCACGCTCACAGCCATCAGTTAACCAATCATGCTAGGCGTTTCCGTTAAGCAGCTTATTAAAAATTCACAGTGCACGTTCGTTTAATTCAACAGTGTGTCTTTGTTCAACGCGTGAAAACGACAAAAAAAGGGCCGTCAATCACCCTGCTGTCTGTCCCGCTGCTCGACCGGCACCCCTCCACACCTTACCGGAGTATGCACCACTCAGCATACCACAACGCCGTTCTCAATGCTCACGCCGATCCGCCCTCAGCTGCTCCGCAAGTCACTGGGCTGCTCCGTCTTCCCGAACCGCCGCTGTTGCTGCTGACACGAGATGCGCACAAACGCACACGCAACAAACCTGGAGAGGGATAAAGGAAGAAAATTAAACGCCCCGAACGTGGGGCACACGAGGTATGCGGGGAGCGAGCCAGGGGCAAGAGGGCACCCAGCTCACTCCACGGGCCTCTTAAGGAGCTGTGCCACCAGGGGTCGCCCCCCAGCCGACCCGCCCCCCTGCCCCGGAAGCTGTCCAGCTGCTTCCGGTTCACGGGGGAGGCATCAGCCTATCGGTGGTGGGGGCGCGCTGCGCCCGTCATCGCCCCGCGACGCACCCCCTCCACCGAGAGGCCGGGGGAGGGGGGGAGTGCCACACCGCCATGTGGCGGGAGGGCCCAGCTGCCCCCCGTTTACACATTTAGCTCCCAAAAAACTTTGGTTTACATGCGCTTTACACATTTCATTAATAATAACAGTAACATGATCAAATGTATATAAAGCTACTGTTAACAATTATTATTAAGCAAAGGGACCCACAACGGAAAAGGAAAACATTAGGTCCGTTCCTCCAAAAAGGTATATTTTAAGTCAAGTCAAGTCAAAAAAGCTTTATTCAGTATATTGTATATGACCATAAAAACATTCTAATCACGAAAAAACTATTTAAATTAATAAAACGAATTTCGTTGCGTGCACTGCATCCCCAAATGCGATGCAGTGCACGCAACGAAATTCGTTTTATTAATTTATATGTAAACTTACCTGTAAACCTCCGTAATCCATAGTTTACTACCCCCCACCCTGCCCCTCCCCCTCCCCACGTCACCGCCCTGCTGTTACTCCTACTACCGACCGTGGCTGCTCTCTCTACTGCTTTCGTACTATCCTTTGCTGACGGAGACGACGGTGACGGCTGCATTCCTGAATCTTTGACAGACTGAGTTGCTGCCCAATTTCTTGATGAACTAAGGACTACCAAAATTATATGAGCACTGATTGATGCTTGCACGTCTCTGGTCCTTGACCCAATCTTTGGGACTGTAGCCAGCTGCATGAAGAACTTTCGAATTCTGACTGATTGACAACAAATTTTGATGACTTAGAGGACGACTGATTGCCAGATTAGGCAAATATGGTGTTCTGTGATTTGCGTAATGATTAATACATTTATTAGATGGAACTAAATTCTTGTATTAAATAGATAAACAAAAGTATTAATTAACAAGAAATTGTGTCTGGTCATTAGTTGAAAAGAGATAGATCAGGATCTTTGAGTATGTTTAGTGGGAATAAATCATCACTCCAATCTAACTAAATGATCCATCGATCATGTGGGAGGAGTATCTTAATGTTGAGGTTTAAGGTGTAGAAATAAGAATATTAGTGTATAGATGTGTAAATAATTATCTCTCCATAGGTCATAAGGTATTCTTTCCATGTCAGCGCTTGGAACATTTATCTCTCCTATCAGTGCAGTCCAGTAAGAAGGTCCAGTAAGAAGTGAAGTGTGAATGTTTTTGGTGTTATGGGCCCCACCAGTGATTGAATGAGTGAATGTGTTGACGTGACGTCTGGACTGTGATGAAAGGAGGATTTTAGGTACGGATTTCGCCTTGAATCCCGTTACCCAGGTTTCCGCGCTGCAACAGTTTTTCTGGTAGCAGAGTTATGGTTTTTATTGTTTTGGTTTGGTGAATATTGCTTGCACATTGCTTACTGATTATTGATTATTGATTGTTAATGGTTTATGTATTAACACTCTATGTTGATTTACTTTGAGTTCTATGTTGTTTGACGGCTTCTGGGATGTAGGAAGTCAGAAGTTTGTAACGGTTCCGTAGTAGAGCAGAGGTAAGCGCTGCTCTCGGGAAAGACGGAATTGTTGTTGCCCGTAGGTACACGGGGAAAACGTGTGACGATTGAAGTTGCACAACACATTGTCTGGGTTCGATTTGGTGACATCGTCGTGTGTTGCCATTAGAGATATTCTTGTATGAGAGGAGTGTATGGTAGCGAAGGTCACCTGTGAAATTTTGGTCTTAAGTAACAAGAGTCCAGAAGGTACTCTGATAATGCTTATCACTGAAAAGGTAGTAGGTGCTCCCTAAGCTTGTTAGAAGGATAACGTAGAGGGAAGTGCTACTTTGTTAACGAGTGTCATAATTCTGTAGTAGGACAGACTGTTTGCTGTTCTCGGAAAAGACAGAATTCTGTGTGAATGTACTAAATTTCTCCCTGTGAAAGTGCGTGAATGAAAAGGCATTCAGGTTAATTGTGAAACTCTGGTTTTATTTCTCAAGAGCATTGGGTCTCCAACTAGGGTGCCGATCACGATCCGGTAAAAACCGGGTACGAACCGTCGGACGGAGCATATTCTCCGTCCGACGCGTACCCGGTCGTAAAAATATACAAACATGGAATTACGATTCGCACGGGAACACCATTTCCGTACGAATCCTACAAAACCCCGACCGAACAAAATAAACCTACAAATGCGATCCGGGAAAGCGCCGACCTGACGTCGGGACGCTCGCAGCCTGCCATTCACGAACCAGGAATTACGATTCGCACCGACGTCATCCCGCACGGTGATTATTTTCCGGCTGGCCAAAAACTGCCGGGAAATCAGGACGACGCGAACAAGGACTACCAGTACGCGACGGACTGACAGGACGACGCAAACAAGGAGGACCAGTACGCGACGGACAGACAGGACGACGCGAACAAGGAGTACCAGTACGTGACGGACAGACAGGACGACGCGAACAAGGAGGACCAGTACGCGACGGACAGACAGGACGACGCGAACAAGGAGGACCCGTATGCGACGGACAGACATGGACCCGAACCTACGTGTCATCCCGGCCCTCATAGCAGTCGACCTCCTCTACAGGTTCGGACGCAGACGCCGCAGAAGGTCAGAACAACTAAGGGAGGGGGGAAAGTGGGGTGGGGTGGGGGTGGCAGGACCAGGGCAGGCCACAAACCCCCACCAAAGTCACACAGCACACATGCCCTGGACATACCTGACTCCCATGCCCTGGTCACTACGAGGGGGTGGGGGCGTGTCCAGCTAAGCCAGCGACCGCCACAACGGAAGTCCGTCACGACGCGAACCGGCAACACAACCAGACATGTACGTCCCGTACCCACGCCTGAAGAGCGTGGTTACGAGTCGTACCACGCCCACACCCACGTCACCCCAACAATGGCGGGACGGCTCGTACCCACGTGACAAAGGCCTGGGTACGGGCCGCACAAGCATCACATAGCGTGGGGATGGATATGTACGGACCCTACCCCCACCCCGTATGCATGGAGCGTACCCCCACCCCAACAGTGTAAGTACGACCCGTACCCCCACCCGCGTACGTATGGAGCGTACCCCCACCCCAACAGTGTAAGTACGACCCCTAACCCACCCGCGTACGTATGGAGCGTACCCCCACCCCAACAGTGTAAGTACGACCCGTACCCCCACCTGCGTACGTATGGAGCATACCCCCACCCCAACAGTGTAAGTACGACCCCTACCCCCACCCGCGTACGTATGGAGCATACCCCCACCACAACAGTGTAAGTACGACCCGTACCCACACCCGCATACATATGGAGCGTACCCCCACCCCAACAGTGTAAGTACGACCCCTACCCCCACCCACGTACGTATAGAGCGTACCCCCACCCCAACAGTGTAAGTATGACCCCTACCCCCACCCGCGTACGTATGGAGCGTACCCCCACCCCAACAGTGTGAGTACGACCCCTACCCCCACCCGCGTACGTATGGCGCATACCCCCACCCCAACAGTGTAAGTACGACCCCTAACCCACCCGCGTACGTATGCAGCGTACCCCCACCCCAACAGTGTAAGTACGACCCGTACCCCCACCTGCGTACGTATGGAGCATACCCCCACCCAACAGTGTAAGTACGACCCCTACCCCCACCCGCGTACGTATGAAGCGTACCCCCACCACAACAGTGTAAGTACGACCCGTACCCACACCCGCGTACGTATGGAGCGTACCCCCACCCCAACAGTGTAAGTACGACCCCTACCCCCACCCACGTACGTATAGAGCGTACCCCCACCCCAACAGTGTAAGTATGACCCCTACCCCCACCCGCGTACGTATGGAGCGTACCCCCACCCCAACAGTGTAAGTACGACCCCTACCCCCACCCGCGTACGTATGGAGCGAACCCCCACCCCAACAGTGTAAGTACGACCCCAACCCTTACCCGCGTACCTATGGAGCGTACCCCCACGCCAACAGTTTAAGTACGACCCGTACCCTCACCTCGAATGCATGGAGCGTACCCCCACCCCAACAGTGTAAGTACGACACGTACCCCCACCTCGAATGCATGGAGCTTACCCCCACCCCAACAGTGTAAGTACGACCCGTACCCCCACCTCAAATGCATGGAGCGTACCCCCACCCCAACAGTGTAAGTACGACCCCTACCCCCACCCGTGTACGTATGGAGCGTACCCCCACCCCAACAGTGTAAGTACGACCCCTACCCCCACCTGCGTACGTATGGAGCGTACCCCCACCCCAACAGTGTAAGTACGACCCCTACCCTCACCTCGAATGCATGGAGCGTACCCCCACCCCAACAGTGTAAGTACAACACGTACCCCCACCTCGAATGCATGGAGCGTACCCCCACCCCAACAGTGTAAGTACGACACGTACCCCCACCTCGAATGCATGGAGCGTACCCACATCCGTGCATGTCATGAGCGTACATATTGTGAAATTGGAGAGGTGGGTGCAGAGTCCTCCCAGCAGTGCCCTGAGACAGGAGGGATGGGTGCAGAGTCCTCCCAGCAGTGCCCTGAGACAGGAGGGGTGGGTGCAGAGTCCTCCCAGCAGTGCCCTGAGACAGGTGGGGTGTGTGCAGAGACCTCCCAGCAGTGCCCAGACACAGGAGGGGTGGGTGCAGAGTCCTCCCAGCAGAGCCCTGAGACAGGAGGGGTGGGTGCAGAGTCCTCCCAGCAGTGCCCTGAGACAGGAGGGGTGGGTGCAGAGTCCTCCCAGCAGTGCCCTGAGACAGGAGGGGTGTGTGCAGAGACCTCCCAGCAGTGCCCAGGCACAGGAGGGGTGTGTGCAGAGTCCTCCCAGCAGAGCCCTGAGACAGTAGGGGTGGGTGCAGAGTCCCCTCCCAGCAGTGCCCTGAGACAGGAGGGGTGGGTGCAGAGTCCTCCCAGCAGTGCCCTGAGAAAGGAGGGGTGTGTGCAGAGTCCACCCAGCAGTGCCCAGTGACAGGAGGGGTGGGTGCCTATCACTCCCAGCAGTGCCCAGTCACAGGAGGGGTGGGTGCAGAGTCCTCCCAGCAGTGCCCAGTCACAGGAGGGGTGGGTGCAGAGTCCTCCCAGCAGTGCCCTGACACAGGAGGGGTGTGTGAGAGTCCTCCCAGCAGTGCCCTGAGACAGGAGGGGTGGGTGCAGAGTCCTCCCAGCAGTGCCCTGAGACAGGAGGGGTGTGTGCAGAGACCTCCCAGCAGTGCCCAGACACAGGAGGGGTGTGTGCAGAGTCCTCCCAGCAGAGCCCTGAGACAGGAGGGGTGGGTGCAGAGTCCTCCCAGCAGTGCCCTGAGACAGGAGGGGTGGGTGCAGAGTCCTCCCAGCAGTGCCCTGAGACAAGAGGGGTGTGTGCAGAGTCCACCCAGCAGTGCCCAGAGACAGGAGGGGTGGGTGCCTATCACTCCCAGCAGTGCCCAGTCACAGGAGGGGTGGGTGCAGAGTCCTCCCAGCAGTGCCCTGACACAGGAGGGGTGTGTGCAGAGTCCTCCCAGCAGAGCCCTGAGACAGGAGGGGTGGGTGCAGAGTCCTCCCAGCAGTGCCCTGAGACAGGAGGGGTGGGTGCAGAGTCCTCCCAGCAGTGCCCTGAGACAGAAGGGGTGTGTGCAGAGTCCTCCCAGCAGAGCCCTGAGACAGGAGGGGTGGGTGCAGAGTCCTCCCAGCAGTGCCCTGAGACAGGAGGGGTGTGTGCAGAGACCTCCCAGCAGTGCCCTGAGACAGGAGGGGTGGGTGCCCATCACTCCCAGCAGTGCCCATGGAACGCAAAGGGTGGAGTAGTCACAGATACCATGCCCACAAATGTCAGTCAGGTGCACAAAGACCCTGCAGTACATGTACCACATGTGTGCGAGGCTGGGAGTATACGCATGCATAGCGCAGAAAAGAAAACATGTCCACATGAAGTCATGTCAATAGGCCACATACACAAGTACAATGACTACCAAGGATGCCACGAATGATGCAGGTGGAGCCATCGTTCAGCATGCATGTGCAAAGGTGAAGGACTAGGTCACACACCCAGCTAATGGACACACAGCTCTGTGCTAAAGTCAGGGGACACCCTGCAGGGAAGAAGTCAGGGTACACAGAGGAAGGAATACACCTTGGGACAATTGCAACATGCAGCAACTGCTTACATGAATGGAGAAAGGTAGCTAACACCGTGTGAGGCACACAGGTCCCAGGGTCCCCCCTATGAGCAGCACACTACTACATTTCCCACACACCCAACACATGACCAACACCCACAACCATGTAGCAGCCCCACCAACAGCAATGCCAGCAATGCAGGAGTGTTCCAAGGGTAAAAAATAAATAGCTTTATTCAGCATGAGCAAAAAACTAGTATGACGTAAGTCCAATATTAACAAAGGCCATAGGGCAGTCCAGGAGTCCCAGCTGGATGGGGGACACAGTGGGATGTGTGTCCCCTAGCTTGCCTGCACAGTTCCAATCCATTGTCTTCCACAGGGGTGAGGGCATCATGTGGGGGGGGAAGAAACAGGCACCGCAGGGACAGGAGGGTGAAGGGTAGGCGTCGTGGGTGCAGGGATGGAGGTCTCCACCACAGGGGGTGGGGCAGGGCCAAAGGCGGAGGCCAGGATCTCGCTGCACACCTTAGCAAGTTCCTCCAGGGACTCCCCTGCACCCGAAGGAACCACAGGCCCCAAGGAGGGGGGGGGGTCAGAGGGATGGGTCGCAGCACCACTGGGGGAGGGTGTGGACAGGGGGGGGACTCAACCACCCTGACCGAGGACTTCCTTGACCGCTTGCGTGGTGGTGTCACTGTGGGGCTCAGGGACAGAGCGGCCATGAAGGAGTCTTTGGGGGAGATGTGGCCAGGAGTGCTGAGGGGAGGGGATTTGGAGGGAGTGGATTGGGTGGAATGCGGACTCCCACTCTGGCTGCGTGTCACACGTTTGCCCCCCGACCCAGTGGGTGTGCCTACTGCACCCTGTGTGTGCGTGTCAGGAGGTGTGCGGCGGACCTTCCCTGCTGGTGTAGTGCCTGTGTCTGTTGTGGTGGGTGCATGCTTACGTCTGGGTGTATGTGGGACAGGCATGGGAGTGGGAATTGTGGAAGGAGCAGGGGTAGGGGGTGGGACGTAGCGCTGCAGGAGACCCACTGCTGCAGTCAGTGTGGAGTCTATGGACCTCAGCAAGTTGCGTTGGTCAGCCTGCGATGAATGAATACCCTCCAAGTATGCCTCCATGTTGTTGAGGACCTGGCTGTGGCCATGGAGGACATTAAGGATCGCAGTCTGACCAATCTGCAACTGCCGCTGGATGTCCACAGACTCAGCATTGGCGGCAGCAGTGGAGACAGGGGCAGGGGGTGCGGTGCCTGGCAGGAAGGAGACATGTGGTGACCGGGCACGTTGGGAAGGGACACGAGCACGTGGGAGGTGGCTGATGCCAATGGAGGGGGCGGTGCCAGATGTAGGGCTGCTGTCAGATGGTGGTGCAGCCACGGCCCACTCGGAGTTATCATCCTCGGACCCGTCAGCTTCATACTCTGTTGTGCCAGTCGACAGGTCCCCGGGTTCACTCTCCACCGGCTCAGTCCCACTCGAAGTGCCAGCCCCGATGTCACCGCTGGCACTGGTGCTCGGTCCCTCCGCGCCGTCTGTGTCCATGTCTCCCTCCGTGTCCCCCGACGATGCTGTGGGCAGGGTGAAGAGACAGAAAGTAATCATACACCTGTATACATATGTCACATGAGTCAAATCTACGTAGGTTACAGTGCATAGCCTGAAACAAAGGAGGAGTTACATCTACAAAACAAGGTACATATGTAGGGCATGCAAGACACAGTTTTTTGACCCACCATGCCATGGAAAAACTATGGAGAGCATGACACAATAGCAAATGAGATGATATGGAATTTTGACTGAGGAGCAAGGCCCTGGGGACAATCCAGCACTGCATCTGCACCACACAGCGTGGCAGCAAATAGGGATGAGCAGGGACCATAGGCAGGAACTAGAGGCACATGCAGCATAGGTAATACTGATAACATGCCCACCCTGACTGGCACACTGCACCTTAAGTGTATGTCCAGGCAAACATGACACACTGGCCAGTCCTAGCAAGGAGATATCAGGTCTTGACATGTCGGACATGCCCGCACCACCCACCCCCTACATGAGACAAATCTATGGAGACACAGGAAGCACGTACATCTCTTAGTCAGGGTGAAATACACATGGGATGCAAAACTTCTATATTGCACACAAACTACCCAAGGTGCGGCTGTGCAAATTATCATGTACAAATGGGCAGCATCAGATGATTGCAACAAGACACAAAGGCAATGGCCACAGTGAGTATGTAATAGGAAAATCAGATCAGGCTGTACAGTGGACACTTGTAATACATCTCACGTCAATATACATGTTGCCAGGGGACAATGGCACAGAGCACAACCTATGCTGTAGACACAGAGATTGTCGACATTCTCGGATTACACACATGATACCTAGGAAAATATGCCCCTGGGGACAGTAGTGGCCACACAACTCCATGCTCCTGAATGGGAATGACTGCAACACACGCTAACATCCCTGCACTATGCCTAACGCACACTCATGCACATCATGTCACAGGCAACCACATGGAACATGCCTGCTGGAAGGCCTGGCACTCGAGAGATTAACTCCCATGTCTGGACTCAGCATTAGTGCCAACTGACATGGAACCCACAAGTCCAGTACTGGACAGGGCACAGGCAAGGTCACAAAACCTGTTACACACCACCCCCACACATGATGCTGCAGGCATTGTACACTTGTAGAAGGTGCCAGGCTACATAACCTTGTGATGGAGTGACTAAACACAGACCAGGGAACACATTGCAAGGAGGGGAAGGGAGGCAGGAGAGCACTGCAATACTGTGGGGAACAGGATCTGCACAACACCATAAACCCTGGAAGTGTATCCATGGAACAGTGCACTTACAAATGCTGGTGAAACACAACAAACACACACATGTACCTACCCCCTTCCGGCTGCTGCATGTCCTGTAGACGCCTGTCCAAGTCAGGAAAGACCACCGCCAGCACACGTTTCTGGATGTGGGAGAGACGGCGGCGCCCGCGGTTCTTGTGGCTCTCAGGTGAGTCCCCCAGCAGGACCCGTGCGATCCTCCGCGTCCAGCACCGGATATCCTGCCAGCGTTTCCTCACCTGGGACAGGCGCCGCTTCCGACCATCCGCACTCCTCACGGCGCTGACTGCGTCCAGCCATATCTGCTCCTTGGCAGAGGCGTCTACCTGTGAGGATGAACAAGTGACACTACATCAATACACCTTGCACATGTCACGGGGACACAGATTAGAACACATTTGCTGTTTACAACAAGGCATAGTGTGCATCCAACGCATTGCAACTTTGTCATAGGGACATGATCCTGTGGGGGAAGGCCAAAAGCAGTACGTGCCATTGAAAGGACACAGGTGGAATGAGGGCAACTACACAATCAATGAGCCAGGCTCACACTGTGCATCACACCCACCCCTCCTGTCTCTGGGCACTGCTGGGAGGACTCTGCACACACCCCTCCTGTCTCTGGGCACTGCTGGGAGGACTCTGCACCCACCCCTCCTGTCTCAGGGCACTGCTGGGAGTGATAGGCCCTCACCCCTCCTGTCTCAGGGCACTGCTGGGAGGACTCTGCACCCACCCCTCCTGTCACAGGGCACTGCTGGGAGGACTCTGCACCCACCCCTCCTGCCTCTGGGCACTGCTGGGAGTACTCTGCACACACCCCTCCTGTCTCTGGGCACTGCTGGGAGGACTCTGCACCCACCCTCCTGTCTCAGGGCACTGCTGGGAGTGATAGGCCCCCACCCCTCCTGTCTCAGGGCACTGCTGGGAGACATCAGGCATTCCCCCCCCTGGAACCCCCCCTACAGTACATAGCATGTGTGTCACACCTGGACACAATGGCAGAAGTCACAGTCACAAAAAAGGGACACAGTCTGTGGCAGTGGACACTGCACTCACCTGATAACCTGGTCGCCCATACAGCATGGGGTACCGTGGGAGGATCACATCCACCAAAGCCATGTTCTCCTCCAGGGTGAATGGCTGTGACCTCTCCACAGCCCTTGACATGGTTCCAGGGAATCAGTAGCAGCAGCTGGGTCGTGGAATACAGAGATGTGCAGGCAAGTGCTCCCTCATGGGACCTGGCTGCCTAATATCTGCCTTGCTGGCCCATCTCATGCACAGGAGTACAGAATGATTGGTCACTCACATTAGCATCCTATGTTTCCTCCAATCCCTTCAAACCTAGCAGTCTGTGGGTTCTCTATCGGTTTCATTCTCCTGCATGATGTCAGCCCCACAAACACATTGCAACAAAGTAGAAGAATTCCAACTGACTTCTGCTGTGCACCTTCCAGAACAAATTCGAAATTTGACCTTGGTCTCCATGACAACCAGCATGCATGTAGGCCTTAATACTTGTCCCTCATGTGTCCCCTATGTAATTTGGAGCTTCACACACAGGTACGGTGCGTTCCGGGGCCCTAGGGCACCCCAAATGCATTGCAACGGCCCGTGCCTACGTTCACTATCACTATGGGTGTCCTCGAGTATGCGTACTCGTAGTGGTATGGGCCGTACACACGCCTGTACGCTCCCTATCACTATGGGTGTCCTCACGTATGCGTACTCGTAGTGGTACGGGCCGTACACACGCATGTGCGCTCACTATCACTACGAGTACGCATACGCGAGGACACCCATAGTGATAGGGAGCGTACAGGCCTGTGTACGGCCCGTACCACTACGAGTACGCATACGCGAGGACACCCATAGTGAGAGGGAGCGTACAGGCGTGTGTACGGCCCATACCACTACGAGTACGCATACGCGAGGACACCCATAGTGATAGGGAGCGTACAGGCGTGTGTACGGCCTGTACCACTACGAGTACGCATACGCGAGGACACCCATAGTGATAGGGAGCGTACAGGCGTGCGTACGGCCCTACCACTACGAGTACGCATACGCGAGGACACCCATAGTGATAGGGAGCGTACAGGCGTGTGTACGGCCCGTACCACTATGAGTACGCATACGCGAGGACAACCATAGTGATAGGGAGCGTACAGGCGTGCGTACGGCCCTACCACTATGGGTGTTCTTGCGTATGCGTACTCATAGTGGTACGGACCGTACAAATGCCTGTACGCTCGCCATCATGATGGGTACACATACGGCAGCACTCCCATAGTGATATGGGAACGTACACAGGCCCTCTTAGCAGCAGTACGGCGGTTTTCACACATCACAGTGGTGATAGGCGGCACACAGGTAGGAATAGGGCGGACATACTTGTCCATGGATGGACATACTTGTCCATGGATGGACATACTTGTCCATGAATGGACATACTTGTTCATGAATGGACATCAAGGCATCGTCTGTGCATTACTACATGTGTGGGGCACAGGTGTGACAGGCTGTGATGTGGAACATTACTCCTGAGTGGAGAAGGCACCAGATGTATGATGAGATGTGTACAGATGTACTGTGTGACGGTGCAATGTGTGCCAGGCATGCCCTTGACTACTTCGACACGTGTGCATGTCGTACTGCACACTTGGGGTGAGTGTCACTGGCATGGCACAGACACCAACACACGGAAGTGTCCCCTGATGCCCGGTACAGGGGTTACCACACCTGCCTTGTCACTACCCACGGTGCACAATGTGACAATGTCATGTATGTGTGGGGGCTTCCCATCAGGTTGATGTTGGAGCACCCTCAAAAGCTGCAGCTGTTGCAGCAACCAACATGTGTCTGTGTGTAGATTGACATTGCACACTGTTCCGCACACCATGCCACATGTGGTATCGGATGTGAGGTGCACATGTATGCATGGGACACGGAGTAGCGTGACAAGGACATGTCTGCATCCTCACAATGAATGTGTGGTGAGTCATGACATGTGCACCTTCATGGCAAGGTGTGTGGGCTGTCCTAGTGTAATGTCATGTGACCTGTGGCTCTAGTGTTCCGCTACCAGTCTCTGCAATCGGCATCCTACTTCTGCTGATGTGTGGGTGTATGTCACTCCTGTCTTGCGTCTGGCTGTTCACTTGCACTGGGACACAGCTATTCCCATGTCATGGCATGGGGAGGTTCTCAATCTCCGTGTGTAGCTGGGTCTTGGTAGGAGTGTCACCTGGCAGCCATACGTGTCCTGGGCATGTAGCACATACCTGACTCCCTATGTAGCATATGTGTATTGACAGATTAACATGTGCTCAGTACATATGAATTGTTGTCGTAGTGCACTCACTCTTCCATGTCACTTCCTAATTACTGCAGAGCGCCGCCTCTTGCCCTACCAATTCCGGACTTGGCTGCCATGCGGGAGAATGACAGCATCCGTTGCTACCGCTTCCCCCAACCGTTGATTCTGGAGTTGACGGCGAGACTGGCACCACACCTGCAACCGCAGCACAGGTATCCTACGGCACTGACACCCCAGCTGAAGGTAATGGCTGCCCTACATTTTCTTGCCACGGGTAGCTTTCAATATACCATAGCTCATGTTGGTGGCATGTCCCAGAGCATGTTCTGCCATGTGCTGCATGATTTCTTAGAGGCCATGTTGATTCACCTGGATGACTTCATCAAGTTCCCAACCCCTGAACAGTTGACTGCGGTCAAGCGTGGATTCTATGCCCTGGGAGGGATGCCCCATGTCATTGGGTCCATAGATGGGACACATGTAGCTTTGGTACCACCACACGCACGGGAGGTAGCGTACCGCAATCGGAAGCACTACCACTCCATCAATGCCCTTGTGGTGTGTCAGTCCAACATGGTGATTTCACATGTCTGTGCTCGTTTTCCAGGATCAGCACACAATGCCTACATCATGAGGCGTAGCAGGATGCCTGAAATGATGATGCAGCTGCGCAACGAAAAAGCATGTGTTGTTGGTGGGTACAGTCTGTCTGTCCTGTATTTTGCATAGCCTACCAGCACGACCGCTTCACCAGTTCTAACGATGTCCATGTGCTTCCCATGTAGGGGACGCTGGCTATCCCAACATGCCTTGGCTGCTCACACCTCTCCGCAACCCCATCATGCCGGCCCAGCTCCGCTACAACACCGCCCATGGCCGGACAAGGCGAGTGATAGAGAGGACGTTTGGCCTGCTGAAGAGCCGATTTCGGTGCCTCCACAAGACCGGCGGCGCGCTCCCATATGCCCCTGCGAAGGTCTGCAAAATCTTCATGGTCTGCTGCATGCTGCACAACATGGCAGTTGAGAAAGCTGTGCCACTCATCCTGGATCAACATGACGAGGACCATCCACCCATGGAGGACGAAGGGCTTGGCAATGGGGCTAGTGATGTGGAGGATGTGGAGCCGCAAGAGGACATCCGGACTCGGCTCATACGCGACTTCTTTGCTTAGTGGTGAGTACCAGTGTCTGAGTGTGCACGCAATGGTCCCCGTGTGGCATGTGTTGTGATGTGTGTCTCCACCTGCATGTATGGCACGTGAGTCAGAGGTGTGTGTGGGTGTGTCACTGGAGTGATGGTGGCAGTGATGGTTGTATTTCCCCAGTCATAATTGTGACCTAGCATGTTGTCATCCATACATGTGTCGAGTAAATGCACATGCAAGTGGCTGTGCTTTTTGTGGCTGACTTCTTGTGTGTCACTCTTCCCCAGGTACTTGCGCATGCCGTCTGCTGGTTGCATTGTTGCGACACTGCTATTCCTCATGGACACGTCATTGTGGGCTGACTCAGCATTACAGGCACGGACACGTTTGGAAGTCTCCATAAGGTAAGGGATGCATCAGGGGTGTATTGGGTGTGGCAGTTGTTCACGATGTATGCACACTGCCCCTGTCGATGTTTGGTTCCTCTGCAGCCATGTAGCATCACCATGGGACACGACATGCAGCTGTGTACACCTGAATAGATGGTCTGACTGGTTGACAGTCATCAGTGATGGGTTAGTGGATTGTGATGATGGCATCAATGTGCGTGACACTGCCCTCGGACACATACGGTTAGCATTGGCTTGACATGGTGTGGGACTTCCACATCAGCGGATCTATGGTGTATGGCAGTCTCTCCGTGAGCAGCTGTGGGTGTTTAGCTGTTAGCCGACAATTGTGTGCCAGTTCCATGGCCAACACGCATTTGTGCTGCAGAAGGGGGGTGCCAGTGTTGGACCCACATGTTACTCCACAAGATGTGTTCATGTGTACTTCAAGTTGCCTCTGCAATCCCGAAAACATGACTAATAAAGGTGTCCCTATGCCTCCAAGGTGCCTCTTCTCAGTCAATGCTGATGTGTTGCCACGGTGCATCCAGCATATCTGGCATGGTTTTCCCTGATAGTGGCTATGTGTCAATGTGTCGAGTAGCAAGATGCAAGCTGTGTGTGTGGGCTGAGACTGTGTATTGGGCATGATGTCCATGACTGTGTGGGTATTGTGACATGTGCCATCCCCATGCATCCAACGTTGGCCAGGCCCCCATTCTCTGCATCCACCAGACTCAGGCTTGCAGGATATGGTTCTGCCACCTGTCTACACATACCTGGGTGCCCCCCAGGACACTCCACATGATCCCTGACCTCTGCGCGTGACTGTTGCTGTACTCAATGTGTCTGTCAGCACGGTTGTGCGGCCACCCATTCAGCTGGTTGGGCCCATCACGGGTGTGTATGGTGCTCCATGTCTGTCTTGCCTAATACACTGTGACCCGTGTGTCCTGTGCCAGACTCACCCGTAGGGTGACAGAAAGCGCTATAGAAGAATTTTATACAATACAATACAATACAAAATCCTAACTTCTTTGAATACCAAAAGTAGTAAGTTTAGGATTTTTTCTTAAGTTAGTTCTGTGAATTGGCCCCCCTACCACCAGCAAGACCCCCTCCATGACACAAACGCCAGTGCACTACCCTAAACCCTAAAATACTACCCCCAGCATGACCCCCTACACTTGTCAAACACCACTGCACTACCCTAAACCCTAAAACACTACCCCAGCATAAACCCCTCACAACACAAACACCGCTGCACTAACCTAAACCGGAAATCTTCCCCCAGCATGACCCCCTACACTACTCAAACACCACTGCACTACCCTAAATGCTAAAACACTACCCCAAGCATGAATCCCTACACTTCACAAACACAACTGCACAACCCTCAACCCTAAATCTACCCCCAGCATGACCCCCTTCACTACACAAACACCACTGTACTACCCTAAACCCTAAATCTATCCCCAGCATGACCCCCTACACTACACAAACACCACCGCACTACACTAAACCCTACAACACTACCCCATCACGACTCCCTAAGCTACCCAACCACTGCACTACACTAAACCCTAAATCTATCCCCAGCATGACGTCTCACACTACACAACACCACTGCACTACCCTAAACTCTAAAACACTACCCCAGCACAAATCCCTACACTACCTAAACACCACTGCACGAACCTAAACCCTAAAACACTAACCCCAGCATGACCCCCTACAGTACCCAAACACCACTGCACTACCCTATACCCTAAAACATGACCCCCTACACTACACAAACACCGCTGCACTACCCTGAAACACTACCCACAGCATAACCCCCTACACTACACAAACACCACTGCACTACCCTAAAACACTACCCCCCATACTACACAAACACCACTGCACTACCCCAAACTCTAAAACACTACCCCCAGCATGACCCTCTACACCACCCAAACACCACTGCCCTACCCTAAACCTAGAAAAGAAAACCCCACCCCATGTCCAATCCCCCTTACCTCTCACTCCTCGTGGTTCTTCTCTCCTTGTGGTTCCTGCTTCACGTCATCTCTGAGGGGCGGTGCACATCATTGTGAGGAAATGGAACAGCCTTTGTTTCCTTACAACAACGTGGATCGTCTACATGTTTTTTAGAACGCATGGTCATTTAACATACATACCTTTACAACAAATTTTGTTGTAAAGGCATGCGCGGTAAATGACCATGCGTTCTAAAATAATGTGTAGTAATGACTTTGCGATGTACAACACATGCATGTTAATGCATGCGTTGTACTAGTATCGCAAAGTTAAAAAGTCGCTGTAACGGCTGTTTGGCGATTGAAGCTGGCCCCTGTTCTTCAGTGAGTAATTTATTGATAAATTAGGAGGAAGGAATGTATTTTTTTTACCGAAAAGTGCATTCCCCGCTGTTGTATTGTGAAGTGTCCCCGTGGCCTGGTTTCACTTCCAGTGAGAGAGTGGAAGAGTCTGTTTGGATCTAAAGGAGTTCTGTTGTTGGACGGGGCCGGCGCAACATGTCATCAGAAACCACAGCTAATGGAAAGCGTCCTCCATGAGAGGTCAATGAGTGTGCGTCCCGCCGCAGTATGACCGTACCACGTGACCCATGTGCCGCCTCCAGGGTGCAGGAGGCAGAAGCGGCATCGCAGGTCCTCTTGAAGACCATTGTAGCACTAATTCTACATTTTGGAACTAGGACATTTTAACTAGGGGTGGGCGGAATTTGCGAAATTCACTTTCGCAAATTATCGCGAAAATTTTAAAAATCTCAGCAAACACGCGGAAATATCGCGAAGATGCAGAATTTTTTTTCCTGCCCGTTCGCGGTATTTTCTGCGTGGTCGCGGCTCACCAACTTACCCATGCGGTTGCTCATGGGCGCACCCATCTTGTTTTCACTTGTCTCGTGGTGCATGATCGCGAGAAGAAATACGTGATCGCGCAACGTATGACGTTACTGCGGGCGCGAACTGTCGCGAGACAGCGCAAATGGCTACCAACAATCCAACATCTCGTAGAGAAAACGACCGGATCGGGAAAACTTGTCTTTGAACCTGGGGATTCAGGTAAGGTGATCGCGCGCACGCGAAAATGTATTATTTTACAGCGCGAGCATGCAAAAAAGCGGAAATTTTGCCATTTTCGCGCTCTCCGCGGAACGAGAAAATGTCAAATTATCTCTATTTCTGCGAGCGGAACGGAATTTTAGTCCAGGCCTAATTTTAACCTCGTTGTTCCTGCCAGATACAAAGAGAAGATCCTCGTTACCTTTTTTGTGGGTTGTGGTGCTTGTCACTTTGCTGCCCCTCCGGTGCACACAACTGGGCACCCCACCTTGCGTGCCATCTGCAGGGCCTCTGCCTTCAGATCACTGGTTTCAGTTTCTGGAGTGGCAACATAAACAGTTGCTCCCAAAGGACTAGCCTAAACATTTAGATGAATATCCCCTGCACTAGCATTCCACAGAATCATGAGTCATGAGTGACTGCATTTATGAGTAACTTTATGCATGAATGAGTGGATGTGTGTGTAGACCTAACAATCAGTCAGTGCTTATTTAGTAACTGGTATTGATGAGTCTATTTTTTCAAAAATGGTAGTCTGTATTTTAGAGTGGGTGTATCAAAGGTTATATTCAGGTGTGAGGAGGTGCATCAGATTTTCACGTGGATAATGTCATCAGTGATTTCTTTTGTGATGTCATTTGAGATGTCATCAGTGATGTCATCAGTGATTTCACTGACCATGTCATGAGTGATGTAATATGTGACGTCATCAGCAGTGCTTTGCGGGGGCGCGAGTTATAGTTAGCTGAACTAACTATGGTGGGGAATTTCTCTGGTTTTGTACGAGTGAAATGTCCAACTAACTATAACGCTTCTGAAACCTATGTTTTTTTCAGTGAATTTTAAAGCTTTTTTAAATGCTAATTTCTAACTATAACGTCTCTGAAACCTATGGTTTTTTCAGTGAATTTTAAAGGTTTTTTAAATGCTAATTTTTAAGTGTAATAGTAGTTATACCTATTTTTTTGGACTGATTTGCTACAGTTTTTTAACTGTTTATTTATTAATATATTATTCATTAAATAACAATACATATTCTTCTGCAAATTGCAAAAAAAGAGTTTTAAAAAAATTAAAACCGAAATATTGTTTAATTTTTTTGTTTTATTTTTTTATTTTAATATATTTATATTATATTCTTTTGTATTTTTTTTTTCCCAAAATTTTTCTGAGTCGCGCACCCAAAGCGTACACATCACGGGGGGTTCGCAGATTCTAGCTGCCATTTTAGAAACATTGTGAAGGATCCGCATACGGTGTGCGACGGCTGCGTGTTTTTCAGTTACATCATAAACATTGAATATTACATGATTTGCGCGATTGGTATGCGACCAGTCCATGACTACTGCTCCCGCGCATTCGCGACACATGCGCATTACTTTATGTGACGCTTGTGTGGTGGTGGGTCCTGCATGACGTCATATACGTGCTGGGTGCGCTGGGTGCGCGACTCCCACAAAAAAATGTTATGTTCTAAAATGATATGTATGTTTGTTTAATATACATATTAGGGCAAGAGACTATGTAAGATATTCATAAAAATAATATATTTGTACTGATAATAAACTTATATTATATAATATATTTTCGAGAAGTCGTATCGGGTGCGTGCTTCGTGAGCGCAGAGTGCGCGGATCCCATGTGACCTAAAAAAAAACATTTAATTGGTTCATAACATTTCCCACTGTAACTATTGAAGGACCCCACCCATTTTAATCATTCTTGTTGGAGCATCTTTAGAAAGACATCTCTTTTCCTACAAGAACCCTTTTTGCTTGATTTTTTGGTGATTTTCAAAAAATATCAAACAAAATGGCATCTGGACAGCAGCAGCAGTAGGAAGTATCTTCTGAAGAAGAATTCTTGCAGAAGGCTCCAAGTCCACAGAGGCCAGAATCTGTCGTCTGGAAATTCTTCACTTTTCCACCTGGAGAGAAGAAAGTAAATGCGAGAAAGATGACGTGCAAAATTTGGGACCGAGTCCTGTCAAGAGGCAGTGAAAACAAATACTCTTGTGGCACTGCTTCTATGTACAAGCATCTCCTGACCACACATCCTCTCAATCTTGCTCGGGAGGAAATGAGGCGAGCTGCTTTGAACCCCTCACCTGCTGTGGCAAGTACATCTGGAGCATCCTTAGGAATACCTGCAATGGACATTAGGCCAGAATTCGCCTTTCTTGAGCAACACTGCGTGAAGTATAAGAAATGTATATGCTTCAGTGAGTAGTCAGTGAATGCAGATTGTGCTGCGCAACGCAACCATCGTTGTTAATTTTTTGTTTTTTTATTTTTTGGAATGATAAGTAATTCCAAATGTTTCCTGTTTTATTCGTTCTTTTCTTTGTTCATTTTTTGAAGAAAAAAAACAAAAATACAAAATTATTCAAAAAAATAAAACAAAAATACAAAAGAAAAAAGAAGGAAAAAAAAGTTCTTATCAGAACTACCTTATCTGGTTAAAGAAAGAACTATAATTGCAAGGTAATGTGTGAAAGTTTGGTTTAATATATGTATACAGCATGATTGACTGAAAGAATGCATTAGTAGTGTATGGTGAATTAACAGGTGAAGATTTATGAGGAAGTACTGCAGCGTGACACTGCAAACTCTTTAGCTGCACTGCACTGTGGCACTTCCGAAACACAGGGATGTGACATATGTGCATGAATATGTTGCAACTCTGTGCTTCCCTCTGCACTGTCGCACAAACTGCAGCCATGCGGTGACACAGGCACCCTTGCACGATGGTGTAAGGATGTCTGTGTCGTGTGGAGATTGTTTTTGTGCTGGAAGGGACACCTTCCTGCACAAAAACAATCAGTAAAGGCATTTTCTTCTTTCAATGTATGCTGTGGAATGTAGCATGCATTGAAAGAGGAACAAATGAGGAGAAATTAAAGCAATTCTCCTCGTTGCGCCTTGCTACACCAACTCTAGGATGGCGCAGCATGCACACACATCTCCAGATTTACGATTTCTCCCAAATCTGGAGATGTGTCTTGTTCTATGGGTGTTATGTGAAAACACCCACAGCAACACCTATGGGACGCCCCTTCAATGCAAAGTTCTGTGAATGAAGGGGTCATATTTACAAGAAGAGGAAAAACCATGCAGGGTGGCTTTTCCTCTCCTTGTAAATATGAAGGAGTGCCTGGCGCCATCACTACGTTACAAAAAGTGACGTACTGGTGGCGCAGGGTGCTTGTAAATCTGCCCCATAAGTGCTAAGGTATAGGCAGACTGATACAATAAGAACATAGTGCTGGATGGGTGATTGAAGAATTGCAAAAGACTGATAGGAGGTATCCTACGCTGCATGGGTACTACTTCAGTATTTAATGGAGTGGACCAATAGTATGTATCTGCTTAGAGATTTGTAGGGATTATGCACAGAATATTGTATGTGTACATGTGTTGGTGCCTAGGTAATTTTATAAGAATGCCACTAGTAACTGGAATGATGACAATGCTACAAACAGAGTGAACACTTAACTTATAAGTGCTTACATATTGGTGGAGTGATAGGATAAGTAGATAGTGGTAGATAAGTGATTAAAGAAGTGCATGGGACAGACTGGATGATTCCTACACTGCATGAATACTAACTGGGTATTTAGAATAGTGTATCAATAGTATGTAGCTAGTTAGAGGTCTGCAAAAACAACAATTGATGGACAGAATGCAGAACAATGTCATACATTCACCCCAGTACAGAGATCTGGGCCTAAATCCATCGTTTTTTTGCTCACCATGCCATTCCAGTTTGAACCCAGCCATATGCAAATCAGTCTTGACCCTGTGCCCAATGGGAACAGTCCAGCCCGAACTGCCAAGCCAGGTCCTCCCTGGACTGGAAACAAACATCCTAGGACCGGTTTCGGGCTATCAGCCCTCGTCAGCCAGGATAGCTTGATTCCAGTGACATGGAGAGCAAGGGACTCACGTCTGAGCATACCCTTCCCACTCGGGGTGACAAATGCAAAAACAACAATTGATGGACAGAATGCAGAACAATGTCATACATTCACCCCAGTACAGAGATCTGGGCCTAAATCCATCGTTTTTTTGCTCACCATGCCATTCCAGTTTGAACCCAGCCATATGCAAATCAGTCTTGACCCTGTGCCCAATGGGAACAGTACAGCCCGAACTGCCAAGCCAGGTCCTCCCTGGACTGGAAACAAGCATCCTAGGACCGGTTTCGGGCTTTCAGCCCTCGTCAGCCAGGATAGCTTGATTCCAGTGACATGGAGAGCAAGGGACTCACGTCTGAGCATACCCTTCCCACTCGGGGTGACAAATGCAAAAACAACAATTGATGGACAGAATGCAGAACAATGTCATACATTCACCCCAGTACAGAGATCCTGGCCTAAATCCATCGTTTTTTTGCTCACCATGCCATTCCAGTTAGAGGTCTGCCTGGATAGTGCACAACATATTATAGATGTACTTGTGTTATTGACTACGCCATTCCTTAAGTATACAACTAATAAATGGAGTAATTTCAGTGTTACAAAGAAAGTGCATGCTGAATTTATAAGTGCTTAGGTATTGGTTGAGTGATAGGATACGTAGATAGTGCTGGATGGGTGACTGGAGAAGTGCAGAGGACAGACAGATGGATTCCTAGACTGCATAGGTACTAACTGGGTATTTAGAAGAGTGTATCAATATTATGTAGCTGGTTAGAGGTCTGGAAACATAGTGTACAAAATATTGTACCTGCACTTGTGTTAGTGGCTAGGCCATTCCTTAAGTATATGACTAATAATTAGAGTAATTTCAGTGCTACAAAGAGAGTGCATGCTAAATTTATTAGTGCTTAGGTATTGGCAGAGTAATAGGATACGTAGATAGTGCTGGATGGTTGAATGGAGAAGTGCATGGGACAGACAGAAGGATTCCTAGCTATGTAGCTGATTAGAGGTCTGCATGCATATTGCACAGGATATTGTAGCTGTACTGGTATTGGTGTGTCTATGGTTTCGAGAATGATAGTCTGTACTTAAGGGTGTGAGGAGGTGCATCAGATCATCACGTAGATGATGTCATCAGTGATGTCATTTGAGATGTCATCAGTGATGTCATCAGTGATGTCACTGACCATGTAATGAGTGATGTAATATTTGACGTCATCAGCAGTGCATTACTTTAATATATAAAGCTGGTGGCCACATTGGCCTGGTTACTAGGTGAAAAGTCAGGAATTGAAACAATAAAGAAATGAAAACAAGTGTTAATATGCACACAATGCCGTTTCAGCATATCTTGCCCCGTGACCGCCATACCTGTATTTTCATCAACGTGACTTATTCATAATAAACATACTTACAATTGCAAACACCAACATAAACAATGGACTACACATTACTTTAAAGTGAAAGGCTATCAGACATATTAATCACTGCAGGTTGCGTATTATAATGGTTCTTACACGAAAGAAAAGGAAAAAAAGGGGTGTTAATATACACACACTATCCCTAAATAAAGTTCTAGCGATTATTGTTCCATTCCATTTACAGCTCATTTGAGATGTCATGAGTGATGTCATGACTGATGTAACTGATCATGTCATGAATGATGTAATGTCTGAGGTCATTAGCAGTACATTGCAGGGGTGTAAGTTATAGTTAGCTCCGGTAACTATAACTGCTTAATTTCACTGGTTGTGTATGAGTGAAATCTGAGTCTAACTATACCATCCCTGTAATCTTTGTTTTTTTTCAGCAAATTTCTAGGTTTTTTTTTAACGTTAAGTAAGATGCATATCACAATGGATGGTGGGGGGTTGGAAGCAGGGCCTGGCATTGTGCTGCCCCCACCCAAGCTTGCTGCTCCTGCCTTCCCTCCTCCTAGCCATCCATTGTCCAGGTCCATGTCCCTTCTCCCTTATTACAGCCCTGTGTGGCCGTTGTTCTGCCACTGGCCTTCCCACCTTCTCTGAACACTTAGCTTGCTGCCCCATCCACCTCGTCTCTATCCTCTGTTGTCTGAATCCATGGACTAGCCACCTCCCTCCTGCCGTGCATGGTCTGATGTGCTGCCACTGCCCTCCATTTACCATGATGTACCAGTCCACTCCTCCTGCCCTCCATTGCCCAATTCTATGTCCCATCATTGACCTCCTGCTTAGCCTCTGTTCTTAGCTTGCTGCTCCTATACTCCTTCCTCCTGCCCTCCGATGTCCTTGTGCATGCCCCTGCTCCATCCTTTTTGCCCACCATGTTCCATGGACCTGCCACTCCTATCTACTCTGAATGTGCTGTTGAGCTGCCACTCCCCTCCCACCTGACCCTCCCTTCTATCCTCCATGGTCCTTTGTGCATGCCCCTGCACCCTCCTTCTTGCCCATCATAGCCATTGTGCTGACACTAACCCTCCCGCTTGCCATGCATGGTCTTCTGTGCTGCCACGGCCCCTCCCACCTTCCCTGTGTGGTCAGCTAGCTGCCCCTGACCCCCTCCCACCTTCCCTCCATGGTCTGTTTGTATGCCATCATAGTCTCACTGTTGCTCTCCATGGTGTGTCTTGCTTCTAGTGCCCATCCTGCCTGACCTCCTTGGTCATCTTGCTGCTCCTGCCCTGCCCCCTTGCCCCCATCCCTCTGTTTCCATGTGCAGACCCCTATTCCCTCCCTCCAGGCTTGTCTGTTCCATTGTAATGCCCCTGATCTGTCCCTCCTGCCCTTTATGGTCTGTTATGCTGCAGCTTTCTCTCCTGTCTGTCCATTATGGTCAGCTAGCTACCATTGCCTCTTTCCCCTCTGTTCTCTGTTGTCCATGTGCATAGTCCTGTCTCCTCCCTATTGCGTTCTATGGATTGTTGTGCTGCACTCCCACCCTTCAAACCCTGTGTGGTGTATTGTGCTGCTGCAAACCCTGATGCCTGCCCTGTAGGGTCAGTTTGGTGCACCTCTCCATGTCCCTCCTGTCCTCTGTTATCCGAGTCCATGTCCCTACCCCAATTCCTCCTGCCTTCCATGATCAAATGTACCATACTTGCGAACATTTTGAACTTAGTAAGAGGGAGATTTAAAAAACAAAACTGGGGTATTGATTTTCCCCTTTGAGTTACATTGAAAAAGAGGAGATTGTAGACAGGAGACAGATCAAATAAAGCCTATTTGAGCTTAAGAACATTGGACGTTTCCTGGCTGAATCGGATCTGTTGGCATGTATGGTTGTACTACCACTGCCTCTTCCTTCTGCCCACAATGGTCTATTATATTGCCACAGCCTCTCTTGCCAGTCCTGTATTGTTGGTTTGTTGCCCCTGCCCCCCTTTCCACTACCCTCCATAGTCTGTTTTGCTGCACTGCCCTTCCTGCCTGCCCAGTGTGGTAAAATGGTTGCCTCTGCACCCTCCTACCTGCCTTCAATTTTCAGAGTCCATGCCCCTGGCCTCTGCCTCTCAACAGTATCCTAAAGAACAACTAGATTGCTAACATTCTATATTTATTACAAAAGTGTGAAACGCCTGATGTCATCTTGATGTAATCAAAACTGTAATACCTAGAGCATTTCCTTTAGAAATTACATATATGAGAGGGTCTTATTTGCATCAAAATTATGGTTAGTGCTCTAAAAAACTAAAATGAGAACATATTTTCTAAGTTTTAAAATAGCAACAAAGCACTTTTAAATTATTTGTTATCTTTATGTTTTTTTATCCAGTTGACCACTTGATTAAATGTTGTACTTAGGGGAGAGGATGTGGTGTTACTTCCAGAACTGCAGACTTTGCAACTGGGGAACCAGGTTGGAGTTTCTGCTTCAGCTTGACATTCTGTGATTCTGGTCAAATCACTAAATCTCCCCATGTCTACAACCAAAATGAATTTGTTCTTGTGTGATGTAATCAATGCTCATGTAAAGCACTCCAATACCTGACAAGTCTGCACTATATAAAACTGCAAAAACACACATCGGTCATTGGGCTACATGTGGGCTACATCTGGGTGATATTTGTGCTGCATTTTGGCTCTTTTGTCTCTGGTGGCCTTCTTGGGAGATTTATTTGTTATGAAGTTCCCTATTTTCCTAATTTCCTCATTTACTGCATTCTCCTCAGTAGGAAATGCTTTAAGATTTTTACTTTGATTCCATCTAGAAGGTATTCAGATATGTCACACATTTGCCACAAATTCTGAATGTTAGCACTCTAGTTGCTCATTAGATCACTATAGTAAAGCTACTGCTCACCACAGAAGTCTGCTGCTGGTATTAAAAGTACATGTTTCAGTCTGCATGTCAGAATTTTTTAATGAAAAAGAAGAGGATTTGAGAAGTCACTCAAAATGTGCCCTAATTTTTCTTTCTTCAGCACTAATCATAATTTCTATGGCAAAATGAACCCCCTCATTGTGTTCCTTTTTAATTTAAATGTTTTAAGTGTTACCAGTTTATTCCAATCAAGATGTCTTCAGGCGTGCCATACTTTTGTCATAAGTATGACAGTAAGCGCTCTAGTTGTTCTTAAGAACACTCTGGGACATTCTGTCATTGGGCTATACTTGGGCTACATCTGGGTGATATTTGTGCTTCATTTGGGCTCTTTTGTCTCTGGTGGCCATCTTGGGAGACTTATTTGTTATGAAGTTTCCTAATTTCCTTATTTACTGCAGTCTCCTCAGTAGGAAACACTTTCAGTTTTTTACTTTGGTTCCATCAAGAAGGCATTCAGAGATGTCACACTTTTGCCATAAATTCTGAATGTTAGCACTCCAGTTGCTCATTAAATTAAATCAAAATATACTTTATTCGGCTTTAAAATTAAAACCATAAAAGTTACACAATTCCATACAGTAAAATAGATGACAATAAAAACAGGGGGAATTAATCCTATAGAAAAAGTAGCAGAATGTACATTTTGTGCAAAAAATTAATCAAGCGGAAAAAATACACAATGAAGGGAGCCTCCCAACATTAAAGATTTACTAGCTCTCCAAACAGATCCTAGATCTCAATGAAGATTTCAGAAAGCCTACTATAAAAGATACACATTCTGGTTTCAACAATTGTAAATAAAAAAGAGCTGGGCGGACCTGGATAAAATTCAACTTTTTTAAAAGAGGGCTTTAAAAATATCTCCGAGGTACTTCATAAAATTTACAAAAAAACTTAAATTGTAGCAAATCCTGAGGAGACACTGACCTCTGCAGCTCCCTTTTGGGTAAGCAAGCAACAAATGAAAATAATCTAAACGAAACCTGACCAATAAAAACCGTAAAAGATAGGGCTCAATAGATGGCGATGTTTTGTTTTTAAATTTCTGTAGAATCTCTGCCGAACCTTTTTAAGATAGTGAAGGTATACTTTACAAATTACACATCCTTCAATGTAATAAAATCAGGATTTGTAAAAAGGTCTGGCCGTCCCAGTTCTTCAAAGCAATCCTTAATGTATTTTAACTATGGAATGCTTGTTATATGGTCAAGGCTCAAAATTGCTCTTAATATCTAGTAATTGAGAGCTAGATCTTTATTTAGCCAACGATTGAGCCAAAACAACATTAGACGCATAGCCAAGGTATCCCCTATAAATGGCAACCCCAATTCTTCGTGTACCACCAGATTTGATGTCCCGCTAGGCACTCCTAAAAGACGTTTTAAAAAAATATTCTCAGCCACCTGTAAAGCGTCAGTTGATACATAGCCCCAGATTTCACTCCCATAGCTAGCAATGGCAACACTTTTAGCCTGATATATTTTCATCATTGCTGCTATTGGGCGCTTACCCATCTTCGCGGCAAAGTTAAAAATTGCGACGTTCGCCCTTGTTACTTCCCCTTTTTTCCTCTTAATCAAGGGCCCTCAGCTTAACCGATCATCTACCAAGACACCCAGGTAAGAGAATAACGTGGTCACTGGAACATTCTCATTACCCACTTTGAAAGGGTACTGTTTCTTCGGGCAAATCCCGACCTGCATTATATAAGATTTAGAGTTGTTGACTGTAAGGTCACGATCTTCCATGAAGCTCCGGAATGTATCAAGTAGGGTCTGTAATCCCTTTGCCGTCCTGGAGACCAGGATCGCGTCGTCCGCATATAGCAGGATGGGCAGACCTCGTCACCGTACGTGAGAGAAATCGACCCCTGTATTTACCAGAGTTTTTTACAGGTCAATAATATATAAGTTGAATAGTAAGGGGGCCTGGATACAACCCTGCCTTACCCCCCTCTCTATTTTAAAATCCCTGGATACTAGAAGATCTTTGGCAAATCTAATGTTGGCCTTGGTGTCCCTATGTAGATCCTCCAGGAAGTCAACCAAATTAGCCTCCACCCCCATGGTCCTCATGGATTGCCAACATTTCCCCCGATTAACACAATCATAAGCAGAGGAAAGATCCATGAAGGCCATGTACATTGTACCTTGGCAGGCATATACAGGTTAAGGCACTGGGCCAAGGTGGACCGCCCTGGTCAAAACCCGTACTGTATTTCAGAGATGATCTTATTCTCTGCCGCCCAGGAGGATAATCTTCCCAGAAGCACCCCACCCACAACCTTAACCACGGAATCAAGAAGGGAGATTGGACGATAACACAGAGTACTGTTACGATCGCCCTTCTTGAAAACCGGCACGATCGTCGAGGTGCCCCAAGAATCTGGGCAACCGGTTCTGGCCGCCGCATTAAGCATCGCCATCAGGACTGGAGCCCACAGGAGTGAATTTGCTTTAAAAAGGCCGGGTGGAATACCATCCGGGCCTGGGGCTTTGTTACATGTGAGCCCTAGGATGCCCTTCTCCACCTCTTTCTGTTTGAACTTTAATGGAGCATTAAAGTTAACCCTGCCGGGGGATTGATGGTAAACTTTGGGGCAGGTGAAGATAACTTGAAAGTGAGACACCCATTCATCCTCAGTTATATTGGTACCTACATCTCCAGCCCCCGCCCTTTCAAATAGAGGTCGATTAATATTACCCCAGAACCTTGCACTGTTCCCCAAGGTACTAGCATCCAATAGGTCTCTCCACATTTCCTCCTTCAATTCACCCTTGCGGGTGGCCAAAGTCTGTTTGTACTCTAAGCGTCGGGCGCAAATCATATGTTGTTTTCTAGGAGTAACATTTAGGGCCTCTTTTAGTTGTCTCGCTGCCTTAGAGCAGAGTGAATTGAACCATCTAGGATCAGGTGACACCGTCCTATGAGAGGGGACACGTAGGAGTTCCCCGACCTTAGTGATAATAGCATCAAAATCCATAAGAACATCCCCCGAATCGGAATCAATTGACACACAGAAAGCTATTTCTGATGCACAAGACTCTTGGACTTTGCCATACAAAGAATCCGGAGAAATCTGCGACCATTTTAAATGGCGATTTCCCTCCACAGGTCTCATCGTGCCCGGGGCTATCACCCTAGCTTGTGTTGATAGTAGCCTACCATCCAGGTACATACAAACGGGGTTATGATCGCTAAAATCACTAGCCATAATTGTGAACCTGCAAAAACTAGACTGAAGACCAGAGGAGATCAAGATATGATCTATAAAAGACCATTACTGCATCCTTTAAAAGAGGGGACGAGCTGTGTGTTAAGGGGAGCAGATAAAGACATTGAAGATAACAAGTCAAATTAATTAAATAAATTATTCAACACATTTCCCTGGGCAGAGTGCACAAAGTGAAAACCCTGCATCCTGGCACATCCCAACGCAGCCATGCTTTTGGTTTTAGGATCGCTACAGGGATGAATATTAAAATCCCCTGTTACCATAAGCTTATATGCAACAGGGCCACAGGAATGTCTTATGAAGCAGCCCAGTTGGGCAATATTACACTCTCCCTTCGCACTGGTTGCATTATAAAAATTAATAATGCCCATGCTGTTGTTTCCTCTCCTTAGGACGATTGCTTGAAAATCCTTATTATCCGTGGGGAGTTGCTGTATCCTACAGGGCACAGCCAATGATATGTACATCACCAGCCCACCCCTAGCTCTACCACATGGAGATGGAGACGCGGAACAAAAAAGACTTTATAACCCTCCAAGAACAGGGTAAAATTCACAAGCCAGGTCTCCTGGAGACAGATCACAGAATATTGTCTAATGAACTGCATCCATATAGGGTCCTGAAATTTTCCCGTCAGACCTGCAATGTTCCATGACAGGATATTATACAAGTCTGCACTTGCGATCATCCCTTGATCGTTAACCGGTAAGGCCACCTGCTGCGAGGAGCTTGACTTCCCAAGTGTCTCCATGGCACTGGGCACAGTATTTCCCCTAGTGAGACGTAGAGACCCTTGTTGGGGTAATATATCCCCCAAGGGCTCAGTAATCTTCGTTAGTCAGTCACACTCATCCAATCTGGATAAAACTGAGAATCTATTAGATAACCCCAGTAACAGGCTGGTGCCCAGTCCACCGGGGATAACCCCTGAAGAACCAGAACCTTATGGGCCTGGCGGCGCAGGGTACGCCTTAATCTCCTGGGTTCACCTGCTTTATCTAACAGAGACACAGGACACTCTGTTGGGCGTAGAAGATCAGGTTTATTAGCTGCATCTAAGTACAGTTGTCCCAGAAGTACACTCGGTATGTTCTTAGGAGACTGCCACTTTACTCCGTGGCGCACAATTTTTTATAGTACATGGATGACATACAGATTAACCAAGAACACTCCCAATACATACATAAAGAGCCAATAAGAAAAGTTCGAAAACAAGGCATTACCAATGTAAAGAGCTTGGGAAATAAGATATCGAGTAACCCGAAGAAGCCTCTCCTCCAACTGTGTGTGTCACCCCTCCCCACAGGTTAATTCATTAACGTGTCTGCAACTGACTTGCAGATGGCAAGATACATTTGTGTGCTTGGAGGACAGTTGTGAAATGAGAGAATACGAGCAGAGAACAGCGAAGGCCAGAAGATAAGATAAAGACAGGAGAGAATAGTGTGAACCAACAGATAGTTGAGACAGGGATTAGTCAAACCAGACAGGGATTAGTGGACTCGGCCAGTCCCTGACACCAGTTCGTAAACAGAGGCAGAAGGCTATTTTGACACGATGCCGCAGGAAAAGCAGAAAAGACCTCGTTCGCCGTGCTGCCTTAGTGAGGGCAACACAAAATGGGGGTGGAACACAAAATGGCGGCTCAATACGATCAAGATCGAAAAATCGAATTTCCTCAGACCCTCCTTTTGCCAGAACTCAGGCAAAATACACGGACTCACGTTAATCTGAGTCGATGTCGATGGCCATGAGGTCATCAAGCTGTTGCTGTAACATCATTTTAATGTTCTCTGTTCTCTGTAATTTAGATTTTGGGATGCACACAGTAGCACAAAGGCCACAGATGGCGGGGCCACAGTGCATACAGAGACAACAGGAGAAAATGATGGCCAAAACTATTCCAAGGAATGTTAATACCTTCCATCCCCATTTTGGCAGTAGTCCCCAAAACCATGCCAATAACGACCAATCTCCTTCGTCCTGATGAATCGACTCAGAGATTACATGTAATTGAGAGATGGCTTGGTATACCGTCGGAGCATCGTCAGGTATATAAATACAGCAACTAGATCCGATCAATTTACAGACTCCACCACGGTCCGCAAGAACAACATCTAAAGCAACTCGGTTCTGTAATGTCATAAGACGATCCGCCTGTACTTCTGCTGTGATATTACTTAAGGCTCCTACAGTGATGTCTATAGTAGTCTCTACAACATGAACCAGTTGTCTCATATTTCTGCTGTTGGCCATTGGACCCCAAAAAGGAAGAAATCCTTTGAGGAAATCTCCTCCCTCTTGTCCTGCTACATCTTTGGAATCAATAATTCCTCTGCCATATCTGTTTCTATGATGATTTGAAGAGGCAGTGTACGTAGGGGGAAGAAGGAAAGCTAGATAGCATGTTCCGGAGAAACCAGTTGGCAACCACGTATAGGCTCTATCGTGGCATATAAAATACATGCCCTGAGATGGTACTAGCGGCGGTGAATTCTGAGATGCGTGGGTGAATGTGTGGGAACAAAAGCTTTTTCTTTGTTCGGTGTCAGCAGTCTGGCCATTTATTTGCAAACAGAAATTGCCTTGATGAGGAACAGTCCATATTGGCGGAGATTTTCCCTGTTTAACCTTATCACTAAGGCTAGTGATGTAATGAGTGACGTTCCAATTAGTATATGCTTTTCTCTCATCAACAGAAATTTTACTATTCTCCATGATTGTAGCCATAGCTACCATTCCCTTTATCAGCGAACTATGACTAAAATCTGGTCCACCAATATAGGAACCGACAGGTCGTTTAAATCGACTCTGATATGCGTTAGAGAATATTACAAAATAAGCCCAAGCGGAACCTTCATAAAAGAACGGAAGGACTAAATATGGCATCCTTTTTTCTGTGGTATGAGGCATAAGTCCACACACCCAACAGTCGGTTGTATTGATTACTAATTGGTGCTGGTGTAATAACTGGACAAATTAATTATTGTAGTATTCGGTTCTTCTCATAAATTCATGCTGAGGAAGTGTATGAAATAGATGTGGAGAGACAGTAGAATAAGAAGACAAAGAGATAGAAGCAGGGACAACTTTTTTCTGCATAGCATGAACAATCCAACCTATACACGCCAATAAAATGCACAATAAAATAAAAACACATAACGTTACACCACAACGACTGTACATTAGTTTACAATATTTTTCTCTCATTTTGTTCTTTTTCTCTCTTTCTCCTAATGTAGTCTCCATCTTCTAAGTGGATGCTCACGGCAATCTTCCTTAATCACTTGGTTATGATTGTCTGCCGTCCTATGACACTGCACGTCCTGCAGGCCTATTGCCACTACTCAGGTCACAACCAAGACTCCTACCGTGACCCCGCAACCGGGATAGAAACTACATGGAAGAGAGAATCTCAAATTTTCTTAATTAGTCTTGGTCTGAGATTATAACGGACTTTATCAGGTACAGTCTGGTCTCGAAACAATGTTTGTGGATTTGTAGTATTCAAGCGGAGATGAGACGGTACATCTTCCTGAAGAATATCGTCATCTTCTTTCTCCGACCGAGTTCCATTCAGGCGTGCATTACTAAAAGGTATGAATCGGGGAACCTTTTCATTTTCAGAGTCACTTATACCCTTATGGACCCACTGATCAAAGGGCAAAGGCAAAGGCACCTTCTTGCAGTGCACGCCGTGTATCCAGTTTTTCTTTCCTTCAACTTTTATTGCTGTTCGCGTCGTCAAGAGGACCTGTCACGGCTCCCTCCAACGAGGCTCCAAATTCCTTGTCCTCTGGAAATTCTTCACGCACACCAAGTCACCTGGTTGAATGGAATGACCTGGGTCTGTGGAGGCCTCGGGCAAAGCGTTCTGAACCTGTTGGTGGAGAACACGCAATTTAGTTGTAAGGTCGTGCAAATAATCAATCTGCATTGGGTATGGTATGTCAGAATATTTTTTAGGGCGAGGGACTCCCCATACATTAGCTGGGCATCCGTAAACAACCTCGTATGGGCTGAGTCCCAAACGAGAATGCACAGCTGTTCTAGTGGACAGAAGATCCAAAGGTAAAGCATTGGGCCAGGCAAGACCTGTGCTGGCTTGTATCTTTGCAAGTTTAAGTTTGAGAGTGCCATTATAACATTCTACCAAACCCGCTGACTGTGGATGGTTTGCCGCATGGAACTTCTGCTTTATACCAAGACCTGCACAAACTTTTTGCATGACTTGGCCCACAAATTCACTCCCATTGTCACTCCAGACAATGCGTGGCAAACCAAACCTAGGAAAGAACTCCTTCAGAAGAACCCTGGCAGTGGACAAAGCAGTTTTGTCTTTCAGAGGGTAAGCCTCTATCCATCTGGAAAAGGCACATACCACCACTAGAACATATTTGAGATTGTTGCATCTCTCCATGTGAATATAGTCGATTTGCAACACCTCAAAAGGATATGTCGGGGGAGCAAAATGACCTGCCGGAGTTGGGGTTCCTTTTCCCGGACTGTACATCAAGCAAATGATACAATGCTTCACCACATTATCTGCACATTTTGGAATCCCTTCATTCAGCCACACAGGAGCCAGAAGTGTACATATTCCTTTCGCACTGATGTGGGCTGGTCCATGTGCCATAGTAACTACAGGCAGTACATAGGCGTCTGGTAACAGCCAACGTTGGTGCTCTGACAATTCTATCCAACATCCTGTCTCATCTAACATTCCTGTACTTTCTCTCCACTTTCTTAACTCTTTCTCTGTAGCATCTCCCTGAATCGATCTCACACTTTCTATTGTGTCCTCACACATCCCTCTTTCCCTGACCCAATTTGCAGGGCCCGCAACATACATGCGACTTGTAGCATCTCTGGCTGTCCTTTTTGCTACCTCGTCCGCAAAAGCATTTCCGCAACCAACATCATCAATAATCTTCTTATGCGCACTACATTTCACAATTGCTATCTGGGTAGGCAAGGCAAGTGACCCAAGAAGATCAGTTACCAATTGACCATGCTGTATTTTAGTCCCGTGGGAGGTAAGGAATCCTCTTTCCTTCCACAAACGTCCGAAGCTATGCGCCACACCGAACGCATACTGGCTGTCGGTATACACATTCACTCTCTTTCCTTTAGATGACACACACGCTCTGGTCAAAGCTATCAGTTCGGCCACCTGAGCTGAATTATGTCTGATGCGTGCTGTCTCCACAATGGTATGCAATGTAGTAACAGCATAAGCTGAAGTTGTCTCACCATTTGGGAGTTTGAAACAAAACCACTCCACCCATAGGATCCCATCTGGATCCACTAGTGGCGTATCTTTCAAATCAATTCTACCTTTTGTCTCCTCCTCAGTACGGAGAAAACAATCATGTTGTTCTTGAATACCTTTCCCTTCCGGAAGAGGTAACAAAGTGGCTGGATTTAAAGTGTTACATCGTTTGATGTGCACATGACTAGCCAAGAGCGTCAGCTCAAATCCAGACAAGCGAGCACTCGTAAGATGCTGCGTTTTCGTCCTATTTAGCAAGGTATCCACTGCATCTGGTACCATAACAATGAGAGTATTATCTAGCACCACTCCAGCAGACTGACGAATAGAAATCGCTGCTGCTGCTGTAGCTTTAAGACAACTAGGCAATGCCTTGGCTACTGGGTCTAACGTAGCTGAAAAATAGGCACATGGCCGTTGTTTGTCTCCAAATTGTTGTGTCAAGACTGAAGGGCTTACTGTAATCCGGAGTACCCAACACAGGAGCAGAACACAGAGCAGCACGAAAATCAGAAAAACTCTTCTGACATTCGTCAGTCCAAGGATGGGGTTGGGGTGTGTCTTTCAAAGTAAGTGCTAACAAAGGTTTGGCCAACAAAGAAACATTTGGGATCCATTGCCTACAATAAGAGGTAATGCCCAGAAAGGCAAGCACCTCTCTTTGTGTGGATGGCACAGACATTTGCGCAATTGCTTGAATTCGTTCTGGGGTTAATAGCCTTCCCTCCTTTGATAAGAGATGACCCAAATAGGTAACCTCTCGACGAACATATTGTAGTTTAGAAGACGAAACCTTATGATTAAGATCAGACAAGTGACGTAACAATGCAACAGTCACATTCCTGCAGACACCCTCTGAGTCAGCAGCAGTTAACAAATCATCCATATATTGAATAAGAGTAACACATGAAGGCAAAGGGAAAGCATCAAGTTGACAATTCAGAGCTTGACTATAAATGGAGGGGCTTTCACAATAGCCTTGGGGTGCGCGCTTGAACCGGAAACTTCGGCCTCCTAGAGAGAAAACAAAAATATCCCTACTCTCTTCGGCAATGGGAATGCTGAAGAAAGCATTTTTCAGATCAATAACAGAAAACCAAGCTGCTGAGGCAGGTATCATAGTTAACAGGGCAGTAATATCTGGGACAACAGGAAACTATGGTACAACAATTTTGTTAACCTCCCGAAGATCAATCACAAAACGATAAACAGGAGGCTGAGAAGGGTCAGTGCATTTAAGAACAGGAAGAATAGGACAATTACATAACTTTCCTCTCTTTTCCTCAATCACACCCTTCTGAACCAAATCATAAATGATATCCAAAATCGCTCTTTCACCTTCATTGGAAATTCTGTATTGAGGAATGCGTGGCAATTTAACATTGGGCTTGAGAGTAACAACATAAGGCGGGATCTCAAGACAACCAACATCATTTGGACCCGTAGCCCAAAGCGTTGCAGGAAGAGAGAGCAATTCAGGTGGGAATTGATCTTTAGAAAAATACATTGGAGAAGTCAATTTCTGCCCCAAAGTAAGATGTACACCAGAAGGAAAACAATATATCGTTGCATGCAATCTTTTCAATAGATCCAAACCCAACAGATTTTCGCCGCAACCAGTTGTTAAAAGAAGAGGAGCTTCCAAGTCATAAGGGCCAATTGAAATAGGCAGAGGGCTAGAGACCGGATTACGAACTGGGGCGCCAGAAAATCCTACTGATACAATCGATGAGCCAGACAAAGGTGCCCCAGGGAGTTTAGAGTGAATGATAGAACTTCTCATCACACCAGTATCTAAAAGAAATGGCTCTGAAGCACCCATTGTAGTGACATTAACATAAGGTCCACTCTGATCTACTGGAATCGATACAACTCCCTCACTTTGTCTATGGCTGTCCTAGTTAGCATGAAGGCTTTCATTTTCACCTTCAACATGATAGTCATCATTGTAATACTGTGTAGACTGAGTATTTTGTTGATCAGAGTAGTTCATAGAATTTGGAGGGGGAAGGGAACGCTGTTCTTGGGTCAACACACCTCGACCTCTACCCCTGGGTACTAACTGATAAATACCTCGACCTCGTGGAGCAGATAGTCCTTCACTACGCTGTAATAAAACCGGGCAACTATTCTTAAAATGACCCTCCTCTCTACAATAGGCACATTGGTTAGGACCTAATAAAGGTCGCGGAATAAAAGGCTCAGGCTTTTGATACACCCTCTGAAACTGTGGAGGCTGTTGAAACTGGCGCTGAGCAAGACAAGGAGGATAAGCCTGTTGCAGAAGAACCTTCGTTTTTAATTCCTTAGTCTTTTTCTCTTGTTATTCTTTCTCCTCTTTATCCCTGTTCTCATAATATTGAGCAGTAGCCAATATCTGAGCAGAGGAAGAAACAGCCCATGAACTTTCAGAGTCTTTCAACTTATGTGACAGCTCGGGAAGTAAATTAAATATGAATTTATCTACAAATAATCGCTGTCCACCCTCTGTAGTCATATCCTGACCACTGTGATCAATAAACGTCTCCTCAAAACGAGTGAAGAAATCAAAGACACTCTCATCTTTCTTCTGTTTACATGCAGCTAGTTTATCCCAATTAACTCGCAAGGCGGGCATCATCGTTTTCATTAAAGTAATAATCCTACCAGGTAGTTCTGAAATCAAAGCATCAGGCTTAGCCCCACCTACTTGGGCTCTATCAACGGCAATTATAGCATTCCAATCACCACCTAATGCTTGGGCGTGATTCTCTCTCCGAATTCGAGTCCATAATGCTTGTGGGACTACATTCCCCATCAACATATCAATATCGGCTAAATTCATAATGCAGGCATCAACACCTTGGGACAAATCTTTATAATAACCAGCAGGGTTTTTACGGGGATCCGGTAGAGACTGTTTAAGAGCCAAAACTTCAGATCTTTTCCAGGGGACATGTACCCATATACGCTGGAAATGCGCGGGAACAGCTAGATTAGCACCTGCTGCTGCAACCGCTTCTCTCCATACTGGAGGAACCTCTCTCATTGGATAATGGTTGGATGTCAGCCTAACAGCAGGGTCGGAGTCAAGGAACGTTTGCGAGGAAAAAAGGGACCTAAAAGTGACAAGTGTCTTTACAGCGTCCTCAACCTTAGGACCCACAATGAGTCCCTTATCAAAATTAGCCTGAACATCCAACAGACCCTGAGGAACTGAACCCAAATCCATATCCTCCCATCCTTTAACAAGAGTGTCACACATAACATTAAAAACATATCTCTGCGTGGGCGCTTCCCACTGATGAAAGGTGGCCAAAATATCATTCACACTATACTGAGGACCCTTCTCGATCCATTTGCGAGCGAGAGAATCCAACATTAACCGTTCGTCGGAAGCTGGAAGCTGACTACGAGACTGTCTTTGGGAAAAAGCCGGAGACATATTAAGAGTCTCAAAGAAAGGAGACAGAAACCCAGAGACAGTATTTGTGATCCGTTTACGGACAGTAGGAGAATTGGACATAAGGACAGGGGACAAGGTATTGGGCGAACTAATAGGAGAAGAACTGGCAGTTATAAGAGGAGCCGAAGGCAAAGGAGATTGCGGTTCAAGAGATGGGGGTAAAGCAACCGGTGGCAAAGGAAGTGGGGGTGGCAATGCTTGAAGGGGCAAGTGCGAAAGAACCGGAGCAGGCGGAGGCGCAACTAATGGCTGAACTGGTTGTAATAATGGGGGTGCATTAGCACCTTGTACATAGGGAGGAAGCAATCTCAATAGGTGAGACATCAAAGGGTCTTCCTCCAGTTCCCTACTTTTATCAGGAGGGGAAGTAGGCAACACCGGATAGCATTTATCTATCGCCATACGATGCTGTCTCTCTGAAATTTCCATTTCACGATCAATCTCATTATCTTTAAACTGCTGGGCAGCCTGTATAATCGTCATACTTTGTGCTTTCTTATCTCGATTTGCCTGTTTAATTTCTCTCTGTGTGGCTTCCTTACGCCAGAGGCGGAAAGAGTCAAACATTGCCGGCCGGGCTTTTCTTTTAAACAAAATTGCTTCCAAATTATCTAATATGTCAGGCTCAAAGCTACCATTCTGTGGCCACTGTAAAACACCATCGTTCTTTGTGTATCGGATCCATGCCTCATTAAAGGCAATGGGGCCAACACCATGTTTAGAATAAAGCTCATAAGTGGGAGTTCCAACCAAAGGAATTGGACAAGAGTCCTCCAGCCGGAGTCCCTATCACAACCAAAACAACAAAACTTCCTAAACTTACTCAGACCAGGCATCGTTATTTCACTGGACTGTTCACAAACATCAAGGGGTTAAATCAATTAACACAGCACAAATGTACTCACCCCTCGGCTTCGGCTTTTGCAATAGCCGAATAAAAGACCCAAAGACCAAACAAAATAGTGGGAGCTACCCACCACCAATTCTTAACTAAGTTTGCTCTTACGCCAACAGAGACCTTTCTAACATCTCGCATTACCATACATCACCAAAAAGGGCCAAAGCAAGGCGGCAGTCAGGGCAGCAGTCATCAGCAGCCGTCAGGAAGGAGAAACCGCGCTGAAAAAGACCTTCGGACAACTTCGACATACAGGGGTCGCTTGACGTGGTTCGCGATTCCTCCAGAATTTTCTTGCGGGGCTCCTCATGACCTTCAGGCAGAACCACTACCTCTGAAGCCGCCCCACGTTGGGCGCCAGTTGAAGAACCAGAACCTTATGGGCCTGGCGGCGCAGGGTACGCCTTAAACCCCTGGGTTCACCTGCTTTATCTAACAGAGACACAGGACACTCTGTTGGGCGTAGAAGATCAGGTTTATTAGCTGCAGCTAAGTACAGTTGTCCCAGAAGTACACTCGGTATGTTCTTAGGAGACTGCCACTTTACTCCGTGGCGCACAATCTTTTATAGTACATGGATGACATACAGATTAACCAAGAACACTCCAAATACATACATAAAGAGCCAATAAGAAAAGCTCGAAAACAAGGCATTACCAATGTAAAGAGCTTGGGAAATAATATATCGAGTAACCCGAAGAAGCCTCTCCTCCAACTGTGTGTGTCACCCCTCCCCACAGGTTAATTCATTAACGTGTCTGCAACTGACTTGCAGATGGCAAGATACATTTGTGTGCTTGGAGGACAGTTGTGAAACGAGAGAATACGAGCAGAGAACCGCGAAGGCCAGAAGATAAGAAAAAGTCAGGAGAGAATAGTGTGAACCAACAGATAGTTGAGACAGGGATTAGTCAAACCAGACAGGGATTAGTGGACTCGGCCAGTCCCTGACACCAGTTCGTAAACAGAGGCAGAAGGCTATTTTGACACGATGCCGCGGGAAAAGCATAAAAGACCTCGTTCGCCGTGCTGCCTGAGTGAAGGCAACACAAAATGGCGGTGGAACACAAAATGGCGGCTCAATACGATCGAGATCAAAAAATCGAATTTCCTCACCCCCCTGCGATAAAAGCTGGTTAACACCCATGTCCACACGGGGTCTTTGAGACCACCTGTCACGTGGGATACTAATATTTGGGCGCCTTGTATGGACTGCCTTGTAGAAAAAACCCAGCGGGAGGACCTGGATACCAGAAACGCGCTGTGAATAGTCACAATAAGCATCCTGTAATATTCTATCCACTAGGGAAGAGCTGTTAAAATTCACAACAATACAATCGCCCCGCCAGGTTTTCTCGAATTCCCTAGCAAGCCCACCCGACGCACCATGATAATATTACGTTCCACCATTGGCACCACGGATGTATTATTTGACAGCCAACGAGTAACCTTGTTTTAAAGTTGACCTAGGTCCTCATTAGACCCTGGTTGAAGCGGGGGAACATTACCCAAAATTATTACAAGGGGTGTTGATTGGGGGGGAAGATTGATAACCGGCAAATTCTGTGCAGCATTTGACTGATGAACCTGCGTCACCTCTGGTGGTAGTCCGGATCTTTGGAAACCCGCACCCTGGAGATGAATAGGAGAGGGCACATTAGGGACATGTCTTTCACTTGGGGCATCGACCAACCCCCTAGATCTTTTGAGGCCACGTAGTTGCCACTGGGCTGGACTCCACTGGCAGGCTGAGGGGCTGGATCTGGCCCAGACATGGGCATCAAACCAGGAGTCATGTTATCCCTGAACAAATCCGAGGCCAGAGATTGAATAATTTTTTTTAATTTTTTTTTTATTTTTTTTATTTGAGCAGGGCAGAAACACAAAAAAAGAAGAAAAGAAAAATACAGTATTATAGTAATACATCCAATCAAATATTATCCATTATATACCGTTTCATACATATCCTATGGACACGCTATTAATGACCATCAGAAAAAGAGTTAGACTAATACTCTATTCTAGTATATAGTCATCCTTAATCTTATTTACATTTTCCATAATATGCATTTTAGTTTCCCAGGTCTTCCTATCCCATTTATCTCCTTTCTTTCAACCAATTAATCATAGGTGCCCATATCTCGGATCCTTTTTTCCTAGCTCGATGTCCCTTAGTCTCATACAGTACCATTTCTTGGGTATATATATGAAGGAGCCGATAAAACCATGCAAAATAGCTAGGTGCTTCTTCCTCCTTCCAAGCTGTTGCAATCAGTAGCCTTGCTACTGCTGCTGTCATAAATACAAAATATGTCTGTGATGGTGATAGACCTAGTTTATAATCAAATCCAAATCACCTTAATGTCGAGGTTACGCTAAGATTTTTGTTAATAGTTCTTGTCCAGAATTCTTCTATACCTGTTTTGAGGGATATTAGTTTACTGCATGAGAAAAACATATGAATTATATCTGCAGGGCCAGCCTGACATCGAGGGCACATGTCATTCTCCCGTTTCCCCCATTTAAATAGTTTCTCCGGAGTATAAGACAAATTAAATATCGTTTTATAATGTTGTGATTTGAGATTGGCCGAGAGAAAATTCTTTTTTGCTAACTCCAATGTCCGATCTATATCTATTTCTTCATCTTCTAATTTCTCTTCCCATTTAGCCTCGATTTTTCCGATATCATCCGGGAGATTTCTTAGCAAAATATTATAATATTCCCCAATCCGAGCTTTAACTCGAAAAACTAATTCTAAAACTGGTATAGAATCCAATTTAAAAATGTTCTTGCGGAAGTGTTTTCAACCAACTCCAGATTTGAAAATATTTAAATTGAGATTGTTCATCTATTCCTTTACGTCTAACCAAATCCAAAAATGTTATAGTCTCTAATTTATAATTATACAAATGACTAATTCTATCAATCCCAACCGACACCCAGCCTCTTGCCATAGCATCATCCATCCCAGCTGGAAACAATGATGAGCCCCACAATGGGGTATATCTATTGTATTTCGTAATTTTTTATTCATTCGTAATTTTCTGCCATACCCCCCAGGCAAATTTTAGACACTTAAATCGAGTTTTTTTGTAATAGCTGGGTTCTATTTTCTTCAAGAACATACCCAAAGCCTCATTGCCAATAGCTAAATGGTATATCGATGGCAAATCATTTTCGGCGGAGATTTTATCATTTAATAACAGGACCATTTGTGTTAAAAAAACTGCCCAATAGTACAATTGTAAATTTGGTGCTGCCCACCCACCTCTATCCTGGGGAAGTGTTAAATATTTTAGTGATCGCCTAATTTTCTGAAACTGCTATACAAAATTAGAGAACATTGTCTCAATTTTCCGGCTAATAGGCCCTGGTATTTTCAATGGAATTGACTGAAATAAATATAATATTTTTGGGAAAACCTTCATTTTTAAAACATTAGTCCTCCAGACAATAGTTAACTGAATTTTATCTATCCGCCTTAAATCTTTCCCAATTTCGTCTAATGTTTTATCAAGGTTATTTGTCCATATTTTATCTAAGTCAGCTCCTATCTTTACCCCCAAATAGGTTGCGAATTCAGGTTGTGGTTGATCTAAAATATTACATTTCTTTGAGCAAATAATTTGTGTCTTGCTTCTATTAAGTAAGTATCCAGATCTATTTCCAAATTCCTCCGCCATCTTTTCAATTTCTTTTATTGCTGACTCTGGATCGGACGTCGTGATGGCTATATCATCTGCATTAGCCAGTACTTTCGTTTCATACCCATTAGTTTTCATAGGTCTGATATTGACATTTCTTAATAGTTGTTCAATGAAGGGGTCTAGATAGATGGCAAAAAGAATCGCAGAACATGGACATCCTTGTCTTGTTCCTCTAGCTATTTTTATGATTGTTGTGGTATTGCCCATGATCTGTAATTTAGCTTTTGGGTTCTAATGCATTGCTCGAATAGCTGTTAAAAGTCGTAGTCCAAACTCCCGTGCCAATAGAGCATCCCATAAATATTGCCAGGCCACACGGTCGAAAGTCTCCTCGGCATCTACAAAAATTATAGCTGTTTTTTCTTCGTTGGCCTCAGCGATATCCAATAGCGATATTACCCTTCTAATATGATCTGTAGTTCCACGGCCTGGGATAAAGCCATGTTGCCATGGCAAAACTAGCTGAGCAATCACCTTCTGTAACCGATTTGCTAAGATTTTAGAGTAAAGCTTTGCATCCGAATTTATTAATGCAATTGGTCTATATGAGCCGGTTTATTTTTTTGGGGGAAAGCGACAATATCAGTCTCTCGCCATGAAATAGGTGGTATGCCTCGATACTGTACATCTAGAAATAAATCCAGTATTAATGGAGCGAGTTCTGACTGAAGCAGTTTATATATTTCAATTGGGATTTTATCAGGGCCACAAGCTTTCCCATTAGATAGCAAAGCTATTGCAATCAATATTTCTTCCATTTTAAATTCCTCTTCTAAATTTAATTTGGCTCCCTCCTCAACCTTCCTCGTCTCTTTACCCTTATTTAATTTTTCTGTATGGTTACCCCTATCTTATCCTCTTGATATAGCTTTTGATAAAATTGTTTAAAAACCTCAATAATTTCCTTCGTATTTGTCTCCAGTAAGCCCTCGGTATTCCGTATTTGTACTATATTATTTCTAATCGTTTTCTGATGAGTACAAAGAGACAATAGTTTCCCTGCCTTCTCACCATACTCATACATTTCTTTTTGGTATATTTGATATGTTTGAGCTACTTGCACCTGGAAATGTTTATTTATTTCACCTTTGACAATGGCAATTTTAGTCCATAGTTCATTCAATATCCTCTATTCAGCATGTGTAATCTGTTTAGTGTGACCTGTCTCTAACTGTGCAAGTTCATCTTTTGTTTCTGTTTTTTCTGATGTCCGGCATATTTTATCGTTTCCCCACGTAGTCCTGCTTTGTACGCATCCCATACCATAATCCTTGAAGCACTGTATCTATTCATTTCAAAATATTCTTTCGTCCAACTTTTTATATAGCCTTTATATGTTTCATCAACTAATAATTTACGGTCAAATGTCCATTGCCGTATTTCCTGATTTTTACATTGTTGCCAATCTATTTGTAATATCAATGGATTGTGGTCAGAGAAAATGTGTGGCATTTTCTTAATTTCCATATTTTCCAATAATGGAGTAGAGACCATAAAATAATCTAAGCGTACATATTTCTTGTGTGGGTGCGAATAGTATGTATATACTGGATCATTAAAATGCTGATATACCCTGGCATCAATTAGCCTATATGAATCTTGACAAGCTTTTATCGCCCGGTAAACCTGTGGCTTCCTTCCTTGATACTGATACTGAGTACAGGTTGACTGCACATTATCTTTATGTATATTAAAATCTCCACAGATTATGAAAGGAGTCGACGAGGTCGCTAGCCATACTTCTAAATCTGCCCAAATTTTCGGGTCATCTTGATTAGAGCCATACCCCGCAGCTATTGTTAACCCCGTTTCTAATGTGACAATGGCCCATCTACACCCCCTTATCTGCCAAAATACGTTTTACAGGTCCTATATTATATCGCAAATATATTGCCACTCCTCTTATTGTTGTCATCTGTGTAGAACATATTGCCATTTCATATCCTCTTATCTGCAATTGTTTTTTATTAGCCCATGAAATATGCGTTTTCTGTAGACATATAACTTCTGGATTCCAGAATCGTAAAATTTCAAAAACCCTTTCTCTTTTCTTCCTACTGATCAATCCTCCCACATTTACTGAACACACCCTAACTTTACCCATAGCCTTTCCCTCTAATTATTTCTTTCATGTAATCTATCATCTCTTTTAACATATTTATTCTATCTCTCCCTCTTTTATCTACTCTGCCCTGCTTAAGATTTTCCCCTCTTTTCACCGCCTTCCCAACCCCTCCCCTCTCCCCCACCATGTCTGAACCTTGCCCCCCCCTCCCTTCCCCTTGGAAGTTTCCAGACCTAGGTCTGGCATTGGATGGTTACAAAGCCATATCCCCCGATCCGACACACCCCTCCTTCTTGTAATACAAATACCTTAAAATTTCCCTTAAGTTTTCATAGGACATAATACTCCGGTTAACTCCTAAATTTCCAGATCATTGATTTATGGTAATCAATCATGTATTCCCTTCTCTCTTTTTTCTTTAATTCATCTAAAAATTCTTTAGCCTTAACTTCCGAAGTAAAAAATCGAGATCTATCCCCAATCACAACTTTTAGTTTGGCCGGATTCATAAGATAGGCCTGGGCACCATTCTCTTGAAATATATTTATCATTTGTCTCAGGAGCCATCGCCTCTCTACAGTAACATGGCAAAAATCAGGAGGCGTAAAAAACTCAAGCCCCTCAATCTGACATTTCTTGTCTGGCCTCGATTTCTCAAATATGGCCTGTCTAAGAAGATAGTTCCCGAAATATACCAATACAGCTCTAGGCTTTTCATCATTTTGTGTGTGCTGCTTAACATTTAATGGAATTCAGTGAGCTCTTTGGATTTCTTGTGACCAGTTCCAACCTGTAAGCTCGGGGTAGGCTTTAGTCAATATATCGATCATAAAGAGACGTATATCCGTCCCCCCTTATCCTCTGGTATGCCCAAAAATCTTAAATTGTTTCTGCGCTGGCGATTTTCTTGTTCCTCAATTTTCCATTTGATATTCTCCAGTCTTGCCTCTTGTGCTTCAACTTGTTTTTGGGCTGTCATAACATCCGTCTCCAAATTTTCTGTTCTTGTCTCCAACATTGTAGTCTATCTCAGATTTCTCCACAAACTTTAGCAATTTTACGGATTGAGCCTTGCATCTTACGTATGGCTGTTTGTGTCCTCTTATTTTCCTGTTTACTTTCCTCCCGATGAGCCAATACAGATTGCAGTATAGTGTTCATCGTTGTATTTAAGTTGTTTCCCAGCCCTGACATCTGATCTCCCGTAAGTTGAGTTGTGGGCGTATAATCCCACTGCAGTTCGGGTCTTTCGTGTCTTTCCTGATCAGGGAGAGTAGGCGTCTGGCTGCCCTTCCTTCTGATTGTAGCAGAGTCCTGCCCAATAGCATCTGATTTGTTTCCCAAATCGCTCTCTTCCTCAGTTGAGCTCGAAATCATAGATGATTCCTCAATTGAAGGTGTTCCATCGGAAAGAGAAATAAAGTGCTCTGACATTTCTTTCTCAATATCTATTATATGCTGCCTTTTATTAGACATTAGCTGGCCCTCAGTTAATTTGTTAATCTTGGGTCCTTGTCCTTGTCTTTGTTGCCTAGAACTTCCTGATGGTTTATTATTCCAATTTTTAAAGGTAGTCTTACTTCTAGATTTTTCCTCCCCTTCTTTCACTTTTTGATGCTATCATACTGATATGCGAATCCTTTCCCTGTTCCTTCTCTCTTACATCCGTGCCGGAGCATTCAGTTCGTAGTGCTATTGTGTCTGGGTCAACTTGTACCTCACCTTCATGATCTTCAGTCCCAGCAGTATCATTATTTACAATGTTATTCGTTTCAACTGCCCGAGCTAAGATGTTATTAAGCCGGTCTGGTACACCTGCTTGTCGAGCACCCTCCCAGTATCAGCTGTCATTACAGTATACAAAGTCTACAAACTCTAAATTTTATTTGATAAATCCCACTCCTGCACCCGTCTGACCTGTTCAGCCTGCTCAGCCTGTTCTGCTTGCTCAGCCTGGATTGACGGAGGTTCAGCTGCCAGGTTGATCAGCTTTTGGGGAGTAGCGTCACTAGCAAGATCCTTTTCAAGTTCCAATTCCATCCCTTCGCTATCTTGCTGAATTTGAGCTACCAAACTAGTGGCAGCAGTCAGTTTCTTCTATCCTGGAAGCAGCTCCACAATCGTCGGGCCGGTCCTGAGCTGGCAATCCACCTCGGCTTTTCCCTTTCGCCTTTTTTCCTCGGTGGGATCTTTTCGATTCACCGTCTGCCCGCAGCGTCCTTGTTGCCGCGAAGCTCCCGACGTTGTCCCATCCATCGTCAGCGTCTCCGCCGGCGGACTTTGAGCAACCGCTGCTGCCTTCCCTTGCGTCAAGACTGCCACAGCTGCGACCACCGCCGCTACGGGACCCTTCGGCTTCATGTCAGCCTGGGTATCCCTGATGCACTCCACAGGTACGTCTCAGCTCCCTTATCTGATGCCTTAATATCGCGGACCAAGGAGGGGTGCACTGACAGGAAATAACTTGTAATAGACCCAGTATCGCATCAGCAATTTCTTTTAACATCATGGACACATTTTGTACACCTTTGGAGCAGGGTTCTAGATCGGGAGATTAGCTTTGTAAACGGTGCCTCAGAGCTGCCTCAGCCTCCCGCCATCTTGCTTCCCCGTAGATCGAACCGAGATTCAATAATTTGAGTGGGTTGTACAGATCTTTTATGTTCTACTAGAACTTTCTCTATTGAGGTTAACCTGTCCCAGATGGGGCTCAATTTGGCATCCAGCATACAACTCATGGTTGCCATAAAGGCATTCTGGTGCATTCTGGGCATAGTGGTTATTGAGCCACAAGACCACTGGGACATTACTATACTCACCTGTGATCAAGGCGCATGCGCGCCGAAACGCGTAAGGTTTAAGAGTGTAACTGCCATGCACAGACCTAATAAAGCGTCGGCAAGAGAGGATGACACAGCTGTGAGCTCTTCATTTTTCGTGTTGATGTTTACTGGATTCTCCATTCCTGTTTCAGAGCTTGCCCTGCAGAGTCGGTGGCCCCGGCAAAGTGGAGAAAAAAGTGGTGATTTAACGGAGGGGCATGACTCGCTCGATACCTCACCAGCCTAATGGATTTCCGCAGTAATTTGGTGATGGCTAAGAGAAAGGGAGACGAAGGAGGTGCTTCCTCTTTCTGACAGACTGTGTTCCTTCTTCTTGAGCAAACAATTCAGTGTGTGGCAGCCAAGAGCACTAAGCTTGAAATATTTTAACCCGACTGCATCGTGCAAATACAGAGGATTTTCCGCGATACTGAACAGTGGTGCATTCTGGGCATAGTGGTTATTGAGCCACAAGACCACTGGGACATTACTATACTCACCTGTGATCAAGGCGCATGCGCGCCGAAACGCGTAAGGTTTAAGAGTGTAACTGCCATGCACAGACCTAATAAAGCGTCGGCAAGAGAGGATGACACAGCTGTGAGCTCTTCATTTTTCATATATATATATATATATATATATATATATATATATATATATATATATGTAAACCAAGATCCTCCTTTCGTATTCTCAATCTATTGTAGGGTGGCGCGAGACCGGCGGAGCAGAACCGGCACTTCAATATTTCTCAAAAACGGAATCCCACTCGCGCTCTCGGATGGCAATTGGCAATAAGACAACGAACTTCAATCCAAACAAAAGGGAGTTTATTCACTTCATAAACTCGCCGTGACGCGTTTCGCCACTGTCGTGGCTTGTTAACACAGCGATATACCATAGAAAACACCATTACATACTTTTGCCTTCCATAAACAAAGAAAGAGGACTGTACCCTCGCAACATCACTGGGAAACTCCTGAACAAAGCAGTCGCCATTTTATCAAGTGCAAATATAATGTTATAAACAAAATATAAACGTTTATATGGCACCATTATTTACATAGCAAGGGGCATTTTATATAGAAACAGTTGTCATGAAATCTATAGTAATTCTATGGTACAAAATTAATTAGTACAAAGAAAATTATGTCACAAAGTTAATAGTTCGTTCGTGAATGCGAACAGGCTTCATTTATGTGCAATTGCCTGGATTTCCTAATCGACATTAGTGCGTTACTGTCTTGTTATTCTATATATCTTTTGACCTTAATGACAAAACCCCTTGTTCTCCCTGATATTACAGAGTTCCTGCTCACATGGTTTCTCAGTCACATTGCAATTCAACCCTTGTTAGTGGGTATTTCAAAAAATGTGTAAGGCTCTCTATGCATGGTATCTTCTTCCCTTATATCACCCATATATTAAAATCATGAGCCAATTGGTCTTATCTCACGCAAAGGGAACCGTCGGATGATCTGAGGAGAATGAGCAGAGATCTCAAACTGGATCAGCCATACCACCCTTTCTTCCTTCCTGTTAAGAAGATACAGATGTGATTAAGTCATAGGGAAATTCTCATTAAAACAATATACACATTTATTCATTTTGAAGATGTATTGCCATTTCTTCATCAAGATTATGGCCATTCGGAAAAAGGGTACACATCCCTATTATGTGTTTCGATTCCCGTTGTCTTAGTCTTAGAACCCTGTTGCCCCCTCTGACTTTGGGTGTGATCTGTTCAATAGCATAGTATGTTAGTTTAGTGGGGTCGGAGAAATGGTGGCTTGCAAAATGTCGGGCAATGGGATATTGTCTATCCTGGTTGGTAATCGCACGCATATGTTCAAGAACTCATTTTTTTGCCATATGCGTGGTACTACCCACATATCGTAGCTTACAGGGGCACTCCAACACATAGATAACAAAAGTTCTGGTGCATGTCAAGAATTGTGAGATGTTCATCATTATTCCAGTGCCAGTGTAAAAATATGTTTTAACCAATGAAATTCCCCCGTTATAGTTACTGCAGGCAACTATAACTCACGCGACCGCAATCCTCTGCTGATGCTAATACTGTATTTAGACACTTATTTGCCCATGTCTTCTTCCATTAAATTTTAGCTTTACATATATTACAAATATTTTTTTTTCATAAAGACACATATGTCATCAGCAGAAGATTGCGGTCGCGTGAGTTATAGTTGCCTGCAGTAACTATAACGGGGGAATTTCATTGGTTTTTTATCAGTAAAATGTCCAGCTAACTATAACATGTGTGAAACCTATGGTTTTTTCAGTGAATTTGCAAGGTTTTTTAAATGCTAAGTTACTTTACGCCATTCGTGGCGTGCGCGCCCTGTTAACGCAGTTCGTTCCATGCACGCATGGTGCGCTTCGCGCACCGTGCGCGCACAGTGAGCACGCGGTGCGCTTTGCGCACCGCGTGCCCACTTTACGCAGTTAGTGCCGTGCACGCACAGTGGTCACGCGGTGCGCTGCGCGCACCGCGTGCCCACGTTAAGCGGGATGGGCCATATACGCACGATGCGCTTCGCGCACCGTGCGCACATGGGGGACATATTTTGCGCATCTTTGTGAAATGTTTTCTTTGTTAACTTCTTAGATGTTATATGCCATGCACAAATGGTGTCCTTCGGGCACCATTTGCACACGGGGTGGGGAGAATGTGGATAATTTTTTTTTTTTTACAATTTTTTACCGTGTACGGTAAGCGTAATCGGCTATTTTCCGAAAAAAAAAAAATTTTTTTTTTGGGCTTGGGGGTGGTTTGGGGACCCCGGTATCAATGCTGGGTGGTTAGGATCTCATGAAACTGCCTCTTTACACATTTTTGGGGTTCGTTTTTGCTGCCCAACTCAGGAAGCGAGAGAGAAAATGGCGGCAGCCGCTTCCTGGTTTCGACCGTTTCGAATGTTTACTAAGATCTAAGAGCCAATCAGAATCGCGCTCGCGCACGCCACCGTACGCGTACGGTAAGCTTACGGTAAGCTTTTGGTAAGCGCACCGTAAGCTGCCACAGATATATATATTGATTTAAAGGCTATTTTCTCAGAATCTACTGAACAGATTTACACCAAACCTACAAAAGGCACTTCCTTGACCTGGGGACTACCTCTCTGCCAAATTTCATTAAATTCTGTTCAGCCGTTCGGGCTGTAGCCCTGTCTAAAGGTCCTATGGAAAAATGCATGGGAAAAACGCGTTTTGGGACCCCCCTTTTATCTCAGCCCCCGCTTGACGAACCCCCCGGAGACTTTCAGGGTAGGAGCGGAGCGTAGCGCCCCACCTATTTTGAAACATTCGCAAGGATTCGTCGACCGGCGCCAAAGTTATTCAAAATAGAATGTTGCGGATTTCCTATGGAAACGTGGTCCTAACTATAACTACCTACTGGCGACCGCCAGTAGGTAATAAATGCATATACATATATATGCATATATATATGTGCATAGGTGTGCGTGTAGAGAGCGGTGTAGAGGTGGAGGTGTAGAGGTAGAGAGGTAGATGTAGAGGTAGAGAGGTAGATAGGTAGAGAGTTGTAGAGAGAGAGGTTGAGAGAGGTAGAGAGGTAGAGAGTAGAGGATGAGTAATAGAGAGTAGAGAGTGAGTAGTAGAGAGTAGTAGAGAGAGTAGGAGAGAGTGAGTAGTAGAGAGTAGTAGAGTGAGTAGTAGAGAGTAGTAGAGTGAGTAGTAGAGAGTAGTAGAGAGTGGGTAATAGAGAGTGAGTAGTAGAGAGGAGTAGAGAGAAGTAGAGAGTGAGTAGTAGAGTGAGTAGTAGTGAGTAGTAGAGAGTGAGCAGCAGAGAGTGAGTAGTAGAGAGTAGTAGAGAGTGAGTAGCAGAGAGAGAGTAGTAGAGAGTAAGTAGTAGAGAGTGAGTAGAAGAGTAAGTAGTAGAGAGCTACGTTCCCTTTAAGGCGCGTGCGCGCGCACCTTCCATGACGTCAGCGCGCACTCCCGGATGTGGAGCACGCACAACGATTCCAGGACGTCGGGAGAGAGGCGCCGCCACTTTTATGAAGCGGGCGGCGCGAAAGGCAGGCACTTTTGAAGCGGTGCCGGAGAGGAGTCGTGGAGAGTGGAGGTAAGGGGGCTTGGGGGCTTGAGGGCTTGTGGCTGCTTGGGGGGGGGCTCAGGGCGTGTTGATGCAGAGCGCGGGGCTGATTGTGGCCTTTTTTTTATGTATTGACGGCAATCACAGCCCGTGAAGGGGATCTGATTACCATCAATACTTAAACAAAAGGCCACAATCGTCCCCGCGCTTTACTAACAAAACAGTAGAGTCGGTTTAAAATCACAGCATATACCAAAGTACACGCTGTTTTTTTAAACTGGCTCTACTCTTTTGTTAGTAAAGCGCGGGGACGATTGTGGCCTTTTGTGGGGGGGAGGGGATTGACAGGATTCTCCAGAAGGTGATGTAAGTTTATCGCAAGAGTTGTGATGCCCTGAGATGCCATAAGTGGGTGGTATTCATTGCGCGGCACCTATAAAGCCAATGTATCCATTATTTATTTCATGCCTTCTTGTAAAGAGTTGTTTGGGGATATCGTGGATCACGTGACTATGCTCTGATGTTTAAAAATTAAAAATGGAAATATGAGATCAGGGGTTTCCCTGGAGGACGGCCAGGTGGGGCTGGTGTCCTGTCTGTCAATGTCCTCCTAACCCACCACACCTCGGTGCCCCCGTCACTGGCTGCAGCCAAGGAGACAAACGATGCTGTTCATGTTTACATTTGATATCTTTTTACTATTGCATTCCCAAAGAGTATTTTCTTTTTCCAGAGAGGTGTATGTTTGTAGTTTTTTTAATGCAAAATATGAGTCGTATATTGCGTAGTGTGAATGGAGCCACTCCTGTGTGGCAGTGCGAGTTCTGATTGCGGGAAGGCCGCGATTGAGACCCCTGGATTTGAGGCTGAAAGCAGAGCAAGTTTCTCACTGTGCCATAAAACGTTTAGACTACATGCTCATCCAGGGCTTTAAGTGGGCCGGGTCCTGCCGGTGCCCAGCACTGGCAGTGCTTAAAAGCAGGTGCCTATTTTTACCCTGGTGGGGTGAGGGGGGGGCTAACTCTGCAATAGTAGCACCAGTCACTGCTTTTGATGCAACTTCACAGAGACTCATTTTTCCGTTTTATATAGTGCAAACTTTGAGCGCGTTACATTGGCACCAGTTACATTACACACGCACATATTCGTTTTTTGAATCACCGGATGTTGAGCTGAGGTCAGGCTCGAACCTGCTTTCTCAGCTTGAAAGTTGGCAGCCCTAGCCTTAGGAAACAACCTCGCTCACTAAAACTGCAGCGTTTTCATTGTTATATACAAGGAAAACATAGCTGTTGCTTATTTATCTTATGCAACTTACAACCATTGACAAAGCCAATAGTCCTGGCTTGTTGTGCGTGTAATGTCCATGTCTGGAGGCAATGACAGAAGAAGCAAAATACCAGTGGGAGACCCCCCAGTTATTTCATCCCAATTAAAGCCCTGTGCTCATCCAATCCTTAGTCTCTCTGCAGAGAGCACAGAGTAATATCCAGGCGTCACAGTTGTAATTGTGATGATATGGGAACGTGTGTGGTGGAGTACACAGCTGTCAAAATATTGACAAAGCCAAAGTTAAAGAAAATGCAGTGTGAGGGCATGCATTCTGTGGGAGATGCAAGGAGGGAGGGAGATGCAGGAGTGAACAGAGGGTGCAGAGGAGGAAAGAAATGAGGTGTAAGCTATGAACCATGGGTGTCGTAGAAGTCGTGGAGAGTGCAGGTAAGGGGGCTTGGGGGCTTGTGGCGGGCTTGTGGCGGCTTGGAGGGGGTGCTCGGGGGTGTGTGGCTGCAGAGCGCGGGACTGATTGTGGCCTTTTGTTTATGTATTGATGGTAATCACAGCCTGTGAAGGTGCTCTGATTATCATCAATACTTAAACAAAAGGCCACTATCATCCCCGCGCTTTACCAACAAAACAGTAGAGTCGGTTTAAAATCACAGCGTGTACCGAAGTACACGCTGTGTTTGTAAACTGGCTCTACTCTTTTGCAAGTAATCGTCCCCCTCCGAAGTGCCCACCATTGAGTTTACCACAGAGGACCAAAATCTATTTTTGCGTTTGCCAATGCTTGTTATAATGGTGAGGGCCCAGCAGCTCCCACACGATAAGGTTTTACAAAAAACATGCCTAAACAAGTCACGCATTGACAAAACCAAACGGCTGACCACACATTTCAGACCTACTGGCTTTGCCAATGCTTGTGTTATTTTTTTGCCCCTAATCATATTTCAACTGGTTACACTGCTTTTCCATTAGGAATATTTTTGGGAGATACAAGCGTACATCAACATTTTACTAAATGATGCTGCAAAGATATGGCACCTAATGTCTTTTTTCCTACTTGCATTTTTTTGTGAACATTTTATTTTGAAAGCAAAGAACCATCACTCTTGCTTTCAAGCTTCTGCAAATATTTGCATATAAACAGAGAGCGTTCTGGGAGCATTATACATAGCCTCATATTACTAAACTTTGAAAAGGTGTGTACACATTTATACTGGAGCCGCCTTCAGTAGTGAAGGCCGAGCTTACGGCATTTACTTTTAATGCTCACCCTAATAATGAATGCTTTTCATTAATGAACCATAAATACAAGTTTGAACAGCATTAACACATGGACCCACATATTACCTTAACTGTAGACAATGGCCTTTCCTAATCCATAATGTGGTACTGTAAAATGGCAGCCAACGGGTTTGTGCTGTAGAGGGTTGGGCCAACTTGTCCCAAGGACCAAAAAAACTTGATGCCCTTGACCCCAAACAAATCATTAGTAATTAGAGTTTGTTTTTGTGTGCCCATGTGTTTATTTTATTCGAATTACTCTTGTACTGGTTACAATACATCATACTAATAATGAAACGCATTGGCACACGCCTGTTTGTCCTAGACTGGAATCCCAGGTAATTATTTGGTCAATTTTTCTGTTGGGGTCTCTAGACCTGTCCCATTCATATTTTGTGATTCTTCAAGCATTTGCTGACTATCTTGTCTTCAGTTGCAGGTTTCCAGTCTGTAAGGTATTTGGATAGGAGTGGTCAGGTGCGAGTACCCAAGAAGACAAGGTAATTCTGTGTATGTTCCTCGTTGGGTTGGGGGTTGCTGTGTAAATAGAATCACAATCTGCACCCCTTTTCTTTTGCAGGTTTGGGAGACCGTACTACGAATACAATTGCACAGGCAGACGGGAGTACAGGCAGAACAAACAGGTAATTGTTTGCTAGAGTTAAAGGAGTACATTTTCTGTTGCAGGTTTTGCTGCCAGAACCCCACACATTTAAACTGGCATACGTGAGTTCAAGCAGAAGAGGTAATTGTTTGGTAGAGTTAAACTGTGGTGCATCTTGATCATTGTAGTATAATATACTTACCCATGTTTTCTTCTGTTGCAGGCTTCGCAGCCAGACCCCCATACATTGACACAGGCGTACGTGAGTTCAAGCAGAAGAGGTAATTGTTTGGTAGAGTTAAACTGTGGTGCATCTTGATCATTGTAGTATAATATACTTACCCATGTTTTCTTCTGTTGCAGGCTTCGCAGCCAGACCCCCATACATTGACACAGGCGTACGTGAGTTCAAGCAGAAGAGGTAATTGTTTGGTAGAGTTAAACTGTGGTGCATCTTGCTCATTGTAGTATAATATACTTACCCATGTTTTCTTCTGTTGCAGGCTTCGCAGCCAGACCCCCATACATTGACACAGGCGTACGCGAGTTCAAGCAGAAGAGGTAATTGTTTGGTAGAGTTAAACTGTGATGCATATTGATCATTGTAGTATAATATACTTACCCATGTTTTCTTCTGTTGCAGGCTTCGCAGCCAGACCCCCATACATTGACACAGGCGTACGTGAGTTCAAGCAGAAGAGGTAATTGTTTGGTAGAGTTAAACTGTAGTGCATCTTGATCATTGTAGTATAATGGATTGCATTCATGAGCTAGGCGTCAACGTAAGCCATGTTCCCTTATCTTGCAGGCTTTGTGGCACAGCAGGTTAAAACCGGCGGGCACGGAAATGTTCAAGCACAAAGCTGTCACTTTGGGAGAGTGCAGTGCGTCACCACAAAGGAAGAAACGTTGCCTTGTATTCAAGGAAGAGTGGATGAAGGAAATTGTGGAGGCTGAGATGCAGAAATCGCGAAGCAAGGCCGCGTGCAACTCGGGGAACTTTTCCAATACAGTCCAGACGTGGGCTTGATTTACAAAGCATGTGCCGAAGCCAAGATTGTTGGGGACTTTTCCACAGGGAAGAAATGGAGTGATGGCTGGAAACTGGATTACATGAAACGCCATCTACTTAGCAAAGTACACGAGGCTGCCATGGTGATCTTGAGAAACAGAAGTGCTGCTGCCAGGTTTGGTTTTGGAGTGCGGGCAATGCTGACAGAAACTGCCACTGACAAAGCAAATAGAATGGAAGTAGGTGAACGCCAAAGATCTGTGCCTGAAGAGATAAAGATTCTCATCAACAAAGTGCTGCTGGCAGTCAAGATGAATACTTCAATGTTATCTGTACAAGACATCCATGACCACCTAGCTTTGTATGTCAAGATACCAGACAGCTGGAGGAGCAAGAACTATGCCATTGAGTTCCTTGAGGCCATCAATAGCGTGATACACTGTGAAGCTATGGCAGAACTTCGTAACGCTTTGTATCACACATTGATAATTGATGAGAGCACTGATATTTCAGTTTCAAAAATGCTCATCCTGTACTTCAAGTTCCGACCAGTAACATCAACAGAGCACAAAACACAGTTTGGGGGCATAGTGAAGCTGACTAGTCGCAATGCTGAGGCTATCACTACTGCTGTGAAAGATTTCTACACTGCCAATGAACTGGACCTTCTGAAAATGGTCATGTTCACATCTGATGGTGCGTCCGTGATGTTGGGTAAGAATAATGGTGTTGCTACTCGCCTTAAACAATCCATACCTCATCTAGTTGAGCAGCATTGTGTCACCCATCGAGAAGATTTGGGAGTTGATGATGCCTGGAAAAGGGTTCCAATGGTTAAAGAGATGGCGACATTATTGAGGACTGTCTACACTGTGTTCTCCAGATCTCCTGCAAGGAAGTCCAAGCTGGATGAAATTGCATCGGTCACTGAATGTGAAGTGGTCTCTTTTCGACCACTGAATGAAGTCCGGTGGCTTTCAAGGCATTTTGCTGTTGGTGCACTAATTCGTAATTACGAGGCTGTTCTTAAGTACTTTGAGCATGAGAAAGTTGAGGAGAATGATCCAGTTGCTAAATATTGTTATAAAAAGCTATCAAACTCCAACTACCATATTTCACTTGCAGTACTTAATGACATTCTGGGTGAATGTGCATCTTTGTGCAAACTGTTCCAAAAAAGTTCTCTGACTACTGTTGAAGCTGTATAGTATGCAAGAGCAAAGATTGGCCAAGTTAAGCAACAGTATTTGGGGGACACTGTCTTTTGGAGCAGTAATGTAAGAGATCTGATGGAGTTGTACAAGGAAAGGCAAGAGTTTGACAGTGGGCCTATTTTGTCTTTTGTTTCCCTTCTTTGTGAGCACATGCCAAAAAGGTTCCCTGAAGATGAGCTAAAAGAATGGGCAAGTTTTGAAATCCAGGCAATGGCCGCACAATCACATTTTGATTTTGGGACTGAGAATATACAAAGACTTGTAGAAAAGTATAAAAATGTCTTGGTCCTGGGGGATTGCGAAACACCAGAAGATGTTGTTCGACAGTACAGAGACTATAAATATGTGGTGGCAGAACATGTAAAGGGTGGGTTATTTACCACCTTTCAAGACATGGTGAATTTCACTGTACGCAATGCTGCTTAGTATAGTGTGGTCTCTCAGCTTGTTAATGTCTGCGCAACGTTTCAAGCATCTAGTGCAGATTGTGAACGAGGATTCTGCCTCATGAATACTATAAAGAGTAAATTGAGGAATAGACTAGAGCAGAAGCATTAGGATATGCTGATGAGGACAAATGCCTACCTCCTGAACGGGAAAGTTGACCTAGATCGAGTTTATCACCACTGGAAAAATGCCAAAGATCGCCGTGAGAAGCAACCCTGTCACCCCTCTAGTGATGCCACTTGACATGTCTCCCTTATTGTTTATATGTGATATTGTATAGGCTCCCAACATTTCCCCACCCAATTAACAGTGCTCAAGTTAAGAATATTTATTAAAATCTTATGATGGTACCACCGTTTAAGTCTTGTGCTTTTCTATACTTGAAGTGTACTTGCCTGTGTAACCAATTCATGTAATCGTTTATCTAATTTGGAAACTGCCCTCAAGACACTTATTGTGGCACTGTATGTGTGAAAATGCACCATCTTTTCACTTATTGAAGTAAACGTTCTGAGTGACATTTGGCGCCGCGCACACGCGCGGTCTGGTTCCTGGCGCACATAGCCATGGTTGCAGCGCACAGAGACCCTCCACTGCCGCACACAGAGGAAAGAAATTAGAGGGAACATTGGTAGAGAGTAGTAGCGAGTAGTAGAGAGTAGTAGAAAGAGAGTAGTAGAGAATGAGTATTAGAGAGAGAGAAGTAGTGTGAGTAGTAGAGAGTAGTAGAGAGAGAGTAGTAGAGAGTGACTAGTAGAGAGAGAGTAGTACAGAGAGAGTGGTACAGAGTGAGTAGTAGAGAGAGAGTAGTAGTAAGTAGTGGAGAGTGAGTAGTAAAGAGTGAGTAGTAGAGGGCAGTGGAGTATAGGAGAGTGAGTAGTAGAGAGTAGTAGAGAGTGAGTAGTAAAGTGAATAGTAAGGAGTAGTAGAGAGTGAGTAGTAGAGAGTGAGTAGTAGAGAGTAGTAGAGAGTGAGTAGTAGAGAGAGAGTAGTAGGGAGTAGTAGAGTAGTAGAGAGTGAGTAGTAGAGGATAGTGGAGTAGTGGAGACTGAGTAGTAGAGAGTAGTCGAGAGTGAGTAGTAGAGTGAGTAGTAGGGAGTAGTAGAGAGTGAGTAGTAGAGTGAGTAGTAGAGAGTAGTAGAGAGCGAGTAGTAAAAAGCAAGTAGTAGAGAGTAGTAGACAGTGAGTAGTAGTAGAGGTAGTGGAGTAGTGGAGAGTGAGTAGTAGAGAGTGAGTAGTAGAGTGAGTAGTAGAGAGTAGTAGAGAGTGAGTAGTAGAAAGCAAGTAGTAGAGAGTAGTAGAGAGTGAGTAGTAGTATAGGGTAGTGGAGTAGTGGAGAGTGAGTAGTAGAGAGTTAGTAGTAGAGGGTAGTGGAGTAGTAGAGACTGAGTAGTAGAAAGTAGTATAGAGTGAGTAGTAGAGTGAGTAGTAGAGAGTAGTAGATAGTGAGTAGTAGATAGATTAGTAGAGGTTGAGTAGTAGAGAGAATAGAGAGTAGTAGAGTAGTAGAGACTGAGTAGTGGAGAGTGAATAGTAGAGAGCAGTAGAGAGTGAGTAGTAGAGAGTACTAAAGATTAGTAGAGTGAGTAGAAGAGAGTGAGTAGTAGAGAGAGAGTAGTAGAGAGTGAGTCGTAGAGTAGTAGAGAGTGAGTGGTAGAGTGTAGTAGAGAGTAGTAGAGTGAGTAGTAGAGAGTAGTAGAGAGTGAGTAGTAGAGTAGCATAGAGTGAGTAGTAGAGAAAGTAGAAGAGAGTAGTAGAGTAGTAGAGAGTGAGTAGTAGAGAGTGAGTAGTAGAGAGTATTAGAGAGCGAGTAGTAGAGAGTGAGTTGTAGAGAGTGAGTTGTAGAGAGGGAGTAGTAGAGAGAGAGTAGTAGAGAGTAGTAGAGAGTGATTAGTAGAGAGAGTAGTAGAGTAGTAGAGTAGTAGAGAGTGAGTAGTAGAGAGAGTAGCAGAGAGTAGTGGAGTAGTAGAGAGTGAGTAGTAGAGAGTGAGTAGTAGAGAGTAGTAGAGAGCGAGTATTGGAGTGAGTAGTGGAGAGTGAGTAGTAGAGAGTCAATAGTAGAGTGAGTAGTAGAGAGAGAGTAGTAGAGAATGAGCAGTAGAGAGTAGGAGAGTGAGTAGTAGAGAGGGAGTAGTAGAGGGAGAGTAGTAGAGAGTGAGTAGTAGAGTAGTAAAGAGTAAATGGTAGACAGTAGTAGAGAGTAGTGGAGTGAGTAGTAGAGAGTAGTAGAGAGTGAGTAGTAGAGAGTGAGTAGTAGAGAGTGAGTTGTAGAGAGGGAGTAGTAGAGAGAGAGTAGTAGAGAGTAGTAGAGAGTGATTAGTAGAGAGAGTAGTAGAGTAGTAGAGAGTGAGTAATAGAGCGAGTAGTAGAGAGTAGTTGAGAGTGAGTAGTAGAGAGTGAGTAGTAGAAAGTGAGTAGTAGAGAGTATTAGAGAGCGAGTAGTAGAGAGTGAGTTGTAGAGAGTGAGTTGTAGAGAGGGAGTAGTAGAGAGAGAGTAGTAGAGAGTAGTAGAGAGTGATTAGTAGAGAGAGTAGTAGAGTAGTAGAGAGTGAGTAGTAGAGAGAGTAGCAGAGAGTAGTGGAGTAGTAGAGAGTGAGTAGTAGAGAGTGAGTAGTAGAGAGTAGTAGAGAGCGAGTATTGGAGTGAGTAGTGGAGAGTGAGTAGTAGAGAGTCAATAGTAGAGTGAGTAGTAGAGAGAGAGTAGTAGAGAATGAGTAGTAGAGAGTAGGAGAGTGAGTAGTAGAGAGGGAGTAGTAGAGGGAGAGTAGTAGAGAGTGAGTAGTAGAGTAGTAGAGAGTAAATGGTAGACAGTAGTAGAGAGTAGTGGAGTGAGAAGTAGAAAGTAGTAGAGAGTGAGTAGTAGAGAGTGAGTAGTAGAGAGTAGTAGTAGAGAGTAGTAGAGAGTGAGTAGTAGAGTGAGTAGTAGAGAGTAGTAGATAGTGAGTAGTAGAGAGAGTAGTAGAGCTTGAGTAGTAGAGAGAGTAGTAGAGCTTGAGTAGTAGAGAGACTAGAGAGTAGTAGAGTAGTAGAGACTGAGTAGTGGAGAGTGAATAGTAGAGAGCAGTAGAGAGTGAGTAGTAGAGAGAGAGTAGTATAGAGTAGTAGAGAGTAGTAGAGTGAGTAGAAGAGAGTGAGTAGTAGAGAGGGAGAGTAGTAGAGAGTAGTAGAGAGTGAGTCGTAGAGTAGTAGAGAGTGAGTGGTAGAGTGTAGTAGAGAGTAGTAGAGTGAGTATTAGAGAGTAGTAGAGAGTTAGTAGTAGAGTCGTAAAGAGTGAGAAGTAGAGAGAGTAGTAGAGAGTAGTAGAGTAGTAGAGAAAGAGTAGTAGAGAGTGAGTAGTAGAGAGTATTAGAGAGCGAGTAGTAGAGAGTGAGTTGTAGAGAGTGAGTTGTAGAGAGAGAGTAGTAGAGAGAGAGTAGTAGAGAGTAGTAGAGAGTGAGTAGTAGAGAGAGTAGTAGAGTAGTAGAGAGTGAGTAGTAGAGAGAGTAGCAGAGAGTAGTGGAGTAGTAGAGAGTGAATAGTAGAGAGTGAGTTGTAGAGAGTAGTAGAGAGCGAGTATTAGAGTGAGTAGTGGAGAGTAAGTAGTAGAGAGTGAGTAGTAGGGAGTGAGTGGTAGAGAGTCAATAGTAGAGTGAGTAGTAGAGAGAGAGTAATATTAATGAAGAGTGAGTAGTAGAGAGTAGTAGAGTGAGTAGTAGAGAGAGAGTAGTAGAGGAGAGTAGTAGAGAGTAGTAGAGAGTGAGTAGTAGAGTAGAAGAGAGTGAATGGTAGACAGTAGTAGAGAGTAGTGGAGTGAGTAGTAGAGAGTAGTAGAGAGTGAGTAGTAGAGAGTGAGTAATAGAGAGTAGTAGTAGAGAGTAGTAGAGAGTATTAGAGAGTGAGTAGTAGTGAGTAGCAGCAAGTGAGTAGTAGAGTATCAGTAGTTTAATTTAAAAGAAACACAATGAGGGGGTTCATATTTATAATAGAAATTATGATTAGTGCTGAAAATAAATAAATCAGGGCATATTTTGATTGACTTCTCAAATCCTCTTCTTTTTCATTAAAAAATTCTGACATGCAGACTGAAACATGCACTTTCAATATCAGCAGCAGACGTCCCTGGTGAGTAGCAGCTTTACTACAGTGATCTAATAAGCAACTAGAGTGCTAACATTCCGAATTTATGGCAAATGTGTGACACATCTAGAATGCCTTCTTGGTGGAATCAAAGTAAAAAGCTGAAAGTATTTCCTACTGAGGAGACTGTAGTAAATGAGGAAATTAGGAAACTTCATAACAAATAAGTCTCCCAAGATGGCCACCAGAGACAAAAGAGCCCAAATATAGCACAAATATCACCCAGATGTAGCCCAAGTATAGCCCAATGACACAATGTCCCAGAGTGTTCTAAATAACAACTAAAGCAGTAACAGTCTTACTTATGACAAAAGTATGGCACACCTGAAGCCATCTTGATTGGAATAAAGTGGTAACACTTAAAACATTTAATTTGCAAAGGAACAAAATGAGGGGGTTCATTTTGCCATATAAATTATGATTAATACTGCAGAAAGAAAAATTAGGTCACATTTTGACTTCTCAAATCCTCTTCTATTTCATTAAAATATTATGACATGCAGACTGAAACATGCACTTTGAATACCAGCAGCAGATTTCCCTGGTGAGCATCCCTGGTGAGCAGTAGCTTTACTACAGTGATTTAATGAGCAACTAGAGTGCTTCCATTCAGAATTTATGGCAAATGTGTGATACATCTGAATGCCTTCTTGATAGAACCAAGTAAACAAGCACTGAAAATGCAACAGATCTCGCCCTCGTTTAAGTTAAAGCAATTCTGTTTGTAATTAGGTGGCTTTTATCTAGCTTTTATTATCGCGTTTTGGTTAGATCACAAGCCTTACGGACATATAACTTGCACGTTTTGTTCAGAAGGAGGACTTATATAAAGAACACTATTCTATGGATCCATACTCAATAGCAACAACTAGTGACTACCAGCTTATCCTGCACACACTTTGTACACTGCCTTGAAAAAGTCGTTGTACTTACTCTGAACAGACGAAACACGTGTTGGCTGTTCTCTCTTATACTACATGCATTGAAGAATATTAAACATCATCAACTATACTGGAACTCTAGTCAGGATCGTCATTTCATCATCTTTGAAACTTTGTGAATATCCTGCAAGCTACACATGAACTTTGGATAATTTAGTGTTTGATAAAACAGTTATAATACTGCTACTGGTCTGTAACGTATTTGCAGTGCAAATGATCTAGCCTGTTACATATGGGAGTGCTGTCCAAGCCAATCTTTCTAGACAATGTATGTGTATATGTATGCATGCATTTATTTTTGTATTTATATAGATATGTAGATTATATATATATATTTACATGTGTATGTATATATATATATATACATACATATATATAAATACATATGCATATATCTATGCATATATATATATGTGCATATGTGTGCGTTTAGAGAGAGGTAGAGGTGTAGAGGTAAAGGTATAGAGGTAGATAGGTAGAGAGGTAGAGGTAGAGAGGTAGAGAGTAGTAGATAGAGAGGTAGAGTGAGGTAAAGAGGTAGAGATTGGAGAGTGAGTGATAGAGAGTAGTAGAGAGTAGCAGAGAGTGAGTAGTAGAGAGCAGTAGAGTGAGTAGTAGAGAGTGAGTACTAGAGATTGAGTAGTAGAGAGTAGTAGAAAGTGAGTAGTAGAGTGAGAAGTAGAGAGTAGCAGAGTGAATAGTAGAGAGTAGTAGAGAGTAGTAGAGAGTGAGTAGTAGAGAGTGAGTAGCAGAGAAAGAGTAGTAGAGAGTGATTAGTAGAGTGAGTAGTAGAGAGTAGTAGAGAAAGAGTAGTGGAGAGTGAGTAGTAGAGAGTAGTAGAGAGGGAGTATTAGAGAGTGAGTAGTAGAGTGAGTAGTAGAGAGGGAGTAGTAGAGATTAGTAGAGAGTAGTAGTAGAGAGAGTAGTAGAGAGTGAGTAGTAGAGAGAAGAGAGTGAGTAGTAGAGAGTGAGTAATGGAGAGTAGTAGAGAGTGATTTGTAGAGAGTAGTAGAGAGTGAGTAGTAGAGAGAGAGTAGTAGATAGTAGTAGAGTAGTAGAGAGTGAGTAGTAGAGAGTGAGTAGTAGAGAGTAGTGGAGTAGCAGAGAGTGAGTAGTAGAGAGTAGTAGAGTGAGTATTAGGAAGTAGTAGAGTGAGTAGTAGAGAGTGTGTAGTAGAGAGTGAGTAGTAGAGGGAGATAGTGGGGAGTGAGAAGTAGAGAGAGTAGTAGAGTAGTAGAGAGTGAGTAATAGAGTGAGTAGTAGAGAGTAGTTGAGAGCGAGTAGTAGAGAGTGAGTAGTGGAGAGTGAGAAGAAGAGAGCGAGAATTAGAGAGTAGTGGAGTAGCAGAGAGTGAGTAGTAGAGAGTAGTAGAGTGACTATTAGAAAGTAGTAGAGTGAGTAGTAGAGAGTGTGTAGTAGAGAGTGAGTAGTAGAGGGAGATAGTAGGGAGTGAGAACTAGAGAGAGTAGTAGAGAGTAGTAGAGTAGTAGAGAGTGAGTAATAGAGAGTAGTAGAGAGTGATTTGTAGAGAGTAGTAGAGAGTGAGTAGTAAAGAGTGAGTAGTAGAGAGAGAGTAGTAGAGTAGTAGAGAGTGAGTAGTAGAGAGTGAGTAGTAGAGAGTAGTGGAGTAGCAGAGAGTGAGTAGTAGAGAGTAGTAGAGTGAGTATTAGAAAGTAGTAGAGTGAGTTGTAGAGAGTAGTAGAGAGAGAGTAGTAGAGAAAGAGTAGTAGAGAGTGAGTAGTAGAGAGTGAGTAGTAGAGAGTGAGTAGTAGAGTAGTAGAGAGTGAGTAATAGAGTGAGTAGTAGAGAGTAGTTGAGAGCGAGTAGTAGAGAGTGAGTAGTGAGAAGTAGAGAGCGAGTATTAGAGAGCGAGTAGTAGAGTGAGTTGTAGAGAGTAGTAGAGAGAGAGTAGTAGAGAGAGAGTAGTAGAGAAAGAGTAGTAGAGAGTGAGTAGTAGAGAGTGAGTAGTAGAGACTGAGTAGTAGAGAGTGAGTAGTAGAGTAGTAGAGGGTGAGTGGTAAAGAGTAATAGAGAGTAGTAGAGTGAGAAGTAGAGAGTAGTAGAGAGTGAGTAGTAGAGAGAGTAGTAGATAGTAGAGTAGTAGAGAGTGAGTAGTAGAGAGTATGAAATAGAGAGTATTAGAAAGTGAGTAGTAGAGAGCGAGTAGTAGAGAGTGAGTAGTAGAGAGTGAATAGTAGAAAGTAGTAGAGAGTGAGTAGTAGAGAGTAGTAGAGAGCGAGTACTAGAGAGTGAGTAGTAGAGAGTGAGTATTAGAGAGTAGTGAGTGAGTAGTAGAGATTGAGTAGTAGAGAGAGAGTTGTAGAGAGTAGTAGAGAGGGAGTAGTAGTGTGTGAGTAGTAGAGAGTGAATAGTAAAGTGATTAGTAGAGAGTAGTAGAGTGTAGTACAGTCAGTAGTAGAAAGTGAGTAGTAGAGAGAGTAGTAGAGAGTGGTAGTGAGTAGTAGATAGTGAGTAGTAGAGAGTGAGTAGTAGAAAGTGAGTAGTAGAGAGTGAGTAGAGAGAGAGTAGTAGAGAGTAGCAGAGAGTGAGTTATAGAGAGTGAATAGTAAAGAGTAGTAGAGAGTGAGTGGTAGAGAGTGAGTGTTAGAGAGTAGTAGAGCGTGAGTAGTAGAGAGTAGTAGAGTAGTAGAGAGTAGTAGAGAGTAGTAGAGAGTGAGTAGTAGAGAGTGAGTAGTAGAGAGAGTAGTAGAGAGTGAGTAGTAGATTAGTAGAGAGTAGTCAGTCAGTGCCAGTCAGTGTCAGTCAGTCAGTAAGTGTCAGTCAGTGTTAGTCAGTCAGTGTCAGTCAGTGTTAGTCAGTCAGTGTCAGTCAGTGTCAGTCAATCAGTGTCAGGCAGTCAGTCATTGTCAGTCAGTCAGTGTCAGTCAATCAGTGTCAGTCATTGTCAGTCAGTCAGTGTCAGTGTCAGTAAGTGTCAGTCAATCAGTGTCAGTCAGTGTCAATCTGTCAGTGTCAGTCAGTCAGTGTCAGTCAGTCAGTGTCAGCTAGAGCAGCTCTGCTGACCTGGTTTCTCTGGCTCTACAGCAGGTCTGCTGACCTGGTTCTCTGGCTCTAGAGCAGCTCTGCTGACCTAGTTCTTAGGCTACAGAGCAGCTCTGCTGATCTGGTTCTCTGGCTCTACAACAGCTCTACTGACCTGGTACTCTGGCTCTAAAGCAGCTCTGCTGACCCGGTTCTATGGCTCTAAAGCAGTTCTGCTGACATGGTTCTCTGGCTCTAGAGCAGCTCTGCTGACCTGGTTGTCTCCCTCTGGAGCAGCTCTGCTGACCTGGTTCTCTCCCTCTAAAGCAGCTTTACTTACCTGGTTTCTCTGGCTCTACAGCGGCTCTGCTGACCTGGTTCTCTGGCTCTAGAGCAGCTCTGCTTACCTTGTTCTTATGCTCTAGAGCAGCTCTGCTGACCTGGTTCTCTGGCTCTAAAGCAGCTCTGCTGACCTGGTTCTCTGACACTAAAGCAGCTCTGCTGACTAGGTTCTCTGTCTCTAGAGCAGCTCTGCTGACCTGCTTCTCTGGCTCTACAGCAGCTCTGCTGACCTGGTTCTCTCCCTCTAAAGCAGCTCTGCTGACTTGGTTTCTCTGGCTCTACAGCAGTTCTGCTGACCTGGTTCTCTGGCTCTAGAACAGCTCTGCTGACCTAGTTCTTAGGCTCTAGAGCAGCTCTGCTGACCTGGTTCTCTGGCTCTAAAGCAGCTCTGCTGGCCCGGTTCTATGGCTCTAAAGCAGCTCTACTGACCTGGTTTCTTTGGCTCTAGAGCAGCTCTACTGACCTGGTTCTCTGGCTCAAAAGCAGCTCTGCTAACGTGGTTCTGTGGCTCTAGAGCAGCTCTGCTGACCTGGTTCTCTGGCTCTAAAGCAGCTCTGCTGACCTGGTTCTATCCCTCTAAATCAGCTCTGCTGACCTGGTTCTCTGGCTCTAGAGCAGCTCTGCTGACCTGGTTCTCTTCGTCTAGAGCAGCTCTGCTGACCTGGTTTGTCTGGCTCTAAACCAGCTCTGCTGACCTGGTTCTCTGGCTCTAAAGCAGCTCTGCTGACCTGGTTCTATCCCTCTAAATCAACTCTGCTGACCTAGTTCTCTGGCTCTAGAGCAGCTCTGCTGACCTGGTTCTCTGGCTCTAAGAGCCAGAGAACCAGGTCAGCAGAGCTGATTTAGAGGGATAGAACCAGGTCAGCAGAGCTGCTTTAGAGCCAGAGAACCAGGTCAGCAGAGCTGCTCTAGAGCCACAGAACCACATTAGCAGAGCTGCTTTAGACATCAAGCGGGACCCGCCACCGTGCAAGCATCTCGTACCGTAATGCGCATGTGTCGCGAATGGGCGGGAGCAGGAGTCGCGGACTGGTCGCATACCAATCGCACACATCACGTAATATTAAATGAGTATGATGTAACTGAAAAACACGCAGCCTTCGCACACCGTACTCGGATCCTTCATGACTTTCCTAAAATAGAGGCTAGAATACGCGAACCCATCGTGATGTATACGCTTTGAGTGCGCGACTCCGAATCTTTTTTTGAAAAAACATTTTTTTAAAGAAAATAATATAAATATATTAAAATAAAAAATGAAAACAAAAAAATTAATCAATATTTCAGTTTCAACTTTTCAGGAAAATATATAATGTTATTTAATGGATAAAATATTTATAAATGAACAGTTAAAAAACTGTAGAAAATCAGTACAAAAAAATAGGTATAACTAATATCACACTTAAGAATTAGTATTTAAAAATCCTTTTGAAATTCACTGAAAAAACCATAGGTTTCAGAGACGTTATAGTTAGAAATTAGCATTTAAAAAACCTTAGAAATTCACAGAAAAATACACAGGTTTCAGGGGTGTCATGGTTAGCTGGCCATTTCACTCGAACAAAACCATAGAAATTCCTCCGTTATAGTTAGTTCTTCTAACTATAACTCGCGCGCCCGCAATGCACTGCTGATCATGTCACATATTGCATCATTCATGACATGGTCAGTGATATCACTGATGACATCACTGATGACATCTCAAATGACACCACTGATTACATCATCCACATTACAATCTGATACACCTTGTCATACACTAGTATAACCTTTCATCACTCACTGTAAAATACAGAGTACCATATTTGAAACCATTGACATAGCAATACCAGTTACTACATACCTACTCACTGGTTCCTAAGTCTTCACACACAACTACCCATTCAACAACAGAATCATTTATACATGCAGTCACTAATTATTAGAACAGTATCACATGCACTTATATACATATATAGACATTGATACATCAGCAGTCATCTTAGTCAGTAATACAGTCATCCTACTCACTCATGAAAAAAATTAATCACACCTACATTTACTCATTTACACAATTATCCAACAACACCTCATTTATTTAAACACATAGTAACTCATAGTTAATATGTTACAAAATCACCATTACAATGATACACTCATTCATATAGTTACTCTCACAATCACTGACTCTTGCACATACTTATTTATATACACCAACTTTTACATACAATGCCTTTTTTTTTTTTACTTTATTGAAGATGTACAATTAAAACATATATTCGGTCACCAACATACAAATAAATACACTCAGTCACCCAAACAACTGTTTCCACATGCACTCTTAAACCTATACACCTAGTCAATCAACCATTCACACATCTATGCATAGAGTTACACACCCCATCCAACCACACACAAACTCAGTGTCCCATACAAATACTCACCCAACTAATCAATAACTAATATACACACTCATGTAGTTAGTGACCAACTCATGCAGCATGTTATACAACAACAGAGACAGTGAGGCACACATTCACATAGTTTAGTTACTAATCCATGTATTAAGTGAGACACTTTTAATTACTCACTTAAACAGACAGTCAGACGCCTACTAAATCCTCCATCCAGACAGTTATATATCCACTCAATCTTCAATACAGATTGGTATATTTATATTTAATACATATTTAAATTTCAAACTAAACCACATTCACTGGATGATGTCATCAGTGATGTCATTTGAGATGTCATCAGTGATGTCATCAGTGATGTCACTGACCATGTCATGAATGATGCAATATGTGACATCATCAGCAGTGCATTGTGGGCGCACGAGTTATAGTTAGCAGAACTAACTATAACTGAGGAATTTCTATGGTTTTGTACGAGTTAAATGGCCAGCTAACTATAACACCCCTGAAACCTATGGTTTTTTCTGTGAAAAAAAAATATATATATATATATATTCACTGAAAAAACCATAGGTTTCAGGCACGTTATAGTTAGGAATTAGCATTTAAAAAACCTTAGAAATTCACTGAAAAAACCATAGGTTTCAGGGGCGTTATAGTTAGCTGGACTTTTCACTCGTAGAAAACCATTGAAATTCCCCCGTTATAGTTAGTTCAGATAACTATAACTCGCGCGCCCGCAATTCGCTGCTGATGACATCACATATTACATCACTCATGACATGCTCAGTGACATTACTCATGACATCACTGATGACATCTCAAATGACATCACTGATGACATCATCCAGTGAATGTGTGTTTTGTCTGAAAATTACATATGTTTTATATATGTATATCTCAAGGTCGATGGAAAAATAAAGGGGTATATAAGTGTCTAATTGGATGATTTGTTTTTGAAAAATTGATTGTATAACTGACTGATTAAGTGTATCTTAGTGAATACATGGCTTAGTGAGTAATGTTTAAATGTGTAAATATCTGTATCAGTCTATCACTTTGTGTATAAGTGGCTGCATGGGTTGGTGAGTAGCTACATGAGTGTGTATATAGGTTATTAGTTGGTTTTTTGAGTATCAGTATGAGTGTCTGAGTGTCTGTATGGTTCGGTGGGGATATTATGTAGTGCATAGGTGCATGATTGAGTTTCTCACTGTTTGTATGTGTTGAAGACAGCATGTGTGCAGGACTGTATGGGTGGATGAGTGTGTGCATGGGTGTGTTAGTGAGTGAATGACTGTCTCAATAGTGTCTTTATGAGTAACTACATCTGTTTTAAACTAGTATATGTGACTATTGGTGTATATAAGTGAGTATATGTGAGAGTGAGAGATTGGAAGAGTTCCTGTATGAATAAGTATGTGTTTCTATAAGTGATTGTTTAAAAGACTAAGTATGTGTAAGTTTCTGTAAAAGTAAGTGTGGTGGTGTCTGTATAACTATATGCAAGTAAATGAATGTTTGATTCTTTATTAGCATGAGTGACTATGTGTGTGAGTAACTCTATGGATGAGTGGCGTTGCCTGTGGTCCATCGACGCGGAAATCCTGTATGCGTGACTTTATGAATGGTCACCCGTGAAACATATGTAATTATCCTTTACCCGTTTGGAAGCTGCCAACTCCATCTATCTACTATCGCTGAGAAAGAGAACCTCCGCTAATCTCTGGAGGTTTCACCTGATTATACATACCCACTGGATCTGCGTGGCAGAGTACCCTTCGTGTAGTTCATTACTTATTATTGGACGGCTCCTATACCTTTCACTTCATGGATTTCAACTATTCTGGCTCATTATTCGCCACAAGCGATGCCTCTTATTATTAGGAAGAATTCTTCATGCCAGTCAATTACAGTTGGACCTCACGTATTTACTTACCGTCTTGCTTATTTATCGATACAGATTTAAAGATACTGTGGCTCTCCTGATGAAGACGCTTTGCTAGCGTCGAAACGCGCGTTGAGAACATCTCGGTTTTCGCCACTCCTATTTTTATGTTTCTGCACTTATATTCTGTTATCTGATCGACTACAAATGTGATTTGTTGCATATTGTATTATGCTTTGTCTATTTCATCCAATTTCTATTTTGAATCACATTTCTAAATCATATAGTCCTTCATCATTAATTTACCTTTATCATTGCTATATCTAAATATAATAAAGTCTATATATATGTTTTATAATATCTCGTATGTTGTGTCTCCTTCTATAACATTTGTGTCTTTCTATTGAATATTATATCGTTTTGTGTTTAGATTGCCTAGGTGTTTATTTTACAATGGGTTGGTGAGTAGCTACATGAGTGTCTATATAGGTTATTAGTTGGTTTTTTGAGTATCAGTATGAGTGTCTGAGTGTCTGTATGGTTCGGTGGGGGGTATATCGTAGTGTATAGGTGCATGAATGAGTGACTCACTGTTTTGTATGTGTTGAAGACAGCATGTGTGCAGGACTGTATGGGTGGATGAGTGTGTGCATGGGTGTGTTAGTGAGTGATAGACTGTCTCAATAGTCTTTATGAGTAACTACATATGTTTTAAGCTAGTATATGTATATAAGTGAGTATATGTGAGAGTGATAGATTGATAGAGTTCCTGTATGAATAAGTATGTGTTTCTATAAGTGATTGTTTAAAAGACTAAGTATGTTTAAGTTTCTGTAGAAGTAAGTGTGGTGGTGTGTGTATAACTGTATATGCAAGTAAATGGATGTTTGATTCTTTATTAGCATGAGTGACTATGTGTGTGAGTAACTCTATGGATGAGTGGCATTGTGTAACAGGATGTATAGGTGTGTGAGTACATATGATGAGTGAGTACATGTATGAGTGACTGTATAGGACTGTTGGTGAATGAGTGGATGTGTATGTGGATCTTAGAATTACTGAATAGGTTGTTGTAACTGGTATTGGTATGTCCATTGTTTTGAACATTGTAGTTTCTATTTTTGAATGTGTGTATCAAAGGTTATATTAGGGGAAGAGGAGGTCTGCCACTCTATCACAAGGATGATGTCATCAGTGATGTCATTAGTGATGTCATTTGAGATGTCATCAGTGATGTCATGAGTTATGTCACTGACCATGTCATGAGTGATGTAATATGTGACGTCATCAGCAGTGCATTGCGGGCACGTGAGTTATAGTTAGCTGAACTAACTATAACGGGGGAATTTCAATGGTTTTGTACGAGTGAAAAGTCCAGCTAACTATAACGCCCCTGAAACCTATGGATTTTCAGTGAATTTCTAAGGTTTTTTAAATGCTAATTCCTAACTATAACGTGCCTGAAACCTATGGTTTTTTCAGTGAATTTCAAAGGTTTTTTAAATGCTAATTTCTAACTATGCCTACAGAGATAGGACATGTGAAGAAAGAAGAAAAAACGCACAGAAAGAAAAAAAAGAAATGCAGAAAGAAGCAACAGAAGTCCTCAAAGACGAAGAAAAGTGCAGGAAGAAGGATAACGTGCAGAAAGAACAAACAGAAGAGCAGAAAGAAAACACCTACATACACTAGGGAACACTATGCGTTGGGGTCCTCCATGTGATCAGCATGACCTCCTCTGTAAGCCCCTAGTATATAATAGGGCAGGGGATTAAAACTACCTCTTAAAACGCGCCACAGAGCGTGTTTGCACACGTCACCTCAGGCCCCGTCCCCTCACTTCCCCACTGTGTAAACACGCCCTGTGGCCGTTTTAAGTTGGGAGATTAAGTCCCCTTGAATCCAGAGGATCCCTAGGCGCAAGATAGCCCACTAGGTACGTCCAGTAAGTGCCATTGCAGAGAGGTGTAAAAAGGGGCACAGCCTGCACCACCTCTCTGCAACGCAGACCAGTGGCACTTACTGGAAGCACCTGATGGGCTAGTTGGCCCCCAGGGTCCCTCAGGATTGAAAGGGAATTATTTCCCCAACTTAAAACGCGCCACAGGGCATGTTTGCACACGTCACCTCAGGCCCCGTCCCCTCCCTTCACCACTGTGTAAACGCGCCCTGTGGCCGTTCTAAGTTGAGAGATTAAGTCCCCTTGAATCCTAAGGGTCCCTAGGGTCAAACTAGCCCACTAGGTACCTCCAGTAAGCGCCACAGAGCTGCTTGCATAGAGGTGTAAAAAGGGGCGTGGCCTCAGAACACCTGTCTGCAACGCAGCTCCCTGGCGCACACTGGAGATACCTGTTGGGCTAGTTGGCCCTCATGGACCCTCAGTATTGAAGGGGAATTAATTCCCCAACTTACAACTGGCCAGGGGGCGCATTTGCAGAGTCCCGCAAGGAGGGGGCGTGGCCTCCAGCGCCATGCAGGTCTTTTATTTATTTTATTTTATTTTTTTAAGCAGGAGGGCCCCCCTTCTTTTTCTAATGTAATGGCCCTGGGGACCCAATCCCCCAGGGCCTGCACCCTCATTTTTTTTCTTGAAAAAAATTAATTTGGCCCTCCCAAGGCCTTAATCGGCCCCGGGAACCCCAACCCCCGGGTCATGGCCTTTTTTTTATTTAAATTCTTTAGGAGGGGGCTGCGTTGCCCCCCTCCTCAGGCCACTTATGGCTCCGGGGACCCCATCCCCCGGGGCCGGCCTTTGTTTTTAATTATTTTAAAAATATATATATTTATAGAAACACCTAGGACATGCTGGACAAACCGTATGTACCTATCACCATGATGATTTGCGTGATATTCATTAAAAGGCGACTATCCAAAGAATGAATCCACATGGAATGTATTTACACCGCTAGTGAAGCTCTGACGTGTCTGACGCCCTAGCGCCCCCGCCGGTGGGTACTCTCCAAGTAGACACCCTTGTCGTTTATTTATACAAACATGGGTAGCTATTGACGGGCACATTTAATATACACGCACACCAAGCTATTCAAAGGGGATTCGACAAAAATTCGACCAAACTATACAAGAAACTCCCCTCACGGTTAATAAAAAACACATCCACCGCCGGATGTGTAATACTTTTTATTTTACTCTCTGGAAAGGAGACAAACCTCACTTGAGAGTCACAGCGTGCTCCTGGCTGAGCCCAATGCTGTGTTACACCCACCATTGCCCGTCGATTGCCTCACACCTCTGTGTTGTATTCCACCAGCTAGTGCGTATGCTATGACACTCTCTAGCCCATGTGCACTGTAACACCACCCTGTGAATATGTCATGCCACACTTGCCTTCGCACGGGTTATATTGCCCCATCTAACGTGCCTTCCTCGATATGTAATATGTATGTCATAACGCACAGCGCTATGGCATACATATTACAATCTGGGATCCATATCTTTGTCACAGTGCATATGCAACGTTACACTCCCCAGCACATATTTTATATTACAACTTTAGAGACTAGTTATGTTACAAAACACTGCCCTGTGCATATTACACTCAAAGGCGCATATCGCATAGCACACGCTAGTGCCTGTGCTATATCATGCTCTCCAATGAATCTGTCATTGCGCACAATGTATTGCATATTATATTTCACACCCCGGTTCATCTTATATCATACTTTTTGGTGCATAGTTTATACCATATACTACATCTAGTTTTCATTTTCAATCATGCTCTCAGGACTATGTTCTATATAACACTGCGTCCACCTACCCTTTTCACGGGCATTACATTTTGCGATGGGGGTGGAGGGTCAGGGGGTGTTTCTGCCAAGTGAGCCCGGAGTCACAGACACAAACGTGAGATTATGATGCATACTTGTTCATTTTTTAAGTAGTTCGCACAGACACACATTTTAAAAACAATAAAGTTCCTAATACCCACCTTCTCTGAACAGTTAGCTTGCTGCCCCATCCACCTCCTCCCTATCCTCTGTTGTCGGAATACATGGACTAGCCTCCTCCCTCCCGCCACGCATGGTCTGATGTGCTGCCACTGCCCTCCATTTAGCATGATGTACCAGTCCACTCCTCCTGCCCTTCATTGCCCAATTCTATGGCCCATCATTGACCGCCTGCTTAGCCTCTGTGCTTAGCTTGCTGCCCCTATTCTCCTTCCCCCTGCCCTCCGATGTCTTTGTGCATGCCCCTGCCCCATCCTTTTTGCCCACTATGTTCCATGGACCTGCCACTCCTATCTACTCTCAGTGTTCTGTTGAGCTGCCACTCCCCTCCCACCTGCCTAGCATTGTCAGATGACTGTAACCTGTCCCTGCCACCTCCACCCTGCCTGTCCACATGCCATGCCCCTATCCCCTTCCTCCTGTCCTCCACGGTCTATTTCACTGCCAAACCCTTCTGCCCTCCCTGATCTGTTGTGCTGCAGCGGCTCCTCCTGCCTGCCCCGTGCGGTCTGTTGCGAGGCTCTTTCCCCTGAACTCTCTTGTCTGTGCTCAGGTCCTGACCCTCCCTTCTATCCTCCATGGTCGTTTGTGCATGCCCCTGCACCCTCCTTCTTGCCCATCATAGCCATTGTGCTGCCACTAACCCTCCCGCTTGCCATGCATGGTCTTCTGTGCTGCCATGGCCCCTCCTACCTTCCCTGTGTGGTCAGCTAGCTGCCCCTGACCCCCTCCCACCTTCCCTCCATGGTCTGTGTGTATGCCACCATAGACTCATTGTTGCTCTCCATGGTGTGTCTTGTTTCTAGTGCCCATCCTGCCTGACCTCCATGGTCATCTTGCTGCTCCTGCCCTGCCACCTTGCCCCCAGCCCTCTGTTTCCATGTGCAGACCCCCTATTCCCTCCCTCCTGAATTGTCTGTTCCATTGTAATGCCCCTGATCCGTCCCTCCTGCCCTTTATGGTCTGTTATGCTGCAGCTTTCTCTCCTGTCTGTCCATTATGGTCAGCTAGCTACCATTGCCTCTTTCCCATCTGTTCTCTGTTGTCCATGTGCATGGTCCTGTCCCCTCCCTATTGCTTTTTATGGATTGTTGTGCTGCACTCCCGTCCCGCATGTGCTGTGTGGTGTATTGTGCTGCTGCAAACCCTGATGCCTGCCCTGTAGGGTCAGTTTGGTGCACCTCTCCATGTCCCTCCTGTCCTCTGTTATCCAAGTCCATGTCCCTACCCCAATTCCTCCTGCCTACCATGATTCAATGTACCATACTTGCGAACATTTTGAACTTGGTAAAAGGGAGATTTTGAAAAAAACTGGGGTATTGATTTTCCCCTTTGAGTTACATTGAAAAAGAGGAGGTTGTAGACAGGAGACAGATCAAATAAAGCCCATTTGAGCTTAAAAACATTGGACGTTTCATGGCTGAAAAGGGTCTGTTGGCATGTATGGTTGTACTACCACTGCCTCTTCCTTCTGCCTACAATGGTCTATTATATTGCCACAGCCTCTCTTGCCAGTCCTGTATTGTTGGTTTGTTGCCCCTGCCCCCCTTTTCACTGCCCTCCATAGTCTGTTGTGCTTCCAGTGCCCTTCCTGCCTGCCCAGTTTGGTCAAATTGTTGCCTCTGCACTCTCCTACCTGCCTTCAATTTTCAGAGTCCGTGCCCCTGGCCTCTGCCTCTCAACAGTATCCCAATGAACAACTAGATTGCTAACATTCTATATGTATTACAAAAGTGTGGAACGCCTGACGTCATCTTGATGTAATCAAAACTGTAATACCTAGAGTATTTCCTTTAGAAATTACATATATGAGAGGGTCTTATTTGCATCAAAATTAGGTTAGTGCTCTAAAAAACTAAAATGAGGACATATTTTCTGAGTTTTCAAATAGCGACAAAGAACTTTTAAATTATTTGTAATCTTTATGTTTTTTTATCCAGTTGACCACTTGATTAAATGTTGCACATTGGCGAGAGAATGTGGTGTTACTTTCAGAGCTGCAGACTTTGCAACTGGGGAACCAGGTTGGAGTTTCTGCTTCAGCTCAACATTCTGTGATTGTGGTCAAATCACTTAATCTCCCCATGTCTACAACCAAAATGAATTTGATCTTGTGTGATGTAACCAATGCTCATGTAAAGCATTCCAATACCTGACAAGTCTGCACTATATAAAACCGCAAATACACAAAAAAAGTGTTTCGCACACTTCTGTCATTGGGCTACATGTGGGCTACATCTGGGTGATATTTGTGCTGCATTTAGGCTATTTTGTGTCTGGTGGCCATCTTGGGAGATTTATTTGTTATGAAGTCTCCTAATTTCCTCATTTACTGCAGTCTCCTCAGTAGGAAATGCTTTCAGTTTTTTCTTTGATTCCATCAAGAAGGTATTCAGATATGTCACACATTTGCCATGAATTCTGAATGTTAGCACTCTAGTTGCTCATTAGATCACTGTAGTAAAGCTACTGCTCACCAGGGAAGTCTGCTTCTGGTATTCAAAGTGCATGTTTCAGTCTGCATGTCAGAATTTTTTTATGAAATAGAAGAGGATTTGAGAAGTGAAAATGTGGCCTAATTTTTCTTTCTGCAGCACTAATCATAATTTCCATGGCAAAATGAACTTTCTCATTTTGTTCCTTTGTAAATTAAATGTTTTAAGTGTTACCACTTTATTCCAATCAAGATGGCTTCAGGTGTGCCATACTGTTGTCATAAGTAAGACCGTTAGCGCTCTAGTTGTTCGCTAGAACACTCTGGGACATTCTGTAATTGGGCTATACTTGGGCTACATCTGGGTGATATTTGGGCTACATTTGGGCTCTTTTGTCTATGGTGGCCATTTTGGGAGACTTATTTGTTATGAAGTTTCCTAATTTCCTCATTTACTACAGTCTCTTCAGTAGGAAATACTTTCAGTTTTTTACTTTGATTCCATCAAGAAGGCATTCAGATGTGTCACACATTTGCCATAAATTCAGAATGTTAGCACTCTAGTTGCTCATTAGATCACTGTAGTAAAGCTACTGCTCACCACGGAAGTCTGCTGCTGGTATTAAAAGTGCATGTTTCAGTCTGCATATCAGAATTTTTTAATGAAATAGAAGAGGATTTGAGAAGTCACTCAACATGGGCCCTCATTTTTCTTTCTTCAGCACTAATCATAATTTCTATGGCAAAATGAACCCCCTCATTGTGTTCCTTTTTAAATTAAATGTTTTAAGTGTTACCAGTTTATTCCAATCAATATGGCTTCAGGTGTGCCATACATTTGTCATAAGTAAGACAGTAAGCGCTCTAGTTGTTCTTAAGAACACTCTGGGACATTCTGTCATTAGGCTATACTTGGGCTACATCTGGGTGATATTTGGGCTACATTTGGGCTCTTTTATCTCTGGTGGCCATCTTGGGAGATGTATTTGTTATGAAGTTTCCTAATTTCCTCATTTACTGCAGTCTCCTCAGTGGGAATACTTTCAGTTTTTTATTTTGGTTCCATCAAGAATGTATTCAGATGTGTCACACATTTACCATAAATTCTGAATGTTAGCACTCTAGTTGCTCATTAGATCACTGTAGTAAAGCTACTGCTCACCAGGGAAGTCTGCTGCTGGTATTCAAAGTGCATGTTTCAGTCTGCATGTCAGAATGCAGAAGAGGATTTGAGAAGTCAAAATGTGCCCTAATTTTTCTTTCTGCCGCACTAATCATAATTTCTATGGTAAAATGAATCCCCTCATTGTGTTCCTTTGTAAATTAAATGTTTTAAGTGTTACCACTTTATTCCATTCAAGATGGCTTCAGGTGTGCCATACTTTTGTCATAAGTAAGACTGTTAGCGCTCTAGTTGTTTGTTAGAACACTCTAGGACATTCTGTCATTGGGCTATACCTGGGCTACATCTGGGTGATATTTGGGCTACATTTGGGCTCTTTTGTCTCTGGTGGCCATTTTGGGAGACTTATTTGTTATGATGTTTCCTAATTTCCTCATTTACTACAGTCTCCTCAGTAGGAAATACTTTCAGATTTTTACTTTGATTCCATCAAGAAGGCATTCAGATGTGTCACAAATTTGCCATAAATTCAGAATGTTAGCACTCTAGTTGCTTATTAGATCACTGTAGTAAAGCTACTGCTCACCAGGGAAGTCTGCTGCTGGTATTGAAAGTGCATGTTTCAGTCTGCATGTCAGAATGTTTTAATGAAATAGAAGAGGAATTGAGAAATCACTCAAAATGTGCCCTAATTTTTCTTTCTGCAGCACTAATCATACTTTCTGTGGCAAAATGATCCCCCTCATTGTGTTCCTTTTTAAATTAAATGTTTTAAGAATTACCACTTTATTCCAACCAAGATGGCTTCAGGTGTGCCATACGTTTGTCATAAGTAGGACTGTTAGCGCTCTAGTTGTTCTTTAGAACACTCTGGGAAGCTGCAGTAGAACACAAAGGAATCAACTGACAGTCTCTGCCCTTGTTGGATGTACATGTTTTACTGAGAATGTCAGACTTCATTCTCACATGACTGAGATAGATAATGTGAATTTACCGAAAATATGCTCTCAGTTAGCTTATAGATCACCTTCCAAACCTCTGTGGGAAAAGCATGAGAAAATAGTTTTCTCTCAAACATGATTCATGATATCACAGCAGAAGGCTTTTTCACATGGTAAAATCACCTTAGAACACACCACAATTCCTAAAATGAGTATGGTACCATCAACAAATGATTTATAATGTAACTAAAGTCTTAAAACCTTCTATTAACTGCAATGCTTTTTAATGAGGTGCTATCATGTATATTGGTCCCAAGATGGCTGCCAACACTTCTTGGATGAAGTGCTGACAGCCAATCAGATCTCACGATGAGATGTGTGGTTAGGCTCCGCCCAGATATATATGTGATTTTACTTTTGATTTTCTCAGGAACTACTGAACAGATTTACACCATTTAAGCAAAAGGCACATGCCTGACCTGAGGACTACCTCTTCTGTAATTCTGTTCAGCTGTTTGGGCTGTACCTTCGACTAAAGGTCCTATGCGAAAATGCATGGGGAATACGCGTTTTGGGACCCTCCCTTTTTTCTCAGCTCCCGCTTGACAAATCACCCCGAGACTTTCAGGGTAGGAGCTGAGCGGAGCACCCCATTAGTTTTGAAAATTTCACGAAGATAAGTCAACCGGCGCCAAAGGTATTCAAAATAGAATTTTAAGATTTCCTATGGGAACTCGGTCCTAACTATAACTATCTACTGGCGACCGCCAGTAGATAATATATATATATATATATATATATATATATATATATATATATATATATATATATATATATATATATATATATATATATACACATTCATATGAAAGAAGCTCCCAATTGAGGCGTCACACACGGTATGTCATTCACCTTTTATTTGGCAGTTAAGAGGGACAACAGCATCACCTTTCCAGAAAAAATTTAAATCAAACGCGTTTCGGGCTTCCTTAGCCCTTTTTCACTGGTATCTTGGAGGGGGGGGAAAAGCAGCATGAGTCTTTCACCCACTCGCAGCGATTCCATATATATCCCGCCCCGATGGGCGTATGTGCTAACAATATATAAATATACAAATTCCAATAACATTAATGAGCCAATTACGATGGAGGTCAGAAAGCCTGCGACCTTCGTTCAGAGGCTATCTAACCTTCTATTAACTGCAATGCTTTTTAATGAGGTGCTATCATGTATATTGGTCCCAAGATGGCTGCCAACACTTCTTGGATGAAGTGCTGACAGCCAATCAGATCTCACGATGAGATGTGTGGGTAGGCTCCGCCCAGATATATATGTGATTTTACTTTTGATTTTCTCAGGAACTACTGAACGGATTTACACCATTTAAGCAAAAGGCACATGCCTGACCTGAGGACTACCTCTTCTGTAATTCTGTTCAGCCGTTTGGGCTGTACCTTCGACTAAAGGTCCTATGCGAAAATGCATGGGGAAAACGCGTTTTGGGACCCTCCCTTTTTTCTCAGCCCCCGCTTGACAAATCACCCCGAGACTTTCAGGGTAGGAGCTGAGCGGAGCGCCCCATTAGTTTTGAAAATTTCACGAAGATAAGTCAACCGGCGCCAAAGGTATTCAAAATAGAATTTTAAGATTTCCTATGGGAACTCGGTCCTAACTATAACTATCTACTGGCGACCGCCAGTAGATAATATATATATATATATATATATATATATATATATATATATATATATATATATATTCAGTGAAAAAACCATAGGTTTCACACATGTTATAGTTAGCTGGACATTTTACTCGTAAAAAACCAATGAAATTGCCCCGTTATAGTTAGTTCAGCTAACTATAACTCGCGCGCCCGCAATGCACTGCTGATGACGTCACATATTACATCACTCATGACATGGTCAGTGACATCACTCATGACATCACTGATGACATCTCAAATGACATCACTGATGACATCACTGATGACATCATCCAGTGAATGTGTGTTTTTCTGAAAATTAAATATGTTTTATATATGTGTATCTCAAGGTCGATGGAAGAATAAATGGGTATATAAGTGTCTAAATGGATGATTTGTTTTTGAAAAATTGATTGTGTTACTGACTGATTAAGTGTATCTCTCACTTTGTGTATAAGTGGCTGCATGGGTTGGTGAGTAGCTACATGGGTGTCTATATAGGTTATTAGTTGTTTTTTTGAGTATCAGTCTGAGTGTCTGTATGGTACGGTGGGGGGTATTACGTAGTGCATAGATGCATGAATGAGTGACTCACTGTTTGTATGTGTTGAAGACAGCATGTGTGCAGGACTGTATGGGTGGATGAGTGTGTGTATGGGTGTGTTAGTGAGTGAATGACTGTCTCAATAGTGTCTTCAGGAGTAACTACATATGTTTTTAACTAGTATATGTGACTATTGGTGTATATATGTGAGTATATGTGAGAGGGAGAGATTGAAAGAGTTCCTGTATGAATAAGTATGTGTTTCTATAAGTGATTGTTTAAAAGACTAAGTATGTGTAAGTTTCCGTAGAAGTAAGTATGGTGGTGTGTGTATTACTGTATATGCAAGTAAATGTATGTTTTATTCTTTATTAGCATGAGTGACTATGTGTGTGAGTAACTCTATGGATGAGTGGCATTGTGTAACAGGATGTATAGATGTATGAGTACATATGATGAGTGAGTACATGTATGAGTGACTGTATAGGACTGTTGGTGAATGAGTGGATGTGTATGTGGATCTTAGAATTACTGAAGAGGTTGTTGTAACTGGTATTGGTATGTCCATTGTTTTGAAATTTTTAGTCTCTATTTCTGAATGTGTGTATCAAAGCTTATATTAAGGTGAGAGGAGGTCTGCCACTCTATCACAAGGATGATGTCATCAGTGATGTCATCAGTGATGTCATTTGAGATGTCATCAGTGATGTCATGAGTGATGTCACTGACCATGTCATGAGTGATGTAATATGTGACGTCATCAGCAGTGCATTGCGGGCGCGCGAGTTATAGTTAGCTGAACTAACTATAACGGGGCAATTTCATTGGTTTTTTACGAGTAAAATGTCCAGCTAACTATAACATGTGTGAAACCTATGGTTTTTTCACTGAATTTCTAAGGTTTTTTAAATGCTAATTCCTAACTATAACGTGTGTGAAACCTATGGTTTTTTCAGTGAATTTCTAAGGTTTTTTAAATGCTAATTCCTAACTATAACGTGTGTGAAACCCATGGTTTTTTCAGTGAATTTGAAAGGTTTTTTAAATGCTAATTCCTAAATATAACGTGTGTGAAACCCATGGTTTTTTCAGTGAATTTGCAAGGTTTTTTAAATGCTATTTTTTTTTTTATTCTTCATTTTTTTCAAACATATTTTTAATTTAATTTTCTTATCTTTTATAAAGACTATGCTTAAATTTTTAAAATCCTTAAATATTTTTTTTATATATATTTTTTAAAATAAACATGTAAAATGTATTTCCAGTTTTTTTTTTTTTTTTTTTTTTTTTTTTTTTATAGTACGCGTACCGTAAGCTCACGGTAAGCGTACGGTTTACGCAACGCCCGTAATCTATCTACGCTGCTTGCGTATAGTTACATACTTTGCGTAGCCGCGCGTACTGCGCGTGGGACGCGTGCGCGCTTACGCAACACGCGCACGTTACGCGGAAGTGCCCGGGAGTGACTGTTATGCGCATGCGCGCAAGCGCGTGTCTTTTTTACGCGCACGCGTACTTTTTGCCGTAAGCGTACCGTAAGCGTACCGTAAGCGTACGGTAGGTCATGTGATCTTGAAACACAACTTTTGATTGGTTGAAACTACTTTCAGTTCTAGAACTCTCCTACACCACACCCAGTCCCCTCATTTCTGCTTGTGATCCCTTGGGAGAAGGAGCTGGTTTGTCTTTGGGATACGATGGCAGAACAGCAGAGCTCTTCTGAGAGTGAGGCTAGCACCAGCAGCACTGTCTTGAGGCAGAGAGCGAGGAAAGTAAAGCCTTCTTACGTTTGGGAGTATTTTACTTTTCCAGAAGGCCAGCAAAAGGTGAATGCACCCTTAGTTACTTGCAAGCTGTGTAAGCGTGTACTTTCTAGAGGTAATCCTAACAGGAAGTATTCCTTTGGGAATCACACCATGAAGAGACACCTCCAGGAAGTACACAGAAGGACACATGGTCATCTTTTTGGAGGTAACTCTTCAGAAAGACGAGCCAGTACATCCACAGCAGCTCAGCCTGGACAATCATCTGCAGGGCAGACTCCTTCTTCTGCAGGTCAGGTGAGCCCTTCATCTGTGGGGGGAGAATCTCCTTTTGCTGGCCCTCTGGAAATTAACCCTCGGTTTGCGAGGGTTGAAGTACGGTGCGCCACTTGTCACGATCTAATTACTTATAGGGAGACCAGTGTTTCCCTGGTGAACAGTAAAATAGATCAGCACACTTGTCGTACCGTCTAATATTCCCAATCTTTCTTTCCTCTGTCCCTGCATGAACACAACGGTTCTTTTAAGAGCCAACCTTATCTTTCATCTTTTTTTTTCTTTTTTTTTTAAAACTTTTTTTTTTTTTTTTTACCGTACGCGTACGGTAAGCGTACCTTTTTTTTATTTTTTAAAAAAAAACACTAAAAATCATTTATCTCATTACAAAGTCCTTGAGAGACTACAATTTTTATTTTTAACTTACCATACTCACTCAAAAAAATATTTATTCATTTGTTTTTTTAAAAAATAGTTTTTAAAATGGTTGTAGTTTACGAAAATTTTCTATATCGATCTGAAAATAAAGAAAAAAGTATTAATATTTTTTATCCATTTTATAATACAATACACATATTTACATTTTTTACAAAAAAATATTTTTGCCTTATTTTTGCTGTTTTCAGAATATATTGCATTTCACTATTAATTGTGAAAGCAATTGCATTCATCATTTTACAGCGGGCAAAAAAAATTAACAATCACAAAGATTGTATTAAAAAAGCCCAGAATGTCTTCTCACTTAAACTTATCATTAAAGAAATGCATATTATTCTAAAAAAATATCATCTAAAAACAATACTTTTTTCTTTAAAATACCGTCTGATATGTTTGTTTCAGAAGTATAATCACAATATTATATCTCAAATAACTCCAAAATACATCTGATTTTATTTCCTTTAGGCCAAATAGTATTTTTTTTTTTTTCCTGGAATAAATTTCCAAGGGAAAACCATTAAAATTCTAAAGTTTAATCTGTCCAGATCTCACCAATTCTCTGTAACATTTTGGTTTCACCGAAAATTTTTTGAATAATTTATTTAGTCCACAATAGAATTGCTTACTTTTCCACATGGCCAAATAGTAATTTTTTAAATCATTTTTGAAAAAATTTCCAATGGCAGTCCAATAGCATTCCATAATTTAAAATGTGCAGAAGTTACCGATTATCTCTAAATTATTGGTTTTTGAAAATTGCATTAAAATTTAAAAAAGTCCACATTACAATTGGTTATCTTTCCTTTAGGCCAAATGATAATTTTAAAAGTCTTTTTTCTACAAAATTGCAATGGTAATCCAGTAAAATGGTAAAATTATTTTGTCCAGATCTTGCCAAATCTCTCTAAAATTTAGGTTTCAGGAAGATTAGATAGGAATTTGCTAAATCAAAAGGCAAACGTTGTTTGAAAATCAATTTGGAATCATTACACAGTGTCCAGCCTTTTTCACATTTTAGATAAACTGTGTAATGTCCAGAAGTAACAGTAGGTCCATCATGGAAAATTATTGCAACAGTTACAAAAGTTTTTCCTGAAATTGATAATTGCTGTCCTGTAAACTTCTTTATTAAAGTATCCAATTTTGATCCATCAGCTCTACATCGTTGCATCATTAAAATTACATACTGTCCGTATTCCCTTAAAATTAATGTTGAAAACATGTCAGAATTACACTCACCACATTTCATGCTATGATTAGCATCTTTAACTAATTTTGCAAAAGTGACTGTTTTACTCTCTGGCAATGTCAAATAAATAAACCTTTCATTATCAACAATAGAGCCACATATATTATAACAATTATCACAACTATGTTCCCATTTATAAGAGAGACCAAAAAAAATGTCAATGGGAACTCCTTCTTCTTCCACTACCTGAAGAAAATACATCAAAAATTCGTGTGCATCTTGCTGTTCATTTTGAGAAAACTGTGTTCGTCCTGAACATACATTTAAAAGTTTTCTAATTTCAGTAGCACTTTCTATTTGAGTTTTATCTTTACTCAGCTTTTGAAAAAGGAGACTGAGCTCTGAACAGAATCTTTTTCCCTGATTTACTATTATCTGCTCTTGCAAACTTTCCAGATAAAATGCAACATTCAGCACTACATTAGCGTAGCAGTTGACACCAGAGCTATTTTCAAAATGACATTCTACAACCTGTTCTTCATTTTCCTTATTCTTTTTGCTTGCAATTACATCACTCCTCTTTTTTTTCCTCTTCTCTACATCTTCATTACAGATATTCTCATTTCTCCTTTTACGAGAAACTACACGTTTCTCCAACACAGGATACTGACCTAAATGAGGAGCATAGCTTCTTCTTAATCTATTATACTCCTTTACACAGTTTGTATCAGCACTAACTTTTGAGTCATCAAAGTCTATCATGAATAAACCTGATAATGTTTTGACTCGTGACAAAGCAACATATGCCATACCTTCTTTGAACACAGTTGAACCAATGTTCACAAATGCACAATCTACAGTCAATCCTTGAGACTTGTGGATAGTTACAGCATATGCTAGCGAAAACGGAAACTGCTTCCTACGTACATATAAGTCTTTCACAAGCATGAAACGAACTGAACAACGACAAATGTCTTTAACTTCCTCTATCTGATCAAATTTTATCTGTAAACATTCAATTCCTTCTTTTTTCTGATAATTAATAAAACCCACAACTCTTCCCATCGCTCCATTCACTAAGCCTTTCTCAACATCCAAATTTCTCCTTAAAAACACTCTACAGTTCATGCAAACATAAAGATTTTTTTCTAATCCTGCTGTTTTGGAGATGTTCTTCTCTAGTGAGTCCAATTTATTTTTCAGTTTGCCTGTTACTGTGACTGTAATTCTTCCATCCTCAATTTTGTCCACTGCTTCCAATTTCCTGATGTCTTCCTTTTCCAATTTCAAAAGCTCCTCATTAAATATTGAGCATTCACGTAGAGTTGGCATTAAGCAGATGACACTTTTGTTTTCTGCAATATTCTTGTATATTTTCTCTGCAACTATTTCTTCCTTTGGAAATAAATTATGTAGCAGCCGACTCTGTAATGCTTTTTTCCCAACATCTGTGAGTAGTCCAATCCTGATATCTTTCAGAATACTTCCATATTCTTCATCGTTTGCTTGCCTCATATTAGTTGTAAGTTCCTTGTACTCAAAGAAGGACCAAATATTTGTATTTCCAATGCTTCCCAATGACTTCTTTGTGTCTTCATGTGTCACAGTATTAAACACTGGTTGTCCTTTAACTGGAGTAAGTTGCAAAAGATCCCCAAAAACTATGACGTGTTTTCCACCAAATAACACGTCATAGTCTGTCTTCAAAATTTGCTGCATTCTTAAATGCACAAAGGCAAGCATTAAGTTTGATACCATGCTCACCTCATCAATAATGAGAACTTGCATCTTCTTCAATACTCGTGAAACTTCCAAGGATGCTTCTCCAGTTAGCTTGTTGAATTGTATTTTGTTCTCATGCTCCACTGGTAACATTAGCAAACGATGTAAGGTGATTCCTTTTATGTTATATGCTGCTAACCCAGTTGGAGCAGTAACCACACAAGACAAAGTAGAATCCGTTTTTTGCTTTAGGTAGCTTCTGATGACTTTAATTAGGAAACTTTTTCCAGTGCCAGCTTGTCCGCTTACATACATCCTGATTGGATGAAATGATGTGCATGAGCACTCTTTTTTGATATGTAGAAATCCGTGATCAATTTTGTTTTTGATCTCTTCATAAATTTGTTGCTGCTCTTGATTCAGTTGTCTTTCCAAATTTTCTAAGTCTATAAATTCTTCTTGAGCTTGATTCATAGCCGTTTCCACTTCATTCATGGCTATTGATGCTTCATTTTCAACGATTGGTTGTCCTAGGGGATCTTGACTGTGTGTTCCTGAACTTTGGCTGTCCTGAGAACTGTCTCTAGCTATTTCTGCTGCAATTGTAGTTTCCTGTTCAATTTCTTCATTTAACATTTGCAGATAAGTTGAGAATGTACTGCATTGTATGCTGTCTTTGCAAGCATTAAAAGAATCTTCATAGCTCTGGAATTCTCCCAGTAGTTCATCCTCTGTACGCCATGGTTTAAACAACTGTAAAAGAGCCAAGTAGTAAAATTCTTTCTTGTCGGTAGTGTCGCAACTCAGCTTCCGGTGATTTATCAAACTTCCTTTGGTTTGCTTCACCAAACATCCTTCTTCACCAACAACTTTATATTTTCCACTGTTGATGTCTTCTGCAGCTTTCCGTGAATAAATGTAGTTCTGTAACACTTCATAGAGACACATGTTCTCCAGATGATGACTTCTCTTGGGATAATATGTGTCCAACATGTTTGTTTTCAATATGTCTGTACTTTCTGGGTCATTCTCAGCCAAATATTCAATTTCTCCAACAGATTTCAGTACCCGATTTCTCATTGCTGCAAGGCCTAAACTTGCCCAAATTATTCTTCTTGACTTCGAGTAGAGACTTGCAGAAGATAACCTATCTGAACATTCGTAGGATCCAATTTCTCGATGCGATAACATCTTCAAACTGAAACTGTACAGCTTCTTACTGACAGTCTTCTCGTGAGAAATCTCTTCCCACATTTCCTTCAATTCTGTTTTTTCTGATTTCGTAATGTAAGACGTTACATATCGAGCAACAGCAATGGAATTGTCAGCAACATACTGTATATCCATGTTAGCGTTCCACATGGATAAAATGACTGGGTTGTAGTCATTTATATTTTTTGATTCTTCTTTTCTTTTAAGGTTGTAGGTATTCTTAGGTGATTTTCTTGTGATAGTATGTCTCACAGCTGACATAAAACTGTTGACTCTTCCATTTGTAAGAACAGGTCTAGGAAATCCAAATCGACATTTAGTGTAGTATTTTTCTTTGCTCTTGTATTTCCGTCGACAGTATTTTCCACACCGATGACTTTGGAAACGTAGAACTTGCTCCTTTAACTTGTTCTCTTCTGTGCTTTTAGGTATAGCACATGTTGCATATTCTTCAATGTAAGATAACACTGCTTCATCAGTATCTGTTCCAAACTTTGGGGCATCCTTGATCCACAGCAGCATATGAATATGAGGAGCACCTCTTGCCTGGTACTCTTTTCTCCAAAAGAAATCCACTACTTCTCCAAGGGGTGGATTTTTTTTATTGCAGATGAAGGACATCATAGCCTCAAATCTATGATTGAAATATCTGCAAACATTAACCGGATCCAATGAGCACAGTTCTCCTGCTGTCTTGTATTTGATGTTTTTAATGTTTGAATTGGCCTCTCGTAGAAAATCCAGTAAATCATCCCAAGCGTACTCGGCACAGCTTAGGGTAAGGAACCATGTTGGTGTTCCTAAATTGCGTAACATGCATTTTAGTTCACCATGGCGTCGGTACCAATATTCATTTGTCCCACGCTGACAAGCCATCAGATTGATCAGTTGTGTTTCCAAATGATCATCTCGGTGCTGCACTTTCTCCATAAAATCCTTAGCAGACACATTTTGTAAATGTACTCCACTTTTTAAAATGTGATTTACTGCATAAGACAGTGCAGACAAGTCGCTTTCAAATAAAAGATGGAACAAATAAGGAATACTTTGTCGAAATCTGGGATCTTCAGCATATAGTCTTGTAGTTCGATACTCTGAAGCTGGAATCTGTTATGGACGTTCATCGTATCGTCCTCCTTTTCCTTTAGGAAACAGCTGGGGAAAACATCGAGCTTCCAAGCTCTCCTCCCATACACTCACGGGATTTCCTTTTGCTTTCTTCATCTGAAAGAGATCAATATTGTCTCCCATAACTTCTTTCGAATGGAGAGGATGTATGCTAAAATGTTCATAAATTTCTTCTTCCTTTGACTTGTCCACTTTTTCAATTTGTCCAGTTGGTGTTTCTGTGTCTCCTTGTAAATCTTCTTCTTCTTCTTCTTCTTCTTCTTCTATATAAATTGATTCATACCATTTGTTATTTTTTTTCAAATACAAATTTGCTCTTTGTACTTTCCGCACATCTACCAGCTCCTGCCAAATCTTCTTATTCTTTGTAGGTACACCATTAACCAGAATAATTAATGGTTCAGTTTCCAAAGTATCCGCATCAATAGTTTCCATATTTTTTTTCAAATCCAAGGGCAAATACACCACTCTACCTTTTAAACCTCTCAGTAAATCTGAAGGAGGTAATTTACCAGTTTTGGGCTCCATACGTACTATGGTCTGGAACGGATGAACACATTGAATGAGTATAGACTCATATGTATTTAATTCAGAAAGTTCAGCAGGAATAGCATCCAATTCTAAATTATTATGTACAGCTCTGGTCGGCATTCTATTTTCCTCTAACTTGTTGTAGCAGTATTTACAAATACGCTGATCTTCACCCAATTCAAAACAATTTTCAAGAAATATATATGTGGCAAAATCCATCCACTTATAATTATCTTCATTTTCACTCTTTCTGTAGAGATCAACATTCCTAGTTTGTTTTCTATAATGAGTTCTGCGGCAACAAATACAAGTAACATTTGGTCTTTCATTAGAGATTATTGCAAATTTTGTTATGTGATCATTAAATGTCTTACTTACACAAGGTTCTACATTCTCTTCCACTTCTGCCTCATTTACTGTGTCCTTCTCTGCACTGTTTTGTTCAGGACCAAAGTAACAAAACTGAATTTCATCAACAACCTTCTCTACATCTGATACCGTTCCTCGGAACAGAGCCCTATTCAATTCATTTAACTTTATTGCTGGACTTTTGGCAAAATACAACCGTCTCACAAACTTTCTCATTTCAGTATGATGAACAGCCAGCATCCTAAAATGATGGAAAACACTATTGCACACTTTTCTAGATAGACAAGCAAGAGAATGACCCTGCAAACCAGTATTCTCTCTCACTCTGCATGGATCCAGACTTTGAAGCACCTTAATCTTTTGTTTTACACTTTTTTTACTATATTCTCTTAGAAACTCTCGAAATCTGTCAATAGATTCCTGACGCACAGTGCAAATACTACTACAATTCCAAGTGTACACTGGGGCTTTAGGACGTCTCCCCATTGCCTCATCTGCCATCACTTGTACCTCATCTCTTGGAACCATTATCTCCTTCTCCATTATGCAACCATTTTTTACTTCGTATGAACGACCTCTGGTGTCAACTGCATGCAGCAAACTATTACTTTGAAAATAGCTCTCTTCATTAAAAAAAGGTTCACTACTTGAACTATGCATCCACTTTCCTAAAAACACTTTACAAAAGTTTGTTCTGTTCACTACTCTTTTGCTTTTGCTTTGTGATTTCAGTACATTAACCATTTTATCTAATGTACGCATCCTATTCAAAATTAAAATGAATAGTTTCCTTTTTAATTCTAATGCCTTTGCTGCAATGGCTTCAATTTCTTTTTTTCTCTTGTAATATTTTGCCTTTTGCTTATATTTCTTTATATCCTTTATCAAATTGGACATAACTCTTCTCTGAAACATTTTTCTACGTATCTCTTTAAATGCTGTTTTTCTGTTTATGTTAAACTTTTCAATTGCAGAAGGTATATTTGCATTAACTAAATTCTCAATTTTTTGCTGTTCTCTATTTTTTGTTACATTTTTCCGAGAACAGACATTATGTACATTTTTCTTTGTTTTGAATATTTTGTTTAGAAATTGTTTTTTTTGCTTACCAGAAGATTTTTTCTTTTTCCCAACATCAGCATCTTCTACTAACTTTGGTCCTCCAGTTGTCTTCAAATATAGTTTTTTTTTTAGCGTTTTTTGAACTCGAGATTTTGTAGGCATCTTAAATTTTGTTCACTGTTCTTCAGCAATACCTGAAAAAAACTAAAAAAAAAATCCGTTATTGTATTTAAATATATTACTAAATTTCTTTTCACAATAGTCACAAAACGAAATTTCTTTGCCAATTTGAATGCACACAAACTGCTCTTTTTTTTGGGCAAGTGAAAATCTCTTTTACAAACTGTCACATTATGAAACCACTTTTCAGATTTTTTAAAAAGCCCATGTCCACAGTGCTACACTCCACCAAGGGCAACCAGCCTTAGTGATGCTGAATGTATTTGCATTACAGACTTAAACCTGAAAACCCCACTGGCTTGTACATACTGTGCATGACTATACACGGCAAGGACATGGGTGTGGGCTAAGCCTCTGCTTCTTGCCCCAAAAATTCGCTCCCCCTTTCCATCTAATGCAACTGTGAAATCACCAGAGCAAGACGCAATAAATCTCTGTCTATAATTCTTCTATGCACACAGAGTCATGTTTTCACATTAGTGCCAAAACGAAATTTCTTTGCCAATTTCAAAGCACACTTACTGCTCTTTTATTTTTTCAGGGGCAAGTGAAAATCTCTTTTTACAATTTGAAATCACTTTTACAGACTGACACATTATGAATCCACTATTTTTGCTTTATTTAATTGCACGTGTCCAAGCTGTTTTTTTTTCAGACCACCACCATGTGCATTCTCTGTGACTGCCTACACTCCACCAAGGGCAACCAGCCTTAGTGATGCTGAATGTATTTGCATTACAGACTTAAACCTGAAAACCCCACTGGCTTGTACATACTGTGCATGACTATACACGGCAAGGACATGGGTGTGTGCTAAGCCTCTGCTTCTTCCCCCAAAAATTCGCTCCCCCTTTCCATCTAATGCAACTGTGAAATCACCAGAGCAAGACGCAATAAATCTCTGTCTATAATTCTTCTATGCACACAGAGTCATGTTTTCACATTAGTGCCAAAACGAAATTTCTTTGCCAATTTCAAAGCACACTTACTGCTCTTTTATTTTTTCAGGGGCAAGTGAAAATCTCTTTTTACAATTTGAAATCACTTTTACAGACTGACACATTATGAAACCACTATTTTTGCTTTATTTAATTGCACGTGTCCAAGCTGTTTTTTTTTCAGACCACCACCATGTGCATTCTCTCTGACTGCCTACACTCCACCAAGGGCAACCAGCCTTAGTGATGCTGAATGTATTTGCATTACAGACTTAAACCTGAAAACCCCACTGGCTTGTACATACTGTGCATGACTATACACGGCAAGGACATGGGTGTGGGCTAAGCCTCTGCTTCTTCCCCCAAAAATTCGCTCCCCCTTTCCATCTAATGCAACTGTGAAATCACCAGAGCAAGACGCAATAAATCTCTGTCTATAATTCTTCTATGCACACAGAGTCATGTTTTCACATTAGTGCCAAAACGAAATTTCTTTGCCAATTTCAAAGCACACTTACTGCTCTTTTATTTTTTCAGGGGCAAGTGAAAATCTCTTTTTACAATTTGAAATCACTTTTACAGACTGACACATTATGAAACCACTATTTTTGCTTTATTTAATTGCACGTGTCCAAGCTGTTTTTTTTTCAGACCACCACCATGTGCATTCTCTGTGACTGCCTACACTCCACCAAGGGCAACCAGCCTTAGTGATGCTGAATGTATTTGCATTACAGACTTAAACCTGAAAACCCCACTGGCTTGTACATACTGTGCATGACTATACACGGCAAGGACATGGGTGTGGGCTAAGCCTCTGCTTCTTCCCCCAAAAATTCGCTCCCCCTTTCCATCTAATGCAACTGTGAAATCACCAGAGCAAGACGCAATAAATCTCTGTCTATAATTCTTCTATGCACACAGAGTCATGTTTTCACATTAGTGCCAAAACGAAATTTCTTTGCCAATTTCAAAGCACACTTACTGCTCTTTTATTTTTTCAGGGGCAAGTGAAAATCTCTTTTTACAATTTGAAATCACTTTTACAGACTGACACATTATGAAACCACTATTTTTGCTTTATTTAATTGCACGTGTCCAAGCTGTTTTTTTTTCAGACCACCACCATGTGCATTCTCTGTGACTGCCTACACTCCACCAAGGGCAACCAGCCTTAGTGATGCTGAATGTATTTGCATTACAGACTTAAACCTGAAAACCCCACTGGCTTGTACATACTGTGCATGACTATACACGGCAAGGACATGGGTGTGGGCTAAGCCTCTGCTTCTTCCCCCAAAAATTCGCTCCCCCTTTCCATCTAATGCAACTGTGAAATCACCAGAGCAAGACGCAATAAATCTCTGTCTATAATTCTTCTATGCACACAGAGTCATGTTTTCACATTAGTGCCAAAACGAAATTTCTTTGCCAATTTCAATGCACACTTACTGCTCTTTTATTTTTTCAGGGGCAAGTGAAAATCTCTTTTTACAATTTGAAATCACTTTTACAGACTGACACATTATGAAACCACTATTTTTGCTTTATTTAATTGCACGTGTCCAAGCTGTTTTTTTTTTCAGACCACCACCATGTGCATTCTCTGTGACTGCCTACACTCCACCAAGGGCAACCAGCCTTAGTGATGCTGAATGTATTTGCATTACAGACTTAAACCTGAAAACCCCACTGGCTTGTACATACTGTGCATGACTATACACGACAAGGACATGGGTGTGTGCTAAGCCTCTGCTTCTTCCCCCAAAAATTCGCTCCCCCTTTCCATCTAATGCAACTGTGAAATCACCAGAGCAAGACGCAATAAATCTCTGTCTATAATTCTTCTATGCACACAGAGTCATGTTTTCACATTAGTGCCAAAACGAAATTTCTTTGCCAATTTCAAAGCACACTTACTGCTCTTTTATTTTTTCAGGGGCAAGTGAAAATCTCTTTTTACAATTTGAAATCACTTTTACAGACTGACACATTATGAAACCACTATTTTTGCTTTATTTAATTGCACGTGACCAAGCTGTTTTTTTTTCAGACCACCACCATGTGCATTCTCTGTGACTGCCTACACTCCACCAAGGGCAACCAGCCTTAGTGATGCTGAATGTATTTGCATTACAGACTTAAACCTGAAAACCCCACTGGCTTGTACATACTGTGCATGACTATACACGGCAAGGACATGGGTGTGTGCTAAGCCTCTGCTTCTTCCCCCAAAAATTCGCTCCCCCTTTCCATCTAATGCAACTGTGAAATCACCAGAGCAAGACGCAATAAATCTCTGTCTATAATTCTTCTATGCACACAGAGTCATGTTTTCACATTAGTGCCAAAACGAAATTTCTTTGCCAATTTCAAAGCACACTTACTGCTCTTTTATTTTTTCAGGGGCAAATGTAAATCACTTTTACACACTGACACATTATGAAACCACCATGTGTAACTACAACAAAAACAATTCCCATTTCTATTATTCATTTCTTAAGTTACCACATACATACCCTCTCAAACTGTAAACTCACCTTTAAAATTAGTTAGTTCTGAAAGAAATGTGACACTCAAACAGCAGATTATCAGAGCCAGGATCTCTGTTCTCTACACCTCTCTCCTCTCAGCAGAACCAGATAATGGCAAACTTTCCCTCTATTTTTCCACACATATACATGTAAGTTTCAAATCTCAGTGCTTCCCCCTTTTTTTCAAATGTAATGACACATTTCTATTGGTTGAAAACCAACCCTTTTCCAAAAGTACCCTGCCCCCAACTTGACTTCTGCCTAGTACCCTTCCCCCAACTTGACTTCTGCCTGCTACCATAGCAACAGCTCATGGAACACTGCTGTGTGCAGTTAGGTCAGAAGTTCGACACACAATGTTTCAATTCCACAGAGCAAGAGTGCTTGACTTTTCAAACCTAACAGCAAATCCATAGTACTGTTCTTTGGTTACACATTTTTTTGTACCAATACAAAACATGCTTCTTTTAATTTTCACATACAGCCTAGTTTTTTTTCTAGAATGGTATGAAACAGCCAATCAGTTCTTTTTGTTTTGTAAAAAATATGTATGCCTCCATTTCCAAACTGTCTTTCTTTTCATATTGCCATTCTACTGAAAGACACCTCCTGAGTGCATCCAGTTCTCCTTTGAAGATGTTCACAGTGTGGATTGTAGGGCACAGCTATGTCTTCTGGAGTGAAAAGTTTGCAGAGAAAACAGATATGGTGAGAGACCTTGCTTTGCCAAATGTAGACATTAAATGGATTGGTCAGAGAGGGTTAAAGTGGCACCAATTGATGCCATTGGTGAAATCCTTCATTCAAATCCAACACCCTGACCTCATAATAGTGCACTGTGGTGGCAATGACCTAGGCACTTTGACTGGGGTAGGTCTGGAAATGCTTATGAAGGACACCTTTGCACAACTGTTTACACTTTTCCCTAAAACTGCCTTTGTGTTTTCCAACATATGCCAAAGGCAAAAATGGAACTGGTCCAATCATTTCTGTCCGCAGATTGACAAAGCAAGAAAGCACGTCAACAAATCTGTTTCTGCTTTCCTCCGTGACTATGGTATGGGTGCCATTTACCACAACAACTTGCGTTATGACATGCAAGACATTTATAGAGGAGATGGTGTGCACTTCAATGATGAAGGGAACAGAGTCTTCCTCTTGAACCTTAGACTCTGCATCGGTACTTACTTGTAGGTACCACTAAAAAAATGACTTCATAAACACAACAGCTCTTTTTAGAGCTCCCTAATTTCTAAACTCTTAAATCTGCTTTTCATTTATTTATTTTTATTTTTTTTACCGTACGCTTACCGTAAGCTTACCGTACGCGTACCCCGTGATTTTTTTTAAAATCAATAAATGTTTTTTTTGTACTTTTCTGTCCTTCTTTGACCCCCTTACAATTGTTAGGGGGTCTGTAACTCTCCTCATTGCCCCCTTTCCTTGTTTTCACTCTTTTTTTTCAGAGTGAAATACACAAAATGGCGGCCGCCGCTTCCTGGTTTCGGCCGATTCGAATGTTTACTAAGATCTAAGAGCCAATCAGAATCGCGCTCGCGCACGCCACCGTACGCTTACCGTAAGCGTACGGTAAGCGTACCGTAAGCGGGCTCAGATATATATATTGATTTAAAGGCTATTTTCTCAGAATCTACTGAACAGATTTACACCAAACCTACAAAAGGCACTTCCTTGACCTAGGGACTACCTCTCTGCCAAATTTTGAGTCATTCTGTTCAGCCGTTCGGGCTGTAGCTCGTTCTAAAGGTCCTATGGAAAAATGCATGGGAAAAACGCGTTTTGGGACCCCCCTTTTATCTCAGCCCCCGCTTGACGGATCCCCCCGAGACTTTCAGGGTAGGAGCGGAGCGTAGCGCCCCACCTATTTTGAGAAATTCGCGAGGATTCGTCGACCGGCACCAAAGTTATTCAAAATAGAATGTTGAGGTTTTCCTATGGAAACGTGGTCCTAACTATAACTACCTACTGGCGACCGCCAGTAGGTAATATATATATATATATATATATATATATATATATATATATATATATATATATATATACACATTCATATGAAAGAAGCTCCCAATTGAGGCGTCACACACGGTATGTCATTCACCTTTTATTTGGCAGTTAAGACGGACAACAGCATCACCTTTCCAGAAAAAATTAAAATCAAACGCGTTTCGGGCTTCCTTAGCCCTTTTTCACTGGTATCTTGGAGGGGGGGGAAAAGCAGCATGAGTCTTTCACCCACTCGCAGCGATTCCATATATATCCCGCCCCGATGGGCGTATGTGCTAACAATATATAAATATACATATTCCAATAACATTAATGAGCCAATTACGATGGAGGTCAGAAAGCCTGCGACCTTCGTTCAGAGGCTATCTAACCTCCATCGTCAATGTCAATTCCAAACGGCTGATTATGTATCAGCCGTTTGTAATTGAGACCGGACAGTCATTCAGGCTGGCTTCAGGTGGGCTCAAGGAGCCTGTCGGCCAGTCGGAACCGGCTGGGAATCCCAAAGGGTGTGCCTTTCCACTCTTAGGATTATGATGCACGGTTTCTAGCTTGGTAACCATGTTAGAAAGCGTGTTTGGGGACCCCCATCTGGGCCACATTGTGTGCACGGCCTCCGGTTGGTGGCCGAGGGGGGCACCATCCCTTCACCCCATGGCAGGCACCTTGAAGTACCTGCCATGGGGTGCGGGGATTAACACCCTCTCCCATTTCCCAAGGGGAGCATGCACTATGGCCAGTTTAAGGCCATAAGACATGCGCAAATAGGGAAATGTCGGAATGCAACCGAACAGTGTTCAGTCGCATCCTAATGAGGCAATTGGGACGGCCGAACGGGTGTACATTGGTCCGGTTTATGAGACGTGTTGGGCGAAAACAATTCCACTTATTTTCTAAATCAGCCCTATAATCTTTAAAAAACAAACCATTCTAATTAAGTTCAGAAAGTAAACCACTAATACATTTTAAAATTAAGTAACAATTATCTTGCACATTAAAAATATAATTAAAATTATTATATTTTAAATGAACAAAAACATAACAATATACATTATTACAATTTAAAATAAATTATTAAATATAATAGTTAATACATATACTATTAACACTACAATTTTTACAAAACTATGCAAATTAAAATGGAAGTTATATGTAAAATGTACTACTCCAACTTTACACAATGAAAAATTAACAAAACTAACTAAAACGTCCACCAGAAAAGACAACAGTAATTAAAGTGTTTTTGTACAATATGTAATTAAATTACATTTATTAACTACTAAAAAGTTAGCAAATATATAAAATATCATAACCAATAATTGTACAAAAAATTCTCATCATATACATTTAAAAAAGATACTTAAATATATAAAACTAATTAAAACACAATTTTTTAAAAACAACTATATTTTTGCAAATGATATTAATGACTGATACTTTCAAATTTTGTATTACTATTCTTCAAATCGATATTCTTGACATCAATATTCTTGTGAACTTATGTTTGGGGTGTTGCGGGGATTCTGCATATATACAGAACTATGCACAGGAAAACAGGACTTCAGTGAATAGGGTTGTACCGACCTACCACATTAGTACACAAAATCTCAAACCGACTAGCTTTATTGTCTCATTTATTCTACGAATAACAGCGAAGCTACCGATGATTAAACAACCCAGAACATGACACTCCTGGATCTCTCAGGAGTCGCGGAGCCATACAACACTTTCGCTCACTCACACATACTTGTCCACAATGCGAGTAATCAGAGCTGCAGTTTAGTTTAAAATGTTTATTTTAACTAACGTGCTTTATGGTACAGTACACGTGCCATTACTAGCAGCAAAATGCAAAAACACAATATTGTCAGCATTGTCACAATTCCATAGAATACAAACAGGGATATTATTTTATAAAGACAGTGGAAAAGGGCTACAATACATAAACACCCTCCCCCTGGTAAGAAATAGTTTATTATAAAAAAGAAGACCTCGGGGCCTTGTCAGCAGACCCCATACCTCAAGGCCTAGATGAAAGGTTGACATCTCAGGACAAGCACAGCTCTTCTCTCCGAAAAGGTGTCTCTCCAAGTCTGAACAACATGCTTAACTAGCAAACTTAAAGCATGCAATTTCGAGTAGTGCAGCTGTATGTGTCATGTTATGTCTAGGTGCGAGGGACTGACAGAACAGAATAACAAGGGGCATTGTTGATCGACCTTCTACATCATGTGCAGACTAAACCTCAGAGCACGGCAGCGAATGCTAAAAGCAGACAGTTCTTATGTGAAAAGGGCACAGAGTCTTGCGAAATACATACAGGCACTGTTGTGCGCAAAAGCAGCCTAATTGCAGCGAAGCTCATGCTAACTTAGCAGATGTCGATAATGGAACCACAGTATTTACTACAGGGGCATGATACTTTTGAAAATAAACCAATTGTGTTATAGTGATGTGTACCTGAATTCTGGTGTATTTAATAATTGTTTTACTGTCATTTGATATTCAGGGGAACTTTATACTATTTTTCAGCCTTCTACCCTACATATGTCTCCCTTCTTCCACTCCTTCCATCATATCTCCTTCTGCCCTATACCTATTACATTTTGTCAACAAGGAAGCTTCCAAGTGGAGGTAGGGAGATAATTAACACATGAATGAGCTCTTTTGCGAGCTTATTGATTTGGTGAAACTAAACCACATCTAATGTATTTGCTGTCCATTTCTAATAGTTTAATCAGATATTTTCAATTTAGTACCTGAGAGGTTTTTTTAATTCATGTGTGTTAAGAAGGGTGCAATTTAGTAGGACAGTTTGCATTGTTTTCTATCAGCAGTCTTTGGACGCCACCTGAGCTACTGATCTTTTAAATGTAGGTTGAAAAACAGTATGAGCTACACCTCCAAATTCTTTTAAAAGACAAATAATGGAATCCAAAAGCCCGAGAAAGTTAGCATTTGCATAGGGTGTGATCAGCAAGAGAAATTATTTGGATTGGAATGTTTCCCGAAAGAGGACCAGGATTTCAGTTTCTTAGACACAGATGTTGTACCTGTCACTGGAGAAAACACATCACAGAAAAATTGTATTCAGGCCTGCTAACTTCATGGATTTGTATTGCTGTTAAAATGCCCACCAAATGTGTGATTTGGTAGAATTTATCCCAAGTAATAGAAATAAGAATAAAAAGGGGAAAACTATCTTGGAACTGGGGGAACAACTCCCACAGAATCTTTAGTATAAATGATACAATGTGGAGAACGTTAAATACACATACAATGGATTTTTCTGTGATTTTTAGGAATTAGCCTGCCTTTAAGAATATTGGTGACAATAATAGGTAGCATATCATGCATTTTAGATTGTCACAGTTGGTTCAAATAGAATGGAAGCTGATCAAACGCTTTAATAGGAAGACCAACTCTGATAAAACCCAAAACAGAAAACGAGGCCTTTCCCATGAAACTCTCAAATATTGCAGCTCTTTACTGGAGATGATAAAGCTGCCACTTACCATACTTTCTTCAGAAAAGATAAGTAGTTGCATCTGTTTATAACCATTTCTTCTAAAGCATTAATGAAAAATGTGTAAGCGGCACTATTAAGAGATTTTCTCTTTACCCAAGTAACATGTGCCAGGTTGAGGGTGAAGATGTATAGAGGAATGAAAGCAAGTTTGGAGTTTCATCCTTTTTTCAAAAAACAAATCTTATTTATTTTAACAGAACATTGTACAAAATGCTGGTATTTCAGTTTGACAACTTACAGACAGACAGAGATCACGTTTTCCCAATTGGTCAGAGTAACAAATACAGCAATGACAGTTGTGACAAGAGATTTTGGTTCCTTTTACCATGTGCAGCAAGCAACAAAAGTAACTCTCAGGACACTAACAGTTTTTCCATCAAGAGTTATGTGTCCAAAAGAGCAGATATCCGTGGCACAGGCTGGGAAGCAGCCACAGTGCAAATCTGCTTCAAGACTGCATACAAGGGCACATTGCTCCAGCATCAAGGCAGGCAAGGGTACTCTACTATATAAGAGAGTTTGAAGGCTGTGGGCCATAATAACAATGGGAGAGGGAGAAGTGAAGCACATGAGGAGAAGGGGGAGAGAGGAAGGGAAAGTCAATGAGGGGAGACAGTATGGGGTATATGTTTTGGTTTATAATGAGCAATCAAACTACCCACCCAGTTTCCTCCCCCTCGGGCCACTCGGCAAGGACCTGCAGGTTGTGCGTGGGGGCATCCAAAAACCCAAGGCTGTTTAAGAAGCAGCTAAAAACCCTGCTTTTCAACTAATCTACAGTTCTTTTCAGCCCTGTAGCATTTGCTTTTGGCTTCCATGCCGGGACACTCTTGAGTATTCGTGCAGGATATAAGTGCTAATAACATAACATAACAATACCATGAGAACCCTGTGCAACCCCTGGACCTCCTCCCAGCAGAGTCCCACTGATTTGCCATGCCCGGAAAGCAAATAGCCTTTCGGCTCATGGCTATAGTTTGTTTGGTTATAATCAGGGCTCGATTAATAAACCAATTAATGGCACCTCCCTTCATCATTTGCCCATACAGCCCCACCAGTCCTGCCTCTATAGTATGTAGGTCCTCCCTCAATGTGACTGCTAGCAAGGCGTCCACAACCGTCCCCCACAGTAACTGCGCCAAAAGGCACTTCCAAAACATATGCACCATATCCGCAGCATCCGTGCTACTTCTCGGGCATGAGGACTCACTCCCATATATCGTCTGTATTCACGCTGGTGTAATGAATGCCTTGTATAAAATGCTTTTGAATGAACAGGAAATTTGCATTGCAGGAATGTCTGCATAGATATATGAGCACTCCCACTCTTTCTGAGTTAATTCACGTCCAGGGCCAGACTAGGCACCAAAACCGGCCCTGGCAAACTGCCCGGCCAGGCCCCCTGGTGATGAAGGGGGGTGCGGCCGCGCTGTTTGCTAAAGCGTGTTTCGGACGATTTTGTTACAGGGGGCTGATATTGCAGGCATCCGGTAACAAAAGTGGCCTCCCAGAGGGCCAAAACCAGTCCCCACCCTAGCAGCCCACCGGGTAAATGCCCAGTGCCCGCTATGCCCAGTCCGGGCCTGTTCGTATTTGATATCCTGTTCCTAGTGCTGCCTAGTAGAATGCATCAACTTTTCGGGGCAAAGGCCATAGGACTCGTGAACCACGCAATAACCATCATGTTAAGTGCATGTAATAGTGGATGAGTGTCCAGCTCTGTTCATTGTAGTTCAGTCACCAGCATTCGTTGTGTTAGAAAACTACCCAAGGGCAGGCCACTATCTTTGCAAGGTTGGTTAAATGGCATGAGAGCGCAGTTCAGGAACAGGGCACTCAGAGTGTCTATCCTCTAAATCTCCCAGAGCTCCACCCCTCCCTCCAAAGGAGGTACCCAACACGGATCTCTGGCATGTAAGGTGTCAGGGCAGGGGTTGGTTTGAGTCTCCTAATGTAGCTGTCATAGTCAACGGTCAGAAGCTTATTAGCATGTGAAGGGAGTTTACTGGATGGTAGTAGTAGCTAATGAATCTCTTGTGCTGCTCAATGCTGTGCAGAAGGGCCAAGTTGGACCAAGTGTTGAACAGCCAGTAAGCGTGACGGCCACTGTAACTGAGCTGCAAGATAGTAATGTTCAAAATAGAGGGCTCCCAAACCCTCCTCAACTGAGAGATTAAACTTCTGTAAGGCAACTCATCTGCGTCGCTTATTCCAAATAAGGGACCCCAGCATGACAGGCAGGGTACGGAACGTGGAATGTGGTATACGGACTAGCAGATTATGAAAGAAGTAAAGGCGCTGAGGAAGCATTACCGTCTTAGCAAGAGAGGCACGTCCCTGTACCGTAGGTGGCAGTGTGCTAAAGAAAGCCATCTGCGGCTGTAGAGAGGCAATCGCCCTAGTTTGATTACCTTCTAATAACCGTTTTTGTGCGTTTGACAGCTGCCAGCTGTCTGATGTCCTAGTGCTCATGTGCGTAGGACGGCTTCCGGCCATCCTCACACGTGGCACAGGAAATCCCTCTGGTGCAGGCAATAGAGGATATCCTTTCAATTAAAACACCCGCAAGAGCTGGGGAAGAGCTTTCCCAGCTCCCCAGGATGTTCTGATTGTTTCTCTGAAAGGACCATCTGCGCGCATGTCGCACTAACCTAATTTCAGAGAAACTGAAACTCAGTTTCACTGCCTCGTGCTCAAAGGGCTATCTCAGCCCCCTGAGCACCAAGGCAGCCGGGAGAGGTATCATTGGAAAGGGGAGAATCTACCCTAGTAGATCACTCCTTGGCGATCACCACAGTACGGCTATACCAAGCAGGAATCCATCTACTAGGCACCAGAGCGGCGTAGCAGAAGTCACAATAGGCACCAGGGATTTTTAATGTAAATAGTGGGGGGGCTGCCCAAAATGGGCATGTCAATGCCCCCATCCCTGTATCTGCCCCAAAAATTCCATAGTCTTTCTGATCGCCCTGGGAGGCAGATAGGGGCAATAGCCTCCGATCTGCCCCCCAGGGGGGCAGAAAGCACACTACCTACCAGGGTTGTTTTTTATGTATATAGGGGTGGGGGCTGCCCAAAAGTGGCATGCCAATGTCCCCACTTCCCCCCCAAAATTCCACAGTCTTTCTGCCTCCCATGAGGCAGATGGGGTAATAGCCCCTTATCTTCCCCTGCCCCCCAAAAATTTGACACAATCCTTCTGCCTCTCCTGGAATCCAGATGGGGAAATAGTTCCTAATCTGCCACCTGGGGAGGCAGAAAGCTCACTAGGCACCAGGGATTATGTTGTATGTTTTTTATATACAGGTGGGAACAGCCGAAATTACACATGCTAATGCCCCATCCCCAAACAAGTCTTTCTGCCCCCCAGAAGTCAGATTGGGGCAATAGCCTCTTATATGCTGCTCCGGGGGGCCGAAAGTCCATGAGGCACCAGGGATATGTTTATGGGCATGTCAGGGAGGGTCCTCATAGGCAAGAATCACTCTGTTATGTAGTTCCTATAGTACCCATGCAGGACCTGCGCATTTGGATAACATAAACTGTGGGATTGGTGGCAGACTGATTCCATGCACCCCCACTGAGAAATGTAAGGCTATTTGCATTTAGCTAGCTCACAGTACCACTAGTGTCTCCTCTTATCGGGTTGAGAATAGTTTCTGGCAACCTTTAGAACATGACAACCCTGATCCCTCAAGATCGTGGAAACCATGTACTACTTTTCGCTGAGTCACTCCTGCTCACTTAGTTTATCTTAGAGATACACAGAATAAACAGTCTGGGCATTTCAATAAGGATTTATTGAACAGTTGTTATTCTCGTGTAAAATATATTAACTGCAACAACCATTAGACAGTGGCAGAGATATATCATTAGCATTACTCTGAATATAAAAGAATAGTACAGCTCTACCATATCGCAATAAGCATGAATAAATACATGTATATAAAATGCATGATAAAAGTGCTTGTACTCCTAAAATGCCTATCTAGATGTGCCTAAGTGTACCTAGCATGTGAGTAGGTGTGAAGCCAAGTATCACTCTAGGATTTAGTCGAACCCCATTACCAGAAGTGTGAAAATTTAGGAGCACTTCTTGGTCTCGAGATGGACACCCCCCGAGGTATGTTCAGACCACTGTCAGCTGGAGCGTCTATATGCAGGAGCCTCAGCATCTCTGGTCAGTATGTTGGCCTGGAAGTCTCAGTTCCCTCTATCTAACTCTAGCAAGAGGTGTTTTCTTTATACAGAAACGTATCTAGGGTTCCTTTGTCCCTTTTTTCTTGTGTTAGCCATTGTTGGATTTGAGGATGACGTATGGGATGAACAGTGTATGCAGATATGGGGAGGAAGGTGGTGTAGCCTCAGCCTGGTTTCCAAGAACATTTATGAATATTCATTCATACTATGTTAGTCTAAAGATGAAGTCATAGAGCGCCATTGTACAGGGAAACCCTCCTTCTGCACCCAGGACTAGAACTAGGTAAAGGTTCTATACTAAAAGGCTTGTTACTCTGCAGTGTAGGGGAGGTGTTGTAGGTGAAAGGGTATGATGTTACCAGGGCCTATATTAGAGTACCTATATGAAACAAAACAGATCCCCATATTTTTAGGGACACATTTTGGCTATTTCAGTGATATTTTTAGGTTTATCTGCACCCGATCGAGGGCAGAAAACCACTAGAAACCAAGGGGAGTTTGAGTGTGTGTACTGGAGTTTGGCTGAAGGTCTGGGTATACTGACCTTTGGCTGACATTTTGCTGGTGTTTTGTGTGGACCTGCACTTGGCTAATGGTGTGTGTGGACTCACACTTGATGACAGTGTGTGTAGATTGGCACTTGCCTGATAGTGTCCATGATGTGGCGCTTGGCTGGCAGTGTACGTTCACTGGCACTTGTCTGACAATATTCATGGATGGTGCTTGGCTGCAGGGCCTGACTGACTGTAGCATGCACCAGGTGTTTCCCCGGAAAGCCAGAGGGGTGGGAGCCAGTTTTCTGGCCGTGGGGGCTAGTTTTTCAGCAGTGCTGCAATATCGGTCCCCAGTAACAAAAGTGGGAGTGGTATTTTTTACTAGCACGCCCCCATCCTAGCGCCAGTCGAGCAGCAATCTGCCAGGGCTAGTTGCTGTTCCCAGTCCGGTCCTGCTTGGCTGGCACTGTGTGGGGTTAGCACTTGGCTGCAGAGTGCGTGGGTGGCACTTGGCTGGAGGTGTGCGTGGCTAGAGCATGGCTGACTGTATGCATGGATGGCATTTGGCTGGTGGTGTACATAGATGGTGCTTGGCTGGCGGTATGTATGAATGGCCCTTGGCTGGTGGTGTGAGTAGTTGGTGGTGTGCATGGACTGACTCTTGGCTGGCAGTGTGGCTTGAATGGATCCCCCAGTGTTTTCTCACCCAGAATCCCCTGAAAACCTCAAATTTACTTTCAAAGTCACATTTTCCTCACATTTCTGTGTGGGTAAGTTGTAGGATTACGGTGCAGGAACAAGTTTCTGACCACCCAGCATTCCCATTGGTCACCCAAGAAAAATGATACCTCGTTTGTGTGGGTGCCCAAAGTAGTGTCAGCCTAAAAACATAGAAACAAACTGCCCTGTTGGTCCCCCCTCAATCTCTAAACATTTTTGGTCCTTCCATGTCATAGACACTTTGTTGTATATGTATGAATCGCATTGTTGATGTAGCGTGACCTTCACGAGCGTGTTGTTTGTGCTCGTGGAGATCACGCGGGGTTGTATTGATTCAAGAATGGAGGGTTGGTGAGGAAAACGTTAGAATGAGTTGTTGGGCATTGATAAGATGCACGGGTGGAGTAAGGACTGGGAATAAACTTCTCCGTTACTACAACTATTGTCGTCTCTCTATTAATTACTTCTGAGGGTGGATAAATAAGTACTTCCCAACACTGGCGACGATTGGGCAAGAACAAAAGCATTATCGGATGGTCATCGGAAAAGAAAATAATAAGTAACACACTTGGCCCATCCACACAAGTAAGGTGTCATTTTTATCAGGAGACTGAGGGGAACGCTGATCGTTAAGAAATGTCTGCCATGCGATGATCCCACATCTTTCCCAGCGTTTTTGGACCAGGGCTCAGAGACCATCTATGGAAACCTACCAATCCCAACCATTTCTAAAAACTAGACACCTAGAGGAGTGGGCCAAATAGCCGCGACAGGCAAGGGCCAAAAAGGTATTGTGGAGACATCAAAATTAGCTATCACAAAATGACCTGATTTTACAGGGGGGTCACCTGGGTTTTTGGCCCCTGACTTGGCAGCCATCTCAAGAAACCTACCAATCCCCAAAATTTCATAAAACTACACACTCAAGGAAGTCCAGGGTGGTATGGCTTGCATGGAGATCTCAACATTTTCCTACCCAGAATCCCCTGTAAACCTCAAATTTAGCTGAAACAAATCCCATTTTCCCACGTTTCTGTGTAGGGAGGTTGTGGGATCCTCGGGCTGACAGACATTCTACACCAACCAGCGTTCCCCCAGGTCTCCTGATAAAAATGGTACCTCAGTTGTATGGGTGGGCCAAGTACCCGTGGCAGGGAAGGGCCCAAAACATATTGTGGAGACATAAAAATTACCAATCATAAAACAACCTGGTTTTACAAGGAGGAGGTCACCTGGGTTTTTGGCCCTGGCCGTGGGGGCCATCTAGGAAAAACAACCAAATTCAGACATTTCTGAACACTAGACATCTGGGGGTGTCCAGGGAGGTATGGCTTGCTTGGATCCCCAAAGTTTGCTGGGTGGGTGGAGGTTTCTACTCTGATTCCAGAACTTTCCTTCAAAGACATTTGAGGAAAATTTGCCTTTTTTTACAAAGTTTAAGGTCTGCAAGGGGCTATAGGTAACAGAACCTGGTCAGAGCCCCACAAGTCACCTCATCCTGATTTTGCCTTGGTGTCAAGTTTAAAAAAATGTATAGGTCTGATTTTACTAGGTGCCAGCTGATCTACGGTTGAAATCCACAGCTAGGCTATCGTAATAAAAGGGTCCTTTTCCACTGGAAAATGTGATGTGTCCACGTTGTGTAATGGGTCATTTCCTGTTGCAGGCAATAAGCCTACCCACACAGGTGAGGTAACATTTTTATCAGGAGGCTTTGGGGAATGCAGAGTGGGCTGAGGTTTGTAGATCCACACAGATTCCAGGACATTCCATTACAGAAATGTGAAGAAAATGTGTTTTTTGACAAAGTTTGAGGTAGGTTTGCAAGGAATTCGGGTTAACAGAACCTGGGGAAAGTTAGACATGTCACTTTATCCTGGATTCCCCTGGGTGTTTAGTTTTAAAAAATGCATAGGTTTTCTAGTTTTCCCTCAGGTGCTGGCTGAGCTAGGATCCAAAATCCACAGCTAGGAACATTGCTAAAAAGGGTCTCTTTCCACTGGAAAAATGTGATGTGTCCACGTTGCGCTTTGGGCCATCTCCTTCCTTTGGCACTAGGTCTACGCACACAAGTGTGGTACCATTTTTATGGGGAGACTTGGGGGAATGGTGGGTGGGTGGAAGTTTGTGGTTCCAGAAGTTTCCATCACAGAACTTTGAGGAACATCTTTTTATTTTTTAAAGGTTTGAGTTTTGCATATGATTCTGGGTAAGAGAACCTGGTGAGAGCAGCAGAAGTCACCCCATCCTGAATTACCCAGGATGCCTAGTTTTAAAAAATGTACAGGTTTGCTAGATTTCCCCATGTGCTGGCTGAGCTATGGTCCAAAATCCACAGCTAGGCACATTGAGAAAAGGGTCAGTTTTCACTAGATAAATGTGATATGTCCATCTGGGGTTTCGGGCCTTTTCTGTCGCAGGAACTAGGCCTACCGACAAAAGTGAGGTACCACATTTATCAGGAGACTTAAGGGACCACAGAATTGTAGAAAAACTGTTATTACCTATTGAGATTCTATGCATTTCTGTCTTCCAAATATAAGACAATGTGTAAAAAGAAGTCAGTTTGATAAATGTCCTCTAATTCACATGCTAGTATGGATACCCATATTTCAGATATGTGCAAATACCTACTGCTTCTAAACTATATATTTTGTTCCTGTTTCGGAAATACCTAGGTGTCTGTGATACCTATTTTTCACTTTATATATTTTGGCAAATGAATTGCTATATATGCGGTACACAATGAAAACCCATTGCTAGGCGCAGCTCAGTTATTATCTATTGGTACCTCGGGTTTATGGTAAACCTACAATTCCAACCAGAAGGGTCTAGCAGACATAACAGTATATTGCCTTTAAAAATCAGATATAGGTAGAAGAAGTTGCAGGTGAAAACATTGGCATGAATAGCTGGTTTTTTCAACCCAAATTCAATATTCATTTATTTCAACTATTAGTTTCTATAGGAAAGCCTTGAAGGATCGACACAATGACCCCTTGATCAATTCAGAATTTATTCTAATTTACCAAAATGTATAGATTTCTAGGATACATAATTGTTTTCACACCCATTTCTACCACTAACTGGAAGGAGGTTGAACACACAGAAAATAGTCAAAATTGGATATGTCCCAGTAAAATACCAAAACTGTGCAGAAAATAAAACTTTTCTGACAAAACTCTTCCTGTCCCAGAAAGCTGGGAATATAAAGAGTTCAACACCACAAATCCTTTGTTGATACTGTTAGCAGGAAAAATAAAACAGATGCTTTCTTCTGCAGCACTTTCCCTCCATTTTTCCCTCCCAAAAATGTTGCTGTATTTTGGCTCATTTTTGAGTCCCCTCCAGGGAAATCCACAAATCCTGTGTACCTTTAAAACTCCCATGATGTTGGAAAAAGAAGACACAAACTTGGCCCAGATACCTTATGTGGACAAAAAACTAAGGGGCCTAAGCACAAACTACCCCAAATAGCCAAAAAAAGACTTTGCACAGCAGGGGAAAAGGCCTAGCAGCGAAAGTGTTTAGTCTCTAGTGTTTTGGTAAATTCTGATACAAGGATATCAGAATGTGGACCGCTACCTTTGCACCTGATGTGGTCCCACCATGAGGCACTATGGAGGGTATGCTTGGCACACAGGGAACAGGCAGGTCTTGGCCCAATGCACTCCCATGCAGGTGGCTCGCCAGAACTCATCCAGCATCAGCTCAATGTTACCAAGCCCTTCCTGAACCATATGGTTAATGTTTTTTGTGAAATCTACATTGTGTGATTCCAGATTCTCTGAGGACTTAGGAACAAAATCCTGGGACCATAAGAAATAGGAAAACATTTCTTTGTAAGCTGTGCCCGAAAAGTGCAAATCATAACAATACAAAGACACACACCTTCATGTATATGTAAACAGAGAAGTGCAATCAAATGACAAATGGAAAAAAAGAAACAAGGGAAAGAATGAGACAAAAGCGAAAAAGAGTTAATTACCGCATATCTAGTACCAAAGGCCAACTCTATTCCAAAAGTAGTTTAACAAAAAGAATGAAAAATGCCTCACAAGATACTTATCTATATGCTTACTATAAATCAGTTCAAGTAATTTCCCCAAAAGGACTATAATTGTGTAATTTCGTAAGCATAGCAACTTTCCAAGGTACACTAAACTATCAAATTGATAACCAAAAATGAATTAACACTTAAAATCAAAGCCAAAAGTAGAAAAATGAAAAACAAAATGGCATATGTGGATAACACAAGAAAATCCAAGAGAACTGCAGAAAAATCACACCAAATGGACATGTAAGTACCCAAAAAAAAAAAATGCAACCGCAGGAAATAAGTGAATTCACTGTGTTGACCAGTGACCTGAAAAGTGCACCATCTTCACATGTGATCATACTGTTTACCATATTAAAAAAGAACAATAAAAGAAGAAAAAGTAAACCGTGTATAATTGCTAATGCTAACTCTGGTGCACAAAATACCTTAGTGCCTTGTTCAGGAAAATACTTTGAAGTGTAATAATAGTGGAAGGAACATTTCCAATATTGGTGCTAGGTACATCAGAGTGAAAAATTCACTTGTCCAAGCTAAAATAATAGAAATAACACAAGTAAAAACAAAAACAAACATGAGGGACTCTCACATCTTAAACCAAATAAATCACAAGTTATCCGCAACAAAACTAAATTGTAATGATTTGCCATGCAAAGTTCAATAAGAAGCTCCACACTGCGTTATCATGAGATCAAGCAAGCACAAAATAAAAAGAGATCTCACACACCCAGAAAAGTCATTGCCATTACACCACGCACAAGGCTTAATAAAACACAGCTTATAAAACTCAGCTCCAGACTCACGCATGCCTGACAAAAAGGTACCCCAGCATCTACACAGCACTCATTGAAGGTTTAGCACATGCAACAAAACAAACAACAATAAAATGCTCAAATAAATAAGAAGAATTCGTAATGGAATTTATCCCGAGGACAACCCTAACTAATTATGTAAAAACTTAGTATACAAGTGGTACATTACGAATCTTCCATAATCAAAATTTGGACTCTTCGTAAAGTAGATATAGCTATAATTTAAAAAGAAGGTTCATTAAGACACAATGTCTTTAACAACTCCTTTGCTTTAGTCTTTTACCTCCTATAGATGCATTTTATTTGTATTTATTTTTTCTATTTTACTGTTGTACTGTTTTCTTATTAATGACTTTTTTATCATGGCTTGCAAATAGATTTGTTGTTATACAGTGCATAATGTTCTAGGAATGTATGGTTACCAAAATGAACTATGGTCGAGGTTATATAAATAACAAAAAAATATGTTAGGAGATGAAAACTATCGATTGGCAAAGCTTGATTGAAACTATGGTTCAATGTAATACTGGCCTACAATCTTTGTGGTATGTGTGAAGGAGGCAGGTTTATCTGCTGTCAAAAGTCGAAAGGCCATATATGGCACTCACATTCATCGCTTGCATTGCTTCAATTAGGCTGGTGTTGAGGGGATCAATTATTTGTGGAAGATTGGAGGATGTCAGTATTTTCCATGCTGCATCTTCCCCTCTTGTTCACTGGCTTTCCTAATTTAAATTCATCAAATGTAATCCCTTGTGATTATAATATAGAAATGTGGACTTGATACAAGCAAATTAGTGTGTACTGTTAGGTTTTTAAAACATGAATGGTCTACTTATTTCAAAATTGCATTATTAGTGCTGTAGCTTGTGTTATCATTAATTCTAAATTTATATTAAAAATATAACATTTATTTAAGTTAATTTTTAACATAAAAAGTAAAAAAAGTTTATTACACTTGGAAAAATACTTTTAGGCTCAATATTAATGTAAATAGTTTTATATTTCTTTTAGATACAGAACTAAAGAAAACATGCTACAGTACAAATAATTATATTTTGAAATTAACAGAAGTAAAACAATAGTTTTATTCTCCTTTTATGATTAATACAATTTAAGCATTTAAATATGTGAAAGTATGTTTGTAATAGATTAATAAGCATTAGAAATGAAGCATATAAGTACTTGAAAGTAATTTGAGTATTTAATGACATTTATTTTTGCATTAATTTTAAAATGTATATAGGCTGTTAAAATATTTTTATCATTAAATAAAAATATGTACTTAAAAAAATTAAATTGTATGTATATATATCTTTAACTATTTAAAATGCTTCATTTAAATTGAGATTGTTTCCCTTGGGTTTACATTTAAGTCCCTGCCTTTTTTTTTATCTATTGGAGTGTTTTGCAGGAGGCGGCCATGTGTGGAGCTAAACTTATTACTGTTCTTTTTTAGTAGTAGTTTACACTGAGAAATTAAGATGTTCCCCCTTTTTAGGGGTGGGGATGTGTAAGTCTATACCTTTGACTAACTTTATACTTGGATTTTGCTACTAGGCAAAAGTTGTCAAGTTACTGAAAAGTTTAAGAATGAGTTAAGTTAAACGTTTAAATTACTCAGAAGTGTAACATACCTTTGTGATGTTCCCCAATTGTGTTTTGTCTTGCCTGTCATGAAAATGCTCAAAGCTTGATAGGTTTGCAGTCTTGTCAGGATCAGTAGGACATACTACCAGAATGATAGTGGTTGTAGCAGTTTGACCAATTTGGGACTCTGAGGGGCATATTTACTAGAAGTTAATGCCGCCGTAGCATCATTTTTTTGAGGTTAAAGCGGTATCTTTTTATTGCCACATTTACAAGTAACACTAACTGTGGTTAGCTGCACTTTTCCAGCGAGGACGTCAATTTTCAGGATAGTCACTTCTGTTAGCAGTACTTAACTAAAATGCGATACAAGGTAGGCATTCCCGCGAAGAAACTGGCAATTGCTCCACTTTACGATATTTACAATGAAAATCCTGTACGTCACCAAAAAATAGGTGGTATTAAAAATGGTGCTAATACACCTGTATATAAGGAAGACAATCCCAAACTCTCATTGGCAATCTGATTGATGCCATGGAGGTACTACTCTTTCAGCTTGGAGCCCCAACTACACCACTATCACAGAGGAAGCACCAAAGAAGAGAGTGGGTCTGCCACCAACGGATCACCCTGATACACCTCCAGCCAGAGGAGGTGACAGCCCATTACAGGCTAAAAAGGTCCTCCATCCTACGGCTACTCACTCATATAGCATCAAGGCTGCAGGCACCATCCCAGCGCTGCACAAACATCGCTCAACAGACAAAGCTACTTGCAGTGCTGCACATGTTGGCCTCTGGTACCTTCCAACCAACCATGGATGCCATAGTGAGCCTGACACCGCAGCACCTACACTTCCCCAACACTGTGCAAGAACATCTTGCCAACAAGTAAAGCTTCTATGCATTGCTGGTTTACTGCATGTATTGGGGGCAATTGACTGCACCCATGTGAAAATTGTGCCTCCTGCGGACACTGCAGACATATAAAGGAACAGGAAGCACACATACTCAATGAATATGCAGGCAATTGTGGACCACCTGGGCCTGTTCGTCAAAGTTGTTGGCAAGTTTCCAGGCAGTGTGCATGACTCATACATCATCCGCCAATCTATCATCAACCAGCAGTTCCAGAATGGCATCTGTGGAAATGAACTGCTTGTTGATAAGTATAAAATGAACACACCACACACCTCAAGTCACCAATCATGTAGCTCAACAAAGTGAGAATGCACATGTAGCTAATTGAATCATGCACACATTGTAACTGCGCCAACTACTATACACAAACACCTGAGGCCAAAGAACAACATGCATGTAAGTTGTCCCAACAAGGGTGTAGACCAGAAATAGTCACACAAACCACTAACTAACTCTAGGAATACAAATCTTGCAGAACTTACATGAAAATAATTGCAAGGAATCAATGCAGCAGGTACCACAGGAAATATGCTTGTGCTGTTGTCAATTAATTTTCAAACACAGATATATGCCATTTGAACAACAAGATGACAGATCACTCTGCTATCTCATGTGCCTGTGTTCAATTAGTTGACATGCACAAACACAGGCACCCATGCACCGTGGTGTAAGGGTGCCTGCTTAATGGGGAGGAAAGTATTTCTGCATGAAGGGCACCTAGCTGCATACAAGCAATCACAAATGTAGAATTAGCTTCACACTGGGTTAGGTCAAAAGGTAGCATGCAAAGAAAGAGCATACAAACAAGAGAAATGTAAATCTCACTCCATGTTGTGCATCCCTATGTTTCCCCTGTTGAGGTATATCAATATGAGGCATTTTAGGTGTTAAATGAATACCAGTTGCACAAATGTAGGCAAAGAAATTAGTGTTGAGTGGGAACACACACAGCAATATCCATGGCCTGTCCACAATATGCATAGAAGCAGAATCAAAGTCAAAATATGCCTCAGGAGATAAATACACATGTGCGTTGTTCTGACATGTCCGATTAGGTTGAGTGCACCAGGTAGCAGAGCCACTGCATCTCAAACAGTGACCTGCATGATTTGCAAGGGTCATGTAACTAACCCACAATGAGTACAGCTTTTTGCATCCAAATAATTATGGTGCCAGCTATCCAAACCACAGTAACTCACAATGAACTATCCTGCTGATGCACATGCATAGTAATTTGCCAAAAGTCAAGGAGGCATCTTTACAAGCCTCATGCACCACCGGTGCATCATTTTCAATATGGGCAAAAGTGATGTACCGTTGGTGTAAGGGGCCTGTAAATAACCCCCAAGGTGTTCTGAGGTACACAGACATCCTGACAGTTACAACATGGTAGTTATACACAGGACCTGTACAATGGCATCATGCTGATGTGTACGCTGCAAAGTATAGGCAATTCCATATTAGCAAAGCAGGTCAATTGTATGTACCACAACATGATGAAGTAGAGAGTACAAAGCTGCACAATGGACACAAAATAAAAAAACGCTCTGCAAACACAGCAAGCACAAATACTAATGAACACTTTTCTCCATTTTCTGTTTCAGGCAATCAAGGATATGCACTGACACCATGGCTGAGGATCCCCATTAAAGTGACACACACACAGGCCAGGAGAGACTACAATGTTGCACTGGAATGCACAAGGGCCTTAGGAATAGTTAAATCAAGATTCTGGTGCCTTGACATTTCAGGGGGGAGACTCCTGTACAGGCCTGAACTGGTCAGTAAAATCTTACTGGCTTGTTGCATTTTGCACAACATCTGTGTACCTACAAACACACCACTGCCAGAAGACCAGGAGGAGCAGGACAATATGGAGGATGGCTAGTACGATGAAGCTGATGCAAGACACACCACAGCTTCTGCAGCTGATCTTGCTGTTGTGCAATTTATTTTTACCTAATCACAATTAACAAATGTCCCGTCACCAGCATTTCTTAAGAGCAAAGTCTCCAGATTGTTATTTTGAAAAATAAAATATCACTACAACAATGTCTTGTTTTCTTAGTTTGTGACTTTAGAAGGTGAACAATCATGTAAAGGCACGTTAAAAAAACAACAGTGACATAACAAATCACTCAACTAGCAGGGGACATGACAGCAATTGAAGAAACACCGGGAATGGGACAATGTATTGGGCATCTGAACGTATGACTTGCGTGGTTTGCTGGGGAACCCACAGGTGCAAGAAATGCAAACGGCCACTCCAAGTTCTCAATTCACTGATCCTCTGCAACAAATGATTTGTCCAGGTCAAGGACCTCACCGTCCACAGCTAACATATAGCACAAATTCCTCCAACATTATGTTGTTGAGAGGCACAGCACTAAGGGGCCGTTTCCGGCCGTAAAACGTGCTGACCGACACTGACCCAGAACGAAGACCAACCGACACGGACCGGCGGCGTACGACCCGCATTACGATGCAACGCGTGTGATTTACAACCGACTCGCACGGAGCCCAAGTAGCATGACCGACACGCACAGAAAACAGGGACCTGAAGCAATAGAGATCTCCACGACCGACGCGTATGAAACACAGAAGAAGGTCAGCGTAAAGACCCGGAGAAGCCGTCCGTCTCGGTTAGAAGAACATCTCCTTCATGCCTAGAAAACCCAAAGGAAAAAATACAAAAAAAGGACCAAGCAAGCAATGACAAAGTCAATAAATATCAACAAAAAAAACTTTGAACAAAGACACACCCACAACTGCACCGATATAAAGGACACCAACACTACCATGATCCTTTGCAAATTGAAGACAACAGCCAGCAGAGAACACCATCACACAGCAACCACAGACACACTCACAACTCACCCATCACACAACTTTCACAACATTAGCACCTCATCAAAAGCACTCACACATACACCTAGCAAAACCGACACTCACCCACCCTCACTTGCACCCTCACACACACATCCCTCACCACCAAAGTACTTAATTTACAAGTTAGCAATCAACAGTAATAGCACAAATACACGTTTGGGCCTAAGGGGCGTACCAAACCATATACCAATAAAGTGGTATAAGAACCACGACTGAACTAGACACAAGGCCTAGAGCCTGTAGAATAGCTGGGACCCCAAGGAACCACCAAAGGTAGTGACACAGGGGACCCACGGGGGCAGTGTGCAGTGTGTAAACACAACCGCCGTTTCCCGTTAGCTTCTATGGGCAATGTCACGGTTGGAAATTTTAAGATTAGGGACACTTAGAATCGAGTTAGGACCAAACCCTTTTGGACTTAGGAAGTTCTAGGGCTAGCACCCATGGGAGCACCGAAGTACTCGTGCTACCTCACCCAGGGAAGCCGGGTGCATAGGTGTCTTTTGCTGCCGGGTCGCGTCGTCGATTTCAATGGAAGCTGGTGAAGAAGTGCTGCTGCCGTGAAGAGGAGAAGTGCCCGAAGCGATGCAAGCCTGGATCTAGGATGGAAGGAACATGAAAGCAGAGGGGACAGAGTCTGGTTCACTTACCATTGACCAAGTGCACAATAGTGCAATGCCCACAGATGTTGGGTGCTTCAGGTGAGTTGACGGGTATCTTGACTCTTCAGCCATGAGGTCTAGGAGGTGCCGATGACAACCAGGAGCTGGATTCGAGCTATACCACAAAGTCTGTCGAGTGCAGCGGTGTCAGCGACCAGATCTGACCCAACAAGCCTTGGCAACGGCAAGTCACTTGGAATCAGAGAAAGGACGGCGGTGCAGACCAGCAAGGTCTAGGGGACTCACCCACCAAGGGTAAGTTGGGGCACATCTGGAGCAACCAGGAAAGCCCAATCAGAAGATGTGGTGCCTTCGTGGGGACCTACTAGCCAACGGGTTAGCGATCATGAAGGAGCCTCGAGCGGTCGCACTGGAAACTGGCCCACGGGTCACTCGTGGAGTGGATGCCAGAAATCTTCAGCTCAGGAGATGCTCAAGGCTGGGGATACTCGAAGCCCAAAGCACAACTTCGAGAAAGTCCAGGAAGATGATGTTGCTGCAAAAGATCACCAAGTCCAGGTGTCACGGTTCCACATCACCCACAATAGCCATTGGTTTCAGATTTGCTGTGGACTCAGGGTAGCCTCAGGGAAATCTGGAAATCTACCTCTGGTGATGCAAAGACTTCGGCGTCCGGCGGGAGCTTCAGCGATGCAGACCGGTCAGTTGCTTCTTTGGTGCCTGCCAAGCAGGGGAGTCAATCCTTGACCCCAAGGGAGATTTCTTCAGTCTTCTAAGCCAAGTAGAACATTGAAAGTCCAGGATATATATTGCAGAGTTTCATCCAAGGTAATCTAAAGTCGCAAGGACTGGGTTCCCATACGTATACAAAGTTTGGGGGTTGGACATACTCTAGGGACCCACCTATGGGAGGGTTTGGAAAGAGGGTGGCTACACCCATTTCCTATGTCCAGTTTCACACGGGAGCAGGGGCAGGTAGCCCCTGCAACCGGTTTGAACTGGACTATGCACAGGGACACCAAGTGTGCCCCTAGTGCAGGACCTCAAAGCACCAGAGAGTGCTCCTGCCCATCCCCAATACACATCTGCCTGTCAGGGGAGGTGGTTACACCTCCCTGGGACAGGAAACCTATTGTCCAGGCCTCCCCTGCCGGAGTTTCGGTCAGCAGCAGGAGGCCAGACCCGGGTCTGTGGCAGGGGCATCCATTTTGTGATGCCAGGGCAGTAGAAAGTCCTACCGGGTTAGACCAGTGTGAACATGTCTCTCCCTCTAGAAGGGTGGAATGCTACCCCACCACCAGAACTGGCGGGGGTGGGTAGTATTCCAAAGTTTTTGACACCAAACACAACATGTTTCTGTGCAACCATCCCAAAGTTAGCATTTACCGCAAGATTATAATGCACTTAAGAGTATATGGTCAGGCTGCACCACAAACAGCATCAGAGGAGGTACTCCGAACGCTGCAGAGGGGCTGTGCTCATGCAGGGGCACCCTCTCACGTAAAAACCAAGCACTCTGCCTTCAGGATTGTTAAGGCCTGCCATAGGAGTGACTTATGGGTTTTATATGTGTGTGCAATGGTAGTGATATAGGTAGCCTATACCACAGTAAGGGGTGCAAGCACCACCTTACCCAGGCTGCAGTAGCAGACCTGTAGTGTCATTTTGGAGTGCTTCCCAAGGGTGGCATAATACATGCTTTAGCCCCTGGTAGGCCTCTGAGGTACCTATGCCCTAGGTACATAGTATACCATATACTAGGGGCTTATAAGGCACTCCAGAATCCAATAAAAAATGTACCTAATGTACATGGAAACCATTTTAGAGAGGAAGCAGCTAGGCTGGGGTCCTGATTAAGCCTGGGCGTTGAACTACGCTCCGTTCGCGGAGCTTGCGAAGTTTAGGTAACTTCGCGATTCGCGTAGAGCGCGAAGTTGCAGATTGCTACGCAATCTAGCACGTAGCGTAGTAGTTTTGCTTCCTCGCGCGCTCAATATTCATTCTCGCGCGCGCGGTAACGTCTTACCTTGATTCTGCGATCGCCAACTTGCTTTTGTGTCTGTTCGCGAGCGCCACGAGATTTGTACCATGGCTGCCCAAGCCCGCGAGAGTGTGCGACCCCGAACACGTCATTGGTGCGCGCGAGCTGACTTCCGGCGGCTGTTTTGGTAAGATCACGATCCCGAACATGGAAAAACTGCAATCTGGCAAAGAATATCTCGCGAGCTTCATAAAACCTCTAAAATGATCATTTTGCTCAGAAAACTCCTCAGATTGTGATCTTGCTGTAGTCTTTTGTGTAAGAAAGAGTCCTTTAATTTTTTTAACTCTTTTTTTTCAAGAGGAAGGAAGTGCCCCTGAGTCTACAACTTCCTGTTCCTGTCCAGCAGGCTCCTCCCACGTGCTTTGTGCATGTGTTGTTCACTTTTATTTGGATTTGGAGCTGGAAGGATCACTTTTTGTGTCTCTCTGCTGCATCATGCCATTGGATTGGATTGATTTGAGGAATTTTTGATTTGAGATTTAATTTACTACAAGTAAGTTGGAGAATTGGTGTGTTTGTTTCATTGGGGCTTGTTTGTACCTACATTTTTCTGGGATTTTTATTGTTTTTAAAAATTATTGTTGTGGTGGGTGGCCTGTACTACTTTCAATAGGGGCCTAGTTGTTTTTCTCTGCAATTTCAGCCAGTAGGGTACCCATGGGTCCATGTTTTGTGGTATCTGTAGAATTTCTACATCATGTAGGGCATGGATGGCATAGGATTGAAATGCTAAACGTGGCTGTGGTGTATTTCACTGTTGGTGTGTGTGTGTGATTTACCTTTGTTGGATGTGTGTGCTTGTGGCCTAGTAGTCTTCCAGTAGGCCCAGAGGTAGTCAGCCTCCAATCTGTGGTGCGTGATTTAAATGTACAGTTGGTGTTGTCTGGTGATTTTCCTTTACTCCATGGATGGCTTTGGGTTTTATTGCAAAAGGTGTGTTTGGGTGCAATAGCATTTTTTGGGTGTGTGCTTAACAAATTGGGCTTTTTTGGCCAGCATGTAAGGCAAGGGATTCAGCTCGCGAACTTTCGGTAACTCTGCACAGCGCGACAACGCGGACTTACAGTTTTCGTAATTTTTGCGCTCGCAATATGAGTGTTCGCGCACGCGAGAAAGCCTTTTTGTACAGTTCGCGATCCCGAACACGCAGCTTTTGCAATCTGGCAAACAATATCTCACGAGCAACATAGACCCTTCTCGAAAACGCTTTTTTGTGCATTTATGCACAAAAAACTACTCAGGCTGTCATTGAGCTGTAGGTTTGGAGCAGGGAGAAGCTGTTATTTGTCTGGAAAACATTTTTATGAGAGGGATTAAGTTCCACAGACACTACAACTTCCTGTTCCTGTCCTTTGCAATCACTTTTTGTTTATTATTGTGGTGGGTGGGCTGAGCATGTGTGTGGCGGCCATTTTAGGAAGGCATGCATTGCGCCTTTGCCATAGGCGTCCATTGACTGTCTCCCATTTCTTGTGGTTGTTGTGGGTGTGTGGCGGCCATTTTGTGGAGCCATCCAAGCAGTGTGCTTGCTTTTGCCATCCGGTTCCAAGCTTGTGGCCTAGTAGTAGTCTTCCAGTAGGCCCAGAGGTAGTCAGCCTCCAATCTGTGGTGCGTGATTTAAATGTACAGTTGGTGTTGTCTGGTGATTTTCCTTTACTCCATGGATGGCTTTGGATTTTATTGCAAAAGGTGTGTTTGGGGTGCAATAGCATTTTTTGGGTGTGTGCTCAACAAATTGGGCTTTTTTGGCCAGCATGTAAGGCAAGGGATTCAGCTCGCGAACTTTCGGTAACTCTGCACAGCGCGACAACGCGGACTTACAGTTTTCGTCATTTTTGCGCTTGCAATATGCGTGTTCGCGCACGCGAGAAAGCCTTTTTGTACAGTTCGCGATCCCGAACACGCAGCTTTTGCAATCTGGCAAACAATATCTCGCGAGCAACATAGACCCTTCTCGAAAACGCTTTTTTGTGCATTTCTGCACAAAAAACTCCTCAGGCTGTCATTGATCTCTAGGTTTGGAGCAGGGAGAAGCTGTTATTTGTCTGGAAAACATTTTTATGAGAGGGATTAAGTTCCACAGACACTACAACTTCCTGTTCCTGTCCTTTGCAATCACTTTTTGTTTATTATTGTGGTGGGTGGGCTGAGCATGTGTGTCGCGGCCATTTTAGGAAGGCATGCATTGCGCCTTTGCCATAGGCGTCCAAACTTGTGGCCTAGTCGTACAGTAGGCCCAGGGGTACAACTCAGCAATCATCACGGCGGGTGCATGGAATGTAAACAACTGTTTTTGTGTTGTGCATTGAATTTCAACATCATGGCTTTGGATTGAATTGTAAAATGTGGCCTATACTTTTTTACGGGGTTAGATTTCACTTTTTGGGTGTTGTAAATAAATGCCTTTAGTTTTTATGTGTATATGTTCGTTGTGTTGTTGCTCCCTGATGCTGCATCCATCCCATAAGATTCACACTTTTATTTAGGTCAAACAGGCTAGACTACATTTATGTTTTTGTTCCTTGCTCTTCTTCTTACTCAGTGTACACAGTACAAATACAACAGGATCCCTGGCCTTGTCATTCTCTTAAGAGTCTTAATGGCTGTCTATACTGGTGATGTTGTTCACTGACTTCATAAAATTTAATAATTGTGTTGACCACCCACCAGACAATAATAAGTTATATATTAAATTATGGGTTTTTTGACTGATGTTCTTCTAGCTTTTTTGCTTTTAGGTGCACAAAAGACAGAGGAGGTGTGTCATCATCATCCACTGTTGTGGTGCCAGACCTACATCCTGCTGCTGTACACAACGTGACGTGTCAGTGACCTGACCAGGCATCTCTGCAACTTGTGCAACTGAGTGCTGTTTTCACATCTGTTGAAGATGCCCCCAAAGAAAGCAGGTAGCAGGTCCTCCGGTACCAAGAAAGTTGCCATGGAGAAGAAGGAACAGAATAAGAAGGAAGTGTCAATTAAGTCTGGTGTGCCTCCCAAAACCTTTTTTGGTACACCAAAAATGACGCCTGCAGCAGCGGTGTCGGGGGGCCAAGCTGGGGGCAGCACCTCCACATCAGTGGGCCCAACCCGCCAACCCATGCCCAAGCAGATGAGTGTGGAAGAGGTAGCCAGCCTTATGGTGGAAAGCAGCGATGCTGAGCCTGAACTAATCTTATCGCTATCTCAAAGTAGTACACAATCAACGCAGGAGGGAACATCATCAACACAGCAGATAAGTGGTCAACAGCCGCAGCCACCGCCCGCAATAGTAGCTGTTGTTCCTCCCGAAGTAGGGGCTGTTCAGGAAATTGAGCCTCATGCAGAGGAAGAAGAGGAAGCCACTCCTTTAGAAGTTGCATTGCCTTTTAAATCGCCAGCAAGGAAAAGGAGGGTTAGTACATCAAGTTCTTCACCAAGACCCCCTTCTGATGATCTAGATGTCACTTGGAAGCCACAAACTGAGTCTGAGAGGGAAACACATCACAAGAGCAGGCATGGGAAAAGGAAGGTTCCAGAAAGCCTTACACTTATGGATGTTGATGTAGAAGAGCAGGATGATGAGGATGATGATGAGCCAGTCATCACAAACATCACTCCCGGGCCTGAGGAGATGGAGACCAACATTTTTACACTATCCAAAATGGATGCGAGGGATGTAGCACGCATACCTCCAACACAGGTAACACCAACACGACCTCCAGCTTCCATATTTACATTAGCAAAGGGCCGGCAGCGTCCTACATCCAGCACAACAAGCACCACCTCAGCAGAAGTAGGTAGTGGTCCTGCACAGAGTCAAATTGAACACACATTCTCCAGTTCATCCGGCATTGGGAGTGGGAGTGGCACCTCCAGCAGGAGACAAAAGTTAAGCTCCCCAGTGTGGGACTTCTTTACGGTTAGCGGAAAGGAGGAGAACATTGCTGTATGCTCCGTTTGTCAAACCTCTGTTAGCCGTGGAAAGCTTGGTACAAACTATGGTACCGGAGGCCAAATGACCCATCTGAAAAAACACCACGCAATCCAGTGGGAGGAGCACCTTAGGCTCATCAAAACTGGAACCATTGGTGTTGGGCTTAAACGAGTAGAAAGTTCACTCACGGTGGCACAGGAAGAAGATGGAGACATTCTCTGTGGTAGTGGTACACAAAGTAGCCCTTTCCCCAGCACTGCAGTGGTAACGCCCACATCCTCAGCCACATCTCATTGGCACAAGAGTAAGAGTCAGCCTGAGACACCAAGGAGCACTGCTGGCCCTAAAAGTGCGACGTTGACCACAGGAAGGAATACCATGCAGCCTACCATTCTGAGCATGTTTGGTAGGCCGGAGGGGCAGTACGAACGCAACCACCCAATAGCACGTTTGTACAATGCAGAGCTGGCAAAAATGTTAGCACTGGACCTTCTCCCTTTTTCTTTTGTTGAAGGGGTGGGTTTTCTTGAGTTTGTGACCACCCTCTGCCCAAAATGGAAAGTTCCCAGCCGCTACTATTTCGCAAGAGTTGCTGTTCCAACACTACATCACGACGTGCTGGAAATGCTTGGAAAAGCATTAAAACAGAGTGCTGTTCAGAGTATACACCTGACAACAGACATGTGGACCAGTTGCCAAGCCACTGATTACATGTGCATCACTGCACACTGGGTCTCTTTTTCGGGTGTTAAAGATAAGATATCGGACGGTGTTGTTGACACCGCTGAGATTTTTAAAGACACTCGCAAACATGCAACTTTAGCCATGTTTGCTATGGAGAAATCTCATACTGCTGTTAACATTTTGGATGAGTTTAACAACAAGGTGTTTGAGTGGCTGCGACCAAGAGGTCTTACCATTGGTTTTGTTGCCTCGGACAATGGCAGTAATGTAGTTAGGGCCATGAAAGATGGTGGCTATTTCAGGGTGCCATGTTTGGCACACTGCATTAACATTGTTGTTCAAGACTTTCTGAAAAATGAAAGCAAAGTCAGCAGCTTACTGACCACCTGCAGAATAATATGCACACATTTCAACCATTCTTTTAAAGCCCGGAAGGAGCTGAGGGTCATTCGACATGACCATAAAATGCCAGTCAAAGCACTCATCCAAGAGGTGCCAACACGTTGGAACTCAACGTATTACATGCTTGAGCGTCTGTTTGAGCAGTACATACCACTTAATGCTTATGTCATGAAAAGGTCAGGGGATCCTACAGTGAAAGGCATGAGAGTGGAGATGACCCAATGGGACCTTGTCAAAAGCCTGACAGAGATGCTACTTCCTTTTGAGGTCTTCACACGTCAAGTGAGCAGGGAGGACTGTACTATGGGCCAAGCTATCCCATTGTTGTACATGCTAGAGCAACAGCTGAAGGAGGTGTCAGAAATGTACGCAGGTGTGGATGACAAAGTAGACGCACATTATTTGGCAGACACCTTATCCGCTCACTTATCTCACAATACAAGGATTCAAAATGACATTCTGTCACATCCATATTCCATTACTGCCTCAATTTTGGATCCACGTTACAAATTATTGCTGCGCAGTAATGAAGTCATTCCTTTTTCAGAAGTGAATGTTGCCCAGTACAAAACTTTGATAGCTGAGGAAGCCACTGAGTTTGAAAACGAAAGGATCTCCAGTAAAGGCCCGCCCCCCCCAGGGCCAAAAAAGTACTGCAGGGCACCCAGAACAAAGTTCTACTTCAGAGGCCAAGAGCAGTGCGTCTGCCTCCCAGCAGTCAACAACACTGCCAGCAATAACATCAACAGCACCAACAGGATCATCAGGCACATTTACAAAAACGGCAGGTGATTGGTTTCTACGGAAAGGGTATTGCACATCCATGACTGATGCAAAGGCAAAAGAGGCCCAGGAAATCGGAACACCCCTGAACATTGAGCGGATGGTTCAGGCCTATCTAGATGACACAACAGAGGTCTACATGGAGCAAAGCCCATTGGTGTATTGGTATGGGAAAAGAAGCCAATGGCCAGTGCTCAGCAGGCTGGCAATTAAGTATGTGGCTTGCCCTGTTGCAAGTGTCTCTTCAGAGCGTGTTTTCAGTGCTGCTGGTGCCATTGTTACTGTCAAAAGGACCAGTCTCTCGCCCAAAAGTGTTGAGAGGTTAACCATGATCAAAATGAATCAACACTTTATACCACCAGACTACAAAATACGTGAATCACAGGAGGAAGAGGAGAGCGACTTTGATGACATAAGTGGTGGGTTGTTAGACGTACTTCTGTCCGCACCACCAGAGTTTGAGGACGAGCTCCTCTTCCCTGACAAGTAGGCTTTCAAATTGGTCTCCCTTCCTTTATTTGTGTGTGACTGTGTGTATCTGTTTTTCTGGTTCAAAATCTACATTCACAACAAATCCATCAACAGTCTCCTCTTTTTATTTCCCTATTGGAGTTGCACGTCTGTGCATAACTGTCCACTTCAATCCTCAGGGTCCTGCTCCATGTTCCTTACTCTCCCTAAGTACATTTCAAGCAAGTCAGACATTGGATGGAGATGGAGAATAGTACAATACAGGTTGCCTCTAACAGTCCCTCCATAAGAAGTGAAACGTGACTCCACCTATATTCCATTTTGTTTCCAATCCGAAAGAAACTCATCACTGACTGGCAGAAGGCTAGGCAGGCATCAGATCAGACAGCCAAAGAGAACACCAAGACAGGTAATGAGTGATTATTGTGAATGATGGTGGCATGCATTGCATTGGATGCTGGCTGACTACGAAGAATTGTGCATGCCATGAAGTAGAACTATAGTAGTTTATCGACAAAGTAAAAGTGACTCAGGTGTGGTGACAGTTAATGTTTCCTTGTTGTTTAATAATGACCACATTGTACTCCTACCACTGCAGGTGCCGGCCAATATCCGTTGCAATTTGGTAATATGGAATATATTATAAACTTAATCAGTCACTACAGACTGAGTGGGTGTTGGAGAATACGTACCACACGGTCACCATCATGAGGATGCTGAGCATACTGTCTTTGCACACAGTCAGTTGGATTGGAGAAAATTGATGGAATAACTGCGTTTCTTGGGCTGACTTAAAAGGTAAAAAATTTGAACAAGAACCACAGCAGACCTAGGCTAGATGTCTGTGTAGTGGTGTGGACTGGAGTAGAGTGTAGTGGTATTACGGACAGTGGCGCATTGATTTATTCACTTCATTGTGAAAATTCTAGGTTGCTGGAGTGCATATGACATTTCTCTGGCTCGGTCAAAATGTAAGTAAGGGGTAGGGTGCCTGGCCTGTGGCGCGGTTCTCCTGTTCTGTGGCTGTGCTGGCTCCTCAATCATGTCCCGTTGTTGTTGTACCTTAATGCTGTAGAGTAGACACTATGTAGCCTATCCAAGCTGCCTCAGTCTGAAAGTGTTCTCTCCAGAGTGTTGTCTTGCACTCCACTGTAATTGAGTTTATTGTTGTAAATGCTGTAATTTTTCAAGACCCCGTTTGTTTTTTCATCTACACTTACAGGCCGGCCTTTACCCTGTGCTACAGTGGGAGAAACGACTCACAGTCACACGTACCTTACCAATCCGCATCAGGCGTTTCATGGGCTGAATGAAAAGGTAAAACATTTGAACAAGAACCACAGCAGACCTAGGCTAGATGTCCGTGTAGTGGTGTGGACTGGAGTAGAGTGTAGTGGTATGACGGACAGTGGCGCATTGATTTAGTCACTTCATTGTGAAAATTCTAGGTTGCTGGTGTGCATATGACATTTCTCTGGCTCGGTCAAAATGTAAGTAAGGGGTAGGGTGCCTGGCCTGTGCCGCAGTTCTCCTGTTCTGTGGCTGTGCTGGCTCCTCAATCCTGTCCCGTTGTTGTTGTACCTTAATGCTGTAGAGTAGACACTATGTAGCCTATCCAAGCTGCCTCATTCTGAAAGTGTTCTCTCCAGAGTGTTGTCTTGCACTCCACTGTAATTGAGTTTATTGTTGTAAATGCTGTAATTTTTCAAGACCCCGTTTGTTTTTCCATCTACACTTACAGGCCGGCCTTTACCCTGTGCTACAGTGGGAGAAATGACTCACGCGTACCTTACCAATCCGCATCAGGCAGGCAGTGGTACCCAAGATTGATGTGCGGAGTGTCCATGGAAGGGAGGACCAAGAGGAATGACGAGAATGATGCAACTCCACATTTGGACCAGGATAATACAGTAACTTTAGTATCATCATTCGTCTTTACATTCATTTGCTTGCTTTTTTCTCTTCAATCATTACGACTGTGTGTTGTGGTTTGTTTGTTAATTGATCCAACTTTTTTTTAATTTCCTTAGCTAGCTTGAAAAATAAAAGTAAGCCCGGTACAGCATGTAATTGGGTTCGGTCTGAGCTCTGAGGGCGGCAGACAGGCAAGGCAAATTTCAATTTCGTCCCTGACTGTACTGTCTCATTGGGTCATAGTAGTTATAGTACAACTCATTATCATTAACCATCAAGTTATCCTCCTCAGCATGCATGCATTTGCTTTCTCTCACTTCATACTTTGATTTCTTTGATAATGGATCATGGTCGTCTTACAAGATTGTGTTTTACTTTTGTTGTGTCCATGCATATTGTCTGTTTTTCTTTCTCAAACCTTTCCCAAAACCCCACTTCCCATCCAATCATCAATCCCTAACCCTCTTCCCCCGGGCTGTGTGATTTATATTGAGGTGTGATGTGATGACTATGTACGCCAATTGATCACACGCTTGCTGGGGCAGATGTGGTGAAAGCAACACTAATTGAATTTCAACTAAGACAGGGCAAGGATCTTCTTCTGCTTGACCACCCATGCTGTAGTTTACTTTGTGTTCTGTTCTACTACTCCTCCCAGAGTCTGTCAAGTGACTTTCTCTTTCTTTTTTCAAACGCTATTGCCAGTGTCAACTACTACCACCACAATAATGGCGTCTACTCCGTCAATTTGGGAAACCAACCATGCAGCCATCAGTGTGCCGAACTTCATCATCAATCACAGGTAAGATACGTTTGGTGGGAGGTATGGACTAGGATGAGAGACTGACAGTACTATTATGACAATTAAAAATAACTCAGTGAGGGGTACTGCATCTATCGGTTTGTGTGTTATAAAATCGGCAGATCTTTTAAATCAAACACTGGCTGTGGGCATGCAGCAGCACGGAAACAAAGTAAACAACCATGTAACTTACATTGAATTCGGAAAACTGTAACCCACCACAAAACATTAACATCGTATAAATAAATAGTAAGTATATTTTTAATGTCCCCTAACAAAAATAAACTATCCCGCTCTGACCTAACCCACCCCCCTCCCTAACCCCAACGAAACGAAACGAAAGTCCAAAGTCCCAATGTCCGTAGAAATCCCCAACTCCCATAAACCCACCCACCAACAAAAGGAATTAAAAAAGGGGCAAACGACGAGGTCCTCTATTGTCGGCGGGCCTTAAGGTGTTTGTCCACCAGGATCTTTACCCGCTCCTCCATGTTCTCCTCCAAGCGGGCCATCCGGCGGAGCAGCTGGCGGCGAAATGCTCTACAGTTACATCCAGGGTGGGGGGCAGCAGTGCTGGAAATAGAGGCGCGGCGGCAGGCAGATGCCGGACCACGGCGCCGTGAAAGTGGAGGCCGGGCCTGACTGGCGCCCGGGGCATTGGAGGAGGCTGATGGCCTCCAGTTTCCGGCACCGGGCCCTAGCGGCCAACTCCTTCCTTGATGGTTTAGTGGAAGGAGTATCATCTATATCAAGAAAGAAAAAGAACATGTTGGAGCCAATACTCTTAGCAAAACAGGAACACTAAAATCATTTAACACATAGTGTCACAGTATCACTAGCAAGCACAGTTCATAACATTTGTGATTTGGTGGTGGGGTAAGTATCTCTAATCCTACTTCCTTGGACTCTAACATTTGTGACAGTTTCAGACATTATTTATAAATATAATCGTACTATGTATGTACTCCGGTACACCAGTCGTGCTGTTCTTATCTGTAGTTTAGCCCAATTACATAACCTTGTTGTAGGCGGCATGCCAGGTCCATCAGCTAAGCTTGCACCCAAGAGAAACAGATATGAGCCACATGATGCAGACTCACGTTAGTTTTATTTACTACTACTGTCTGCAGGTGGGGAAGCTCATCTTTTTGTCTGACGCCTTACGGCCGTTGGCACTGGTCATACTCTGTTACATGAGGGCAAATGGCATGCACAATTTCACTTACACCCTGCCATGGGTACTACAAAAAGGCTGACTATTTATCGGATCCAACGATCATTGCTTATATTCATATTATAGATGCCGCTAGTGCTAATACGATATACGACATCAGGTCGGTAGCGGTCGGTGGTGGGAGTGCTGCCGGTCGGTGACGTGGGAAGGTGCCGGGTGGGGATAGTAAATGATGGATTAAGGACATTCACAGGTAATTAAAGAATACATTAAAAAAAAAAACATTGCTGCACACAGTAGCACACACTGCATCGCATTCGGCGGTGCAGTGCGCACCTTGAAAATAATTTTATTTATTTTTATGTTGATTACCTGTATTCGCAAGTGCCACCCACCCATCCCCTCCCCATGTCACCGCCCGCCAACAATCCCACCACCAACCGCTACTGCAGAGGGTACTTTGCTTTCATTGATTGTGTAACCAATATCCATAAACAGATAGGCCACCCTTTGCAGGCTGGCTGCCCCAATCGAAAAAACATTAATAATAATAGGTAGGGAGTGGTCCCCAGAGTGGGAGGAAGGGGTTTCCGCTTGATAATATATGACGTGCTTGCAAACTACTGCAAGTGTACTGTATGCTCATAATACTACCTTGATTCCCCTAGGCTTTGCTACTGTCGCGCAGTTTCTTTTACACTTTCTTCAAAGTAAGAATCTCCAGTGACACTTTCCACCTATACTGTCTCTTCTTGGTGATAGTACATCCAGGCATACATCCATTAAAGTAAATGTCTATCCTTTTTTATATATCTCTTAACAAACCTTAGTTGGTTTCACCAACAAACACCCATGCTTCTGCTCCTTCCTTCCTTGCCTTGGCTTTGAGTTTGAACCAAAAACACCGCTGATTCTTGCTATCTAGTACTATCCACCCATACTGTGTCGCCCACCCAGGCAGGCATTTTTTCACCTTCCACCCATCCTTCAACAACCCATGCAACTGATCTTATTACTATCAGCCACCTATGCATGCTTCCAACAACATATCCTTCTCTGCCAGTCAGGCATATTGTTTATCGCGCCCGTCCTTCCACCCTTAGTGCTTTCCCTCTTTGTTCAACACATCCATGAAGGTCATCTGATCTGAGTTTGTCTTCTCCATAAAACATTCACAGCTGATTTTGGAGTCACATAGAAGAGGCCATTGGTTACTCTACTCACGCTGGTAATGCTACGTAAAGGGTGTCTTCTTCAACCATTGTATAATAAGTCCCACAGTACAGTGAAATAGTGAACACAGTTCCATCTAGCTGTAATGTCAAGAAGTAATGAATATAACTTACCGCCGCCGGCCCCTGCTGCTGGATCCCCCCTGGGCCCTGTGTCTCCTGCAGGTGCCGCCAGTTCGCCTGCCCCCTCCGGAATGGCCGCATCGCTGGCCCCGACGGCACTGGTGGATGGTAGTGTGCCTAGAAAAAAGCATCACAAATTTTTTAGATGCCTGTAAACCTCCCCCTATTTTAAGTGTTCACTTGGAACATTGAAAAAAAAGTTAATGCGATGCAACATACATAAGCACTAGACAGTAAGTACAGTCAGTAGACAGACACTAGTAGGATATGGTTCCACTTCCTAGGGTCATGTAGTCCTACTCTACTCTTTTGAAAGTTAGCTTGAGCCATGAGTAACCCTTTTAGATTCATCATGTCGACTTCTACTCTTTTGGTGCATATTATACCTGCCAGCTTATTGACATGTGCAGTAGATGCCTTTGAGGCCACTTGACTGTTGCGTACAAGTGAAGAGGTCGAAAAAAAACCAACTTATTGACTTTGTTTAGTTTATATTGCTTAGCCAGCACACATACATGTTACACTTTTTGGCATGCCTGCAAAATGCTAGCATTCACCAGTATACTATCTAACGGCTAACTCGCAGCGATTTTCTCATATATCATAGGCGGAAGATTCCCTTCTACGAACCAGAGATTTACAGAGCATATTGGATGCAAGATGATGTAACCAGTATTTCTACGTTCTACGGTGAGGGGTCTTCCAGAAATCAAAAGATCTTGGCTCTTGTTCTTGTTGTCAATCATGCACTTGTAAATGTTTACTGTTTTAATGTTAGGCTTTTTGCTGGCTTATTGACGATGGCTGTAGTAAATTAAATTTCATATTAACGATGTACAGAGTTTGATACTTGTTTCAAATAAACCTTTTGAACTTACACATAGACTCTGTGGTATTTGGTGTGGTGGAGTGGACTTACACAAGTGTGTGAGCAAAATGGTGTTTGTTATTATGTTCTGGGTTGTCTCTGTCTCAGTCATCATCAACATTGTGTATCGTCTTCATGGGGGGGGGGGGTCGGGAGTGGGACCCTAATGTGAGACACTATAGCTAGTCGGTCAGGGGATCCTGGGTTCTTCGGACTGAGGTGTGATCAGTAAGATCCAACCTCCCATCAGCATCAACATCCTATTTTGTTGTGCATAGTTCTGTATGTGGCTCTGCAGAATCCTAGACAATAGTAGTATCATGTACTATCCGATCAAAAATACTAGTCAAATATCTGGTTGGGCATTTTGTTTGTGGTAATTGTCAAAGCCTCAACATTGAGAAGACTTGAAGAGGACAACCCAAAGGACAGGACCCAGTGGCTAGAGCTATTGGTCAATCAGAGTTTTATTGTTGCAAAGAAAACCTTCTATTAAAGAGTGGGCAACTGTGCTTCGCTACACACAGAGTAAAAATAGTAATAGTAGTAGTAGTATTAGTAGTACAGAGTCATAGCAGAGGGAGTTAGAAGCAACTTAGAGGCAGGGATAAACAGAATTAGTAAACAGATAGTCAAGGTCAAAGAAGTAAACTTTTGTAAAAAAGAGATTCAGAAAGTGGAACCATAATTTAGAGTTTGGGAAAAAAAAGATGCAGTAACATAACATTTAGGGAAATATAAATGTCAATCTAACCAATGGAGGACTTACTGGGGCCAGCTGCAGGAGCCTCAGTAGAGGAGCGGTCCTGGGGTTCCCCCGCCGACTCCGACCCCGTCTTCTTGCCCCTGGGTGGTGCTGATGATCATGTAAAATATAATAAAGAAAGAGATCAACATTAAGGAGTGCTGTGAGAAAAATAATAAATCATTTGGAAAAATAAGTCACAGAAAATTTTAGGAAACAACAAGTGCAATAAAATTGACCTATCTAATCAGATGGATCGTCTACTTATTTATGAACACTCCAGTGTTCCATGATCATTCTGATTCCAAATACTAATAAAGCCTAGTAAGTACCACCTGACCTACACCACCTATTCCAGACGGGCCAATTGTTCACTAAGTCTGCACTTCAATTTTTTTCAGCCATCAAATGCATAGATGAGATGGAGGACATACATTAGTGCATACATACAACAAATTGTGGGTTGGTTGCATAATTCTGATCTAGTTCTGCTACTGACTGACCATGCTAAGCCTACCACTCACTAAACAAAGTACAAAAGGTTCGACGGAGGACTGGGGTAAGCATCACTCAGTGACAGAGGATGCGTCACGCAGACCGCATAAAACAATTAGTAACTACTACTAACAAACTAAACCTAGTATCCAATATCCATCCACCACTATTTCACAGTAGGACAATGGAAGGACTAGAGTATCTCTAGCAAATCGCATTACCTAACTTCAGTTCTGTAAAGTAAACTCTTACATAATCAGCATCAGCACAAGCTAGCGCAAACTAAGTTGCAAACAAGTAAGAGTACCACCGTGCACCTGGGTCCTTAAATCAAAGAACATTTTGCTTTTTGGAACGTAATTTACCAGCAACGCTTGGCACGCAGCAGTAATCTTGTTGTTCATCTAATTTAATATACACAATCAGTTACTCACCAAGCCCGACGACCTCGACACCTAGCAGGTCCAACAGGTCCTGTTCCCGGTCCAGGATGTCGGACCACCGGTGGGCTAGCTGGTTGTGGGTGCGGCGGATCCCAGTGCACCGGAACACGGCCCGGCGCACCTTCGCCCACCGACGGTGCCGCTCTTGGGTAGCGTACCCGGAGCCGGGCCTGCCGCCTGCTGCCAAGGTCAAGGGGAGGAGGCGCTGGATGAAGAAAACAAGAGCCGCCACCTCCTCCTTCCCAAACAGTTGCCGGGCCTGCACCCCTGCAGGACGCATTCTGCCGCAAGGCAGGCGGCGCTTCTCTGCGCCTGCAGGTCCTTTGCCCTTGGGACTTGGTGTGCCCTTGGCCATGGTTCTGGGGTGGGTGGGAGGCGGAAAAGAAAAGTCCAAAGGGGAAAAAAAGTTAGGGGGAAGAAGATAGAAAGAACTTTATAAAAGTAACAAAAACACAGTAAAAGTAGAAATAAAATGCAAAATATAAACTGAGGCAAACAGAGAGATAGATAATAACTAAAAAAAGTCAGGAAAAAGGCTTTAAAGACAAAGGATTGCTAAGATAAAGGGAGGATACAAAAGTAGGCCCAGAAACATGGCATAGAGTGAAAAACAAGATGGCCGCGCCCATTCCCGACCGCGTGGGTAAGTTCGCGCGATATTTCTCGCGAACATGTACTATTCATCGCGAACAAGTAACATGCGCTCCCGAACACGTCAATGCACATCGCGAAAACGCTATCCGCGACCCGGAACAGAAAATAAGGCATCGCGAGCGGGCGGGACTATAGAAAAACAAGATGGCCGCGCCCATTGGCGACCACATGGGTAAGGTCGCGAGATATATCGCCCGAGCATGCAAACAGCTCCCCAAACATGCTTACCGCGCTCGCGAACAAGAAAAAGCCATCGCAAACAGGTTGCCACAAGCAACTACGCAAGCTCGCAAAGCTTCGCGAAGGTCGCGTAGTGCAATGACACCTTCGTGAAGCTTCGCGAAGCGCGACTACGTGAACTACGCCCATGGTTAGTCCTGATTAGCAGGGCCACAGCCAGGCTAAGGTCGAAAAACAGTGAAATACCAGCAAAAAGTGGGGGTACCCATGTGAAGCAGATCCTCCTCTCCTACATACCCCCCCCACCCCAAACGCAGGGACATTAAACTAACCTTGGCCAGTTGAGTCTTCATGTTCTAAGTGGAAATACCTAGAGAGTCCATCTGCATTGACATGGTTACTCCCAGGTCTATGTTCCACTGTAAAGTCCAGCCCCTGTAGGGAAATGGACCACCTAAGCAGTTTGCGATTTTCACCCTTCATTTGTTTTAGCCATAAGAGGGGCTTATGGTCTGTCTGAACAAGAAAGTGAGTACCAAACAAGTATGGCCTCAACTTCTCCAGAGCCCAAACCACAGCAAAGGCCTCCCTCTCAATGGCTGACCAACGTTTCTCTCTAGGGGTCAGCCTTCTGTTTCTGAATGCTACTGGCGGATCCTGACCTTCATCATTCAATTGTGACAGTACAGCCCCTACCCCCAATTCAGATGCATCTGTTTGGACAATGAACTTCTTGGAGTAGTCAGGACTTTGCAGAATGGGAGCAGTGCACATGGCCTACTTCAGGTCATCAAATGCCTTTTGACATCTAGTTGTCCACTGAACCTCTTTGGGCATTTTCTTAGAAGTTAAGTCATTCAGGGATGTCACTATTGATCCATACCCCTTGAAAAATCTCATATAGTACCCAGTCAGACCTAAGAAGGCTCTCACCTGAGTCTGGGAAATTGGAGCAAAGCAGTCCATTATGGTCTGGATTTTGCTCTGTAATGGTTGAACCTGACCGCCACCTACAAGGTGGCCCAGGTACAAAACCTGACTCTGCCCTATCTGGCACCTAGTAGCCTCGTTAGTTAGGCCACCCTTTTGCAGGGCCTCCAAAACATTCCTCAGGTGGACCAGGTGATCCTCCCAGGTGGAGCTAAAGACAGCAATATCATCTAGATATGCTGCACTATAGTCTTCCAGGCCTGTAAGGACTTGATTCACCAACCTTTGGAAAGTGGCAGGTGCATTCTTCAAACCAAAGGGCATTACCACAAAGTGATAGTGCCCACTAGGGGTAGAAAATGCTGTCTTTGGCTTTGCATCATCAGCTAGTCTGATCTGCCAGTAGCCAGCTGTCAGGTCAAATGTGCTTAGAAACTTGGCTGAGGCAAAAGTATCTGTTAGCTCATCTGCCCTGGGGATGGGATGGGCATCAGTCCTTGTGACTGCATTGAGCCCCCTGTAGTCGACACACAACCTAATTTCTCTCTTGCCATGTGTGGTGTGAGGTTTAGGTACCAGGACAACTGGACTTGCCCAAAGGCTAATTGAGGGTTCAATCACTCCCAAATCCAACATCTTTTTGACTTCTGTCCTTATACAGTCCCTGACACGGTCAGGTTGCCTGTAGATCTTATTATTCACAGGTAGATGGTCCCCAGTGTCCATTTCATGAGTGCACCAGGTGGTCTGACTTGGAGTCAGAGAAAACATATGTCTGAACTGACTGAGAAGGTTTCTGCAGTAAGTTGGCTGCTGGGCAGTGAGGCTGCCTGCTAAGGCTACACCATCAACTGACCCATCATCGGGGTTCTGAGAAAGCAGGTCAGGGAGTGGGTCACTCTCTTCCTCCTGTCCTTCATCAGTAGCCATATGCAGGCCCATGTCTGCCCTGTCAACATATGGTTTAAGTCTGTTTACATGAAGTAACCTGTGGGGACTCCTAGGGGTTCCAAGGTCTACCAAGTAGGTAACCTCCCCTTTCTGTTCAACTATTGTATGGGGCCACTTCATTTGCCTTGGAGGGCTGCTGGGGCCACAGACTCCAACACCCACACTGTCTGTCCTTGCTGGTAAACAGTCAGTACAGCCTTTTGGTCATGCCAGACTTTTTTCAGTTCCTGGCTAGCCTCAAGGTTTTTGGTTGCCTTTTTCATATACTCAGCTATCCTAGAGCAGAGAACAAGTACATAGTCCACTATGTTCTGTTTGGGGGGCTTGAGAGGTAACTCCCATCCTTCCTTAACCAGACCCAATGGACCCATGACAGGGTGACCAAACAAAAGTTCAAAAGGGCTTTAACCAACTCCCTTTTGAGGCACCTCCCTGTATGCAAATAAAAGGCAGGGCAAGAGTATATCCCATCTTCGCCTAAGCTTTTCTGGGAGTCCTTTAATCATGCCCTTTAAGGTTTTGTTGAACCTTTCAACTAAACCATTGCACTGTGGCTGATAGGGTGTCGTGAACTTGTAGTTCACTCCACACTCCTTCCACATAGCAGTCAAGTAACTAGACTTGAAGTTTGCACCCCTGTCAGATACTACCTCCTTAGGAAAGCCTACTCTTGAAAATACACCCAAGAGAGCTCTTGCCACCACAGGTGCTGTGGTGGTCCTTAGGGGAATTGCTTCTGGGTACCTGGTGGCATGATTCACCACCACCAGTATAAATATGTGCCCAGATGCTGTTTGAGGAATCATGGGACCAACAATGTCAATCCCAACCACCTCAAAGGGAACCCCCACCACAGGTAGTGGTATCAGGGGGGCCTTTGTGGTTCCACCTGCCTTGCCACTGGCTTGGCAGGTCACACAGGAGCGACAAAACTCCTTAGTGTCTTCAGACATGTGGGGCCAGTGAAAGTGAGGAAAAATTCTGCCCCAAGACTTGTTCTGGCCCAGGTGTCCTGCTAGGGGAATATCATGGGCTAGTGCCAATAGGAAGCCCCTAAAATTCAGAGGTATAACCAACCTCCTGCATGCACCATGCTTGGGGTCTCTACTCTGTAAGTAAAGGAGTCAATCATCCCAATAAACATTATGGTTGCCACTAGCATTCCCAGCAGCCTCATCAGCAGCTTGTTTTCTGAGGGGTTCTAGAGAGGGGCAGGTTTTCTGCTCCTGGCTCAGATCAGACCTGGAAGGGCCCCCTGACCCCAAGAACTCAACCTGGTCAGGTTCAAGCTCCTCTGGGACAGTTCCTTCTCCAGGCTCAAGATAATCTCCCTGAGGAAACTGATCAGCATTCTGAGTCAGGTCGGAAGGCTCTGCCTTAACCCTACTGCTCCTCCTCTTGTGAGGCATCTGGTCCATTTTTCCAGAATCCAAGGCCTGTCCAGCTTTAGACATTTTGGCCTGTGACCTAGTCACAGCAAAGACATGAGCAGGGACACCTAACATTTCTGCATGTGTCCTGAGCTCCAATTCAGCCCAAGCTGAAGTCTCTAGATCATTGCCAAGCAAGCACTGTACTGGTAGGTCTGCACTTACCACAACCTTCTTAAGGCCAGTTACCCCTCACCAGGAGAAGTTAACAACTGCCAGAGAATGGTCTGTTCTGACTTTGTTAGCATTGGTCACTTGGCACATTTCACCAAGTATAATCTGCCCATGATCCACAAGCTCTTTTGTCACCATTGTGACACTTGCTCCTGTGTCCCTGAATGCCCAAGCCTCTACTCCATTTATTAAAGGTTGTTGTCTGTATTTGCCAAGATTACTGGGACTCAAATCAAATCAAACCAAATCAAACTTTATTCGGGTGTAGACAAACAACCATAAAAGCGCAAAACATTACAGCTTACAGGAAAAGAAAAAACAGAATACCCAACACATATTAAAATCAGCAAGCTATAAACAAACTCGCCACAGTACGAAACATCTCTAGCAATCCTTTCCCTCTTGTTAAAGTACATATAACTCATCAACAAGATTTCAGCACAGAGAAAGAAAATATACGGCTATTGTTGGAGTAAATGGGATAGGAGATAACTACAAGTTCTGCCTGTGCCTTAAAACTAATTTCAAGAAAGTAACTATCAGTTTGGCAAATAACTCGCCGTCCAAATATTGAAGGGCCATTAAAGCGGGACGGCACCTGCGCAGGCCCCAAATTTTTTAAATCGGGATAAGCCAATGTTTCCTCAAATCCTGATAGAATTTACAAAACAATACTATATGTATCGTGGATTGAGGAGAGCTCTTATCACAAGGGCAAAGTTGGAGAGATTTTTCCCAAGTATTGGATTTGGGAAAAGTAACCAAATGATGGAAAATATTTAGACTAAATTTTGTTAAGAGAAGTCTCTCAAAATCCGTAAAGTAAAAAGTTAGATAGGGCTGAATTGACAGGGTAGTTTGAACCAGCAACGAATGTTGCACAGTAGGTTTGTGGAGCTCACTAGTCATTTTCAAAGATTCTAAGTGGGCCATACATAGCTTTTTGAATTGTTTCCTAGGTATTTCGACTATTGACGAGGGAAAATTAAAGAACTGTGCCATACCCAGGTCACCGAGCAATCTCTTTATGTAAGAGATCCATCCGATCTTATGTGCTCGGTCTAAAGCAATGCAATCCTTAATGAACCCTTGGGAGAAAGTAGTGGCATTAGATGACCAAATACGGTGCCATAATAATAGAGGTTGAATCCTAATCAGGTCTGTAAGGTAAGGCAGACCTACTTCTAAGTGGCAAACATAGGTCGACGTGGACCGCGGGACAGCCAGAGGAATCTTAAAAAGCTGTTCTCCACCTTGGACCTCCTCGACTTTGGCATAACCCCAAACACCAGCCCCATATATAACACTGCCTATGCATTTTGCCCTGTAGATCTCCAAAAGATCAACCGTGGGTCGTCTGCCTAACTTGTTAGCAAAGTTGACCAGGGCAGCTGTAGTTCTTGCAAAGGTGAGTTTCCTAGACTCGATAGCACTTTTCCAGGAGCATTTATGATCAAATACAATGCCCAAGTATGGATACATGGAGGTGCTCTCTACTTTTTGATTATCAACGAAAAAGGTCTTTTTATTCTTATTCCTTGACCCTACAGACATTACAAAAGTTTTTTTAATGTTAATCTTCAGGTCAAGGTTGGCCATAAAGGTGTGATATTTCGTGAGAGCACGCTGTAGTTTTGTGCAGTTGATCCCAGAGGTCTTTTTTCAAATTATTCTTCCTACATTTTAGGGCCTGTTTATAGTTTTTTCTAAAGACTGCAATCTCCTTTCTATTTCTAAACTTATTGTGGAGGGCTGCTTTCAGGTTCTGATAAGCTTCTGTGCAAGAAGAATCAAACCATCCCCTAGGTTTGATTTTATCGTTCTTGAGTTTTACAAGTAAAGTTTCCTTTATTGCTACTAGCAACAAAGCAAAGTTTTCCATAATTCCCTCGTTAGAAGTAGCTGGGTCAAGGCAATTGATAATCGCTGGGGTCAGTTTTGCAACCAAAGATGCTGTGATTCCCGTCGGATCCACTTTTTCCCACCTTAGAGAGTATTGGTTTAGTCTATCTATTGTTAGATTGTTTTGGCTTAGGGTCGCCTTGATGTTGAGCCTCTCATGTTTCTTGGGAATTTTTAAAGTAAGACTAATTGGATAGTGATCACTGATAGCAATATCGTGGGTTTTACAAGTGAATAGGTCTTTGGCCGCTGCCGTGGAAAAAAAGATAAAATCAATTGTGGTTGGCCTGCCTCTACCAACAAAAGTTGGAACAACGGGTATAGGAGGATTCACCATATCGTTTACAAGTGCAAGGTCCAATCCACACAAAATTTCATTCAGAGAGTGCCCAGGTAGCGTATGAGAAAAGTGAGTTATCGGGTCACCGTTTTCGTCCACTATTCCACAAACTGTTTTCCCACTCTGGGAGTTCAGTAGAACTTACTGTATACTAAACTTGATATTATATGTACCTAAGGTACCTTTAGTGGTTTTCAGTTGATCAGTTCAATTGAGATTATGTGGTAAAACTATAGCAAGCTGGAATCCCACCGCTGCCACCAATGTGAGAAGTTTGCCTGATATATGCTGTCCACTATTTATAGTTGGCACCCTGTATCAGTCCAAACAGCCCCTTATGGTGAATAGGTTAAAGACAACCTTAATTGAAAGCTAGCCTAGTGGTAGCTATGGAGAGCAGCCTTCAGGCTAAGTCTTGAAGGAATGTAAAGCAGCTTGTTTTACCGTACTATAATCTCTTGAATGACCAAATGAAAGGACAACCACACCAGGTATATATTTAAAATATATGTATTTAAATAAAACACCTCCCTCTAGTCTCTTTATGAGACTGGAATTCAAAGTACTTAATTTACAAGTTAGCAATCAACAGTAATAGCACAAATACACGTTTGGGCCCTAGGGCCGTACCAAACCATATACCAATAAAGTGAAATAAGAACCACAACAGAACTAGACACAAGGCCTAGAGCCTGGTGAATCACTGGAACCCCAAGGAACCACCCAAGGTAGTGACACAGGGGACCCACGGGGGCCGTGTGCAGTGTGTGAACACAGCCACGGGTAACCGTTAGCTTCTATGGGCAATGTCGCGGTTGGGAATTTAAAGATTAGGGACACTTAGAAATGAGTCAGGACCAAACTCTTTTGGACTTAGGAGGTTCTAGGGCTAGCACCCACGGGAGCACCAGAGTACTTGTGTCACCTACCCCAGGGAAGCCGGGTGCATAGGTGTCTTTTGGTGTCGGGTCGCGTCATCGATTTCAATGGAAGCTGGCGAAGAAGTGCTGCTGCCGTGAACAGGAGAAGTGTCCGAAGTGATCCAAACCTGGATCTAGGATGGAAGGAAACTGAAAGCAGAGGGGACAGAGTCTGGGTCACTTACCAATGACCAAGGGCACAAAGACCAATGCCCAAAGATATCGGGTGCTTCAGGTGAGTTGACGGGTGTCTTGACTCTTCAGCCATGAGGTCCAGGAGGTGCCGATGACAACCAGGAGCTGGATTCAAGCTATACCACAGAGGCTGTCGAGTGCAGCGGTGTCGGCGACCAGATTGGACCCAACAAGCCATGGCAATGACAAGTCAATTGGAATCAGAGAAAGGATGGGTGTGCAGACCAGCGAGGTCTGGGGGACTCACGCAGCAAGGGTAAGTGGGGGCATGTCTGGAGCAACCAGGAAAGCCCAATCAGAAGAGCAGTTGTCTTTGTGGGGACCTACTAGTAAACGGGCTAGCGATCGCGAAGTAGCCTCAAGCGGTCGCACTGGAAACTGGCCCTCGATTCACTCGTGGAGTGGAGGCCAGAAATCTTTGGTAGAGGAGATGCACAAGGCTAGGGCTACTCGGAGCCCAAAGCACAACTTTGAGGAAGACCAGGAAGAGGATGTTGCTGTAAAAGATCATAGTGTCCAGGGGTCACGGTTCCATGTCACCCACGTCAGCCACGGGCCTCAGCTTTGCTGTGGACTCAGGAAAGTCTGAAAATCCACCTCTGGTGATGCAAAGACTTCAGCGTCCTGCGGGAGCTTCAGCGATGCAGACCGGTCAGTTGCTTCTTTGGTGCAAGCCAAGCAGGGGAGTCACTCCTTGACCCCAAGGGAGATTTATTCAGTCTTCTAAGCCAATAGCGAAGGTCCAGGATATATATTGCAGAGTTTCATCCAGGGTGATATAAAGTCGCAAGGACTGGGTTCCCATACTTATACAAAGTTTGGGGGTTGGGCATACTCTAGGGACCCACCTATGGGAGGGTTTGGAAAGAGGGGTGGCTACACCCATTTCCTATGTCCAGTTTCATGCCAGAGCAGGGGCAGGGAGCCCCTGCAACTGGTTTGAACTGGACTATGCACAGGGACACCAAGTGTGCCCCCAGTGCAGGACTTCAAAGCACCAAAGAGTGCTCCAGCCCAGCCCCAATACACATCTACCTGTCTGGAGAGGTGGTTACACCTCCCTGGGAGAGGAAACCTATTGTCCAGGCCTCCCCTGCCGGAGTTTCATTCAGCAGCAGGAGGCCAGACCTGTGTCTGTGGCAGGGGCATCCATTTTGTGATGCCAGGGCTGTAGAAAGTCCTACAGGGTTAGACCAGTGTGAACATGTCTCTCCCTCTAGAAGGGTGGAATGCTACCCCCGCCTCCAGAGCTGGTGGCGGGGTAGTATTCCAAAGCGTTTGACACCAAACATGACGTGTTTCTGTGCAGCCATCCCAAAGTTAGCCTTTACCGCGAGGTTATAATGCACTTGAGAGTATATGGTCTGGATGCACCACAAACAGCATCAGAGGAGGTGCTCTGCTCATGCAGGGGCACCCTCTCACATAAAAACCAAGCACTCTGCCTTCAGGATTGTTAAGGCCTGCCATGATATAGGTAGCCTATACCACAGTAAGGGGTGCAAGCACACCCTTACCCAGGCTGCAGTAGCAGACCTGTGGTGTCATTTTGGAGTGTTTCCCAGGGGTGGCATAATACATGCTTCAGCCCCTTGTAGGCCTCTGGGGTACCTATGCCCTAGGTACATAGTATACCATATACTAGGGGCTAATAAGGCACTCCAGAATCCAATTAGAAATGTACCTAATGTACATGGAAACCATTTTAGAGAGGAAGCAGACAGGCTGGTGGCCTGATTAGCAGGGCCACAGCCAGACTAAGGTCGAAAAACAGTGAAACACTAGCAAAAAGTGGGGGTACCCATGTGAAGCAGATCCTACTCTCCTACAGGGGTGTAGCCAAAAGCATGATGGGAGTTGAGGTTACAGACATTCCTCACCCACCCACATGACCCAGCAAGCTCACACTAAACCATGTTCGCCTCACAGGGAGTGAGAATGGACTGACAAGATGTCTGACACTGCGCTCTGTTGTGGGGAGCACAAGGCCATGCTGGGAACTGGGCACCAACAAGCACCAGGACTGAACAGTCAGTCATCTTGCCATTGCTGTCACACCCCCTCACAGGGAAGCAGAGTCAAAAGGAAGGAAGTATGGGCATGCTGGGAAGGGGGGTGTAGCCAAAAGCATGATGGGAGTTGCAGTCACAGACATTCCCCACCCACCCACATGGCCTAGCAAGCTCACACTGAACCATGTTCACCTCACAGGGAGTGGGAATGGACTGACTAGATGTCTGACACTGTGCTCTGTTGTGGGGAGCACAAGGCCATGCTGGGAATTGGGCACCAACAAACACCAGGACTGCACTGACTGACATCCTGAAAGTTAACATGCACCCACAGCAATGGTGGCATGCTTCATGATGGGATAACTGGCCTGGGGGAGAAGGAGGTCCTGACTTGAAAACAAATAACACCAATGCTGGCCATACACACACCTTCTATTCTAAAACACATTGCACACATGGTACCAGTCACTCACAAAGTAAATGTCCGGATAAGATGTCTGACACATGGGCCTGATAAATGATGTGGCTGAAAATCACACATATGCACTGGCCAAACCAAACATGGTCGCACACACAGCCATTGCAACCATATGTTCAAACTCACTGTCTGGGGATGCAGTTTCCAGGGGCGCCCCCTGGCCTGGCTGTGGAGTAGTGTCTTGCATATGACAAGTGTGGAGAGCCATATATAGTACATTGCACAAAACACACAGGAACTCACATATACATCATTGACAGGGGACATCTGACAGTGAATGGAATGGACACAGCAATATAGCCGACACAATAGCATGGTCCCATTCACACTTGGTGCTGTTGTGAGCTGCATTCCACTCCTACATCGTGCTACAACATATGCATCCTTCACACAACACACCACTCACTGACATAGACACTGTAAAGACAAGGCCTAACCTGGCCTGCATTGGAGGAGACATGCTACTCACAGCAGCCAAACCGCAACACACACACCACCGGCTCTAACTGTCATGAGCATTGAAAAGCCAGAGTGCTACCTTGCCCAATCCATGTCACCATGAGAACATTGACAAGTCAAATCACATATGCATGTACAAAACTCAGCACCAGACTCATTAACGATGGTGACATCATCACTTGTATGAAATGAGATGGGAACCAGGAACACTGTAAAAAAACACTTTCTCCCAAGAGATCACAGGCATACGGGACTGTGACCATGTCGTACCACTACACCAATGTGACACACAAAGACTAGCAAAAGCTGCTACCACACATGACCCAATCTTACAACATCTCCTCAGTGGAATTGCACGTATGTCCTTGTTAAAGCTCAAATGTGTACAGGGATGACACACCTGTGTTAGCAACGTGATGGTCCTTGAGTAGTAATTGCCATGTACAGCCAAATCTATACATGAGCTGTGTATGCACACACTTCGACATGCACATTGAAATGTTTCATTTTGGCTGGGCAATGTGCCACAACAATATCAATTTCTGTCCGTGACAACCTTGGACAAAGCTGCGTACAGGCACACATCCTGACGTACAGTAGAAAATGTCATGTATGTGAACCATTGATGCCTGTAGAAACATAATTTACATTGTGTGTCTATTCCAAACACAGGTGGTGCTGGGGACACAGCAGCTAATGAAGAGGAGTCCCTTTCTCAGACTCTGGTGGACCCTCAGCTCTCTGGTGTGGATCCGTCTCTGTCCTCTTAGGATGACTACGAACAACCTGGCACCTCTGGTGTGAGTCATCATGCAGCACCAGCAGTACCAACATCTGCACCCCCTATACCCACGCCTCCAGCATCTGGCAACAGACAGGGCACCCCCGCCAACACGGACAGACCAAGGCCGCAGAGCACTGACAGCACAGGGACACAGGACCCCCAGGAAGCTACGGACAACACCACCAGCAACAGCACCCAAGGGGGCCCAGTGTCACCTGTGCGTGCCGCCGCAGGTCCTGCCCATGTGGATAGGGGTGCTGGGGGGGTGGAAGGCAGAAGGCACGCCTTGCAGAGGGGTCGGGACTGCATGATGACCCCCAACTGGCAGGATAGCACCGGAGGATTCGGCCAGGTAGTTGGGATCCTCAAGTACATGCAACAGGAGCAGGCTGCCCATCATACCCACATGGAGGCAAAGTGGGATGCACTTACTGCGGTGCATCGGGACATACTCCAATGCCTCCACCCGATAAGCACCAACATATCCACACCTCCCTGTGTGGCTACAACAACTGTTGCCGCACCATCTGCCAGTGCCACAGGGAGGGCAGATGACTCTGGCAAAGAGTCCTCTGCACTGCAGACACCTGCACCTGAGGATCCCTCCCGAAAAAAAGAGGGGTCGTCAGAAGAAGGACTAGTGAGACGCAGATGTCCATGCACATCCCCCAGGGCCTCTAAACCTGTTCTGGACAATGTTCTTTGTGCCGAAACCATTCACCTTGTCGTATCTAACACAATTCGCCTACATGGCATGGGGTGTTCATGTTCGTCCAATGTAGCAGATGACTGTGGACTTTACTCTGGACATTTCAGCTACCAACACTTCCAACTCTACTGTGAACTTTGAATTCAAAACCCAATGTACAGCACCCACCATCCTGTCCACTATCCTCACACATGTTTGTAAATAAACTGACCAGTACACTATACTTGCCTCTGTTGTGATTCCAACTTGTCATGTGTCATGGAGATGTTGATCTGCTAAACAACACAGTGCATGCCAAATACTACAACAATGTAATCACCGTTATGTGAGTCATGGTGATGTGACATTTGTGAGGGAGACACACCACTATGGCACCACAAAACATACTCACCATGTCCATGTAACTCATCCCACACAATGATGTTGACCTGAAATATATTGGAATGCACAGACACCACGCCTATCCACAGTCAGTGGTAACAATCCCACAGGTGAGGTAAGCAAATGTCAGTCAGTTGTGGGAAGACTGACAACGCCCCTAACAAAGCATAGCACAGGTTCATTACACATCAGCAACATGTTAATTCCACAATAGTTGCAAGGTAATTGTATGTTACAGTGGACACACGGTCACAAAGTGTCAGAGAATTGAAGTCCAGGGGTGTGTGGTACATCACTTGATGGTAATTGACATCTTCCACACTGGTGTTGGATTCTGGGTGTTGGGGGTCAGTGTTGACCAAACAACAGGAAAAGTACCCTGGGAAGGACAGACACAAGACACAGTCAAAAGTACAGCAGAGCAAGAGAGAAATGCAATATACATGTACAAAACATGTCAAAATAAACACACATAAATAAGTTAGCAGTTCGACACTATTGTGGAGTACAGACCAGCTGAAAGGACACATCACTGCACGCATCCAGTCAAGTGGCACACAGACACACTCAAACAGCAACAGAGCAGCCCCAACACATTTCAGGCTAACTCAATACATTGACATAACAACCCTGTAAACTCACATTCAGGTGAAGAAGTTGTGCGTACGTCACCCTCATCATCATCATCATCATCACTGGTATCGTGGCCCAGGCCTGGATCCTCCACAGGTGACGGAGGTAGATCATCGTCATCCTGGATGAGAGGTAACTTCTTCCGCATTGCCATGTTGTGTAGCATGCAGCATGCAAGGATAATTTTGCACACCTTTGCAGGGTCATATGGGAGGGCCCCTCCGGTCTTGTCCAGGCAGCGGAAGCAGCTTTTCAGGAGACCAAATGTCTGCTCAATCAGCCTCCTGCTCTGACCATGTGCCTCATTGTAGCACATCTCGGCTGGTGTCACAGGATTCCTGAGGGGTGTCAGCAACCACGGCATGTTGCCGGAGTCACCTACATACAAACAATTGAACAATTGGCTGAGTTTTGAAAGAGGGTGGAATACAACATTGCCAAACACACACAATGGTAATCAGTCAGTACACACCGACAAGCCAGGCACACTGGTCTGGCATCTGTGACATCAGCGTTGCAATGCGACTACTCCTCATGATGTAGGCATTGTGCGCCGAACCGGGGAAACGTGTCTGCAAGACATACCACCAGAGAATTGATGGAGTGGAAATGTTTCCTGTTCCAGTAAGCCTGCTCATGTGCCCATGATGGTACCAGGGTCACATTTGTACCATCAATAGATCCGATGACATTCAACATCCTCCCCAGTGTATAAAAAGAGTCCTTTTTTCAGTGAGTTGACCTGGGCTAGGAAACTTGATGTACAGGTCAAGGAAATGCAACATCCCCTCCAAGACATCGCGTAGCACACGACTGAACATAGTTTGCGACATACCACCAGCAGTAGCCACAGTGTACTGGAAGGTACCAGTAGCAAAGAAGTGCAGAGCTGACATCACCTTCACCTCTGGGGTCAGTGCTGTTGGGTTTGTCTGGCCAGGTAGCAGATGTGGCGCCAACTGCTCTGCCAACTCCCTCAATCAATGGCGTGGTGAAGTGGTACCGTCAGATGCAGTCGCGTTCCTGCATGGTTTCAAGGTCTGGGAACGGTCTATGGACAGCTGATGCCCTGCAGTACAGAGATGAACAAAGGAAGATTGTCGATTTATCCACCCATGTGGCTATGACCAAGCAAAATATCACATGATACATCATGACAATACACAATGTACTGAGGTGTGTGCTGTTGAGTATGGACACATATGTCACCTACATGCACATCACCTCACATCTCAAGTCCACATGTCTACATAAGTTCCATGTAGTGCAATGGCCAATCATTGGGCTTTGTCACAGTACCTATGTACTGCTGTCACGTTATAAACACACACCACAGTGACAAGTGAGGCCTGATGTCTCCCAGGCATCACAGCTCTCTGACATGAAGCTACCCAGGGTCCCTGTATTGCCACATGGACACTAGCATGACATGGCGTATCATGTACATGCCAGAAAACAACCGTGAGTCCCACAGATAGTGGCCACTGTTTTCTCTGCAGGCCCTACATGAATGTCTCGTAGACACACACACACCATCAATGTTGATGCACAAACAACATGGATGTTGAGACTGTCTCCCATTGGTCACATTTGATCAGCCACATCTGAGACACAACATGCACACAGACTGTGGGTGTGCATCAGAATTGGTGCTATAGGTCTCACTGTGACATACTTACCATCACACCCAGGACTCAGAGCGTATGCAACATGTCCTAAACATATCCAATCTGCAACTGTGTCCATGACTCATGACCTTAACTGTACAGTTGCACATCACAGTGGTAATGTGCACAACACACAAAGGATTCTGTCCCCATGAACACGTGCACAGCCTGGGTGTCATGGCTAGACGGAGGGGGCGTCCAAGATTAGGCACACAGTAACTCTGTATGGCTGATGGGGTAGGCACTACATCTCCCATAACCCCGGGAGGGAGAGCACGTGACCGGTTTATTTAAGCCCCACCTTCCTGGTGCTTGGGGCTTGTCACTCACTGACTCTTCGAGGACGAGGACGATGTACGCTGCTTCTATGGACATCGGGCCGCCCCTGCTGTAAGAAGTTCAGGGCTGCGCAGCTACGGAATGTGAACGGCTGCATTCTGCACGTTCTACAGAGACAGGCTTTCCCCGAGGCTGCCGAGCATCTCCAGTGCTCCGAGCGGCCAATTCTACGAAGAAGCCTGAGGCGGCTCCAACGGTCAAGCGGCCAAGCTGAATACTGCATACGGAGGCTGAGAACCTATCAGCGCTCCGCTACAAAGATTCAGCTTCCCACCAAGAGACAGACCATAGCGGGTAAGACCGGAATCTGGTTGCTCGCGTGTGCACTACGAAGCACTCTTACTTTAACTTTTGTACCTTGAAGGGAAGACCCAGATTGTAACGCGCGTAAGGACGTGTCTTTGTTTTGAGGTCGGCCCTCCGCCTGGAAGAACGCGGAAGCACCGGCTGCATACGCGCGCTGAGACGCGCTTAGGAATTGGGACTGTTTAGGCAATTTCCACTAAAGAACAAGGCGGAAGCAACACCACAGGCTCATTGTTCTTCACCACACGCTCCTTGGGCTCCAGCAAGAGGGAGAACTCTGGAGAATGGACCATAGAACACTCTACAGTTTGATAAGTATCTCATACTTGTGCGTATCCTGAACTGTATATCTTTGTTTTTGTTCTATTTTTATTTTTATGTTTTGGAGTTGCCTGATTGGGAGATGTACAGCAGCAGTACATGTAAGTGCACTCACACATAGAGGTGAGAGGGGAGGAGGTACTTAGAGCACGATTGTTCATACGTGTATGTTGTGTTTCCCTCACAGGGTCCCCGGGGTGGATTGTAGGAGAGGAGGTTCGCCACACCTGACAACATCCCTTTCTCAAGACTGGCAGCTACATCGTTTTTGTTTCTTTTGTCCCTTTTTTCCCTTTCCCCGGTAGTGGTGTTATCCGTGTCGTGATATATGTATATACGCCAGGGTATCACCGCTTAGGGGAAGGGATTATCTAGTAACTCATCATTCCCGCTGTATCCGGCTGAAAGGTTAGTGATACCCACCTCTGCACGACACTGGGAGTGGCTGCACAAAAGTGCAACACAACCAACAACATTTTTGCCCACCAAAACATACAGGTAATGCAGCCTAACATGCCATGGGACACAGTGTGGCACATGCTGTAGTGTGGTAGGTGTGTACCTGAGTCCCTGGCAAGTAATTGTGTGTGGAAGCCGTTAAAAAGTCACACCAATGTCAACTGATGCGGGTGACTTCTACAGGGACGTATTGCACAGTTCAGGACTGAGCCGTGCGTACGCTTAGCCATTGACAGCAATGTGAACTGACGCGGGTGACTATCATGCGTACGCATTGCACAGTTCATGACCAAACCGTGCGTACGCTTACCCATCGACAGCAATGCGAACCGACACGGATGACTATCATGCGTACACATTGCACAGTTCAGGACCGAGCCGTGCGTACACTTAGCCATTGACTGCAATGCGAACCGACGCGAGTGACTATCATGCATACGCATCGTGCAGGCATGGACCGAGACCTGTGTACGCCTTGGCCATTGAATCGTATGGAGACGGGTGCGTGTGTATTTTCAAACTATGCGTTGTACAGTCAGTTGACCGAGCCGTGCGCACCCATTGGCTCTGGGCTGTCATTGAGATGGATGCGGATTCAAAACTTGTACGAGTTGCGCGCTGGAAATTCAGTTGGATGCCTACAACAATGTTGCAATTACTAGTGTTTTATGAAGGTGAAGATTTGAACGATGCGGAAGACATGTACGAGTCATACAATTCCATGGATTGGCCAGATTCATAGAATGCAACTGTGTTGGACCTATCACTTGGGACACATGGCACAGAGTCTGCCTCTGCAGCACAGATATAAGGCTGGATGGCCCCCGGAGAGCTCACTTGCCTGCACTACATGCTACTGGACCACATCTCTGTTAACACTGCGGCTGTCTCTGCATCCTCTGGCTACTGCTATGGCACGTACTCTGAAGAGGGCCCCAGCTTTCACTGAGGAGGAGAACCAGGCCCTGCTGGACTGTCTCCTTCCACAGTACAGCAAGCTGTATGGGAAACCAGGGAAGCAGGTGAGTGTGCAGTCCGATGCCTTCCTAATTGTGCATATTGTCTAACTAGCAGTACTAGTAGTGTGTACACCAGTGGCAAGCGTACTCACTAAGTACTTTCATCCCCCAAATTGTGTAGGTACATGTAATGAACTGGTGTTCTACAGCTAAAGTGCATTTGTGCAAGATTACACTTCCCAGGCATTGTTAACATGTCAGACATGCATGGCATTTGTCCATTTCCATGGTTCCACTACTTGTGTAACTCATTGTACTTTGTGATGACAAGATGTATATCCAACTGTGTGCAGCACAAATATGGGGCATGTGTGTTAATGGACTTTTAACTTTGTCATCCTGCAGGTTGATGCCCACCAGAAGCAGGAGATATGGCTGACCATCGCCCGGGCAGTTCGATTGGTGGGGGTCTACAAGCGCCGGATCGGCAACTGCCAGAAGAGGTGGCATGACCTTCGGGGCTGGACCCGGAGAATCACAAGGGTCCAGCTGAAGCTGGCAGGAGGGGCAGACACTGGACCCTGAACCCCCACATGCTCAGGATTCTGGCGGTCGTCTTCTTGGACCTGGATGGGCAGCTGAAGGCCAGACAGCAGCAAGGAGTAGGGTATGTCCATGTCTAATCTGTGTACTATGTCTGACATGCTATTTGCAGTCTTTTGGCCTGGTCACACTTCCACATAATGTAGGTCTTGTAGTCCAGGACATATGTCCCTCAATTGTGTGATGCACCCTGCTCATCTGATCCACAGTTGTTGACCCTGCAGTCTGTGGCTTGTGTCACTAGGACACTGTGTCCCTGCAGTCTGCAATGCTTCATGTTCCGGACAGCATCTGTTACCGTGACTCTGTTGTGGGTTTCATGGGTGGGTCAATTTTTTACACAATGCCCGAGATCTGACATCTGATCTGTGTGTGTCCTTGATATGTGTTCCAATTGCTGGTCTGAATCGCCACATGTGCCTGGGGTATTTTAAACACACACATGCAGCAGGGGATTCCAATTTGTGGGCCTCAGGAGTATGTATATCAAGTGTGTCACACTTGCTTAGCCACCTGGTTACTGTCCAGGGCTATTCACTGTTTCACATAGACCTGGGCAGTCATGCCTACTCAAGGACATTTAGAAACACTCTGTAATCCCACTCCTGTGTATCAACTTACATGTTGTGCTTAGTGACATGTGACTTCAGGTGTCTGCCTCTGTGTCATTGTGGTGAGGCTTCCTTTTCTGGACAACTGGGGTGTTCATGATTTTGAGGTTCAGCAGGACATCTGAGATGTGACAATGAGAGACAAGACCTGTGTGACATATAGGTGTGTGATCACTTGACAGTGCACAATGGTGTATGCAACTTCAGGTAGCTGTGTTTCATGCACAGCAGACTGTGATGTGCTCGTGTACAGGGAGTTGTGTTCACAGAAACTCATATGTCTGTTTTGTATGATGTGGGGTCTTCTGGGGCCAGGATATATTGTTTGTAGGGGATGGACAAGTGCACTTGTCATCTGCAGAGTTTGCTTTACCCATGAGTTATGATTGTGACACAGTGCATACTGTTATTGTCTGGATGCCCTGCCCCTGTGAAAGGAGACAGTGATGACTGACTTTCCAGGCATGCCAGTGCCATGGCATTTAACTTGCTATGAGTGATCCTGCATTGGGGTCAAATGTGCTCCATGCACCCCATTGTGGCATTGACTATCAGGACATGAGAACATCATAGTGTGTGTTGCTGGTATGCATCACAAGCATGTGAAATGAGACTCCGGCCATCCCTTCATCCTGACACCTGTACTGAGTCAGTGGCAAGAGATTTGATGTGTGTATAGTGACATACTCCTGCATGTTCACTTGCATGTCCAACAAATGTGTAGGTGGTACATGTCTGCACATTGGGGTATTAGCATCCAACATGCAACTAACATATTGGTGCAAGTCCAGGAGGGATATGAGTGCCAAAGTTGATGCTGAGACTGACAATTGGCTTATTCTAAACAGTGTGAGCACTTTGAGCAGTGTTCAGCTGATGATGCCAGGGCTTGCCCTGTGATGTGCTGTACGCACTATGGTATGTGCAGTCAGTGCAGGTGACTGATGTTGTTCTTTTTCCTAATTCTATCCAGATACGTCCACGGCCACAGGAGGGGACAGCTCCAAGGAGCAGGAGGAGCCACAGAACCTGAATGGGACAGAAGGCGAGGAGTTAGAGGAACCCAGTGGCACAGAGGGCGAGTGGAGCCACACCGAGGAGTCCTCAGCACCATCCACCCCATCTGAGGGCCACAGCAGCTTGGAGTATGACTCCCTTGTGGAGGCAGGTATCAGCAGCCACCAAACCCCAGCTAGTGAGGCTGTCCCCGCCACCGCCACCACCACCCTCCCATCGGCTTCCATCCCAGAGGTCCCTGGAGGCTCCAGTGTTCGGGAGCATGTCTCCTTTGTGCCAGGCACGGCACCCCCTGCCCCTGTGTCCCCTGCTGCCCTGAGTGTGGAGTCTGTGGACTTGCTTCGACAGATCCATGTAGGGCAGACATCAATGCTGAGTGTCCTCCATGCACACACCAGTCTGTTGACACAACTGGTGTCGTTCATGGAGGGCATTTCATCGGGCATTTCTGCCCTACAGAGGACCAATCAGTCCGTGGCCTCCTCCCTGACGGCAGCAATGTCCCTCCTCCAACAGTCCCACACCCCTCCTTCCCCTGCCCCACCCACAATTCTTAGCACCCTACCTGTCCCAAGCACACACACACCAGCACATTCACCAAAACCCACAGACCCGGGCAGCACACGAACACCCAAATCAAGGGCTAGATGTGCACACAAGCAACCTCAGGGGACTGATACCACGCTCACAGGGGATGGTTTGCAAACACACACACAGGCATCCACAACCACTCCGCAGTCCTCTGATACCTCTCCCTCCCAGACCAATTCCCTTGCCTCACCTGCAACCCCATCTCCCAAGAAGCTCTTCCTCTGTAACCTTGGCCTCTTCCCCACCGACCCAGAAGATCCAGCTTACAAGGGGAAGAGGAAGTCCCCACACCCAGAGGGGAGTGCCCCTCACACCTGGACACCCTCCCCGAGGTGCAGTCAGACTGAGGCCCCCACCCGCAAGTCCCCCCAGAGCCGGAAGAGCAAGACTCCACCCTCGCCCCGCAGCTCCATGACAAAGTCTCCATCCTCCATCCCCCAGGCAACCACTCCACAGGTTCCCCTGCCACACCCTGCTCTAGGTTCCCCCACCCAAAGATACACCATCCCCAAAATGCTCAGGCCCTCCCGCCTACCACTTGCTCTTCCACCCCCGGTCAGACAGTTTGTGCCACTGATGTGGGGACCGTGTCCTCCCTCTGTCCTGCCGACCTCACCTGAACCCCATTCTGCTCCCATTGAGTTAGGCACTGCAGTAGAGTCCACGACCACCCCGTCTGACTTGGGCACTGCAGTGGGGACCCAGTCCACTCTTTCTGACCTGCCCACTGCAGTTGTGCTGGCACCCACCCCATCTGACTTGTGCTCCACAGTTGTGACTGCACCCACTACTTCAGTCAGCTCCTCTGCAGTTGAAAGTGACCCTTCTGCATCCACCACCCCTTCACTGCCTCCTTCTGCTGAGCCCTTATCCTGTCCGTGCAGTGCCTGGCCTGCTCCCATGTATGCCCCTCCGAGGGGATGTCCCCTGTCCTTACCAGTGCAGGCAAGCAACGTGTGACAGTTGTCACTCAAATCTCATTGTTAACATTTGGATATGGACTGGTCATTGGCCTTTGTTTTGAAAGGACTTTGCATTTAAAAATTGCTAGATAAAGCATTTTTCTTTATCCTTGTGAATTTGATTCAGCTGTACATTATGTTGATGATGTTTAGCACGACCTTGCAGTTGGAATGCTGGATTTCCAATGTTGAATACTGAGGTGTTGATGTGAGGTACTCCATGTGGTCCATGAGATATGTATCCTATTCTGGTCGGTATCCATGTCATCCTTTGCAGCTACCTGGGTGTGCCAGGATCAACTATTTGTGGACATCTCTGTGAACATTTCATTTGCATGGTCACATCTGTGGCTTGCATCCATGCACATATGATGTGCTTCCCATTGTCCAATGTGTCTATTTCCCTGACTGTGGGCGCATCTCCACTGGACATGTAGGTGTGGGCATCATTGGTGTAGGAGCAACTGGGTCCTCTGTGCAACTTGCTGGACATATGTATTGAGTATGTACAGATGACTTAAGGGACACTCCCATACCCAGGCTGTTGTGACCAGAGCCTTCATTGTGTGGTAGCTGATGACTGACTGACCAAGTATTCTGCTGACATGACTGAGACCTGCTGGGACTATGTTTGGCACAGCTGAGCTTCCACAGGAGTTGAGTCCCCTCAAGTAAATGTATTGTTCCGTGACATTACCTGGGCCAATGGTGTGTGTTGTGTGAGCATGTGTGTGTGTGTCCACATCCATTTTCATACACAGGCAGTGTTCCCTTGATATGTTCCTGATGCTTGCTGAGTTGTACTGTGTTCATCCCACATCTTTGCCATGGTGTTTCATCATTGGGATTTGTCTGTTCTGAGTGGTGATGATGTGGTCAGACGCAGATGGGACACAGTCAGGGGTCCCCAATGCACTTCTTTGTTCGCAATATCATGTAGCTGTCCCTAGGTGGTACCTTTCAGTGATTGAGACATGTGTATGTGTGTGTGACTGTTCCCACTCGTCCGGTTCAGGGCTGCAATGTCGGCAGGTGTCAGCATGTGTGCCTTGTGGTTCTCCTTGGCTTCTGCATTGTCCTGGGACTGTGGCAGGTATTCCAAAGGTTACGGGAGCTTTGACATCATGGCCATGTACCGCATACTGTGCAGTATGTATTTCATTCATCAGGGTTGTAGACTGTCCTTGTGTGATGAGTCTGTGCACCTTATTTCCTCCGAACATTACTGTGTTTGTCATGGGTGCATGTGCAAAGTCACCTGTCCATGTGGGCTTCACAGATGCACATTGGTGCAGTTCAGGGTGTGTGGTGTTGAGGATGGACTGATGTAAATGTTTGCATGGATGGGCCCCTAGCTCCCATTTGTCAATGGATGATGGGCCATGCTGAGGGATTTGTGTTTGTGTAGGTGTGATGTACGTTTGTGGCACAGGACACATGTCTGGGTTTCACAGTTTGCACGACATCTACCTTTGTCATCACAGTGGAGGTGTCATGCATGCTTGTCACCCCAATGTCTGGTCCCTGGGGGTATTACTGTTGTGTGTCAGTCTCTTGCTGTGTTAGTTGCTGTTCCTTCCAGCTTGTGTCATATGTGTCTGTTGTGCTCCCTCGCATCTCACAATGCCTGATTGCCCACTAAGGGGGCCCAATGATGGGTTACTTTTGTATGGCACTGTGTCCACATCTGTCACACTGTGGTTCAGCCCCCCTCATGTGTTGTGTAGTTGCCTGGGGATACTGAGTAACCCTGGGCATAGTGGGGCTATGCGGAGCATCAAGGAGTGTGCCCAAATCTACGCGCACCCGCACACTCCACGTAGCCCCACTATGCGCCGCCGCCTCCCTACCACCCTCATTTTAAAATTACTTAGAACCTTACATGCGCATTTGTGAGGAAGAAGCTAGCCAGGAAGCAGGAAGATGGAGTCCTGGGACGCGGCAGCTCAGGTAAGTAATTTTCTTTATTTGTAAGGTTCTAAGTAATTTGAAAATGAGGGCGGGATGGAGTCGGGTGGCGGGCAACACTGCTCCGCCGTGGCGTGTGCGTAGTCTGCCTGCTACGCCTACTTTGCGAAGCACGAAGTAGGCAGCACTGCGCCCACCCTTAATACTGAGACACACACAAACATGTTGTGTCAGATGTGCAGTGTGAGGTTGCCTGTTTGTGCATCTGCACCAGTGCATTGGTATTGCTGTTGTGGGCCATTGTCTGGATGTTGTTTTTGTGATTTTCCCTGCTGTCCCTGTGAGTCATATCACATCATTCTGCACATTCATCCTGGTTGCTAGGTCCCATTGCTGTCATGGAATGGGAGTTTGTGACCTGACACCTACAGTCTACACAAGATGTTTTGATTTGTGTGTCTATTTTCGAGATGTGTGTATGCTTTGTGATGGTCACTTCTGCTTTTGTGCTATTGTACACTGTATGGAATGTCAGCCTCCATGGGTGGTGCTTGTCTGCACATGGCCGAGAGTATGTTTGGGTTTCACAGCACTGTTAGCCTCACCACATCTCTGTGGGTATAGTACACAACCACTACTTTGCCACAAAAGTGTTTCATGTGTTGGGACCAGGAATCATACATGCTGTTTGGCATTTACAGCTTTGACCATGATGACACTTACCTTTTGGTCACTGTGATGAGGAGTGTTTTAAACTCCATCACCACAATGCTCAACATTTGCTGCAGTTTGGAACCCAACACTTAACTTTTGTTCTACACAGTGAGGGGGTGTTAGTTTTACATTGCCACAGTGCTATACTGATGCTTGCCTTGTGTAGGCCACATTCAGATTTTGGTCACACATGTGATGGTAGTTACATTGTATGTTTGAAGTCATAATCACCGTTGTGGGCATTTGTCACAGACTACACACTGTTGTCACGATGTTAGGGCGGATGTATTTTGCTGACATACCTAATGTTGGTGTATGATGGATGTGTGGTGCATCACCCATCCTATGAGTGGGGGTGGCAGGGGTGATGGCCACCTTAAGCCCTATAAGTGGGGGTTGCAGTAGTGATGGGCAACAGGTCCCCTATGGGTGTGGGGGGCAGTGGTGATGGGCAACAGGTCCCCTATGTGTGGGGGTGGCAGTAGTGATGGTCAACATAAGCCCTATGAGAGGGGGTGGCAGTAGTGATGGGCAACATAAGCCCTATAGGTGGGGTGGCAGGAGTGATGGGCAACATAAGCCCTATGAGTGGGGGTGGCAGTAGTGATGGACAACATAAGCCCTAAGGGTGGGGGTGGCAGGAATGCTGGGCAACAGGTCCGCTATGGGTGGGGGTGGCAGTAGTGATGGGCAACATGAGCCCTAAGGGTGGGGGTGGCAGTGGTGATGGGCAATAGGACCCCTATGTGTGGGGGTGGCAGTAGTGATGAGCAACAGATCTCCTATGTGTGGGGGTGGCAGTAGTGATGGGCAACATAAGCCCTATGAGTGGGTGTGGCAGTAGTGATGGGCAACATAAGTCCTATGGGTGGGGGTGGCAGTGATGATGGGCAACAGGTCCCCTATGTGTGGGTGTGGCAGTAGTGATGGTCAACAGGACCCCTATGAGTGGGGGTGGCAGGAGTGATGGGCAACATAAGCCCTATGGGTGAGGGTGGCAGTAGTGATGGGCAACATGAGCCCTATGGGTGGGGGTGGCAGTGGTGATGGGCAACAGGTCCCCTATGTGTGGGGGTGGCAGTAGTGATGGGCAACATGAGCCCCATGAGTGGGGGTGGCAGTAGTGATGGGCAGCAGGTCCCCTATGTGTGGGGGTGGCATTGTCATGCCCCGCGGTCATGCCCCAGAGAGCAGAGAGTATTTAAAGGGCTAAGGGCGTGCAAACGCTGCTTAGCGTTCTTGCACTCACCCCCATTTCCGTCCCGTAGGTGTATGCCTGACTTCCGGTTGACGGGTGTTTCCTGTTTCCTGTTTTCGTGTCGCGGCCGAGTTGCAGCGGACGAGTCCCGGCTTCTGTGTTCGTCCCAGTGAATCATGGCGCTGGTGTTGTTGTGTCCACAGAAGCGGCGGCGCTAGTTGCGCAATTTTCCTCTGGTTGGTGTGGCGGCATTCGAGTATTTCCCAAGTAAGGTCTGCCTGTTGGTATGTAGTTTGTGAGTCCCCATTCCACTCGCTGCTCCTCTTGGTGGAACCAGATGTTGGTATTTAGTTTGTGGGTCCCCACTCCCCTCGTTGCTCCTCTCGCTGGATCCAGATACTAACTCGAGCCTTAACAGGCTTGTGTTTTTACGTGTGCAGCCTGCTGTTAAGGCGACTCCAGGTCTTTTGTTTTGTTGGAGTCTTACTTTTGGTTCTTATCACTTATTACTTATCCTTACTTCACTTGCTTATGCCAAGAATAAGGCCTCTCCACATTGTATCCCTACCCTAAGTTCTCTTGAACACGTATCAGGTGGTGATTACTGGCGAGGACCATTGAGCAGTGGGTTAGGTTTCCCATATTCCTACCTAAGAAGCACGGTACCTGTCTTTCTTAAATACCTAAAAGAATGTGAGGAATATTAGCCCTCTTTTGTTTGTGATCTATACTTATCTGTTTTCTGTAGCCCTAAAGGTGACTACTCACGCATAGAGAGTTGTGGAAGAAGACGATTGCTGAGACTCCCATCTATTACACTTATATACAATCGGGGTGAGCCAGCTATCTTCACTGTGTAGGATTGTACTCTGAGGGAGATTAAGTATTACTCTTGGGACTCATCAAAGGTTTTTCTTATAGAGTGATACACAGATATTCACGCAGACTGTTACCAGAGTGGCTAAATGATAACCTTGGTAGGTTCCTGGTGTTTGAAGATTAGAAAAGTTAAGGGTAGTGGAACATTGATATTCCTTAATCCAACTTTGTGTTACAGCTGGGAGGCCCTGCCGTTCCTCCTGCCAGGATCCATCAAGGCCCTGCCGTTCCTTCTGCCAGGATCTATCAATCAAGACCTACCTGTCTCCCCACCTATCCTTGTTTTGTTTCCCTGTTTTCCCCCAGCGGGTTCTCCGAACTCTAGAGTCTGATAGAGTCGGAAGAACGTGGGGGACGACTGCGGACTTTTCTCCAAGGTTCCAGATGCTCCTGCAGAACATCCACGCAATCATTACAGGCAGTAGTGATGGGCAACATAAACCCTATGAGTGGGGGTGGCAGTAGTGATTAGCAACAGGTCCCCTATGTGTGGGGGTGGCAGTAATAATGGGCAACATAAGCCCTATGAGTGGGGGTGGCAGTAGTGATAGGCAACATGAGCCCTATGGGTGGGGGTGGCAGTGGTGATGGGCAACATAAGCCCTATGGGTGGTGGTGGCTGTGGTGATGGGCAACATAAGCCCTATGAGTGGGGGTGGCAGTGGTGATGGGCAACATAAGCCCTACGAGTGGAGGTGGTAGTGGTGCTAGCCATGCAACCCCTATGGTGGCCTGTTGCTAGTGGCCAGGATATGGATCCCCTGGGTGTGTGTGACATTTGGTGGGTACGTGTCGTTTGTTTGTGTGGTGGGTGTCTGACTTACCGTCTGCGCCTTCCGCGTCTGTTCTTGATCCGGTCACAGATGTACAGTACTGGTATGACCTGCGCGATGGGATTCATGATGTGTTCGTCTCTTACACGCTGCTTGTTGCTCCGTCTCATACCAGTTGCTAGCTGGTCCGTTTCGCAGCCGTGGATTGTGTTCTGGCACCAATCGTACCTGATATGCTTCTTTTCCGGATGCTGTGATGTGCTGTACGTAGCGACCCGTCCGGCACATATGATTTGCACATCGTACTTGTCCGGCCGGAAACTGCTGTGGATACTGCTTTCCGGGCAACTCGGTTCGGCGTTCGGCGGTACGTCTCGGTTGGAGAATGAAGCCTGAATCACAGCCTACATGTCGGTCGGATTTGTGTCAGTTATGCGCATCGTACTTCATTGCAACGGACGGACCGTCTCTGGGTTCAAGTTGGTCGCATGATAAGGCTATGAACAGCTCTCAGAGAGCTGTCCGACCCGGATCGGAATCAGCCCCTAAATGGGATGACAAACCATATACAGTCAAAAGTTCAGTTGCCCAATACATTGTTCCATTCCCAGTGTTTATTTAATTGCTATCATGTCCCCTGCTAGTTGAGTGATTTGCATGTCACTGTTGTTTAGTTAACATGACTTTACATGATTATTCACCTTCTGAAGTCACAAACCAAGCATCTGATTCAAAAACTGTGTGCTGTGTTTTCACAGAAACACATTTAGGTCCGTTTTCACACAAGAATTTAGTACAGCATACAATGTGTGTCTGATGCATCTCTGTAGCTGGGGCCATACAGTTTGAAACCATAATAAACAATGAAAGACAGCAGCTATGTGAATTCTGTGCCACTGGCCACTGGCAATAGTCACAAAGATGCATGACAATTGTGGACTGGCTCCACTTGCGTGTGGAGGATGAAGATTAAAAGGATAGTACAGCCAGACTAATGGATGTATCAACACTGTGCCGGGAATGCTTCTAACACCAAGCATACCCAATCATTACACATTACCAAGTGACACTACCTAGCTAGCTGACCCATGTGTCAATGGAATGACAAATAAGCACATGTCTTGAATCTTTAACACTGTGCATGACTTATCTATCAATACTGCAATGATCTCACAATGCTATAGTTCCATAAACACATACAAATGACACATATATCAGCGATGAACAAGCTGACAAGGTATTTTCAATCAACATGTGTGTAGGACTACATATATGACAATGCAATGGCCAGAAAGTGTAGAAGTTACATGCACAACACCATGGTTGTGGCATGGTAATGAAGGTGACAAATTGGCTACATCCTCATCAAATGACACATACTCTGTGTTGATAACCCCAAAACAGAGAACAGACATACACATGAGTGAAGTGCAACAGGTAAACCAATAAGTAAAGCCAAAATACGCAAATAACATGCAAACAATTACATTAGGAATGGAAAATGTCTTTTTTTAGACAGACCTGAAAAATAGAAGCACCATGAAGTTGCACCACCTCTCTCTGGAAGGTCCCGTCAGGTAAAAAAATGTCAAATGCTTGATGTGTGTAATTCCGGGATTAATCACAACTCTACTAATCAAAATAGCTACACATCTGCAGGCTCAACTGAAAACAGATACAAACATGCATCTGAAAAGAGATGTCAATGTCACATATTGCTGCATCTCCCAAGGAATGTACAACATATTCCTGAAAACAAGATTATGTGCTGGATGGCCAGTCAACATGTATGGCATGTGTTGCAGTCCAGTGTGGCCAACCAGCCACTCAACTCCAGTCAGTAGTGTGTCAGACTGAAATCTCTGTCCATATAGCAACAAGGAAAATCCACCGTACACCAAAGAGCACAATAACATATGCTGAGGAAAAGCAGCACCACCTGGTTACCTCCTGTATGCATGCTCAACATACCACCCATACATGTGGGATGTACAAGCAGTATGGTAATGACTTTTGGGCAGATACCAACCCTGGGCCTCATCCACCTCACACCTAACCATCTCACAACCTGAACAATAACACCAGGCCTCAAAACGCACCACCCTTTCCTAATAAGTGACTCAACCAGCTGAATTCTCTGTAGTCTGAATTGCACAATCCTGGTGTTAGATTTGGGGTCTCTAGTAGGCAGAGGTAGTTACTTTTGTCCAAATAGGGGCCCTTGTGTCTAGTCAGGGTAAGGAGGTATACTCCTAAAATAACCCCTGCTCACCCCCTTGGTAGCTTGGCATGAGCAGACAGGCTTATCTCAGAGGCAGTGTGTAAATCATTTGTGACCACATACAGTAACCCAGTGACAACACTACAGATGGACAACACACAAGTTGTATATTAAAAGTAAGTATCCTTTATATAGATTTAACACAAGACCATAAATGACAAAAAATGACCAATAATGTTCTTAAAATGGTAGAATTAGCTTAGTTCTCTTTAGATGTTAAAATGCGACACTTTGAGTTCAATGTACCTTAGGATGCGTAACGCTATACAATGAAAGTGTTGCTGGGAAGGTGATGCGTTGGTTCCTTACACGCAAGAACGGTGATGTGTCAGGTCCCTACTGCTGCGTAGGGGATGCATCGGTTCTTCTCTGCGAGGGGAGGTGATGCGTCGGTTTCTTACTGCGCTTCCGTGGCGATGCGGCCCACAATGTTGTGATGCGATGAAGATCCGGTACAATGCGACAAAGATGGCGTCTTCTTCTTGATGTGACACGATGCGTGCATGCCCAACAGCCATGCGGTGACTCAACGATACTTCTGCCAGGCCCTGCCACACGGTTCCGGTGATGCGGCAGCATCTGATGCGACATCGATCCTCTTCTCCGGCGATGCGAGACGCTTCGGCACAATGCGACGGCCCTGCGGTGACTCAACAATTCTTCTTTACATGGTTATTCACCTTCTGAAGTCACAAACCAAGCATCTGATTCAAAAGCTGTGTGCTGTGTTTTCACAGAAACACATTTAGGTCCGTTTTCACACAAGAATTTAGTACAGCATACAATGTGTGTCTGATGCATCTCTGTAGCTGGGGCCATAGTTTCAAACCATAATAAACAATGAAAGACAGCAGCTATGTGAATTCTGTGCCACTGGCCACTGGCAACAGTCACAAAGATGCATGACAATTGTGGACTGGCTCCACTTACGTGTGGAGGATGAAAATTAAAAGGATTGTACAGCCAGACTAATGGATGAATCGATACTGTGCCGGGAATGCTTCTAACACCAAGCATACCCAATCATTACACATTACCAAGTGACACTACCTAGCTAGCTGACCCATGTGTCACTGGAATGACAAATAAGCACATGTCTTGCATCTTTAACACTGTGCATGATTTATCTATCAATACTGCAATGATCTCACAATGCTATAGTTCCATAAACACATACAAATGACACATGTGTCAGCCATGAAAAAACTGTCAAGGTATTTTCAATTAACATGAGTGTAGGACTACATATATGACAATGCAATGGCCAGAAAGTGTTGAAGTTACATGCACAACAGCATGGTTGTGGCATGGTAATGAAGGTGACAAATTGGCTACATCCTCATCAAATGACACATACTCTGTGTTGATAACCCCAAAACAGAGAACAGACATACATATGAGTGAAGTGCAACAGGTAAACCAATAAGTACAGCCAAAACACGCAAATAACATGTAAACAATTAAATTAGGAATGGAAAATGTATTTTTTTAGACAGACCTAAAAAATAGAAGCACCATGAAGTTGCACCGCCTCTCTCTGGAAGGTCCCGTCAGGTAAAAAAATGTCAAATGCTTGATGTGTGTAATTCCGGGATTAATCACAACTCTACTAATCAAAATAGCTACACATCTGCAGGCTCAACTGAACACAGATACAAACATGCATCTGAAAAGAGATGTCAATGTCACATATATTGCTGCATTTCCCAAGGAATGTACAACATATTCCTGAAAACACATTTATGTGCTGGATGGCCAGCCAACATGTATGGCATGTGTTGCAGTCCATTGTGGCGAACCAGCCACTCAACTCCAGTCAGGCGTGTGTCAGACTGAAATCTCTGTCCATATAGCAACAAGGAAAATCCACCGTACACCCAAGAGCACAATAACATATGCTGAGGAAAAGCAGCACTACCCGGTTGCCTCCTGTATGCATGCTCAACATACCACCCATACATGTGGGATGTACAAGCAGTATGGTAATGACTTTTGGGCAGATACCAACCCTGAGCCTCATCCACCTCACAACTAACCATCTCACAACCTGGACAATAACACCAGGCCTTAAAACGCAGCACCCTTTCCTAATAAGTGACTCAACCAGCTGAATTCTCTGTAGTCTGAATTGCACAAGCCTGGTGTTAGATTTGGGGTCTCTAGTTGGCAGAGGTAGTTTCTTTTGTCCAAATAGGGGCCCTTGTTTCTAGTCAGGGTAAGGAGGTATACTCCTAAAATAACCCCTGCTCACCCCCTTGGTAGCTTGGCATGAGCAGACAGGCTTATCTCAGAGGCAGTGTGTAAATCATTTGTGACCACATACAGTAACCCAGTGACAACACTACAGATGGACACCACACAAGTTGTATATTAAAAATAAGTATCCTTTAAATAGATTTAACAAAGGACCATAAATGACAAAAAATGACCAATACTGTACTTAAAATGGTAGAATTAGCTTAGTTCTCTTTAGATGTTAAAATGCGACACTTTGAGTTCAATGTACCTTAGGATGCGTAACGCTATACAATGAAAGTGTTGAAGGGAAGGTGATGCGTCGGTCCCTTACATGCAAGAACGGTGATGTGTCAGGTCCCTACTGCTGCGTAGGGGATGCGTTGGTTCTTCTCTGCGAGGGGAGGTGATGTGTCGGTTTCTTACTGCGCTTCCGTGGCGATGCGGCCCACAACGTTGTGATGCGATGAAGATCCGGTACAATGCGACAAAGATGGCGTCTTCTTCTTGATGCGACAAGATGCGTGCACGTCCAACAGCCATGCGGCGACTCAACGATACTTCTGAGCTGCGACAGGCCCTGCGACACGGTCCCGGTGATGCGGCAGTATCTGATGCAACATCGATCCTCTTCTCCGGTGATGCGAGACGCTTTGGCACGATGCGACGGCCCTGCGGTGACTCAACGATTCTTCTGAGACGCGACAGGGCCTGCAACGCTTCCCTGTGATGCGGCGGCATCTGATGCGATGTCGATCCTCCTCTCCGGCGATGCCTGGCGCTTTGGTGGTCCTATAATGACTCAACGATTCTTCTGAGCCACGACAGGCCCTGCAACATGCTTCCCGGTGATGCGGGTGCATCTGATTTGACGTCGATCCTCTTCTCCGCTGATGCGAGGCGCTTTTGCATTGGGAAGTGACAGCGGCAGTTCCGCGTCGCGCTTCTAGCTCTTTGTGACACCCAGTCACTTCCAAATCACTCTTGGGGAGCTGGTTAGTGAAGTCTGTTGCCCCTGAGACTTCAGCAGGAGGCAAGCTCCTTTCTCAAGCCCTTGGAGATCCTTCACAAGTTGAATAAAGTACACACAAAGTTCCTTTCTGCTCTCTTTGTCAGTCTGGCAACCACTGCAGGCCAATCCCTCAAGCTTAGGGATAGTCTCTCCTCAGTCTCTCTGGTTCCTCTCCTCAGCCAAGGTTTCTTCTTATTTCCCAGAGTGATCTAAAGTTCTGGGGTCTGGGTTCCCCTTTGTATACACAGTTTCTCTTTGTTCTTTGAAGGCAGAGAGGCCATTGCCTAGTCCAAACCAGTTTTGGTCAGTCCTGGAGCACTCTGTTTACATGACTCCTTCTTTCCATTCAGAGTACAGGCTAGGGATTTCAGACGCACCACAGGAGGTGGAGCCAGCATTGTGGAGGAAAGGCACAGTCCTATTCAGGTCCCAGGTGCAACTCCTTCCACCCATCTAGATGCAGATCTCTCTATTCAGCCCTGTGCTGACTCACCCTGTCTCCTGGAATCCCCCAACCCCTGTTACTCAAAGTCCAGACAAGGAATACACAACCTAGCAGAGGCAGGCTTGGATGGTTAGACAAGAAAATACCTACTTTCTAAAAGCGGTATTTTCAAACACAGAATGTTAAAAGCAACTTCACTAAAAGATGCATTTTATCATTCTGAGTTCAGGCATACTAAACTCGAATTTCTACCTAGTTCCCTTAGACAGTTAGCATTACAAGATGTAATAATCAAACTGCCGATTCTGGCCTATGGGAAACAGATAGCCTTGCAATAGTGAACAACGAAAATGGCTTTAATTCACTATTAGGACATGCCACACATATCAGGGCTTGTCCTACCTTATACTTACAATGCACCCTGCCCTTGGGCCTACCATAGGGGTGTCTGATATGAAGAAAAGGAAAGGTTTAGGGACTGGCAAGTGGGTGCACTGACTCAGTCATCATTGCAGTACCAGACTACACACAGGCTCTGCAATGGCAAGCCTTAGACACACTTTAACAGGCTACTTCTGTAAGTGGCACAACCAGTGCTGCAAGCCCACTAGCAACATTTGTATTACCAGCCCTGGGCACTCCTGGTGCACTGTACTAGGGTCTGACAAGTAAACCAAATCAGCAAATCATGGAATCACTAATCCACACATCAATTTACAATAGGGAGCACTTGCACTGTGGCACCGGATGGAAGTGGCACAGTGCCCAAAGCATCTAACACCAGCAAAAACACATGAAGCAACAGCAAAAAATGGAAGGGAGACCCACGCCAAGGTGCCATGTCTAACACCTGGGTATGGCAGAGTACTCTGAATATGCAGGGGAACCCACAGGTGCAGGAGATGCAAATAGTCCCTCCAAGTTCTCCAGTCACTGATCCTCTGCCACACAAGATTTGTTCAGATCAAGGACCTCACCCTCCACAGCTAACATACAGCACATATTCCTCCAACGTTATGTTGTTGAAAGGTGCAGCACTATAAAGAATGTCTCCTCTGTCACTCCATTATAGTGTTGGTGCCAATAATGCAATGCAGATTACCTCTTGTTCCTGATCAGGAGCACCTTGATTGTTCACTACTACAAGGTGCAACATGCAGGCTTCTTATTTCAGCAATGTATCTACATCTGACATGCCAGACTTTACCACCAGGTAAGCGTCATTGCAGACGCATCAATGTCTACAACCAGGGCACACATGCTTGCGCATGATGCAGGCGCTGACTTCAACATCAGTCTGCAGAAACTCTGCACTACTTGTGTTTACCACTACGGGTCTCATACAGAAGCACAGTGTGGTCTCAAGTCCATGGGGACTGTCTGCACTTACCGACATTCAACGCCATGCTGTTGCAAGGAGTGCACATTGTAACATGCTGAATTGCTGTCTCCAGCCAACAGTGTCCTGTCCTTATGCGTCTTCCACATGTTTTTGCATTGCTTTGTGTGGTTTGTGGACCTCTGCATATTTTGGTCATGGCTGCTCCCTTCCTCATTCTGGTGCAACATTTCTGAAAAATACATCAGAAAAACCTCCATAAGCTCCTGTACCTTACAGAGGCTATAAATAGATGACGTGCTTACTCACATCAGATATTTTGTCTTCTATATGTCCAGCTGTCCTATCATTTTCTTCCCTTGCTTCAAGATGTGTATCGTTGTCATGCTAGACTGATGGGCAATTGTTTCTGACACAAGCTGTTCCTAACTCCATCTAACAACGTATTATATATATTGCTAACATGACAATGGATCTGCTTGATAGACACTGTTTGTAGTGAGGATATGGACACACTTGCTGACATTGCTAAGTTAGCATGAGTTAGTATATGCTTGGCCACCATTTTGCCGCTTTTGCTCATGTTACTACATGCCACAATTCTCGTAAACACTTTGTTTGCTCGCTTTCACATGAGAACTACCTGCATTTCACATATTTAGTTTAACACTCTGCTCCTCGTCTTTACAGCGTGTTCAAGGTAAAAAAAAAATTAGCTCTGTTGATTTGCTTTGGTCAGTCTCGCGTCTCTAGCCATAACATAGAACACAGCTGCACACATGGAAATCTGGTGCTTTTACTTTTGCCTTGCATGCATGTTAAGACAGTTGGAGAAACCCTTTCCAGGATAGAAGAGCTGTGCTCGTCCGGTGATGTAAATTCCTGCATCTGAAGTCGGAGGTATGGGGTCCACCTGACAAAGCCTGGAGGTCTTCTATAATTATAATAAACTAGCTTCTTGCAAGGGGAGGGTGACAAGGCACTGTAGTCCTGTTTTCACCATCATTATAATATGATTTCCCCTTTTGTTCTATATGGAATTGTAACAATGCTTATTTGTTTGATCTTATGCATATTGCTGCTAGTATTGGATAGTGTATTGCATTAAAGAGCACGTTACTGAAAATAAACATTTTAAACTATTCCTTGGCTCCATTTACTCATGTTGTGGACAAGTACGAGAGTTTGAACGAAAGAGTGTTCTTGTTCACACGTATCCTGAGAGGGATGGAGTGGCATGTTGTAAGATGTCTAATCATTGGTAGCTTTGCTGTAGTATAGAGAATGAATGAGACACTATAGCTAGTTGGATTGGGGTTCTGGACAATATGGTGGGTATTTTGGTACACCACACTGAGGCCCTGGTTTCCTGTGCATAGTTCTGTGTATGTGCAGAATCCCTGCAACATGTTAAAACATAATTTCAGTTTTGCAAACTCTCCACTGAGTTTTACAACCTGTACTAATCATGCACATGAGTGATCTTTCACAGCCCATTGTTAATGTGTTGTTTTCTGCATCTCAAATCTGTTCAAGTAGTGAATGTCTTATGTACATGTTCAATCCCATTAAACAGGTACAAACATTACATCAATGACTAATGTGACAGTCTTATATTTGGTTACACATTCCACCTATGCTAACCATAATGACTACCACTGATGCATGCAATTACAGTCACACATGACTAGATGTGGATAGGCATCATTGTGTGGAACAAGGGCATGTTGACAGCTCAGGATTACTGATATCATGACATGTTAGAATGACTGAAGTCACCGGCACATCACAGATCACATCCCACAATCATATGGTGTCATCAGTCATCGAAATTCATGTAATATGGTACATCCGATGACCAACTTGCACTTAGCATAAAAAATATTGCCTCGTCAAGTAATATTTTTTTCATAAGCGCCATTGAAAATAACCGCAAAATACATGTTACAACCTTGAAAACTTCTGCATAGCCCTTTAGTGGTTAAAATGTGCTTTCCAAGTCCAATCCTGTGGTACAGTCTTTACGTGTCTGTTGTGTTTTGTTTGTTTATCTTGTCGGGTGTTTGGCCAAATGGGTACATTTGTGTTTCTAAAACATTTAGGGTAATTTTCCTTGGTTTTATTTTTCTATAGAGTGGTTAGGTTTGTGTCAGGAGATGTTGGGTGTTGTTAGGCAGGGCAGGATGTCAAAGGGGCATCGAGGGCTTCCTCTGGTTGTAAAGTTTTACCCGCCACTGATGGTGGAGGGTGGGGGATGGATCCTGTGTGCATGTTCGGAAGGTGAGGTGGGAGCATCTCTGCAACCACATGATGTGGATCAATCAATCAATCAATCATAGTATTTATTAGGCCTGGGCTAAAATTCCGTTCCGCTTGCGTAAATTGCGATAATTTGAAATTTTCGCGTTCCGCGGAGAGCACGAAAATGTAAAAAGTTTTTGCTTGCTCGCGCTGTAAAATAATACATTCTCACGTGCGCGCGATCGCCTTACCTGAATCCCCGCGTTCACCGACAAGTTTTCCCGATCCGGTCGCGTTCTCCACGAGATGTTGGATTGTTGGTAGCCATTTGCGCTGTCTCGCGACAGTTCGCACCCACAGTAACGTCATTCGTCACGCGATCACGTCTTTCTTCTCGCGATCATGCACCGCGAGACAAGTGAAAACAAGATGGCCGCGCCCGCGAGCAACCGCATGGGTAAGTTGGCGAGCTGCGACCATGCAGAAAATACCGCGAACAGGCAGGAAAAAAACTTCTGCATCTTCGCGATATTTCCGCGTGTTTGCGGAGATTTTTTACATTTTCGCGATACTTTGCGAAAGCGAATTTCGCAAATTCCGCCCACCCCTAGTATTTATAAAGCGCACTACATACCCGTGAGGATCTCAAGGCACTGGAGAGGGGTATGCTGCTACTGTTCGAAGAGCCAGGTCTTGAGAAGTCTCCTGAAGGTTAGGAGGTCTTCGGTCTGCCGCAGGCGGATGGGGAGGTTGTTCCATGTCTTGGCGGCGAGGTGGGAGAATGATCTGCCACTGGTGGTCACTCCTCGGATGCGGGGGACGGTTGCGAGGGCACGGTCTACGGAGAGGAGCTGGCGGGTTGGGGTGTAGAGGCTAAGTTGGCTGTTGAGGTACGTTGTTGTGGAGTGCCTTGTGTGCGTGCTTGAGGAGCTTGAAGGTTATCCTCTTGTTGATGGGGATCCAGTGCAGGTCTCTCAGGTAGGGTGTGATGTGGCTGCGGCGAGGGATGTCAAGGATCAGGTGGGCCGAGGCGTTCTGGATGCGTTGGAGCCGTTTCAGGAGTTTGGCCGAGGCTCCTGCATAGAGTGTGTTGCCGTACGCTAGTCTAGTGCTGACAAGGGCCTGGGTGACCGTCCTTCTAGTTTTGGTGGGGATCCCCTTGAAGATCCTGCGAAGCATGCAGAGGGTGTTGAAGCAGGAGGAGGAGACGGCATTGACCTGCTTCGTCATGGAGAGGGTGGAGTTGAGGATGACCCCTAGGTTGCGTGCGTGGTCTGTGGGTGTAGGGGGGGCTCCTAGTGCAGTCGGCCACCAAGAGTCATCCCAGGCTGAGAGGGTGGGTCCAAGGATGAGGACCTCCGTCTTGTACGAGTTCAGCTTCAGTCAGCTGTTTCTCATCCAGTCGGCGATGGCCTGCATTCCTTCGTGGAGGTTGGTTTTGGCGGTGTGGAGGTCTTTGGTGAGGGAGAGGATCAGCTGGGTGTCATCGGCGTAGGAGATGATGTTGTGGTCGTGTCGTCGTGCTACGTGGAGCCATGTAGACATTGAACAGCGTTGGGCTGAGGGATGAGCCTTGGGGGATGCCGCAGATGATCTTGGTGGCTTCGGAGTGGACAAGGGGGGAGGCGGACGCTCTGAGTTTTGCCGGAGAGGAAGGAGGTGGTCCAGTCCAAGGCCTTCTCTTGGATTCCAGCATCGTGGAGGCATGTTCTTAGTGTGCGGTGGCAGACCGTTTCGAAGGCGGCTCACAGGTCCAGGAGGATGAGGGCCGTGGTTTCTCCATTGTCAAGCAGGGTCCTGATGTCGTCGGTGGCGGCGATGAGGGCAGTTTCGGTGCTGTGGTTGCTGCGGAACTCGGAGTGGGACTGGTCCAGGATGTTGTTTTCTTCGAGGAAGCTGGTCAGTTGTCTGTTGACGGCCTTTTCGATGACCTTCGATGGGAACAGGAGTAGGGAAATGGGTCAGAAGTTCTTGAGGTCCTTGGGGTCTGCCTTGGGTTTCTTGAGTAAGGCGTTGATCTCTGCGTTACTCCAGCTCTCCGGGAAGGTCGCTGTCTCGAAGGAGATGTTGATGGTTTTATGGAGGTGGGGTGCGATGGTGCTGCTGGCTTTGTTGAAGATGTGGTGTTGGCAGGGGTCTTCCGGGGATCCGAAGTGGACGGTGTTCCTGATCTTGATGGTGTCGTCGTCGTTGATGTTGGTCCAGGCCAGCAGGCGGTTGGTGCGGGTGGTGGTCATGGGAGTTGGGGGTCTCAGCGGTTGCTGGGGTGGTGACGGCGTTGAAGCTGTCATGGATGTCTGCGATCTTGCGATGGAAGATGGTCGCCAGCGAGTCGCACAGGTCTTGAGATGGTGGGAAGTCATTGGTGTTGGAGCTGGGGTTGGAGAGTTCCTTCATTATGCTGAAGAGCCCTTTGCTGTTGTGTGCGTTGTTGTCTAGGCGGTCTTTGAAGGAGGTCCTTTTGTCAGATCTGATGAGGTGGTGGTGTTTGCGGGTGGCGTTCTTGTGAGCTGTGTAGATTTCCGGTGTTTGTTCACGTGTCCAGTTCTTTTTGAATTTTCGGCAGGTTTGCTTGGAGACCTGGATGTCTTCAGTGAACCAGCTGGCTCTCTTGCTGGTGTGGGTGTTGGGGGGTTTCTCGAGCGGGGCGAGGGTGTTGGCGCAGTCATCTATCCACTGTCTGAGGCTGCGGGCTCCGGCTCGGGGTCGGTCGGGTCTGCGAGTGGGCTCTGGGTGAGGGCGGTGGTTAGCTGGTCCTTGGTGACCTTGCTGCAGTTGCGGCGAGGTATCTGTTGGGTGTGGTGGTGTGTGGTGGCTTTCCGGAAGGTGAAGTGGATGCAGCAGTGGTCTGTCCAGTGGAGTTCGATGGTGCGGTTGAAGGACACGTGGGTGCTTGCTGAGATGATGGGGTCGAGAGTGTGGCCGGCGGAGTGGTTGGGTATTGTGACGAGTTGTCTGAGTCCAAGGTTGGCGAGGTTGTCAATCAGGGTGAAAGAGTTGGGGTCGTTGTTATTCTCGAGGTGGAAGTTCAGGTCCCCGAGAAGGATGTAGTCCGTGGAGGCGAGGGCGTGTGTGCTGATGAAGTTGGCGATGGAGTAGCGGTTCGTTCGTGCGGTCCTTGCAGGTGATCTTGTAGCCTTCCGGAATGGCTATGGAGATGTTGGGTGCTGATGAGAGGTTCAGCCAGGTCTTCGTCAGGAAGGCGACATCTGGGGCATTGGTGTCGAGTAGGTCCCAGAGTTTAACGGCGTGTTTGCGGGGGGACCGGGTGTTGAGCAGGATGCATCTGAGGAAGTTGGGTTCTTTGGTGGGTGGGTTGGAGGGCTGGATGCTGGTGAAGCTGCAGTTCCGGCAGGAGAAGGGTCCTTGGGTGCGCTTCAGGGCACCAGGCAGCAGGTGCGTGATCGTCTGGCGTTGAGTTCGTGGAGGGTGTTGGAGTCTGAGCAGAGGCAGGCATCATGGTGTTCGCGGGGACCAGTGGTCCTGGCACTGGGCACGGTCCAGACGCGGACGGGCGCAGACGAATTTGCCTTAGGCGCGCCTTTGGCGCACCAGCGGTGCGCCCGCTGCGGGCGTCTGCTGCGCGGGAGCTGCACAGCCTCCATATGTGGGGCTGAGGGAGGGAGGAGCAGCTGGGAGGCGGGAGTCATGTGGCGAATGAGAAGCAGGGGGGCAGGGCCGCAGGGGACACAGAGGCAGGAAATACGGAGGGGGAGCAGGAGGGGGTCACAGAAGGCAAAAAGTGGACACTGGGCAAAATGGGGGCGCAAGGGGGAAGGGCAACAGAGCTGGAGACAATTAGGGGCACATAAGAAAACAGCAGAAAAACACAGTAATAGTTACATCAGAACGGAATGCAGGCGATTGGGAAGCGGGACACAACAAAATGTGAGCGGCAGCAGCAGCGGGCTCAGGGCACACAGGGGGGCTGTGCAGCGGTGAGGGGAGTGACCTGCCTGGTGACAGGGTTAAGGGTCGCTCTTTGGGGTGGACAGGACTGTCCACCAATGGAAGCACAGATGGCAGGATTGGATTATGTGGGACTTGAGGGAGACCTTTTGCACCACCTGGGAATCATCATTGGTAGGTAAGGTGGTAAGTACCTCACAAACGTTTCATAAAACCGCAGTGTGTTTTCTCCGTCAAAAATGTTGTCAGTGGCACAATGTAATAAACTTTACAGGATGATGCCATCCAGGTTTTAGTGAAGCTAAGCTGCCTAGCTCCAAAACAAGCCCACTTGCACCATTGGGGAAGTGTAACAGTGTTGATGATGATGTTTGGACATGTGAAGGAATGTGTTCCCACATAAAAAATCATGACATGCTGTGTCACGTCTCAATGTGTGCTGCGCAGTGCAGCATATTAATATAGTGTTTAAGGATATATGTGTGTGAGGACTTGCAACAAACATGAAGTACCCATATGAGCTGCACAATGCTGCACACATGACACAACACACTTCCTGATGGACTAATTTGTCTATCCCCTTTGTGCAAGGGTCTTAGCATTTGTTAACATTTCCCAATGTAGGAGCTGGATCACATGTTGCGACACTTGTAACTCAGATACGTTTTAATATGGCATGGGTGTAGTTGTGTGAGGTTCATCGCAAAACTCATTCCCATTGGAACGCTTGTCACTATTTTCAGTGTGTAGGTCTGCCTCATACATAATGTGGGATTAGGACATGGCAATTGTCTGAACACACCCTTGTAAACTATGCTAAGTGCAGATTGACTGCCCATCGTCTAGAGATTGACATTGGGGCTAGAAACGGGGCCGTATGACTGTGTCACTCAAGTAGTGTGTGCAAAAAAACTCACATATACTTGCAGGGATGTATTTTAGTCCACAAAGCTGCAATTGTAAGGTTTTGTGTCAGACAGGTAATGCAGATCCCTTCATGTATGCAAAATGGACAGAACTGTTTCAGGCCATCAAATTGAATGTAAATTAATTTGATGTTGAACATGACACAAGTGGAAAGTCGAACCCAAGGTTTTTCATAATTCACAGCAGGAAGTCCATTGATCACTCAGGGTGAGGTAGATGCCTTCATGGACCCACACACCACTGTGGTGAGTGCCTTCATATATGGGTAGTGTTTTGTGAGATGTGAAGATTAGATGGAAATACACCGGTATGCAATTGAACATAGTCTGTGTGTGTATCACATGGATCTCACCTCTAGTGTGATGAGGTAGACGTATATTGAGATGTATGCACAAATATATGATGTAATGATGGAGCACAGCATTTGACTTATTGAATTAACGTTGCACATCCCCAGTTTGTCAAAAGCATCTCTGTACTGTATTAACAAATATCATGCTTTTCACTGGCCTTTCCCCTGTCTCTGAGTAATTTTCTCGGCATACCAAACATGTATGCACTCTGCCACAAAGGTGCAAGGGTGCCTGCTTTGATGCTAGCCATATTACATAGACACTGTTGTGTATACAAAATAGTGTTGCTACATTATCATCGCACCTTGTTGGCCTACATGCATTAGCAACATGTCAGACCTGAGATATTGTTATGTCATTAAAATACAACATCCATTTCCAAGGGTGCCCATCTGAGATATGTTCCATCGGATGTGTGAAACTGTGGTATCCTTTGTGGCCAACATTGTCCTTTTTTTGTTTGCTCTGGCTGTGGGTGCTCACTTCCAGATAAATGTTGTATGGAACTTTTACACAATGTGCCAGCAAAATGGGTAATACTGTGATATCAGGTGTGAATGTACGTCTAAATCACTAAGTGTAGATGCCTTTTTGGTATTTCATCATGTGTATGTGGCAGCTTAGGCTCACGTTTCATGGCAACTGTTTGATGACATGTCATTTTGTCAGTGTGTGCTGACTGAATCAGTCATTGAAACCAGTGAACTCACACGGGGGTATGTCACTCCAGCCAAAGCATGTGAATTCCACAGTGTACACACAGAAAAGGAAACGTGTGTGATGTTGATGAAGGGTATGACCAGACATTGAATCCATGTACAGACTGGACTAAGATAGCTGTCAACGATGACAAATTCATTGTTGCAACACTTGTCAGTTACGTATATCAGTCAAGAGTCTCTCTCCTACACAAGATGAAAGCTTGTGTACGTGAGAAATTAGTTTGAGTGTCATCAGACAGAGTAATACCTCCTTTGGAGGAGTCAACCTCACTGTAAGAGATTCTTAGCTGCCAAAATTTAATTCCTGGCTATAGTCACTGTACTGACTCTAACGTAGTGTATATTTGACATGATTGTGCACATTACAAGGACACCATTGCCTCCCCCACTTTACAACATTGAGGTAGCAAGAGTGGCTTAGCCTTAGTCACAATACAGTGTTAAGCCAACCCTCTTGGATTAATGCACAATAGTGCTTTAAAGCACCTTTTACAACCATATTTTGGGTGCAAATTGTGGGCGAATGTCTACCTTCACAGCCAACATTTTTAAAATCTGGCCCCTATCCTCAAGCCCTGCGTGAATATGTTGGACTGGGTAATGTGTAACACCCTGGCAAATATATATTAATAAAGGCACAGAAATAAGAACAGTTTATTCATTCATCATCTCTGCTATTCAAATATCTGCTGCATTTTATGGCACACATGGAAACAGCCAGAGACCATTGGTCGTTCATGTGCAGGAAGATGAGCATTACAGCACATAATCATTTTTTTAATTAACATTTTGTAACTTCAATATGTGCTGTATTAAGCAGCACACATAGAAGTGACAAAAAGTCATTAAAATATAGTTTATGTGCAGGAAGGAGCACCCCCTGGCACATAAACAATCTTCCAATCAACGCAGACACCGTTGCACCATGGTGCAAGGGTGCCTGCAAAGGCACAAGGCTGCTAATTTTTGTAGCAGTGCAGCGGTAAACACAGGTCTGCGCCATACTTTTGTACATATGGCACGGGTGTGGCATTGAGACAAGGAGGCCAATACCATGCTCTGCCACTTCCTTGTCATGATTCCCTATGTCTTCTTCTTGACATGACATTGCTTGGCTCTGCAATGTGTCTTCAATCTGTCTCCTTGAAGTCATTCCCCTGGTAAACTCAGTCCGAGTCTGTGTCCGCACCATCATTTCTCTCTGTTAATCTGCTAATGTTGTTACTCTACTCTGAACTTGATATGTCCCATGCCATACATTGACATGTCGGTATCACTATCAGGTTGTAATTAGTCCTTTCATTCACATTGCATAGTTCAGGTCATGTAGGAAGTACCAAACATTTGAGGTGACTGTACAGTCCTTGTTTACATGCATTTGTGTTTTAAGCTTACATGGTGAACATTGTCATTTCTCTTGGATCTCAAATATTGTCATATGTATCATTTTTCAGACAACATGTCACCTGAGGATGCCCATGAATTCCAAGATAAGAAGGAATGGTACATGCATATCATTCATGTGCCCAAGGGGTATCATGCTATGGCGAGGCGGTACGGAGAGGACTGGGCAGCAGGGCACTGGAAATCACTGTCTGAATTTGCATGGAAATGTGGAGAAAGGGCCACAGAAGCAATGCCAAGCCCTTCAGATGTCAGACATGGATCAATATCTCATCCCCAAGCTGCTGGTCACAGTCAGGCCCCACCTGTCCAAACTGCTGCACTTGCCTCATGCACGCAACCAGGTTCCCCCTCATGACCTCACCACCAAGTCACTACATCACTGCCAGCTGCACCCCAGACAACCAATATGTTTTACATGAACAGGGATGGTCATTGTCTAATGGACATCAATGTCAGACTGGCCCAAGTTGAGCGGGACATATCGGACATTCACACCCAACTACAGGACATCAAGGGTGCCCTGGAGTTCACCCTCTGAGACCCCAACATAGTGGTTCTCCCCCTTTTACAGTCCCCCTATTCGTTGTTTAATACTGTATATACCCTGGCTATCATACATTAACTTGTGCTTTGGCAAATTGTTTAATTTGGCAATTTGGTCTGATCCCAATTCGGTTTACATCACTTTCTAAGAATAGGTCCAAAAGTATATTCTATCAAACCAGGCATAATAAACGAGAGTCAGAAAACAAGCTCAAATCATCATTTATAATCTATAAGTCCCTGAATAAGGAGAAGGGAGATAAAAACGACCTGATATATGTAGCTATCATGCAGCACTGATTTGCGCTGCCAAGGCTGAGATGTGGAATTTCACATCACCTTGTAGCCTTTCCCCACATGAGATTCTGCCCTCCAGATATATATTTGTATCCTTGTGATGGACCGAGCAAATAGAGCACTTTGAACTTTTTATTGTTCGGCAAACTGTACCGGCACCCTAGGGTATTGTATTTGAAAGCTTTGATTGTTGCTCAGCATATCAGATCTTATAAAGTGGCATTAAGTACTGTGTGACATTGGGCAATCCCTTTTGTGCTACAATATTGAACGTTTTATTTTGAATGCTATGAAAATTAGAAAAGCTTATTATAATGGTTAAAGAGCTGGTATCTTTTTTTTTTTTTAACTCGATTTATATAACTTTTGATCAATGTCAAAATACAAATGACAAATTGTATCTATGATTTGTAGCAGATGACTGAATACCTTTTTACTGTGTTTTTCTGTACTAAATGACCTGGAATTTTTGATGATGTGATCAGGATTTTTATTCGCTTGTATTTTTACATTGGTATCAAATCAAGTACTGTTTATTATTTAAGACCATGTAATAATTGACAGTGAAACCCTGCAGCAGCTAGCATCTTTTCCTGAGCACAATCCGGAAGTAGACTCCCCCTTGCACTCATTTCTCAGAGGGTACCATGGTGCTGAGTACATGATTTTATCTGCCTTGGGCCACCTTAATTGCATGTGACCAGGCAGTTTTCTACTTTTGATGCACCGTAAAATGCAAGCATCTGACACTAGCACACAGCTGCTTATAATTATTTTATACCGTAGACAGTGTGATCCTTCTGTCTGCTTCCCAGTTATGTGGCTATATGCTGATCATCTGCATTTGCCTCAGATACAGTGGCTCAATCTGTATGATGACTTCGTACATGCCCTGAAGAAGTCCAATGAATTGGATGAAATGCGTTGGCTGGTCTACTCTACATGTTACATGATATGTTCAGATCAAATTGTGATTAAATAAAAAAGAGGACTTGAAGAACAACTTTGGACACAAACTTTGTAATTTGATATATTGTTCATATGGTGGTGCACCGACTTCTCTTTTATGTCAAACACTTTTTATTAATTAGTATAGGATTTAAGGTGTTTTCAAGAGTAGTTTTAGAGCAGGCATAGTTATTGTAAGGTTTGGGTAAGGTTTTAGATGTTTTATTCCATTTATATAGTGTTATGGGGTAAGTTTCCTTTTCCTTTGTGTGGGGGGTTGATGTTTTTTACATGTATAATTAATATATATATATATACGGACCATCTCATCGCAACGGGATGGTGGAATCAAACAGCCGACAAACACAGCTGTGTTTATCTGCAAACCCCGAAAAGGAGTATTCTTTCAAGCCAGCTCCCCGCAGCACGGACAGAGGAGACGAGCGGAACCCAGCGATCCCTGGAAGCAGTCGACAACTTGAAGGAGGTCGGAGGACGCCGACGAGCAGTTGACTAACTCCGGTTGGGTAAGCGGGCATAGCTCTACCTCACAATTGCTAAAAATCACGCGGGTGAATGAGATAGTGTTCTCAAATGTAAACTTGCCCCAACAGTAATTTTACTAAAGCAACGGGCGCAAATGTGCAACAACAAACATTTATTGTACTATCAAACAAACAAATAATACAAGCACATGGCAACATCAGCAGACGTGCTTCGGGCCAGAGAAGCCATAGCAGATGCTTTATTCCTAAATCTCCCAGTCACCAACACAGTACAAAGGGGAAGCAGGGATACATTGAGCCCCAATCTAGATGTTAAAAGTATGCTGAAAACCTTAGAAAAACTCCAAAGAACAGAACTCATGAAATGGTGGGAGAAAAAAACCTAGAAAAATATAAAGAAGTGGGTCGAGTACCACGTGGCCTCAGAGTACTTATTGCGCCGTCTTTTAAAAAACCCAACCCGCTAATGCTCAAAGAATGGGCTAATAACAACCTTGAAGTATCCATGAATATGGTGTCGATCTTAATTAAATATGCTGAGATCGATAGGCAAGAAATTGTAAAGGAAATCGACAAACTGAATGGTGTACTGGATGCCCATGAACTAAAGGAGCTCATTAAAAAAGGTTCTAAGGATATCAATTCAAGATTAATAAAACATGAGGAAATAATTAAGACATGCAAAATTTGGAAATTCACTCGGGATAAAACCGATTATGAAACCGGAAGAGTGTTCACTTTTTCGAAAAAATTTGAAAATGCTAAAAGGCAATCACTAACCACAAAAGAAACAATCACGAATGACACAGCTCAGGACAGTATCGACCCGTCAAGTTCAGACACAAGCTCTGTAAGCAATAGCTATGAATCGGATGACAGCGCTTCGAATAACCATCTGACTAAACTACCCACAGATTATACTCCATCAGAGGAGTTGGGGTTTCTCATAGAAGATCGCCGCCACGCTCTGCGCTCACACAATCCAGTGAGGACAAATGTCGAAAAAACAACATCAGGAGAAAACAAAGGAAAAAAATCCAGAGGCAGAGGGGGCAGGGGCAAGAAATGGTAATAACAGCAAATATAGAAGTAGCCCCAGATAAAACGGTTATCAATCTATCCAACATTGAATTAACTGTTGCAGAACTCCAACTTTCATCACTAGGCTTATCTTTCTGTCCGGGCAGCAACTTCAAATATGCTCAAACACGAGTGGACATTTTCAAATTCATTAGGGAACTAAAACTTTTGAAACATTTCAAACTCAACAAAGCGACTGAAAGAGTGAATATATCGGAATCCACGACTGCAATGAACGAATTCTTCCAAGTTTGTGACATTCCTTTACTCCGTTCCCTGCATGCTTTAGCTCAAGAAGAAACTGGTACAACCAATTAAACACAAGAGGATCTGCTAGGTTTGGGTATGCAATGTAATCTCAGCAGTCCACCCCCTTTCGACCACCTTCATCATTTATACCCATGATGCCTAAGGATGCAATTGACATTTTTAGTGCATGTGTCATAGAAGACCTCAAACAACTCAATAGAAAAGTATTGCAAAAAAAAAAACAAAGAAGATACAAGGATAAGCAATACTCTATATTGATGCGTAAACTACAAACAAATGAGAATCTTGTGATCAACAAATCGGACAAAGGGGGCAACATAGTCCTGTGGCCTCGAGAGCTTTACATGCAGGAAGCACAAACACATCTAGGAGATGCTGAATGTTATAGAAAGGCAACATTCAATTATCTAAAACATATCAAGGAACTGGTATTTAAGGAATTATCAAAATGGAGAAGAATGGGATTATTAAGTAAAAATGAATTTGATTTTTAAAATAATGATTATCCCATCACACCAGTACTTTACTTCATTCCTACGGTACACAAGAAGATAACTCCAGTACCAGGGAGACCCATTATATCAGCACAAAAGAGACTACTAGAATCTATGTCTAAATATGTCAATTATTTTCTCTATGACTATGTAGAGACATTACCTTCCTACATTCGTGACACTGGCCATTTCCTATCCAAGATACAATCTGTAGAATGGAAATATGAATATATCCTTTTGGTCATGGATATAAGTTCAATATAAACTAGTATACGCCATACTGATGGAATAATGGCCAGTAGACACTTCTTATCTAAACGTTCCAGTGAATACCATCAACACAATGAAATGATTCTAGACATGATCAACATCTGTCTGATCAATAACTATTTTATCTTTAACAAAGAGGTGTTTCAGCAGCTTCGCGGGTGGCTATGGGGGCATGTTTTTCCCCCAGCTATGTGTGTCCCCACGTTGGCTGGTGGTAGGAGCATGTCCTCAGGGCCACTCACAAAGAGCTGTTTGAAACACATGTGAAACAGTGGAGGCGATTCATAGATGACGTATTCGTCATCTGGGAGGGCACTATAGAAACAGCATATGATTTTGTTAATACTATCAACAGCAATGATTTGAACCTAAGTTTCACAGCAGAAGCTAGTGAGGAGAAAAAACAGTTCTTGGATGTTGAGATCTACATCAAAGACAATCTTATTCACACTAAATTACACTGAAAAAGTACTGCAGGCAATGCGGTACTACACGCCAGTAGCTCTCACCCTAACCATTTGATTAAAAATATCCCCTATGGGGAATTCTTGAGGATTAAACGTATCTGTAATTCAGATAATGACCGTAAGAATTGCCAAATGGGGGCATTCCAAATATTCATAAATCGGGGATACAAAGAGAATGACCTACTGGTAGCCATGAATAAAGCTAACACTTCAACTACAGGCGAGGAAACAACTATGAATACACGTAATGACAGGAACTCGACTAAACCTGACAACACTATAAGACTAGGGGTGGGCGGAATTTGCGTAATCGCGTTACGCAAATCTCCGCGAAACGGTAAAAAATCTCCGCGAACACGCAGAAATTCCGCGAACAGGCGGAATTGCTTGTTCGCAATGCTTTTTTCCAGTTCGCGATCGCTGTTTGCGTGCTCGGGGAGTAATATCTCGCGAACACGCATTTTGAGAACGCGAAGAAGCAAAAATTTCGCGAAGTTGCGGAAAGCAGAATTTTGGGCAATTTCGCGTTCTCCGCGGAACGCAAAATTACCCAAATTCCGCAAATTCCGCGAGCGGAACGGAATTTACCGCCCAGGCCTATATAAGACTCATTACAGCGTACAGCCAACAAGAGAAACAACTTAGAAAGATCATTTATAAAAACTGGCCCATTATTAAAACAGATCTTACTATGTCTCAAATGGTGCCTGAATTACCCAATATTACCTTGAGACATGCTCCCTCAATGAGGGATGCACTGGTTAGATCTAGTCCAGAGGTTATAAAGACTTCTAATTGGCTGTCTAAGAAGATGGGTTTCTTTAAGTGTAGCTCTTGTAGAGCTTGCAAATTTGGTAAAAACACAAGTGAGTTAACTTCAGCATTTGATCCAAACCCAATGAAGATTACCAAAATGCTAACATGTCGTACAGAATTTGCGGTTTACGTTTTAGAATGTAGCTGCAAATTGAGATATGTGGGAAGTACCAAATTGCAAGCTTTTAATCACATTTTGCAGCATCTGAGAGCTATAGTGAACTCGGATCCTAGTTACCCAGTAGCTAGACATTTTAAACATGTGCATAAAAACAACCTAAAAGAACATAGTTACTATGTTATTGACACAGTACCTAAATCAATCAGAGGAGGTAACAGAGAAAAGGAACTTAGACAACTAGAGTCACATTACATACTAACTCTCGATACCAAAATGCCCAAGGGTTTAAACAATGGAGAGGAACTGCATCATTTTTTATAACTACACTATGTGTGAATAACCTGAACTGTAAATGTATTCAACCACTTTTTTAGATACTCCTTGTTTTATTCGACGGTCCCTTTTATCCGGTTGTTAGATGTGGTTTTATCATGGGTTCTTAACTGGAGCTTCCGGTCTTTTTACCTTTGATTCAGCCAGTCTTTTTATGGGGTGAGAACCGAGAATATTTATTTTGGGCTGATTGTAAAGTGGTATTTTCTTATTTATTGTTGAAGTATCTATGACTTATGTTTGGGTATTCTTTTGAGTTTGAACATATACTCTGTGGGATTTCCCAGTGAACACTTTGCATTTTAGCACTTGCTATTCATTGGGGGAACCTGAGATCGATGGAAGGTTAGAGAAAACATTTTTCTGCTCAAAATCCACAGGGGGATTATGATTGGAAATGTGCTGTATTTATACATAAACACTTGAATACGTTACAACACCATATAGGCTTCTCAAATTGAATATTATTATATCATTTTTTAACAGTTATGCTGTTTTAAATACCTGGTGAATATTATTATGATTCATTGCCCTTGCACTTTATTTCACATATTTATTTATTTATATTTGCAAATTTGCACATAACGAAATGTGAATTTAAACATTTTGTATATGGAGAGTTGTAGAAATGTTTCTTCTATCTCTATAACAGAGACTTTGTGTATTTAAGTCTTTTTTCACTGTTTTCACCAGTACATAATGCGGATTGGCCCTAAGCATGTCATGTGATCAAGACAGTGTTTCACTGTCGAAACGCGTAATGCTGAAATGCTGAATATGCTGCTAATTTGATTGCAATAAACTGCACTTAAAGATCTTCAACAACACGCTGTGGTCCGTACCTGTTTCTTGGGGGATCCCAGGCAAAACAGGATTTTGATATTTCATATATATATATATATATTCACTGAAAAAACCATAGGTTCAGGGGCGTCATAGTTAGCTGGACTTTTTACTCGAACAAAACTATTGAAATTCCCCCGTTATAGTTAGTTCAGCTAACTATAACTCGCGCGTCCGCAATGCACTGCTGATGACGTCACATATTACATCACTCATGACATGGTCAGTGACATCACTCATGACATCACTGATGACATCTCAAATGACATCACTGATTACATCACTGATGACATCATCCAGTGAATGTGTGTTTTTCTGAAAATTACACATGTTTTATATATGTATATCTCAAGGTCGATGGAAGAAAAAATGGGTATATAAGTGTCTAAATGGATGATTTGTTTTTGAAAAATTGATTGTATAACTGACTGATTAAGTGTATCTTAGTGAATACATGGCTTAGTGAGTAATGTTTAAATTTGTAAATATCTGTATCAGTCTCTCACTTTGTGTATAAGTGGCTGCATGGGTTGGTGAGTAGCTACATGAGTGTCTATATAGGTTATTAGTTGGTTTTTTGAGTATCAGTATGAGTGTTTGTATGGTTCGGTGGGGGTATTACGTAGTGCATAGGTGTATGAATGAGTGACTCACTGCTTGTATGTGTTGAAGACAGCATGTGTGCAGGACTGTATGGGTGGATGAGTGTGTGCATGGGTGTGTTAGTGAGTGAATGACTGTCTCAATAGTGTCTTTATGAGTAACTGCATATGTTTTAAACTAGTATATGTGACTATTGGTGTATATAAGTGAGTAAATGTGAGAGTGAGAGATTGAAGTAGATGTGTATGTGGATCTTAGAATTACTGAATAGGTTGTTGCAACTGATATTGGTATGTCCATTGTTTTGAAAATTTTAGTTTCTATTTTTGAATGTGTGTATCAAAGGTTATATTGGGGGAGAGGAGGTCTGCCACTCAATCACAATGATGATGTCATCAGTGATGTCATTTGAGATGTCATCAGTGATGTCATGAGTGATGTCACTGACCATGTCATGTGTGATGTAATAGGTGACGTCATCAGCAGTGCATTGAGGGCGCGCGTTATAGTTAGCTGAACTAACTATAACGGGGGAATTTCAATGGTTTTGTACGAGTGAAAAGTCCAGCTAACTATAACGCCCCTGAAACCTGTGGTTTTTTCAGTGCATTTCTATGGTTTTTTAAATGCTAATTCCTAACTATAACCTGCCTGAAACCTATGATTTTTTCAGTGAATTTCAAAGGTTTTTTAAATGCTACTTTCTAACTATGCCTCCAGAGATAGGACATGTGAAGAAAGAAGAAAAAACTCACAGAAAGAAAAAAAGAAATGCAGAAAGAAGCAACAGAAGTCCTCAAAGACAAAGAAAAGTGCAGGAAGAAGGATAACGTGCAGAAAGAACAAACAGAAGAAAAGAAAGAAGCCTTGTTGCAAAATCATCCTGTACCCTCAACTTTTTCTGACGGATACTGGTGGTAACTGAGTCTGACTAACCAGTCCTAGAGCCAGTGCTATGTTAAAAGACACTCAGAATACAGTGAAAACACCTACATACACTAGGGAACACTATGCGTTGGGGTCCCCCTGTGATCAGCATGACCTCCTTTGTAAGCCCCTAGTATATAATAGGGCAGGGAAGTAAAACTACCTCTTAAAACGCGCCACAGGACGTGTTTGCACATGTCACCTCAAGCCCCGTCCCCTCACTTTCCCACTGTGTAAACACGCCCTGTGGCCGTTTTAAGTTCGGAGATTAATTCCCCTTGAATCCTGAGGATCCCTAGGGTCCAACTACACCACTAGGTACCTCCAGTAAGCGCCACAGAGCTACGTTGCAGAGAGATGTAAAAAGGGGCACGGCCGAGACCACCTCTCTGCAACGCAGCGCAGTGGCGCTTACTGGAAGCACCTGGTGGGCTAGTTGGCCCCCAGGGTCCCGCAGGATTGAAGGGGAATTATTTTCCCAACTTAAAACACCCCACAGGGCTTGTTTGCACACGTTAACTCAGGCCCCGTCCTCTCCCTTCACCACTGTGTAAACACGCCCTGTGGCCGTTTTTAGTTGGGAGATTAAGTTCATTTGAATCCTGAGGGTCCCTAGGGTCCAACTAGCCCACTAGGTGCCTCCAGTAAGCGCCACAGAGCTGCGTTGCAGAGAGGTGTAAAAAGTGGCACGGCCTGGACCACCTCTCTGCAACGCAGCTCAGTGGTGCTTACTGGAAGCACCTGGTGGGCTAATTAGCCCCCAGGGGCGCTCAGGATTGAAAGGGAATTATTTCCCCAACTTAAAATGCTCCATAGGGCGTGTTTGCACACGTCACCTCAGGGCCCGTCCCCTCCCTTCACCACTGTGTAAACGCGCCCTGTGGCCGTTCTAAGTTGAGAGATTAAGTCCCCTTGAATCCTAAGGGTCCCTAGGGTCAAACTTGCCCACTAGGTACCTCCAGTAAGCACCACAGAGCTGCGTTGCATAGAGGTGTAAAAAGGGGCGTGGCCTCAGAACACCTGTCTGCAACGCAGCTCCCTGGTGCATACTGGAGATACCTGTTGGGCTAGTCTGCCCTCAGGGACCCTCAGTATTGAAGGGGAATTAATTACCCAACTTACAACAGGCCAGGGCGTTTGCAGAGTGCTGCAAGGAGGGGGAGTGGCCTCCGGCGCGATGCCGGTCTTTTATTTATTTTATTTTTTTAAGAAGGATGGCTGTGTGGCCCCCCCTTCTTTTTCTAATTTACTGGCCCTGGGGACCCCATCCCCTAGGGCATGCACCCTCATTTTTTTTGTTGAAAAAAATAAATTTGGCCCTCCCAAGGCCTTAATCGGCCCCGGGGACCCCAACCCCTGGATCATGGCCTTTTTAAAAAAAATTCTTTAGGTGGGGGCTGTGTTGCCCCCCTCCTCAGGCCACTTATGGCCCAGGGGACCCCATCCCCCGGGGCAGGCCTTTGTTTTTTATTATTTTAAAAAATATATATTTATAGAAACACCTAGGACATGCTGGACAAACCATATGTACCTATCACCATGACGATTTGCGTGATATTCATTAAAAGGCGATAGAATGAATCCACATGGAATGTATTTACACCGCTAGTCAAGCTCTGATGTGTCTGACGCCCTGCCATGCCTAATCCCGGCGCCCCCGCCAGTGGGTACTCTCCAAGTAGATATCCTTGTCGTTTATTTATACAAACATGGGTAGCTATTGATGGGCACATTTAATACACACACCAAGCCATTCAAAGGGGACTCGACAAAAATTCGACCAAACTATGCAAGAAACCCCCTCACGGTTAATAAAATACACATCCACCGCCGGATATGTAATACTTTTATTTTACTCTCTGGAAAGGAGACAAACCTCACTTGAGAGTCACAGCATGCTCCTGGCTGAGCCCAATGCTGTGTTACACCCACCAGTGCCTGCCGAGTGCCTCACACCTCTGTCTTGTATTCCACCAGCTAGTGGGTATGCTATGACACTTTCTAGCCCATGTGCACTGTAACACCACCCCGTGAATATGTCAGGCCACAGTTGCCTTTGCACGGGTTACATTGCCCCATCTAACGTGCCTTCCTCGATGCCTATGTTATAACGCACAGCGCTATGCCATACATATTACAATCTGGGATCAGTATCTTTGTCACAGTGCATATGCAACGTTACACTCCCCAGCACATATTTTATATTACAACTTTAGAGACTAGTTAGGTTACACAACACTGCCTGTGCATATTATACTGCAAGGTGCATATCGCATAGCACGCGCTAGTGCCTGTGCTATCTCGCACTCTCCAATAAATCTGTCATTGTGCACAATGTATTGCATATTATATTTCACGCCCCGGTTCATCTTATATCACACTTTTTGGTGCATAGTTTATACCATATACTATATCTAGTTTTCATTTTCAATCGTGCTCTCAGGACTATGTTCTATATAACACTGCGTCCACCTACCCTTTTCACGGGCATTACATTTTGCGATGGGGGTGGAGGGTCAGGGGGTGTTTCTGCCAACTGAGCCCGGAGTCACAGTCACAAACGTCCTCTTCTTCCTGAATAAAAGTGAGATTATGCTGTATACTTGTTCACATTTTAAGTAGTTCGCACAGACACACATTTTAAAAACAATAAAGTTTCTAATACCCACCTTCTCTGAACAGTTAGCTTGCTGCCCCATCCACCTCCTCCCTATCCTCTGTTGTCTGAATCCATGGACTAGCCTCCTCCCTCCTGCCATGCATGGTCTGATGTGCTGCCACTGCCCTTCATTTAGCATGATATACAAGTCCACTCCTCCTGCCCTCCATTGCCAAATTCTATGGCCCATCATTGACCTCCTGCTTAGCTTCTGTGCTTAGCTTTCTGCCACTATTCTCCTTCCCCCTGCCCTCCGATGTCTTTGTGCATGCCCCTGCTCCATCCTTTTTGCACACCATGTTTGATGGACCTGCCACTCCTATCTACTCTGAGTGTTCTGTTGAGCTGCCACTCCCCTCCCACCTGCCTAGCATTGTCAGATGACTGTAACCTGTCCCTGCCACCTCCACCCTGCCTGTCCACATGCCATGCCCCTATCCCCTTCCTCCTGTCCTCCATGGTCCATTTTACTGCCACACTCTTCTGCCCTCCCTGGTCTGTTGTGCTGCAACTGCTCCTCCTGCTTGCCCCTTGTGGTCTGTTGTGAGGCCCATTCCCCTGAACTCTCTTGTCTGTGCCCAGGTCCTGACCCTCCCTTCTATCCTCCATGGTCCTTTGTGCATGCCCCTGCACCCTCCTTCTTGCCCATCATTGCCATTGTGCTGCCACTAACCCTCCCGCCTTCCCTCCATGGTCTGTGTGTATGCCATCATAGTCTCATTGCTGCTCTCCATGGTGTGTCTTGTTTCTAGTGCCCATCCTGCCTGACCTCCATGGTCATCTTGCTGCTCCTGCCCTGCCCCCTTGCCCCCAGCCCTCTGTTTCCATGTGCAGACCCCTATTCCCTCCCTCCTGGCTTGTCTGTTCCATTGTAATGCCCCTGATCCGTCCCTCCTGCCCTTTATGGTCTGTTATGCTGCAGCTTTCTCTCCTGTCTGTCCATTATGGTCAGCTTGCTACCATTGCCTCTTTTCCCTCTGTTCTCTGTTGTCCATGTGCATGGCCCTGTCCCCTCCCTATTGCTTTCTATGGATTGTTGTGCTGCACTCCCGTCTCACATGCGCTGTGTGGTGTATTGTGCTGCTGCAAACCCTGATGCCTGCCCTGTAGGGTCAGTTTGGTGCAGCTCTCCATGTCCCTTCTGGACTCTGTTACCCGAGTCCATGTCCCTACCCCAATTCCTCCTGCCTACCATGATCCAATGTACCATACTTGCGAACATTTTGAACTTGGTAAGAGGGAGATTTTGAAAAAAAACTGGGGTATTAATTTTCCCCTTTGAGTTACATTGAAAAAGAGGAGATTGTAGACAGGAGACAGATCAAATAAAGCCCATTTGAGCTTAAAAACATTGGACGTTTCCTGGCTGAAACGGGTCTGTTGGCATGTATGGTTGTACTACCACTGCCTCTTCCTTCTGCCCACAATGGTCTATTATATTGCCACAGCCTTTCTTGCCAGTCATGTATTGTTGGTTTGTTGCCCCTGCCCCCCTTTCCACTGCCCTCCATAGTCTGTTGTGCTGCCACTGCCCTTCCTGCCTGCCCAGTGTGGTCAAATTGTTGCCTCTGCACTCTCCTACCTGCCTTCAATTTGTGCCCCTGGCCTCTGCCTCTCAACATTATCTCAATGAACAACTAGATTGCTAACATTCTATATTTATTACAAAAGTGTGGAACACCTGACGTCATCTTGAACTGTAATACCTAGAGTATTTCCTTTAGAAATTACATATATGAGAGGGTCTTATTTGCATCAAAATTATGTTTTGTGCTCTAAAGAACTAAAATGAGGACATATTTTCTGAGTTTTCAAATAGCGACAAAGAACTTTTAAATTATTTGTAATCTTTATGTTTTTTTATCCAGTTGACCACTTGATTAAATGTTGCACTTAGGGGAGAGGATGTTGTGTTACTTCCAGAGCTGCAGACTTTGCAACTGGGGAACCAGGTTGGAGTTTCTGCTTCAGCTCAACATTCTGTGATTCTGGTCAAATCACTTAATCTCCCCATGTCTACAACCAAAATGAATTTGATCTTGTGTGATGTAACCAATGCTCATGTAAAACACTCCAACACCTGACAAGTCTGCACTATATAAAACTGCAAATACACAAAAATAAGTGTTTTGCACACTTCTGTCATTGGGCTACATGTGGGCTACATCTGGGTGATATTTGTGCTGCATTTGGGTTCTTTTGTCTCTGGTGGCCATCTTGGGAGATGTATTTGTTATGAAGTTTCCTAATTTCCTCATTTACTGCAGTCTCCTCAGTAGGAAATGCTTTCAGTTTTTTACTTTGATTCCATCAAGAAGGTATTCAGATATGTCACACATTTGCCATAAATTCTGAATGTTAGCACTCTAGTTGCTCATTAGATCACTGTAGTAAAGCTACTGCTCATCACGGAAGTCTGCTGCTGGTATTAAAAGTGCATGTTTCAGTCTGCATATCAGAATTTTTTAATGAAATAGAAGAGGATTTGAGAAGTCAAAATGTGCCCTAATTTTTCTTTCTTCAGCACTAATCATAATTTCTATGGCAAAATTAACCCCCTCATTGTGTTCCTTTTTAAATTAAATGTTTTAAGTGTTACCACTTTATTCCAATCAAGATGGCTTCAGGTGTGCCATACTTTTGTCATAAGTAAGACAGTAAGCACTCTAGTTGTTCTTAAGAACACTCTGGGACATTCTGTCATTGGGCTATACTTGGGCTACATCTGGGTGATATTTGGGCTACATTTGGGCTCTTTTGTCTCTGGTGGCCATCTTGGGAAATTTATTTGTTATGAAGTTTCCTAGTTTCCTCATTTACTGCAGTCTCCTCAGTGGGAATACTTTCAGTTTTTTATTTTGGTTCCATCAAGAAGGCATTCAGATGTGTCACACATTTGCCATAAATTCTGAATGTTAGCACTCTAGTTGCTCATTAGATCACTGTAATAAAACTACTGCTCACCAGGGAAGTCTGATGCTGGTATTCAAAGTGCATGTTTCAGTCTGCATGTCAGAATTTGTTTATGAAATAGAAGAGGATTTGAGAAGTCAAAATGTGCCCTAATTTTTCTTTCTGCAGAACTAATCATAATTTCTATGGCAAAATTAACACCCTCATTTTGTTCCTTTGTAAATTAAATGTTTTAAGTGTTACCACTTTATTCCAATCAAGATGGCTTCAGGTGTGCCATACTTTTGTCATAAGTAAGACTGTTAGCGCTCTAGTTGTTCGTTAGAACACTCTGGGACATTCTGTCATTGTGCTATACTTGGGCTACATCTGGGTGATATTTGGGCTACATTTGGGCTCTTTTGTCTCTGGTGGCCATCTTGGGAGATTTATTTGTTATGAAGTTTCCTAATTTCCTCATTTACTGCAGTCTCCTCAGTAGGAAATACTTTCAGTTTTTTACTTTGGGTCCATCAAGAAGGCATTCAGATGTATCACACATTTGCCATAAATTCTGAATGTTAGCACTCTAGTTGCTCATTAGATCACTGTAGTAAAACTACTGCTCCCCAGGGAAGTCTGCTGCTGGTATTCAAAGTGCATGTTTCAGTCTGCATGTCAGAATTTTTTAATGAAATAGAAGAGGATTTGAGAAGTCACTCAAAATGTGCCCTAATTTTTCTTTCTGCAGCAATAATCATACTTTCTATGGCAAAATTAACCCCCTCATTTTGTTCCTTTGTAAATTAAATGTTTTAAGAGTTACCACTTTGTTCCAACCAAGATGGCTTCAGGTGTGCCATACGTTTGTCATAAGTTGGACTGTTAGTGCTCTAGTTGTTCTTTAGAACACTCTGGGAAGCTGCAGTAGAACACAAAGGAATCAACTGACAGACTCTGCCCTTGTTGGATGTACATGTTTTACTGAGAATGTCAGACTTCATTCTCACATAACTGAGAAAGATAATGTGAATTTACAGAAAATATGCTCTCAGTTAAGCTTATAGATCACCTTCCAAACCTCTGTCGGAAAAGCATGAGAAAATAGTTTTCTCTCAAACATGATTCATGATATCACAGCAGAAGGCTTTTTCACATGGTAAAATCACCTTAGAACACACCACAATTCCAAAAATGAGTATGGTACCATCAACAAATGATTTATAATGTAACTAAAGTCTTACAACCGTCTATTAACTGCAATGCTTTGTAATGAGGTGCTATTATGTATATTGGTCCCAAGATGGCTGCCAACACTTCTTGGATGAAGTGCTGACAGCCAATCAGATCTCACGATGAGATGTGTGGTTAGGCTCCGCCCAGATATATATGTGATTTTACTTTTGATTTGCTCAGGAACTACTGAACAGATTTACACCATTGAAGCAAAAGGCACGAGTCTGAACTGAGGACTACCTCTTTGCCAAATTTGGTGTAATTCCGTTCAGCACTTCGGGCTGTAGCTGCGTCAACGGGTCCTATGGCAAAAAGCATGGGGAAAATGTGTTTTGGGACCCCCCTTTTTTCTCAGCCCCCGCTTGAAGAATTACCGTGAAATTTTCAGGATAGGAGCGGACCGGAGCTGGCCAAAAGATTGGAAACTTTCGCGAAGATTCATCAATCGACGCCAACGTTATTCCAAATAGAATGTTGCGTATTTACTATGGAAATATATATATATATATAAATTCACTGAAAAAACCATAGGTTTCACACATGTTATAGTTAGCGGAAATTTTACTGATAAAAAACCTGTGAAATTGCCCCGTTATAGTTAGTGCTGGCAACTATAACTCACGCGACCGCAATCCTCTGCTGATGCTAATACTGTATTTAGACACTTATTTGCCCATGTCTTCTTCCATACATTTTTAGCTATACATATATTACAAATATTTTTTTTTCATAAAGACACATATGTCATCAGCAGAAGATTGCGGTCGCGTGAGTTATAGTTGCCAGCACTAACTATAACGGGGCAATTTCACAGGTTTTTTATCAGTAAAATTTCCGCTAACTATAACATGTGTGAAACCTATGGTTTTTTCAGTGAATTTGCAAGGTTTTTTAAATGCTAATTCCTAACTATAACGTGTGTGAAACCTATGGTTTTTTCAGTGAATTTGTACGGTTTTTTAAATGCTAAGTTACTTTACGCCATTCGAGGCGTGCGCGCCCACTTAACGCAGTTCGTTCCGTGCACGGTTTTTATCAACTTTAATAAGCCCTGTACATTTGGTGGCCTTCGGCCACCAAAAGCACAGGGGGTGGGGTCAATGTGGATAGTGTTTTTTTTATTTCGATTTTATAATTTCATGTTGCCAAAATTACGTTTTTTTTTCTCTATTAAGAAGCCCTGCACATTTGGTGGCCTGCGGCCACCAAAAGCACAGGGGGTGGGGTAAGTGTGGATAGTGTTTTTTTTATTTTTATTTTTTTACCGTAAGCGTACGGTAAGCGTACGGTAAGCGTACGGTAAGCGTACCCCGCGAAATTGCCGAAAAAAAATAAAACCGTTTTTGCTCTTGGGGGATGTTTGGGGACTCCCAAATCTCAAATGACATCACTGATGTCATCAGTGATGTCATTTGAGATGTCATCAGTGATGTCATGAGTGATGTCACTGACCATGTCATGAGTGATGTAATATGTGACGTCATCAGCAGTGCATTGCGGGCGCGCAAGTTATAGTTAGCTGAACTAACTATAACGGGGGAATTTCAATGGTTTTGTACGAGTGAAAAGTCCAGCTAACTATAACACCCCTGAAACCTATGGTTTTTTTAGTGAATTTCTGAGGTTTTTTAAATGCTAATTCCTAACTATAACGTGCCTGAAACCTATGGTTTTTTCTGTGAATATATATATATATATATCCAAAACAAGGTTGCCCTCTTAAGAGAGAAGCCACATAGCCAGAGGTAAGGTTTCAGCATTTTAATAAAGGTGAAAGCAGCAGCCTGCAAGTCGGGGCAGTGTCTTCCTTCTTCAAAAGCCCAACGCGTTTCATGCTCGTTAAGCACTTGATCACGGGCCGATTTCAAAAGGCAGTCACAGAGTCAATTACCCGCACCTGTTGAACACAGTGACGCTCGCCTCAGTGGGCGTGGCAGCATCAGCTGCCTGATGGTCCTTGTAGTGCTGGGGCAGTTTTACTTCAGTGAGTTTGCTCGTAGAGTGCCAAAAATAAAGACAGATAAAAACCCCAGTGGGTTGAAGTACATCGTCCTGAACATTGAAGGCTGTATGCTCATTGCCTGCACTTGCGCTCCTCCAACTCCTAAACGCTGTCGTCGGTTGGCGGCAGCAAAGGTCCGCATGGCGGCAGGGCTTCACTCGCGACCAGGCTAGCCGCCATCAAATCCAAAACAAGGTTGCCCTCTTAAGAGAGAAGCCACATAGCCAGAGGTAAGGTTTCAGCATTTTAATAAAGGTGAAAGCAGCAGCCTGCAAGTCGGGGCAGTGTCTTCCTTCTTCAAAAGCCCAACGCGTTTCATGCTCGTTAAGCACTTGATCACGGGCCGATTTCAAAAGGCAGTCACAGAGTCAATTACCCGCACCTGTTGAACACAGTGACGCTCGCCTCAGTGGGCGTGGCAGCATCAGCTGCCTGATGGTCCTTGTAGTGCTGGGGCAGTTTTACTTCAGTGAGTTTGCTCGTAGAGTGCCAAAAATAAAGACAGATAAAAACCCCAGTGGGTTGAAGTACATTGTCCTGAACATTGAAGGCTGTATGCTCATTGCCTGCACTTGCGCTCCTCCAACTCCTAAACGCTGTCGTCGGTTCGCGGCAGCAAAGGTCCGCATGGCGGAAGGGCTTCACTCGCGACCAGGCTAGCCGCCATCAAATCCAAAACAAGGTTGCCCTCTTAAGAGAGAAGCCACATAGCCAGAGGTAAGGTTTCAGCATTTTAATAAAGGTGAAAGCAGCAGCCTGCAAGTCGGGGCAGTGTCTTCCTTCTTCAAAAGCCCAACGCGTTTCATGCTCGTTAAGCACTTGATCACGGGCCGATTTCAAAAGGCAGTCACAGAGTCAATTACCCGCACCTGTTGAACACAGTGACGCTCGCCTCAGTGGGCGTGGCAGCATCAGCTGCCTGATGGTCCTTGTAGTGCTGGGGCAGTTTTACTTCAGTGAGTTTGCTCGTAGAGTGCCAAAAATAAAGACAGATAAAAACCCCAGTGGGTTGAAGTACATTGTCCTGAACATTGAAGGCTGTATGCTCATTGCCTGCACTTGCGCTCCTCCAACTCCTAAACGCTGTCGTCGGTTGGCGGCAGCAAAGGTCCGCATGGCGGCAGGGCTTCACTCGCGACCAGGCTAGCCGCCATCATATATATATATATATATTAAACACACGCTTCTTCCAGCAGCTTAATACAGGCCACATCAGCAGCGCTGGTTAAAAATGCTTTAATCCATGACAAAACACGCATTACGCGTTTTGACTCCATGAGTCTTAATCATATGCCACTCATTGTCTCTCATCGATGTGATAGTTTAGCTCCTGGAACGTAACTTTATACACAATGAAAACGGACAGCTGTCCACTTAAAACTTTTGAAGAGGCAGTCTAATTTTCATTATTTGTACAGTTTTTTTCACAATTCTTTTTCATGTAGCGAAGGTAGTACTGTTCTTTCATATCAGGTTCAACATTTAACCCCCAAATGGTATCCAATAGAAGTTATCCATTGTTCCTATTATGAAACTCTTTATAAACCTACCGGGACTACATTTCCCATAATACTACATAACTGCCTGCTTATTTTACTTGTAGTGTTCAATGTCGATCTTGGCAGCACTTCAACTTGCTTCACTGTGTGCCTGGTGCAATACTTAGTTTAAAGGAAAATTTCCATACCTCGGTCACAGTGTATCACAGGTGAGTCTCGCTACCACCGAGTTGTTTTTATGTTCGTAATCCGCCTTTCAAGCAAATTCTGTCAAGCGCAAAGTGCTCGGGAAAAATTCCTTCAGCAAACCCTGGCTGTTTAAAAGTTCATTCTCTCAGTTTTGGTGGGCCTCTCAACGTGGCCCTTCCATCAAAACTTCAGTCATGTTCAATGTCACAGCCGGAGGGCCCTCCTAAAAAGCGTTAGCTCCAAAACATGATCCTGACAAAAGGAGGCCCGCTGTCTCTCGGGTCGGGGCCTGTTTCAGGTGTGTCAGACACCTCTCATATTCCACATGAAACACACGCTTCTTCCAGCAACATAATACAGGCCACACCAATAGCGCTGGTTAAAAATGCTTGAATCCATGACAAAACAGGCATTACGCGTTTCGACTCCACGAGTCTTAATCATATGCCACTCATTGTCTCTCATCGATGGGTTCGCTTAGCTCTTGGAACGTAACTTTATATATTTGTTTAGGCTATATGTATAGTTAGTTCATGTTTAGAGTAAGCTGTCTTTGTCCCGTCTAGAGAGGTGCTTTAAGGGGGAGGTGGTTTAATATAGCCTTATAGCCCGCCGTAGCGGGCTATACCGGCTATTAAATGCCCGCTGCAGCGTTAAAGGCCCGAGCCGAAGGCGAGGGACTTTAACAAAAGCAGCGGGACTTTAATAGCGGTATAGCCCTGCTACGAAGGGCTATAAGGCTATTAGAACATTCTGCCACTAGAGGGCAGTGTGTTCTAATAAATTGAACAAAGGCTTCTCGAATCTCGAGGGGATTTAAATTCCCTCGAGCTTCGAGAGGCTTTTGTAAAACATTGGAATGTTGCTCTGCGGGCCTTTACCGGCCCGTAAAAGCATGGAGCACTCCATTGTCTACAATAGAGTGCTCCACATTCCAATGTTCTAATGTCTCATATATGTTGTTGAATGTATAGTATTAGATACAGTAGTTAGTTTAGGGAACAATTTCAATATTATAATTTAGTTTAGATTAGGTTAAGATAGGTAAATAGTAGTAGTTTATGTTCTGTTGTATTTTTATGATTAATACATTGTTAGTGCTTTGTGATTTGTGCTGTCACTTATGTTTGAAGCAATTTCATGGATTAGTGATTTTGAAGTTGAATACAACATATTAATTTCCAAAACAAGCATTTGGATGTCTAAGTGTGGTCATGACATCATCTTTTAGGGTAAGGCTGCTGTTACACTGCTGTTGAACTGTGATCTGAAACAAGCATGGATTTTAGGCTGGCAAAGTTGAGTTCTGACCTTACATTGGGGTTTTGTCTGCAGATTTAGTTAAAATTTCATGAGGAATTGACGGAGTTGTAAAACACATTATGCTTAATCAACGTTGTGAATGGGTGAGGGCCATGTCGAAATACTACTAGGAAATAACCACCTGCCTACTAACTAAGAATATATATGAGCCCAAAATTGGGTCAGAGCAATATATGCAAAACAACACCAAAGCTGACAATGGGGCAAGAAATCAAAGTTACAAACGAAATATAGATTACACAATAATAATTTATTTGGATATAATAATCCCAAAAAGATACCTCAATTTATATCTGTTTTCTCATAACAGTGAAATAAATACATAATACAACAAAAGTGATATATAAGTCCCACACTAAACACTACACAAAGTCAGGCATACCGACATTCATACACCCGAACATACTCATTAATTCAGCATTTACTCAAAAATATCATACACAATAATTCATAAAAAAGTCTAAAATCATCGAGATCCGAGAAGGTCAATGAGTCTCGTGTTTCCTCCCAATGGTCGAAGGAGGCAGAATTTCCAAATAAGCACAAGAAATTAAACGCCAACGCGCGTTTCGGTGTCAGCCCAGGAGGGGCTACACCTTCATCAGGGCCATAGATGTGTAAATTGTGTGGAACATATAAATGCACCTTAACTATGTATATAGCGTCCGTTTAAACCATTCGATGGAGCAATTATTAAGGACGCGTTCGGCTCAGAACCGACAACGGATCCAAATAGTTCAAGATACATTAAATTCCTATGAGGTTCTGAAAATGGCACTGAAGAGGGAAGAAAATCTCCGGTGGCTGGATTCAGTAAGCGAGCACGAGGATCAAGCCTTGATAACTCAAGATACTCTTTGGTAAATACAGGTGTAGTTTTGCAAAGTTTATGCAGAATGTCCCTGTGTTCCTCCCGTCCAGGCACCTTGCACGCGCACCAGCATATACTTAAAGGTCCCCTCTGGAACTTTTTTCACCTCATTCATACCACTGACTGAGCTCAAGATGAGACTTTCACAAGGGTGAGGGCCATATCTTGAGATATGGCAAGGCATGATACCCATCACAACAGCCATTGGCCACACCATTGACTATAAGTATATCTGCCAAGAATAACTTGATAGCAGCGAGCTGAAAGCACTTATTGTGGCATGACACTGACTTGATTATTGAACCAAGTCCCTATACCTAGGGGTGGGCGGAATTTGCGAAATTCACTTTCGCAAACTATCGCGAAAATGTTGAAAATCTCCACAAACACACCGGAAATATCGCGAAGACGCAGAAGTATTTTTCCCGCCTGTTTGCGGTATTTTTTGTGTATTCGCGGCTCACCAACTTATCCATGCGGTTGCTCACAGGCGCGGCCATCTTGTTTTCACTTGTCCCGCCCTCCCGCGATGCTTACTTCCTGTTCCTGGTCACGCAATGCATGCTTGCGCCCGTTCGCGGTACGTATTTCCTGTTCGCGAATGCTTTTACTTGTTCGCGTTGCTTTTTGCGAGCTCGGGGAGAAAATATTGCGCGAACTTGCGCACGTGGTCGCAATGGGCGTGGCCATCTTGTTTTTCACTCTATTGCATGGTTCTGGGGCCTGATTTTCAATCCTCCCTGCATCTTTTCAATCCTTTGTTTGAAGCCACTTTTTTTTATCTTTTTTATTTATTATTTCTCTAACTATTTTCCTGCTTCTATATTTTTGCTTTTTGTCTACTTATTTTTGTTTTTTTAGCTGCTTTTTCACTCTTTCTATTGCCTGCTATTTATTTCCTTTACTTACTTTTTAAATTTTATTACCTTTTCTTTCCCGCCCCGTCCCAGAACCATGTCAAAGGGTAGGGCTCGTCGCAGCCAGAGCCGCGAACGCCTTCCTTGTGGAAGGCGGTGCCCACAAGGGGTGCAGGCACGGGCCTTATTTGGGGAGGTGGAGTTGGCTGCACTCATTTTCTTTGCGCAGCGCCACCTCCCCTCAACCGTGGAAGCAGGTGGCAGGCATGGGTCCGGGTACGGCCTCCGGGAGTGTCGACAGCGGTGGTGGAAGGTGCACCGGGCAGTGTTGTGCTGCTCTGGGGTCCGGCGCACACAGGCGCAGTTGACGTGAACAGAACCTGCTGGACCTGCTAGGAGTGGAGGTCCCGGGTCTTGGTGAGTAACTATTTAATTATTACTGCTTTGTGTCTGTTCTTCTGCTCTGTGTTATATATTGCGAATATCTTTTTTTTCTTCCAACCAGCTGGAATGTTGCTGCTTACATTCCAGGTTAATTATGTTTAAAAGTCTTCTGTGATTGTTATTACACAGGTGCTCCTCTGCGCTACTACTAATCTTACTTGTTTGCAACTTTGCGTTTGCGCTTGCTTAGCGTGATTCTGTAAGAGTTTATTTTAGAGAAATTAAGTTACGTAATGCTACAGTAACTCTAGTCCTTACTTTGTCCTGTCACTAAGAGATAGGGGCGGATTGATACTTAGGTTTAGGTACTTTGTATGAGTTTGTAATTTTTTAGTCGTATGCATGATGCCCCCTCAGTTACGTCACGTGCTGCTAGTACTCCAGTCTTTATTAGAACCTTTTCTAGTTTGTTCAATGAGTGGTGGTAATTGGCTTAGCACTATCAGAACATCAGCATCAATCAATCAACCCAAAATTTGGTGTATACAAAAAATGAAGTCATGTGTCCTCCATTTGACCATATGCATTGTTGAGGACTAAAAGAAGTGGAAATGCATACTTAATGTTCATTTGGCACGCCTGGAATAGGTGGGCTAGGTCGGGTGGTACGTCGTACTTAGGCTTAGTTGTAACTTAGTATTCTGGAATCAGAATGGAAGACTTAAGTAGTCGATCCGCAAATCCCCCAATACTACTTGTTGACCAGATGAGATCGGTCAATTTAGTTCTTGCAATTGTTGTTTACATAAGTGTTTTTTGACCGTTCTTTCAAAATATTGTATTTGTTTGACACCATCCATCACTGTTTGTCTCTTTCTTATATCTTTCCTGTTCATCAGCACCCAGGGGGAGGCAGACAGGGAGTGGGCAGTCGGTGGGAGAACACCACCACCAGGAGGACGCCGACGAGGGCTCCTCTGCTGGCCCTAGTAAGTCTTCTTGTTTTTAATAATATTTCTTATTCCATAACTTTTACTGCACCATACTTTTCACGAACTATTTTTTCAATTTCCCAATGCTATTTTTTACCAACAATTATCCTTCGTTTTGTACGGTTTCAAAAATATTGTTATCCCTGCCTCTGCTATGATGACTCTCTGTACTACTACTACTATCAGTCTGTCGGTACTGTAGTAGCTAAGCTTGCCCAGTTGGCCACTCTTTATTTGAAAGGTTGTAAATAAAACTCAGATTCACCAGTAGCTCTAGCCATTGAGTCCAGTCCTTTGGGTCGTCCTCTTGTACTACTTCGAGTCTTATTGATCTTAAGTCTTTGTTAATCTTGAGGCTTTGACAATTCACACCAACAAATGCACAACCAGCTGTATTACTATTTTGATATGATAGCCTATAGGACATACTACTACTGTTGTAGGGATCTTGCACATACAGACCTTTGCACAAGAAAATAGTATGTTGGTGATGGTAGTTTGGACCTTCCTCACACACCTCAATCAGAAATTCAGAACCCACCACAATCCCTTGCCTTACTATGGTAGTGTCCTGTCATAACTATTAGGTCTCCGAACCCTCCCCCCAAGATACCTACCAAGTAGACAACCCAGAACATAACACACCCAACCTCTCAGTCGTGGAAGCAATGCACATGCACACCCTTCCTTTAATTTGTGCACTCGTGTAAGTCCACACCAAATACCTCCAAGTCTATGTAAGTTCAAAATGTTTATTTTGAATTGAGAAGCTCTGTACATTGTTCTAATATATAATGCAGCACCAACAGGAAAATCAATAACATTAAAACCATAAACATTGTTACACTTGCTGGAGTGGGGTTTTCTTTAAAAGTGTATACCCTCTCCATTTTGCATGTTTACATTAAAAAGAATAATTAATTAATAGTAATCGTACTAATTGTTTGTTGTGTTAATTGACCAACCTTACTAATATAAGAAGTACATGTGGGAACTGCATTTGAATGGCCTAATTAATACGTAAACTAAATTTCGTACGCATACTAATAATAGATAAGTAGATTTTACATATTATATGTTGCTTCCGTGATGTATTTGTGATTCTTGCTTTATAAAATAAGTTTAACCTGCATTAAGTGTTGTTTTCTGCTAGATAAATACACACACATAAAGGGTTTAGAGAGGGAATAACATTTTAATAGTCATTTCTATGTATTAATTACGTTTCTTGTGTTTCTTTGCTTAAGTTGACCATTTGGAGTGTCCACAAAATGGCCGACATCCCTATTTGACGAGTTGATTCCATTGTGAAAGTCTCTGGGTGAAGTGCGCATGCGTCACCATCAGCAGCAGTGGCCTCTACGCGACCCTAACTCAACTGTGCCACTCAAGGACGCTCTGGGCTATCAGCCAGCTGCCCTGAAAGAAACAATAAAAGATACTTTTCCGAAGAAATTATGAACTATATCTAAAGACACATTTTCCGCATGGGAAACTGGTGGAACAGATCTCACCAACCAATCAGAGACATACAAAAATATTACTCGTTACTTTTGGAATGTAATTTTACTATAAATTACCATAGATTAGAGAGGTTAGGAGCGAGACCCTTCAGAAGATTTCAATTTCCTGACGTTATGCTGACGGAGAGGACGGTGACACTGTAAGACTCTGACAGTTTGAACTGATAACCAAGATTTTGACTTAGAGGACGACTTTTAGCCAGAATAGGTAAATATGATGGTCTACTGCTTGATTAAACAAATGATTCGATTTTCAATTATTTAGATAAAGATTTTAGATTTATTACCACAACTGTGTTGGGTCAAAATTATAGATTGGTTATCACTTCAACCAGCAGCTAGCTGATTCATGGCCTATCCATGGGAGGAGTACTAAAATGTGAAGCTTAGGCCTTAATAAATAGAGAAAGGTAGGGAAACCTATTGTTCATTAGGGATAAGTGGGTACTTCCTTTCATTACAGCAAATGGAACAATCACCTCCTTGGAAACAGGTTAATAGAGGATGAATGTTGGTGTTATGGGCCCCACCAGCGAATGTAGTGATTGAGTGTGTCTGTGCGATCTATGATCTGTGACGAAGGGAGGGATTTTGCATTCCGCGCTGCATCAGTTTTCTTGTTAGCAGAAATATGGTAAGCTATTGTTTTGGTTTAGTGATCATTGCTTGTAAATAGCTTATTGATTATTGATTGGTATTGATTTATGTACTAACAATATATGTTGAGTTACGTTGAGTTATATGTTGTTAGCATGGCTTCTGGGATGTAGGAAGTCGGAAGTTTGTAACAGTTTCGTAGCAGAGCAGTCTGGGTTCGATTCGGCAGCATCGTCGTGTGGTGCCATTAGAAATATTCTCTGTGTAAGAGAAGTGTGTATGATAGCGAAGGTTACCTGTGAAATGTTGGTCTTTAAGTACCAGGAAACCAAATGGCATACCGATAACGCTTATCACTGAAAAGGTAGCAGGTGTTCTCTGAGCTTGTTAGAAGGACAAAGTAGAGGGAAGCGCTGCTTTGTTAAAGAATGTCATAATTCTGTAGTAGGGCAGAGGTAAGCGCTGCTCTCGGAAAAGACAGAAGTCTGTGAAAATGGTCTACATTTTTCCCTGTATGACAGTGTGTGTATGAAAAAGCCATTCTGATTAATGGCGAAACTCTAGTGTTTTTTCTCAGGAGCATTGGGTCTCTAATTAGGTGTCTTAATTCTAGAGAAGCGATTAGTTGATGCTTGTTAGAAGGGTATGGTAGAGGGATGTGCTACTTTATCAACGGAAGTAACGATCCCGTAGTAGGGCAGAGGTAAGCGCTGCTCTCGGGAAAGACGGAATTCTCGTGAGAAAGGTCTATTACTATTCTTTGGTTAGCGAAGGGGACAATGGAGATGTTTCAGTGTAGTTACTAATAGAATTGTAATAGTTGCAATAAAAGTTCACGGAGCGGACTTGTAAAGGAGGGGTAGACAGGAGCAGAGCTGCCACAGCGGCTGCTGACGGCAAAATGACCGCGCTGGGATTGGACAGTCGGTCAGAAGTGTAAAACGCCCCAGATTGGTGCATTAATGTAAAGCCGCGCTAGGATTGGAGAAGTACAGGGTGACGTAAACACTCCTCATTGGTGCGTTAGTGTAAGTCGCGCTGGGATTAGAGGACTGTGACAGTGACGTAGTCACTCTTGATTGGTGCGTTAGCGTGAAGTCGCGCTGTGAGTGGACAGAATAGCGGTACAGCTGTAAAAAGACTAGCGATACACAGGAACCAAGAAAATGTATTACCAGCCACCAGATAGGGAAAAGAAGTCCTGGTTTGGTAAAATTAAGAAGTGGTTTAAGAAAGATAAACAGGTCAAAACCAAGGAAGGACAGTTACTTCCTCCACCGAAAACTCCCGTATCTTTAATGATTGCGAAATATGGATATCATACCTGTATTTGGTTAGATAATTGGGTAAAATATACCAAAGACGATGGAGTCCTGGCATTTCCAGAACATGGTTCCTTTAATTTGGCCGTTTTAAGGAATCTTAGGGAGAAGATGATGTATTTAGACCCAAGACCTAGACCAACGCAGTTTGAAGCATTGACGGAGTGGGAAGACGAAATGCATAAGCGAGAAAAGCAAAGAAATGGTAGAAGTTACAGAAATCTGTTTGGCAGGTCATATGGACATGAAACACATGATGATCGAATGAAAAGATGGCAGAATGCAAGTATGACTGAGGGTATGTTTCCGGTAAGAGAGGTAGGAGAGAATGAAGGAAGAAAATGTGTGGAAAAAAGGAATAATGTGGAATTAAGAGGCTACGGAGCAAATGAATCAGATGATGATGTGCTGGATGATGTGTTTTATAAAAATCCACCACCGTACCGACCAGAACCAGAAATGTTGGCACCAAACGCCCCAATGAGAGAAACATTACGAATTATCAAGACTGAGACTATGTCGCCAGATTTAGAAAAGAGAAACTCCACTAGAGAAGTAGAACAGAAGTCGGTGAATAGAATAAATAGTGAAAATTCAGCGGAATTGGCCAAAACAACTCTAGAATTAACAGAGAAAATAAGAGAATTGACTAAGAATCTAGAAGCTTTAACAGTTCCAGTGACCATAGGTCCAGTAATGCCCATTTTTGAGAAGCAAAAGGATAGCGAACATTGCTTGACAGTACCATACCGGAATCATAATTTGATTGAGAGTTCAGAACGGAGTCAAGTTGAGAATCCATGGGGACCGACAATAAATATGTTTGAACCAAATGTTTCAAATAATCCATTTATAAATCAAAATTATGCTGAAAAGAGTAGAACGACAGTATATACTTTGGTGGAACCCCAGAGAAATCCAGAACAGGGTAGCATAGAAAACCCGGTAGGAAGTTCTGTGGAAAAACTAAGTGAATAGTTAAGAGGGTTACAGAAACAAGATAAAGAATCCAAGTCAATAGATGTGGCTAAATTACGAATGGTATTGGAAGAATTAATTGTAGGGACTATTCCCGTAGAAAAATTGAAAAATTATCAGGATGTGGAGTTGTTATTCCTATGCAAAAGCGTGACATGGAGAGCGAAAAATCTGCATGAAAGACTAGGAGAAGTTGCGAATGAAATGGGTATAGATATTGATAAGGTAAAAGCCTTACAGAAACCCTATCGAGTTGATTTTACTGAAAAGGACATTGAAAATCTGAATACCACAGGACAGATAGATCAGATAAAGGACATAATCATTTTATTGAGAAAATGGGGAGACGTGGATAAATGGGGAAGTCAATGGTATAGAAAACGTAATGATGCCTTAGAAAAGACAGTTTCGACATTCCCTGTTAGAGAGAAAGAAAAGGCAGTAACTGAATATCCCATGAGGGAGATTCCAGGAGGAGGATATGTACACGTCCCATGGACAAGACAGGACATTTTGTCATTTATGAATGATTTCCCTCGACTACGCGAAAAGCCCGTCGAGTGGTACCGGCAGGTAGACAGATTTGTAAATTTGTCAAAAGAATTATGGATAGATTTGAATAGTCTATTTGATATAATAGTACCGGCAGATTTCTGGACAGAGTGCAAGTTGATGATCAACTGGCCAACTCAAGAGTACCTTAGGGATCCTAAGACAGGAGCTCCGGACCCTGAGGTAATTAAGAAGTATGAACAGGTTATGGAATTTTTGAGAAACAAAGTGCCCTCTAAAGAGACAGGTTGGGTAAAAATTGATCGAACACATCAAGAAGGAAAATAATCAGTACATGCATACTATGAGAGGCTAATTCAAGCTTTTAAGCAGTTCAGTGGAGATGAGAACCTGAGTGATAAGGATTTGAGTCATTTTGTATACAGATTTGTATATGGTTTACGCCCAGAAATTGGTGACATGATAAAACAGCATACGGTTGATTGGCAGAATAAGAAAATAGATGAAGTATTGAGACATGCTAAATATTTCAGTGACGAAATTGAGGCCAAACAGCGAAAATTAAAAGAAAAGGCAATGTGGGCACAAGAAAAGGTAGCTGAAAGGCAGGAAGCTCAGTTGGTCGAACAAGCAAATAACCCTGGAACTAGACCGAGATTTGGCCCAGGAAAAAGGAAAGGTAATATAGAAGAAGCTAAAAAGAAGTTCCCATGCCATAATTGCGGTAGGTTAGGGCATTGGAAATCCGAGTGTAAATTTCCTCCAAGTACTAATAATGAAAATGCATCATTGAATCCGCAGGTGCAGAATGAGGTGAGTGGTCAACTGCAGCAACAGTAGCAGGTGGTTACCTCACAGAATCAGGAGCCAAAACCACCTTTCCCGCAGAGCAGAAACACTCAGAAGTATAGTAATGAATCGGGATTCTGCAATGAAGAACAGGTAAATAAACCGCCACGCGCTCGCGCTGTTTCACAGTATTGGCTGCAATGCGATGAGAGTGACTCAGAAGAAAGCTATTGATGGTGCCGAAAGGAGGAAGAAGAGTGCGTACTCGGTGCAACTCTAGAAGTAGACCAGACAGGACCATTTGTAGATGGAAAGGTTAATGATGAAAATATTACTTTCCTAGTGGACACTGGTGGTACTCGATCAACTGTTAGATCAGCTGATGTTAAGAATCTTCCTCTTTTGGATGAAACAATCCAAGTAGTTGATGTGTCCAACAGACAGATAAATACATTTCTGACAGAACCAGTGAAAGTTAGTATAGGGAAATTTTCAAGATGCACCGCTTTGTTGTGTGCGACACCAGTCCAGTGAATTTATTAGGTAGCGACCTGTTGTGCAAAATGAATTGCACTATATTCTGTACTCCAGATGGAATAGCATTTGAAACACCAGATGAGGATGTGCTGTATAAAATGACCATAGCTAACAGAGAAAATGAGGTTACTGAGACTTATGCAATATTCAACCCTGATGAATTACCTAAAGAACTGAAGGAGTCTGTGAAGGCAGAAGTGTGGGATTTTACTGGAGAAGATGTAGGACTAATGAGAAATATAGATCCAGTAAAGATAACTGTAAAGGAAGGAATGAGCTATCCAAATGTCCCGCAATATAAATTGACACCTGAGATAATTGAAGGAGTAACTCCAATAATTGAGAAAATGATCAAGCAAGAAATTCTAAGAGAAATAATGAGTAGTCCATGTAATTCACCCATAATGGGACTGAAAAAGCCTAATGGGAAATTCAGAATAGTGCAAGACCTGAGAAAAGTGAATAAAATGGTTGTGTCATGCTATCCCATTGTGCCAAACCCATCAGTAATTCTGTACCAGATTCCCCATGATGCGGAGTGGTATACAGTGATTGATCTATGCCATGCTTTCTTTTCTATCCCATTGCATCATGACAGTCAGCAAATTTTTGCATTTCGTTTTGGAGAGCGGATTTTGGCATGGTGCCGAATCCCACAGGGGTATAAAGAAAGCCCCTCAATATTCAATCAATTGTTAAAGGAATCTTTGGAAAGTCTGCAAATGCCTGAAAGTTCATTACTAGTGCAATATATCGACGACCTTTTGGTGGCATCAAAAACACGTGAAGCTTGCGAGGTAGACACAATAGCACTACTGAATCATTTGGCAGACGGAGGATTGAAAGTGTCACCAGCAAAATTGCAGTATTGTAAGAAGGAAGTACAGTATTTGGGACATAAAATCGAGAAAGGACTGAGAAAAATAAGAATAGACAGAATCAGAATTATAAAAGGAATGAGAGCCCCCATGACCCAAAGAGAGGTGAGAATGTTTCTGGGAATGGTGGGGTATTGCCGTCAGTGGATAAGTAATTTTTTCCTGATCGCAAAACCTTTGGTACGTTTGACTAGAAGTGATGTAAAAGATCCCCTTGAATTGAACAAAGAAGAATTGGCAGCATTCAAACGATTGAAAGAGGGTTTATGTGAAGCACCAGCACTAGGCATGCCTGATTACGAGAAAGAGTTTGAGTTGTATTGCAGTGAGAGAAATGGATGTGCACTCTGTATTGATCCAGAAACATGGAAGGTTGAGGAGACCAATTGCATATTTTTCATCAATGCTTAACCCAGTGGCTGCAGCTTTACCTGGGTGTTTGAAGGCAGTGGCTGCAACATGTCGAAGTTTGGAGCAGAGTGATGGTATTGTGATGGGATATCCGTTGAAAGTGTTTGTACCTCATGATGTGGTGATCCTCTTGACAAGGAGTCGTACTCAGTATATGACACATAATCGGCTGACTAAGGATGAAAAGGTCATAATAGGTGCAACAAATGTGAGCCTTGCGAGATGTTTGAATATGAATCCTGCAACATTGTTACCAGATGCTGAAAATGTGGAAGTGAGAGATGAAGCAGATCATGATTGTTTGGACATGCTTGAGTATTGCACAAAGCCACGACCAGATATAAAAGATGTACCTTTGCCAGAAAGTGATTTTGTGTTGTTCGTTGATGGGTCATGTTTGAGAACAGATGAAGGAGTGCTAAGCGCAGCATATGCAGTATGCATCGTTGCAGCAGTGATGGAAGCATCTTATTTGAAAGGAGTGAGGTCAGCCTAAGTAGCTGAACTTGTTGCTTTGACCAGAGCATGCAAAATCGGGAAAAGTGTGAGAGTGACTGTGATAACTGACAGCCAGTATGGCTTCGGGGTTGTCCTTGATTTTGGCCAGCTTTGGCTACAAAGAGGTTGCCTGACCTCAAGTGGAACCCCTATTAAGAATGCTGAATTTGTTGGAAAATTGATAGAGGCGATACAGCTGCCTAGACAATTGGCTGTGGTGAAATGTGCTGCCCATAGTCAAGGTAGTGATTACATCCCTACCGGAAACAGGTATGCAAACCAAATGGCACAGTATTGTGCACGAAATCAAAATTTGGTCAATCGGGCCAAGGAAAGAGAAATGTCTTCTTGCTCAGTAATGTTTACTAACATTGTGGGAACTTGGGAAGAAAAGAGACAATTGCAGGAAGAGTCAGGAGATGAGGAAATGAAACAGTGGATAAAAGCAGGGTGTGCACCAAGAGAAAAGGACTGTGTGTGGGTTTATCGAGATGGAAGACCAGTGATGCCTGATAGCATGATGTCTACCATGGCACGGATGTATCATGGCCAGGGACACATAGGGAGTGACGCCATGATTAGGTCTTTTAAGCAGACCTGGTACAATCCAAAATTCAGACTTGTAGCAGAAAGTCTATGTGAGAGACGCCTAATATGTCAGCAATACAATCCAGGGAGAAAGACAGTGGTGAGTCTAGGAACCATAGGCCGAGAAGGAGGGCCTTTTACCAGAATGCAGGTTGACTTCATTGAAATGCCTCCATGTAACAGACTGAGGTATGTTCTGGTTATAGTCTGCCTATTTTCCAGGTGGGTGGAAGCATTCCCATCAAGAAGAAATGATGGGATGACAGTGGCTAAGCTACTTTTGAGAGAATTCATCCCCAGGTTTGGGTTTCCAGTGACTCTTGAATCAGACAGAGGAGGACATTTTCATAACGAGATTGTAAAATTGATTAGTGAAGCATTGAATGTACAACAGAAACTACACTGTGCCTACCGACCAGAGGCTTCTGGTGTGGTTGAACAGATGAATGGTACAATCAAAAACAGGATTGGGAAAATGTGTTTAGCCACTGGTATGAAATGGCCTGATGTCTTGCCTCTAGTATTAATGACAATTCGAGCAATACCAGACAGAACCACAGGGTTAAGTCCTCATGAAATAGTCATGGGACGAGCGATGAGGCATGTGTTCATTCCACTCAACAAGCTGATGACAATAACTGATGACATGGTGTTGGAATAATGTAAAGGCCTGGCTGACGCAGTTCATTCTGTGTTTCATCAGGTTGGAGCAGATGACACCACTCTTGAAAGGAAGCCAGCCCATGATCTGAGCCCAGGAGACTGGGTAAGGATAAAAGTCCACAGAAGAAGAAATTGTTTGGTTTCAAGGTGGGAAAAACCAAGACAAGTCATTCTGACCACAACAACAGCTGTGAAGTGTGTTGGAGTGAAAAACTGGATCCATGCCAGCCATACTTTGAGGATGCCAAATCCAGTTGACAGCAAAGGAAAAGAGTACTATGACGAATCAGAGTGAAGTACTGAATCGGATAACGAAGAGCCAAAAACACAAGAAAATCCTGAAAGGGGGGAAAAAGAATCTGATCAAATATCAGTCCCCAGAAGTATCTCTCTGAGAAGACGATTGCAGATTTCTGATACCAGTTCAGATTCTGAAGCCGAACAAGGGAGACAAGGTCCCAGAAAAGAACACAGAAAGAAAAAAGGAAAAGACAACGAAGAAGCAGTAAAAGAAATTCAAGAGAAGGAAGTTTCAGATGAAAGGCCAAGAGAAATTCCACCTGAAATAATAGATCAAAGTGAAAAAGGGACAGGTACAGAGAGAGAGGGACAGATTGCGGAAGACCCCCGAGGAGGTGTAGGGAACTGCAACATCCAGATAGGTGAAGGGACAAGTAGCCTGCAGGAAGATTGCGTGCCGGAGACCCGAAGAGGGACAGAAGTAGGGAAAACAAAACAAGTGGTGGAAAAACAAGTAGTTGAAAAGAAAAAGCAAGTTGAAACAGAATCTGAAGAGAGTGAAAATGAAATACCAGAAGGTCGAGTTCTAAGAAAAAGGGCTTGGAGAGAAGAAAAGAATAATAAAGAAGGTAAACAGAAAAGAGTTAAGAAGGACGAAGTGTGGGCAAACAAAATAAAGAGATTAAGATATCGGCTGAAATCGCCAAGGGCAGATCAGGTGAATGAAGTGACAAGCCAAGAAAAATCGAAAGAAGAAGAGACTAATCAAAATAAGGAAGAGGGAAAAAGAACAATGAAACCTAACCAGAAGTATAAGTCACCGGAATGGACGTACGTGGCTCTGCCTGAAAAAGAAGAAAAGGCAGATATTCAAGGAAATCCAGAGGAGGCTGTACTGAAAGTGGTTGAAGAGGAAGAAGACGCAGGAATCCCGAGAGTTTTACTAGTATCATAGATTTTAGAGATCGTCCCGGCCGAGGTTTTCTGCAGTGCTGTTTTTTAGCCAAAAATATTTCTGCTGCCTTTTTAGCCAATTGTTCGCCTATCTCGGCCTTTTTATTAGCCAGCCATGAAAGTATCCTATCTACTCCTTCACCGGTGCTGATAGCTGTAGCTAAAATTCCCTCAAGATGATTTAATTCCTCCCTTATCTCTCTTTCTCTTAATCTTTCCATCTTTCATCGCCGTAAGCTGAAACTTAAAGTTTCCCCTCTAAACCCTGCCTTAAAGGCATCCCAAACAACTACAACCCGTGTGCTCCCTCGGTTAAAATTCTTTAACCCCCCCCTTTCATGTTGACAATATAGTCTGGATCATATAATAACCTCCTTTCAAAGGTCCAGCCAATGTTCTTTTTTTCCAATAGACTAATATTGATTGTCAAAACTAAGGGATTATGATCTGATAAGATACGTGGATGCTTCTCGATACACAGATTAACAAAAGGTTGATTAGATACAAAAAAATAATCCAAACGAGAGATAATTTTATGTGGAGCTGAAAAAAAGGTACCACCTAAATCAGTAGGTTTTAAATGAGCCCAAACATCTATCAGACCATTGTTGTGAACTAGATTGTATAGGGCAGTGCTAGATTTCTTTTTCCTTCCTAAATAGTTATTTTCTTGACTATCCCATTATACCCCTAAGCCGTTAATATTAAAGTCTCCACATAAGACAACTGGGACAGACCATGATGCCAATCCTCCATCTAAATACTCTAACAATTCCGGATCATCACCGGTTGAGCCATACAGTGAGCAAATTGTAAATTTAGAGTTATTAACCAGACATTCAATCGACCCCATTGATCAACTGATTTACAAAGAACTCTTATATCGCTTCTCCGAGTGAGGATTGCCACCCCGCGAGTTCGAGCTCCTTGTGTGGTGTATGCAATCAATCTAAAACCAAAGTGCTCCATCAAATAAGCTCTATTACCCTCTATATGGGTTTCTTGAATACATACTACATCTATTTGTAAAGATTTCAACCAGATCGCTACCTTATTCCTCTTTCTCTGATCATTTAGCCCACAGATATTAATTGTCAAAATCCGAAGATTCATGTCTTAGATTTAATATGTTCTCTCTTTGCATTTGCACAGTAGACCCATCTGACTGCTAGTCTGACAGACCTTGCCTTGCCACCTGTACTCATTTTTATTTTCCAAACCTTACCAATTATCCTATCCAGCACACATTTAACACCACTCGTCTGCTTCTTTAATTGCCTCTTTATTTGCCTGACAAAATGAAACACCTTGACCTGCAGTGATCCCCCCCACCCCCTACAGCCTGACCCGCAACCCTCCCACCCCCCTCCCCCCCTCACCTCCCTTACAGGCAATTAGGTCACCCAGACCTAAATATGGCCGAGACGTCTTTCGTAAGAGCAGCGCCCGACCCCCCCCCCAAAAAACAAAAAAAACAATATAATCCCCAACAATAGTGTATATCACCACCAAATAGATCCAACCATATAGAAAAAAAATCTCATCGTATAATCAACATTTAAATAATCACATCACACTTTTCTTTGATCATCCTTATTGCCCTTATTACTTTCCCCTGTGCCAGACAGTACTCTCAGCCCACGTGTTTCGATCAGATCATTGAGAAACTCTTGGGCTTTAATCTCTGAAAAAAAGATTCTCGCCCGACCTTTATGAAGTCTTGCGGGAAACAGCAGAAAGGCATCACATCCTGCCTCTTTAAATGCAGATATCAGCTGGCGCATCCTCCACCTCCGCTCGACCGTAGTGTGGCAAAAATCCGGCCGAGCAAAGAATGTATGACCCTCCACTGTTATCTTAGAATCAGGTCTAGCACGGTCCAAAATTGCCTGTCTCAACAAAAAATTTCCAATAAAAATAAGGATCGCTCTAGGATGTTCTCTTTGATTATTAGGCTGATGTTTCCTAAACATTGGGAAACGGTGTGCCCTCTGCACTTCCATCTCCCAGTTCCAGTGATCCAAATCAGGGAAAGCTGCCTTCATTAGCTTCACCACAAAACTCAGCGTATTCTCCCCCTCCACTTTTTCCTCCAAACCAAGAAGTCGGATATTATTCTGGCGCTGCCGATTTTCAAAATCCTCGAGTTTCCAGTCTACATCCTGTGATCGCTTTTCCTGAGCACCTTTACCCACAAGTAATTTCTCTACATCTTCCTCTACGGCAACAGTCCTTGCTTCAACCTGAGTTATCCGCTCAGACATGTCAGAACACAATTTATTTGTTTTGCGAATTGCCCCTTGTAACATTTTGGTGGCAAGCTGAGATCTCTTACTCTCCTACCGGGCTTCGGTCTGCATTTGCTTTAGTGTTGCGTACAGCAGCTCCAACGTTGGTGATGAGGGCGCACTACCTGACTTGTTGGCACCTTCTATTCCACTGCCACCCCCTGGCCCGCTACCTGAGCAAGCAAAGGTTATTACTGATACAGAAGGTATTCGGGAAGTTTTTAGATTATTCTATCAGCAACTATACACCGGTGGACCTGCCGCTATACCTGGTGGTATTCGTGAATATTTAGATAATATACCCAGTCAGAAGGTTGATCCTATAGATAGGGAGGAACTCAAGAGGGTTTTCTCAGAGGAAGAAGTAAGGGGTGCTCTACAAGAATTACCATCCGGTAAGGCTGTCGGCCCAGATCAGATTCCGTTGGAATTTTATACATTTTTTTTTGATTCACTAGGACAGGATCTGGTGTAGGTTATGTTATCGGCACAAAGGGGGGACTCTACCCCCGAGTCTTGGGCGGGGGATGATGTTGTTATATTCTTGAAAAAGGATAAATCAGATAAGGATCCTGGCTCCTATCGTCCCATCACTCTAATGAACAGTGATGTTAAAATATATTCAAAAATCTTGACCAAGAGATTAAATGGAATCTTGGGAAAAAATATCCATCCGTATCAACATGGGTTTATTAGGGGCCGGGGAACCACGCAACATATAAGGCGATTGATCACCCTTTTTGATGTAACAGAGATCTCAGGGGACCCTATCTCAGTGTTACTTCTAGATGCTGAAAAGGCCTTTGATAGGGTCTCCTGGGATTTTCTTTGGGAGGCCATGAGATGGTTGGGATTGGGAGAAGGATTTAGTAAATCTGTACAGGTATTATATTTGGCCGCAACAGCTCGTTTGAAGATTAATGGTAACTATACTTCTCCATTTCATATACAGAGGGGGACCAGGCAGGGCTGTCCCTCGTCTCCATTGTTGTTTGACATCTATATTGATCCCCTGTTACGATTATTTGAGGCCAATAGTGGAATTTGTCCAGTCATATGCCAGGGGATAGAAACTAAAGTGCTTGCATACGCTGATGACGTGGCTATTATTACAGCGGACCCGCAATCGGCTTTGGAAAGGGTTGAGTCAATTTCTAGTGAGTTTGGTATCTATTCAGGATACGCATTAAATAAAACTAAGACTCAAGTTATTAAGAATCGTTTTATTAATTTTGAAGATGCTCGGGTTGTTGATTCGGCAGTTTATTTGGGGATACGTGTCACCTCAGATCTTGGGAAATTGGTGGCCGCTAATATGGAGCCAGTAATCAATAAAGCGAGGGTGGATTTTCTTAGATTAAATAACCTCCATCTCTCTCTTGTGGGTTGGTGCAATCTATTTAAGATGCTGTTCTTACCAAAAGGTAAATTCCCCTAGAATTTCAAAAATCCTGGTTTGTTATTTTAAAATGTTTAGTTAATAGGTTTATTTGGGCACATGGGAAAACTAGGCGGGCTCTTCGGTTTATGTGTTTATCACGGGAGAAAGGAGGATTTTCGGTTCCGGATTTTTGTAACTATTATTGGGCAGTTGCTCTGCAATATATGAGGATATTGGTTGGGCCGTGCTCCAGGGAAATGGAAAGGGAAAATGATCTCTCGGATGTCTATAGACTACTATTGGGCCAAAATGCTGAGTATAGTTTTTTTAAATTTACAGAACCCAGTTACTACAAACGTACAAAATTTAAGACACTGTTTGCTGCTTTTAAGATTTGGGGGGGACTAAAGAAAAAGATTGGATTAGGGAGGCTTAATTTCTATAAAGTTTTGTTTAAAAATCCAATGCTTCCCGAGGTATTTTCGGATGAAGTTGTGGCTGGATGGGCTAGCAGGGGTATTTGTCAAGCCGGGGATATAATAGAAGAGCAAGGTTTTCGACAATTCAAAGATATACAGAAGGACTTTGGGTTGGAAAGCTGTAATTTTTTTAAGTATCTACAACTTCGTAGTTATTTCTGTAAGAAAATTGGTGGGGCATGGGGGTTCGCTAGCAATAGCATAATTGATATTATGAAAAATGATGCTAAGGGGACGATTAAGCTAATCTATGCAGAATTGACTAATCTGAAACAAGATGATTTACTTAAACATGAGGGTAAGTGGGCTGAGCGTCTTGGGGCTGCCCCCGGAACAGTTGTGAAATCTTTAAAGCTGGGTCAGTCAGTTCTATTTTTGGCTGGGCTTCAAGCACAACATTTTAAAACGGTTTTCTCTTTATATTATACCCCGGCCAAAATAGCACAATGGGGCAGCTCTACAGGGATTGTATGCCCACGGTGTGGGGGATTGGAAGCGGATTTGGTGCATATGTTTGCCTCCTGTCCGCGGCTGCAGGCATTGTTGGACTCAATTATGGAATACTTAGATCATACACTTGAGGTAAAAATAATATTAACCCATGAAATCATTTTGTTAGGAGTAAGTTCTTTAAATCAAGATAAAACTGCTTATCAATTTATTTTTGTTGCTATGGCGGTTTTAAGGATAAACATTGCCTCTGCCTGGTTAGATCCCCTTCCCCCTACATTTCAACAATGGCTAGCTCGCTTACTCTCCATATATACAATAGAAAGTGCAATCTATGAAAGGAAGGGAATAAAAGCGAAATTAATGGGCAAAAGCATTCGGGCACCTTTAATAAAATGGAAGGAATCAATATAATTTTATGTATTTTGTTTAGCAAGATAATGATGGTTGATAAGAAGGGTGAATTAGGCTTTTCCTCACAGCCTTATAGGAATGTTTTATTTTACTTTATTATCTTTTTTTGCTCCCCGTTCCTTCTCCTTTTTCTATTTGTTATATGTACACCTTTTTTGTTTCTTAAGATGTTATCTGCCTTATGAGACACAATATTTTTTGTGGATATGTGCTTGCTGTATGATATTATGTACCTGCACTGATCTCTCATGGCTAATGGGGGATTAAAATCTTAATAAAGATATTATAAAAAAAAAAAAAAAAAGGAATCCTGAGAGTTATCTTATCCGACATCGGAGAAGAAGAAACGGAAGATCAGGAAATTCTGTACTTGGATGAAAAGAAAGAAGTGAAAAATGATGAAATGCCAAACTAAGTGGACAAACTAAGTGAATGGTTAAGAGGGTTACAGAAACAAGATAAAGAATCCCAGTCAATAGATGTGGCTAAATTACGAATGGTATTGGAAGAATTAATTGTAGGGACTATTCCCGTAGAAAAATTGAAAAATTATCAGGATGAGGAGTTGTTATTCCTATGCAAAAGCGTGACATGGAGAGCGAAAAATCTGCATGAAAGACTAGGAGAAGTTTCGAATGAAATGGGTATAGATATTGATAAGGTAAAAGCCTTACAGAAACCCTATTGAGTTGATTTTACTGAAAAGGACATTGAAAATCTGAATACCACAGGACAGATAGATCAGATAAAGGACATAATCATTTTATTGAGAAAATGGGGAGACGTGGATAAATGGAGAAGTAAATGGTATAGAAAACGTAATGATGGCTTAGAAAAGACAGTTTCGACATTCCCTGTTAGAGAGAAAGAAAAGGCAGTAACTGAATACCCCATGAGGGAGATTCCAGGAGGAGGATATGTACACGTCCCATGGACAAGACAGGACATTTTGTCATTTACGAATGATTTCCCTCGACTACGCGAAAAGCCCGTCGAGTGGTACCGGCAGGTAGACAGATTTGTAAAATTGTCAAAAGAATTATGGATAGATTTGAATAGTCTATTTGATATAATAGTACCGGCAGATTTCTGGACAGAGTGCAAGTTGATGATCAACTGGCCAACTCAAGAGTACCCTAGGGATCCTAAGACAGGAGCTCCGGACCCTGAGGTAATTAAGAAGTATGAACAGGTTATGGAATTTTTGAAAAACAAAGTGCCCCCTAAAGAGACAGATTGGGTAAAAATTGATCGAACATATCAGGAAGGAAAAGTTTCAGTACATGCATACTATGAGAGGCTAATTCAAGCTTTTAAGCAGTTCAGTGGAGATGAGAAACTGAGTGATAAGGATTTGAGTCATTTTGTATACAGATTTGTATATGGTTTACGCCCAGAAATTGGTGACATGATAAAACAGCATACGGTTGATTGGCAGAATAAGAAAATAGATGAAGTATTGAGACATGCTAAATATTTCAGTGACGAAATTGAGGCCAAACAGCGAAAATTAAAAGAAAAGGCAATGTGGGCACAAGAAAAGGTAGCTGAAAGGCAGGAAGCTCAGTTGGTCGAACAAGCAAATAACCCTGGAACTAGACCGAGATTTGGCCCAGGAAAAGGGAAAGGTAATATAGAAGAAGCTAAAAAGAAGTTCCCATGCCATAATTGCGGTAGGTTAGGGCATTGGAAATCAGAGTGTAAATTTTCTCCAAGTACTAATAATGAAAATGCATCATTGAATCCGCAGGTGCAGAATGAGGTGAGTGGTCAACTGCAGCAACAGTAGCAGGTGGTTACCTCACAGAATCAGGAGCCAAAACCACCTTTCCCGCAGAGAAGAAACACTCAGAAGTATAGTAATGAATCGGGATTCTGCAATGAAGAACAGGTAAATAAACCGCCACGCGCTCGCGCTGTTTCACAGTATTGGCTGCAACGCAATGAGAGTGACTCAGAAGAAAGCTATTGACGGTGCCGAAAGGAGGAAGAAGAGTGTGTACTCGGCGCAACTCTAGAAGTAGACCAGACAGGACCATTTGTAGATGGAAAGGTTAATGATGAAAATATTACTTTCCTAGTGGACACTGGTGGTACTCGATCAACTGTTAGATCAGCTGATGTTAAGAATCTTCCTCTTTTGGATGAAACCAAGTAGTTGGTGTGTCCAACAGACAGATAAATACATTTCTGACAGAACCAGTGAAAGTTAGTATAGGGACATTTTCAGAGATGCACTGCTTTGTTGTGTGCGACACCAGTCCAGTGAATTTATTAGGTAGGGACCTATTGTGCAAAATGAATTGCACTATATTCTGTACTCCAGATGGAATAGCATTTGAAACACCAGATGAGGATGTGCTGTATAAAATGACCATAGCTAACAGAGAAAATGAGGTTACTGAGACTTATGCAATATTCAACCCTGATGAATTACCTAAAGAACTGAAGCAGTCTGTGAAGGCAGAAGTGTGGGATTTTACTGTAGAAGATGTAGGACTAATGAGAAATATAGATCCAGTAAATATAACTGTGAAGGAAGGAATAAGCTATCCAAATGTCCTGCAATATAAATTGACACCTGAGATAATTGAAGGAGTTACTCCAATAATTGAGAAAATGATCAAGCAAGGAATTCTAAGAGAAATAATGAGTAGTCCATGTAATTCACCCATAATGGGACTGAAAAAGCCTAATGGGAAATTCAGAATAGTGCAAGACCTGAGAAAAGTGAATAAAATTGTTGTGTCATGCTGTCTCATTGTGCCAAACCCATCAGTAATTCTGTACCAGATTCCCCATGATGTGGAGTGGTATACAGTGATTGATCTATGCCATGCTTTCTTTTCTTTCCCATTGCATCATGACAGACAGCAAATTTTTGCATTTCGTTTTGGAGAGCGGATTTTGGCATGGTGCCGAATCCCACAGGGGTATACAGAAAACCCCTCAATATTCAATCAATTGTTAAAGAAATCTTTGGAAAGTCTGCAAATGCCTGAAAGTTCATTACTAGTGCAATATATCGACGACCTTTTGGTGGAGTCAAAAACACGTGAAGGTTGCGAGGTAGACACAATAGCACTACTGAATTATTTGGCAGACGGAGGATTGAAAGTGTCACCAGCAAAATTGCAGTATTGTAAGAAGGAAGTACAGTATTTGGGACATAAAATCGCGAAAGGACTGAGAAAAATAACAATAGACAGAATCAGAATTATAAAAGGAATGAGAGGCCCCATGACCCAAAGAGAGGTGAGAATGTTTCTGGGAATGGTGGGGTATTGCCGTCAGTGGATAAGTAATTTTTCCCTGATCGCAAAACCTTGGGTACGTTTGACTAGAAGTGATGTAAAAGATCCCCTTGAATTGAAAAAAGAAGAATTGGCAGCATTCAAACGATTGAAAGAGGGTTTGTGTGAAGCACCAGCACTAGGCATGCCTGATTACGAGATAGAGTTTGAGTTGTATTGCAGTGAGAGAAATGGATGTGCACTCTGTATTGATCCAGAAACATGGAAGGTTGAGGAGACCAATTGCATATTTTTCATCAATGCTTAACCCAGTGGCTGCAGCTTTACCTGGGTGTTTGAAGGCAGTGGCTGCAACATGTCGAAGTTTGGAGCAGAGTGAAGGTATTGTGATGGGATATCCGTTGAAAGTGTTTGTACCTCATGATGTGGTGATCCTCTTGACAAGGAGTCGTACTCAGTATATGACACATAGTCGGCTGACTAAGGATGAAAAGGTCATAATAGGTGCAACAAATGTGAGCCTTGCGAGATGTTTGAATGTGAATCCTGCAACATTGTTACCAGATGCTGAAAATGTGGAAGTGAGAGATGAAGCAGATCATGATTGTTTGGACATGCTTGAGTATTGCACAAAGCCACGACCAGATATAAAAGATGTACCTTTGCCAGAAAGTTATTTTGTGTTGTTCGTTGATGGGTCATGTTTGAGAACAGATGAAGGAGTGCTAAGCGCAGCATATGCAGTATGCATGGTTGCAGCAGTGATGGAAGCATCTTATTTGAAAGGAGTGAGGTCAGCCTAAGTAGCTGAACTTGTTGCTTTGACCAGAGCATGCAAAATCGGGAAAAGTGTGAGAGTGACTGTGATAACTGACAGCCAGTATGGCTTCGGGGTTGTCCTTGATTTTGGCCAGCTTTGGCTACAAAGAGGTTTCCTGACCTCAAGTGGAACCCCTATTTAGAATGCTGAAGTGGTTGGAAAATTGATAGAGGCGATACAGCTGCCTAGACAATTGGCTGTGGTGAAATGTGCTGCCCATAGTCAAGGTAGTGATTACATCCCTACCGGAAACAGGTATGCAAACCAAATGGCACAGTATTGTGCACGAAATCAAAATTTGGTCAATCGGGCCAAGGAAAGAGAAATGTCTTCTTGCTCAGTAATGTTTACTAACATTGTGGGAACTTGGGAAGAAAAGAGACAATTGCAGGAAGAGTCAGGAGATGAGGAAATGAAACAGTGGATAAAAGCAGGGTGTGCACCAAGAGAAAAGGACTGTGTGTGGGTTTATCGAGATGGAAGACCAGTGATGCCTGATAGCATGATGTCTACCATGGCACGGATGTATCATGGCCAGGGACACATAGGGAGTGACGCCATGATTAGGTCCTTTAAGCAGACCTGGTACAATCCAAAATTCAAACTTGTAGCAGAAAGTCTATGTCAGAGACGCCTAATATGTCAGCAATACAATCCCGGGAGAAAGACAGTGGTGAGTCTAGGAACCATAGGCTGAGAAGGAGGGCCTTTTACCAGAATGCAGGTTGACTTCATTGAAATGCCTCCATGTAACAGACTGAGGTATGTTCTGGTTATAGTCTGCCTATTTTCCAGGTGGGTGGAAGCATTCCCAACAAGAAGAAATGATGGGATGACAGTGGCTAAGCTACTTTTGAGAAAATTCATCCCCAGGTTTGGGTTTCCAGTGACTCTTGAATCAGACAGAGGAGGATATTTTCATAACGAGATTGTAAAATTGATTAGTGCAGCATTGAATGTACAACAGAAACTACATTGTGCCTACCAACCAGAGGCTTCTGGTGTGGTTGAACAGATGAATGGTACAATCAAAAACAGGATTGGGAAAATGTGTTTAGCCACTGGTATGAATTAGCCTGATGTCTTGCCTCTAGTAATAATGACAATTCGAGCAATACCAGACAGAACCTCAGGGTTAAGTCCTCATGAAATAGTCATGGGACGAGCGATGAGGCATGTGTTCATTCCAGTCAACAAGCTGATGACAATAACTGATGACATGGTGTTGGAATACTGTAAAGGCCTGGCTGACGCAGTTCATTCTGTGTTTCATCAGGTTGGAGCGGATGCCACCACTCTTGAAAGGAAGCCAGCCCATGATCTGAGCCCAGGAGACTGGGTAAGGATAAAAGTCCACAGAAGAAGAAATTGTTTGGTTCCAAGGTGGGAAAAACCAAGACAAGTCATTCTGACCACAACAACAGCTGTGATGTGTGTTGGAGTGAAAAACTGGATCCATGCCAGCCATACTTTGAGGATACCAAATCCAGTTGACAGCAAACGAAAAGAGTACTATGACGAATCAGAGTCAAGTACTGAATCAGATAATGAAGAGCCAAAAACACAAGAAAATCCTGAAAATATTAGTCCCCAGAAGTATCTCTCTGAGAAGACGATTGCAGATTTCTGATACCAGTTCAGATTCTGAAGATGAACAAGGGAGACAAGGTCCCAGAAAAGAACACAGAAAGAAAAAAGGAAAAGACAACGAAGAAGCAGTAAAAGAAATTCAAGAGAAGGAAGTTTCAGATGAAAGGCCAAGAGAAATTCCACCTGAAATAATAGATCAAAGTGAAAAAGGGACAGGTACAGAGAGAGAGGGACAGATTGCGGAAGACCCCCGAGGAGGTGTAGGGAACTACAACATCCAGCTATGTGAAGGGACAAGTAGCCTGCAGGAAGATTGCGTGTCGGAGACCCGAGGAGGGACAGAAGTAGGAAAAACAAAACAAGTGGTGGAAAAAGAAGGAGTTGAAAAGAAAAAGCAAGTTGAAACAGAATCTGAAGAGAGTGAAAATGAAATACCAGAAGGTTGAGTTCTAAGAAAAAGGGCTTGGAGAGAAGAAAAGAATAATAAAGAAGGTAAACAAAAAAGAGTTAAGAAGGACGAAGTGTGGCCAAACAAAATAAAGAGATTAAGATATCGGCTGAAATTGCCAAGGGCAGATCAGGTGAATGAAGTGACAAGCCAAGAAAAATCGAAAGAAGAAGAGACTAATCAAAATAAGGAAGAGGGAAAAAGAACATGGAAACCTAACCACAAGTATTAGTCACCGGAATGGACATACGTGGCTCTGCCTGAAACAGAAGAAAAGGCAGATAGTCAAGGAAATCCAGAGGAGGCTGTACTGAAAGTGGTTGAAGAGGAAGAAGACGCAGGAATCCTGAGAGTTTTACTAGTATCATAGATTCTAGAGATCGTCCTGGCCGAGGTTTTCTGCAGTGCTGTTTTTTAGCCAAAAATATTTCTGCTGCCTTTTTAGCCAATTGTTCGCCTATCTTGGCCTTTTTAATAGCCAGCCGTGAAAGTATCCTATCTACTCCTTCACCGGTGCTGATAGCTGTAGCTAAGGTTCCCTCAAGATGATTTAATTCCTCCCTTATCTCTCTTTCTCTTAATCTTTCCATCTTTCATCGCCGTAAGCTGAAACTTAAAGTTTCCCCTCTAACCCTTGACTTAAAGGCATCCCAAACAACTCCAACCTATGTGCTCCCTCAGTTAAACTCCCAAAATTATTTAACCCACCCCTTCATGTTGACTATATAGTCTGGATCATATAATAACCTCCTTTCAAAGGTCCAGCCAATGTTCTAATTTTTTTTATCAGACTAATATTGATTGTCAAAACTAAGGGATTGTGATCTGATAAGATACGTGGATGCTTCTCGATACACAGATTAACAAAAGGTTGATTAGATACAAAAAAATAATCCAAACGAGAGATAATTTTATGAGGTGCTGAAAAAAAGGTACCACCTAAATCAGTAGGTTTTAAATGAGCCCAAACATCTATCAGACCATTGTTGTGAACTAGATTATATAGGGCAGTGCTAGATTTCTTTTTCCTTCCTAAATAGTTATTCTCTTGACTATCCCATTATACCCCTAAGCCTTTAATATTAAAGTCTCCACATAAGACAACTGGGACAGACCATGATGCCAATCCTCCATCTAAATACTCTAACAATTCCGGATCATCACCGGTTGAGCCATACAGTGAGCAAATTGTAAATTTAGAGTTATTAACCAGACATTCAATTATTACCCATCGACTCCATTGATCAACTGATTTACGAAGAACTCTTATATCGCTTCTCCGAGTGAGGATTGCCACCCCGCGAGTTCGAGCTCCTTGTGTGGTGTATGCAATCAATCTAAAACCAAAGTGCTCCATCAAATAAGCTCTATTACCCTCTATATGGGTTTCTTGAATACATACTACATCTATTTGTAAAGATTTCAACCAGATCGCTACCTTATTCCTCTTTCTCAGATCATTTAGCCCACAGATATTAATTGTCAAAATACGAAGATTCATGTCTTAGATTTAAAATGTTCTCTCTTTGCATTTGCACAGTAGACCCATCTGACTGCTAGTCCGACAGACCTTGCCTTGCCACCTGTACTCATTTTTATTTTCCAAACCTTACCAATTATCCTATCCAGCACACATTTAACACCGCTCTTCTGCTTCTTTAATTGCCTCTTTATTTGCCTGACAAAATGAAACACCTTGACCTGCAGTGATCCCACCCCACCCCCTACAGCCTGACCCGCAACCCTCCCACCCACCTCCCCCCCCTCACCTCCCTTACAGGCAATTAGGTCACCCAGACCTAAATATGGCCGAGACGGCTTTCGTAAGGGCAGCGCCCGACACCCCCCTCCCAAAAAACAATATAAACCCCAACAATAGTGTATATCACCACCAAATAGATCCAACCATATAGAAAAAAATCTCAGCGTATAATCAACATTTAAATAATCACATCATACTTTTCTTTGATCATCCTTATTGCCCTTATTACTTTCCCCCGTGCCAGACAGTACTCTCAACCCACGTGTTTCGATCAGATCATTGAGAAACTCTTGGGCTTTGATCTCTGAAAAAAAGATTCTCGCCCGACCTTTATAAATAACCTTAAGTCTTGCGGGAAACAGCAGAAAGGCATCACATCCTGCCTCTTTAAATGCAGATATCAGCTGGCGCATCCTCCACCTCCGCTCGACCGTAGTGTGGCAAAAATCCAGCCGAGCAAAGAATGGATGCCCCTCCACTGTTATCTTAGAATCAGGTCTAGCACGGTCCAAAATTGCCTGTCTCAACAAAAAATTTCCAATAAAAATAAGGATCGCTCTAGGATGTTCTCTTTGATTATTAGGCTGATGATTCCTAAACATTGGGAAACGGTGTGCCCTCTGCACTTCCATCTCCCAGTTCCAGTGATCCAAATCAGGGAAAGCTGCCTTCATTAGCTTCACCACAAAACTCAGCGTATTCTCCCCCTCCACTTTTTCCTCCAAACCAAGAAGTCGGATATTATTCTGGCGCTGCCGATTTTCAAAATCCTCGAGTTTCCAGTCTACATCCTCCGATCGCTTTTCCTGAGCACCTTTACCCACAAGTAATTTCTCTACATCTTCCTCTACGGCAACAGTCCTTGCTTCAACCTGAGTTATCCGCTCAGACATGTCAGAACACAATTTATTTGTTTTGCGAATTGCCCCTTGTAACATTTTGGTGGCAAGCTGAGATCTCTTACTCTCCTGCCGGGCTTCAGTCTGCATTTGCTTTAGTGTTGCGTACAGCAGCTCCAACGTTGGTGATGAGGGCGCACTACCTGACTTGTTGGCACCTTTATTCCACTGCCACCCCCTGGCCCGCTACCTGAGCAAGCAAAGGTTATTACTGATACAGAAGGTATTCGGGAAGTTTTTAGATTACTCTATCAGCAAAAATACACCGGTGGACCTGCCGCTATACCTGGTGGTATTCGTGAATATTTAGATAATATACCCAGTCAGAAGGTTGATCCTATAGATAGGGAGGAACTCGAGAGGGTTTTCTCACAGGAAGAAGTAAGGGGTGCTCTACAAGAATTACCATCCGGTAAGGCTGTCGGCCCAGATCAGATTCCGTTGGAATTTTATAAAAATTTTTTTGATTTACTAGGACAGGATCTGGTGGAGGTTATGTTATCGGCACAAAGGGGGGACTCTACCCCCGAGTCTTGGGCGGAGGCTGATGTTGTTATATTCTTGAAAAAGGATAAATCAGATAAGGATCCTGGCTCCTATCGTCCCATCACTCTAATGAACAGTGATGTTAAAATATATTCAAAAATCTTGGCCAAGAGATTAAATGGAATCTTGGGAAAAAATATCCATCCGTGTCAACATGGGTTTATTATGGGCCGGGGAACCACGCAACATATAAGGCGATTGATCACCCTTTTTGATGTAACGGAGATCTCAGGGGACCCTATCTCAGTGTTACTTCTAGATGCTGAAAAGGCATTTGATAGGGTCTCCTGGGATTTTCTTTGGGAGGCCATGAGATGGTTCGGATTGGGAGAAGGATTTAGTAAATCTGTACAGGTATTATATTTGGCCCCAACAGCTCGTTTGAAGATTAATGGTAACTATACTTCTCCATTTCATATACAGAGGGGGACCAGGCAGGGCTGTCCCTCGTCTCCATTGTTGTTTGCCATCTATATTGATCCCCTGTTACAATTATTTGAGGCCAATAGTGGAATTCGTCCAGTCATATGCCAGGGGATAGAAACTAAAGTGCTTGCATATGCTGATGACGTGGCTATTATTACAGCGGACCCGCAATCGGCTTTGGAAAGGGTTGAGTCAATTTCTAGTGAGTTTGGTATCTATTCAGGATACGCATTAAATAAAACTAAGACTCAAGTTATTAAGAATCGTTTTATTAATTTTGAAGACACTCGGGTTGTTGATTCGGCAGTTTATTTGGGGATATGTGTCACCTCAGATCTTGGGAAATTGGTGGCCGCTAAAATGGAGCCAGTAATCAATAAAGCGAGGGTGGATTTTCTTAGATTAAATAACCTCCATCTCTCTCTTGTGGGTCGGTGCAATCTCATTAAGATGCTGTTCTTACCAAAAGTACTGTATCTTTTTAGGTCAATTCCCCTAGAATTTCAAAAATCCTGGTTTGTTATTTTAGAAGGTTCAGTTAATAGGTTTATTTGGGCACATGGGAAAACTAGGCGGGCTCTTCGGTTTATGTGTTTATCACGGGAGAAAGGAGGATTTTCGGTTCCGGATTTTCGTAACTATTATTGGGCAGCTGCTCTGCAATATATGAGGATATTGGTTGGGCCGTGCTCCGGGGAAATTGAAAGGGAAAATGATCTCCCGGATGTCTATAGACTACTATTGGGCCAAAATGCTGAATATTGTTTTTTTAAATTTACAGAACCCAGTTACTACAAACGTACAAAATTTAAGACGCTGTTTGCTGCTTTTAAGATTTGGGGTCGACTAAAGAAAAAGATTGGATTAGGGAGGCTTAATTTCTATACAGTTTTGTTTAAAAATCCAATGCTTCCCGAGGTATTTTCGGAAGAAGTTATGGCTGGATGGGCTAGCAAGGGTATTTGTCAAGCCGGGGATATAATAGAAGAGCAAGGTTTTTGACAATTCATAGATATACAGAAGGACTTTGGGTTGGAAAGCTGTAATTTTTTTAAGTATCTACAACTTCGTAGTTTCTTCTGTAAGAAAATTGGTGGGGCATGGGGGTTCGCTAGCAATAGCATAATTGATATTATGAAAAATGATGCTAAGGGGACGATTAAGCTAATCTATGCAGAATTGACTAATCTGAAACAAGATGATTTACTTAAACATGAGGGTAAGTGGGCTGAGCGTGTTGGGGCTGCCCCCGGAACAGTTGTGAAATCTTTAAAGCTGGGTCAGTCAGTTCTATTTTTGGCTGGGCTTCAAGCACAACATTTTAAAACGGTTTTCTCTTTATATTATACCCCGGCCAAAATAGCACAATGGGGCGGCTCTACAGGGATTGTATGCCCACGGTGTGGGGGATTGGAAGCCGATTTGGTGCATATGTTTGCCTCATGTCCGCAGCTGCAGGCATTGTTGGACTCAATTATGGAATACTTAGATCATACACTTGGGGTAAAAATAATATTAACCCATGAAATCATTTTGTTAGGAGTAAGTTCTTTAAATCAAGATAAAACTGCTTATCAATTTATTTTTGTTGCTATGGCGGTTTTAAGGATAAACATTGCCTCTGCCTGGTTCGATCCCTTCCCCCTACATTTCAACAATGGCTAGCTCGCTTACTCTCCATATATACAATAGAAAGTGCAATCTATGAAAGGAAGGGAATAAAATCGAAATTAATGGGCAAAAGCATTTGGGCACCTTTAATAGAATGGAAGGAATCAATATAATGTTATGTATTTTCTTTAGCAAGATAACGATGGTTGATAATAAGGGTGAATTAGGCTTTTCCTCTCAGCCTTATAGGAATGTTTTATTTTACTTTATTATCTTTTTTTGCTCCCCGTTCCTTCTCCTTTTTCTATTTGTTATATGTACACCTTTTTTGTTTCTTAAGATGTTATCAGCCTTATGACAATATTTTTTGTGGATATGTGTTTGCTGTATGATATTATATACCTGCACTGATCTCTCATGGCTAATGGGGGATTAAAATCTTAATAAAGATATTATAAAAAAAAAAAAAAAAGGAATCCTGAGAGTTATCTTATCCGACATCGGAAAAGAAGAAACGGAAGATCAGGAAATTCTGTACTTGGATGACCAGAAAGAAGTGAAAAATGATGAAATGCCAAACTGAGAAAATCTTGAAAACTACTGATGAAGGAATAACAATTGAGTCAAACGATAGATACTGGTAGAACCAAGTAGGGCCTTAGAGCCTAAGGTTAGAAAACTAGTTGTGAAGTAAAAGAGGCTAAGTCAAAAGGCACAGTCCAAATTAACAAAGATGGCTAACATAGATGGTAGCAAAAGTAGATGTATATTCATGAAGAGATGGTGTAAAATATGTTGTTGTTGTACAGGATTATTAATGCTTCTATGGAGCATACTTGCTCTTCTGATTTCTTTTAAGGTTACTATAGATACACTAGAAGGACACACTGAAAACATTACTAACATAAAGAAGATTCAAAAGGTAGTTCCGACTAGAATAGATAATAATTATTTACATAAAGATAGGTCTATTGATGATTTTTTCAAATAATGGGTTTTCTAAATTATTGTATGAATATGTAAAGACTATGGACGTAAGGGACTGCTATGTATGCTATGTATGCATGCAGTTACCTGCATCTGTGTCAGAGGGAGTGACTTATCATCACCTTCCAGCAACGTATGGAATAGCATGTAGTGTGATAGCTAGCTTATTTTATGAGACAGGTAAATTAGAATATTATTTTTCAGATGTAGATAACATTTTTGCGCAAGTGCCTGCTAATAACACACTAAACAAAGTAAGACCTGCTAAGGTATTAGGTGAATTTTTCTTAGAAACTAAGGAGTTAACATTAGAGTATATGTTTAAAAATCATTTGACTTGTAGTTTAAAGAAAGAAGAAAATACATTCCTAGACATGGTCGACGAAAGGAGATTGAAAATGCAAAGAAAGGCATCTGAAGGAAAAGGGGAGAAAACAGTCTGGGATGTAGAAATGGAAAAATATATGAACGGAGAGCCTAATCCAACTTTGGCTTTAGATTGGCCTCAGAGAGGGAAACTGTGTATAAGAAGGAATCAAACGGCGTATGACAATCATTTTCTAGGGAATAGTGAGTTCCATGATACATACCGAATCATGAGTGAATGGGGATTTAAAGGTGGAAGAGATCCAGTTTTCACTGGACTTTATTTTATCTGTGGGAACAAGGCATATTATCGTTTGCCAGACCACTGGTATGGCACATGTTACGTAGGCCTGGTTTTTCCAAAAATCTTTCACATGGACAGAGGTAAAGATGGTGTACATATTTAGGTAATCATTTAGTACGTAGTAAAAGAGAATTTTGGGCAGAGATTGTAGGTGACATTTTTGGAGCATTGATACCAGCAGTGGGAATATCTCTGAATGCGAACAATATTAGAAAACTATCAACAGCGGCGGATCGCTTGTCAACAAGCACCGCTGGAGGATTCTTATTGGTTAACTTCACTGGAGGTTGAAGGTGTTTGGGAAAAGATTGGGAAGAAAATAGCTGCTATTGAAAACTTTTTTGTAAAAATAGGTAGTACATTTATAGGTAAGATATTATTTCCATTAACATGTGTAATTTTCGTGTTATTATTATTAAGATTAGGTTGCATGTGCTGTAAAAACAAGAAAACAAAGAATAAAATAAAAAGAGAAAAACTAAAAAGAAAAGGACCCAGACAGAGATTTAGAAGAGATAACATTAGAAGAGTGGAAAGAGAGTATGTATAAAAAGGCAAAAAGAGATGATTTTGAAGAAACTGAATTATGAATAAAGAGCAAGAACGCATTTCAATATTTCCCGTAAAAAGGGTGAAGACATTTAGTGATGTGGTGGTGATAAAATCACCAAAGGGGGAATTGCTGGAGTGGGGTTTTCTTAAAAAATGGTATACCCTCTCCATTTTGCATGTTTACATTAAAAAGAATAATTAATTAATAGTAATCGTACTAATTGTTTGCTGTGTTGATTGGCCAACCTTACTAATATAAGAAGTACACGTGGGAACTGCATTTGCATGGCCTAATTAATACGTAAACTAAATTTTGTACGCATACTAATAATAGATAAGTAGATTTTACATATTATATGTTGCTTCCGTGATGTATTTGTGATTTGTGCTTTATAAAAGAAGTTTAACCTGCATTAAGTGTTGCTTTCTGCTAGATAAATACACACACATAGAGGGTTTAGAGAGGGAATAACATTTTAATAGTCATTTCTATGTATTAATTACGTTTCTTGTGTTTCTTTGCTTAAGTTGACCATTTGGAGTGGCCATAAAATGGCCGACGTCCCTATTTGACAAGTTGATTCCATTGTAAAAGTCTCTGGGTGAAGAGCGCATGCGTCACCATCAGCAGCAGTGGCCTCTACGCGACCCTAACTCAACTGTGCCACTCAAGGACGCTCTGGGCTATCAGCCAGCTGCCCTGAAAGAAACAATAAAAGATACTTTTCCGAAGAAATTATGAACTATATCTAAAGACACATTTTCCGCATGGGAAACTGGTGGAACAGATCTCACCAACCAATCAGAGACATACAAAAATATTACTCGTTACTTTTGGAATGTAATTTTACTATAAATTACCATAGATTAGAGAGGTTAGGAGCGAGACCCTTCAGAAGATTTCAATTTCCTGACGTTATGCTGACGGAGAGGAGTGTGACACTGCAGGACGGCTGTTTGCTAAGACTCTGACAGTTTGTACTGATGACCATGATTTTGACTTAGAGGACGACTTTTATCCAGAATAGGTAAATATGATGGTCTACTGCTTGATTAAACAAATGATTCGATTTTCAATTATTTAGATAAAGATTTAAGATTTATTACAAGAACTGTGTTGGGTCGTTATTATGAAAAGTGTATTTATGTAAATAAATTATAGATTAGTTATCACTTCAACCAGCAGCTAGCTGATTCATTGCCTATCCATCGGAGGAGTACTAAAAGGTGAAGCTTAGGCCTTAATAAATAGAGAAAGGTAGGAAAACCTATTGTTCATTAGGGATAAGTGGGTACTTCCTTTCATTACAGCGAATGGAACCATCACCTCCTTGGAAACAGGTTAATAGAGGATGAATGCTGGTGTTATGGGCCCCACCAGCGAACGTAGTGATTGAGTGTGTCTGTGCGATCTATGATCTGTGACGAAGGGAGGGATTTTGCATTCTGCCCTGCATCACACTTACTTACAGTTGGGAATTAAATCATGGTAACTGAACAGTGGTATAAGGCAGCACCACCATCCCCTTGGAATTTAGTTTATATACATTTATGAATGAAGATCTCTGAGTGAAGGGACCCCTCACCTTAGAAGAACCTAGTACTGGTAGTGCTTGCATCATAAGCTCTGCAAAGCTCTGGTTCGTAGAAGGGAATCTTCCATCTGTAATGCGAAAAATGAAATGGTGCGCGTTAGTATATTGCAACTTGCAAGCATTTCACAGCCGTGCCAACAATTGTAGCATTTATGGATAAGCAATATGGACCAACAGTACACCAGTACTTCATAAATAAGTGACTTGTTAATGTTTTTGTTGACCGCTTGTATGCAGCGCGTAGACAGTAGCAGTGTGAGGCAGGTCATGTGGGCTCAAAGGTGTCTTATACAACAAGCTGCAAGGTAATGTCACATGTGCAAAAATAAAAGACCCAAAGGTAAAATGGTTGCATGGCTCGGGCTAACTAAGCAAAGGCTAGAATGACACTAGGGGGTACCATATATAACTATTTGTGTCTACTCTACTACTACCTGATTTGTACTAGTGATGTATGTTATATACTATTAACTCATTTTTCAATCTTGCTACTGACCAATAGGGGGAGGTGTATATGACGCCTAATAAATGTGTAATGTTTTCTAGGTGCACTACCGACCACCATTGCCGGGGCCAGCGAGGGCGATGCGGAGGGAGAGGATGCGGCAGTTGCAGCTGATACCGACGATGGCGTGGTAGGGGGAGTGCCAGCACCAGTGGCGGGCGGTGGTAAGTTAGATTCCTAATCCTTAACTATTGTTGACACTACACTCACTGCAAGGGTGTACTGTATGTATACTGCACTGTTGAGACTTAGGGCCCCATTAGGATGGCGGGCGGATTGTCCCCGCCGGGCCGGCGGTAGTCACCCCCGACCCCACAGGGGCAAACCTCCCGCCATCCCTGTAGAAAAGAGTCAGACCCCCCACATGTCGGAAAAGGGTTCAATATGGTGGTGGTGTCTGAACACACCGCCAGCCATATAATCTGCATTTTGGAATGCCTTTACGTGGTGGCATTGCTGGCCTCCACGGAAAGGCATGTGGAGTATGCTTGGGGGCCCCAATGGAGGGTACCTATGTTATGGTACCCCCCTGCCTTTCAAAGCAAAACGTGACAGGCTCCGCGCGAGGCCTGTCATGTTGTGCTTGGAAAAGCACAACATGTATTTTTAGCATTGCTTCGGCACCGCCCACCAGAATGTAAAAAAAACAGGATGCGCCCGCCACTGTGGCGGGCGCATCCTAATTGTCCCCACAGGACCCCCAACCTTTTTTGCGTGAGGATGGTGGGCGGACAAAGTCCGCCCGCCATCCGATGACCTAAGTAAGTATGAGTTGTTGTGAATGTTTGAAGAGTGAACTAGACTAGACACCCTTTAATTGACATAGGGGCGGGAGTATTGAGTAACCAATGGCCTCATCTATCTGATTTCAACTCCGCTATGAAAGTTTTATGGAGAAGACTAAATGTCAGATCAGATCACCTGGTGCACTGTTCAACTAAAAAGTGAAAGACGGGTGGAAGGAAGAAGGACGGGCGAGATTTAAAATGTTATGTACTGTGCTTTATAGTGCTACTCTACCATGCCACTATGTGTATAATTAACTTGTCTTACTGTTTTTCTAAGAGTATATTTTACAATTGTCAGCCTTTTTCTTTTTGATACACAGCTACTCCTTCCAAAGTCAATCGGAAGGAGTTGGCAGCCAAGGCACGGCACCGGAAGCTGGAGGCAATCCAGCAGGAATATCGGCGGCTGGTGGTCTTGGCAGAGGAGGAGACTGCAGCAGCACTTCAAGCCTCCTCCAGTGCCCCGGGCCCCAGCCACCGCCCTCCAGCGGTTCGGCGCCACCGTCTGGCAGCTGCCTGCTGCCACCGCAATAACATCTCTGGTGCCCCCCCACTGTGGCTGCAACTGCCGTGCCCTCAGACACCGCGTCGCCCCTCTAGAGGAGCAGATGCGTGTCCTCCTGCAATCCCGCCCCACACCTTAGTCCCTGTCTTCTGCCCCTTTTTTAATTCTTGTTTGGGTGGGTGGGAATTGGTTTGGGCATTGGGTTTTTGGACTATTTTCTGGACTTTCTTACGGACATTGGTTGGGGTTAGGGAGGGGGTGGGTCAGCTTTTGTGGGTTTTTAGTTTATTTTTGTTAGAGTTAATTAAATCTATTTTTCTACGTTACATGCAACGTTGTTAATGTTTTGTAGGTGGGGGTACTGTTTTACATCACACTGTTTCCTTGCTGGTGCAGGCCCGCCGATAGCCAGTGTTTGATTTAAATAATTGGCTGACTGTGTAAGACACGAACAGATAGATGCGACACCCCTCACTGATTGACTTGTCCTACTAGCACTTTCAGTCTCTCCTCTAGTTTATGCATTCTTTATCTGGGGTGTGTGAAATTGAATTTGATGAAAACATATCCAGTATTAATTCTGCCTCCCCCAAACTTCTCTTACTGTCAGGGTCCAACCTCCGAGTTGGAGGTATCCAAACCCTCGGGAGCGAAGAATTATCTCTACTCTCCCCCAGGGCACCACTGAACTCGAATTGCACTCGAAATTCTGTCAACTACCTTGATGGGAGAGAAGAGACTGCGTAGGACCACCAGGTGCAGACGAGACACTGAACTTGTACAGGACTTTCAGGGTGTGAGAGGATCCTATAAGAAAAGAAGAGGGACACCAGGTAAGTAAGGTCACCCTAATAACAAGAATGTGAACCCCAAATATTGATGTATTTGACTCAGCCCTACAGTACTCCCCCTATGCCGCTACCACTCCCCGGTTTTGTGCTCTCCCAGACTCACCGTTGTATTCTTTACGATGTGGCCAGAAAGTAGAACTGGGAGAGAGTCAGGAATTCGAGAGTGCACCACAAATGAAGTCTTTTGATAAATCAAAGTTCGCTGAGGCTTGAGTTACTGGCAGCCTTAGGTGAGCAGAGATGAATCCTGAAGTGAGTCCTGGTAGAGTCTCAACTCGTATTCTCAAGGGGGAATGCCACCTGAAAGTGAGGACAATTGAAGATGCTCTGCAGGAGCAAAGGGAGCCAGGCAGCCCAATGTACGGCGTTTAGTCCAACAACAAGAAAAGAAAAACGAGCGTCTGATTTCAGACGTTCTACTTCTGAGCTCTAACAAAGGAAAAGGTGCAGGGGCGCTACCTGCTGGGCGCAAGAGGGAGTGTCTGCAGCACAACACCGTCACAAACCAAGAATCCACAGGAATGCGGTAAGCGCAAATCAAACCAGGAATCCGCTGGCACGCGACAAACGCGAACTCCTCGTGCTTTGATGCAGGCAAATCCAGTAAGCCGCGCAGTAGCGGCACGAAGGATCAGGGAAGAGCGATCCGGCGTCACACCAAAGACCAAGAATGCTGGAACAAGGTAGGAAGGGAGCAACAAGCTCCTCGTAGTTTTCCCCAAATGCAGGCAATCAATGATTTCGTACTCAGGGAGGTTGTCAAGCACCTGTGCTTGATCGTGTGAAACTTATATGCTCCTCCCAAGACACGTGATCACTGTGAGCACACACAACCACCTCCCCTTACTGCTGCATTCTGGGTAATGTAGTGTACACGCGAAACGGGACCTAACTCTGAAGGGTACCAGTTCTCCCCCCTAAAGGCCGTCCCACAGACCTGGGTTTGTTGGGATTCAAAGCATGAAATCTTCTTACTAGGGCAGGGGCATGTACATGTGCAGCGGGTTCCCATGTTCTGTCCTCCGGACCATATCCTACCCAATCAGCTAGGTATTGTAATTTCCCTCTATATCGCCTAGACTCTAGAATACACCTTACTTTGTATTCTTCTTCTCCGTTAATGAGGATAGGAGGGGGTGGAGGCTCGGAACAAGAAGGGGCAACATAGGGTTTAAGCAAAGATGTATGAAACACTGGATGTACTCTCATTTCAGACGGAAGGTTTAACTTCATAGCTACAGGGTTGATTACTTGTTGGACCGCATAAGGTCCCACATATCTGGGTTGAAGCTTTCGGGGTCCAGGCAACCTCAGGTTTCTTGTAGCCAGCCAGACCTGGTCGCCCTTTTGATACTCAGGAGTGGGTTTTCTATGTGTGTCTGCATGTCTTTTCATTCGGTCTTTAGCTTCTGTGAGCTCATGTATGGTTTGTTTCCAGATCTGTGTAAGAAGGGTGTGGTGTTCCTCAACTGCGGGGAATTGTGAGACAGAAGAGGGTAGATACAAGGGTAATAATCGGGGGTGGTATCCATAGGAAAAAAAGAAAGGCGAAATCTTCGAAGCAGAGTGATTAGTGTTATTGTAGGTGAATTCTGCCAAAGGGAGTGCTTGCAGCCAGTCTCCTGTGATAGTGCTAAAGGTGGCATCTGAGGAATTGTTCTAAAGTCTGGTTAGTGCGTTCTGTTTGCCCATCAGTTTGCGGGTGGTATGCAGATGAGAGACGATGATCTATGTGAAGGGCTGTGCAAAGCCCCTGCCAAAACTTGGATATGAATTGTGGGTCTCTATCGGAAACTATAATAGAGGGCAATCCATGCAGGCATATGACATGTGATACAAACGTGTCTACCATATCTTTAGCTGAAGGCAGTTTCTTGAGTGGTATAAAATGTGCCATCTTTGTAAGCATGTATACTATGACTAGGATGGCAGTGAAGCCATGAGACTGTGGTAAGTCAGTGATAAAATCTATACTAATGGAAGACCAAGGGACCTGGGGAATGGGCAAGGGGGTATTAGCCCTACAGGGGCACCATGAAGAGATTTCTGTCTAGCGCACACAGGACAAGCCTTTACGTATTCATGTATGTCTGGTGACTTGGTCTGCCACCAAAACCACCGCTTGCATAGCTGTAAAGTTTTTTCTCCCCCAGGGTGTCCTGAAAGGGGAAGCGCATGACACCACTCGATTATGTCCATCTGCAACTCCTTAGTCGGAACATACAGTGCCTCACCGTGGAAAAATAGGTTGTTTTCTATCTTATACATAGGATCTGCCAACCATTCTTGGGTACTAAGTGAGGTGTGTGTATTAAGTAGTTTGTGAAGGAAAGGGTGGTCTGCTTCTTTCCGCCCTAGCCCAACAGCCACTATCTTGTTAGCAGGGATTATCGGCAATGGTGTCTCAATCGTGTGTTTACTCTCTTTTCCTATTCGTGATAGGGCATCTGCTCGGCCATGTTTAGCCCCTGGTCTGAAGTTAATGACAAAGTCGTATTCACAAAAGAAGGATTCCCATCTCATCTGACGTGGAGTGAGAGCCTTTGCAGATCTAAACAAGAGAAGATTCCTGTGATCCGAATATATCGTGATTACATGAGGGGACCCCAGCAAGTAGTGTCTCCATTCTTTAAAGGTCAACTTTATAGCTAGAAGTTCCCTCTCCCCTATCGTATAATTTTGTTCAGCAGGGGCAAGGGTTTTTGAGAAGTAGGCCACTGGATGGAGTGTTCCCGACACGAGGTCTCTTTGCAACAGAACTCCTCCTACCGCATACTGAGAAGCATCGGCTTCAACATAATAAGGTTGTGTTTCGTCTGCGTGTTTTAGAATAGGAGCGGAAATGAATTTGTCTTTCAAGGCCTGGAAGGCACCTTCCGCTGTGGCATCCCATTCGAAAGGCACTCCCTTTCTTAACAGTCGGGTAATGGGTGTAATGAGGTCCGAAAAATGATCAATAAAGCGCCTGTAAAAGTTGCCAAATCCCAGGAAGGATTGTACCTCCTTAACAAAAGCAGGACTAGCCCATTGGGTAATAGCTGATGTTTTAGCAGGGTCCATATGTATGCCTTTGGGGATAATCAAAAACCCCAAAAAGTCTACTTTTAATGCATGAAAGACATTTCTCTAATTTGGCAAAGAGATGATTGTCATGGAGCTTCTGGAGTACTTTTTTAACATGAGTCACGTGCTCCTGTTCGTCTCGTGAATACACTAAGATATCATCAATTTAGATGATGACGAACACGTCCAGGTATTCCCTCAGGATTTCGTTAATAAAAAATTGGAATGCCGCCGGGGCGTTGCAGAGCCCAAACAGCATTACACAATACTCATAGAGTCCGAATTATGTGCGCAATGCCGTCTTCCATTCATCTCCTTTTTTCACCCGAATGAGATGATAAGCTCCTCTTAAATCAAGCTTGGTGAAGATTCGTGCCTTGCGGACTTGGTCCAAGAGACTGGAAATTAGAGGGAGAGGATACTTGTTCTTGATTGTTACCTTATTGAGGGCTCTATAGTCCAAGCACTCTCTCAAACCCCCTTCACGTTTTGGTATAAAGAAAAGCGGGGAGGATGCAGGAGAAGTCGAGTGACGTATGAAGCCTTTCTGCAACATATCCTGCAAATAGTCTTGTAGATACTGGCTTTCTGGTTCTGTTAATGCATAGGCTCTACTCACTGGTAAGTCGGCACCAGGGATTAGGTCAATGCGACAATCAAATGGTCTATGCGGAGGAAGGTCTACTGCTTTGACCTCATCAAATACCGCAGCAAATTCCAGATATTCTATAGGTAAAGCGTTTTGACCAGAATCCGTGAGGGCACAACTAACAGAAGGAGTTGTGGGAGTGACCTCAGCATAACAGTGCTGCATACAATAGGAAGACCGAAGAGTAACTCTTCTCGTAACCCAATCGATGTGAGGGTTATGTTTCTGGAGCCAAGGTATACCGAAAAATAGCACCGAAATTGGGGGCTGCTATTAAATCGAACTTTACATTCTCTGTATGTCCATTGGCGCACACCATGGCAAGCGCAGGGGTTTGATAAGCTATTCTACCAGACGACAAATCTGTTCCATCCACAGCCTTTACTGTCTCGGGATGTGTCTTGGGAACAAATTCTATTCCCAGAGTCTTAGCTAGGGCAATGTCCAAGAAGTTCCCAGTGGCCCCTGAATCCAACATAAGGGACAGAGTGGTTTTATCATGGGGGAACAGGATGAAATTCACGGACATGGTCAAGTGTCTGGGCGTTAAAACGGACGTGTTGGCCAAAAACATGGAGACCTGAGAAGTCTTAAGACTTGAAGAACTGGTCTCTTTTTTCTTCAAGTCTGTCAGTTTTCCGACTGAACCGACAAGCTCATCTTGCCCTCAACAGGTCTAGGGCTACTTTTAGGTTTGGCCAGGCACTCTTTGGCATAATGTCCCCCTTTTCCAAAATAAAAGCAAAGATCAAGTCTTTTGCGCTTATCCTTTTCCTCCTTGCTTAGCGGGCCTCAGATTCCCCTAATCTGCATAGGTTCTACCCCTTCTTTCCCCTCCTTCCTGTCGCTACGAGTCACCAGAAGGCGAGGAAAGACCCCTTTTATGCGTTCTCCCTTCCTCTCACTGAGTCGGTGCTCTACTTTGACTACGAGGTCTATGAAAGAAGCGCAGTCCTCAGGGGGGTCCACTATCTGTGAGATGATGTCTTTCAGGTCATCCCCTAACCCTCTATAAAATAGGGAAGTTCGCTTCTCTTCTGGCCATTGCGTTTCGGTTACCAAACGATTAAATGTAGGGATATATGTTACCAGGTCTTTGGTTCCTTGTTTTAGCCCTAATACCTCATTTTCACTTGCCTGCATATAGGCATGACGTGCAAATAGATTCTTCATGCGTTCCTTAAAGCGTGACAGATCGTACAGGATAGGATCATCATTTTCAACTAAAGGGACCGCCCATAAAGCTGCATTGCCTGACAGATAAGATATAATAAAAGCCATTTTTGGTGCATCATCGGGAAAAGAAGCGGTTCGGCATAAGAACCGTAATTGGCATTGATTCATGAATACCGCATATCTGTGGCTTTCTCCATTGAACCTCTCGGGGATGGCCAGAGGGGTTTGAGGAGGGGTAATAACCGTGATGTTCACCGGTGCTGCAGATATGCCCGTAGTGAGGTCAGGGGAAAGAGAGGGTATGTGGAACCGGACAGGCAGAATATACGTCTTCTTTTGTTTAACCGTGCTATCAGGGATGCTGCCGGTTGGCTGTCTTAGTTCTCTAAGGGTGTTCAGTTCTAATGTTAATCGCAAATTCTCGTTTTTTACTGCCTGAAGCTCATGTTGCAAACTGGTGACTACAGCTGCCAACTCATTCATAGTGACGCCTGGAGTTTGGTCTGCCACAGCCCCGCTCAGGAAATGCATGCATGTTGATGATTGATAAGGTGACCCGGATAACATGCACTTCTTGTTCTGTTGTTCCGGCCTTAATACTTTTACAGATAGCAAATAGAAATTTTAAATATTGGTAGGGATGAATTGTAAACAGAGAGCAAACCTAATGATTACAACAAGAACACACTGTTGTAAAGATTGTAGACAAAAAAATGAATCAAATTATTTAAAAGAAGATGAAAGTTGATACTGTTACTGTGTTATCCTGGTCAAAAATGTGGACTGGATTTGCATCTCGGCATTCCTCTTGGTCCTCTAGTCCATTAATCATGGGTGTCGCCACTGCCCGGCTGGAAAAAAATGTTGATTTATTGGTAAGGTAAGTGTGCATTGTAATGTTTTCCCAAATATAGGGCAAGACCGGCATGCAATTGTAGATGGAAAAACAAAGGGGATATTGAGAAACAAAGTTGAAACAAATGCACAAGTTATGGTGTAATGCAACAAGAACACTTTCCGAGGCGGCATGTATGCACCATCTCTACTCTAGTCTGTTTCCAGCCTTGACCTTCAACAACAACAGGAGAGAGCAGGCCCACAGTGACAGGCCTGACGGCACGTTGCTTAGCACATCCTATGTTTAGAGTACTTTTTTTTTTCAAAGAGTTGGACAAAGGCAAAGCACATATCCATTCCAAACATAGCATTTTACAATTTAAGTTACTAAATCAATGCATCGCAGTCATCCCACCGCTACACTCGACTCCACTTCTACACAGATATTTGGGTCTGCTGTGGTTGTTGTTGACGTGTTTACCTTTAGGCTTTTATGCCACTCATGAAACGTCCTCCTGACTTGTCATTATTCCATCAATCATCTCCGATACTTGTACTGACTGACTGTGAAGATCGGCCTGCAGTAGAAGCAAAATGTTGTTATTACACAACAAGAGTAGAAATATTATTGACTTGAGTCACTCTTTAGTGTGTACAGTAAGACTACTAGAACACTTTGACTTCACTTCGTGCACAACAAACAAACAATGAAAACACAAACACCAGTCAGGTGTCCAATGCATGCCATTAATTGGCATTACCTGTTCCTTCTCACCTTAAGTTAACAGGCCATCTTTTTCGCCATCATCATCATGGACGGTGCTGTTGTCAATAATACTCAGTGTGCAGATTGAGTCCCCTTCCTGTATTCAATTAAAAGCAATGTATCAAGCTGCAGGAGAAGTACAAATTTCTTTTTTGCAAGAAGGGCACCTTGAGTTGCGTTTAGTGTGTACTGTAGAAAGATGATTAGTGCACAATGACATAACTTCATGCACAACAAACAAACACAAAATCACTCAGTCTGCGACTCTGTGTCCAATGCTTGGCATCAATCATTACCTGTTCCATCTCATTTTCAGTTAATGGACAGTCTCTCTCGGATCTGAAAGGAGGATAGCTATAGTAGTCATCTGCCACTTCTTTTGGCGGGACTAGTAAAGTTTTTATTTTTTCTTCTATTTTCCATCATCCAATCATCATTCATGAGGGCAATAGATTTAGGCTGGAAAATCAGAATGATGGAGCGGAGGAGCTGGATTCGGAGGGCTGTACTGTCAAATTGCAGACACCTGAAACTTGTATATTAAATAAGAAGAGTAGAAGACGGTGGTAATGGATTTGTTGTGATTCACAAGTTTGTAACCGGAACGACAGACACACAAATAAAGGGGAAAAAAAGGGAGGAAGACTAATTGTCAGGGAAGTATAGCTCGTCCTCAAACTCTGGGAGTTCAGCCAGTAGTAGGTAATCATGTGACACACTACTTCCGTCACCTGAGCCGCTGTCCTCATCTTCCTCCATTGCTTCATGGATTGTGTAATTCGGTGGTATAAGTGCTAATTCATTTTGATCATTGTTAATCTCTCCACATTTTTGGGCGAGAGACTGGTCCTTCTCACTGTTACAATGGAACCAGCAGCACTGAAAACACGTTCGGAAGAGACACTTGTGACAGGGCAAGCCAGATAGCTTATCGCCAGCCTGCTGAGCAGGGGCCATTCAGACCTTTTCCTATACCAATACTGCAATGGGTTTTGATCAATGTACACCTCTGTTGGGTCGTCCAGATAGGCCTGGACCATCCGCTCAATGTCCAGGGGTACTGCTGGTAAGCTTTCGGGCTCTTTTCTCTGTGCATCAGCACTGTGCTTATTAATACCTAACTGTACATACCAATCGTCTAACAATTCTACTGGGCCTAATGATCCAGTTATTGTTGCTGTTGTTGATAGTGATGGTGAGTGTTGTGATCCAAACGCACTGCCCCCAGCCGACGAAGTTGCACTTGATGCTGCATGTCCTGCTGCAGTACTTCTTGTGGGTTGATCTTGCGGGCTTTTAATTAGCAGCCGTTCGTTTTCCAACTTACTGGCTGCCTCAGCAATACAAGTTTTGTAGCGGGCAACATCAATCTCTGAAAAAGCAAAGAATGTCTTCAGTCCCAATTTTGCATGTGGATCCAGAATTGTGGCACAAATGTAATGTTCTTGTGACAAAATTTTATTTTCTATCCTTGTATTTTCAGCTAAGCGACGGGCTAAGCTCTCCACCAAGTCATAGGCTTCCCTTTTATCCTCTACACCTTTGTATGATTCAGACACCTTCTTCAGCTGATGCTCTAGCATTTGCAATAATGGGATAGCTTGGCCCATTGTACAGTCCTCCTTGCTGACTTCACGTGTGAAGAACTCACAAGGACGAAGCATCTCAGTCAGGCATTTAATTAGGCTCCATTGCTCCATCTGAAGGTTCATGCCTTTAACAGTAGCATCCCCTCTTTTCCAGACATATTCATTGAGTGGCCTGTACTGCTCAAACAGACGATCAAGCATGTAATACGTTGAGTTCCAACGTTTTGCCACCTCCTGGATGAGTGCTTTGACTGGCATCCTATATACACATTGAATGATCCTCAGCTGCTTATGAGCTTTAAAAGAATGGCTGAAATGAGTGCATATTCTTCGGCAGATGGCCAGTAAATTGCTGACTATAGGTTCTTTTTTCAGAAAGTCTTGAACTATAATGTTTATGCAGTGCGCCAAACACGGAACCCTGAAGTAGGAACCAAGATCCATGGCCTTAAGTACATTACTGCCATTGTCTGTGACAACAAAACCAATACTAAGCCCTCTTGGGGGCAGCCATTCAAAAACCTTGCTGCAAAACTGGCTCGTCTTCATCAACATCACCCCCCTCTTCTACATCTACCTCCATAACTCTAAGTTTTTTTGGGACCTTCCTTTTCAGAAGCATTGTCTTGTGGCATGCATTACTCTCAGACTGAGCTGGTGGATGCCAAGTGACATCACGATCATCAGAAGCGGGGCTTGAAGAAGAAGATGATGGACTAAGCCTCCTTTTCCTTGCTGGTGGTCTGGAAGACAATAGATCTTCCGAAACAGTGGTTTGCTCCACTTTGTCTGCAGGAAGCTCGATTTCCTGAAATGCCCCTACGTCAGGAGCAACAACTACTATGGTGGACTGTTGTTGCGGCTGCTGCTGTTCTTGTTGCGGCTGCTGCTGTTCTTGTTGCGGCTGCACACTTATCTGCTGAGTTTCCCCCTGCGTTGATTGTGTACTACTTTGCGATAATGACATTTCAACATCGCTGCTCGTTAGTAGACTGGCTACCTCTGCGACACTAAAGCCCTTGGGCCTAGGTTGGTGGAGTTGAACCGCTGATGCTGAGTTGCTGCTCCCAGCTTCGTTCCCGGACAACGCTGCTGCAGGCGTATCTTTTTTGGTGCCAAAAAAACCATTGGCCGGCACACCAGTCGTGGTAAATGGCACTTCCTTTTTCTGTTCCTTCTTCTCACCGGCAACTTTCTTGGTACTGGACCTGGTACCTTTCTTTGGGGCCATCTTCTTCAGATGTCAGGCAGGATGCAGATGCACAACAAGTTCTGGTCACACGTGGACGTGATGCGCAGCAGGACTTCTGTCTGGCTGGCAGTACAACGGGTAGCCGGGTGATGATGTAGACACCTCCTCCTCTAGCTTTTTGGGCACCTAAAAGCAAATAAGCCAGGAGAAGAACATCAGTGAAATGTTGCATTTGTTGTTGTGGTTCAGTTACTTACTACTGTACTAGTGCAAACAAAAGATATAGTCTAGCCATTTATGACTTTTTTTCAACAAGGGCTATGTCATACTACTGTGTACAGTCACACACTACACTCTCAGGAACGATAGGAAAGTTAATAAGAACCACCAAAATAAAAATGTAATGGAAGTGGGGTGGACCCTATCTGCCATTAAATTATTTGAGCATTCCATCATCCATGGAGCTGCTGCTGGCAAAGGGGGTGGATGGATGGAAGCAGTAAGCCAATAGGAAAACCATGCAGGCCTATATATTGCAAAAGCAGGACACTAATAACTCCCAACACAAAAAAAGGCCACCAGCCACTCACAAATCACAAACACCGGGAGCTGACAAAAGGCCTATAAAAGCCAGGTAAAGGATGCATGCTAAAGCACACTGCTCTGCCTTTTTAATGCAACAAAATGCAAATACGAACATTCATAGCCCCAAAAAGGTCTGCAGGGTGCATGCATTGCACACCAACACACACCAGACACACACACAACAAAAGCATGTCTTTAAGACAAACAACATCAGAAAGCCCACCCCAAAAAAACACACTTGCCAACTCAATCCAATGCCATCCATGCCCTAAATGATGTCTAAATTCAACAGACCACACAGAAACACTTAATTAATACAGCTGTGGCTACCTGCTCAGCCTCTGAGCCTACTGGATGAAAGCAGGCCTGTTGTTGGCAGACAAGGCCAGGCACGCTTGCAGGCCTAGACTTCGAAATGGTCACCAGCCACATGGCCAGGCCCAACAACATCAGAAAGCCCACCCCAAAAAAAACACTCTTCCCCAACTCAATCCAATGCCATCCATGCCCTAAATGATGTCAAAATTCAACAGACCACACAGAAACACTTGATTAATACAGCTGTGGCTACCTGCTCAGCCTCTGAGCCTCCTGGATGAAAGCAGGCCTGTTGTTGACAGACAAGGCCAGACAAGCTTGCAGGCCTAGGCTTCAAAATGGCCACCAGCCACATGGCCAGGCCCAACAACATCAGAAAGCCCACCCCCAAAAAAAACACTTCCTAACTCAATCCAATGCCATCCATGCCCTAAATAATGTCTAAATTCAACAGACCACACAGAAACACTTGATTAATAAAGCTGTGGCTACCTGCTCTGATCCTACTGGATGAAAGCAGGCCTGTTGGCAGACAAGGACAGACAAGCTTGCAGGCCTAGGCTTCTAAATGGCCACCAGCCACAAGGCCAGGCCCAACAACAGAAAGCCCACCCCAAAAAAACACATTTCCCAACTAAATCCAATGCCGTCCAGGCCCTAAATGATGCTTGAAAATGAAATACATTCAAAAAACACCAAAGGAACAGTTGCTTCATCATGCACACACCCATGAGGCCATGACTAGCTCGGGCCTACTACTGACTACTACTACCCACACATTTTTTTTAAAAAAAGGAATGATGATAGTTACCAAAAATAAATTGTAGTTACAACAACTGCAATGCCCCCAATCAAACAGATACAACAACCACTTACTTGTAAAATATCCAATTACAAAATCCTCAAATCCAATTGCAATGATGCAGCAGACAAAAAGAGTGATCTTTCTAGCTCAAAATCCAAAGGCAGAATGAGCAGGAGATGGACAAAGCACTGGCAGGAGCCTGCTGGACAGGAACAGGAAGTTGGAGATTCTGTGGCACTGCCTCCCTCTCCCCACCTTTTTAAAAAAGGACTCCTTGCACAAAAAAGGACAGCCAAATGTCAATCTGAGGAGTTGTTTTCATCCAAAATCATCATTTGCAGAAGGTTTCATGCTGCTAGAGCTGATATTCTTCTCCAAATTGAAAAATTTACATGTTCGAGTTCTTGAGCTTCACATTACTTACGCCGGAAGTCGATGGCGTGTCCAAAATGACTTGATTGCGTTCTCTTGCTCCCTGTCGCATTGGATATGATGTGTTCGGGGTCTCTTTCTCCTTTTCACGTTCGATATGACGTGCCCGTGTCCTCACGCTCTCGCTCGCGGTGGAGAATGACGTGTTTGAGATCTCAATCTTCTCATACTCTCGCGGTGCATGATCGCGAGAAGAAAGACGTGATCGCGCGACAAATGACGTGATCGCGTGACAAATGACGTTATTGCGGGCACGAACTGTCGCGAGACAGCACAAAATGGCTACCAACAATCCAACATCTCGTGGAGAACACGACTGGGTCGGGAAAACTTGTTGGCGAACGCAGGGATTCAGGTAAGGCGATCGCGCGCACGCGAGAATGTATTTTTTTACAGCGCGAGCAAGAAAAAAATTACCGGTATAATACGGGTTGCGGAAATTTTGACATTTTCGCGCTTTCCACGGAACGCGAAAATGCAAAATTATCGCAATTTCCGTGAGCGGACCGGAATTTTGGCCCAGGCCTACCTATATACATACTGAAAGTAGGGAAATGTGAATACCCTGAGAAAATGTAGTCATTGGGATATGAAGTATTGGCTAATTCACACATATCCTGTCATCTCACTGCCTATCAGGAACACAGACTCAGCGGTACCCCTTTCCCAAATTACCCTGTGTATTTGTTGTGCATCCTAAAATGACCAGGAATTGTTGACACGTTGAATCTTGAATGGTCAAAAGCAACACACATCTTTTTGACTTTAGTGCTTTTATTTACATGTGATTTCAAGGAGTTAGCTGACTGGCCCAGTTCTTATGACAACATCGCCCACATTGTGTACATGGCCGGTGGAGGTCCACACAGAGTCCTTGGGGAAAACATGTCCAGAAACATGCTGAGGAAGAAGAAAACTTCAGTTAGGTGTCTGATTGTATTGTGAAAGGGAATCAATGGCCACATTGGCAGCCTATTAAAAGTTCAAGGTGATTGTAGCAGAGTCAGTCTGAGGACAATGACAGATGATGCTCCAAAGCCTGATGGTAAGCACAAGGCTAAGCAGAAACTGCCCATTTGACAGATGAATGCTAGCACTGACTTCTCCTTCTGAATGTTGTTTCATCCACATCCTTCTCCTCTGATGTGTCATGTGCCCCTTGTGAGGGTGATGGTGCATTGGTGAAAGCACTGGGAGGCAGTGATACATTAGGTGGTTAGAGGTGGATGCTGAAGTTGCTGCAGAATTCATCTATGTCAAATGATGAGGCATCACTGCAGTGATGATGATCTGCAGGGCTTGCAAGCCTCCAGCAGTGTCTCTGTGGTAGGCAGCCTTGCCAGCCATGTGGGAATAATATTTCTGCTCCATGTTCTCCATGATCTTGTGCATTTCATGCAACTCCTTGGCAACATCGCTGGTGCCACTTTGACTGGATAGTTGTTATTGTCTCTGAGTGAGGACATCAGCGATGTCATCCATGGAATGCTGGAGAGCATGGGGCGGACTGTGGGTACCTTAAATAGCTTCTAGGTGGTTCTTAATGGGACTGAGGCACCCATGGATCCCATTCAGTTTGACCACTGGGATTTCCAACCCCACCCAGCCAGCCATCTCATGCAGAATTTGAATCGCAACAGTGGGTCATCAAGGTCCTGGCAAACAGCTGTGGTGGTAGGTAGTGGATGGTGTGTGTTTTGCGCTGCTGGTAGAGCAACCACTTGGAGGGTGTCCTGGCGATGGTTGAGAGGTCTTCTTCCTCTTCCTAAAGAGTGGGACAGGCAGCTAACCAGGAGGTGATGTTTCTTTCACTGCAATGTAAAGGGAAGATACAGTTGTATGTGTTTGTCCACTTTGATCAGGCATTTAAGCAGTTGACAATCAAAGTGCATGACAATATCCATTCTCTATTTTTACATGCAACACCTATTAGATGTGGCTATGTAAATATGTGTACAACAACACGGATGTAACATTTAGGTTGATCGTGGATTTTGACAGTTTCCATGTATGCCAACAGTGAGGGGCATATTTCTACGCCCATGCTGCACCTGTTACATCATTTGCTCAAAACTGAAAGTGGTGCTGGTTGTTTCACATTCTTGACAATGCGTAAACAATCTTGTTCATGTGTCTTTACACTGCAGTGTGGATGAGTCACCCTTTCTCAATCAAGCTTACATATTGGTTTTAGTCACTAGGTTTTATGGTGTAGATTAGACAGCTCCACACCTTGATGTTGGCACTGCCACCTAATTAGTAGTGTGGCATAGGGAGTGCAATCATGCACTTGAGATCAGGGATAGAGTGAAGTACACAATTAGATGACAACTAGATGTGCTTGATTTCACATACTGTCTATGTGTTTGGAGGTGGACCATTCACATTGACTCATGTCATTCATTGTTGGATGTTGATGTGCAGGGAGGGACACCATCTTGTTCATTGCCAGTCATTCCCTCTATCCAGTCCCTCTTGCAGTTTGGTACATTTGCAAAGGTAATATGATGCAAGGCAGAGGACATTGGACTTTGAGGCATGCTTATGAAATTTGTGCTTTGTTGCACAGCAGATATTTTAGTGCTTCACAGGGATGGACACATAGATGATAATACTGTTCTGCTCTGTGTAATTGGATGCCATTGTTAGTGGAAGGATGTTTACAGACATCAATAGCTATGCATTTGTTCACTGCCATGGTTAACTTTACCTAATGGCCAGTTTCCAAGCATGTCATGGACATTCAAAACCAGGACCATGATGACAATAATATAATGAATGTGCCCCCTCCTGCACTAAACAAGATTTAAATCCATTTTGAAACTTATATGTGTGCTGATTGATGCAGCACACATATAAGTTGCAAAACAGCATATTTTATTATGATTGCTTATGTGAAGGAAGGGGGACCTTTCTACACATAGACATTCTTCCCCTCGATGCAAACACCATTGCACCATGATGCAATGGTGACTGCATTGGTGGAAGGCTGCTAACTTTTCCACATCACACGGTGGAATGCAGGGCTGCATCATAATATTGTCAATGAGGTGCAGCCCTGTATTGCCGAATTGACAGAGCGTGGTGTTGAGTCAAAGAGCCTAATGCAACGCTCTACCACTGCTCTAGTCAATTGCCCCTTTGCTTGTTGATGTAGCCCAGACGTAGGAGACACATTTGTGGTCAATTACCTATTTATTTACATATTTATGTGTGCATGTGTGCTGGTTTATAAGTCACTCACTCCGTCATTATGTGTCTTTATTTATATTCAAAAGCTAAAGTGACATGAACATATACACCCAAGTACCTATTTATCTGGCGTTTGTTCTGCACACAGTGTGGGTGGTCACTGAGACATATTTATATGGACAGACACAACATTACTTCCCCACCCAACCCCATGTCCCTGGTTGTTATTTCATATATCTTTATTTCAACATCCATTGCCATTGAAGCAATAAAAAGAAAACACTTTTAAAAACAAATACACAGTTGTTTTATCATTTCGACAATGTGCTAAATGGTGATGTGATCCTAGACATTCCAAATGTTGAGCTACCCCTCAGAATAGACTACAGTTACCTAATTCCACCATTTTATTCCACCATTTGAAGAGTTGAAATGACCATAACAATAAAAACATACAAAAAATACAATAGGAAGGATAACAGATAAACATTGTGATGATTCATCTTAGGTGGAGTCAGACAATGGGATACCACCACCCCCGGGCCTTGTAAAAAGATCCAACCCTCCAAGAAGAAAAACATGTGGGGTTCAAAAAAAGGGGAGGAAAAAAGTGCATGTGCATAGCATATATTTGTGCGGCTAAAAGAGCAAGCCGTACGACCCTATACTATTTTAGTAAAAGCTTGTTCCAGGGGTAGTAAGTGCAATGCGCTAGACAAGTAATATAATGTATGGCCCATCCGGGTGCTCTTTTATGTCTTTGTTTGGGCCGCGATTACCTGATTCCACCTTTCTTTAAAAAAATATATATATTTACGTTGTTATTAATAAAACCATACTTACCCTGTTGCTAATGTGGCTGGTCATATTCAGCACTATTCTGTTCCTTGACTCCAACCACCAACTCCTCACAGATGACTGTGGACACCTGTTCCTCCAAGGCATCAAGCTCCTAATGTGGTGCTGGACTCACACCTCCGGTCTGCAATGCTGCCTGATGATTGCTGTCCAGTTTCTGCTTAGTCTTGCTCTTGGCAGCATGCTAGAACTTCTTACAGTCGGTTACTGTCGTCTTGACTTCTGCTACTTCGTTCACTTTGCTGACAATGGCCTGCAAAATGGCATTTTTGGTCCCAAATGACACCTTGGAGCTGACAAAGAGCAGGTGTTCATTCTCCGTCATCTCCGCAATCAGGATCTCATTTTCATGCTGACTGAATCTGTTATTTTTCCTTCCTCTTCCCCTGGGACTCTGGCTGGTTATCATGGCTGTTAGGGTGGTTAGGGGAGTTGTTTTCTTCTGCTGAACTGGATCCAGCCTGCCCTATTTTGCTTCCCGGTATTTATTTTGGTGCTTCGCGGGCTTTTTGTGGTTTATTTTTCCCGCTAAGCATAAAAAAAGGGATGTGACGCTGACTAACATGAGTTTTATGGCAGCTGACTTGTCGGCCGTCACTTTTTAGCAGCATGATTTTTACCGTCATGGTGTTCGTGTTATCAACAACATTTGCCGCCACCAGAAGATCTGATTGCTATAGAGTGACATATTGTAAATGCGTCGGTACCATGGCGATAGTTTTCGCCGATATGCCCCTATAAGAAAATTGCCGCTAACTAACATTAACGCTAGTTAGTTGCAATTCTTGTAAATGTACCCTGAGTGTTTAGTGCCCCTTTTTGAGTAGTGAGGTCCAATAGGATTGTGCCTTGTGTAGGAAGTTTGTGATTTTCCGCTGAAACTTCAATCATGTTTGTTTGTGTTATGATTGCTAGAGAGGTTGATGCAAATATATAAGAGTTAACCGGATTGCTGGAGGCTTGGTTTATGTTAGAGTTCTTGTATAATCTTTCTACCATTGATAGCAGAATAACTGGAATGTTTTCAAGCATAGTAAATATTTGTAAACATGACATAGTGCAGTGACACATTTAGCCTCTTCTTGCATTTGGAATATACATGTATTCAATTTTTGTAGTTCTCCGTTAATGGCTGTCAATAACGTTTTCATTTTTAGTGTAGTGTTTAGTTGTTTGTCCAAAACAAGGGTTTGTATGGAATGTGCATATATCATGACGTTTAATACCAGAGAGAGTTCTTATGAATTTGCTGATTCATTTTAATTTGTTTTCTTCTAATGGTTCTAGAAAATCAAGAATACTAGATTATATTATGCCCTTTTCTCGGGGTCCCCTTGAACGTCCTCATTTATTATGCTTCAGAGGTAGTGGAAATATAATCAAGGGTACCTTGAGCCTTTTAGTTCGAATTAAGGTGGCAGCAACACATAATCTTGCATTTTAAGTACATCTCACTCATGTGACTTTGCTTGTTGTTTTGGTCACTATTTTGTCTTGTCTTTTTATTAAATATGGACTGTGCCCCCATAAGTGTTAGAGACATGAGAAAAAATATATAGCCTGCTCTTCCTCATGTTGGCCATTTTGAAGATGTCTACATTTTATATGGTGGCCCTTTATTGCAAGCAATTTTAGATTTATTTGAGAGGGTCCACTTTGATTATGAATAATGTGCTTGTACAGGTGGTGGCAGACAGTCAACTAATTGTATATGTTACTTGTGGATTAGCATGGCTAGTGATTCATTCCCAACTACTTGGGTCAGTAATTACACAGAAGCTCGTGCTAGTCTCCTTATGTTGCTAGCTCATGTTCTCACTGGTTCACAAGATCATATACTACTGCTCTCATGGGCACTTGTAACGCATGACATCTAACTAAGGCCTCAATTTAAAATCAATGGTGTGATTAGAGAGCCAATTGCAAATACATGCTTAGCCAGACCAGCACTGCCATCTTGCTGCTGCAGTACATTGTCACAATATAACACTGCACAGCACAATCCAGGTTCTCACTTACCACTGTAAGCTAGGCATACTCCTCTCATGGGCTCCACAGTGGGCAGGAACCCACTGGATCTCATAGTGAAGTTAAAAGTGTAATGGTCCACACATGTGCTGGAAGCCATAGTTAGCCACAGTGAGCAAGGTGGCCTGAGGGGCAGCAATAGATTAAGCTGACTATGTACATCTCAGAAGCTCCAATTGCTTTCACAATACCATCCCTCTTTGCCTGAGCATTGGATATCATGATGCAGAAAACAAATTATGTTATTCAAAGATAATCTAAGGTAATGTAGCATGCATTTGTTTCATAATCTGTGCCTCAGAGAGGATGAGAGGCTCAAGCTTCCATAGTAACTTCTTCCTTACTTCCACATGGATTTATATTAACATCCTTAATTTTCAATTCAGCGGGTTACTTTATACATAATACATTATTGATTTATGATGATCTCTATCCTGGATTTTCCACTCAATCTTTCTTCATTTAGTTTCATATTGAAGCATATTTTGCTGGTACAGCTGCACCTCACAAAATAGGACTGTATTGGATGCTGCCGGATGAACTACACTCTTTCTCTCCCTGGAAATCACTGTGAGAAAAATGGAAGGATCGACTGGGCAAGCAGTCCTCAGACACAGAGTGGCCTGATCTCCTGGACCCACATAACAAGGGCATCCACAAGGACTAACTAAAGTCTAGTTTCTTCAAATTGCTACATGATTGGCATTGGTCTCCAAATCGGCTCAAGGCAGCTAACCTGAATTTCACAGTGGAATGTTGGTGTTGTGATCACAAGCATGGCAACATATTACATTTGATATACTCGTGTCCCTATCTACAGACATTTTTGCAACAGGTATTAGGAACAATAAATGCTTGCATTAGACTCACTCTGTGGCCCTTGCACTGATCTTTCTTCACAACACATTGAAAGTTGCCGACTTTTACAATTACAGGAAGGAGTCAATTGACACTTGCAGCAACTATAATGGCTATCCTTTGCCATTGGAAGCAGGCAACAACACCCTCTCGAATATACTGGATGCAAAACATGACAATGGCTTCCTCCCATGAGCAGGATGTCTACCTTCTTTTGGATCAAACCCACTTTTTTGAAAGAATGATGTCTCCTTTGATCTCAAGGGTGTCCCTCCCTCTTAATCTCCCAGATAAGTTTACCACTTGGTAATTTCTTCTTTCTTCTTTTTTCTGTTTCTTGTTCTCTTCTTTTCACCGTTTCCTTTTCTTTTTCCATGTGTCTATCTTTATTTTCCACCTGGGGACTTAGCTCAATTTGGATATATGATTTGATTTGTTTAATTATATGTCTTTTTGACACTGTGGACTCATTTTATGGAGGTTATTTGTTACAGATTATTCTGATATTTTTACTTTTTGTTTTCTGCTGCACTGACTCTACTGCACACTTGCGAATGTTGGGACAGTACATTTTGTATAACAATTTCTAAAAAAAGGAAATATTATTTTAAGAAGTTATCTATGTTCAGAAAGTTTCACTGAGAGATGACATTAATCCTGTGGACTGCAGACAATTTTCACTAATACATTTTTTATGATTCAGAAAAGTACCATTCCCCTTTGCAAATCAGTTTCCACCTCAACATGGTGGTCTGTTACTTTTCAATATTTTGGAACTAGATTAAACATACCCTGTCCAAATAACAGTTTGGAAACCATATTAGACACATGTAGCATATCAGAAAACTTTTTCTGAATTGCTAAATGAGTTAGTACATTTGGAAACGGGTTTTAGCATTTGAAAACTTTCCTATTTAGGGAATAAAAGGGTTTGAAAGTGCTAAACATCTTTGTACACAAGGCCTTTGGACTTTAAATACCACCTTGGATTAGGCATTAACAGGCTACATTTACAAGAAGACCGGAATTTAATTTACTGAATTCCATAAACCTGGTCTTCAAACCTCCCTGTATCCCACAATTTAAAAAATACTCAAAATTGATTGATTGACCAATGTGGTTCCACAAATTTGGATTCCGATTTATGTAACCAAAGCCTCCTGATTGAGTGGCAATAACAGCTTAAACAAATGTTGATGCTAACATTATGAGATATGGTGACTTGGTTAGTGCATCCTGAAAAAAGCCTTATAAGTGGTAAAGGTGAGCACACTCTGATCGTCAAGTCCATTTATCATAAAGGAACACCCTCCATATTTAGATTATAAAAAATGCTGATTTTGTAACTGGCTTCATGGAAACTAATGACAGACATGTGGTGCCCAGTTTTCTAAGTTCTGGAGCTGGTGCAAGCTTCAAGGGCATGGAACCAAGAACACAGAACAAACAAAAAAGACAGAGCCGGACCTAAAGCAATGCTCTCCAGGCAACCATGCTTCCATTGTAAATGCAAAGCGGCATTTTGCACTAAGAATGTAGAGCTAAATGCAGAATTACTTATCTTGCATAATTATATGTGATCCGTGGAATATTTAGTGAATTTTGCATAACTACGCTACACGGAAGAACGCAAGTTACACCCAGCCCTAGTTATCATACATTGAATCCTATGAATGAGTGATTTAACTGAAATTGGGGATACCTCCCTTATGATGTCCCCAATAATGGACGATAGAGCTCTGAGGCCAGTCCTTGATCACTGTCCCTGCATGGCCTTAACTCGGGGTTTTGTGTGAACTTATTTCTCATGGTGGGGTAATGCTACCATTCAACTGAACCCATTATCAATTAGGCTCCAACAATGGAAACATTGTCTACTCTACCTCTTTCCACTGCAAGAACGTATGGCTTGTGCTATGTGGTGAGCTAATGTGACATGCACCGATTTCTAATGACACCAACTTTACTTTTCAAAGCTTAATTATTACTGTGGCTTGATTCCTGCTTTTCCCTTTGTTTGACTTTGTAGCCCAGTATTGTAGTTAAGGATGACATACAAACCCATTCCTTCTAGATCAGACATACAGGATCCATCCTTCTCCTTATCCTTTGAATTGGTGTTGAGTGCAACGCCCATGGTTATATGCTCTTTTGTTGTTTTTATCCTCTAGTTTTCTGTCATCTCTTAAGTTTTGGCCCTTTGATATTGGCATTATCTGCTGGTTCATGCTATTTTTGAAAATGGAATGGTAGCACCGATACTATGAGGCCTATTCGTATGGCGGGCGGTGGCACCACCGCTGTGCTGGCAGAAAATGTTTATTTCCACACGGCAGCAGCGGTCCTCACGGCCGCCATATTAGCATGGCCAAATATAGCCCATTTCCTGTTGCTACGTTGCGACGTGAACCGCCATCAAAGTGCACCCGGCACCGCGGCGGTGGGAGCCAATGGAGATTCACCGCCGTGCGGAATGACGTCCGCTCCGCTGTACAAATCAGGATGCCTTAAACAGCCAGTTGCACCGCAGCGGAGAAACCGCCCAACCAGAATCGGCGGAAGGTCAACAGCCGAGCTCGATACCAGAGTCCCGGTCCCTTCTACCCGGTCCTGACCGCCATGGATCCAGATCTACACGTCTGTCAGTTGCTGTACCTGATACATCACCAGCAAATCATGGACCATCGTGGTCGCTGCCGTAGGTACGCAATAACACAATACCGCACACAACCCCAACACACAACTCATGGGCTAATACAGGGGCCCTGTCCACACCAGACACACTGGTGGGGACAGGAATACATCCACAAGTGTACCCACACATGTCCTACCTGGCACCAAATCACCCCTCCTTATCCAGGTCACCAATCTACCACGATCATGAAGTAATATCCCGGTCACATCACCACAGCGGTAAAGACGCGGGAAAACATGCGCACAATGCAGAAGGCAGGGCCAGCGCCAGGCATGGGCAGTGCACAAAGACCACAGGGCCACAACTCCACCCTTCATACACTAGGCCCCCCAACATGAAGGGACATGCCATGTGCACCTCCTGTGCAGTTAGGTGAATCCACACCCTACACCACAAACAAACAACTAAGGAGACAGCCACAGCAGTAGTGGCTGCAGAGGAACGCACAGTACAGAAGCACAGGCCCAGGGCAGCACACACACACCACCACAACACCACACACATTGCAAGAAAACTGAAACTAAGCACAACATGAACACACACAGATAATGAACAACCACTCCACTAGACACACAGCCTGACAAGTCACACAGACATACCCCACACTGACACACAGCCTCATACACAGACCACATGCCAGCAGCAATGGAGCACAACATATTGGGATGCCAAAGTGATGTGCACACAAATAGAAGGCCAAGGAAATAACCACCAAGCATGTGTACATCAGTTGCAAGACAAGGAACAGAAAACAACACCCTCAGACCATCAAAGCACACATGGCTGGCGAGTGAGTGAAGTAAAACCACAGTCACCTCAGTCCAAAAACTGAGGGAGACAGCAAGGCAACCCATGTATAGGCACAGGGATAAAAGGAAGGCCCTGAAGTCAAAGTGTGAACAGCCATACATATGTATACAACTACTTCACAGGAATATGCCAGCAGCACAGCCCACAGGGCCCATTGACACACTCCATGACTGTCAAACACAAGTAGGAATCTCCACACATCCCCCCTCACACCTGTAGCACCCAACCCCAGTGTCAGACACACAGAAGGATGTCAATAATTGTCCAGTCAATACACAGACAAACAATCACACTCCCTGGGGGTATCCACAAGCATCACACCCACATAGGGATGTCAGAACCAATGTGTGCACAAAACAACAGCCAGACACAACACTCATCAGAAACACACACAGAACTACAACAAGACCAGACATGACCTGTGCAGCAAAACTGTGGAAATGCAATGGGAGCACAGACAGAACAGGAGTGCACAACCTCAGCAGTCAGGAACAATGCACAGACAACATACCACAACACAGAAAAGACGTGCACCATCACAGAACAACACAGCCACATCCAACACACAACAGATGCACAGGCCAAAACATCACATAGCAAATATAGCAGGACATCAGGAGATGTACACCAGGCAAGGACAAGGCAACATATACCCACAGCACTGCTTGCACAACAAGCAGTGTGTGCACACAAAACATAACAGTCCCACACAGATATGAGTGACACACCATGAACACCCACAACAACAGTCAAAACAGCATACTGACAACATCACACTCAGGTAGTCAAGCAGTACCTCAGCATACACACATACACCTAACACAGCACCCACAGATTCACAAGTCTGGGACACAAACGTGGAAACAACTTGACCAGAGGACTGGGCAGCACAAACAGTTGAACTGCATATGAGCAACCATGACTGCTAAACAGTACAAGACCATCACATATAACCAATTGGGAAAATTTCCCGAGTGGCACATTGCTCCTGGGAAAAGATCTGTACCACAAAGCACAGTGTCAAAAATGAAGTGATGGGGAAGCACACACACAGGCAAACAAAGGGAACAGCTGACATCAAAGTGAAGTGTTGTACACATCAGTAGTGGACATGGCAGGAGTGTATCATACACAAATAGAGGGAGTGCAGACTCACAATGGGTAGGCATCTGAAGCACAGATAGGGGATGGTATAACACCACACACAACATGCCATACTGGGGGCAAGAAAGCACCATGTGACAGCAATGCATGAGAAAACACACCCACAATGTCAGTGTGGATCAGCAGGTCTGCACAGTGAGTACAAACAGTATCAAGACAAATGGCTGATCAACAAAACACAACACTGAATTGCCAGTCGCACACTCTGCATACTCACAAAATTGCCAAAAAGAACAAGTAGGAGTCAGCAAGAACTGCAAGGACACACCAACACACTGCACAGTGCACAACATATACCTCACACATGTGCACACAATCGCAATCACAGGGCTGAACAATCCAAACAACAGGCAACCAACTCATGGGTGACATGTGTGTAGTTGACATTGCAGGGGCATACACACATCAACACTCCCGACAAAGTCACCCCTTCACACTGCACACTTCTTGACCATCCAAGTGCACACATTGAAAGCAACCCATGTGACTAGGATGACTGACCATCACAAGATTAGCAGACACCTACACTGCTGGGCACACATGAAAGCAAGAAAACACATACATGATGACCCTGGACAGCCTGCCTGCAATCCTGTGGATATAATCCCACAATGTGCTGGCAGTGCCCCCAAACCTGACATGTGTACAATATAGCCAACATGAACAAAGAATGGAAATGATAACGGTATGTCAATAAAAAATAACATAATTGCACCCACAAGTATCAGAGTCAGGAAGACCTGAAGTCCCTGTCACCCCTGGAAAACATAGAATAAGTGAGACAAGCCATTGACAATGTTGAAGTGGCACACAGAGCATGTGGCACAATAAACCATATACACACAGAAAAAAACTTTATTTAGTAAGGACACTTACAAAACTGACAACAGGAGCAACTGTCGTTATTCACATATTGCACAGATAGGCACCAAGATTAGAGAATAGCAAGGCACAAAGTGCACAATATGTCTATGAGAAGCAGCACAGGCAAGCGGAAAACACCAAGGCCAGTGGCCAGTCCAAGGTGCAGAGTATATCCACGAGGAGCTGCACAGGCAAGGGGAAAACAACAAGGCCAGTGGCCAGTCCAAGGTGCTGAGTATGTCCATGAGAAGCTGCACTGGCAAGGGGCACACAGCAGTGAACAACAAGGCCAGTGGGCAGGACAAAGTGCAGAGTGAGTCCATGAGAAGCTGCACAGACAAGGGGCACAGCGCAGTAAATGACAAGGCCAGTGGGCAGGACAAAGTGCAGCGTGAGACCATGAGAAGCTGCACAGGCAACGGTCACACAGCAGTGAACAACAAGGCCAGTGGGCAGGACAAAGTGCAGAGTGAGTCCATGAGAAGCTGCACAGGCAAAGGGCACACAGCAGTGAACGACAAGGCCAGTAGGCAGGACAAAGTGCAGAGTGAGACCATGATGAGCAATACAGTCAGAGGGGTAAAAATGGGCAATACTGGCACCACTGTGAGAGAGACAGGTGTGTGAGGATGAATTCCACTCAGACTTGGCTGTCAGTTGGACTGGGAGCTGGCTGTGTGTCGGGGACAGTTGGAGCACTTTACCGGGGAGAGAGAGGCCCTGATGAGGTAGAGCTATTAGTGGCTTGGGAAGCCAGAGGGCTTCTTGGATCAGGTGGTGTAGTGTCACGTGGAGGTGGAGTCATACAGACGTGAGACACAGTGTGGGTGCGAGATTGTGGAGGGGTGCCTTTCCACTTCTTGGTGATTTTAAATGGCGTGCCTGACTTGGGATCAATGAGAAGTGGTGTGGACACAACAGGCACCCTCACCACCAAAGCTGCATCAGGTGCAGACACTGGCCCTCCCTCTGGGGATGTGCTGGATCCAGTGGTATGCTTCGCCTGGCCTTGCCTTTGCCCCTCCAACCCCTGTTTACCAAGTGTTCCCCCTACAGTGCCCTCCTTTCCCTGCTTCACTGAGCTTGGAACGGGAGTCGAGGTAGTGGGTGAATCTGCCTTTTGAGCCCTTCTTATGTACACCCTTGGCAGGCACCACCTTCTTAGTGGGCATGGAAACTCTCTGCTTGTCTTTGCGAGACGCTTTTGGGATAGGAGAGTCCTTGACTGGGGATGCCTCTGCTTCTTTGCATTTTGGGCCTTGGTGTCCCATGACAGGCTTTTGTCTTTGCACTCTGGGGTGGCTTTAGTTTTCTGTGGGGATCATGTCTGTGCCCTGGACCGCTTGGGCTGCTGCTGGGTGCTTCATGTGCTGTATCATGACCTTGAGGTCTGTGGAGCGTGGTCACTATCGTCAGACGTGACCACTGGCAGGGGGGTGGACAAAGGGACTGGAGCTGGACTACCAGATTGTGCCAGTTGAAGGGCTGCCATCACTGCAGAGGATAAAGCCTGGACAGTCCGGTGCAGCCCACCCACATCTGAATGAATGTCCTCCATGAAAGCAACCACCTGTGCCAATTTTTTGTCGTGGTCCATGAAGACATTGAGGAGAGCTGTCTGTCCCACACACAGCTGGCGTAAAGTGTCCATAGACTCAGCACTGCTAGCAGCATGGGGGAAAGGTGCAGGGGCAGTGGTGCCTGGGATGAAAGACACTCTTCCCTTCTTACTGGGGTGAACATGTCAGCACCAGAGGAAGTGTCTGGGAGGGTGGGCACAGTTCGCTGTGTGGTGGAAGATGAAGCAGAGTCCCCATCCCCTGTGCCCATCAACATGGAAGCATCACTGCTGGCATCAGATGAAGTCGAGCTTTGCGCCTCTGGCTGTGATTCCTCCAGCAGACTCCTGTCCCCCTCCGAGGCGCTGGTCACATCTGTGTCACTGTGCTCGTGTCCAGCTGTTGTGCTTGATTCGCCACCACTGGTGTCCATTCCTGGTCCCTCCGTGAACACAGGAGATGCTCCATGAGAGATAGAAGTAGGGTCAGTTCAGTGTCAGCAACATTACAAACATATGCAAGGAAAGCATCACTGAAGATGCCTAAATCTACATGTTGCACACCACCCTGTGCAATGACATTGTGCTAACTCACTTTATTGACTCAAACAGTGTGTGTACACAAGAAAAACAGGCATAAGTGAGCCATGTAATTGCCACACAGCACAACAGCCTGCTTTTGTCTCCTTTCAACCAGACACACAAATAGCTCAGAGCACACCTAGGGCCATGATGGGGGCAAGAATTAAGCCTACAACATGTTGCAACTGTCAGATCTAGATGGAGCAGGAGGGGAGAATACAGATACAGACTACAACATGACATTCCAAAATGGACTTGAGCCCATGCCATTCACCATGTTGTCCTTTGAGGCACAACTACTGTTGCAGATTGGCATCAGATGTCTACCCCTCACAAATCTGAGGTCAGGCAATGCACGCATTGATGAAAGCACATTCAGAACAGGCCCACTGCCATTCACTTCCATGTGATTTCCCAGACTAGCCCAATGCAGACGATACTGAAGCCCATGACTCAATACGCAATGGAAATGCCCAGTACTCAAATTACATTAGGAAGTACAGGTCGGAAAAAAGCATGACAGCTGTACCCAGCACAGAGGCCACTCACAATCCACTGCATCACACTACCAACATCACATAGGCCAGCACTGGCCCAGGCTGTTTACACATGCAGCCACTCACAGCCAAAGTCACCCTTCCCAGAATACTCACCCCTAGCTTGCTGCTGATGCTCCTTCAAATGTGCATCCACCTCAGGCTGTGTCATGGCCAAGATGCGGCCCATCAGGGGTGTCATGCTGCGCCGTGCCAACCTGCAAGTGCGAGGGAGCAGCACCAGTGTCATCTCCGCCACGTTCTTTGCCAGCCGGTAGATGTCAGTCATCCCACCTCTTGTGGCAGTGGGTGCGCCGTCGGTTTGAGACACCCAGACCTGCACATTGGTCGCAATGGCCCTCCACACGGCCTTACGCTGGTGTACTTTGAGCTGCAGACATGGGAGACAAGAGTGGGAAAACATCAGCGACAGAGTGTTATGTAACACATTCCCTCAGGACATCAGCATGATAATGACTCATCCCAAATCCACAGATCTGTTTTTCTGAGACAAAAAATGCATCTCACATTCTACATCTGCATGGGACAAGCACACGTAAATGCATGCAGGTGTGAGGGGGACACAGTACCTGCACATCTCATACACATGCAGGATGCCATCACAGAAAGCCATGTGTAGTCTTCCCACATGTACTGTCCATATCTAGCTTGAGCAAGACATACATCACATATCAACATGTGTTTGGGGGTAAACTCACTGTGTCCAACACTGTGCAACCCTCAATGTCCTTGTCCTGTGAATAGCTCACTGTGTCATGGATGTCACATTGAGGGACATGATATCACAAACCCAAACTCTTCTCGCAAGGTCTGGCATGTACAATCTATAGGGCTGAGATGGCTCATTGCTGGAGTGCAGTGAGATAAGACACATGTAAAACTCTGTAAGTTCTGTGATCTGTCCTTGTCATTTTGGGCGGTGACTGTGCAGGCCATGTGGGCTCACACTGAGATGGAAAACAGAGACCCACACAGCCATTCACACAAGCAATCACTGTCCTGACTCCTGCATTACCAACTTGCAGTGTCACTATATGGCTGACAAGACAAACCATGTCCCTCAAATCTTGATGTGCAAGCAGGGAAACATGTGGAATAGGGTACACCCCCCTTCCCCCTCGAGAAAGCATGTTAGGCAGTGCATGACACAACCCCCACCCTCAGGCACATACTGCATCAGACCAACTACATGTGTGCTCCCCCTGCACTCTCACCCCCACTGTTGAAGACTTACCACAATATTAGGGGCACCATGTAGCCTTGGATACTGTGTGAGCACCTTGTCCAACAGGACCTCCAGCTCCTTGCTGCTGAAGAGACTGGAACGGATCTTCTCAGTCCTTGTCATCACTGTGGACATGAGGCAGCAGCGGCGGCAGTGGGTGGTAAGGGCTCTCAGGCAGCAGTCCCTGGAGACAGCAGCAGGTGAGGGGTCTCAGGCAGCAGTCCCTAGAGGCAGCAGCAGGTGAGGGGTCTCGGGCAGCAGTCGCTGGCAGCAGCAGCAGGTGAGGGGTCTCAGGCAGCAGGCTCTGTGAGCATTGGAAATGTGGGGCTCTCTCCCACACATATATAGCCCCCTGGTGTCATTTCAGCTGCTGCAATTGGTCTTACTGGTCAGCCTTTTTCAAATACATCCAATGACGGGCTCTGACACACCGCAGAGGCCAGGCGAGCACTACCGCGGTGGTGCATCTTTCAATTGCATCCAATGACTGTCCCCCGGTGGCGGAGCACGCCTACCGCAATTTTCTAAATTGCATCATGCTACCACCATTGTGTATCCCATTGGCTGTAAGGGCATGGTCCATGCCGGTGACACACCGCAGGTGCCAGGCGGTAGCTACTGAGATTTGGGTGCCATACATTGATATGAGTGAACTGGATTTGGGTGGCGGAGCATGCCAACCACCATTTAGTGATACATATGTACCTATCACTACCGCAATTGTGTCATGGTCCATGGCGGTGACACACCGCAGGTGCCAGGCAGTAGCTATCGGGATTTGGGTGCCATACATTGATATGGGTGACTGGGATTTGGGTGGCCGAGCATGCCAACCGCCATTTAGCAATACATATGTACCTATCTCTACAGCGATTGTGTCATGGTCCATGGCGGTGACACACCGCAGGTACCAGGCAGTAGCTACCGGGATTTGTGTGCCATACACTGATATGGGTGGCCGAGATTTGGGTGGCGGATTACTTTGAGAGCATCAATGGACACATCATGGTGTATCAATGGCCATCTGGCAGTCATCAACAGTGCACAGTGGCCACATGGATAATGGCACATCATTGTGCACACAATGCCAATGTTCAATTTACTCCACTGCTGACTACACATGCCATGTTTGTGTATGTGATTTTGTAGATTGACATGTACTCCCTCACATGTCACTTGTGATATTGATGGGCCTGTACACAGGACAATGTTGTTATGGACTCTCCAATGTGTACACATGTCAATGTGTTGAAGTGCAGTGAATATCACAGCGATGTTTGTCTCAATGAAGAATGTTCAGATTTGCCTGTCCTCTAATGTTTGATCATGCACACACTTGTCATTTACGCTCAGCCTGTGGTCATTGTGTTGTTGATGTGTGCCAGGTTCAACTGATGCCTGAAGGTGTGTCAGGTACAGCAGCTAGGTATGAGACAGTGGTGTTGCATTTTTACACATATCCTGGATGATTTACTCAAAGGCGTGCCCATGGTAAATGTGGCCATATCTCTATGTACAATCTCATAGACCGAGTTTGATTGGGAGGTACTTGATGGCGTTGTGTCAGCCAAAACTTGAAATGCTGTGCCCATCTCTTGATGTATTGCATTGACATGTGTCCACTTTCATCTCAATTAGGAGGAGACCGAATCTGCATCGTTCCTTCACAGTGCTGGCAGACATGGAGGATGAGGCGATCATAAGGATAGAGCCACCCTACATACCCTTACTGCTATGTTGGAGCCCCACCTGCAGCCTGCATGAACATATCCAACAGCTTTCACACATCCCCCATGTTGTTGGTGCCATTGATTGCACCCATGTTGGGCTTGTACCACCACAGGCACGTGAACACATCTACTGGAATCGTAAACATTACCACTCCCTAAATGTGCAAATTGTATGACAGGCAGATATGATCATCTCGCACGTGTGGGCCTAATTTCCAGGCTCGGCCCATGACTCATACATCCTGTGTAACAGCATTGTACCACAGCTGATGGCTAATCTGCTTCCCAACCATGCATGGATTGTGGGTGAGTATGCCTAGTCAAATAGCGTGCTGTGTGTGTAACCTGCTGTCCTCTGCCACAGCAACATTGCAATGTTTATCTGTGTTTGTCACACCTAGGTGACTCTGCATATCCCAACCGTCCTTGGTTGCTGAGCCCACTGCAGAAACCGGGGACACCAGCTGAAGTCCGCTACAATGATGCCCATGGGAGGACACATTGCGTAGTGGTGCGTACTTTAGTTCTGCTGAAGTCACGTTTCCGCTGCCTGGAGGTGCACTGATGTACTCACCCAGGAAGGTGTGTCAGATTGTAGTGGCATGCTGCATGCTCCACAACCTAGCCATTCGCAAGGAGATCCCCCTGATCCAGGATGATGATGAGCAGCCAAGGCCCCCGCCTGCAAACCAACATGTGTCCAGTGATGAGGACAGTGGAGAGGAGGATGCTGTTGACCTGTGTCAACAGCTCATCAGCCACTACTTCACTTGAAGGTGAGTGACAATGTACAATGGACCCATTGTGTGGTGATGTTACTGTTGTTGTGAAGGTGTGTGTGAGATCCGTGACTGCAGCCGGTTGTTGAGTCAGTGGTGGCTGACACTATTTTTCTGGGATAGGTTATGTAGGGACATATACAGGATGTGTATGTTGGCACTTATTGCCCATTGTAATATGTGCATGTTGGATTATCTTGATGGTAAGTGCTGTGTGATGTCTGTGATGCCACACCCAGACTAGTGAATGTTGTTCTGTTGTGTTTTCCTAGGTGCCTTCAACCTCTCCTTGCCTACATACATTCCATACTCCTTGTACATTGTAATCATGGTGAAGACTGCACATCCTGGAATAAAGACGGAGTAGAAACAACAACATGTGTGTAAGGAGTATTTATTTACAATGGTGACATGTGAGGGTGGGTGAACATTTACATTGGTGAAGAGGTTTGCCATCAGGGCTGGTTCTGTGTCTGCCGTTTGGCACGTGCTTTGCCATGGGTTACTCCTAGGGATTTCTTGGGATGGCCCCTTCGTCGCTTGGCAGTGGGGGTCTCTGCTGTGGGGCCTGTGAGGTCTGAGGACTCACCCCTCTCTCTGGCCGCAGGGGAGATGGTGAACTGTCATCCTTCAGACCAGGAAGGGGAGGTGGAGTTGTTGTTTTTGGCACTGGCCTGTCCCTAAGTACCGCCACTTGCTGGCCCAAGAAGTCCACAATTTGGCCCATGCGGGTGTCGATGAACCTCATCAGCAGGATGAGCTTGCAGGACACTTCTTCAGTCTGGCCTGTTTGTCCCTGGGCCTGTTCAAAGGCCCTAATTACTCTGTTGATGTGGTCCCGGGATTGGGTCCCAGCCTCTGGTTGTCTGTGAGTGACCCTGCCCCTCCCACCTGCTCTGCTGCCATGGACCTGTTGCCTTCCACTGTAGGCACCTGCATCCTCTCCCTGCCCGCCTTAGTTGTTGGGGTGGGGTGGTCATCCTCTGGGACAGGGGGAGTGTTGCAGGCAGCACTGGTGGTGGTGATGTTGGTGGTGATGGTGGAGGATGCACAGGCTGTACCAGTAGGGGTCTGCAGAGATGTTGATATTGCAGCAGATGTGGTGGGTGGTATGATGGGGTCCTGGAACCTGTTGCGCCCTGACACACGAGATGGGCCAGATTCGAGCTCCTTGTCCAATGAATCCCGGGAGTCAACTTCCGAGAGTCCATGTTCCGGGCAGGAGACTGGCTCTGCAGGATGCTGGTGTTGTCCTCTGCAGTCAGTTCTTGGTCACCTGTGGGTCAGATGGGAATGGTCATTGTAGTGCACCCCGCAAGCTTTGTGTTGGCTGTGTATCATTAACTGTTTGTACACCACACAGTTCACTAGTCATCACATTGTTTTCTATGTGCACTAATGTACATCTTGACATGATGCTGTGGTACATGCATTACTTGTCCATGGTGTGAGGTGTCAATACATACCATGCACCATGTGCATCATTTGTGATTACATGGACATGTTGCCATCTAGGGACTAGAGCAACAAAGATTTCCTGTGAGGACCCTTTGTTAATTACTCTGCCCTGGCAGATGTTACATCTGGGCATGAACTGGCCATTGTCAGCTCATGCATACCTTTGTCTTGTTATGTGCATATCTTGATTTGTACCACCAACCATGTTTTCTTTGATTTCATATGGTCCTTATTTATCTGGCCCCATGGCACTTTTACCTGTCATTCAGTGCCATGCATGATTGTGCACAGACTTTCTTCTACATGTGCCTCGGTGTGTCACACTTTGGTTGCTGTAACAGTTTCATTTGCTCAGCTGTTTGCACACTGTGAGTAGCAATAGGATCTGTGTGTATGTTTGGGCAATGAGAGTGCTGGTGTTGTCATATGGCACCATGCTTTTTGAAAGGACTGATTGTGTGCACATACTGGCTACGTACCTGTTATATTTTCACATTTGGCTATGTTTTGTGACACATCTGTGTGTGTGTGTGTTTTGAAGGTTTACATCCTGCTCAAGGGTGGTATAAGAAAGCATAATATATTTACCTACCATTAGTTTGTTTGTATTGATTGTATGGCTGCCAACATGCATCTGGGTGGGAGGAAGTGCTCCATCTTGATGAGCTGTGGGACAAGTGGGCATGTTGGGAGTTGTAGTGCATCTCTCCCACCCCCAAATACCCTCCATGGCAAGATGGCTACCTACCCGTTAGTCTGTTTGTAGTGATAGTATGGCTGCCACATGCATCTGGTTGGGAGAAAGTGCTCCATCTTGATGAGCAGGGGGTCAAGGGTACCTTGTGGGAGTTGTAGTGCAGCCCTCCCACCCCCAAACACCCTCCATGGCAAGACGTCTACATACCTGTTAGTCTGTTTGTAATGATCATATGGCTGCCACATGCATCTGGGTGGGAGGAAGTGTTCCATCTTGATGAGCTGGGGGACAAGGGGTCCTGGTGGGAGTTGTACTGCAGGCCTCCCACCCCCAAACAACTTCCATGGCAAGATGACTACCTACCTGTTAGTCTGTTTGTGGTGAAAGTATGGCTGCCACATGCATCTGGGTGGGAGCATGTGCTCTATCCTGATGAGCTGGGGGACAAGGGGGCATGATGGGAGTTGTAGTGCTGCCCTCCCACCCCCACACACCCTCCATGGCAAGATGGTTACCTACCTGTTATTCTGTTTGTAGTGATGGTATGGCTGCCACATGCATCTGGGTGGGAGGAAGTGCTCCATCCTGATGAGCTGGGGGACAAGGGAGCCTGGTGGGAGTTGTAGTGCAGCCCTCCTACTCCCAAACACCCTCCATGGCAAGATAGCTACCTACCTGTTTCTTGGAGGTGAACAATGCAATGGCTGCCACATGCTTCTGGGTGGGGGTGGTGCTCCATCCCGCTCAGGGGCGGGACAGGGCTACCTGGTAGGAGTTGTAGTGCAGTCTTCCCACCCACAAACACCCTCCCTGTGAAGATGGCTACCTACCTGTCAGTTTGAAGAGAACAATGCTATGGCTGCCACATGCTTCTGGGTGGAGTGTGGGGGGTGCTCCAGCTTTCTGAGTTGTGGGACAAGGGGGCCTGGTGGGAGTTGTAGTGCTGGCTGCCTGTGCACATGCCCCCATGGTAATGTTGCTAGCTATGTTTGGGGTGCATGTGAGGGAGTGAATGTTTGATCTAAGAGACATGTGTTGGGGATTGTGTGGTGCAGGTGAATGTACTTGGGCTTAGGAGGTGAAGCTTTTTAGTTGTGCAAGACAGTGCATAGCAGTATGGTGTTAGTCATTTGTTTGTACTTACCAGCCTCCACTCCCCCGGCTACTCCTGTGAGACTCTCCTCTCATGCATTGCATGTTTTTGGTAGGATGGGAGGGCAACCGCCAGTCCTCTGAGCCAGCTCATGGTTCTTGCTCCTCTTCTCTTTCACAACCCTCCTCAAGTCATGCCATCACTTCATGATTTCCTTTTTTGACCACGGGGTGGTCCCTACTGCATTGCCCTTTTCAACTATCCTTGCCCACATTTGTGCTCTTGTGGTTAATGGTGTCTGTTGGACCAGGATACCAAACAGTTTTGGTTCCACTATCTCATCTAACATAACCTCCAACTCACTTACTGTGAGTTTGGGCATTTTCTGTGTTGCCATGGTGTGTGATGTTCAAAGGGGTTATGGGTGCAGAGGCATGAGTGGTGGGGGTGGTGGTGATGTGTATGGTGTGTGATGTGCAGGGGGTTAGAGGTGCAGAAGTGGAGGTGGTGGTGCTGCTGTGTGTGGTGTGAGTAGTGTTGATTTGCCTCTCCTTTGTGCTCTGGTGTTGGGCCCTTCAGTTGTGGAGTTTTGCAAAGAATTGTGGTCAGGGAAGGTGCTGGTTTTCTACTCAGCTATGCGGGTGTGTCCAAAAGGGGTATTGCTGTCAGGTGTGTTGTGTGGGTTGTCCTGGGATTTGTATTTTTGTATTTGCCATGTGGTTGTGTCAATAGGGTGTGTTCTGTGTTTTTGGGTGGCATGGCTAGTTTGCTGTGTGCACTTTGTGGCCTTGTTGTGAGTTTTTACTGTTGACTGCCATATTTGTCACAGAGCGTCCGCAGCAGTGGTTATGCTGCAGCTCTTCCGCCGGCTCTCCCATTATTCACTGTTTGTGACCGAGGCGGTCAGAAACAGCGGTACGTACCGCGGGACCATCGGTGATATCCTAATTTTCCATGCGGTGTCTCCGCTGTCCTGGTGGTGGTTTGATTATTTTATGCTGCAAAACCGACCACCGTGGACGGGATTTGGCCATATCTGCCCGCTACGGGCGATTTTTCTTTGCCTCGTTCAACCGCGGTCGACGTTTTTGGGCGGTTGTTCCTAATGTGGCCACTGGTTTTTCCCCGGTACTGGCGGGCGGTTGAATTCTGCTTCCATGGTGGTCGGGGAGGTTTTCCGACCGCCATGCTAATAGACCCCTATGTTTGGACTTTGTCCAGCACACACTGGGGTTCCGCATTTTTGAAATTCTCTCATACACCTATTGCTTGAATGTTATCGGTGTTTAAATTACAATAAAGAAGTCTTGCAAAATTATGATATTAATAGATCTCCTGGGGCTGAATTACATAAGGAGCACTGGGAGCTCAAAGGGCGTTAAGGGAGTGTGCGCCTGCTTTGTGTGCCCTCAGGGCACTTTGTATTATAGAAGGGGGCGCAGACGCTTGTGCATCCCCTTCTATGATATCAGCGCTATCAACAGAGGGTGTTCCCTCATTTGCATTGAAGTGTGCCCAATGCACATGAGGAAATTCCTCTGACTCTGCGCCCGTGCCATATTATAGATGCAGGAGTCAAAGAAGCCCTCAGGAGGTGCACTGCTGGTGCGTAATTTTTAAAGGAGTCGCACTGTCAGTGCACCCCCTGAAAGCAGCCCTCTGCAGGCGTAAAGGGGTCATATGGACTCCCCAGATTTCCCCTTGCAGGCGGGTGCAATCACTGACTGCACCTGCCTGCATGGGGATCTTTAATCTCCTTTGAAAGTGCAGGTGGGTGCCACCTGCACTGTGAAAACATGGAGCAGCTGCTGTGTGTTCTCACATGAATACGCAGCCCTGGGGGCAGCGTGAGTTCGCAGCTGCCCCCAGGGCTGCCCATTCACCATAATGGGGCACATTGGCATTGTTTGCGCACGATGCACCTTTTCAAAAATGCGCTGGGCGCAAAGAATACCAAAACGTAGTTTGGCCCCTGGATGTTAACAGAGGACCAAATTACATAGCTAGTCCTTATGTATTCTCTACCAATATTTATTTCTATGTTAGTTTCTGAGATGTCCGTATCGATTTACACTAATAGTTTTTTTATTAAACAAATAATTCCATTATTGAACCTTTTCCGCTTTGGAAGGAGGATTATCAGTGGCAGTACCAATAAAAAAGTAAAGAAAAAAACAGTATTGGGACTATATAAGAGATTGCATTTTTGATGTCAAGTAAAGCTAGATGGCCATAGATGAGGAAACTAAACCAAATTAGCATAAAGATACCATATTAATTATGGAATATTGTTTTGAGCTGCAATAGAGGATGGAATATTGCATCCTTGACCAACTTTTTAACCCCTTCAGTGCCCGCCCCGTGCCGGCCGTTGCATTAGCGGGCGGGGTCTATGACGAGCTGGACTCGTCATGGGCACAGCGCAACCGCGGCCCATGACGAGTCCAGCTCGTCATGGGCACTGAAGGGGTTAAATAATATTATGTTTACAAGTATGGCAATTCTGAATACAAACAAGAAAATAATGTAGCCCTTTATGTTGTTAATGAAAGATATATGAAAAGTGCGATCAACTACCAAAAATACAAGCATGTTACAAACGACAATATAATTGTGCTTCTGCAAGCTCTTTTAAATGTATTTCTACTGAATACTACAATTCCATATGATTCAATAGAATTGAAGAAAAATAATTCGATTGTCAGGAGGTGATCTCCAACTAAAACCGATGCATGTTTCTATCATTTAACAGACCATCATGTTTATAAAGCAGGGCAGATATATACATTTGTAAGTTGTTAGGACTGGGTATAAAATGTATGCAGATTAGTTATAAACATGTGAAGCTATGGCTAGAAGACAATCTTGAGATCCGATGCGTGCAAGGGTTGATTGATTATAATATAACTTTACAAACAAGGTTGCTTAATTCAGCATTTAATGTGGCAGATTTTACCAGTGCTGGGAGTGGAGATCCCCCTGCTAAATTTCTTACATACCCTGCATGAGAATATGGGGCCCATGATACGAATCGGCCGTGAAGGGGAAACCATTGAGGATGTTTTCTCTAACCAGCCGGCTAAGCCAGGGGTGTATTTAAGCCCCTTTACTCTTTATCATTTATATGAATTAGCTAAGCAGACATTTGTCTGTAGCAACCAGTGACATGCAGAAAATAGTGAATCTTTTTGTCACAGCTTTGCTATATGCAGACGACACTTTAGACATGTCATCCAATTTTCGGAAGTCCTATATCATGGCTTTGGGCCCAGGGAAAATGAACATAGGTTCCCCGCAGATTGCAGACCAGTCTTTGAGCTCAGTGCAGAACTTTAGCTACCTCGAGGTTACTTTTAGTACATCAGGCTCCTGGCAGCAGCAGGTAAACGCCACACATTTGAAACTGAGCCAGGTCAGCAGCGTGTTCTTTATTTAATCTTGTGCGGAAAAGCCAGCCATTGTCATATCCTTCCCTATTTCAAGAGATAGAAATTGCAGTGTGTCCCCACAGCTACGTATGTAGCCGGGTGTGGGGGTTTCATATTCCCTGCCCTATTCAGGTTGAGGAAAATTGGATATGCAGACGGATCCCGAATCTCCCACTTACTAGCTCCAATTTTATTCTGCATTTGGAGCTTAGTTTGCCGTATGTTTTAGGCTCAACTAAGTTGGCACTACTTTTGTTGTGGGTTAGGATATGGACCAGTGATAGCTTAACTTTTAACAGGGAGGTTGTACTGGATTGCCTTTGCCTTGACTGAGATCAGTCAGTTCCTTGGCTGAGGTATATTAGTAAGGTTTTCAACGATATTGGCTTCCCTAAAATGCTCACTGCTCCGGCCAATATAAATAGTTGGCAGACATTGTGCAATTCACCCCATCTTCACCCTTCTCTTCCCCAGCACCCCTGCCGTGCATAACATCCCCAGTAAAAACACACCAGGCTGTATTCGGTCTTCACAGCGTAGTCTTTATTAATTTTGCAACATGCTACCGCCAATTTAACTTTGGCTCAGTCACTGTTAAACTCTTCACCTACTTTATTATTCTTTATTTAATACACCACAGCACACCAATAAGATATCCGGTTATAATCTTCATCTCTACATTTGTATTTACATTCGACTCTCCACCGGTCGTTTGCCGCGGGTTGTGACAGCAGGCCCCAACCAAGATACTCTGCTCTCTTTAGAGTTGACCGCCCACCGACCAACAGAGCCGCAGGTAGTTTCATCCGTGCTGACAACTAGCACCGGCTTCCTGGGTAGGGCCAGAGAGTCCAGGGCCACCAGCAGGTCAGCCCCCTCTCCTGCCAGCCCAGAGCCCACAATAGGCTGCACGCCCCGTTCTGGGGCCAAGCAGCCGCCGCCAACCGGAGTCCCTGACCTATCTCTTGTCCAGGACCCCGCCTAACCAAAACTCTGAGCTTAGGGATGGGTGGGTGGGTAACTCGTGACGCCTGATGCTTCCATCCGCGCAGCGAGGGGACAAAGAGGGGGTCCTGCTGGCCTCCGGAGTATTTAAAACCCCCCGCCAGTTTATGGCCGCCCTGACGTGCTTCCGGGGGAAGGGGGGATCCGCACTACACAAGCTCTTCCGGGTAGCTTAATCCGGAAGAGATCCTACCCTGTTCTGCGCCCTTTGCTGCCACTAAAGGCACCCGCCCCCTACGTGGGTTGGTGCCTGTCAGAAGTCTGATTTGGGGCTGGTGAAATCTTGCCATACAGAATTTGGCTGATTGGGAGGGGATTTTAGTCAGTGCCATCAGCGTGATTGTTTTATCTTGTTTGCCTCAGGAGAGATGGCGTATTATCTGCAGTTGGAGCTCTCACGAAGGGAAAGGATGCTACTCTTTAGATTCAGGGCAGGCACAATCTGAGGTTTATTGTATTTCCCTGATAAGCCTATGGTCTGGAGTAATCATCTACCAGTCTGACCTTGCGATGGGGCTGTATTGCAATCGCTCATGCATTCTTTTTTTTTGTTGTAAATTTCACAAAACTCTCTTCATAAACTGTCTTCAAAACATCCTGAAACCAATGGCGTTCCAGCACTGTCATATTTCTCTATTGTATTTGTAGTCGTTAGGCAGCTTGAACGTTGTTCTAGTGTATGCTGCTTTTTTAAAATGGCTGTTAGTCACACGAAATCTATAGCAGGTTAGGGAGCGTTTTCATGTTTTCCTTCTAAATTGTAACACTCGTTGCATTTTCTGTGGTTGCTTTTAGCTTTTACAAATGCACTCCATCTTTTCACGTGCTGCACTTTACATTGATCGAGCTCCTCTGGATACTATTGTGCTACCATGTTATCGTTAATTTTATTTTTTTGTTTTAAGGTCATCACTTTTTTGATGTAAGATATAAGTTTTGTATTCTATTTTATTTTTAAAATCGAATAAAGAAATTTTATGAGGATGAATTTAGCAACTCGAAACTCACTGAAGTTGGAAGCATAGTGCTTACTTTTGGATTATTATTTCTTCCATTCCAAGACATACATTTAATAGATGTTAATATAGATTTATCTAAATTGGTCCTTAAACTAAAATATAAAATGCTTAATGAAGTGAAATAAACTGCGACTCCTCACTTGGGGGTCTATTAGAATATTGGGCGGATCGCTACAGCCCGCATTGGGGGTGGCGATCGGCCCGACATTCTCCTCTGCCTGCATGCCATTTCCCCCCTGCCATATTAGTATGGCGGGGGGAACCCCGGCGGACGGAAAGACCGTCCGCCGGTTTTCCGCCGGTTACACAGGTGACCGGGGCAGAAAAGGGGCCTGATATGATGGCAGTGTCTGCAAGACACCACCATCCATATTATGATGGCAGCGGGAAGCAACCTTTCCGTGGTGGCGTTGCCACCACAAAAAGGCATGTGGTTTCCTCAGTTGGAGGCCAATTGCGGGCCCCCAGGATATTGGGGGTAGGGGGGCTCATGGGGGGTACATTTGCATGGACGACGTGGCAGGCCCTGCACGGTGCCTGATACGTTGTGCATGCAAGTGCGCACATGCCTTTTTTGTACGCAGCCGGTGCTGCTGACAGCACCGCCTGCCGCAATGTAAAAAATGCGGGATGCGCCCGCCAGTGTGGCGGGCGCATCCTAATTGGCCATGCGGGACCGCCACACCCTTAGAGGTTGGTCCCATTTCCCGGGGCTTTGTCCACCCGCCATCATAATAGACCCCTTGGCGTCTGTTCAATTTTATTCTATACGAGGTTCCCCAGTTTTCAGAGTTGAAGATTTAGGTTGATGAGGAATTCGTGAGGAAATCCGCAGCCTGAATCATGATGGGCTACTTGGTTTGAATTTGTTTGTTTTGTTAGGCAAGGCTAGAACTCTTGGCATGTATGATTTCTTTTTTTAGGGCAGTGTAGCAATTGATTACTCTTGAATGAATGGCTTCTGTTGAAGTACCACCCTAAAGGACCTAAAGGCAATGGCCCAGGTATAACACGTAGACTGAGCTACTGGTGGATGTATTCCAAGACCAGACATGTCATCCCCATAGCACTGAGATGGACTCTCTTAATCTAATCATGGGCAAGAAGATGTAAACTGATGGGCCTTGTGTCATATAAGTGACAGAGGTCAACAATTGTATTGAGCTGCAAGAGGTCGGCATGACAACGGCTAAGGCATTGATGGTTTGTTGCTTACAAGGCAAGAGGTTATAACCAGTTTCACCTGAAGTGTGACAGTTTGCGAGCTTTGTAGCATTTCTATTTCTCAACAATACATTAAAGCCCTTCCATGAGTAGACGAAAATTATCAATGCAGTTGAATATTGGACCCAGCTTCACCTGTTGAGTGCAAGGAGTAGTACCCCTGTGAATGTGTGTGAATGGACATTATGACAGCTTTACTTTATGTTTTTAGGCCTTTAGGGACTCAGTGTTCATGTTGGTCCTTGGAGCCAAAACAATTTGCAAACCTTAGGGATTAGTTCTTTATTAGAGACAGATAATAGCGAAGTAGAGCAACTGTGTATTGTGGTAGATATGTATAAACAATTTGAAAACTGTGATGTGACCCTCTAATGACCCTAAACAATGATGCAATATCCTGAAGGGTTTTTCCGGATTGGCTACAAAGGAGAACGTGAGTACCTTAGAAGTAGGGAAGCAAGTGTTCAGGAGCCAGGAATGGATAAGGAGATCCAGTTAGATGAGGTTCCTATAATAGGGGACTATTGGGCGAGTGGTATCTGGCAGCCTTTAGCACTGATTCTCTCTTCAGCTTATATTTCAGACCACTGATCTTTCAGGATGAGACCCTTAGCAAATGTTCTTCCAGTGGTCATTTAGTTCGTCACCAAAACTTACCAGCAGTCTCAGCCTAAAAGAAAATATTGGGTGAAGGATTGCCACTGAAACTCAAGAAGTTCACTGAAGGTGGGGAGGAAGTGGAGTAGATCATCCAAAAGGCGGATCTCATTGCCAAGTTGCAACTTAATTATACAAGGTTGCCTCATCTATCCTGATGGTGCTTTTGTAGGGCGATTCTCAGCACGATTCAGACCTCTACTCCTTGAGACATTACGTACCACTCTAGAGTCAGAATATTGAAGATCTGTTCATCTCATGTAGGTGGCATGCAATTGGGGTGCTCGTCTTGTGAATCCTGATAGCAGAGTTGCTTGAGTCCATCCTCCATGTTAGTGTCCTTTTTGCTCTGTGATACAGGGAAAGAGAAACAACTGTGTCTTTAGTACTTCCTTAACTTGGGTCTGGTCTCCCTTCTTTCTTCTGTTTTTTCCGAAGTGGCCTCAGAAGTATCCCCTGAAGGCTGGGCAGCCATCGTTGACTGGCCTTGGAAGCAGGGCCCGTGCACACAGAACAAGTTTTCCCTCGGGGTGGGACTCAGCAGCAGCCACACTGCCTTTGGCAGTGGTAATGAATTGCTCTCCATGCTTTTCACTGGAAGAATCCACTGCCATAAGCCCCACAGCCTCAGTCTCACAGCGCTCACCACAAGCCTCACTCATAGGAGAGCACTTGGATTACAAATGTCCAGGAAAGCAGGCATGCAGGTGAACACAATGAGGGCAGATAAAAGGTGGCAGTGTATTCTGCAACCCAGTAATCAGTCGGCAGCAGACCAGCACAAAAAGCAAGTCAGTCCAATAGCGGACCTTCCTGGCAGAATAACAGTTCCTTCTGGCACTGTGAAGCCTGCAGAGCCAGTGGCGTTTGGTTAAAATTCCATACAGTGTCTATAAACATGGGTCAGGGAACTTGTACTTACACTCAAATTGTCTTTGATGTGGAGGCGACTTCACAAGAGCTTTGGAAGTGTACAACACCCTCTTTCAGTCAAACTCCAGATGTACAGTAGGAGGTAACTAAGCCACTCATGTGAGGTTAGGACACAGCCTATAGAGGGAAGGAGATGCATTTACATTTGCATAGGCTGCATTCTAACCTCACACAAGGGGCTCATTTCCCCCTCCTGTATGTGGCAATTCCAGAGAGAGTCCTTCACAGAGGCCCCTACTTCATTGAGTAAGGAATCATAAAATTACCGTATTCCCCGTAATGGGCATGCAGGTGCTGTTATTCTCTAAGTTTGAAGCCTAATTACCGCATAAAAATTGATAGGAGGGCAGGGACGCTACACCCTATGGGGCTCATTTGGATGGCAGGCAGATCGCCCCCGCGGCTCGGCGGCGGCGATCCGCCCACTATCCCAACTTGATTTACCCCGCCATTTATTATGGCAGGAGGTATTGCGGTGGACACAAAGTGCGTCTGACACTTTCTGCCGGTCAATGCTGGCCGGGCGGACTTGGCCACTAATATGGTGGTGGTGCCTAGCAGGCACTGCCATCCATATTTGGATGGGTGCGGTAACTGGCCTTTCCAAGGCTGTGATGCCGCCATGGAAAGGCTGGTGGGGATGTGCTTTGTGGTACCCATGGTACCCCCCTGCATTCCCATGCACAAGGTGGCAGGCACCGCGTGGTGCCTGCCACATTGTGCATGGGAATGCACAACATGTTAACTTGGCATTGCGGCGGGTGCTGCTGTAAGCAGCACCCGCCGCAATGTCAAATTTGCAGAATGCGACCGCCAGGGTCGTGGTAGCTTCCTGATCAGCGGTGCGGGACAGCCGCACGTCTGGCGGCTGGTCCCAGCACCAGGAGGATGGATGGTGCCCTTAGTGTTTCTCGTGGAATTTAGTGGTCCATATAGTGGTCCATGTACCTATGGTTTTCATAGTAATTCATGCGCTTGTTTTGTGTTCTTGCACTCATGTGACTAGTCATGTTTTCCTTAGTTCATAACCTGTTGCATTTCATGCCCAGATGGTGTCATGTATGTTATTTTGATTCTTGCGTTATCAAGATAACCAGTGTTGCTTCAGTTTCGCATAGGGTGCACAGTATTTATGATTGATGTAATTTTGGTCTATGATTGATTTACAATATATTACATATTTTATATATCCTTTGCTGGGTCTCTTGTCTGGTGTACTTATTGAGGTACTGGTTTGTGTTGTGCACAAATGCTTAACACATTGCCTCTGGGATAAGCCTGATTACTTGTGTACAGCTACCAAGGGGTTAGGCAGGGCTTTTTTTGGGTGTTTAACTCACTTGCCTGAATTAACGTGGTGGGTATGCCTGGCTTAGTTGCATATGCTAACCAAATAGAAACTCAATTTCTCACATTGGTGATCAGCAGTGAGGATAGGATTTGTGTTGGCATGATACCACAGTGACTCATTGTTGCACTACAAACTCTACACTAAGACCATTACGTGTTTTGTTTTTCTCCTGATTCTCTCATTGGTCATTTTCTTAATGTTCCTTCTGCTTCCCTGAGAGGGAGGGTTTCCTATCAACACCACATGAGGGCAGTGACCCTGTTGATTCTGAGGAGGAGGGAGAGAATGACCTTACAAGGACGTCAGTAGACAGAGAGAACCCCATGGATAGGAAGTCCTTTGCTAATTCCAGTGCCAGGAGCAGTGTCAGCTCCCCTTCCCTATCCCCTGAAGAGCTCAGAGATAAACACTAGTAGATGTACCTGAGGTTGCAGTTAACGCAGATGGGCTGACTGTGGAGGAGAGAAATGCTGCGGTTAAGGGAGCCTTAGTTCAGCATAGGATGGCGGAGGCTGAAAGAGCCTTCGTCCGGTAAAAACTCGCCCTTGAGCATAGTTTGACAGGGTGCTGAGACAGAATATCGTGTTGGAAATGTCGACTTACACAAATATCGAGTTGGCAATATCGTGATTCAGAAATATCGACAGCAAGAATATCGTGGTCAAGAATATCAAATTTAAGGTAAAAAATATCATTTTTTTAAATATAGAAGTCATTAATATTGTTTGCAAGAATATAGATGTTCAAAATATCGATTTTTTATTGTTTAATGTATTTTAGTTTATATTTTAAATGTATGTGATGTATGTTTTTGTATAAGTATTGTTTTTAATATATGTGTTAAATTTTTAATAGTTAAGATTTTTTTTAAAAGAAATGTCTATTTTTTTAATTCCGTAGTGGGTTCTGGATTTATAGGGGTATAGGGTGGGAAGTAATTTAATTATAATAAATACATAATTATTTTTAATTTATTTATTCTAGATTTGACAGCGCTAATTGTGGGAAGTAATTTATTTATAATTAATTATTATTTGGTTGTGAAATAATATTATTTATTAAATTAATAATTAATTCTGGTAATTGTGTAATTTTTTATGTGTGGGTTGTGGTGTTTATTGGGGTAAAGGGTGGGAAGTAACTTATTTTTGATTAGTTAATAATTAGTTGTTAATTTATATTAACTAATTGATAGAAAATTAATTATAGAAGTTGTGTTATTAATTTTAGGTGTGGGCTGAGGGGTTTATAGGGGTAAAGGGTGGGAAGTAATTTATTATTAATTAATTCATAATTAGTTGTTAATTTATATTAACTAATTGATTGAAAATTAAATATAGAATCACTCTAATTAATTGTAGGTGTAGGTTGTGTGGGTAATCGTTAAAGGCTGGGAAGTAATCTGTGCTTAATTAATTAATAATTAGTTGTTAATTATTATTAATTATTAATTGAAAATAAAATATGGAATTTGTGTAATTAATTTTAGGTGTGGGTTTTGGAGTTTATTGGGGTAAAGGATAGGAAGTATTTTTTTTTAATTATTCAAAAGTTAGTTGGTCATTATTGTTAATTAATTTATATTTAATTAGGGCTTTTGTTTATAATTTTTTTGTGTGTGGGCTTTATTGTTATAGGGGTATAGAGTGGGAAGCAAAATAATTGTACTTACTTTATAATTAGTTGTTAAATGCTATTAGTTTTTTTTATTGAAAAATGGTGTTAATTATGTAATTAATATTTTTATAGTTTAATTTTAAATGTGGGTTGTGGTGATTATAGGGGTAAAAAGTGGGAAGTCAAATACTTTTTAAGAGTTTTTTTATTAATAATATTTCTTTAATTATTAATTAATTATGTTAGTTGAGGAAGTGGATGTTTTTATTTGGATGTGTGTTATCAATTGTGTGGGGATATAGGGTAGGAAATAAAAAAGTAAATTTATGAAATAATTAATGTTTTTTTTCTAAATAATTTAATGAAAAATCTTAATTTTGGGGTAATTGTTTTATTTTATATAATGTAATATTTGTTGGTATTTCTAATATATATTTAACATTGTAATATTTTTTGTTATTTGTTTTAATATTAAATATATTCATTTTTGAATTTGTAACATATTCATTATATTTTTTAATTTATTTTGTATTTAAAATATTTGTATTGTTAAAATTTTGTTTGTTTTCAAGTGTGAACTGACTGGAAGAGAATATACATATTTACCCCTCCGCTATCCAGCACTTTCCCTACTGTTGCACTCACTGGAGTGGGAATAGTCATTTTTACCAATCTGCTATCAAACACTTTCCCAACTTTTACAATTATTGAAGTGGGAATAGTACATTTTATCCCACCACTATCCTACACTTTCCCTACTGTTTCTCTCACCGGAGTGGGAATAGTAATTTTTACCAATGCGCTATCCAACACTTTCCCTACAGTTACACTCACTGGAGTGGGAATAGTAAGGTATACCCCTCCGCTATCCAACACTTTCTCTACTGTTGCACTCACTGGAGTGGGAATAGTAATTTTTTCCCCTCCGCTATCCAACACTTTCCCTACTGTTGCACTCACTGCAGTGGGAATAGTAATTTTTTATCCCTCCGCTATCCAACACGTTCTCTACTGTTGCACTCACTGGAGTGGGACTAGTAATTTTTAACCCTCCACTATCCAACACTTTCCCTACTGTTGCACTCACTGGAGTAGGAAATCTAAGTTTGACGTTTTTTAAATATTTTAATGTTTTAATTTATAATAGAATGCTTTTTTCCTAGATTTTATGTTATTGGTATTTATATGTGTCAATTTTTAAATTTTCATATGATTTTAAATGTATAAAATACATTTTATTTAATTGTTTATTAATTGTTTTAAAGGAAATATGTCTTTGAATTATTATGTATGTATGTGTAACCTTTTAATTACGTGTTTTAATATATATTTTTGAAATATATATTAAATCTACTTTATTTTTTTATATTCATTTTATTATTTAACATATTCTATATTTTTACATCAACAATTTTTACTTCTACATTTTTTACTTCAATATTTTGTCAGTGAACCTTTGAGCGTTCTAGACTCACCAGCGAAGCAGGTGGAGTCCAGTGGTGGCAGCAATTGTGGCTTTAGTGTTAGGAAAACCACACATATACCTACTGACTTAGGGGTCGATTAGGATGGTGGACGGAAAAGCATTCCGACCGCTGTGGTAGCCGAAATTAACCACCCTCATGTACCGCAGCAAAAGCGGCGCTCAGATTAGGATACACCGCCAGAAAAATCCGACCGCCATGGATGGATTCCACGCAACTCCGCCGGGAACCTGCGGAACAGCTGACAATCAGTCCGCGGCGGTTGGATTTGCTGCAGAAAGCTCCAAAACTGCCGTTCGACCAGCCGAATGAGCGCAAGTGAAATTACGAAGCAATGGCGGTGCCGGTGGATTGATCAGTTGTTTCCGACAGCCGCGATCGCAATAAATGATGAATGGGAGAGCCAGAGGAAAGGCTGTTGCATTCCAACCGCCACAGTCACGCTGGAAGAGTAATGGCGGTTGAAAGCAACCACACAACAAGGCTACCAAGTGTGGCTGTTATCTGGCTCAGCCTCAAAAAACACCTAACACACCCAAATGAAACATCTCTGTGGCAAGTAAAAAATACAAATACCAGGTGAACCTCCACAACACACCTTGCATGACTACTCCATTTTGGTCCACCCACATAGCTGGGAATAAAATCAGCCCTTTCCCTTGCCAGAATCATTTGCACAACTCCAGAACTGAAGGGCACAACCACCCAGCACAAAGGAGAGGCAAATCAGCACACATCACACCATCACAACCACACACATCACCACCACCACCTTCACACCTGCAGTTTTCACCCATTTGCACATCACACATCATGTCACAGGAGAAGATGCCCAAATTCACTGACAATGAGTTGTCAGTGATGGTAGATGAGGATATCAGAGTAGTACCACATTTGTTTGAAAGCATGGTCTAACAGACACCAGTAGCCTCAAGAAATCAAATGTGTAAAAGGATAGTCAACAAAGTCAATACAGTAGGGACCACCCCGCGCACCATAAAGGACATCAGGAGGAGGTGGCATGACCGCTAGACCAGGGTGAAAGAGCATGCCAACATGAACCATGAGCTGGCTCAGAGGATTGGCAGTGGCCCTCCCATTCTATCACTAACATTCACTGAATGGGAGGAGAAGGTGCTTGCCACACTGCATCCTGCGAGTCTCACAGGAATACCCAGGGGAGTAGAGGCTGGTAAGTACCAACAAATGTCTACCATTACACTGCTATGTACTGTCTTCCACAACTCGAATGCTACACTTCTTAGACCCAAATGCACTTACGTACAACACACTCTTCCCAACACATGTCTCACATATATAACATTTCCTTCCTCTGAATCACCTCAAAGGTAGCTAGCAATATTTCCATGGGGGCATGTGGGCAGGTAGCCAGCATCACAACTCCCACCTTCCCCCATGTCCCACAGCTCAGCAGGACGGAGCACTCGCCCCACCCACAACCATGTGGCAGCCATTTCATTGCTCACCTTAACCTAACAGGTAGGTAGCCATCTTAACAGGAAGGGGTGTTTGTGGGTGGTAAGCCAGCACGACAACTCCCACCAGACCCTGTTGTTTCACAGCTCAGCCGGATGGAGCATTCCCCCACCCACAACCATGTGGCATCAATTGTATGGCTCACCTTAAACTTATAGGTAGGTAGCCATCTTAACAGGGAGGGGTGTTTGTGGGAGGGAAGCCAGCACTACAACTCCTACCAGACCACCTTGTCCCACATCTCAGCAGGATAGAGCACTCCCCCACACACCTACATGTGGCAGCCATTGCATTTCTCCCCTCAAACTTGCAGGTAGATAGCCATCCTAACAGGTAGGGTTGTTTGTGGGTAGGAAGCCAGTACTACAACTACAACCAGCCCCCATTGTCCCACAGCTCAGCAGGATGGGCCACTTCCCACAGCCAGAACCATGTGGCAGCCATTGCATTGCTCCCCTCACACTTACAGGTAGGTAGCTGTCTTAACAGGGAAGGTTTTTTTGGGATGGGAAGCCAGCACTAGAACTCACACCATGCCTCCTTGTTCCACAGCTGAGGAGGATGGAGAACCCCCTACCCACAACCATGTGGCAGCCATTGCATTGCTCTCCTCAAACTTACTGGTAGGTAGCCATCTTCACAGGGAGGGGGGTTTGTGGGTGGGAAAAGCCAGCACTCCAATTCCCACCAGGCCCCCTTATCCCACAGCTCAGCTGAATGGAGCACACCCCCCACCCACAACCATGTGGCAGCTTTGTATTGCTCTCCTAAAAAATACAGGTAGATAGCCATATTAACAGGGAGGGGTGTTTGTGGGTGGGAAACTAGCACTACAACTCGCAACAGACACCCTTGTACCACAGCTGAGCAAGACAGAACACTCCGCTCAGCCAGAACCATGTGGCAGCCATTGCATTGCTCAACTCATACTCACTGGTAGGTATCAGTCTCATGCTCTCTTGTTTCACCCCTTAGCAGGATGGAACACTCCCCCTCACCTAAGAGCCATGTGTATCCTTTACCCTTCCTCTGCTCCACTCCTCAGGTAGGTTGCCATCTCAATAGGGAGGGGTATTTGTGGGTGGGAAACCATCACTACAACTCCCATCAGGCTCCCTTGTCCCACGGCTGAGCAAGATGGAGCACTCCCCCTAGCCACAACCATGTGGTAGCCATTGCATTGCTCACCTCAAACTTACAGGTAGGTAGCCATCTTAACAGGAAGGGGTGTTTGTAGGTAGGAGCCAGCACTCCAACTCCCACCAGGCCCCCTTGTCCCAAAGCAGAGCAGGATGGTACACTCCTCCCACACATGACCATGTAACAGCTATTTCTCTCCACTGAGTCACCAAACAGGTAGGTAGACAGTGCATGCACCCTGCCATCCTTCTCAAAATGCTTGGAGCCATATGATCACACCAGCCCTCAGATGTCATCAAACTTGGCATAGGTCCAAAAGCCACATTCAGCTTATAGACAACTAAGCGTATGTAACAGTCACAGAAATTAAGCTTTGACTCACCAAGTCACATGTTGAAGAAATTCAGGGCCCAATCATGAACAGCAAAGAACTCAATGTGTAAGTGCCATGGTGTCAGAGCATGAAGGCCCATACGAACACAAAATATGCATGGTCAATCAGAAAAACAAAGTAAAGTACATGATATGAAAAAAGGTGTGTCTAACATTACAATGGCTAGTTCTTGCTTAGCCAAAAGTGATTCAATGTAGAGCAAACCAAAAAGACGCATCACATAAAGTTGATATGCCTCAATTCGTTAGTTGACAACATGACCTTGTAATTACACAATCTGTACGTGGCACATGGTTTCTTTTTACATGTCACACCATGGACAAGTAATGTATGTACCTCAACATCATGTCATGATGCTCAGTATGACAGCCATACCAAGTATTTGCATGTAAAGTGTGTGGTATATCACATGTAACATCCAAACATCTAAAACCAAGCTTTGTGGAGTACACTTCAATGACCATTTGACCTCTGTACAACAGGAGAGCCGCAAACAACTGCAGTAGAAGACAACACCAACCTGCAGAGCCAGTTTTCCCCCCTCGGAACATGAACTCTTGGATGCAGACTCCCTACGTTTCTCGGATGAGGAGCAACAACCTGGCCCATCCGGACTGCCAGGGGCACCACATCTCAGGCCATTATTGTCCCCACCACCACCACCACCACAGCAACAACAACAGCACTGACCCTTGCTACAACGACCTGTGCGGCCCCAACCACAGCCATCACCACTGCTGCCTGCAACACTCTCCCTGCCTCAGTGGTTACCAACACCACAACACAAACAGAGGAGGCCAGGGCAAGTTTACAGGTGCATTGAATGCCAACGCCAAAGTTCTGGGTCAGCAGCGCAGGTGGGTGGGCAACTAGGGGACAAATATAGGAGGACACTGGGACCGAAGCCCTGGCCACCATCACCAGAGTCTTTGGAGCATATGAGCAGGCCCAGGGACGGATGGGTCAGGTTGTGGACTTCATGGGCCAGCTTGTGGGTGCTCTGAGGGACAGACATGCAGCTCAAATGACAGCTCAACCCCCCCTCCAGTATCCCGCATGCTGATACTCCCACCACCTCAGCTGTGGTCACAGAGAGGGTGAGCAGCAACAAAATGACTCCTCAAACACTGCTGAGCCCACAGCAGAGCCCCCCCTGCCAAACGCACAAGGGTCCAACCGAGAAACACCAGGGGAGGATCACGTGGCATTGCATCATCCAAACGCTAGTCTCTAAGCCAGCCATGATGGCACCTGTGTTCCCCTTGACATTGACTTTGTTGACTATCCTTACCCACATTGCCATGTTAATAGCAGGCGTCTGTTGGACTGTGTGACTACATCAATGTGGTGACTACTCTATTAGTCTCATTTACCATCACTGACAACTCATAATTTCACGTTGCACAGTTTCTTAAATAATCACTTCTCTGTCACAAAGACTTATTGTAAATAAACACTCTTTACACACGTACGTCTTTGTGTCAGCTCCATGTTTATCACAGTATGTCCAATGTCAACTCAGATTTCAATGTACTACAAGCTCTGATTGTGACGAGGCATTGAGAGGGTGAAGGGCCCTAGAAAGACACAAGAGAATGAGATTTACTTGTCAGGTGATGCCATTACAGGTAGAACACACCACTAGTCATCAACGTACACAAACCGGCACACATAACAATGAGCAACATCATCAACATAGACATGAGGTACCTGGATATAAATACCCTGTGCCACATATATCAGCCATTAGCACAGAGCCAACAACAGCCAGCAGTCTAAAAGGTCTTCTATGCCTTGCCACTACCCTCAAAGACAACAGACAATGTCACTGTTGTACAATGTCACTCACACTCAAGGGAAGTAGTTGCCGATGAGCTGTTGATGCAGCTCAACACCTTCCTCTTTTCCACTATCATTGTCACTGGGCATGTGTGGGTTTGCAGTGGGGGCAACTGCTGCTCATATTTTTTGTGGAGCAGGGGGATCTCTTTGTGCAATGCCAGGTTGTGAAGCATGCAGCATACAACTATGATCTGACACACTGGTTGTGGAGGGTAGAGTACTGCACTTGTCTTGTGCTCTTGTTCAGACACCGGAATCTAGACTTCAGAAATCCAAAATAAGCTCCAACACATGACATGTCCTCCCATGTGCATCATTGTAGCTGACTTCACCCGGGGTCCTTGGATTCCTCAGTGGGCTCAGCAACCAAGGCCGGTTGGGATACACATAGTCACCTAGGTGTGAGATACACAGAGAAATGTACTAATATAAACAGTAGCTGAGAACAGTATGTCACACATACAGCACACTACTTGACTCTGCGTACTCACCAACAAGCCATGCACGCTCTGGATGCAGATTTGCCATCAATTGTGGGATGATGCTGTTACGCAGTATGTAGGAGTCATGTGCAGAATCAGGGAATTCGGAACAGACATGGGAGATAATCATATCCACTTGCACATTATTGGAATGGACATTTTTCCTGTTCCGGTAGATGTTCTCACATGCCTGTGGAGGAATTAGGCCAACATGTGTGCAGTCAATGGTGCCACCAACATTAGGTATGTGTCCATGATCATAGAAATCACCCTTCACACCTGCAAATTCATATCTCCTTGGGAGGTGGATGTAGCGGTTCTTGTATGTTTTCATTGTGGATAGGACATCACGTAGCACCATGCTCAACATAGCTTGAGACATCCCACCGGTGATGGCCACCGTGTACTGAAACAAACCAGTTGCAAAGAAATGCAGGGCTACCATCACCTTAACTGTTGGTGTCAAAGCAGTCGGATAAGTTCTGTGAGGCTGCAGATAGGGCTCCAACTGACCACATAGGTCTTGAAGGGTAAGGCGATCCAGACGGAATTTCATTATGATGTCCTCATCCTCCATGTTCGCCAGCACTGGAAACGGATGATGCACATTTCGTCGTCTCCTACATAATATGAAAGGGGACACATGTCAATTTAATTCCCCTATGAGATGTGTCAAGCATCCTACATCTTCACCGACGCAGCGCCAACAATGACTGGACTGTAACAACAGCCTAATGCACAAGTCACATGCAGAGACACCTTGATCTCATGTAGTTGTATATGGGGTCAGAATGTACATACTGACTACCTCCAAAACAGATTCTGACTATGTGAATGTTAAATGGTACACTCATACATATTTTGTCACCAAACCTGGGTGTAGGTGACACAGCACATGTTGGAAACAGCAACACTGCTGCCTTCTACGTAGATGCTGAATCTACCACATCTTCTTGCATAAGTCGCACAGAACACAACTTTTTTACACAATGAGCACAGTGTGTGTAAGCTGATCAACTATCAAAATGAACACAGCAAGGTACACAGTGAAATAGGCACATTATGTGGTCAGGCCATCATTACTATGTGTTGATTAGCCATCTCACACATTGACATGTGCATAAATATGAGACTCCATTACACAGCAAATCTGTGTACATGCACACAAACATCATAGGTGAAATGTGAGTTAGTACTTGCCAAAGCATGTTCTCATGTGCTCTGACATGGCATGTGTAGGCATCAGCGAGTTGAATGTCACACTAGCATTCAATTTTGCAAACAGGTGCTGTGATGCATTGTGGAGGTCTAGTGTTCAATGATCAAAATCGGCTATTGGCATTTCTAGAGCATAATGTGTCCATAGGTGTAGCATGCGAGCTCCTCAACTGCGGGCCCAGTCATTGGTTACAATTTAAAGATGCCAAATCCAGGTAGCGACCGCCTGGACCCCGCGATGTGCCACCACCAATGCACATACCATTGCAGCCAATGGGAACCGTGATAGCAGCAGTGAAATACAATTCTAAAACCCGTGGTAGGCATGGTCCACTACCGTGGGCCCGGTCATTGGTTACAATCGAAAGATGTAGGATTGCAGTTGCGACCGCTTGGACCCCACGGTGTGCCACCACCATTGCCCATGCCATTGTAGCCAATGGGGACTGTGAACACGGTAATGAATTACAATTTTGAAACCCACGGTAGGCATGCTCTGCTACTGCAGGCCTGGTCATTGGGTACAATTGCAAGATGCAGGATTGTGGGGTGACTGCCTGGCCCCCGTGGTGTGCCACCGCCAATGCCCATGCCATTGCATCTAATGGGAACCGCGATCGTGGTAGTGAATTACAAATTTGAAACCCATGGTAGGCGTGCTCCACTACCACAGGCCCGGTATTTGGGTACAATTTTAAGATGCAGGATTGCAGTACCGACTGACTGGCTCCTGCGGTGTGCCACCACCAATGCCCATCTCATTGCAGCCAATGGGAACCGTAGTTGCGTTAGTGAATTACACATTTGAAAAACTCCTGGTAGGTGTGCACCACCACCGTTTTCCCGGTTATTGGTTACAATTGAAAATTGCTAACCAGAAAGACCAATTGCAGCAGCTGAATACCACTGAAACAACCCCAGGGGCCTATAAATGTCTGTGACAGAGCCACACATTTCACTTGGATTCAGACACTGTGGCCTGCCATTCTTCACCACCAACTGCTGCTGTTCCTATCTCCTGGACTCATTGATGGCGAGAACTGAGAATATCAGGGCCTGTCACTTCACCACAGAGTAGCTGGAGATCCTGGTGGACGAGGTCCTTGCACAGTTTGGGAGTCTGTATGGTTTGCCAGATGTACTGGTAAGTGTTTCAGAGATAACATTTGAGAGTGCTCAGAGTGCTCACATGATGTTGCTCTGCAGTAGTATGTGCCTGTGCAAGTTAATGTGCATGCATCCTTATTTTTCATACACCATATTCCATACATGGCCTAGAAAGAATTGCACTTGAGAATTTGGAGAGGATGGCAATATGGACATTTCTACAGCCCTTCTTCAGCAAAAAGAAACAAACGTTGTTCTGAGATTGGGTAATGTAAATGTGTGATACACAGACTAGCATGCTGACTTCATGTCAATGGGGTATGTAACCTTATTTCCACAGATCCATTGCTGCATTGAAGGATGGGATTGACATGCAGTGTTTTTGCAGCCATAGACTTACACTGCTGGTTTGAGACAGTCGAAGTTTGAACAAACATTGCCTGTGCTTTATGATGTCATAGTCCATAAGGTCTTCACATGCTTATTAGTGACATTACAAATGTATTTTATCCAGAGGGTACGGAAGAATGTCCTATTACTTACCGGTAATCTTCATTACTCCTGGTCCCGTAGTCCTCGTCCCATTCCTCACAAGTGGAGATTACTATCTCCGCGACAGAAAAAAAGAACAGGAGCATGCTGGGATACCTAACCCACTCCCTCCCGCTGGGAGTACATAAGCGGTACCAGCCCAGCACGCAGCCTGAAAATACCAGGCCAACAACCGGAAGGCCGGCCGCCAGGGAGGGAGGGAGGGAACTAAGGAATGGGACGAGGACTACGGGACCAGGAGTAATGAAGATTACCGGTAAGTAATAGGACATTACCCCCAGGTCCCTCCGTCCTCGTCCCATTCCTCACAAGTGGAGAATACCAAAGCAGAGAACCCGGCTTTCCGGAACCCCACCAAAGCCAGGGGCACCAGACCGAGAAAAACGGCACCCAACAGAAGCAGAAGGGAGCCCACAAGAAAACGCAGGCAGGAGTACACAACCAGCCACACCCCCAACCAAGCCGACAGAGCTGAGACCCCAAAATAAGCAGGGGACGAGCAAGAAAGGACCGCAAACGAGCACAAGACCCCCCAGGCAAGCCCGAAGGAGGCTCTGCACCCTGAAGCAAGACCCAAGGGAACCCCCAGAGGGGCAGAAAGAGAACCACCCCCCCGAACCACCAGGGAAAGGGAGCCCCGGAGAAGCTGAAGCGCCCCAATGGAGCAACCCAGCCAGGAAGGGCAAACAACCCGGGAGAAAACCACCAAGGGAGAAGCCCACAGCCCCAGGCACCACCAAGCAGCCGCCCCAACAGGGACAAAACAGCACAACCCGGCCCAACGCTCAAGAGCGCACGAGAGCAGGCTGCACAGGGAGACAGACCAAATGTCCAGGAAGGAACACAGCAGGGCAAGGCAGAGAGCGAACCCCCCATAACAGGGAAGAAGGCGACCCACATCCGGACCAACCCACAAAAAACCACACCAAGAGGCTAGGGGAAGGAAGAGGAGAATGAAGAGGCACGCCAAACTCAGAGAAACACCGAACGCGATCAACCACAGGACCAACCCCAACACACCAGGGGAAGCCCCCCGCAGAGCCACAAAGACCGAAGAAGAAGGAATCAGACAAGAAAAAGGCACCGACCCAGAGCAACAACCAGGAAGAAAGGGGCCAAAGCATCCAGAAAACGCCCCGGAGGCACAGAAAATCCACAGAAGGCCCAGGCCAAAGGCAGGAAAGACAAGCCGCCAACCCCAGCAGAGACACCGGATGGCCGCAGCCAAGGCCGCCACACTGAGAGAAGAAAACCCGGGCACAGAAACCAGCCAGAGGCCAGGACCGAGGCAACCAAAAGCAGGAGACACAGGGACACAAACCCAGGAACCCACCCAAGCAAGGCCAGGGAGAGCAACAAGCGCCACCCAAAGCAGAATCCACACACGGCCAGCGAACAGCCAGGAGAGAACAAAAAAGGGCCGAACACAGAACCGGGAAAACAAACCCCTGAACCGGGAAGGAGGAACCCCCACCAACCAAGAGCCGACCCACAGGTCAGGAGGATACCAAGGAACCACCCAAGGCGAACCCCAAGAAGGGCAAAACAGGAAGGACAAACAAGGAGGCCAACAGCCCAACAACGCAGGCAGCCCAGAAGACCCAAGAAGCCAACCGGACAACGCACAAGCCAGCCATCCCTGAGGACCCCAAAACGGAGCAGCAGATCCCGAAAGGAGAGGCAAAGGGCCAACCGACCCAACCCCAAAAACCTCAACCAAGAAGGGGCCCAGGGACCGGCACCAAAGCAAGCCAAGCCACCAAGAGATGAGAAGCAGCCGGGGAACAGAGGGAGACCGGCAAGCCACAACCGGCAACCAACACAAAGGCCACAGCACACCAGCCAGGTGCAAAGGAGCAGCGCAGGAAAGGACACAGGCACCCAGACCAACAGGGATAGAACCACCGGCCAGCAAGAGGCCAAAAAGAGACCCAAAAGCACCAGAGAATGAGCGGCCAGGGAAGAACCCAGGCAGGGACACAGGCAGGGACCCCGCAAAGGGAGGCCAAAAACAAGGACCGAAATGGAGCAAACGCCACAGAGGCAGAGCGGAGGCCCCAGCAGCACCCCGGAACACACCAGGCACCCCCAAACCAAAGGAGAGGAGCCTGGAGAAACCAAAGGCGCACAACCCCCGGGGGAGCGGGAACACACCCAAAAAGGGAAGAACAAACCACGCAGAGCCAGCAGGAGTAACGGCCAGAGACACCACAGGCCGAAAGCAGGCCTACGGGAGCGGGAAACGCACAAGCCCAAGGACAGGCCCACAAGGGGAAAACCACAGCCCCAGGGCCCAGGCAAAGCCAACCACCAGCACAAGGCCGAAAAAGGGGAGCGGGGACGCAGCAAAGCAGCCCACACACCAGTGGAGGCCGACACCAGACCACAACCGGCAGCTCCACCAACAAATCCACCGGCCAAGCCCAAGAGAAGGCACGGCGAGGAGGACACCGGGAGCGGCACCCACAAGCAGGAAAGAAGGGCAAAGGGCAGCCCGAACCCACAAACAGGAAGGGGCACAGAAGCAGCGCACCCAAGAAACCAAGGATCCACCAAGGCAGAAGCCAAGGAAGACCCACAACACCCAACCACCACAGGAGGCAAAAGGAGCGGCAGCGAGAGGCAAACGACCCCAAGCCACAAAGAAGAGACACGAGGGGAAAAGGAAACCACAACAGGAAACCAAACCCCACCAGCCAACCCAGCGTAACACAACACAGCACCAGGCAAGAGGTAAGAGGCAAGAAGCAACACCAGCCGGAAAGCCCACCAGGGGCCCCACCAGGACATCCCCGGAGCCAACAGCCAACCAAGGCCAAGACCAACCAGGACAGAGGGGGAGCACAACATCCCCCCCCCCCCTGGGAACCCAAGAAACAGGGAGCCCGGAAGCACCAAGGACCCCGACGCAGGACGCAAGAAGCAACCCAGCCAAACACAAGCAGGGGCCAAGCGCAAGAGCAGAGGAGCCGCAGAGGGGGGAATACAGGGGGGCCGCAGGCCCACCTCCCCGACCCACAACCAGCCCGAACCTCACCCACAGGGAACCCGCCGGGGAAGGATCCCACCAACCCAGGCAGGAGGGCACGCCGGAGGGCAGGAGAGGAGCAAACGCAAGGGCACCGGCGCGCCCATCCGCAACACCAAGACAGGACCAGGCCAGGAAACCCCACCCAGCGAAGCCCAGAGCACCAGCCAGGCACAGGGGGGCAGAAGAAACAAGGCACCCCGAGCAAGGGCCACACCAACTCCCCCGGAAGGACGCAGGAAGCGCTCAGCACCAGGAGCCGCAGGCAGGCACCTAGAGAGGCACGCACCAGGCCCGAATCCACAAGAACAGGCAGGAACCAACAGGGCGGACAGGCAGTAGGCGGAAGAAGCCGGGCAACAGGCAACCAAGGCAGAAATCCAACCAGGCACCAACCAGGGGGAACAGAAGCACGCAGAGCAGGAAGGCCGGAAGCCCACAGGCCAGAGGAACGAACCAGGCCGAACCCCACCCAAAAACGAAAAAGCCCAGGAGAGCAGAAGCGTGCACAGGGGAACGGGCGGACGGCCACAGCACCCGCCAGCCCCGGCACACCCCCAGCAGCGGAAAACAGGGAGCCAAGGCCGCAGGCCAACAGGCCAACACCACCAAACAGAGACCGTCCCCCAACCCCCCACCCAGACGCCATCCAGCAACAAGCGCCGAGCAAGCGGAAAACAAGGAGGACAGGGAACCCACAACCGGAGGAGGAAGCCCCCCCCCCGCAGCACCGGGAAGCAAGGCAGAGACACAGCGCAGAAAGCCACGCAACGCCCCCAACCCAGCAAGCAGGAACAGGGAGTGCCACAAGCCAGCACGGACAATCCCCAACAGGAACCAACCAGCAGACGGTGAGACCAGAGGATGCCAGGACCCACAGTAGAAAGCGCCAGCAGCAAGCAAGGTGAGAAAACCATCGAAGCAGCCAAGCAGGTCCCCCAGCCAAGACCGCCGAAGCAGCCCCCTGCGCACAGCCAGACCCAGCAGGCAAAGCACAGACCACAGAGCCAGAGGAACAGGTAGTGAAGAAATCAGAACCGCTATGCGGTACTCACCACAGGGGCAGGAAGAGCACACCAAAAGTGCCCTGCCCCCAAGATCCAGCCCAGGCGCCCTCCAAGACACCAGCACCGGGCGAGGAAGAGTGCTGCAGCAACCGGTCAGACACTGACCCCCATCAAGGTCCGCCCCTGCACCAACATCAAGAACAGCAGGGTCAACCAAGAGGAAGGAAGGTGAGCAGCACCCCAACGATCCAGGCAGGGAGACCAGGAGCACCGCCCGGCGCAGACCCTGGACCCCCAGAACAGCCACACCAGTGCATCTTCCAGCCAGGCCAAGCCGTAGGAAGACGCGCGCTGCAACCCGGAAGAAATCCGGAGACCCGGCGCCCCAGCCGCAAAGGACCGGGCGCCCACCATCGCGACTCCCAGCATGCCCGGCAGGCCAGGAGACGCGGAAACAGGATGTCGAGGACAGCCCAGCAGCCCACGGGACATCCAAGGAAGAAACACAGAGGTAAGTAACAGCACGTCCTATTCTGTCGGAAGACAGAAAAAAAGAACAGGCTGCATGCTGGGCTGGTACCGCTTATGTACTCCCAGCGGGAGGGAGTGGGTTAGGTATCCCAGCATGCTCCTGTTCTTTTTTTCTGTCGCGGAGATAGTAATCTCCACTTGTGAGGAATGGGGCGACGACGGAGGGACCTGGGGGTAATGTGTATACAGTGCTTTATGCACAAGAGTAAAATGCCTGAGTGTAACACTCTTGGTGGTATTTCACCTATTACACATCAGATAAATGTAATTAGGAGATGTCATCCCTCTATTGATTTAATTATGTGTTCTGTCTTGCATGTGTAGGCACTGTTTGCCCTCTCATATTGTACATGCATGTGATTTCTCTGATGGCCCACGTTTAACTTGAGTGTGAGTCCCAATGGCCTGCACAGAAACTTCCCAATTTTACAAGGGCCCATCAGTAAATGGACTGAGTGAAACATATGTGTTGTCCACCACCCTATTTGTCAATGAGCTCTCTTAGGCTGAGGATTGCACAAGACAGGAATACACCCTCTGAGAAGTGTGTTAAAATGTAAGATAATTGCCCTAAATGTGACCATTATGACAAATGTAGCCATTCACTGGCCAAGCACATTGAGGGGTGTGTAGTGTTGGACACAGTGAGTCTGCCCGGCACATCATTTCAAATGTATTGTATGCATTGCTCACTCAGCATACTGCATCACAGATGAGGTTCTTTTTCACATTGGTTTAAGTGCTGGCACTCTGCAAGTGTATGAGATGGTCATGTACTGTGTCCGTCATCATACATGTATACATTTCTTATGAGATTATTTGATGCAAGTGTACTATGTGTCATGCTGTATGGCCTCTTCTCAACAATTATGTATTGGTGTGCTATGTTTTTTCATGCTCCTGTACTGACATACAGTGGTACAGAACACAGTGCCAATGAAACTTCCTCTGCTTGTCTCCCATGCCAGCAGCTTAAGGTCCACTAGCGTAAGGCGATATGGAGGAACATTGCATAAAAGGTGCAGGCCCTGGGTGTCGCCAACTGACGGCACACACACTGTCACACGAGGTGGGATGACATCTTCCAGCTGAGCAAAAATGTGGCAGAGATGATGCTGGGGGCGCTCCCTCGGAGTGGCAGTTTAGCGTGCAGGAGCATGAAACCACTAATGGACCATATCTTGGCTGTGACACAGCCAGAGCTGGATGGATGCTTGAGGGCCCATCAGCAGCAAGTTGGGGGGGTGAGTATTCAGCTAAATGTGACTTTGGGTGTGAGTGAATGCATGAATCCCAACCTTGAGCTAGTGGGAAGCACTGTGATGTCTCTAATGTGATGCAATGACTTCTAAGTGGCCTCAGTGTTGAGTACAGCTGATATGCATTTGTACAACATGTGGTTTCTCATGTGTGTAAAACCATGACACTTGTCATTGACTTATTAGATGTGGCCTTGTGACATATGCTGCAGTATGAGTGTTATAGACATCACCTGTCAGTAAGCAGCAGTGAGCATCATGTTAGTGTGCATTTATAGATGTGTGCTGTACAAAACTACACAGGTGAAACCAATGTGCAACTGTAGTTGTGCTTCAAAGCACAACACGGTGGATATCAGGAGCTTGAGGCCATTGCAAAAGGACATTTGGGAGTTTGTAATTGTGGTCTTCCCTTAAAGTGACTCCATATGTGACAACATGTTTAGATGTATATCTATCTCATCTACAGGCATGTAGGTATGCTTACAGAGAATAATATATTAGATTACAAGAAGATACGGGCCAGCTATTTGGCTGTGTCAATGCCACATGGGGCATTACTATCAACTATGCATGTTTCCATGCATCTTCTGATGATTGCATAAATGTTGCACATGCTGACTGTACATGGAGGAGGCCAACATGGGAGTATCATTTTCAAGTTTTGTGCTTTACTTGCATATGATGCTTGTGAGTATGGCACTATACTGAACCTATGTATCTATCTCTTTCAGCATCTACCGAGGGCATGGAAGGACGGGGGACAGACACCAGTGGGGAAGCTTCCGGCACGACTGCTACACATGAGCTCACTGATGTGACCAGTGCCTCGGAGGGGGACAGGAGTGCCCTGGATGATTCCCACCTGGAAACACCAATCTCCACTTCTTCAGACTCAAGCGGTGACTCCTCGATGTTGGTGGGCACAGAAAATTTCTCATCTGCCTCTTCTTCCACCACACATCATCCAGTGTCCACCCTCGCAGTTGCTCCCACAAGTGCTGGCCATGCTGGAAGCCCTGGAAAGCATAGAGTCTCCTACCCCCAGGCACCATTGCCCCTGCCCCTGTCTCCCCTGCTGCCCTCAGTGTGGAGATGCTAGAGGTTTTGCACCAGCTGTGTGTGGGTCAGACTGCTCTCCTGAACGCCTTCCAGGATCATGACAAGAAGTTGGCATAGATAGTTGCCTTCATGGAGGGAATTCATTCTGACGTCGGTGGCCTACACCAAACTGTCCAGTCTTTGTCCTTCACAGTGACGGCAGCCATTCAGCAGTCACAGACTCCCAGTCCAGCTCCTGTCCCTTCAGCAACCAACATGCCAGTGGCACCACCTGACGAGAGTGCCCACATGCCAGAGCCCTCAGGCACAAAGTCCTCCACACAGAGCACACAACAGCAGCACTCTAAGCCGACCAGACCACAGACACCATCCCCATTACACAAAACAGTCACACAGGAGCACAAAACCAACATCCCATCATGTAACACTCATGGGCCAAGAAGCAGGCATGAACAACATCACATTTATCAAAATCATCCCATCCAAGGGTACTCCCTAACCCACACCTGCTCCCAAAGACAAACAAACACTTGCCGTGTTTGCTGGGAACCTGGTGCCTGCAACGACTAAGCCCAAACAAATTTCAAAGGCAGATTCACCCACAATGTCAACTCCCACTCACAGCCCTGTAAAGCTGGGGCAGGAGAGCAAAGTGAGGGGTTTACCCAGACAACAGGGTATGAAGGGGAAGAGGCAAGGCCACCCCTAGTATACAACAAGATCCAGCAAATCCCCACAGAGAGAGCCACCTATACCTCATACACCTTTGGTGGAGAGTGAGGCTGTTGTTCCCACCTCATTTCCCACTCTAGCCAAGACATTTGTGGGCTATCAAATGCACAAGAAATTGAGACCAAGCCCTCAACATTCACCCTCACACACTGTGTCAACCGGCAGCATGTCTCCACCTCCCGTGCCTCCACTCCACCTGGTCTAAGCAGCCTTCAGGCTCCCACAGCCACTGATGCCTCTACCTCAGCCGTGGACGTGTTACCCATTTCCTTTGCAGTTTCGCAAGCACACATGTGCGGACTGGAACTATGGACTACACAATGGCCTTGCTGTTTCTTACTTTGTTGCCCCTTTCCTGTGCAGTTTCTCATGCACACATGTGCGGACTGGAACTATGGACTGGTCAATGGCCTTGCTGTTTGTTACTTTTGATGCCTATTTCCTGTGCAGTTTCTCATGCACACCTGTGCATACTGAGAATTTGTACTGGCCAATGGCCTTGCTGTTGTGCACTTTTGATACCTATCTGGGTATTATGTAATAAAGACTGCTACTCCTGTTGTCTGCTTTGTCAATGTCCTTGCTAAATAAAAGGTTTTATGTATGGGCTTCGGCTAATGAGACACATGATCTGTATACCACTTTCAAATTGGCAATTACATGTTTTACTTTTTTAGAGGTTTCCAGAGGTAACAGGCACTTTTGTTCTTCTTCAGTCTGAGGCTTGAGGGTGCAATTATGGTTGTTTGTGGTGATCTACTCTTCTTCTAATCATTCTATGCTCAGGTTTGCTAAATTGTACACATGTCATGTTAGGATGCAATACCAGAACAGAGGTGAATGCTATCCACTGGATTACTTGTGGGGTGACCAGGGTCCATCATATCTGTGGGCTCTTGCTTGATGTGTACACAGCAGTGTTGATGTGTGGTCATTTTGTATAGGCCTGCCTTCATAGTGACATGGGTACATTTGAATGTGTGCACTTGAGTAGTTATTCAGTATGATTGGCATGTCATTGTCAGTAGTGTTGATGTGTATGTGCCCCCGCACATGCCAACCTCACACATGTATGATCCAGGTAATGTGTGCCTGTTAGATTACATTGTCTGACATGTGTTTCAGATTGTGGGCACACGTAGGAGTTGTAGGTTGAACACTCTGCAGTGAGTCGGTGTGTCCTTGCACTCCTGGGGGAGTCTGTGTTGTGTTTGTTGATCAGCCCTGTGTCTTGTTTAAGTTTGTGCTCACTTTGCTGACTTGCTCAGCCACACTGACATTATTTGTGACTTTTCTCATGCATTGCTGTCACTTGACACATTTGTGGGTTGAGTATAGTATGTGGTATGAGGAGTCATACCATCCCCTATAGGTGCTTCTGATGCCTACACATTTTGAGTTACTCCTCTATGTGTTTGTGGACTGTACACTCCTCCCCTATCCAATACTGATGTACACACTACTTCAATCATGTCTTCCACCCCATGCCTTGCCAGTGTGTGACCCTCCCAACCACTTCATATATCCTATACTGTGGGAGTATGATCTGTGTATAGGACCAATGTGCCACTTAGGACAGTTTCACCATTAGTTATGTGTTATTTTCTTCTACTTGCTTGCTGTCATTGTTGCTCATGGGCTTTGCATATGTTTGAGCAGCACAGTCCTCTAGTCATGTTGTTTGCATCTGGGTTTCCCTGAGTTGTACATCTGTTGGTGATGGCTAAGCTGTATGTCTGTTTGCTAAGGTACTGCTACACTTCCTTGGCTGGTGTTCACACACTACTTACTGCGCATGCAGTGCTGTCAGTGTCTATCGCCTTATACTTGCCTGGTGTGCACCCCCCTGATGTCCAGCTGAGTTTGCTATGTGATGAATTGGTTTGAATTGGTCTGTGCGTCTGTTGTGTTTTTGTTGTAGATGGATGTAGTGTTTGACCCGTGTAGGCTCTTTCTACTGACAAGTGCAATGTGTGTGTGATGTTCTATTTGCATGACATTGAGTAGTTTGTGCATTGTGATACATTCAGACGTGTGTTGCATGTGCAGTGTGCATTTCTTGTGTGTACGTCACATGCAGCAATGTGGATTCTTGTTCATAAGCCTGTTTTGAGTGCACAATAGTGGTATGCCCTCCTATATTTGACCTGTCACTTGTCCAGAGTGACAATGTTATGTATTACTGTTCTGTCGAGGGTGACATGGCCTATCTACTGTTTGCCTGCACATGGCTGGGCTTGTTGGCTATTGTTTTTTGGTCAGCATTGGTTCAGACATCCCTGAGTGTGAGTCTGACATTTGTAGATACACGCCAGGGGGTGTGATCAGTTGTCTGGAAACTCACAGGACCTTATTTGCACATTTATGTGTGTTTCTCACAGGTGTTGAGTGTTGCAGTTGTGAGATGGGTAGATGAGGGTATGTGTGAAGGTCCGACTTGGGTTTGACAGTCAGGGAGTGTGACAATGAGGCAAGTGTGTTATGCTGGTGGCATATACATGTCAAGTAAGTTGACACAGATGTGTGGCGGGTCACTGTATGGCTTCTGACAATTCCTATCATTCCTGTGCCTATGCATAGCTTGCATTGCTGTATCTCAGAAATATTGCACAGATGTCACTTTGGTTTAATTTCAATCACTGTGCCATCCATGTCTGATTTGATGGCCTAAGGTTAGTGTGATATGTTCCTCCTCTTGCATGTGATGTGCAAATGCTATGTGGCACGCTCCATGGTTTTCAAGCACTGTGCACTCCACTTTGGGCTAGCCTATTTATTGTCCTACATTGCAGCTGACCTACGGTATGTGTATGTGGCAGAGTGGCAGTGTGGGATCTTTCTGAGGGACTTGACATGCAGTGTGAACAGTTCAGTGGTTGTTGATATGCAGTGTGAGACTTCATTTCTTATTATACTCAGTTTGATTCACATGAGTGGAAGGCAGGTGTGAGGAGGAGGGTTGTTCAGCCCCTGACCTTTTGTGTGGGGTGTTCATCTTCACCCCCACCTTCCCAGTCAATCTATCTTGCCCTTTGATGTGTGAGGTGAGAGATCGAGCCACACCTGGCTGATAAATTGTGCATTGAGGGGGGCACAGAAGGGGCACACATGGTGCAGAAACGGGTATGGGAAGCGTTGTGTGGGCTGTGGCCAACTGATGCAGCCCATGTGGGTAGGATGACGGTGGAGCCCTGGGAAGCTGCCCAGACTGCCATGCCTGGCCCTGCATACTACATTGTGCACAGGTTTTCCAGCATCTTCACCGCTGCAGTGACTACCCCGCGACATTGCAGTAATTTCGCGGTTGATGGTTGACCCGGATGCTGAGGTGTGGATTTCTAGCAGGCAGGACATGTGCGAGTACACTGGGGGATATGTTCCTGTCTCCAGCAGAGTGTCTGATGTGGACAGGAACCGTATTTCAGCACAGGAGTTGTGTGTTGTGGTTGTATGTGGAGATGTGTTTTGACGTACCTGCGGTGTTGACCAGGATGATGTCTTATCTGCTGGTAGTGGAATGTAAATGTAAATGTAAATGTCAAGGTACTTATAGAGCGCACTGTCACCAGACGGCCACCATGCGGTGTCGCCTTTGCGGTTTCCTGGCGCTGATACTCATACCGCTGTGGAACTCCTCCTGGCTTTCCCTGTGAAGTGTCCACTCCTGGGCACCCCCAGGGTGAAGCCAGGCATCCTTAGCGCTGTTGGGGCCGGTGTGGAGGCTAAGCAAGCTATTGCCCAGAGTTGCAGCGTGGGGCCCGTGATTAGAATAGGCACCGAGGCGAGAATAGACAGGTCCGAGGAAATTGAGCCCGAGCCCCGCCGAGGCGGGAATCGAACCCTGGTCCCTGGCCAGAACTCTGCTTCAGGGTCTGCCGCTCTAATCATTGAGCCACACTCCTCCTGCTGTACCTGGATCAGGTAAAGCAGCAGAAGGACTTGAAAAGCTGGATCCAAATCGGTCAGAAACACATGGAGGTGCCTGGGATTCGAGTTTTGATCTCTGCAGTGGTGCTTCCGCCGTCTCTGAGTGGCTGTGTTCTCTGCTGCATTCTGATGGGCTGTTTGAGGCATCTTGATTTGTCCGGCAGTCGGGACTTAATTCCACATGGCTGTCTTGCTCTATTGTCTACCTCTGCCACCATTGCGGAAGAAAGTTTCTGGTGTAACCTGAAACTCCTCAGTGGACGCAAAATGGGCTATCTTTTCCCATCATGTAATATGGCGCACATAAGGACAGCAGCTGGAGTGTGGAAAAGGACGTTTTCGGCCACCGCCAGCACCACGGATGTGCCTACGACCGCCATCCTAATGAGCCCCTTAGTGCCTAGTTTGAAGAAGTGGAATGACATATGTCAGTGATTGCAGGAGTATGAGGAAGCTCTGGTATTGTGCAGGATGCCGGAGGAAGAGTAGGGAAATGTCGCAGAGAACTATATTCCTGAGGATGGGAGGGATGCCCTACTAGCCCTAGAAGGGAGTAACAGCCAGTGGTACACCCTTGTGAAAGAAACACTGATAAGGAGGTATGACTTCACCCATGAAGCGCATGTGTTGAGGTTCAGGAACAGTAGGAAACTGTCTCATCGGTCTTGGAGGGAGCTTGTGGAGGAGTTGTTGCAAAGCACTAGAGATATGAGTAAAGAGTAGCACAGCAAACAATTTTGAAAGGCTGTTCAATCTGATTGTCGGAGAGCACATGTTCCATTGTTGTTTTCCAAGACTGTGCTGACACCTGTTGGAGTGTAAGTTCTCTGACCTCAGGAAAATGCAAAGGAGGCAGACCTCTGGGTGAGGGCCAGAGGGTATGGAAAGGCATTTGGGAGTGAACCTAAAGGGAGTGGCTTAGTTTCCCCCAAACCATGGGCAGAGGAGGGTTGCAATAACCCTGATAAGTCTCAGTTTAGTGGGTTGGGTAGAGGTTCCCATGTCCCTTCTCAGGGTTGGAGGAGAGGTGGGGAGAGACTGAGGCCCAGTATGCCCAAATCCTGTATTATAGACTGGGTGGTTCCCAGAGGAAGCACCAGGAGGAGGGCCTAGTCTGAACCGGGAGACCTTCAGCTGAGGGGGGCCACATAGTGTCAGGAGAACTTGGGGGCAGCTATCACAAGCCTTCCCTTCAGTTCTGATGTCTGGCAGTACCACTCTGGAATGGAGTGTACAGAAGTCCAGATGGAGGGGTGAGAGAGAGAGACAATCCTCAGTAGGAAAACCAGAGTAGCAGGTGCCAGTTCTAAGGTCAGAGCCTCCCTGGAATGACCCTGGGAATGCCACTTCTTGTTTGGGGGGTCTTTCTGCTCTGTCAGATAGGCAGGGGTCGGGAGGCCAGTGCCAAGCAGTGTCTCACACAGCACATGAATAATGTGTTTCCCTTGAGGGGAGGAGTACTATCAATGAATTACTTGCTTGCCAGGCACAGACTCAGCCTAATGGTGCTAAATCTGGGTTAGGGGAACCAGTTGCAGGATAGGACCCCTAAACTGATGGGAGAATTTTTCAGGACTGACAGTTCTGGATTTTGGTGGTACCACTCCAAGGATGATGGTGTGGAACCCTAGATGGATGGGTAGGGGAGGACGACCTCTCTCCAAACCCCTGTCCAGCCTAAAGCTGCAGACCCTGGTTTAAGGGACCTGTGGCAGGGTAGAGCCCCTGAACTGGCAGAAGGTGAAGTGGAACAAGGACGCAATGTACCTGTGACTACCACCTCCCACTCCGAACGATTCCAGAGATCAGAAACCCCTTGATGGCCTGGGGTCTGGCTCTGGCCACCGACAGCTAAGGAATCTCCCTAGGTTAGCTTAGAAGATCTCGGGAGGATAGACAGAGGGCTCCAAGTGGGTTCAGAGTGAAAGTAGATGTAGAACATGCCCATGCAGTTGAGGGCCAGGGTCCATGATTTATCACCCCAAGGAGAGAAGACAATCAAAGTATTGATTAGTCTACCCTGGCTTTAGGTTAGAAGGGGTTATGTTGGACCTGGCCCTTTTTTGCAGGGTTATCCCCAAACATTTTGCTTTCCTCCTCCTGTTTTTTCTGACCTGTTTTTGTTGGCTTTAGAACTCTGGACACTTTACCATTGATAATCAGTGCTAAAGTTCATGTGCTCTCTCCTTTAAAGGTGGTATGATTGTTTTACACCTGTATGGCATAATACATTTAGCTGTAAGTCCCTTGTACAGTGGTATTCCATATATACCCAGGGCCTTCATATTAAATGCTACTAGTGGGCCTACAGTGCTGCTTGTGCCACCCACCAAAGTAATCTTCTAACCCGACTCAGGTCTGCCACTGCAGGACCTGCTTGCGCAGGTTACTGCTATATTGACGTGGCATTTAGAGTTACTTATCAAGCCTGAAACTCCCCTTTTACTACATATAGGTCACCCCTAAGTTAGACCCTAGGTAACCCTATTGGCAGGGTCCTGGGTAAGTTAAAGGTAGGACATTTGCCTTTATTGTTTGTCATGTCATTCTAGTGACAAACAGTCTATTTGTTTTCTCATGGTGTGAATCCTATTCCTCTCAACATCTGACATTGGGAATACCTTTCAAGGCACTTCAGGGGTATTTCCTGATCTGAAAGGAGGAGCACTGCCATGTTTGGTATGTTTGGAATAGTGGTGATAAACCCTGCTTATTGGTATAGGTGGATTTGTCATTACTATTATAGAAATGCCACTTTTAGAAAATGGGCATTTCTCTGTGCTTAACTCTCTGTGCTTTGCAGCCTGACTCCAATTCACATCTCTGGTAGATTGACAGCTAAACTTTGTGTATACTTTCTAATTATTAATACATGAGGAATAGACAATATATATTGCTGTTGTCTTAGGTTCAGAAATGCTCTCTGGGTAAAGTTGTAGGCTTGCTTCTGTAGGGGTATTTCGGAGATTTGAGCAAACTACTGTTATTTATTTATCATATTTGTATAACAAAGACAATTTCATTAGTAAACTTCAAATCTGTAGCGCTTTCAGATTTTTAAGAGTACTAACTTGATAAAGGTATCTGCACATATGGCAATGTTTTTGTGTACATTCAATCAGTAGCAATGAGATAGAACATGCTATTACAACTCTTTCTTTCTCAATATGGGCAATGTTTTCCCCAAACAGAAAACTTCTTATTGTCCATTTACATTATGAGGTGTGGTGTCCCCTTCATACAGCAAAACATTAATTAATCATGCCCTTGACAGGCGTGAACTTAGACTTAGACTTTCAAAAGTAGGTGTGTTGAATAGGTTTTACTGGTGACCAACTCCAAAATGTCCACATATCATCCCATCTAGGTGAATGTATACACATAGACATTCTACCACACTGGTAATATTATTATGTTAGTAGACTCCATTTAGAAAGGCATAAACCCAACATGATTAATTTTATTAGTTAGGGATTGTATTTGCCTTGCCAGTGATTTTCTTTTATCCCCCTAACTTGTGTTTGAGTAATGATACTTTTGTGAATGAACCAAATGTGATATAACAGCAAGATCCTGCATTCTGGTGTATTTAACAATTGTTTTACTGTCATTTGAAATTCTAGGGACTTTATTCTATTGTTAAGCCTTCTACCCTCCATATGTCTCCCATTTCCCACTCATTCTATCACATCTCCTTCTTCCCAATGCCTATTACATTTAGTCAATAAGGAAGTGGAGGTAGGGAACCACTTAACAGGTAAATGAGCTCTCTTGCAAACTTATTGATTTGGTAAAAATAAATTAAATATAGTGTAGTTGTTGTCCATTTCTAATATTCTACTAAGACATTTTCAATGTTATACCTAAGTGTTTTTTTTGTATACATAGGTGTTAAGAATTATGCAGGATTGCATTGTTTCCAATAAGCAATCTTTGGCACCCTAATGTGATCACCTGAGCTCTTGAATTTTTAAACGTAGGTTAAGGAACAGAATGTGCTACACCTCCCATAAAAATGTTCCACCATTTCCAAATTCTTTTGAAAGAATGCAATCCAAAAGCTCGGCAAAGTAAATATTTGCACAGGGTGTGATCCACCAGCAAGAGAAATTATTTGGACTGGAATGGTTCCCGGAGGAAGACCAGGATTTCAGTTTTGAGACACGGATGTTTTAGCTGACACTGGAGAAAACAATGTCCCCCAAAAAGTTTCTTCAGATTTAATAACTTAATGGATCATTATTACTGCTAAAATCGACCACACAAATGTGTGATTTGGTGGAAATTAGTCCAAGTAATAACAACATAAAAGGAAAAACAGTTATGGGATCTGGGGGGTAGTTCCTACAGACTCTATCGTATAAATAATACAACGTGGAGAAAGTGTAATACATATACAATGCATTTTTGGTGATTATTAAGAATGACCCTGGGAGGTTGACATAGAACGGTGTACAACCTTTACAACGCAACTTTTACAATGCACTACACTTACAACGCATTTTTTACAACGCAACATCCACTACAACGCATTCCTTTACATCGCAGGACACTACAACTCATTTTTAAAAACTACCTTTACAACGCATTCCATTACATCGCATGCTACCTTTACAACGCATACCATTACAACGCATAATATTATATTAAAACCCCTACACTATCCAACACTTACCCTACTGTTGCACCCTCTGGAGTTAGAATAGTAATTTTTACCCCTATACTATCCAACACTTACCCTACTGTTGCACCCCCTGGAGTAAGAATAGTAATTTTTACCCCTATACTATCCAACATTTACCCTACTGTTGCACCCCCTGGAGTAAGAATAGTAATTTTTACCCCTATACTATCCAATACTTACCTTAAATGCAATGTAATATTATGCGTTGTAATGGTATGTGTTGTAAAGGTAGTATGCGATGTAATGGAATGCGTTGTAAAGGTAGTTTTTAAAAATGCGTTGTAGTGTCCTGCGATGTAATGGAATGCGTTGTAGTGGATGCTGCGTTGTAAAAAATGCGTTGTAAGTGCATGCGTTGTAAAAGTGTGCGTTGTAACGACGTACATCCATAGAATGGAAGCTAGTCAAAAGCTTTATCAGAAATACCATATCTGGTAAACGTAAAAACAGAAAACAAGGCATTTCCCATCACACTTTCACATTTTGCAGCTCTTTACTGGAGACAATGAAGCTGCCACCTAAAATATTTTTTTCAGAAAAGACAAGAAATTGCATCTGTTTATACACATTTCTTCTAAAGCATTAATGGGAAATGTGAAAGGGGCTTTATCAAGAGATTTACACTCTACCCAAGTTAAGTGTGTTGAGTCGATGGTGAGAATGTATTGAGGAATAAAGGCAGGTTTATAGTTTCCTTTTTTTCTTTTTGAGTCATTTTCATTGATTATAAGATCAAATTGTATAAAATGCTCTTATTATTTTATGACAACGTGTACAGACAGAGATCATATTTTCACAATGTGTCAGAGTGGCATATACAGCAATGACAGTTGTAGCAGGAGATATTGATTCTTTTTCTTATTTGCAACAAGCAACATAAGAAACACAAGTAACTAGCAGGACACTAACAGTTTTTCAATCAAGTGCATTGTGCTCCAAAGAGCAGATGTCTAGGACACATGCTGGGAAGCTTTCACAGCCCAACTCTCCATGCAGAAAGCATTCGAGGCCACAGCGCTCCAGCATCAGGCAGGCAAGGGCCCGCTACAGTATACGAGAGATCGTAGGATCAGGGCCGTAATAACAATGTGGGGAGGGAAGGACACAAGGAGAAGGCAGAGAGAGGAAGGGAAAGTTGATAGGGGGACAGTATGGGGTATGTGTGTGGGTTCATAGTGAACCATCAACCCCCCCTAGTTTCCTCTCCCTCTGGCCTCTTAGAGAGGAGCTGCAGGTCTTTTTTGAGGGCATCCAATTTCAATGCCATGGAAACCCTGTGCAACCCTCTGACCGCCTCCCTGCAGAGTGACACAGATGTGTCCCTGTTCCACTTCAATATTAATTCATATCAATAGGGCATGCCTGGCAGGCAAGTAGCCTTCCAATTCATGGCTATGGTGCTCCTGGTAATAATCAGGGCTAAGTCAATAAACTGATTAGTGGCACCTGCCTTTTTTCTTCTCCCATATAACCCCAATAGGCCTGCCTCTATAATTTGTAGGTCCCCCTTCCTGTGAATGCCAGCAAGGTATTGCAACTGCCCCCTACTGTAACTGCACCTCCAAGCAGTTTCAAAAACATATGCGCTATATAAGCGGCATCCCTGCCACATGTAGGGCATTTGTACTCACTACCATGTATCTTCAGTATTCACGCTGGTATAAGTTATGCTCTGTGTAAAATGCTGTGTGAAATGGATAGGAATTTTGAGTTGCGGGGAAGTCTGCGTGTATATATGAGCATCCTTTCCACTCTTTCAGTGTGAGTTCCTGGCCAATATTCCATTCCCAGTGCAGCTTAGTAAAATTCATCAATGTCTGTGGGGCAGAGGCCATCACATGTGTAAAACACATAATAAGATGTCTACCACCACCCATGTGAAGTGCATGCTATAGTTGATAAGTGTTCGGCTCCATGTCCGTGATAAACCAAAGCTGCTGTAGTTTGTCCCTCAACATTCGGTGTGTTGGAAATGATCCACGGGCAAGCTATGATCTTCTCAGAGTTGTTCAAATGGCATGAGGGCACCATCCCGAAACAGGGCACTCAGAGTGTCCATGTTCTTCCTCTCCCAGAGCTTCACCCCTTTCTCCCAAAGAGGTCCCTGAATGTTCAAAGGAATCCAACATGGATCTCCAGCATGTAAGGTAACAGGGCCAGCGTCAGTCAGAAGCTCCTAATGTAGCTGTTGTAGGCAATGGTCGGAAGCGTATTAGCAGGTGGTGAAGTTTACCGGATGGTAGTAGTATCCCATGAATCCCTTGCACAGTTTGATTCTGTGCAGGAGGGTCAAGTTCAACCAGTTGACAAGTAATGTCCGAAATGCCTGACTATATTCATGTGATTCTGTTAGCACAGTAATTTTCCAAGCTGCACTAAAATATCAAATTGATAAGGAAAATTGTATTACCACTTAAAATCAAAGTCAAAACTAGAAAAAAGAAAAGCAAAATGGCATATTTGGCTAACACAAGAAACTTCAAGAGAACCACAGAAAAATCACACCAAATGGATATGTAAGTACCCAAAAACAAACAAATCAAATGAAGAACAATAGGAGGAAATGAGTGAATTCACTGTGTTGACCAGTAACCTGTAAAGACCACCATCTTTGCATGTGATCATATTGAATACCATTGTAAAAAATAACAAGAAAAATGTAACTGTGCATAATTGTTAATGCTCACTCTAGTACGAACTGTAATAATAGTGGAAGCAAAATTTGCATTATTAGTGCTAGGTACGTCATGGGGAGTACTTCAGTCATCCAAGCTCAAATAATAGCGATAACATGGGTAAAAACAACAAAAAAGGGATTCCTGCATCTTAAACCAAAGAAATCACAAGTTGTACTCAATACAACTGAATTTAATGATTTGCCATGCAATGTTCAATAGGAAACATCACACTGTTTTATCATGGACTCAAGAAACGAAAAATTATAAAGAGGTCCCACAAACCCACAAAAGCCATGGCCATGCACAAGGCTTAATAAAACAAATCTTATAAACATCAGCTCCAGACTCACATATGCATGTCAAAACGTGCCCCCACATCTCCACAGCAGTCGTCGAAGTTGCGAAATGCACAACAATACAAACAACAATAAAGTGCTTCTATGAATTCACAGAATTCATAATTACATATTGCACTATTCATAAGGCAGACATAGCCATAATTTGAAAAGAAGAATAATGAAAGACACAACATATTTAACATACCCTGCTTTTAACTAGCGCTTATTGCACCTGGCCCTTACTTGCATTTAAATTGGGACACCCACCGCTGTTTGGCGGGTCCGCTTCCCGGCGCAGGTCCGTTTTCAGCGCCATCTTGGATGGGGATGGCTCAACACTAACGCTGATTGGCTGGTATCGCGCTCTAGTCGCCAGGAGGACGCTAGGCGGATACTTAAGAGAATCATGCAGACGCGCTGCGGATACGCGCTGCGGGGACGCCAGACTGGCGCCGGAGTTACGCCAGAGTTCAGCCCGTCTGCGCCCGTCCGCGTTGAGGACGCGCTGCAGGACGGGCTGGACCCTGGGCCCTCCGACGTTCATCCTTCCCCTCCATTAGAGATTCTGTATGGTACTCTTCTTTCTTTGAGACCTCGTGCACTTTGTTGCCATCACCGGCTTAGACCTGAAGTCCTGAGCCGGGCCCGTTTATGTCCCTCTTGCAATAGCTTTTTTACTCGTCCTACTCAATCCGGTACTCGTGCTACCCCTCTTCAGTCTACCAGCCACATCTGTCAACCCAAACAGGGTTTTTTGGTCAATGCTCGTTCCCTGATTAAACATGGGATCGAATTTCATGATTTCGTCAGTTTGAGGAATCCAGACTGGGTCTTTGTCACTGAAACTTGGGCTTCTGAGTCCGCTGGTCATGATTTGCTTTTGGCTATACCTGAAGGATACACCTTTCTAAGATTAGACAGAGAACGTTGTAGAGGAGGTGGAATAGCCATTCTTTTTAAATCTACTCTCTCCTGCATAATAAAACCTGTATCAGTTTCTACAGATCCTTTTGAAGCGCTTTATTTTTGTATTACGCACACTCCGGTGAGCTCTTTTTCTGGCATATTACTCTATAGACCCCCTGGGTCTAGAGTCAACTTCTGCCCAGAACTTTTTAGAATTTTAGAACCCTATTTTGGTAGGCCTTACTTTACCATTTTGGGCGACATCAATTTCCATTTAGAGGACTCTATATCAAAAGACACCTCCTCTCTGATTAATTCCTTGGAGGCATGTGATTTTGTCCAACTCGTTCTTCATCCGACCCACCAGGCGGGGCACACCCTTGACGGGATCTTCACCAACGATTCCAGACTAGAAGTCGGTTTGCCGGTACCAATTACATGGTCTGACCATTTAGCAGTCCCGCTGTCCCTAGACATTTCCTGTCCTGATGTCACGGCTGACACCGGTAAAAAACAATCTAAAAGGAGCTTCAAAAATTTTACTAACTTTTATCCGCAACATCAGTATTTCAACTAAACAGAAGGTTGATGACTCGGCTCAAGATTTAACTGATGCCATTATTAAAGCTGCTGATGAGCTAGCCCCCCCTTCCTTTAAATCTGCAGCTAGACTGAAGCCATCCGCCCCTTGGTTCTCTGCCGATCTGCGGTTGCTCAGACAAAAATGTAGACAGAGGGAACGTGGCTGGCGTAAATCTTGGGATTTAAAAGATAGAGAAGGCTATAAGAGTCTACTACGGGAGTATAGAAAGCGAACTATTAAGGAAAAACAGGACTATTTTTCTAACTTAACCTGTTCGTTAACATCCTCCAGAGAGCTTTTTAAAATTGTAGACTCCCTTTGCTCCCTTCAGGTTCCTGATCCAGTAGTTGCTTCCCAGGAGCTATGTGACGATATATCGAACTTTTTTTATACAAAGATAGACGATATTTACACAGCCCTAAAGACGCAGAGGAACTCACTTAGTTTGGAGGATTCCGTGCAAATCACACGACTGGAGGCCTGGAATGTAGATTCCCCTCGGTCCCTTGAACACTTCCCGGCTCTTACGCTAGAAGATCTCAACAGCCTGTTGGATAAAACTAAATCTTCATCTCCCCTTGACCCACTGCCCCTCAAGGTGCTTAAAAACTGCAGAGAAATCATTCTTCCTCCGATGCTTGAGGTAATGAATGGAGCCTTGGAACAGGGCATTTTTCCATCACTTTGGAAGAGAGCCATCGTAAAGCCGCTTTTGAAAAAGACCACCTTGGACCCTGGAGTGCTGAAAAATTTTAGACCCATCTCTCTGCTGCCAGCCCCTGCTAAGATGTTGGAGACCCACTTGAACTTCCATCTTTCGAACTTCCTCGACGCCTCTGGCTTCTTGGATGGGTCCCAACACGGCTTTAGAAAGCTACATAGCACGGAGTCTGCATTGACAAAAGTCATGGATAACATCCGCAGAAAAGTAGATTTGGGTCTTACCTCCGTACTGGTGCTGCTTGATCTTTCAGCAGCTTTCGACACCCTGTCTCCCCTGACTTTAACATCCAGGTTAAGGGAGGCAGGGGTAGTCGGACCAGCGCTCAGTCTCATGAGCTCCTTCTTACAACATCGAGAGCAACGTGTCATGCTAGGTGAATACCTCTCCCCTGTCAAGTCGTTGCAATGTGGGGTGCCACAGGGGTCGGCATTGAGCCCGACCCTGTTTAACATCTATGTGGCCCCCCTTGCAAGACTTGTAAGATCTCAGGGGATGGAGGTAGTGTCGTATGCGGACGACACGCAGATTATGGTATCCCTGACCCACTCTGTCAGTAAAACTGCCTCTAACTTTAGGGCCTGCATGCAACTTGTTGCAGACTGGATGGTCTCCAACTCCCTAAAGTTGAACGGGGACAAGACAGAGGTCCTGGTCTTTGGCAAGGACCAGGACATATGGTCAGATGACTGGTGGCCCCCCTCTTTAGGCAGCTGCCCTATACCTACCAAATCTGCTAGAAACCTAGGTGTCATCTTTGACACCCAGCTCTCCATGGAGCTACAGGTGAATAGAACGGTGGCGACCTGTTGGGGTGTCATCAAGACCCTAAAAAGGATTGTGAATTATTTGTCCCCTCAGGCGCGGAAACAGGTGGTGATTGCCCTTGTTGGCTCAAGGCTCGATTACTGTAACTCTGTGTACGCCGGGGCCAACAAGGGCTTGCTCCAGCGTCTACAGGTCATACAGAACGCTGCAGCGCGGTTTGCCCTCGCTTTGCCCTGGTTGTCATCAATGACCTTAGCGAGGAAGAACCTCCATTGGCTCCCCATTCCGTCAAGGATCACTTTCAAACTTCTTTGCCTTACATTTAAGGCTCTAACTGCAGGCTCGGCTGATGCTCTTGGTTCATTACTTACCAGATATGTTCCGAGTAGATATTTACGTTCCAGCGAGCAACACCAACTGGTAATCCCCAGAGCCAAGAAGGTTAGATGGGGGTCCAAAGCTTTTTCCATATTGGCACCTCTAATGTGGAATTCACTCCCCCTTGAAATCAAACGACTTCCTTCCCTTGACCTCTTTAGGAAGTCCTTGAAAACTTGGCTCTTTATTAAGGCATACCAGTAGGTTCTGTTTCTGTCTGCTATCAGCTCTATATTTTGGTTTAGGCGCCTTGACGCCCACTGGGCATAGTTGCGCATTATAAATAATATTTCATTCAACAACTCCTTTGCTTTAGTCTTGTATCTGTCATGTATGCATATTTTTTGTGTTTCTATTGTACTGTTGTACTCTTTTCTTACATATGCCTTGTTTATGATTTTTTTAAAATAGACTATTGTTGTTATACAATGCATACAGTCCTAGGAACATATAGTCACTAAACTAATCTATAGTTGAGGTTATATAAATCCCAATACAATATGTTAGGAGAAAAAAACAATTGTCTAGCAAGCTTAATGGAAACTACCGTTCAATGTAACACTGACCTACAATTTTTGTGGTATGTGTGAATGAAGCAGATTTATCTGATGTCAAAAGTCGAAAGGCCATTTAATGCCCTCCAATCATTACGTGCAGGACTTTGATTAGGCTGGTGTTGTGGGGATCAATTTGTTGTGAAAGATTGGAGGCTGTCAGTGTTTTCCATATTGTATATTTGCCTCTTGTTAGCTCACTTTCAGAATTAAAATTCAGATTTTGTCCCCTGTGATTATAATATAAAAATGTGGACTTGATGCAAGCAGATCAGTGAGTTAGGTTGGATGAAGTATATGTCATTGCGGCTGTCACTGCTTTTTTAAAAAGTGTATTTAATTATCATAAATCTACTATTATGTGATTTTATTTAAGTAAACAATATTAGTAGCTTTTATCAATTGTCATATGCATTGTACTTTTATGGTTATTTTACGGTAACCGAATAAAGATCTTTGATTGATTGATTGATTGGGTTAGGTTGTAAACCTGTACATATTTAGCTGGCACTGACATGGTGAACAGAACAGCACCACACAAGGCCAAGCACTGGCTGTGCATAGTTAAAACAGAAATGTTTATGATTAAATGTTTTCAAAAATAAAAGTAATGCATATTATTTATTTATTTATATTTTTTTTACACTTTAATGTAAAAATACATGTAATTAAATAGACTTAAATTCCTTTTAAATTTATTAACTAAACCACTTGTAATACTTGTTGATGAACACTATATTCTACTTAGGTTGGCCATTTATTGTTTAATTTAATTTAAACATGAGGATATAACTCAAATGTAATTTAATATAGTTACATTAATGCACTATTTATTTCAAAATGAAATTATTAGTACTGTAGAATGCAATATTTTTATTTCTAAATTTATATTGAATTTGTAACATTAATTTACACTAATATTAATGTAAATAGTTTTATATTTGTTTTAGATATAAAGCTAAAGAAAAATGCTAGAGCACTAATAATTATATTTTGAAATAAACTGAAGTCGGCAATATGTGTATTCACCGTTTATAATTAATAAAATTGAAGCATTTAAATATTTGGAATTAGTTTATATTATACATTAGTAATTATTAATTATTAAAAGTGAAGCATATATTTGAAAGTAATTTAAGTATGTAATTACATTAATTTCACATTAATTTTACAATGTAAAAAGGCTGCTAAAATATTTTCATTATTAAAGAAAAATATGTACTTTTAAAACATTAAATCAAATATATATATATCACTATTTAAAATTGTTCTTTTAAATTAAGATTGTTTCCCTTGGGTTTCCATTTAAGTTCCTGCTTTTGTCTTTTTCTATTGAAAGGTTTTGCAGTAGAAGGAGGTGCCCATGTGTAGTGCTAGACTTATTACTGTCCTTTTTCTTAGTAGTAGTTTGCACTCATAAGTTAGGATCTCCCCCCTTTTCAGGGGTGGTGATATGTAAGTTTACAGCTTTGAGTAACTTTACTCTTGGATTTGTTTAGTAGCCAAAAGTTGTAAATTTACTCAAAAGTGTAAGAATGGGTAAAGTGACATGTGTAAATTACTCAAAAGTGTAACTTACCTTTGTGAAGTGCCCCAATTGTGTTTTGTCTTGCCTGTCATGACAATGCTTGATAGGTTTGCAGCCTTGCCAGAATCAATTGGACCTACTGCCAGAATGTAATTTTTTATAGCTTTTTCACCAGTTTTGGAGTTTTTAATTTTTTTAGGGAGGGGTGAAATTGAGGGATTGCAGCCACCACCTACTATCTTCTATAAATATGTCTTTGACCTTGGTAGATTGAGTCAGTTCTTGTTTATCATGCAGTTGTTCCAAGTCTTTCAGAAGTTGGTTGAAGTTGTTCTCTAGATCATTTCCCTTCTCTCGTCTCATGTAGTCATGCAGCTGGTGGTGCTTTGCTTATAATATGAGGAAATTGGAGGATTCTTTCAGTGTTGTTAAATTAATTGTGTTTGGCTCATTATTTGGATGGGTCTGTGTTTTAGTTAATTGAACTTAGTAAAGAAGAGAGATTATCATTTCAGCTTTGGATCATGTTTTAACCCTTAAAGCTCTACGATTGAAACTCTGCTTTTCTATTTAATTGCTTTATATCTTTTTTGATGCTTTTTAAAAAATATATGGAAAAACATTTTCCTTTCCATCTTGGACTACTGCATCTTCCAATGTTGTACCATCTCCCTTGACTGTCTCTCTTTCTAGACTTGGTTAAAAAGTACGACTCTCTAATATGGGTTTCAGTGTAAGGGAACCAGGATTACTTTCTCCAGGATCTGTGTCCTTGACACGTGGGCCTTGTGGAGGACCTTCTGTCTTGTGGCTGTTGAGGCTTTTGTATGGTTCCGTGCCTATGGAGTGAAATCATTCATCAACACATTAATGATCATGCTAAATGGACTCTGCAGGGGTACGTTTGTCCTCTGAGTGTTTAGTGCCCCTAGAAGAGGAGTATGGTCCAATAGGATTGTGCCCTGTGTAGGAAGCTTCTGATTCTCTGCTGAGACTACAAAGTGTTTTGTTTGTGTTGTCTTTGCTAGAGAGGTAGATGCTAATTTATATGAGTTAACTGATTTGCTAGTGGCTTGGTTGATGTTAGAGATCTTACTAATTTTTTCTACCACTAAGAGCTTAATAATTGGAATGTTTTCAAGCTTAGTAAATATTAGTAAACATAGGCATAGTGCAGTGACCATTTTAGCCTCTTCTTGTGTATGGAATATACATGGATACAATTTCTGTAGTTCTACAATTAAGGCTGCCAATGAGGTTTCCACTTTTAGTGCAGTGCTTGGTTATTCTCCCCAAAATTAGGTTTGTATAGAAAGTACATATATCACCACATTTAATGCTGCAGAGAGCTCATACCAATTTTCTGATTCATTTTAAACGTTGTCACCTTCTACAATAATATTGTTTTCTTATAATAGTTGTAGAAACTCAAGAATAATAGATTCTGGAATATCCTCATCTGTTGTCCGCTATGCATCAGGGTCAACAGAGAATGGCAGGTCGAAGCTAAAACATGTTCTCCAAGTCCCCTGAACATACTAATTCTTTATGATTCAGACATAGGGGAGATACATTTAGGGTGCTTTGAGTCTTGTAGCTCGAATTAGGATGGCAGCAGCACATAACCCTGCATTGCTCTTTAGAAGGTTGGATATGTCGACACGTTGACTCTTTTTGTGATCGACTACATGGAGCAATGGCATTGTACGATCTATATAAGCAGTGCAAGGTAAACAAGGTGTGAGCAAGGATTTTTTAGACGTCTCACTCGTGTGACTCTGCTTGTTGTTTTATTTTGTATGTCCTTGCCTGCTCACTCTTTATGCCTTGTCTTTTTAATATATATAGGCTGTACCCCCATAAGCATTAGGCACACAAGAAAAACACATACCCTGCTATTGCTTATGTTGGAAATTTTGAAGATATCTACACTTTATGTGGTGGCCCTTTATGGCAAGCAATTTTAAATGTATTTCAGGCAGTCTACTTTGATTATGAATAATATGCTGGGGCAGGTTGTAGTAGGCAGTCAACTAATGATATATCTTTTTTGTGTTAGCATGGCTGGTGATTCATTCCCAAATGCTTGGGTCAGTAAATACTCAAAGTCTGCTCCTGGTCTCCTCCTGTTGCTAGTTCATGTTTTTGTTGATTCACAAGGTCATATGCTCTTGATCCTGTGGAGACTTGTAACAACTGGCATCTAACTAAAGCCTCAATTGAAAACCAATGGTGTGATTAGTGCGCCAATTGCAAATAACTGCAGCTCTGCTCAAACCATCATGCCAGAAGCTGATCCGCACTACCTCCTTGATGCTGCAGTGTAATATCACAATATAACACTACACAGTACAACCCAGGCCCTTGCTTAACACTGTGAGTTGGGGCATACTCATCTCGTGGGCCCCACTCAGGGCAGGAGCCTGCTGGATCTCTCAGCACCAGCAAGTGATGTATCCTTGGTCAACAGAAATGCTGGAACCCGTAGTTAGCCATGGTAAGCACGGTGGCCTCAGGGGCATGCATCTAAGTTGCTCAGCTACTCAAGAAGTTCTTGGGAGCTAAACAGCAGTTTGGTCACTCAGCCAGTCAGCAATAGATTAAGCCAACTATATACATCTCAGAAGGTCCAACTGCTTTCACCACACAATACCTCTTAGCCTGACCATTGGGAATCATGCTCCAGAAAATAAATTATATTATTCACAATAATCGGAGGCTATGTAATGCTTACTTGTTTCATAATCAGGGTTTCAAAGAGAATCTAGCTGCCAAAGAAACTTCTTACTAACTTCTACATGGATTTATATTATATAAGTAATCATAATTCTCAATTTAGCAAGTTACTTCCTACATTATTCATGATTTCTATTCGTTTTGATGCTTTCTATCGGCTCAGATACATCCCGAGGTACCGACGTAGAGGGCGGGGCCTCCCTTAACCTGAGTCAGCACCGGGTGAGGTGAGGCTTACTCCTCGTGCTAATCAAATAATTCATATATACTGGTTGCACGAAGAGTCATACACCACGAAGGTTGTATTTTACGCACTTATTATTTAAATTTTTTGTTACATTTATTGTTGCAGTAGCAATATAAATAGATTATAAGGTCCTGAAGAAAGCCATTTGACCATGGGGTCAAGAAGGCTGAAACATGTCGACCGTATTGTCACACAGCCTATTTGTTAAAAGCTGTTTCTGCACCAATTTTTAAACCAAGGATTAGTAGGAATATCCTGAATAAAACTTCCTCTTTCCTCTAAATCCTTTTTTTAAACCTTCACATGTTTGCACTGCACTGTTCATATATCATTTTCGGTATATATCTACATATTTTGACTAAGCCAGTGACTTGCTGTCTTCTTTTTTCCCCCTTCCCGGGTTACATTCAGGTGCTCTGGTTGACACCTATACAACACGCAACACCCCTTGTTGGAGAGGTTTATTGTGGTGGGAAGGATGGATATCCAGATGATGATACTGACCAATCACTGGTTATTGATGGAAATCCTTTATAGCCAATTAGCGCTTTAACATTTTCTCTCTCACTTTTTACATTTGTCTTTTCTGTTGTCTCTCTCTAACACACAGACCATCAGACTTTTTTGAGTTATTGATCACCAGTATCATGACATTTTACATGTGATATACTCCTGTCCCTCTCTACTGACATTTTGGCAATGGTCCTAGGTACAATGAATGCTTACAATGGCCTCAATCTGTGACCCTACCTCACACTGATCTTTTTTCACAACAGATTGAAAGTCGCAGATCTTGACAATTACAGGCAGAATTGAATAGATACAACACTATAATGGTTATCATCCGCCACTGGAAGCAGGTAATTCCCCCTTCTCATATAGACTGAGTAGAAAACTTGGCGATGGCTTCCTCCCATGAACAGGTTGTCTACTGTCTTTTGGATCAAACTCACTTTGTTGAAAGAATTATATCTCCTTTGGTCTCAAAGTTGTGCACTCCCTCTTAATCTCTCAGATAAATTGACCACTTGGCAATTTCTTCTTTTTACTTTCCTCTGTTTCCTGTTCTCTTTTTTTCATTCTCTCCTATCCTTTTCTTTTTCCATGTGTATATCTTCATTTGACACATGAAGGCTTAGCTTCATGAGAATATACGATTTGATGTGTTTAATTATATGTCTTGCTAACACTGTGGTTATACTGTGATTCATTATGGATTAGTCTGATATTTTTACTTTTTGTTTTCCACTGCGCTGGTTTCTAATCCATGCATGTGAATGTTGGGACTGTACATTTTGTGTGACAATTTAAAAAATAAAACAATAAAGAAATGTTATGAAAAAAGTAATTGTTTTCAGAAAGTTTCATTGAGAGATGACAGTAGTAATCCTGTAGTCTGCAGACAGCTCTCAACTTTTTTCAAGATTCAGAAAGGGACCCTTCCCCTTTACAAATCAGTTACCACCTCGACATGATAGTCGGTTACTTTCAGAAAATATTGATACATCACAGTCAGAATTGACTTTTCGTAGGGATATCCACAATACACCCTGTCTAAATAGCAATTTGGAAACCATTTCTCAAACCCATTTAGCAATTCAGAAAACCTTTTCTAAATTACTAAATTCATCAGTAAATTTGAAAAAGGATGTAGCATTCGCAAAACTGCTCATTTAAGGAATAAGAAGGTTCGAAAATGATAAAAACTCTTTGTACACAAGGCCTTTGGCAATTAAAAAACATCTTGGGTAGGGCATGAATAGTATTCATTTACAAGAGGACAGGAATGTGAATTTTTTGAATTCCATTAATCTGGTCATACAAACCTCCCTGAATCTCATGGTTTAAAAAAAATACTCAAAATTGATTGGAGGGTGAAGGAGCTTTTTGTTCCATTGTCCGATTTGATTCCACAAACATGGATTCAGATTTGCTGAACCATAGCCCCCAGATTGGCTGACCATACAGCTTGAAAAAATGCTGCCGATAACGTTGTGAGATATAGAAACACTGTTAGTGCATCCTAAAAAAAATAATGTAAAATCCACCTAATGGGTAAGGGTGATCTCTTTCTGACCATCAAGTCCATGTATCCCAAAATATCTCCCTCCATATTTAGATTATAAAAAATGCTGATTTTGCAGCTGGCTATGTGGAAGGCAATGACAGATTTGTGGTTGCCTGGACAGTTCCCCACGTTCTGCCGATCCTGGTTGAGGACCGCAAACCCAGTTCCAGCTTCAGTGGCACGAGACCAAAAACCCAGAGCAAATAAAAAAGACATAGCCTGACCTAACGCATTGCTCTCCCGGCAACCATGCTTCCATTTTTCATGCGTAGGGGCAAGAAAATAGAGCTAAATGCAAAATTATTCATTTACATAATTTTATGTAATCTCACAGAATTGTTTAGTTAATTTTACATAATTACAGTACACAGATGTACGAAAGTTACACCCACATTTAGTTATCACACATTGCATTTTGTGAATGAGTGATTTAAATGAAGTTCGGTACTCTGCCTATATGATGTCCACAACAAATGAACCATAGAGCTTATGAGGCCGTTCTTTGATTATTGTCTCTGCATGCCCTTAACTTGGGTTTCGTGTGAACTTATTTCTTATGATTGGGTGATTCTACTGAGCCATTATAATTTAAGCTCCAACAAGGGAAACATTACCTAAGATGACATGCAATTGCGGTGCTCTTCCGTTGAATCCTGACAGGGCAGTTTCTTAAGTCCATGCTCCATTTTAGTGTCCTCTGTGCTCTGGGATGCATGACAAGAGAAACAACTTAGTCTTTGGTACTTCCTTGGCTTGGGCTTGGTTTTCCTTCTTTCTTCCGGTCATTCATAAGTGGCTTTGGAAGTCTCAAATTAGATTGCTTTTAATGATTTATAAGTTCAGCAGAAAACAGCAAGATGTACTGGAGATCATTGCTGAGAATTTATACTTGTCCTTGTGCAGCTGAAAAGCTGCTAAATCCTTTAGTTGACACATAAACTGATTATAAGACATTTAAAGTAATCTATGAATAAAAGTACACCAATTACATGTTAAAGAAAATGTGAGAATTAAATATGTAGGAACTTAAGGCCTGATTACGAGTGTGACAGTCTTCCAACTGCTGCACTTGTGGTGGCCCAGAAGTGGAGGGCCACCGTATTCCGACATTCAAAGTCATGCAGGATGTGGATCACCTCTTGCACCAAGAATACCGTCAATCCCTGGTGGTGGTGCCGCAAAGGCCCAATGTGACACGCTGAGCAGAAATGGCGCAGTTCTGCAGAGCATATTACGAGTTCCTCTACTGCCAGCCCTTTCATGACCGGCAGCCTAGATGGAACTTTTTTGCCGTTCACATTGTGATGCCTGTTTTTCTGGCACCACCATGGGAACGGTAGTAGGACCATCTGCCTGCCCAAAATAAACGCTTAATCATGAGTTCTTTGCATGGCTTTCGTGCATCCGCACTGGTAGAGCGCTGGCACAACTACGCCAAATTATTAATCAGGGTCTTAGTTTCTGCATCGTAAAGCATGCAGTTTGCAAGCAACGTAAAGCATGCAGATGATTGTAGACTAGATTAAATCATATTCATTTGAATAATATAGGTTCATATTTTATTAACCAGTCTTAGCATAGTATTTCAACAAGCATTAGAATGTTAAATTGATGTTCTCACTTGTTATGAAATTACTAATCATCCTCATTGGAATAGTAATGTGCATAAAGAATTGATGACATCTAAAGGAATCCGGTGAATTTTACATGTGATATTGAAAGGTTTAATTCTGACTTCTATCATTTACAGATCTGAAATTGTGCACCAAATGAGAAAAGAAAAAATGGTGCTGCATAGTCCTATTGAATGTAAAAGAAGCAAAACCTTCAGATTATGATCTTCATATATGTACTAATGTACACCACTTAAAATGATATTCATATTTTAAGATTAGAAATAATTTTACATGTTGGTACTTTGAAAATGCAGTAATATCTCATAGTTACACGTGAGTTTTGCAACACAATTAATCATATATTCTGAGTGCTTATCAGATGAAAAGAATGTTAGAATTGTTTTTCCCCAATGAAACGTATATTTCCATTACTTTATGTTCTGCATATTTTTAAATCAATTTTAACCATGGCCTGCATTTTCCTTCTCTGTTTTGTCCTACACTTATGAGAAGGTTTCATAAACTTACAACGTGAATGGAAGGTGTGTTTTACTAGAAGAGTTCTCCATTGCTCAAAAGGACTGATTGCAACAAAGTTAATACTTTGCTATGAAAAAGTATCCTCTTGAGCTCACTCATTTGCCTGCTGCTAAAGAATCATTGTTTGTAAGTTTACATATAACAGATAATCTGACTACTTACTTGATCAGCACTACCTCTTTCTATAATATCTGACTTCTTTATGCTGCATGGCAATCATCCTATATGAACTGACTAATGGACTGAGTAGTCTGACACGCTGAGGTGACGAAGGAGGTGTCACCCCGAAACAACTAGATCATATTATGAATTGGTTTGCTGGATAAAACATTCAGTGTTTCACTCTCGGACACTGGAGACTGCCTTTGGGAACTTTGTGGACTCTACTTGCTCCTGTCTTACGCTCTTTCTCAATGGGACACTGCCCATAGGCTGTTGTGGCTCATGTCCTTGCTGAACTTAACAGAGCTCCTTTTCACCTTATGACAAGACCCACACTAATCAGATTGTCCTGCACTCCCTTTTGAATAATTTTGACTTTCACTAAACTATAGATTCTGTCTCATCATGATTTATTTCCTCAAGTTTATTGTGTATTCCAATTGATTTATTAAGGACAGGAAGAGAGCAGAATAGAGAAAACTCTAAACACTATGTTATAATGTTAATGTTTTGCCTTGCCTTAACAGAATTATTGGTTTGTATGATTCTGGTCTGACTAAATTTCTTCAAAAGATTCAGACAAGGACTGATAATTCTTTATTTATATAGTTTGGTTTTTAGAGTCATATATATATACATGTAATTATGAGTTTGTAAGTTGGTTGTCCAATCTCTCGTCCTCATTGGATAGCTGGATATTAAATCTTGTATGTCCAATGTCTCATCTGCACAAAACAATGTCCATCTGAGGACCAAATGAGTGTTAGAAAGAGATAGTGATAAGAAAGCTAAATTGATCAAAAAGGGCCCAGTATGTGCTGGAACAATAATCTGTCAATTGATATAGAGGGGGCCCTACTGAGATCCCTATTGAGATTCTCTGTTTAAAATGTGTCCTTCCCGGCCCAAGTCCAAAGCTCTATGTTCAGCTGAAGGACATTAAGTACTGGTACTGTTAGAGTACAAAAAGATGATTTAAAGCAGTGGTATGACTACCAATAGGGTTGCGCATCATGAATGCTTAAGGTTAGATTTCTGTGTTGTGAAATGGCTGTATGATGTTATGTGAAGTGTTTAAAGTCCGTGTTTGAGTGATGTGCTTTATGCAAAGAATCCTGCTTTGTGCCTTGCCTGGAGGGGGAGTAGCCGCGCCACTGAGACTGGGCTCCACTGGGGACTACAGCTCCCATTTTGCCCTGCTGCAGAATGCGCTCATACGAATGATGTCTGCCCTCGGCTGGTGTTGCTGCCAACGGTCCTTATTTGTGCCTTGCCTGGACTGGGAGAAGCAGTGCCACAGACACTGGCTTCCGTGTGGACTGCAGCTCCCATCTTCCCCTGCGGGACGTCCACGCCTGTCATCGTCCAGAGGAGGCTGGGCTGGGCCCCTCCCTCTATGCTGTGCATCTCTGAGGGAGTTTACAATCTGGACCTACCTTGAAGGCAATCGCTCACACTGTGTAAGGCAAAGGTGATGAACCAGCAGCCGGGGGGAGGGGTAGTCAATAGCCTTGATTCTTTTTTGTCAAGGGCAGCTAATGTTCTGCTAATGTCTAATGTCTAAAGAGATGGAACTGACAGAGCGCAGTCTTTCATTGGAGGTGCTCAAAAGAGCAACAGACTTGTTAGTACCCCTCCCTGAGGCCCGGCCTAGATTGGTTGGGAGGAAAGACTCCTGCGTACCCTCTAGTTGCCCCTCAGTAACTTTGCGTGAAGCTGGGTCCCCTTTACTAGCAGATTCAATAATAGAGTCAGCAGTTAAGAGAAGAAGTTAAAGAGCTTGAAGGCCACGAGAAGAACCAGAACTATTGAAGGGGCAAAGATCTTGGACCTCACTGTGTCTGATAAAGACTCCTTGATGATGAAAAATTAGGACTTATGTCTAAGATTGGAAAACATGGTCTCCGTATTGCGCCAACCATTACTGCAAAGATTAACAAGGATCATAAATGGTGGGATTATATGGGAAGGGAAAGAGAAATGAATACATCATCATATCCAGAACTAGGGAGTCCTGCAAGCACAAGGGAACGTCATAGGTGGGAAATTGCCTCTAACCTACCTAATCTATCAGGCCGGCATCTGGCCCCAGACTCTCCTATCCAAACCTTCCAACCCTCCTTGACTCTTGCATGTTTTGATAAAACCAATGCAGTAGATAAAATAACAGAGCCATTAAGACCATATATTAACCTATGTGGAAATGAAAATAGGAGGGAAAGTGAAAGGGGCGAGGCTTCCATGAGTGGCAGGGCAAAGTAAGAAATGGTATCAATCATTAGATCTCGCACCAACTGTCTCACCATTCGTTCTGGTTTTGGTAAATGCCCTGGAGCTGAGAGAGGGACAAAGGGAAGTGATGTTAGATTATTTTTATAGATCGCCAATCATCAACGGTCCCTAGGTGCTTGCAGCGTGGACCATGAGCCAGAAGTCCCCTGGTTGCAAGGATATTCAGTGCGTGATCGGTGGATTTAACCGAATACCTCAGTAAACAGGCTGGTTTTGAGTTCCCTCCTGAACAGAAGTATCATTGTTTTCCTACGCATTTTGTCCGGCAACTTGTTCCAGATTTGGGGGATCACAACTGCTGATGGGACAGCTCATGGATAAAGCACTCCACTGGCTGACTACCCACACTAGAAGCCATGCAAGAGGGGGTGGTGGCTTGGACAGACACATTATCGTGGCAAGGAGAATGGGGTGGGTGGGTCGCTCTAAAAAGAGGTAATGGGCGATTGTGTAGTCATTAATTTCAACCACCAATATGTGGTCAAGAATTTGCTAAGGGAATTCTCATATGCCTTCTTATCAGGTACCCAGATTTCTGTGTTCCCATTGGATTATTTTTATAGATCCACTTTATTATCTTTTTTTGAGCCTTACTGGTATGGCCTGCCCTTTTGGCAACTTAGGTTCTGACAGATTGGTTAGATCAGACCAGGAGTAGAGAATCGCTTAACCCCTTTCATTGATCTACAGTCTTGTGTTTGACTATGCCCTGGTGACCCAAATTATAACTTGGGTGATGGTAATGAGACAACAAACCAAATAGAGATATTGTCCCCAGACGTGTTCACAGGGGAATGTATATAAGGGGTAAAATTAGCAACTTGGAATGTTGCGGTCATAGGACTAAAGGTACATTTGATGTCCCTTTGGCAGAATCAGGACATATTACATTTACAGGAGACATGGGCTGTCGACCCAATATTTATAGATACATTGCCCATCAAGAGAGCCCATATCGCTACTTCAATTTTTTGTTATAGGACGGGAAAGGCAATTAGGACTGGCTTCTGTTACATTTCTGTAACAGTAACTTTGGTGGGAATATGTCATCGGTGCTGGCCTCACTATAAAAAAGAGATTAACAAAATCAGTGGAGTTCTGCCAAAAAATGCCTTAATATTTTGTGGGTAGGTGACTCGAATGTCCAGACATGTAAACAGTCAATGGGCATTGTTTGTGGTTCAGTGGAATGGTGGGCAATACAATTTATCTCTTTGCACCTCACTAATATGGCAATAACCTAAATCAGATGATATCCTGTAGAAAGTTGGAAATAATTAATAAGGTAGATCCACACACAGGAGGTGTCTTAAAGACCTCTATATAAATAGTATGATTCTACAATTGATTTTGCAATAGCTTCTGAACCTCTCTGAGGAAAGATTACTCAAATGGACTCAAAATGTTCAGTGATCATGCAATTCTCTTTTTACTAATGATTGTGGATGGTGTCAGTTCATTGGCAACAGTAAAGGTACCAAAGCCAATTTTGACAAGAAAGAAGGGCTACCAATTAAAATGGAAAATTTATTTTATTTATACATTTGTAGAGCACACTGAGACATATCTAATGAGTCTGCTGCTGCCCCCATTATGGCCGGTAAAACTGTATTATATTCCACTTTTTGTGAACAGCCATGTCTTCAGATGTCTGCGGAAGATACTTTTGCTTGGTTCCGTTCGCGATTGGCAGGGTATTCCAGATTTTAGCTGCTAAGTACCTGAAGGAGCGCGCCCCTATACGTGCTCTGAGTATTCTTGGAATCAACACCAGTGCCATTCCCATGGATCTTAGATTGCGTCCTGGGGTGTATTTAGTCAGTAGTGGATGAAGGTATCTAGGACTTTTATTGGAGAGGATTCGGTGACAGTGGCACATCGCCTTAAACACGACTCTCTGCTCCACTTGCAGCCAGTGTAAGGCTGTCAGGGATTTCTTCATATTTGCTCTTCTTGGAAGGCTGAAAACCAAATGTGCTGCCGCGTTTTGTACCCTCTGCAATCTGGATAGGGCTTTTTTGGAGACGCCGAGGTATAGTACATTTCCATAGTCCAGTTGGGAAGTAATTACTGCATGTACTATGGTTTTACTGGCATTAGATGGAGACAGGTCTATAACTTTCCTCAGGATTTTCATGGCCCCATAGCACTTACCAGCTACCCTCTGAATCTGATTGTCAAATGACAGTTTGGAATCGAACCAGATCCAGAGATTTTTCACCTCTGTTTTTGGGGAAGGGACTTGGCCCAGTGATTCTGGCCACCAAGCGGATGACCATATGGTTGGTGTCTTGCCTACCACCATAAACTCCATCTTATTCCCATTTAGCTTGAGGCAATGGTTTGACATCCAGTCAGCCACCTCCTCTAGACATCTAGAGAAATGGATCGCTGCCTGATCTTTGTCTTGGGACAGCATTACAATTATATGCGTGTCATCCACATATGACACTATCGACACCTCATGTTTCTCTACACATTCTGCTAGTGGTCCCACATACAGGTTGAAAAGGGTGGGACTCAAAATTGATCCCTGAGGGATCCTCTGGGGCAAAGGGAAGCTATCAGACAGATGCATCTGTTGTGCAACTTGGAAGCTCCGTTCGGATAAAAACGATGTCAGCCACTTCAGAGTGTTCCTCCTAATGCAATAGGCTTCTAGTCTTTGGAGGAGTAGTTGGTGCGAGACGGTGTCAAACACAGTGCTAAGGTCCAATAGGATCAGCACGGCCATTTGCCCTTCGTCCGCATATTTTCTTAGTGTCTCTGTGGAAATCAGTGGTGCTGATTCTGAGGAGTGTGCCATTCTAAAGGCAGATTGAGATGCGTGTAATAGGTTGTTAGTATTGATGTGGTCAACCAGCTGTTTGTGATTTTTTCTGCGATTTTAGCCACGAATGGTAGTAATGAGATTGGGCGAATATTTTCTAATACTGTATACTCCAGCAATGTTTTTTTCCTGAGTGGTCTGACGATGGCCTGTTTCCATTTGGTTGGGACTACTCCCCTCTGGAAGGAGCAGAGGATAAGTTCCGCGATGTACGGCATGATCATGTCTGCCCCCTCCATTACTCTCTCTGGTCGTGCAGGATCTAAAGGGGAACCAGATTTTATTCCTTCCACTGTGGCTTTGAGTTCCTCAATATCCTGTATTCTAAATTCATCCAGCGTTGTTCTTACAAAGTTCCCAAGGCTTATACCAGATAGATTGGTGCCCTGCTGTACTTCTATTGGGAAGGTCTCTTATATTTTTGTTACTTTATTTGCAAAAAATTCTGCCACCTTATTACAGCTCTCTATGGAGGCTCTTATATCCTTATTCTCTTCTTGATTTTTGAGAGCTTTCAGAATTGTGAACATTTCTTTATTAGAGTTGCTGGCTTTTTCTATTTTATCCGGATAGAATCCACATCTGATTTTCTTAATTAGTGAATAATATTCCTTTAGTTCTTTTTTATAATCATCTTTGGACCTATTACAATAACTTTTCCTCCAGAATCGTTCTGATTTTTTACACCTTTTTTTGGCCTTCCTTAGTTCATCATTGAACCAGGGTGCTGTTACTTTTTGTCTCTTAGGGATTCTAATGCTCCAAGGTGCTACCTTATCTAGTGCATCAGTAATCCATGTCTCAATCTGATTATTGGCTAGATTAATGTCTTTATCCAGCGTTAGATTATTCTCCCTAAGAGCTCGAGTGAATGATGCAGAATTGAATTTGTTCCACTTTCTAGTAGTGATATCCTTTTTTGTGTGTTGTGCCATCCTTCTATGAGATGGTACTGTGAAGGGGACTAAGTAGGGGTACGATCACGGGACTGGCCATGGTGCTCCAACTTCAACCTCAGAAAAGCTTGACAAAATAGGGTCTAAGATGTGGCCCCCTTGATGGGTTGGTGATTCCACTTTTTGCATTAGATTCAGTGTCAACATATCCTTGCAAATTGCCCTTATTTCTTGGTATTGTGTATCCTCAAAATGTATGTTTAGGTCCCCCAGTGCCAGAAATGTATTGTGTCTTAGGGCTGGGTGTAGATATTTGGGTGAATAACTGGGTGAATAACATTGACAAGGTGAACGTAGTCCCACAGGTTTTATTTAATAAGTTGGAGCAGGTATTAAAGTGTCTGGATCTTGAGCTATGCCCTGATTCATTGCCATTATTGTTTCTGGAATTACTTGGGGAAATTAAATTTGCCTTGACTCAATTTAAATTTCATAATGAGGCCCCAATAAATCATTGGTTGGATCAAGCTTGCTCAAATTCCCTAAAAGATTTGCATAGAGCTCTTAAAGCACAAACCAGAGATCAGGTCTAGATAAAGGCAGGTATCAAGGTGTATAAGACTGCTCGGAAATCTAGGAAAAGGATTTTGAGGGAAGCCGTCTGGGAAACATTGTCACCAGCAGCAATCACCAAGAATAGCAGGGAAATCTGGAATGTGATAAATGCCCCCTTTTTAAAACATTCCAACAAGATAACTTTGGACAACCATGTCAGCATGAATGCCTGTGTGACCCACTTTGAACAGGTTTGTGGGGCAAAGGATAAATCATTGAATGTACCTGATAGAGCAGGATGCTTGTTTCTGGTTCAGAGAAGACCTACATCGGCAGTTTGGGCTGGACTGTTCCCATAAGGAACAGAGCCAAGCCTGATTTGCATATGGCTGGGTCTGAACTGGGGTGGAGAAGTGAGCTAAAGAACAATGATGGATTAAACCCAGATCTGTGACTGGGGGTAAAAATGGTTAGTTCTCCGCCTAACATGTCCTTTTGTTTGCTTAGATAGAGAATTACCAGCTCCAACGGAGTACTTGCTATTCCATTTGGAAGAAATAAGAAATGGGCTGGGTAGGTGTAGCAGTGCAAAAGTTGAGGGCCCAAATGAGCTTCTATTAAAAGATTTTTAGGGCATCAAGATGAATGGGCCCCATTTCTAACAAATGTATTTAATGCTAAATTTTAAGTCAAGTCCTTTAACCTCCTGGAAAACATGCATAATGATTCCAATCTATAAAAAGTGAGCTAAGGGGAATCCTCAGATCTATAGATTTATCTCCCTTTTGCATAGCACCTCAAAGTTGATGGGCTGCCTACAGTTAAATAGGCTGGAGGAGTGGGAAAGTGCAAATAACGTCTTGATCCCAGCCCAGTATGGCTTCCAAAGGGGCAGAGGGACAATAGACCAATGCCTGAATTTGAGTCTGACTATTGCAAAATACACAACAGCTAAGGATGGTCAGACTTTTACAGCCTTTATGGATTTAACAGCTGCATTTTACTGTTTCAGCCTTTCTAAACTGTTGAGTATGATGGAAGTAAAGGGCATTGATCCGGGAATAGTCAATGTTATCCGCCAGTCGTATTCAAAAGCCACGGCATGTGTGCGCTATGGTAAAAATGGGGAATGTACATGAACCTTCCAGATTATGAGGGGAGTTAGACAAGGTTGCGTCCTTGCCATTTTTTTATTTTCAATCTACACAAATGGGATTGAGGCCGCACCTGTAGGATCTACACGGGATGTCCCTCTTTTAACTGATTTACACTCCCGATATTGGCCTACGCAGATTATGCGGTTTTAATAGCTTGAACTGGGGTGACTTTACCACACCTTACAGTGGCCCATGAGAATTTAATGACAAAATTGGATTTGAGGGTAAATTAATCTAAATCTTTTGTATTGGTAACAGGGGCACCACCCTCCAAAAAAGTGCAATCTTTTTATATAGGGAGCTGAAGATTGGATGTGGTGGAAACCTTTCCCTATCTAGGGGTATTGTTCAATAAAAACAGCCCTGGACAAAAATGGTTGACAGCAGGGCTTTAGTAATGAAGAGAAGTATGGCAGCCACTTTTAGCTGTGCTAAAAAATTGGGATCAAAACCACTTGACCCCATAAAAAAAATATTTATATTGCCAAGATCATCTCAGCTGCAACATATGGGGCAGAGGTTTGGGGTACGGTGCCAAAAAACTTTCCCCAAAGAATATAGGCTGGATTCGTTAAGAATATTGTGTCCCTTCCTGGTTCTTGCTCCAACTAAATCTCTCATCTAGAGCTTGTTTTACCATATGTGACTGACACTATAAGGCTCGCACCCATCATGCTATGACATTCAATTTGGAGGAGGGATACAGTTATCTAACCCAAACTATAATAAAAAAGTTTACAATTAGATTATGTACTTAAAATTACATGGCTGCATTATGTAAGGACCAACCTGACTTCATTAGGACAAGACAAACTATTTATTAACCCCAGTTTTTGCTTGCACAAAATGAGAGTAAATGCCATATTTTTATTCAAGACATATTATGAGAGAAAGGAAAAAAATTATGCAAAATCATCAGTATAGTTATACCAATTGACTCCTCCTCTGTCAGAAGGAGAGTTCTCGTATTTAGAAAGGGTTGGGAATCCACAGTATAGATTCATCCTGATGAGGCTCTGAATGAATTTAATTCCTTTGATATTGGGTTTCTACACAAAGAGGTTTTGTTTCACTGAACTAACAACCTGTCCATGTAATAATAGATTTTAGCAGTTTGATTTTCACCTATTCTTCTTTTGTGATTTTTATAAGGAACAAAGATCAAGCTATGTTCTACCTCTTCTGCAACAATATAATTTTAGCCAAAGCTGCCCTGATCTGTACTTTCTAAAGAAATTTGATGACCCATTTGTATGTTTTTCATTGTCCATATTTCTTTGGGCCTGTATGAGAAGGATGAAATTGTATGTAGCTGAGAAACCACAGATGCTCTAAGTGGATAACTGGCCCACACAAATTATTAGTGAGCAGTTGTGAGGGGGGTATTGTTATAAAATAAATGTTCTTTAGAGATTATAAGTACCTGTCCAGGGGTTTTAATCTGATGGCTGTGTTGCTCAAAATGAATTTTAATGTTGCCCCGTAATAAACTTTTGTCAGCCATGCTCCTTTGGGCTTGTATGAGAAGGATGAATCTGTGTCTAGTTGAGAAATCGCAGATGCTCATAGAGGCTAATTGATTTGCATAATTTATTACCCAGCACTCTATAGAAGTTAACATGAGGATATTCTGAGGGGGGAATTGTTATCATTTTACAATGTTTGCTTTTATAAGACAATCAGTGTCTGTCTTAGGGCTTTTTAATGTGATGGTATTATTTTCCATATTTATTTTTAGATATTTTATTTTATTAAATACTTTCTGGGACTATATTTGGCAGAAAGGATAATTTGACCCTAAGATTGCATGTACTGATATTTTTAACTTATATTGTACTCTTTTGATCTATGTTTTATTTGGATTAAATACATTTCATTGATGATGATGATGAGTAAGTTGTCTCTATGTGTTTCGAAGGTGTTGTTTATGAGATGTAATTGATAGTACCACCAAGACATAGGACATTTTCTATGTGAGATTGAGGGTCATGGTTGTAATGATTGCTCTTAGTGCACAGGGTGTAATTGTGTCTACCTGGGTGAGATTGTGCTGGTCAAGGTTTCACTTGAAGAGTATGTTAAATTAGATCAGAATGTTGAGTCTAGTTAAACTTCTTGTGCCAAAGGATTTGTAACTTCTTTACTATATCAGGCAGAGTTTATTGTAGTTAGCTTGCATTGTGTAAGGATTTTTGCGAAGAAGGACAATGCATATGATGGATTGTAAAGGAGGGATAGGCACTGTAAGGAGTGAGTTTGAATTCACACAGTGCTGTGCTGGTATTAGTCGGTTGGTGTAATACTGTGCTGTGATATGTGGACTACATCACAGATAACTGCGCTGGTATTGGTTTTGAAAGCTAAAAAAGGAAGTGAAGGAGAAATTGATTTTGGAGAATCCTTTTTGAATGATGAAATTTAGGGGCTGATTATGATGGTGGTCATAGGCACTTCCATGGTGCAGGCAGAGACTGAAAACGTTGATTTAGTTACTCCAGAAGTGGTCATGGCGACCACCATAAGACAGTGGGCAAAGATAGCCCATTTTCCTTCCGTCAAAGTGTTTCCGGATGCGGCAGAAATTTACTTCCGCAACGGTGCCAGAGGGAGCCAATAGAGAAAGGCAGCCATGCGGAAGGATGCTCCAACTGCCCACCAGAACACGATGTGTCAATCAGGCCATCTGAACGCCGCAGTAAAACCAGCTCATCAGAGATGACGGAAAGTCAACAACGGAGCTGGAAACTCGAGTCGGAGATACCTCTCCACGTTCCTGTTCGTCATGGATTCTACTCTATAAGCCCTGCTGCGGCTCTACCAGCAAATACGATGCCATTACGGCCCACAATAGAGGTAAGTCCAAAACATCTGCCTGTATGCAACCCCTTGACACCAACAATACACAGCAACCGTTGATGTATAACTTGGCTGTCAACATCAGACACCCTGATGGAAACAGGAATATATACCACAGTTAAAGTAACAATTCCTCACACGAAGGTACATTGTCACCTCAGCATCGGGGGAACCCATCTCAATAGAAATGATGCCATCTAGGCTGGCCTTGGGGGTCACTTCACAGCAGCGGTAAAGCAGTGTCCAAACTTGCCCATATGGATGGATAAGTTCAGCACTTGATTTCAGGATCGCAAGAACCTCCAATTAGCACAACATATCTACTGCAAGGAGTGATGTGCAGGCCCAGTGTTCACAGTGACATATCAGTAGGATCATGATAAAAGGAATAAACAGCAGGACTGATGGATGAGACAAGAGTCACCTGAAAGGGACAATAGCGATCATTCTAGTCAAATCAGGGTTAGACCAGTTCCAAGGATGAACAGATGAGGCAAGAGCAAACAGTATGTGTTTGCGGAGTTCACAGTTGTACAATAAGGTGTGGGATGAGTCAGAGAGCAAAAGCAGAAGACGCATTAAGAGAGTTACTACTGCCATATAATCACAGGTCTGCCCACATCCTTAGCAGACATAGACAGGCTCATACCATACAATGCCAGACCATACTCCATAATGACCTACCATACCATTCAACACCGTAGAATTCTTTTAACTTGAACTGCAAACTTAAAGTGAACACCAGTGGGCAATTGTCTGATTTTTGTAATGCTGCACTAAATGACCCCATGTGGGTATGTCCTGTACATCAATAACACTGACTATCCTACCAATCCATTGAACTCCTCCAAACCATCACTCCCCCTCTCCGAATGTAGCACTAAATAAAAAAACTGGACTGGATGCCAATGTGTCATGAAGAGGCCATCTTGAATGCAGTGAACTCTGACCTAAGACCTATGACAAAACTCTTCTTCCTTACACCTGCCTTCCACTCATGTGAATAAATTTGAGTAATTGAATAAATAAAGAGTTGTGGTGCAGATTGCAAACCTTTTAACTGGTTAGTTTGCATATCAACTTCTTGATTCAGCTCTCTGTAAGACTACAAACCTTCCGACTTTGCCTCCTCCGCAAAATATAAGTCACCAACACTGTATAAGAACAAGTAAACTATCAAAAAGTGGAGGAACCTGTGCAAGACATTTCTGGAGAAATGAGTGGTAGCATATGTTCATGGAATGTAAGAGGTCTCCTACATGACACTAGACTTAGGACATCAACTAATCCATGTGTGGCAGAGAAATTCAAATAATATGAAAGATATCATCAGTTCAGTATCACAGTGATATAGCAATGCAAGTACGTCATTGGACCAGAGTAAGATGACCTCTCATTAGGCATCCAGTGACCAGCAGTTCATTTGTCATAACTAATCTGTCATGTCTATGCCACTGGCACACAACTAATGCCTCACTGTGACCTTTCCTGACAGTCAAACTTAAAAATACCCTTCACACTAACTCCTAATCTACCCATCTACCTCCTTTCCTGCTCCACAGCTAGGACATTCTCTGATACAGGTGCCAATCTACTCTTATGAGTTCCCTGTTCCACAATGCTACACCTTGGTTTGTACCTTCAAATCTCTGAGTCCAGGTCAAGGATGCCTGATGTAATCCAGTAAGTTTATCACAGAACACCCCAAAATAAGTCCTACAAGCAGGGCCATGTGCACAAAAGAGTGGATAGCCCAATCTGCTCCCAGTCCATCCTGGAACTGATATAGTCTTACTGCACAGACTGCTTAAGCCATCCAAAGCAAATTATACATAACTAAATGACACATATAACCACAAATTTTGTTGCATCCAGACAAATCTGGCAACACTGCCATAGGCACTCCACCGGTCACAAAGGGACCATGGTGTCAGTGTGCCTCCCAAGCATTTTGAGGCACAATCTTGACAAGTGACTGCTCAAAGTTAGGGGACCATAGCACAAAGTCAGCAAATAAACAAGACTCCACATTGCCTTATGTGACATGCACACAAGAAATGCACAGTATCAAATACACACCCATCTAAATGCATTTAAAGACACACACTCCTTACACACAATCTCATGCAATAGCAACATAACACACACATTCACTTGTTTGTAGAAAGAGCCAATACAGGCCAAAGACTGCATCCCTCCCCAACAACTTCATAACCTATTCGCATCCTAATACATCCCACAGCAAACTAAGCTAGACACAAGGGGGCCTCACAATTGTCAAGGATAATGAATCAGCCGCTGACAGCAGTGCATGCACAGTAAGCAGTGTGTGAACACCACTAAAACCAGGGACACCCATATCTGAAATCACCATCACAAACATCACAAATCATCACATCCACAGATCACTCCCCACACAGGGTTGTTGGCAGTGCCTCAGCAAACACCTAGACACTTTCAATATCACCTACTGCTCCACAACTGGGACACCCACATATGCATGGTAGAAGACTAGAGGACCATGTGGTAAAATCAACTGTACAATACAGGAATACCTATGACTGCAATTAAGTATACTCAAATAACACATATCGAATTGGGAAACGGTGCTCAGGGGCACAATGGTTTTGGACACAAATGATTCTCCCACCGTATAGTGTCACAGTATGGAGTGGTGGGGAAGGTCACACACTGGCATGGCATAGAGTGGGATATTGTTGAGTAAATTGGTGTATACAGGAGTATTGCACATGTGAGGTGTGTACAGAGCAAAATGACACAGTGGAGTATCTCACACTGTCTTGGCCTCAAATGGTCTTCTGGTGACTGTAGTGTCACACAGTGGTGACAGGTGCACTGTAACAGCACGCATTGGAGTTACAGAGACTGGACTTGTGTACAAGACTGATATGTTTTAGAATACAACATTGTGGAGTAGATAAAGTGTAATGTGACATCAATGAATGGCTAATGGCACATAGTAGGTATGTTTGCCACAGTCAGTCAGCACAGTGATCTCAAAGGTAAGCAAGACCTATGTCTGATCCCCAAACTCTCTCCTAACACATTGAATGGACACACTATGCATACTCCCAAATGGCATGGCCAAAAGTAGGTGTACCCTAAGACTGTGAGGTCATACTCACACACTGCACATTGCTCCAGCAACAATTTCAACATGTGCACACATCCTCTTGAATGTGTCTGAGCTTTCAAACAAACAGGAACTCATAAACTGGATTGTGCATGTGTGAAAGGGTCATGCTCAAGGCCACATACACAATAATACATCTGCTTTTGACATGACAATCACACTGCATGAGTAGTCAAGTGCACACATGTAAATGTACCCATGTGACTATGAAGCAATACCTATCCAAGTTAACTTTACACCTACGCTGGTGTACACATCAAGATAGATCTCTCACATATGATGCACTGTGTCAACCCCTCAAGTCATCCTGTAAATCACAATAGCTGTTGTTGATATAGAGGACCCAAAATGATATTTTTACAAAAGCAGACCTCAGACAAATTAATGTAGGGGTCAAGAATAGACCATCACAGATAAGCTTCCTGGCCCCATTAACCCTCTGACACAATCAGCACATTACACATTACCTGCTGCAACCTCTGGGTACACCTGCAACTGCAAATTAAGTACATGCCACTGTGAATGTTGCATTCAGAGCATGGAACAGATGATCATATACACATACATTTTTCCACATCATTAGGAAGGGCAACGACAAAGCTCTGAACAAAAATAAAGCTTTTATATATAAACTCTGTATTTGTAAGTAAAGTGCCAAACAACTAGGCCAATGGCCAGTCCAAAATAGAGTCTGCACTAGTGTGCCTGAAACCTTGCACTACAAACTTGCACTACAGTCCACTGCCATGGAAATCTCCCCAGGATAGGGGCATCAAATGGGCAGTTCAGGTACCGCTCAGGGAGGATTGGGGTGGGAAGGGGGAGTCTGGTTCAAAATTGGGGAAAACTGGAATGGAAGGGGGAGACTGTCTGGGGTAGTGGGAGGACTGGACCTGGAAGGGGGAGAACTGGCTGACACAGTGGGATCACTGGATGTGGGAGGGTGAGAGCTGGCTGGAACAGGAGGAGGCATGGCACATGGAGGCAGAGAAATGCTGGGGGGAGGGTCAGTGGTTGATGTTGCATGTGGAGGGCTGGGTTTGACTAGTTTGGGTATCTGATATCCACTAAGCCTCTTGGGCCAAGGGAGAAATGAGGTAGCCGCAATAACCCTTGGTGGACAACTGCGCTATGATCGTGAAGTTTGCGTAGTTTGAGCTACTTCGTGCTCTGCAAATTGCACGTATCACAGTACAAAATCACGTAGCATAGCGTAGTTGCCATTTTTGCTAGCTCGCGGTCCTCAGCGTCAAGTTGGCGACTGCGAGCGAGCAAAATGACATCCCGGCAAGACTTTTTCCTTGTTCGCGATTAGCAACATCAAATTGCCGATCGCAAGTGTGGAAAATAAACCTCCCGGTGAGATTCTCAACGTGGGTAGGTCAGGTTTCTCATTGCGAGTGGTCACATATGCTCGCGATGAGAAACTACCAGTCCGCGTTGAGAAAGCTGCAGCTCGAGTAAAAATCTACTCGAGCAGCAGAAAACAACCGCTTGCACTGTGCAAGATGCCGTTTGCAATGATTGCACAGTGCGGACAAGCATCCAGCACTGTGCAATCATCGAGAACAGCGTACTACGCAGTTCGCGTAGCGCTACGCGCATCTCGCGTAGTGCGATGTGCACTTCATGTAGCTACGCGTAGCGCTACTACGAGGGGGGCAGTAGTGGCAGGCCACAGGTCCAGGGCAGCCAGGGTAAGAGTCTTGGGGGCTTTGGAATGAGGTGCTGGAAAGGGAAGGCTCTAGGAGGGCAAGGAATCTGAGGTATGCGATGTGGATGCACGTTTTTTGGCTTTATTTTTCTGAGTGTCCTTTGATGGTTTTGTTGTTGTAGTGTCATGTGTGCCTTATTTGTATTTTGGGGATGGTGTGTTGTGTCTGTGTAGCCTTGAGTGGTGTTGATGTGTGGTGGGTGTGGATATCTGGGTGCCTGAGTACTCTGGTATGTGTGTGCTCTGGTCAGGTGGGGGCACTGGGATGGTGGAGGTAGAAGTGACAGGAGCTGGACTGAAAGGTTGTACTACTGAATGGCTGCCGTCACTGTGGAGGTCAAAGACTGGACAGTCCTGTACAGGCCACCCAGGTCCAAATGAATGCTCTTCAGGAATGCAACAACTTGTTGCCATGATTCTGGAGGGCATCCAGCAGTGCAGTCTGACCCACAGTCAGCTGCCACAGGACGTCTATGGTCTCCACACTGAAGGTAGTTGGGTGGCAGGGACAGGGGAAGCAGTGCCTAGGGGGAAAGAAACTCTACCCTTTTTAGGCTTTCAGGCCCGGATATCAGTTTTGGAGCAGCAGGGAGGATGGACACAAGACGGGGTGTGGCAGATGAAGAAGCATTGGTCCCCTTAGTGTCACTCTACTCCCAAGGACCAATAATTCTAGCTGCTTCCCGAACTGTGTCGGGCCCCTCTCCTTTCCTGCCCTTGATAGATGCTGTAAGAGCCATAGAAATAGGTTCAGTAAAATGGCCTGCTCACAAATATGATATGAAATGCAAACAGAATGATTTTGAGTTAAGACCAAAAATGTACTTGCACATGTACAGGCAGCAAAAGCCAAATCTTTTTCTTGATTACATGATGTATTGACACATGAATTTTGGACATTGATGCTCCATGATGCATTTACACTTCAAAATTGCTGTGCATGTGTCAACATTTCAACATCACATTCTATTGTGTGTAGCTGCACCTACATGCCTTTTGTCAAGAGAGCTACACATCCAATTGTGTTGTGTTTGTCTCACTTTGAAGAATATGTTCCCTAAATACCACAAATACAAACTGAAACATGCAAATTGGTAAGTAACCTTACATCCTTCCATAAAACTTTATTAGTACTGCAGCACACCTACTGGTGATCATTGAAATCAGATTTGTAGACGCATCACTGACATGGAAGTGCACACCACAAATATCTCAATGCACCCTAACATGATGCTCACTGCTGTTCACTTCCACTTGATGTCTTTGAGACTTACACCTCTGCCTACTTCTCATGGACACATTTTAAGTGATAAACTGCTACGAGCCACCATGTACAAATGTTGACAAAAAGACAATGCACATTTGCATGACTAGGGCAATGTGACGCAAGGGCATTTGCGTATGTTGACATGTCACATTGCAACAATATTTTAATGTCAGGGCAAGCCTTCAATGATCCGAGGCATCAGAGTGCCTTTTTAGATGAAGCTTTGAGTGGCTTTTATAAGGACAGGGAATGTGTGCCAAAAGCAAGTGTCTGGCATCTGACATTCCTATGATGTGTTCACTGCTGACACCCAGGACACATCAATGTCACAAGAGATCGCTCACTGATGTTAACCAGTAGATATAACTTGCCCATGCACTGATGCATATGTACACCCTTCCTCAATACACACTCAGTAATTAGTGCCACTCAGAGTGACATTGGGTTTTTTATCATAAGTTAAAGTACAACACTACAGATACATCACACATTGCCATATATACTGATCACATACAACTGTGTAAAGTCCTAGTGCAAACACAATCTCCCAACAGCCACATTTTTCTCCAGAGCTTCAACCTTCCACTGTCAAACCATTGCAAAGTCATGTTGCCATGTGCACAATGAACAAATGCAGATCATTCAATGCATCACTGAACTCGTCACCTCTGCACCATCAGTACATGTGTGCAGTTGCTGTCAGTGTGGCTTGAAATGAAATAATGTGATGCCATGCTGCTGATATTCGCCAAATGTTTTGCTATGATGCTGTCATCTTTATTATTTGGCTCCAAATAACACATGGGACAAGAGTAACCTCTGCTAAGTCACATCATCCTGAGTCCTCCTTTGTCAATGTCTCAATCCACTTGCACATCATCACATGAGTCACAATACTCTGGGAGTCACAGGGCACACACAAGGCTGACAAGTGTACTATGCTAATCATCAAATAAGGAGGAGCAACAGAGGGCTAGTAATCAGGTCACCCTCCACTCACTGATCCTTACACAAATGACTTGATTATATAGAAAACTACAAACCTTGAATATGATTTACATTTCAGAAAAAGGGGCAGTTTCCTAATCTATCTGGCCCTAGGTCAGTCTCCGCTTACTTAACAGTCGTGCCCAACTTTGAGTGTCCTGCGTTTAAAAATAATTATAGATTGTCAACCCACCATACACAGACTCACATCAAAAATAGAGAGAAAAAAGGTGTGAGAGGTCAGAAAGTACCTCACATAACATCACCCAAGGAGCTGCTGGATGGTACTCACCTGTTTGCTAATTTTGTCATCGTGGGTAACTTTCATGACCAAAAGAGATAAGGGAAAGTGAAAAATGTATGCCCAAATCTTAAAATTGTGTGAGAAAAGGTAAAGAAAGATAAAGATATGGTGTTGATGATTATATCATCCATCAACCATCTGTACCCCGTAACATGAATAAAGGAAAATGCTTTTCCAAGCTAAAATGACTTGTGGCTCACTTGCTGTTATACATACTTTATTTTTCGCAGTGACCTCACTCAGATTTAAAAAAAACTCCATATTTAGATCATTTTAATTGGAACGCCCGACATGTTTCATTGCCTTGCAATTTTTTGTTGGCAATTTCATCAGGGCTCGGGTACGTATCTCCACCTTGCTGATACTTCAAGAACAATACAGTGGTTGCAAGGTGGACTCCTACCAGCAACACACTCAAATAGGGGAACAAAAATTAATTTTAGCCACGTTTCCCTGTCAGGTAAAAAATGCAGCCACCAGTCGTCAGCCGCTTTGCCAGTCTTCTGGGCTTCTACCTCATCCTGGACACTGAGAAAGCTCGTACAGAGCTAGACAATTCACACAACTTCTTTTCCTGCATAGGAATAGCTCAGTTCAGACACCATTTTCCAAATGGAACATGTCAAGATGATTTTCACTGACACTGGTCATGTATTTCATACATGAAAATCCAACTGTTGTACACATCAAGCACCTCATCCCTTTACCCCTGAGGCAACTTTGAACCGATTGCATCACACCAGAGACATCTCTGAGGTTCCTGGGCTGCTCATGGCTGGGATTAAGGCAGTCAGTCATGCACTAAGTCCCACTTAGCCCAATACTCACCCCAACTTGTTGCTGTTTGGCCCTCAAGCGTCCATCCAGCTCTGGCTGTGTCACTGCCAGGATGTGGGCCTTTAGTGGGGCATGCCAACCTGCCACTTCGAGGGACCAGACCCAGCGTCATTTCGGCAATGTTTTTGCTGAGTTGGCAGCTGCAATCCCATCTCTTGTGGCTATGGTTTTGTCACTGGTTGGAGACCCCCAGGGTCCACCCCTTGCACGCGATGGCCCTCCATATGACCTTACGTTAATGGACCTTAAGTTGTAGGCATGGGAGACAAAAATAAGGATTTGTAAACAATATGCCATGGAACATTGTGTGCCAGTCCAGAAGCATTTATACACATACCACACACATTGATCAATGGACAGCAGAGTCTATAGACCATGTCACATACTACACCCTGACCAAGCTTGATGAGTACATTGTCAACATCTATGAGGATGGACCAACTACCTGGGCATCTCATTCTCATGCAGAGGGTGTGTACTAACATCATGGTGAAACAGGGCCTCATCTGTGATGCATGATGTAAGTGAGCCTGACAGACAATACACTGTAATTGATACCTACTGGAAATACTCACTGTGTCTGACACTACACACCCCTTAAAGTCCAAGACCGTTGCATAGCAACACATGTTATTGAGGTCACGGGAAGGTCCCTGACACTACATTCTCCCACTCATGTGACAAGGTGTAGGCCTGTATTGTGTACTCTTCATACCTCTATTTGCCTCTTTTTAAATAGGAGGGTGCACTGCTCATATGTATTGCCAAGTATTTGTGTGATGTGGCCATTATACATTGTGCATTTACAGGACAGGCATTTAGGGTATTTTAAGATGAGAAGTGTGGTCCATCACAAGATTCACATGCATGTGGAATGAGAATGATGACACAGTACATACGCATGTGAGAATCAACACATTATGGCACCAAAACAATGATGAGATGTTCACTGTACATGTTGCAAATGTGTAAGAGGTGAGTTTCCACTAATCAAGACAGATACAGGCCTTGAACTCTCTGGCAGACTAGACTAATCTCCATAGTGTCACTGTCAACTCATTTCGTCCACTAATCTGTAAAATCTGCCCAATCAACAGGTACCATCTCCGTAATGTTTAAAAGTAAACTTACTAATGTATTTTCATGACATCCCACAGGGAACAGGCGCACAAAGTGACAATGCTCCAGTCAACAGTGTAACAGTACAATTGCTAAACATTGTTATGTACAAATCTTCATTGCATGCCATCAGATATCATGGGGATTAAGGCTCAACGCACCATTACCGGGAAGTCATTCTGCAAGGCAGAGTCTTACACATTAATATTGCCCGTGCAGAAAACAATATCTGTGATGGAAGTGTCCAAAGGAGCTGCACCAGTGACAATGGTGCCATCCTCCCCACATACTTAAGTGCAACAACGTGTACATCATGTATTGGCCATGTATATGTCATTATCTAAAGGTATATACATTGGCTTGCTCTCAGAGGTACATGCTAGTGTCCAGTTACATAGGGTCAGCAATCTAATCATTCCAGAGAAGTTATACATTCACTTACCAGCACGTCTGGAGCACCATATATCTGCCCATACTGGCCAAGGACCTCATCCACCAGGGGTTCCAGCTCCTCTGTAGTTAAGGGACGAGCCCTGATTTTCTCAGTACGAGCTATGAATGGTCCAAGAGATGAAGTACAGCAGCAGTTGATGGGTTGGAATAGCAGGCAGCAGTGTCTGTAGGTAAAAGACAAGTATGTCCATTTCAAACACATATATAGGCCCCTAGGGTGGTTTCAGGGTTATTCTGCTAAGGTAATTGGTCTGCCTGGGAAGCATTTTCCAATTGTTTCCAATGGATGTAACCTCAGTGGCTGAGCACGCCTACCGCAGTGTTAAAAAATGAAAAGCTTTACTGCGATGTCAGTTCCCTTTGGCTGCTATGTTATTCACATAGGTAGTGTCACATCGCGGGGGTCAGATTGTCTCCACCTCTACCCTGCATTTTTCAATTGTGGCCAATGCCTGTGACTACAGTGGTTCAGCACTCCTACCGCAATGTTAAAAAAAGAAAAACTTTACCATGATGGCAGTTCCCATTGGCTGCTATGCTATTCACATAGGTGGTGTCACACGGCGGGGGTCAGATTGTCTCCACCACTACCATGCATTTTTCAATTGGGACCAATGCCTGTAACGGTAGAGGCTGAGCACGCCTGCCATGATGTTAAAAAAAGAAAAGCTCTACCACTATGGCAGTTCCCATTGGCTTGGCTACTATGTTATTTGCATAGGCGGTATCACACTGCGGGCGTCTAAATGTCTCCATTGCTCCCTGCATGTTTTCAATTGCGACCAATGCATGTGAACGTAGTGGCTGTCACCTACCGTGTGGGTAAATACATTGTACATTTGCATTCTCGATTTGAAAATTGCATCAGTAATACCACCACAATTTTTAATATGAAGTGCACCTTGTAAAGGAATTGGGGAGTGTGACATTTACCTTTTGTCTTCTCACACATGTAATGGAATTACACATGGGTTCCAAAACATTGGTTGTACGACCTCACAGACCACTGTCATTCATGTGGCCTTGTAGAAGAATTTCCATTGGATTTGTGTTTCATTGTTGGGCATATGGAAATGTGTGTAATGCAGACTCATCACACAGGCATGATGGTCTGACCATGTAATGTGCATATGTTTTTATAGACAGTGCTGTGGATTAATCAAATCTTGTCCAGTTTCCACTCACTGGCAGCATTTTGGTATGATGTTGTGCTTTTTTGGGACTCAAGGTGTATTTTGTGAAGTGACAGCAGCTAAATAGAATCTGCATCAATGCTGTTTGCCACCTGTGATATGTCATCTACCCACAGGGCTGGGTACACATTATTTAGAAATGTACCACATGCCTGACACATAGGCTAATTTTGAATTCACAGTAGTTAGTATGTACGCCCTAGCTACCTAAATGACTGTAGGGGATCAAGTTGTGTATGCATGTCACTTGTGCATTACACTGATTCAACAGTTCTGCCAATGTTGTGCTTGTGTGAGTTACTGTGTGCGCTGTTACCAACATCTCATCTTTGCCTGTTTTCACACATGTGTCCCCTGCCAGAGTGTGAAGAAGAAGACCACCATTGTATCGGCCTTTACCGGACCTGTTGACTTGAATTTGCAAATCATAAATTCTGAGGATGAGTTTGCTCATGTCCCATATATAAATTTGGCTAAATAGGGTTTTTGATTTGTCACGAAATCCTTTATTTTGAGGAGTCTCTGGGCGAATGAATCTATGAAAGAAATGGTCATCCGTGGAAATTACTTTGAGTAACAGAGGGTAGTCGACAGAAGTGGTGTTTACCACCTTTGTTGATTTGCCGATGTACGACTATCTTTGTTGAATAAAGCTTTAGGTTGAAGGGAGCCTTTAGCGCTCTAGCATTTTCAGAGGATTGCAGCCATGTAGTCCCTCTTCACTGTCTCAACCTCAGAGGTGTGTGGGAAAGACTTACACATTCACTTCCGGTTCGGCAGCGGCTGACTATCTGCATTTAAACACGAGCCCGCCATTACGCATTTACCTCCGGGCTCGGCGGACCTTTTAGGTGCAGACTGCTGGCTGTGGACTTGGATGATGTAAGTACTAACTTTTCAATAAATGCGATCCCTAAAAATCACGCTATACGGAATAATGTGGCAAACAATCTGTGTGAGGGACGGTGTGTTGCTACATCTAACGCTTGCCCCGCATTTCTCTCCTTCTGTTGCCACAGTTGTTCTGTAGTCCCGCAATCTGCCTTCTTGCCCAAGGAGGGCACACCCACTTTTTTATACGTAAGCTACCAGTGTTTCTTTTTATCATTTCGTATTTTTGCTTTCCTTCCTTGAAGGTGTAAAGCATTTTTAACAGTGCCTACGATACATGTGATCTCTATTAATACTATAAATCATGTTTTGCCAGAGTATTGACCAAATTGTTAAAATACTCTATCTATATATTGTCTGAGTATATGGATTTTGGCATGTTTACAAATTTTGTAATCACATTTATTTAGTTGTTCTGATTGCAACATAGAAATGGCTATAAGTTTACATAGACTATGTTAATAACGTGGGGACTAATTCAGTCTCTTCTGCTTGGTTTCATGTATATCTGATGAATATAAGGCAACTATTATGTCTGTCAACTTAATGAAATACACTTTCTTTCAGAAATACGAGGTCTGTTTCCAGAACAGTGGGAGACCTCTACTGCAACCGTGAGTCTATCGGTTCTTTGCACCTGAGGTTAGGGTAGGCCTTAGCGAGCCTACACCGCCAAGGTGCCTTTTTCTGTTGTATAATTAGGTCCTGATGAAAGCTTAGTGAACAAACATTTGATAAGCTGAAACATGTCGACCGCTTGACCACCCATAGGATAAATCTGACCAAATTAATGTCAGTAGCAATTATCCTTCACAGTTTTTAACATATTCCTGTCTCGTCACTATTAAAAATGTTTTGGTGTACGATACATGATTTTAAAAAAATCTTTTCTCCCTTTCACTTATTCCACACTTATCACTTCACTTTATTCTAGTCTGAAATTGTTGCTCCGCCTGAATTTCAAGCGTTGAAGCACACCAGAGGTGCATAAGGCTACTCTGGATAAAACCCCATGATGAAGCATGTCACCAACTATGTTGGTGAGTGAGGGTTTTATTTTTCATCAGATGGATTCTGTTTCCTTCACACTTTTCCCAAGCACATAGTGAATCATTGTATATTCGATTTTTTTACCGCGTCACGCTCTTTTGTTGTTGTTATATTGTTTTTGGGGGACCAAGAGTGTGGACATACCCTCTCTCTCTTGTTGTTTATCGTAGTGCTGTGGATTAATCAAGTCTTGTCCAGTTTCCACTCACTGGCAGCATTTTGGTATGATGTTGTGCTTTGTTGGGACTCAAGGTGTATTTTGTGAAGTGACAGCAGCTAAATAGAATCTGCATCAATGCTGTTTGCCACCTGTGATATGTCATCTACCCACAGGGCTGGGTACACATTATTTAGAAATGTACCACATGCCTGACACATAGGCTAATTTTGAATTCACAGTAGTTAGTATGTACGCCCTAGCTACCTAAATGACTGCAGGGGATCAAGTTGTGTATGCATGTCACTTGTGCATTACACTGATTCAACAGTTCTGCCAATGTTGTGCTTGTGTGAGTTATTGTGTGCGCTGTTACCAACATCTCATCTTTGCCTGTTTTCACACATGTGTCCCCTGCCAGAGTGTGAAGAAGAAGACCACCATTGTATCGGCCTTTACCGGACCTGTTGACAATGGAGGAGAGAGATGTCATAAAGAAATTCCATATCAATCGGCTTACCCTTCAAGAGCTATGTACTCAGTTTGAGCCCCATTTAAGGCCTCAGTGCACCTTTCCAACAGCTTTGACAACAACAGTGAAGGTGATGGCCAGCCTGCATTACTTCAGGTTTGTTTCAGTACACGGTAGCCATCGCAGGTGAGATGTCTCAACCTATGTTCAGCATGGTGTTACATGATGTCCTGTCTGCATTGTTAACATGCAAGGACAGCAACATCCAGTTTCCAATGATTTGCCAAATGTGAAGGGGGAATTTTATGACCTTGGTCACATCCCACATGTTGTTGGAGCCAATGACGGCACACACATTGCCCTTGTTCCACCACAGGCATGGGAGCACATCTACCAAAACAGGAAGAATAACCATTCTATAAAGGTGCAAGTGGTATACCAAGCTAATCTGATATTATCGTACATGTTGCCAAATGTCCAGGGTCTGCACATGACTCCTACATAATGGGAATAGCATCATCCCACAGTTGATGGCAAATCTTCATCCAGAGATGGCCTGGCTTCTTGGTGGGTGAGATCTGTCAATATTTGTGGTATATGTGTGACATGCTTTCCTCCTCCTCAATACTTCAATTACATTATGCCTCTGTGTTTCCCACAACTAGGTATCCCAACCGGTCTTGGTTGCTAAGCCCACTGAGGAACCGAAGGATGCCAGGCAAGTTCCGCTTCACTGATACCCATGGGAGGACATGTTGGGTAGTAGAGTGGGCTTTTGATCTCATGAAGGCAAGCTTTAGCTGTCTGGACAAGAACATTGGTGCACTCCTCTACTTCCCCCAGAAGGTGTGTCAGATCATAGTCACATGCTGCATGCTCTACAACCTGGCCTTGCACAAGGAGATCTCCCTGAATCAGGATTATGGTGAGCAGCAGGAGCCCCCAGCTACAAATCCTAACATGCCCAGTGACGATGATAGTAGTGAGGAGGAAGGTCTTGACCTGAAGCAAGAAGGGTGAGGCATACCACATTTAGTGTTGAAACAAGACCATGAACTGCAGGTAGACCCCTGGAGGCTTTTGAATCTGGATTAAGATTAGCTTGGCATGAACATTTTTAAATAGGCTTGAAATAGTCTAACAAGACAATGGGAATATATTTGGTACTCCTAAAAGGGAATTTTAATATAAGATTGATTACTATATATAATCATTTTAGTAGCCAAGACAAGGTCTCAGACACAATAGCATTGCTATCTAGCTTTCCGGAGAGCTCAAGAAAAGAGTACCATCTTATAGTGGCCGGGGATTTTAACACAACATATGAACCCATAGACTTTGTCCAGGAAATAGTGCAGGCGGAAGAGCTAGATAGAGGAATTAAAAGATTACAGATATCTCCCATTAAAACATGCACAAAGGTTGGTCATCAAGTCTTGTCCTTTACACTTAATCATGGGGTGCACCTTGTAATGGGTGGACACTCTCAGATCTAGAAGTTAATATTGCCTTTAAAAGAGGAAATGACAAGAGTAGGATTGATTTTATTATGGTGGATTTGGATCAGTGGACTAACGTTTTTGATATGGTTGTTCGTCAGGATAGTGACCACAATGCATTGATCCTGAGGTTGGCCCGTATCCCAACCTTGCCATCCCAGACCAACCCAGTGTTGGCTCCTGTTGTTACTACCAAAAATAATAGGAGGATTAAATGGCCCCAAGTAGCCACTGATAAGAAGTCTCTTTCTGGCATTTATACAGCGGTGGCTCAAACTCTTACTGCTTTGGGAAATTCTAATCTAAATGATGGAAGCATTATGAGTAGCTTTTCTAAATTACTAAATAGATTAAAGTGCCACTTCAAAAGTCAGTGTAAAATAAATATAAGTAGGCAAAATATTGCACCTTGGTATAATGAGGAATGTAGGCAAGCTATAATAGAGCTAATTGCATCTGTAAAGAAGCAAATTAGGAGCAACATAATAGAGAGAAGAAAAACTTATAGGAAGATGCAGAACGAGGTAAGAAGGAACTGGGAGGTAGAGAACTGGTGCACCCTAGTGGAGGCTTCCAGAGTGAAGGATTGCCAGCTACTTTGGCATTTACTCTCTAAAGGGGTAACACATTTGTTAAAAAAAGAGGACTTTTACATACAGCCCCATGTCTGGGAAGATCACTTTTGTAAATTATATTCAGGATAGGACTGTGTGTCTGAGTCTGAGAATGCATTGGTTGGAAGGAATTCCCCTTAGAGACAGTAGTATGGGACATAGTCAGCTTCACCCTAGATTAAACTGTGACTGCAATTAGCACACTTCAGCCATGGAAAGCACCAGGGTGGATAGAATAGTGGGAGATTTATATTGCTCTGAGCCAAATATATGGGGCCAGTTACACCACTTAGGTACAATGCAGGCAGGAAGGGCTTCGACCGTCGGTCAGAGCCCTCCTGCCCGCATTGTAATCACTGATTCGGATTCTTTTCTGACTGAGCAATTTCAATGGGCTCAGTGGGAAGGGAATCTGAATCAGGCTTCCAAATGGCTTATGACCGGCTCAGAGAGCCCGTCTGCCATTCTGAAGACCCATAGTAATCACCCGGCCGGCTCTTTCTGGCTGAGGGATTAAAATGGCAGTTTCCTAAGGCATTGGGAAACAGAATTGGGGACCCCCAGCAGGGGCCCCATGGGTGCAAGGCTGCTGAATGGCAGCCTAGGGGGCACTTATGGTGCCCCCTGTTGATCCCTGCACCCGGTAGCAGGGACCTTAAGTCACCTGCTGCTGGGTACAGGAATGAACTGCACCCCTGCTCTTTGCTATGAGAGCATGCATGCCGTTTGGAATGCATGCTCTCCTAGCACAGTATGGGATTGCAACCGAACAGAGTTCAATCGCATCCTACTTTCTGAGCTGGAACCGACGACTTGAGGTCGTTCGGTTCCAGTTCCAGAGCGATGCCGGACAGACTCTAGTCCATCCGGCATCGTAATCGGCCCCATTGTTTTAAATACCGTTACACAGGGAGGGGACATCCCTGAGACCTGGAAGTTTGCAGAAATAATCTCATATTTAAGAAATTGGACAAAGTGTATCCCTCAAACTATAGATCCTATTAGCCTTATAGATGTTAGTTTTTAGTAAAATGATTCTGACACATCTTCACTGTTGGATAGAGGAAAAAAGCATACCCTCCCATCTGCAGGCTGGTTTTAGGGCTTCTCCAATCACACTGGAGCAGGTGTTCCGCTTCCCTATTCTTATTTGGAAGGAAGTTATGATCATGAAGGGACACCTGTACATTGTGTTTGTTGATCTTAGATCAGTATTTGATTCTATTAATCGCCACAAGTTACGGACGGTTCCTAGGGATCTTGGGCTACCTGGTGGCACTTCAACTTCCTGTCCGACTGCACCAAGATAATTATGCTAAAGATAGGTGCAACCCTGTTTACCCTATATATTGATGGGCTTATCAATGAATTATATGATTGGATCGACTCCGTAATATCAATTATGCGGCACACTCCGCACGCACCCATCATATGGGGGACAAATCTGGTAGGTTACTGTCATGGCTGATACGTCACGAAGCCACCATTGTGCCAGTGACATTGCTGCACATTGCACAGGGAGTCCCGGTGTGCACCCAGAGTGAAATACACAATGCTTTTGTGGAATATTATTCCATGGTATGCAGATCACATCTGGCGGCTACAGACACTGGCATACAGCACTTTCTCTCCGCTATAACACTGCCACAACTGACAGGACATCAACAAGAGGAACTGGGTGCTCCGCTATTGTCGGAGGAAATAAGAGACAGCATTTATTCCCTCTCGAATGGTAAAGCGCCAGGTCCAGATGGACTGCCGGTTGAATTTTACAAGGCCTACTCAGACATTTTAATCCCCGAACTGCTGCGGGTGTATGAGGCGGCTCTTGAACACTCTGCGCTGACACCTACGCAGAATGAGGTGACGCTGATCTCTCTTCTAAAGCCGGGCAGAAGCCCGGAACTTCTAGGCTCTTATCGACCCGTTGGCTCTGTTAAACACGGACAACAAAATCCTTGCTTCCACTCTTGCTAAACGAATAGCCCGAAAGTCCCGACTTTAATACACGCTGACCAAAATGGGTTTGTTCCGACTAGGAGCACTTCTTTGAACATCCGCAGGCTATTTAGACTTCAAAAATATGCAACGGTGAGATGGCCTCGATCTGGCTGTCTAGTGTTAGATCTGGAAAAGGCCTTTGATTCGCTGGAATGGCCCTATCTAGCAGCCGCTCTGTGTAAATACGGGTTAGGTGACGGGTATTTACAACTGGGGCAGCTACTGTATCAACGCCCCACAGTGAGAGTGCGAACGGGCAAGATTCTGTCTGATACAATCAGGGTTAGGCGTGGTAAAAGACAGGGATGCCCTCTGTCCCCGCTCCTTTTCTCTCTAGCCATGGAGTCTTTGGCGTGGACTGGGGCATTCCCTTGAGTGATGGACTTCATGCGGTGTCCTTGTACGCGGATGACTTACTGTTGTATATAAGGGGCTTGCACGAAATACCGCCGGTGATATCAACATTGTTTCACAACTTCGAGGAAGTGTCGGGACTTAGGGTCAATTGGGCTAAGTCAGGTGCCTACTCCTTCAACGAGGATGCGGCTACTGGGGACGTAGTTTTAAACGAAACGCCGCATGCTTGGTATCAAAATACGTTTCGATACCTGGGCATATATGTCTACAGGTCCCCAGCACAGATATTAGAGGGCAATTTAGTGCGTGCCATCTCCGCACTTAGAGCACAAATGCAATTCTGGAAGACTCTGCCGCTAAATGTAATGATGCGGTAAAAAAACAATGGTTCGGGTGTGGCCAAAAGGTCCAAAATTAAAGTGATCCTAAGGAGAGCACTTATGGTTAGAGAGTTGAAGATTAATTATTTTAAAGGAGCAAAAAAATGAATAATGTACATAGGGACATAAGTCAGTTCATTTGAAACATTTATTTCCACACCAATAGAATTCAGGTGCTCACACAATAAGTGAAAGAGGCATGAGGTGCAGAGAGATGGTGAAGTTTAAAATAACAGCATTGCATTGACAACAATAGTGTAAAACTCCTCAAACAACTTTCTAGAATAGGAAGAGTTTTGTTGTAAAGGGTCAACGGCGTGTCGATCTCAACTGTTCGAGATCATCATCAGGACATATAACAGGTGAGCAAGCTGAATTGATGCAATTATTCATAGCGCAAGGAAGAGCAATTGAGGGCTGCAGAAAACAGCTGAGGGTAGACGAGTTCACCCAGATTAATTCGCTGAAGGTACGAGCGTGAGAATATCACGTGTGTGTAAACTTGAAAGGCAGGGTCAGCTGTATAAATTGCGCTTAATGATTTGCTGCCAATAAGTTTAGTTAAAGTCACTCCCAGTTCATATTTGGAAAGTCTTGGGAGAGGAGCTCAGCGTGTCATGCTGCTTGGGCTGTTCACGTGATTAAATATTAAGCTGGCCCATAGATGCTACAAGAGAAGCCTTCAACTTACGACAGATACGATTCCCTATGCCTCAGTACTGCCAATTGCCGGGACGCCCAGAGGTAAAGACTTTATAAGTGACACGGCATTGATGCCTTGGGCTGAGGCAGGAGTGGAGACGCTAGGAGACCTATATGCTGATGGTAACTTATTGCCTTTTGCAACATTAATGGCAGAGAATAATTTACTGGCGGGACAGTTCCTCTTGCATGCCTCCATCACACAGACGTTGACACTAGCATGGGGAGACTTAGGTACTGAGCCGCCGACGCACCAACTGTTGCAATACCTACATGTAATGGGGGAGGGGTCACATGTGATACACTGGTTGGTACAGGCTATGCACACCCATGTTCTACGACCCTTGCAGAGACTTCACATGCACTGGACTATAGATAGGGGCTTTCCCTGGACTGATAAGGAGTGGGAACGCGTTCAATCCGGAGCCACGCACACACCATGCAATGCACGCTTTAAACTTATCCAGACATATATACTGCATAGGCTGTATCTCTCCCCAGATAAGATTAATAGATATTTTAGTATTAATACATCTGAATGCCCATGATGCCGTCTCTTAGGTGCTGACTTATTACACATGCTATGGTTTCGCCACTTGTTATTGCCTTATTGGCGCACAGTACTAGACACGCTTACAAAATGCACTAAGGTTGCAGTGCCTGCCACATGGGAGGTTTGTATCCTGGGGTTTTATACGTGCACTAAGGCAAACAAAGTAAGTTCCAGATTCCGGGACCTAGGCCTCATAACGGCTAAATGATTGATAACTAAAAGGTGGAAGCGCAGACACCCACCGGAAGCATCACACTGGGTGATGTCCCTGAAGGTCTGGGCACACGCAGAGAGCACCTCCCTACATAGGGAAGAAACAGCAGTGTTACGGAAATATCCTATAGCGGGTACCTGGGATGACATGCTCAAAGCCCTTGTGCGTTCGGATGCTGCACTGCAGGCGGCACCCACGCAACACATGGGAGACAATACCTGACATGCCGCCCAGGAATAGAAGATATGTTACACCCCAATGATACCCCAATACTTGAGATCGGTTAAGCCCCAGACCTTGCATTCCTCACGGTCTATTATATAGGCACAGTTAACACCATGTGCTACTCTAGTATCCCAACAGCAGACTGCACAACAGTAACAGCAGCCAACACTTGCCACACATGAGCAGCCCCAATTGAAATCATATGTTATGGCCCTCCGCAGACTAGCTGTAGATATTTGCAAACGCTCGATGGTAAGCCTTGGTTTTTTAAATTTTTTTTTTATTTTTTGTCCTCATCTTCACCAAGGCTGAAACTTGCGTAAGCCAAAACAGAAAGAAAGGCATATAGGGCATTGACCAGCTGACTCAACGGGTAGTTGAGAGAGGTCTTAAGGAAAATAAATGTTGACCATGACCCCACAGCTATGTCTCACGTCCAGCCAATCTTAACATCTTGTAGTGGACTCAGCACACGTCAACCACAACCACTTCCACCATAGCTAAAATCCGCAGGAAAATTGGCATCAATGCCATGCGGCATTAGCAGGGAGAATGAACCATGGCTTCATAATCATAGGACCTGGGGAAAAAAAAAAAACGCCCCAGTCTGTCATTGACACCAATCGAGTAAGTGCCAAAAGGCTCTTTTACTCAAATTGCCGGACCTGAGGAGGTCCATTTTCGAGATTTGTAACATCGCCGACTGCCAGTCATATAAAGAGGGTGGAGATGCCTCTTTCCAGCGCTTACATATTTCCCTTCGAGCCGTCAGGATGAAATAAAACACAAGATTTTTTGCTGGACTTCGCTTCTGATCCACAATCCCAAATATTACTAATCGCAAGTCCACAACAACTGTGAAACCCACAGCAGAAGAAAGTTTAGTGCTGATGGAATCCCAAAAAGATGACAAATGGGTACACTCAAAAAACATGTGGGCATCAGAAGCCTCGACTAAACCACAGCGGGGACATGCCACCAGAACACCCGGAGTAAATTTAGAGAGCCTCTGAGGAGAATATTAGGCCCTATGGATCGTGAAGAGATGATTTCTGCGGAGCCAGGCAGGCTTAACCAGGTCCCACATGATGTTACAAGACATACGCCAAAGTTCATTCAGATTTTCATTAGGCAATAAGGTGCCCCACAGATGATCAGGGAGAAGAAATTCCCCATCTATCTCATCCAGAATTAAATTGTACCAAAGGGAAACTTCTTTAGGTTGAGGTGCTCTGTCCAACAACGTTGACACAAGATGGCTATTTCCTCCTAGGGCCATATTGTAGCTCCGAGGGGCACTGGACGGATGTGACTGGGCCCAACTTGAGATCTGTATGTACTTTAATCTAGAAAGGTTTGGACCGACCTTGTTAAGCAGATACTCCCAAGGAAACACTGACCCTTCCGAGAACAGATCGCCCCATGATTGAATTCCGGCATCCTTTAGTGGAGTTACCAAGGCGTCATTAGTCCAGCCAGGGGGAGATGGAAGGTTCCATATTGGAGATCTATTTGAAAAGTACCCTAGTTTGATAGCAGCCCTAAGGTTAGACCAGGTTTTAGCTAAGCCATGGATCACCTTCAATTTGATTTTTTTTTTAAACTTGGGGTCCCCAAACTTAAATAGAAAACCTGACTGCCCAGCTCCTTCACCCTGTAATAAGGCTGAAAACACATTCCCTATTCCATGGGATGACGGAATTTTTAGCAACATTCGAGCATGTGTCATTTGAAAGGCCCAAGCATATATCTGGAGGTCCGGACCAGCCAGTCCACCTTTCTCCCTGTGCCGTCTGATTTTTTTCCATGCTATCCTCACATTTTCATTTTTCCAGATGAATGAGGAAATATCGCTCTGCATCTTATTAATGAGCGTTGCCTCGAAATATAGTGGAATGGTGTTAAAGATGTAGGTCAGCTTAGGCAAAATGGACATCTTTACTAAGTTTGCACGGCCCAAAACTGTTAGGGGGAGATGGACCCAAGATCCCATTAACTTCCGGCATTCTTTAGCAACAATGGAGAAGTTCATAGAGGCGATCTTGTTTATATCTTTAATAATTCTCAGACCTAAATACCTCAAGTTGTTGCTCATTTGCTCATTAAATCCAGAAAGGTCGCTGTTCCATGCCATGATTTCAGTTTTGGCAGAATTGACCTCATAACCTGAGATACTTCCAAATTCGAAAGCTAAGTTAATCATTGCAGGGAATGCCGTACTGATCTCCGATGTCATGATCAAAATATCGTCGGCATATAAAGACACCCTTTTTTCCCAATCCCTATATTTAAAGGATTTGATGTTGTTATCCTCTCTAATTTTTTGGGAAAAAGGCTCGATAAATATATCGAAAAGGAGCGGAGAAAGTGGGCAACCCTGTCGCGTTCCTCTTGTAATGGTAAAAGGATCGTTCAGGCCTCCATTAACCAAAACGGATGCAAGGGGGTTATGGTATAGGAGTTCTACAGCTCTGCGGAAAGCGCCACCAATGCCAAACCTCTCCAAGGCCCCCAACAGGTACAACAAGTTGACCCTGTCGAAGGCCTTGGTGGCATCCAACGTCAAGATAGCTAGAGGTGAAGATGAGCTTGTGGCCATGTCCATAGCTCCTATAAGGTCATACGTCAGCTCATAGAGCTGGCGACCCCTAATAAAGCCTTTCTGGTTAAGATGCAAAACGGAGGGGGCAACCTGACCCAGTCTCTTAGCCAGCAGTGATGCAAAGATTTTATAATCTGCATTAAGTATTGAGATTGGGCGGTATGAGCCACAGTCGGTTGCGACTTTGCCTGGCTTAAGGATGAGAGTGATGGAGGCATTATTCCAAGAGGAGGGTGGTAGAACCCCTTCTTGCAGGATTTGATTGAATAATACTGCAAGAAAGGGCGCAACCTCTACCACAAGATGTTTATATATCTCGGCGGGCAAGCCATCAGGCCCCGCCGCTTTACCCCCCTTACAGCTTTGGATCACCCCTACAACTTCATCTACAGTGATTGCACTTTCTAGAAAGGAGCTCTGCTCTAAAGATAATGATGGTAACGTAATGCCATTTAGCCAATCCTTTTATTTTCTCAGGGGAGATGTTTTTATCCTCCTGATAGATGTTTTGAAAGAAATTTTTAAAGGCAGATCTTATCTCTAGGTCTGAGGATACCTTCCCAGCTCTGGTTATGATAGAATTTATGTTATTACGTGACCTGTCCGTTCTAGGTTTCCAGGCTAACAGTTTACCCGCCAATGCTCCAAATTCAAAATGGGCAAGTTTACTTGCTTCCCACCTCTGGTAAATACGCTGATTGAGCACCGAGGCCAATTCACCCCTAAGTACAGCGAGCTTCTCACGCTTTGCCAATATGTTGGAATTGGGGCCATTACTGCAGGAATCTAACTCATTCTGTAATGATGACAAATTAGCCTCTATACTTGAGACTTCCTGAGTGTATTGCCTCCTACGGTATACAGTCTTGCTCTTTATAACCCCTCTCAGAAAACACTTAAAAGCGTCCCATACCATAGAGGAGCAGGCTGAACCAATGTTAGCTTGGAGAAATTCCTGTGTTTCTAGTCTCAGAGATGTAATATCATCAGGTGACGAAAGAAAGGAACGATCAAAGGACCAAGACCTGGTCGAAGATTGGATCAGGTCCACAAGCAAAAATGTCTGACAAATGAGAAGGAAGATAACTGATATTTTTTACTGAATCACAGAGAGCTCTGTTAATCAAAAAGAAATCAATCCTGGAACTATGACGATATTTAAAATTTCGGAATGAATATCCAGGTTTCAAACCAGCTATTGCTCTCCAGATGTCAATATATCCATATTGGTCCATGCGTTTAAGCAGGAACACTCTAGACCTAGACATCCCCTGCTGACGACTAGAGGGGGTTTTATCCCATAAGGGATCAAGCACGATGTTAAAATCCCCTGCTAGAATAACAGGCTCAGGGAAGTGCAGAAGTTCAGAAAATAATGCTTCCAAGGCAGAGGGGTCGTCTCTATTGGGCCCATAAAACCCGGCTATAGTAAGAGATGTACCTCCTATAATCAATGAGACAATTGCCCATCTACCTGCGGGGTCAGTTTTCTGCAAGATTAATCTAGCATTGCTCGCCTTTTTGAAGAGAATAGAAACTCCCCTAGTGTTTAAAGATTGGGACGTGCAAACTAACTGATCTATCCATCTGTTTTTGTTTACGATCTCGAGCATCTCGGTTGCAACTAAGTGTGTCTCCTGGAGTATAATGATCTGCGCATCCATATCACGTAGGTATTGGAGAATCCTATTTGCTCTAGGTTTGGTGCACAGACCATTAACATTCCAGGAGAAAATCCTTTGATTAGCCATACGTACTCAATAGATACTGATGGATAGGAAAGTAGGGTGACCTGTGACCCCTGTAACCACATATATGGTTTGTCCTTACTTTAAAGAGTAAAAAGAAGAGGATTATCAGCCTGGCAGAAAATGAGGAAAATGTTATAGTGAATTTTTGCCCCCCCCCCCCCAAAACCTAGAGAGCCCCACCCCCCACCCATGGCGTCAGCAGGCTAGCTGTCGCGGTACTCTGCTCCGAGCTCTGAGCTCTCACCAGAACGCCACGCCTTCAGCAGTGAATTGGAAATGCTGAGCGTGTGAACCTTTCTCCGGCGCTCTCTGGGGTCTACGCTGCCTTTCTACGAGCTCGATTTCGATCTCAATCCTTTTGTATTTTGTTAGATTGGTGCATTGGAGATTTCGCTGTGTTCGCTGGCCCCCCTTCCCACGTTGCATGTGTTTAACGTGTTTAGAGAAGGGCGTTTCAGCTGCCCCTGAACCTTACATCGCCTGGCGGCCGGTCGGCGCGGCTCTGCCACAGGTTTTGAGCCTGTGGCATTTGGCCGCCCTGGAGCTTCGCCGTGGGAGGCGGGCGCGATATCTCCAGAAGGATCTCTTCGCTGACAGCTCTACCCGACGGAGAGATCCATCAGATATTTCAAAAGTGAGTGTAATTACCGGGAAAGCCAGAAAAGCCCCACTAGTTGCGTTTAAAGTATCCGCAGCACCTACGGATCAGGCAAGGGAGGAAGCGGGTGCAGGCAAGGGGGGAGCAGGAGGCTACGGATATTTTTCAGCTCCCAATAGCGCGTCATCCTGTTTGGTTCCCTCCCAATTAAGTGAGTGGGGAGGCCACAGTGGTGTGGTAACCACAGAAGTTACCTTAGATACCGCTCTAGAAGGAAGTATTTTTAGCAACTCTAGCCTTCACCCTCGCCCTCACCCCAGACAGCCCCCACTTCAATGCCCTAGACAACCTACACCCACAATTAGCAGGGGGCGGAGGGGGCGGAGTGGGTCAAGAGACTTCAGCAACATCAAGAGAGGCGGTCAGGCGCAAAGTAAGGGGGGAAGACAAGTTAAAGACAAGGAGGACAGGAATGGACGCACAGCCTCCTCACTGCAAACATTGGAGGCTGTAGTACCCATCCATGCTACCACTCAAGACTTAACAAGAGCCAGGCACGAGCTGACACCCAAAGCATCTTCTCAATCAGACATAACATCGCCCATTAGAAATTCTTCCTACCTCTCCACCGAGGTTAAGGATAAACGTACCAAGAAGTCCAGGAAAACTGTCAGACCTGTTATTGACTTTGGTTCTAGGATTGCGCTCCTACTTTAAAGTCATACCTCAGGTCTTAGATTTGGCCCAGAATAACCTCTCTACAGTATCTACCCCCCCAGATACTTCTATGACTATGTCTGAGTCAACTCAGGTTAAGTCCACAGCTACCAGCTTACCTGAGGCACCACACTCTCTCCTTCCAGCGCTTGCAGTCTCTACCTTAAGTACCAGCTTTTCAGCTAATCCGATAACGTATAATGCACTATCTCAGGATCAACGATTAATCCTTCCTGCCCTCATTAATCCAGCTGTTGAGGACGCAGATGTCTCTAACTTGGAAATACGCCATGATGGTGTTGATTCTGTGAAGATTCGGAGCACCAGATGTCAGGGGGGCACTTGATCTTAAAATCTAATGATGAGCAGCAAAATGTTCTTCAGGCTTCTCTTCCTTCGATCTCCAATGCCCTCACCGCTTCCTTTTCTTCTATCCCTATTGCGAGCACATCACCTGATCTCTCAGCCCCCTCACTATTGTCGATGTTCTCGATTCTATCTGCCGACATCAAAAGAGGGTTTGAAGAATCTACGATCATTTAGAAAGAGATCCGTTCATACTGCGAGTCCTTGGACAATAAGATAGATGGCCTCCTGACCAGGACTGGTGCACTGGAAGAGACAGTCGTAGGGTTGTCTGTAGAAATGGACCGCGTAAAGGAGGAGATTGACAAATTGAAAAAGGTGGACTCAGCCCTAATAGACAGGATGGAGGTGTTGGAAAACAACGCGAGGCGAAATAATATCCGCATCCTGAACGTGCCGGAAGGTAACGAAGGGCAGGATATTAAGACATATATCATCCAACTTTTAAAGAAGTCTCTCAACTTTGATCACTCTGAAGAGCTCCTCGCCACGGACATCCAACGGATCCATAGAGATCCATTCAGACGCAACTCGCAGAGGATTAAGCCCCGTAAAATTCTAGTGAATTTCCACACCTATGCCTTAAAGGAATCTATCCTGAATCTGGCTCTTAAACAAAAATCACTTACAGGTTCTGGTTTCACCTTCCAAGTAAGATCTGATCTGTCTAGGGTTACGCTAGACAGACAATGGGAGCTGGGCAGGAGAATGGAGGCCTTTAGGAAACTAGGGGCGACTGTGCAGATGAACTTTCCAGCAGCCCTGAAGATAATGTTAAATAACAAGATGCATAACATCCGTTCAGTAGAAGCAGCTCATGATTTACTTAGGATCATGAGGGGGGCCGTGGGGGGTTCAGTCTGATAGATGGAACGCCTTCTTGGGTGGCTTCTTTTCTCTTGCATGACCCATTTCATCTCCCCAGATTTCTGCTTGTCTCCCTTCTTCCTGGGGAAGGTGGGAAGGGTATAGCCATAACATCTGTAAGGTCAATAAAGTGAAGAATAAGTTACAAAGGGAAGAGAGAAAAAGGGAAAGAATAGTGTAGATCAATGGATTAATGAAAGGGGGGGAGGAGAGAGAGAAAAAAAGAAAAAAAGAAAAAAAGGTTGTGGCAAAACAGGAAGAAATTAGAAAAGACGGGAGGAGAAGAGAAAAAAAGGGGGGACTTTACTCTCTCAGGGTGTCTGGGCTTAGTTCCAGTATTTTTTTTTCTCTTGTTATTTAATTGTTCGGCTTATTAAGCTGGGCATAGAAGATTTTTTTTAAGTTATGTTTTTTTTTTGGTTTTCCTTTCTCATTCCCACTCTTCCCATAGCGGGGGTTCTAGCTCTCAGCAGTCCGGGAACATTTCAATTTTGAGTCTTCCAACTAGCAGTGGCGCTCTGTCGAGGCTCAGACAGGGGCACCACTACCCGGACTGTTCCGGCTAGATGGTAAGCCTTGTTGATTTGTTTTTTGTTTTCCTTTTCTTTAAATTTTATTAGATGTGATTAAAATGTTCTGTTTATAAAAGAATAGGAAAACAAATATCTGATATATAGCAGTGTCAAAAGTAGCTTTAAAACCTAATGGCACGTTAGTACTATGCTTCATAATTACAATGCTATGCATATATATGAGTGGGGGTAGACATGTATAGATGCATTGGATGGTCGCAACCTGCCCACCGATTGGAGATGACAGCATGTGCCAGTTATAGTTACTAATGATAAGATATGTGTGTACAAATACCTCTACACCATGGACACATAAAGTGTTAGAAACAGTGCGCGAGTAACATGTTGATTCAAGTCCACAGTGGTAAAAACGGAAAATGTTGATATTGACGCAGTAGGTATTGTCACTCAAACTGTATGTAATAATAAAAGGAAAAAAGCTAATAAAGCTATTTACAAAAAAAATATCTATGAATTATATGACTGTGGAGGGGATCCCTCTAAAACTAGACAGAAAACTCATTCCCTACCTCTTATTTGAAGATGACATGCACCTTATTTCGAAAACTACACTGGGCATTCAGAATGACTTTAACCCCTTCGGTGCTCATGACGGAACGGTTCCGTCATGAGCCACGGTTGAGCTGTGCTCATGACGGAACCGTTCCGTCATGACCACGCCCGCGCAAGATTCCGTCAGCACAGCGGCGGAATTTGCGCAGCATGGAAGGGGTTAATAGGGTTGCAGAAGCATGTGAGGATCAAGGCCTTGAAATTATTTGTTCTAAAATGAAGGTCATGGCTTTCAATTCTCATACATTTTTCAAGGGGGAACTGAGGCTGGGTTCAAATTTTTTAGATCAGATCAAGTATTTTGATTACCTGGGTGTTAGACTTGCTGGCAACCTGGCATGATCATCACAGATACAAAAGTGCACCCTCAAACTTCAGCAGGTGGATATTGCAATCGTGAAGAAAATCAAACCATCAGCTTTCTGTCCAATTTTCCCGGCAGTAGAAGTACATCGGTCTAGAGAGCTGGGTACATCCCTCTATGGTGCTGAATTATGCGGACAGGAAAAACTTAATCAATTAGATGTTGCCGAAAACAAATGTCTAAGGTCAATTCTAAACTTACCAATTAACACCTCATTACTACCTGTACGTCTTGATCTTGGACTAAAGTCTATCATTCATACTACTGTCTTGAAGGTTTTGGGTGAGAATTTGGGTGAGAATTTGGCCCAGCAACAATGAAGAACACAATAGGCTCAGGCAAAGCTGTAGGTTTGTTAAACACACAATTTTCAATGTAACAATCAAATTGCAAGAGAACACCTTTACACATTAAATGACAATTTAGAGCAGTGTAAAAGGTGTATCGGGTTTCGACGGTATTTCGATCCATATATAAAATAAATGGATCATCATCAGGACATTTAGAATAAGCATGCCTCTGTGCAATTGCCTGTAATAAATGTTGGAAACACCCGCATGGATAGTAATGGATATGGAACTGAGGGCACGAATGGTGAACAACCAGACCAAGAAAAATAGAATAAGAGGTGTAGGGGAACCGGACCGCTTACAGCATCAAAAGTAATGGCGTGGTATTAGTGAGACCCATCCAGTGATGGAAAGGGGAAGGCGTGATAACTTGAGTATTACAATTGGGGAGGGAGCCGCATGTTTTGTCTGTATTGTTTCTATTTGAATTTAAAATATTAAATATCTGACCTCTGTCCAACTGGACAAGTTATACAAATTTAGTACTGACTGGGTCTATATTCATTTCCCCCCCCCCTTTTTACTGTTGTTTCTCTAGGGACCACTGTTCTTAAAAATAGCTTAATTCCCGAGGTCCCTGGCAGACCTTACTTGGGTTCCCTTGTTTATTTACAATATGAAAAGGAGCTGGGCGAATGCTAATTTAACCCCACTGTGCCCGGTTTGTGGCTTAAGCCCTGAAACCATAGAACATTTTTAAAAAGGTAGATCATACCCGCTTGTCGTTTGTTGTCATTTACGCGATCCATAGATGTACTACATGTGTTTAGATCAGACACAACTAAGTGGTTTGTGTTTACAATATGTAGATACTTGCTGTATACTTGGTGGCTCAGGTCTAAGTCCTGAGTTATTTATTAGGTCATGTGGATGAATACTGCAGAGAGGAAATTTCCAGCGCTTAAAACTGAGGAATATTCTAAATATTTATGTGATCAAACTCGCTTGGTGCCCCCTTTGGAAGTTTCAAAATGACCATTTTAAATTGCTTTATGAGGTTTACATTAATTTTAGTCAGATACACACTGTATATATTACTTTTTAATGATGGGCAGAAAGTTTTTATTGATGAAAATATTACTTTTTTTATTTTGATGTCCTAATACATGATGGTAGCTGTTTTTAAATGTGAATGATCTTCATTGTTTGAATAAACTATCTATCTATTTACCTCTCTATCTACAAAAATCATAGAGTACATATCATCAGTGAAACAAAAGAGCAAAACATATTACTATTAGTATGGAAGCTCCAAAAGGAAAAATAATATATTCAAGGAGGTTTAGATACATCATCAATTAAGTGTTGATGTATGAAAGTCCTTGAAACAGGAATCTAGAAAATGGTTACTGAAGACTAGAGATAATATAGTTTAACCACTTTGCTGCTAGGGCTTTCCCCCCCCCTGTGCTACGCCTTTTTTTTGGCTATTTGGGGTAGTTTGCGCTTAGGCCCCTGTAACTTTTTGACCACATAAGGTATCCACACCAAATGTGTGTCCTTTTCTTCCAACATCATGAGGATTTTAAAGGTACCAAATGTTTGTTAATTCCCCTGGAGAGGACCCAGAGATTAGCCAAAATAGAGTTACATTATTTTTTTTTCGGGAAAATAAAAAAAAGGGCTACAGATGAAAGCGTCTGTTTTTTTCCCTGCAAATGGTATCAGCAAAGGGGCTGTGTTGCTTAAATCACCATTTTCCCAGCTTTCAGAGACTAGCACACTTTTGTCAGAAAACCAACATTTTTTACACAGTTTTGGCATTTTTCTGGGTCATAGCCTATTTATGTTAAGTTAATGGTAAAAATGGGTATGAAAGCAATAATGGATCCTGGAAAGCCATACATTTCTGAAAAGTAGACAACATTTTGACTTCAGCAAGGGGTAATTTGTGTATATCCTTCAAGGTTTTTGTATAGAAACTAACAGTTGAAAATAGAAAAAATTGAAAATGAGTTTAAAAATAGAGCCATTTGGGCCAACGATTTCACCTGTAACTTCTACTATGTATGACAGATGTTTGAAAGCAAAAAACCGTTAGATCCGCAGCATCCTTCTGGTTGTGGACATATATAGGATTTGTAGGTTCACCAGGAACCTAAGGAACCCAGAGCCAATAACTGAGCAGCATCTTGCAATGTTTTTTTTTGTGTACAGCATACATAGCAATTTATTTGAGAAAATATAAACAGGGAAAAAATGGTATGAAAGTCACCTTTGTGTTTCAGTAATGGGAAAAAAATATATAGAGAGTTTACAAAAAGTAGCGATTTGTACATCTCCAAAATTGTAGCTACCCGATCCAGCATGTGAATTATAGGTCATTTTTCGAAGTGACATTTTTTTTCTTACACATTGTCTTATATTTGTAAGGAATAAAGGCATTAAAAGTCAATAGGTAATAATAGGTGCTCTGCAATTTTGTGTTTACCTAAGTCTCCCAAGAAAAATGGTACCACAATTGTGTGGGTAGGTGTAGTGCCCGCGATAGGAAACGCCCAAAACGCAACATGGAAAAAAACACATTTTCACAATTAGAACAGACATTTCTTTTGCAAAGTGCCTAGCTGTAGATTTTAAACCCTAGTTCTGCCTGCACCTAGGGAAACCTAGCAAACCTATACATTTTGGCAAACTAGATACCCAGGGGAATCCAGGATGAGGTGACTTGTCTGGCTCTCACCAGGTTCTGATACCCAGAATCCCTTGCAAACCTCAAAGTCTTCTGAGAAAAATGGTACCTCACTTGTGTGGGTAAGCCTAGTGCCCGCGACAGCAAACAACCCAAAACGCAACGTGACTTTTCTGGTTCTCATCAGGTTCTGTTACCCAGAATCTCTTGCAAACCTTTAAATTGTGTCTATAAAAACACATTTTCCTCACATTTCTGTGCTGGAAATTTCTGGAATCTACGTGAATACACAAAATTCCTTCCACTCCGCATTCCACAAAGTCTTCTGAGAAAAATAGTACCTCACTTGTGTGGGTAGGCCTAGTACCAGCGACAGCAAACGGCCTAAAACGCAACATGGACACACCACATTTTCACAGTGAAAAGAGGCCCTTTTTTTGCAAACATGCCTATCTGTAGATTTCGAACCCTAGCTCTGTCAGCACCTGTGCATACCTATAAACCTATACATTTGTTAAAACTAGACACCCTGGGGAATCCACGGCAGGGTGACTTGTCTGGTGTTGCAGCGTGGAACATCAAATTCCCCCTTCGCCACAGACCAAATATCTCAACAGCAAATTCACTCAAAGACATTCATTGGTGGGGCCCATGACGCCAATACTCACACTCAGTTGATCTGTTTTCTTAGAGGAATAAGCTTCCAAATGCTGACATGAAAGGAATATCTATACCTTACTCTAAATACATTGACTTCCCCTAAGATATTCCTCTCATAAGAAGATGAATCATTTAGTTGTTCTCTATGGTTTAGTGATAATCATTTATCTACTTTATACATACTAAACTAAATACTCTTCTTTAAATAATCGACACAACACATTTGTCAATTAATCAAATATTCTTTATCTAAGAAATATTGCAAAAATTGTTAGAAATCATCATCAGCATTTCAGAGCATCATATTTACCTAAGTCGTCCTCTAAGTCAGTCAGGTCAAAAGAATTTTATTCAGCAAAGTTAGGCCGCAATTCAGTCTCTCAAAGATTCAGGATAACAGCTGTCCAGCAGTGTCACCGTCCTCTCCGTCAGCATAACGTCAGGAAATCGAGTTTGTCAAAGAAGAGCGTTTTTTAGTTCAATTCCCTACCTACTTTTATAATGAAAATAATGTCAAAAAGCATCAAGATCGGGGTTTAGAATGTCCTGATTGGTCGACTTGGGGTCGTGAGGTAAAGTTCTCAGGGTATCTGTGAGATGAACTCATCGCACTTGCTGGTTCCGGTTTTTAAATCGGTCATTGTCTTTGGTACTGGCGACGTTCCCGGAGAGACCTTGAATGGTACATGTTCTCCCGGGGTCAGGTCCAGGCCACTGCTGCTGGCGGTGACGCATGTGCACTTCACCAAGAACCTCGTGTTTGTTAGGGCAGTCACATTCAACGTCTCGTTCAGCCATCTTGTCTAGGCCGAAATGGTCAACTTAAGCAAAAGAAACACAAAAACGTAATTAAAACATAGAAATGGCTAATAATATGTTATCCCTTCGCTAAAACCCATATGTGTGTGTATTTATCTAGCAAAAGCAACACTCAAAGCGGTTTATACTCACTTAATAAAGCACAAATCACAAATACATCACCAAGGCAACATATATCATGCAATTTTCTAATTTTCTACTATTAGTATGCGTACATAAGTTAGTTTACAAATAATATAGCCATGCAAATTGCAATTCCCACGTGTAATTCTTTGTTAATATGATTGATAAATCTTCCACTGTAAACCAATTAATAAGATTACTATTAGTTAATTATTCAGATTAATATAAACATGCAGAATGGGGGGGTATACAAAATTTTGAACTACCCGCTCCATCACTGGGTCTCACTAGATCCTGTTACCTAGAATCTCTTGCAAACCTCAACATTTGTACAAAAAACACATTTTCATCACATTTCTGTGGTGGAAAGTTCTGAAATCTATGTGGATCCACAAAATTCCACCCACCCCGCATTCCCCAAAGTCTTCTGAGAAAAAAGGTGCTCACTTGTGTGGGTAGGCCTAGTGCCCGCAACAGGAAATGGCCCAACACGCAACATAGAACCACCGCATTTTCACAGTGAAAACAGACACTTTTTTTGCAAAGTACCTACCATTATATTTTGAACACTAGCTCTGCTGGCCTCCAGGAAACCTAGCGAACCTGTACATTTTTAAAACTAGACTTCCAGGGGAATCAAGGATGGGGTGACTTGTCTGGCTCTCATCAGGTTCTGTTACCCAGAATCTCTTACAAACCTCAAAATTTGTCCAAAAAAACACATTTTCCTCTCATTTCTGTGGTGGAAATTTCTGAAATCTACTTGTGTCCACAAAAATTCCACCCACTCTGCATTCCCCAAAGACTTAGGAAAATGGTACCTCACTTGTATGGGTAGGCCTAGTGCCCGCAACAGCAAATGGCCCAAAACGCAACGTGGACACTCCTCATTTTCACAGTGAAAACTGTCCATTTTTTTTCAAAGTGCCTAGCTGTATATTTTGAAAACTAGCTCTGCCGGCACCTGGGCAAACCTATTCATTTTTTAAATCTAGACACCCAGGGGAATCCAGGACGGGGTGACTTGTCTGGTTCTCACCAAGTTCTGTTACCCAGAATCCCTTGCAAACCTAAGAATTTGTAAAAAAAAAATAATCTGCACATTTTTGTGGTGAAAAGTTCTGGAATATGCATAAATGCACAAAATTCCACCCATCCCCCTCTCCCTGAAGCCTTCTGAGAAAAATGGTACCTCATTTGTGTGGGTAGGCCTAGTGCCGGTGACAGGAAATGGCCCAAAACGCAACAAAGAAACTCCTGATTTTCACAGTGAAAACAGACACTTTTTTTGCAAAGTCCCTAGCATTATATTTTGAACCCTAGCTCTGCCGGACTCAGGGAAACCTAGAAACCTATACATCTTTGAAAACTAGATACCAAGGGGAATCAAGGATGGGGTGATTTGTCTGGCTCTCAATAGGTTCTGTTACCCAGAATTCCTTGCATACCTCAACATCTGTCAACAAAAACACATTTTCCTCACATTTCTGTGGTGGAAAGTTATGGAATCTGCGTGGATCCACAAAATTCTACACACCCAGCAACCGCCATAGACTTCAGAGAGAAATTTTACCTCACCTGTGAGGGTAGGGATAGTGCCCGCAACAGGAAACGGCCCAAAACGCAACGTGGACACACCACATTTTCAAAAATGAAATCAGATACTATTTTTGCAAAGTGTCTAGCTGTATATTTTGAACCCAAGCTCTGCCGGCTCCTAGGGAAATGGAGAAAACCTATATATTTTTTAAAACTAGACACCAAGGGGAATACAGGATAGGGTGACATGTTTGCTTCTCATCACGTTCTGTTACCCAGAATCTCTTGCAAACCTCAAAATGTGTTCAAAAAGACACATTTTCCTCTCATTTGTGTGCTGAAAGTTTCTGGAATCTACGTGGATGCACAAAATTCCACCCACTCCGCATTCCCCAAAGTCTTCTGTGAAAAATTGTACCTCACTTGTGTGGGTAGTCCTAGTGCCCGCAACAGCAAACGGCCTAAAACACAACATGGACATACCACATTTTCACAGTGAAAACAGACCCTATATTTGCAAAGTGCCTAGCTGTAGATTTTGAACCCTAGCTCTGCCGTCACCTGTGGATACCTAGAAAACTATACATTTTTTAGAGCTAGACGCCCAGGGGAATCCAAGGTGGGGTGACTTGTCTGGTAATCACTAGGTTCTGTTAGCTAGACTCCCTTGCAAACCTCAAAAGGTGTCCAAAAAACCTACTTTCCTCACATTTTTGTGGTGGGAAGTTCTGGACTCTGTATGAATGCACAAAATTCCAATCACCCCCCTCTCTGTAAAGCCTTTCGAGAAAAATGGTACCTCACTTGTGTGGGTAGACCTAGTGCCGGTGACAGGAAATGACCCAAAACGAAACATAGAAACTCCTCATTTTCACAGTGAAAACAGGCATTTCACAGTGAAAACAGGCGCTTAAAACTGAGGAATATTGTAAATATTTATGTGATCGAACTCGCTTGGTGCCCCCTTTGGAAGTTTCAAAATGACAATTTTAAATTGCTTTATGAGGTTTACATTAATTTTAGTCAGATACACACTGTATATATTACTTTTTAATGATGGGCAGAAAGTTTTTATTGATGAAAATATTACTTTTTTTATTTTGATGTCCTAATACATGATGGTAGCTGTTTTTAAATGTGAATGATCTTCATTGTTTGAATAAACTATCTATCTATTTACCTCTCTATCTACAAAAATCATAGAGTACATATCATCAGTGAAACAAAAGAGCAAAACATATTACTATTAGTATGGAAGCTCCAAAAGGAAAAATAATATATTCAAGGAGGTTTAGATACATCATCAATTAAGTGTTGATGTATGAAAGTCCTTGAAACAGGAATCTAGAAAATGGTTACTGAAGACTAGAGATAATATAGTTTAACCACTTTGCTGCTAGGGCTTTCCCCCCCCTGTGCTACGCCTTTTTTTGGCTATTTGGGGTAGTTTGCGCTTAGGCCCCTGTAACTTTTTGACCACATAAGGTATCCACACCAAATGTGTGTCCTTTTCTTCCAACATCATGAGGATTTTAAAGGTACCAAATGTTTGTTAATTCCCCTGGAGAGGACCCAGAGATTAGCCAAAATAGAGTTACATTATTTTTTTTTCGGGAAAATAAAAAAAAGGGCTACAGATGAAAGCGTCTGTTTTTTTCCCTGCAAATGGTATCAGCAAAGGGGCTGTGTTGCTTAAATCACCATTTTCCCAGCTTTCAGAGACTAGCACACTTTTGTCAGAAAACCAACATTTTTTACACAGTTTTGGCATTTTTCTGGGTCATAGCCTATTTATGTTAAGTTAATGGTAAAAATGGGTATGAAAGCAATAATGGATCCTGGAAAGCCATACATTTCTGAAAAGTAGACAACATTTTGACTTCAGCAAGGGGTAATTTGTGTATATCCTTCAAGGTTTTTGTATAGAAACTAACAGTTGAAAATAGAAAAAATTGAAAATGAGTTTAAAAATAGAGCCATTTGGGCCAACGATTTCACCTGTAACTTCTACTATGTATGACAGATGTTTGAAAGCAAAAAACCGTTAGATCCGCAGCATCCTTCTGGTTGTGGACATATATAGGATTTGTAGGTTCACCAGGAACCTAAGGAACCCAGAGCCAATAACTGAGCAGCATCTTGCAATGTTTTTTTTTTGTGTACAGCATACATAGCAATTTATTTGAGAAAATATAAACAGGGAAAAAATGGTATGAAAGTCACCTTTGTGTTTCAGTAATGGGAAAAAAATATATAGAGAGTTTACAAAAAGTAGCGATTTGTACATCTCCAAAATTGTAGCTACCCGATCCAGCATGTGAATTATAGGTCATTTTTCGAAGTGACATTTTTTTTCTTACACATTGTCTTATATTTGTAAGGAATAAATGCATTAAAAGTCAATAGGTAATAATAGGTGCTCTGCAATTTTGTGTTTACCTAAGTCTCCCAAGAAAAATGGTACCACAATTGTGTGGGTAGGTGTAGTGCCCGCGATAGGAAACGCCCAAAACGCAACATGGAAAAAAACACATTTTCACAATTAGAACAGACATTTCTTTTGCAAAGTGCCTAGCTGTAGATTTTAAACCCTAGTTCTGCCTGCACCTAGGGAAACCTAGCAAACCTATACATTTTGGCAAACTAGATACCCAGGGGAATCCAGGATGAGGTGACTTGTCTGGCTCTCACCAGGTTCTGATACCCAGAATCCCTTGCAAACCTCAAAGTCTTCTGAGAAAAATGGTACCTCACTTGTGTGGGTAAGCCTAGTGCCCGCGACAGCAAACAACCCAAAACGCAACGTGGAAACACCAAATTTGCACAGTGAAAACAGACCCTTTTTTGCAAAATGCCTAGCTGTAGATTTTGAACCCTAGGTCTGCCAGACTCAGGCAAACCTAGAAACCTATCAATCTGCGTGACTGCACAAAATTCCAATCACCCAGCTCTCCCTAAGTCTTCCGAGAAAAATTGTACCTCACTTGTGTGGGTAGTCCTAGTGCCTGCGACAGCAAACAACCCAAAATGCAATGTGGAAACACCACATTATCACAGTGAAAACAGACCCTTTTTTTGCAAAGTGTCAAGCTTTATATTTTGAACCCTAGCTCTGCCAGACTCAGGGAAACCTAGAAACCTATACATTTTAGAAAGCTAGACACCCAGGGAAATCAAGGATGGGGTGAATTGTCTGGCTCTCAATAGGTTCTGTTACCCAGAATGCCTTGCATACCTGAAAATCTGTCATAAAAAAACACATTTTCCTCAAATTTCTGTGGTGGAAAGTTATGGAATCTACGTGGATCCACAAATTCCACACACTCCGCATTCCCCAAAGTGTTCTGAGAAAAATGGTATCTCACTTGTGTGGGTAGGCCTAGTGCCAGCGACAGCAAATGACCCAAAACGCAACGTGGAAACACAACATTTTCACAGGGAAAACTGACCCATTTTTGCAAAGTGACTAGCTGTAGATTTTGAACCCTAGCTCTGCCACCGCCTAAGGATACCTAGAAAACCTATACATTTGTGAAAACTAGACATCCAGGGGAATCCAGGATGGGGTGAATTGTCTAGCTCTCACCAGGTTCTGTTACACAGAATCCCTTGCAAACCTCAAAATCTGTAAAAAAAAAATAATCTGCACATTTTTGTGGTGAAAAGTTCTGGAATATGCATAAATGCACAAAATTCCACCCATCCCCCTCTCGCTGAAGCCTTCTGAGAAAAATGGTACCTCATTTGTGTGGGTAGGCCTAGTGCCGGTGACAGGAAATGGCCCAAAACGCAACAAAGAAACTCCTGATTTTCACAGTGAAAACAGACACTTTTTTTGCAAAGTCCCTAGCATTATATTTTGAACCCTAGCTCTGCCGGACTCAGGGAAACCTAGAAACCTATACATCTTTGAAAACTAGATACCAAGGGGAATCAAGGATGGGGTGATTTGTCTGGCTCTCAATAGGTTCTGTTACCCAGAATTCCTTGCATACCTCAACATCTGTCAACAAAAACACATTTTCCTCACATTTCTGTGGTGGAAAGTTATGGAATCTGCGTGGATCCACAAAATTCTACACACCCAGCAACCGCCATAGACTTCAGAGAGAAATTTTACCTCACCTGTGTGGGTAGGGATAGTGCCCGCAACAGGAAACGGCCCAAAACGCAATGTGGACACACCACATTTTCAAAAATGAAATCAGATACTATTTTTGCAAAGTGTCTAGCTGTATATTTTGAACCCAAGCTCTGCCGGCTCCTAGGGAAATGGAGAAAACCTATATATTTTTTAAAACTAGACACCAAAGGGAATACAGGATAGGGTGACATGTTTGGTTCTCATCACGTTCTGTTACCCAGAATCTCTTGCAAACCTCAAAATTTGTTCAAAAAGACAAATTTTCCTCTCATTTTTGTGCTGAAAGTTTCTGGAATCTACGTGGATGCACAAAATTCCACCCACTCCGCATTCCCCAAAGTCTTCTGTGAAAAATTGTACCTCACTTGTGTGGGTAGTCCTAGTGCCCGCAACAGCAAACGGCCTAAAACACAACATGGACATACCACATTTTCACAGTGAAAACAGACCCTATATTTGCAAAGTGCCTAGCTGTAGATTTTGAACCCTAGTTCTGCCGGCACCTGTGGATACCTAGAAAACTATACATTTTTTAGAGCTAGACGCCCAGGGGAATCCAAGGTGGGGTGACTTGTGTCTGGTAATCACTAGGTTCTGTTACCTAGACTCCCTTGCAAACCTCAAAAGGTGTCCAAAAAACCTACTTTCCTCACATTTTTGTGGTGGGAAGTTCTGGACTCTGTATGAATGCACAAAATTCCAATCACCCCCCTCTCTGTAAAGCCTTTCGAGAAAAATGGTACCTCACTTGTGTGGGTAGACCTAGTGCCGGTGACAGGAAATGACCCAAAACGAAACATAGAAACTCCTCATTTTCACAGTGAAAACAGGCACTTTTTTTGCAAAGTGCCTAGCTTTATATTTTGAACCCTAGCTCTGCTGGACACAGGGAAATCTAGAAACCTATACATCTTTGAAAACTAGACACCAAAAGGAATCAAGGATGGGGTGATTTGTCTGGCTCTCAATAGTTCTGTTACCCAGAATGCCTTGCATACCTCAAAATCTGTCAACAAAAAACACATTTTCCTCACATTTCTGTGGTGGAAAGCTATGGAATCTGCATGGATCCACAAAATTCCACACACCCGGCATCCCCCAAAGTCTTCAGAGAGAAATGTTACCTCACTTGTGTGGGTAGAGATAGTGCCCGCAATAGGAAACGGCCCAAAACGCAAAGTGGACACACCACATTTTATAAAGTGAAAACAAACCCTTTTTTTGCAAAAAGCCTAGCTGTATATTTTGAACCCTCGATCTGCCGGCAGCTAGGGAAACAGAGAAAACCTGTACATTTTTAAAAGCTAGACACCAAGGGGAATACAGGATAGGGTGACTTGTCTGGTTCTCATCACATTCTGTTACTCAGAATCTCTTTCAAACCTCAAAATGTGTCCAAAATAACACATTCTCCTCTCATTTTTGTGCTGGAAATTTCTGGAATCTACGTGAGTCCACAAAATTCCACCCACTCCGCATTCCCCAAAGTCTTCTGTGAAAAATTGTACCTCACTTGCGTGGTTAGGGATAATGCCCAAAACAGGAAATGGCCCAAAACGCAACGTGGACACACCACATTTTCACAATTGAAAACAGACCCTTTTTTTGCAAAGTGCCTAGATTTTAAACCCTAGCTCTGCCGGCACCTAGGGAAACAGAAAACCTATACATTTTTTAAAACTAGACACCAAGGGGAATCCAGGATGGGGTGACTTTTCTGGTTCTCATCAGGTTCTGTTACCCAGAATCTCTTGCAAACCTTTAAATTGTGTCTATAAAAACACATTTTCCTCACATTTCTGTGCTGGAAATTTCTGGAATCTACGTGAATACACAAAATTCCTTCCACTCCGCATTCCACAAAGTCTTCTGAGAAAAATAGTACCTCACTTGTGTGGGTAGGCCTAGTACCAGCGACAGCAAACGGCCTAAAACGCAACATGGACACACCACATTTTCACAGTGAAAACAGGCCCTTTTTTTGCAAACATGCCTATCTGTAGATTTCGAACCCTAGCTCTGTCAGCACCTGTGCATACCTATAAACCTATACATTTGTTAAAACTAGACACCCTGGGGAATCCACGGCAGGGTGACTTGTCTGGTGTTGCAGCGTGGAACATCAAATTCCCCCTTCGCCACAGACCAAATATCTCAACAGCAAATTCACTCAAAGACATTCATTGGTGGGGCCCATGACGCCAATACTCACACTCAGTTGATCTGTTTTCTTAGAGGAATAAGCTTCCAAATGCTGACATGAAAGGAATATCTATACCTTACTCTAAATACATTGACTTCCCCTAAGATATTCCTCTCATAAGAAGATGAATCATTTAGTTGTTCTCTATGGTTTAGTGATAATCATTTATCTACTTTATACATACTAAACTAAATACTCTTCTTTAAATAATCGACACAACACATTTGTCAATTAATCAAATATTCTTTATCTAAGAAATATTGCAAAAATTGTTAGAAATCATCATCAGCATTTCAGAGCATCATATTTACCTAAGTCGTCCTCTAAGTCAGTCAGGTCAAAAGAATTTTATTCAGCAAAGTTAGGCCGCAATTCAGTCTCTCAAAGATTCAGGATAACAGCTGTCCAGCAGTGTCACCGTCCTCTCCGTCAGCATAACGTCAGGAAATCGAGTTTGTCAAAGAAGAGCGTTTTTTAGTTCAATTCCCTACCTACTTTTATAATGAAAATAATGTCAAAAAGCATCAAGATCGGGGTTTAGAATGTCCTGATTGGTCGACTTGGGGTCGTGAGGTAAAGTTCTCAGGGTATCTGTGAGATGAACTCATCGCACTTGCTGGTTCCGGTTTTTAAATCGGTCATTGTCTTTGGTACTGGCGACGTTCCCGGAGAGACCTTGAATGGTACATGTTCTCCCGGGGTCAGGTCCAGGCCACTGCTGCTGGCGGTGACGCATGTGCACTTCACCAAGAACCTCGTGTTTGTTAGGGCAGTCACATTCAACGTCTCGTTCAGCCATCTTGTCTAGGCCGAAATGGTCAACTTAAGCAAAAGAAACACAAAAACGTAATTAAAACATAGAAATGGCTAATAATATGTTATCCCTTCGCTAAAACCCATATGTGTGTGTATTTATCTAGCAAAAGCAACACTCAAAGCGGTTTATACTCACTTAATAAAGCACAAATCACAAATACATCACCAAGGCAACATATATCATGCAATTTTCTAATTTTCTACTATTAGTATGCGTACATAAGTTAGTTTACAAATAATATAGCCATGCAAATTGCAATTCCCACGTGTAATTCTTTGTTAATATGATTGATAAATCTTCCACTGTAAACCAATTAATAAGATTACTATTAGTTAATTATTCAGATTAATATAAACATGCAGAATGGGGGGGTATACAAAATTTTGAACTACCCGCTCCATCACTGGGTCTCACTAGATCCTGTTACCTAGAATCTCTTGCAAACCTCAACATTTGTCCAAAAAACAAATTTTCATCACATTTCTGTGGTGGAAAGTTCTGAAATCTATGTGGATCCACAAAATTCCACCCACCCCGCATTCCCCAAAGTCTTCTGAGAAAAATGGTGCTCACTTGTGTGGGTAGGCCTAGTGCCCGCAACAGGAAATGGCCCAACACGCAACATAGAACCACCGCATTTTCACAGTGAAAACAGACACTTTTTTTGAAAAGTACCTACCATTATATTTTGAACACTAGCTCTGCTGGCCTCCAGGAAACCTAGCGAACCTGTACATTTTTAAAACTAGACTTCCAGGGGAATCAAGGATGGGGTGACTTGTCTGGCTCTCATCAGGTTCTGTTACCCAGAATCTCTTACAAACCTCAAAATTTGTCCAAAAAAACACATTTTCCTCTCATTTCTGTGGTGGAAATTTCTGAAATCTACTTGTGTCCACAAAAATTCCACCCACTCTGCATTCCCCAAAGACTTCTTAGGAAAATGGTACCTCACTTGTATGGGTAGGCCTAGTGCCCGCAACAGCAAATGGCCCAAAACGCAACGTGGACACTCCTCATTTTCACAGTGAAAACTGACCATTTTTTTTCAAAGTGCCTAGCTGTATATTTTGAAAACTAGCTCTGCCGGCACCTGGGCAAACCTATTCATTTTTTAAATCTAGACACCCAGGGGAATCCAGGACGGGGTGACTTGTCTGGTTCTCACCAAGTTCTGTTACCCAGAATCCCTTGCAAACCTAAGAATTTGTCCCAAAAAAATACATTTTCCTCTCATTACTGTGGTGGAAATTTCTGGAATCTGCATGGAACCACAAAATTCCACCTACCCCACATTCCCCAAAGTCTTCTGAGAAAAATTGTTCCTCACTTGTGTGAGTGGGTCATGTGCCCACAACAGGCATGGGCCCAAAATGTATTGAGGAGACATCAAAATTACCTATAACAAAACAACCTGGTTTTGCTAAGGGAGTCCCATGAGTTTTTGGCCCTGGGCTCTGCGGCCATCTTGGGAAACCTACCAAACCCACACATTTCTGAAAACTAGACACCCTGGGGAGTTTAATAAGCTATGGCTTGCATGGATCCCCTAACGTTTCCCTACCCAGAATCCCCTGCCAACCTCCAATTTGGCTGAAAAAAATCACTTTTTCTATACATTTTTGCTTGGGATTAGTGTGCCAGCACAAATGTCTGACCACCCAGCATTCCTCTTGTTCTCCCAAGTAAAATATATCTCACTTGTGTGGGTGGGCCAAATGCCTGTGACTGGGAAGAGCCCAAAACATAGGGATTAAGGTTATAGCACCGAGAATTCTAAGTGCTACATTTTTTGAAAAATATGTTTTTAGCCAATTTTGCATTGGACAGCCACACAAGTGAGCTATCATTGTACAAAATAGGTAATTTTGATGTCTCCATAATATGTTTTGGGGCCTTCCCTACCGCGGGTACTTCGCCCACCCACACAAGTGAGGTACCATTTCTATTCGGGATACTTGGGGAAATGCTGGGCGGTAGGAAATGTGTTGTTTCTTTCTGAAGCATGAAAAGTTTGGCACAGTAATGCAAGGAAAATGTGACAATCACATTTTGAGGTTTGCAGGGCATTGTGGATAGGATAACTTGTTGGGATCCACAAGAGACACATCACCATGTTCTCACATGGGTGTTTAGTTTATTACAATATCTACAGTTGGTAGGTTTTTCTTAGATGGAATGTACACCTTGGTAGAGATACAAAAAAGACAAATACTACTGCACAAACATCTATTCCTCAAGCATACACTCATACTGGTTGTATTTGGCACAAGGGCGAGTGATAGATCAGTATATAACATTTTATGAACAAGAAATTTCACAAAAATAAAATGCACCATCAACAATTGAAAGGACAAAAAACGGAACCAATGACTCACAGCTCATGAGCTGTAAAGCCACGTCTAGGCCGCTTTCCTTTTACAGGACATTCACACACCTTTTGTATGTGATACACACAAGACCATTCACACCACCAGGCATAGAACTAACACATTACAACAATCACAAAAAATGACAAGGTACACCCTGCTTGAGAAAGACAGAAAAGACAAATATTACTGCAGAACCATTTATTCCTCAAGTACACATACATACCGGTTGGATTTGGCACAAGGGTGAGTGATGGTTCAGTATATACAATTGTATAAACAAGAAATTTCACAAAAATGAATGCACTGTTAATAATTGAAAGGATGAGAAACTAAACCATTGTCTCTCAGATCTTGAGCTGTAAAGCCATGACAAGGCACCAACCTCTTTACAGGCCATTCATACACCACCAGACGCGGGCCCATCACATTACAACACTCACACCAGCAGACAGCGCCATTCATGGGGCCCATCACTTTCACATGCCCACATTCCTGACACAGCAACCACACCAGCTGATGGATTGCGCGGACTGGCGTTTGTCTAGCAGTGTGTTTAGTGAACAGCAGCAAGTCACTACTCACACACCATCAGCCAAGTGCCAGTCCACGCACATCACCAACCAAGCACCAGTCCATTCACACTGTCAGCTGAGCACCAGTCCATGCACACCGCCAGCCAAGTGCCAGTCCACACACACAGCCAGCCAAGCGTCATCCTACACACACTGGCAGCCAAGCACCAGTCCATTTACACCACCAATCAAGCAGCAGTCCACGCACAGCGCCAGCCATGTGCCAGTCCATGCTCACCACCAGCCAAGTGCCAGTCCACCTACATCACCAGCCAAGCACCAGTCCACGCACACCACCAGCCAAGCATCAGCCTACACACACTGCCATCACATTTATGTTTTTTTATACAAAAAAGAAAACACAAACAAATTGTAAATAGATACAAATCTACTAACACAAAATCCGAAACTAACTACATTGCACAAATGCCATCCTGAAATTGAACAAAAAATATAAAACAATACAGACTAGGCAGTTCACTTTACTACTCATTGATGCTCCCAACAATTATTTTGCGTGTGCTACATTCTAAAACAAGCAGGCACACACAGCGCTCAGTTAGAAGGACACTTGGGATAGTACATACAAGTCTCCATCTGTGTACCTCTTTGCCAACAGACTCTACATCTCCTACTGGGAAAGTCTTTTGAGGGTGTGGGAGGAATGTGATCAGGAAAGTGGCGATCTTTCAATATAGCCACATCTTCCACCACTCCAACTCTAGGTACACTTGCCTGTTCAATACAACAAGGCTGCCTATTATAGACTCCTGAAACTTAGCGTAATCTTTCACTCAGGACAACAATCCTTGAATACAACAAAAGCATTGCAAGTTGCTAAGTGGAAAAGATGGATAGCCAACTTCTTATACCAAATGTAAGCCATACGAAGAGCAGTGTAAGGTTTCAACCTCTGATCTACTCACCCATGTGCGTATTATAATCTAAAATGCACTCAGGTTTGCGCGCTTCAGCAACCTGACCCCAGACAGTCACAAGTGAAGTGCTTTTATCATGGATGGTAGTCAGCATGTAGACATCTCTCCTGTCTGAAAACTTCACAGCTAGAAGTTCCTCGCTACGCACTGCACTGCACTGTCCCCGCACAAGATTTTGACAAACAAGTTCTTTTGAAAAACCTTTACAATTAAAGCAGATTGTGCCACAAGCAACAGTGTCCACTTTGGCCAATTCTCTGAACAACTGCACACCAGTGTAGAAGTTATCGACATATAAATGGTGACCTTTCTTAAAAAGTCATCTACCAAGTTCCCACACAATATTCTCAGTCACTCCAAAAGTGGAAGGACAACCAGGTGGGTCAATTTCGGAATCCCTACTGGTGTATATCCTGAAATTAGAGACATATCCAGTCCTACTGTCACACAGCATATACATCTTAATTCCATAGCATGCCCTCTTACTAGGAATGTATTGCCTAAAAACCATGCGGCCCTTGAACAAGACCAAAGACTCATCCACTGCTATTTCTTTCCCTGGAGCACAGATCTCAGAAAATCGATCTGCATAGTTTGATCAATGACAGGCCAAATCTTAAACAGACGGTACAATCAGGGTGATCTTGTGGCACTGCTAAACCATTATTGACAAAATTCAGCATCCAAAGCAGAAGCAAATATCTTTCACGACTCATGACTGCCGGAAATGAAGCTGTAGCCTTCAAGGGACTAGTAGACCAATAGGAAGACATTGAAGGCTTCCTTAGCAAGCCCATCAAAAAAGTTAACCCCAAGAACTTCTTCAACTCATCCAGATTTGTGGGAGTCTAGCAGGCAGGTCTAGAGTGGGGCCTGAGGCTGGCACTGCTATCTCCCAAATACTTTTTCGCATACAAATTAGTCTGTCTAACAATCTCTGCCAAAAATACATCGTCCATAAACAACTGAAAAAGATTTATCGGCATAATGTTTTCAGTATTCACTCTATACCCTGGAACACCAGTAAAGTCTGGCAATGCCGGCTGCACCATGCCTGGGGCAACCCAGAGGTCAGCACTTCCAACGCAGAGATTTGTAACCCCAGGCTGCAGGCCAGATGCCTCTTGCTGCAGTATCGGCACATCAATGTCCTCTAAAACAGACATTTCATGCACACTAGGAATAGCTTCATCCGCACTGAGAGTAGCGTCATCATCCGATGATTTGTCGTGGACAGAAAGCTCACTGCCTGAATCTTTTACTCCCTCCTCTGCCTCAGATGCAGAGTCAGTCTCAGAACCATTGTCAGAGGAAGACTCAAAAAACATACAAATAGCCTGCTGAGCAGTAATCCTGCCGCTAGCCATAATCCTTACTAAGAAAGGAGGCTGCACAAACAAGTCAACAACAACCAATACTGTGCAAAATAAGTAGGTAAAAAAAGTGTGCCTTTATCACAAAAAACTATATACTCAAAAACTATATGATTCACTAGCAAGAGACAGCTACACTCACCAGCATCTACTCTGCAGGGACACAACAAAATCCAACAATATCCCACTAGAAAGAAAAAAACAAAACCAATTTCTCACAAGACAGCAAAATACACATTAAGCACAAATGCAAAAAGTTTTCCACACTCAATAAAATAGAAGCTAAACATTCAGCTATTAATACACCATTTACAAAAAGACATTCATGCAGGGAAATGAAACTCATTTAGAGTAAATAGTACAAAAAACATTTTCTTACCAAACACATGCAACTACACAAACTGCAGAGCCACCAGTGATGAAACCGCAACCTGGAACAACAGTCAAAAGCCTCAAACTAGAACAAAAAGGAGAAGTAATCATTACAATCTCAATTCACAAGAATTAAACAATTAACAATATAACATGCTATGTCACTACTCAAATGGCCAATCTACCACCAAGGGGGGACAGAAAAAAAGCCAAAATAAATGATAACTCATGCTCTATCCCATTGGGGCAACTCTTACCCAAGGGGCCATGCCACATATCCCTGGTGCAAGTGGGTGTTCTACTCCCCCAAGGGCAGATGGGTCTTCAAATAGGGCTGACCCCCCCGGTGGAGGTGGAGGGGGACAGAATCTAGCCACAAATATAAAAAAAAATAGGGACAATCCTTTCCTAAGGGATTGCCTCCATGCACTACAAAAACAAATCACTGGCTTTAGTGAGGTTTTCTGCCCCCTTGGGGACAGAAAGGCACAAAGACAGGGCTGATCTGTCCCCAGGGGGGGGGTAGAAAATTAATAGACAAATGTTACCCCCTTGGAAGTGACCCTTGCCCAAGGGGTCACTTCCATAAAAAAAACAATAAAAAATCAATGGATTTAGGGATTGAGACTCTTTTCTGCCCCCGACCCCCGGGGCAAATTGGCCTAAAACACGGGCCAAACTGCACCCAGGGGGAGCAGAAAACAGCCAAAAGTGCCTCAAAAAACATTGTGGGCGCTCCTTGACTAAGGGATCCCCTCATGCCCAATATAAACAATCCCTGGCTCTAATGGGGCTTTCTGCCCCCCGGGGACAGAAAGGCCAGAAAACCGGGCTGATCTGTCCCCAGGGGGGGCATGAAAATACTTTGACAGTTGTTACCGCCCCCTTGGAATCAGCCCTTGACCAAGGGGTCGCTTCCATTAAAAAAAACAATCACCAGATTCAGTGATTGTTGCTGTTTTCTGCCCCCCTGGGGTAGATTGGCCTATAAAATGGTCCAAACTTCTCCCAGGGGAAGCAGAAAACAGCCACCATTGCCCAAAAAAATAGGGTCTGATCCTTGCCCAAGGAATTGTGCCCAATCCTAATATAAATTAATCCCTGGCACTAGTGGGTTTTTCTGCCCCGCTGGGGTCAGAAAGGCAAAAAAAAGGGCTGATCTGTCCCCGGGGGGGAAGAAAATACATTGACAAATGTTACCCCCCCTTGGAAGCGACCCTTGTCCAAGGGGTTGCTTCCATTATAAAACAAAAAAATAATCACTGCTTTAAGTCATTGTTGCTGTTTTATACCCCCCCTGGGGGTTGATTGGCTAAAAAAGCAGGCCAAATTTCCTCCAGGGAAAGCAAAAAACAGCAGCTACTGCCCCAAAAAATGGGGTGCGATCCTTGCCCAAGGGATCGCCACCAATCCTACTTTAAAATCATCCCTGGCTCTAGTGGTTTTTTCTGCCCTCAAGAGGGGCAGAAAGGCCAAAAAACCCAGCCGATCTGTCCCTGGGGGGCAGAAAACTTTTATTATGCTCCTTTAGGAAGCGACCCTTACGCAAGGGGTCGGTTCCTTTAAATAAAAAATAAATCCCTGGTGCCTAGTGGGGGCATTCCTGCTGCATGATCGGGACACCATGCACGATCGTGCAGTGGGAATGCCCTGCAAAAAGACATAAGGGGAGAGGAAAAGCTCTTTCCTCTCCCCTAATGCCTCAATGCTTCCCGATTTGCCCCCCCCCACCCCACCGGAGCAAGGAAACTTACAGTTTTCCTGCTGGACACCTGGAAGCAAATGGCTTTCAGCGCGCCCGGCTGCTCCTGATGGCGTTGGCGCATGCTGTGCACGCTGACGTCTTGGGATTACCCAGTGTCGGGCCGCCATCCCCCTTTGTGGAATTATAGAAAAACGATTGGTTTCTTTAAAAGATAAATTATTAATTATGAAATTATTAAAATTAATAAGTGCTTTTAAAATTTGTTTTCTAAAATATTTAGGAAGCTTAAAATTCGTATTATGGCCTCCTAGCATTAATATTTACTTCAGGTTAGTGTAGTATCACATAATAGGGACATTTGCAAATGAGATGTCATTTGGCCAGCCTATAAGCTAAGGCAATGAGATTTGTACATTTTGCTAGAAGGATTTCTCGCCATTTCAAAAATGCTATGTATCTCCTATAATTTTGCTTATGCCCAGTTGCTACACACAAGGATTGATAGTGTTGACAGCATTGAAATCTGTTTCAGAATTCCTCCTGTCATACCAGGGGGAGGGAGGAGGAGGTTAGCTTCCTGCTAGCCCCCTTAGAAATTAAGCCGAGGTAATATGTATGTTGCTCTTCCCTTTTCTCATGTTTTATTGTGATCTTTAAGGGGAATTAGTTGTGGGTAGTTTTTGTTCTACTAATCTTAGGCGACATGGCTAGTTCTTCATTAACTAGTCTGTGTGAATACACTCACAGTCCTTAGTAGAAGCTGATGTTGAGTAATTTGGATTAGGGAAAAGCAGTTTTGTCTTTTTACAGCCCTTGGTACGTTGTTCAAGTACGCATTCCAGGGCTATGTACCATGGACCCCCATATCATGTATGATTATTTTTGTATGACCAGATGGGTTTATGTCCACTTGGACTATAGTAGACAAGTTCTTCACCTCAATAGAGAATACCTTACGCTTATTTCTGGAACATGGCATAATTACAATGCTTATTTCAGTTGATTCTTACCTGTATGTTCCTGCTGTTTTGAATGTTGGTGGGATCAGATGGCTTTCAATAGTGGAAATACCAGGACTCTCTAGTCCTTGTCTTTTGTTCCCACATTTCTGATCATCAGCCTGCATTACATCATGCACCTAATACACTATTATTTAAGGAAAGGTATCTGTATGCCTCTGATAAGTCGTTCCATACGTTTCCTTTTTGATATTTTCCAGATAAGAACTATAGGAGCACACAGATGTAGTATTTCAAGAGATGTTTACCCCATTATACGATGCTACTATGTGTGAAGACATACATACAGATAGAATTCCCCTGTAGCTATCTACCCCTAGATGACAGAAGATAATATAAAGTGCCCAATTGAAAAACAGTACATTTTAGATTAGTCCCATGGCGTATGGCCACTCCCTCAAAGATTGCAGGCCGCCTGCTTTCAGTCACCTTGTTAAATACTAGGAATTGTTTTTCTGTACTTGGAAGAAAATTAACCACTATGTTACCTTTCCTGCACCAATAGGTTCTGCGGGATCTTCCAGAGTAAAAGGGAGAATGATACCCTGCAGAACGGTGATAAAGATGAGTCCTAATTTCCCATCAGTGTCAGCTACAGATGAGGGCTACATGTCCTGGCCCTACAGTCTCAACACCCAGAAAGTAGTAAAATTGGACCGTGATTGCCAATGCTTCATCAACTGCAGCATCGCGCTTGCTTCATTGGATGGCGTCGGACATCAGAGAAGGAGAAGGCCTGTTGGCCGCAGAATTTCAGTGCAAAAGTACGAAGGAGAGTGATCCCTGTTGTTGATGGCAGGGCCGTCGTTCAGTTTCTTCAGTTTTCTACCTGTCATGTGCTAGTAACCTCTGACAGCGCGCGGTCCCCTGATCCCCTTGGCCTGAGTTTTGGCCAACCCCCTTTTCCTTTGTATCAACGGAAAGGCAGTGCACCGGAGAATCTACGATTGGCAAAAGGCACTATATTGTGGTACCCATGAAACAGCAGCCCGAATGTCCTCTGACACTGAATGACGAGTGTTGGAGCCTGAGGGTGTAGCTGAACTTGAAACTTTCTGCACGATATGATCTGTGTCCATGATAGTGCCTGCCACAGAGGAAAGATGTTGGCGCACTGCCTAGAGACATTGAGACTTTCGAGTGAGCTGTGAGTGTTTGCCAGGAGGGCACTCCAACGGATACTACGAAGAACTATTTTCATGGAGGGCCTGATCAAGAGGCCCAATATGAAGATGGAAGCAGACTGGATGAACAATAGAAGCCTGCCAGAGAGGCTTCGAACGGACTCTGGGCATAGTCGTATTTGCACGAGCAGTTGGGTGTTATGAGACTGATTCTTACTGTTTTGCTGGCACTGTTTTAGAATAGTGTTCTGATTAGTGGAAGTAGCGTTAAACTCATCCTATGATGAAATGTACCCCCCTTTTTCACCTGAAAATAGTAATGAGGAATGTCACTGTCTCACTGGAATATGTCTATGACTTGTTTGATTCCACACAAAGACTGCCACAGAGGGAGTAATGATAGTATTTATTAGTTGTAGGGTCCACGGATTGCTTCCCACTCTGTCTAGTAAAGGATTATCTGGTTTTGTCCCTAATCTTGTTATACGTGTATAGGTAGATGGGCCTAATCATGGTAATACAAATATTTATCGTGCTCCAAAGTGAAGTAAATTGGGTTATGAAGATGTCCTGACGTACAGTGTATTGCATCAGAGATAGATCTTGAGAGAACAGTAACAAGGTATTATGCATCTAAATGCCTGTCCAAATGTAATGAGGGAAGCATGAATTTTCCTTAACAGATATGAAAATGAAGTGTAGGATTCCAATGGTTCAACCTCACTGAGTATGCTGGTTCTTTCCCTTGAGCAGAATGTTTCCTTTGAGCAAGGCAGTGATTTTGTGTAACAATGTGTGCATTCATTTGAATCAGTTAGATGTATATAGTGTGAGAATGTCTTTATTACAAAATGTATCTGAGTACCTGTATATAATAATGCAGAACATATCATTCCATATATGTCATCCAAGAGTATAGGTTGGCCTAGGCTTTAGGCCTCAATTTGAATTTTCCTTATGCCATCTCTTTGGCTTTCAGAGACATGATTAATTAAATGAATGTTGGTTTAGTGCAAAGTAGTGGTGATCTCACCCTCTGCAGACAGTGGAATGTCCGATTCGTAGTTCCAGTGGCACTTACGGATGAGGGAGTGTTCTCTGTTTAGTTTTTGTTTGAATATTGGCTACATCACGCCAAAAAGGGCCGATCCCATTTAAAGGCTGCACTGACTAGCATCTGAAATTCATGCAGATACAGGTACCTGGTCTATTTCTGGTTGGTTTTGGGGTCTCCTTACCACTTGGGGATGGAAAATATTCATGACTCTCTTAGGAATAACAGGTGTCCTTTTCACCTGTTGTGTCTGCATACAATGTGGACCTGCCTGCTGTTCTTATTGTGCTGATCAAATTCGTCTTGCCCTCCCTGAACCTAAAATAAACCCAGCAAAGATAGGTACTCAATCAGCACAGAATGAAATATACAACATGATGCAGGTAGATGAAGGTATTTTTAAGATTAATTCGGCATGTTAGCTACATTGTGCTAAAAGGGCCGTTCTGTAGGATTCTGTTTGTTCATACAATGTAATGTTAGCACAATGTATCTATGATGTTTAATCAATATGAATTCGCAGTTTGTTATTCATGTGCTGCAACCCACTGAGCTATATTTGTAATGTGCAAGCTTCAGGCATATAGAATTGTTTCTGTAATGTGGAAGCTTTTATCTTATTCTTGCCTTCTCAGTAAGAGACCTGTTATGCTACATTGCTTTCCTCCAGTTAAGTCTATAATATGGATGTTTCTGTATGTTTCTGTTATAAGAAATAGAGGCTTGTTAATGGCAGAAAGACCTCTGATGCAGACACTTGTTCTGCAGCTCCGAGCATGGCACAGTTCCCCCCCTCTTGGAGTGTGATTTACTGAGAGCAGCTGAAAGTGAACTGTCTCTGAGGCCCAAGGCCGTGTCTGGCCTTGAGCCTATGATAAGCACATTCTTGTAAGTCCCTGTTCCTGGACTCCCATGCCTGAGATAGAACAGGGAGGCACCTTCCTGACCTTCCCGGCTCTGAGCTAATTATGTGTGCCATATATGGACCTTCCTTTCTCTCTGAGCCAACTTGTAGATTTCCATGTGCTGACTTCATGGGTTCACTGAAAGTATATCTGTCTGGTCTTGACTGTAAGTCGTCAGTCTTCCTCGGCGCACCTGATGGGTGAGGGTCGATGAGGCTCCTCTATATAGAATTCTATTGTGGCCAAATAAACGCTTGAACCTTCTACGTTGCCAACTGCTTATTATTTAACTTAACATTGTGGGCCACTGGTAAGTGTGGCCCTTGGGATAATTTCTAGATTACTTTACTCTTTCAAACTGTATGATCTCAATGACATCACCAAAACGTTAACAACTATCAAACTCAACAACCACTTCAACGATTCAGTCCCCTCAAATTGCCTTCCCCACATCTACCAAGTCATCTCAACTTTCTGGACCAAATCCATCAACGCCTTACTAGCACAAGGTCACATCCCGGATTGCCTAAAAATGGCCTCCCCTATACTGAGGAAACCAACAGCAAACAACGCTGACCCCTATAACTTTTGACCCATAATCAACATTCCCTTGCTAGCTAAGGTCTTGGAAAAATGTGTTCAGCAACAACTGAACCAACACATCATGGACTTCAATCTTCTGAACATCCATCAATCGGGTTTCAGACCTGCCCATAGCACAGAAAAGGCCGTTCTGCATATAGTTGACGACGCACCCCTCCTAGCTCTTGACTGCAACAAAACATGCCTACGAGTCCTGCTCGATCTCTCCTCTGCATTGGACACGGCCAATCACGACAAAATGCTAAGAAGACTGGAAAACAGGATGGGTTTATCGGGCACAGTCCTTAAATGGTTCAAATCCTTTCTAGAAAACAGAACGCAATCATTCATGGTGAACAAAAATCTTTCTCCCTCCTCACTGAATCCTTTAGGAGTACCACAAGGTTCTACCTTATCCCCCACCCTATTCAACCTGTATGTCAAACCACTAACCAAACTACTACAGCAGGCAAACATCGCCTACCACATGTATGCAGAGAACACTCAACTTTACATCAAGATTATAGAAGACATAAAGACGATGAATCTAGCACTCAAAAAGACTGTCCACTGGCTATCGAGCAACTTCCTCAAGCTAACTTTGCAAAAAACTGAATTTGTTCTAACCTCCCCCCCTAATAATTCCCAGGAGACAAAGGAATGGACTAAGCTGATCACTGCTCTAAACTGCAAGCCAACCTTGGTGGACTCTACCAAATCACTTGGAATTACCCTAGATAAGAACCTTAACATGCAAACACACATTAACCTGTTAGCTAAAAAAGGACGCGTTCACGCCAGCTATCTTAGAAAAATGAAGCCTTTCATCGAGAACCAAGACCTCAAACATGGAGTTCAGTCCTTAGTCATCTCAAGGCTGGAGTACGGATGCACCACCCTCTTGGGGCTACCCAAAATTTCAACCGCCCCATTAGAAGCCTGTCTCAACGCCGCAGCAAGACTCCTAACTGGATCCAGGAAATATGAACACATATCGCCACACCTAAAATCGCTCAACTGACTACGTTATGAAGCTCAAATCCACCTGAAAATGGCATGCATCACTCACAAAGCGCTACACCACAATTCCCCCAGTACCTTTCCCAAAAACGCACCCTATCTGGGGGTCTTAGACACTCAAGAAGCACTGATAATCTACTGCTGAAACCCTCCTGTTTCAGCAAGAAAAAAACCTATCACAGAGCATTCTCCGGAGCAGCACCAAGAATATGAACTCGCTTCCCGCACAAATCAGAAAAATCTGTTCTACTCCCGTATTCAAAAGGGAAGCAAAATCATTCCTGATGTGTAAATTCCTCCCATAAACACTCACATGGACCATTCCAGTTCTACACTCCAGTTCCACATCTTCAAACTTGCCTCCTCTATCCCAGTAAGGATACCCTCGCCTCCCGACCTGAGCCTAGGTCTCAGAACTATGCTACGACCCTCCGAACTTTATCAAAACATGGTATATTGATTCTTTGTATGCTATGCTTTGCTAACTGTCTCATTCGTACTGTGCTCTCATTGTAAAGGTCTCTGATACCCTAACCTGGATCTGGTCCACGCTATAGAAAACTCTAATAATAAAAAATAAAAATAAAGCCTCTTTCATGGAGAGTTTATTTAATTCAAATATAGCCTTAATTAAATTATCTAAACAAGTCTTTGATTTGGATATAAATTAGGATTGTTCTAAGGATTTAATATGTCTCATTAAATAATCTAGTGCTGTTTTTTTTATTTATTTTCTTTTTAGTGGAAACATAATTATTGATAACATTTCCCAAATAATCGGAAAATGATAAGTCAGGACATTATTTCAGAGCAAAGAAATCTGTTATAAAGTATCAAAGCGTTGTGTGAAAGAGGAATCCAAGAAATATTGAAGCACCAACATCTAACTTTGTGGGGAAGGGGAAAGAGGTCTAGATCTAGAATTACTAGTGCATGATCAGAAATTAAAATGGTGCCTATTTCAGCTCTTAAGTTATGTTGAGATAAGGGTTTAGAGACAAAAAGGAGATCAATCCTAGACTGAGAGAAATGTACAGGGGAGAAAAAAGTATATTCTTGTCAACAGGGCTTGCAAATTCTCCAGGAATCAATATGGGATCTTTGTTTGATGGCTGTCATGAATTGTTTGCCAATCTAGGAAGGGACAAAAGAAGACTTGGATGAGCGATCGAAAAAAGAATACATTACCAGATTGCAATCCCCACATAAAAGCAGAAATAGACATCAGTTTAGGTGTAATTGAGGGCCAACATGCTTTATCAGGTTGTGTGGGTACATAAATATTAAAAACAGATATTGGTATTTTGTTTACATGTAATCTTGCAAGAAGCCATCAGCCTTCTTTGTCTGATTCTTGTGATAACAAGGTAACATCCAAAGATTGTTTACACAGAATTACAACTCTATTACGTTTCCCGTTATCTGGTGAGGAAACTGCATACCCCACGCAATGTCTAACATGTTTTTGGTCTCCAATTCAGTAAGCATTGAATTTGGCTAAATTATAACTCTTTGTCATTTAATAGGTGAGCCTAACCCTTTTACATTCCAAGTAATAATGCGTAAACTCATGAATAAGGATGCTGTGAAATTAGTGTACTCTATATCTAAAGAATAACAATTACGTAATCGAGTAAGAAATAAAAACATGCATTTCTTAGCAGAGAGAAATTTTACAGAAAGTAGCACTTTGAAAGAGAAGAAGCAAGATGAAGAACCTAAAACAAAGAAGAGAGAAAACATAGGAGAGAGTGTAAAAATAGAAGGAATGAAAAGGAAATGCAGAGAGAGAAAAGAAAACATGAAAAAGAAATAAGGATGTTGACAGAAACAAAATAGGACAAAAGACATGCCAAGTACCAGGACAAAATAATCGGGAGTGGTGCAACCACAAAAGGGAAGATGACAACAACCGGGTTCCAGAGGCAGATGGAGGGTAGACATCCAGACCATAGATATGGGTATAAAAATAGGAGGATTTACTCGACACAACACTAAAAGAGGGTACCTAAGAAGTGAAGAAAAAGATATACATTATTATCTTATACAAAGATATACCTCTAAATTACTAATAAAATGCATGAAATTAAATGGTAGGGTAACCTAGACATTAAATACAAAAACAGCAACAACAAAGGGAAACATAAAAGAAAGTTATATGTAGACTTCAAGTGAAAGGGTATTTGGAAGTGTCCATTATTTCCAATTTACAGTTGTCAATACATTTCTGCAGCATGGAGGGATCTTTGTACTTTCTTGTTTTGTTATTGTAAGTTACTTTAAAGAAGCACAGATGGAAAAGACCAAATCTGGCTCCTAGGGAACATAATGTAGGTTGCATGTCTAGAAATTTCTTTTGTCTGTCTGCTGTAGCTTTAGACTTGAAAAAAGTATAATGGGTTTCCTGGCCAAGTAGCATATCCTTTGGTTTTTGCTGCTTTGATAACTGTGACAAGATCCTGATATTCCAGATAAAATATTATGACACCCCGAGGTTTCTGTGATGAGGAAGCATGTTGAGATTGATAACAAAGTCTATGAGCATGTTGTATGTTAAACTTAGTGGATTCAGGCATATCCAAACGTTTTGGAAGAACATTTAGTAAAAAGGAACTAGGTTGAGAGCTCTCCATTTCCTCTGCAAGGCTGTAGACACGAAGATTGTTCCGCCTATTGCAATGTTCTAAATCGTCAGTAACTTTCTTAACATATGAGACTTCTGCTTTGAGGTGCTTCCACATCTTGAGCATTATCCGTAATAGAAATATCTGATGTTCTATGTTCGCAACTCTATTTTCCATCAGAGACCATTTGCTGTTCAGTCACTGAAGTGTTATATTATTTTCCTCCATATAGGGTTTCAAGGCACAAATCTCATCTAATAGGAGCTCCATAGAAATAGAGAAAATAGGTTTTTACAGATGATGGAGGATGTTTTTTTGGCCTTTTGTTTGCCATTAGAGGTGCAGTGGTTGGTATTTTAAAGGGTTTGCTTAGAATAAATTGTAGAGGCACAGTAGGAGGATGCATGAGAATCTTGGGATACCATATCAGGATGTTCCATATTGGATTCCAGTGAAGAAAAATAGTTTTTAGTATCCACCGTGTACTGAGAATGAGCCTTGCCAGGGGTGTGTAATTTTAAATTCCTAGATTTCTCCATACATAACTATAAATGATAAAATAAAGGGAAGTGGTTATATGAAATTATCTCCAAATGAAAATGCAGATAAAATGGAGTTAAAACAATCTCAGGAGGTAGTCTTGTAAAAATGGGAGGACGAGCCTTTTCCCATCTCGCCCCCAAATATTGGAATGCCTTACCCGTTTCCTTGAAATCAGAAAATAACTTTTCCATTTTTAGGAAAAGGTTGAAAACGTTGCTTTTTAAATGATCTACCAGCTGTTCTAGTTGTCTTCTGATGTTGCCTTTTTAGTGGTCCAATTTTTCTTCTTGAGTCTATCCCTTCGCGCCGGGAAACCCACTGTGGGTAGCTGTTGCGCGTTATAAGCTCAAATAAATAAATAAAATAAATAAATAGTCTATTGCAGTGCTTCAGAAAATAGAAATGCTGAATTGAATAGATAAATTGTTTAAAATGAAATTTCTCGAGGCAGTCTATTGCATTGCTTCAGAAAAAAGAAATGCTAACTTGAAGAGATAAATTGTTGAAAATGAAACTTCCTTTGGCAGTCTATAGCAGTGCTTCATAAAATAGAAATGTTAACTTGAAGAGATAAATTGTTGAAAATGAAACTTCCTAGCACACAGAACAGCAGAGAGATGTATGAGGGCTGCAGGATCAAAAGGTTATGTCATTAGTACAGAAATTCTGGACAGTTTAATAAACACCTCATGAGAGGACATATAATGGTGGGGGCTGCTGGAGCTACTGACTGGAAAGCATTCCTCTCAGTAAAGATGATAAAGAGCCCATCAAGCTGTCACCTGTGAATGCAGTTGTGTTCTGAAAGTATTCTGATTCATTTGGAAATTAAAAGTAGCAGTCTGGTGACAAAATTGTAGGATGTGATAAAAAATACCTCACAGCTGCCAAGGAGCTCCATTAGCCTGCCACCATCTTCAGTGGGTGCTAAGCCACGCCCCAATGAATTCTTTTATAACTTACCAAATACCTCCCATCACAACTCGAGAGTTCTCGTTAGTGTCCTGGTATAGACACTAGAGGGGACTTGGTACCAGTTATGCCCTATACATGAGAGATGTGAAGAATCAGAGTAAAACCTTAACCTCTAATGTCAGACCAAGTCCCGAATTGTCCTCAAGCCTGAAGCATGGCTCTGAATCAGCTATAGGTCCCTTTGGAACCTCAATTCCCTAACGGGCCGAGCTTTGATATAGCTTCTGCCTGACTCTTTCCCTTCACCCATAATATGGCACTACGGTCAGAGCTCTTACCTTTAAACCTAGGAGCAAGGGTTAATTCTCTGCGTCTGTGCAAGATGCTGTGCTTCGGGGTAAATCACGTAACCACCCCATTGCCTGTAAAAACTGGATGCATACTGTAACATGTGCTAATGTATAGGTCTCTACGTTTGCCCTACATAAAAACTGCAGAAAATGCACTGAGGTAAACACAAAGAAACAGAAATAGATACCCATTTAATAGCTGAATTAAACAAAGTGAATCCAGACAACCTGGATAAATTGTGGCTTCCTTGTTTAACTGCGTGATCGTAGGCAAATATTTTATTTATTCAAAACTCTTTTTTTATTATTGGGTATGAGAGCACTTTCTTATATGTGATTTGAGAAAAATAGTTGCACAAAAGCTATTTTTATTTGATCAGATTCAATAGACTCTAATGTTGATCTAAAATAATCCAAGCCAGTAAAGGTCTACACAACAACTAACTTGCCTCCTCTTTCACTAATTGTTCATGTTTAAAACTATCACATTTAGGTGCCGATTCCGATCCGGCAAAATAAATTTGTGTACGACTCGTATCCGTATATTTTCACGTACGAATCGTACAAGTACCGTACAAACTGCGAAGTACGATTCGTACGTGAAAAATACATACAAATTGCGTCGGGAAAAGGGTATGAGAGGGAGCTGGAAATGTTTACGTCCGAATAACGTCTGGAAAAGTGTACGATAGGGAGCCGCACATTTTTACGTGCAAAACGTAAAACAGAAGTCCGAGCGCGCAAGTACGATCCGTACTGCCCGTCCGAATACACAACCGGATGTAAAAGGCCCCGTACGGAGCGAACTCAGTAGCACACATGTACACGGGTAAACTTGTGCCCGGATACAAGTCATACAGCCCCCCCTCCCCCCGCATATGTCAGCACCGGACCCCCGTATGTCAGCACTGTACCCCCCCTGTCCGCACTGTACCCTAGCCCCGTACCTGTACGCACTGTACCCCAGGCCCATAGTGCCTGTACGCGCCGCACCCCATGCCCGTACCCCATCCCCGTACCTGTACGCACCATACCTCAGGCCCGTAGTGCCTGTACGTGCCGCACCCCAGGCCCTTACCCCAGCCCCGTACCTGTACGCACCGTACCCAAGGCCTGTACCCCAGCCCCGTACCTGTACGCACCGTACCCCAGGCCCGTACCCCAGCCCCGTACCTGTACGCACCATACCCCAGGCCCATACCCCAGCCCCGCACCAGTACACGCCGCACCCCAGGAACGTACCCCTGCCCCGTACCTGTATGCACCGCACCCCAGGCCCGTACCCCAGCCCCATGCCTGTACGCATCGTACCCCAGGCCCGTACCCCAGCCCTGTACCTGTTCACACTGCACCCCAGGCCTGTACCCCAGCCCCGTACCTGTATGCACCATACCCCAGGCCCGTACCCCAGCCCCATACCTGTACGCTCCGCACCCCAGGCCCGTACCCCAGTACTGTACCTGTACGCACCATACCCCAGGCCTGTACCCCAGCCCCGTACCTGTACGCGCCGCACCCCAGGCCCGTACCCCAGCCCCGTGCATGTACGCGCCGCACCCCAGGCACATAACCCAGCCCTGCACCTGTATGCGCTGCACCACAACACCGTACCCCAGCACCCTCACCCAGCATCGCGTATGTACGGACCTCACCTACGCGAAAAAGTCTCGTACAGAACCAGGACACTGTAAAACAGCACAAGGAGGGTCAATTTGACCCGCACAACACCACAAGACACGTCTACATGACAAAATACATCTCAATGACTGACCTGGGACATCCAAACAGAGGTCCAAAATCACAACCACCTCTTATAATACACCCACCAAAATTTCAAACTCAGCCACACCCACAAATGGACCAATAAAAAGGGCCCACACACACAACCCATGAGACTTTGCAACAGACCCACTGCTGACAGACCCCACAGACAAACAACTGCACCTTACTTACACCTTAACTACACCTTAACCTACACACCTTCACACAACCTCCTTCACAAACACCCCCTCTTCACATTCACACACACACCGTCACATTCACACCCACACACCCACAACCATCCACACCTACACCCCACACCATGCCCACAGACAAGAATCCAAAGTTCACAAGGGCGGAGCTGGACCTCCTTGTCAACGAAGTCATCAGAGTCGAGCCACAGCTGTTTGGAACATTGGTCAGACAGACCAGCATAGCCCAAAAAACTAGCCTGTGGCAGAGGATCGTCGATAAGGTGAATGCTGTTGCGCCCATCCAAAGGACAAGGCATGAATGCCAAGCCAGGTGGTACGATCTGCCCAGGACAGTCAAGAGGAAAATGAATGAGGAATACGCCCAGAGTAACATCACTGGAGGTGGGCTGCCCCGCAGACCCGTACATTACCATCCCTGGGAGGAGAAGGGGATGGCCATGCTTCCGCCGGTGGGAGTACACGGAGTCGAAGGAGTCGCAGAGCCTGGTGAGTACACAAACAACTCACGTAACATGGGGGGAATGGCATCCACACCACAAATACACCAAATGCACGCAACTTCCCCCAAGCTCTCACCGCACACAACCACACTCAAACACCACGCTCATGCCACTAACGTCTCCATGTCCCATTCACAAATAAAGGCAATGCCATGTCCCAGGCCACACCAACCACAAACCCAAGACTGGATGTCCAGGATGCTGGGAGGGTGGGGCGCACACAACACATTGTGCAACTCAGAAGCAGACACCAATGCCCTCAGTCCATATGGCCTAGGTACATACCCATGCACCATGCCCAATGCACAGGGACTGGCAAAGTACTGACAAGGTAGCTGACACTTGGCTCTGCTGTATGCAGCACAAGGCCCTCATGTGACCACTGTACACTCAAACACCAACTCCACAAGCTCAGATATCTAGCACAGGAACTCACACTCACTGGCATGCCAGCTTGCACCATGAGGGGACAGACACATCACCTGGGAGACCCAATGACAAATCACACTACACCCAACAGCAGGCCTGGTCACACCCCCCCTTACACAAGCACACACACCCGGGGCAGGCAACGGATTTACCCACACTCACAATGGACATGTGACACAACAAGACCAATCCATAGCCAAATAAGCATCCTAGCCAAAATTCTACTGGTCAGGAGAACATATCAATCTGTCCCCCGCAACATACCCATCCCTAAGTTGACATTGAGAGGAATGCTAGGCACATCCAACTACCTGGAGGAACTGTGACAACTTGAATATGTATGAAACATGGATGTGGCATGAAACAGCATTAACATGGTCTCTCTCTCACACACAGGGCAACGTCATGGACCTCCCCCCAAAAATGGAGGGGAACAATCACAGTCCCAGGCTGAGCGTGAAGATGATCCCACCGGCAGCGACGACTCTCACCACTCCGTGGATGACCCCAACCAACCTGGCCCCTCTGGTGCCCAAGCCCCTGCAGCACCTGCGTCAGGTACATCTGTGCCAACCCCCACCCCCATTCCTGCCACATCCCAGGAGACACCCAGGAGCCCTGATCACACTGAACAACACAGACAGTCTGACCAGGAGGGACAAGGTTCTCCGGGCACCCAGGAGGAGGCAGACAACCCCGCAAATGCCATCCCTCAGGGGTCCCGTAGACCCGATGTGCCGAGAATGGCAGGCCAGGCTTGTGTGGGCAGGGGTGGTGGGAGTGGAGGCAGGCGGAGGCGCGAACCTGACCAGCCAGCTGAGGGAACCGGTATGTCACACATACGCCACATCCTGGACACATACCGGCGTGACACCAGGGGCATCAGCCAGGTAGTGCAGGCCGAGCAACATGCCAGTCAACAACAACACCAAGGATGGATGGAGGCAAGACTGGTGGAGCTCCTGGCGGTGAAACGGACATGAGTCGTTCACTCCGTCGGATCGCCGACAACATGGGCAACCCTCCCTGTGCCACCAGGCGAAGACCATCACCAGCCACAGGGAGGGAGGAGGATTCGTCCGACGGAGCATCACAGACATCGTCAAGGCCTGCATCTGAGCGTCCCCCCAGGAAGGTGGGTCGTCCACGGAAAGACCGGGAGAGTCAGCGGACCATCCACATCTCCCAGGTCACCTGGCCTGGCCCTCTGGCGCAATAGCAGCACCTCATCCAATGACATTCTCTGCCACATGGGCTTGTTGTCACAGTCTGACCAATGATGACCAACACTGTGGTCTGGACTCTGGTGACTACCAAAGCAAAGGATACCATCTCCCCCTGTGAACTTTGGATTCTATGCACCCGGTAGAGCACCTTAGTTTATCTACCAAAACACGTACCCCACCGTAAATAAAAACTTTATTTTTTCATGAGATGTTGTTGTCATTTTGCATTAGTCCACAACATATGTGTGTGTAAATGTCAAACTATGCCTGAGTGTTGAACTAACTCCACCCATCCATACCCTGGGATCTGAGTCTGGTACAGGACACACATGGGTCACAATGTATCATTCAATGCAGAGATGGAGCACAATACTCACCTGTGGCCTCAAGCTGCTGAGGAGGGGGCTTGCAATATTGTGCGGACAGACCAATTTGGAAGAGTATCATTAAGGCATAGAGGTCATGCCTCATTCGGAGGTTCCCGGGGAGTGAGTCCCAGGTATGTGTTCCCAGGTGGGAGAACTATGTCCTGCATGCTGGAGTATGGTGGATGTGAAGAATGGTGGCAAGGTCAAGGTTGGATGCACGGAGATGGCACTACGGGGTCTCGGATGACAGTGGTACAAGGTTGGGTTTCGGTCGGGGTTGTGGCCTGCCTCCTGAATGCGGGTGGGGAGTCTGAAGGTCATACTGCAGCACACAGTGATCCATTGCAGCTATCTCTGCTGGACGGTGATGTGGCTGGGGCGCGGGATGTTGAAGCTGAGGTGTGCAGATGCACCCTGGATGTGGACAAGTTTCCCGGGAGTTTGGATGTGGCTGCTCAATAGAGGGTAGGGCAGTATTTGACACGGATGTTGTCGTGGACCTGGGGGATGGTCCGTCTTTCCTTGGAGTGGATCTATCGGGGGATCATGTGCATAATGCAGAGGGTGTTGCAGTCTGAGGCACAGATGCTGGTGATTACCATGGCAAATGTGTGCAAGCAATCCATGATGCACACCATCTTGTGTGCGTGGACACTGGGTGCTTGTGCAGGGCTCTTGTGGGTGGGACACAAGCAGTTGACCCAGCTGTAAGGGGTCAATCCTCAGATGTTGACCTCAGTCCTGTACAAGTCCAGCCTCAGGTGGCTGATGTTCAGCCATTCATCAATGGATGTCATGCAATCTTGAATATTAGAACTGGCAATGTATGCGTCCTTGGTGAGGGTGAGGAGCACCTGGCTGTCAATGGCATATGAGCCGCTGATGAGGTGCTGTGCGCATGTGATGGTGGAGAGGGGGGTCCTGGACACATTGTAGATTGACACGCTGAGAGATGATACCTGTGACATGTGCCTGACGACGACACCATACTACATGCAGAAGCCTTGAGTCCAACTCCCATGGCTTGCTGGGGTACAGAGCCGGTGGGGAGTAGGAGGGACATGACCTGGTTGGTGTGACAGGGCCTGGAAGGCATGGCAGCGCTGTGTAGGCAGTTGGAGTTGCACACTCATCATGCTAAGGTGTTGTGTGTGCACTTAGTGTATGTCTGAGAGCAGGCGGGAGATTTGTGGATGGACATTGCTTGGAGGGTGTCTGCAACATCAGACTGTAGTGTGATGTGGGTCATGCAAGGACCTGAGGGTCGTGCAATGTGCACGTTGCATGTGCAGACAGTCCAGCCTTTGGCACCGCGGGGCCTCAACTGTGGCTCAAACAAGCTGATGACAGCCAAGTTAATGGGTTGAGGGAGGAAGGGAGGAGTATTTTTGATGTGTGTGTGTTGCCAAATCCGGAAACTTCGTGTGCCCTTGCTGCAGGGGCTGCAACAGCAGGCAGCATGTCCTGGAAACTATGCAACAAGTTCCACACAAAGACTAGGATCTCAGAAAGGACTACTGCAACAGGTGTATGTAAAGGAAGGAGTGCCCGGTTTTCCATGGCACACCCAGAAACAAAGGATGCACAATCACCAAAGATGACTGACACCTGATCATGAAACTGAAGGCGGAGCTGCGCACAGGAAACACACCCTCAGCAGGTGTTGACGGCCCGTTGTGGGGACCAACATGCCAAAACACATACACAGTCATGGACTTCATGCACAATAGAGAATCAAATACATGAAGAACAGCATGCAGGTTGCTTATCTACACATAGACACATATGCACAATCTTTGACAACTATGCCAGAGATGCCGCATGCACAGTGGCAAGAGACCTGCATTGGCAGAGATGAGGCACCTTGGAGGGTGAGGAACACCTTTATTACTCAGGCTCACACCTATGGAAATGCATCAATATGAACAGACTCACAGGTCTTTTGGATGAACATGTGGGACCTACACTGGACACGCCCTTCGCACCACAGATGCTGTAAATCCATTGGACTGGCACACAAGTGAAGGGGGTGAGCCAAACATCCCCTGCTGCACACGGAGAGGCTGCAATTCCCCATTGAGCCTCTTATGGGGATGTCCCACACTATGTCCACCCGTAGCATCCCATATGTTTCAGAGGGAAGTTTTACACACATTGATTCCTTCATCACAATCCACAATCCAGATGACTGTCACGAAGTGTGACTATCAATTCATGTGAGTCATGCTACATGTCATGTGCCCCATGGTGAGTCGACATGTATGCACAGTAACAAAACCTGCACAGGAGCAGTGCCCACACATTCCAAACAACTACCACACCCAAAATGCCTTGCTAGAATCCTTACCCAAAGGAGACATCTCACCATGTCCGTGCATGTAACGCTGATTCAGCACACGTTGCAATACTCATGAGGAATAGCAGGAGCACAACGATGCCACGAGCAGACAGCATGCACAACTACCTGGGGATGACAGACACACAAGAAGTCAGGAAAAAGATAGTCATCCGCATGCATGGTCATGTACTCTACATGAATAAGGTTGACACCATGCTAGTTGAAAATTGAGTGTGTCAGCTAAAATGTGTGGAATGACATCATCACTCGAGTGATACATCAGAACACACCTCTAAGTCACTTAGCATACAGTCAGCTGGAAACACACATTGCAACACATGCCACACAAGGCTCCAAGCATGCACACTCAGACCCAGGGACTCACCATTATGAGAAGAAGTTGCGTATGAGCTGACTCCGGATGTCCTCCTCCTCCTCACTTGCCTCATGACGAAGGCCTTCATCCTCCACGGGTGGATGTTCCTGCTCATCGGGATCCAGGATGAGTAGCACAGCTTTCTCCACTGCCATGTTGTGCAGCATGCAGCACACAAGAAATATTTTGCAGACCTTCACCGGTGCCTATGGGAGGGACCCGCCTGTCTTGTGGAGGCACCGGAATTGGCTCTTCAGGAGGCCAAACGTCCTCTCAATCACTCGCCTGGTCTGCCCATGGGCGTTGTTGTAACGGTGATCTGCAGCTGTTCTGGGGTTGCGGAGAGGCATCACCAGCCATGGCATGTTGGGATAGCCAGAGTCCCCTACATGGAAACATCATGTAAAGAAGTGGGTCAGGAGATACCACTAAATACAGGACAAACAGAGTATACCCACCAACAAGACATGCTCGTTCGTTGTGCAGCCGCAGCATCATTTCTGGCACCCTGCTACGCCTCATGATATAGGCATCATGTGCTGACCCTGGAAAATGTGCACAGACATGGGAAATCAGCATGTTAGCAAGACACACCACAAGGGCATTAATGGAGTGATAATGTTTTCGGTTTCGATAGGCTACCTCCTATGCCTGTGGTGGAACCAAAGCCACATGTGTCTCATCAATGGACCCAATTACATGAGGCATCCCTCCCAGGGCATAGAACTCACCCTTGATACCTGTCAACTGCTCACGAGTTGGAAAATGGATGAATTCATCCAGGTGCTCCAACATGGCTTCTAAAACATCATGCAGGACACGGCTGAACATGGTCTGGGACATGCCACCCACATAAGCTATGGTGAATTGAAACGTACCGGTGGCAAAAAAATGTAGGGCTGCCATCACCTTCATCTTGGGTGTCAGCGCAATAGGATAACTGTGTTGCGGTTGGAGGTGTGGTGCCAGCCGGTTTGTCAGGTCCTCAATTAACTGTTGGGTGAATCTGTAATGGTGTATGCAGTCACGTTCCCTCATGGCACCCAAGTCTGGCATTGGTCGGGGGACAGGCGGTGCCTTGCAGAAATTTGGAAGGAATAACAAAGATTGAGTACATTACAACACCAATGTCAATGAACTGAGCACATGTTCAACAGCAAATACACATCTGCTAAATACAGAGTCTGATCTGTGCAATACATCCAGGACACGTATGCCAGTCAGGTGATACTCCTACTAAGAGCCAGCTACAAACGTTGATTGTCAAGGTCTACATGACATGCCATGAAACTAGCTGTGGCACAGTGTAAGTGAACAGCCAGACACATTACAGGAGTGACATACATCCACATATCTGCATTAGAAGGATGTTATCTCATTAGGACAGCTTGCGGCAAGCTATACGCACCGGTCACATGTCATTTATAAAGTACAGATCACACACATTGCCATGAAGGGGTACATGTCAAAACTGATAACACAGACATTGAGACAACGCAGATATGTCCTCAGGTTGAAATACCAGGTTCGATGCATACAGACACACGTTACGTGGGATTCCACATGTGGCATGGTGTGCGTAATTGTGTGCCATGCCCATCTACACACAGACACATGTTGGATGCAGCAACAGCAGATGCAGTTGACGGAACACCTACAGCAAGCTCATGGGAACACATGACACACACATGACATAGTCACATAGTGGCACGATGGTAGTTAGATGTTAGGTGTAATTATCCATGTACCTGGCATTAGGGGACAGTTGTGGGTGTTGGGGACTGTGCCATACCAGTGATGCAGTGCTTGACACATTTGTACTACATGCAGACATGTGCAAAGTGTTAAGGGGAAGTGTGCAACATAGTGCCCCATCACACATGACATGTGTACACAGGTCACCACATATCTATTGTGCAAAAACATGAGGAGACATGTGCCACGTCACTGCCTGACACACCTAGGCCCTGCACATGATGGACTGCACTGACAATGACTTGATGTACAGCCTTGTGCGAGTCTGACACCTCCATTCCTTTCGTGGGTGCCTCCTATCACCAGTGTAAGCTGTGAAACGCACCGTACACATGCTCTGAGGGCGTGTGTACGGTCGTATCACTATATTGGGTTTGGGTAGGAGTACGGTGTGTGTATGGACCGTACACACATACATGTACGACCAGTGTGTACACCTAGGTGTACACACTGGTCATACACGTACGTGTACACACTGGTCCTATCCCTATAGTAGTGTTGGCGTAGGTGTACGCCATAGTGATACGACCCCTATACGTGCGTGTACGGGCCGTATCACTATGGCGTACACCTACGGCAACACTACTATAGGGATACGACCCGTACACACGCGTGTACGGGTCATATCACTATGGCGTACACCTACGGCAACACTACTATAGGGATACAACCCGTACACGCATGTGTACAGGTCGTATCACTATGGCATACACCTACGGCAACACTACTATAGGGATATGACCCGTACACGCGTGTGTATGGGCCGTATCACTATGGCGTACACCTACGCCAACACTGCTATAGGGATACGACCCATACACGTGCGTGTACGGGCCGTATCACTATGACCCACCAAATGAAGCGTGTCCTTGGCGTGGTCTTCCCTGAGATGGATAGGCGGTTACAGGAGAAACAGCAGCAGGAAGGGGGTAGTTACATGTGTGTTTGCTGTGTGTCACCAGCTTTTGGAAGTGCTCAGTCCCCTGGATACACTGCCAGGGTTTATATGTGCAGTGCATATCCTGTTGCCCCAAGTCAACCGGTGCTGTTCTTCCTCCCTTCCCCTCCTTGAAATGTGTTCCCTGGTCTGTGTGTAATCACTATTGCACATGGTCATCTAGGCTGCTAGTTAATCAAGGTGAACACTGCTTTCAGCATCATGGGTGGGGGTGGTCTGTGACATGTGTTGGTACCTTGCCTGTGCCCTATCCTGTTCACTCATTTGGGGGTCCGTAATTGTTGGCACTGTCCTGAGTCTCAACATAGGATTGTGAGGTTTCAAACAAACAGACTTGCAGCATTCATGACCGATGTAGTGGCCTCAGACATGATGTGCATGAGTGGGAGATATGCATAGTGCCAGGACGGTTGCTCCTGTTACAGTCAGATCATTCCAGGACCATGGAGCAGTGTGCCCACTACAGTCCCCTGAGACACCTTTTCCTAGGAATCATGTGTGGCATCAAACACTGTGCCCATTCATTGTTCCATGGCCTCATTTGTATTTGCGTAAAGTGTGCTACATGTCTCCACTGTCCATGGTAACCCCATTAGGCTTGTGCATCCTCACACTGGGCAGTGCCTGTGTGTCTATGTACATCTGTTGATGGTTGTTTGTCACAAATATGTGCGGTCAGCCTCACGAGGTGATGTTGAGTACATTTAGGAGTTCTTGATGCAAATTTTGTTAATCCCAGATTAAGAGGTGTAACTACTTGCTCTGTCTCAATCACATTGTCTCAGGTAGGGGGGTTTGTGCAGGCAAGGCCTAAATGTCCAATCCTTATGTCTACTTGCCAGGTCTGACCTGTGTGTGACAATTGTCTAGACAGACACTCAACGTGCAGTGACCCAGGCATGTTGTGCAGGGGGTAATGTTTGTGCTTTGCAGCATGGGTCAAAAGTTAAAAGACATGATTCCTGCTCATCCATTTTTGGCACCGGTGTGTGCTCCAGATTGTACGTAGTTTGGTCTGTGTGTGCTGACATCTGTGTGGACATTCTTGGTTCCCATGAGGGTGTCTCCTCAGTGCAGGTGCTCCTTATTCCGACACAATTGCAGGGCCATTAGCTAATGCATAGTCCTGTGTCTGGACATGTGTGCCACTCCACATGACAGGTAGTGGGTCAGATGTGTTGCCAACTGTGTCATCATGGTACGGATGGCCATGTGACAGGTGGCACGATTCAAGTTGTTAGTCAAGATGTCTTGTACCTTGGCACTGACTACACTTGTCAACATGTCCCAATAGTTTATATGCTTGACTTTGATATTTTGTTGTGAAGGACAATAATGTGCCTGCATGACAGATGTCTCCCAAGGAAGTGCACAAGAAACCACCTTTACACTTTTAGGGGACACGCTGGCACATTTAAAACAAAGGCACAGTTCTGTAATGAAATTGATTAGACATTATACATATACATGTTCCCACAGTGTGGTTGCATTTTGGTTAGTCCTCGGTTATTGCTGATACCAACTTACGGGTGTCAAGTCATCCAGACCACCGTGGTGCCATGTATATGTACTTCCTGATACCACATTTCTTCTTAACAGTGGCTTATTTGTATTAGGCTGGCAGCTCATACAATGACTGTGTAAAAGTAGCTTTGTGTGCACCTCCTTGTGTGACTTCTGTTATCCAGGCACATGTGTGTTCTGTTCCAAAAGTGGAACATTCACACATTCCAAACATGTCGATTGTGTAAAGTGTTGTGATTCCCAAGGGATCACAATGTATTTCTTTAGGGTTTACAAAGTACTCACAGGTCTCTGAGTGTGGGGACACCTTCAGCATTGGCGTCTGTTATTTGGCCTTGGGTGCACCAATACTGTTTCTTTCACAGTGAACAAGAGGTGGCATGCCTTCATAGTCTGGCTGTGCGCCACTGTTCACAGACACTAGCTTCTCAGTATAATTGGATATCGAGTTATTTGCTGTTGTGTCCTGATGTTCATTTTTTCAGGTAGCATGGTGGGTGAACCAACTGGGGAGTGCATTGCTTACATATGTGCGGAGTATTCTAGATGTTACTCATGATGCATTTCCTGATATAAACTGTGACCTATTTTGTTTGGACTCATGTGTCATATGTACACAGGTGACTGATTATTTCATGTCTCTTCACCTTGCACACAGCATCATCGGGGGACACCGAGGGAGACACCTGCACGGACCAGGAGGAGGGATCGAGCACCGGGGAGTCGGCGGAATCAAGTGGCACGAAGGGCGAGGGGAGTCAGGCGTAGGACCTGTCTAGTACCAACACCGACTACGGCGCTGACGGGTCCGAGGCTGAGCTCCCTGAGGGGGCGGAGGCTGCTTCAACAGCTGGCAGCAGCACTACAACTGTCACCGCCCCCTCCATTCCCATCTCCGCCCTCCCACTTGCTCGGGTCCCTTCTGTCCGTGTAGGGCAACAACGTGTCTCCTTCGTGCCAGGCACCACACCCCCTGCCCCTGTCTCCCCTGCTGCCCTCACTGCCGAGTCTGTGGACATTCAGCGGCAGTTGCAGGTTGGGCAGACATTGATCCTGACTGTCCTCCATGGCCACACCAGACTGCTGACACAGATGGTGTCGTACATGGAGTGCATGTCATCAGCGATGTCTGACCAACGGATGTTGCTGAGGTCCATGGACTCGTCACTGACGGCAGCACCGAGTCTCCTGCAGCGCTTTGTCCCCCCCTACCTCTGCACCATCCACACTTCTCACTCCCAAGCCTGTCCCAAGCACACCCAGACATTCCCAGCGACGCACCCCTCCAGACACAGGCACACCTCCTGTCACCCACACTCAGGGGGAAGAAGGCACACCCACTGGGTCTAGGGCACACAGGCAGACACGCAGCCACAGTCCAAGTCCATATGCCTCACTCCCCAGTCCCTCCAATGTCACTCCCCTCAGCTCCCCTGCCCCACAGTCTGAGAAGGAGACATACTTGGCTGTGCTGGGCCTCAGCCCCACTGGTTTACCATCACGCAAACGGGCAAGGCACTCCACAGGTAGGGGAGTTGAGTCCCCCCCTGTCCACCACCTCCCCCAGTAGCGCTGCAACCCATCTCTCCAACCCCCCCCCTCCTTGGGGCCTGTGGTTTCTTCGGGTACAGGGGAGACGCTGGACGAGCTTGCGGACGTGTGCAACGCCATGCTAACCGCCACCTTTGGCGCTGACCCACCCCCTGTGGTGGAGTCGTCCGTCCCTGCACCCACAACACCTACCCTTCCCCCTCCTGTCCCTGCAGTGCCTGGTCCTTCCCCACATGATGCCCCCCCCAGTCGCTGAACCAGAGGTTTAGTATGTGCAGGCAAGCTCGGGGAGACGCGTGGACATGTGTCCCCCCCAGGACTTCGCATCTGGACTGGCCTATGGGCTTTGTAAATATTGTCCTTTTATACCTTTTAATTTAATGCTGAATAAAGCATTTTTGTTTTTCCTTTGACCACGATTGGTTTTCAGGTATTGATGTTGGTGCTGATGCTCCATGAGTTGGGGTGGTGATCATGTGTTAGGTGTCTGGGAAATGTTGTAGTCTGCTGCTCATGGGGTGGACCCTGGTATCTGCGTGCCATCACAAGGTATCAGAAAAGAATCTTTGGTCGTGTATGCTCTTTGTGTTTGGAGACATTGTCCCAAGGAGTGTTCCTTCCTCTGTGGCACCTCCTGACATCTTCCCTGCTGGGAGTTTCACAATTGTTGTGCTTAACCTGTGTCTACATTTCCTTTGTGGGTGACGGATCCCTTCAACTATGGCCATGCCTGCTCATCAATGTCTCTGGCTGCATCGTCTGTGCCATCCTTGGTAGTCACTGTACTTGTGTATAGAGTATGTTGCCATGCCTTCATGTAGAAATTGTCCCTTTTTCGCACTATGCATGTGTGTACTCCCAGCCTGGCACACATATGGTACTTGTTCAGCAGGGTATTTGTTCACCTGACTCACAATTGTGGGCATTGTATCTGTGGGAAGTCCTCCCTATTCCTTCCATGGGAGACAACAACTTGGTGGCTGTCCCAGCACCTGTACATTCCTATCAGTCCTGGAATGTGCGTGACAGTGTGTGTTCCCTTTGGCTCTCTTAGTTTAGTAGGCTTTAACATAACTATACAGTCTTGTGATAAGATCTCAGTGTGTGTATTGTGCTGCATCCACCAGGGGTGGGTATGCATGTGTCATTTGTCCTCACACCCACATGTGGTGTGTCATGCAGTGGGGGAAAGACATCCATCCTCATGGGAGTGGGACACTGCTGTCAGTGATGTGTTGTTCTGGCACCCTCAACATAGTCGCACATTGGGGATGCGTTCAGACACCCATGGAGTTGTGGTCATCTGAGGATGATGTACTCACCCCTATGTCTCTGTCCACTGCTGGTAGTGATATGCACCCACTCCTCATATGTCTGGGCACTGCTGGGAGTGATATGCACCCACCCCTCATATGTCTGTCCACTGCTGGGAATACTCTGCACCCACCTCTCATACGTCTCTGTGCACTGCTGGTAGTGAAATGCACCCACTACTCATATGTCTGGACACTGCTGGGAGTCATCTGCACCCACCCCTCATATGTCTGGACACTGCTGGTAGTCCTCTGCACCCACCCCTCATATGTCTGGGCACTGCTGGGAGTAATATGCACCCACCCCTCATATGTCTGTCCACTGCTGGGAATACTCTGCACCCACCCCTCAAACGTCTCTGTCCACTGCTGGTAGTGATATGCACCCACCCCTCATATGTCTGGACACTGCTGGGAGTCCTCTGCACCCACCCCTCATATGTCTGGGCACTGCTGGGAGTGATATGCACCCACCCCTCATATGTCTGTCCACTGCTGGGAATTCTCTGCACCCACCCCTCATACGTCTCTGTCCACTGCTGGTAGTGATATGCACCCACTCCTCATATGTCTGGACACTGTTGGGGGTCCTCTGCACCACCCCTCATATGTCTGGACACTGCTGGTAGTCCTCTGTACCCACCCCTCATATGTCTGGGCACTGCTGGGAGTGATATGCACCCACCCCTCATTTGTCTGGGCACTGCTGGGAGTGATATGCACCCACCTCTCATATGTCTGGGCACTGCTGGTAGTGATATGCACCCACTCCTCATATGTCTGGGCACTGCTGGGAGTGATATGCACCCACCCCTCATATGTCTGGACACTGCTGGTAGTCCTCTGCACCCACCCCTCATATGTCTGGGCACTGCTGGGAGTGATATGCACCCACCCCTCATATGTCTGGGCACTGCTGGGAGTCCTCTGCACCCACCCCTCATATGTCTGGACACTGCTGGGAATCGTCTGCACCCACCCCTCATACGACTCTGTCCACTGCTGGGAGTCCTCTGCACCCACTCCTCATATGTCTGGACACTGCTGGGAGTCCTCTGCAGCTACCCACCCACCCCCTTGGTGCAGTACACTGCTGTCCTGGGCATACACCCCCCCCCAAATTTACTGCTAATATGCTGCACCAGGTCGTAGTCCGACATTTGTGGCGTGTGTATGCCTTGTATCCATAATGTACAGTTGCCGTAGGGGAACGGGTGAGACGGACCCTACCCCTGCTTTCATAGGGTGTGTACGGTCCGTACCACGGTGCCCCTACATCACCACGACAATGGTGGTACGGACCGTACTCACGCTCTGGGGGGCGTGGGTACAGTCCGTACCACGCGTACCCCTACCTCACCACTACAATGGTGGTACGGACCGTACCCACGCTCTTGGGGACGTGGGTACGATCCGTACCACGCGTACCCCTACGTCACCACTCCAATGGTGGTATGGCCTGTACCCACGCCCCCGTGTCAGTTGATTCCTTTGTGTTCTACTGCAGCTTCTCAGAGTGTTCAAAAGAACAATTAGAGCGCTAACAGCGTTATTTATGACAAAAGTATGGCACACCTGAAGCCATCTTGATTGGAATAAACTGGTAACACTTAAAACATTTAATGTAAAAAGGAACACAAAGACGGGGTTCATTTTGTCATAGAAACTATGGTTAGTGCCGTAGAAAGAAAAATTAGGACATGTTTCAAGTGTAATCTCAAATATCTTCCTGTTATATTTCAACAGGAGCAGCCTGTCTGTTGATGCCTTTGTGTTCTACTGCAGCTTCCCAGAGTGTTCTAAAGAACAACTAGAGTGCATACAGTCTTTCTCATGACAACATTATGGCACACCTGAAGCCATCTTGATTGGAATAAACTGGTAACACTTAAAACATTTAATTTAAAAAGGAACAAAATGAGGGGATCATTTTGCCATAGATATTATGGTTGGTGCAGTAGAAAGAAAAATTAGGACATGTTTTAAGTGAGATCTCAAATATCTTCCTGTTATATTTCAACAGGAGCAGCCTGTCAGTTGATGTCTTTGTGTTCTACTGCAGCTTCCCAGAGTGTTATAAAGAACAACTAGAGAGCTAACAGTCTTACATATGACAAAATGATGGCAAACCTGAAGCCATCTTGATTGGAATAGACTGGTAACACTTAAAACATTTAATTTAAAAAGGAACAACATGAGGGGGTTCATTTTGCCATAGAAATTATGGTTAGTGCTGCAGAAAGAGAATTTAGGGCATGTTTTAAGTGAGATCTCAAATCCTCTTCTATTTCATTAGAAAAGTCTAACATGCAGACTGAAACAATCACTTTCAATACTAGCAGTAGACTTTCAGTTTACTCCCTGGTGAGCTGTAGCTTTACTACAGTGATCTAATGAACAACTAGAGTGCTAACATTCTGAATTTATGGCAAATGTGTGTCACATCTGAATGCCATTTTGATGGAATCAAAGTAAAACAACTGTAAGCATTTCCTACTGAGGAGACTGCAGTAATTTTAAAATTAGGAAACTTCATAGTTTCTGCAGTTTTATATAGTGCAGACTGGTCAGGTATTGGAGCGTTATATCTTACTTGGACCCCTTATTGCGTATTTTGCACGAAGTACATGAGATTGATCTTGTGAACCATTGAACTTTATGATTCTGTTAACCTGAAGTTGCTCTGAGCCGGGCTTTGTAACACCCGTTTTTACCTACTGGTTTTAATTAATTCTGACTGTATTGTATTAGGAAAGAGGATTTACTGTTTTTATGTACACTTTTATGATCTATGTTTCTAAATCAGATCGAATAAAGTTTAATGAATTCTATGGCAGAATGGAGGAGAGGATTATGCATATCTTTCCTCTCTCTATTTGCATAGTAGTTCAAAGAAAACATAACACAACCATCATTAAACAAAAGACTACAAAACTCATAAACCATTGGGGGGGTAGTCTCCAAGGCAACTATAGTCAATCATATCACAGTTCATCGTATATAATATTGTGATGTCCATTCCCCTTCTTCTTTCTTCACTGCTTGTCAGTTAAGTGCATTCCTTAAATTTTTGGCTTAATCTGACATTGTTGCTGTTTGTATAGCGGTTTCTTGTGCAGGTTATTAGCATTATTGCCTTGGTATTGTTTCATGTTCCCTGCACAGCAGACTCTCCCCCTCGCAGTTTCTACCGCTGTGCGCTCTGTGCACGGTGAGATCCTGTCAGCCGCGTCTGGTCCAAGTGAGGCAGCTCCGTCGAGCGCTCCCGCTGGTCTTTACGCGCGCTTGGGAATCCGGTCACTCCTTTAGTGTCCGCTTGATTCCCGACCAACCCTCGTCTAATTTTGACACCACTACACGGTGATTTCCCCAAACGACCAGTAATTGGTATTGCACCTCAGTCTATTCTTATAACAATTTTGAGGAAAGCCCAGCTGTTGGAGCACCGCCGAGGGGGCTGCCTTAAGGATTTTAAGGGCATTTGTTCTGTGCTCACACCCTCTGCTATCATGTCTTCTCCAGAAGACCATTTTTACTCCTCCTACCAGGAAGTGGAGGAGAATGGCCCCCCAACTTCTCCCTCCAGCAGTGGACCAAGCCCTCTCTCTGGCTATTTCTAGGGTGCTGGCTCCTCTTAGGGATCAGGTTGATAAGCTGGCGAAAAGCATCCCTGGGGTGTTCAGTGACCCAGATCTGGTGGTGGTGGGTCCCAGTTGCTCCCAGATGGGGAATAAAAGGGCCGTTAAGCATAACGCGGGGCACTTAGAGGGATTTGATAAACTTACTGAGACCTTCCTCAAGAGTGCGCAAACACTAACACATGCACCCTGCCGGGAGGAGGAGGAGTACTGAGAAAATTGCAACGCTGTCACCCCTATTGTAGACCACAACGGCGGGTTATCCTTAGAGGGAGAGAGTGTATCGGAGGACGATTTCTCCACCGATGAGGATAAGGACTCGGAGCGTCCCTGGCATGCAGTCCCACTCCTCTCAGTCCCAGGTTGGAGACGGGTTCCACTCAGACATGTTCGAGCCTACCCAAATTTACCATCCTAGGTCGGCAGAGTGGACCCCTGACACCAAAGTGGCAGAGTATGTGGTGAGGAAAATCCATCAACCTCTTGAAAGGGAGGTCGGGAATAGGATGAGGGGAGAATGCCCCATGCCCTCACTGAAGGGTAAGGTGGCACACACGCCTGAAATTGATGAGAAACTATGTACCTATTTCTCCAATTATATGAGGGATCCCAAGAAAGGTATTGATAGGTCTTGGACGTGGTAGGGCCCTTGACCCAAATTATTCAATTGGCGGAGCGTTCAAAAGAGTCAGGATGCCCTTTGTCCACGAATATTGTGGCTGGTTGAGCACACTACCCTAAACCCTAAAACACTACCCCTTCACTACCCAAACAACACTGCACTACCCTAAAACACTACCACCAGCACGACTCCCTACACTACCCAAACACCACTGCACTACCCTAAATCCAAAATCTACCACAGCACAACCCCTACACTACACAAACACCACTTCACTACCCTAAACCCTAAAACACTACCCCCAGCACGACCCCCTTAAATACACAAACACCACTGCTCTGCCTTAAACCCTAAAACACTGCCCCAGCATGACACCCTACACTACCCAAACACCACTGCATGACCCTAAACACTAAAATATGACTGGTTCTGTACGAGTGAAATGTCCAGCTTACTATAACGCCCCTGAAACCTATGTTTTTTTCAGTGAATTTCTAAGGTTTTTTAAATGCTAATTTCTAACTATAACGTGCCTGAAACCTATGTTTTTTTCAGTAAAAAAAAAAAATATATATATATATATAAATACATATTCACAGAAAAAAAGATCGATTTCAGGGGTGGTATAGTTAGCTGTTCATTTCACTCGTACAAAACCATAGAAATTCCTCCGTTATAGTTAGTTCTGCTAACTAAAACTCACGCGCCCGCAATGCACTGATGATGCTGTCACATATTGCATCATTCATGACATGGTCAGTGACATCACTGATGACATCACTGATGACATCTCAAATGACATCACTGGTGACATCACTGATGACATCATCCAGTGAATGTAGTTTAGTTTGAAATTTAAATATGTATTATATACATATACCAATCTGTATTGAAGATTGAGAAGATATATAACTGTCTTGATGGAGGATTTAGTAGCTGTCTGACTGTCTCTTTAAGTGAGTAATTAAAAGTCTCACTTAATACATGGATTAGTAACTAAACTATGTGAATGTGTGCATCAAAGTCTCTGTTGTTGTTTAACATGCTGCATCAGTTGTCACTATATGAGGGTGTATATTAGTTATTGATTAGTTGGGTGAGTATTTGCATGGGACACTGAGTTTGTGTGTGGTTGGATGGGGTGTGTGTAACTCTATGCCTAGATGTGTGAATGGTTGATTGAATAGGTGTATAGGTTTAAGAGTACATGTGGAAACAGTTTTTTGGGTGACTGAGTGAATTTATTTGTATGTTGGTGAATATATGTTTTAGTTGTACATCTTCAACAAAGTAAAAAAATAAAAGGCATTGTATGTGAGAGTTGGTGTATATAAATAAGTATGTGTAAGAGTCAGTGATTGTGAGAGTAACTATATGAATGAGTGTATAATTTTAATGTTGATTTTTTAGCATATTAACTATGAGTTACTATGTGTTTGAATAAATGAGGTGCTGTTGGATAATTGTGTGAGTAAATGTAAGTGTAATTAATTTTTTTCATGAGTGAGTAGGATGACTGCATAACCGACTAAGATGACTGCTGATGTGTCAATGTCTATATATGTGTATAAGTGCATTTGATAGTGTTCTATTAATTAGTGACTGCATGTATAAATGATTCTGTTGTTGAATGGGTAGTTGTGTGTGTAGACTTAGTAATCAGTGAGTGGGTATGTAGTAACTGGTATTGGTGTGTCAATGGTTTCAAATATGGTACTCTGTATTTTACAGTGAGTGATGAAAGGTTATACTAGTGTATGATGAGGTGTATCAGAGTGTCACGTGGATGATGTCATCAGTGATGTCATTAGTGATGTCATTTGAGATGTCATCAGTGATGTCATCAGTGATGTCACTGACCATGTCATGAATGATGCAATATGTCATCAGCAGTGCATTGCGGGCGCGCGAGTTATAGTTAGCAGAACTAACTATTACGGAGGAATTTCTATGATTTTGTACGAGAGAAATAAACAGCTAACTATAACACCCCTGAAATCTATGTTTTTTTGTTTGAATTTCTAAGTTTTTTTAAATGCTAATTTTTAACTATAACGTCTCTGAAACCTATGGTTTTTTCACTGAATTTCAAAGCTTTTTTAAATGCTAATTTCTATCTCTAACGTCTCTGAAACCTATCCTTTTTTTCAGTGAATTTCAAAGGTTTTTTAAATGCTAAATTTTAAGTGTGATAGTTGTTATACCTATTTTTTTTGTACTGATTTTCTACAGTTTTGTAACTGTTCATTTATAAATATTTTATTCATTAAATAACATTATTTATTTTTCTGAAAATTGCAAAAAAACATGAAAAAAATATTTTAATTTATTTATATTATTTTCTTTAAAAAAATGTTTCTTCCAATTTTTTTCGGAGTCGCGCACTCAAAGCGTACACATCACTATGCGTGCACGGATTCTAGCTGCTATTTTAGAAAAGTCGTGAAGGATCCGCGTACGGTGTGTGACGGCTGCGTGTTTTTCAGTTACATCATATACATTTAATATTATGTGATGTGCGCGATTGGTATGCGACCAGTCCGTGACTCCTGCTCCCGCGCATTCGCAACAAATGCACATTACGGTACGAGATGCTTGCGCGGTGGCGGGTCCCACGTGATGTCATATACATGCTGGGGCGCACTGGGTGCGCAACTCCAGCCATAAAAATGTATGTTGCAAAATGATATGTATGTGTCTTAAATATACATATTAGGGCAAGATATTATCTAGGATAGTCATAAAACTAACATATTTGTACTTATAATAAACTTATATAATTTTTAAATATATTTTCGCAAAGTCGTGTGCGTGCATTGTGAGTGCAGAGAACCAGCTCAGCAGAGGTGCTGTAGAGCCAGAGAAACCAGGTCAGCAGAGCCATTGTAGATCCAGAGAACCAGGTCAGCAGAGCTGCTCTAGAGCCTAAGAAGCAGGTCAGCAGAGCTGCTCTAGAACTAGAGACCCAGGTCAGCAAAGCTGCTCTAGAGCCAGTGACCCAGGTCAGCAGAGCTGCTCTAGAGGCCGAGAACCAGGTCAGCAGAGCTGCTGTAGAGCCAGAGAAACCAAGTCAGCAGAGCTGCTTTAGAGGGAGAGAACCAGGTCAGCAGAACTGATTTAGAGCCAGTGAACAAGGTCAGCAGAGCTGCTCTAGAGCCAGCGAACCAGGTCACCAGAGCTGCTTTAGAGCCATAGAACCAGGTCAGCAGAGCTGCTCTAGAGGCAGAGAACCAGGTCAGCAGAACTGCTTTAGAGCCAGAGAACCAGGTCAGCAGAGCTCTTAAGAGGGAGAGAACCAGGCCAGCAGAGCTGCTTTAGAGCCAGAGAACCAGGTCAGCAGAGCTGCTTTAGAGCCAGAGAACCAGGTCAGCAGAGCTGCTCTAGAGGCAGAGAACCAGGTCAGCAGAGCTGCTCTAGAGCCAGAGAACCAGGTCAGCAGAGCTGATTTAGAGGGAGAGAACCAGGTCAGCAGAGCTGCTTTAGAGCCAGAGAACCAGGTCAGCAGAGCTGCTCTAGAGGCCGAGAACCAGGTCAGCAGAGCTGCTGTAGGGCCAGAGAAACCTAGTCAGCAGAGCTCCTCTAGAGCCAGAGAACCAGGTGAGCAGAGCTGCTGTAGAGCCAGAGAAACCAGGTCAGTAGAGCTGCTTTAGTGTGAAAGAACAAGGTCAGCAGAGCTGCTTTAGAGGGAGAGAACCAGGTCAGCAGGTCTGCTTTAGAGCCAAGGGATCAGGTCAGCAGACCTGCTCTAGAGCCAGAGAACCAGGTCACCTGAACTGCTTTAGAGCCATAGAACTGGGTCAGCAAAGCTGCTTTAGATGCAGAGAACCAGGTCAGCAGAGCTGTTGTAGAGCCAGAGAACCAGATCCGCAGAGCTGCTCTAGAGCCTAAGAACTAGGTCAGCAGAGCTGCTCTAGAGCCAGAGAACCAGGTCAGCAGAGCTGCTGTAGAGCCAGAGAAAACAGGTCAGCACAGGTACTTTAGAGGGAGAGAACCATGTCAGCAGAGCTGCTTTAGAGCCAGAGAACTAGAACAGCAGAGCTGCTTTAGAGCCAGAGAACCAGGTCAGCAGAGCTGCTGTAGAGCCAGAGAAACCAGGTCAGCAGAGCTACTTTAGAGGGAGAGAACCATGTCAACAGAGCTGCTTTAGAGCCAGAGAACTAGACCAGCAGAGCTGCTTTAGAGCCAGAGAACCAGGTCAGCAGAGCTGCTTTAGAGCCGGAGAACCAGGTCAGCAGAGCTGCTCCAGAGCCAGAGAACCAAGTCAGCAGAGCTTCTTTAGAGCCATAAAACAAGGTCAGCAGAGCTGCTTTAGAGCCAGAGAACCAGGTCAGCAGAGCTGCTCTAGAGTCTAAGAACCAGGTCAGTGGAGCTGCTCTAGAGCCAGAGAACCATGTCAGCAGAGCCGCTATGGAGCCAGAGAAACCAGGTCAGTAGAGCTGCTTTGGAGGGAGAGAACCAGGTCAGCAGAGCTGCTCCAGAGGGAGAGAACCAGGTCACCACAGCTGCTCTAGAGTCAGAGAACCATGTCAGCAGAACTGCTTTAGAGCCGTAGAACCGGGTCAGCAGAGCTGCTTCAGAGCCAGAGAACCAGGTCAGCAGAGCTGTTGTAGAGCCAGAGAACCTGATCAGCAGAGCTGCTCTGTAGCCTAAGAACTAGGTCAGCAGAGCGGCTCTAGAGCCAGAGAACTAGGTCAGCAGACCTGCTGTAGAGCCAAAGAAACCAGATCAGCAGAGCTGCTTTAGAGGGAGAGAACCAGGTCAGCAGAGCTGCTCTAGAGCCAGAGAAACCAGGTCAGCAGAGCTGCTCTAGCTGACACTGACTGACTGACAGTTTCTCGCTCTCTACTGCTCACTCTCTACTACTCTCTACTATTCACTCTCTACTATTCACTCTCTACTACTCACTCTCTACTACTCACTCTCTACTACTCTCTACTACTCACTCTCTACTACTCTACTACTCTCTACTACTCGCTCTCTACTACTCACTCTACTACTCTCTACTATTCACTCTTTACTACTCACTCTCTACTACTCTCTACTACTCTCTCTCTACTACTCACTCTCTACTACTCACTCAGTACTACTCTCTCTCTACTACTCACTCTCTACTTCTCTCTACTACTCACTACTACTCTCTACTATTACTCTCTACTACTCACTCTCTACTAGTCAGTCTCTAATAGTCTCTACTACTAACTCTACTACTCTCTACCACTCACTCTCTACTACTCTACCACTCACTCTCTACTACTCTCTACTACACTCTCTCTGCTGCTCACTTTTTGCTACTCACTCTACTACTCTCTACTACTCACTCTCTACTACTCACTCTTTACTACTCTCTCTCTCTACTACTCACTCACTACTACTCACTCTACTACTCTCTACTACTCACTTTCTACTACTCACTCTCTACTATTCACTCAATGCTACTCACGCTCTACTACTCTCTCTCTACTACTCTCTAGTACTCACTCTCTACTACTCACTCTCTACTACTCTCTAATACTGACTCTCTAATACTCATTCTCTACTACTCTACTACTCTCTACTACTCTCTCTACTACTCACTCTCTACTACTCTCTACTACTCACTCTACTACTCTCTATTACTCTTTACCACTCACTCTCTACTTCTCTACTACTCTCACTCTCTACTACTCACTCTACTACTCTCTACTACTCACTTTTTACTACTCTATCTCTACTACTCACTCTCTATTACTCTCTACTACTCACTCTCTACTACTCGCTCTCTGCTACTCTCTACTACTCACTCTCCACTACTCACTCTCTACTACTCACTCTCAACTACTCTCTACTACTCGCTCTATTACTCACTCGCTACTACTCTACTACTCTCTACTACTCTCTCTACTACTCACTCTCTACTACTCTCTACTACTCACTATCTACTACACACTCTCTATTACTTGCTCTCTACTACTCGCTCTCTACTACTCTCTACTACTCACACTACTACTCTCTAATACTCACTCTACTACTCACTTTCTACTACTCTCTGCTACTCACTCTCTACTACTCCACTACTCTCTACTACTCACTCTCTACTACTCTACTACTCTCTACTACTCTCTCTCTACTACTCACTCTCTACTACTCTCTCTACTATTACTCTCTACTAATCTCTCTACTCCCTCTCTACTACTCCCTCTCTACAACTCACGCTCTACTACTCTCTCTCTACTACTCTCTTCTACTCACGCTACTACTCACTCTCTACTACTCTCTACCACTTTCTCTCTTCTACTCACTCTCTACTACTCACTCTCTACTACTCTCTACTACTCACTCTCTACTACTCACTACTGCTCACTCTTGACTACTCTCTACTACTCTCTACTACTCACTCTACTACTCACTCTCTACTACTATCTTCTACTCACTCTCTACTACTCAGTCTTCTACTCTCTACTACTCACTCTCTGTAACTCTCTCTACTACTCTCTACTACTCTCTACTACTCTCTACTACTCACTCTCTACTCTCTATTACTCACTCTCCACTCTCTACCTCTCTACCTCACTCTACCTCTGTCTCTGCTACTCTCTATCTCTCTACGTCTCTACCTCTACATCTCTGCCTCTACCTCTACCTCTCTAGCTCTACCTCTCTACCTCTACACCTCTACCTCCTCACCTCTATCTCGCTACCTCTCTCTACACGCACACATATGCACATATATATATGCATATATATGCATATGCATTTAATCATATGCATGTGTTTATATATATATATATATACATACATATATAAAAATATATATGATCTACATATCTATATAAATAGAAATATAAATGCATGCATACATATACATATACATATATGCAAGTTTGAAAAACACTAATACAAGCAAAGCTAAAAAGCCACCTAATTACAAACAGAATTGCTTTAACTTAAACGAGGGCGAGACCTATTGCATTTTCAATGCTTGTTTACTTTGGTTCCATCAAGAAGGCATTCAGATGTGTCACACATTTGCCATAAATTCGGAATGTTAGCATTCTAGTTGCTCATTAGATCACTGTAGTAAAGCTACTGCACACCAGGGAAGTCTGCTGCTGGTATTGAAAGTGCATGTTTCAGTCTGCATGTCTGAATTTTTTAATGAAATAGAAGAGGATTTGAGAAGTCAAAATGTGCCCTGATTTTTCTTTCTGTAGCACTAATCATAATTTCTATGGCAAGATGAACCCCCTCATTTTGTTCCTTTGCAAATTAAATGTTTTAAGTGTTACCACTTTATTCCAATCAAGATGGTTTCAGGTGTGCCATACTTTTGTAATAAGTAAGACTGTTAGCGCTCTATTTGTTCTTTAGAACACTCTGGGACATTCTGTCATTGGGCTATACGTGGGCTACATCTGAGTGATAATTGTGCTATATTTTGGCTCTTTTGCTTCTGGTGGCCATCTTGGGAGACTTATTTGTTATGAAGTTTCCTAATTTCCTCATTTACTACAGTCTCCTCAGTAGGAATACTTTCAGTTTTTTACTTTGATTCTATCAAGAAGGCATTCATATGTGTCACACATTTGCCATAATTCAGAATTTTAGCACTCTAGTTGCTCATTAGATCACTGTAGTAAAGCTACTGCTCACCAGGGACGTCTGCTGCTGGTATTCAAAGTGCATGTTTCAGTCTGCATGTCAGAATTATTTTTTAATGAAATAGAAGAGGATTTGAGAAGTCACTCAAAATGTGCCCTAATTTGTCTTTCTGCAGCAATAATCATACTTTCAATGGCAAAATGAACCCCCTCATTGTGTTCATTTTTAAATTAAATGTTTTAAGAGTTACCACTTCATTCCAATCAAGATGGCTTCAGGTGTGCCATACGTTTGTCATAAGTAGGACTGTTAGTGATCTATTTGTTCTTTGGACCATTCTTAGATGCTGCAGTAGAACACAAAGGAATCAACTGACAGTCTCTGCCCTTGTTGGATGTACATGTTTTACTGAGAATGTCAGACTTCATTCTCACATGAATGAGAAAGATAATGTGAATTTACATAAAATATGCTCTCAGTTTAGCTTATAGATCATCTTTCAAACTTCTGTGGGAAAAGCATGAGAAAGTAGTTTTCTCTCAAACATGATTCATGATATCCCAGCAGAAGGCTTTTTCACATGGTAAAATCACCTTAGAACATACCACAATTCCTAAAATTAGTATGGTACCATCATCAAATGATTTATAATGTAACTAAAGTCTTAAAACCTTCTATTAACTGCAATGCTTTTTTAATGAGGTGCTATCATGTATATTGGTCTCAAGATGGCTGCCAACACTTCTTGGATGAAGTGCTGACAGCCAATCTGATCTCACGATGAGATGTGTGGTTAGGCTCCGCCCAGATATATATGTGATTTTACTTTTGATTTTCTCAGGAAGTACTGAACAGATTTACACCATTTAAGCAAAAGGCACAAGTCTGAACCGAGGACTACCTTTATGCCAAATTTGGTGTAATTCCGTTCAGCAGTTCAGGCTGTAGCTGCGGCTAAAGGTCCTATGGGAAATTGCATGGGAAAAGCACGTTTTGGGACCCCCTTTTTTCTCAGCCCCCGCTACACGAATCATCCCGAGACTTCCAGGAAAGGAGCGGACCAGAGCTGGCCAAAAGTTTTGAAATTTTGCGAAGATTCGTCAATAGAATGTTGCGGATTTCCTATGGAAAATAGGTCCTAACTATAACTACCTACTCAGCTCTGGAGGAATAGCAACCAACTCTAGATTATTATGAACAGCTCTAGCAGGCATTTTATTCTCATCTAATTTGTTATAACAATATTTGCAAATACGCTGCTCAGATCCCAAATCAAAACAATCCTCTACCAACAGATAAGTTGCAAATTTCTTCCACTTATCATTATCTTCTATTTCACTTTTTAAATAGAGATTGACACCCCAGTCTGATTTTATAGTGACTTCGCCGACAACAAATACAAGAAACATTTGGTCTTTCACCTGAAATTTCCTTAAACTTTGTAATTTCATCCCCAACATTTTTTGTAATCACGGGTTCTGCATTGTCTTCAACATTTTGTTCTACTAATGTGTCAGCTTCTGCACTGTCTTGCTGAGAACCAAAGCAACAAAACTCAATATCATCACAAACCTTCTTCACATCTGATACTGACCCACGCAAAAGAGCACTTATCAACTCATTTAACTTTAGTGCTGGACTTTTTGCATAATACAATCTTCTCACTAACTTCCGCATTTGAGTATGATTTACTGCCAACATCCTGAAATGGTGAAAAACACTTTGACAAACTTTCCTAGAAAGACAAGCCAGAGAATGACCTTGCAAACCAGTATTTTTTCTCACTCTGCAAGGGTCTAGTCCTTGCAACACCTTAATCTTTTGTTTAACACTTTTTTTACTATATGCTCGTAAAAAACTACATAATTTATCAATAGATTCTTGTCGTACACTACAAATACTACTGCAATCCCAAGTGTACACAGGGTGTTTAGGACGTCTCCCTAGAACTTCATCAGCTATCACTTCTTCTGCATTTCTTTCAACACTTTTCTCTCTGTCAATTGGACAACCATCTCTAGCCTCATAACCTCTGCCACTGGTGTCAACTGCATACAATAAGTTAGGCTCTGAACTGGAACTGTGTTTCCATTCTCCCAAAAAAAATCACAATTTTTTTTTCTATTAATTACTCTTTTCCTCCTAATTTTGGCCTTCATTAAATGGATTGGTTTATCTAGTGATCAGATTCTGTTTAATACTAAAATAAATAGTTTCCTTTTTACTTCAAAAGCCTTTTCAACAATGGTTTCAATATGCTTCTTCTTTTTATAAAATCGAGCTCTCTTTTTATATTTCTTCACATCTTTCAGCAAATTATGTACTACTCTCTTGTAAAATATTTTTTGCGTATTTCCTTATACTGATTTTTCCTTCTTTTACCATACTTTGTCTCCTTTGACTGTCCATTTCCTTTTTTGCTTTTCCTATTATTTTGAATTTTTTTTCTAGTTGAAGCCTTCTCAGAGGTTCCAGGATTCTGTACATTCTGTTTGGTCCTACAAACAATTTTTATAAATTGCTTTGTGATCTTACCAGAAGATTTTTTCTTTTTAACCACATTATGTTGTTCATTCAATACTTGTGGTTGATGTTTCTTCAAGTAATTCTCCTGTCTCTGTTCTTTTCTTTTTCTTTTTTTTCTGGCATGGTTTCTCTATTTTAACGGTGAAAAACAGTATCTGTAAAAAATAATCACAAATAAATGTATATTATTAACTTTCAAATGTATACTATTCTATCACTGTACAATCACATTTTATATAAATACTGACTAAGAAACTATAGCCCTGAAGCACAAGTGTGACGATGGTTAAAACACTACATGCATAGTGCATACTACTTTGAAGCAGTTCATGCCCTAAAGCCTGCTTCACTAAAAGACTACATGCTAACTGACTGAATGATTACTGTACTATAAGGAGAGACACTGGGTGAGTGACAGGGTGTTTTCTAGAAGTGTATGAATACTGACATGGATATTGATGGTGTGAAAGACAAGTGTGTAGGTGATTAGAGACCTACATGCATAGTGGATACATGTCTGAATCCATCCATATGTTAAGGCCTGTCTCAGTCCAATAGTACTTGGATACTGACTGAATGTTTTGAGTATTGCAAGGAGAGTGCCAGGATGAGTTTATAAGTATTTGTATTTTGGTGCAGTAAATACATTAGTACATGGTTCTGAATAAGTCACTGGAGAAGTATAAGGGGAGTGACAGAGTATTTGCGGGAACTGTATGAATACTGTCTGGGATATTGAAGGTGTGAAAGACAAGTGTGTAGGTGGCTACAGACCTACATGCATAGTGGATAGATGTTTGAAACAGTCCATAGGGTAGCACTTGGATCACTGCAAAACTACCTGAGTACTGACTGAATCATTAGAGTACTACAAACAGAGTGACTGGGTGAATCTTTTTAAGTTTTTGGGTTTTGGTGCAGTGAATAGATTAGTACTTAGTGACAAATGAGTCAGTGGAGGTGTGCAATTGAAGTGACAGAGGGAAATTGAAGGTCTGAAAGACAATTGTGTTGGTACTTAGAGACCTCCATGCATAGTGGAAACACGTTTGAATCAATCCATGTGCTAAGGCCTGACTCACTCCATTAGTACTAAGGATTAGACTATTGCAAGAAGCGTGCCTGGGTGAATTTATAAGTGTTTCAGTTTTGGCACAGTGAATGCATTACTACATGGTGCTGAATAAGTCACTGGAAGAGTGCAAGGGGAGTGACAGGAATGTTTACTGGAAATACATGGATACTGACTGGGGAATTCAAGCTGTTAAAGACAAGTGTATAGCAGGTTAGAAGACTGCATGCATACAGCATAGACATTTGAAGCAGTCCATGTGGTAATGCATGGTTCACTACATGAGTACCTGGGAACTGACTAAATCATTAGACTACTGCTAGGAGAGTGCCTGGGTAAAACTTTTAAGTTTTTCTGTTTTGGCGCAGTGAATAGATTAGTACATGGTACTGGATAAGTCACTGGATGAGTGCAAGATGAGTGACATGGTGATTTTATTGAAGTATATAGATAATGACTAGTTAATTAAAGAAGTAAAAGACAAGTGTGTAGGTGACTAGAGGCCTGCATGAATACTGGATAGGCATTTAAACAGTCCATGAGCTAAGACCTCAGACACTGCATGATTACTTGGGTACTGACTGAATCATTACACTACTGCAAGGAGAGTGTCTGGGTTAATCTTTTTAAGTTTTTGTGTTTTGGTGCAGAGAATAGATTATTACATAGTGCCATATGAGTCAGTAGAGGTTTGCAAGTGGACTGAAAGAGTGTTTACTGAACTTTATAGATACTGACTAGTTAATTGAACAAGTGAAAGACAAGTGTGTAGGTGACTAGAGGCCTGCATGCATACTGGACAGATGTTTGAATCAATCCATGTGCTAAGGCCTGCCTCACTCCATTAGTACTTAGGTACTGACTGAATGATTAGACTATTGCAAGAAGAGTGCCTGGGTGAATTTATAAGTGTTTCAGTTTGGGCGCAGTGAATGCATTACTGCATGGTGCTGAATACGTCACTGGAAGAGTGCAAGAGGAGTGACAGGATGTTTGCTGTACACGCATACTGACTGGGAAATTCAAGCTGTTAAAGACAAGTGTATAGTAGGTTAGAAACCTGCAGGTATACTGGATAGACCTTTGAAGCAGTCCATGTGGTAATGCACAGTTCACTGCATGAGTACCTGTGTACTGACTGAATCATTAAACTACTGCTAGGAGACTGCCAGGATGAAACTTTTAAGTTTTTTGGTTTTGGTGCAGTGAATAGATTAGTACATGGTACTGGATCAGTCACTGGAGGAGTGCAAGATGAGTGACAGAGTGGTTATTGAAGTATATAGATACTGACTAGTTAATTAAAGAAGTCAAAGACAAGTGTGTAGGTGACTAGAGGCCTGCATGCAAAGTGGATAGACGTTTAAACAGTCCATGAGCTAAGACCTCAGACACTGCATGATTACCTGGGTACTGACTGAATAATTACACTACTGCAAGGAGAGTGCCTTGGTTAATCTTTTTAAGCTTATTGTGTTTTGGTGCAGTGAATAGATTACTACATTCTGCCAGATGAGTCAGTAGAGGTGTGGAAGTGGACTGAAAGAGTGTTTACTGGAGTTTATAGATACTGACTAGTTAATTGAAAAAGTGAAAGACAAGTGTGTAGGTGACTAGAGGCCTGCATGCATACTGAATGGATTAGAACATGGTGCTGAATGGGTCACCAGAGGAGTGCAAGGGGAGTGACAGGGTGTTTGCTGGAAGTGTATGGATACTGACTGAGGAATTTAAGGTGTGAATCTTTTGTATCTATGTTGTTATTTAGCTGTTTTCCCCTGTTTTTAAAATTGCGCTTCTTCCCTCTTACCTGCATTTAAATTTGTTGAGTCACCGCTGCTTTAGTGGGTCCGGTCCTGGTGGGTCACGCTACTGGGGGGAATCGGCCGCCATCTTGGAATGGTGGTGGGGACGCTTTGGGCCGCCATTCCGAGAGGTCTAGTGGTGTTGTCCACACGCGGACACGCTATTTAAACCAGTCCTCAAGCGCGCAGCGGTAACGCGCAGCGGGCGCGCCCTGATCGCGCCTGAGACCTGCCCGTCTGCGCCCGTCAGCGCTAAGGAGGTGCGAGGTGCGGGACTCGCCGCCCGTAGGTGCTTTCCATCTGATGAGGTGATGGCCACAGTAAGGGGATATTCCAGGGAAGAGTTGGTGTTTTTTGGACAGGCGGTCCCACGTTGTGCATTTGAGCCTGTCAGTCCCCTCTATGGTCGGTATACGTGTGCCTGTGGCAAATGGTCGCTCAATGCTCCTTCCTTAATTTCTGCTCTGACGGAGTCTCCTCCATGTAAGCCTTTGTGTAGTAGTCCTTCTGCCCCCCGAAATACCACTATCTGGAATCTTAATATTAGGGCCCTATCTAAGCATTTTTTAGAAGTATTTGATCTTCTACGTGAAGGGACACCTGACGTGTTTTGTATGACGGAGACCTGGCTTCAGGAAGCTGATATGGCAGTGGTGAACTTGGCTCTTCCCCCAGATTATTCCATTTTTACTCATAATCGGGCTTCTAGGGGTGGTGGAATTGCTATGGTTGTCAAGTCTTGCTAACCTTGCGACTGGAGGGTAGTCAATTTGGTATGATGCGAAAGTGCGTTCTTTAAGATCGCTATTAACCATCATTTTGCTCTATCGGGCCTTCTCATCTATCGTCCTCCTGGATGCGATACTGCCTTTCGAAAGGCTCTCCCGGAATGTGGCAGCTCGCTGGCATTGGGGTGCGCTAATTTTAGCATCCTGGGAGACCTCAATCTTCATTTCGATTGCCCTCACATCCTGGCCATTAGCAGCACTTTGGCGGACCTGGGGGCTTTTCAGATTCATCAGCTGGTTACTTCCCCCACGCATGTGGGGGGGCACATACTTGCCCGCTGTTTACAAACCTGGTAGGGGCCATAGTGGCTACGCCTAGCCCGGTTGCCTGGTCTGACCACTTTTTGGTTAAAATTTCTCTTGCATTTGCTGAACACCCTTTTAAGCCCCTGGATAAAGTGGTGTACAAACGCCACTGGAAAAAACTCAAGTTGGAGGACTTTCACCATTTGCTGGAAACGAACCCGCTAGGCCCTTATCCCAATGTCGAATCTGGGTATGACCTTTTTTGTGATTGGGTCTCCTGGGCCTTGGACGTACTGATCCCTGCGGCTTGGTCGAAATGCCGTCCCAGAGAATACAGCCCATGGTACGATAGTTCCCTGAGGCTGTTAAAAAAAGCCTGTAAACAGGCAGAATGGGATTGGCGAAAATCTTATGAGGCCGGGAAAAAATCTAGGCATCTCTCTAAAGTTAAAAAAATATCATAGAGCTGTGTGCAGAGCCCGGGCGGCCTACTACTCACAAGAATTCAGAACATGTCTTAATCCATCTAAACTAATTTTTAAGGTCCTAAAGGACCTGTTGGCTAAAAGAGTTCTTGTGGCTGAAATCTGTTCTGTGGCCCACTGTGAAGATCTGGCCTCTTTCTTTCTTGGAAAAGTTCAAGCCATCTACCGTGCCTTTTCCAATACTGAGCCAGCCGTTGAGCACATCAGCCCCATACCAACTACAGGTGAGACATTGGCGGTATTCCCTAGTCTCTCAATGGAAATATTTCTAGAACTAGCCTGGAAGACTAAATCGGGTTCGCCGACAGATCCTATGAGGCCAGCTCAGTTCAGAGATTCCGCTACTATCTGCCTCCCTACACTATATCATCTTTTAAACCTCTCTCTTGCCCCTGGTGTTGTCCCTCTTAAATGGAAACAGGCTGTCGTGACACCTATTCTGAAAAAGCCCACAATGGACCCCTCGAAACTCGAGAGCTACCGCCCGATCTCTCTCCTCCCTTGGGCTTCTAAAGTTGTTGAGTCCCATGTGAACAAGGTGCTGACCGAACATTTTGTAAAGGCAAATATTCTCGATTCTTCCCAGAATGGCTTCCGGGCTGGTCACAGCACCGAGACTGCCTTGCTCTTTATGACAGAACATCTGCGCACTATGCTCGACTCTGGTCAGACTACGGCACTGATATTACTGGATCTCAGTGCCGCATTTGACACGGTGTCGCATGGGATTCTACTTCAACGGCTTAGGGAGGCGGGTGTTATGGGCATTGCTCTCGAATGGTTCCGTTCTTTTCTAACTGGTCGGACCTTTAAGGTTGCAACGCCGCCTTTTGAGTCCAAGTTCTACTCGCTGGAGATGGGTGTGCCTCAGGGCTCGTCATTAAGTCCCACTTTGTTTGATCTATATGTGAGACCGCTAGCAGATGTCGTCAAGCACTGGGGCCTGACTATGGTCTCCTATGCGGATGACACGCAGCTGGCGGTTGCCCTGAGTGGTGACTCCAACCTTGATGCCCCCAGATTCCGGGATGGGCTCTCGGCAGTGGCTAGTTGGATGAATGCCAATTGCCTCCAATTAAATGCTCCAAAAACTGAGGTCCTGATTGTGGGCAAGCGGACGGACCTTTGGGGCGATAGGTGGTGGCCTCCAGAATTGGGTGTGACTCCTGTGCCAGTGTCAGAGGTAAAGAATTTGGGAGTATGGATAGACTCTGTTTTGAGCTTCAGTGTCCACACAAAAAAAGTGGCGGCCACCTGCTTTGGCATTCTGTGAGGGTTGCGAACCATCCTGAGATTCTTTGATGCCCCTACCAGACAGCTAGTTATTCAGGCAACCATACTATCGCGGCTTGACTATGCCAGTTCGCTCTTGCTAGGGGCTAATCAGGCTGAAATTGCACGGATGCAACGTGTCATAAATGCCGCAGCGAGAATCTGGTAGGATTACCGAGGTTCTGTTCTGCGGAAAGTACCATCCGTGCTTTGCACTGGCTGCCTATGGTACAGAGGATCCATTTTAAGACTTTGTGCCTCTCGTTCAAGATCCTCCGGAAGGCCTCCCCTCAGATCCTCTCCACTTTTCTGGTGCCCTATGTGCCTTCGCGTCCTCTTAGATCTCTAGGTCAAAACCTGGTGGTGGTTCCTCAGTTCAGGCTATGCAGGGCCGGAGGCCGGTCCTTTTTGGTTTTGGCATAAAAGTTGTGGAATTCTCTTCTACCCCACATGCGTGAAATGGATGAGCTTCTGATGTTTAGGAGGACCATTAAGACGCATCTGTTTCCTCCCTCATGTTAGTATTCTGTTCTGCGCCTGTCTGCCCTTTTTTAGCCTTGTTGTGTTGGGACCTTTTCTCCAAGCGCCGGGACGCCCCTTAGCTGGGGCAGCTGTGTGCTATAAAAGTGTTTTTAACATAACATAACATAACTTTAACAAAAACAAGTAGGGCTGCATGCATGGTGGATAGGGGTTTAAAACAGTCCATGTGCTATGGCCTGGCTCACTGCATGAGTACTTGGGTACTGACTAAATGATTAAAGTACTGCAAGGAGAGTGCATGGGTGAATTTATAAGTGGTTGGGTTTTGGCGCAGTGAATGAATTAGTACACGGTGCTGAATGGGTCACTAGAGGAATGCAAGGGGCGTGACAGGGTGTTTGCTGGAAGTGTATGGATACTGACTGGGGAATTGAAGGTGTGAAAGAGAACTGTGTAGATGGTTAGAGGACTGAATGCATAGTGGATAGGCGTTTGAATCAATGCATGTGCTAAGGCCTGCCTCACTCCGTTACTACTTGGATATTAACTGAATGTTTACAGTATTGCAAGGACAGTTCCTGGGTGAATACATAAGCAATGACTGCCTTCTAATTCTATCAAAACCTGAGAACAGGAAAGGTTTTTAAGCAGTTATGTGTATGCAAAGATATGAAGTACCCAAATGCTTCTCTCACAGTGGTTCCCAAATGCACACAGACTCACAGTGTGATTCTAGACAAGCAACACTATCCCTAGAAGTTTACCAAAACTCATTCACTATTCTGAAAGGGGTAAGGGGACTACACACAATCTACATATTTCAGTACTGCACTTTAGTGTCAAAGCCTAACTCATTTTATGAATGCATAAGCAATGACTGGCTTCTAATGCTACTAAAACTTGACAACATGACAGGTTTTAAAACAGTTATCTGTCAGCAAATACACGATGTTACCAATTGCTTCTCTCACAATGGTTACCCAAATGCACACAGACTGACAGTGTGATTCTAGACAAGCAACACTATCCCTTATACTTTAGCAAAACTCATTCACTACTCTGGAAGGAGTAAGAGGTTTGCACACAATCTACATATTTCAGTACTGCACTTTACTGTCAAAGCCTGACTCATTTTATGAATGCATAAGCAATGACTGGCTTCTAATGCTACTAAAGCTTGACAACATGACAGGTTTTAAAACAGTTATCTGCCAGCAAATACATGATGTTACCAAATGCTTCTCTCACAGTGGTTCCCAAATGCACACAGACTCACAATGTGATTATAGACAAGCAACATTATCCCTAGGAGTTTACCAAAACTCATTCACTACTGTGGAAGGGGTAAGGGTACTGCACACAATCTACATATTTCAGTACTGCACTTTAGTGTCAAAGCCTGACTCATTTTATCAATGCATAAGCAAAGACTGGCGTCTAATGCTACTAAAACTTGACAACATGACAGGTTTTAAAACAGTTATTTGTCAGCAAATACACAATGCTACCAAATGCTTCTCTCAGAATCCTTACCCAAATGCACACAGTCTCACAGTGTGATTCTACACAAGCAACACTATCCCTAGGAGTTTACCAAAACTCATTAACTACTCTGGAAGGGGTAAGGGGACTGCATACAATCTACATATTTCAGTACTGCACTTTAGTGTCAAAGCCTGACTCATTTTATGAATGCATAAGCAATGACTGGCTTCTAATGCTACTAAAACTTGACAACATTACAGGTTTTTAAACAGTTATTTGTCAGCAAATACATGATGCTACCAAATACTTCTCTCACAGTGGTTCCCAAATGCACACAGACTCACAGTGTGATTCTAGACAAGCAACACTATCCCCTGTACTTTAGCAAAACACATTCACTACTCAGGAAGAAGTAAAGTAACTGCACACATTCTACATATTTTAGTACTGCACTTTAGTGTCAAAGCTTGACTCATTTTACGAATACATAAGCAATGACTGGCTTCTAATTCTACCAAAACTTGAGAACAGGAAAGGTTTTCAAGCAGTTACGTGTATGCAACGATATTAAGTACCCAAATGCTTCTCTCACAGTGGTTCCCAAATGCACACGGACTCACAGTGTGATTCTAGACAAGCAACACTCTTCCTTGTACTTTACCAAAACACAATCACTAGTCTAGAAGGGGTAAGGTGACTACACACATTCTACATATTTCAATACTGCACACTACTGTGAAAGCCTGACTCATTTTGCAATTGCATAAGCAATGACTGGCCTTTAATGCTACTAAAACTTGACAACAAAACAGGTTTTAAAGCAGTTATCTGCCAGCAAATACATGATGTTACCAAATGCTTTTCTCACAATAGTTGCCCAAATGCACATAGACACACAGTGTAATTGTAGACAACCAACTATCCCTTGTAGAATTACTAGTCTACAAGATGTAAGGTGACTGCACACATTGCAGACAATTTTCTACTACACATTAGTACCAAAATGTTTCTCTCAAAATTATTCCTAAATGCACACAGACTCACTCTGTGATTCTAGACAAACAACACTATCCCTTGCACTGTACCAAAACACATTTCTTAATCTAGAAGGAGTACTACATTTTAGTGTAGAAACGTGACTCATTTTGTAAATACATAAACAATGACTGGTTTCTAATTCTACCAAAACATGAAAACAGCACCGTTATCTGTCTGCAAACACATGAAAAACACAAATGCTTATCACAGAATGGTTTATACATGCACACACACTGTCCATAAGATTCTAGACCAAAAAAAGTACTCCCTGCACTTTAGCAGGAGAAATGCATTAGTCTGATTAAGATCAAAATAGACCACATATATCCCCTCACAATTAAATAACTCACCTTTCAAGTTGTTTTGTAGATTAAGAAGTATGTCAGTCACACACCATATTTTATTGTACAGAAACTCTGCACTATGCCATTGGTAAAATCCATTATGCATCTTCAACACCCTGCCCTCATAATAGTGCACTGTGAGTTACAATGACCTAAGCACTTTGACTGGGGTAGGTCTGGAAATGCTTATGAAGGACACCTTTGCAGAATTGATTTCACTTTTTCCCAAAACTGCCTTTGTGTATTCTAAAATATGCCAAAGGCAGAAATGAAACTGGTCCAATCATTTTTGTCCACAGATTGAGAAAGCTAGAAAACATGTGAATAAATCTGTTTCTGCTTTTCTCCGAGACTATAGAATGGGGTCCATTTACAATAACAATCTGCGCTTTCATATGCAAGAGATGTATAGGAGAGATGGAGTACACTTTACTGATGAAGGAAACAGGAGTCTTCCTCAACAACTTTAGACTCTGTATAGGTACTTACTTATAAGTACCAAAAACTCTCAATGAACACAACGGCTCTTTTTAGAGCCACTCAAGAACAAAACCACTTAAGATTGATGTTTATCTCCCAAAAATTTCAGTTTTTTTTCCTTGGATCTGCACACCCAACGTGTTAGGAACCGCGCACCCTAATTTTACTGTAAAACAAAAAAATTGCCCCTATCACTAATTTTTATTATCCCCGGGGACCTCATCCCCCGGGGTTTGTTAAAAACTGTTGGGGACTGTGGGGGGAGCCCCAACGCCCCCACGGTCCCAGCTGGCATTGCTTTTCCACATGGGGAGCTGCTGACATGCAGCTTCCCATGTGGAAAAGCAATATCGCTTGGATTTTGAAAGAGAGAGCAGGTTTCTCTCTTTCAAAATCCAAATGAAGATTGCTATGGGAGGGTGGGAGACTCCCGCCCTCTCTTAGTAAACAACATTGACCTGGGGTGGGCACCCCAGGACACTGTAGGAGATGGCCCTGGGGGTGGCGGTCTCCAGGGCCCTCAAGGGCTCCAGGAGGGAGGCCATGCAGCCCCCCTCCCTCAAACAATAAAGCCCTGGGGGGTGGTGGTCCCCGGGGCTTGGGGGGGCCGTTCAGCCCCCCCACCATGTCTATTTTCTAGCCCCGGGGGTAGCGGTGCCGGGGCTGGGGGGCCCCCCATTAATTTTTACAGATTTTGCCCCGGGGGCTAATCATTAAGGAAGCGCGGAAGCCCGCGCTTCGGGTTTTTTTTTGGCCGGATCCGCACACCCTGCACGCATTTTGCCGTTTTTTTTTTTTAAAAAGGGGGCCCGGGGGTTCCTTTTGGGACCCCTAAGCAACACTAGAGGGTCAGAGTATTTTTGCCCTGCCCCCTTTACATCTTTCACACACTTATTTCCCTTACTTAATCAGCCTCGCTTCTACCCAGGCACAAAATGGCTGCCAACAGTTCCTGGTTTTGAATGTAGACAGACACTTGACCGCCAATTAGCATCCAGCGCATGATCGGGAGGGTGCACGCTCGGTTCGCAGAGGGTGTGTTCAGGGTGCGCATAGGGTGCGCGGATCCTCCGAGGCCATAGATGTATCTTTATTTTTAACTCTAATTTTCTCAGGAACTACTGAACGGATTTACACCATTTATGCAAAAGGCACAAGTCTGAACTGAGGACTACATCTTTGCCAAATTTGGTGTAATTCTGTTCAGCAGTTCGGGCTGTAGCTGCGTCAACTGGTCCTATGGGAAATAGCATGGGGAGAATGCATTTTGGGACCCCCCTTTTTTCTCGGCCCCCGCTTGACAAATCACCACAAATCTTTCAGGATTGGAGCGGACCGGAGCTGGCCAAAAGTTTCAAAAATTTCGTGAAGATTCGTCAACCGGCGCCAGACTTAATGGGAATAGAATGTTGCGTATTTCATATGGAAAATAGGTCCTAACTATAACTACCTACTGGCGACTGCCAGTAGGTAATATGTATATTTATATATTTTTTTTCCACTGAAAAAACCATAGGTTTCAGGCATGTTATAGTTAGAAATTAACATTTAAAAAACCATAGAAATTCCCCCCAAAAAACCATAGGTTTCAGGCACGTTATAGTTAAAAATGAGCGTTTAAAAAACCATAGAAATTCACTGAAAAAAACCATAGGTTTCAGGAACGTTATAGTTAGTTGGACATTTCACTCATTCAAAACAATAGAAATTCCGGTGTTATAGTTAGTTCAGCTAACTATAACTTGCGCCCCCGCAATGCACTGCTGATGACATCAAATATTCCATCATTCATGACATGGTCAGTGACATCCCTGATGACATCACTGATTATTGATTATTTTCAATATAATTTTGACGAAAGTAAAGTTACGAAATGCGCGGTGTAGCCGCTTAATGCGCGTAACATCTCCCCATGCGTTTTTCTAGGGTTGTGCCATGATCGCTCTGAGATCGAGCCGAAGTCGAGACTTCGGCCTACTTTTAAAGTTGAATAAAAGAATATAGAAAGTTTGAATATGATATTAGACTGAACAGTTTTGCTAATATACTTATTAAAAGTTTATAGACATTTTTATTTATAGTGTATAATGATATATATGATTTTTGCGGGTGCGCAAAGGGTGCGTGATGAGTGCGTGCACACTACGCGACTTCATGTCAGCAAAAGAAAAAAGGAATCTGTTTGGTTGAAATAAATTTCATCGTGAAAGAGGGAGGATCCATCCTTCTGATATTTCCCTTATGTTTTGTCCTTGATAGAGAGAAGACCTGTTTCTTGTTTCTCTTTATATTGATAAACCTTTTTTGTGTGTTTGTTTATTTTTAATACATCTATGGCTTCTTTTTTTGCTGATGTTGATCCACTTGCAGTAGAGGAGGAAGAACAGATGGAGCGGCAGAAGAAGAAAAGAAAGGAAAGCATTTTTTGGTCATTTTTCAGTGTACAAGAGGGCCTGCGATAGATGCTGCTTCTGCCTCCTGTAACCTAGAACGGAACAGTATGGTCAAACTGCGGAGGGACGCACACTCGTTGACCACTCATGGCACTGCTCCACACTCCGGGGAGGACGCTTTCCATTAGCTGTGTTTTCTGATGACGTGTCACACCGGCCCTGTCCAAAACAGAACTCCTTTAAATCGAAACTGACTCTTCCACTCTCTCACCGGAAGTGAAACCAGGCCACTTGGACACGTTCACAATACAACAGCCGGGAACGCACTTTTCGGTAAAAAACCACAGTCTTTCCTCCTAAACAAATAAAAGACTCTCTGAAGAACTGGGGACAGCCCTGATCGGCAAACAGCTGTTACAGCGACTTTTTTACTTCACAATACCATTACAATTACATTTGTACATCGCAAAGTCAATCATACACATTTTTTTAGAACACATGGTCATTTACCACGGATGCCTTTACAACGAATTTCGGTGTAAAGGTATGCATGGTAAATTACCATGCGGTCTAAAAAAATGTAGACGATCCACGTCGTTGTAAGGATACATAGGCTGCTCCGTTTCCTCACAACGACATGCACCACCCCTCAGAGACGACGTCAAGCAGGAACCACGGGGAGTGATAGGTTAGGGGGATTGGGCATGGAGTGGGGGTCACTTTTCTAGGGTTTCGGGTAGTGAAGTGGTGTTTTGGTAGTGTAGGAGGTCATGCTGGGGGTAGTGTTTTAGGGTTTAGGGTAGTGCAGTGGTGTTTTGGTAGTGTAGGGGGTCATGCTGGGGTAGTGCTTTAGGGTTTAGGGTAGTGCAGTGGTGTTTGTGTAGTATAGGGGGTCATGATGGGTGTAGTGTTTTAGGGTTTAGGGTAGTGCAGTGGTGTTTGGGTAGTATAGGGACTTGTGCTGGGGGTAGTGTTTTAGGGTTTAGGGTAGCGCAGTGGTGTTTCTGTAGTGTAGGTAGTCGTGCTGGGGGTAGTGTTTTAGGGTTTAGGGTAGCGCAGTGGTGCTTCTGTAGTGTAGGTGGTCGTGCTGGGGGTAGGGTTTTAGGGTTTAGGGTAGGCCAGTGGTGTTTGGGTATAGCATAGGGGGTCGTACTGGTGGTAGTGTTTTAAGATTTAGGGTAGCGCAGTGGTGTTTGGTTAGCATAGGGGGTCTTGTTGGGGTGGTGTTTTCGGGTTTAGGGTAGCGCAGTGGTGTTTGGGTAATGTAGGGGCTTATGTGGGGGTAGATTTAGGGTTTAGGGTAGTGCAGTGGTGTTTGGGTAGTGTTGGGGGTAGTGCTGGGGGTAGTGTTTTAGGCTTTAGGGTAGCACAGTGGGGTTTGTGTAGTGTAGGGTGTCATTCTGGGGGTAGTGTTTTAGTGTTTAGCTTAGTGCAGTGGTGTTTGGGTAGTGTAGGGGTTCGTGCTGGGGTAGATTTAGGGTTTAGGGTAGTGCAGTGGTGTTTGTGTATTGTAGGGGGTCAAGCTGGGTGTAGTGTTTTAGGGTTTATCGTAGTGCAGTGGTGTTTGTGTAGTGTAGGGGTTCGTGCTGGGGGTAGTGTTTTAGGGTTTAATGTAGTGCAGTGGTGTTTGTGTAGTGTAGGGGGTAGTGTTTTAGGATTTAGGGTAGTGCAGTGGTGTTTGTGTAGTGTAGGGGGCATTCTGGTTGTAGTGTTTTAGATTTTAGGGTAGTGAAAGTTTTGAGGTGATTTGCCAAGCAGGGGCAGAGAAAAAAGGGGGTACCAAAACGTGTTTTTTTTAGGCCTGGGCGAAAATTTCATTCCGTTCGCGGAAATTGCGATAATTTGACATTTTCGCGTTCCGCGGACAGCGCGAAAATGTCTAAATTTCCACTTTCCGCAGCTTGGCGATAATTTGTTTCTTGCTCGCGCTGTAAAATAATACATTCTCGCGCACGCGCGATCGCCTTACCTGAATCCCTGCGTTCGCCGACAAGTTTTCTTGATCCGGTCGCGTTCTCCATGAGATGTTGTATTGTTTTTAGCCATTTGTGCTGTCTCACGACAGTTCGCGCCCGCAGTGACGTCATGCGTCACGCGATCACGTCTTTCCTCTCGCGATCATGCACCACGAGACAACTCAAAACAAGATGGCCGCGCCCGTGAGAAACCACTTGGGTAAGTTGGCGACCCGCAACCATGCAGAAAATCTCACGACCATGCTGGAAAAAAACTTCCGCATCTTCGCGATATTTCCGCTTGTTTGCGATAATTTTAAACATTTTCCCGATAATTTGCGGAAGTCGATTTCGCAAATTCCGCCCACCTCTGGTTTTTTTCATGTTATTTTCCATCGGAAACTTTAGACACAGCTACAGCCCGAACTGCTGAACGGAATTACACCAAATTTGGCAAAAATGTAGCCCTTGGTTCAGAAATAGTCCTTTTTGTTAAATGGTGTAAATACGTTCAGTTGTTCCTGAGAAATTCAAAAAATAGAGGTCGTAAAATCAATTTCCCATAGGAACCTTTAGCCAAGGCTACTGCCCGAACTGCAGAATGGAATTACACCACATTTGGCAAAAAGGTAGTGCTTGGTTCAGAAAGTGACCTTTTTTGTAAATGGTGTAAATCTGTTGAGTAGTTGCTGAGAAATTCAAAAATAAAAGTTTTGATATCCAGGGCAGCGGTGGATTCGCGAACCCTCCCGACCACAAGCTTCACTTTGATTGGCTGCCAACACTCCAAACCTGGAAGTGTTGGCAGCCATCTTTTGACTCGGTAGAAGTCACAAGAAAACAGTTAAACAAAGATAAAATACAAAACTTTGTGCGGAATTTGTGCTGGGGTCGCGAATACCACCGAAATTATTTAAAAAAAGGAAGCACAGGCTCCCACTCTTCAATATTGAAAAGCCCCGGGGTGGGCAGGTCCCGGGGGCAATCCCAAATTATTTAGCGGGGGCCTGCTGTTTCAGTCTTTACTAAGAACAATAAACTCTGCTTATTCTAATAAAATGCACACTTTATTCTTTTACTAATATCCGGTGTCCAAAGAATAACTGTGGTTACGCAAGAAAATGTACATAATATATTTATTCATTACCATTCAACAGATGCCAAAGAACTGTGGCTTTTCCAAGAAAATCACGTTCACGTACATTTCTAGAACATGTCAGACTGACATCGCTTTCTTAGACGACAGCACAGACATAATATAAACACAAACCCCCACACACATATGATGCACAAACGCACATACACACATATGCCATGTACACACACACACCATGCACAGACCACGCACACACGCACCATGCACGCACACACCACACACACATACCATGTATACACACACACACACCCCACATCATGCACATGCACCGTGTATTCTGTCTCTCTGTGAAGCCACGCATCTGCCTTGGTCGTTCAGTTTCTTAACATGAGTGTTCTGTAATGAGCATTGCTGGCACTGTTTTAGCAAACATCCTGGAAATGCACTGGTGATTTTTCAATAAAATTCACAAAACATTCCTGACTCTAGGGCACATTTTTAACAGTCGAATTAAGTGAGTAAATTTAAGTGTATATGGTTGTAAATACTGAAATCCGCAAAGTATTTGCAAAATCTACCATTTCAGATCTGACCAAGAAAAGGCAGTGGGGTTTGGCAAAAGTGCCCCAGGTTGTCTTTTAGACAGATACAGCTGTCCCAGCCTCACCAATGAGAAGGATAAAAGCCCTCAACTGTGAAGGATGACTTCCAGAAGTGTGCAGCCTGAGGCTGCTCCTTGGCACAGTACATCCCGCCGCTCCAGCCATTCGCCAGAGTCCATGACGGGTAGCTGTCCATGGAGATGTATGCTTTATGCCTGGGTTTGCCCGGTTCAAAGCCAGACACCATGTCGATGTACCCTGGCATGTGCTAATAGGGCCCGGGGTACCCCTGAAAGTAGGAGACTTCCTTGGACCACGAGGGCCCCTCGCTGCCCTGTGTGCTACCCCCGCTGACCAAGGCGAGCACATCCATGTACTTCTCCACTGGGAAGGCGCCATAAGGGAATGGCTTCAGGGCGATTTGCTGGACACCCACCCTGTGGACATGCAGCAGCTGTAGTAGCCATTCCCAAAGTGGTAGCCATAGCCAAGAGAGGGCGCGCTGCCCCCGTGGAGCCATCCTTGCCAGAGTCTGAGGGCGCACCAGTGGATGATCTCTCCGGTCCCAAGAAGGTGAAGCCAGATGTTGCTCTGCCAGCGGTGAGCCTGAAGACATTAGGGAGGCAAGGAAGCTCTGGGCCTGGTCATTGGAAGAGGTGCACTCCGCTCGGAGCCCTTCATGTCCCTCTTACGGGCCTGCACAAGGCACTCTCCTCCATATCCGGCCAGGCATGGCAGAGTCAGGCATTCCCTGAAGCAGGTTAGGTCATCTTGGTGAGGTTATAAACAATAACCTCCAGCCAGAGAGAGGGAAGTGGGTGGAATGTGTGTGCAGCGTGGCAAGTGCAAGGCCATTGGCCATCTGAGACAACATGGTCCTAGAGTGCTCAGAACTTCTCTGCCCTCAGTCCCCTTCACCAGGTTATCTCGCACCCAATCTCCTGCGCACAGGTCCTTCTGCAAGAGGAGTCTTTTCCCATCCGACCATTCAACAATGAGGCCTTCAGCACTCTGCCCCCTCGCCCCCCACCACCACCTGCCACAACAAGGAGGGCTCTTGCCTCCAGCACAACGACTACCCACATCCCCTTCCACAAGGATTGATTCTGCCCCAATCCAGCCCCCATCCCTCCTGTCCCCTTACTGTCCCCCAGAAGGAGGAAGGCCCCTGACCACTGACCCTCAGCAAGGAGGAGGGCTCATGCACCCACACTCTCCGCAAGATGGGCCATTGCGCAACATGCCTATCCAGCCAGGCCTCCCTGCAAGGAGTCTGCTGAATACAACCCTTCATAAATGGACCCGTGTCCCCTGCACCACAGCACCCATCGGAAAAGCAGCTCCTGCCCACACACTTTCGCTTCAAAGGCATGTTCTCCATCAAGCCCGGGCTGCGCATGCACTGGGTTATACATTAAATGAGTCAGGGGCAGGCGTGCAACACCCTTTGGGCTCACCGGGCTTCAGCCCCCGCCCCCCCCTGTTGTGTGTATCAGCCCTGCTGAGACAGATTCGCTGGCTGGCGACCTTCTAATTGAGGCCGCACCCGAGTACTTCACAGGTCCTTAAATGACCATTTACTTATTAATGAGGCTTTTGTTGTGTTTCACCCCTTCTTAGAGCCACTCTGCCTATGGCTGGAAGAACTAGCCCCCCCCAAAATATTTGTCAGCCCCCCAAAATTTGGCTCTAGTTGCCCGCCTGGTCAGGGGAGACATGGGGACAAGAGGCAGATGTTTCCAAAGCCCAGACTATGCCACTTTCCTCTTGTAGGGCACATGTGAAGAAGCGCTGAGATTAAATTAAATTAAATTATAATTGGTTGCACTCAGTTGTGTAAGGCAGCGTAGAAGAAACAAACTGTGTAAATTAGATGCATGCATGGTACATGTTTAGAGGGTACCATTTGAAGAAGGAGGTTATCTCCTAAAGGGCAGACCCCCTTACAAAATAGAGCCGAGTGGTCAGGCCATCCTTCAGAGTGAGGTTGGGGGCTTGCTGCCCTCAGTTGTTGTGTTAGGCAGGACTGAATGAAAGAACCTTGTAAATACATGCAAGGGATGTGTTTACGGGCTACCCTCTGGTCAGGGATCCTCTCAGAATGTCATCATTCCTCACCCAATAAGTTGTCAGTGGGCAGTGAAAGGCGTTGCCTCCCTAAAGGGAGGGGTACAGGATTCAGCGTGCAGATGCTTGTGTAAAGCAGTGGTGAAGAAAGGGGCCTTTTATATATATGCATGTGATATGTTTACAGGGTAAGCACCCTCTCTCCTTAAGAGCAAACATTTTTCATTTTTGGGGTACATTCACCTCCCACATACACACAATTGCCTTGCAATTTACCACTCACTTAACCGTGGGGATATTTTAACAAGTGCTACGAGGCGGCAGTCGGTCGCAAGGGAGCTCTTTGCAAAAATAATTGAACCAAGACTCTATGGAAAGTCGTAGGTTGGCAACAACAACCAAAACAACTGCTCATGACCACATGGAACCTCATGGAGGTCTGTAGTCAGGGGCCTTCAATCCCTTTACTCGGATCTAGGAAAGGTGTAGGGACAGGGGAGCTTGGTATATTGTACAGAAAGCATTTACACCAATGAAGGCGCCTTCCAGCTTCAGAAGTCATCACCAGTTGCGAGCTGTGTGTCTGTCTATGAGCAGACGAAGGGACGTACACTGCGCACTTTGAAACTTGTAGTGTATTAAGAGAGGCAACCTGTATATTAGAAGTAGAATTTATATGTGTGTTTATTTGAGTGCACACGTGTAGGCAGAGGGAGTTTTCAACACAAGTTTCTCTTACAAAACATAAACTGTAATTGTATTTGAAAATAAACCCAATGAAAAAATGCACTGTCTCATTAAAGACTGAAGCACATCAATAAAAGCATTTCCGCAAAAAAAAGAAAAAAACGTTTGAAGGCTTTACAAAAATGTTTGTGCACCTCGAACAATTCATTGAATCAGTAACTTACATCTACACAGAACAATTCAGTGTCATACCATGAGTTCCTGCACTTTTACACTAACTTGTTAGCATTTTAGTATCGATCTGTGATGTGATTTGTTTTAAAGTACCGTGAGTCAACTATTATGGTACTTTTAAGAAGTCAGTTTTTTGCACTATTGTAGCCTGAGCCCAATGTTTCCTTAATTCTAGTTGTGAAGTTCTACTTCTAATGATTTTATTTTATTTGTGAGCAACAGTGGCTGAATATGCACATTGTTCTAGTGAGCAGTATGAAGGTACTCTCAGCACGAGTGATCACATTTAACACCCTGTAATGCAGATTTAGTAGAATTAACATTCATGTGTCTGAATGCGCATTTATGCGAGTGAACATGGGTGCATCTCTGTGCATTCGATACTGTCGCACATGCCATTATGTCGACATAACATCTGGATACACAGAGGGAATACGTTTGTGAGTATTGTATCCGTTATCTTTTCGGTGGAGGTGTTATTGTTCACTGTGGTTATGGTCGTCACTCTTTCTTTTTTCTTCAATCAGGTGATTATTTTGTATGATTTTTAAAGTTCTGCCTGGTTCCAGTTTTTTCTAGGCATGTTACAAATTTCTCATTTTTTATATATTTGTTTTAAATATGCTAAAAATCAGTTAAACAACCTATTTTAAATCTTGGTCAATTTTCGCCAAACGTCTGGCACAGATGAATTATTTGCAGAATGCATTAGAAATTTGCTTTACTATGACCAAAAAATGCCTAAGTTATGTGGAGCATGCTCTTTTAAAAGTTGCTCACAGAAACTGAAATAAGCTTTCAACACACAATTACGAATGTGTGTGACACGCACACACACACATACACAAAACAATGGAAAATCTAAAAATCTGCAGAACAAGGTTCCAGTCTTGGCGTCGGCTCCACATCCTGTGATTCTGGGCACGCCGCTCAACCTCCCGGTGCCTAAAAGATTATTGAGACCTTATGTATTTGCAACGTTTGCTCATATAAAGTGCTCCAATTTCTCTTGGTTCTTTCTGCACCTTTCTTCCTCTTTCTGCACATATCCTACCTCTGTAGGCATAATTAGAAACTATAATTTAAAAAACCTTTGAAATTCTCTAAAAAAACATAGGTTTTAGTGACATTATAGTTAGAAATTAGCATTTAAAAAACCTTAGAAACGCACTGAAAAAAACCACAGGTTTCAGGGACGTTAAAGTTAATTGGACATATCACACGTACAAAACCAGAGAAATTCAGCCGTTATAGTTAGTTCAGCTAACTATAACTCGCTCCCCCGCAATGCACTGCTGATGACATCACATATTACATCATTCATGACATATTTTCGCCAAACGTCATAACTTTACATATTTGAGCAATACGGGGATCTGTATGCAGAAAATGTCAAATTATGTATTGTATTGTAAATATATATAAAATAATCCATATGTTTTTACAATGTATAATATTTGAGTAATAAGTTTACATTGAACATAGTATGTTGTCTATTTCGATTCAGGCAAATTTAGCACTTGCACTTTAAATAGGATCCTCACAGTTTGAGCCATTTCATGTGATCAAGGCTGTGGGGTGGCCGAAACACGTCATGGCGGACTGACTTGGTGGCAATAAAGAATACAATGCACCTCCTTGGGTTCACACTCGTTTATTTCTACGAAGGAAAAGCAACAACATAAAATCTATTTAAACAAACAGTCTAATATAAATTAAAACATGAAATAAATATTTCTTTTGAAATTGAAATGCTGGGAGTGCATCCTGCTAGCAGAACAACTTTGGGACATATATATCTATCTATATATATATATATATATATATCTATATATATATATATATATATATATATATATATATATATATATATTACCTACTGGCGGTCGCCAGTAGGTAGTTATAGTTAGGACCACGTTTCCATAGGAAAACCTCAACATTCTATTTTGAATAACTTTGGCGCCGGTCGACGAATCCTCGCAAATTTCTCAAAATAGGTGGGGCGCTACGCTCCGCTCCTACCCTGAAAGTCTCGGGGGGATCCGTCAAGCGGGGGCTGAGATAAAAGGGGGGTCCCAAAACGCGTTTTTCCCATGCATTTTTCCATAGGACCTTTAGAACGAGCTACAGCCCGAACGGCTGAACAGAATTACTCAAAATTTGGCAGAGAGGTAGTCCCTAGGTCAAGGAAGTGCCTTTTGTAGGTTTGGTGTAAATCTGTTCAGTAGATTCTGAGAAAATAGCCTTTAAATCAATATATATATCTGAGCCCGCTTACGGTACGCTTACCGTACGCTTACGGTAAGCATACGGTGGCGTGCGCGAGCGCGATTCTGATTGGCTCTTAGATCTTAGTAAACATTCGAATCGGCCGAAACCAGGAAGCGGCGGCCGCCATTTTGTCTCTCGCACTGAGTGTTGTTTATCAAACATGATGGCCAAAAACATGTTACGGGGCTGTTTTGACAACTCCCTCCCACATAGTCATGTTGAGGGAGTCCACAAACATCCCCCAAGAGCAAAAACGGTTTTATTTTTTTTTCGGCAATTTCGCGGGGTACGCTTACCGTACGCTTACCGTAAGCGTACGGTAAAAAAATAAAAATAAAAAAACCACTATCCACACTTACCCCACCCCCTGTGCTTTTGGTGGCCGAAGGCCACCAAATGTACAGGGCTTATTAATAGGTAAAAAAAACTAAATTTTGGCAACATGAAATTATAAAATTGAAATAAAAAAAACACTATCCATATTGACCCCACCCCCTGTGCTTTTGGTGGCCGAAGGCCACCAAATGTACAGGGCTTATTAAAGTTGATAAAAACCGTGCACGGAACGAACTGCGTTAAGTGGGCGCGCACGCCTCGAATGGCGTAAAGTAACTTAGCATTTAAAAAACCGTACATATTCACTGAAAAAACCATAGGTTTCACACACGTTATAGTTAGGAATTAGCATTTAAAAAACCTTGCAAATTCACTGAAAAAACCATAGGTTTCACACATGTTATAGTTAGCGGAAATTTTACTGATAAAAAACCAGTGAAATTCCCCCGTTATAGTTAGTGCAGGCAACTATAACTCACGCGACCGCAATCTTCTGCTGATGACATATGTGTCTTTATGAAAAAAAAATATTTGTAATATATGTATAGCTAAAAATGTATGGAAGAAGACATGGGCATATAAGTGTCTAAATACAGTATTAGCATCAGCAGAGGATTGCGGTCGCGTGAGTTATAGTTGCCTGCACTAACTATAACGGGGGAATTTCACTGGTTTTTTATCAGTAAAATTTCCGCTAACTATAACATGTGTGAAACCTATGGTTTTTTCAGTGAATTTATATATATATATATATATATATATATATATATATATATATTACCTACTGGCGGTCGCCAGTAGGTAGTTATAGTTAGGACCACGTTTCCATAGGAAATCCGCAACATTCTATTTTGAATAACTTTGGCGCCGGTCGACGAATTCTCGCGAATTTTTCAAAATAGGTGGGGCGCTACGCTCCGCTCCTACCCTGAAAGTCTCGGGGGGATTAATCAAGCGGGGGCTGAGATAAAAGGGGGGTCCCAAAACACGTTTTTCCCATGCATTTTTCCATAGGACCTTTAGACAGGGCTACAGCCCGAACGGCTGAACAGAATTTAATGAAATTTGGCAGAGAGGTAGTCCCCAGGTTAAGGAAGTGCCTTTTGTAGGTTTGGTGTAAATCTGTTCAGTAGAATATGAGAAAATAGCCTATAAATCAATATATATATCTGAGCCAGCTTACGGTGCGCTTACGGTACGCTTACCGTACGCGTACGGTGGCGTGCGCAAGCGCGATTCTGATTGGCTCTTAGATCCTAGTAAACATTCGAATTCAAAACCAGGAAGCTGCGGCCGCCATTTGGTGTGTTTCACTCAGAAAAAAAAGAGTGATATCTTGAAAAGGGGGCAAGGAGGGGAGTTACAGACCCCCTAACATTTGTAAGGGGGTCAAAGAAGGACAGAAAAGTACAAAGAAAACATTGATTGATTTTAAAAAAAATCGCGGGGTACGCGTACGGTAAGCATCAACGTACGCGTACAGGTAAAAAAAAAAAAAAAGAAAAGAAATGAAATGCAGATTTAAGAGTTTAGATATTAGGGGGCTCTAAAAAGAGCTGTTGTGTTTATGAAGTGATTTTTTAGTGGTACCTACTAGTAAGTACCGATGCAGAGTCTAAGGTTCAAGAGGAAGACTCTGTTCCCTTCATCATTGAAGTGCACACCATCTCCTCTATAAATGTCTTGCATGTCATAACGCAAGTTGTTGTGGTAAATGGAACCCATACCATAGTCACGGAGGAAAGCAGAAACAGATTTGTTGACGTGCTTTCTTGCTTTGTCAATCTGCGGACAGAAATGATTGGACCAGTTCCATTTTTGCCTTTGGCATATGTTAGAGAACACAAAGGCAGTTTTAGGGAAAAGTGAAAACAATTGTGCAAAGGTGTCCTTCATAAGCATTTCCAGACCTACCCCAGTCAAAGTGCCTAGGTCATTGCCACCACAGTGCACTATTATGAGGTCAGGGTGTTGGATTTGCATGAAGGATTTCACCAATGGCATCAATTGGTGCCACTTTAACCCTCTCTGACCAATCCATTTAATGTCTACATTTGGCAAAGCAAGGTCTCTCACCATATCTGTTTTCTCTGCATACTTTTCACTCCAGAAGACATAGCTGTGCCCTACAATCCACACTGTGAACATCTTCAAAGGAGAACTGGATGCACTCAGGAGGTGTAATTCAGTAGAATGGTAAAAAGAAATGAAAGACAGTTTGGAAATGGAGGCATACATATTTTTTTCATAAACAAAAGAACTGATTGGCTGTTTCATACCATTCTAGAATAAAAACTAGGCTGTATGTGTAAATTAATAGAAGCATGTTTTGTATTGGTACAGAAAAATGTGTTACCAAAGAACAGTACTATGGATTTGCTGTTAGGTTTGAAAAGTCAAGCACTCTTGCTCTGTGGAATTGAAACATTGTTTGGTGAACTTCTGACCTAACTCCACACAGCAGTGTTCCATGAGCTGTTGCTATGGTAGCAGGCAGAAGTCAAGTTGGGGGAAGGGTACTAGGCAGAAGTCAAGTTGGGGGAAGGGTACTTTTGGAAAAGGGTTGGTTTTCAACCAATAGAAATGTGTGATTACATTTGAAAAAAAGGGGGAAGCACTGAGATTTGAAATTAACATGTATATGTGTGGAAAAAGAGAGGGAAAGTTTGCCATTATCTGGTTCTGCTGAGAGGAGAGAAGTGTAAAGAACAGAGATCCTGGCTCTGATAATCTGCTGTTTGAGTGCCACATTTCTTTCACAGCTAACTAATTTTAAAGGTGAGTTTAGAGTTTGAGAGGGGATGTATATGGTAAATTAAGAAATGAATAATAGAAATGGAATTCCTTTTGTTGAAGTTGTGTTTATTATTTTCTGTTTTGGGAGAAATTTAAATGTGAGGACCATGTAAAATAATATGGGCTATGTTTTCACCATAAATTAAGGTGTACTGGTAAAAATAAAGAATACTTTAAGGGTTTGAGGTTGGACTCAGTAATGCAAATACATTCAGCATCACTAAGGCTGGTTGCCCTTGCTGGAGTGTAGGCAGTCACCCAGGTTACACATGGTGGTGGTCTGAAAAAGCAGTTTGGACATGTGCTTTTTTAAGAATCTGAACAGTGGATTCATAATGTGTCAGTCTGTAAAAGTGTTTATCACTTGCCAAAAAAAGAGTAGTAAGTGTGCTTTCAAATTGGCAAAGAAATTTCGTTTTGTGACAAATGTGAAAACATGACTCTGTGTGCAAATAGGAATTACAGGCAGAGATTTATTGCGTATTGCTCTGGTGATTTCACAGTTGCATTAGATGGAAAGGGGGAGCCATTTTTTAGTGCAGAAGCAGACTCTTAGCACACACCCAGCTGCTTACCCTGTGGAATCATGCACAGTATTCACAAGCGAGTGGGGTTTGAGGTTTCAGTCAGTAATGCAAATACATACAGCATCACTAAGGCTGGTTGCCCTTGCTGGAGTGTAGGCAGTCACCCAGGTTACACATGGTGGTGGTCTGAAAAAGCAGTTTGGACATGTGCTTTTTTAAGAATCTGAAAAGTGGATTCATAATGTGTCAGTCTGTAAAAGTGTTTATCACTTGCCAAAAAAAAAGAGTAGTAAGTGTGCTTTCAAATTGGCAAAGAAATTTCGTTTTGTGACTAATGTGAAAACATGACTCTGTGTGCAAATAGGAATTACAGGCAGAGATTTATTGCGTATTACTCTGGTGATTTCACAGTTGCATTAGATGCAAAGCGGGAGCCCTTTTTTGGTGCAGAAGCAGACTCTTAGCACACACCCAGCTGCTTACCCTGTGGAATCATGCAGAGTATTCACAAGCGAGTGGGGTTTGAGGTTTCAGTCAGTAATGCAAATACATACAGCATCACTAAGGCTGCTTGCCCTTGCTGGAGTGTAGGCAGTCACCCAGGTTACACATGGTGGTGGTCTGAAAAAGCAGTTTGGACATGTGCTTTTTTAAGAATCTGAAAAGTGGATTCATAATGTGTCAGTCTGTAAAAGTGATTACCACTTGCCAAAAAAAAGAGTAGTAAGTGTGCTTTCAAAATGGCAAAGAAATTTCGTTTTGTGACTAATGTGAAAACATGACTCTGTGTGCAAATAGGAATTACAGGCAGAGATTTATTGCGTATTGCTCTGGTGATTTCACAGTTGCATTAGATGGAAAGGGGGAGCCATTTTTTGGTGCAGAAGCAGACTCTTAGCACACACCCAGCTGCTTACCCTGTGGAATCATGCATAGTATTCACAAGCGAGTGGGGTATGAGGTTTCAGTCAGTAATGCAAATACATACAGCATCACTAAGGCTGCTTGCCCTTGCTGGAGTGTAGGCAGTCACCCAGGTTACACATGGTGGTGGTCTGAAAAAGCAGTTTGGACATGTGCTTTTTTAAGAATCTGAAAAGTGGATTCATAATGTGTCAGTCTGTAAAAGTGATTATCACTTGCCAAAAAAAAGAGTAGTAAGTGTGCTTTCAAAATGGCAAAGAAATTTCATTTTGTGACTAATGTGAAAGCATGACTCTGTGTGCACACAGGAATTGTTTTTAGATATTTAATTGGTGAAGGTGTTATTGTGATTTCCAAGTATACGAAAGGGGTTTATAGTATTTTAAGATTTCTAAAGAACATAAAAAATGTAGTAATATATTTAAATAAAATAAAGGAATTTTTTTTTAGTTTTTTTCAGGTATTGCTGAAGAGCAGTGAACAAAATTTAAGATGCCTACAAAATCCAGAGTAAAGAAAGACCACAAAAAAAACCTATATTTGAAGACAACTGGAGGACCTAAGTTAGTGGGAGATGCTCATGTTGGGAAAAAGAAAAAATCTTCTGGTAAGTAGACAAAATTTTTTTTAAAGAACATATTCAAAAAAAGGAAAAATGTACAAAATGTCTGTACTGGAAAGAATGTTTTCAATAAAAAAGGACAGGAAAAAATTGAGAATTTAGTTAATGCAAATATACCTTCTGCAACTAAAAAGATTAACTTAAACAGAAAAACAGCGTTTAAAGAGATACGTAGAAAAATGTTTCAGAGAAGAATTATGTCCAATTTGATAAAGGATGTGAAGAAATATAAGCAAAAGGCTAAGTTTTATAAGAGAAAAAAAGAAATTGAAGCCATTGCAGCAAAGGCATTAGAATTAAAAAGGAAACTATTCATTTTAATTTTGAATAGGATGCGTACATTAGATAAAATGTTTAATGTACTGAAATCACAAAGCAAAAGGAAAAGAGTAGTGAACAGAACAAACTTTTGTAAAGTGTTTTTAGGAAAATGGATGCATAGTTCAAGTAGTGAACCTTTTTTTAATGAAGAGAGCTATTTTCAAAGTAATAGTTTGCTGCATGCAGTTGACACCAGAGGTCGTGCTTACGAAGTGAAAAATGGTTGCATAATGGAGAAGGAGATAATGGTTCCAAGAGATGAGGTACAAGTGATGGCGGATGAGGCTATGGGGAGACGTCCTAAAGCCCCAGTGTACACTTGGAATTGTAGTAGTATTTGCACTGTGCGTCAGGAATCTATTGATAAATTTCGTGAGTTTCTAAGAGAATATAGTAAAAAAAGTGTAAAACAGAAGATTAAGGTGCTTCAAAGTCTAGATCCATGCAGAGTGAGAGAGAATACTGGTTTGCAGGGTCATTCTCTGGCTTGTCTATCTAGAAAAGTGTGTAATAGTGGTTTCCATCATTTTAGGATGCTGGCTGTTCATCATACTGAAATGAGAAAGTTTGTGAGACGGTTGTATTTTGCTAAAAGTCCAGCAATAAAGTTAGATGAATTGAATAGGGCTCTGTTCCGTGGATCGGTATCAGATGTAGAGAAGGTTGTTGATGAAATTCAGTTTTGTTACTTTGGTCCTGAACAAAACAGTGCAGAAAAGGACACAGTAAATGAGGAAGAAGTGGAAGAGAATGTAGAACCCTCTGTAAGTAAGACATTTAATGATCACATAACAAATTTTGCAATAATCTCTAATGAAAGACCAAATATTACTTGTATTTGTTGCCGCAGAACTTATTATAGAAAACAAACTAGGAATGTTGATCTCTACAGAAAGAGTGAAAATGAAGATAATTATAAGTGGAAGGATTTTGCCACATATATATTTCTTGAAAATTGTTTTCAATTGGGTGAAGATCAGCGTATTTGTAAATACTGTTACAACAAGTTAGAGGAAAATAGAATGCCGACCAGAGCTGTACATAATAATTTAGAATTGGATGCTATTCCTGCTGAACTTTCTGAATTAAATACATATGAGTCTATACTCATTCAATGTGTTCATTTGTTCCAGACCATAGTACGTATGGAGCCCAAAACTGGTAAATTACCTCCTTCAGATTTACTGAGAGGTTTAAAAGGTAGAGTGGTGTATTTGCCCTTGAATTTGAAAAAAAATATGGAAACTATTGATGCGGATACTTTGGAAACTGAACCATTAATTATTCTGGTTAATGGCGTACCTACAAGAATAAGAAGATTTGGCAGGAGCTGGTAGATGTACGGAAAGTACAAAGAGCAAATTTGTATTTGAAAAGGAATAACAAATGGTATGAATCAATTTATATAGAAGAAGAAGAAGAAGAAGAAGATTTACAAGAAGACACAGAAACACCAAATATTACTTGTATTTGTTGCCGCAGAACTTATTATAGAAAACAAACTAGGAATGTTGATCTCTACAGAAAGAGTGAAAATGAAGATAATTATAAGTGGAAGGATTTTGCCACATATATATTTCTTGAAAATTGTTTTCAATTGGGTGAAGATCAGCGTATTTGTAAATACTGTTACAACAAGTTAGAGGAAAATAGAATGCCGACCAGAGCTGTACATAATAATTTAGAATTGGATGCTATTCCTGCTGAACTTTCTGAATTAAATACATATGAGTCTATACTCATTCAATGTGTTCATTTGTTCCAGACCATAGTACGTATGGAGCCCAAAACTGGTAAATTACCTCCTTCAGATTTACTGAGAGGTTTAAAAGGTAGAGTGGTGTATTTGCCCTTGAATTTGAAAAAAAATATGGAAACTATTGATGCGGATACTTTGGAAACTGAACCATTAATTATTCTGGTTAATGGTGTACCTACAAAGAATAAGAAGATTTGGCAGGAGCTGGTAGATGTACGGAAAGTACAAAGAGCAAATTTGTATTTGAAAAGGAATAACAAATGGTATGAATCAATTTATATAGAAGAAGAAGAAGAAGAAGAAGATTTACAAGAAGACACAGAAACACCAACTGGACAAATTGAAAAAGTGGACAAGTCAAAGGAAGAAGAAATTTATGAACATTTTAGCATACATCCTCTTCATTCAAAAGAAGTTATGGGAGACAATATTGATCTGTTTCAGATGAAGAAAGCAAAAGGAACTCCCGTGAGTGTATGGGAGGAGAGCTTGGAAGCTCGATGTTTTCCCCAGCTGTTTCCTAAAGGAAAAGGAGGACGATACGATGAACGTCCGGAACAGATTCCAGCTTCTGAGTATCGGACTACAAGACTATATGCTGAAGATCCCAGATTTCGACAAAGTATTCCTTATTTGTTCCATCTTTTATTTGAAAGCGACTTGTCTGCACTGTCTTATGCAGTAAATCACATTTTAAAAAGTGGAGTACATTTACAAAGTGTGTCTGCTAAGGATTTTATGGAGAAAGTGCAGCACCGAGATGATCATTTGGAAACACAACTGATCAATCTGATGGCTTGTCAGCGTGGGACAAATGAATATTGGTACAGACGCCATGGTGAATTAAAATGCATGTTACGGAATTTAGGAACACCAACATGGTTCGTTACCCTAAGCTGTGCTGAGTACGCTTGGGATGATTTACTGGATTTTCTACGAGAGGCAAATTCAAACATTAAAAACATCGAATACAAGACAGGAGGAGAACTGTGCTCATTGGATCCGGTTAATGTTTGCAGATATTTCAATCATAGATTTGAGGCTATGATGTCGTTCATCTGCAATAAAAAAAATCCACCTCTAGGAGAAGTAGTGGATTTCTTTTGGAGAAAAGAGTACCAGGGAAGAGGTGCTCCTCATATTGATATGCTGTTGTGGATCAAAGAAGCCCCAAAGTTTGGAACAGATGCTGATGAAGCAGTGTTATCTTACATTGAAGAATATGCAACATGTGCTATACCAAAAAACACAGAAGAGAAAAAGTTAAAGGAGCAAGTTTTACGTTTCCAATGTCATCGGTGTGGAAAATACTGTCGACGGAAATACAAGAGCAAAGATAAATACTACACTAAATGTCGATTTGGATTTCCTAGACCTGTTCTTTCAAATGGAAGAGTAAACAGTTTTATGTCATCTGTGAAACATACTATCACAAGAAAATCACCTAAGAATACCTACAACCTTAAAAGAAAAGAAGAATCAAAAAATATAAATGACTACAACCCAGTCATGTTATCCATGTGGAATGCTAACATGGATATACAGTATGTAGCTGACAATTCCATTGCTGTTGCTCGATATGTAACGTCTTACATTACGAAATCAGAAAAAACAGAATTGAAGGAAATGTGGGAAGAGATTTCTCACGAGAAAACTGTCAGTAAGAAGCTGTACAGTTTCAGTTTGAAGATGTTATCGCATCGAGAAATTGGATCCTACGAATGTTCAGATACGTTATCTTCTGCAAGTCTCTACTCGAAATCAAGAAGAATAATTTGGGCAAGTTTAGGCCTTGCAGCAATGAGAAATCGGGTACTGAAATCTGTTGGAGAAATTGAATATTTGGCCGAGAAAGACCCAGAAAGTACAGATATTTTGAAATCAAACATGTTGGACATATATTATCCCAAGAGAAGTCATCATCTGGAGAACATGTGTCTCTATGAAGTGCTGCAGAACTACATTTATTCACGGAAAGCCACAGAAAACATCAACAATGGAAAATATAAAGTCATTGGTGAGGAAGGATGTTTGGTGAAGCAAACAAAAGGAAGTTTGATAAATCACAGGAAGCTGAGTTGCGACACTACTGACAAAAAGGAATTTTACTACTTGGCTCTTTTACAGCTGTTTAAACCATGGCGTACAGAGGATGAACTACTGGGAGAATTTCAAAGCTATGAAGATTCTTTTAATGCTTGCAAAGACAGCATACAATGCAGTACATTCTCAGCTTATCTGCAAATGTTAAATGAAGAAATTGAACAGGAAACTACAATTGCAGCAGAAATAGCTAGAGACAGTTCTCAGGACAGCCAAAGTTCAGGAACACTCACTCAAGATCCCCTAGGACAACCAATCGTTGAAAATGAAGCATCAATAGCCATGAATGAAGTGGAAACGGCTATGAATCAAGCTCAAGAAGAATTTATAGACTTACAAAATTTGGAAAGACAACTGAACAAAGAGCAGCAACAAATTTATGAAGAGATCAGAAACAAAATTGATCACGGATTTCTACATGAAAATAAAGAGTGCTCATGCACATCATTTCATCCAATCAGGATGTATGTAAGCGGACAAGCTGGAACTGGAAAAAGTTTCCTTATAAAAGTCATCAGAAGCTACCTACTGCAAAAAACGGATTCTACTTTGTCTTGTGTGGTTACTGCTCCAACTGGGTTAGCAGCATATAACATAAAAGGAATAACTTTACATCGTTTGCTAATGTTACCAGTGGAGCATGAGAACAAAATACAATACAACAAGCTAACTGGAGAAGCATGCTTGGAAGTTTCAAGAGTATTGAAGAAGATGCAAGTTCTCATTATTGATGAGGTGAGCATGGTATCAAACTTAATGCTTGCCTTTGTGCATTTAAGAATGCAGCAAATTCTGAAGACAGACTATGACGTGTTATTTGGAGGAAAACACGTCATAGTTTTTGGAGATCTTTTGCAACTTACTCCAGTTAAAGGACAACCAGTGTTTAATACTGTGACACATGAAGACACGAAGAAGTCATTGGGAAGCATCGGTAATACAAATATTTGGTCCTTCTTTGAGTACAAGGAACTTACTACTAATATGAGGCAAGCAAACGATGAAGAATATGGAAGTATTCTGAAAGATATCAGAATTGGACTACTCACTGAAGCTGGCACGAAAGCATTACAGAGTCGACTGCTACATAATTTATTTCCAAAGGAAGAAATAGTTGCAGAGAACATATACAAGAACATTGCAGAAAAGAAAAGTGTCATTTGCTTAATGCCAACTCTACGTGAATGCTCAATATTCAATGAGGAGCTTTTGAAATTGGAAATGGAAGATATCAGGAAATTGGAAGCAGTGGACAAAATTGAGGATGGAAGAATTACTGTCACATTAACAGGCACACTGAAAAATAAATTGGATTCACTAGAGAAGAACATTTCCAAAACAGCTGGATTAGAAAAAAATCTATATGTTTGCATGAACTGTAGAGTATTTTTAAGGAGAAATTTGGATGTTGAAAAAGGTTTAGTTAATGGAGCTATGGGAAGAGTTGTGGGTTTTATTAATTATCAGAAAAAAGATGGAATTGAATGTTTAAAAATAAAATTTGATCAGATAGAAGAAGTAAAAGACATTTGTCGTTGTTCAGTTCGTTTCATGCTTGTGAAAGACTTATATGTACGTAGGAAGCAGTTTCCATTTTCTCTAGCATATGCTGTAACTATTCACAAGTCTCAAGGATTGACTGTAGATTGTGCATTTGTGAACATTGGTTCAACTGTGTTCAAAGAAGGTTTGGCATATGTTGCTTTGTCACGAGTGAAAACATTATCAGGATTATTCATGATAGACTTTGATGACTCAAAAGTTAGTGCTGATGCAAATTGTGTAAAGGAGTATAATAGATTAAGAAGAAGCTATGCTCCTCATTTACGTCAGTATCCTGTGTTGGAGAAACGTGTAGTTTCTCGTAAAAGGAGAAATGAGAATATCTGTAATGAAGATGTAGAGAGGAGGAAAAAAAAGAGGAGTGATGTAATTGCAAGCAAAAAGAAAAAGGAAAATGAAGAACAGGTTGTAGGATGTCATTTTGAAAATAGCTCTGGTGTCAACTGCTACGCAAATGTAGTGCTGAATGTTGCATTTTATCTGGAAAGTGTGCAAGAGCAGATAATAGTAAATCAGGGAAAAAGATTCTGTTCTGAGTTGAGTCTCCTTTTTCAAAAGCTGAGTAATGATAAAACTCAAATAGAAAGTGCTACTGAAATTAGAAAACTTTTAGATGTATGTTCAGGACGAACACAGTTTTCTCAAAATGTACAGCAAGACGCACAGGAATTCTTGATGTTTTTTCTTCAGGTACTGGAAGAAGAAGGGGTTCCCATTGAAAATTTATTTGGTCTCTCTTATAAATGGGAACATAGTTGTGAAAACTGTTATAATATATGTGGCTCTAATGTTGATTCTGAAAGGCTTATTTATTTAACATTGCCAGAAAGTAAAACAGTCACTTTTGCTAAATTAGTTAAAGATGTTAATCATAGCATGGAATGCAGTGAGTGTCAATCTGACATGTTTTCAACGTTAATTTTAAAGGAATACGGACAGTATGTAATTTTAATGATGCAACGCTGTAAAGCTGATGGTTCAAAATTAGATACTTTAATAAAGAAGTTTACAGGACAGCAATTATCAATTTCAGGAAAAACTTTTGTAACAGTTGCAATAATTTTCCATGATGGACCTACTGTAACTTCTGGTCATTACACAGTGTATCTTAAATGTGAAAAAGGCTGGACACTGTGTAATGATTCCCAATTGTTTTTTAAGCAACGTTTGCCTTTTAATTTAGCAAATTCCTATCTAATCTTCCTGAAACCTAAATTTTAGAGAGATTTGGCAACATCTGGACAAAACATTTTTACCATTTTATTGGATTACCATTGGAATTTACAAATAAAAAGATTTTACAAATTATCATTTGGCCTAATGGAAAGGTAACCAATTGTAATGTGGAATTTTTCAATTTTTTAATGAAACTTTGGATATCCAAAACTTTAGAAAAAATCGGTAACATCTGCACAATTTAAATTTTGGAATGTTATTGGATTGCCATTGGAAATTTATTCAAAAAAGATTTTTAAAATTACTATTTGGCCATGCGGAAAGGTAAACAATTCTATTGTGGACTTATTTAATCATTAATAAATCTTTCGGAAACCAAAATGTTACAGAGAATCGGTGAGATCTGTACAATTTAAACTTTAGATTTTTATTGGATTACCATTGGAAATTTAATCAGAAAAGAATTTTAAAATTACTATTTGGCCTAAAGGAAATGGAACCAGATGTATTGGGGAGTTATTTGAGATATATTTTTTTGATTATACTTCTGAAACAAAAATATCAGACGGTATTTTAAAGAAATAAGTATTGATATTAGATGATATTTTTTAAGAATATTATGCATTTCTATAAAGTTATGTTTATGCAAAAAGAGATTGTGGGCTTTTTTAAAACAATCTTTGAGATTGTAAATTTTTTTTTTTGCCCGCTGTTAAATGATGAATGAAATTGCTTTCACAATTTATAGTGAAATGCAATATATTCTGAAAACAGCAAAAAAAAGGCAAATATTTTTTTTGAAAAATATGTAAATATGTGTACTGTATTATAAAATGTTTTATTAAATATTAATACTTTTTTCTTTTTTTTCAGATTGAGATAGAAAATTTTCGAAAACTAGAACCATTTGTAAAGCAATTAAAAAAAAAATTAAAAAAAATAATATTTTTTTGAGTGGGTATGGTAAGTTAAAAATTTCATGGTCCATTTTTTTCCACTTCTCCACAATCACATTTTCAGTTTTTCATTGTAGTCTCTCAAGGACCTTGTAATGTGATAATTGATTTTTAGTGTTTTTTTTTAAAAAAAAAAAATTATTACGCGTACCGTACGCGTACGGTAAAAAAAAATCAAAAAAAAGTTTTAAAAAATATATAAAAAAAAGTTGAAAGGTAAGGTTGGCTCTTAAAAGAGCCGTTGTGTTCATGCAGGGACAGAGGAAAGAAAGAATGGGAATATTAGACGGTACGACAAATGTGCTGATCTATTTTATTGTTCACTAGGGAAATACTGGTCTCCCTATAACAAATTAGATCATGACAAGTGGCGCACCGTATTTCAACCCTCAGAAACCGAGGGTTAATTTCCAGATGACGAGAAAAAGGAGATGCTCCCCCCACAGATGAAGGGCTCACCTGACCTGCCGAAGATGGACTCGGCCCTGCAGATGATGGTCCAGGCTGAGCTGCTGTGGATGTGCTTGGTTGACTTACTGAAGGGTTACCTTCAGTATGTCGAGCATGTGTTATTCTGTGTACATCCTTAAGGTGTCTCAACATGGTGTGATTCCCGAAGGAATACTTCTTGTTGGGATTCCCTCTTGAAAGTACACGCTTACACAGCTTACAAGTCACTAAGGGTGCATTTACCTTTTTCTTGCCCTCTGGAAAAATAAAATACTCCCATATGAAACAGGTCTTTTGTTTCCTCGTTCTCTGCCTCAAGGTAGTGCTGCTAGCCTCACTCTCAGAAGGGCTCTGCTGTTCTGCCATCGTATCACAAAGACAACCCAGCTCCTTCTCCTAAGGGATCACAAGCAGAAATGAGGGGAATGGGTGTGGTGTAGGAGAGTTCTAGAACTGAAATTTGTAAAAACCAATCAAAAGTCTTGTTTCTTGATCACATGACCTACCGTACGCTTACGGAGCGCTTACGGTGCGCTTACGGCAAAAGTACGCATGCGCGTAAAAAAGACACGCGCACGCGCGCATGCGCACAACAGGCACGCCCCTTCACTTCCGCATAACGTGCGCGTGCAGCGTACGCGTTACGCGCTGTGCGCGCGTGACGGGCGTATACGCAAATTGCGTAAATAAACGCAAACAGCGTAGAAATCTAACGTAATTAAAGCAACACGTGCGCTTACCGTACGCGTACGTTTAAAAAAAAATAAAAAATAAAAAAAAATGGAAAAACAAAAAAAAAGTTATACTAATAAATCTTACCTGTTTATTTTATAAAAATGGTAAAAAAAAACATATTGTAGAATTTTTAAAATTTAACCATAGTCTTTAAAAAAGGATAGAAAATTAAAATAAAAATATGTGAAAAAAAAAAGAAAAAAAAAAAATTGCATTTTAAAAACCTTGCAAATTCACTGAAAAAACCATGGGTTTCACTCACGTTATAGTTAGGAATTAGCATTTAAAAAACCTTGCAAATTCACTGAAAAAACCATGGGTTTCACACACGTTATAGTTAGGAATTAGCATTTAAAAAACCTTAGAAATTCAATGAAAAAACCAAAGGTTTCACACATGTTATAGTTAGCTGGACATTTCACTCGTAAAAAAACATTGAAATTCCCCTGTTATAGTTAGTTCAGCTAACTATAACTCGCGCGCCCGCAATGCACTACTGATGACGTCACATATTACATCACTCATGACATGGTCACTGACATCACTCATGACATCACTGATGACATCTCAAATGACATCACTGATGACATCACTGATGACATCATCCTTGTGATAGAGTGGCAGACCTCCTCTTCCCCTAATATAACCATTGAAACACACATTCAAAAATAGAAACTAAAATGTTCAAAATAATGAACAAATCAATATTAGTTACAACAACCTATTCAGTAATTCTAAGAACCACATACACATACAGTCATTCACCAACGGTCCTCTACAGTCACTCATACATGTACTCACTCATCATATGTACTCACACACCTATACATCCTGTTACACAACGCCACTCATCCATAGAGTTACTCACACACATAGTCACTCATGCTAATAAAGAATCAAACATCCATTTACTTGCATATACAGTTATACACACACCACCACACTTACTTCTACAGAAACTTACACATACTTAGTCTTTTAAACAATCACTTATAGAAACACATACTTATTCATACAGGAACTCTTCCAAACTCTCACTCTCACATATACTCACTTATATACACCAATAGTCACATATACTAGTTTAAAACATATGTAGTTACTCATAAAGACACTATAGAGACAGTCATTCACTCACTAACACACCCATGCACACACTCATCCAACCATACAGTCCTGCACACATGCTGTATTCAACACATACAAACAGTGAGTCACTCATTCATGCACCTATGCACTAAGTAATACCCCCCACCGAACCATACAGAAACTCAGACACTCATACTGATAAAAAACCAACTAATAACCTATATAGACACTCATGTAGCTACTCACCAACCCATGCAGCCACTTATACACAAAGTAAGAAACTGATACAGATATTTAAATATTTAAAGATTACTCAGTAAGCCATGTATTCACTATGATACACTTAATCAGTCAGTTACACAAAAATTTTTTTTTTAAAAAAGCATCCATTTAGACACTTATATACCCATTTATTCTTCCATTGACCTTGAGATATACATAAATATAAAAAATATTTAATTTTCAGAAAAACACACAATCACTGGATGATGTCATCAGTGATGTCATCAGTTATGTCATTTGAGATGTCATCAGTGATGTCATGAGTGATGTCAGTGACCATGTCATGAGTGATGTAATATGTGACGTCATCAGTAGTGCATTGCGGGCGCGCGAGTTATAGTTAGCTGAACTAAATATAACGGGGGAATTTCAATGGTTTTTTACGAGTGAAATGTCCAGCTAACTATAACATGTGTGAAACCTTTGGTTTTTTCATTGAATATATATATATACATATATAAACATGAAATTATTTAAAAATCTTTAAACTTAAATTTCCCACTCCAGTGTGTGCAACAGTAGGGAAAGTGTTAGATAGTGGAGGGACGCACGCAGAGAGACAATACTGCAATGTCCTGTTAGATGACCTGTGTTGATTGAGCCAGTACTTTTAGTCAGTCATTTTAATGTGTTGTGTGCAGCCCATACTTTAAAATAACCTACACCTTACCACCGGCATTTTTAAAATTGTGATTCTCCCTCAGCGTTATTTGCACATATATGTTTTTTAAAACGCGTCATTTGCACATTTATGTATTTTAAAACATTGCCATTTGCACAAAGATTTACCTGAATTCGGTCCTGAGTACTTGCCGTGACCGGTTGCTCCTCCCCGTTCCACCGCGGGTGTCGTCCCGATTGATGTGGAGGGAGTTTGCTACTTCCGGTGCACGGCAGTCAGCGCTCTAGTTGTTGCATTTCTACACCCTTAAAACGGATGCCCTGGCTAACGCCCAGCGGACGTGCGCAGAGAGACAATACTGCAATGTCCTGTTAGATGACCTGTGTTGATTGAGCCAGTACTTTCAGTCAGTCATTCTAATGTGTTGTGTGCAGCCCATACTTTAAAATAACCTACACCTTACCACCGGCATTTTTAAAATTGTGATTCTCCCTCAGCGTTATTTGCACATATATGTTTTTTAAAACGCGTCATTTGCACATTTATGTATTTTAAAACATTGCCATTTGCACTAAGATTTACCTCAATTCGGTCCTGAGTACTTGCCGTGACCGGTTGCTCCTCCCCGTTCCACCGCGGGTGTCGTCCCGATTGATGTGGAGGGAGTTTGCTACTTCCGGTGCACGGCAGTCAGCGCTCTAGTTGTTGCATTTCTACACGCTTAAAACGGATGCCCTGGCTAACGCGCAGCGGACGCGCGCAGCGGACGCGCGCAGCGGACGCGCGCAGCGGGCGCGCTGGCGGCACGGCGCGGCGAAGGCGCGCAAAAGGCAAGCCCGTCTGCGCCCGTCCGCGACCAGTCTGCGGCCGGGGCCAGGCATGCTGCTCGTGGTGGTACAGATAGGGAAAGGATCGTGTGGTCTCGAGATGATCTGTGGAGGCTTAATACAGACGCCGTGTGCTGCACTCACAGGTTTGACCCAAGATCTTTCCCCCTCGCTCACATCTGCGGGACGTGTGGGAAATCCTTTGGTGTGTGGGATAATGGAGAGGAGAAGGGGCTCTGTAAGTCCAGACCGCTCAGTAATAGAAGTCTAAGAGCGGGGCTGTTGAACTGCAGATCCCTTTCAAAGCATGCCAATGATATCTGGCTGCTATTGGAAGGTCATGACTGGGATGTTTTATTTTTGACTGAAACTTGGCTTAGTGAGGATAATGTGACTGCAATAGCTTTGGCAGTACCCCTGGGCTACACAATGTGTCTCGCTAACCAAGTGGGTGGAAAAAGAGGTGGAGGGGTAGCTGCTATATTCAAAGAACAGTTCACATTAACATCCTCTGCCCCTATGTTGATCGCGGGTATGGAGGGATTACATTTCTGCATTCAGGTGGGCTCTCAGACCTCCTTAGCAGGGCTAGTTATCTACCGCCCTCCTGGTGGGAATGATTCTAATCTTATTGCCCTGTTGGACGTGATAGTGCAGTGCTCCCTCCTTACTTTCTTGTAGTGGGGGATTTTAACATCCATATGGACAGAACGGACTGTGCCCAAGCAGAGATACTAAGGGCCACTCTGAATGCTGCTAATCTGAGTTTAATCAATGAGGGCCCCACACACAGAGCGGGTCACACACTCGATCTCATCCTCTCTAATATTGAAAAGGTGACGATGGAAGAGACCCTGCCATTACTCTGGTCAGACCACCTGCTTAAGCCTTTTTTAATAAATCTGGCAGCTGACAGACCAATGCCAAGCAAGCGAGTTTTTATGAGAAGACAATGGACGAAGCTAGTCCCTACCGCTATGGGCCCAGTGCTGGCGCAGAACAAACCCACGTTAACTCTGAATGCCAACACTGACGCTCTGCGGTTTCATCACTGGATTGGGAATATGATTTCGTCCATTGCTCCAGCTAAACGCGCTGTGTCTAAGAGTGACTCGCCTTCTGCTCCATGATTCTCACAGGACCTTAGAATTGAGAAGGCAAAATGTAAACGGTTAGAGAGGCTGTGGAGGGTAAACTATGGGACCCAGGAAAGAACACAATATAAGGTGGCTTCCCATAAATTTCAGAAGGCGGTTAGAAAGGCAAAAAAACAGTTTTTTGCAGTTTCGATTGAACAGGCAGAACATTCCAGCAAGGAAGTCTTCAAGGTGGTTCAGTCCTTTTTTAAACCCAGATGTATTGAAAGGGAGATACCGCCTTCGGTCACTCTCTGTAATAAAATCTCGGACTTCTTCGACCAAAAGATTATGCGTGTTTACGACTCATTCAGCCCAGAGGTAACAACGGAGAAAACAGATCAGTTTGTCAAAGTGTTGACAAGCGGTCCGTTAACCTGCTTCCAACCAGTAACTCTGTCCGCGGTCATGCAGGAATTAAGGTGCTGCAAGTCGGGCTCGCCGGACGACCCCTGACCCCCAAAATTGTGGTGCACAATGGCGGATTTTGTGGCCCCTTTTCTACAACACGTTTGGAATACGTCCATTTTCTCGGGGGTCTTCCTAGATTTATGGAAACATGCTACCCTCCTCCCACTAAAGAAAAAGCCTAATGGATATCCTAAGGATCTCAGCAACCTTCGCCCTATCTCCCTACTGGCTGCCCCGGGCAAGATGCTGGAGAAAGTTATCCAGCGGCAGCTTAGCAAATATATAGAGGACAACAAGATTCTGCACGAGACACAGTCAGGCTTTAGACCCGGCTTTACCACCGAGACAGCTCTGATCGAGGTGGCAGAGTCAATAAGATGGTCGTTGGATTCGGAAGACTCAGCTTTGCTGGTGCTCCTGGATCTGTCGGCAGCTTTTGACACCGTCGACCACGCAAGGTTGATGATGCGATTGTCAGAAGTGGGCATACAGGATCAAGCGCTGGACTGGCTACACTCATACTTGTCCCAGAGAACCCAGAAGGTGGCCCTGGGGACCGCTTCCTCTACACCCAAGCCGTTATGCTGTGGTGTACCTCAGGGCTCGGCGCTCAGTCCACTATTATTCAATATCTATATGGCCCCACTCTTTACGCTTATTGCTAACTGGGGGGTCAAGGCAGTATCCTATGCCGATGACACCCAGCTTGTGTTTCCATATGCAGAGGTGTCAGAGGCAGCCCTCTCAAGTTTTAAAGGCTGTCTTTATGATGTGGCGCGCTGGATGAATACTAATAAATTAAAGCTCAATGCCGATAAAACGGAAGTGCTTTTCTTTGGCAAAGGCACCCCGCCCCCCTCTGAGCTCTGGTGGCCGATGGCAATGGGCCCCCCCCCTTCCTCCAGTCCCTCGGCAAAAAATCTGGGAGTGCGTTGGGACAACAATCTGTCCTTTGTCTCAAACACACAACAGCTGATGGGTTGCTGTTTGGGTAAACTTAGGAATCTTCGCAAAATCTTGCGACTTCTTCCGGTGAACTGCAGGAAAACGGTAATCCATGCGACAGTCACATCCAGATTGGATTACGCGAACGGCCTGCTCCTGGGCTTGCCCAAATACTTAACTCAACGTCTGCAAGTGGTCCAGAATGCGGCTGCGAGACTGTTAATGCATATTCCATTCAAGCACTCTGTCTCTCCGCATCTTCGATCACTTCATTGGTTACCAGTAGCCCACAGGATCAAATTCAAGGCACTTACGCTAGCCTTCAGATCCTTGTTTGGCTCATGTCCAATATATTTGAGGGATCGGCTGCCAAGATACACGCAGTCTCGCTCTCTTCGCTCCAACTGCCGGATCCAGCTAGCAGTCCCTCGAATAAAAAAGGCTCGTCTGGGTGGTAGAACATTTTCGGCCAATGTAGCGATGCTTTGGAACTCACTCCCCCCTGAGCTCCAACAGGCCCCCACTGAATCTCGTTTTAAAACAATGTTGAAAACCTGGCTCTTCACCCAACCTCGCTAATTGACTTGAATTTCGGTATATGTTTCTCTGCCTGCGTTTAGCACCGGGACACCTGCTTGTGAGGTAGCTGTTCGCGCTCTATAAAACTTACTATTCTCACTCCAGTCAGTAAATTAGTAGGGAAAGTGTTTAGTTGTGGAGGGGTAAAAATTACTATTTTCACTCCAATAAGTGTAACTGTAGGGAAAGGGTTGAATAGTGAAGGTGTAAAAATTACTTTTCTAACTCCAGTGAGTGCAACAGTAGGGCAAGTGTTCGATAGTAGAGGGATAAAATGTATTATTCACACTTCAGTGAGTGCAACAGTAGGGAAAGTGTAGGATAGCAGAGGGGTAAAGACTACTATCCCCACTCCAATGAGTGCATAAACAGGGAAAGTGTTGGATAGCGGAGAGGTAAAAGTTACTATTCTCACTCCAGTCAGTTCACAATTAAAAACAAACAAAATATCAACAAAATAAAAATATATTTTATAAAAAGTAAATGCAAAAATATAAATATGTTAAAAATAAAACTCTATTTAATATTAAAAAAAATATTAAAATAAAAGCATAACATAATGTTAAATACGTATCATAAATACCTACAAATATTATATTAAATAAAATAAAAAAATTGTTTTTGAACAAATAATATATTTCTATTTAGAAATTATTTATTAAGAACAATATGAATTATTACATAAATTTTGTCTATTTACTTCGAACCCTAAAACACTACAATACCCACAGCCCACATCGAAAAAATGTATTTGCATAATTAACAATCAATTAAAAAATTTTAATAATTAAAAACAAATTAAAACACATAAATTGTAATTAACTTCTCACCTTTTGCACCTATAATCCCCACAACCCACACCTAAAATTAAACTGAAAATAAATCAATTACACAATTAAATTTTTTTTTCAATTAAATAACTAATAGTATTTAATAATTAATGATAAAATAAATAAAATTAATTTACTCTCCTCCCTTCATCCCCATAAACACAAACCCACACAAAAAAAATAATTAAACAATTACTCTAATTATCAATTAATTAATTTATATTAAATATCAACTAATCATTAATTAAAATTACTTTCTACCTTTTAGCCCTAAAAACCACACAACCCACACCTAAAATTAATTACACAATTACCATAATTATGTGTCAATTAAATATTTAATATTAATTAACAACTCATTTTTAATTAATTAAAAATAAATTACTTCCCACCCTTTACCCCTATAAACCCCACAACGCCCACCTAAAACTTACCAGAAAAAACTAAAAACACAATTAACATTATAAATTCTCAATTAAAAAAATCAGTAAATATATTCATTAATTTATTATATTTAAATTACTTCCCACCCTATTCCCCTATAAACCACAACCCACTACAGAACTAAAAAACACAAATTGTAATTAAGGTAAAATTTATAACTACTAGAAATGTAACACATATATTAAAAAACATAAGCAATACCTCTACAAAACATACATCACATTCATATAAAATATATACTAATGAAAAAATAAATGTTAAACAACTATATATTTGGAAACAATTTCAATGACTTCTATAGTTTTTTTAAATTAATATTTCTTACCTTAAAGTTGATTTTCTTGAGCACAATATTTTTGCTGTCGATATTTCTGAGACACAATATTTAAAACTCTGTATTAGTGTAAATCGACATTTCCAACTCAATATTTTGACTGAATACCGGAGGTGAGAGAGTGCTGCTCAAGACCAGAGCTGGAGAGAGAAAAGCTGGCAATATGGGAATCTGAAACTCCTGCTCTAAATCCAGGCTGTTTTGAGCTGGGCATGCTCTCACCTTATAGCGACACTGCCTTGCATCAAACCTTTCTGCCTAGCTGTACAAAATAGGCCAACTTGATATCCCAGTGCCTAGAGTGTCTGGCAAGGAGATCTGTGCCTAACTATCTGGTCATCCGTCTGGGTCAGATTGATATGTTTCCTAACCTAGGCCTAAGTAGCAAAGTGACCTTATACCTACATTTGTCCTAACTTGCTCTGCATAACAGTTCTAGCAATGACCCATCACCCAGTTATGTGCTGAATAAATATCAATTGCTTTCCTTGAAACTATCCTAATTTATTATGCAAGAGGATTCTTACCATCATATCTTAAATCCCCTGTACATGACAGACATAAAAGGATTACCATACTCTGTACAAAAGTCATCATTATCTTCATCCTCGGGTGACAGGGCTACTTTGCACATTTACAATTTTTCATTTAGGCTTATCTACATAATCGTTCTCGTGACATATCAATTGTAGTTGAACCCCCAAGGCTACATTTTTACTATAAACAGCACCTTCACTAGGTAGAGAGAGGAGACACTCCTACGCTGACACTAACATGGAGGTCCCTGCATGATGAAGCTTCAACACGCAGTGGTTTGACATCCCTTGCGGGGTGTCCAACTCCTGACCAAGATGGGGTCCTTCATTCTCTGGGTTGGCTCTTTTCTAGGGGATACTTGGCTTCCCACCCATCCATATGCTAGGTACTCTATGGTAGGGTCTGCATCGCAGGAGTACAAAGAGATTACTGTTTTTATAAATGCCAGCATATATTCATGGCTTTAGCACCAGGGGGGAAATGTATCCGCTTTTCACTTTTTTGGTACTTGTAATGTCTTACGTTTGCTTCTTTCTACTGATTGTTGCATCATATATGTTTTATAATAGAATGGTGCAGGTTCAATAAATGCTTAATTAAAAATGTCCCCAACGTTTACTCTGAGACTAAGGGGCTCATTAGGATGGCAGACAGACTGGAGTCCGTCCGCCATCCTGGTGTAAACTGGGACCATCTACCATGCATGCGGGGGTCCCGCACACTGGATCAGGATGCGACTGCCACCGTGGCGGTTAGATCCTGCATATTAACATTAAGGCGGTTGATGCTGACAGCAGCACCCGCCGCAATGCTAAAATGCAATGTTGTGCATATCTCAGCACTACTCACCACCTAGTGCTGTGAAATGTAGGTGGGTGCCATGGGTACCCCCCAAGTGGACCCTTGCCTCCCCCAAAACAAGGGGGGCCTGCAACAGGCCACCAAACCCAATACCCACCAGCCTTTCCATGGCGGTTCCACTGTCATGGAAAGGCTGTCTCCAGCCATCATCGAAATTTGGCGGACGGTGACTGCTAGGATTGCCTGTGGTGGTTCCGTGGTGGACGGTCTTTGCGACAGCCAAGGTCGCTGTGAGATTTCCCGCGCCATCCTAATTTGGCTGGGGAAACTCACGGTGGGCGTATGGAAGGAACGCCACCGCATGGCTGGCGGTGGCGGTCCTTCGTCCATCGCAATTTACCGCTAAGTGAGCACAATTGACTGAGCAAAAAGTACTGAACTGTTTCCACGATCCCTGAAGAGTCAAGGGTTGTCATGTTCAAAGGTTGCCATTGATATAATGAGTTAATAAGTATGCTTTCAATGGGCCCAATATGTTCTTAGACCACACATCTGAGATAATAGTGGAATAGTAGAGTTCCAGTTGGTCCTTGTAGTATATCATATCATAGAACAAGGTCCTCACAGTAGGTTTGCGATTCCTATCAATCACAAATGACACACGCCTCTTTGCCAACAGTAGTGCCATCGATGTGAACCATCACACAGTGAATGGAGTACCCTTAGTATAGCCCTTAAAACATGAATTACTTTGCCCCAGTACCTAGCGATCAGTGGGCATGCTCAGAACAGGAGCAGGAAGCCCACTTCTAGCATGTTACATCTTACACACCAGACGTGGGGTGTAATTTGTGAGAAAAAAGGTTGAGGACAATATTGTTTGTCTGGTGAAAAAATACCGATAGGTCCTCAATTTAGCTACAACAGTAAGACCACTCTTTATCCATAATTATATATCCCAGGTCGACATCCCAAAGCACATTGATACTAGGCCTTAGTGTTGAGGCCTCGGCCTGTATGGAGGAGTATACGTTTGTTACCAGTTGTCTATCCGACTGTCCTTTTAAGAACATGGCTAATATTTTTACTTCATCACTTCCTCAGGAAACAGAGGGTAGTGCTCCCTGCTCAATGCCCGAAGGCAAAGTAGGTGAATATGCCCATGAGGGAACAATCAGCTGTTGGGCAACCTAAAATTAGCTGGTAGGGAGTAGCTTCCTCAGTAAGTGTATCCCCCATTTAGTCAACCCCTGCAAGATAACATTACCTTTAGTCAGCAGTATTAAATGGAATTGATGCAAGTATTGTTCAGGGGACGGGGGGCGCTAGAGAGCGCGCACGCAGAATGGCCGCACTGCTGTGAGGCTCCTGCAGCCTGGAACTCAAATCCGTAATTTATCCTGTCTAAACCGCTGCTCCCGCGACCGAAACTACCCGTGGCTGTTGAAGGTGTTTTGCTGCTGCTTTGGTGAAAGTTGGAGCCCTGTGCGTCCAGCTGCGGCGGAGTTAGCGGCGGCGGTAGCCGGAAGGGGAGCTCAGCAGACGTGGGGCGGAGCGAGCCGCCCGGCGTGTGATCCACGCAAGTCCGAGGCTCACCACGAGGCAAGTGGGCCGTGCTGGGGACCCGCGTTGGCGGCACCTTGACGACTGTGCGGATGGCGGAGAGGTCGCTGAGAGAGGGGGAGGCACAGCCGGACACTACCCCCCTGCTATGAGTCACGTTGCTGCGTGAGCATTATCTGTGCACCCGGCGCCATCCGAGGGAGAAGCATATCTAAAACGGTGCGGTGGGGGCTCTGGAGCAATGACGACGAGATACGACCTGCTCGACGGGTAGCGGGCAGGGTGGACGGCGGTGTACCCTGCCCTGGTCTGGCCGACCCGCTCACGCGAAGGCCAGCGCTGAGAGCCCGTGTGGGTGGGGCGCTCCCCCCCCCTCCCCCTGCTGCCAGAGGAGGACGAGAAGGTGTCCGAGACTGCGCCCACCCGCCGGGGTGGGCGGCTGTGAGGTGCCTGGGCCGGTGAGGGAGACTCGGAGACTCACCGCCTCGTGGCCATCTGCTGGGACTCGACGAGTGCTGGGCTCATCTCTTATGTGCCGGTGCCTGGCTGGCCTCTCTCCCATGTGCCGGCCTGCTGTTTAGAGGTTCGAGGGAGGCGACACGCTACGGACGCTGCGACCCTGCACCCTGCGAACTGCGGGGCATTTCGCTCCATTTGCCTGGCACGGCATCGTTGGATATTGGGGTCCCGGCGGCCGGTTCTTCCTCTGGGGGCTGTAGTGGTGGACGCCTCTTACCTGCCTTTTTCTCCCTGATCGGGGGAGGCTGGTTCGGACCCGCCGGTGACCTGGTACTCACCACTGAGGTCGCGCTGTGTGCGGTCCGGGACTTCTGGGCCCGCCTGTGCCCTTGAGGATAACAGAAGCCGGCATACTGAGACCTGGTTCAGCACCCACGATGGGCAAGCAGGACAGCCGGCAGCCTAAGCTCACGTTTGACCCCCCGGCGACCAAGAAAGGGGTGCGAGGTGCGCAGGACCCAGGAGGCGCCCAGAGCTCGCCCGCGCCCGAGGCGAGTTCCTCCTCCCCGGCCACAGACCTACAACACCTAATGCAAGAGATGAAGCAAGGTTTTGCTACAATTGTGGACAAAGTGGACCGGCTATCGTCCAGAATGGACGCCATCGCGCAGAAAATAGATATCCATGAAGAGAGGATTGCGGAAACTGAGCGGAGGATATCCGATAACGACAATACCACAGCCACCCACACCACGCAGCTTTCCAGAATGGATAATGTCTTGAGACTTATAGCTGCAAAGAATGAGGAGTTGGAAGCCCGTAGCCGCCGCAATAACATCCGCGTGGTAGGGATTCCAGAATCCACCAATACAGGGCGCATGGAAGACTACGTGGAAAAGATCCTCCTGGCCGCCGTTGGTTCCGACGCCTTTTCTAAGCAATTTATCGTTGAGAGGGCACACCGCTCTCTTGGGCCGCGGCCGAAACCGGGAGCTCCTCCTAGACCCATCATTGCACGGCTACTAAACTATAGAGACCGGGACACGGCGTTGCGAGCGGCTCGCACGGCTCAGACACTTTCGTGTGATGGGGTCAACTTTACCGTTTACCCAGACTTCACGCCTATCGTGCAAGAACAGCGGCGTAAATTTCTCGATGTTAAAAAGAAACTGAGGGCCCAACAAATTGATTATGCACTACTCTACCCGGCTAAATTGAGAATTACCCACCAAGAACGGCAGCACTTCTTTACAAACCCGCAGCAGGTAGAGGAATTTCTTAAGGCTCTGAAGAATGGGCGTACAGAGAGGTCTGCTGGTGGCGAGGAAGATCGTGAAGATGAACACTAGCTATGAGGGTGTGTTTTTGTGCTAGATGGATCTGCGAACTCAGGAACTATTGTCATATGCTTAATACAGATGCGAGCCCAAGGGACATGCAAGCATGAAGACGCTGTGACTGTTTGGAACTTCTTTGGTCGGATGTGGGACAGCGGTTGGTAACGTATTCCAGGCGCCACCTCCCCGTGCCTTCCCCTGTTGTGAGAGGGGACGGGCCGCTGGGGGTGGATATGGGCGCACTCTGGACGGACCCCATGGGGTGTACCCCATTGCTAACACTGACTGTGTTGCTCCTGTTGAGCTTTCGGCGGGGAATTATGGGTGGGGGGAGGGGAGGGGATTCTGGCAAGTTGGGGTTGCTTCAGTGGGTTGGGGGTGGGGTAGGGATGCGCGTGACGGCCCTGGTCTCTCCCGCTGCCCTCGATTCTACCGGAGCAACTTTGCCCGGGCGGAGGGATTGGCGCTGGCGGAGACCCCTGCTGCACACATTGTTTGTGACTATGGCCTGCGGCAACGATCAGGTAGGGACGCTCATTGATGGGTCATGGAGCATGGGGTGTACGGGGCTATCTGTCCTACATTCGGGGGGTGAAGGGGGGGGATTGGAGCGAGGGCCCTGGAGCTTACTAGCCCGGGCCGCCCTGCTATGCCCGCGCCTGGGGAATGTGGTAGGAGTTGGCATGCTCGGAATACTGAGGAATTTCTTGTAGATAGCTGCTGGACGACTGGGACAGAACGATTGTGTGTGACGACCCTGGCCCAACCTTTAGATCAAACTGCTTGGGAATGGTGGCTATGCAAGGCAGCTGACACTGGGTGGGGCGGGGAGATGCGCTTTCCGGTGCAGTATGAGATTGTCTTAGATACGTTGCCGGTAGACCATGTTCTTCAGATGGTTACGGGAATTCTGTTGGAAATGTTCAAGATGTGGGGTGGGGGGATGGGAATGTTTGAATATGTTATTGCACTATTGTACGCGACCAACATCAATGTGAGGTTTTTTTTGAAGATTATCAGTGCTCCTGCGGGTGGCATGCTGGGGGGTCCCCTCTTGGCGCCGACTCCTCCCACATTTATTCACGTGGGGTCTGGCGGAGGTAACTGCAGGCATAGGGGACACAGGTGGTGGCGCGGCTCTGATGCTGGGGTGACACTGCGGTTAAACATGTGTATTTATGGTTGCGTGGGGGGCCCTCCCCTGTCGCAGCACTATCATATTCTTTTACTGTCCCCATGACACGAGTAGATTCGGCCTTAAATATCCTGACGTGGAATGTTAGGGGTCTGGGAGACCCGCGAAAGCGGAGACAGATACTCTCCTATCTAGACCGCCATGTTATACATATTGCCTTTCTCCAAGAGACCCACTTCAGAGAGCAAGCCAGCCACCCCTTTGCTGGCAGGTGGGCTGCATTTGCTGCCTTCTCCTCCTACTCTTCGTACTCTAGGGGTGTGGCGATATTGATAAAGAAGGGAACGCCCTTCAGTATGGAGGGCACTAAAAGTGATGCTCAGGGGCGGTACTGTCTAATGTGGGGTAGGCTGGGACATGTGGCGGTTACCCTGGTCTGTTGTTATGGCCCCAACATAGATGATCCGCATTTCTTTACAGACCTCAATGCAGCAATTGTGGGCGTGGGCCCGAGACAGCTTATTTGGGGGGGGGACTTCAACACTTCACTGGACCCGTCTAGGGATAGATCCCACCCGGCCCCGCACCATTACACTAAGGCGCGTGCGAACCTGTTGGACGCATTGGCTAATCATAACTTAATTGACACGTGGCGGCACCTACATGCGGACGCACGTGAAGGTACACACTTCACGGCGCAAGCAAAATCATGGGCACGGCTTGACTATGTTTTTATCTCCCCTCATTTTCATGCGGCGCTTGAACATGCACACCATCTCCCACGCACGTTCTCTGATCATTCGCCGACCCGTGTCACGTTGCGAGCGGCGGACCTGGGCCCCCCTGTGACTTCTTGGCGCCTGCAGCCCATGATGCTGCTAGATCCGGTATTTCAGGAGGAATTACGGGAGGAATGTTTGGAGTTCTTTGAGCGCAATAAAGATTCCGTGACTGAGGTCGGAACCATATGGGACGCTTTTAAAGTTACCATACGGGGAGTGTGCATCGCTAAGGGGTCAGGCATTCTCAAAACCATATTAGCCCGCCTGCGTACTCTGGAGAGTGAACTTGAGGCGCTTGAGGTGTCGCTGGCCGACAACCCTGAAGATGCCACGCTCGCTCGTATTCGTGAAAAGATAGCGGAATATATGACTGAAGCCGATCGGGAAGTGAAATTTAGGGGCAAACACTGGATAGCTCGCCGCTATGGCGAAGGCGAACGGCCAGGGAAAGCCCTGGCAGCGACGATGCGACTGACGCGCCCGCCAAATACTATAATGGGAATTGAAAGCAGTAGCGGTGCCGTGTACAGAGACACCACGCTCATTCTCAACGCATTTGTTGAGCATTATCACCACTTATATACATCGACCAGGGCTGGGGATCTGCACCTGCAGGACTATTTGGGGGATGTCTCCTTGGGATGGCTTAGCGATACACAACAGGCGTTTTTAAGCTCCCCTTTTGAATTGGATGAGGTGCGGGAGGCTATTATGCACATGCAATCGGGCAAGGCCACAGGCCTTGATGGGATCCCAATCGAATTCTATAAGACTTACATTGATTTTATGGCGCCGGTCCTCCGCGAAGTGTATGAAGATGCACTGGAGGTGGGCCATCTCCCCCCTTCGATGCGTATGGCCCTCATTACTTCGCTCCTCAAGCCTGGTAAAGCTGCTGACCAATGTGATTCATACCGACCCCTCTCACTGCTCAATTGCGATGTAAAAATACTTGCTAAACTGATAGCTACCCGCATTAACTTGCTCTTTCCTAACCTGGTCCTCCCTGACCAGGCGGGGTTCGTGCCCGGAAGGGCCACATCCCATAATCTGCGTACTTTTTTCTCGATTCTGAATGCCGTACATGACGATCTCCCGATGGCTGCCGTCTTCCTTGATGCCTCGAAAGCTTTCGACTCGCTTGAGTGGGATTATGTATTTCGAGTTCTGGAATTGATGGGGTTTCCCCTCATCTTTATTTCTTGGATTAGGCTCTTGTACGTATCCCCCAGGGCCCGAGTGCTGGTGAACGGGAAACTGTCGGAGGCGTTTCATATCACCAGGGGCACTAGACAGGGTTGCCCCCTGTCGCCCCTGTTGTTCGCTATCGCCATGGAGCCGCTCGCGGCGCGGCTCAGGCAGCATCATAAAGATAAGGCGATGCGGTGTTTCCAAAGACAGATATTGATTTCTATGTATGCGGACGACATTACCCTGTATATTCGTGATCCCTGTGATAACCTTCACCCGATTCTTAGGGAGTTCATCAGGTTTGGCAGGCTCTCGGGAATTCAGATCAATTGGAGCAAGTCTCGGGTTTTCCCGCTTACGTCATCTACTAGCAGGTTTACGCTGGAGTACCCTCTAGCTTGGTGCGAGGGGGATTTCACCTATCTAGGTATACACATCGAGAAAAACAGGGAGGAACTGCTGAGGGCCAATTATGGCACGAAGATGACTCGTATTTCAGACTGCATAACTCGATGGATTACACTCCCCCTTTCTATGGCGGGTCGGGTGTCGCTGGTTAAAATGGTAATACTGCCACAGTTGCTGTATCTCTTCCTGAACATCCCCTTTTACCCGGGCAGTTTCTTCTTCCGGACCCTGCGCTCGGAGCTTATTCGCTTGGTTTGGGGCGGGAAGTCTCCTCGACTCAAATGGGAGGTCCTCACTAGGCCATTTGTGCAGGGCGGGTTTGGCGTCCCGGACTTCGAGCTGTACTTTCAAGCGGCGCAGGCGCACTACGCCTATTTCTGGATACGGCAGCCCCGATACATGCCCCAGCTTGCGGCCGAACACTGGCTGGCGCATCCGATCCCCATAGAGGGCGCATTGTACACTCCGGTAGCGGGGGCAGATGCACCGCCCACGACAGTGGCAGGTACGGTGACGGCCTGGAAGCGAATAACTGCTAAGCTGGGCCTGAATATGGTATACGCGCCGCTCTTGCCGCTTGTCTACCACCCTGCCATGCCCCTGCTGCAGGAGGCAGGGTTTCAGAAATTGGCCCAGGCTATCCACGTTAAGACATGGGGAGACTTATATCATGATGGCACGTTTCGCTCTATGGAACACCTCTATGGGGGCATCCAGCCTTCTCCCCTTGAGGTGTTTTTGTATATTCGGCTCCGGCAGGGGCTTAAGGCACTCACGCCCGATTTCCCACGGGAACCGCCAGAGGTGACACCGTTACAGCGTGCCCTTCGGGACGAGACCCCTGCCAAGTTGGTCTCCAAGATCTACGGGTCGGTGCGATCGCTGATGGACGCGCCGCCTCTTGCTGCTCGGGAGAAGTGGGATCGGGAACTGCAGATCCCCCTGACGGACAAACAGTGGGAGTTCTGCCTTCAACAAACGGAGCGTATTTCTTCTAGTAGCAGATTCAGAATAATACATTATAAATATATTCACAGGTTGTATTACACTCCTGTAAAGCTGCACAAATACCGACTCCGGGAGGATGATAGGTGCGAACGGTGTCATGCTCCTGGGGCAGACTTCCTCCACTTGGCGTGGGCGTGTGAGGCGGTGCAACGTTACTGGCGTCAGATCTTTACAGCGGTATCCAAAATGATCAATTCGGAGATAGAGCCTTCCCCTGTCCTCGCCCTCTTGGGGTATGTGGAGCCCATACAAGCCGCGCACCGCAAATTCATTGCATTAGCCTTCCTGCTTGCTAAAAGACGAGTTGCATGCAAGTGGGGCAGAGGCAGGGCCCCCAAATTTAAGGATTGGATGCGGGATATTGTTTATTGCCAGGAACAAATTAACACGTACTCTGAACTATTACCACCTGCTTCCAGGCCAACTGACATTTGGGCACCACTGACTTGCTACTTGCTGGAGGGGGAGACTGCTGGGGGGGATGAGGCGATCCCATAGCCACATACGGGACTATCCCTCATGACATGTGTAACGCCTGCGATGAATGGTGTGCTCCAGTGCAGATGCGACTGGCTGGCCGTTAAGTGCAGCGGCCCTTAGGCTCGTGGAGAGTGTCTTCCATTTGCCCAGTGCTGAGACGTGAGAGAGTGGAATTGCGGCTTCACCAGGGGGAGTCTGATTTGAAACGCACTGCACAGTTAATATGGATTTCAAATGCGATCTTGATTTATTGATATCTTGTGTTATTGATGCTTGCTGTGATGCTCCTTGTCACCTCTGTACTGCTTCCCACTGCCATATGAACCCATTGAAGTAACTTGCTTATGATGTATGGTCGCTCAAATTTCATAAATAAAGTTTAAAAAAAAAAAGTATTGTTCAGGGGACAACACAGCCATCTACAGATCTCATTCCATTCCTTGACTGCAGCGCAAGGCCTGGACAGCTGGGCCCCCAATGGATTGGGGTGTGCTATCATGGTAAGAAACTTTTGGAGGTAGGTGCAGGTGGCTACCTCCAGCTAGTATCAACATCACAGTAAAAAAATAAGGGCAAGGCAAGGTATCAATAAGTTATTACCCTGCTTAACCCTTGGTAGCTGCCTTAAAGCAGGCAGGTTTAACTTAGGAGAAAGGTGTGTGAAGCATTTGGAAACACAAATAAATTAAATAGGTAAGACACAACACTCACAAAAATGTGACATCTATTTATAAAAATAGGAAATATTTTTATGATTAAAATGATGGCAAAATGACAAAAAAAAAAAAGTAGGGAACCAGAGATTAAATATAAAAGTGTACCTTCTAGAGCCAAAAAATGCCAAAAAGTTAAAAGTGCCAACCACAGCTATCTGGATGCACCAGACTGGGAATAAGTCAAAGTTTCAGGCTGACTGCAATGTAGAGCTAGTTAGATGCACATGGGGTTTTGAGCCAGTAAAATTTTACCTTTGGACTTAGTCACTTTTTTGGTTCGTTTTCTCTCAACATCGAGCCGGTCTCTTCAACAGGCTTGGTTTAGAGTCGACGACAGCGGCTTAGTCCAGCAGCACACTTTCGTGAACTTCTGGAGGTCTTGTTGATGGCACAAAGCTCCGGATTTTCAGCGGAACAAATCTGGATTTCAGTACTAGTCACAGTTCTACATCACCAGCTTGGCTCTCAATGACAGGTCGGTCAAGTTATAGAGCTCTGTGAAAAAAAAGCTCTAAATGATCTCAAACTACTTGAACTTCTTCCAGAAGGTCCTTTTGGGGGTTCAAAGTGTCCACATCAATAATCCAAGGTTCCAGATACTCTGAGTTGCTCCTTGGGATATTAGGACTACGACACCCACAATGCACCTGGTAAAATCCTTTAAAGTCCAGTTGAAGGTGGTCTGCTAGCTTCTTCTTGGTGGAGATGATGCAGGTGGAACTCTTTTAGTCTGTTGCTTTCAGGGTGTCTACTCCTTAAACTTTTAATACAAGGCAAAGTCCTTCTATTGGTGTAGCCCCATACTGTGCAGCAGGTGCAGTCATTCAGAGTGTAGTCATCTTAGTGTAGGCCAGGGGTCCGGCCGGGCAGTCCTTTTTCTTTTTGTTTCTTCAGGCAGGGATCTGAGATACTGGGCAGATCACCCATATTCTTCTGGTATGACAAGTAGTTGGGCTACCCTGACCATTACGATACAGGGTGAAAACCTCAGGTATGACAAATTCCTTAAAAGTGTGCCATATTTCTGTTTCTTTAAGCACTGATTACCAAAATCTAAAATTAGTTGTTCAGCTCTGGATAATCCTGCGTACCATTGTTACTAACTTTCCCTAACATGCCCCTTCCAGACCCTCTGCTAATTCAATTACTGGGGCTCCTGTGCACCTGGAAGTACAGGAATTAGAGGTGAGCCTGGTTTCTGTATTTACTGTCCTTCTCTTTGAAGTCCGGTTTGGATGCCTGTCCTTCTCACCGCCTTTTGGTCTGCAGCCACAGATCTCCTCCCACCAGTTGTCCCTTTGTTTCAATGTAGGCCATTTAACACCTCATCAGACCAGTTTTGCTCAGCCTGTCGAACGCTGGTGACTCAGTACAGGCTGCTAGAAGGCTGGATTCTGGCACATCAGAAAAACAAGTAATATAACTTATTTTTTGGGAAAGTAATATTAAATATAACCATGGCAATGTATTGACTTTATACTTTCATTATCATGCTTTGAAATATATTTTTAACTCACTCCTGTCAATAGTTCGACTTTATTAAAGTTTAAGAAAATCTTACAAAGTTAGCCTATAGAGCTCATGTACTATAATGGGAAAAAACAAAATTTGCAGTCATTTCCTCACCAGGGCATATAAAAAACCTTTTAACTTGGCCTTTCTTATTATTACTTGGCACCCAGCCCCTGGGTCACCTATTATAGAACTTAGGAGTGACTTGTATGATAAGATAAGGTAGTTTAAAACTTTGGAAGTACATTTAATCCCAGAGCCGATATTGGGCATAATTTTAATTTAAAAGCAGCCTGCAAGGTAGGGCTTGCTTCTAAAATGACAGAGGCAACACAGCAATGCACACCTCAGTGCTAAATGTACTGGAATGTAATGGTAATGGTAATTAAATCCAGCAATGCCAGTACACCCTGTTTGAAAGATAAAGTCAGAGTGTCCCATCGAACATGAATGTGCTTGCCTGCCCAGGCCAGGTTGATCATATGTGATTTGAGTGTTTTAAAAAATCTATTGATTTAATATTACAGGAACATTGTTAAAAGGTAGTATTTGGAGTAAGATGACCATCTTAATAAAGGCAATTCTGCCTAACATCGACAGCAAGAGTTTCATCCAAAGGCATACCAACTCTTTAAAGTGTGTTATAGCTGTCCTACAGTTATCCATGATCATCTTTGTTGATCCACGCACCAATTATTTGATAGAGGTTGTACTCCAAAAGAAAAGGAAATCGTATTCTTGTCGATGAGTTACCTGTGTTAATGGAGAATTATGCATTTATTCCAATTGATTGTAATACTCAATAGTGCTTTAAATAGGGAGGAATCTTAGGTGTCTGGGCTGATGTTTTGTTTTGGGTTGAATAGGTATAGAGTGATCTCATCAGCATAGAAAGACACTATCACATTTTGTGACAAAATATCTGCTTCTTTTACTGTGCACCCATACTATGATTAAAAATCAAACATTTGAATGTTCAGTGAAAAAAACAATGATTTCAACATCCTATATTGCGGGCATGTTCTCAGACAAAACATTCTGCCCATATGAGTATTTTGGCTTTCATCAGGGGATCTCTATCTTCCTGTCTATGTGTAAGTATCAGGAGTATACCAATAACAATTTATTTTTTCTGGATTACTGCATCTGTCCAGAAAAAAGATCATCCACAAGTTACAACTTAGTTGACTGAGCATTAGTAGTAGTAAAGGAGGAAAATAAGGAGCTGCAGTCTCAAAAATTCCCATGCTGCATGGCCTAGAGTGGGGCTCCCCATCCCTCAAGCCTCGGATCTGGCTGGAGAGCTTCTATCAAAATATCAGTAGTCCTTAGCAAACAAGGCTGGAGGCCATCGGGTGCAATTGTCAAGTGGCTGCCTCAATCAGAGATTTCATAGGATTTCACGTAGAGAATGTATTTTAAACTTGTAAGCTCATAGGGCAAATATTGGTTAGCTGAGTCTCCATAACTCAAACCCTCCTCTAGGATAAGAAACCCATGTGGTGACACAGACAGCCTTTGAGGTTTTGATATATTTATGCATAAAAGGCACAGAACTTTGAGGAGTAAGGAACAGGTATGGCCTGTTGCAATGCATTGTCCTAAGGTGCACCAGATACAGCATTGCATTGTGTATTGCGGTTTGGCATAGTTTTCACTTGATGTCAAATAACCACACTGGCCCTTTGGGACTGTTAGCGTGAAAGAGAGGGGAGGTCTTGTGCACCAAAATGTCACTGTCTGCATTGCTAAGGACAGGTACATGGCCAAATTCCAATCCCTATAGTTGAGCATTCTAGAGATAATCAGGCCCCAGGTGAGAGTGTAGGGCCCAGTGATTTTTAAGCCCTTTCCACATCAAAAAATGCAAAAACCTGTCAGCTGCAAAAAGTAATTTGAGAGGCCATATTGCCTGTGTTTTTTGTCTCAGGCATACCTATGATTCACATATTGTTGCATAATGATCTGACTCAAAGTACTCACTCTTCACTTTTATGGCAATTAGTACTTTACTGATGTTTGCTATTTTTTCATTATACCCAGCTGTGTTGTCCTCAAGAGTAGGAATTTGACTTTCAGCTGTAGTAATCCGTTTTTTTCTTGCTTGCTGAGAGCAGTGGTTACCTTGTCCACTCTGGATTTAAGCATTTCAATCTTGTTATCTATAGAAGTCAGGCTTTAATCGCTAAGCACTAAGTGTGAATTACTGTTGTTGACATCTGTTTCTGCTGTGGCTCCCTGAGAAGATAATGATTGTATCGATGAGTAACCTATGTCTGACTTCTTGGCTACAAAGTGCAATTTAGCTTACATGTTGTCACAGTTTCCTATCATGCACACAAGGGTGTAGGCAGTTGGCCAGTGCCTGTAGCCTCTTGATTGACCGTAGGGTTAGGATGTATGATCATTGGAGGATGCTGTGGCTGCTGGGGATCTCAGCTATGGGTAGTGGACGCATGCCCTACAGTACATATGCTGCACATATCAACGTTCTCAATTCAGTCCACTCCCCTCCATATTTTTTTTTTAGAGTTTTATATAGCACGAACTACAGCCAAAGATATCAGGTATAAGAGCACTTTACATGAGCACCAGTTTTGAAGCGGGAGATTAATTGATTTGCTCAGAATCACAAGATCTTGTCATTGTTGCTGAGACTTGAACCCAGTTTCCCAGCTTCGGGGTCGACTGCTCTAGCTGTAAGGCTACATCCTCTCCCAATATCACCACCACATAGCTAGGGCGAGGAACTGGACACCCAGCAGAATGGTATACAATGAAGGCATTGGTATTCATGTCCATTTTTGCTCCTGGCACTGGAAATCCAGCAGCCTGCCCCCAAGGTTAGTCCCAATAGGGCAGCACAGTAGCCAATTTATTTGCCATAGTGTTCCATGGGGGACCAAATATCATGCAGGAGCCCATCCTAGGCCAAGCATTTGCAGTATGGCCCATCTGTGCTATATAGCCTGTACATAGCACAAGGGTAACTCAGACTTCAACAGGATGTATGGCCCTCTGTGGTGAGCATCAGCAACAGGCTTGGATAAGGCATGCCCATCAGGAGCTCTACAGTACAGTGTCACCAGTGGTCCGAACTTTCAAAGGGAGCTTTGCCTTCCCACCATATCCCCAATACTGGGAAGCTCAACAGGCCCCTCTCTGACCCCAGGGCACTCACCTGTCTCCATGGGCCAGTTATATTTTCTCCTCAGTGCCTGCTTTACAGATTGTTGCTTGCCACCACTACACAGGTGACAAAGTGGGGCCAAACTGCCTTTTTTACATGGAATCCTGTCCAGAAGCCAGGCCGGGGCAGGTCACACCAACTGATATCACAGTCGCTACTCCGCCATCACCAGTGCTCCTCATCGAGGTCAGGCCACCGATTTGGGAGTGTAGCAGGGTCTATCTTCTTGGAACTAGTGAGGCTGGATGTCTTATTCTACATCTCTTATTTGTCATTTCCTACCCTTCAGCCTAACTTTCTCATCCATCATCTTTTTCTCCTCATCATTTGCTCTTCATTTCTCATTGTTCACCCCACAAGCTTCATCTCTTATTACTTATGACTTACTAAACATTCCTTGTCCCTCACTCCTCATTCTTCACTTATCATCCACCACTCCAATCATGTACTCATCATCCCCCACTCCTAATGTACTAATTTATCATCCATGAATTACTTGCTCATCGCACAGTATTCTTACATCATGTCATATATCTCATTTTTCATCTCTCATTTCTTATTCTGCATTACACAGCACCCACTCCTCATTTTTAATTTCTCTCTACTCATTCTTTACTCCTCATTCTTCTTTCTTCATTTCTTATCCCACACTCATTAGTTGTCAGCTCTCACTTCTGATTACTCACCGATCACTTCTCATCCTACCCCCTTGTTCTCACCTTAGTTCCTATCAATCAGCCTTCTTCCCTCATCCCTCCACATCCTTTACTCCTCAGGTATCCCCTTGTTCACCTTAATACTTGCTAGAGCACTGGGCTAGTCTCACCATTTATCCAGTTGTGAATCTTGTTAGTTGCCTTAGAGGTAAAGAGCTTTGAGAACACAACGGAGGCCAAGAATTTATAAGTAAGGTTAAGGTAAGGTAATGGGAGATTAAGTCCCCTTGAATCCTGAGGGTCCCTAGGGTCCAACTAGCCCACTAGGTACCTCCAGTAGGCGCCACAGAGCTGCGTTGCAGAGAGGTGTAAAAAGTGGCACGGCCTGGACCACCTCTCTGCAATGCAGCTCAGTGGCGCATACTGTAAGCACCTGGTGGCCTAGTTAGCCACCAGGGGCCCTCAGGATTGAAGGGGAATTATTTCCCCAACTTAAAACGCACCGTAGGGTGTGTTTGCACACGTCACCTCAGGCCCCGTCCCCTCCCTTCCCCACTGTGTAAACACGCCCTGTGGCCGTTTTTTAAGTTGGGAGATTAAGTCCCCTTGAATCCTGAGGGTCCCTAGGGGCAAAATAGCCCACTAGGTACATCCAGTAAGCGCCATTGCAGAGAGGTGTAAAAAGGGGCACGGCCTGCATCACCTCTCTGCAACGTAGAGCAGTGGCGCTTACTGGAAGCACCTGGTGGGCTAGTTGGCCCCAGGGTCCCTCAGGATTGAAAGGAAATTATTTCCTCAACTTAAAACACGCCACAGGGCGTGTTTGCACATGTCACCTCAGGCCCCGTCCCCTCCCTTCACCACTGTGTAAACGCGCCCTGTGGCCATTCTAAGTTGAGAGATTAAGTCCCCATGAATCCTAAGGGTCCCTAGGGTCAAACTAGCCCACTAGGTACCTCCAGTGAGCACCACAGAGCTGCGTTGCATTGAGGTGTAAAAAGGGTGTGGCCTCAGAACACCTGTCTGCAACGCAGCTACCTGGCGCATACTGGAGATACCTGTTAGGCTAGTTGGCCCTCAGGGACCCTCAGTATTGAAGGGAAATTAATTCCCCAATGTACAACTGGCCAGGGGGTGTGTTTGCAGAGTGCTGCAAGGAGGGGGCGTGGCCTTTTATTTATTTTATTTGTGGCCCCCCTTCTTTTTCTAATTTATTGGCCCTGGGGATCCCATCCCCCAGGGCCTGCACCCTAATTTTTTTGGTTGAAAAAAATAAATTTGGCCCTCCCAAGGCCTTAATCGGCCCCGGGGACCCCAACCCCTGGGTCATGGCCTTTTTTTTTTATTCTTTAGGAGGGGGCTGCGTTGCCCTCCTCCTCAGGCCACTTATGGCCCCTGGGACCCCATCCCCCGGGGCCGGCCTATGTTTTTTAATATTATTATTTTTAATATATTTATAGAAACACCTAGGACATGCTGGACAAACCATATGTACCTATCACCATGACGATTTGCATGATATTCATTAAAAGGCGACTATGCATACAATGAATCCACATGGAATGTATTTACACTGCTAGTGAAGCTCTGATGTGTCTGACGCCCTACCATGCCTAATCCAGGCACCCCGCCGGTGGGTACTCTCCAAGTAGACACCCTTGTTGTTTATTTATACAAACATGGGTAGCTATTGACGGGAACATTTAATACACATGCACACCAAGCCATTCAAAGGATATTCGACAGAAAATTGACCAAACTATGCAAAAAAAACCCTCACGGTTAATAAAACACACATCCACCGCCGGATGTGTAATACATTTTATTTTACTCTATGGAAAGGTGACAAACCTTACTTGAGAGTCACTGTGTGCTCCTGGCTGAGCCCAATGCTTTGTTACACCCACCAGTGCCCGCCGAGTGCCACACACCTCTGTGTTGTATTCCACCAGCTAGTGCGTATGCTATGACACTCTCTAGCCCATGTGCACTATAACACCACCCCGTGAATATGTCATGCCACACTTGCCTTCGCACGGGTTATATTGCCCCATCTAACGTGCCTTCCTCGATGCCTATGTTATAATGCACAGCGCTATGCCATACATATTACAATCTGGGATCCATATCTTTGTCACAGTGCATATGCAATGTTACACTCCCCAGCACATATTTTATATTACAACTTTAGAGACTAGTTAGGTTACACAACACTGCCCTGTGCATATCACACTCCAAGGCGCATATCGCTTAGCACGCGCTAGTGCCTGTGCTATCTTGCGCTCTCCAATGATTCTGTCATTGCGCACAATGTATTGCATATTATATTTCACACCCCGGTTCATCTTATATCACACTTTTTGGTGCATAGTTTATACCATATACTATATCTAGTTTTCATTTTCAATCGTGCTCTCAGGACTATGTTCTATATAACACTGCGTCCACCTACCCATTTTATGGGCATTACAATTTGCGATGGGGGTGGAGGGTCAGGAGGTGTTTCTGCCAAGTGAGCCCGGAATCACAGTCACAAACGTCCTCTTCTTCCTGAATAAAAGTGAGATTATGCTGCACACTTGTTCATATTTTAAGTAGTTCGCACAGACACACATTTTAAAAACAATAAAGTTCCTAATAGCCACCTTCTCTGAACAGTTAGCTTGCTGCCCCATCCACCTCCTCCCTTTCCTCTGTTGTCTGAATCCATGGACTAGCCTCCTCCCTCCTGCCATGCATGGTCTGATGTGCTGCCACTGCCCTCCATTTAGCATGATGTACCAGTCCACTCCTCCTGCCCTCCATTGCCCAATTCTATGGCCCATCATTGACCTCCTGCTTAGCCTCTGTGCTTAGCTTGCTGCCCCTATTCTCCTTCCCCCTGCCCTCCGATGTATTTGTGCATGCCCCTGCTCCAACTTTTTTGCCCACCATGTTCCATGGACCTGCCACTCCTATCTACTCTGAGTGTTCTGTTGAGCTGCCACTCCCCTCCCACCTGCCTAGCATTTTCAGATGACTGCAACCTGTCCCTGCCACCTCCACCCTGCCTGTCCACATGCCATACCCCTATCCCCTTTCTCCTGTCCTCCATGGTCCATTTTACTGCCACACCCTTCTGCCCTCCCTGGTCTGTTGTGCTGCAACTGCTCCTCCTGCCTGCCCCGTGCGGTCTCTTGTGAGGCCCGTTCCCCTGAACACTCTTGTCCCTGCCCAGGTCCTGACCCTCCCTTCTATCCTCCATGGTCGTTTGTGCATGCCCCTGCACCCTCCTTCTTGCCTATCATAGCCATTGTGCTGCCACTAACACTACTGCATGTCATACATGGTCTTCTGTGCTTCCATGGCCCCTCCCACCTTCCCTGTGTGGTCAGCTAGCTGCCCCTGACCCCCTCCCACCTTCCCTCCATTGTCTGTGTGTATACCATCATAGTCTCACTGTTGCTCCCCATGGTGTGTCTTGTTTCTAGTGCCCATCCTGCCTGACCTCCATGGCCATCTTGCTGCTCCTGCCCTGCCCCCTTGCCCCCAGCCCTCGGTTTGCATGTGCATACCCCTATTCCCTCCCTCCTGGCTTGTCTGTTCCATTGTAATGCCCCTCATCCGTCACTCCTGCCCTTTATGGTCTGTTATGCTGCAGCTTTCTCTCCTGGCTGTCCATTGTGGTCAGCTAGCTACCATTGCCTCTTTCCCCTCTGTTCTCTGTTGTCCATGTGCATGGTCCTGTACCCTCCCTATTGCTTTCTATGGATTGTTGTGCTGCACTCCCGTCCCACATGCCCTGTGTGGTGTATTGTGCTGCTGCAAACCCTGATGCCTGCCCTTTAGGGTCAGTTTGGTGCACCTCTCCATGTCCCTCCTGTCCTCTGTTATCCGAGTCCATGTCCCTACACCAATTCCTCCTGCTTACCATGATCCAATGTACCATACTTTTGAACATTTTGAACTTGATAAGAGGGAGATTTTGAAAAACAAACTGGGGTATTGATTTTCCCCTTTGAGTTACATTGAAAAAGAGGAGATTGTAGACAGGAGACAGATCAAATAAAGCCCATTTGAGCTTAAAAACATTGGAAGTTTCCTGGCTGAAACGGGTCTGTTGGCATGTATGGTTGTACTACCACTGCCTCTTCCTTCTGCCCACAATGGTCTATTATTTTGCCACAGCCTCTCTTGCCTGTCCTGTATTCTTGGTTTGTTGCCCCTGCCCCCCTTTCCACTGCCCTCCATAGTCTGTTGTGCTGCCACTGCCCTTCCTGCCTGCCCAGTGTGGTCAAATTGTTGCCTCTGCATTCTCCTTCTCCTACCTGCCTTCAATTTTCAGAGTCCGTGCCCCTGGCCTTTGCCTCTCAACAGTATCCCTGCCACTGCCGACACTGCCACTGTCAGCCCGGTAAGGCTGACAGTGGCAGTGTCGGCCGACCCCGCTTGATGCCAGGTACAGTGTGAATTCTCTGCTGATGCTGTATTGCTGAAACGCAAAGCCCTATAGCGACATTTTAGAAAGCTTGATTTTAAAGTTGACAGAATTGTATATTTTAAACTGTGCCACAATATTCTCATTCAGGGCTTAGACGCTTATCTTAGGCATTGACAGGGGTTAAAAACTTACGTGTACACTCAGCGCTCTGTGTTACAGCCTGCCCGCCCTGGTCCGACTCGGTATTCAATACCGTTGAGCGGAGGGCGGGACAGGTACGAGCCTGGGTGACACACTTCCGCTTTCCCGCTGCAGCACTGAGCGGGTAGCGCTCTAGCCTTGCTGTTACTGGGGCTATTTAGCCACTCGTCGGGATCAAGCGCGCAGCGATTGCGCGCAGGGAGGCGCCTCTAGACGCGCCGAAGACAAGCCAAAGACCTGCCCGTCTGCGCCCGTCCGCGCCAGGACGGTGCCAGGGGCCATGGCGGTCTCACCTATCTCCCCGCTTGTCCCGCTTCCTGCCAGGATTACCTACTCAGCCCAGGTACTTAAGGATCTACAGATTGTTGATTGTCATGAAGACCTTAAACTTATTGTAGAAGGGCCTTTTACATGCTTACATTGTAAATCCCAGTTCACTACTCTGAAGGGAGAAAGCCCTGATAGATGTGTGAACAGCCATATACCATCTTATAAAACACCTAAAATTGCTGGTCATAAAAACATTCTTTGCAATGTACGCTCTTTACCTAAGCATACCTCTGAAGTATGGGACCTAATCTCTACAAATGAGCCTGACTACTGCTTCATGACTGAAACGTGGCTTAAACCCCATTCCACTCCCTCCATTACATTGGCCATTCCTTCAGGATACAAAATGATTAGGTTAGACAGACCTAAGAAAATAGGTGGAGGGATTGCTATTGCTCATAAAAATCACATCAATTGCTCTGTTTTGGCAGAACTCTGCACTCCGGACATTGAATTGCTGATTTTTAAAACAACTCATTCCACCAAACAAACCAGATTAGGAGCCCTGGTTTATCGTCCCCCTGGACCTAGCTCCAACTTTGTCAACATATTACTGGAAAATCTTGCGCCATATGTTCAAAAAGACAAAGAATTCTTGCTAATAGGTGACTTCAACCTTCACAGTGAACTTATAAATTGTAAAGAAGCACAGGCTTTTCTTAACGATCTCTCATTGCTAGGTCTCCAACCACACAATGTGGGCCCAACTCACGTGGCCGGACACACTCTAGACCTGATTATAACCAATTTCCCTAGTGTCACATGCCTTCCCCCTACACAGGTCAGCTGGACTGACCATTTTATCCTTGAGTTTTATACTCCCTATCCTGCAACCACTACCCTCAAAACCACCAATATCCCTGAAATACGGCGGCAATGGCATAAAGTTAATGAGGCCTCCTTTGCTGAGAAATTTGTCCAACCCTACCATGTGATTCCTGATGATATCAATAAAGCTATTGATATGTTTAGCAAAGACATTAAAACAGCCATAGATAAGATAGCTCCATTAAAACAATTTAGACCCCGACCAGCCAAAAAACAAGAGATCTGGTTCTCTGAAGAGCTCAGAAAACTCAAGAAAACAGCCAGGAAATTAGAAAAGATTTGGAGATCTACCCATCTGGTAACAGATAGGAAACATTATTGGGACGCTCTAAGTGTATATCATAAAGCTATCAGAACGGCACGAAAAACCCATATTACCACTCTTATCACGGCTGCAGACAACTCCCCCAGAGTATTATACCAGGTCCTTCACTCTTTCACCAATCCTACAGCATGTGAGAGTGCAGACACTTCGTCACAACTACTTTGCGACAATATATCGCAATTTTTCTGCAACAAAATCGATCTCATCTATGCTAAAATAGTCAACTCTAACAACAATTTGACTACAAATACAGTCCCTATCTTTCAGGATTCAGAACTTGATAGTGGCCCTCATACTTTAGACCTCTTCCCCCCTATCACTCCTAAAGAGGTGTCCTTGCTCATGACGCAGATTAAAAGTGGAAGTCCTGATGATATCATCCCGGCAAGACTCATGCCCACCTTGCTCGGAATCCTATCTCCCACCATCGAAAAACTTGTTAACTTATCCCTCTGTACAGGTTCTGTCCCCAAGCAGTGGAAACAGGCCTTAGTCAGGCCAATCAGGAAGAACACCACAACTCCATGGACTGATTTGTCAAATCTCAGACCTATTTCGTTGCTGCCATTTTTGGGAAAGCTCACTGAGAAGTATGTTAATCGTCAGTTATCCAGCTACATTGAGAAAGCTGGCGGCCTAGACTACTCTCAATCTGGGTTTAGGCCGAAACACAGTACAGAGTCCACCCTCCTGTCTGTCACTGACGATCTGCATATGTTTCAGGACAAAGGCTACTCGGTAATTTTGGTGTTATTAGACCTTTCAGCCGCGTTCGACACCGTGTCACATAACATCCTCATTGACCGGTTGTCGAACGTAGGGGTCAAGAACAAGGCCCTTGCTTGGCTAAGGAGTTTTCTTACGGATCGGACCCAGACTGTCACCATGGGTGAATACAGATCAACTGAGGTAGAGATTACGAAAGGGGTGCCACAGGGCTCCTGTTTGAGCCCAACACTCTTTAACATCTACGTGGCACCCCTGGCAAGAGTGATGCGCAAATTTGGTTTCATCCCCGTGTCATATGCGGATGACACGCAGCTCCTCTTTCCCTTTCAAAATCTCACCACAGAAATAAGAAACTCCTTCTCCGCTGGCATGAAAGCCGTCGCACAGTGGATGTCCACCAACTTCCTACAGTGCAATGTCAACAAGACGGAAGTAATGCTGTTTGGAGATGCCAAATTACTGTGGACTCCTGACTGGTGGCCATCTGATCTTGGCACTGTTCCGGAGCCCAAACAGATTGTCAAAAATCTGGGGATACGCCTTGATCACGACCTTTCCCTCAAACAGCACAGTAACATGGTAGCTGGCTCATGCTTCCACACCATCAGCATGATGCGCAGAATATTTCCACTGCTACCGGATTCCTTCAGAAAAACTTTGGTGCAAGCCCTTATATTGAGTCGTATTGACTACTGTAACGGACTGCTCCTTTCTGCTAATGAAGGAGTTCTGGATAGGCTCCAGGTGGTCCAGAATACGGCAGCTCGCCTTGTCCTAAATGCTCCCCCCAGAACAGCATCAAAACCTCTATTACAGAAACTACACTGGTTGAGCATTTGACAAAGAGCCAAGTTTAAGATATGTTGCATTATCCATAAATGCTTAAACGGAAATGGCCCTACATACCTGGAGCAGAAATTTATCCCCTACACTCCCTCCAGATCGTTGAGATCTAGTGAGAATTTTCTGTTGGCAGTACCTCGTGCAAAAAAAACCAGACATGGAGGGAAAGCTTTATCTGTTGCAGGGCCCACACTGTGGAACAAACTGCCTCTGGCCCTCAGGCTCTGCACAGACCATTTAAAATTCAGGAAGCAACTGAAAACTCTGCTGTTTACTGATAAAATCTAGACCCTGCCCCTCATCTGCATATTTATTTAGACTCTATTTGGTATCACAGTGCAGAGATACTCCGGTTGGAGTCGATTCCAGCGCTATAGAAACCCATAAATAAATAAATAAATAAATAAATGAACAACTAGATTGCTAACATTCTATATTTATTACAAAGTGTGGAACGCCTGACATCATCTTGATGTAATCAAAACTGTAATACCTAGAGCATTTCCTTTAGAAACTACATATATGAGAGGGTCTTATTTGCATCAAAATTATGGTTAGTGCTCTAAAAAATTAAAATGAGGACATATTTTCTGAGTTTTCAAATAGCGACAAAGAACTTTTAAATTATTTGTAATCTTTATGTTTTTTTATTCAGTTGACCACTTGATTAAATGTTGCAGCTAGGGGAGAGGATGTGATGTTACTTCCAGAGCAGCAGACTTTGCAACTGGAGAACCAGGTTGGAGTTTCTGCTTCAGCTCAACATTCTGTGATTCTGGTCAAATCACTTAATCTCCCCATGTCTACAACCAAAATGAATTTGATCTTGTGTGATGTAACCAATGCTCATGTAAAGCACTCCAATACCTGACAAGTCTGCACTATATAAAACTGCAAATACACAAAAATAAGTGTTTTGCACACTTCTGTCATTGGGCTACATGTGGGCTACATCTGGGTGACATTTGTGCTGCCTTTGTAAATTAAATGTTTTAAGTGTTACCACTTTATTCCAATCAAGATGGCTTCAGGTGTGCCATACTTTTGTCATAAGTAAGACTGTTAGCGCTCTAGTTGTTCGTTTGAGCACTCTGGGACATTCTGTCATAGGGCTATAATTGGGCTACATCTGGGTGATATTTGGGCTACATTTGGGCTCTTTTGTCTCTGGTGGCCATCTTGGGAGATTTGTTTGTTATGAAGTTTCCTAATTTCCTCATTTACTGCAGTCTCCTCAGTAGGAAATCCTATCAGTTTTTTACTTTGGTTCCATCAAGAAGGCATTCAGATGTGTCACACATTCTCCATAAATTCAGAATGTTAGCACTCTAGTTGCTCATTAGATCACTGTAGTAAAGCTACTGCTCACCAGGGAAGTCTGCTGCTGGTATTCAAAGTGCGTGTTTCAGTCTGCATGTCAGAATTTTTTTATGAAATAGAAAAGGATTTGAGAAGTCAAAATGTGCCCTAATTTTTCTTTCTGCAGCACTAATCATATTTTCTATGGCAAAATGAACCCCCTCATTTTGTTCCTTTGTAAATTAAATGTTTTAAGAATTACCACTTTATTCCAACCAAGATGGCTTCAGGTGTGCCATACTTTTGTCATAAGTAAGACTGTTAGCGCTCTAGTTGTTCGTTAGAACACTCTGGGACATTCTGTCATTGGGCTGTACTTTGGCTACATCTGGGTGATACTTGTGCTACATTTGGGCTCTTTTATCAGTTTTTTACTTTGATTCCATCAAGAAGGCATTCAGATGTGTCACACATTTGCCAGAAATTCAGGATGTTAGCACTCTAGTTGCTCATTAGATCACTGTAGTAAAGCTACTGCTCACCAGGGAAGTCTGCTGCTGGTATTGAAAGTGCATGTTTCACTCTGCATGTCAGAATTTTTTAATGAAATAGAAGAGGATTTGAGAAGTCACTCAAAATGTGCCCTAATTTTTCTTTCTGCAGCACTAACCATACTTTCTATGGCAAAATTAACCCCCTCATTTTGTTCCTTTTTAAATTAAATGTTTTAAGAGTTACCACTTTATTCCAATCAAGATGGCTTCAGGTGTGCAATACGTTTGTCATAAGTAGGACTGTTAGCGCTCTAGTTGTTCTTTAGAACACTCTGGGAAGCTGCAGTAGAACACAAAGGAATCAACTGACAGTCTCTGCCCTTGTTGGATGTACATGTTTTACTGAGAATGTCAGACTTCATTCTCACATGACTGAGAAAGATTATGTGAATTTACAGAAAATATGCTCTCAGTTTAGCTCATAGATCACCTTCCAAACCTCTGTGGGAAAAGCATGAGAAAATTGTTTTCTCTCAAACATGATTCATGATATCACAGCAGAAGGCTTTTTCACATGGTAAAATCACCTTAGAACACACCACAATTACTAAAATGAGTATGGTACCATCAACAAATGATTTATAATGTAACTAATGTCTTAAAACCTTCTATTAACTGCAATGCTTTTTAATGAGGTGCTATCATGTATATTGGTCCCAAGATGGCTGCCAACACTTCTTGGATGAAGTACTGACAGCCAATCAGATCTCACGATAAGATGTGTGGTTAGGCTCCGCCCAGATATAATCTATCTGTTTAACTCTAATTTTCTCAGGAACTACTGAACGGATTTACACCATTTAAGCAAAAGGCACGAGTCTGAACTGAGGACTACCTCTTTGCCAAATTTGGTGTAATTCCGTTCAGCTGTTCGGGCTGTAGCTGCGTCAACAGGTCCTATGGGAAAATACATGGGGAAAACGCGTTTTGGGACCCCTCTTTTTTCTCGGCCCCCGCTTAATGATTCACCGTGAAATTTTCAGGATAGGAGCAGACCGGAGCTGGCCAAAAGTTTGGATACTTTCGCAAAGATTTGTCAATCGGCACCAACGTTATTCCAAATAGAATGTTGCGGATTTCCTATGGAAAATAGGTCCTAACTATAACTACCTACTGGCGACTGCCAGTAGGTAATATATATATATATATATATATATATATATATATATATTCACTGAAAAAACCATAGGTTTCACACACGTTATAGTTACGAATTAGTATTTAAAAAACCTTGCAAATTCACTTAAAAAACCATAGGTTTCAGACATGTCATAGTTAGCTGGACATTTCACTCGTAAAAAAACAATGGAATACCCCCGTTATAGTTAGTGCAGGCAACTATAACTCACGCGACCACAGTCCTCTGCTGATGACGTCAGATATTACATCACTGTATTTAGACACTTATTTACCCATGTCTTCTTCCATTAATCTTTAGCTATACATATATTACAAATATTTATTTTTTATAAAGACACATATGTCATCAGTGATGTAATATCTGACGTCATCAGCAGAGGATTGCGATCGCGTGAGTTATAGTTGCCTGCACTAATCATAACGGGGGAATTTCATTGGTTTTTTACGAGTGAAATGTCCAGCTAACTATAACATGTGTGAAACCTATGGTTTTTTAAGTGAATTTGCAAGGTTTTTTAAATGCTAATTCGTAACTATAACGTGTGTGAAACCTATGGTTTTTTCAGTGAATTTGTACGGTTTTTTAAATGCTAAGTTATGTATTTATTTTATTTAATTTTTTTCAGGTTTTTCACCCTGCGCGCACCGAGCACCCACGGTACGGCGTGCGCGCAACATGCGCGCACCTCGCGATTTAAAAAAATAAAAATTGTTTTTTTCGCCCTTGAGGGTCCTTCTGTGACCCCCCGACCAAGGCTAGGGGGTCAGGAACTGTCCACTCTGCCCCCTTTTCACGTTCTCCACCTTTTTTTTTAACACCCTCAGACTGCGAGAGACAAAATGGCGGCCGACACTTCCTGATTTTGACCGATTCGAATGTTTACCGACATCTAACAACCAATCAGAATTGCACTCGCGCTCGGCAGGGTGCACGCACAATGCGCGCACGGTGCGCGCGTATAGATATTGATATGCTTTTAAATGCTATTTTCTCAGGAAATACTGAACAGATTTACACCAGACCTGCAAAAGGCACTTCCTTGACCTTATGGCTACCTCTCTGCCACATTTCACGTAATTCTGTACAGCCGTTCGGGCTGTAGCTGCGACTAAAGGTCCTATGGAAAAATGCATGGGGAAATGTGTTTTGGGACCCCCCCTTTTTCTCGGCCCCCGCTTGACGAATCACCCCGAGACTTTCAGGGTAGGAGCTGAACGGAGCGCCCCATTAGTTTTGAAAGTTTCGCGAGGATTCGTCAACTGGCGCCAAAGTTATTCAAAATAGAATTTTGAGATTTCCTATGGAAACTAGGTTGTAACTATAACTATCTACTGGCGACCGCCAGTAGATAATATATATATATATATATATATATATATATATATATATATATATATATATATATATATATATATATATATATATTCACTGAAAAAACCATAGGTTTCAGGGGTGTTATAGTTAGCTGGACTTTTCACTTGTACAAAACCATTGAAATTCCCCCGTTATAGTTAGTTCATCTAACTATAACTCGCGCGCCCGCAATGCACTGCTGATGACGTCACATATTACATCACTCATGACATGGTCAGTGACATCACTCATGACATCACTGATGACATCTCAAATGACATCACTGATGACATCACTGATGACATCATCCAGTGAATGTGTGTTTTTCTGAAAATTAAATATGTTTTATATATGTAGAACTCAAGGTAAATGGAAGAATAAATGGGTATATAAGTGTCTAAATGGATGATTTGTTTTTGAAAAATTGATTGTGTAACTGACTGATTAAGTGTATCATAGTGAATACATGGCTGAGTGAGTAATGTTTAAATATGTAAATATCTGTATCAGTCTCTCACTTTGTGTATAAGTGGCTGCATGTGTTGGTGAGTAGCTACATGGGTGTCTATATAGGTTATTAGTTGGTTTTTTGAGTATCAGTCTAAGTGTCTGCATGGTTCGGTGGGGGGTATTACGTAGTGCAAAGGTGCATGAATGAGTGACTCACTGTTTGTATGTGTTGAAGACAGCATGTGTGCAGGACTGTGTGGGTGGATGAGTGTGTGTATGGGTGTGTTAGTGAGTGAATGACTGTCTCAATAGTGTCTTTATGAGTAACTACATATGTTTTAAACTAGTATATGTGACTATTGGTGTATATAAGTGAGTATATGTGAGAGTGAGAGATTGAAAGAGTTCCTGTATGAATAAGTATGTGTTTCTATAAGTGACTGTTTAAAAGACTAAGGTGCCGATTCCGATCCGGCAAAAACCGGGTACAAACCGTCGGACGGAGCATATTCTCCGTCCGACGGCTACCCGGTCGCACCAAAATACACACATGGAAGTACGATTCGCACGGAAACACTGTTTCCGTACGATTCGTACAAAACACCGACCGACGAAAAATTACTTACAAATGTGATCCGGGAAAGCGCCGACATGACATCCGGACGCACGCAGCCTGCCTTTCACGAACCAGGAAGTACGATTCGCTCCGACGTCATCCCGCACGGTGAATATTTTCCGGCAGCCAAAAACTGCCGGGAAATCAGGACGACGCGAACAAGGAGTACCTGCACGAGACGGACAGACATGGACCCGAACCTACGTGTCATCCCGGCCCTCATAGCAGTCGACCTCCTCTACAGGCTCTGACGCAGACGCCGCAGAAGGTCAGAACAACAAAGGGAGGGGGGAAAGGGGGGGGCAGGAACAGGGGCAGCCCACAAAACCCCCACCCAAGTCACACAGCACACATGCCCTGGACATACCTGACCCCCAGGACCTGGTCACTACGAGGGGGTGGGGGCGTGTCCAGCAAAGCCCGCGTCCGCCACAACGGAAGTGGTTGACAACGCGAACCGGCAACAAAACAATACAGGTACGTCCCGCACCCACGCCTTAAGAGCGTGGGTACGAGTCGTACCACGCCCACACCTACGTCACCCCAACAATGGCGGTATGGCCCGTACCCACGTGGCAAAGGCCTGGGTACGGGCCGCACCAGCATTGTTGAGCGTGGGTACGGGTATGTACGGAGCGTACCCCCACCCCAACAGTGTATGTACGGTGCGTACCCCCACCCCCGTATGTTCGGAGCGTACCCCCACCCGTGATTGAATGGAGCGTACCCACACCCGCGTATGGATGGAGCGTACCCCCTACCCCAACAGTGTATGTACGGACCGTACCCCCACCCCAACAGTGTATGTACGGACTGTACCCCCACCCTCGTATGTTTGGAGCGTACCCCCACCCGTGATTGAATGGAGCGTACCCACACCCGCGTATGTAAGGACCGTACCCCCACCCGCGTATGGATGGAGCGTACCCCCACCTCAACAGTGTATGTACGGACCGTACCCCCACCCTCGTATGTTCGGAGCGTACCCCCACCCGTGATTGAATGGAGCGTACCCACACCCGCGTATGTACGGACCGTACCCCCACCCGAGTGTGGATGGAGCGTACCCCCCACCCCAACAGTGTATGTACGGATCGTACCCCCACCCCGTATGTTGGGAGCGTACCCCCACCCGTGATTGAATGGAGCGTACCCACACCCGCGTATGGATGGAGCGTACCCCTCACCCGCGTATGGATGGAGCGTACCACCCCCCAACAGTGTATGTATGGACCGTACCCCCACCCCTGTATGTTCGGAGCGTACCCCCACCCGTGATTGAATGAAGCGTACCCACACCCGCGTATGGATGGAGCGTACCCCCTGCGTATGGATGGAGCGTACCCCCAACAGTGTATGTACGGACCGTAACCCCACCCCCGTATGTTCGGAGCGTACCCCCACCCGTGATTGAATGGAGCGTACCCACACCCGCGTATGGATGGAGCGTACCCCCCACCCCAACAGTGTATGTACGGACCGTACCCCCACCCCCGTATGTTCGGAGCGTACCCCCACCCATGATTGAATGGAGCGTACCCACACCCGCGTCTAGATGGAGCGTACCCCCCACCCGCGTATGGATGGAGCGTACCCCCCACCCCAACAGTGTATGGACGGACCGTACCCCCACCCCTGTATGTTCGGAGCGTACCCCCACCCGTGATTGAATGGAGCGTACCCACACCCACGTATGGATGGAGCATACCCACACCCGCGTATGTACGGACAGTACCCCCCACCCCAACAGTGTATGTACGGACCGTACCCCCACCTGCGTATGCATGTAGCCAACCCACACCCGTGTATGTTCTAAGCGTACACATCCTGATATAGGAGGGGTGTGTGCAGAGTCCCCCCAGCAGTGCCTGGACATAAGAGGGGTGTGTGCAGAGTCCTCCCAGCAGTGCCCAGACATAAGAGGGGTGTGAGCAGAGTCCTCCCAGCAGTGCCCAGACGCAGGAGGGGTGTGTGCAGAGTCCCCCCAGCAGTGCCTGGACATAAGAGGGGTGTGTGCAGAGTCCTCCCAGCAGTGCCCAGACATAAGAGGGGTGTGTGCAGAGTCCTCCCAGCAGTGCCCAGACATAAGAGGGGTGTGTGCAGAGTCCTCCCAGCAGTGCCAAGACGCAGGAGGGGTGTGTGCAGAGTCCCCCCAGCAGTGCCTGGACATAAGAGGGGTGTGTGCAGAGTCCTCCCAGCAGTGCCCAGACGCAGGAGGGGTGGGTGCAGAGTCCTCCCAGCAGTGCCCAGACATAAGAGGGGTGTGTGCAGAGTCCTCCCAGCAGTGCCCAGATGCAGGAGGGGTGTGTGCAGAGTCCCCCCAGCAGTGCCTGGACATAAGAGGGGTGTATGCAGAGCCCTCCCAGCAGTGCCCAGACGCAGGAGGGGTGGGTGCAGAGTCCTCCCAGCAGTGCCCAGACATAAGAGGGGTGTGTGCAGAGTCCTCCCAGCAGTGCCCAGACATAAGAGGGGTGGGTGCAGAGTCCTCCCAGCAGTGCCCAGACATAAGAGGGGTATGTGCAGAGTCCTCCCAGCAGTGCCCAGACGCAGGAGGGGTGTGTGCAGAGTTCTCCCAGCAGTGCCCAGACGCAGGAGGGGTGGGTGCAGAGTCCTCCCAGCAGTGCCCAGACATAAGAGGGGTGTGTGCAGAGTTCTCCCAGCAGTGCCCAGACATAAGAGTGGTGGGTGCCTAACACTCACAGCAGTGCCCCTGGAAAGAAAAGGGTGGAGTACCCACAGATCCAATGCCCACAAATGTCATTCAGGTGTACAAAGACACTGCAGTACATGTACCACATGTGTGCGAGGCTGGGAGTATACACATGCATAGCGCCTAAAAGAAAACATGTCCACATGAAGTCATGTCAACAGACTCCATACACAAGTACAGTGATCACCAAGGATGCCACGAATGATGCAGGTGGAGACATCGCTCTGCATGCATGGCCAAAGTTGAAGGGGTCCGTCACACACCCAGCTCATGTAGCCACAGCTCAGCACAACATATTGGAAACACCCTGCAGGGAAGATGTCAGGGTACACAGAGGAAGGAACACACCTTGGGACAATGGCAACATGCAGTAACTGCGTACATGAACAAAGAAACTTAGCCAACACCTTGTGATGGCACACAGATACCAGGGTCCCGCCTATGAGCAGCACACTACTACATTTCCCACACACCCAACACATGATCACCACCCAAAATCATGTAGCAGCCCCACCAACAGCAATACCAGCAAAGCAGTAGTGTTCTAAGGAAAATAAAAATAGCTTTATTCAGCATGATCAAAAAATGGTTGTTTGTAGGAAGTTCAATATTTACAAAGCCCATAGGGCAGTCCATGAGTCACAGCCGGATGGGGGACACAGTGGGACGCGTGTCCCCTAGCTGGCCTGCACAGTCAGACTCCTTTGTCTTCCACAGGGGGGGGCATCATGTGGGGGGGAAGGACCAGGCACCGCAGGGACATGAGGGCGAAGGGTAGGCGTCGTGGGTGCAGGGATGGAGGACTCCACCACAGGGGGTGGGGCAGGGCCAAAGACAGAGTCCAGGATTGCGCTGCACACCTTAGCAAGGTCCTCCAGCGACTCCCCTGCACCCGAAGGAACCGCAGGCCCCAAGGAGGGGGGGGGTCGGAGGGATGGGTCGCAGCGCCACTGGGGGAGGGTGTGGACAGGGGGGGGACTCAACTCCCCAGCCGGTGTCCTGCCTCCACCGCTTGCGGGGTGGTGCCACACTGGGGCTGATGGACAGACTGGGCAGGACTGACCCTGTATCCGACCTTTGGCCAGGAGAGCTGAGGGGAGGGGATTTGGAGGGAGTGGATTTGGAGTAATGCGGACTCCCACTCTGGCTGCGTGTCTTACGTTTGCCCCCCGATCCAGTGGGTGTGCCTACCTCACCCTGTGTGTGCGTGCCAGGAGGTGTGCGTTTGACCTTCCCTGCTGGTGTGGTGCCTGTGTCTGTTGTGGTGTGTGCATGCTGACGTCTGGGTGTACGTGGGACAGGCATGGGAGTGGGAAGTGTGGATGGGTCAGGGGTAGGGGTTTGGATGAAGCGCTGCAGGAGACCCACTGCTGCAGTCAGTGTCGAGTCAATCGACCTCAGCAAGTTGCGTTGGTCAGCCTGCGATGAGTAAATGCCCTCCAAGTATGCCTCCATGTTGTTCAGCACTTGGCTGTGGCCATGGAGGACATTAAGGATCGCAGCCTGACCAACCTGCAACTGCCGCTGGATGTCCACAGACTCGGCATTGGCGGCAGCAGTGGAGACAGGGGCAGGGGGTGCGGTGCCTGGCAGGAAGGAGACATGTGGGGACCGGGCACGCTGGGAAGGGACACGAGCAAGTGGGAGGTGGCTGATGGCAATGGAGGGGGCGGGGAGAGATGTTGTGCCGCTGTCAGCTGGTGGTGCAGCCTCCGCCCACTCGGAGAGCTCAGCCTCGGACCCGTCCGCTTCATAATCTGTGGTGGCACTGGACAGGTCCTCCGCCTCACTCCCCTCCGCCTCAGTTCCACTCGATGTGCCAGCCAAGATGTCACTGCTGGCACTGGTGCTCGGTCCCTCCGCACGGTCTGTGCCTATGTCCCCATCCGTGTCCCCCGACGATGCTGTGGGCAAGGTGAAGAGACAGGAATTCATCAAACACGTGCATACATATGTCACAAGAGTCCAATCTACATAGGTTACAGTGCATAGCCTGAAAAGAAAGATGAGTAACATCTACAATACAAGGTACATATGTAGGCACTGCAACACACAGTTGTTTGACCCACCATGCCACTGCAAAACTATGGAGAGCATGACACAATTGCACATGACATGAAATGGATTATGGCTGAGAAGCCAAGCACTGTGGACAATCCAGCACTGCATCTGCACCACACAGCGTTGCCGAAAATAGGGATGAGCAGGGACCATATCCATGAACTTGAGGCATATGCTGCATAGGCAATAAAGAAAACATGCCCACCATGACTGCCTCACTGCACCTTGAGTGTATGTCCAGACTAACTTCACACACTGGTCATACCTTGCAAGGAGATATCCGGTTCTGACATGTAGACCTTGCCCGCACCAACTACCCCCTACATGAGACAATTTGTTGAGACACAGGAAGCACTTACATCTCTTAGTCTGGATGAAATACACATGGGCTGCTAAAAATCAAGATGGGACACAAAATACCCAAGGTGCGCCTGTCCTAATTTTTCATGTACAAATGGGCATCATCAGATGATTGTAACAAGACACACAGGCACTGGCCACCGTGAGTAGGAACCTGCAAAATCTGCTCAGGCTGTACAGTGGACACTTGTAGTACATTTTACGTCAATATACATGGTGCCAGGGGACAATGGCACAGAGCACAACCTATGCTGTAGACACTGAGAGTGTCCACATTTTGTGATGAGACACATGACACCTAGGAAAAGATGCCCCAGGGGACAGTAGTGGCCACACAACTCCATGGTCCTGAATGGGAATGACTGCAACACACGCCACCATCCCTGCTCTATGCGTATCGCACACTCATGCACATCATGTCACAGGCCACAACATAGGACATGCATGCTGTAAGGCATTACACCTGAGAGACTAACTCCTATGTCTGGACTCAGCATCAGTGCCAACTGACATGGAACCCACAAGTACTGAAATGGACATGGCACAGGCAAGCTCCCAAAACCTGTTACACACCACCCCCACACATGATGCTACAGGCATTGGTCACGTGGAGGAACTGCGAGCCTAGATAACCTTGTGAAGGAGTGACAACACACAGACCAGGGAACACATTGCAAGGAGGGGAAGGGAGGCTGGAGAGCACCGCTATACTGTGGGTAACAGGATCTGCACAGCACATTTCAACCCTGGCAGTGCATCCATGCAACTGCGCACATACAAATGCTAGTGACACACAACAAACACACATGTACCTACCCCCTTCCTGCTGCTGCTTCTCCTGTAAGCGCCTGTCCATGTCAGGAAAGACCACCGCCAGCACACGCTTGTGGATGTGGGTCAGGCGGCGGCGCCCACGGTTCTTATGGGTCTCAGGTGAGTCCCCCAGCAGGACCCGTTCGATCCTCCGCATCCAGCACCGGATGTCCTGCCAGCGTTTTCTCACCTGGGCCAGGCGCCGCTTGCGACCCTCTGTCCTCTTCACGGCACTGACGGCGGTCATCCAGATTTGCTTCTTGGCAGAGGCGCCTACCTGTGAGGATTAACAAATTACAGTACATCAATACACCTGGCACATGTCACAGAGACACATATTAGAACAAATTTGCTGGTTACAACAAGGCATAGTATGCAGCAAATGCATTGCACCTCTGTCATAGGGACATTATCCTCTGGGGAAGGGCAAAAGCAGTACATGCCATTGAAAGTAGACAGGTGGAATGAGGGCAACGACACAATCAATGATCCAGGCTCACACTGTGCATCACAAGCTACACCAGGATCATGTGCAGCACCTCAAAGCAGTCACATGCCACAGGCCACTGACGCTACCTCAGCAGAGTACACAGACAAACACAGGCACAGGACATTCACATGCCATTGGCAACTGCAGCTACAAACCTCACTCTGCACATGTGCCACTAGACTGGGTGGGGTAACAGGTGTGGGGATGGCTCATCATGGCAGACACACATCACTGTTCCCTGCTCACAGCAGATGGCCAGGGTATACCCATCCCTCATGCAGCTGGGGTGCTACCCTCCACATATGCACCAACCCACATGACAGGGGACTTACACACACACCGATCTCCAGGGTACGGACACATCATGTGGACACTCTCAGCACAGCTGCACGACACAAACACACATCTGTGGGTACAGTCACCTGTCACACTGGGGTGAACACAGAATCACATGAGGAGTGTGGAAACAACAATCCCAGGAGGAATAGAGAGGCAGAATGTGGCATGCTCCATGCAGTGATTGTCACTGTGAACACAATGCAAGTGAGGACAGCAAACATGCACCACAGCACGTTATGGCTAGGAGACATCAGGATTTCCCCCCCCCCCCCGGGACCCACTCTACAGTACAATGCATGTGTGTCACACCTGGACACAATGCCAGAAGTGACAGTCACAAAAATAGGGACACAGTCTGTGCTAGTATACTCAGCACTCAACTGATACCCTGGCCTGCCATACAGCATGGGGTACTGTGGGAGGATGACATCCAGCAATGCCATATTCTCCTCCAGGGTGAAAGGCTGGGACCTCTTCACAGACCTTGACATGGTGCCAGGGAATGACGAGCAACAGCAGTGTAGTAGAATCCAAAGATGTGCAGGAAAGTGCTCTCTCATGGGACCTGTGTGCCTTTTATCAGCCTTGCTGGCCTGTTGCATGCACAGGAGTACAGAGTGATTGGTCACTCACATTTGCATCCTATGTATCCTCCAATCCGTTTAAAGCTACCCCTGTGAGGGAGTTGCAGTTTTTTAAAAAGTCTGGATGATGTAACGTCAACAACCACTTTGCTACAAAGTAGATTCTTCCAAACCGACTCTAGCAGGACACCTAATTCAAAAAATTCAAACTTTAAACTGCGTCTCCATGGCAACCAGCATTCATCTCTGGCTTTATACTTGTCCCTCATGTGTCCTCTATGTAATTCGGTTATTCACACACCGGTACGGTGCGTTCCGGGTCCCTAGGGCAGCTCTAATGCATAGCAACGGCCCGTACACGCGTGTGTACGGCCCGTACCACTATGAGTACGCATACGCGAGCACACCCATAGTGATAGTGAGCGTACACGTGTGTGTACGGTCCGTACCACTATGGGTACGCATACGCGAGCACACCCATAGTGATAGTGAGCGTACACGCGTGTGTACGGTCCGTACCACTATGGGTACACATACGCGAGCACACCCATAGTGATTGTGAGCGTACACGCGTGTGTACGGTCCATACCACTATGGGTACGCACACGCGAGCACACCCATAGTGATAGTGAGCGTACACGCGTGTGTACGGTCCGTACCACTATGGGTACGCATACGCGAGCACACCCATAGTGATAGTGAGCGTACACGCGTGTGTACGGTCCGTACCACTATGGGTACGCATACGCGAGCACACCCATAGTGATACGAACCGTACACACGCGTGTACGCTCACTATCACTATGGGTGTGCTCGCGTATGCGTACCCATAGTGGTACGGACCATACACACGCGTGTACGCTCACTATCACTATGGGTGTGCTTGCGTATGCGTTCCCATAGTGGTACGGACCGTACACACGCGTGTACGCTCACTATCACTATGGGTGTGCTCGCGTATGCGTACCCATAGTGGTACGGGCCGTACACACGCGTGTACGCTCAATATCACTATGGGTAGGCCTACGTCAGCACCTCCATAGTGATAGTGAACGTACACACGCCCTCAGAGCGTATGTACGGTGCCTTTCACACATAAGAGTGGTGACAGGCAGCACACAGACAGGAATAGAGCTGACATACTTGTCCATGGATGGACATCAAGGCATTGTCTGTGCAGGACTACGTGTGTGGGGCACAGGTGTGAAAGGCTGTGATGTGGCACATTACTCCTGAGTTGTGAAGGCAATAGATGTATGATGAGATGTGTACAGATGTGATGTGTGAAGGTGCACTATGTGCCAGACATGCCCTTCACTCCTTTGACATGTGTGCATGTCGTACAGGACACTTGAGATAAGCGTCACTGCCATGGCACAGTCAACAACACACGCAAGTGTCCCCTGAAGGCCGCAACAGGTTTTAGCACACCTGACATGTGACTACCCACATTGTACGATGTGACTATGTCATGTGTGTGTGTTGTGTTCCCATTAGCTTGATGTTGGTGTTCACTCAACTGCATCTGCAGTTGCTGCAAACAACATGTGTCTGTGTGTAGATGGCCATGGCACACTGTTACGCACACCAGGCATGGGACACGGAGTAGCGTAACAAGGACCTGTCAGCATACTCCCAATGTATGTCTGATGAGTCATGACATGTACACCTTCATGGCAAGGTGTGTGGGCTGTCCTAGTGGTATGTCATGTGACCTGTGGCTCTAGGGTCCTGCTACCTGTCTCTGCAATAAACATCCTACATCTGCTGATATGTTGATGTATGTCACTCCTGTATTGTGTCTGGCTGTTCACTTACACTGGGACCCAGCTAGGCCCATGCCATGGGATGTGGAGGTTCACAATCCCTGTGTGTAGCTGGGTCTTGGTAGAAGTGTCACCTGGCAGCCATACGTGTCCAGGGAATGTAGCACATACCTGACTCCATATGTAGCATATGTGTATTGACTGATTAACATGTGCTCAGTACATGGAAATTGTTGTTGTGGTGCACTCACACTTCCATGTCACTTCCAAATTACTGCAGAGCGCCGCCTCTTCCCCGAACAATTCCTGACTTGGCTGACATGCGGGAGAATGACTGTATACGCTGCTACCGCTTCCCCCAACCGTTGATTGAAGAGTTGACGGCAAGGCTGGCACCACACCTGCAACCGCTACATAAGTATCCTACGGCACTGACACCCAAGCTGAAGGTAATGGCAGCCCTACATTTCCTGGCCACGGGTACCTTTCAACATACCATAGCTCATGTTGGTGGCATGTCCCAGACCATGTTCAGCCGTGTGCTGCATGATTTTTTAGAGGCCATGTTGCTTCACCTGGATGAGTTCATCCATTTCCCGACTCCTGAAATGTTGACTGGTGTCAAGCGTGGATTCTATGCCCTGGGAGGGATGCCCCATGTCATTGGCTCCATAGATGGGACACATGTGGCTTTGGTACCACCACAGGCATAGGAGGTAGCGTACAGGAATCGCAAGCACTACCACTCCATCAATGCCCTTGTGGCGTGTCTGTCCAACATGGTGATTTCACATGTCTGTGCTCGTTTTCCAGGATCAGCACACGATGCCTACATCATGAGGCGTAGCAGAGTGCCTGAAATGATGACGCAGCTGCGCAACGAACAAGCATGTGTTGTTGGTGGGTACACTCTGTCTGTCCTGTTTTTTGCGTAGACTTCCAGCACGAACGCTTCCCCTGTCCTACTCATGTCCATGTGGTTTCCATGTAGGGGACGCGGGCTATACCAACATGCCATGGCTGATCACACCTCTCCGCAACCCCAGCACGCCGGCCCAGCTCCGCTACAACACCGCCCATGGCCGGACAAGGCGAGTGATAGAGAGGACATTTGGCCTCCTGAAGAGCCGATTCAGGTGCCTACACAAGACCGGCGGCGCCCTCCCATATGCCCCATTGAAGGTCTGCAAAATCTTCATGGTGTGCTGCATGCTGCACAACATGGCAGTTGAGAAAGCTGTGCCACTCATCCTGGATCAAGATGATCAGGACCATCCACCCGTGGAGGACGAAGGGCTTGGCAATGGGGCTAGTGATGTGGAGGATGTGGTTCCGCAAGAGGACATCCGGAGTCGGCTCATACGCGACTTCTTTGCTTAGTGGTGAGTACCCGTGTCTGAGTGTGCACGCATTGGTCCCCGTGTGGCATGTGTTGCGATGTGTGTGTCCATCTGCATGTATGCCACGTGAGTCAGACCTGTGTGTGGATGTGTCACTCGAGTGATGGTGCCAGTGATGAGTGTATTTCCGGCGTCATAATTGTCACCTAGCAATTTGGCATCCTTATATGTGTCGAGTACATGCACATGCAAGTGGAGGTGCTTCTTGTGGCTGACTTCTTGTGTGTCTCTCATCCCCAGGTACTTGCGCATGCCGTCTGCTGGTTGCATTGTTGTGGCACTGCTATTCCTCATGGCCAGAGCAACGTGTGCTGACTCAGCGTTACATGCACGGACAAGTTTGGAAATCACCTTAGGGTAAGGGATGCATCAGGGGTGTTTTGGGTGTGGTATTTGTTTTCAATGTGTGCACACTGCTCCTGTTGATGTTAGGTTCCTCTGCAGACATGTAGCATCACCATGGGTCACATGACATGTAGCTAGATTCACCTGAATAGATGGTCAGACTTGTTGACAGTCATCTGTAATGGGATAGTGGATTGTGATGAAGGCATCAATGTGTGTTACACTGCCCTTGGAAACATACGGTTTGCATCGGGTTGACATGTTGTGGGACTTCCACATCAGAGGTTCTATGGTGTATCGCAGCCTCTCCGTGTGCAGGAGGGGGTGTTTAGCTGTTAGCCGTCACTTGTGTGCCAGTTCCATGGATTTCAAGCATATGTGGTGCAGAAGGGGGGTGCCAGTGTTGGACCCACATGTTACTCCACATGACCTGTGTATGTGTACTCCGAGTTGCCTCTGCATTCCGGAATACATGACTAATAAAGGTGTCCCTATGCCTCCAAGGTGCCTCATCTCAGTCAATGCTGGTGTGTTGCCACGGTGCATACGGCATGTCTGGCATGGTTTTCAGTCATAGTGGCTATGTGTCTATGTGTAGAGTAGCAAGATGCAAGCTGTTTGTCTGGGATTAGACTCTGTATTGTGCATTATGTCCATGACTGTGTGGGTATTGTGACATGTGCCATCCCCCTGCATCCTACGTTGGCCAGGCCACCATTCTCTGCATCCACCTGACTCAAGCTTGCAGGACATGGTTCTGCCACCTGTCTACACTTACCTGGGTGCCCCCCTGGACACTCCACATGATCCCTGACCTCTGCGCATGACTGTTGCTGTACTCAATATGTCTGTCGGCACGGTTGTGTGGCCACCCCCTCAGCTGGTTGGGCCCATCACGGGTGTGTTTGGTGATCCATGTCTGTCTTGCCTAATACATTGTGACCCATGTGTGTCCTGTGCCAGACTCAGGCCCCAGGGTGTGGATGGTTGAAGTCATATGAGAACTCAGGCATGGTTAGACTTTACAAGACACATGTAAGGTAATAATGCACAATGTAGGCATCATCTCTTGATTGTGTAAGTTTTAATTCGTGTTGGGGTACGTGTTGGGGGGGGGTATGACAAGAGGGGCTTTCCGGGTGTGTGGAATCCAAAGTTCACTGGGGGAGTTGGTGTCCTTGCCATTGGAAATCATCAGAGTCCATGCCACAGTCTCTGTCCACATTGGTCAGACAGTGACCAGCAAGTCCATGTGGCAGAGAATGTCATTTGCTGATGTGCTGCTGTTGGTTCAGTGGGCCAGGTGCCAGGCCAGGTGTCCAGGGAGATGGTGCTGTTGCGCCGACCCTCACGGTCTTTTCCATGGACGGCCCGCCCTCCTGCGGGAACCCTCAGAAGCAGGCCGTGACGATGCTTGGGATGCTCCGTCGGATGTATCCTCCTCCTCCTGATCCCTCCCTGTGGGTGGTGATGTTCTACGCCTGGTGGCACAGGGAGGGTTGCCCATGTTGTCAGCTATCCGACGGAGTGAACGGTTAATTCCTGTGAGCACCGTCACAAGCTCAGCCTGTCTGTCCTCCATCCGCCCTTGGTGTCGCAGTTGACAGGCATGTTGCTCCGCATGTTGCTGGGCCTGCTGGGTCTTGATCTCCTCGAGGGTCCCCTTCATCTCGTTGAGGGTGGACACAACCTGGCTCATGCCTGTGGTGTCCTGCCGGTATGTGTCTAGGATGTTTCTTACATGGGCATATACCGGTTCCGCAGCCAACTGGTCAGGCTCGCGCCTCCGCCGTCCTCCACTCCCACCACCCCTGCCCACTTGCGCCTGGCCTGCCCTTGTGGGCACATCGGGTCTCCGGGACCCCTGAGGGGTGGCATTTGCGTTGTCGCCTGCCTCCTCCTGGGTGCCCGGTACACCATGTCCCTCCTGGTCAGCCTGGCTGCGTTGTGGTGGTGGGGCAGGGCTCCTGGGTGTCTCCTGGGATGTGGCAGGAGTGGGGGTGGAGGTTGGCCCAGTTGTACCTGACGCAGGTGCTGCAGGTGGTTGGACACCAGAGGGGCCAGGTTGGTCGGGGTCGTCCACAGAGTGGTGATAGTCGTCGCTGCCGGTGGGATCGTCATCCCGCAGAGACAGGTCCTGTGAGTCTTCCCCCCCAGTGTTGGGGGGTGATCCACGACGTTGACCTGTGTGCGAGAGAGACAATGTTATTTTTGTTCCATGCAACATCCATGTTTCATTTGTTTCAAAGTTGGCACATTTCCTCTGGGTATTTGGATATGTCTTGCATTCCACTCACAGTGCACTTGTGCATGGGTATGTCCCTTGGCCACAGCTTTTGAGACTTTACCTATGTGTGACACAGTCTTACTTGCTGCGTCACTTGTGACTGCAGTCAGCAGTGGAGTGAGAAGGTGTGGCGAGCCATGCATTGGCGCATTCCATGTTGCACTGTACGTGGGCACATGGTGTTGTTCCACACACTTAGATAATGCAGGTAGTTGTCGTTGTGCTCGTGCACAGGTTGAGACATGGCCCAGTGTTTTGCCATGGAGAAGAGAGGGGGATTCAGGCACTGGCCACCCTTGTCTACATGCACGCAGTCCACCTGCTGACGAGCAGACATTCCCACACCACCCAAGGCTGTATTGGTCTCCCTGTGTATCACTTTCTCACTCCCTCTCTGTCCCCCTCTCCCTCCCTCCCTCCCTCCCTGTGTCAGCCTCCTCCCTCTGTCTGTCTCCCTGTGTCTCCCTCCCTCTCTCTCCCCCTCTCCCTCCCTCTGTGTGTCACCCTCTGTCACCTCAGCCCAGCTTCCTAGGCACATACTTTTTGCAGATCTTTGAATGGCCCTTGGCTTGTTCATGTGAGTGTGTTTGTGATCTCCAGGCAACCATTGGGTGTAGTGTCTGTGTCTGCGCTGCTGCTGTGGTGGTGTGTGCTGCCACTCTTTCACAGTGTTGGCTGTTCATTGGCTGCTGTCATGTGCAAGAAGGTGCCTTCAACCCCATGTCTTCATGAAAGGCGTCCGCCATTTGCAGGCAAGTCTTTCCTCTGTGGGGACACACTGTTTGTCTGGCTGTGACCTAGGTCATATGGGCAGAGGGCATTGTTGTCTGCTTCTGAGTTGCACTATGTGATTTTTGAGGCCCACACTCCCGCCATCCGGGTTACCGTGTCTTGTGTTGGTGTGTTCTGTGGCCTGTGACTTGGGATTGTCCAGCTGGGTGCATGGGGCATGGTGGCGCTAGTGGCATGTGCGTGTTTATGGAGTGTGGTTGAGTCATGCGATATCTTGGGGTGGTTGCGTGCATGATTGTGAGTTTGGTTGTGGATGACGTTCCCCCCATGTGAGGTGAGTTGTTTGTGTACTCACCAGGCTCTCGGAGTCCTTCTACTCCGTCCACTGCCACCACCGGCAGTATGGCCATCACCTTCTCCTCCCAGGGATGGTATTGTACGCGTCTGCGGGGCGGCCCCCCTCCAGTGATGTTGGCCTGGTTGTGGTCGTCGGTCATTTTGGCTCGGACCCTCCTCCGCAGATCGTACCACCTAACTTGGCATTCATGCCTGGTCCTTCTGGTGGACGCAACAGCATTGACAGCATCGACAATCGTCTGCCACATGGCTGTTTTTTCTGATATGCTGGTCTGTCTGACCAATGTTCCAAAGAGGTGTGGCTCGACTCTGAGGATTTCGTCGACAAGGACCTCCAACTCTTTGCTAGTGAACATTGGATTCTTGTTGGTGGGCATGGTGGGGGGTGTGGGTGTGGATGGTTGTGGGGGTGTGGGGGTGGATGGTTGTGGGTGTGCAGGTGTGTGTGTGTGAATGTGATGAGGGTGTGTTTGTGATGGTGGTTGTGTGAAGGAGTGCAAGTGTAAGGTGTATTGATGGTTGAAGTATGGTGCAGTGCGTTGTCTCTGGGGTCTGGCAGCAGTGGATCTGTTGCAAAGGATCATGGTTTGTGTGTGTTGTGCCTTTTTATTGGTCCATTGGTGGGTGTGGCTGTGTTTGAAGTTTGGGTGGGTGTATTATAAGGAGTGGTAGTGTTTTGGGCCTCTGTTTGGGAGTTTGGCAGTTGCAGGTCAGTGAATGTGTTGTATTTGTGCTTGTTTAACTTGTTTTGTGGCTTTGTGCGATTCGAATGGAGTCTTCTTGTGTTTTTTTGGTTTGTCCTGGTTGTGTACGTGTGTTTTTAGCGTGTGTACGGTGTGTACATCGTCCATTTTGTTGTACAGTGCTGTCCTTGTCTCTGGCTTGGTACGACTCGTACATGCGCGATGTCGGGTGAAGGTGCTGCTGTTGGGGCCTGGGGTGCGCTCCGTAGTTAGACTGTTGGGGTCGGGGTACGCTCAATCCATGCGCGGGTGAGGGTGCGGTCCGTACATACACTGTTGGGGTGGGGGGGTACGGTCCGTACATACACTGTTGGTGTGTGGGTTCGCTCCGTACATACACTGGTGGGGTGGGGGTACGGTCCGTACATACACTGGTGTGGTGGGGGTACGCTCCATACATACGCGGGTGGGTGTATGGTCCGTACATACACTGGTGGGGTGGGGGTACGGTCCGTACATACACTGATGGGGTGGGGGGGTACTGTCCGTACATACACTGTTGGGGTGGGGTACGCTCCATACATATGCAGGTGTAGGTACGGTCTGTACATACACTGGTGGGGTGGGGGGTACGGTCCGTACATACACTGGTGGGGTGGGGGGGGTACGGTCCGTACATTCACTGGTGGGGTGGGGGGTACGGTCCGTACATTCACTGGTGGGGTGGAGGGGTACGGTCCGTACATACACTGGTGGGGTGGGGGGGTACGCTCCATACATACGCGGGTGTGGGTACGGTCCATACATACACTGGTGGGGTGGGGGGTGCGCTCCATACATACGCGGGTGTGGGTACGGTCTGTACATACACTGGTGGGGTGGGTGTATGGTCCGTACATACACTGGTGGGGTGGGGGGGTACGCTCCATACATACGCGGGTGTGGGTACGGTCCGTACATACACTGGTGGGGTGGGGGGGTATGGTCCATACATACACTTGTGGGGTGGGGGGTACGGTCCATACATACACTGGTGGGGTGGGGGGTACAGTCCGTACATACACTGTTGGGGTGGGGGGTACGCTCCATACATACGCAGGTGTGGGTACGGTCTGTACATACACTGGTGGGGTGGGTGTACAGTCCGTACATACACTGGTGGGGTGGGGGGGGTACGGTCCGTACATACACTTGTGGGGTGGGGGGTACGGTCCATACATACACTGGTGGGGTGGGGGGTACGGTCCGTACATACACTGTTGGTGTGGGGGTACGCTCCATACATATGCGGGTGTAGGTACGGTCCGTACATACACTGGTGGGGTGGGGGGTACGGTCCGTACATACACTGGTGGGGTGGGGGAAACGGTCCGTACATACACTGTTGGGGTGGGGGGTACGGTCCGTACATACACTGGTGGGGTGGGGGTATGCTCCATACACATGCGGGTGTGGGTTCGGCGCGTACATTCGAGGGCTGGGGGGGTGATTCGGCGCGTACAGTCGAGGGCTGGGGGGTGGTTTGGCGCGTACATATGGGGGCTGGGGGGGTGGTTCGGCACGTACAGACGAGGGATGGGGGTGGTTCGGCGCGTACATAGGGGGACTGGGGGGGGTGTTCGGTGCGTATGTGGGCACATGTCTCCATGGTTGCTATGGGAGTTCGGTGCGGACGGTGTTGTTTCCATGAGGTTGTAACGTCGGACGGTGTTTTTTCCATACGGTTGTAACGTCAGACGCACAGGATGGATCGTACTTGCGCAGTCGGACTTAACTTTTCACATTTGTAAGGTTCATCGTCCGGAGACGTGTCGGACACATTTTCCGACCTGAGGACGTGTGGGGAATTATTCCCGATGCGATTCGTATGGACTTTTTCCCATGCGAATCGTACTTGACAGTTTGTACGGCACTTGTACGATTCGTTCGGTAAAAAGACCGGATGCGAGTCGTACGGTTATTTTTTTTACCGGATCAGAATCGGCACCTAAGTATGTGTAAGTTTACGTAGAAGTAAGTGTGGTGGTGTGTGTATAACTGTATATGCAAGTAAATGTATGTTTGATTCTTTATTAGCATGAGTGACTATGTGTGTGAGTAACTCTATGGATGAGTGGCATTGTGTAACAGGATGTATAGGTGTATGAGTACATATGATGAGTGAGTACATGTATGAGTGACTGTATAGGACTGTTGGTGAATGAGTGGATGTGTATGTGGATCTTAGAATTACTGAAGAGGTTGTTGTAACTGGTATTGGTATGTCCATTGTTTTGAAAATTGTAGTCTCTATTTTTGAATGTTTGTATCAAAGGTTATATTAGGGTGAGAGGAGGTCTGCCACTCTATCACACGGATGATGTCATCAGTGATGTCATCAGTGATGTAATTTGAGATGTCATCAGTGATGTCATGAGTGATGTCACTGACCATGTCATGAGTGATGTAATATGTGACGTCATCAGCAGTGCATTGCGGGGGCGCGAGTTATAGTTAGCTGAACTAACTATAACGGGGGAATTTCAATGGTTTTGTACAAGTGAAAAGTCCAGCTAACTATGACACCTCTGAAACCTATGTTTTTTTCAGTGAATTTCTGAGGTTTTTTAAATGCTAATTCCTAACTATAACGTGCCTGAAACCTATGGTTTTTTTCTGTGAATTTCAAAGGTTTTTTAAATGCTAATTTCTAACTATGCCTACAGAGACAGGACATGTGAAGAAAGAAGAAAAAATGCACAGAAAGAAAAAAAAGAAGTGCAGAAAGAAGCAACAGAAGTCCTCAAAGACGAAGAAAAGTGCAGGAAGAAGGATAACGTGCAGAAAGAACAAAAAGAAGAGCAGAAAGAAGCCTAGTTGCAAAATCATCCTGTACCCTCAACTTTTTCAGACGGATACTGGTGGTATTTGAGTCTGACTAACCAGTCCTAGAGCCAGTGCTATGTTAAAAGACACTTAGAATACAGTGAAAACACCTACATACAGTAGGGAACATTATGCGTTGGGGTCCCCCTGTGATTAGCATGACCTCCTCTGTAAGCCCCTAGTATATATTAGGGCAGGGGGATTAAAACTACCTCTTAAAACAGGCCACAGGGCGTTTTTGCACACGCTAACTCAGGCCCCGTCCCCTCCCTTCACCACTGTGTAAACACGCCCTGTGTCCGTTTTTAGTTGGGAGATTAAGTTCATTTGAATCCTGAGGGTCCCTAGGGTCCAACTAGACCACTAGGTACCTCCAGTAAGTGCCACAGAGCTGCGTTGCAGAGAGGTGTAAAAAGTGGCACGGCCTGGACCACCTCTCTGCAATGCAGCTCAGTAGCGCTTACTGGAAGCACTTGGTGGGCTAGTTAGCCCCCAGGGGCCCTCAGTATTGAAGGGAAATTATATCCCCAATTTAAAACGTGCCATAGTGCGTGTTTGCACACGTCACCTCAGGCCCCGTCCCCTCCCTTCACCACTGTGTAAACGCGCCCTGTGGCTGTTCTAAGTTGAGAGATTAAGTCCCCTTAAATCCTAAGGGTCCCTAGGGTCAAACTAGACCACTAGTAAGCGCCACAGAGCTGCATTGCAGAGAGGTGTAAAAAGGGGCTTGGCCTCAGAACACCTGTCTGCAGCGCAGCTCCCTGGCACATACTGGAGATGCCTGTTGGGCTAGTTGGCCCTGGGGGACCCTCAGTATTGAAGAGGAATTAATTCCCCAACTTACAACTCGCCAGGGGGCGCGTTTGCAGAGTGCTGCAAGGAGGGGGCGTGGCCTCCGGCACGATGCCAGTCTTTTATTTATTTTAATTTTTTAAGAAGGGGGCTGTGTGGTTCCCCTTCTTATTCTAATTTATTGGCCCTGATGACCCCATCCCCCAGGGCCTGTCTCCTAATTATATTTTTTTGACCCCAATCCCCAGGGCCAGCCACTGTTTTTTATTATTTTTAAAAATTATATATTTATAGACACACCTAGGACATGCTGGACAAACCGTACGTACCTATCACCATGACGATTTGCGTGATATTCACTAAAAGGCGACTATGCATAAAATGAATCCACGTGGAATGTATTTACACCATTAGTGAAGCTCTGACATGTCTGATGCCCTACCGTGCCTAATCCCGGTAGACACCCTTGTCGTTTATTTATACACACATGGGTAGCTATTGACGGGCACATTTAATACACATGCACACCAAGCCATTCAAAGGGGATTCGACAAAAATTCGACCAAAACTATGCAAGAAACCCCCCTCACGGTTAATAAAACACACATCCACTGCCGGATGTGTAATACTTTTTATTTTACTCTCTGGAAAGGGGACGAACATCACTTGAGAGTCACAGCGCGCTCCTGGCAGAGCCCAATGCTGTGTTACACCCACCATTGCCTGCTGAGTGCCACACACCTCTGTGTTGTATTCCACCAGCTAGTGCATATGCTATGACACTCTCTAGCCGATGTGCACTGTAACACCACCCCGTGAATATGTAATGCCACACTTGTCTTCGCACGGGTTATATTGCCCCATCTAACGTGCCTTCCTCGATGCCTATGTTATAACGCACAGTGCTATGCCATACATATTACAATCTGGGATCCATATCTTTGTCACAGTGCATTTGCAACGTTACACTCCCCAGCACATATTTTATATTACAACTTTAGAGACTAGTTAGGTTACACAACACTGCCCTGTGCATATTACACTCCAAGGCGCATATCGCACAGCACGCACTAGTGCCTGTGCTATCTCGCGCTCTCCAATCAATCTGTCACTGCGCACAATGTATTGCATATTATATTTCATGCCCGGTTCATCTTATATCACACTTTTTGGTGCATAGTTTATAGCATTCACTATATCTAGTTTTCATTTTCAATCGTGCTCTCAGGACTATGTTCTATATAACACTGTGTTCACCTACCCTTTTCACGGGCATTACATTTTGCGATAGGGGGTGGAGGGTCAGGGGGTGTTTCTGCCAAGTGAGCCTGGAGTCACAGTCACAAACGTCCTCTTCTTCCTGAATAAAAGGGAGATTATGCTGCATACTTGTTCATATTTTAAGTAGTTCACACAGACACACGTTTTAAAAACAATAAAGTTCCTAATACCTGCCTTCTCTGAACAGTTAGCTTGCTGCCCCATCCCCCTCCTCCCTATCCTCTGTTGTGTGAATCCATGGACTAGCCTCCTCCCTCCTGCCATGCATGGTCTGATGTGCTGCCGCTGCCCTCAATTTAGTATGATGTACCAGTCCCCTCCTCCTGCCCTCCATTGCCCAATTCTATGCCCCATCATTGACCTCCTGCTAAAACTCTGTGCTTAGCTTGCTGCCCCTATTCTCCTTCCCCCTGCCCTCCGATGTCTTTGTGCATGCCCCTGCTCCATCCTTTTTGCCCACCGTGTTCCATGGACCCGCCACTCCTATCTACTCTGAGTGTTCTGTTGAGCTGCCACTCCCCTCCCACCTGCCTAGCATTGTCAGATGACTGTAACCTGTCCCTGCCACCTCCACTCTGCCTGTCCACATGCCATGCCCCTATCCTCTTCCTCCTGTTCTACATGGTCCATTGTACTGCCACACCCTTCTGCCCTCCCTGGTCTGTTGTGCTGCAACTGCTCCTCCTGCCTGCTCCGTGCGGTCTGTTGTGAGGCCCCTTCCCCTGAAGTTTCTTGTCTGTGCACAGGTCCTGACCCTCCCTTCTATCCTCCATCGTCCTTTGTGCATGCCCCTGCACTCTCCTTCTTGCCCATCATAGCCATTGTGCTGCCACTAACCCTCCCACTTGCCATGTATGGTCTTCTGTGCTGCCATGGCCCCTCCCACCTTCCCTGTGTGGTCAGTTAGCTGCCCCTGACCCCCTCCCACCTTCCCTCCATGGTCTGTGTGTATGCCATCACAGTCTCACTGTTGCTCTTCATGATGTGTCTTGCTTCTAGTGCCCATCCTGCCTGACCTCCATGGCTATCTTGCTGCTCGTGCCCTGCCCCCTTGCCCCCAGCCCTCTGTTTACATGTGCAGACCCTACTCCCTCCCTCCTGGCTTGTCTGTTCCATTGTAATGCCCCTGATCCGTCCCTCCTGCCCTTTATGTTCTGTTATGCTGCAGCTTTCTCTCCTGTCTGTCCATTATGGTCAGCTAGCTACCATTGCCTCTTGCCCCTCTGTTCTCTGTTGTCCATGTGCATGGTCCTGTCCCCTCCCTCTTGCTTTCTATGGATTGTTGTACTGCACTCCCGTCCCGCATGCCCTGTGTGGTGTATTGTGCTGCTGCAAACCCTGATGCCTGCCCTGCAGGATCAGTTTGGTGCACCTCTCCATGTCCCTCCTGTCCTCTGTTATCCAAGTCCATGTCCCTACCCCATTTCCTTCCATGATCCAACGTACAATACTTGCGAACATTTTGAACTAGGTAAGAGGGTGATTTTGAAAAAAAACTGGGGTATTGATTTTCCCCTTTGAGTTACATTGAAAAAGAGGAGATTGTAGACAGGAGACAGATCAAATAAAGCCCATTTGAGCTTAAAAACATTGGACGTTTCCTGGCTGAATCGGGTCTGTTGGCATGTATGGTTGTACTACCATTTCCTCTTCCTTCTGCCCACAATGATCTATTACATTGCCACAGCCTCTCTTGCAAGTCCTGTATTGTTGGTTTGTTGCCCCTGCCCCCCTTTCCACTGCCCTCCATAGTCTGCAATCCTCTGCTGATGCTAATACTGTATTTAGACACTTATTTGCCCATGTCTTCTTCCATACATTTTTAGCTATACATATATTACAAATATTTTTTTTTCATAAAGACACATATGTCATCAGCAGAAGATTGCGGTCGCGTGAGTTATAGTTGCCAGCACTAACTATAACGGGGCAATTTCACTGGTTTTTTATCAGTAAAATTTCCGCTAACTATAACATGTGTGAAACCTATGGTTTTTTCAGTGAATTTGCAAGGTTTTTTAAATGCTAATTCCTAACTATAACGTGTGTGAAACCTATGGTTTTTTCAGTGAATTTGTACGTTTTTTTAAATGCTAAGTTACTTTACGCCATTCGTGGCGTGCGCTCCCACTTAACGCAGTTCGTTCCGTGCACGGTAATATTTAAATTTTTCGTAAGTTTTACAAGCCATGCACAAATGGTGCCCTTCGGGCACCATTTGCACACGGGATGGAGAGAGTGTGGATAATTTTTTCTTTTATTATTTTTGTTTTTTCCTATGGAAAAGGGGTCCTAACTATAACTACCTACTGGCGACCGCCAGTAGGTAATAAACCATAACTACCTACTGGCAACTGCCAGTGGGCAGTATATATATATATATATATATATATATTACCTACTGGCGGTCGCCAGTAGGTAGTTATAGTTAGGACCACGTTTCCATAGGAAATCCGCAACATTCTATTTTGAATAACTTTGGCGCCGGTCGACGAATCCTCGCGAATTTTTCAAAATAGGTGGGGCGCTACGCTCCGCTCCTACCCTGAATGTCTCGGGGGGATTCGTCAAGCGGGGGCTGAGATAAAAGGGGGGTCCCAAAACGCTTTTTTCCCATGCATTTTTCCATAGGACCTTTAGACAGGGCTACAGCCCGAACGGCTGAACAGAATTACTAGAAATTTGGCAGAGAGGTAGTCCTCAGGTCAAGGAAGTGCCTTTTGTAGGGTTGGTGTAAATCTGTTCAATAGATTCTGAGAAAATAGCCTTTAAATCAATATATATATCTGAGCCAGCTTACGGTGCGCTTACGGTACGCTTACCGTACGCGTACGGTGGCGTGCGCGAGCGCGATTCTGATTGGCTCTTAGATCTTAGTAAACATTCGAATCGGCCGAAACCAGGAAGCGGCGGCCGCCATTTTCTCTCTCGCACTGAGAGTGATGATTAAAATACAAAGCACAAAAACATGTAAAGGGGCTGTTTAGACAGCTCCCACACACATAGCCATGTTGAGGGAGTCCCCAAAGATCCCCCAAGGCCAAACACGGAATTTTTATTTTTTCGCTAATTTCGCCGATTACGCTTACCGTACGCGTACGGTAAAAAAGTATATATAAAAAAAAAAATTATCCACACTCTCCCCACCCCGTGTGCAAACGGTGCCCGAAGGGCACCAATTGTGCATGGCATATTAGAGATGCGAAAAACTAAAATATTTTAAAAAAAAATTAAAAAAAAAAAATTATCCACACTCTCCCCACCCCGTGTGCAAATGGTGCCCGAAGGGCACCATTTATGCATGGCTTCTAACCGGTGCGAAAAATTAAAATATTACCTTTCAAAACGAAGTGCATCATATGTCCTCCATGTGCGCACGGTGCGCGAAGCGCATCGTGCGTACATGGCCTATCTAGCGTAACGTGGGCACGCGGTGCGCGTAGCGCACCGCGTGCCCACCGTGCGTGCACGGCACTAACTGCGTAAAGTGGGCGCGTGGTGCGCGAAGCGCACCGTGCGCGCACGGAACGAACTGCGTTAAGTGGGCGCGCACGCCACGAATGGCGTAAAGTAACTTAGCATTTAAAAAACCGTACAAATTCACTGAAAAAACCATAGGTTTCACACACGTTTTAGTTAGGAATTAGCATTTAAAAAACCTTGCAAATTCACTGAAAAAACCATAGGTTTCACACGTTATAGTTAGCGGAAATTTTACTGATAAAAAACCAATGAAATTCCCCCGTTATAGTTAGTGCAGGCAACTATAACTCACGTGACCGCAATCTTCTGCTGATGACATATGTGTCTTTATGAAAAAAAAATATTTGTAATATATGTATAGCTAAAAATGTATGGAAGAAGACATGGGCAAATAAGTGTCTAAATACAGTATTAGCATCAGCAGAGGATTGCGGTCGCGTGAGTTATAGTTGCCTGCACTAACTATAACGGGGGAATTTCATTGGTTTTTTATCAGTAAAATTTCCGCTAACTATAATATGTGTGAAACCTATGGTTTTTTCAGTGAATATATATATATATATAAATATATATATATATATATATATATATATATATATATATATATATATATATATATATATATAATATATATTTATATATATATATATATATATATATATACATTATCTACCTATCTACTGGCGGTCGCCAGTAGATAGTTATAGTTAGGACCGAGTTCCCACAGGAAATCTGAAAATTCTATTTTGAATAACTTTGGCGCCGGTTGCCTTATCTTCGTGAAATTGTCAAAACTAATGGGGCGCTCCGCTCAGCTCCTACCCTGAAAGTCTCGGGTCGATTCGTCAAGCGGGGGCTGAGAAAAAAGGGGGGTGCCAAAACGCGGTTTCCCCATGCATTTTCCCATAGGACCTTTAGTCGAAGGTGCAGCCCGAACGGCAGAACAGAATTACTTGAAATTTGGCAAAGAGGTAGTCCTCAGGTCAGGCACGTGCCTTTTGCTTAAATGGTGTAAATCCGTTTAGTAGTTCCTGAGAAAATCAAAAGTAAAATCACATATATATCTGGGCGGAGCCTAACCACACATCTCATCGTGAGATCTGATTGGCTGTCAGCACTTCATCCAAGAAGTGTTGGCAGCCATCTTGGGACCAATATACATGACAGCACCTCATTAAAAAGCATTGCAGTTAATAGAAGGTTTTAAGACTTTAGCTACATTATAAATCATTTGTTGATGGTACATACTCATTTTAGGAATTGTTGTGTGTTCTAAGGTGATTTTACCATGTGAAAAAGCCTTCTGCTGTGATATCATGAATCATATTTGAGAGAAAACTATTTTCTCATGCTTTTCCCACAGAGGTTTGGAAGGTGATCTATAAGCTAACTGAGAGTATATTTTCTGTAAATTCACATTATCTTTCTCAGTCATGTGAGAATGAAGTCTGAGGGTCTCAGTAAAACATGTACATCCAACAAGGGCAGAGACGTTCAGTTGATTCCTTTGTGTTCTACTGCAGCTTCCCAGAGTGTTCTAAAGAACAACTAGAGAACTAACAGTCCTACTTATGACAAACTTATGGCACACCTGAAGCCATCTTGGTTGGAATAAAGTGGTAATTCATAAAACATTTAATTTAAAAAGGAACAAAATGAGGGGGTTCATTTTGCCATAGAAAGTATGATTAGTGCTGCAGAAAGAAAAATTAGGGCACATTTTGAGTGACTTCTCAAATCCTCTTCTATTTCAATAAAGAATTCTGACATGCAGACTGAAACATGCACTTTTAATACCAGCAGCAGACTTCCCTGGTGAGCAGTAGCTTTACTACAGTGATCTAATAAGCAACTAGAGTGCTAACATTCTGAATTTCTGGCAAATTTGTGACACATCTGAATGCCTTCTTGATGGAATCAAAGTAAAAAACTGAAAGTATTTCCTACTGAGGAGACTGTAGTAAATGAAGAAATTAGGAAACATCATAACAAATAAGTCTCCCAAAATGGCCACCAGAGACAAAAGAGCCCAACTGTAGCCCAAATATCACCCAGATGTAGCCCAAGTATAGCCCAATGACAGAATGTCCCAGAGTGTTCTAACGAACAACTAGAGCGCTAACAGTCTTACTTATGACAAAAGTATGGCACACCTGAAGCCATCTTGAATGGAATAAAGTGGTAAAACTTAAAACATTTAATTTGCAAAGGAACACAATGAGAGGATTCATTTTACCATAGAAATTATGATTAGTGCTGCAGAAAGAAAAATTAGGGCACATTTTGACTTCTCAAATCCTCTTCTATGTCATAAAAAAATTCTGACATGCAGATTGAAACATGCACTTTGAATACCAGCAGCAGACTTCCCTGGGGAGCAGTAGCTTTACTACAGTGATCTAATGAGCAACTAGAGTGCTAACATTCAGAATTTATCGCAAATGTGTGACATATCTGAATGCCTTCTTGATGGAACCAAGTAAAATACTGAAAGTATTTCCTACTGAGGAGACTGCAGTAAATGAGGAAATTAGGAAACTTCATAACAAATAAATCTCCCAAGATGGCCACCAGAGACAAAAGAGCCCAAATGTAGCCCAAATATCACCCAGATGTAGCCCAATTATAGCCCAATGACAGAATGTCCCAGAGTGTTCTAACAAACAACTAGAGCGCTAACAGTCTTACTTATGACAAAAGTATGGCACACCTGAAGCCATCTTGATTGGAATAAAGTGTTAACACTTAAAACATTTAATTTACAAAGGAACAACATGAGGGGGTTCATTTTGCCATAGAAATTATGATTAGTTCTGCAGAAAGAAAAATTAGGGCACATTTTGACTTCTCAAATCCTCTTCTATTTCATAAACAAATTCTGACATGCAGACAGAAACATGCACTTTGAATACCAGCAGCAGACTGCCCTGGTGAGCAGTAGTTTTACTACAGTGATCTAATGAGCAACTAGAGTGCTAACATTCAGAATTTATGGCCAATGTGGGACACATCTGAATGCCTTCTTGATGGAACCAAAATAAAAAACTGGAAGTATTCCCACTGAGGAGACTGCAGTAAATGAGGAAATTAGGAAACTTCATAACAAATAAATCTCCCAAGATGGCCACCAGACACAAAAGAGCCTAAATGCAGCACATATATCACCCAGATGTAGCCCACATGTAGCCCAATGACAGTAGTGTGCAAAACACTTATTTTTTGTGTATTTGCAGTTTTATATAGTGCAGACTTGTCAGGTATTGGTATGCTTTACATGAGCATTGGTTACATCACACAAGATCAAATTCATTTTGGTTGTAGACATGGGGAGATTAAGTGATTTGACCACAATCAGAGAATGTTGAGCTGAAGCAGAAACTCCAACCTGGTTCCCCAGTTGCAAAGTCTGCAGCTCTGGAAGTAACACCACATCCTCTCGCCAAGGTGCAACATTTAATCAAGTGGTCAACTGGATAAAAAAAACATAAAGATTACAAATAATTTAAAAGTTCTTTGTCCCTATTTGAAAACTCAGAAAATATGTCCTCATTTTAGTTTTTTAGAGCAATAACCATAATTTTGATGCAAATAAGACCCTCTCATATATGTAATTTCTAAAGGAAATACTCTAGGTATTACAGTTTTGATTACATCAAGATGATGTCAGGCATTCCACACTTTTGTAGTAAATATAGAATGTTAGCAATCTAGTTGTTCATTGGGATACTGTTGAGAGGTAGAGGCCAGGGGCACGGACTCTGAAAATTGAAGGCAGGTAGGAGAGTGCAGAGGCAACAATTTGACCACACTGGGCAGGCAGCAAGGGCAGTGGCAGCACAACAGACTATGAAGGGCAGTGGAAAGGGGGGCAGGGGCAACAAACCAACAATACAGGACTGGCAAGAGAGGCTGTGGCAATATAATAGACCATTGTGGGCAGAAGGAAGAGGCAGTGGTAGTACAAACATACATGCCAACAGACCCGTTTCAGCCAGGAAACGTCCAATGTTTTTAAGCTCAAATGGGCTTTATTTGATCTGTCTCCTGTCTACAATCTCCTCTTTTTCAATGTAACTCAAAGGGGAAAATCAATACCCCAGTTTTTTTCAAAATCTCCCTCTTACCAAGCTCAAAATATTCGCAAGTATGGTACATTGAATCATGGTAGGCAGGAGGATTTGGGGTAGGGACATGGACTTGGATAACAGAGGACAGGAGGGACATGGAGAGGTGCACCAAACTGACCCTACAGGGCAGGCATCAGGGTTTGCAGCAGCACAATACACCACACAGCGCATGCGGGACGGGAGTGCAGCACAAAAATCCATAGAAAGCAAAAAGGAGGGGACAGGACCATGCACATGGACAACAGAGAACAGATGGGAAAGAGGCAATGGTAGCTAGCTGACCATAATGGACAGACAGGAGAGAAAGCTGCAGCATAACAGACCATAAAGGCCAGGAGGGACGGATCAGGGGCATTACAATGGAACAGACAAGCCAGGAGGGAGGGAATATGGGGTCTGCACATGGGGGCAAGGTGGCAGGGCAGGAGCAGCAAGATGACCATGGAGGTCAGGCATGATGGGCACTAGAAACAAGACACACCATGGAGAGCAACAATGAGACTATGGTGGCATACACACAGACCATGGAGGGAAGGTGGGAGGGGGTCAGGGGCAGCTAGCTGACCACACAGGGAAGGTGGGAGGGGTCATGGCAGCACAGGAGACCATGCATGGCAAGCGGGAGGGTTAGTGGCAGCACAATGGCTATGATGGGCAAGAAGGAGGGTGCATGGGCATGCACAAAGGACCATGGAGGATAGAAGGGAGGGTCAGGACCTGGGCACAGACAAGAGAGTTCAGGGGAAGGAGCCTCACAACAGACCGCGCGGGGCAGGCAGGAGAAGCAGTTGCAGCACAACAGATCAGGGAGGGCAGAAGGGTGTGGCAGTAAAATGGACCATGGAGGACAGGAGGAAGGGGATAGGGGCATGCCATGTGGAAAGGCAGGGTGGAGGTGGCAGGGACAGGTTACAGTCATCTGACAATGCTAGGCAGGTGGGAGGGGAGTGGCAGCTCAACAGAACACTGAGAGTAGATAGGAGTGGCAGGTCCATGGAACATAGTGGGCAAAAAGGATGGGGCAGGGGCATGCACAAAGACATCGGAGGGCAGGGGGAAGGAGAATAGGGGCAGCAAGCTAAGCACAGAGGCTAAGCAGGAGGTCAATGATGGGCCATAGAATTGGGCAATGGAGGGCAGGAGGAGTGGACTGGTACATCATGCTAAATGGAGGGCAGTGGCAGCACATCAGACCATGCATGGCAGGAGGGAGGAGGCTAGTCCATGGATTCAGACAACAGAGGATAGGGAGGAGGTGGATGGGCAGCAAGCTAACTGTTCAGAGAATGTGGGTATTAGGAACTTTATTGTTTTTAAAATGTGTGTCTGTGCGAACTTCTTAAAATATGAACAAGTATGCAGCATAATCTCACTTTTATTCAGGAAGAAGAGGACATTTGTGACTATGACTCCGGGCTCACTTGGCAGAAACACCCCCTGATCCTCCACCCCATTGCAAAATGTAATGTCCGTGAAAAGGGTAGGTGGACGCAGTGTTATATAAAACATAGTCCTGAGAGCACGATTGAAAATGAAAACTAGATGTAGTATATGGTATAAACTATGCACCAAAAAGTGTGATATAAGATGAACCGTGGCGGGAAATATAATATGCAATACATTGTGCGCAATGACAGATTCATTGGAGAGTGCGAGATAGCACAGGCACTAGCGCTTGCTATGCGATATGCGCCTTGGAGTGTAATATGCACAGGGCAGTGTTGTGTAACATAACTAGTCTCTAAAGTTGTAATATAAAATATGTGCTGGGGAGTGTAACGTTGCATATGCACTGTGACAAAGATATGGATCCCAGATTGTAATATGTATGGCATAGCGCTGTGCATTATAACATACACATCGAGGAAGGCACGTTAGATGGGGCAATATAACCCGTGCGAAGGCAAGTGTGGCATGACATATTCACGGGGTGGAGTTACAGTGCACATGGGCTAGAGATTGTCATAGCATACGCACTAGCTGGTGAAATACAACACAGAGGTGTGAGGCAATCGGCGGGCACTGGTGGGTGTAACACAGCTTTCGGCTTAGCCAGGAGCACGCTGTGACTCTCAAGTGAGGTTTGTCTCCTTTCCAGAGAGTAAAATAAAAAGTATTACACATCCGGCAGTGGATGTGTTTTTTATTAACCGTGAGAGGGGTTTCTTGCATAGTTTGGTCGAATTTTTGTCGAATCTCCTTTGAATGGCTTGGTGTGCGTGTATATTAAATGTGCCCATCAATAGCTAACCATGTTTGTATAAATAAATGACAAGGGTGTCTACTTGGAGAGTACCCACCGGCGGGGGCGCCGGGATTAGGCATGGTAGGGCGTCAGACACGTCAGAGCTTCACTAGCGGTGTAAATACATTCCATGTGGATTCATTCTATGCATAGTCGCCTTTTAATGAATATCACGCAAATCGTCATGGTGATAGGTACATACGGTTTGTCCAGCATGTCCTAGGTGTTTCTATAAATATATATATTTTAAAAAAAAAAAAACAAAGGCCGGCTCCTGGGGATGGGGTCCCCGGAGCCATAAGTGGCCTGAGGAGGGGGGCAACGCAGCCCCCTCCTAAAGAATTTAAATAAAAAAAGGCCATGACCCGGGGGTTGGGGTCCCCGGGGCCGATTAGGGCCTTGGGAGGGCCAAATTTATTTTTTTCAACAAAAAAGATGAGGGTGCAGGCCCTGGGGGATGGGGTCCCCAGGGCCAGTAAATTAGAAAAAGAAGGGGGCCACACAGCCCTCCTTCTTAAAAAAATAAATTAAATAAAAGACCGGAAGACCGGCATCACGCTGGAGGCCACGCCCCCTCCTTGCAGCACTCTGCAAACGCGCACCTTGGCCAGTTGTAAGTTGGGGAATTAATTCCCCTTCAGTACTGAGGGTCCCTGAGGGGCAACTAGCCCAACAGGTATCTCCAGTGTGCACCAGGGAGCTGCGTTGCAGACAGGTGTTCTGAGGCCACGCCCCTTTTTACAACTCTATGCAATGCAGCTCTGTGGCGCTTACTGGAGGTACCTAGTGGGCTAGTTTGACCCTAGGGACCCTTAGGATTCAAGGGGACTTAATCTCTCAACTTAGAACGGCCACAGGACGGTGAAGGGAGGGGACGGGGCCTGAGGTGACGTGTGTAAACACGCCCTGTGGCGCGTTTTAAGTTGGGGAAATAATTCCCTTTCAATCCTGAGGGACCCTGGGTGCCAACTAGCCCACTAGGTGCTTCCAGTAAGTGCCACTGCTCTGCGTTGCAGAGAGGTGGTGCAGGCCGTGCCCCTTTTTACACCTCTCTGCAATGGCGCTTACTGGACATACCTAGTGGGCTATTTGTCCCCTAGGGATCCTCAGGATTCAAGGGGACTTAATCTCCCAACTTAAAAAACGGCCACAGGGCATGTTTACACAGTGGGGAAGGAAGGGGACGGGGCCTGAGGTGACGTGTGCAAACACGCCCTATGGCGCGTTTTAAGTTGGGGAAATAATTCCCCTTCAATCCTGAGGGCCCCTGGGGGCTAACTAGCCCACCAGGTGCTTCCAGTAAGCGCCACTGAGCTGCGTTGCAGAGAGGTGGTCCAGGCCGTGCCACTTTTTACACCTCTCTGCAACGCAGCTCTGTGGCGCATACTGGAGGTACCTAGTGGGCTAGTTGGACCCTAGGGACCCTCAGGATTCAAATTAACTTAATCTCCCAACTAAAAACGGCCACAGGGCTTGTTTACACAGGGGTGAAGGGAGGGGACGGGGCCTGAGTTAACGTGTGCAAACAAGCCCTGTGGCGCGTTTTAAGTTGGGGAAATAATTGTCTTTCAATCCTGAGGGCCACTGGGGGCTAACTAGCCCACCAGGTGCTCCCATTAAGCGCCACTGAGCTGCGTTGCAGAGAGGTGGTCCAGGCCGTGCCACTTTTTACACCTCTCTGCAACGCAGCTCTGTGGCGCATACTGGAGGTACCTAGTGGGCTAGTTGGACCCTAGGGACCCTCAGGATTCAAATGAACTTAATCTCCTAACTAAAAACGGCCACAGGGTGTGTTTACACAGTGGTGAAGGGAGGGGATGGGGCCTGAGTTAACGTGTGCAAACAAGCCCTGTGCCGCGTTTTAAGTTGGGGAAATAATTCCCCTTCAATCCTGAGGGACACTGGGGGCCAACTAGCCCACCAGGTGCTTCCAGTAAGCACCACTGAGCTGCGTTGCAGAGAGGTGGTCCAGGCCGTGCCTCTTTATACACCTCTCTGCAATGCAGCTCTGTGGCGCTTACTGGAGGTACCTAGTGGGCTAGTTGGACACTAGGGACACTCAGGATTCAAATGAACTTAATCTTCCAACTAAAAAAGGCCACAGGGCGTGTTTACACAGTGGTGAAGGGAGAGGACGGGGCCTGAGTTAACGTGTGCAAACAAGCCCTGTGGCGCGTTTTAAGTTGGGGAAATAATTGTCTTTCAATCCTGAGGGCCACTGGGGGCTAACTAGCCCACCAGGTGCTCCCATTAAGCGCCACTGAGCTGCGTTGCAGAGAGGTGGTCCAGGCCGTGCCACTTTTTACACCTCTCTGCAATGCAGCTCTGTGGCTCCTACTGGAGGTACCTAGTGGGCTAGTTGGACCCTAGGGACCCTCAGGATTCAAATGAACTTAATCTCCTAACTAAAAACGGCCACAGGGTGTGTTTACACAGTGGTGAAGGGAGGGGACGGGGCCTGAGTTAACGTGTGCAAACAAGCCCTGTGCCGCGTTTTAAGTTGGGGAAATAATTCCCCTTCAATCCTGAGGGACACTGGGGGCCAACTAGCCCACCAGGTGCTTCCAGTAAGCACCACTCCGCTGTGTTGCAGAGAGGTGGTCTAGGCCGTGCCCCTTTTTACTAGGCCTGGGCCAAAATTCCGTTCCGTTCGCGGAAATTGCGATATTTTGGCATTTTCGCATTCCGCAGAAAGCGGGAAAATGTCAATATTTCCGCATTCCGTAGCTTAGCGATAATTTGTTTCTTGCTCGCGCTGTAAAAAAATACATTCTCTCGTGCGCGCAATCGCCTTACCTGAATCCCCGCGTTCGCCGTCAAGTTTTCCCGACCCAGGCGCGTTCTCCACGAGATGTTGGATTGTTGGTAGCCATTTTGCGCTGTCTCGCGACAGTTCGCGGGCGCATTAACGTCATTTGTCGCGCGATCACGTCATTTGTCGCACGATCACGTCTTTCTTCTCGCGATCATGCACCGCGCGAGTATGAGAAGATTGAGATCTCGAACACGTCATTCTACATCGCGAGCGAGAGGGTGAGGACGTCTAATCGAACGCAAACAGGAGAAATAGACCCCGAACACGTCATATCCAACGCGACAGGGACAAAGAGAACGCGATCATGTCATTTTCGACATGCCGGCGGAAGTAATGTGAACCTCAAGGACTCGGACATGTAAAATTTTCAATTTGGAGAGGAATATCAGCTCTAGCAGCATGAAACCTTCTGCAAATGCTGATTTTGGATGAAAACAACTCCTTACATTGACATTTGGCTGTCCTTTTTTGTGCAAGAAGTCCTTTTTTTAAAAGGTCGAGAGAGGGAGGAAGTGACACAGATTCTCCAACTTCCTGTTCCTGTCCAGCAGGCTCCTCCCAGTGCTTTGTCCATCTCCTGGTCATTCTGCCTTTGGATTTGGAGCTGGAAAGATCACTCTTTTTGTCTGCTGCATCATTGCAATTGGATTTGAGGATTATTGGAATAGGATATTTTACAAGTAAGTGGTTGTTGTGTCTGTTTGATTGTGGGCATTGCAGTTGTTGTAACTACAATTTATTTTTGATAATTAATAATCATCATTCCTTTTTTATTTTTTATTTTGTGGGTAGTAGTAGTAGGACCGAGCTAGCCATGGGCATGGCCTCATGGGTGTGTGCATGATGTAGCAACTGTTCCTTTTGTTGTTGTTTTTAATGTATTTCATTTTCAAGCACATTTAGGGCATGGATGGCATTGGATTGAGTTGGGGAAGTGTGTTTTTTGGGGGTGGCCTTTGTGATGTTGTTGGGCCTGGCCATGAGGCTGGTGGCCATTTTGAAGCCTAGGCCTGCAAGCTTGCCTGGCCTTGTCTGCCAACAGGCCTGCTTTTTCATCCACTAGGATCAGAGCAGATAGCCACAGCTTTATTAATCAAGTGTTTTCTGTGTGATCTGTTGAATTTAGACATCATTTAGGGCATGGATGGCATTGGATTGAGTTGGGGAAGTGTGTTTTTTGGGGGTGGCCTTTGTGATGTTGTTGGGCCTGGCCATGTGGCTGGTGACCATTTTGAAGCCTAGGCCTGCAAGCTTGCCTGGCCTTGTCTGCCAACAGGCCTGCTTTTTCATCCACTAGGATCAGAGCAGGTAGCCACAGCTTTATTGATCAAGTGTTTTCTGTGTGATCTGTTGAATTGAGACATCATTTAGGGCATGGATGGCATTGGATTGAGTTGGGGAAGTGTGTTTTTTTGGGGTGGCCTTTGTGATGTTGTTGGGCCTGGCCATGTGGCTGGTGGCCATTTTGAAGCCTAGGCCTGCAAGCTTGCCTGGCCTGATCTGCCAACAGGCCTGCTTTTTCATCCACTAGGATCAGAGCAGGTAGCCACAGCTTTATTGATCAACTGTTTTCTGAGTCATCTGTTGAATTTAGACATCATTTAGGGCATGGATGGCATTGGATTGAGTTGGGGAAGTGTGTTTTTTGGGGGTGGCCTTTGTAATGTTGGTGGGCCTGGCCATGTGGCTGGTGGCCATTTTGAAGCCTAGGCCTGCAAGCTTGCCTGGCCTTGTCTGCCAACAGGCCTGCTTTTTCATCCACTAGGATCAGAGCAGGTAGCCACAGCTTTATGAATCAAGTGTTTTCTGTGTGATCTGTTGAATTTAGACATCATTTAGGGCATGGATGTCATTGGATTGAGTTGGGGAAGTGTGTTTTTTGGGGGTGGCCTTTGTGATGTTGTTGGGCCTGGCCATGTGGCTGGTGGCCATTTTGAAGCCTAGGCCTGCAAGCTTGCCTGGCCTTGTCTGCCAACAGGCCTGCTTTTTCATCCACTAGGATCAGAGCAGGTAGCCACAGCTTTATTGATCAAGTGTTTTCTGTGTGATCTGTTGAATTTAGACATCATTTAGGGCATGGATGGCATTGGATTGAGTTGGGGAAGTGTATTTTTTGGGGGTGGCCTTTGTGATGTTGTTTAAAGCCTAGGCCAGCAAGCTTGCCTGGCCTTGTCTGCCAACAGGCCTGCTTTTTCATTCACTAGGATCAGAGCAGGTAGCCACAGCTTTATTAATCAAGTGTTTTCTGTGTGATCTGTTGAATTTAGACATCCTTTAGGGCATGGATGGCTTTGGATTGAGGTGGGGAAGTGTGTTTTTTGGGGGTGGCCTTTGTGATGTTGTTGGGCCTGGCCATGTGGCTGGTGGCCATTTTGAAGCCTAGGCCTGCAAGCTTGCCTGGCCTTGTCTGCCAACAGGCCTGCTTTTTCATCCACTAGGATCAGAGCAGGTAGCCACAGCTTTATTGATAAAGTGTTTTCTGTGTGGTCTGTTGAATTTAGACATCCTTTAGGGCATGGATGGCATTGGATTGAGGTGGGGAAGTGTGTTTTTTGGGGGTGGCCTTTGTGATGTTGTTGGGCCTGGCCATGTGGCTGGTGGCCATTTTGAAGCCTAGGCCTGCACGCTTGCCTGGCCTTGTCTGCCAACAGGCCTGCTTTTTCATCCCCTAGGATCAGAGCAGGTAGCCACAGTTTTATTAATCAAGTGTTTTCTGTGTGATCTGTTGAATTTAGACATCATTTAGGGCATGGATGGCATTGGATTGAGTTGGGGAAGTGTGTTTTTTGGGGGTGGCCTTTGTGATGTTGTTGGGCCTGGCCATGTGGCTGGCGGCCATTTTGAAGCCTAGGCCTGCAAGCTTGCCTGGCCTTGTCTGCCAACAGGCCTGCTTTTTCATCCACTAGGATCAGAGCAGGTAGCCACAGCTTTATTAATCAAGTGTTTTCTGTGTGATCTGTTGAATTTAGACATCATTTAGGGCATGAATGGCATTGGATTGAGTTGGGGAAGTGTGCTTTTTGGGGGTGGACTTTCTGATGTTGGTTGTCTTAAAGACATGCTTTTTTTGTATGTGTCTGGTCACTGGTGTGTTGGTGTGCAATGCATGCACCCTGCAGAGCTTGTTGGGGCCTGTGAATGTTCGTATTTACATTTTCTTGCATTAAAAAGGCAGAGCAGTGTGCTTTAGCATGCATCCTTTACCTGGCTTTTATAGGCCTTTTGTCAGCTCCTGGTGTTTCACAGGCCCCCGGCTTGTTTGTGATTTGTGAGTGTCCATGTGGGTGGTGGCCTTTTTTGGTGTTTGGACTGTGATTTATTTGTGTCCTGCTTTTGCCATAGGCCTGCATGGTTTTCCTATTGGCTATTTGGCTTGCTGCTTCCATCCATCCACCCCCTTTGCCAGCAACAGCTCCATGGATGCTGAGATGCTGAAATAGTTGAATGGTCCACCCCACTTTCATTACATTTTTATTTTGGTGGGTATTATTAACTTTCCTATCCTTCCTGAGAGTGTAGTGTGTGGCTGTACACAGTAGTATAACATAGCTCTAGTTAAAAAAAAAAGTCATAAACGGCTAGACTATCTTTTGTTTGCACTAGTACAGTACTAAGTAACTGAACCACAACAACAAATGCAACATTTCACTGATGTTCTTCTCCTGGCTTATTTGCTTTTAGGTGCACAAAAAGACAGAGGAGGAGGTGTCATCGTCACCCGGCTACCCGTTGTACTGCCAGCCAGACAGAAGTCCTGCTACGCATCACGTCCACGTGTGACCAGAACATGTTGTGCATCTGCATCCTGCCTGACATCTGAAGAAGATGGCCCCAAAGAAAGGTACCAGGTCCAGTACCAAGAAAGTTGCCTGTGAGAAGAAGGAACAGAAAAAGGAAGTGCCATTTACCAAGACTGGTGTGCCGGCCAATGTTTTTTTTGGCACCAAAAAAGTTACGCCTGCAGCAGTGTTGTCCGGGAACCAAGCTGGGAGCAGCACCTCAGCACCAGCGGTCCAACCCCACCAACCTAGGCCCAAGGGCTTTAGTGTCACAGAGGTAGCCAGTCTACTAACGAGCAGCGATGTTGAAATGTCATTATCGCAAAGTAGTACACAATCAACGCAGGCGGAAACTCAGCAGATAAGTGTGCAGCCGCAACAAGAACAGCAGCAGCCGCAACAAGAACAGCAGCAGCCACAACAACAGCCCACCATAGTAGTTGTTGCTGCTGACGTAGGGGCATTTCAGGAAATCGAGCTTCCTGCAGACAAAGTGGAGCAAACCACTGTTTTGGAAGATCTATTGTCTTCCAGACCACCAGCAAGGAAAAGGAGGCTTAGTCCATCATCTTCTTCTTCAAGCCCCGCTTCTGATGATCGTAATGCCACTTGGCATCCACCAGCTCAGTCTGAGAGTGATGCACGCCATAAGACAATGCTTCTGAAAAGGAAGGTCGCAGAAAAACTTAGAGTTATGGAGATAGATGTAGAAGAGGGGGGTGATATTGATGAAAACGAGCCAGTCATCATGCTCATCACTCCCGCCCCAAAGGGACTGGAGACCAAAATTCTCACCCTATCCAGAAAGGCTGCTACTGAGCGAGATGTAGCACGGATGTCACCAACACAGGTTACACCACCACTAACTCCAGCTGTCATATTTTCCAAGGCCTGGCAGGGACCTACATCCAGCTCAACTATCTCAGTAGGTAGTGGTAGTAAAAGTCACAGTGTAGCTGCACAGGATCACCTTCCAAGCACGCCCACAAGTTAATCTGGTATTGAAAGTGTCACATACAGCAGTGCCAGAAAGTTCTCCTCCCCATTTTGGGACATCTTTTCTGTTAGCACCAAGGAGGAGAACGTTGCTATATGCTCAAATTGTCGAAAAGGTGTTCGGTGGGGTAAGCTTGGTACAAACTATGGTACCGGAGGCCAAGCAAGTCATCTCAGAATACACCACACTATCGTGTGGGAGAATCACCTACTTCACTTAAAAAGAAAGTAGAAAAACTCAACCCATTGAAGTTGATCAGGAAGAATCAGGGGGCGATATTAATGCGGTGGAAGGTGAAGAAGAGGGAGGCATTTCTAGCCCTGTCCCAGTAGTGTAGTGGTATCCCCCACATCCTCCTCAGTAACATCTGAGTGGCACCGCAGGAAGAGCCATACTCAGAGTCAAGCTGAGACACCAAGGCGACCGAGTACCGCAATGAGACAAACTGTGTCGTTGAGCCTAAGTGGGTTAATGAAAACAACAGCACCACAAAGGAAAGTAATCCAGCCTACCATTGAGAGCATGCTTAGATTGGAGGGGCAGTTCCAACGCAACCACCCAATGGCATGGTTGTACAATGCGAAGCTGGCTAAAATGTTAGCGCTGGACCTTCTTCCTTTTTCATTTGTGGAAAGGGTGGGTTTCCTTGAGTTTGTGTCTGCCATCTGCCCGAAATGGAAAGTTCCCAGCCGGTCCTATTTCGCAAGAATTGCTGTTCCGGCACTACATCATGATGTGCTGGAATTGGTTGGACAAGCTTTGCAGAAAAGTGCTGTGCACAATATCCATATCAACAGACATGTGGAGCAGTTGCCAAGCCACAGATTACATGTGCATCACTGCACACAGGATCTCTTTTGTGGGGGTTAAAGATAAACTATCTGCACAAGGTGTTGTTGACACAGCTGCGATTTTTGAAGGTACTCGGAAACATGCAACTGTAGCCATGTTCGCCATGGAGAAATCTCATACGGCTGAAAACATTTTACACGAGTTTCGCACCAAGGTTTTGGAATGGCTGCGGCCCAGAGGGCTTCGTATTGGTTTTGTTGCCACAGACAATGGCAGTAATGTACTTAAGGCCATGGAACTTGGTTCCTATTTCAGGGTTCCGTGTTTGGCGCACTGCATAAACATTATAGTTCAAGACTTTCTGAAAAAAGAACCCATAGTCAGCAATTTACTGGCCATCTGCCGAAGAATATGCACTCATTTCATCCATTCTTTTAAAGCTCGGAAGCAGCTGAGGATCATCCAACGTGAATTTAGGATGCCAGTCAAGGCACTCATCCAGGAGGTGGCAACACGTTGGAACTCAACGTATTACATGCTTGATCGTCTGTACGAACAGCACATGTCACTCCATGAATATGTCTGGAAAAGAAGAGGGGATGCTAGTGCTACTGTTAAAGGCATGAACCTTGACATGGAGCAATGGAGCCTAATTAAATGCCTGACTGAGATGCTTTCTCCTTTTGAGGTCTTCACACGTGAAGTCAGCAAGGAGGACTGTACAATGGGCCAAGCTATCCCATTATTGCATACGCTAGAGTATGAGCTGAATAATGTGTCTGAATCATACAAAGGTGTAGAGGACAGAAGGCAAGCCCATGACTTGGAGAGCTTATCCCGGCGCTTAACTGAAAATGTAACGTTACAAAATAAAATTTTGTCACAAGAACATTACATTTGTGCCAAAATTCTGGATCCACGTGCACAATTGGGACTACTGAAGACATTCCTTGCTTTTTCCGACAATGATGTTGCCCGCTACAAAAGTTGTATAGCTGAAGCAGCCAGTAAGTTGGAAAACGAATGGCTGCTAATTAAAAGCCAAAAATAGAAACAAGGAAACCCTATTGATCAGAAGGGACCAAGGGTAGAAAGTTATTTTTAAGAAACAAGGTCCCATTCAATTTAAAGATAGGTATAATCTCACAATTTTCCAATCAAAAATTGGATTATATGTTTTATTCAAAAAATGATTCAGATATAATACAGTTGCTACGAACCAAAATAGATGTGGTGAAATAAGTGAGCAGCCCGTGAGTTGTAAAAGGAAATCAGCCGATTTCCTAGCCGCAGGCAAGTGACTTAAAATGTGACTTTTTGTGTTTGTGAAAATAAAGGTTATTGAAAGTCACAATTGAACAACATCTCGTACTCAAATAAAATTTACAATGTATTATTAGGAGATTAGAGATGTGAGTCGACGACGTTTCGATCCCCAAAGTATTGGTGGGATCTCTTCAGGACTAACCGATTGATGAAATGCCTGGGAAAGTATGCCTGGGTAGGTAGGGAAGGAAGGGGGGGGGGAAAAAGGGGGTAGAAGAAAAAAGAGAAGAGGGAAAGGGTTATTAAAAAAATAGAAGGGAAAGGGTAATATCAAAATGAAGCATTCCAGGGTAAGGATGCACTGGAGAGGGAGAGCAGTGTGCATGCTAGGGATATATACGCGGGAAGGGTGAGAAGGATTGGGGTGGAAGGAAAAATAGAATGTGAGGGAGCAGCAAGGGGAGGAATGATACCAGAATTGGGGTGTGAGTATAAGAGATAACGGAGGGAGGAAGTGAAGGTGGAGTGGGATAGTGCCTTGGGAAGGGTGGAGGGAAGGGGAAAGGGAAAGGAACTTACTGTGCAATATACCGCTGGAGAGCGAGAATTACAGCAGGTGAAAGAGCTAAAAGGATCTCCTGTGCCACAAGGGAATATCTGTTGGCGAAACAATGGGGGGAGAATGAGATGAAGTGTCAAGGAGCCGCAAGGGGACCGGAGGAAGTGGAGGGTAATAATTACCTGGAATTAGCGGAATAGGACTATAGGAACCGTCAAGATTGAGGATGGTGGAGAGTTAAGTCAAAGTGCACTCATTCCGTGTGGCCGGACAGCGGAAATCCAGTCTTAGGTAGTTGAGCAGTGGAATTCCTGGAGGCAGGAGAAATTAATTAGGGGGGTTGGTGTGCCGGTGAGCGGCGTAAAGAGTTGTAGCAGGCCAGCGCGGTAACCGTTAAGGGGGTGGGAAAGTAATTACCTGGGAATTAAGCCAGGAACTGGATAGGTCCTGGTACGGGGAAAGCGGCAGAAAATTCGCCGCGATTAAAGAATCCTTCGTGCTGGAAAACGGAGAGCCAAGACTGTTCACGCCAATGGTGGGTAATCTGTGGGCGGGAAAGGGGGAGTAAGTGCTGGTAGTACGGAAAAGGCCGAGGGTTAGTGGGGGGCCGATGATCGTTAGAGGGGCGATCACAGTACCTGAATGGTCAGCTGGTTCTCCGTAGCGAGACTGGGCTCGAGTAGAAGTTCCCGGGTCTGCAGCGAGTGTCGGACCGGAAGGGGCAGGTCATATGAATTCTCCTACGTAGGAGAGGGTGTGTGACGAGGGGGGCGTGTCCCGAGTAGTGAGTGCGATAGAAAGGGAGAAGAGACACGGGACGGGGAGAGACGGACGGCGTTGTGAGGTTTAGAATGAAGAAGAAGAAGTAAATACATACGAATAGGAAGGCAAGGAGGGGAATACATGTGGAGAGAGGGAGAGGGGGCCCGGAGCAGGGAAGCGATGAAAATCAGAATTGAAGTAGACTCGGGAAAGAACAAGGTAGGGTAATAATAGGGAGGAGTACATTAAGAGTAAGAAAGGCAAGAGTTAGCCGATCGTGCTACAAAGAGTGAGGGGTGGAAGGAGGTACAGGGGGCCCCAGGCGGGGGTGGGGGGGGGGGTGTTGGGGGTGGGGGGGGCAATTGGAAATCAGGCACTGTAGGCGAGGGGAGGTGTAAGGTTGAAGAGTGAAGGTATAGAGAAATGGATATATTGAGAAAGGGTAAAAGGAATAAAAGAGATAAAAAGAGGGGGGGGGGGCAAGACAGTCACAGTGTATGGACAACATATTCATACAATGATAGCTTATTACAGAAGATTGGACCAGTCCTCCTGACGATTAAGCCCGGTGTGCAAACTGTCAGTACGAATTATCCATTTTAGTTCCTCTTTGTCCAAAAAAGCAGCAATGTTAGTGTTCCTTGGGGGTTGTTGGACCACGTTAATGACTTGCCATCTGATGTCGTCCTCAGTGTGGTTCAGGTTGGTGTAATGATCCACAAGAGGCGCATTAGGTGTTTTGCAGCGTATACGGCTTCTGTGTTGGCAAATCCGGATCCTGATCTTTTGTGTCGTTTGTCCAACATAAATCAAATCACAGGGGCAGGTAATAGCATATATCACATTAATAGTGTTACAATTTGAGAAATGTGAGAGAGTGACATCAATGTTACCATGCACAAATTTTTTCGTGTCTTTAGTGAAATTGCACACACTGCAATTTCCGCACTTGAAATGGCCTAGCAGTGGTGGTAAACCCCATGCGCCTCTAAGGGATTGGTCCTTTGTCTTGTTGGAAAGTGCTGCCCTTACAAGGTGGTCTTTTATGTTTTTGCTTTTTTTGAAAGCAAAAAGAGGGCGTTCAAAATTCAAAGTGCCGGCGTTAATTGTTGGCCAGTGTTTTAGAATGCATTTCCTAACTGTGTTTGAGATGGGTGAAAAGGTGGTCACGCAAACTATCTTGTCGTCCCTTCTTTTCTCTTTGGGGCTAAGTAGAGTCTCCCTTGGGCAATACCATGCTCTTTTAAGGGCTTTTTTCACTAGTTTGCGTGGGTAGCCTCTGTTGGTCAATTTTTTGGAAAGGATGGAGGCCTCCGCAAAATAATCTTTTTTAAGATAACAATTGCGGCGTATCCTAAGAAATTGTGAGTAGGGAAGGGAGTCTCGCAAGGCTCTGGGGTGATGGCTGTTGTAAGATAGTAGAGTGTTCTTTTCTGTGGGTTTGCGGTAAAGCGTAGTATAAAGACCGCCATTGTGAGCTTTGATAGTTAGGTCAAGAAAGGCAATTTCGTCTCTACTATTGTTAACAGTGAATTTGAGGCCATTGCAGTGTGAGTTGAGCCAGTCTTTGAATTCAGTGAGGTTCTCCTCACTGTTGTTCCAAATCAGGAAAATGTCGTCAATGTACCGCTTCCATTCCAGAATAGAGTTTCTGAAAGGGTTCATGGGAGATAGTATGCGGTATGTCTCCAGCCAATCCATATAAAGTATGGCAAAATTTGGAGCAAAAACGGCACCCATACTGGTACCCTTCACTTGTTGATAGTAGTTGCCATCAAATAGAAAGAAATTCTTAGTCAGACAAATTTTGAGGAGATTTATGATGAAAGAAGTAGGGACAGTGTGGGGTTGAGGTCTAGAGTTAAGGGTAATACCAATTATGTCAATGCCTTCCTCTTGAGGGATATTCGTGTATAAAGATTCCACATCAAGGGTACAAAGTAGATTGTTAAGAGGGTCAAAGGGGAGTTCTTCTACAAGATTGACCATGGCCATGGTGTCCTTAATGTAACATTGGGTTTCGGGTACAAATTCCCTGATAAAAAAGTAAATGTAATTCCCTAGGGGTTCAAGTATAGAGCCGCAACCGGAGACGATAGGTCTTCCAGGGGGGGTAGTAACATTTTTGTGAATCTTCGGTAGGGTGTAAATAACCGGTGTGCGTGGAGACTTTGTGTTAAGGTACAAAAATTCTTTTTTACTCAGGAAGCCTTGTTGAACGCCCTCCTCTGTTGCATCAAGGATTAGTTTTTGTATCTCATTGGTGGGGTCACAGGGAAGTCTTAGATAGTGTTCAGGTATAGATAGTTGTCTTAAAATCTCTTGCTTGTATATATCTATGTCTTGGAGAACAATACCACCACCCTTATCAGCAGGCTTGATAATCAACTTGTCCATATGTTTAAGTTCTTGTAACGCAGACTTCTCTTGAATTGTGAGGTTATATGGGATAAATCTACGTGTGTGTTCAAGCCCTGAGATTTCCTTAAGAATCAATTTTTCAAAGGCGACTATCTCAGCTGGAATGCTGTTGTTGGGTGGGGAAAAAGTTGAGGGGGGACGAAATGTCGTGAAAGCAGGAGGAGGGATATAAGGGGTATCTTGGAAGAATGCTTGTAGGCGTATTTTCCTAAAGAACCGTAACAGTTCAATCTGTAGTTGTAGGAAGTCAGGTCTGGTGGTAGGGACGAATGAAAGTCCTTTGCTTAGTATTGCGATTTCATTCTCCGAGAGTTGGTGATTGGAAAGGTTGAAAATCGGGATAACCTCAGGGTCAGTCATGGTGGTAATAGGCACGGTGTTGTGGTGAGGTCTAGTGTTAGTAATATTGGCGGTATTGGAAGCAGGTTGAGATATCTGAAGATTTACCACTGGTAATATCTCTGGCGTGTCTGCCTGTCCCCTGGAGTGCTGTACCAACGAGGTGGTCGCGACGTACCGCGAGTTGGTTGGCGGCCCTGTTCTTGTCCTAAAAAATGGGTGTTTCCTCTAGCTCTAGATGTGCTGGGGCCTTCAGTTGAGTCTGAGTTCTCAGAAGATTCAGCTGATGTGTCTGAGAAGCTGACTATATTCTGTTGCTTGTTAAATCTACCCCAGGGGCGCTGTATCCTGGGGCCCAGGTATGCTCTATTTGTGTAGAAATCTTCAACTAAATAGGGGTATGTTCTCTCTATTTTATAATTCTTTACGTCTCGTTTAACTTTGGTGATTTTTTTGTTCTGTTCAATTCTGTGGAATTCCGTCAAGGTTTTCTCAACTTTATCTAGGAGTAGTTTTGCGTCTGTGATGCCACTGTTTTCTTTAATCTGTTTTTCAATGTCTTTAATTTCCACCTCTAGTTTCTTGGCTTCCTCATTGGCTATATCAATGCCCAGCACCATCCAGTGCCTTGAGCAAGTTGTGCCGATGTGACTAAATCCTGTCAAATATTTTTTGATGTCTGTGAAGACCCCTGGTATGTTGCGGACTTGTAGGCCTACAGGAATTGTGTCTGACTTCAGGTATTCGGTTAACATTCGAACCATAAGTTGTAACCTTATAAATTTTTTTGTCAATTTTTCTAACTGGTCAAAAATAGTGCTCTCAGCTTTACTCGTGTTATCTGTGGTCTCGGTGAAAAGTGAAGATTATACCTATCTTTAAATTGAATGGGACCTTGTTTCTTAAAAATAGCTAATTAAAAGCCCGCAAGATCAACCCACAACAAGTACTGATACTGAAGCAGGCCATGCAGAATCAAGTGCAACTTCGTCGGCTGAGGGCAGTGCGGTTGGCTCACAATCACAACACTCACCATCACTATCGACTACAGAAACAATAACTGGATCATTAGGCCGAGTACAATCATTATCATTACAGGATTGGTATCTAAAGATGGGCTATTGTAAGCACAGTGCTGATGCACAGAAAAAACAGCACAAAAGCTTACCAGCAGCAACCCTGAACATTGAGAGGATGGTCCAGGCCTATCTGGACGACCCAACAGAGGTGTACGTTGATCAAAACCCATTGCAGTATTAGTATAGGAAAAGGTCTGAATGGCCACAGCTCAGCAGGCTGGCGATAAGCTATCTGGCTTGCCCTGTCGCAAGTGTCTCTTCCAAACGTGTTTTCAGTGCTGCTGGTTCCATTGTAACATTGAGAAGGACCAGTGCATCTCCAAAAAACGTGGAGAGGTTAACAATGATCAAAATGAATCAGCACTTCATACCACCGAATTACACAATACATAAATCAACGGAGGTAGATGAGGACAGCGGCTCAGGTGACGGAAGTATTGTGTCAGATGATTACCTACTACTGGCTGACCCCCCAGAGTTTGAGGACGAGCTATACTTCCCTGACAATTAGGCTCGCACTTACTGTCTTCCTCCCTTTTTTTCCCACTTTGTTTATGTGTATAAACTTGTGAATCACAACAAATCCATTACCACCGTCTTCTACTCTTCTAATTTAATATACAAGTTTCAGGTGTCTGCTATTTGACAGTACAGTCCTCCGAATCCAGCTCCTCCGCTCCATCATACTGAATCTCCTGCTCAATTCCATTTCCCTCATGAATGATGATTGGATGATGGTAACAACCATTTCAAACATTCCTAGTCCTTCCAAAAGAAGTGGACCATGAATCAGATGACTAATATAGCTATCCTCCTTTCAGAGCTGAGAGAGACTGGCCATTAACTGAAAATAAGATGGAACAGGTAATGATTGATGCCATGCATTGGACGCAGAGTCGCAGACTGAATGATTTAGATTTTGTTGTGTTTGTTGTGCATGAATTTATGTAATTGTGCACTGCCACTAATAAACTTTCTACAGAACACACTAATTTCCCCCTACTTGCAAATAAGAAATTGGTACTTCTCCTGCAGCTTGGTGACCCATTGCTTTTAATTCAATACAGGAAGGGGACTCACTCAATCTGCGCAATGAGTATGATTGACACAACAGCACCGTCCATCATGATGATGGCGAAATAGACGGCCCGTTAACTTAAGATGAGAAGGAACAGGTAATGATTGATGCCATGCATTGGACGCAGAGTAGCAGACTGAATGATTTAGATTTTGTTGTGTTTGTTGTGCATGAATTTATGTAATTGTGTACTGCCACTAATAAACCTTCTACAGAACACACTAATTTCCCCCTTCTTGCAAATAAGAAATTGGTACTTCTCCTGCAGCTTGGTGACCCATTGCTTTTAATTCAATACAGGAAGGGGACTCACTCAATCTGCGCAATGAGTATGATTGACACAACAGCACCGTCCATCATGATGATGGTGAAATAGACGGCCCGTTAACTTAAGATGAGAAGGAACAGGTAATGATTGATGCCATGCATTGGGCGCAGAGTCGCAGACTGAATGATTTAGATTTTGTTGTGTTTGTTGTGCATGAATTTATGTAATTGTGCACTGCCACTAATCAACTTTCTACAGAACACACTAATTTCCCCCTTCTTGCAAATAAGAAATTGTACTTCTCCTGCAGCTTGGTGACCCATTGCTTTTAATTCAATACAGGAAGGGGACTCACTCAATCTGCGCAATGAGTATGATTGACACAACAGCACCGTCCATCATGATGATGGCGAAATAGACGGCCCGTTAACTTAAGATGAGAAGGAACAGGTAATGATGACAATTAATGGCATGCGTTGGACACCTGACTCTAAGCTATTGGTCTTTGTGTTTGCGTTGTTTGTTTGTTGTGCACAAAGTGATGTCAAAGTGTACTAGTAATCTATCTTTCTGTACACACTAAAGCATGACTCAAGTCAGTAATATTTATATTTCTACTCTTGTTGTGTCATAAACATTTTACTTATTCTGCAGGCCGATCTTCACAGTCAGTAAGTAAAAGTATCAGAGATGATGATGATTAAGTCAGGACTCAGGAGGACGTTTCATGAGTGGCATAAAACGGAAAAGCCAAAAGGTAAACACGTCAACAACAACAACCCCAGCAGACCCAAATGTCTGTGTAGAAGTTGAATAGAGTGTAGCGGTGGGATGACTGCAGTGCATTGATATTACTAACTTAAACTGTAAAATGCTATGTTTGGAATGGATAATGTGCTTTGCGTTTGTCCAACTCTTTGAAGGAAAAAAAAAGAATTTTAAGTGTTAACGTAGGATGTACTAATGCTAAGCACTGTGGGCCTGCTCTCTCCTGTTACTGTTGAAGGTCAATGCTGGAAACAGACTAGAGTAGAGAGGATGCATAGATGCCACCTCGGAAAGTGTTCTTGTTGCACTACACCATCACTTGTACATTTGTTTTAACTTTCTTTCTCAATATCCCCTTTGGTTTTCAATCTACAATTACAGGCCGGGCCTTGCCCGAAACTTTGTAAAACATTACAATGCATATTAATTACCTTACCAATCAATCACCTTTTTTTTTCCAGCCGGGCAGTGGTGAGTGGCGAGGCGACACACCCAAGATTGATGGACGAGAGGAGCAAGAGGAATGCCAAGATGCAAAAATCCAGTCCACATTTTTGACCAGGATAAGACAGTAACAGTATCCTCTTTTATCTTCTTTTAAATAATTTGATTAATATCTTGTATACAATCTTTACAACAGTGTGTTCTTGGAGTTGTTATTATCAATCATCATTAGGTTTGCTCTGTGTTTAAGATTCTTCCCTACCAATATTTAAAATTTCTATTTGCTATCTGTTAAAGTATTAAGGCCGGAACAACAGAACAAGAACTAGAAGTGTATGTAATACGGGTCTCTCATCATCATGCATGCATTGCCTTTTTCTCCCTTAACATATGGATATGGTGGTCTTCAATGATTGTCGTTTGTTTGTCTATGTATGCATACTGTTTTTCTATGTCAAACCTTTCCCAAAATCCCCCTTCCCATCCATTCAACAAATCCTAACCCTCTTCCCCCGGGCTGTGTGACTTATTGTCGAGGTGTAACTAAATTAAATGTACACCAATACTTAATCACACACTTGCTGGGGCGGATGTGGTGAAAGCAACACTACTTCAATTTCAAGGCAGAGCGATGATCTTCTTCTGCTTGGCCACCCATGAGTAGGATATTTCAGAGGTTATTTTTTTTAACAAAGGAACATATACCTCCGCATGAATTGCCGGCATTGATTGGATTTGTTTCTTGTCATTCCTCATATACAGCACTAACTGTTAAGCTGTAGGCCTAGTCAAGTGACTCGACACAACTATAGTTTGTAACTCTGTCTAGTAGGCTATCCTCCTAACCACCATTCTGTTTTTTTGTCAAATATTTGAGCATATTATTGTTGCTCGGTAAGTTCTGTACTGTACTTCATTCAACTACTCCTAACAGTCTCTCAAAGGCGATTGGCTGTCTCCTTCTCTTCTTTTGCAAATGCTGCCGCCCTGCCAGTGTCTACTACTACTACTATGCTGCTACCACCACCACCACCTCAATCATGGCATGTATGAAAAAGGAAACCATCTTCACCATGCAGCCAGTGCTGTGCCACAGTTGGACATAAACATCAAGCACCGGTAAGAGACTAGTTTGGGGGAGGCAGAATTAATAATGGACATGTTGTCAATGATTTCATTTTCACACTAGTACAAAGAATGCATAGACTAGAGGACAGACTGAAAGTACTAGAAGGACCAGTCAATGAGTGAGGTGTGTCGCATCTATCTGTGTCTTATACAGTCAGCCAATTATTGAAATCAAACACAGGCTATGGGCGGCCATGCACCAGCAAGGGAACAGTGTAATGTAAAACAGTTACCCCACCTACAAAACATTAACAACATTGCATGTAACATAGAAAAATATATTTAATTTACCCTAACAAATAAACTAAACCCACAAATGCTGACCCACCCCCTCCCTAACCCCAACCAATGTCCATAGAAGTCCGCAACGCCCAAACAAGTTCCCACCCACCCACCCAAACAAGAATTAAAAAAGGGGCAGAACAGGATGACAGGGACAAAGTGGCGGGGCGGGACTCCAGGAGGACACGCATCTGGCGCATCTCGCCCTCTAAACGGGCGACGCGGCGTCTAAGGGTGCGGCAGTTGCAGCCACAGTGGGGGGGTACCGGAGATGGAACGGTGGCGGCGGGCAGCCGCCAGACGGTGGCGCCGTACCGCTGGAGGGCGGTGGCTGTGGGGCCTGGGCCACAGGAGAAGGCTTCAACAATTGCAGCCGCAGTCTCCTCCTCCTCCTCGGCTAAGACCACCAGCCGCCGGTATTCTCGCTGGATTGCCTCCAGCTTCCGGCGCCGTGCCTTGGCGGCCAACTCCTTCCGATTTTGTTTCGGAGAAGCTGTGTATCAAAAAGAAAAAAACAAGAAAATTGTAAAAGATACTCTTAGAAAAACAGTAGGACAAGGTAATTATTTATACACATAGAGGCATCGTAGAGTAGCACAGTAGTACATAACATTTTAAATGTCGCCCGTCCTTCTTCCTTCCACCCGTCTTTCACTTTTTAGTTGAACAGTGCACCAGGTGCTCTTCTCCATAAAACTTTCAAAGCTGAGTTGAAATCAGATAGATGAGGCCATTGGTTACTCAATACTCCGGCTCCTTTGCCAATTAAAGGGAATTCTAGTCTTCTAGTTCACTCTTCAAACGTCCCCAACAACTCATACTTACTTACGACATCGGATAGCGGGCGGACTTTGTCCGCCCGCCATCCTCATGCTAAAAAGGGTGGGGGTCCCGTGGGGACAATTAATTAGGATGATGCGCCCGGCACAGTGGCGGGCGCATCCTGGTTTTTTTTTTACATTCTGGTTGGCTTTGCTGAAAGCAATGCTAAAATGTTGTGCTGCTTTTCCAAGCACAACATGACGGGCCCCGCACGGAGCCTGTCATGTTTTGCTTTGAAAGGCGGGGGGGTACCATAGCATAGATAGGTACCCTCCATGGGGGCACCCAAGCATACTCTTCAATGTCTGCATGCCTTTCCGTGGCGGACGGCAATGCCGCCACGCAAAGGCATTCCAAAATGCAGATTATATGGCTGGCGGTGTGTTCAGAGAGACACCACCGGCATATTGAACCCTTTTCCGCCTGGTCGACATGTGGGGGGTCTGAATATTTTCTACAGGGATGGCGGGAGGTTTGCCCCTGCGGTGTCGGCAGTGAATTCCAGCCGGCCCGGCGGGAGCAATACGCCCACCAAGCTAATGGGGCACTTAGTCATCACAACTGTACAGTATACATATAGATACAGTACACCCTTGCAGTGAGTGTACTGTCAAGTTCAACAATAGTTAAGGATTATGAATCTAACTTACCACCGCCTGCCACTGGTGCTGCCACTCCCCCTACCGCTCCATCGTCGGTATCGGCAGCAACTGCCGCATCCTCGCCCTCCGCGCCGCCTTGTTCGCTGGCCCCGGCAATGGTGGTCGGTAGTGCGCCTAGAAAACATTACACATTTATTAGGCGTCATATACACCTCCCCCTATTGATCATCAGCAAGGTTGAAAAATGAGTTAATACTAACATACATCACTAGTACAAATCAGGAAGTAGTAGAGTAGACACTCATAGTTATATATGATCATTGTAGCCTTTGCTAAATTAGCCCTAGCCATGCTACCATTTTACCTTTGTGTCTTTTATTTTTGCACATGTGACGTTACCTTTACCTTGCAGCTTAAGACACCTTTGAGCCCACATGACCTGCCTCACACTGCTACTGTCTAGTCTACGCGCTGCGTACAAGCGGTCAACAAACATTAACAAGCCACTTTTTTAGGAAGTACTGGTGTACTACTGTTACTGTTAGTCCATATTGCTTATCCATAAATGCTACACTTTTTGGCACGGCTGAGAAATGCTTGCAAGTTGCAATATACTAACGCACAACATTTCATTTTTCGCATTACAGACGCGGGATTCCCTTCTACGAACCAGAGCTTCTGAATGATGCAACAACTACCAGTACTAGGTTCTTCTAAGGTGAGGGGTCCCTTCACTCACATCTTCATTTATGAATTTATATAAACTAAATTGCTATGGGATGGTGGTGCTGCCTTCCACCACTGTTCAGGTATCTTGATTTAATTCCCAACTGTATAAGTGTAACAATGTATATTGTTTTAATATTATTGGTTTTCCGGTTGGTGCTGCATTTATAAGAAAACAGTGTACATACCTTCTCAAATTGAAATAAACATTTTGAACTTACATAGACTTGGTGGTATTTGGTGTGGACTAACTTACACGAGTGAGCAAATTAAAGTAAGGGTGTGCATGTGAATTGCTTCCACGACTGAGAGGTTGGGTGTGTTATGTTCTGGGTTGTCTACTTGTTGGGTATCTTGGGGGGAGGGTTCCGAGACCTAATAGTTATGACAAGACAGTACTATAGTCAAGCAGTGGAATTGTGGTGGGTGCGGAATTTCTCATTGAGGTGTGCAAGGAAGGTCCAACCTACCATCACCAACATCCTATTTTCTGGTGCAAATGTCTGTGTATGTGCAAGATCCCTACAACAGTAGTATGTCCTATAGGGTATCATATCAAAATAGTAATAAATCTGGTAGGGCTGTTGCTGTGAATTTTCAAAGCCTCAAGCCAATAAGAGTAAAAGTAGTACAAGACAATGACCCAATGGATTGGACTCAATGGCTCGAGCTACTGGTGAATATATGAGTTTTATATTACAACCTTTCACAAAGAGTGGCACTGGCCAACTGGGCAAGACTAGCTACTACAGTACAGACAGACTGATAGTATGTAGTAGTAGTAGTACTCAGAGTCATCATAGCGGAGGCAGGGATAAGATTTTTGAAACCGTACAGATCGAAGGATAATTGGTGGTAAAAAAATAGCATTTGGAAACAAACAATAGTTCGGGAAAAATATGGGGCAGTACAAGTTATGGAATAAAAAATATTATTAAAAACAAGAAGACTTACTGGAGCCAGCAGAGGAGCCCTCAGCGGTGTCCTCCTGGTGGTGTTCTGTGTGTCCCGCCGACTGCCCAGTCCCTGTCGGTCTGCCCCTGGGTGCTGATGAACAGGAAAGATATAAGAAAGAGACAAACATTGATGGATGGTGTCCAACAAATACAATATTTTTCAACAACGGTCAAAAAACACTTATGTAAACAACAATTGCAATAACTACATTGACCGATCTCATCTGGTCAACATGTAATATCGGGGGATTCGCAGTTCGACTACTTAAGTTACTATTTATCAACAGTAATCCAGTCTTCCATTCTGATTCCAGAATACCAAGTTACAACTAAGCCTAAGTACAACGTACCACCCAACCTAGCCCACCTATTCCAGGCATGCCAATTGTACATTGAGGTGCCGATTCCGATCCTGGAAAAAACGGGTATGAACCGTCGGTCAGAGGGTTTTCTCCATCCGACTCGTACCCGGTAAAATAACCCTACAAACTTGCAAGTACGATTCGTACGGAAACACCATTTCCGTACGAGTCGGAAAAAACACCGACCGACTGTAAAAACACATACCAATGTGATCCAGGACAGCGCCGACGTGACGTCGGGACGCATGCAGGCTGCATTTCACGAACCAGGAAGTACGAATCGTACCAACACCAGTCCGGACGGCAAGATTTTTACGGCACCCAAAAAGTGCCGGAAAAGCGAAGTACGGCGCGATGCGAGCGGAATTGGGGGCCCGGTACGCACCGAACCCCCCCCCCAGACCCCGCGGATGTACGAGTCGAACCCCCACCCGTAAATGTACACCCGTATATGTACGAGTCGTACCCCCACCCGTGTATGTACACCCGTGTATGTACAAGTCGTACCACCACCTGTGTATGTACGAGTCGAACCCCCACCCGTGTATGTACACCCGTGTATGTACGAGTAGTACCCCCACCCGTGTATGTACACCAGTGTATGTACGAGTCGTACCCCCACCTGTGTATGTATGAGTCGAACCCCCACCCGTGTATATACACCCGTGTATGTACGAGTCGAACCCCCACCCGTGTATGTACACCCGTGTATGTACGAGTCGAACCCCCACCAGTGTATGTACACCCGTGTATGTACGAGTCGAACCCCCACCCGTATATGTACACCCGTGTATGTACGAGTCGTAACCCCACCCGTGTATGTACGAGTCGAACCCCCACCTGTGTATGTACGAGTCGAACCCCCACCTGTGTATGTACGAGTCGAACCCCCACCCGTGTATGTACACCCGTGTATGTACGAGTCGTACCCCCACCTGTGTATGTACACCCGTGTAGGTACGAGTCGTACCCCCACCTGTGTATGTACAAGTCGAACCCCCACCCGTGTATGTACACCCGTGTATGTACGAGTCGTACCCCCACCTGTCTATGTACACCCGTGTATGTACGAGTCGAACCCCCACCGTGTATGTACACCCGTGTATGTACGAGTCGTACCCCCACCTGTGTATGTACACCCGTGTATGTACGAGTCGTACCCCCACCTGTGTATGTACGAGTCGAACCCCCACCCGTGTATGTACACCCGTGCATGTACGAGTCGTACCCCCACCTGTGTATGTACGAGTCGAACCCCCAACCGTGTATGTACACCCATGTATGTACGAGTCGTACCCCCACCTGTGTATGTACACCCGTGTATATACGAGTCGAACCCCCACCCGTGCATGTGTACCCGTGTATGTACGAGTCGTACCCCCACCTGTGTATGTACGGTGCGTACCCCGTAGCGCGGGTGTACATACACAGGTGGGGGTACAACTCGTAAATACACGGGTGTACATACACGGGTGAGGGTTTGACTCGTACATACACGGGTGTACATACACGAGTGGCGGTACGACTCGTACATACACGGGTGTACATACACGGGTGGGGGTTCGACTCGTACATACACGGGTGTACATACACAGGTGGGGGTACGGCACGTACATCTGCGGGGTCTGGGGGGGGTTCGGCGCGTATGCGGGCACATGTCGCCATGGTTGCTATCGGAGTTCAGTTCGTACGGTGTTTTTTCCTTACGGTTGTAACTTCGGACGCACCGTACGGATCGTCCTTGCGCTCGGACTTGGGTTATCACATTTGTACGTAAAATCGTCCGGGGACGTGTTGGACATGTTTTCCGACCCGAGAACGAGTGGGGGAATTTTCCCACTGCGATTCGTATGGACTTTTTCCCATACGAATCGTACTTGCCAGTTTGTACGGTACTTGTACGATTCGTACGGAAAAAAATCCGGATACGAGTCGTACGGGGAATTTATTTAACGGATCGGAATCGGCACCTGAGTATGCATTTCCACTGTATTCCTCAACAATGCATATGGTCAAATCATGGAGGACACATGAACATGACCACATGTTTTGTATACACAAAATTTGGGTTTGATTGATTGATGCTGATCTGCTAGTGCTAAGTAACTGCTAAGCCTACCACCACTCATTGAACAAACTAGAAAAGGTTCTAATAAAGACAGCCGTACTACCAGCACGTCACGTAATTGAGTGAGGGGGCATCACGCATACCACTAACAAATTAGAAGCTCATACAAAGTACCTAAACTGAAGTATCAATCCGCCCCTATCTATTAGTGACAGGACAAAGTAAGGAGTGGACTAGAGTCACTGTAGCATTACGTAACTTAATTTCTCTAAAATAAAATCGTAAAGAATCACGCTAAGCAAGCGCAAACGCAAAGCTGCAAACAAGTAAGATTAGTAGTAGCGCAGAAGAGCACCTGTGTCAAAAAAATCAAAGACTTTTAAACGTAATTAACCTGGAATGTAAGCAGCAACATTCTAGCTGGTTGGAAGAAAAAAAAGATATTCGCAATATATAACACAGAGCAGAAGAACAGACACTAAGTAGTAATAATTAAATAGGTACTCACCAAGCCCCGGGACCTCCACTCCCAGCAGGTCCAGCAGGTCCTGCTCACGGTCCAAGATGTCGGACCACCGGTGCATCAGCTGCGCCTGGGTGCGCCGATCACCAGAGAAGCGTGACACTGCCCGGCGTACCTTCCCCCACCGCTGCCGACGCTCCCGGAGACCGTACCCAGACCGAGGCCTGCCACCTGCTGCCAGGGTTGAGGGGAGGTGGCGCTGCACAAAGAAAATGAGTGCAGCCAACTCCACCTCCCCAAATAAGGCCCGTGCCTGCACCCCTTGTGGGCGCCGCCTTCTGCAAGGAAGGCGGTCGCGGCTCTGGCTGCGCCGGCGAACAGCCCTACCCTTGGACATGGTTCTGGGGACGGGGCGGGAAAGAAAAGGTAAAATAAATAAAGGAGTAAAGGAAATAAATAGCAGGCAATAGAAAGAGAAAAAGTAGCTAAAAAACAAAAAAAAAGTAGACAAAAAAAAAATATAGAGGCAGGAAAATAGTTAGAGAAATAATAAGTAATAAAGATCAAAAAAAAGTGGCTATAAACAAAGGATTGAAAAGATTATGGGAGGATTCAAAATCAGGCCCCAGAACCATGCAATAGAGTGAAAAACAAGATGGCCACGTGCCCAAGTTCGCGCGATATTTTCTCCCGAGCAAGCAAAAAGCAACGCGATCAAGTAAAACCGGTCGCGAACAGGAAATATCGACCGCGAACGGGCGCGAACATGCATTGCGCGACCCGGAACAGAAAGTAAGCATCGCGAGAGGGGGGGACAAGTGAAAACAAGATGGCCGTGCCCGTGAGCAACCGCATGGGTAAGTTGGCGACCCGCGATCACGCAAAAAATACAGCAAACAAGCGGGAAAAAAACTTCTGGGTCTTCGCGATATTTCCAGCGTGTTTGCGGAGATTTTCAGCATTTTCGCGATAGTGTGCGAAAGTTAATTTCGCAAATTCCGCCCACCTCTACTTTTTACATCTCTCTGCAACGCAGCTCTGTGGCACTTACTGGAGGCGCCTAGTGGTCTAGTTGGACCCTAGGGACACTCAGGATTCAAGGGGACTTAATCTCCCAACTTAAAACGGCCACAGGGCGTGTTTACACAGTGGGGAAGTGAGGGGACGGGGCCTGAGGTGACGTGTGCAAACACGCCCTGTGGCGCGTTTTAAGAGGTAGTTTTCATCCCCTGCCCTATTATATACTAGGGGCTTACAGAGGAGGTCATGCTGATCACAGGGGGACCCCAACGCATAGTGTTCCCTAGTGTATGTAGGTGTTTTCACTGTATTCTGAGTGTCTTTTAACATAGCACTGGCTCTAGGACTGGTTAGTCAGACTCAGTTACCACCAGTATCCGTCTGAAAAAGTTGAGGGTACAGGATGATTTTGCAACAAGGCTTCTTTCTGCTCTTCTGTTTGTTCTTTCTGCACGTTATCCTTCTTCCAGCACTTTTCTTTGTCTTTGAGGGCTTCTGTTGCTTCTTTCTGTAGTTCTTTTTTTTCTTTCTGTGCGTTTTTTCTTCTTTCATCACATGTCCTATCTCTGTAGGCATAGTTAGAAATTAGCATTTAAAAAACCTTTGAAATTCACTGAAAAAACCATAGGTTTCAGGCACGTTATAGTTAGGAATTAGCATTTAAAAAACCTTAGAAATTCACTGAAAAAACCATAGGTTTCAGGGGCGTTATAGTTAGCTGGACTTTTCACTTGTACAAAACCATTGAAATTCCCCAGTTATAGTTAGTTCAGCTAACTATAACTCACGCGCCCGCAATGCACTGCTGAAGGTAACTAGTCATAATATCGAAAAAAAAATATCGAATTGACATAATATTGAGTATAAAATATAGAATGGACACAATATCGAATGGACATAATGGTGCCAATTCGGATCCTGGAAAAATTTTCCCCGTACGACTCGTATCCGGTCTTTTTATCGTACGAATCGTACAAGTAGCGTACAATCTGCCTAGTACGATTCGTATGGGAAAAAGTCCATACGAATCGCATTGGGAAAATTTCCCCACATGTCCTCGGGTCGGAAAAAGTGTCCGACACATCCCCGGACGATTTTACGTACAAATGTGAAAAGTGAAGTCCGAGCGCGCAAGTACGATCCTTCCCGTGCGTCCGATGTTACAACCGTATGGAAAATGCACCATACGGACCGAACTCCCATAGCAACCATGGAGACGTGTGCCCGCATACGCGCCAAACCCCCCCCAGCCCCCGTAAGTACGCGCTGAACCCCCCCAGCCCCCGTAAGTACGTGCCAAACCCCCCCCAGCCCCCGTAAGTACGCGCCAAACCCCCCCCAGCCCCCGTAAGTACGCGCCGAACAGATACATGTGCATGTAAGATAGTAGTCGCAGCCCCTCTTTATTGAAAATTGTGTAAATTTTCCCCTGTATTTAATCCAATCGGAAACTTGGTATCTAACTCAATGATATATTCAGATTCTAGTTGACGCAATTGTTATTGTCGATTGCCACCTCTCTTATTGAGGGGTACTGCATCTATTACAAAATATTGTAAATATTTTAAATCGTTCTCATGTACCGCTTTAAAATGTCTTGCAACTGGATATGTTGGATTAGAATTAACAATCGCACGGAGGTGCTGCAATATACGCACATGTACTTGGAGTTTGGTGTTTCCAACATAGCATAGACCACAGCTGCTTCTAAGCACATAAATAGCATGGTCAGTCCTACACGTGTAGTGTTTCCTAAGTGGATACTGAAAATCTGAAAAAAGTGTTTTGTATGTAGAGGTATCGATGCCAAATTTGAAGGCTCTGCATGAGTTGCAGCTTATAAAACCCTTTTTCATGGTAAGCCAATTCCTAGACTTGATGTTCTCTGGACTGTTTTTGACTAGATCATTTCGCATAGAGTAGGCTTTGCGAAAAGTTACAATTGGAATGTGAGGGAGCACCTTTTCGAGGGTCAGGTCTGCCATGACTATTGGCCATTCTTTCTTAATTATAGCTGTAATAGCTTTGGCCTGTTTGCTATATGCAGTCACTAGTCTGAGCTCATCTCCCTCATCATGTGTTTTTCTGTCCATATCACTATTAGTGTAAGTGGTTTCTCTATTTGGATCTAGTAAGGTTGTCCTGTCGTTCATATTGGCTTTTTTTGGTGCTATATACAGCCTCTTAGGAGTATATCCTCTGGCCTCTAACCGTTTCTTGGTTAGTTCCTGATGGTAATTACGGGCTTCCTCAGTGCTGCAGGCTCCATGAGTCCGCAAAAATTCTCCATACGGAATACTAGCTATCGTATGAGGAGGATGGAAACTCTTAGCATGTAGCACCAAGTTCCTGGAAGTGGGCTTTCTATAGAGGCTGGTTTCTATTGCTCATTCCTTGGCTTGGACAGTAATGTCTAGGAAATTAGCGCTGGTTTTGTAGATATGGGCAGTGAACTGCAGATTCAAATCCTTGATATTAATGGAATTAACAAAATTCTGGGCCTGGTCTTTGGTTCCCCTCCAAATGACAAAAATGTTGTCGATATATCACCACCATTTTATAATGTGCTTGGACCATTCTTCGGCGTGCCGAACCATGAGGACATGCTCCTCCCACCAGCCCACATGCAAGCATGCGTAGCTCAGGGAGAAGCATGCCCCCATGGCCACACCACGCAATTGTTGTAAGACAGTGTTATTAAACATAAATACATTGTTAAATAAACACCAGTTGGTCATGCAGAAAAGCATTTGATTATGACAATACATTTGAATCGGTCTTTTACCCAGATAGTATCCCACTGCCTTGAGTCCATCCTCATGGGCTATGCTCATGTATAGAGCAGTGATGTCCATAGTCAAAAACAGATATTCATCTGACCACTCTGTCTTGCTGAGTTGGAATAAAAAATCCGTAGTATCTTTTATGAAGGTCAGCAGCTGTATCACGAAGTCTTGAAGATAAAAATCAATATACTTTGATGTATTTTCAAAAGTACTTTTTATAGATGAGAAAATAGGTCTGCCTGGGACAGGCTGTATCCCTTTGTCTACTTTAGGTATAAAGTATATATTAGGCAGCACAGGGAAATCGTTATTTAGGAAGGAAAATTCATCTTTGGAAATTAGTCCTTCTCTTTTCCATTTGCTAAGATCATCTTTATAATTCTTCTGAATTTTTTTCACATTCATCAGATTACTTTTACAGTAGCAGGCACCGTCATCCAGATGATTGTATGCTTCTTTAATATAGTCTTTCTTGTCCTAAATTACTACGTTGCCTCCCTTGTCGGATTTATTGACTACTATTGCATCATTGTTTTTCAATTTTTTCATGAGCTCAAAATATTGCTTGGTGTTATATTTGGAGGTAGTTCGTTGTCTTTGTGTATTCTTAGAGAGTTTTTTGAGTTCTTCTATCACTCGCTCATGGTAGATATCAATAGCGTCACGTGGCACATTGGGGACAAACGTGGAGGTTGGTTTAAAAGGGCTTCTGCCTGGTGTTGAAATGTCCATCCCTGCTGTATCAGCTATTTCTTGTGTACTTATCTCTACAGAAGGCTGGTCACGTAGTTGGTATAACGTTTGCATTAAAGATATATCTTTGGCCTGTAAGGTTGTCCTTTGTGCTGTATCCAGATCTTCTTCTTTTTTATTTGTTATTTCCAAATTTTGCTTAATAGTAAAATACTTCCTCAATTTGATTTTCCTGATAAATTTGCACACATCCACTCGAGTATTACAATAGCCAAAGTTACTTTCAGGACAAAATGAGAGTCCGAGTGTGAGGAGTTGTTTTTCCGTCTGATCAAGGTCTATGTTGGTGAGGTTAATAATGGTGTTATCTTCTATTGTTGCGCTTTTTTGGTTCTGCTTTTTGCGCCCTCTTAAGCCTGAGGCATTTCCTTCTCTGGCGCCTTCGGGCATTTCTCCTTTGCTTGTTGAGGCGTTTGGATTCCGTGGCCTCAGTGATTGTTTTCTCTCTATTCTGATGTATTTTAGTTCTTCTATATATATATCACTCACAACAGGTGTCTCCCTGCGAGGACGCACTCAGAGGCAGCGGAATCACGCAAGTAGTTGCAGCATTCTTTATTTTGGAAGAACCGGCTAAACCTGTCCAATTACGATAGTTGCCCTACGCGTTTTGGAGCTTGTCTTCTCCTTGTTCACGGGCCATTTTACATATGATTAAGCAGACAAAAAGAGAGAGTACAAGCCCCGTTTTTTATCCTGGAGAGTTTAAATTATTGCACAATTGTGATGATAATGGCAGAAACCACCAAATGATTTAATTATGGAAGAACGAGTACTACAAGTCCCAGAAAGCTGTGAGAACTATCAGCCCCACCAGAGGGCGGACCCACCAGAGGGCGATAAAAAAAAGTGACTTGCTGGATTTTGGGTAGTTCTCAAGTTTAGGTGGAAGGCAGCTTCTGTATAGAGCACCCTCAACATCAGGGAACTCTAGGTTTGCTCACCTCAAATGTCTGATTTTCTATCAATGTTTTTAAGCATAGGACTAGCACAGTGCTATCCATGCCGAGATAGAAAGAGACAAAGTCTTTTGCCATTTCTACAGCAAAGTCTTCCACCTAAACTTGGGAACTACCCAGAGTTCTTTTTTGCATAATTTATGCTTCACTCTATGCCTGCAAGGGTATTCTTTTGACTTATACTGGATGCTCCCTTGTGTCTGGACAAAGCTTAACCTCTATGAAGAGTTGTAATGACAGCGAAACACATGTCATGGGTTGCTTTTGTTCATTTCAGGTTGGCTTGGATGGTATTCTGCCAATCCAAAGCTGTAATACTGTGCCTGGAGTGAGAAATGGCTTTTGTCATTTAACAGCTCAGCGTGGATAGCACTGTGCATTTCCTAGGCTTAAATACTTTGCTGTAGAAATGGCAAAAGACTTTGTCTCTTTCTATCTCAGCGTGGATAGCACTGTGCTAATAATAGTGCTTGAAAACTTTGATAGAAAAGCAGACATTTGAGGTGAGCAAACCTAGAGTGTCGCTGGTGTTGAGGGTGCTCTATACAGAAGCTGCCTTCCACCTAAACTTGGGAACTACCCAGAGTTCTCTTCTCCTTTTTTGCATACTGTATGTGTCACTCTATGCCTACAAGGGTATTCTTTTGACTTATACTGGGTTCTCCCTTGTGTCTGGACAAAGCTAAACCTCTCTGAAGTGCTCATCCCCTTTGTAGCTTAGCACAAGCAGACAGCTTATCTCAGAGACAGTGTAAAGCATTTGTGCATACATACAGTAGTACAGGGAAAACACTACTAATGGACACCACACAAGTTTAGAAATATAAGTAATCTTTATCTAAACCAAACGAGACCAAAACAGCACAAATACACAGTACAGTAATACAAACATGACTTTCAAAAGGTAGAAACAGTTTTGTTCAAAGTAAATTGTAGATGCAACACTTTTCACACAAAGTACCTCGGATGCATCTCTCACACAAACAAAAAGGGTCACAGGAAAGGTGATGCATTGGTTCCTTATACGCAGGGAAGGAGATGGGTCAGTACTAGGGGTGGGCGGAATTCGCGTAATCGCGTTACGCAAATCTCCGCGAAACGGTAAAAAATCTCTGCGAACACGCAGAAATTCCGCGAACACGCGGAATTGCTTGTTCGCGATACTTTTTTCCTGTTCGCGATCGCTGTTTGCGTGCTCGGGGTGAAATATCTCGCGAACACGCATATTGAGAACGCGAACAAGCAAAAAATTTCGCGAAGTCGCGGAACGCAGATTTTTGGGCAATTTCGCGTTCTCCGCGAAACGCGAAATTACCCAAATTTCGCAAATTCCGCGAACGGAACGGAATTTACCGCCCAGGCCTAGTCAGTACCTTGCATCAGGGAAGGTGATGCGTTGGTTAATTACTGCTGCACAGGGGAGGTGATTTGTCAGTTCCTTGCCGGAGAGAAGGAGATGTTTCAGTTTTGTACTGCGTGGGGAGGTGATGCATCTGCTTCTTACTGGATCCCCCAACAATGTGACAGACCTGATGCGTCAATGCGATGCGTGATGATCCAGGATGATGTGTGGGTTTGTGCAGCTGCACAGCAGGGCTTGTGTCAGAATCAGTATGGTGATGTCGGACTTCGGTGATTGGTGCACCTAATGCGGTATGTGGTGATTTCTAGAGCCGTGGGCAGGCACTGCTTCGGTTTCTTCGGCAATGCATCAGAAACAGGTTAGCATGCTATATTCTTCTCATTGTTGCATTGCTTTTCCAGCTTCCAACAGCCAGAACAACCTCCAGAGGCCCAGAAGAGCTACAGGCACCACTTGGCAGGTCAGAACTCTCAGCCAGGGAGTTCTGGAGAGCTGGGGGTAAAGTCTTTGTGTCCCTTAGACTTCCGAACAGGAGGCAAGCTCTACTTCAAGCCCTTAGAGATCTTCCTCAAGCAGGGCATACAGAACACATTAAAATCATTGTCCTTTCCTTGGCAGAAACAGCCACTGCAGGCCACCCCAGATAGCACACAGCAAAGGGGCATTACTTCTCCTCAGTTTCTCCAGCTCTTCTCCTTGGCAAAGGTTCCTCCTGAATTCCAAAAGTGATCTAAAAGGCTAGTGTATAGGCCCCTCTTTTTATTATACCAAATCATTTGTTCTCTGTGGCTGAGAGGCTCTGTGCCCAGCCCAAATCATGTCTGTCCTCTCCTGTGCAGCTTCTTGTAAGTAGGTGGAGGCAGCATTGTCCTTGGCAGATAAGGCCCATTCAGGTGTGAATAAAATCTTCTCCCCCTACTCTGAATGCAGCCCAGTTCTATTCAGCCCAGCCCTGACTCACCCTGGAAAGGCAGAACACATCTAACCTCCCAAATGGTTGTCTGAACAGAATGCACATCCCCAGCCTCGGGCACTCCAAAGCCAGACAGTCAATACACAATCTAGCAAAGGGACACTGGAAGAAAATACCTACTTTCTAAAAGTGGCATTTTCAAACCAAGAATGTAAAAATCACCCCCTCTTATAAAATCATCTTAACATTATGAGTTTAGGCATATCAAACTTAAGATGTTATGAGCAAACTCCCCATTCTATCCTATAGGACAGATAGCCTTACAATAGTGAAAAAACGAAATTGGCAGTATTTCACCATCAGGACATGCCACATATATCAGGTCATGTCCTACCTTACAACTACACTGCACCCTGCCCACAGGGGTACCTTGTCCTACCTTAGGGGTGACTAACATGTATGGAAAGGAAAGGTTGGGCCGGGCAAGTGAATGCACTTGCCAGGTTGACATGGTAGAACCAAACGGTGTGCAGACTCTGCAGTGGCCGGTCTGAGTTACCTTTACAGGCTGCTTATGTGGGTGGCATAATCCATGCTGCTGGTCTATCAGCAGCATTTTATTTACAAGCCCTGGGAACACACAGTGCACTGTACTAGGGACTGACTAGTAAATCAAGTATGCCAATCATGGAATCACCAATCCATAATAATAATTTATAGGGGGCCCATGCACTTTGGCACTGAATAGCAGTGGCAAAGCACCCAAAGTATCTAGACAAGAAAAAACAAAGTCCAACACCCAGCAACATAACAAGAGGCAGAAGGCAAAAATACAGGGCAAACCCACACCAATTATGCCAGGTCTAACAGTATACTTTTTATTTTTTAAGGAGGAAACACTCTTTTTTTAATCCTTACCTCCCTTTACCTCTACCCAATTCCTAAACCCTAAAATCACCCTTACCCTCTTTACCTCTACCTACCCCTGAACCCCAAAATTATCCTTAGCTCCCTTCCCCTCTTCTAACCTTTAAACCCTAAAATCATCCTTACCTCCCTTCACCTCTACACACACATACAAAATGATGTTATTTACAAAAATACCTACCTATGTGATAAAGTAATGTCTGACATGTAGACATACTTATCTTCTTTGTAAATTCATGCATGTAATGGATTTGTCGTAAAAGATGGTTCCTTGTTTTATATTCTGTTACATGTGTGTTATACTAATTTTAGTAAATTCATTTTAGACCATATCATATCCTTTCATAATATATGATATTGGTTTGAATATGTAATAGGAATTTTAAAGCACATTCATTTAAACATGAATCATATTCATTAAACATGGTTTGTTTTCATTTCAATATGTGCTTTATTCATTTCAAAGTATGCCACGTTTATCTCACATTGTTTCAGTTTCATTGGAAATAGTGTCATAATAATTTTAACATGTGTCATATACATTTTATCATAGGTCATATTCATTTCAATAGATAGAATACTCATTTTGATATGTATCATGTTAATTTCAAAGTATACCATATTCACTTTGAAAAGTTTCATTTTAATTTCAACATTAAAAGGCATGCTATATTAGGTTCAAAGGGGTTCATATTCATTTCAATGCATGTCATATACATCTTCACATGTATCATATTTCTTTCAATGGATGGTTCATTCATATTAACACATCTTATATTAATTTTAACATGAATCATATGCATTTCAACACATATCATAATCACGTCAATGTGCATCATATTACTTTCAATGCAAGCCCTATTTATTTTGATAGATGCCATGTTCATTTTACCATTACTTGTATTCATTTTAAAACGTGTCTAATTCATTGTAATAATGCTCGTATTCATTTCAACTCATGCCATTTTCATTTTAACATGTCTTCTTCAAAAGGAAGGTGCACCAGGAGAAGAAAAAGTATTTCACATTCGGATTGATTTAGTCCATCATCTTGCTTTATAAATTCCAAAAGTTTTTTGTGTACGAATAACGCTTTCTTTTAAAAATTAGCCAACGCGTTTCATTCCTGGATGCCTAGGAACTTCATCAGGGCTGAAACAATCATATAAAAGACAATAAACATCACCGCATATAAAAACATATATAGTAACATAACAAACCAACATATATCAAGATTCACACAACTGGTAGGTCTCTAAATCACTAAAGAAAAACAACAACAACTTAAATCACATATAAAGGCTCATAGCAAAACAAACATAAATAACATTGAGGTTCATTATCCAAGATGCAGCGCAACAAACATATATTATAAACCCTTTCCTTTTGTTTAAGAATATTGAGAATATAGAACAATCCTCTGATACACCATGTGATGGAGTGTAGCTCATAACTGAAAAAATAGGGAGCAAGCAAGTGAAAAATAGGGCATACACGCATATTAAAAAAACCACTATTTCAACTCAAAATCGATATCCTAAATAAAGACGTTTAATTCATTACTGATGAGTTGTCACCGTTATCAGTCCCGTGTGTGAATGAATTGATAAGTAAATCTCACCTCAGCATGTATAGTAGCGTGTGCACCTCAATATAGTAGGGTCATCATCAAGACAAGGGATACAATATCATCTCTCCAGTGGGTAGTCAACGGAGCTCAAATCACGCTCCTACTCAGGACCTATCCAGATACAAGACTTGCGATTCAGCAAAATACGAGAGATACCCCCCATGTTTCATATATATGAGGACAGGAGAAGCCCACAAAAGGACATCACCAGGAAAGGGTCCTATCCCGATTGCTAACAAATACAAAGAAATAGTTATATACATTTTAAATGACCAAAACAGTTTGGACAAAATTCAAACAGAAATCAAAAATCCATATTAACGAGTTATCGATATTAAAGAGACAAGCACCATGACAGCCGATCACTCTCTTCTATATGCCGATAACAAGGGCTTCTCCTATCCTCATATATACGTTGTTCTTATATAAAAAAACTTTTGGAATTAATAAAGAAAGATGATGAACTAAATCGATAAAAATATGAAAGACTTTTTCTTCTCCTGGTGCACCTTCCTTTTGAAGAAGTTATGCTCTCTGGTTTCTAGTGGCACGAAACAGCGGCAAGTGTCGGAAGTGGATGCACATGACACTAAATTCAATTTACTGATTTGTGGTGCAAGCAAATGTGGTCCGCCGCTGTTGGTTTGGGTGTATATTCATTTTAGCATGTGTTCTATTCCTTTCAACTCATGCCATGTTCATTTCAGTAAATGTAATAATAATACTACCACATACCATATTAATTTTAATGTGAGAAATATCCATTAAAACATGTGACATATTCATTTCGATGTTTATCATATTAATTTCAAAGCACATCATACTCATTTTGACTGAAGACATTTTAATTTCAACATTAGTCATATTCATTTTTAGGCATGTTGCATTAACTCAAATGGGACTCATATTCATTTCAACACATGTCTCATGCATCCAAGCATGTGATATATTTCTTTCACTGAATTTCACATTCATATTAACTCTTCCTATTTTAATGTTAACATGAGTCATATCCATTTCAACATATATCATATACATTTCAATGTGTATCATACTTTTTTCAATGCAAGCCATATTTATTTTGGTAATTGTCATGTTCATTTCAACATTTTTCATATTCATTTTAAAACATGCCAAATGTATTTTAATGAAGCTTATATTCATATTAACACACACCATATTTATTTTAACATGTGATATTCCTTTCAATCAGTGTTATATTTATTTCAGTTGATGTCATGTTCATATCGACATTTATCATATTAAATTTAAGATGCAACCAATCCATTTTCATATCTATCACATTCATTTGAATATGTATCATATTAATTTCAATGCATGCCATAGTAAGTTTGACGAATGTCATAAGAATTTCAGCTTTGGTCATACTAATGTTAAGGCATGTCAAATTCAATTTAATGGGGCTTATAATAATTTCAACACAAGCCATATTTATTGGAAATCATCTCCCACTGATTTCAGCAGATCACAAATTCATTGCAATCTGGGTAATATTAATTTCAACACCATTCATATTCAATGCAAAATGTTTAATGTTCATTTCAGTGTCTGTTATAATATTTTCAATGTGCATTATATTCTTTTCCGAACATAAGATACTCTTTTCAGTAACTTATATTCATATCACCCTTTCATAGTCATGTCAATATATGTCATATACCACTTATGTTTTAAGAAATGTCCCATTCTTCTTGAAGCCTTCATTTCAGTGATTGCTATTGTTTACCATGAGAGCCATATTCAATTCAGTATGATTGATTTATATTTCAGTACATCTTGTATTCAATTCGGAGTGTGTGTTAATCATATTAATTACTAAGTAGCATATTCACTCTGCACGGTTTCATATTTGTTTTGATGCTCACCAGATTCACTCTGCCAGGTATCATATTTATTTTGATAGATATTACATTCATTTTGTTGTGTGTCATATTCCTTTGGCAGCACACTATGCATTTCAGGAGGTGTCCTGTATGGGTATCTGTAATTTTCACATAAACGGCTTACCATAATAAATGACTCTTTCCATTATGAGTGATGGAACAACTTTGTAAGAGAGATAACAGAACTGCTGCCCAAACAAATGACTGCAAAACGTTCAAAGGGGCAGTACCCCTGGTTCTATACATTTTCTGGGATTATATGTACTCTGGTAAATATTCTGAAGCTGTCTCTATTCATACCTAAAATTGGTTTTATCCTATAATGCACATGAAGTAGTCTCCTTAAATGCAGTTTTTGTATATGTTATAACATTGTTAACAATCTATTTTGATCTTTGCTGTACTCTGACACTAGACTAGACAATTGGGTTTTATAGCAAGCACTTCATTAAGGAAAGAATGAACACTTAAACAACATTTTTATTTAGTGAGTCATATTTGTATTTATGTATTTATTAATCCAACGCCAAGAGCATTTCAAGAAAACAAAAGGTTTAGCAACGAGATAATGATTTTCTTTAGAAGATACACAGAAATTGGCAGTAATAATGAATGGAAAGTGAAAGCAATAATTAGATAAACAGAATAGGGTTTTGCTTTTCTCAAAATGTTTTATTTTGCAATCCCTAATAATGTCTATTGACATGCACAATATTACTATTCGCTTCAATTGTTATTTAAGATTTTCTTACCTTTGTGTCTATAGTTTTGTTGAAATAGAGATAACTATCTTTAGTCTTTATACATTATTCCTTTCGTTAAGTAAAATTATTATCCTGGCTTGGCTTAGCTTCCAATGACACATGGTGTTCCAAAAGGCCACATCTTTCCACCTGTTTATATAAGGTCTCATGGTTACAATACTTCAATATTAATCTATCATTGTACATTACATTTGTGATGATACTCAGTGCAGCAGTCTATTCTTCAGAGGACGGAGATCTATATAAAGCAGTTAAATATATAAATAAATATGTGAGTGGCAATTGTGTATTCGATTGTGTTGATTACCCAGCACAATTGGACCTGGTTGGTATGAGGGCACTTTGCATTATACCAGTGTTAACTTGACAGGGATTATATCAACATATGGGGAGGGTCACATTACTTTGAAACAAATCATAGCCAGAGCATTCTTCCTTCACTTTTGCCATACTGCTTTATAGAGCTTAGTCAAATGATTGCTTAAAAAGGCAAGCCTTGAAATGTTTTTGCTAAGTATTGTCCGTGTTCAGAGATTGGGAGACAAAGAGTTCTAGACTGCCGCAAAAGTCAGAGAGAATGGTTGTTTCCAAGCAGTTGCTATTCTTCATTCAGTAACTTCAAGGAGAATGGTTTTAGGAAATCTGAGCCCGATTGAGTCATCTGAGTTGTTAATCAGTTTTGCTATCTCAGGAAATGCATTTTCATATATGGCTCTATGCACTATGCAGCACATTTTAAGGTGATACTGGAGGTGTACTGATGGATAGCAAATGACAGCTCCAAATTACACGAGTAATGTGGTTATATGTTCCTTCTGACTATGCACATTTAGTACTAGTGTTTAGGATTGCTATCGGTTTGGCGGTGATTTGTCATGTGGGTGCTGAGAAAAAATGGGATTTCCAAAACTCGTTTTCTCCATGTTAATTTCCAATGGAATTTTGAGACGGGCTACAGCCCGAACTGCTGAATGGAATTACCACAAATTTGGCAAAAAGTTAGTGTTTGGTTGAGAAAGTGACCTTTAAAATTAAAATTAAAAAATAAAAGTTCCGATATCTAGGGCAGTGGTGGAGTCGCCAACCCTCCTGACCACGAGCTTCATTCTAATTGGCTGCCACGACCACGAGCTTCATTCTAATTGGCTGTCAACACTCCAAACCAGGAAGTGTTGGCAGCCATCTTGTGACTCGGTAGAAGCGAGTCACCAGAAAACAGAGAAACAAAGATATAAAACAAGAGAAGGGGGCAGGGTAGAAACACCATGACCCCCTAGGCCTGCTCAGGGGGTCCCAGAAGGACTCCCAGGGCCCCAAAAAAAAAAAATATGTTTTTCATTTCGGTACAATGGCCTGAATGCCGAACATGGCGGACGCGTCTCTCTAGAGCTCCGCAGTCTGCTTCCCCAAGCGTGCTTCTGGAGAGTCTCTTGTGGGGGCTCCTGCTGTGATCGTTTGGGTGCAATTTGCCGAGACCCGAGGACTGGATTCATCGTGGCCGACCTCCCGATCGCATGTGGCTGAGTTGCTGGCGGAGGGCGGAGCACTGGAGTCTGTGGCTGTGGTGGGCCTCTCGGCCGGAGGGGCTCTTGATACCTCCACTGACATCACCGGTGATAGGTCGCACTGCCTTTGTGCAGCCCTACACATACCCTGTTGGGAGCAAAGTGACGGGGCCCTGCAAAGACATCCTCACGGGGCGCCCCTCCCCCCATCTCATCCATCACAGCCAGTCAGGGCCTGAACAGGGCTTGCCGGCCTGGAATCAGTGTGCTGTTGGACCACACAGCTGGAGGGACCCTCCAGTTTGACTGAGCTCTGGGAGTCCCTCATATGGCGTAGCAATTTACCTGGGGGTGAGGCGGAAGGCAGCCGGTGTCCTGGCTGCCGTGTGAGCTGCTGCGACATCCGGAGCTTCAGCGCTGGGCCGGTGAGAGACCCTTCACCCGCCGGTCCTGGGGGCCTCACATCAGATGGATAGGTTGAGACCCTGGGATTGCCGCTCCTTGGTGCTTGCTGGAGCTGGGTCCCACGGCCAGAATTGGGCCTTCATCCTTCCCAGCAACCGGCCCTGGTGACGCTGTGACCATCTGGGTGATGAACCTGGCCTGTTGGCGGTGCCGTGGCTGGCGAACCCAGGGGCGGTTGCTGGAGGCGGGCCGGCCGAGTCACGAGGGCGCTGGAGCGGTGCCCTTCAGGTGGGTCTGGCGGGAGGCTGCCCCTTGTAGACATCTGCTGTTCATCACTGCCTCGCCTTCCATTGGCCGCCTAGTGGGACACCTGAACTAGCTGTCACCAGTTCCCATGGGCAAGGATAAGCTGGGGCGTCTGCCCCCAAACAACCTACAATTGACCTCTACACCACCACAGCCAATCCTCCCGGGGGGATACTACAGAGGGTCTGTCATCCAATACGGCAAAAATTCTCACATTAGTCACAGACTGCCCTCGAGGCCCGATCGGGGCTGTAGACACGGAGGTGCCGTTCCTCCACCAGGACCTGCGGAAAACGGTGGACTACATTACCGAAGCAGAGACCAGGGTGTCGACTGTCGAGGACTCCATTGTGGCGCTCCAGCTGAAAGTGGACAAACTGACCAGGCACCCTCAGGATTTGGCTGCCCGGGTTGGGATGCAGAGGGGTGAAACCACCGTAATAATATCCACCTGGTTGGCTTCCCGGAGGGCTGTGAGGGGTCATCTATGGACCATTTCATCTCAGGCTGGCTCACGGCTCTCTTGCCCCCCGAAAACAGGTCCTCCTGCTTCGTGGTAGATCGGGCTCACCGCGCCCTGACAAACAAACCGCCACCGGGGGAGCGCCCGAGGCCGATGTTCGCCCGCCTCCCTAATTATGTCAACCGCGACGCTGTGTGATGGTCTTAGACTCACATCCCATCATGTTCTTCCCTGACTATACAAGGATGGTGCAACAACAGCATCAATCCTTTGTGGCTGCCAAGAGACGACTATGCGAACTGAACCTATGCTCTGTTGTTTCCAGCTCGGCACAATGATGCACAAAGAAAAAATACTATTCTGCGAGACGCCAGAAGAAGTTTTTGCCTGGACCGATGAGTGCCGATCCCTCAAACCTCATTCACAGCCACTGTTGGACTCTGACTCCTCCTCATGCATTTGTCTCACCTGAAATTGTTTTGGCTTTGACTGAAGGGGTTTTCACTATTGGCCTTGAAGGGAATCGGACATGGCACGCCCCTCACGTTTTGGGTGATGTTGGGTAACTTGGGTGGGGGGGACCCGTTGGAGAAACCGCTTGGTTCATCATGTTGGGGACCCGGGGTGGGCTTCTACCACGACAGATACTCCGAATTTTGTATTTGTTTTTTGTTTCCGCACCACACACACCACTGAGTCCTGTGTCTTCCGCATCACCTTTTGCTCTGCACCTTACAGACGGGACATGACACCCACAGCAGATGATGCTTCCTAGGGGGATCTTAACATTATTTCCTGGAATGTACCAGGCCTGTTGAACAAGGTCAAATGGGGGGCAGTTCTTCACCTGGCAAAGCGTTACTCGGCTGACATCTTGTTATTACAGGAAACACATTTACTTGGTAACAAGGCCCGTTTTTAACTCGCTATGGCTACGCCAGAGTCTACCATTCTGGCTTTTCGAGGGGAGCACGTGGTACAGCCATTCTCATAAATCATAGAGTACCATTCCAATATATGCAGCACTGGTCGGATCCGGGTGCCATTTCACGGTTGTTTCCGGTACTCTGGCTGGGGAACAGATCACGATTGGGAGTGTCTACGCCCCACCACTGCTCGGCCAGACTTTTGTTGACAGACTGATGCAGCTGTGGGGAGATCTCCCAGGTGGCCTAACAATCCTCGGTGGGGACTGGAAGGACGTCATGGCTCCCTCCAACAGGTGACGGTCTCAATTTTGTCGCCCCTCCTCCTAATTCTAAAATGAACATACTGACGTACACTTTGGGTTGGGTGGAAACATGGCGGGCCTTCCATCCCTTAGAGGCCAGATTTACGTATGCATCGTTCGTTCACCCCACCCTCTCACATCTGGACTATCTGTTCCTCCCGCACAACTATATTCACAGAGCATTCCACGCCTCCATTTTGCTCCACGGCCTGTCCGATCGCTCACTGATCCAACTCAAACTCCGTATGCAGACCCGCCGTGCCCCATATTGATGGCGCATGTCTCCTTGGCAGCTCAGGGACCCTGGATATCAGGAGATGCTCCATTGAGCCAAACGGTGCTGCATGGCTCAGATACACGACCTAGAGGATAGACAACTCACTCTTCAAACCGCACTAGTGGATGGCTCTGATGCCGGTACCCACCGCACCCTGTTACATGTCCAACAGCAGCTACATCAATTGCTCACAGACAATGCCAAAGAAGCTTGGCTAGCGACTCAACACAGGATTTATCAATGGGGTGACAAATTTAGTCAGATGCTCCATAGACTGTGCCAGGCAAGGGCATCCCCGACACAAGTCGCTCTCCTGCGATCCCCTGGAGACAATACCTGTACCTTCCCCGGGGCAGTAGTTCAGGCCGTTGACGATTTTTATGCGGCTCTATACAGCGACCGGGAGGGACTGGCCGAAACTCTCATAGATGCGTTTCTTGTAGATGTCCCCCCCAGACGCCTCTCAGACGAGCAGCGTGATGCCTTGGACCAACCCATCTTGCTGGACAAGCTGCAGGCAGCTTTTTCCAATACGCACCCGGGCTGGGCACCGGGCCCGAACGGGTTCCTCTGTGATTTTATGTGCCCCCTTATGCGGACCATTGGCAAACACTTACTTAAAGTGCTACACATGTCTTTGGAACAGGGTATCCTGCCCCCAGACTGGTGACATGCCAAATTAGTCATTTTTCTTGAACCGTGCCGCCCTCCAGAAGATCCAGGTTTGTATCGCCCCATATTCCTATTGAATTTTGATCCGAAATTGCTAGGTAGGGTCCTGGTCGATGGCCTGCGCACCTGTATTCTGGACCTGGTCCATCCACATCAATCTGCCTTTATGCCACAACGCTCTACCAGGCATAAAGTCAGGTGGGCCCACATTTCTGAGGCAGAGGCCCACCACCTGGGACGCCCCACGGCTCTACTGCTAGCAGATATAGATAAGGCGTTTGACTCCTTGAGCTGGACCTATCTTTTTAAACTCCTAGAAGCGGTTAACCTAAGGCCCCGTTTTCGCACCTATGTAAAATTACTTTATACTGATCTTACGGCCACAGTTCACGTGGCTGGCAACCGCTCTGCCCCCTTCCCCATCCGCAGGGGGACCAGAAAGGGTAACTCTGATGGCGGATCGTTTTTACACACCGTTTGGAGTTGCGGGGCGCTGCAGCACTTTTGGTCAGGCGTGCTGTCTTGCTTGGGGCGGGTGTTGGCGTGGAACCTCCCTGCAGACCCTAGGCTGACACTTCTCCATAGCACAGACAATATTGGGGATAACAGATACAAGAGACACCTCCCATTCCTGGGCCTCACCTTAGCCAAGCAAGACATTGCGCATCATTGGAAGGCCTCGTCTCCCCCTGGGGTTGCAGCACGGAAATTGGCCTTAGGTAAATGTATGTCGGCTGAAGTGGCGGTGTTTCAGGCACGGTGCTGCCCACAAAAAGATGGGACGATCTGGGTCAGATGGGCAAAATATTGGGGCATTGACCCATCTTTCTTAACACAGCTGGCAAATCAGGACCCTATTGAACGTTTGATTATCAATGATTCACCAATCTAATGTGTTAGCTTGCTACGGATGCAGAACTAATCTTATTGTACAAATTTATATCATTTCTCATGGGTCGCGTGGAGCAGGGTTGGGAGAGGGAGGCGGAGGGAGGGGTGGGTTGCTAGGTCTGATGTTTTGCAGATCTCCTGGTGAGGATATTTTCAGCATCTTTTTTTATTATCCGTCATGTATCTTACTGGGTACAATAAAATCAATAAAATTTGTTGTTAAAAAATAAATTCGGCGCAATACGTGCTGGGGTCGCGAATTCTGCCAAAGTTGTTTAAAAACAATGAAGCCTGGGTTCCCGTATTTTATTTTAACGAGGCCCCCAGGTGGGCTAGGTCCCGGGGGCATTTCTTTAAAAATAATAGCAGGGGCCCTCTGGGGTCCCCGCAGCCCCAGAGACCACCACCTCCTCGGGGCTTCACTCATGTTGGAAGGTGGTGCACGGCCCTCCTCCTGGAGCCTGTGATGGCCCTGGGAACTGCCAGCCCCCAGGGCCTGCTCCTGCCCTGTCCTGGGTTGCCCACCCCTGGGACACTGCTGTTTGCTATGACAGGACAGGAGCCGCATGGGTCCCGCGCTGTCATTGCAAACTTGCTTTTGTATTTTGGAAGCGAGAGCAAGGAAACCTGCTCTTGCTTCCGAAATCCAAAGCTGATTGCATTTCCACACGGGGAGCTGCATGTCAGCAGCTCCCCATGTTGAAAAGCAATGCCGACTCCCGCAGGACACGGGGAGCCAGCAGGACCGTTGGGGCATCGGGGCTCGGTCCTTGGGCTGGAATTGGACACGGGTGGCCCCCATGTGAAAGCAATGGGTGTGCAGCTCTCATCACGGCACTTGAGTACTTCTTAAGTCTTTCAAACACTGAGGGGTATATTCTGAAGGACACATCGCCGAGTTAACGGCACTTTATCGCAACCAAAATGGTGATAAATTTAACGCACCATTCACAAGCTAGAGAAAACAGCCCATATCACCAGTTTACCAGCGATAGTAGCCTCAAAACGCATTGTCATGGATGACCCCAGCAAATATTACAAATGAGATGTAGAGTAGGCGTTCCCGTGCAAAAAGCAGCAAACACATCACTTTGCAAGTTTCTTAACCACCAGCAAGATCGTCGAAGAGAGTACAAAACAGGTGATAAGGTGTGTTAGTAGCAGGAAGTTTACATCTGCTCTGAGATGGTGTAAAGTCGGACTACAACCTGCACCATGAAAGGGAGCCCAGCCCAGAGCCGCACCTGAATGACAACAGATGCAATGGAGCCAACGATCATGCAGCTCGGACACCCAACACTGATCTAACACCCCCCACCACCAGCCCCTTGTCCGCTCCCCCCTCACCCTCACCCCCCACAAACAAATGTGACAGCAACCTTAGGAAATCTGGAACGTAACAAATTGGCTGAGGTAGCACAATTATAATTAAGAAGATGTATGTGAGGTTGGACAAATAAGAATCTCAGTCATCTATGGATTTACATATAAAACATTTTATTTAAACAAAACAACAAAATAAAAGTAGGTACAGGCATGGCGTGTCATCCCTCGACAATTTGTGAATCACAGCCTGCAAGACAAAAAGAAAGATAAGATTGTGTGTCATGCGTCCATCAAAGGAGAGAGAAAGAGTGAGAGAGAGGAAGGGAGAGAGAAAGAGAGGAAGAGTGATAGAGAGAGGAGGAGAGAGAGAAAGAGTGAGATACAATGAAGAGAGAGAGAAAGAGAGAAACAGTGTGAGAGAGAGGAAGAGAGAGAGAGAAAGAGTGAGACAGAGAGAAAGAAAGAAAGAATGAGAGAGAGAGGAAGAGACAGAGAAAGAGAGAAAGAGTGTGAGAGAGAGAAAGAAAAGATAGAGTGAGAGAGAGAAAGAGTGTGAGTGACAGAAAGGAAGAGATGGAGAGGGAGAGGGAGTGTTGACATTGTGGAGAACATCCTCACATCTCACCTTTCTGCCACTGGTGTGTCTCCAACCACGTGCCAGGACATAGTGCAGCCCTCATCTGAATCATAGCATAGAATCAGTAATGGCAGAGTACATACAACTGCACAGGAGTAATTCTCTGTTTCAGCCCTGTGCAGCCAGGCTGCTGCACCCCATTGACTCCCGCCACCTGAGGTGTCTGTCTGCCCTGCGCACTCAGGTTGCTGTACCTCATCGACTCCTGCCACCCAGAGGTGTCTGCTCACCTCTGCATACCCAGGCTGCTGTACTCTATCCACTCCCATTGACCAGAGGTGTCTGTCCACTGCTGTGCTCCCAGGCTGCTACACCCCATCCACTCCCAGTGCCTGGAGGTGACTGCCCATTCCTGCACACTCAGCCTGCTGCACCCCATCCACTCCCACTTCCTAGAGGTGTCTGCCCGCTCCTGTGCACCCAGACTGCTGCACGCCATCCACTCCCACTGCTCAGAGGTGTCTGCCCGCTCTTGTGCACCCAGGCTGCTGCACACTATCCACTCCTACCGCCCAGAGGTGCCTGCCCGCTGCTGCAGAAACAAGCCTCTCTGCTCACCTTCTGCCACCGGTGTGTGTGTAAGAGGGTCCACCTCATGCCGAAGCAACCTCCTCAGCTGTTGCATACATGCGGTCAAGCCGAGCTTACAATTCAGAGTGGGTGTTGATTGCCAGGATGGCTAAGCATCATCCCAGGCTGCACACGCGTTCAGCTCTGGTGGCACTAACTCAGTGGAACTGAAATCATCGCCTCGTGGTGGGAGGTCCTTGTGGGGGGGTTGTCAATCTGTGAATCACAGCCTGCTTAACAAAAAGCAAGATACGATTGTGCGTCATGTGTCCATCAAAGGAGAGAGAGAGAGAAATGAGTGAGAGAGAGGAAGAGAGAGAGAGAAAGAAAGAGTGAGAGGAAGACAGAGAGAAAGAGTGAGAGAGAGAGAGAGGAAGAGAGAGAGAAACAGTGAGAGAGAGGAAGAGAGAGAGAAAAGAGAAACAGTGTGAGAAAGAGGAACAGAGAAAAACTGGAAGAGTGAGAGAGAAAGAGAGAGAGAATGAGAGAGAGAGAGAGAGAGGAAGAGAGAGAGAAAGAAAGAAACAGTGTGAGAGAGAGGAAGAGAGAGAGAAAGAGTGTGAGGGAGAGAAAGGAAGAGATGAAGAGGGACAGTGAGTGCCCACACTGTGGACAAAACCCTCAAAGCTCACCTTTCCGCTACCGGTGTGTCTCCAACCACATGAAGGGACATAGTGGAGCCCTCAAGCTTACTCTTCTGAAATGTAGTACAGACGCAGTAATGGCAGAGTACATACGACTGCACATGCCTAAATCACTGTCCCGCCTTTGTGCATCCAGGATGCTGCACCTCATCCACTTCCATTGCCCAGAGGTGTCTGCCCGCTGCTGCACACTCAGACTGCTGCACCCCATCCACTGCCCGGAGGTGACTGCATCTTGATTTTACTATGGAGGAGGACATACCAGTGCACCTGCCATCATCGCAGGTTGCACCGCTGCTCAGCCCTTGCGGTGCCACTAACTCTGTGACCATTGAGGCCACGCCACATGGCGGTAGGCCCCCACTGTTCGATGGCTCATGTCTATACTGCGGTCCAGCAGGGCACACAAAACCTGACCTGTCTGGACCGCCGGGACGGGACATCATCGCAGGCTGAACACCTGCTCAGCACTTACAGTGCCCCTACCTCAGTGCACCGAAAGTCACCGTCCCTTGGCGGTGTGCCTGTGCCGGCCGCAGTGCGTCCGGTGCCACCAAGTCTGAAATGGAAATGGCGTGGAGCATATGCGCCCGGTCCTTTTTATTGGTAGGGTCACGTGTCCTGTGACGCCTGTGCTTGATGGGTGTGGTGTGGGTATAAATCAGCCATCAGGGAGTGGCTGTGGCATACTGACAACTAGACCTGTGAGCACCAGATCACTACAATGAAAATCTGGGCCATGTAGCGTTGTTGTCCCTCCCTGTATGCGTAAATGGAGTGAGCTGGCCTGGCATATGCCAGTCCTGTGTGAGGCTGTGAACAATGACTCTGGAGCTCTGGGTGTGGTTCCGTCCTGGGCTGTATGAGGAATCAACTGATGCGGGTGTCCCTGTTGTAGTGCTGCCAACACCCGGGCAGCAAGCGCCAATATGTAACCCCGTGACCCAAGTCCCAAAACATGGCCAACATGGAAGGTAGGGGGAATCACTGACCCTACATTCAACCATACTTCCACACATGAAAGATCATGCACATGACATATCTGTGTGGAAATGAATTTTTATTGCACATTATTTGGAGTGTTACAGCTGTAGCAATACAGGGCCATGCAAAGCCCACATTTCAGTTTTTGGCACTTGGAGGGCAGCCAATTAGAGCCAAGCTCGTTCTCTGGAGTTAGGCTTCGCCATCATATGTACTTCACAATTCCAATTCACTATACACTCTCCTTGCAGTACTTTAATGATCCAGTCTCTACCTATGTACTTATACAATGACCAAGACACAGTTACATAACAAAAGTTTTCCCCACTGTCAGAGGTAACATGGTTGCGAGCGCTGTCCACAGCAGAATGTAATGTGGTAGGGCCCAGAGGCAGCATCATGCATAGATAATGAACACACGGACACAGTTAGATAGATAGTGGAACTGGGTGGGGGCACGTGCGCTCGACCCCTTTTTATTACCAGGATCACATGTCCAGTGACGTCTCTGCTGGATGCTTGTGGGGTGAGTGTAAGTCAGCCCTCAGGGAATGGTTGGTCCTGGGAACGAGTACAACAGTAATCATCAGATCACACACAGAGTTTCAATCGTAAAGGGTCCATGACTTGTGCTACACTAAGTTAGGGGCATCAGATGTGAAATAATACCCAAAAGATTCTATCGTAAAGGGTTCATGATTTGTGGTACACTGAGGTAGGGGCAGCAGATCTGAAATCAAACATGAAAGATTCTATCATGAAGGGTCCATGAGTTGTGGTGCACTGAGGTCGGGGCATCAGAAGCATTCCGCGTGTGCACAGCTAGTGATGATGTGTGGTCCAGGAGGGCTGCACTGGTAGCAACGTCTATTGCCTACTGGACTACGTCATCTGCAATCGCAACTCAATCTGAATTGTGAGCCCTGCAGTCCGCAATGTTGATGGAAGGCAGTAGTCCGCACAGACATCGAAGAATGCTTTTTGTCACATCCTTTTGACAAAATCCAAGGACAAAGAGTATATTTCTGTCTGCAATTAATAAATCATGACTCAATGTAAATTGTGAGCTCTGATTAGGCCTTGGCGAAAATTTCGTTCCGTTCGCGGATATTGCGATAATTTGACATTTTCGCGTTCCGAGGAGAGCGCGAAAATGTCAACATTTCCGCATTCCGCAGCTTGGCGATAATTTGTTTCTTGCTTGCGCTGTAAAATAATACATTCTCACGCGCGCGCGATCGCCTTACCAGAATCCCTGCGTTCGCCGACAAGTTTTCTTGATCCGGTCGCGTTCTCCATGAGATGTTGTATCGTTTTTAGCATTGGCGCTGTCTCACGACAGTTCGCGCTCGCAGTGACGTAATGCATCGCGCGATCACGTCTTTCTTCTCGCGATCATGCACCGCGAGACAACTGAAAACAAGATTGCCGCGCCCGCGAGCAACATCATGGATAAGTTGGCGAGCCGCAACCATGCAGAAAATCTCGCGAACATGCGGGAAAAAAACTTCCGCATCTTCGTGATATTTCCACGTGTTTGCGATAATTTTTAACATTTTCGCGATAATTTGCGAAAGTGGATTTCGCAAATTCCGCCCACCCCTAGCTCTGATGACCGTAGGTAACAAAAGATGAAATATGTATGGAATACATTGTCGAAATGTGTGGGTTTCGGGAGTTTATAGTTAGTTGCCTACCGGACTCTGAAATTAATTAATCAAGACTGAATTTGAATTGTGAGCCCTGCTAACCACAGTGTAGGCTGGAGGCAGGGGTCAGCAAAGGCCCACAGCCACGTGGCGTTGACTTTAGCTGCACAGATTAGGAGCATTTGGTTTTCTTAACCAATTATTGTCTCTTACACAATTTGCATCAGTACTAATCTTGAATTGTGAGCCCTGCTGACCGCAGTGTAGACCGGAGGCAGTGGTGAGGAAGGGCCCACAGCCACGTGGCGTTGACTTGAGCTGTATAGAGTTAGTGGTAGGTGTGGCCCTCAGCATGTGCGCAGCCAGTGATGATGCGTGGTATGGGCGGGCCGCACTGGGAGCAATGTCTCTTGCCTACTGGACTGCGTCATCTGAAATCGTGACTCCATCTGAATTGTGAGCCCTGCTGTTCTCAGTGTAGATCGAAGGCAGTAGTCTGTACAGACATAATTCTGCGGTGTTGTGCTGCTGTGTTCACAGGGGGCTTGTGTCAAAGAGGCCCGCGGTCATGGCGGCAGCCATGTGACAGGGTGAGGGCTGCCGCTCTGGCAGAATCATTGGCCTTCACACAAGTAAGTTGGACCAGCCCACTGTGCTTCCACTTACAGGGGATGACGACACAGGTACATGACCGAGATCGTCCCCACTGCCTGAGGTAACATGGTTGCGTCCACTGTCCACAACACTACAAGCACCAGCAGTATATGTACACATGGAGAGGGTTGTGCACTGCATAGTGAGGTCTGTCAAGCACATCACCGCTACACTTGGTATTGTGTGCATTATTATCGGTGGGTGACTTGCGTCCTTCACACATGTTTGTTTGCCACATCTCGCAACATTCAACTATTGTGTGGCTGAGAGGCCTTGCTAATTTTGGAAGGTCCGCTGTCCTGTTGTGCACTGACTCAGTGGTAGTAGGGGGGGTGGTCCAGGGGGAGGTCCTGAGGGTGGTGGCAGTGGGTTTGGTGGCCTTCTTGGGGGCTGGAGGTGCATGATCAGGAGCTCTATGACATGTGTTGGTCTTCAGATGTGATTCTGGGCTGGGCTCCCTTTCTCACTGTACTCCTACTTTACACCATTAAAAGGCAGATGTTGCATTCCTACTGCTAATGCAGCTTATCGCCTGTTTTTGGATCGCACCGCAGATTTGGCTGCTCGTTGAAAATATCGAGAAGTGGTGTTTTCGTGTTATTTTTTAACAGGAATGCCTACTCTGCATATTATTAGCGTTAGTTGTTGCTCTCATTTGTGGTGATTTTTTTTGCGGAAGCTATTGCTGAAAAAACTATACGTTTAATGAACATTATAATTAGAAATTAGCATTTAAAAATCCTTTGAAATTCACTGAAAAAAACACGGGTTTCAGGGATATTATAGTTAGAAGTTATATTTTTTTCACAGAAACTTTCGATTTCATTCAAAGTATATGGCAGGCATGTTGTGGCTCCACTTGAGATTCATAGTGTATACAAAGTGGGTCTCTAAATGTCTATTCTAGACATCCTCTCCTTATTTTCCAGCTTCTGGCTTGCATAAAAATGGCCTAGATTAAATGAGAAGAGACAAGTTAACCGAGGCGTGTGCCTCACTTCACATCACGATTTTCCTGACCATCAACATAGTAAGTCGCATTCTGAAATTTGGTTTTCTTGCAATTTAATGACTATCACTGAACAAAGTGTCCACAGACTCTTTTAGTTCTACTTCCATTTTGATTTTCATTATTGTTTCTTTTTTAGTGGTCTCAATTAGAGAATTTCAAAATTGTATTCATTGGTGAGCCAGCATTCGGTAAGAATTTTTGTAGTGCAATTTCCTTAGAGGCTGTTGATTAATTGTGTTGCACTTTTGGGTCGGTCAGTTATTTTGGAGTAAAATCTTTTTTCTTTCTTTTTTTCACCCCACAGTGTCTTGGTCCTGAAGAGAACCCCCTTGCTCAAAAAAATTGAGGGTTCGAAATACGTAGACCTCTTTTTTCGCTATACCAAACATTGGTCTAAGTGGTTTTGTGTTGTGCATTGTTAAAACAACTTTGTGATGAACTCTAAAATAAACTACTATTAGTAGGATTTATGCACATCAAATAAAGCTGGTCAATTTTTTCCGTGTTTGGGTTAGGTCCTTGGTCCATTTAAATTGTAAATACAGGGAACCAGGGATTGGATATGTGAGTGTGTGTGTTTTTATGTTTGAGGAGTGGTGTATGAATGATTCAGTTTGGATGTTAATGGTGAGATATGCCAAATTGGCAGTTAGTAATTGTCTTTAATTCTTTAGAATTGTATTTTTGTAAAATTCATTGTGGTGTTTTTGGTACATGTGTGTTCAAAATATTCATGGATAAAAATTCAAGTGAACAAAAAAGATTATCTTCTAATAAATACTATTAACTAGTACTGTTGTTGTGTGTTTGAGTTCTCCTGCGTTTTTCCATTATTATTTAAATTACTTATCAGTCTTGGCATCAAGTTTGTTCTTTATGCTAATGGGCTCAGCTTTACTGATTAGAGCCACACCCATTCATGTTCTTGGTTGTTTAGCGGGTGCATTCCCACGAGGTGTTCTAGAGGGAATCTTGGGTAGCGAATCCCCTTAGATCCAATTTAGTTTTGAATTGGATGTATAATTAGGATTTCTTGTTATATTTGTTTTTCGTTTTGATTTATTTCTTTTTCCTTTTTTGTCTTTTTGACAATGACTGAAAATGACACTTTTGCTTACAGCGAAGACCACATTAAAAAACTCATGAGTGCTCCACCGTTATTCGCCTCAGCTTCTTTAAGTATGACAGCTAAAAAGCAAAACAAATCTGGTAAACTACTACGTCTAAAGAAAAAGCAATTTAGAACAGACTTACACGGACATTTCTTGTTAGAACACCTGAAGGCAGGGACTATTCCTGGAGGACTCCAAATACGCAACATCCCTGTCATTTTCACTGAAGGCACCCTTTACAAAAAGGGTTATAGCTGCATAGAAACTAAATGCAGTAGGGATCTTATGGTCCTCACGGTTGAAACAGCCCTCAGGATTTCGCAACAACAATTGGATGAAATAGCTTTACTGGAATCAGAAATTAAGGATATTCAATCCATCACTGACTCAAAAGCTCTGTTGGAAACAATGGAAAAGGTGTTCTTGGAGTTCGAAGATTACACCATTAATCAAAAAGGTAATAAATTTGAGAAGGACAAGAGGAATTTTGCCTTGGATCCGGTTTATCCATATTTGCAGGCGGATTTTTACACTAGAGTAGAATCGCGAAGATATCTCCCGGATTATCAAGGTAGATCTAAGAATCGGTTCATCTCGTTTTCCGAAACTTCGTCTTCCTCAGGAGGTGATACAGATACTAGTGAATGACGTCCAACTGCCAATAAAAGATGGAATGCACAGCAACAACAGGGGCCATCTTTTTTAGGGAGTGGCCAGCAAAAATCAAGAGGACGAGTCAGATTCAACAATCAGCCTTGGGAAATGACCACCCGCCGACATTACAAAAATTAATTCCATCCCCAATTTTCAATTTATCTACACTTGTGCTCACTAAGGAAGAATAAAGTATTCTTGAAAAAGGTCTTACTTTTATCCTTACAAGAAGCACAGATTTTATAAAGATGAAAACTGAAACAATTGAATTCTGTCAGAAAATTTGGTTCAAAATGTTTTTATCCGGGTTGGATCTGACGACCACGAATGAATTGACAGGGTTGCGTAAAAAATCAAATTTTTGCCCCCCTGCAAATAAGATACCAAAGGAAGTAGTCACGTTTGAGAGAACTATTCTATCTGCAAACACGGATATGGAAAAGAGGTCCAAATATGTAAAACACAACATTACAAAGGCACAACAAGCCGCCATAGTTTCATTGAAAAATGATTCTTCTGTGACCATCAAACAAGCATTTAAGGGCAGCTCCATTGTGGTCTGGGGGACCCCAGATTACACAGCGGAGGCACTTAAACAAGTAAATGACCCGTCTTGTTACGAACAAATTCCTAAGGATCCCACGGTTGAACTCCAAGGTAATCTTTTTGCCATTCTGAAAAAAGGATTTGAGCAAGGGATTTTAGGCCCTAAAGAGTACAATTATTTACAAAATAAGCATCCTAGAATTCCAGTTTTTTATGTTTTAGCCAAAGTTCACAAGAATGAGACTTTCCCGCCTGGCAGGCCGACAGTCTCTGGGTGAGATTCCCTGAATGAGCCAATTTCGAAATATGTTGATTATTTTTTGAAGCCATTCATGGTGGAGGTTCCATCATACCTCCAGGATACTACAGATTTCATTAATAAACTGGAGGATGTTTCATTTGAATTAGACAAAGATATAATGGTGACAATTGACGTCACTTCATTATATACCAAAATCCCACAAGATGAAGCTTTGGCTGTTTTATCACATTTTCTGGACAAAAGACCGAAACCCGTGAGGGTATCTACAGAATTTATTATTGAACTGGCAAATTTTGCCCTTAAAAAAAACTTTTTTCACCTTTGGGAGTGAGTTTTTCTATCAGACAAAAGGTGTAGCAATGGATTGTCCCTTTGCTCCAGAACTAGCGGTTCTGTATTTGTCAATGTATGAGGAGAAGTTTTTCTATAACAACAATCCATTCAAGCAATTCATAACAACTTGGCTGCGGTTTATTGATTATATTTTTGTGGCATGGTCAGGAAATGTTGAACAATTATTGCAGTTCTTCGATTGGCTGAACCAAAGATGATTAGACATCAAGTTTAGCATTAATTTTTCATCCCAAAAGATACCTTTCCTGGATGTTGAAGTTTATCCAGCTGAAGGGGGTTTAGTAACAACATTATATAAAAAGCCTTCAGACAGTAATAAGACCTTGTTATTTTCGAGTAACCATCGTAGAAGTTTAAAAGAGAACTTGCCTTATGGACAGTTTTTAAGGATCCGGCGGAATTGATTTTATAAGGATGAATACAGTACTCATGCTGATAACCTTGTTGAAAAATTACGAGATCGAGGTTACCCAAAAAAATTGGTGAGGACAGCCATGAAGAGAGCCTGTTGGACTCCTAGAGAAACATTGCTGATCAAAAAAGAAAAATCCTCTACACAACGTCACAGTATTTGTGACTACTTTTTGCCCGAATTCTAATCAGCTAAAAAAAGTCATCAATCAGAATTGGCATTTAGTAGAGAACTTGGATTTAGCCTTTGCGAGCACACCTCTATTTGCTTTAAAAAAAAGAAAGAAGTATTTCTAATCACATATTCAGGGCAGAATCCCAAAAAAACATTGAACCAAAATTAAGACAAATGATGGGTCTAACACCTGTGACAGGTCATCATAAGTGCGGCACATGCCTGTGCTGTGATCAAATGATTGAAGGAGCATTGTTCTCCCATAAAGGTATTCTTTGGAATCACGATACTTTCTCAAATTGCAAAACAAAGTATGCAATTTATGGGATCATTTGTCCCTGTCCGATGCTGTACATAGGCAAAACAAATCAAGAGGTCCGACCCAGAATAACACAACACAAGTCTCGAATCAGGAAAAATGTTGAGACTGCCCCACTTGTCAATCACTTGAATAAAAAGACACATACAGAAAAAGATCTACATTGGACGGTCATTTCAAAAGTTGAACGTGACCCTAGAGGCGGTGATCTGGATTTAAAATTATCACAACGAGAAGCAATGTTGATCGTGAAATTTGTCACTGCATTCACAGGTCCAAATGAACTATCAGAAATATATAAACTTTAAAGGGGTGAATGTTTGGATAATTTTTTCCAACACATCCCACTTTTCTATTCATGGAGTCATGTAATATATTGGGCGACTAGTCCTCTATACTTCAATCTAGTTGTAAACTATATTTCCCATCTTCAGATATTTCCCAGGAATCCTAGCGGTAAATACATAAAAACGTTTTTTGATAATGATTTGCAAGTATACCCTATTCCCCGAGGCAGTTTTCTGCATAAATATTCCCCCGCTAACTATCTTCTGAGATGTAGCGGCACAGTACTGCTATATTTAATGTACAGTTGTCAGCCAATTCACATTATGTTCGGGCAAACTACATTTCCCATCATTCTGAGTCTTCCCACAATTCCTTGGTGACGATATATGGAACTGCCAGGTTAGATGTGATTCAACCATACGTAGCCGGTCGAAACGCCTAAAGAACATTGTTACAGCCACGGAAAAGGTAAGCAGTGCTGAACGCTGAATTGACTCGACCCGGTCACCTTTTAACTTTCCATTTCAATCAAACCGGTCCTTTGTATGTTTGGTTGCAGACTTTGTGGCATCCTGAAGGATCTTTTCAGACCGTCGGGGTGTTTCACAGAAACTTTCAATTTCATTCAAAGTATACAGCAGGTATGTTGCGGCTCCACTTGAGATTCATAGTGTATACAAAGTGGGTCTCTAAATGACTATTCTAGACATCCTCTCCTTATTTTCCAGCTTTGGGCTTGCATGAACATGGCCTAGATTAAATGAGAAGAGACAAGTTAACCGAGACGTGTGCCTCACTTCACATCACGATTTTCCTGGCCATTAACATAGTAAGTTGCATTCTGGAATTTGGTTTTCTTGGCAATTTAATGACTATCACTGAACAAAGTGTCAACAGACTCTTTTACTTCTACTTCCATTTTGATTTTCATTATTGTTTCTTTTTTAGTGGTCTCAATTAGAGAATTTCAAAATTGTATCCATTGGTGAGCGAGCATTCGGTAAGAATTTTAGTAGTGCAATTTCCTTAGAGGCTGTCGATTAATGGTGTTGCGCTTTTGAGTCGGTCAGTTATTTTGGAGTAAAATCTTTTTTCTTTCTTTTTTTTCACCCCACAGAGTCTTGGTCCTGAAGAGAACACCCTTGCTCAAAATAATTGAGGGTTCGAAACGCATAGACCTCTTTTTTCGCTATACCAAACATTGGTCTAAGTGGTTTTGTGTTGTGCATTGTTAAAATAACTTTGTGATGAACTCTAAAATTAACTACTATTAGTAGGATTTATGCACATCAAATTAAGCTGGTCAATTTTTTCCGTGTTTGGGTTAGGTCCTTCGTCCATTTAAATTGTAAATACAGGGAACCAGAGATTGGATATGTGAGTGTGTGTGTTTTTATGATTGAGGAGTGGTGTATGAATGATTCAGTTTGGATGTTAATGGTGAGATATGCCAAATTGGCGGCTTAATTCTTTAGTATTGTATTTTTGTAAAATTCATCATGGTGTTTTTGGTACATGTGTGTTCAAAATATTCATGGATAAAAATTCAAGTGAACAAAAAAGATGTTCTTCTGATAAATACTATTAACTAGTACTGCCATGGTGTGTTTGAGTTCGCCGCATTTTTCCTTTATTATATAAATTACTTATCAGTATTGGCATCCAGTTTGTTCTTTATAGTTAGAAATTAGCATTTAAAAAACCTTAGAAATTCGCTGAAAAAACCATAGGTTTCAGGGATGTTATAGTTAGTTGGACATTTCACTCATACAAAACCAGAGAAATCCGACCGTTAGAGTTAGTAGAGCTAACTATAACTCACGTCCCCGCAGGGCACTGCTGATGACGTCACATATTACATCACTCATTACATGGTCAGTGACATCACTGATGACATCTCACACCTATGGTTTTTTAAGTGAATTTCTAAGTTTTTTCTGTTTGATGGTGTGAATGAGTTGACAACAGCATATCAATTGTCGTGAATATCATGGCACAAATACTTAAATCACCATGCTGCAGCAACTCATTAAAAATAGTAATATTTTGTACATTTAAAAGCCACATAAATATAAATGTTAATGCATATTGTATATAAATAGTTGATAATAAATGACTATGTCTGTGCAAATATTGCAAGTGCAAAGATTACAGACCTCAAATGGCCTTATCAACTATCTTGATTCAGCAACATAGCTCTCATATACAGTCACAATGTGCAAACAATATGTGCAAAGTGCTTGATGCTTAAATGTGTCTAAACTGCTGGGTAATAAATATGAAAACTTTATTTCAGACAGCAGAGAGACGAGAACATATTTTTTGATTTGTAAGATAGAACTCGTCTATAAACGCCACATTTTGCCTAACTTAGGGAGCCCCCTTAAAAAGGTATATACTCTGAGAATGGAAATTTAAAGACAAAATACCAGACAAAAAGACTGCCGAGGCCACTAATTCAAAACCAACATCAATGGACTAGTTTGGTGCTATTTGTGAAGCGGCCTATATGGTCCAAGCGACACCACCTCCATGCCCCTCTGCATTGATCATAGATAAGTTATCTACCTTACCATCTGTGCTAGGGAACCTGATATCCAATCTAAAATCAACAGTTTTACAGATCCCAGAATTTAGCACTGAACTTCCCGTAACGTCAGCAATGCCAGTGGCTCAACTAGCAGCAGAACAGGCAGCAACCAGCAAACGATCCCCGGTGGGTAGGGAAGTCCTACCATCACCGTCAGAGGAAACAGAAACTGAACCTAAAATCCACTCATCACCAACCTCTGCAACTGCAGCCGACCCAGTACTAGTTAACGCCCAGATCTCTTGCAAAACTCGCAGGAAGAAAAAAAGGAAGGGAAGAAACAGGCTTCCAACTGTCACAAGATCTTGTAGAGAATTGCAATTATATCCATCCTCATCAGCAACAACCTATTGCCCAAAAGCCGCAGATGTGAGACAACTTTCACTCTCACCCTTGCCCGAGGACCCAGAGAACCCGAAAGAGATAGGCAACAAACCGTGCAACAAACTTGCCCAGTCATTGGCCCAAACGGTTCTTCCCAGGCCGGTCATTCTGGAAGTGAGGGACTGCTGACAAAGCAAACAGTAGTACATCACCAGGCTAGTACGCCCATTATTCTCTTCACTCCTGAATACACGTCCCAAGGTAGAGACGACATACTGAACAGGGGGAACATATTAAGACTTTTACATTCAATTACAAGCTTAGGAAACATCAGCTCCTCTCATCTCCTCCTTTCTGTCAAACTACGATGCACAATGCTCGGAAACAACTTAAACAACCTGGAACTCAATTGAGATAGTTAAAAACATCCTGAAGGAAGAGGAAACGTTTAAACAATGGGTGATAAAATTGGGACTCGAAAATCAAAATCCCTACCCGACACCTTTCTTACCCCCTGTCAGGTCACCCACCCGAAAAAATACCAATTCAGTATTAAAAGTAGCAAGGAGCACCTCTCCAAGAGTGCACCTCCAAGACATACAAACCTTCTTCACAGGACAAAGACCAAGGTACCCAGGTCATGCCTCACCGGTCGTTCCACAAAACTGGAGGTCGATTCAACGCACCATCAACAGAGTTGACCGCAAAAATTGACAAAGGGGAAGAAACTTTGATCGTCCCTTGGACAAGACCGGGCAAATCAGCATATGTACGTGGAATATCAACGGTTTAGCTAGCAAAAGCAATGACCCAGAGTTTCTGCAATATTTAAACTCATTTTATTTGCTACTGCTCCAAGAAACCTGGGAGGATAAGGCATTTGAGCACAAGGGTTCACATCTTGTTGTATCTCAGCAACCAAAAGTTCCATCTTTGGTCGTAGATCCTTTATTCTGTAGGCGAGATTACGACACTAGAATCACAAATAGCAACTCCAAGCGTAATACAGGTGACAAAGATCTCACTCCGGTTAAATAACAAACTGCTAGAAGTTATAATAATCAACACATACATCCACCCCAATGTAAGCAACAAACTGCCAACAAATTGATAAAATCCCTGGGAAAAGAAATGGATGAAGAGGATTCTGATGTAATCATCCTGTCAGGGGACTTTAACATGTTTCTTATTAGCTCCGATCCAGGTGATGGCCTTGATCAACAACTTAGCGCCGCATGGGGAGTGCCAAGCAGGGTTCTGCAAAAATTAAAAAGCCAACAAATTGCTCAAAAAATGTACTATGGCAATTAGAGCACCTTAATTTAAGAGCCCTGAACGGGCGCTACCCAGAAGACGATCCACTGGTCGCAATCTTTCATTCAGATAAGCAATCTTCCCATTTGGACTACACATTTATGTCTTTAAACATGCTAGGCAGGGTAACGGCGTTCAAAATAGGGACCTCAGTGACCACCTGCCTCAAGAAGCTACAATAAAAGTCAATTCACTTCCTGAGACTGAACCATATACAGGTATTGACATTGAAGTGACCTCAAACCTAAGGCGGCTTCGTTGCAATATACAAAAAGAACTATTGATGGACAGAATGCAGAACAAGGTCATACATTCACCCCAGTACAGAGATCTGGGCCTAAATCCATCGTTTTTTTGCTCACCATGCCATTTCAGTTTGGACCCAGCCATATGCAAATCAGTCTTGACCCTGTGCCCAATGGGAACAGTCCAGCCCGAACTGCCAGGCCAGGTCCTCCCTGGACTAGAAAAAAGCATCCTAGGACCGGTTTCGGGGTTTCACCCCTCTTCAGCCAGGATAGCTTGATTCCAGTGGCATGGAGAGCACGGGACTCACGTCTGAGCATTCCCGTCCCACACGGGGTGACATATACAAAAAGAACTATTGATGGACAGAATGCAGAACAATGTCATACATTCACCCCAGTACAGAGATCTGGGCCTAAATCCATCGTTTTTTTGCTCACCATGCCATTTCAGTTTGGACCCAGCCATATGCAAATCAGTCTTGACCCTGTGCCCAATGGGAACAGTCCAGCCCGAACTGCCAGGCCAGGTCCTCCCTGGACTAGAAAAAAGCATCCTAGGACCGGTTTCGGGGTTTCACCCCTCTTCAGCCAGGATAGCTTGATTCCAGTGGCATGGAGAGCACGGGACTCACGTCTGAGCATTCCCGTCCCACACGGGGTGACATATACAAAAAGAACTATTGATGGACAGAATGCAGAACAATGTCATACATTCACCCCAGTACAGAGATCTGGGCCTAAATCCATCGTTTTTTTGCTCACCATGCCATATCAGTTTGGACCCAGCCATATGCAAATCAGTCTTGACCCTGTGCCCAATGGGAACAGTCCAGCCCGAACTGCCAGGCCAGGTCCTCCCTGGACTAGAAAAAAGCATCCTAGGACCGGTTTCGGGGTTTCACCCCTCTTCAGCCAGGATAGCTTGATTCCAGTGGCATGGAGAGCATGGGACTCACGTCTGAGCATTCCCGTCCCACACGGGGTGACATATACAAAAAGAACTATTGATGGACAGAATGCAGAACAATGTCATACATTCACCCCAGTACAGAGATCTGGGCCTAAATCCATCGTTTTTTTGCTCACCATGCCATTTCAGTTTGGACCCAGCCATATGCAAATCAGTCTTGACCCTGTGCCCAATGGGAACAGTCCAGCCCGAACTGCCAGGCCAGGTCCTCCCTGGACTAGAAAAAAGCATCCTAGGAAGGTGCAATTTCCTTAGAGGCTGTTGATTAATTGTGTTGCACTTTTGGGTCGGTCAGTTATTTTGGAGTAAAATCTTTTTTCTTTCTTTTTTTCACCCCACAGTGTCTTGGTCCTGAAGAGAACCCCCTTGCTCAAAAAAATTGAGGGTTCGAAATACGTAGACCTCTTTTTTCGCTATACCAAACATTGGTCTAAGTGGTTTTGTGTTGTGCATTGTTAAAACAACTTTGTGATGAACTCTAAAATAAACTACTATTAGTAGGATTTATGCACATCAAATTAAGCTGGTCAATTTTTTCCGTGTTTGGGTTAGGTCCTTGGTCCATTTAAATTGTAAATACAGGGAACCAGGGATTGGATATGTGAGTGTGTGTGTTTTTATGTTTGAGGAGTGGTGTATGAATGATTCACTTTGGATGTTAATGGTGAGATATGCCAAATTGGCAGTTAGTAATTGTCTTTAATTCTTTAGTATTGTATTTTTGTAAAATTCATTGTGGTGTTTTTGGTACATGTGTGTTCAAAATATTCATGGATAAAAATTCAAGTGAACAAAAAAGATTATCTTCTAATAAATACTATTAACTAGTACTGTTGTTGTGTGTTTGAGTTCTCCTGCGTTTTTCCATTATTATTTAAATTACTTATCAGTCTTGGCATCAAGTTTGTTCTTTATGCTAATGGGCTCAGCTTTACTGATTAGAGCCACACCCATTCATGTTCTTGGTTGTTTAGCGGGTGCATTCCCACGAGGTGTTCTATAGGGAATCTTGGGTAGCGAATCCCCTTAGATCCAATTTAGTTTTGAATTGGATGTATAATTAGGATTTCTTGTTATATTTGTTTTTCGTTTTGATTTATTTCTTTTTCCTTTTTTGTCTTTTTGACAATGACTGAAAATGACACTTTTGCTTACAGCGAAGACCACATTAAAAAACTCATGAGCGCTCCACCGTTATTCGCCTCAGCTTCTTTAAGTATGACAGCTAAAAAGCAAAACAAATCTGGTAAACTACTACGTCTAAAGAAAAAGCAAATTAGAACAGACTTACACGGACATTTCTTGTCAGAACACCTGAAGGCAGGGACTATTCCTGGAGGACTCCAAATACGCAACATCCCTGTCATTTTCACTGAAGACCCCCTTTACAAAAAGGGTTATAGCTGCATAGAAACTAAATGCAGTAGGGATCTTATGGTCCTCACGGTTGAAACAGCCCTCAGGATTTCGCAACAACAATTGGATGAAATAGCTTTACTGGAATCAGAAATTAAGGATATTCAATCCATCACTGACTCAAAAGCTCTGTTGGAAACAATGGAAAAGGTGTTCTTGGAGTTCGAAGATTACACCATTAATCAAAAAGGTAATAAATTTGAGAAGGACAAGAGGAATTTTGCCTTGGATCCGGTTTATCCATATTTGCAGGCGGATTTTTACACTAGAGTAGAATCGCGAAGATATCTCCCGGATTATCAAGGTAGATCTAAGAATCGGTTCATCTCGTTTTCTGAAACTTCGTCTTCCTCAGGAGGTAATACAGATACTAGTGAATGACGTCCAACTGCCAATAAAAGATGGAATGCACAGCAACAACAGGGGCCATCTTTTTTAGGGAGTGGCCAGCAAAAATCAAGAGGACGAGTCAAATTCAACAATCAGCCTTGGGAAATGACCACCCGCCGACATTACAAAAATTAATTCCATCCCCAATTTTCAATTTATCTACACTTGTGCTCACTAAGGAAGAATAAAGTATTCTTGAAAAAGGTCTTACTTTTATCCTTTTATCCTTACAAGAAGCACAGATTTTATAAAGATGAAAACTGAAACAATTGAATTCTGTCAGAAAATTTGGTTGAAAATGTTTTTATCCGGGTTGGATCTGACGACCACGAATGAATTGACAGGGTTGCGTAAAAAATCAAATTTTTGCCCCCCTGCAAATAAGATACCAAAGGAAGTAGTCACGTTTGAGAGAACTATTCTATCTGCAAACACGGATATGGAAAAGAGGTCCAAATATGTAAAACACAACATTACAAAGGCACAACAAGACGCCATAGTTTCATTGAAAAATGATTCTTCTGTGACCATCAAACAAGCATTTAAGGGCAGCTCCATTGTGGTCTGGGGGACCCCAGATTACACAGCGGAGGCACTTAAACAAGTAAATGACCCGTCTTTTTACGAACAAATTCCTAAGGATCCCACGGTTGAACTCCAAGGTAATCTTTTTGCCATTCTGAAAAAAGGATTTGAGCAAGGGATTTTAGGCCCTAAAGAGTACAACTATTTACAAAATAAGCATCCTAGAATTCCAGTTTTTTATGTTTTAGCCAAAGTTCACAAGAATGAGACTTTCCCGCCTGGCAGGCCGACAGTCTCTGGGTGAGATTCCCTGAATGAGCCAATTTCGCCTGCTAATCCCCGACAAAGCGCCGGGATTGGACAAAATCCCCGGTGACCTTTACCGCTCGGAACCAAAGATATGGGCTCCGTATCTTTGCATTCTATTTAACTCCATCCTGTTGGGTGCTGAACCGCCAGAGTCTTGGCTTGGAGCAGAAATAGTGCCGATATTCAAAAAAGGCTGCCCCTTACAACCTTCCAACTACAGGCCTATCAGCTTAATTGACACCACACAAAAGCTGTTCGGCCGCATAATTCTGGATAGACTACAGTCTTGGGAGTCAGACAATAACATCTTAAGCCCTTTGCAAGCTGGTTTTAGAGAGGGAATCTCCACTGTCGACCAGATCCTTCGACTTCAGATCATATATTGGAAGACCGTAAATTTAGAGGGTGGCAGCCTCTATCTCATCTTTGTTGACCTGAGGTCGGCATTTGACCTGGTACCACGAGAAAATCTGTGGAAGGTACTCCGGGCTCTCAATGTCCCAGAATATCTTGTGGACATTGTGAGTAGACTCCACAGGAACAATTTTGCCCAGGTCAGATGTGGAAAACATGGCGACCTGTCCTCCCGTTTCCCTGTTAACCGAGGAGTCCGACAAGGATGCGTGTTGGCACCCACGCTATTCTGTCTTTATATCAATGGGCTCATTAAACATCTGGAAGGGATCCGGGACACAGATGTGCCAAGACTTGCCACGGGCCTGGTGCCAGCGCTGATGTTCGCTGACGACACTCTGTTGTTGTCTCGAACATCAACTGGTATCCAGCGCATCTTGGACGGCTTTGTAGATTTTTGTGCGGAAAGAGGCCTTGAGATCAATTTAGCGAAAACTAAATTTATGATTCTCAATCCCCCCAAGCACACACGTCCAAACCCAGTTCTGAACGGTGTACATCTTGAGCGGGTGACAACGTTCAGTTGTCTGGGGATCATGTTACAGGAAAATTTTGGATGGGGGGGCCAAATTGCCAACTCCGCCCTGAAACTTGCTCAAACTACGGGGGGAATTTCACAAGTATTCAGAGGCTTGGTCTCAAAACCGGTGGGACCAGCGATTGAAATTTATAGGACCCAAGTGAGAGCAGCGTCCATCTACGGGGCAGAATTGTGGGGTCACTCCAGAATCTGCAGCCTGACCAGGATCGAAAACTCCTTTATGAGGAGTCTGTTGGGTTTACCCCCCAGCACCCCGTTGATCCCCGTCAGGCTGGACTTTGGCCTAGTACCACTGGAACAAGTGGTAATGTTGCGCCCATTGGTATATTGGAAGCGGCTCTGGTCTAATGCAGAGTTAGCCTCTTACCGGGAGGAATTTCTGGGGGTCTGGCCTCAGTTAAGGAACAAGAACATCCCCTGGCTAAGTTTTGTCAAAGACTCATGTATTAAGATTGGCCTACCAGAATTATGGACCTCCCCGGAGGCTTCGTGCCTGGCCCTACCTAAAGCAAAACTGATCGCACAGGTCAAAAATTACAATCTCACGTGTCTACATGAACATTCTGAGTTGGGGAGGCTGACGATCGAGTTCCTCCAAATTAAAGACACCTACAGGAAGGAGGAATATCTAGACCTGGTCAGCCCACCTGCAGCCAGGAAGCTTTACTGTCAATTCAGATTGGGCTGTTTGCCACTCAGATCGTTTACCTCTAGGTGGGACTCAACTCATAATACATCTTGTCCAGCTTGCGGACACAGTATGGAGGACGAAAAACACGTTCTCTTTTTTTGTCCTACCTACTTTTCTCAAAGAAAACGCTGGGTTAAACCCATTTGTAATAACCTGGGCTTCAGAGAGTGTGAGTATGCACTGAGAGTCCTCAAACATGACACTCACCCCCCTATAGTTTTTGCAGTCTCCCGGTTTCTAAACGCAATGTGGCTAAAGCGTAGGCATTTTTTGTAGTTTTACACTAGGTTTCTTCTGATGACTGAACTTTTGTAGTTTTTCTTTTTTTTTTTTTTTTCCTTTTATAATTGTAATTGTGATTTTATGTCTTCATTTTAACTGTTATTTGTGATATTATATGTTGCTTTTATGGCCTTTGCTGCCGAAATAAAGACTATTAATGGTAATGGTAAATATGTTGATTATTTTTTGAAGCCATTCATGGTGGAGGTTCCATCATACCTCCAGGATACTACAGATTTCATTAATAAACTGGAGGATGTTTCATTTGAATTAGACAAAGATATAATGGTGACAATTGACGTCACTTCATTATATACCCAAATCCCACAAGATGAAGCTTTGGCTGTTTTATCACATTTTCTGGACAAAAGACCGAAACCCGTGAGGGTATCTACAGAATTTATTATTGAACTGGCAAATTTTGCCCTTAAAAAAAAACTTTTTTCACCTTTGGGAGTGAGTTTTTCTATCAGACAAAAGGTGTAGCAATGGATTGTCCCTTTGCTCCAGAACTAGCGGTTCTGTATTTGTCAATGTATGAGGAGAAGTTTTTCTATAACAACAATCCATTCAAGCAATTCATAACAACTTGGCTGCGGTTTATTGATTATATTTTTGTGGCATGGTCAGGAAATGTTGAACAATTATTGCAGTTCTTCGATTGGCTGAACCAAAGATGATTAGACATCAAGTTTAGCATTAATTTTTCATCCCAAAAGATACCTTTCCTGGATGTTGAAGTTTATCCAGCTGAAGGGGGTTTAGTAACAACATTATATAAAAAGCCTTCAGACAGGAATAAGACCTTGTTATTTTCGAGTAACCATCGTAGAAGTTTAAAAGAGAACTTGCCTTATGGACAGTTTTTAAGGATCCGGCGGAATTGATTTTATAAGGATGAATACAGTACTCATGCTGATAACCTTGTTGAAAAATTACGAGATCGAGGTTACCCCAAAAAATTGGTGAGGACAGCCATGAAGAGAGCCTGTTGGACTCCTAGAGAAACATTGCTGATCAAAAAAGAAAAATCCTCTACACAACGTCACAGTATTTGTGACTACTTTTTGCCCGAATTCTAATCAACTAAAAAAAGTCATCAATCAGAATTGGCATTTAGTAGAGAACTTGGATTTAGCCTTTGCGAGCACACCTCTATTTGCTTTAAAAAAAAGAAAGAAGTATTTCTAATCACATATTCAGGGCAGAATCCCAAAAAAACATTGAACCAAAATTAAGACAAATGATGGGTCTAACACTTGTGACAGGTCATCATAAGTGCGGCACATGCCTGTGCTGTGATCAAATGATTGAAGGAGCATTGTTCTCCCATAAAGGTATTCTTTGGAATCACGATACTTTCTCAAATTGCAAAACAAAGTATGCAATTTATGGGATCATTTGTCCCTGTCCGATGCTGTACATAGGCAAAACAAATCAAGAGGTCCGACCCAGAATAACACAACACAAGTCTCGAATCAGGAAAAATGTTGAGACTGCCCCACTTGTCAATCACTTGAATAAAAAGACACATACAGAAAAAGATCTACATTGGACGGTCATTTCAAAAGTTGAACGTGACCCTAGAGGCGGTGATCTGGATTTAAAATTATCACAACGAGAAGCAATGTTGATCGTGAAATTTGTCACTGCATTCACAGGTCCAAATGAACTATCAGAAATATATAAACTTTAAAGGGGTGAATGTTTGGATAATTTTTTCCAACACATCCCACTTTTCTATTCATGGAGTCATGTAATATATTGGGCGACTAGTCCTCTATACTTCAATCTAGTTGTAAACTATATTTCCCATCTTCAGATATTTCCCAGGAATCCTAGCGGTAAATACATAAAAACGTTTTTTGATAATGATTTGCAAGTATACCCTATTCCCCGAGGCAGTTTTCTGCATAAATATTCCCCCGCTAACTATCTTCTGAGATGTAGCGGCACAGTACTGCTATATTTAATGTACAGTTGTCAGCCAATTCACATTATGTTCGGGCAAACTACATTTCCCATCATTTTGAGTCTTCCCACAATTCCTTGGTGACGATATATGGAACTGCCAGGTTAGATGTGATTCAACCATACGTAGCCGGTCGAAACGCCTAAAGAACATTGTTACAGCCACGGAAAAGGTAAGCAGTGCTGAACGCTGAATTGACTCTACCCGGTCACCTTTTAACTTTCCATTTCAATCAAACCGGTCCTTTGTATGTTTGGTTGCAGACTTTGTGGCATCCTGAAGGATCTTTTCAGACCGTCGGGGTGTTTCACAGAAACTTTCAATTTCATTCAAAGTATACAGCGGGTATGTTGCGGCTCCACTTGAGATTCATAGTGTATACAAAGTGGGTCTCTAAATGACTATTCTAGACATCCTCTCCTTATTTTCCAGCTTTGGGCTTGCATGAACATGGCCTAGATTAAATGAGAAGAGACAAGTTAACCGAGACGTGTGCCTCACTTCACATCACGATTTTCCTGGCCATTAACATAGTAAGTTGCATTCTGGAATTTGGTTTTCTTGGCAATTTAATGACTATCACTGAACAAAGTGTCAACAGACTCTTTTACTTCTACTTCCATTTTGATTTTCATTATTGTTTCTTTTTTAGTGGTCTCAATTAGAGAATTTCAAAATTGTATTCATTGGTGAGCCAGCATTCGGTAAGAATTTTAGTAGTGCAATTTCCTTAGAGGCTGTCGATTAATGGTGTTGCGCTTTTGAGTCGGTCAGTTATTTTGGAGTAAAATCTTTTTTCTTTCTTTTTTTTCACCCCACAGAGTCTTGGTCCTGAAGAGAACACCCTTGCTCAAAATAATTGAGGGTTCGAAACGCGTAGACCTCTTTTTTCGCTATACCAAACATTGGTCTAAGTGGTTTTGTGTTGTGCATTGTTAAAATAACTTTGTGATGAACTCTAAAATTAACTACTATTAGTAGGATTTATGCACATCAAATTAAGCTGGTCAATTTTTTCCGTGTTTGGGTTAGGTCCTTCGTCCATTTAAATTGTAAATACAGGGAACCAGAGATTGGATATGTGAGTGTGTGTGTTTTTATGATTGAGGAGTGGTGTATGAATGATTCAGTTTGGATGTTAATGGTGAGATATGCCAAATTGGCGGCTTAATTCTTTAGTATTGTATTTTTGTAAAATTCATCATGGTGTTTTTGGTACATGTGTGTTCAAAATATTCATGGATAAAAATTCAAGTGAACAAAAAAGATGTTCTTCTGATAAATACTATTAACTAGTACTGCCATGGTGTGTTTGAGTTCGCCGCATTTTTCCTTTATTATATAAATTACTTATCAGTATTGGCATCCAGTTTGTTCTTTATAGTTAGAAATTAGCATTTAAAAAACCTTAGAAATTCGCTGAAAAAACCATAGGTTTCAGGGATGTTATAGTTAGTTGGACATTTCACTCATACAAAACCAGAGAAATCCGACCGTTAGAGTTAGTAGAGCTAACTATAACTCACGTCCCCGCAGGGCACTGCTGATGACGTCACATATTACATCACTCATTACATGGTCAGTGACATAACTGATGACATCTCACACCTATGGTTTTTTAAGTGAATTTCTAAGTTTTTTCTGTTTGATCGTGTGAATGAGTTGACAACAGCATATCAATTGTCGTGAATATCATGGCACAAATACTTAAATCACCATGCTGCAGCAACTCATTAAAAATAGTAATATTTTGTACATTTAAAAGCCACATAAATATAAATATTAATGCATATTGTATATAAATAGTTGATAATAAATGACTATGTCTGTGCAAATATTGCAAGTGCAAAGATTACAGACCTCAAATGGCCTTATCAACTATCTTGATTCAGCAACATAGCTCTCATATACAGTCACAATGTGCAAACAATATGTGCAAAGTGCTTGATGCTTAAATGTGTCTAAACTGCTGGGTATTAAATATGAAAACTTTATTTCAGACGGCAGAGAGACGAGAACATATTTTTTAATTTGTAAGATAGAACTTGTCTATAAACGCCACATTTTGCCTAACTTAGGGAGCCCCCTTAAAAAGGTATATACTCTGAGAATGGAAATTTAAAGACAAAATACCAGACAAAAAGACTGCCTAGGCCACTAATTCAAAACCAACATCAATGGACTAGTTTGGTGCTATTTGTGAAGCGGCCTATATGGTCCAAGCGACACCACCTCCATGCCCCTCTGCATTGATCATAGATAAGTTATCTACCTTACCATCTGTGCTAGGGAACCTGATATCCAATCTAAAATCAACAGTTTTACAGATCCCAGAATTTAGCACTGAACTTCCCGTAACGTCAGCAATGCCAGTGGCTCAACTAGCAGCAGAACAGGCAGCAACCAGCAAACGATCCCCGGTGGGTAGGGAAGTCCTACCATCACCGTCAGAGGAAACAGAAACTGAACCTAAAATCCACTCATCACCAACCTCTGCAACTGCAGCCGACCCAGTACTAGTTAACGCCCAGATCTCTTGCAAAACTCGCAGGAAGAAAAAAAGGAAGGGAAGAAACAGGCTTCCAACTGTCACAAGATCTTGTAGAGAATTGCAATTATATCCATCCTCATCAGCAACAACCTATTGCCCAAAAGCCGCAGATGTGAGACAACTTTCACTCTCACCCTTGCCCGAGGACCCAGAGAACCCGAAAGAGATAGGCAACAAACCGTGCAACAAACTTGCCCAGTCATTGGCCCAAACGGTTCTTCCCAGGCCGGTCATTCTGGAAGTGAGGGACTGCTGACAAAGCAAACAGTAGTACATCACCAGGCTAGTACGCCCATTATTCTCTTCACTCCTGAATACACGTCCCAAGGTAGAGATGACATACTGAACAGGGGGAACATATTAAGACTTTTACATTCAATTACAAGCTTAGGAAACATCAGCTCCTCTCATCTCCTCCTTTCTGTCAAACTACGATGCACAATGCTCGGAAACAACTTAAACAACCTGGAACTCAATTGAGATAGTTAAAAACATCCTGAAGGAAGAGGAAACGTTTAAACAATGGGTGATAAAATTGGGACTCGAAAATCAAAATCCCTACCCGACACCTTTCTTACCCCCTGTCAGGTCACCCACCCGAAAAAATACCAATTCAGTATTAAAAGTAGCAAGGAGCATGTTGTAACCTATTAAAATAATAGGATTGTCCAAGGACTTGTTATAAAAAACAAGTTTTATTGTAGGTTCAACGAGCCACCGCTTCTCACATCCAGTGCCATCAAGATCCCCCAACTGTCCATCCCAGAACCCTGTGACATCAGAACATAGTGACTTCATATAGAACATTCAGCATACCTAACAAGGATTGCTAGGCATAACATATTACCTCTCTTTGAAATAAACAAAAACAAAAGCACACAGAACACAATAAAACAAACAAACCCAAAAACAAAACAAAATAACACTACCCCACATCATGATACCCATTACCGCAACTTCCACGGAAGTTGCTTTACACGTGTGGACCTTCTGGGCCCCATACATAACACACTGCTACCCCCATTACTGCTACCCCCAGTAGAACTAGAATCCAATGAAGGAGAAACACCAACAGCGGATTGAACTTTGACTACTTTGCCCAAGTTCCACCAGTGACCGCCTTCAACCATAACTGCACCACCACACACTCTCTCTACACGAACCGGTTCACCAAAATTCTTTGCACCCTTACAGACGTACCTCGGACTTTTAATTCGAACCAGATCCCCAGGATTAATCCCAATCAGCTTGACAGAATTTTTAATATTGTATCTGTCTGCCATTTTCTTCTGAGCAACCTTCACACGTACCTCCAAAGCATTCTGATCAAATTTAGAGGACACCTTGCTGGCCACAGTCCTCAATAACCAAGCAGGATACAAAGTAGAAGTGGGAATTCTTCCTTTCAAGGACACAAAAGGAGCAATTTTGGTAAGAGAATGAGGCGTCGTGCGATAGAACCACAACATGGACCTCACCGCACCTTCAATATCAAGACAGTTCTGCTTTGCCCATTTGATACAATCTCCTACGACCCTATTCATTCTCTCCACCAATCCATTGGTCTGTGGATGCCCAACTGAGCTCTTTAAGTGTTTTACTCCTGACTCCTTCAGAAAATCCTCCATGTCCTGGCTTACAAATTGCACACCATTGTCAGACACAATGACCTCCGGAAAACCCTCTCTCATGAAAATTTCCTTGAGAAACAAAATGGCATTATTTGCAGTGGGAGTAGCACAAAACTTCACCTCCGGCCACTTGCTATGGAAATCCATTAGTACGAAAGCAAAACGAAGATTGTGCGGAAGAAAGTTGAAAGGACCAACTAGATCTATCCCCACTTTCGACCACGGTCTCATGGGAAAATCAATAGGTTGAAGTGGAGGAGTAGCAACCCTCAGCTTCTTTTCCGCACCACAACACACTCCACACAACTTCACGCTCTCTTCAATATCCCTATCCATAGAAGGCCACCAGTAATGCAATCTAAGACGCCTTTTCGTCATGGTAGCCCCCAGATGGCCATCATGCGCACAATCAATGAGCTTGGACCGAATGCCTGAAGGAGGAACACACCTGCCATCCCTCATAATCACACCATCTTCAATAGACAGCTCTTCAGAGACCTTCCAAAAGGGTTGAACTTCCTGACTAACACATTTTTCTCGTGGCCATCCCTTCACAATAAACTCTTTCACACTATCCAAACACAGATCAGCTTTCACTGCCTCATTCCATTCCAACTCACTACAAGCCTTGTTGTCAACTGCATCTACCACTGCAATAAAACAATCCTCCTTATCCTCTTCCAAATCCAACGGATCAACATCACTCAAAGGCAGCCTAGACAAGATATCAGCCCTGACATTCTGTTTTCCAGGAATATGCTTTGTAACAAAATTATACTGTAACAGCTTAGTGGTCAAACGCGCAATTCTGGGAGTTGCATACTTTACACGCTCACCTCCTAAAATATAAACCAACGGTTTATGATCAGTGTGAATCTGAAATTTCCTGCCCCAAACATACGTTCTAAATTTCTCACACGCCCAAAAGCATGCTAACAGTTCCTTCTCTATAACGGAATAATTGACTTCAGCATCTCTCAAAAGCCTGGACGCATAACTAATAGTAACCTCCTCATTACCCACAACTTGGGTAAGAACTGCCCCCAAACCATAGTTGCTGGCATCCACCGTAATGATACAAGGTATCATTGGATCGTATGCCCTTAAAGACTTCGCATTTGTCATTTCAGCCTTGACCAACTCAAAGGTTTCTTGACACAACTCATCCCACACAAACGTGACATTAGATCTCAACATATTGGAAAGCGCCTTCATTTTTCCGGCATACCCTGGGATGAAACGCGAATAGAATTCACATAACCCCAAGAAAGAACGCAGCTCGTCTTTATTCTTGGGACAAGGACACTCCACAACAGCCTTAACCAATCCAGGCCTCGGACTCACACCCACACCGGAGACCAAATGTCCTAAAAACTCTATCTCCTTCTTCCAGAATTCACATTTGCTTTTCTTAACTACAATCCCTTTTTCTTCAAAAGTGGTTAAAACAGCTCTAAGGACTTTGTCATGTTCATCTAAATGTTTACTGAAAATTAATACATCATCCTGAAAGATCACCACCCCTTTCACTTCCTGTAACACAGATTGCATAACTCTCTGGAAGACAGACGCTGCCGACGCCAACCCGAAAGGCATTCTACAAAATTGGAATGACCCAAAAGGTGAATTGAAAGCTGTGTAATGTCGAGAGCCCACATCCAACAACACCTGATGGTAAGCCGAAGCTAAATCAATTTTAGAAAACCATTCAGCTCCTCTCAGTTCCTCCAATAAATCCCCAATTTTTGGTAAAGGATGTGCATCCACCCAAATTTCCTTGTTGAGACTCCTCAAATCAACACATAAACGGATCTCGCCATTGCGTTTACGTGCGACCACCAATGGACTAAGCCATAAACTAGATTCAATTGGCTCTATTATACCAGATTTCTCTAGCCTGTCCAACTCTGCTTTAAGGTCAGCTCTAAGACTAAAAGGCACAGACCTCACCTTGTGCTTAACCGGGATTGCATTATCTTTGATCTTAATTTTGTGTCTGAAACCTTTAATTTTCCCCAACGAATCAGAGAAAACACCAGGAAAATCACTTTCCAATTTGTCAGAACCCAAACAGTCTTGCACAACCAACACCTGTTCACTCGTACCTGGTCTCAATATCATGCCGAACAAACCTTGGTGAAACCACCCTAAAATGTTGAGACCACGCACAGCCACATAGATTTTACCATGAATCTTGCGCCCCTTAAACTCCAGCACATCTTCAATAAAGCCCTCCAGATCTATCTTCCGTCCTTCGTAGGAGACAGGTGCTCTATCTGGTGGAAACAAGGGTCTGTTACCCCAGGACTTCTTAAACAAATCATGGGTGATCATCGTGATACGTGCTCCCGAATCCACCAACAAGTTCAAGGTCACATCACCCACCTTTATTTCTTCATATGGATCCACACAATCTGCAGGATTTCCAGAAACTACACTCTCATCAACTACAGTCACAATCATATCCTGAAACTCTTGCACCAACTCATTCTCATCCAAATTCTCGTCTTTGCCAACACTATTCACTTTCTCATTTTTCAACAAGTTCGACTGACACACCTTGGCGAGATGTCCCAGTCTGCCACATTTATGACATTTAGCATTTCTCCCGGGACAAAACCTATACTTCCCATGCGGAGCATACCCACAACGGTAACACATATTAGTTTTCTTGAAGGGGCCCTTGAATTGATTTTTATCTTTTCTAATAGTGTTCCCCACAGCACTAGTGGTTGCAACCGCACTAACAGTATCTTTTGTGACCAACCCACTACCCAACTCCTTTATAGAGTTTTGTGCCAACTCCAAACTTTTTGCCACTTTTATAATTTCCTCCAAACTAGGATTCCCCATTGTGAGTAGTTTTTGTTGTATCTGCTTATCTGCGCAGTGCGCAATAAATTGATCTCTTACCAACTGATCTCTGTAATCACCAAAATCACACTCAGCACACAACTTTCTCAACGCACTTAGATAGGTATCTACATTTTCCCCTTGTACTTGTGCTCTCTTAAAGAACTTGTGTCTTAAAACAACCAAACTTGGCTGAACGTCAAACTTAATAATTAGCTTCTTAACAGCCTCTTGGTATTCATCAAGAACTTCACCTTCAGCTAAGACCAACACAGGAAGATGTTTGTAAACTTCTCTTCCCTCAAAACCTAATGAATTTAATAGAAGAAACTTTTTCCTTTCCGCTCTGTAGCGCGAAGCACCAATGGCCCCCACATAAGTTTCAAACGCATCAAACCATTGCCTCCACTGTATTGGTGGCGCACCCGGACTTTCCAGGAACGGGGGAGGTGGATTTACAGATTGCATCGTACTCTAAGAGAAATACCAACAAAATGTCACAAAGTACACTGTTCCAAATTCAGCCCAACAGTTAATGGCCAGGAGACCTGTAGGTAATGCAAATGGAGTCCAGAGATTACCACTAAGAAAAATAAACTGGATGGATGAAACGCTCACGAAGAATGACCAAAACGGGAGTAATGTCACTTGACCTTCAAAGTCCTCGACGATGTCCACAGCCTCCCAGACGAGTGATTCGCTTTTCACGTCTTGTAGAAGAAGACACAGTCACCAGCCGATGTCCCTAGACCGCTGATTCGGTCTTTACGTGGACGAAAAGAAAACAACGAACTCGGCACCTCACGGAAGCTTTGATTTCTTGACAAGAAACTGACGCGTCTGAAGCGTCGCAGCGGAAGCGTCTTCACTCGTGATAGGCTGCTGCCCACAATGCTTCCACCAATCCGTTGCGTACAATTCTAGTACGTCAACATTTCACCTGATAGGCTGCTGTCAACGAAGCTTCCACCAACACGTCGCGTACCATTCTAGTACGTCATCACTCCTCTTCAGAGCTCCTCGGGGAAACAACCTCTGGCACACTAACGGCTCTTTGATTGACCGAACAGCGTCGCCTCTTCACAACGGCTCTCAGACTGTCCGAACAGCGACGTCTTCACAACCAGGTATTCCTTCCGCTTGAAACAGGCACAGGAGTTGCCACGATGTTGGTTGTCCTTTTTTTTTGCGCTCAGCTGTCCCGCTAAGAGTTAAAAATCACAACTCTTTGAACTGTTTCACTGAAATGACTTTACAACAGCGCTGGCTTTACGCGGCTGTGGTAGAGAAAGACAACACTGGTACGTAAGTCCAAAGGTACCACAACCTTGCTACCACGCGTCGTATGTAGGAACACCAGATCAAATCCAGACAAATTCAATCCACCATATGTTGTTCCTTGCGATGGCTCGCCCGCTCGTCGCCAAAAATATGTTGTAACCTATTAAAATAATAGGATTGTCCAAGGACTTGTTATAAAAAACAAGTTTTATTGTAGGTTCAACGAGCCACCGCTTCTCACATCCAGTGCCATCAAGATCCCCCAACTGTCCATCCCAGAACCCTGTGACATCAGAACATAGTGACTTCATATAGAACATTCAGCATACCTAACAAGGATTGCTAGGCATAACAGAGCACCTCTCCAAGAGTGCACCTCCAAGACATACAAACCTTCTTCACAGGACAAAGACCAAGGTACCCAGGTCATGCCTCACCGGTCGTTCCACAAAACTGGAGGTCGATTCAACGCACCATCAACACAGTTGACCGCAAAAATTGACAAAGGGGAAGAAACTTTGATCGTCCCTTGGACAAGACCGGGCAAATCAGCATATGTACGTGGAATATCAACGGTTTAGCTAGCAAAAGCAATGACCCAGAGTTTCTGCAATATTTAAACTCATTTTATTTGCTACTGCTCCAAGAAACCTGGGAGGATAAGGCATTTGAGCACAAGGGTTCACATCTTGTTGTATCTCAGCAACCAAAAGTTCCATCTTTGGTCGTAGATCCTTTATACTGTAGGCGAGATTACGACACTAGAATCACAAATAGCAACTCCAAGCGTAATACAGGTGACAAAGATCTCACTCCGGTTAAATAACAAACTGCTAGAAGTTATAATAATCAACACATACATCCACCCCAATGTAAGCAACAAACTGCCAACAAATTGATAAAATCCCTGGGAAAAGAAATGGATGAAGAGGATTCTGATGTAATCATCCTGTCAGGGGACTTTAACATGTTTCTTATTAGCTCCGATCCAGGTGATGGCCTTGATCAACAACTTAGCGCCGCATGGGGAGTGCCAAGCAGGGTTCTGCAAAAATTAAAAAGCCAACAAATTGCTCAAAAAATGTACTATGGCAATTAGAGCACCTTAATTTAAGAGCCCTGAACGGGCGCTACCCAGAAGACGATCCACTGGTAGCAATCTTTCATTCAGATAAGCAATCTTCCCATTTGGACTACACATTTATGTCTTTAAACATGCTAGGCAGGGTAACGGCGTTCAAAATAGGGACCTCAGTGACCACCTGCCTCAAGAAGCTACAATAAAAGTCAATTCACTTCCTGAGACTGAACCATATACAGGTATTGACATTGAAGTGACCTCAAACCTAAGGCGGCTTTGTTGCAATATACAAGAAGAACTATTGATGGACAGAATGCAGAACAATGTCATACATTCACCCCAGTACAGAGATCTGGGCCTAAATCCATCGTTTTTTTGCTCACCATGCCATTTCAGTTTGGACCCAGCCATATGCAAATCAGTCTTGACCCTGTGCCCAATGGGAACAGTCCAGCCCGAACTGCCAGGCCAGGTCCTCCCTGGACTAGAAAAAAGCATCCTAGGACCGGTTTCGGGGTTTCACCCCTCTTCAGCCAGGATAGCTTGATTCCAGTGGCATGGAGAGCACGGGACTCACGTCTGAGCATTCCCGTCCCACACGGGGTGACATATACAAAAAGAACTATTGATGGACAGAATGCAGAACAATGTCATACATTCACCCCAGTACAGAGATCTGGGCCTAAATCCATCGTTTTTTTGCTCACCATGCCATTTCAGTTTGGACCCAGCCATATGCAAATTAGTCTTGACCCTGTGCCCAATGGGAACAGTCCAGCCCGAACTGCCAGGCCAGGTCCTCCCTGGACTAGAAAAAAGCATCCTAGGACCGGTTTCGGGGTTTCACCCCTCTTCAGCCAGGATAGCTTGATTCCAGTGGCATGGAGAGCACGGGACTCACGTCTGAGCATTCCCGTCCCACACGGGGTGACATATACAAAAAGAACTATTGATGGACAGAATGCAGAACAATGTCATACATTCACCCCAGTACAGAGATCTGGGCCTAAATCCATCGTTTTTTTGCTCACCATGCCATTTCAGTTTGGACCCAGCCATATGCAAATCAGTCTTGACCCTGTGCCCAATGGGAACAGTCCAGCCCGAACTGCCAGGCCAGGTCCTCCCTGGACTAGAAAAAAGCATCCTAGGACCGGTTTCGGGGTTTCACCCCTCTTCAGCCAGGATAGCTTGATTCCAGTGGCATGGAGAGCACGGGACTCACGTCTGAGCATTCCCGTCCCATACGGGGCGACATATACAAAAAGAACTATTGATGGACAGAATGCAGAACAATGTCATACATTCACCCCAGTACAGAGATCTGGGCCTAAATCCATCGTTTTTTTGCTCACCATGCCATTTCAGTTTGGACCCAGCCATATGCAAATCAGTCTTGATCCTGTGCCCTATGGGAACAGTCCAGCCCGAACTGCCAGGCCAGGTCCTCCCTGGACTAGAAAAAAGCATCCTAGGACCGGTTTCGGGGTTTCACCCCTCTTCAGCCAGGATAGCTTGATTCCAGTGGCATGGAGAGCACGGGACTCACGTCTGAGCATTCCCGTCCCACACGGGGTGACATATACAAAAAGAACTATTGATGGACAGAATGCAGAACAATGTCATACATTCACCCCAGTACAGAGATCTGGGCCTAAATCCATCGTTTTTTTGCTCACCATGCCATTTCAGTTTGGACCCAGCCATATGCAAATCAGTCTTGACCCTGTGCCCAATGGGAACAGTCCAGCCCGAACTGCCAGGCCAGGTCCTCCCTGGACTAGAAAAAAGCATCCTAGGACCGGTTTCGGGGTTTCACCCCTCTTCAGCCAGGATAGCTTGATTCCAGTGGCATGGAGAGCACGGGACTCACGTCTGAGCATTCCCGTCCCACACGGGGTGACATATACAAAAAGAACTATTGATGGACAGAATGCAGAACAATGTCATACATTCACCCCAGTACAGAGATCTGGGCCTAAATCCATCGTTTTTTTGCTCACCATGCCATTTCAGTTTGGACCCAGCCATATGCAAATCAGTCTTGACCCTGTGCCCAATGGGAACAGTCCAGCCCGAACTGCCAGGCCAGGTCCTCCCTGGACTAGAAAAAAGCATCCTAGGACCGGTTTCGGGGTTTCACCCCTCTTCAGCCAGGATAGCTTGATTCCAGTGGCATGGAGAGCACGGGACTCACGTCTGAGCATTCCCGTCCCACACGGGGTGACATATACAAAAAGAACTATTGATGGACAGAATGCAGAACAATGTCATACATTCACCCCAGTACAGAGATCTGGGCCTAAATCCATCGTTTTTTTGCTCACCATGCCATTTCAGTTTGGACCCAACCATATGCAAATCAGTCTTGACCCTGTGCCCAATGGGAACAGTCCAGCCCGAACTGCCAGGCCAGGTCCTCCCTGGACTAGAAAAAAGCATCCTAGGACCGGTTTCGGGGTTTCACCCCTCTTCAGCCAGGATAGCTTGATTCCAGTGGCATGGAGAGCACGGGACTCACGTCTGAGCATTCCCGTCTGAACTAGGGTGGCGCAGTGGGCAAAAGAATTATGGATTTAACCCAGATCTCTTGACTGGGGGAGAATGTCTGCATTGTCAGCATTCCGTCCATCATTTGTTTGTTGTAACGCTTTTCGCCCTAAGTGGAATGGGTATTTCCAGACGTGGGACCCGTGCTCACTACGCCACTGGAGTCAAGCTATCCTGGCTGATGACGGCTGATAGCCAGAAACCGGTCCTAGGATGCTTGATTCCGGTCCAGGGAAGACATGGCTTGGCTGTTCGGGCTGGACTGTTCCCATGAGGCACAGGGTCAAGACTGATTTGCATATGGCATGTCTGAACTGGGGTGGCGCAGTGGGCAAAAGAACGATGGATTTAACCCAGATCTCTTGACTGGGGGAGAATGTCTGCATTGTCAGCATTCCGTCCATCATTTGTTTGTTGTAACGCTTTTCGCCCTAAGTGGGATGGGTATTCCCAGACGTGGGACCCATGCTCACTACGCCACTGGAGTCAAGCTATCCTGGCTGATGACGGCTGATAGCCCGAAACCGGTCCTAGGATGCTTGATTCCGGTCCAGGGAAGACATGGCTTGGCAGTTCGGGCTGGACTGTTCCCATGAGGCACAGGGTCAAGACTGATTTGCATATGGCATGTCTGAACTGGGGTGGCGCAGTGGGCAAAAGAACGATGGATTTAACCCAGATCTCTTGACTGGGGGAGAATGTCTGCATTGTCAGCATTCCGTCCATCATTTGTTTGTTGTAACGCTTTTCGCCCTAAGTGGGATGGTTATTCCCAGACGTGGGACCCGTGCTCACTACGCCACTGGAGTCAAGCTATCCTGGCTGATGACGGCTGATAGCCAGAAACCGGTCCTAGGATGCTTGATTCCGGTCCAGGGAAGACATGGCTTGGCAGTTCGGGCTGGACTGTTCCCATGAGGCACAGGGTCAAGACTGATTTGCATATGGCATGTCTGAACTGGGGTGGTGCAGTGGGCAAAAGAACGATGGATTCAACCCAGATCTCTTGACTGGGGGAGAATGTCTGCATTGTCAGCATTCCGTCCATCATTTGTTTGTTGTAACGCTTTTCGCCCTAAGTGGGATGGGTATTCCCAGACGTGGGACCCGTGCTCACTACGCCACTGGAGTCAAGCTATCTTGGCTGATGACGGCTGATAGCCAGAAACCGGTCCTAGGATGCTTGATTCCGGTCCAGGGAAGACATGGCTTGGCAGTTCGGGCTGGACTGTTCCCATGAGGCACAGGGTCAAGACTGATTTGCATATGGCATGTCTGAACTGGGGTGGCGCAGTGGGCAAAAGAACGATGGATTTAACCCAGATCTCTTGACTGGGGGAGAATGTCTGCATTGTCAGCATTCCGTCCATCATTTGTTTGTTGTAAGGCTTCGTTGCAATCCCAGTAACATCAGCTCCATAAGCCTCATAGCGAAAACTCTTTTCACTCAAGTGACAAGCTCCACGATAAAACTGTGTGAAGTATAGCAAAATTTCATCCTAGCCGTCAGCGAGAAATTACTAAAAGGGTTATCAAACAGGGTACATCATGAAAAGGGAGCATTAACTAAACCACAACTCACACCAGAAATGAAAAAGTAAAAACAGATAATAAATCAAACACTGAGACAGATGCGAAAAGATCCAATAAATTATGACATGCAAATCATTCTACGGAATGTGAAAAAATTGCTAGAAAGGAAGAAATGGGAAAAAAATAAACAAAAAAACGACAAGCTGTGGGCAAAACTTTTTTACGAAGCAAAATGGCAAATGATCAAAAGAATAAAGAACCCAGACCATCTGGCCTAAATTCCAACATAACGGAGGAAGCATGGACAAAATACCTCTTCAAGCACTTTAACAACACAAACACCGACAAAGGGGATAGCCATGAAGGGGTGTGGACAAAGGAGTCCTGAAAGGAAGCTCAGAGGAAAAGAATAGGCAGCTACAACATAATGGCCATGACCCCAGAAGCAGACTCTAGCGGAGCCATGCTACCATCTCGAATGGATAAATGAATGCCCGACACAAGTTCTTCTTTCTTCAGCGAGCGTGGATATCCGGCTACCATACCAGCCGACGTTCAAAGGCAAATAGCCAGGGGCAGACCAACTGGTGCCCCCGGACCAAATGGCATTCCACCAATGCTATTCAAATCAGAAGCGAAATTCTGAACACCAATATTCATAAATATAAAGAACACCCTGACTCTTCCAGAATCCTGGCATGGATCAGTAATAAGCCCAATCTACAAACATGGCAACTGAAAACATCCAAATAACTACCGGCATATTGCCCTCATAGATGTGGAGGCTAAGTATTTTGGTGGAACCGTACTGGAGGAGCTAACATCATGAGCATCTGACAACTCTGTAATTGCAGTCAATCAAACTAGTTTCTGCCGCGGTCAAGGGACCACAACTAACATCACGGCACTGACCCTGTTGATGGATGCAGTCAAAGAGACCAAATCCCCCCTTTTTTTTTCTCCTTCATCGATTACACTGTCGCATTCGACCACGTGGATCGTAACAAACTGTGGCAGAAACTGGATAACTGGGGAATACCCAAACAAATTCTGAATGTGTTGATATTACTCCACTCAAGCACCTGGATTAAGATTAATCTGGGAGCAGGTACACACCTCTCTAACCCTATCCCGACAACAAAAGGGTTAAAACAGGGTTGTGTGTTAGCACCACTCTTATTTAATCTTTTTCTTGCTGATCTACCGGGGGAACTCGATAAATGCCTCTGTCATGCACTGAAATTAGGTTAAATCTCACTGTCCAACTTGTTATACTCGGACGACTTGGTGCTGATAAGCGGGACACCGATTGGCCTCCAACACCTTCTAAACGTAGCCCACTCCTTTTCAGAAAGGAATGCCTTTCACATAAACTTTAACAAATCCAAAGTTATGGCAGTGAACTACAGGAAAAAAAGGAAAATCAACTGGCACATAAACGGACAAGGGCTGGACTTGGTAACCACCTATAAATATTTGGGAGCAATCTTGGACCACAAGAACTCGTTCAAACCCCAATTGGAGTCCTTGCGAGGAAAGGGAACTGTGACTCATCTGGCGATAAAATCCTTAAAAAGCCAAACTCCCGGACCTAACGCTCAACCCTCTTCTCCAGGTTTTGCGCACAAAGTTACAGCCGACTCTCACATACGGGAGTGAACCCCTTCAAGGGAAGGATGCCGCATTACTGGATACAGTTATAGCTAATTCATATAGGGCTATCTTTAACCTGCCAAGATACGTCTCCCCTGCACAAATCTGGTTAGAATTTGGTCTTCTGAAACAAACATTAGGAAGGTGGAGAGCATATGTTACCAACTGGCACAAGATTCGCAGCGCTGAGGTTGGATCTTTAAATTCTAACCTATGGGAAGAGCTGCTTCGACATCGCAAATCCCCAGTCAAGTCCTGGGACTATCAGACTTATAGGGCACTCTAACAGACCTCTTGCCTTTCAAAAAATTCACGAAAATATCAGTACGAATCATCTCCTCTATTAAGGACAAGGAGGCATTAAGTAAAAGAGTGCATGGCTGGTTTACGCTTGGCAACTACGGAAGAATGCAACCACAAGCATACTTTAACACTGGAATTAACCTAAAGATGAAAGAAAAGTTTTTAAAACTATGCCTTGGCGTAATCTCAGTCACGCCGCACCTTGGGTGAGAAAAAACTGCTCGCAGCATTGCCGCCTGTGTAAAGCTGACAAGGAAGACATCACCCATGTTATGTGTATTTGTCCTAAACTAAAGGATTTGAGGTATAATTTACTACGTCCCTCCTTTAAATCATATGGCTTTCGGACATGTAGGCAGGCTGTCAAACTGTGTTTTAATCCCACAAAAATAAAATTACACTGTTGGGTCGAAAAGTTTTTTGAATTAGCAGAAAAAGACACAAGAGCATGATGGGAGCGGACCAACAAAAGCAAGAGGTTTGATGACCGCTGAAACACTTTATTGACAAATATTAATCGATATTAAGTAAAATTGTTGAACTAAGGAAACCGTGTATAATGATTTTTTTGCTTTTTCAAATTGATTTTATTGTCTTGTAATGATTTTAATTAATCATGTACAAATAAATAAATTACTTACTTACTTACTTATTTGTGTCTCATTGAAACGATCTTCAAAACATACAGTGATAGAGTAAAATATCTTCTGACAAGTTGTAACGGGAATCTAAGCATTGCTCGATCATAACACCTTAATGAAACTGGCAACCATTTTTCATATCATGCCACCAATCTAAAGCTTATAAATGATCAATTTTAAATTTTAAGCAACTTGGATTAAAAATGTATATGTGAAGAGAGCAGGCAAAGAATAGTACCCCAAAGGAGGCATAACATTATATTGTTATGGTGGAGGCTTGAGATTATAAAAAAATAATATAATTTTTTTTTATAAGAAATTATGCATATCCTCCCCAGTGTTAAGGTCAAGCGGGTACTTGGTGTCAAGCTCAATAATATACTTTGACTCTAATTGACATAGCCTTTTCTCTCTGTTATCTCCTCTCTTATCTAGTGGTACTGTATCTATCACAAAATATTTGAAACATTTAAGATCATATCCATGTTCTGATTTAAAATGTCAGGCCACCGGGTAGGTTGGATCAGAAATTACGATGGACCATAGATGTTGCAAGATACGAACATGTACTTGTGACTTGGTGCTCCTTTATTTTTATAACCACAGTTACATTCTAAAACATAGACCACATATTCTGACCTGCACGCATAATGCCCTTTTAACTCTATGATGGTAGAAAGAAACGAAAGGCGTTGAGTAGGTACAAGTATTGATTCAAAATTTACAAGCATAACAGGTGCTAGACTTGTAAAAACCTTTTTTCGGAACCAACCAACTGGTTTTATTGTCCAGTTCTAGTCTGGTTTTAACCAAATCGTTATGCATAGAATATGCTTTTCTAAAAGTAAAAGTGGGTTTATCTGGGAGCACTATTTATAATGTACTGTCAGTTAGTACAATAGGCCATTGTTTCATAATTATGCCTTTAATCTCTTGGGTCTGTTTACTGAATGTGGTGATTAGCCTACACTGTGTAGTGTCTGTATTGATATCTGCACCACTGCTCAGTTTAGGCATATGCTTAGCTTTGACTTGATGTTTCGCACCTTTTATTAAATCTAGTCTATCCGTTTTGTTGGATTTTTTCATGGCTGCATCTAGTTTAAGCGAGTTATAGCCCCATTCTGAAAATCTCTGTTTAGCTGCTTGCTGATGATACATGAGATCCCCTTCCGTACTGCAAGCTCCAAGAATACGGAGACATTCACCTTATGGAAGGCCGGTGATGGTATGTGCCGGGTGAAAACTCTTTGCATGCAGTAAGGTGTTGCCAGCGGTGGGTTTGACTAGTTTCTATTTTGTCAGCGGAGGCCTGTACTTTGATGTCTAGAAAGTTAGTACTGACTTGATCTATGTGTGCCGTGAACTGTAAATTCATGTTATTCACCTTCAATTTATTTACAAATTCTTCGCCTTCACTGAATGACCCCTGCCAGATGACAAAAATGTCATCAATATATCTCCACCATTTCACCACATGTTTCTCCCATGCATTGCGATGTTCTTTTCATAAGACATGCTCCTCCCACCAGCCCACATGGAGGCAGGCGTAACGGGGGAGAAGCATGGCCCCATAGCTACTCCTTGTTGCTGCTGAAAAATGTCCCCATCAAATGTAAAAATATTGTTGTACAGGCACCATTTGATCATGCTTAGCAGGACCTTGCTATGAGAATATAATTCAATTGGTCTTTTTTTGAGGCAAAACTTGACTGCATTGATGCCATCTTGGTGCCGTATACTGGTGTATAGGGATGTGATGTCTAAAGTTAAAAATAAGAATTCATTCGACCATATTTGCGTGCTTAGTTTTTGGAGGAAATCGTTAGAATCTTTGATATATGGGGGCAGGGAAGCTACAAACTCTTGAAGATAGTAATCGACATACCTAGATGTGTTTTCAAACATACATTTTCTGGCCGATATTATGGGCCTACCCGGTACTGGACTAACCGCTTTATGCACTTTTGGTATAAAATACATAGTAGACATTAATAGATAATCACTGTGTAAAAATTCAAATTCGTCTTTGCGAATTTGGCCTTCATTTTCCATTGATTAAGATCATCTTTATCATTTTTACTGATTTTCTTGGCCTCAGTTTGATGGATTTTGCGATAACATTCCCGATCGTTGAGATGGCGATAAGCCTCCGCGTTGTACTCGTTTTTGTCCCATAGCACAATGTTACCTCCTTTGTCACTTTTATTAATAAATCACTGAAGAGTTATTTTTTTAATTTATATATATCTATCTATATATATCTGTGAGCAGGAGCGCGAGACGGAGCGCGAGACAGACCGGAAGTGGAGCAGGACGGTGCCGCTGGGCTCCACTCAGGAAGCGGGAGACGGTCTAGCCTTCATGCCGACCTTAGGGGAGGAGCCAAAAAAGGAAGAGGAAGCGGGACAATCGAGAGGAGTAGAGACGAATGCGGGAGAACGGCGGACGCGAGGAGCAACGGGAGGAGCAGAGACGAACGGAGGAGGACAGCGAGCGGGAGGAGAGGAGGAGAACGACGAGTCGTGAGACGGCGAATCCGGAAGTAGCAGCGAGGTCCTTACGGCGAACAAACCCGGTGGGCTGCAGGGAGGAGAAAACGCCCCGGGTCCCAACGCCGCGGTCCATAGAACGGGCCGTGGCTCAAGGCAAGTGGCTCTCCGGGGACCTTTCGGGTGGGGGCGGTGGGGAGGCTGTGAAGGCTAGTGAAACACCAGGAAAGGGTGAACCCTCCCCGACCCCCGCACTTCCCTTCCTACACGTTCCTTTGGTGATGGTAGCACCGTAAAAACCCCCGAGTAACAGTGACTTAGACCAGTTTTTTTCTTTTTCTTCTTTCCTCCCTTCAAACCCCGAGTACCTCAAGCTGAGGATCCTGAAAACGAGGATGCGACACAACTCGCTATAGCAAACTGCACATAAGGAAGGAACCCTCGGACAGAGACTGTTTGCTTTGGTTATACCTGTATCTGATAGAAGAATCTCTCATACTTATATCGGTTCTACTGTGACAACCCATCCAAACGTGTTAAATAACCTAGAACCTATATCGTGGTATAAATGGCTTATTACTGACCATCCACCCCGTTGGGAGTTCGCACTACCACAATATCTATCTATATATTCACTTAAAAAACCATAGGTTTCACACATGTTATAGTTAGGTGGATATTTCACTCGTAAAAAACCAATGAAATTCCCCCGTTATAGTTAGTTCAGATAACTATAACTTGCGCGCCCGCAATCCACTGCTCATGACGTCACATATTACATCAGTCATGACATGGTCAGTGGCATCACTCATGACATCACTGATGACATCATCCTTGTGATAGAGTGGCGGTCGCGCGAGTTATAGTTATCTGAACTAACTATAACGGGGGAATTTCATTGGTTTTTTACGAGTGAAATATCCACCTAACTATAACATGTGTGAAACCTATGGTTTTTTAAGTGAATTTGCAAGGTTTTTTAAATGCTAATTCCTAACTATAACGTGTGTGAAACCTATGGATTTTTCAGTGAATTTGTACGGTTTTTTAAATGCTAATTTATTTATGTATCATTCCCTAATGTTGCTCTCGCTGGAGTGGAAATAGTAACTTTTATCCCTCCGCTATCCAACACTTTCCCTACTGTTGCAAACAATGGAGTTGGAATAGTAATTTTTACCCCTCTGCTATCCAACACTTTCCCTACTGTTGCACTCACTGGAGTTGGAATAGTAATTTTTACCCCTCTGCTATTCAACACTTTCCCTACTGTTGCACTCACTGGAGTTGGAATAGTAATTTGTACCCCTCCGCTATCCAACACTTTCCCTACTGTTGCACTAACCGGAGTGGGAATAAAAGTTTTTACCACTCCCCTATCCAACACTTATCCTACTGTTGCATTAAGTGGAGTGGGAATAGCAATTTTTACCCCTCCGCTATCCAACACTTTCCCTACTGTTGCACTCTTTGGAATGGGAATAGTAATTTTTAGCCCTCCGCTATCCAACACTTTCCCTACTGTTGCACTTACTGGAGTAGCAATAGTAATTTTTGCCCCTCTGCTATCCAACACTTTCCCTACTGTTGCACTCTTTGGAGTGGGAATAGTAATTTCTACCCCTCCAGTATCCAACACCTTCCCTACTGTTGCTGTTGCATTTATTGTATTTTGAAATGTTTTTTAATAGTTTAATGTTTTAATTTCTTATAGATTTTTGTTTTTTATATTTTAAATCATTAATATATATTATTATCCTTTACACTATTTTAAACCTTTAACATCAATTAAAAATAAAAGTTTATAAATTGTTTTAAAGTATATATATATATATATATATATATATATATATTCACTGAAAAAACCATGGGTTTCACACACGTTATAGTTAGGAATTAGCATTTAAAAAACCTTAGAAATTCAATGAAAAAACCAAAGGTTTCACACATGTTATAGTTAGCTGGACATTTCACTCGTAAAAAACCATTGAAATTCCCCCGTTATATTTAGTTCAGCTAACTATAACTCGCGCGCCCGCAATGCACTACTGATGACGTCACATATTACATCACTCATGACATGGTCACTGACATCACTCATGACATCACTGATGACATCTCAAATGACATAACTGATGACATCACTGATGACATCATCCAGTGATTGTGTGTTTTTCTGAAAATTAAATATTTTTTATATTTATGTATATCTCAAGGTCAATGGAAGAATAAATGGGTATATAAGTGTCTAAATGGATGCTTTTTAAAAAAAAAAAATTTGTGTAACTGACTGATTAAGTGTATCATAGTGAATACATGGCTTACTGAGTAATCTTTAAATATTTAAATATCTGTATCAGTTTCTTACTTTGTGTATAAGTGGCTGCATGGGTTGGTGAGTAGCTACATGAGTGTCTATATAGGTTATTAGTTGGTTTTTTATCAGTATGAGTGTCTGAGTTTCTGTATGGTTCGGTGGGGGGTATTACTTAGTGCATAGGTGCATGAATGAGTGACTCACTGTTTGTATGTGTTGAATACAGCATGTGTGCAGGACTGTATGGTTGGATGAGTGTGTGCATGGGTGTGTTAGTGAGTGAATGACTGTCTCTATAGTGTCTTTATGAGTAACTACATATGTTTTAAACTAGTATATGTGACTATTGGTGTATATAAGTGAGTATATGTGAGAGTGAGAGTTTGGAAGAGTTCCTGTATGAATAAGTATGTGTTTCTATAAGTGATTGTTTAAAAGACTAAGTATGTGTAAGTTTCTGTAGAAGTAAGTGTGGTGGTGTGTGTATAACTGTATATGCAAGTAAATGGATGTTTGATTCTTTATTAGCATGAGTGACTATGTGTGTGAGTAACTCTATGGATGAGTGGCGTTGTGTAACAGGATGTATAGGTGTGTGAGTACATATGATGAGTGAGTACATGTATGAGTGACTGTAGAGGACTGTTGGTGAATGACTGTATGTGTATGTGGTTCTTAGAATTACTGAATAGGTTGTTGTAACTAATATTGATTTGTTCATTATTTTGAACATTTTAGTTTCTATTTTTGAATGTGTGTTTCAATGGTTATATTAGGGGAAGAGGAGGTCTGCCACTCTATCACAAGGATGATGTCATCAGTGATGTCATCAGTGATGTCATTTGAGATGTCATCAGTGATGTCATGAGTGATGTCAGTGACCATGTCATGAGTGATGTAATATGTGACGTCATCAGTAGTGCATTGCGGGCGCGCGAGTTATAGTTAGCTGAACTAACTATAACGGGGGAATTTCAATGTTTTTTTACGAGTGAAATGTCCAGCTAACTATAACATGTGTGAAACCTTTGGTTTTTTCATTGAATTTCTAAGGTTTTTTAAATGCTAATTCCTAACTATAACGTGTGTGAAACCCATGGTTTTTTCAGTGAATTTGCAAGGTTTTTTAAATGCTAATTCCTAACTATAACGTGAGTGAAACCCATGGTTTTTTCAGTGAATTTGCAAGGTTTTTAAAATGCTATTTTTTTTTTTTATTTTTTTTTACATATTTTTATTTTAATTTTCTATCCTTTTTTAAAGACTATGGTTAAATTTTAAAAATTCTACAATATGTTTTTTTTTACCATTTTTATAAAATAAACAGGTAAGATTTATTAGTATAACTTTTTTTTTGTTTTTCCATTTTTTTTTATTTTTTATTTTTTTTTAAACGTACGCGTACGGTAAGCGCACGTGTTGCTTTAATTACGTTAGATTTCTACGCTGTTTGCGTTTATTTACGCAATTTGCGTATACGCACGTCACGCGCGCACAGCGCGTAACGCGTACGCTGCACGCGCACGTTATGCGGAAGTGAAGGGGCGTGCCTGTTGTGCGCATGCGCGCGTGCGCGTGTCTTTTTTACGCGCATGCGTACTTTTGCCGTAAGCGCACCGTAAGCGCTCCGTAAGCGTACGGTAGGTCATGTGATCAAGAAACAAGACTTTTGATTGGTTTTTACAAATTTCAGTTCTAGAACTCTCCTACACCACACCCATTCCCCTCATTTCTGCTTGTGATCCCTTAGGAGAAGGAGCTGGGTTGTCTTTGTGATACGATGGCAGAACAGCAGAGCCCTTCTGAGAGTGAGGCTAGCAGCACTACCTTGAGGCAGAGAACGAGGAAACAAAAGACCTGTTTCATATGGGAGTATTTTATTTTTCCAGAGGGCAAGAAAAAGGTAAATGCACCCTTAGTGACTTGTAAGCTGTGTAAGCGTGTACTTTCAAGAGGGAATCCCAACAAGAAGTATTCCTTCGGGAATCACACCATGTTGAGACACCTTAAGGATGTACACAGAATAACACATGCTCGACATACTGAAGGTAACCCTTCAGTAAGTCAACCAAGCACATCCACAGCAGCTCAGCCTGGACCATCATCTGCAGGGCCGAGTCCATCTTCGGCAGGTCAGGTGAGCCCTTCATCTGTGGGGGGAGCATCTCCTTTTTCTCGTCCTCTGGAAATTAACCCTTGGTTTCTGAGGGTTGAAATACGGTGCGCCACTTGTCATGATCTAATTTGTTATAGGGAGACCAGTATTTCCCTAGTGAACAATAAAATAGATCAGCACATTTGTCGTACCGTCTAATATTCCCATTCTTTCTTTCCCCTGTCCCTGCATGAACACAACGGCTCTTTTAAGAGCCAACCTTACCTTTCAACTTTTTTTTATATATTTTTTAAAACTTTTTTTTGATTTTTTTTTACCGTACGCGTACGGTACGCGTAATAATTATTTTTTTTTTAAAAAAAAACACTAAAAATCAATTATCACATTACAAGGTCCTTGAGAGACTACAATGAAAAACTGAAAATGTGATTGTGGAGAAGTGGAAAAAATGGACCATGAAATTTTTAACTTACCATACCCACTCAAAAAAATATTTTTTTTTTTAATTTTTTTTTTAATTGCTTTACAAATGGTTCTAGTTTTCGAAAATTTTCTATCTTAATCTGAAAAAAAAGAAAAAAGTATTAATATTTAATAAAACATTTTATAATACAGTACACATATTTACATATTTTTCAAAAAAAATATTTGCCTTTTTTTTGCTGTTTTCAGAATATATTGCATTTCACTATAAATTGTGAAAGCAATTTCATTCATCATTTAACAGCGGGCAAAAAAAAAAATTAACAATCTCAAAGATTGTTTTAAAAAAGCCCACAATCTCTTTTTGCATAAACATAACTTTATAGAAATGCATAATATTCTTAAAAAATATCATCTAATATCAATACTTATTTCTTTAAAATACCGTCTGATATTTTTGTTTCAGAAGTATAATCAAAAAAATATATCTCAAATAACTCCCCAATACATCTGGTTCCATTTCCTTTAGGCCAAATAGTAATTTTAAAATTCTTTTCTGATTACATTTCCAATGGTAATCCAATAAAAATCTAAAGTTTAAATTGTACAGATCTCACCGATTCTCTGTAACATTTTGGTTTCCGAAAGATTTATTAATGATTAAATAAGTCCACAATAGAATTGTTTACCTTTCCGCATGGCCAAATAGTAATTTTAAAAATCTTTTTTGAATAAATTTCCAATGGCAATCCAATAACATTCCAAAATTTAAATTGTGCAGATGTTACCGATTTTTTCTAAAGTTTTGGATATCCAAAGTTTCATTAAAAAATTGAAAAATTCCACATTACAATTGGTTACCTTTCCATTAGGCCAAATGATAATTTGTAAAATCTTTTTATTTGTAAATTCCAATGGTAATCCAATAAAATGGTAAAAATGTTTTGTCCAGATGTTGCCAAATCTCTCTAAAATTTAGGTTTCAGGAAGATTAGATAGGAATTTGCTAAATCAAAAGGCAAATGTTGCTTAAAAAACAATTGGGAATCATTACACAGTGTCCAGCCTTTTTCACATTTAAGATAAACTGTGTAATGACCAGAAGTTACAGTAGGTCCATCATGGAAAATTATTGCAACTGTTACAAAAGTTTTTCCTGAAATTGATAATTGCTGTCCTGTAAACTTCTTTATTAAAGTATCTAATTTTGAACCATCAGCTTTACAGCGTTGCATCATTAAAATTACATACTGTCCGTATTCCTTTAAAATTAACGTTGAAAACATGTCAGATTGACACTCACTGCATTCCATGCTATGATTAACATCTTTAACTAATTTAGCAAAAGTGACTGTTTTACTTTCTGGCAATGTTAAATAAATAAGCCTTTCAGAATCAACATTAGAGCCACATATATTATAACAGTTTTCACAACTATGTTCCCATTTATAAGAGAGACCAAATAAATTTTCAATGGGAACCCCTTCTTCTTCCAGTACCTGAAGAAAAAACATCAAGAATTCCTGTGCGTCTTGCTGTACATTTTGAGAAAACTGTGTTCGTCCTGAACATACATCTAAAAGTTTTCTAATTTCAGTAGCACTTTCTATTTGAGTTTTATCATTACTCAGCTTTTGAAAAAGGAGACTCAACTCAGAACAGAATCTTTTTCCCTGATTTACTATTATCTGCTCTTGCACACTTTCCAGATAAAATGCAACATTCAGCACTACATTTGCGTAGCAGTTGACACCAGAGCTATTTTCAAAATGACATCCTACAACCTGTTCTTCATTTTCCTTTTTCTTTTTGCTTGCAATTACATCACTCCTCTTTTTTTTCCTCCTCTCTACATCTTCATTACAGATATTCTCATTTCTCCTTTTACGAGAAACTACACGTTTCTCCAACACAGGATACTGACGTAAATGAGGAGCATAGCTTCTTCTTAATCTATTATACTTCTTTACACAATTTGCATCAGCACTAACTTTTGAGTCATCAAAGTCTATCATGAATAATCCTGATAATGTTTTCACTCGTGACAAAGCAACATATGCCAAACCTTCTTTGAACACAGTTGAACCAATGTTCACAAATGCACAATCTACAGTCAATCCTTGAGACTTGTGAATAGTTACAGCATATGCTAGAGAAAATGGAAACTGCTTCCTACGTACATATAAGTCTTTCACAAGCATGAAACGAACTGAACAACGACAAATGTCTTTTACTTCTTCTATCTGATCAAATTTTATTTTTAAACATTCAATTCCATCTTTTTTCTGATAATTAATAAAACCCACAACTCTTCCCATAGCTCCATTAACTAAACCTTTTTCAACATCCAAATTTCTCCTTAAAAATACTCTACAGTTCATGCAAACATATAGATTTTTTTCTAATCCAGCTGTTTTGGAAATGTTCTTCTCTAGTGAATCCAATTTATTTTTCAGTGTGCCTGTTAATGTGACAGTAATTCTTCCATCCTCAATTTTGTCCACTGCTTCCAATTTCCTGATATCTTCCATTTCCAATTTCAAAAGCTCCTCATTGAATATTGAGCATTCACGTAGAGTTGGCATTAAGCAAATTACACTTTTCTGCAATGTTCTTGTATATGTTCTCTGCAACTATTTCTTCCTTTGGAAATAAATTATGTAGCAGTCGACTCTGTAATGCTTTCGTGCCAGCTTCAGTGAGTAGTCCAATTCTGATATCTTTCAGAATACTTCCATATTCTTCATCGTTTGCTTGCCTCATATTAGTAGTAAGTTCCTTGTACTCAAAGAAGGACCAAATATTTGTATTACCGATGCTTCCCAATGACTTCTTCGTGTCTTCATGTGTCACAGTATTAAACACTGGTTGTCCTTTAACTGGAGTAAGTTGCAAAAGATCTCCAAAAACTATGACGTGTTTTCCTCCAAATAACACTTCATAGTCTGTCTTCAGAATTTGCTGCATTCTTAAATGCACAAAGGCAAGCATTAAGTTTGATACCATGCTCACCTCATCAATAATGAGAACTTGCATCTTCTTCAATACTCTTGAAACTTCCAAGCATGCTTCTCCAGTTAGCTTGTTGTATTGTATTTTGTTCTCATGCTCCACTGGTAACATTAGCAAACGATGTAAAGTGATTCCTTTTATGTTATATGCTGCTAACCCAGTTGGAGCAGTAACCACACAAGACAAAGTAGAATCCGTTTTTTGCAGTAGGTAGCTTCTGATGACTTTTATAAGGAAACTTTTTCCAGTTCCAGCTTGTCCGCTTACATACATCCTGATTGGATGAAATGATGTGCATGAGCACTCTTTTTTTTCATGTAGAAATCCGTGATCAATTTTGTTTCTGATCTCTTCATAAATTTGTTGCTGCTCTTTGTTCAGTTGTCTTTCCAAATTTTGTAAGTCTATAAATTCTTCTTGAGCTTGATTCATAGCCGTTTCCACTTCATTCATGGCTATTGATGCTTCATTTTCAACGATTGGTTGTCCTAGGGGATCATGAGTGAGTGTTCCTGAACTTTGGCTGTCCTGAGAACTGTCTCTAGCTATTTCTGCTGCAATTGTAGTTTCCTGTTCAATTTCTTCATTTAACATTTGCAGATAAGCTGAGAATGTACTGCATTGTATGCTGTCTTTGCAAGCATTAAAAGAATCTTCATAGCTTTGAAATTCTCCCAGTAGTTCATCCTCTGTACGCCATGGTTTAAACAGCTGTAAAAGAGCCAAGTAGTAAAATTCCTTTTTGTCAGTAGTGTCGCAACTCAGCTTCCTGTGATTTATCAAACTTCCTTTTGTTTGCTTCACCAAACATCCTTCCTCACCAATGACTTTATATTTTCCATTGTTGATGTCTTCTGTGGCTTTCCGTGAATAAATGTAGTTCTGCAGCACTTCATAGAGACACATGTTCTCCAGATGATGACTTCTCTTGGGATAATATATGTCCAACATGTTTGATTTCAAAATATCTGTACTTTCTGGGTCATTCTCGGCCAAATATTCAATTTCTCCAACAGATTTCAGTACCCGATTTCTCATTGCTGCAAGGCCTAAACTTGCCCAAATTATTCTTCTTGATTTCGAGTAGAGACTTGCAGAAGATAACGTATATGAACATTCGTAGGATCCAATTTCTCGATGCGATAACATCTTCAAACTGAAACTGTACAGCTTCTTACTGACAGTTTTCTCATGAGAAATCTCTTCCCACATTTCCTTCAATTCTGTTTTTTCTGATTTCGTAATGTAAGACGTTACATATCGAGCAACAGCAATGGAATTGTCAGCTACATACTGTATATCCATGTTAGCATTCCACATGGATAACATGACTGGGTTGTAGTCATTTATATTTTTTGATTCTTCTTTTCTTTTAAGGTTGTAGGTATTCTTAGGTGATTTTCTTGTGATAGTATGTCTCACAGATGACATAAAACTGTTTACTCTTCCATTTGAAAGAACAGGTCTAGGAAATCCAAATCGACATTTAGTGTAGTATTTATCTTTGCTCTTGTATTTCCGTCGACAGTATTTTCCACACCGATGACATTGGAAACGTAAAACTTGCTCCTTTAACTTTTTCTCTTCTGTGTTTTTTGGTATAGCACATGTTGCATATTCTTCAATGTAAGATAACACTGCTTCATCAGCATCTGTTCCAAACTTTGGGGCTTCTTTGATCCACAACAGCATATGAATATGAGGAGCACCTCTTCCCTGGTACTCTTTTCTCCAAAAGAAATCCACTACTTCTCCTAGAGGTGGATTTTTTTTATTGCAGATGAACGACATCATAGCCTCAAATCTATGATTGAAATATCTGCAAACATTAACCGGATCCAATGAGCACAGTTCTCCTCCTGTCTTGTATTCGATGTTTTTAATGTTTGAATTTGCCTCTCGTAGAAAATCCAGTAAATCATCCCAAGCGTACTCAGCACAGCTTAGGGTAACGAACCATGTTGGTGTTCCTAAATTCCGTAACATGCATTTTAATTCACCATGGCGTCTGTACCAATATTCATTTGTCCCACGCTGACAAGCCATCAGATTGATCAGTTGTGTTTCCAAATGATCATCTCGGTGCTGCACTTTCTCCATAAAATCCTTAGCAGACACACTTTGTAAATGTACTCCACTTTTTAAAATGTGATTTACTGCATAAGACAGTGCAGACAAGTCGCTTTCAAATAAAAGATGGAACAAATAAGGAATACTTTGTCGAAATCTGGGATCTTCAGCATATAGTCTTGTAGTCCGATACTCAGAAGCTGGAATCTGTTCCGGACGTTCATCGTATCGTCCTCCTTTTCCTTTAGGAAACAGCTGGGGAAAACATCGAGCTTCCAAGCTCTCCTCCCATACACTCACGGGAGTTCCTTTTGCTTTCTTCATCTGAAACAGATCAATATTGTCTCCCATAACTTCTTTTGAATGAAGAGGATGTATGCTAAAATGTTCATAAATTTCTTCTTCCTTTGACTTGTCCACTTTTTCAATTTGTCCAGTTGGTGTTTCTGTGTCTTCTTGTAAATCTTCTTCTTCTTCTTCTTCTTCTATATAAATTGATTCATACCATTTGTTATTCCTTTTCAAATACAAATTTGCTCTTTGTACTTTCCGTACATCTACCAGCTCCTGTCAAATCTTCTTATTCTTTGTAGGTACACCATTAACCAGAATAATTAATGGTTCAGTTTCCAAAGTATCCGCATCAATAGTTTCCATATTTTTTTTCAAATTCAAGGGCAAATACACCACTCTACCTTTTAAACCTCTCAGTAAATCTGAAGGAGGTAATTTACCAGTTTTGGGCTCCATACGTACTATGGTCTGGAACAGATGAACACATTGAATGAGTATAGACTCATATGTATTTAATTCAGAAAGTTCAGCAGGAATAGCATCCAATTCTAAATTATTATGTACAGCTCTGGTCGGCATTCTATTTTCCTCTAACTTGTTGTAACAGTATTTACAAATACGCTGATCTTCACCCAATTGAAAACAATTTTCAAGAAATATATATGTGGCAAAATCCTTCCACTTATAATTATCTTCATTTTCACTCTTTCTGTAGAGATCAACATTCCTAGTTTGTTTTCTATAATAAGTTCTGCGGCAACAAATACAAGTAATATTTGGTCTTTCATTAGAGATTATTGCAAAATTTGTTATGTGATCATTAAATGTCTTACTTACAGAGGGTTCTACATTCTCTTCCACTTCTTCCTCATTTACTGTGTCCTTTTCTGCACTGTTTTGTTCAGGACCAAAGTAACAAAACTGAATTTCATCAACAACCTTCTCTACATCTGATACCGATCCACGGAACAGAGCCCTATTCAATTCATATAACTTTATTGCTGGACTTTTAGCAAAATACAACCGTCTCACAAACTTTCTCATTTCAGTATGATGAACAGCCAGCATCCTAAAATGATGGAAACCACTATTACACACTTTTCTAGATAGACAAGCCAGAGAATGACCCTGCAAACCAGTATTCTCTCTCACTCTGCATGGATCTAGACTTTGAAGCACCTTAATCTTCTGTTTTACACTTTTTTTACTATATTCTCTTAGAAACTCACGAAATTTATCAATAGATTCCTGACGCACAGTGCAAATACTACTACAATTCCAAGTGTACACTGGGGCTTTAGGACGTCTCCCCATAGCCTCATCCGCCATCACTTGTACCTCATCTCTTGGAACCATTATCTCCTTCTCCATTATGCAACCATTTTTCACTTCGTAAGCACGACCTCTGGTGTCAACTGCATGCAGCAAACTATTACTTTGAAAATAGCTCTCTTCATTAAAAAAAGGTTCACTACTTGAACTATGCATCCATTTTCCTAAAAACACTTTACAAAAGTTTGTTCTGTTCACTACTCTTTTCCTTTTGCTTTGTGATTTCAGTACATTAAACATTTTATCTAATGTACGCATCCTATTCAAAATTAAAATGAATAGTTTCCTTTTTAATTCTAATGCCTTTGCTGCAATGGCTTCAATTTCTTTTTTTCTCTTATAAAACTTAGCCTTTTGCTTATATTTCTTCACATCCTTTATCAAATTGGACATAATTCTTCTCTGAAACATTTTTCTACGTATCTCTTTAAACGCTGTTTTTCTGTTTAAGTTAATCTTTTTAGTTGCAGAAGGTATATTTGCATTAACTAAATTCTCAATTTTTTCCTGTCCTTTTTTATTGAAAACATTCTTTCCAGTACAGACATTTTGTACATTTTTCCTTTTTTTGAATATGTTCTTTAAAAAATGTTTTGTCTGCTTACCAGAAGATTTTTTCTTTTTCCCAACATGAACATCTCCCACTAACTTAGGTCCTCCAGTTGTCTTCAAATATAGGTTTTTTTTGTGGTCTTTCTTTACTCTGGATTTTGTAGGCATCTTAAATTTTGTTCACTGCTCTTCAGCAATACCTGAAAAAAACTAAAAAAAAATTCCTTTATTTTATTTAAATATATTACTACATTTTTTATGTTCTTTAGAAATCTTAAAATACTATAAACCCCTTTCGTATACTTGGAAATCACAATAACACCTTCACCAATTAAATATCTAAAAACAATTCCTGTGTGCACACAGAGTCATGCTTTCACATTAGTCACAAAATGAAATTTCTTTGCCATTTTGAAAGCACACTTACTACTCTTTTTTTTGGCAAGTGATAATCACTTTTACAGACTGACACATTATGAATCCACTTTTCAGATTCTTAAAAAAGCACATGTCCAAACTGCTTTTTCAGACCACCACCATGTGTAACCTGGGTGACTGCCTACACTCCAGCAAGGGCAAGCAGCCTTAGTGATGCTGTATGTATTTGCATTACTGACTGAAACCTCATACCCCACTCGCTTGTGAATACTATGCATGATTCCACAGGGTAAGCAGCTGGGTGTGTGCTAAGAGTCTGCTTCTGCACCAAAAAATGGCTCCCCCTTTCCATCTAATGCAACTGTGAAATCACCAGAGCAATACGCAATAAATCTCTGCCTGTAATTCCTATTTGCACACAGAGTCATGTTTTCACATTAGTCACAAAACGAAATTTCTTTGCCATTTTGAAAGCACACTTACTACTCTTTTTTTTGGCAAGTGATAATCACTTTTACAGACTGACACATTATGAATCCACTTTTCAGATTCTTAAAAAAGCACATGTCCAAACTGCTTTTTCAGACCACCACCATGTGTAACCTGGGTGACTGCCTACACTCCAGCAAGGGCAAGCAGCCTTAGTGATGCTGTATGTATTTGCATTACTGACTGAAACCTCAAACCCCACTCGCTTGTGAATACTCTGCATGATTCCACAGGGTAAGCAGCTGGGTGTGTGCTAAGAGTCTGCTTCTGCACCAAAAAAGGGCTCCCGCTTTGCATCTAATGCAACTGTGAAATCACCAGAGTAATACGCAATAAATCTCTGCCTGTAATTCCTATTTGCACACAGAGTCATGTTTTCACATTAGTCACAAAACGAAATTTCTTTGCCAATTTGAAAGCACACTTACTACTCTTTTTTTTGGCAAGTGATAAACACTTTTACAGACTGACACATTATGAATCCACTTTTCAGATTCTTAAAAAAGCACATGTCCAAACTGCTTTTTCAGACCACCACCATGTGTAACCTGGGTGACTGCCTACACTCCAGCAAGGGCAACCAGCCTTAGTGATGCTGTATGTATTTGCATTACTGACTGAAACCTCAAACCCCACTCGCTTGTGAATACTGTGCATGATTCCACAGGGTAAGCAGCTGGGTGTGTGCTAAGAGTCTGCTTCTGCACTAAAAAATGGCTCCCCCTTTCCATCTAATGCAACTGTGAAATCACCAGAGCAATACGCAATAAATCTCTGCCTGTAATTCCTATTTGCACACAGAGTCATGTTTTCACATTTGTCACAAAACGAAATTTCTTTGCCAATTTGAAAGCACACTTACTACTCTTTTTTTGGCAAGTGATAAACACTTTTACATACTGACACATTATGAATCCACTTTTCAGATTCTTAAAAAAGCACATGTCCAAACTGCTTTTTCAGACCACCACCATGTGTAACCTGGGTGACTGCCTACACTCCAGCAAGGGCAACCAGCCTTAGTGATGCTGAATGTATTTGCATTACTGAGTCCAACCTCAAACCCTTAAAGTATTCTTTATTTTTACCAGTACACCTTAATTTATGGTGAAAACATAGCCCATATTATTTTACATGGTCCTCACATTTAAATTTCTCCCAAAACAGAAAATAATAAACACAACTTCAACAAAAGGAATTCCATTTCTATTATTCATTTCTTAATTTACCATATACATCCCCTCTCAAACTCTAAACTCACCTTTAAAATTAGTTAGCTGTGAAAGAAATGTGGCACTCAAACAGCAGATTATCAGAGCCAGGATCTCTGTTCTTTACACCTCAGTGCTTCCCCCTTTTTTTCAAATGTAATCACACATTTCTATTGGTTGAAAACCAACCCTTTTCCAAAAGTACCCTTCCCCCAACTTGACTTCTGCCTAGTACCCTTCCCCCAACTTGACTTCTGCCTGCTACCATAGCAACAGCTCATGGAACACTGCTGTGTGGAGTTAGGTCAGAAGTTCACCAAACAATGTTTCAATTCCACAGAGCAAGAGTGCTTGACTTTTCAAACCTAACAGCAAATCCATAGTACTGTTCTTTGGTAACACATTTTTCTGTACCAATACAAAACATGCTTCTATTAATTTACACATACAGCCTAGTTTTTATTCTAGAATGGTATGAAACAGCCAATCAGTTCTTTTGTTTATGAAAAAAATATGTATGCCTCCATTTCCAAACTGTCTTTCATTTCTTTTTACCATTCTACTGAATTACACCTCCTGAGTGCATCCAGTTCTCCTTTGAAGATGTTCACAGTGTGGATTGTAGGGCACAGCTATGTCTTCTGGAGTGAAAAGTATGCAGAGAAAACAGATATGGTGAGAGACCTTGCTTTGCCAAATGTAGACATTAAATGGATTGGTCAGAGAGGGTTAAAGTGGCACCAATTGATGCCATTGGTGAAATCCTTCATGCAAATCCAACACCCTGACCTCATAATAGTGCACTGTGGTGGCAATGACCTAGGCACTTTGACTGGGGTAGGTCTGGAAATGCTTATGAAGGACACCTTTGCACAATTGTTTTCACTTTTCCCTAAAACTGCCTTTGTGTTCTCTAACATATGCCAAAGGCAAAAATTGAACTGGTCCAATCATTTCTGTCCGCAGATTGACAAAGCAAGAAAGCACGTCAACAAATCTGTTTCTGCTTTCCTCCGTGACTATGGTATGGGTTCCATTTACCACAACAACTTGCGTTATGACATGCAAGACATTTATAGAGGAGATGGTGTGCACTTCAATGATGAAGGGAACAGAGTCTTCCTCTTGAACCTTAGACTCTGCATCGGTACTTACTAGTAGGTACCACTAAAAAATCACTTCATAAACACAACGGCTCTTTTTAGAGCCCCCTAATATCTAAACTCTTAAATCTGCATTTCATTTCTTTTATTTATTTATTTTTTTACCGTACGCGTACGTTGATGCTTACCGTACGCGTACCCCGCGATTTTTTTTAAAATCAATAAATGTTTTCTTTGTACTTTTCTGTCCTTCTTTGACCCCCTTACAAATGTTAGGGGGTCTGTAACTCCCCTCCTTGCCCCCTTTTCAAGATATCACTCTTTTTTTTCTGAGTGAAACACACGAAATGGCGGCCGCCGCTTCCTGGTTTTGAATTTGAATGTTTACTAGGATCTAAGAGCCAATCAGAATCGCGCTTGCGCACGCCACCGTACGCGTACGGTAAGCGTACCGTAAGCGCACCGTAAGCTGGCTCAGATATATATATTGATTTAAAGGCTATTTTCTCATATTCTACTGAACAGATTTACACCAAACCTACAAAAGGCACTTCCTTGACCTGGGGACTACCTCTCTGCCAAATTTCATAAAATTCTGTTCAGCCGTTCGGGCTGTAGCCCTGTCTAAAGGTCCTATGGAAAAATGCATGGGAAAAACGCGTTTTGGGACCCCCCTTTTATCTCAGCCCCCGCTTGACGGATCCCCCCGAGACTTTCAGGGTAGGAGCGGAGCGTAGCGCCCCACCTATTTTGAGAAATTCGCGAGGATTCGTCGACCGGCGCCAAAGTTATTCAAAATAGAATGTTGAGGTTTTCCTATGGAAACGTGGTCCTAACTATAACTACCTACTGGCGACCGCCAGTAGGTAATATATATATATATATATATATATATATATATATATATATATATATATATATATATATATATCCAAAACAAACTTCTGAATCCAAGGAAAAGAAGTACACCGGACCAGACTTCAAAATGACTCGTGCTTTTATTCCAAAAGAAACAGCCTTAATTTATACTCCTTACGCTTTTCAACTACATCGGTAGTCTGGTTCACAGATGAGCTGTAATAATGGATTTGCGGCATGGCTGCGTGCTTTGTACGCCACTCACGGACTACAACGTTCTTACGTAGTCCTAACATACTGCACTTCCCAAAATGCACTAAGAAGGTAAAGTCTCTAATCCAGAAACAATATATATACAAGGAGAGAGGGTAGGGGCTGATTAGGACCGCACCAAACAAATATGCGTGGTTAACGTAAATAATTCAAATAGTGCACGAAACCAGAGAGTACTGCCCTCTATACTCTCAATTATGTGGGACAAAGTCCTACAATAAAATATACATACACAGGAGGTTCAGCACTATGTACTATGGTTGGATCTCCAAGTACCCAAATTCTTTTGTATCGTTAACAGTAAACGAGTAAAATTCTGATGAAGCACACGACACATTAGAAATATAAGTTTTTTTCTCTTTTTCTTCTTTATTAATTTTGTATGCAGATTTCTTCCATGTTATATTTCACATTTTCATAGCCAACGCGTTTCGTCTCCCATGAGACTTCTTCAGGGCTATCAAAAAGAGCATATACAAAAAGAGTTTTTAAAATTCAATCAAAGCATTTCTAAGCATATTTTTATAAAAACACATTTTGATTCCTTTGCATATAAATCTTTGCTTGTGAAAGTATATCAGCTCCATATAAATATTCACTGACCATATCATTCATAAAGCATTTTGCATACACAAACAGAGGACCTAGTCTATAAAAACATTAGACAGCACCAGTGTAATTGTTTTTAAATATTCAGTGATCGTCTGAATTAATGATTAGCTCAGTGCATAACATGTCTTTCCTAGCATCTGAAATACTCGACTTGCAAGTATATGACATTCTTCTTGTCTAAAGACCACATAGTGGTCAAGTGCTTTAGAGTTACAAAAAAGATTTCTTACAAGTATACAGTACATGGTTTTATCGTGGTACAAATACATATCCTCATTGTCACTATTCTGTGCTCAATTTATATCTTAGTTGACAGCCATGAGTAGGCCTTCGCATCACTATTGTATAATATTGCTTAAAATCATATTTACTTAACATACCTCAATGATATGGTGAATCTAATTCCTTTATATCGTGTTGTTCTTTAGGGTATGGTTTCCAAAATTCTAGTAATGTCTAAATAACAAAATAATCTAAAATCAGTATATCTATAGAATCTTTCAAACTTCTTGAAGTCATACTCAATGACACACTGAATTCATTTAGAAAGTAAAACATACCACATAGTCATGTGGTTCTACTTTTTAGAAAAATATAAAAACATCAATCCTATCTAAAAAGCTATAATACATAGCCTATTATGATAAACGATGCCATCATTACATTGTAGACTCATGATATTGTCAAACAATTTTTAGAGAAATGACAATGAGATAGACATATTACACAGTTATCATGGAGACATTTATCCTCAATCACATTTATTTATAAGATGAACAAGGAAGGGGGGACATTTTTTCATTTACCTCACTCAGTACGAGTAATATTCGCATACGCTAAAAAATATCATCATTTTGTATCATTTAAACAACAATTGAGTATTGGAGCAAGTTACGGGGACTCATGAGCGTATGAACAAGCATGTGAAGCGTGCATCTAGTGTCTACTCCCCGCCCAGCGTCGTACCGGTTAAAAGCGCTCACAGTATTGGTCGCATTTATTTAAAAACAACAGAAACCGTGTATATTTAAACGGTTCTGATATTTGAGGGCTGTAATTATATCTAGTCCATGTTATATTCAAATTAAAGAAGCAAGCGTTCCGTTTACATCCCTACCCCATTCATTTTTGTGTAGGACACTCTTAGCATTAGTTGGATATGTTTAACCCCTTCCATGCGGCGCGAATTCCGCCGCGGTGCTGACCGTTTCTTGCGCGGGCGGGCTCATGACGGAACGGTTCCGTCATGAGCACAGCTCAACCGACGCTCATGACGGAACCGTTCCGTCATGAGCATGGAAGGGGTTAAAGGACAGACACCGCATGTGTGCGTTTTAAACAAGTACAAGAGAGCGTCTCCTTTTTAGGACCTGCAGATGTATCAAGCCCATATAGCCTTACATTTTAAATAAGCAATCTCTATCTATTTAACTTACTTGCAGCGATCTAGTAACCACCGACTTCGGACATCATTTCAGCGAAGCCGTGTACACATCACTTACGGCTTTTTAAACACCGCGCCAGGTGATATCGTGGTCACATGACCTATCCCTCGTTCAGAAAGTTTGTTAAGGGTGTTGTTACAAATCCGTCGGCCATCTTGGAAAGGTTAATGGCACATGAGTTGTAAACACGATCCATTAGAGTTTATCCATAAAAACTAAACACAATATTCTAAACAGTCTTTCAATTCAAGGGACCTAATCTCATTAACGGATTTAGATGGTTAATTTCCTAAAATGTATTTTATGACACTATGGTGATATCGTACTCACATCAGCTATGTCTCTTTCAGAAAATTTGTTAAAGATGTAATTACAAGTCCGTCAGCCATCTTGGAAAGGTTAAAAACACACAAGTTATAAACACGATCAATTAGAGTTTATCGATGAAAACTATATCCACTTATTCTATGCAGTCTTTCAATTCATGGAAACTTGTCTCATTATTGGATTTGAATGTTTAGTTTCCTATAATGCATTTTATAACAACACGAGACCAACAGCTAGACTCCATTCATGTCACGTATATCGAGTGACATCAAGATCATATTTACGACGCTGTCGGTACCACTCGCACGGCCATCTTTAAATGGTAAAGGATGGTTTAATGCCATTGAAAGCAGACATTAGCGGTTGATTGATAATGGCCAATCCCTTTGTTGAAAATAACATGTCTGATGTATTTTGTGACAATATGGGCCCAACAGCTAGATTCAATTCAAGTCACTTGTATCAAGTGATATCAGATTCGTATTGGCAACGCTGTCTGAACCACTGACGCGGCCATCTTTAAATGGTAAATCATGGCTTGATTTCATTAAAACGGACAATTATGGTTGGTTGGTGAAGGCTATTCCCTTTAACGAAGACCAATCCCTTTAATGAAAATAACATATCTAATGTGCAGTAATGAATAATGCTAGTGTGCTGAGACAAGTATTAAGAGCAATACATGTATTGAAGAAACGTATATACAAGAGTGCTCATGAGGTATCTTAAAAGGGTCAACCTGTCCAAGTGGCAATAGAGATCATTCACAATAATATCATATAAGTTCATTTTATAGCATTGTTTTTTATATACCATATTCAAGTTGGAGGAAAGTGACAACAATTAGATTATAAAAAGTGATGCATCTCATCATAGATGTTAAGACCAAACTGCACAGTTCTAAGACGACATATCCATGACGCCTCCCGTTGTCGCAAAATCAATTGTCTATTACCTCCACGTTCTGGCATCTTCACGTGATCAATGCCAATGAATTTGAAATTTTTGTCATTGGGATGTTCACATTGAACATGTATTGAGACTGGATATTTATCATTGCCATTTTTTATGGCTCTTGCATGTTCTTGTATACGCATTTTTAAACTGCGTATACTGCTTCCAACGTATTTTTTCTGACAGGCACATATAATCATATACACCGTATACTCGGTATTGCAATTAATAAAACAATTTATTGCATATTCCCGTGAATTGTTGCTAAAATTCCTATTCTTATTCATACCAAATTGGCATATGCAGCAATTGCCACAAATGTAGAAACCCAGGGGTTTGTCTGGTAACCATGTATGTATAGGTGTCTTAGAGTCCCTGATGTAACTTGGACTCAAGATTTCTTTTAGAGTTTTGCCTCTACGATAGACAACTTTCGGTCGCTCAGGCATATATGTGCCTATTTGATCATCTTTAGAGAGAAGATGCCAGTTTTTCTTTAAGATGTTATACACAAGATGACTTTGAGCGTTGTATTCCGTAATGAAAAGTATCCCTAATTCATTACTTTCCTTAGTTATTTCATGTGTGCTCTTCGCAACCAAAAGGTCTTTCCTCTTGAGGGCCATAGCCCTTCTTTCGGCCTTATTTAAACATGCCTGGTTATAACCTCTCTGTTTAAATCTGTTCTTAATTTTGTTGATGTTACTTCTAAAGTCAGTTTCACAACTGCAATTGCGTCTTGCGCGAACCATTTCACCATAGGGAATAGCTTCTATGGTGGATCGTGGATGCGCGCTAGTAGCGTGTAGGTAGCTGTTACAGGCAGTTTGTTTCCTAAAAATATCACTATGTGTATTTCCATCTATGACAAATAGCTTTAGGTCTAAAAACTCTATATTTGTTTCAGAGTGCTGGATAGTGAGCTTTACATTGAAGTTGTTTGAATTAAGGTAAATGTGATATCCCTCTAGTTGTTCAATTGTGCTATGCCATATCATAACGATATCATCGATATAGCGAGCATAGAAGATTACATTATTCACCCATGTTTGTGCGCCCGGGCCCCAGACATGCTCCCCCTCATACAGTCCCATGAAGAGGTTAGCATAAGAAGGAGCAAATCTGGAGCCCATCGCAGTCCCGCGTCGCTGTAAGAACCACTCTCCATGTCCGTGTGTTCCAGATGCTGTAGGAGAGGCGCACAGCATCTGGAACACACGGACATGCTTTTGAGCATGGCAGAGATGATATTAACACACAATGCTTTCCTACACAATGGAGAGTGGCCCGGGCGCACAAACATGGGTGAATAATGTAATCTTCTATGCTCGCTACATCGATGATATCGTTATGATATGGCATGGCACAATTGAACAACTAGAGGGATATCACATTTACCTTAATTCAAACAACTTCAATGTAAAGCTCACTATCCAGCACTCTGAAACAAATATAGAGTTTTTAGACCTAAAGCTATTTGTCATAGATGGAAATATACATAGTGATATTTTTAGGAAACAAACTGCCTGTAACAGCTACCTACACGCTACTAGCGCGCATCCACGATCCACCATAGAAGCTATTCCCTATGGTGAAATGGTTCGCGCAAGACGCAATTGCAGTTGTGAAACTGACTTTAGAAGTAACATCAACAAAATTAAGAACAGATTTAAACAGAGAGGTTATAACCAGGCATGTTTAAATAAGGCCGAAAGAAGGGCTATGGCCCTCAAGAGGAAAGACCTTTTGGTTGCGAAGAGCACACATGAAATAACTAAGGAAAGTAATGAATTAGGGATACTTTTCATTATGGAATACAACGCTCAAAGTCATCTTGTGTATAAAATCTTAAAGAAAAACTGGCATCTTCTCTCTAAAGATGATCAAATAGGCACATATATGCCTGAGCGACCGAAAGTTGTCTATCGTAGAGGTAAAACTCTAAAAGAAATCTTGAGTCCAAGTTACATCAGGGACTCTAAGACACCTATACATACATGGTTACCAGACAAACCCCTGGGTTTCTACATTTGTGGCAATTGCTGCATATGCCAATTTGGTATGAATAAGAATAGGAATTTTAGCAACAATTCACGGGAATATGCAATAAATTGTTTTATTAATTGCAATACCGAGTATACGGTGTATATGATTATATGTGCCTGTCAGAAAAAATACGTTGGAAGCAGTATACGCAGTTTAAAAATGCGTATATAAGAACATGCAAGAGCCATAAAAAATGGCAATGATAAATATCCAGTCTCAATACATGTTCAATGTGAACATCCCAATGACAAAAATTTCAAATTCATTGGTATTGATCACGTGAAGATGCCAGAACGTGGAGGTAATAGACAATTGATTTTGCGACAACGGGAGGCGTCATGGATATGTCGTCTTAGAACTGTGCAGTTTGGTCTTAACATCTATGATGAGATGCATCACTTTTTATAATCTAATTGTTGTCACTTTCCTCCAACTTGAATATGGTATATAAAAAACAATGCTATAAAATGAACTTATATGATATTATTGTGAATGATCTCTATTGCCACTTGGACAGGTTGACCCTTTTAAGATACCTCATGAGCACTCTTGTATATACGTTTCTTCAATACATGTATTGCTCTTAATACTTGTCTCAGCACACTAGCATTATTCATTACTGCACATTAGATATGTTATTTTCATTAAAGGGATTGGTCTTCGTTAAAGGGAATAGCCTTCACCAACCAACCATAATTGTCCGTTTTAATGAAATCAAGCCATGATTTACCATTTAAAGATGGCCGCGTCAGTGGTTCAGACAGCGTTGCCAATACGAATCTGATATCACTTGATACAAGTGACTTGAATTGAATCTAGCTGTTGGGCCCATATTGTCACAAAATACATCAGACATGTTATTTTCAACAAAGGGATTGGCCATTGTCAATCAACCGCTAATGTCTGCTTTCAATGGCATTAAACCATCCTTTACCATTTAAAGATGGCCGTGCGAGTGGTACCGACAGCGTCGTAAATATGATCTTGATGTCACTCGATATACGTGACATGAACGGAGTCTAGCTGTTGGTCTCGTGTTGTTATAAAATGCATTATAGGAAACTAAACATTCAAATCCAATAATGAGACAAGTTTCCATGAATTGAAAGACTGCATAGAATAAGTGGATATAGTTTTCATCGATAAACTCTAATTGATCATGTTTATAACTTGTGTGTTTTTAACCTTTCCAAGATGGCTGACGGACTTGTAATTACATCTTTAACAAATTTTCTGAAAGAGACATAGCTGATGTGAGTACGATATCACCATAGTGTCATAAAATACATTTTAGGAAATTAACCATCTAAATCCGTTAATGAGATTAGGTCCCTTGAATTGAAAGACTGTTTAGAATATTGTGTTTAGTTTTTATGGATAAACTCTAATGGATCGTGTTTACAACTCATGTGCCATTAACCTTTCCAAGATGGCCGACGGATTTGTAACAACACCCTTAACAAACTTTCTGAACGAGGGATAGGTCATGTGACCACGATATCACCTGGCGCGGTGTTTAAAAAGCCGTAAGTGATGTGTACACGGCTTCGCTGAAATGATGTCCGAAGTCGGTGGTTACTAGATCGCTGCAAGTAAGTTAAATAGATAGAGATTGCTTATTTAAAATGTAAGGCTATATGGGCTTGATACATCTGCAGGTCCTAAAAAGGAGACGCTCTCTTGTACTTGTTTAAAACGCACACATGCGGTGTCTGTCCTTTAAACATATCCAACTAATGCTAAGAGTGTCCTACACAAAAATGAATGGGGTAGGGATGTAAACGGAACGCTTGCTTCTTTAATTTGAATATAACATGGACTAGATATAATTACAGCCCTCAAATATCAGAACCGTTTAAATATACACGGTTTCTGTTGTTTTTAAATAAATGCGACCAATACTGTGAGCGCTTTTAACCGGTACGACGCTGGGCGGGGAGTAGACACTAGATGCACGCTTCACATGCTTGTTCATACGCTCATGAGTCCCCGTAACTTGCTCCAATACTCAATTGTTGTTTAAATGATACAAAATGATATTTTTTAGCGTATGCGAATATTACTCGTACTGAGTGAGGTAAATGAAAAAATGTCCCCCCTTCCTTGTTCATCTTATAAATAAATGTGATTGAGGATAAATGTCTCCATGATAACTGTGTAATATGTCTATCTCATTGTCATTTCTCTAAAAATTGTTTGACAATATCATGAGTCTACAATGTAATGATGGCATCGTTTATCATAATAGGCTATGTATTATAGCTTTTTAGATAGGATTGATGTTTTTATATTTTTCTAAAAAGTAGAATCACATGACTATGTGGTATGTTTTACTTTCTAAATGAATTCAGTGTGTCATTGAGTATGACTTCAAGAAGTTTGAAAGATTCTATAGATATACTGATTTTAGATTATTTTGTTATTTAGACATTACTAGAATTTTGGAAACCATACCCTAAAGAACAACACGATATAAAGGAATTAGATTCACCATATCATTGAGGTATGTTAAGTAAATATGATTTTAAGCAATATTATACAATAGTGATGCGAAGGCCTACTCATGGCTGTCAACTAAGATATAAATTGAGCACAGAATAGTGACAATGAGGATATGTATTTGTACCACGATAAAACCATGTACTGTATACTTGTAAGAAATCTTTTTTGTAACTCTAAAGCACTTGACCACTATGTGGTCTTTAGACAAGAAGAATGTCATATACTTGCAAGTCGAGTATTTCAGATGCTAGGAAAGACATGTTATGCACTGAGCTAATCATTAATTCAGACGATCACTGAATATTTAAAAACAATTACACTGGTGCTGTCTAATGTTTTTATAGACTAGGTCCTCTGTTTGTGTATGCAAAATGCTTTATGAATGATATGGTCAGTGAATATTTATATGGAGCTGATATACTTTCACAAGCAAAGATTTATATGCAAAGGAATCAAAATGTGTTTTTATAAAAATATGCTTAGAAATGCTTTGATTGAATTTTAAAAACTCTTTTTGTATATGCTCTTTTTGATAGCCCTGAAGAAGTCTCATGGGAGACGAAACGCGTTGGCTATGAAAATGTGAAATATAACATGGAAGAAATCTGCATACAAAATTAATAAAGAAGAAAAAGAGAAAAAAACTTATATTTCTAATGTGTCGTGTGCTCCATCAGAATTTTACTCGTTTACTGTTAACGATACAAAAGAATTTGGGTACTTGGAGATCCAACCATAGTACATAGTGCTGAACCTCCTGTGTATGTATATCTCTAATCCAGAAACATCACTGGTATTCATATTCCCTTTGAATAGTAATTACGGGTATTTTCGCAGTGACGATTAATCATACTGAGTCCCCTCAAAGTGTAAACAATATGCTCTGTATTTATGGCTGTTGCTTAATTCTCAATAACTGGCAGCATTGCTCAGTATGATTAATCGTCACTGCGAAAATACCCGTGATTACTATTTTCTGGATTAGAGACTTTACCTTAAAAAGCCCACTAGATGCCAGGGTTAGTTTGGGACAAATATGAATTAGGTTGGGGGCTGCCCAAAATGGGCATGCCCATGCCCCCACTCCCTCCCCTGCAAAAATTACAGCCTTCCTGCACCCCGGGGGGCAGATGGGGCAGTAGCCCTCAATCTACAACCCTGGCATCTGGTAGGCATTCTGCTCCCCTGGGGGGCAGGTGGGGGCATTAGCCCCCAATCTGCACCCCTGGGGGAGCAAAAAGCCCATTAGTTGTGGATATTTTTAGGCAAATTTGTATTATTGTGGGTGTTGCCCAAAACAAACATGCCCATGCCCCCACCCCCTCCCCCACAAAAATTACAGCATTCCTGACCCCCCTGGGGGACAGATGGGGCAGTAGCCACCAATCTGCACCCCCGGGGGGGCAAAAACCCCACTAGACTCCAGGGATTTTTTGGGGACATTTTTAATTAGGGCGGGCTTATTGACATGCCCATTTTGGTGAATAGACGTCTTTTTGTATCGCCGGCGGGGCAGATTGGGGGCTAATGCCCCCATCTGCCCCACCAGGGGGGGGGCTGAAAGCCTACTAGACACCAGGGATTTTTTAGATCATTTTTTAATTACGATGGGGGTTGCATAAAATGGGCATGACAATGCCCCCACCCTAATTAAAATTTGCCAAAAAAACTCCCTGGCGTCTAGTGGACTTTTAGCCCCCCTGGGGGGCAGATGGGGCATTAGCCCCCAATCTGCACCCCCGGGGTGGCGAAAAGCCCACTATTCGCCATGTTTATTTAGGGCAAATTTGAAATAGAGTGGGGCAGCCCAAAACAGGCATGTCCATGCACCCACCCCCTCCCCCACAAAAATGTCAGCCTCCCTACCCCCCTGGAGAGCAGATGGGGCAAAGCCCAATAGATGCCAGGGATTTTTTTAGAGCAAATTTGAAATAGAGTGGGGCAGCCCAAAACAGGCATGTCCATGCACCCACCCCCTCCCCCACAAAAATTGCAGCCTCCCTGCTCCCCCTGAGGAGCAGATGGGGCAGTTGCCACCAAACTGCTCCCCTGGGGGGGGGCAAAAAGCCCACTAGACGCCAGGGATTTTTTGGGGCAAATTTATATTAGGGTGGGGGCATTGTCATGCCCATTTTATGCAACCCCCATCGTAATTAAAAAATGTTCTAAAAAATCCCTGGTGTCTAGAAGGCTTTCTGCCCCCCCTGTGGGGCAGATGGGGGCATTAGCCCCCAATCTGCCCTGCCGGGGGGACAAAAAGAAGTCTATTTGCCAGGGTTTTTAGGGGCAAATTTGAATTAGGGTGGGGGCTGCCCAAAACATGTATGCCCATGCACCCACCCCCTCCCCTGCAAAAATTACTGCCTTCCTGCCCCTTTGCAAGGGAGGTCACCTGGGTTTTTTGCCCCGTGCTCGGCGGCCATCAAGAGAAACCTACCAAACCCACACATTTCTGAAAACTAGACACCGGGGGGCTTCCAGGGAGGTATGGCTTGCATGAATCCCCCAACATTCCCTTAGCCAGAATCCCCTGCAAACCTCAATTTAAGCTGAAAAAATCACTTTTTTCGCACATTTTTGTGTGGGAAAGTTGTGGCATCACCGGGCTCACACAAATTTCCCAATACCCAGTGTTCCCCCAGGACTCCCGGTAAAAATGGTGCCTCACTTGTGTGGGAGGCCCAAGTACCCGCGACAGGCAAGGGCCCAAAACATTTTTTGATAGGCAATGTTGATGTCGCCTCACTACGTTTTGGGCCCTTGCCCGTAGCGGGTACTTGGGCCTCCCACACAAGTGAGGCACCAATTTTATCGGGAGACCTGGGGGAACCCTGGGTGGTGGGAAATTTGTGTGAGCTTGGTGATGCCACAACTTTCCCAGACAAAAATGTGTGAAAAAAGTGAATTTTTCAGCTAAAATTGAGGTTTGCAGGGGATTCTGGGTAAGGAAACGTTGGGGGATCCAAGCAAGCCATACCTCCCTGGAAGCCCCGAGGTGTCTAGTTTTCATAAATGTGTGGGTTTGGTACTTTTCCCTAGGTGCAGGCAGAGCTTGGGTTCACAAACTACAGCTAGGCACTTTGCCAAAAAAGGGTCATATTTTCACTGCGAAATTGAGGTGTGACCACATTGCATTTTGCGCAGTTTCCTGTTATGGGTACTAGGCCAACCCTTAAAAGTGAGGTACCATTTTTCTCGTAAGACTTTGGGAAATGTGGGGTGGGTGGAAAATTGTGGATCCACGCAAATTCCAGAACTTTCCACCACAGAAATGTGGGGAAAATGTGTTTTTTTTGACAATTTGTTAGGTTTGCAAGGGATTCTGGGTAACAGAACCTGGTGGGAGGCAGTCAAGTCACCCGATCCTGGATTCCCCTGGAGGTATAGTTTTCAAAAATGTATAGGTTTGCTAGGTTTCCCTAGGTGCCGGCAGAGCTAGTTTTAACAAACTACAGATAGGCACTTTGCCAAAAAAGGGTCATTTTTCACTGCGAAATTGAGGTGTGACCATGTCGTGTTTTGTGCCGTTTCCTGTCGCGGGCAATAGGCCTACCCACACATGTGAGGTACAATTTTTCTCGTAAGACTTTGGGAACCGCGGGGTGGGTGGAAATTTGTGGCTCCACGCAGAATCCAGAACTTTACACCACAGAAATATGGGGAAAATGTGATTTTTATGACAATTTGTTAGGTTTGCAAGGGATTCTGGGTAACAGACCCTGGTGGGAGGTAGTCAAGTCACCACATCCTGGATTCCCCTGGGTGTATAGTTTTCAAAAATGTATAGGTTTGCTAGGTTTCACTACGTGCCGGTAGAGCTAGGGTTCACAAACTACAGCTAGGCACTTTGCCAAAAAAGGGTAATTTTTCACTGCGAAATTGAGGTGTGACCACGTTGCGTTTTGCGCTGTTTCCTGTCGCGGGCACTAAGCCGACCTGCACAAGTGAGGTACCATTTTTCTCGTAAGACTGTTAGGAAGGCGGGGTGGGTGGAAATGTGTGGCTCCACGCCAGAATCCAGAACTTTCCACCACAGAAATGTGGGGGAAATGTGTTTTATTTGACAAATTGTTAGGTTTGCAAGGGATTCTGGGTAACAGCCCTGGTGGGAGGCAGTCAAGTCACCCCATCATGGATTCCCCTGGGTGTCTAGTTTTCAACAAGCATTGTCATAGCCAATAGGTCTCGCCTTTGGGACCTTATGAGTGTTTAGCCATGCAATAGTTGCATAACTAAATACTTATAAGGTCCCAAAAGCAAGAACTATTGGCTATGCCAAGCGGCCCTGCGGCCGCGAAACTGATCGGGATCGCAATCAAACATCAAAGCTGGTCGTGGGGCCGCGAAAGTGAAAGTAATCGCGGTCAAGCGGGGCGCGCGCGCCCGCGCACATGCAATGTAGCTCTAGACTGGCCTGGTAGCACTTTTTGGAGCCCTCTCAAAAAGTCTCGCCAGCCCAGCTCATGCGCTGGGTCGGGCGAGCCCTAAAAATGTATAGGTTTGCTAGGTTTCCCTAGGTGCCGGCAGAGCTAGAGTTAACAAACTACAGATAGGCACTTTGCAAAAAAAGGGTCATTTTTCACTACAAAATTGAGGTGTGACCACATTGCGTTTTGCGCCGTTTCCTGTCGCGGGCACTAAGCCGACCTGCACAAGTGAGGTACCATTTTTCTCGTAAGACTTTTGGGAACGCGGAGTGGGTGGAAATTTGTGGCTCCACGCCAGAATCCAGAACTTTCCACCACAGAAATGTGGGGGAAATGTGTTTTATTTGACAAATTGTTAGGTTTGCAAGGGATTCTGGGTAACAGCTCTGGTGGGAGGCAGTCAAGTCAACCCATCCTGGATTCCTCTGGGTGTCTAGTTTTCAAAAATGTATAGGTTTGCTAGGTTTCCTAAGGTGCCGGCAGAGCTAGGGTTAAAAACTACTAGGCACTTTGCCAAAAAAGGGTAATTTTTCACTGCAAAATTGAGGTGTGACCACCTTGCGTTTTGTGCCGTTTTCTGTCACGTGCACTAGGCCGACCCACACAAGTGAGGTACCATTTTTCTCGTAAGACTTTGGGGAATGCGGGGTGGGTGGAAATTTATGGATCCACACACAGATTCCAGAACTTCCCACCACAGAAATGTGGGGAACATGTATTTTTTTTGACAATTTTTAGGTTTGCGAGGGATTCTGGTTAACAGACCCTGGTGGGAGGCAGTCAAGTCAACTTCTCCTGGATTCCCCTGGGTGTATAGTTTTCAAAAATGTATAGGTTTGCTAGGTTTCACTAGGTGCCGGCAGAGCTAGGGTTCACAAACTACAGCTAGGCACTTTGCCAAAAAAGGGTAATTTTTCACTGCAAAATTGAGGTGTGACCACGATGCGTTTTGCTCCGTTTCCTGTCGCAGGCACTAAGCCGATCAGCACAAGTGAGGTACCATTTTTCTTGTAAGACTTTGGGGAACGCGGGGTGGGTGGAAATTTGTGGATCCACGCAGATTCCAGAACTTTCCACCACAGAAATGTGGGGAAATTGTGTTTTTTTGGACAATTATTTAGGATTGCGAGGGACTCTGGGTAACAGACCCTGGTGGGAGTCAGTCAAGTCACTCCATCCTGGATTCCTCTGGGTGTCTAGTTTTCAAAAATGTATAGGTTTGCTAGGTTTCCCCAGGTGCCGGCAGAGCTAGGGTTCAAAAACTACTAGGCACTTTGCCCAAAAAGGGTAATTTTTCACTGCGAAATTGAGGTGTGACCACGTTGCGTTTTGCTCCCTTTCCTGTCGCGGGCACTAGGCCGATCCGAACAAGTGAGGTACCATTTTTCTTGTAAGTCTTTGGGGAACGCGGGGTGCGTGGAAATTTGTGGATCCACGCAGATTCCAGAACTTTCCCCCACAGAAATGTGGGGAAATTGTGTTTTTTTGGTCAATTATTTAGGATTGCGAGGGACTCTGGGTAACAGAACCTGGTGGGAGGCAGTCAAGTCACCCCATCCTGGATTCCCCTGGGTGTCTAGTTTTCAAAAATGTATAGGTTTACTAGGTTTCCCCAGGTGCCGGAAGAGCTTGGGATCACAATCTACAGCTAGGCACTTTGCCAAAAAGGGTCATTTTTTCACTGCGAAATTGAGGTGTGACCACATTGCATTTTGCGCAGTTTCCTGTTGCGGGTACTAGGCCAACCCTTAACATTGAGGTACCATTCTTCTCGTAAGACTTTGGGAAATGTGGGGTGGGTGGAAAATTGTGGATCCACGCAGATTCCAGAACTTTCCACCAAAGAAATGTGTGAAAAATGTGTTTTATTTGACAAATTGTTAGGTTTGCAAGGGATTCTGGGTAACAGACCCTGGTGGGAGGCAGTCAAGTCACCCCATCCTGGATTCCCCTGGGTGTCTAGTTTTCAAAAATGTATAGGTTTGCTAGGTTTCCCAAGGTGCCTGCAGAGCTAGGGTTCAAAAACTACAGCTAGGCACTTTGCCAAAAAAGGGTCATTTTTCACTGCAAAATTGAGGTGTGACCACGTTGCGTTTTGTGCCGTTTCATGTCGCAGGCACACTGACCCGCACAAGTGAGGTACCATTTTTCACGTAAGACTTTGGGGAATGCGGGGTGGGTGGAAATTTGTCAATCCACACAGATTCCAGAACTTTCCACCACAGAAATGTGGGGACAATTTATTTTTGTTGAAATTTTTTTAGGTTTGTGAGGGATTCTGGGTAACAGACTCTGGAGGGAGGCAGTCAAGTCAACCCATCCTGGATTCCCCTGGGTGTCTAGCTTTCAAAAATGTATAGGTTGTCTGGGTTTCCCAAGGTGCTGACAGAGCTAGGGTTTAAAAACTACAGCTAGGCACATTGCCAAAAAAGGGTCATTTTTCACTGTGAAATTGTGGTGTGACCACGTTGCGTTTTGCTCCGCTTCCTATCGCGGACACTAGGCCGACCCGCACAAGTGAGGTACCATTTTTCTCATAAGACTTTTGGGAACGCGGGGTATGTGGAAATTTGTGGATCCACACAGATTCCAGGACTTTCCACCACAGAAATGTGGGGAAAATGTGTTTTTTTGACAATTCTTTTAGTTTGTTAGGGATTCTGGGTAACAGACCCTGGAGGGAGGCAGTCAAGTCACTCCATCCTGGTTTCTGCTGGGTGTCTTGTTTCAAAAAATGTATAGGTTTGCTAGGTTTCCCTAGGTGCCGGCAGAGCTAGGGTTAAAAAACTACAGCTAGGCACATCGCCAAAAAATTGTCAATTTTCACTGCGAAATTGAGGTTAGACCACGTCGCGTTTTGCACCATTTCCTGTCGCGGGCACTAGGCTGACCCACACATGTGAGGTACCATTTTTCTCGAATGAGTTTGGGAACGCGGGGTGCATGGAAATATGTGGATCCACGTAGATTCCAGAACTTTCCACCAGAGAAATGTGGGGAAAATTGTTTGTTTTGACAATTTTTTAGGTTTGCAAGGGATTTTGGGTAACAAAACCTGGTGGGAAGCAGTCAAGTCTCCCCATCCTGGATTTGCCTTTGTGTGTGTAGTTTTCAAAAACGTATAGGTTTGCTAGGTTTCCCTAGGTGCTGGCAGGGCTAGGGTTAAAAAACTACAGCTAGGCACATTGCTAAAAAAGGGTCATTTTTCACTGCGAAGTTGAGGTTAGACCACGTCGCGTTTTGCGCCATTTTGTGTCGCGGGCACTAGGCCGACCTGCACAAGTGAGGTAACATTTTTCTCGTAAGACTTTGGGGAATGCGGGGTGCATGGAAATATGTGGATCCACGCAGATTCCAGAACTTTCCCCCACAGAAATGTGGGGAAATTGTGTTTTTTTGGTCAATTATTTAGGACTGCGAGGGACTCTGGGTAACAGAACCTGGTGGGAGGCAGTCAAGTCACCCCATCCTGGATTCCCCTGGGTGTCTAGTTTTCAAAAATGCATAGGTTTACTAGGTTTCCCTAGGTGCTGGCAGAGCTAGGTTTCACAAACTATAGCTAGGCACTTTGCCAAAAAAGGGTCAGTTTTTCACTGCGAAACTGAGGTGTGACCATGTTGTGTTTTGCGCCGTTTCCTGTCGCAGGCAATAGGCCAACCCAAACATGTGAGGTACCATTTTTCTCGGAAGACTTTGAGGAACGTGGGGTGGGTGGAAATTTGTGGATCAACGCAGATTCCAGGACTTTACATAACAGAAATATGGGGAAAATGTGGTTTTGTTTACAATTGTTTAGGTTTGCAAGGGATTCTGGGTAGCAGACCCTGGTGAGAGGCAGTCAAGTCACCCCATCCTGGATTCCCCTGGGTGTCTAGTTTTCAAAAATGTATAGGTTTGCTAGGGGTCCCAAGGTGCCAGCAGAGCTAGGGTTCAAAAACTACAGCTAGGCACTTTGCCAAAAAGGGTCATTTTTCACTGCAAAATTGAGGTGTGACCACGTTGCGTTTTGTGCCATTTCATGTCGCTGGCACACTGACTCGCACAAGTGAGGTACCATTTTTCACGTAAGACTTTAGGGAACGCGGGGTGTTTGGAAATTTGTGGATCCACACAGATTCCAGAACTTTCCACCACAGAAATGTGGGTACAATATTTTTTTTTTTTAATTTCTTTTGGTTCGTGAGGGATTCTGGGTAACAGACCCTGGAGGGAGGCAGTCAAGTCAACCCATCCTGGATTCCCCTGGGTGTCTAGCTTTCAAAAATGTATAGGTTGTCTGGGTTTCCCAAGGTGCTGACAGAGCGAGGGTTCAAAAACTACAGCTAGGCGCATTGCCAAAAAAGGGTCATTTTTCACTGTGAAATTGAGGTGTGACCACGTTGCGTTTTGCTCCGCTTCCTATCGCGGACACTAGGCTGACCTGCACAAGTGAGGTACTATTTTTCTCGTAAGACTTTGAGGAACGTGGGGTGGGTGGAAATTTGTGGATCAACGCAGATTCCAGGACTTTACATAACAGAAATATGGGGAAAATGTGGTTTTGTTTACAATTTTTTAGGTTTGCAAGGGATTCTGGGTAGCAGACCCTGGTGAGAGGCAGTCAAGTCACCCCATCCTGGATTCCTCTGGGTGTCTAGTTTTCAAAAATGTATAGGTTTGCTAGGTTTCCCAAGGTGCCAGCAGAGCTAGCGTTCAAAAACTACAGCTAGGCACTTTGCCAAAAAAGGGTCATTTTTCACTGCAAAATTGAGGTGTGACCACGTTGCGTTTTGTGCCGTTTCATGTCGCTGGCACACTGACCCGCACAAGTGAGGTACCATTTTTCACGTAAGACTTTGGGGAACGCGGGGTGTTTGGAAATTTGTGGATCCACACAGATTCCAGAACTTTCCACCACAGAAATGTGGCGACAATATATTTAAAAAAAAATTTTTTTGGGTTTGTGAGGGATTCTGGGCAACAGACCCTGGAGGGAGGCAGTCAAGTCAACCCATCCTGGATTCCCCTGGGTGTCTAGCTTTCAAAAATGTATAGGTTGTCTGGGTTTCCCAAGGTGCTGACAGAGCGAGGGTTCAAAAACTACAGCTAGGCGCATTGCCAAAAAAGGGTCATTTTTCACTGTGAAATTGAGGTGTGACCACGTTGCGTTTTGCTCCGCTTCCTATCGCGGACACTAGGCCGACCTGCACAAGTGAGGTACTATTTTTCTCGTAAGACTTTTGGGAACGTGGGGTATGTGGAAATTTGTGGATCCACACAGATTCCAGAAATTTCCACCACAGAAATGTGGGGAAAATGTGTTTTTTTGACAATTCTTTAGGTTTGTAAGGGATTCTGGGTAACAGACCCTGGAGGGAGGCAGTCAAGTCACCCCATCCTGGTTTCCCCTGCGTGTCTTGTTACAAAAAATGTATAGGTTTGCTAGGTTTCCCTAGGTGCCGGCAAAGCTATGGTTAAAAAACTACAGCTAGGCACGTTGCCAAAAAAGGGTCAATTTTCACTGCGAAATTGAGGTTAGACCACGACGCGTTTTTCACCGTTTCCTGTCGCGTGCACTAGGCTGACCCACACATGTGAGGTACCATTTTTCTCGAAAGAGTTTGGGAAACGCGGGGTGAGTGGAAAGTAGCAGATCCACGCAGATTCCAGAACTTCCCACCACAGAAATGTGGGGAAATTGTTTTTTTTTGGACAATTTTTTAGGTTTGCAAGGGATTCTGCGTAACAAAACCTGGTGGGAAGCAGTCAAGTCTCCCCATCCTGGATTCCCCTGTGTGTGTAGTTTTCAAAAATGTATAGGTTTGCTAGGTTTCCCTAGGTGCCGGCAGAGCTAGGGTTAAAAAACTACAGCTAGGCACATTGCCAAAAAAGGGTCATTTTTCACTGCGAAATTGAGGTTAGACCATGTTGCGTTTTGCGCCATTTCAGGTCGCGGGCACTAGGCCGACCGGCACAAGTGAGGTAAAATTTTTCTCGGAAGACTTTGGGGAATGCGGGGTGCATGGAAATATGTGGATCCATGCAGATTCTAGAACTTTCCCCCACAGAAATGTGGGGAAATTTTGTTTTTTTGGTCAATTATTTAGGATTGCGAGGGACTCTGGGTAACAGAACCTGGTGGGAGGCAGTCAAGTCACCCCATCCTGGATTCCTCTGGGTGTCTAGTTTTCAAAAATTAATAGGTTTACTAGATTTCCCCAGGTGCCGGAAGAGCTTGGGATCACAAACTACAGCTAGGCACTTTGCCAAAAAAGGGTCATTTTTTCACTGCGAAATTGAGGTGTGACTACATTGCATTTTGCGCAGTTTCCTGTTGCGGGTACTAGGTCAACCCTCAAAATTGAGGTACCATTTTTCTCGTAAGACTTTGGGAAACGTGGGGTGGGTGGAAAATTGTGGATGCACGCAGATTGCAGAACTTTCCACCACAGAAATGTGTGGAAAATTTGTTTTATTTGACAAATTGTTAGATTTGCAAGGGATTCTGGGTAACAGACCCTGGTGGGAGGCAGTCAAGTCACCCCATATGGATTCCCCTGGGTGTCTAGTTTTCAAAAATGTATAGGTTTGCTAGGTCTCCCCAGGTGCCGGCAGAGCTAGGGTTCAAAAACTACTAGGCACTTTGCCAAAAAAGGGTAATTTTTCACTGCGAAATTGAGGTGTGACCACGTTGCGTTTTGCTCCCTTTCCTGTCACGGGCACAAGGCCGATCCGAACAAGTGAGGTACCATTTTTCTTGTAAGACTTTGGGGAACGTGGGGTGCGTGGAAATTTGTGGATCCACGCAGATTCCAGAACTTTCCCCCACAGAAATGTGGGGAAATTGTGTTTTTTTGGTCAATTATTTAGGATTGCGAGGGACTCTGGGTAACAGAACCTGGTGGGAGGCAGTCAAGTCACCCCATCCTGGATTCCCCTGGGTGTCTAGTTTTCAAAAATGTATAGGTTTACTAGGTTTCCCCAGGTGCCAGAAGAGCTTGGGATCACAATCTACAGCTAGGCACTTTGCCAAAAAGGGTCATTTTTTCACTGCGAAATTGAGGTGTGACCACATTGCATTTTGCGCAGTTTCCTGTTGCGGGTACTAGGCCAACCCTTAAAATTGAGGTACCATTTTTCTCGTAAGACTTTGGAAAACGTGGGGTGGGTGGAAAATTGTGGATCCACGCAGATTCCAGAACTTTCCACCACAGAAATGTGTGGAAAATGTGTTTTATTTGATAAATTGTTAGGTTTGCAAGGGATTCTGGGTAACAGACCCTGGTGGGAGGCAGTCAAGTCACCCCATCCTGGATTCCCCTGGGTGTCTAGTTTTCAAAAATGTATAGGTTTGCTAGGTTTCCCCAGGTGCCGGAAGAGCTTGGGATCACAATCTACAGCTAGGCACTTTGCCAAAAAGGGTCATTTTTTCACTGCGAAATTGAGGTGTGACCACATTGCATTTTGCGCAGTTTCCTGTTGCGGGTACTAGGCCAACCCTTAAAATTGAGGTACCATTTTTCTCGTAAGACTTTGGGAAACGTGGGGTGGGTGGAAAATTGTGGATCCACGCAGATTCCAGAACTTTCCACCACAGAAATGTGTGGAAAATGTGTTTTATTTGATAAATTGTTAGGTTTGCAAGGGATTCTGGGTAACAGACCCTGGTGGGAGGCAGTCAAGTCACCCCATCCTGGATTCCCCTGGGTGTCTAGTTTTCAAAAATGTATAGGTTTGCTAGGTTTCCCAAGGTGCCTGCAGAGCTAGGGTTCAAAAACTACAGCTAGGCACTTTGCCAAAAAAGGGTCATTTTTCACTGCAAAATTGAGGTGTGACCACGTTGCGTTTTGTGCCGTTTCATGTCACAGGCACACTGACCCGCACAAGTGAGGTACCATTTTTCACGTAAGACTTTGGGGAACTCGGGGTGTTTGGAAATTTGTGGATCCACACAGATTCCAGAACTTTTCACCACAGAAATGTGTGGAAAATGTGTTTTATTTGATAAATTGTTAGGTTTGCAAGGGATTCTGGGTAACAGACCCTGGTGGGAGGCAGTCAAGTCACCCCATCCTGGATTCCCCTGGGTGTCTAGTTTTCAAAAATGTATAGGTTTGCTAGGTTTCCCAAGGTGCCTGCAGAGCTAGGGTTCAAAAACTACAGCTAGGCACTTTGCCAAAAAAGGGTCATTTTTCACTGCAAAATTGAGGTGTGACCACGTTGCGTTTTGTGCCGTTTCATGTCACAGGCACACTGACCCGAACAAGTGAGGTACCATTTTTCACGTAAGACTTTGGGGAACTCGGGGTGTTTGGAAATTTGTGGATCCACACAGATTCCAGAACTTTTCACCACAGAAATGTGGGGACAATATATTTTTTCAAAAGTTTTTTTTGGTTTGTGAGGGATTCTGGGTAACAGACCCTGGAGGGAGGCAGTCAAGTCAACCCATCCTGGATTCCCCTGGGTGTCTAGCTTTCAAAAATGTATAGGTTGTCTGGGTTTCCCAAGGTGCTGACAGAGCGAGTGTTCAAAAACTACAGCTAGGCGCATTGCCAAAAAAGGGTCATTTTTCACTGTGAAATTGAGGTGTGACCACGTTGCGTTTTCTCCGCTTCCTATCGCGGACACTAGGCCGACCTGCACAAGTGAGGTACTATTTTTCTCGTAAGACTTTTGGGAACGTGGGGTATGTGGAAATTTGTGGATCCACACAGATTCCAGAACTTTCCACCACAGAAATGTGGGAAAATGTGTTTTTTTGACAATTCTTTAGGTTTGTAAGGGATTCTGGGTAACAGACCCTGGAGGGAGGCAGTCAAGTCACCCCATCCTGGTTTCCCCTGGGTGTCTTGTTACAAAAAATGTATAGGTTTGCTAGGTTTCCCTAGGTGTTGGCAAAGCTATGGTTAAAAAACTACAGCTAGGCACGTTGCCAAAAAAGGGTCAATTTTCACTGCAGAAATTGAGGTTAGACCACGACGCGTTTTGCACCGTTTCCTGTCGCGTGCACTAGGCTGACCCACACATGTGAGGTACCATTTTTCTCGAAAGAGTTTGGGAAACGCGGGGTGGGTGGAAAGTTGCAGATCCACGCAGATTCCAGAACTTCCCACCACAGAAATGTGGGAAAATTGGTTTTTTTTGGACAATTTTTTAGGTTTGCGAGGGAGTCTGGGTAACAGACCCTGGTGGTAGGCAGTCAAGTCAACCCATCCTGGATTCCCCTGGGTGTCTTGTTTTAAAAAAGGTATAGGTTTGCTAGGTTTCCCCAGGTGCCGGCAGAGCTAGGGTTAAAAAACTACAGCTAGGCACATTGCCAAAAATGGGTCATTTTTCACTGCGAAATTGAGGTTTGACCACGTCGCGTTTTGAGCCGTTTCCTGTCACGGGCACTAGGCGGACCCACACAAATGTGGTACCATTTTTCTCGAAAGATGTTGGGGAATGCGGGGTGGGTCGAAAATTGAGGGATCCACGCAGATTCCAGAACTTTCCAGCACAGAAATCTTGGGAAAATGTGTTTTTCTGGACAAATTTTTAGGTTTGCAAGGGATTCTGGGTAACAAAACCTGGTGGGAGGCAGTCAAGTCTCCCCATCCTGGATTCCCCTGGGTGGCTAGTTTTAAAAAATGTATAGGTTTGCTAGGTTTCCTTAGGTGCCGGCAGAGCTAAGGTTAAAAAACTACAGCTAGGCACTTTGCCAAAAAAGGGTCATTTTTCACTGCAAAGTTGAGGTGTGACCACGTTGCATTTTGTGCCGTTTCATGTCGCAGACACTAGGCTGACCCACACAAGTGAGGTACCATTTTTCACGTAAGTCTTTGGGGAACGCGGGGTGGGTTGAAATTTGTGGATCCACACAGATTCCAGAACATTCCACCACAGAAATGTGGGGACAATATATTTTTTTTACAATTTTTTAGGTTTGTGAGGGATTTAGGGTAACAGACCCTGGAGGGAGGCAGTCAAGTCAACCCATCCTGGATTCCCCTGGGTATCTAGCTTTCAAAAATGTATAGGCTGTCTGGGTTTCCCAAGGTGCTGACAGAGCTAGGGTTCAAAAACTACAGCTAGGCGCATTGCCAAAAAAGGGTCATTTTTCACTGTGAAATTGAGGTGTGACCACGTTGCGTTTTGCTCCGCTTCCTATCGCGGACACTAGGCTGACCCGCACAAGTGAGGTACTATTTTTCTCGTAAAACTTTTGGGAATGTGGGGTATGTGGAAATTTGTGGATCCACACAGATTCCAGAACTTTCCACCACAGAAATGTGGGGAAAATGTGTTTTTTTGACAATTCTTTAGGTTTGTAAGGGATTCTGGGTAACAGACCCTGGAGGGAGGCAGTCAAGTCACCCCATCCTGGTTTCCCCTGTGTGTCTTGTTACAAAAAATGTATAGGTTTGCTAGGTTTCCCTAGGTGTCGGTAAAGCTATGGTTAAAAAACTACAGCTAGGCACGTTGCCAAAAAAGGGTCAATTTTCACTGCGAAATTGAGGTTAGACCACGACGCATTTTGCACCGTTTCCTGTCGCGTGCACTAGTCTGACCCACACATGTGAGGTGCCATTTTTCTCGAAAGAGTTTGGGAAACGCGGGGTGGGTGGAAAGTTGCAGATCCACGCAGATTTCAGAACTTCCCACCACAGAAATGTGGGGAAATTGGTTTTTTTTGGACAATTTTTTAGGTTTGCGAGGGAGTCTGGGTAACAGACCCTGGTGGTAGGCAGTCAAGTCAACCCATCCTGGATACCCCTGGGTGTCTTGTTTTAAAAAATGTATAGGTTTGCTAGGTTTCCCCAGGTGCCGGTAGAGCTAGGGTTCAAAAACTACAGCTAGGCACATTGCCAAAAATGGGTCATTTTTCACTGCGAAATTGAGGTTTGACCACGTCGCGTTTTGAGCCGTTTCCTGTCACGGGCACTAGGTGGACCCACACAAATGTGGTACCATTTTTCTCGAAAGATGTTGGGGAATGCGGGGTGGGTCGAAAATTGAGGGATCCACGCAGATTCCAGAACTTTCCACAACACAAATATCTTGGGAAAATGTGTTTTTTTGGACAATTTTTTAGGTTTGCAAGGGATTCTGGGTAACAAAACCTGGTGGGAGGCAGTTAAGTCTCCACATCCTGGATTCCCCTGGGTGGCTAGTTTTAAAAAATGTATAGGTTTGCTAGGTTTCCTTAGGTGCCGGCAGAGCTAAGGTTAAAAAACTACAGCTAGGCACTTTGCCAAAAAAGGGTCATTTTTCACCGCAAAATTGAGGTGTGACCACGTTGCATTTTGTGCCGTTTCATGTCGCAGGCACTAGGCTGACCCACACAAGTGAGGTACCATTTTTCACGTAAGTCTTTGGGGAACGCGGTGTGGGTTGAAATTTGTGGATCCACACAGATTCCAGAACTTTCCACCACAGAAATGTGGGGAAAATGTGTTGTTTTTACAATTTTTTAGGTTTGTGAGGGATTCTGGGTAACAGACCCTTGAGGGAGGCAGTCAAGTCAACCCATCCTGGATTCCCCTGGGTGTCTAGCTTTCAAAAATGTATAGGTTGTCTGGGTTTCCCAAGGTGCTGACAGAGCTAGGGTTCAAAAACTACAGCTAGGCGCATTGCCAAAAAAGAATCATTTTTCACTGTGAAATTGAGGTGTGACCACGTTGCGTTTTGCTCCGCTTCCTATCGCGGACACTAGGCTGACCTGCACAAGTGAGGTACTATTTTTCTCGTAAGACTTTTGGGAACGTGGGGTATGTGGAAATTTGTGGATCCACACAGATTCCAGGACTTTCCACCACAGAAATGTGGGGAAAATGTGTTTTTTTGACAATTCTTTAGGTTTGTAAGGGATTCTGGGTAACAGACCCTGGAGGGAGGCAGTCAAGTCACCCCATCCTGGTTTCCCCTGGGTGTCTTGTTACAAAAAATGTATAGGTTTGCTAGGTGTCCCTAGGTGCCGGCAAAGCTATGGTTAAAAAAGTACAGCTAGGCACGTTGCCAAAAAAGGGTCAATTTTCACTGCAGAAATTGAGGTTAGACCACGACGCGTTTTGCACCGTTTCCTGTCGCGTGCACTAGGCTGACCCACACATGTGAGGTACCATTTTTCTCGAAAGAGTTTGGGAAACGCGGGGTGGGTGGAAAGTTGCAGATCCACGCAGATTCCAGAACTTCCCACCACAGAAATGTGGGGAAATTGTTTTTTTTTGGACAATTTTTTAGGTTTGCGAGGGAGTCTGGGTAACAGACCCTGGTGGTAGGCAGTCAAGTCAACCCATCCTGGATTCCCCTGGGTGTCTTGTTTTAAAAAATATATAGGTTTGCTAGGTTTCCCCAGGTGCCGGCAGAGCTAAGGTTCAAAAACTACAGCTAGGCACATTGCCAAAAATGGGTCATTTTTCACTGCGAAATTGAGGTTTGACCACGTCGCGTTTTGAGCCGTTTCCTGTCACGGGCACTAGGCGGACCCACACAAATGTGGTACCATTTTTCTCGAAAGACGTTGGGGAATGCGGGGTGGGTCGAAAATTGAGGGATCCACGCAGATTCCAGAACTTTCCACCACAGAAATCTTGGGAAAATGTGTTTTCCTGGACAAATTTTTAGGTTTGCAAGGGATTCTGGGTAACAAAACCTGGTGGGAGGCAGTCAAGTCTCCCCATCCTGGATTCCCCTGCGTGGCTAGTTTTAAAAAATGTATAGGTTTGCTAGGTTTCCTTAGGTGCCGGCAGAGCTAAGGTTAAAAAACTACAGCTAGGCACTTTGCCAAAAAAGGGTCATTTTTCACTGCAAAATTGAGGTGTGACCACGTTGCATTTTGTGCCGTTTCATGTCGCAGACACTAGGCTGACCCACACAAGTGAGGTACCATTTTTCACGTAAGTCTTTGGGGAACGCGGGGTGGGTTGAAATTTGTAGATCCACACAGATTCCAGAACTTCCCACCACAGAAATGAGGGGACAATATATTTTTTTTACAATTTTTTAGGTTTGTGAGGGATTCAGGGTAACAGACCCTGGAGGGAGGCAGTCAAGTCAACCCATCCTGGATTCCCCTGGGTGTCTAGCTTTCAAAAATGTATAGGCTGTCTGGGTTTCCCAAGGTGCTGACAGAGCTAGGGTTCAAAAACTACAGCAAGGCGCATTGCCAAAAAAGGGTCATTTTTCACTGTGAAATTGAGGTGTGACCACGTTGCGTTTTGCTCCGCTTCCTATCGCGGACACTAGGCTGACCCGCACAAGTGAGGTACTATTTTTCTCGTAAGACTTTTGGGAACGTGGGGTATGTGGAAATTTGTGGATCCACACAGATTCCAGAACTTTCCACCACAGAAATGTGGGGAAAATGTGTTTTTTTGACAATTCTTTAGGTTTGTAAGGGATTCTGGGTAACAGACCCTGGAGGGAGGCAGTCAAGTCACCCCATCCTGGTTTCCCCTGCGTGTCTTGTTACAAAAAATGTATAGGTTTGCTAGGTTTCCCTAGGTGTCGGTAAAGCTATGGTTAAAAAACTACAGCTAGGCACGTTGCCAAAAAAGGGTCAATTTTCACTGCGAAATTGAGGTTAGACCACGACGCGTTTTGCACCGTTTCCTGTCGCGTGCACTAGTCTGACCCACACATGTGAGGTGCCATTTTTCTCGAAAGAGTTTGGGAAACGCGGGGTGGGTGGAAAGTTGCAGATCCACGCAGATTTCAGAACTTCCCACCACAGAAATGTGGGGAAATTGTTTTTTTTTGGACAATTTTTTAGGTTTGCGAGGGAGTCTGGGTAACAGACCCTGGTGGTAGGCAGTCAAGTCAACCCATCCTGGATACCACTGGGTGTCTTGTTTTTAAAAATGTATAGGTTTGCTAGGTTTCCCCAGGTGCCGGCAGAGCTAGGGTTCAAAAACTACAGCTAGGCACATTGCCAAAAATGGGTCATTTTTCACTGCGAAATTGAGGTTTGACCACGTCGCGTTTTGAGCCGTTTCCTGTCACGGGCACTAGGTGGACCCACACAAATGTGGTACCATTTTTCTCGAAAGACGTTGGGGAATGCGGGGTGGGTCGAAAATTGAGGGATCCACGCAGATTCCAGAACTTTCCACAACACAAATATCTTGGGAAAATGTGTTTTTTTGGACAATTTTTTAGGTTTGCAAGGGATTCTGGGTAACAAAACCTGGTGGGAGGCAGTTAAGTCTCCACATCCTGGATTCCCCTGGGTGGCTAGTTTTAAAAAATGTATAGGTTTGCTAGGTTTCCTTAGGTGCCGGCAGAGCTAAGGTTAAAAAACTACAGCTAGGCACTTTGCCAAAAAAGGGTCATTTTTCACCGCAAAATTGAGGTGTGACCACGTTGCATTTTGTGCCGTTTCATGTCGCAGGCACTAGGCTGACCCACACAAGTGAGGTACCATTTTTCACGTAAGTCTTTGGGGAACGCGGTGTGGGTTGAAATTTGTGGATCCACACAGATTCCAGAACTTTCCACCACAGAAATGTGGGGAAAATGTGTTTTTTTTACAATTTTTTAGGTTTGTGAGGGATTCTGGGTAACAGACCCTTGAGGGAGGCAGTCAAGTCAACCCATCCTGGATTCCCCTGGGTGTCTAGCTTTCAAAAATGTATAGGTTGTCTGGGTTTCCCAAGGTGCTGACAGAGCTAGGGTTCAAAAACTACAGCTAGGCGCATTGCCAAAAAAGGGTCATTTTTCACTGTGAAATTGAGGTGTGACCACGTTGCGTTTTGCTCCGCTTCCTATCGCGGACACTAGGCTGACCTGCACAAGTGAGGTACTATTTTTCTCGTAAGACTTTTGGGAACGTGGGGTATGTGGAAATTTGTGGATCCACACAGATTCCAGGACTTTCCACCACAGAAATGTGGGGAAAATGTGTTTTTTTGACAATTCTTTAGGTTTGTAAGGGATTCTGGGTAACAGACCCTGGAGGGAGGCAGTCAAGTCACCCCATCCTGGTTTCCCCTGGGTGTCTTGTTACAAAAAATGTATAGGTTTGCTAGGTTTCCCTAGCTGCCGTCAAAGCTATGGTTAAAAAAGTACAGCTAGGCACGTTGCCAAAAAAGGGTCAATTTTCACTGCAGAAATTGAGGTTAGACTACGGCGCGTTTTGCACCGTTTCCTGTCGCGTGCACTAGGCTGACCCACACATGTGAGGTACCATTTTTCTCGAAAGAGTTTGGGAAACGCGGGGTGGGTGGAAAGTTGCAGATCCACGCATATTCCAGAACTTCCCACCACAGAAATGTGGGGAAATTGTTTTTTTTTGGACAATTTTTTAGGTTTGCGAGGGAGTCTGGGTAACAGACCCTGGTGGTAGGCAGTCAAGTCAACCCATCCTGGATTCCCCTGGGTGTCTTGTTTTAAAAAATGTATAGGTTTGCTAGGTTTCCCCAGGTGCCGGCAGAGCTAGGGTTAAAAAACTACAGCTAGGCACATTGCCAAAAATGGGTCATTTTTCACTGCGAAATTGAGGTTTGACCACGTCGCGTTTTGAGCCGTTTCCTGTCGCGGGCACTAGGCGGACCCACACAAATGTGGTACCATTTTTCTCGAAAGACGTTGGGGAATGCGGGGTGGGTCGAAAATTGAGGGATCCACGCAGATTCCAGAACTTTCCACCACAGAAATCTTGGGAAAATGTGTTTTTTCTGGACAAATTTTTAGGTTTGCAAGGGATTCTGGGTAACAAAACCTGGTGGGAGGCAGTCAAGTCTCCCCATCCTGGATTCCCCTGGGTGGCTAGTTTTAAAAAATGTATAGGTTTGCTAGGTTTCCTTAGGTGCCGGCAGAGATAAGGTTAAAAAACTACAGCTAGGCACTTTGCCAAAAAAGGGTCATTTTTCACTGCAAAATTGAGGTGTGACCACGTTGCATTTTGTGCCGTTTCATGTCGCAGACACTAGGCTGACCCACACAAGTGAGGTACCATTTTTCACGTAAGTCTTTGGGGAACGCGGGGTGGGTTGAAATTTGTGGATCCACACAGATTCCAGAACTTTCCACCACAGAAATGTGGGGACAATATATTTTTTTTACAATTTTTTAGGTTTGTGAGGGATTGAGGGTAACAGACCATGGAGGGAGGCAGTCAAGTCAACCCATCCTGGATTCCCCTGGGTGTCTAGCTTTCAAAAATGTATAGGCTGTCTGGGTTTCCCAAGGTGCTGACAGAGCTAGGGTTCAAAAACTACAGCTAGGCGCATTGCCAAAAAAGGGTCATTTTTCACTGTGAAATTGAGGTGTGACCACGTTGCGTTTTGCTCCGCTTCCTATCGCGGACACTAGGCTGACCCGCACAAGTGAGGTACTATTTTTCTCGTAAGACTTTTGGGAACGTGGGGTATGTGGAAATTTGTGGATCCACACAGATTCCAGAACTTTCCACCACAGAAATGTGGGGAAAATGTGTTTTTTTGACAATTCTTTAGGTTTGTAAGGGATTCTGGGTAACAGACCCTGGAGGGAGGCAGTCAAGTCACCCCATCCTGGTTTCCCCTGCGTGTCTTGTTACAAAAAATGTATAGGTTTGCTAGGTTTCCCTAGGTGTCGGTAAAGCTATGGTTAAAAAACTACAGCTAGGCACGTTGCCAAAAAAGGGTCAATTTTCACTGCGAAATTGAGGTTAGACCACGACGCGTTTTGCACCGTTTCCTGTCGCGTGCGCTAGTCTGACCCACACATGTGAGGTGCCATTTTTCTCGAAAGAGTTTGGGAAACGCGGGGTGGGTGGAAAGTTGCAGATCCACGCAGATTTCAGAACTTCCCACCACAGAAATGTGGGGAAATTGGTTTTTTTTGGACAATTTTTTAGGTTTGCGAGGGAGTCTGGGTAACAGACCCTGGTGGTAGGCAGTCAAGTCAACCCATCCTGGATACCCCTGGGTGTCTTGTTTTAAAAAATGTATAGGTTTGCTAGGTTTCCCCAGGTGCCGGCAGAGCTAGGGTTCAAAAACTACAGCTAGGCACATTGCCAAAAATGGGTCATTTTTCACTGCGAAATTGAGGTTTGACCACGTCGCGTTTTGAGCCGTTTCCTGTCACGGGCACTAGGTGGACCCACACAAATGTGGTACCATTTTTCTCGAAAGACGTTGGGGAATGCGGGGTGGGTCGAAAATTGAGGGATCCACGCAGATTCCAGAACTTTCCACAACACAAATATCTTGGGAAAATGTGTTTTTTTGGACAATTTTTTAGGTTTGCAAGGGATTCTGGGTAACAAAACCTGGTGGGAGGCAGTTAAGTCTCCACATCCTGGATTCCCCTGGGTGGCTAGTTTTAAAAAATGTATAGGTTTGCTAGGTTTCCTTAGGTGCCGGCAGAGCTAAGGTTAAAAAACTACAGCTAGGCACTTTGCCAAAAAAGGGTCATTTTTCACCGCAAAATTGAGGTGTGACCACGTTGCATTTTGTGCCGTTTCATGTCGCAGGCACTAGGCTGACCCACACAAGTGAGGTACCATTTTTCACGTAAGTCTTTGGGGAACGCGGTGTGGGTTGAAATTTGTGGATCCACACAGATTCCAGAACTTTCCACCACAGAAATGTGGGGAAAATGTGTTTTTTTACAATTTTTTAGGTTTGTGAGGGATTCTGGGTAACAGACCCTTGAGGGAGGCAGTCAAGTCAACCCATCCTGGATTCCCCTGGGTGTCTAGCTTTCAAAAATGTATAGGTTGTCTGGGTTTCCCAAGGTGCTGACAGAGCTAGGGTTCAAAAACTACAGCTAGGCGCATTGCCAAAATAGGGTCATTTTTCACTGTGAAATTGAGGTGTGACCACGTTGCGTTTTGCTCCGCTTCCTATCGCGGACACTAGGCTGACCTGCACAAGTGAGGTACTATTTTTCTCGTAAGACTTTTGGGAACGTGGGGTATGTGGAAATTTGTGGATCCACACAGATTCCAGGACTTTCCACCACAGAAATGTGGGGAAAATGTGTTTTTTTGACAATTCTTTAGGTTTGTAAGGGATTCTGGGTAACAGACCCTGGAGGGAGGCAGTCAAGTCACCCCATCCTGGTTTCCCCTGGGTGTCTTGTTACAAAAAATGTATAGGTTTGCTAGGTTTCCCTAGGTGCCGGCAAAGCTATGGTTAAAAAAGTACAGCTAGGCACGTTGCCAAAAAAGGGTCAATTTTCACTGCAGAAATTGAGGTTAGACCACGACGCGTTTTGCACCGTTTCCTGTCGCGTGCACTAGGCTGACCCACACATGTGAGGTACCATTTTTCTCGAAAGAGTTTGGGAAACGCGGGGTGGGTGGAAAGTTGCAGATCCACGCAGATTCCAGAACTTCCCACCACAGAAATGTGGGGAAATTGTTTTTTTTTGGACAATTTTTTAGGTTTGCGAGGGAGTCTGGGTAACAGACCCTGGTGGTAGGCAGTCAAGTCAACCCATCCTGGATTCCCCTGGGTGTCTTGTTTTAAAAAATGTATAGGTTTGCTAGGTTTCCCCAGGTGCCGGCAGAGCTAGGGTTAAAAAACTACAGCTAGGCACATTGCCAAAAATGGGTCATTTTTCACTGCGAAATTGAGGTTTGACCACGTCGCGTTTTGAGCCGTTTCCTGTCGCGGGCACTAGGCGGACCCACACAAATGTGGTATCATTTTTCTCGAAAGACGTTGGGGAATGCGGGGTGGGTCGAAAATTGAGGGATCCACGCAGATTCCAGAACTTTCCACCACAGAAATCTTGGGAAAATGTGTTTTTCTGGACAAATTTTTAGGTTTGCAAGGGATTCTGGGTAACAAAACCTGGTGGGAGGCAGTCAAGTCTCCCCATCCTGGATTCCCCTGGGTGGCTAGTTTTAAAAAATGTATAGGTTTGCTAGGTTTCCTTAGGTGCCGGCAGAGATAAGGTTAAAAAACTACAGCTAGGCACTTTGCCAAAAAAGGGTCATTTTTCACTGCAAAATTGAGGTGTGACCACGTTGCATTTTGTGCCGTTTCATGTCGCAGACACTAGGCTGACCCACACAAGTGAGGTACCATTTTTCACGTAAGTCTTTGGGGAACGCGGGGTGGGTTGAAATTTGTGGATCCACACAGATTCCAGAACTTTCCACCACAGAAATGTGGGGACAATATATTTTTTTTACAATTTTTTAGGTTTGTGAGGGATTCAGGGTAACAGACCCTGGAGGGAGGCAGTCAAGTCAACCCATCCTGGATTCCCCTGGGTGTCTAGCTTTCAAAAATTTATAGGCTGTCTGGGTTTCCCAAGGTGCTGACAGAGCTAGGGTTCAAAAACTACAGCTAGGCGCATTGCCAAAAAAGGGTCATTTTTCACTGTGAAATTGAGGTGTGACCACGTTGCGTTTTGCTCCGCTTCCTATCGCGGACACTAGGCTGACCCGCACAAGTGAGGTACTATTTTTCTTGTAAGACTTTTGGGAACGTGGGGTATGTGGAAATTTGTGGATCCACACAGATTCCAAAACTTTCCACAACAGAAATGTGGGGAAAATGTGTTTTTTTGACAATTCTTTAGGTTTGTAAGGGATTCTGGGTAACAGACCCTGGAGGGAGGCAGTCAAGTCACCCCATCCTGGTTTCCCCTGCGTGTCTTGTTACAAAAAATGTATAGGTTTGCTAGGTTTCCCTAGATGTCGGTAAAGCTATGGTTAAAAAACTACAGCTAGGCACGTTGCCAAAAAAGGGTCAATTTTCACTGCAAAATTGAGGTGTGACCACGTTGCGTTTTGTGCCGTTTCATGTCACAGGCACACTGACCCGCACAAGTGAGGTACCATTTTTCACGTAAGACTTTGGGGAACTCGGGGTGTTTGGAAATTTGTGGATCCACACAGATTCCAGAACTTTTCACCACAGAAATGTGTGGAAAATGTGTTTTATTTGATAAATTGTTAGGTTTGCAAGGGATTCTGGGTAACAGACCCTGGTGGGAGGCAGTCAAGTCACCCCATCCTGGATTCCCCTGGGTGTCTAGTTTTCAAAAATGTATAGGTTTGCTAGGTTTCCCAAGGTGCCTGCAGAGCTAGGGTTCAAAAACTACAGCTAGGCACTTTGCCAAAAAAGGGTCATTTTTCACTGCAAAATTGAGGTGTGACCACGTTGCGTTTTGTGCCGTTTCATGTCACAGGCACACTGACCCGAACAAGTGAGGTACCATTTTTCACGTAAGACTTTGGGGAACTCGGGGTGTTTGGAAATTTGTGGATCCACACAGATTCCAGAACTTTTCACCACAGAAATGTGGGGACAATATATTTTTTCAAAAGTTTTTTTTGGTTTGTGAGGGATTCTGGGTAACAGACCCTGGAGGGAGGCAGTCAAGTCAACCCATCCTGGATTCCCCTGGGTGTCTAGCTTTCAAAAATGTATAGGTTGTCTGGGTTTCCCAAGGTGCTGACAGAGCGAGTGTTCAAAAACTACAGCTAGGCGCATTGCCAAAAAAGGGTCATTTTTCACTGTGAAATTGAGGTGTGACCACGTTGCGTTTTCTCCGCTTCCTATCGCGGACACTAGGCCGACCTGCACAAGTGAGGTACTATTTTTCTCGTAAGACTTTTGGGAACGTGGGGTATGTGGAAATTTGTGGATCCACACAGATTCCAGAACTTTCCACCACAGAAATGTGGGAAAATGTGTTTTTTTGACAATTCTTTAGGTTTGTAAGGGATTCTGGGTAACAGACCCTGGAGGGAGGCAGTCAAGTCACCCCATCCTGGTTTCCCCTGGGTGTCTTGTTACAAAAAATGTATAGGTTTGCTAGGTTTCCCTAGGTGTTGGCAAAGCTATGGTTAAAAAACTACAGCTAGGCACGTTGCCAAAAAAGGGTCAATTTTCACTGCAGAAATTGAGGTTAGACCACGACGCGTTTTGCACCGTTTCCTGTCGCGTGCACTAGGCTGACCCACACATGTGAGGTACCATTTTTCTCGAAAGAGTTTGGGAAACGCGGGGTGGGTGGAAAGTTGCAGATCCACGCAGATTCCAGAACTTCCCACCACAGAAATGTGGGGAAATTGGTTTTTTTTGGACAATTTTTTAGGTTTGCGAGGGAGTCTGGGTAACAGACCCTGGTGGTAGGCAGTCAAGTCAACCCATCCTGGATTCCCCTGGGTGTCTTGTTTTAAAAAAGGTATAGGTTTGCTAGGTTTCCCCAGGTGCCGGCAGAGCTAGGGTTAAAAAACTACAGCTAGGCACATTGCCAAAAATGGGTCATTTTTCACTGCGAAATTGAGGTTTGACCACGTCGCGTTTTGAGCCGTTTCCTGTCACGGGCACTAGGCGGACCCACACAAATGTGGTACCATTTTTCTCGAAAGATGTTGGGGAATGCGGGGTGGGTCGAAAATTGAGGGATCCACGCAGATTCCAGAACTTTCCAGCACAGAAATCTTGGGAAAATGTGTTTTTCTGGACAAATTTTTAGGTTTGCAAGGGATTCTGGGTAACAAAACCTGGTGGGAGGCAGTCAAGTCTCCCCATCCTGGATTCCCCTGGGTGGCTAGTTTTAAAAAATGTATAGGTTTGCTAGGTTTCCTTAGGTGCCGGCAGAGCTAAGGTTAAAAAACTACAGCTAGGCACTTTGCCAAAAAAGGGTCATTTTTCACTGCAAAGTTGAGGTGTGACCACGTTGCATTTTGTGCCGTTTCATGTCGCAGACACTAGGCTGACCCACACAAGTGAGGTACCATTTTTCACGTAAGTCTTTGGGGAACGCGGGGTGGGTTGAAATTTGTGGATCCACACAGATTCCAGAACATTCCACCACAGAAATGTGGGGACAATATATTTTTTTTACAATTTTTTAGGTTTGTGAGGGATTTAGGGTAACAGACCCTGGAGGGAGGCAGTCAAGTCAACCCATCCTGGATTCCCCTGGGTATCTAGCTTTCAAAAATGTATAGGCTGTCTGGGTTTCCCAAGGTGCTGACAGAGCTAGGGTTCAAAAACTACAGCTAGGCGCATTGCCAAAAAAGGGTCATTTTTCACTGTGAAATTGAGGTGTGACCACGTTGCGTTTTGCTCCGCTTCCTATGGCGGACACTAGGCTGACCCGCACAAGTGAGGTACTATTTTTCTCGTAAGACTTTTGGGAACGTGGGGTATGTGGAAATTTGTGGATCCACACAGATTCCAGAACTTTCCACCACAGAAATGTGGGGAAAATGTGTTTTTTTGACAATTCTTTAGGTTTGTAAGGGATTCTGGGTAACAGACCCTGGAGGGAGGCAGTCAAGTCACCCCATCCTGGTTTCCCCTGTGTGTCTTGTTACAAAAAATGTATAGGTTTGCTAGGTTTCCCTAGGTGTCGGTAAAGCTATGGTTAAAAAACTACAGCTAGGCACGTTGCCAAAAAAGGGTCAATTTTCACTGCGAAATTGAGGTTAGACCACGACGCATTTTGCACCGTTTCCTGTCGCGTGCACTAGTCTGACCCACACATGTGAGGTGCCATTTTTCTCGAAAGAGTTTGGGAAACGCGGGGTGGGTGGAAAGTTGCAGATCCACGCAGATTTCAGAACTTCCCACCACAGAAATGTGGGGAAATTGGTTTTTTTTGGACAATTTTTTAGGTTTGCGAGGGAGTCTGGGTAACAGACCCTGGTGGTAGGCAGTCAAGTCAACCCATCCTGGATACCCCTGGGTGTCTTGTTTTAAAAAATGTATAGGTTTGCTAGGTTTCCCCAGGTGCCGGTAGAGCTAGGGTTCAAAAACTACAGCTAGGCACATTGCCAAAAATGGGTCATTTTTCACTGCGAAATTGAGGTTTGACCACGTCGCGTTTTGAGCCGTTTCCTGTCACGGGCACTAGGTGGACCCACACAAATGTGGTACCATTTTTCTCGAAAGATGTTGGGGAATGCGGGGTGGGTCGAAAATTGAGGGATCCACGCAGATTCCAGAACTTTCCACAACACAAATATCTTGGGAAAATGTGTTTTTTTGGACAATTTTTTAGGTTTGCAAGGGATTCTGGGTAACAAAACCTGGTGGGAGGCAGTTAAGTCTCCACATCCTGGATTCCCCTGGGTGGCTAGTTTTAAAAAATGTATAGGTTTGCTAGGTTTCCTTAGGTGCCGGCAGAGCTAAGGTTAAAAAACTACAGCTAGGCACTTTGCCAAAAAAGGGTCATTTTTCACCGCAAAATTGAGGTGTGACCACGTTGCATTTTGTGCCGTTTCATGTCGCAGGCACTAGGCTGACCCACACAAGTGAGGTACCATTTTTCACGTAAGTCTTTGGGGAACGCGGTGTGGGTTGAAATTTGTGGATCCACACAGATTCCAGAACTTTCCACCACAGAAATGTGGGGAAAATGTGTTGTTTTTACAATTTTTTAGGTTTGTGAGGGATTCTGGGTAACAGACCCTTGAGGGAGGCAGTCAAGTCAACCCATCCTGGATTCCCCTGGGTGTCTAGCTTTCAAAAATGTATAGGTTGTCTGGGTTTCCCAAGGTGCTGACAGAGCTAGGGTTCAAAAACTACAGCTAGGCGCATTGCCAAAAAAGAATCATTTTTCACTGTGAAATTGAGGTGTGACCACGTTGCGTTTTGCTCCGCTTCCTATCGCGGACACTAGGCTGACCTGCACAAGTGAGGTACTATTTTTCTCGTAAGACTTTTGGGAACGTGGGGTATGTGGAAATTTGTGGATCCACACAGATTCCAGGACTTTCCACCACAGAAATGTGGGGAAAATGTGTTTTTTTGACAATTCTTTAGGTTTGTAAGGGATTCTGGGTAACAGACCCTGGAGGGAGGCAGTCAAGTCACCCCATCCTGGTTTCCCCTGGGTGTCTTGTTACAAAAAATGTATAGGTTTGCTAGGTGTCCCTAGGTGCCGGCAAAGCTATGGTTAAAAAAGTACAGCTAGGCACGTTGCCAAAAAAGGGTCAATTTTCACTGCAGAAATTGAGGTTAGACCACGACGCGTTTTGCACCGTTTCCTGTCGCGTGCACTAGGCTGACCCACACATGTGAGGTACCATTTTTCTCGAAAGAGTTTGGGAAACGCGGGGTGGGTGGAAAGTTGCAGATCCACGCAGATTCCAGAACTTCCCACCACAGAAATGTGGGGAAATTGTTTTTTTTTGGACAATTTTTTAGGTTTGCGAGGGAGTCTGGGTAACAGACCCTGGTGGTAGGCAGTCAAGTCAACCCATCCTGGATTCCCCTGGGTGTCTTGTTTTAAAAAATATATAGGTTTGCTAGGTTTCCCCAGGTGCCGGCAGAGCTAAGGTTCAAAAACTACAGCTAGGCACATTGCCAAAAATGGGTCATTTTTCACTGCGAAATTGAGGTTTGACCACGTCGCGTTTTGAGCCGTTTCCTGTCACGGGCACTAGGCGGACCCACACAAATGTGGTACCATTTTTCTCGAAAGACGTTGGGGAATGCGGGGTGGGTCGAAAATTGAGGGATCCACGCAGATTCCAGAACTTTCCACCACAGAAATCTTGGGAAAATGTGTTTTCCTGGACAAATTTTTAGGTTTGCAAGGGATTCTGGGTAACAAAACCTGGTGGGAGGCAGTCAAGTCTCCCCATCCTGGATTCCCCTGCGTGGCTAGTTTTAAAAAATGTATAGGTTTGCTAGGTTTCCTTAGGTGCCGGCAGAGCTAAGGTTAAAAAACTACAGCTAGGCACTTTGCCAAAAAAGGGTCATTTTTCACTGCAAAATTGAGGTGTGACCACGTTGCATTTTGTGCCGTTTCATGTCGCAGACACTAGGCTGACCCACACAAGTGAGGTACCATTTTTCACGTAAGTCTTTGGGGAACGCGGGGTGGGTTGAAATTTGTAGATCCACACAGATTCCAGAACTTCCCACCACAGAAATGAGGGGACAATATATTTTTTTTACAATTTTTTAGGTTTGTGAGGGATTCAGGGTAACAGACCCTGGAGGGAGGCAGTCAAGTCAACCCATCCTGGATTCCCCTGGGTGTCTAGCTTTCAAAAATGTATAGGCTGTCTGGGTTTCCCAAGGTGCTGACAGAGCTAGGGTTCAAAAACTACAGCAAGGCGCATTGCCAAAAAAGGGTCATTTTTCACTGTGAAATTGAGGTGTGACCACGTTGCGTTTTGCTCCGCTTCCTATCGCGGACACTAGGCTGACCCGCACAAGTGAGGTACTATTTTTCTCGTAAGACTTTTGGGAACGTGGGGTATGTGGAAATTTGTGGATCCACACAGATTCCAGAACTTTCCACCACAGAAATGTGGGGAAAATGTGTTTTTTTGACAATTCTTTAGGTTTGTAAGGGATTCTGGGTAACAGACCCTGGAGGGAGGCAGTCAAGTCACCCCATCCTGGTTTCCCCTGCGTGTCTTGTTACAAAAAATGTATAGGTTTGCTAGGTTTCCCTAGGTGTCGGTAAAGCTATGGTTAAAAAACTACAGCTAGGCACGTTGCCAAAAAAGGGTCAATTTTCACTGCGAAATTGAGGTTAGACCACGACGCGTTTTGCACCGTTTCCTGTCGCGTGCACTAGTCTGACCCACACATGTGAGGTGCCATTTTTCTCGAAAGAGTTTGGGAAACGCGGGGTGGGTGGAAAGTTGCAGATCCACGCAGATTTCAGAACTTCCCACCACAGAAATGTGGGGAAATTGTTTTTTTTTGGACAATTTTTTAGGTTTGCGAGGGAGTCTGGGTAACAGACCCTGGTGGTAGGCAGTCAAGTCAACCCATCCTGGATACCACTGGGTGTCTTGTTTTAAAAAATGTATAGGTTTGCTAGGTTTCCCCAGGTGCCGGCAGAGCTAGGGTTCAAAAACTACAGCTAGGCACATTGCCAAAAATGGGTCATTTTTCACTGCGAAATTGAGGTTTGACCACGTCGCGTTTTGAGCCGTTTCCTGTCACGGGCACTAGGTGGACCCACACAAATGTGGTACCATTTTTCTCGAAAGACGTTGGGGAATGCGGGGTGGGTCGAAAATTGAGGGATCCACGCAGATTCCAGAACTTTCCACAACACAAATATCTTGGGAAAATGTGTTTTTTTGGACAATTGTTTAGGTTTGCAAGGGATTCTGGGTAACAAAACCTGGTGGGAGGCAGTTAAGTCTCCACATCCTGGATTCCCCTGGGTGGCTAGTTTTAAAAAATGTATAGGTTTGCTAGGTTTCCTTAGGTGCCGGCAGAGCTAAGGTTAAAAAACTACAGCTAGGCACTTTGCCAAAAAAGGGTCATTTTTCACCGCAAAATTGAGGTGTGACCACGTTGCATTTTGTGCCGTTTCATGTCGCAGGCACTAGGCTGACCCACACAAGTGAGGTACCATTTTTCACGTAAGTCTTTGGGGAACGCGGTGTGGGTTGAAATTTGTGGATCCACACAGATTCCAGAACTTTCCACCACAGAAATGTGGGGAAAATGTGTTTTTTTTACAATTTTTTAGGTTTGTGAGGGATTCTGGGTAACAGACCCTTGAGGGAGGCAGTCAAGTCAACCCATCCTGGATTCCCCTGGGTGTCTAGCTTTCAAAAATGTATAGGTTGTCTGGGTTTCCCAAGGTGCTGACAGAGCTAGGGTTCAAAAACTACAGCTAGGCGCATTGCCAAAAAAGGGTCATTTTTCACTGTGAAATTGAGGTGTGACCACGTTGCGTTTTGCTCCGCTTCCTATCGCGGACACTAGGCTGACCTGCACAAGTGAGGTACTATTTTTCTCGTAAGACTTTTGGGAACGTGGGGTATGTGGAAATTTGTGGATCCACACAGATTCCAGGACTTTCCACCACAGAAATGTGGGGAAAATGTGTTTTTTTGACAATTCTTTAGGTTTGTAAGGGATTCTGGGTAACAGACCCTGGAGGGAGGCAGTCAAGTCACCCCATCCTGGTTTCCCCTGGGTGTCTTGTTACAAAAAATGTATAGGTTTGCTAGGTTTCCCTAGCTGCCGTCAAAGCTATGGTTAAAAAAGTACAGCTAGGCACGTTGCCAAAAAAGGGTCAATTTTCACTGCAGAAATTGAGGTTAGACCACGGCGCGTTTTGCACCGTTTCCTGTCGCGTGCACTAGGCTGACCCACACATGTGAGGTACCATTTTTCTCGAAAGAGTTTGGGAAACGCGGGGTGGGTGGAAAGTTGCAGATCCACGCATATTCCAGAACTTCCCACCACAGAAATGTGGGGAAATTGTTTTTTTTTGGACAATTTTTTAGGTTTGCGAGGGAGTCTGGGTAACAGACCCTGGTGGTAGGCAGTCAAGTCAACCCATCCTGGATTCCCCTGGGTGTCTTGTTTTAAAAAATGTATAGGTTTGCTAGGTTTCCCCAGGTGCCGGCAGAGCTAGGGTTAAAAAACTACAGCTAGGCACTTTGCCAAAAAAGGGTCATTTTTCACTGCAAAATTGAGGTGTGACCACGTTGCATTTTGTGCCGTTTCATGTCGCAGACACTAGGCTGACCCACACAAGTGAGGTACCATTTTTCACGTAAGTCTTTGGGGAACGCGGGGTGGGTTGAAATTTGTGGATCCACACAGATTCCAGAACTTTCCACCACAGAAATGTGGGGACAATATATTTTTTTTACAATTTTTTAGGTTTGTGAGGGATTGAGGGTAACAGACCATGGAGGGAGGCAGTCAAGTCAACCCATCCTGGATTCCCCTGGGTGTCTAGCTTTCAAAAATGTATAGGCTGTCTGGGTTTCCCAAGGTGCTGACAGAGCTAGGGTTCAAAAACTACAGCTAGGCGCATTGCCAAAAAAGGGTCATTTTTCACTGTGAAATTGAGGTGTGACCACGTTGCGTTTTGCTCCGCTTCCTATCGCGGACACTAGGCTGACCCGCACAAGTGAGGTACTATTTTTCTCGTAAGACTTTTGGGAACGTGGGGTATGTGGAAATTTGTGGATCCACACAGATTCCAGAACTTTCCACCACAGAAATGTGGGGAAAATGTGTTTTTTTGACAATTCTTTAGGTTTGTAAGGGATTCTGGGTAACAGACCCTGGAGGGAGGCAGTCAAGTCACCCCATCCTGGTTTCCCCTGCGTGTCTTGTTACAAAAAATGTATAGGTTTGCTAGGTTTCCCTAGGTGTCGGTAAAGCTATGGTTAAAAAACTACAGCTAGGCACGTTGCCAAAAAAGGGTCAATTTTCACTGCGAAATTGAGGTTAGACCACGACGCGTTTTGCACCGTTTCCTGTCGCGTGCGCTAGTCTGACCCACACATGTGAGGTGCCATTTTTCTCGAAAGAGTTTGGGAAACGCGGGGTGGGTGGAAAGTTGCAGATCCACGCAGATTTCAGAACTTCCCACCACAGAAATGTGGGGAAATTGGTTTTTTTTGGACAATTTTTTAGGTTTGCGAGGGAGTCTGGGTAACAGACCCTGGTGGTAGGCAGTCAAGTCAACCCATCCTGGATACCCCTGGGTGTCTTGTTTTAAAAAATGTATAGGTTTGCTAGGTTTCCCCAGGTGCCGGCAGAGCTAGGGTTCAAAAACTACAGCTAGGCACATTGCCAAAAATGGGTCATTTTTCACTGCGAAATTGAGGTTTGACCACGTCGCGTTTTGAGCCGTTTCCTGTCACGGGCACTAGGTGGACCCACACAAATGTGGTACCATTTTTCTCGAAAGACGTTGGGGAATGCGGGGTGGGTCGAAAATTGAGGGATCCACGCAGATTCCAGAACTTTCCACAACACAAATATCTTGGGAAAATGTGTTTTTTTGGACAATTTTTTAGGTTTGCAAGGGATTCTGGGTAACAAAACCTGGTGGGAGGCAGTTAAGTCTCCACATCCTGGATTCCCCTGGGTGGCTAGTTTTAAAAAATGTATAGGTTTGCTAGGTTTCCTTAGGTGCCGGCAGAGCTAAGGTTAAAAAACTACAGCTAGGCACTTTGCCAAAAAAGGGTCATTTTTCACCGCAAAATTGAGGTGTGACCACGTTGCATTTTGTGCCGTTTCATGTCGCAGGCACTAGGCTGACCCACACAAGTGAGGTACCATTTTTCACGTAAGTCTTTGGGGAACGCGGTGTGGGTTGAAATTTGTGGATCCACACAGATTCCAGAACTTTCCACCACAGAAATGTGGGGAAAATGTGTTTTTTTACAATTTTTTAGGTTTGTGAGGGATTCTGGGTAACAGACCCTTGAGGGAGGCAGTCAAGTCAACCCATCCTGGATTCCCCTGGGTGTCTAGCTTTCAAAAATGTATAGGTTGTCTGGGTTTCCCAAGGTGCTGACAGAGCTAGGGTTCAAAAACTACAGCTAGGCGCATTGCCAAAAAAGGGTCATTTTTCACTGTGAAATTGAGGTGTGACCACGTTGCGTTTTGCTCCGCTTCCTATCGCGGACACTAGGCTGACCTGCACAAGTGAGGTACTATTTTTCTCGTAAGACTTTTGGGAACGTGGGGTATGTGGAAATTTGTGGATCCACACAGATTCCAGGACTTTCCACCACAGAAATGTGGGGAAAATGTGTTTTTTTGACAATTCTTTAGGTTTGTAAGGGATTCTGGGTAACAGACCCTGGAGGGAGGCAGTCAAGTCACCCCATCCTGGTTTCCCCTGGGTGTCTTGTTACAAAAAATGTATAGGTTTGCTAGGTTTCCCTAGGTGCCGGCAAAGCTATGGTTAAAAAAGTACAGCTAGGCACGTTGCCAAAAAAGGGTCAATTTTCACTGCAGAAATTGAGGTTAGACCACGACGCGTTTTGCACCGTTTCCTGTCGCGTGCACTAGGCTGACCCACACATGTGAGGTACCATTTTTCTCGAAAGAGTTTGGGAAACGCGGGGTGGGTGGAAAGTTGCAGATCCACGCAGATTCCAGAACTTCCCACCACAGAAATGTGGGGAAATTGTTTTTTTTTGGACAATTTTTTAGGTTTGCGAGGGAGTCTGGGTAACAGACCCTGGTGGTAGGCAGTCAAGTCAACCCATCCTGGATTCCCCTGGGTGTCTTGTTTTAAAAAATGTATAGGTTTGCTAGGTTTCCCCAGGTGCCGGCAGAGCTAGGGTTAAAAAACTACAGCTAGGCACATTGCCAAAAATGGGTCATTTTTCACTGCGAAATTGAGGTTTGACCACGTCGCGTTTTGAGCCGTTTCCTGTCGCGGGCACTAGGCGGACCCACACAAATGTGGTATCATTTTTCTCGAAAGACGTTAGGGAATGCGGGGTGGGTCGAAAATTGAGGGATCCACGCAGATTCCAGAACTTTCCACCACAGAAATCTTGGGAAAATGTGTTTTTCTGGACAAATTTTTAGGTTTGCAAGGGATTCTGGGTAACAAAACCTGGTGGGAGGCAGTCAAGTCTCCCCATCCTGGATTCCCCTGGGTGGCTAGTTTTAAAAAATGTATAGGTTTGCTAGGTTTCCTTAGGTGCCGGCAGAGATAAGGTTAAAAAACTACAGCTAGGCACTTTGCCAAAAAAGGGTCATTTTTCACTGCAAAATTGAGGTGTGACCACGTTGCATTTTGTGCCGTTTCATGTCGCAGACACTAGGCTGACCCACACAAGTGAGGTACCATTTTTCACGTAAGTCTTTGGGGAACGCGGGGTGGGTTGAATTTTGTGGATCCACACAGATTCCAGAACTTTCCACCACAGAAATGTGGGGACAATATATTTTTTTTACAATTTTTTAGGTTTGTGAGGGATTCAGGGTAACAGACCCTGGAGGGAGGCAGTCAAGTCAACCCATCCTGGATTCCCCTGGGTGTCTAGCTTTCAAAAATTTATAGGCTGTCTGGGTTTCCCAAGGTGCTGACAGAGCTAGGGTTCAAAAACTACAGCTAGGCGCATTGCCAAAAAAGGGTCATTTTTCACTGTGAAATTGAGGTGTGACCACGTTGCGTTTTGCTCCGCTTCCTATCGCGGACACTAGGCTGACCCGCACAAGTGAGGTACTATTTTTCTTGTAAGACTTTTGGGAACGTGGGGTATGTGGAAATTTGTGGATCCACACAGATTCCAAAACTTTCCACAACAGAAATGTGGGGAAAATGTGTTTTTTTGACAATTCTTTAGGTTTGTAAGGGATTCTGGGTAACAGACCCTGGAGGGAGGCAGTCAAGTCACCCCATCCTGGTTTCCCCTGCGTGTCTTGTTACAAAAAATGTATAGGTTTGCTAGGTTTCCCTAGATGTCGGTAAAGCTATGGTTAAAAAACTACAGCTAGGCACGTTGCCAAAAAAGGGTCAATTTTCACTGCGAAATTGAGGTTAGACCACGACGCGTTTTGCACCGTTTCCTGTTGCGTGCACTAGTCTGACCCACACATGTGAGGTACCATTTTTCTCGAAAGAGTTTGGGAAACGCGGGGTGGGTGGAAAGTTGCAGATCCACGCAGATTTCAGAACTTCCCACCACAGAAATGTAGGGAAATTGGGTTTTTTTGGACAATTTTTTAGGTTTGCGAGGGAGTCTGGGTAACAGACCCTGGTGGTAGGCAGTCAAGTCAACCCATCCTGGATACCCCTGGGTGTCTTGTTTTAAAAAATGTATAGGTTTGCTAGGTTTCCCCAGGTGCCGGCAGAGCTAGGGTTAAAAAACTACAGCTAGGCACATTGCCAAAAATGGGTCATTTTTCACTGCGAAATTGAGGTTTGACCACGTCGCGTTTTAAGCCGTTTCCTGTCACGGGCACTAGGTGGACCCACACAAATGTGGTACCATTTTTCTCGAAAGACGTTGGGGAATGCGGGGTGGGTCGAAAATTGAGGGATCCACGCAGATTCCAGAACTTTCCACAACACAAATATCTTGGGAAAATGTGTTTTTTTGGACAATTTTTTAGGTTTGCAAGGGATTCTGGGTAACAAAACCTGGTGGGAGGCAGTTAAGTCTCCACATCCTGGATTCCCCTGGGTGGCTAGTTTTAAAAAATGTATAGGTTTGCTAGGTTTCCTTAGGTGCCGGCAGAGCTAAGGTTAAAAAACTACAGCTAGGCACTTTGCCAAAAAAGGGTCATTTTTCACCGCAAAATTGAGGTGTGACCACGTTGCATTTTGTGCCGTTTCATGTCGCAGGCACTAGGCTGACCCACACAAGTGAGGTACCATTTTTCACGTAAGTGTTTGGGGAACGCGGTGTGGGTTGAAATTTGTGGATCCACACAGATTCCAGAACTTTCCACCACAGAAATGTGGGGAAAATGTGTTTTTTTTTACAATTTTTTAGGTTTGTGAGGGATTCTGGGTAACAGACCCTGGAGGGAGGCAGTCAAGTCAACCCATCCTGGATTCCCCTGGGTGTCTAGCTTTCAAAAATATATAGGTTGTCTGGTTTTCCCAAGGTGCTGGCAGAGCTAGGGTTCAAAAACTACAGTTAGGCACATTCGCAAAAAGGGTCATTTTTCAATGCGAAATTGAGGTGTGACCACGTTGCGTTTTGCTCCATTTCCTATCGCGGACACTAGGCTGACCCGCACAAGTGAGGTACTATTTTTCTCATAAGACTTTGGCGAACGCGGGGTGGGTGGAGATTTGTGGATCCACACAGATTCCAGAACTTTCCACCACAGAAATGAGGGGAAAATGTGTTTTTTGACAATTTTTCAGGTTTGTGAGGGATTCTGGATAACAGACCCTGGAGGGAGGCAGTCAAGTCACCCCATCCTGGTTTCCCCTGGGTGTCTTGTTTTAAAAAATGTATAGGTTTGCTAGGTTTCCCTAGGTGCCGGCAGAGCTAGGGTTAAAAAACAACAGCTAGGAACTTTGCCAAAAAAGGGTAATTTTTCACTGCGAAATTGAGGTTTGACAATGTCGCGTTTTGAGCCGTTTCCTGTCGCGGGCACTATGCCGACCCACACAAGTGAGGTACCATTTTCCTTGAAAGACTTTGGGGAATGCGGGGTGGGTGGAAAATTTGGGATCCACGCAGATTCCAGAACTTTCCACCACAGAAATGTGGGGAAAATGTGTGTTTTTTGGGTCCATTTTTTAGGTTTGCGAGGGATTCTGGGTAACAGACCCTGGTGGTAGGCAGTCAAGTCACCCCATCCTGGATTCCCCTGGGTGTTTTGTTTTAAAAAATGTATAGGTTTGCTAGGTTTCCCTGGGTTCCGGCAGAGCTAGGGTTAAAAAACTACAGCTAGGCACATTGCCAAAAAAGGGTCATATTTCCCTTCGAAATTGAGGTGTGACCACGTTGTGTTTTGCACCATTTCCTGTTGCGGGCACTAGGCTGACCCACACAAGTGAGGTACCATTTTTCTCGGAAGACATTTAGGAACGCGGGGTGGGTGGAAATTTCTGGATCCACGCAGATTTCAGATCTTTAAATCACAGAAATATGTGGAAAATGTGTGTTTTTGACAATTTTTTAGGTTTCTGGGTAACAGAAACTTGTGGGAGGCAGCTAAGTCACCCCATGCTGGATTCCCCTGGGTATCTAGTTTTCAAAACTGTAAAGGTTTTCTAGGTTTCCCTATGTCCCAGCAGACCTATGGTTTAAAAACGACAGCTAGGCACAAATTTGGCGTGGATACCTTATGTGGTCAAAATGATACAGGGGTCTAAGCGCCCACTACCCCAAATAGCCAAAAAAAAGGCTTATCACAGGGGCGGAAAAGGCCTAGCAGTGAAGGGGTTACAATGGAACAAGGGGACGCCATCTGCAGTTGCCTTTAGGTGGGTGCTGGACTACATGCCCAAGGAGAGAATTCAGCACCGACCACCAACGCGAGACCTACCGTAGCCGTTCTGTATCCGGAGGCACACAATAAACAGGGCTTGCCTCTCGCTGTACAGGACGCCGTCTGCAGTTGCCTGGAGGTGGGGTCTGAACTACACACCCCAGGAGAGATTGCGGATCCAGCCGCCAATGCAGGACCTGCCACAGCTGTTCTGAGCCCAGAGGCACACCCTTAACCAGGCTTGCCTCCCGCACAGTTGGACGCCATCTGCAGTTGACTGGAGGTGGGGACTGGACTACATGCCCCAGGAGGGAACGCGACTCCGGCTGCGAATGTGAGACCTGCCGCAGCCATTCTGCGCCCAGAGGTGCATACTTAACTGGGCTTGCCTCCTGCTGCGTGGGACTCGCATGGGTCATGCCTGGGAGAAGGCTGGTACAAGAGGGGGCCCATCTTTTCCCATCATCACCTGGAGGAGGCTGGGTGGGCCCCCCTGGGTGGGCCCCCCCCCATGGAGCTGCAAGAGGAATTTGGAAGCCTGAGACTCAGGGGTCAGTCTCCCACCTTCTATTGTTATTTTTAATTTTAAGCTATGCATCTTGTTCCTTGGGCAAGTCGGTCTTATACTCAGTTTTACCTTCTGGTCTTTGCCTTTTAACCAAAAGACAGTCACAGGTTCATAAAGGTGAAGCACAAAACCCGGGCCACCATAGACCAAGCATTAAATTCACTAATAGCACTACCTTGGACTCTTTCTTGGCAAGAGGAGTGACTACTGAAATTGACCTGGCTGAATGCAGGCTATCACTGGAGGTTGGGGGGCCTGTTCCTTCTCTTGGAAGGCTGGTTCTGCAGGCGTTGCAGCCTGCCTTACAAGATCACTCAGTACCACAGCCTAATAAAAGCCTTTCCTGCTCGCCTCCTGTGGTTCAACCCTCTAACAACCTCGTTATGGTCCCTACAACAGTATATGTTCACCCCAGCCTAAAAGGAAGAGGCAAACCAGACAACCACCTAAAGCGAGGGGTCAAAAAGGACTTTTGAACATATCTACTACCCAGTTTAGCGCTAACTGCTCGACCCTCCTGAGTCTTGCTGCCACGGATTGGGCAGATTTGTTTGGCAAGCTCAAAGATATGATCCAGCTAAACATCAGCCTTTTGATTGAAAGAATAACCACACTTGAGACAGGCTTAACAAAACTAGCTGTTGGGTTTGATCCACTTAAGGATACTATGAACTCAATCTGCTCTTTGGGAGGTAGGATCAAGGTGGCTGATTTGTTTATTACACACGGACGAAATACCTTGCAAGATTTTTTGCCTACAGGTCAAGTTGCAGATGGGGTGGCTATTTCTACCTCCAACCCACCCCAGCTGCTCCCCCAGCCTTCGGCACCTCTGGTTATACCAACTGCAAGAAAACCCACACCAGATGACAGTTACTAGAGGACTCGTGTGGGTCAACCAGTACTTGGGGAGCCAGAGGTGTTAAGTCAGGTGTACTGCTCCCTAGTCTAAATCTGCCACCGGATTGTTGTCCTTATGTAGCCATCCTGGCAGGGGTTCCGAATTTAAACGTTAACGGTAAGAACATTTTGGCCATTTGAAAAACAAAATATGCTACTGGCTAGCAAGCAATGTTGACTTTGATTATCAGGGTTATGATGATATTTTGTTTGTTAGGCGGGTAGGGTGGGTTGGACTTATGCTCAAGTCCTTAGAGGGGGATTGTGTTGTAATCCACTGTAGGTCACCTGACTTGGCCAAGTGTTTATTCCACAGCTCTGTATCATTGACCAGCAAGGAAGACTGTATTAACATCCTCCTGCTTGTTTTTTTCCACCGTTGCATGCAGCCCTCCCTCCTATGGACAGCATGATCCATCGTCCCTTTAGGCACCCAGCCATCTCCCCTGCACAAATAGCTATCTCTGTGAGTAATAGATTTGATCCTATACATGCCTTGGACCAAAATGATTGATTCCAGGATGTATCTTTATGTACCCCTGGGTTTACTCCCCCAAGCTCAGAGAAGGGTCTCCCAAATTCATTACCTACAGAGTTAACACCTTCAGGTGTACCAGGGCGCCCATTAAAAATCTTAAGTTAGAATATAGCAGGTACCAGTAACAAGCGAGCAGACCCTAATTAGCTTAATCTTTCTTCTGAGTTTGACTTTATTCTGCTTCAGGAGACTTGGGCTCTTGTCCCGGTTGTCTGAGATGGATATGAAAGATTCTGTGTGGTAGCAATTCCATTCCCTAGCCAAAGGCATTGTGGGGGCATAATCACCTTAGTAAGATTTGCAGCTAATTTGAGAGTATATTAAATCCCCATCAAACATTGTGGCATCCAGATCTGTGGGTGCTTATTTCTAAAGATTTTAACTTCTTCCTTGTGAATTTCTAGAACTCTCTTGGGGACCCAGGTTGCCAGATCGAGGCACTCTTTGAGGTAGTATCACGCCTAGAGCATAGCTTGTTTGCTTACCTCAAATCCTTTAGTATAATAATAGGCGGGGAATTTAATGCTAAGCTGGGTCAACATTACTACAATGGTAACCTATTTGCGCTAAAAGACCTTGTGATTAGCGACTCCGAGTCTGACCACAGGGGCCAGAAGTTTTCAGAGGCTCTTGGTCAGGCTGGGTTAAGAAATGTAATGCCTGGCGGTCTCAGTCCATAAAACCACTTTCAGTGACCATAATCTCTTAGAAATTGTGCTAGGAATTAACGTTGACTCCGGCGTAACTCCTGGTCCTGGCCTGACTGGCTTAACAGCCAAGAATAGGGGTCTGAGGGTAAAGTGGCATAACCTCCCAATGGCCAAAGTGAATAAATATGTGGTTATGCAGAAAATTGCTATTATCCTTGGGCCCTGTTAGCCCTGGATACATCACCCACCCTAGTGGTGGAAGCCTTTGACCAGCTAAATGAATCCACCGTTAACATCATAAGGGATTAAACCCAGTGGTGCCAAGTCAGGCTGGTTCAATAAAACTTGAAGGTCCACAGGCATTTATTTGCGAGAGGTCCTCAACACTATACCCACAACCAGGATAATATCAAGGTGGCCAGGAGGGCGTACAAACTTGCCTTAGTGAAGCGTAAGGCGGAGCTCAAAGAAGCATCTTGAAACCGGTTGGTGTTTACATGCTCCTCTAGATATTCTAGGTTTTTTTTGGCAGTGGTTAAGAAAAAAAGGCAGCCCAATGTGGCTGCACAACATGAGATAGGGTCCTCCATCCCTCCAGCCTTCTGGGTCATACATTATCAAAAGGTGTGCGTGCTGGATAAAGACCTCCCTTCTAATCAGGGTGATGCAAATAACTTGTACCCTTTGGAGATTAGGTTTGAGTTTGAGGACCTATACAAGGCAATCATGGGCAGCCCATCCAACAAAGCACCAGGGCCAGATGGAATACCTATGGACCTTTACAAGGCTGAACCTCATCTCTGGGCTTCAGTTCTGGCCATTGTTCTTAATGCCCTAACCCAATTAGGTCTTCCGACGATTTGGAAATCAGCCACTATAGTGCCTATATTTAAGAAGTGGCATCAACAGGACCTTACCTGTTACAGACCAAGTTATTTGTTATGTTTGGGGGTAAAGGTGGTAGGGCATATTGTCCTTCAGCGAGTGGAAGTTTAGGCTTTGGCTAAAGACATCATCTGCCCTGTCCAATATGGATTCAGGGAAGAGATGGGGACTATAGAACAATGACTGAACCTCAACCTTATTATAGGGAAATATGTTGAGACAAAGCAGGGAATCTCTTTCTTTCTTTATGGACCTCAGTAGCGCCTTTGATCGGGTGAACAGGTCTAAGCTTTGGGACATTCTTTGGGAGATGGGACTGTCTGCCAACCTGATTAACTTTCTTAGAGCTTTGCATATGGATGTAACTGTCTGCGTTGGGTACGGCACAGCGGGGGAAATCAGTGAATCATTTAGCCTCCCACGAGGGGTTAGGCAGGGATGTGTGTTGGCTCCATGACTCAAATTATTATACATTAAAAGCCTGAACACATGCTTGAGTAAAAATGGAGCATATCTGCCAAGGATAAAGTCTATCAGTGTCCCGTCCTTGATTAATGCAGATGACACTGTGTTAATGGCCTGGATGGTTGACGGGCTAAAACTCCTGGTGGATCGGTTCGTGAAGTTCATGAATGATCTCTACCTAGATACCAACATCTCTAAGACACCTTATATGGTCTGTGGGAGGAAGACAGCCAAGACGAGACTTATTGATATCAAAGGGCAACATATCACTAAGGTATCCACTTTTCCTTATCTGGGGATTTCATTAGACCACCATAATAACTGGCTTCCTTGCATTTCTAGTCAGCATTCTAAATTCACACAATCCTGGTGTGCCTTATTTAGATTTTCATTGTCAGTAGGTAACAAGCACGTTCTGCCCCTGTTACAAATATAGAGAATGAAGTGTCTCCCAGTCCTGACTTTTGGTGCTGCGATTTGGGGGTACCGTAAGTGCAAGGGAATCCAGTTGGAAGAGGACCGATTTTGTAGAAAACTCTTGGGGGTGGGTCCAAACAGTTCCTCATTTGTCACCCATGAGGAATTGCTTTTAAACTATGTAGAGGACGAGGTTAAACTGGCTCCATTGTTACTATGGATTTAGGTCTTGGCTAATGAGAGCCTGTTGTTTAACAGGATTGTGATCTAGGACTGTATGGAATGCACGTATGGTCAAAAGATACCATGGATAAACTACTTAAAATCAGTTGCCCGCTCCCTCCATTGAATGATCTTTGATAGGCCACACTTCCTCAAAAAGGGTGATCGCAATCTTTGAATTGATTTTTTTTTAAGTAAGGCCAAAGAGGATAGGGAAGCTCGAGTGCTGATGAATAATTCTATTAGATCTTTCGACTGCTGAAAGCTGCTAGTGGCCCCGAAAATTATACCACTGCAGTTAAGCACCTCACAGATAGCTCTTTACTTACCAAATTTTGCTTGGGCACTATCCGTACAATGATTTGCTTCCCTCTGGGTCAGTTTGATCCCCAAGCCCTTTTAATTTGCCCTTGCAACAACTGTTCCCCCTAGACCCTAATACATTTGATCTAATTTTGTAAATACTATGAATTTCTACGCAGAATATATTTATTACCACTTTTAAAAAAGAAGGGCTTCACCCAATTTCAACCTGCTTTTCTATTCTTACAGTTATTACAGGATCAGGTGGTGATGACTGCAGTTATTGGCTATCTAAAAGGCGCCTTGCACTGGAATAAAATATTGTGTGCCTAGTAACAACGATATATATGATAGGCCGGGGACGTGATCTTAAATGGATTTATATGCTTATGAACTGTCTAAATCGGATGCATTGATCTGGCTTGTGTTTAATAATGGTTTTTAACTTTTTATGGGCTCATTTTTGAACGTGTGTTTTAATCTTTTATGATTATAATGTATAATCGAATAATGATTAATATCAATCAACCAATATGGAACAACCTGTGTATTAGAGTGTATTCCATCAGACCTAATATATTGGAAATTGATGGCAACTAGCAAACAAATAGATACCAGGGTATGACTCACCTAGAATTAAAGAAGGGCTATGAATGACCTTCTCTTCCACTGCATTTCGAAAAGTAGCGGGTTAGAAAGGGTCATTAAGAAATAACGATCCCCAGAGGTGATGTTCATGTAGAGAAACTCACAGCTAAGTGGGTAATTCCTCACATAGTCAATACAATGACAGTTTCAAATGCTCATTAATGTATCCTCCAAAACCCCTGTGGGTTTAAAGAGTGAAACATAGTATCAATAAATTAATGGACCGTTATGGTCGAGTTAATTAAGAGTCACCTTGAAACAGTCACCGGATCAGAAAGATCACCAGACACTGTATTACCGTCCTAACTCTTCCTGTTGAATATCATTGTCTTTTTCTTTTTTTAGCTCACATGTGTGGTGGTGACTTCGCACATAAGCTAGCTCACAGATTAAGTAGGCTTTTGTTCTATCTATCTTTAGGCTACATACCAGGAAAACATGTTGCAATGTATTGAAAAACTTTTTCAGGGTCCTTTGCAATCATGTAACACACATAGAAACGCCGCCATCTTGGTAACAGGCTATTTCAGAATCATCAAACATACACACATACGTCAAGGTGCTACTTCTTCCTTATCTTTCATCAAGCTGATAATGCACTCTTCAAACAGGATTCCCCGCAAGGTGAGAAAATCACTTGGAACAAGGTACACATGGGCACTGGTCTCCTTCTGTTATGCCATTTTAGTCATACTGAGTTTTTGATTCATTTTCTTTATTTGTCTATTAACAATACAAATTGAGATACGATGTATTAAGTCAGCACACCTTTTCTTTAAGATATGGTATGTTTTTACAAGGTGACTCTTAATTAACTAGCTAAAAGTCAGACCCAGATAATTACCTGAACAGATGACAGCGCCCTCATTATTAAGATACATGATTTTCTCTTTTAATCTATGTTACAAAGTGGAAGACTACATTTACATGTCTACACCAATTTATGTGCAAATTTAACTTTCAGAACAGATCCTGACTTTTTGGGTAAACACATGGTGTAGAAGGTTGCAGAGAAGAAAGAAAATAGGTACATGTGCTTAGATTGATCCATCACCACCCTAATTACAAACACACACTGGAAAACAAAGAAATAACAGCTATTTGGCATGAATTCTAGTCCTTCAACAAACCACTATAATAATGTATTAAAAATACTAGCAGAACAATAATGGGAATATAAAAATACATTACACAATCATCAACAACCTTCAAAAGACTAGTCTACAAGCAATAAAACATCACATTATACTTCACAATGACAACTTGGTCAGAAACAGATGAAGAAGGAAATATGTGTAAAACTTGAAGCCTCCAACATGATAAAATGCCCATCACCCTTACATTCTTATCTATCCCCTTATTCAAGATCCATATGTTCCTTCTTTCAACTCGAGTCCAATCGCCATGGAATCTAAAAATAAACAAAAAATCTTTTTAAATGTTAAAAAGAAAGACAATTGTGCTTCCTTCCATGCCTCAAACTGGAAATATATTGCAAAAATATTGCACTGAACTCGCTTGGTTTTCCAAAGTAAATGTAAGCATTCCAAGGGTGGATGATGCATCATAGATTGCAGCGCAAGGACACACAATGTTTTACCTCCAAAGTCCAAATCCAAAATGACCAAGGACCTACCAAAGAGCATGGACAAATCTTCAGAACAGTAAGAGAAAGTTACAACAACATTTTTTAAAGTACTGAATACATTATTTGAACGGTCCATTTAGTGTCATTCCATTTAAAGGTAATTAAAAGTAGATTATTGAAGCTGCAGATGAAATACAGTCTGCAGCTGAGGAGGCAGACTGAAATCCTGGAATCCTGAATGCAGCTGGCCCCGTGGCATTCTCCTCATCTGTCTGGGAGAGTCCTGCCTGCTGCGGCCAAGTGCCCCTGGGGGACTGCCTAGATGGTCCCACTTGGTGAACAGTTCTGTGTTGCTTCCCAACTCTGGTGTTCAGCCCCGGAGGGCCTTGAAGGCTTGATTGGCATTTATGTGCCTCTGCTGCTGCATTCCCTGCTGGAGGTGCGTTTGCTCAGTTGGGAGCACTTGAGGTGTGCTACCAATGTATGTTGCCTAATTTGACTTGGACTGTTCCTTTAGGTGTGGCCCTCTGCCCTGAACAAGTTTGTTGTTGCAGACCTTTGTCATCTAATTGTCCCCCAAGCGAAGTGCTACCTCACATTGAGTCTCACAATGGTGAGGGACAAGGTGCCTAAGGGTGGTCAGACCAATAAGACTCAACCTGATCAGGAACACCAGGAACTTATGCAGGTCACTGCTGACAATCTGGAAGCCATATCTGACTCTAGGTTGGCACTCAAGACTAAGTTGGATTCTATGGCCATAGACATTTACCATTTCTGCTTGGGTTTGGTAAAGTAGCAGATAGAGTATAGGTTAAGGAGGGATAGATAACCACTTTGCGGCTGCAGATTAACGAACTCCAGGTAAAAGTAGAGGGCCTAAAATGTAGCGCAACATCTGTAGAGGGAGATGCTGAGGAGTGCTTAAGGTGCAAAACCTGTGTTTCCTTGGGTTCTCTTAGTGAGAGGAGGGCCCAACAACGAATATCCTCCTAGAAAGGTGGATAACCACAGAGCTTAGACTCTCTAACCTTTTCTCCATTTAATGAGTGCTCCTGGCCCAGGTGCCCTGATCTTGTCCTGGCAAAATGCCTTCTGCTCTTATTGCAAGTTTTCTTAATTAGAAGGACAGGGACTCCATTCTTTAACACATACTTGCGTGTGGTCCCCCTATGTATTGAGACAAAGCCATCCTAGTATTTCTTGATTATACAAGGAAAGTGCAAGATATTCAAAAGTCATTCCTTTTTTTGAAAATATATTTTTATTGTAAACAAAGCATGCAAAAGAACATTGACAATGAAAAAAATAATACACTGTAGCCACACGACATTACCATATAAATTTAAGGTCCCCTCAGTCTAATGAATCTCCCACTCAGTTTTGTATATTTCACATGGTTCCAGATATACTCTGTTTTCTCAATATATAACATCATAATCAGTATGATCAATAGGGACATATGTCTACCCTGATAATCGCTCAACTTTGCCCAAGTTTTTGTCCATTTCTTTAGACCCGCAAGCATGTGCCAGTCCATGACTTTCTTCCAATCTTTAAGCTGCGTGTCAAGTCGACCGTCTACAGCTGCGCAATATTATGTTTACCCACCATAGTTGGTCCATTCATTGAAGGTCATTCGCATCCCAAATATTCAATAAACACCACTTCACAGTGACCCTAATATGACTGTATTATCAGTCAACTCCAAAGCTTGAGAAAACAATATAGCTATTTGGCCATAATTTCTATGACACAATGCAGTCAATGTTTTTCACATGATTACCATAGTGGTGCATGCATAGTAACATCTATGAAATAATTTTAATTCAGAATCTAGATCTTATGGCCACTTCACAGTGGTACGCCAAGGTCTCAGATCACTCATTGTTGTCTAAGCCCTCAAGGTCCCGCTCCCAATGTTCCCCCAGCTGAATCAGTATATCCAGATAGTTATTAATCAGTTTACAATAGGTGGAGGAGATTGCCTGACTGGGCAAGGATCAGTCAGCAATCTGTCCTGCAGTGGGGATAATTCAGGCTGCTCGACCCCCTTTGAGAGTGGTATCTGTAGTGCATGCTGGATTGCAAATAGTGATAAGTTTCAGTGGGTGACAATGTGTATTCATTCTGCATGTCTGCAAACAGGATCACTCCACATCGTGCTCACAGATCCCCAACCTTGGAGAGACCAAGTAGATCCCACTTATCAAAGTGCTTCTGCATCCTTATGAAGCAATTCCTGGCTGTTTAGAGACACTTTACTTGAACATAATTTTAAATACAGCTTCCTAGCAAAGCTTCCAGTCCAATACAAAAATAAAGTGCACTTCTATGTATCCCCTCAAGAGGCTGTGGATTGGCTCGAGTACTTGGGAATAGGCACAGAGCAGCAACCATTGGACTGGGGGGAGCAGAGGTGGCTGGTGCTCTAGATCAGTTCGGTGATGACTCAAGTCCGCCAACCAACCACACTGTCCAGAATCATTGGGGCGCAACTGTATCCTGGTTTGCTCAGATGGAACCCAGTGGGTGGACCCTGAGCCATTGCCCACACAGAACTTCTTATCGCCATCTTGCTTGGTGACTGAAACCCAGAGTGATGTGGCTGTTACTGGTTGAGTGAGGTTTTGGTGCTTTTTGGACATTGATTCTACCTGTGTTTTAGGTGTTGATAGAGTCCATAATACCACAGTGGAGTTTCGCTGACTACCCAAAGTCTTTTTGAGGTTTAATACTACTGGTAACAATGACACTGAATGTGCCCTCTTATGTTTTTTCTGCTTATACCATTGCTGCATTGGGTGTTTTTTGTTACCCTTGGCGGGGGAGGTCTGGGGTCCAAGTCTGCGCAGATTGCTGAGCTTCTTGTGGGATTGTAACATCACTGGATCTGGGTTCCCTAGGCAGAAGCTACAGTTTCTGCAAAGTACCTTTTTTATCAGTTGAACTATTTGAGGGCATGAGTGGGCACTATTGGGCACTATGGCATATGTTTTACCAAACTGTGTAAGCATTGTGTTCTGCAGAAATAACTGTACTGCATCTTTAATTTTGAGGACTGGATTACTAAAGATAGGATAAAACACAATTAAGAGAGGTCAAGGGAGGCAAGAAAACCCTCAAGTACATCCTGAACAGATGACATAAATCAACATACCAGTGTTATTTTTAAATTCTTTCCCCAGTTACTGTTTTGGCAGGCTGTGCTACTTTTAATGAGAAGCTCACAGACTACACCATGCCAGAATTCCTGCTGCCAAAGGATAAACAGCAACTATTGTAACAGTTTGTTGACCGCTTAAGGATTTCCGGGGCATGATTGCGAGCTTGCATATCACCTAGAAAAACATTTTCCGAATGTCAAGCAAGTGGAGTAAGCTACCATCCTCTTCTACTCATAGACATATACTGCAGTAAACTAAACTAAACTGAACCTTTCTACGATGAAACATCATCTCTCATATGTGGTTACACAGTCTTTCAATCTATTCTCACCCTTAACATGGCCGGTCAATGAGACTGTAAAGCACTCCAATACCTTCAGGTGGTGTTTGTTCTGTTGGTGGTAAAATAAAAAACAAGAATTCAAATGGCAACCCTCATGACCCCCATGGTGCTACTCCATAACATCTCACTTTAAAAAGCAATTGAAATTTACATAAACGCTGCTGTTTTTTAAGCCATCAAGATCCCTCACCTCGATATCCACCATATTGCAGCTCACTAGAAAAAAGAAGCTCTCGCCCACAACGGTGTATGAAACACTGTACAACAAGCCCAGCAGTGCCCTTCTCATAGTCCCCAAAGAGGACAGCATGACTCCCTTTCTCAGGCTGATTTCAGCCCTGCTGACCCCATCCCCGGGGCCTGATAAAGTCTCCCTGGGTGCCCTGGCCCCACCAAGGGCATTGAGTGTGCCTGTTGGAGACTTCAGGGAGAACCTCGAGGCCCCCATGGTCCTAGCCAGCTCCCTCTCCTCCAGCGAGAGCCAGCATTTCTCTCATACACAGTGAGCTGCTGGAAATGCAGCTCTCTGCATTTGGGAGCAATTTGTCGTCAGCTGTCATGCGGGCAGGGAAACAAATGAAAAATCTGCTCCTAACAAGTGGGAGTAGCATTACAACTCCCACTTGCTGGGAGAGTAATTATGTTCGCTCTCACATGTCGGTTCCGATCACAGTTCCCATCAAGCAGAAGCCAGCACCTATGTCACCAGAGTGGGCACCCTGGGACATAGCAGGAGCTGGCCCTTGGGGGTGGCAGTCCCCAGGGCAATAAATGCCGCCAGGATGGGAGTCATGTGGCCCCATTCCTTTACATATCATTGGTCCACCCCAGGGAGATGGTGGTCTGTAGGGCCATATATGGCCTGGAAGGGGGGCTTTGCGGCTTCCCTCCCAGTTTCAAATATTATGTTGGGCCTGTGGAGGTGTTTCTCCCTGGGGGTCCAAGTGGCCTCACTTTAAATGTTTTTTTGCCCCAGATGGGTGGGAGTCCCTGGGACTTCAAACAGCCCCTGGAGGTGGATCCATGCAGCCCCCCTCCATTTAATTTATAAAGCCTCGGGGAGGTGGTGGTTCCCGGAGATAAAGGAGCATAATTGGGGGGCCCGCACAAGCTCCCGCCGATATGTAACTAAAGCCCTGGCTGCATGCACCCCTCTTCTTTTCCTTGTTATGCCCTCAGGACCTGGCCTACCAGGAGGCCATACAGTAAAAAAGCGATGGAGACCATGCTTGTTTTTTGCTGTGGATTCATAAAATCTTGCTACAAATTTTAAAAAAAATAATTTTTTGCCTTGGAGGGGTTCAAAGTGTTTGGGTCCCTATATCTACCAATATAGATTTATTTTAATAACTCTAAAACTACTGGATGCATTTACACCAATTAACAAAAAGTATCGTTCTGGTCCATGAGCTATTGTTCCGCCAAATTTGGTGTCATTCAGTCCACCAGTTTGGGCTGTAGTCTTGTTCAAAATCCCTAACTGGAATTAACATGTAAAACACACTTTTGTTACCCCCTCTTTTTCTTGGCCTCCAACTGATGAATTGCCCTGAACCTTTCTATGCACAACAAGACCCAACTTCTTTTAACAGCACCAAAGATATATGCAAGTCAAAAAACACCAAGCCATAGCAGACACTCTAGTTTCAGCAAGCGACAGCTGAAAATAATCCTGGTTGCTGAAAGCAGAGCAAGTCTGTTTTCCTGCCCGCTATCAAGGGAGCTAGGGAAACAGAAAAAATGCTTTGAGATCCAGGGAGCTGCATGTTAGCACTCCCTGAGTCTCAAAGCATTGCTGGCACTGGCAGGAGGTAGGGAGTTGGCAGGGACCGCGGAGGGAGCCTGAAGACAAAATATTAAAAATACGGGTGCCCTGGGTTGAACCAGGCCAGGCCCTGAGGAAGGGACACCAGGGCTGAAATGCCCTGCCAGGGAGGCCGCTTGCCCGCTCAGCCCCATCCATTTCAATTATATAAAAAAAGATAAAAGGCTGGGCACTGGGGATGGGGTCCCCAGGGCTGAAATTGCACGGTTCCCTCTCTTTTTTAATATATATATATATTTTATTAAAGGGGCAGGCCCCGGGGGATGGATTACCTAGGCCTCAAAAAGGTCCAGGGAAGGATGCCCATGTGGCGACCCTTTCCTAAACAGTAGAAAACTAAAAATTGAACAAGTATTTGCAATGCAATCGGTCTCGTATTTGTGAAAGTTAGAACTCTCAGCGTTGAAAATGTCAATGTTTACATTTTTGTTGTGGTGTATTGATGATATTTGCATAACCCTATTTCCATTAATATGAATTTTCAGTGCTGAAAATCCAGAAAATAGCACATAGGTTATGAGGGAGGGGAAATACCAGTAATATGCTGGCTGAAAAAAATGAAAAACATCCTGAAAAAAATCAGACACATATAAGGAATGTAGGATTAAATAAAGCATGTAAAATGTAAGCAGGAACAAGATGGTTACCCTAACGCTTTTAGACTTATTATTCAAAAATCAATGAGTGTTTTACATGAAAAGGTAAGGACATGTCCACAGGGCCCGTAGGGACCTGTTTCAATGTTCATTGCTTATATCCTTGCAAAACATAAGCAGTACAGTTTAAAGGACCATGTCCCTGAACACGGGTCCACATTTTACAAATTAAAATTTAAAAAACAGCTGATAAGGATCACATTCAACGGTTTCCACTCAATGTATCACCCAGGTATTGCAGTACCTGCAGGAATAGTGCACTTCCCCAGCCAGGGAAAACAATGTTGTTCAAAGAAAGATGAGAAAACGAAAGTAGTGCTTTACTGTCAAACACTATCAAGTGGCGCTAATGTGTGTGGTTGTGAATAAAAACAGTCTGGCCACTGTTCACACACCCTGTCTTGCTTTTTATCATTATGAATTTTTTTTCTTCGTATTTTGAACCTTTTTTCTCTCTGTCATAAGACTGCACTTTGGAATGGAAAACTGTCATTAAAAGACATTTGCAGCAATTTTCTTTTTTTTTTTTTAAACATCTTTTTATTAGTTATATGCAAACAATAGCATCATCAGCTGTGTCACACAATAAACAAATTGCACCAGTAGTATATCTGTATGTGCACTTTGAGCAAAAAGAAAAAACCCACCAAAGTAATATACTGCATCCATTCATTGCATTAAGTCAGTGAAAAACATCAAAGGCCAGTTAGGGCATCCGTAACTTCGAGAGTCCACCCCTTTTCACACATCCTTCGTGAGAGTAGTCCATTACCGCTTCCCAGTACCCTATTAACTAAACATTTGATTTGCCTGTCAACATTGGGCAGCAGAATAAATCAAAAGCACAGCAATATCCCATCTTTACAATATGAGTAATCCGCCTTCCCAGCCTCCGCACCCCCATCCCGCTAGTGAGTGATCCCCCTGTTTTCCGGGTCCGAATCCTCCAGCGGATGTTCAAGCATATAGCAGGTCAAGGGGGCCCAGATATTCCGTGGTCTAGAGGTACTGGGCAACAGTTCCGAATACAAAGCAAGCTGTTCCTGACATGTCACCAGATCAGTAATCCAGTCTTTGAACTTCGGGGCTCGCCCCCTACCCCATCGACAGGCCACCCTCCTCTTAGGTATTAAGAGCACCATTGCAACATATTTCCAATGTGTCACCTGTATCGGTTTGACATACCCAAGTAATGCAGTCAGCGGTGTGGGTTCAATAGGTGTATGTGTCATATGTGTCAGTGCTTCAAAGACCTGCCGCCAGTATTCATTCACCCCCGGGCACTTCCATGCCAGATGCAAAAAATCCGCTCCAGGTGCTCCACATCGGGCACAACGATCTGTATCTCTCAGTTGAAATCTATACATCTTAGCCGGCGTATAGTATAATCTATGCAGGTATTTATAATGTATCATTCGGAGTCTGCTGCTGGCCGCCACTCTCTCAGTTTGTAAGCAACAATATTCCCACTGCTCATCCGAGAGCATCATGTCCAGCTCCTCATCTCAACACGCCCGGGAGATTGTCTCAGCCATTATCCTCTGTGTGTGCACTGTTCTATAAATTAATGAGACAAGTCGTGTGGCTGTCTTGCACTTAAGCATTACGTGCAGTGGGGCTAACGACTGCAGTTCCTCTGGGAAATTCGGAGTGAGTTTACGTATCCCCTGTCTCAGTCTGACATACAGAAACACATCAAGTGGGGTCTGTTGCTGTCCCTGTAACATCTGCTCTGCAGTGCAAAACTTCCCCATATGATATAAAGCCCCCCATGTTGCAATATATGCTCGCTCTCTGAATTGGTGAAACAACTTCTCTTGTAACAGAGGCATATTCGGGTGATACTTAAGAGGCAAAGAGGCAGCATACTGCATGGGAGCGTTTAAAATGTGCCCAATCCGATGCCAAGCATTGATCATGCAGGTAACTGTAGTTGGCCCCTTATCCCTAGGCGCCACCGGTTCAACTAGCGCTCCATCTATGGGTATCGGATGCGCAAGCCAGTGCTCCGCCGCTACTTGCGGCATATACCTGGGCTGCACAAGCCAGTACCAAGCGTAATGAGCCTGCGCGCTAAGGTAATATAACTCAAAATCAGGTACTCCAAACCCTCCCTGCGAGTATGGTCTAGTGAGTATGTCCCACTTCAGCTGAGCTGCTGGCCCCGACAGATCAGTCGTGTCAACTCCGACCTGAGTGTCGTAAAGAAATGCCTCCCCGGATAAAATGGAATGTTGAGAAATAAATAGAGTAGTTGAGGAAGGATCACCATTTTAATCAAGGATACCCGGCCTGCCATGGACAGGGGCAGGGCGATCCATCAGGTCACGCAATCCGCTATTCGCATTATTGCAGTACCATAGTTCAGTCGCATGAGTTCGTCTCTGTCTCTCGTCACTCGAACTCCCAAATAGCACAGTTCCTCATCGCACCAATCCAGGGGGTAATCTAGTGGAAATCTATGGGTTGCCAGTGTCAGTGGGAATATACATGATTTGCCCCAGTTGATTCATATCCCGGACAGTTTCCCAAAAACTATAAACTCTCTCAGGATCGGATTTAAGTTATCTTGCGGATTCCGGATGTACAGTGTAATATCATCCGCGTACAGGGATATCAGGATTTGCCGCAGGTTGCACCGCAATGCTCTATCTTTATGATGCTGCTGCAGCTTCGCTGCTAGCGACTCCACCGCTATGGCAAAGAAAAGCGGAGAAAGTGGGCACCCCTGCCGAGTTCCTCTCGTAATGGACAATGGTGGAGACGTATGCCCATTTATTAGTATCTTAGCCACAGGTAAGTTATATAGAAGCCTGATCCATGAGAAAAAATGGGGGAAGCCCATTCGTATCATTACTCCGAAGATGTAATCCCACTCTACCGAGTCAAACGCCTTAGTGGCGTCTAAAAAAACTGCTGCTAGAGGTAAATCGGGCGAGACGTTGTTAAGAACCACAAAAAGCGTCCGCAAGTTCTGAGATGTGGCCCTACCAGGCACAAAGCCCGATTGGTCCGGGAGTATCAGATTTTCAAGCAGCAGACTCAGGCGAGTAGCAATCAACTTGGCTAGAATTTTCGCATCACAGTTCAGAAGGGAGAGTGGCCTATAGGAATCACATGTCCGTGGCGATTTTCCTGGCTTCAGCAACAAGATCATAAGTGCTTCCCTCATCGATGCTGGGAGGCAACCAACCTCCAGCGATTCCTCATATACTTTTCGCAGAACAGGGGCCATAATATCTATATATGTCTTATAGAATTCTATTGGGATACCGTCTGTCCCAGTGGCCTTCCCCGACTGCATACTCATAATTGCCCCCCGTACCTCATCTAATTAAAATGGAGCGCATAAAAACTCTTGTTGCGCATCGCTGAGCCATCCCAGCGCTACATCCCCCAAAAAGTCCTTCAGGTCCAATTCATCCCTTCTATTGGTGGTGTACAATTGCCCGTAGTGTCTTGTAAATGGACTGAGTATATTAGCTGTGTCCCGATAAAGTGCTCCTTCTAGGTCTTCAATTTCCAAAATATAGTTTGTATAGCGAGGTTTTCGAACTAAGTTCGCCAACGCCCTCCCCGGCCTCTCACACTTGCCATAGCAGCGCGCCCTCCAGTGATTACCCCGGAAGCGTGTTTCTCTCTCAGCTGCGGCCATGTACTCCATAAGCGTATCCCTAAACCGCACCTGGGCCACGGCGGAAGGAGTCAGAGCCACCTCCGCCTCTATCACTTTCAGTTCCCCTTCCAGTTCATGCAGTGAGTTGACTATGTCTCTAAGCACCCCGAACCCCTTGGATATGCAAAACCCCTGAATTGTTACTTTGAAGGCTTCCCATATGATTTCCACAATGTCCACTGAGCCTTTATTGCGGGCGAAGAAGTCTCGTACCTCCTCCCGCAGTTCCTCCTGGAAAACCTCATCAAGCAACATGGTAGCCCTCAACAGCCAGCCGCCACGCGGCACACCAAGGTCCGACGATGACAACGTAAGTTTAACCGGGGCATGATCCGAATACGTTCTGGCTAGATGTTGCACCTGGGATATCGCGGGGCCCAGTCCCCTAGACACCAACCAATAATCGAGCCTCGCCCAGGAAGCTGCCTGCACTGTGTAGTGTGTACCCTCTTGTGAGGACGGGTGCATGTGCCTCCAAGCATCCATGAAATGATATGTATCGATAGTGTCCCTGAGAATTCCAGCTGCCTTGGTGTAGTGATGCGGGGCAGGGTGTGATCTATCGCGGCTCGGGTTATATGTAACGGTAAGTCCCCACTCCAAATGATGTGTTGGGAGCCCACGTCAAAAATCTTGGCCCACAGCGTATAAAAAAAAGTTGGATCATCAACATTAGGCCCATAGCAACAGGCCAATGTAACAGACACCGAGCCCAGCCGCCCCCACAGTAGGCAATAACGACCCTGCGAATCCTCTGTTGATCCCACAAGATGAAAGGGCACCTGTCTCTTTATAAGTATCGCCGTCCCGCGCGCATAGGAGGAATAGGAGGAGAAGACCCTGTGCTCCGCCCAGTTTCTCGCAAACCGGCTGATTCTCTGGGGAGAAAAGTGTGTTTCTTGTAGCATAGTTATGTGTGTGCGATGTCTGTCTAGATAGGCTAACCGTTGTCGCCTTTTCCGTGCATCCCCCAGCCCTCGAACATTCCACGTGACGATATTCAAGTTGCCAACTTCACAATCAGCCATATCCCTGAGTGCCATTCATGACCTGGTGCATTACCCAAACGCTGCAGATTAGCCAATACTCTGCAATACAGCCTAGTACAATAGACAAACTGAGATGCTTCACTTCTAACTTGCCCCACCTCACCCCTGACCCACTCCCATTAGTATCCACCTGGGAGAAAGACATATATAAACCAAAAAACATCCCAGTAGTCCCCACCCCCTCCCACTGAAGCAACCCCAACTTGCCAGCGATGCACTCCCTCCCTATCCCCCCCGTTCCCAACATATTCAGTATAGGTACCACAACACCCAACCAGGGTGTGAAGCGACCCGCCCCGGGGTAATACCCGCTGGGGGCCTATTCTAGGTGGTCACACAGTCACCTCTCGCCCCACTAGTCTCCCCTGATGAAACAGTTAAATTCTAGGGGGCCAGAGGGTGCCCGGTGAGTAATATCGTTTGCTCAACTTTTATCATCAATCAGTAACAGTACTGAACCTCAGCCTCATGTCATGCCTTAGAGGACGTAGTATGTTCCAGAACCCAAGTACACCCAACAAGGCCCCCAGGTGGCAGCTCATGGCGAGTCCTCCTCGGCTCTCTCCGACTCTGAGGGCTGCAAAGCCGGCCTTCCTCCACCATTTCGAGTCACTTTTTTCACTTGTTTGAGGAATTCTTCCACTTGATTCGGTGCGGTGAAGAAACGTTGCTTACCCTAAAGTGTCACTCTTAGTCGCGCTGGGTATAGCAGCGCATAATCTATTTGCACCTTACGCAGTTTAGCCTTGACATCCATAAACTTACGCCTCTCCTCTTGCACCATAGGCGTAAAGTCTGGATAGATCGATAAGGTATTCCTGTCATACACCATGGCCTGTTTCCCTCTGTTGGCACGTAAAGCTACATCACGTTCCCTGTAGCTTAATAGTCTCACAATGATTGGGCGCGGATTAATTCCAGGCTTCGGCCGGGGCCCTAGAGATCTGTCGGCACGTTCCACAATGAACTGGCTGGAGAAGGCTTCCGCACCTATGGAGGACAATAGCAGCTTCTTCACGTATTCCTCCATCCTCCCAACATTGGTGGATTCCGGAATTCCCAGTATGCGAATATTATTGCACCTACTGCACACTTCCAAATCCTCATTCTTTGCAGCAATGACCCGCAATAGATTATCCAACCGAGCAAGCTGCGTGTTGTTCCTGGAAGTCGTATCTTCCGTGTCCGATATGCGCCTTTCCGCCTCTTGGAGCCGCTCCTCATGCCCCTCTAGTTTGTGGACTATAGCGTCCATTCTGGTCGAAATGTGGTCTACTTTCCCGACTACAGTGCGAAACCCTTCCGGATCTCCTGAAGAATATTATGAGTGTCTGTAGCCGGCACTGTGACTTCATCATGGGCCTCGTTCCGCCCATCCTGAGACTGACCCGCCTGTGGGGTTTGAGCCCCGCGTCTCGCCGCCTCGAAGTGCAATTTCGGGTGTTTGGCGTCAGGTTTGCCCATAATGCCGCTGTGGCGGTCTTGCAGTCCAATCACTAGGTAGGACCCTCCTCGCTGCCGGCCCAGTCTCCCCCACTTCTCCTAGATCACGGCCACTCTATGCTGCAAGCGACTCTCTCTCCGTCCGACCACGTGCCGCCTCCTCCGTCGCCGAAATTCAGTTTCCTCACCAGTCCGCCGCACAAGTTTCTTCTCTAGGCCTGCTCACCACTCCAATCTCAGGACGCCACCACAGATCTTCCACCAGTTCAGCCGCCCTCACTTCACCCTGGCAGCGGAGCAAGCCAACAGCCCACCGCAATGTAGTGTCCGCCCAGCAGCCAAGCTGAACCGCCTTCCTGAAGTCTCTGCCACAGAAGGTGGGGGAATCCCAGTTCATACAATGCAGCACATACAGTTGCACTCTGTCTTCTCAACAGCCAGCAGTGTCCTCCGCATATAATATCATTTCAGCCAGACTCCCCAGCAGTCTATCTTCCACCAGTGATAGATTCTCCTTCACCATACAGTGTGAGAAGTGCTTCTGGTCATAGCCAGGGTCTCAGCAGGTATGCAGTGCAGCCCCTCCAGCAGCTCCCCTTCTCAAAGCGCCACGTTCATTCAGGCCACTATTGGAGCTCAGCATGAGTCCGCTCTCGTATTGAATAGCTCAGCAGGGGGGGCCGATGCGTCCGCTCTTCTTCCCCCTCCACACCTCTGCCACTGCACTCTGGGAGCCACACGGCGGTGGTCCTTAGACAAATCCACCGCTGATCCACACTCACCGTTGTGTTGTTAAGGTCTGCAGCGCTACCAGTGCCCCGGGTGTGCAGTAGTACGCTTGCACCCTGGATATCGGCAGGCTATCTCTATCACTCCCTCTACAACTATCAAATTCTTCTGCGCTGCAATCAAAGCCGCGCCTCACGGCCTACCACCGCGTGTGCAGCCGCGGCCTCAGGTGCCTCTGCCGGCCATCTCAGCTCACCCCAGCGCTCCACCGCAGCGTCCCGGTCAGACTTCGCAGCCGTGTAGCGATCCCTCGACGCGATTCTCCCCAAACTTTCAGCGAGTCTTCAGGTAGGTACTGTAAAGTTTTTAATCTGGGTATGTACTTCCTCCGCAATATTGAGCAGGATTTCTGAAAGGATAAGTTCACCGGGTTGCGAGAGCCTCACCACAGTGCGGCCATTCCGTGTGTGCGCCACCTAGCGCCCCCACATTTGCAGCAAAATTGTCTCATTCTTTTTTGGTTCCATTTCACACAGGAACAAATAAAGTAAAGGAGAGGAAAGAGAAGGTAAGAGCCATTCGTTGCAGTCACAGAATGAGAGGGAGGCAGCTGCCAGAAGTTGAGCAGGAGAAGTGAACACTGTATGGGGGTAGGTGGTGTGAGATGGGTGTGGTAAGGGGGTTCATCCTATTCAGAAAGGGACCCCTACACCATGGTGAGGCAGATACATCCATCTGATCGGTTGGATTGCACTACATTCAGAGAATGTTAAAGTCTTGTTTGAGCATCTACAGTAGCTTGAATCTGCTTGAAGGTAAACTTAAACTAAACTAGCTAAACTAGTGTAATGGAGACTAGTACAAGAGATGTAGAGTTTTAAAATTGCTGATTTACAGTCAAGCTGTCATCAGGCATACAACATGCTCTGCAAGCAGAGCATCATGTTCAACTGCAGTGATATCTCTTTTTAGCGGGCTCTGCCAGCTTTGAATCAACAGTGTTGAAGTGTGTGTGGAAGAAAGGTATCAGAACCCCCATGGCCATAACACCAGGTCACTGCAGAGGACCAAACTTTGAAGAGAGGTACAGACTACTGAGGTAGGCCCTTCATCAAGCTGGATAGACAATGCTTAAACTACATTTATATTATAATGGCTGTGTGACTGCCAGTTTTAATTTGTTTTGGGTCTTCTAGCATGGTTGTACTTGTTAGTCTTTCTCCGCATCAACTTTTTGACAAGCCCTCTTGGTCACCAGTTGTGGCTTTGAATATGTTTCTTGCTATTGGGAAGCATGACATCATCTATGTGGCAAAATCAGTAAATGTTCAGTTTGAGGGATTTAACCCCTTCGCTGCCAGGCCTTTTCACCTCCTGTGCCACGCCCATTTTTGGCTATTTGGGGTAGTGCGCGCTGAGGCCCCTGTAACTTTTTGACCACATAAGGTATCCACGCCAAATTTGCGTCCTTTTCTTCCAACATCATGGGGATTCTAGGTACTCAGGGTTTGTGGATACTCCTAGAGGGGTCACAGGAATGCGCCAAAATACTGCAAAATTTAGCTTTTTTTGGGAAAAATGGGAAAAACGGGCTGCAAATGAAAGCATCTGGGTTTTTCCCTGTAAATGTTATCAAAAAAGGGTTTGTGGGGTTGAAATCACCATTTTCCCAGCTTTTCGGGGATACCAGACTTTTGTCAGAAACCCAACATGTTTTACACAGTTTTGGCATTTTTCTGGGACATAGCCTAATTTTGCTATTTTTTGTGCTTTTGACCTCCTTCCAGTTAATGGCAGAAATGGGTACAAAAGCAATAATGGATCCTGGAAAGCTATACATTTTAGAGTAGAAGACAACATTCTGAATTCAGCAAGGGGTCATTTGTGTAGATCCATCAAGGTTTTTGTATAGAAACTAACAGTTAAATATAGGATACATTGAAAATTAGTTGAAAAAAACTGCCTTTTGTGTCAACGTTTTCACCTGTAACGTCTTCTAATTATGACTGCTCCTTGAAAGCAATATACCATTACATCCGCTGGACATTACTGGTTGTGGGGATATATAGGACTTGTAGGTTCACCGAGAACCCGACGAACCCAAAGCCAAAAACTGAGCAGCAACTTGCAATGGTTTTTTATTATGTACCGGGTATATAGTAATTATTCTGTAAAAATGTGTACATGGAAAAATCGGTATGAAAGACACCCATGTATTTCTGAAATGGGAACAAAATATAGAGTTTAGAAACAGTAGATATTTGCACATTTCTGAAATTGGGAATACTTATACTAGCATGAGAATTATCAGTCATTTTTTAGAATGACTTATTTTTTACACAATATCTTTCATTTGGAAGGCAGAAATGCATCGAAAGTAAATAGATAATAACAGTTCCTTTACAAATCTGAATTACCCTAAGTCTCCCAATAAAAATGGTACATCACTTGTGTGGGTAGGCATAGATTCTCCTTCACCATACAGTGTGAGAAGTGCTTGTGGTCATAGCCAGGGTCTCAGCAGGTATGCAGTGCAGCCCCTCCAGCAGCTCCCCTTCTCAAAACGCCACTCTCATTCAGGCCACTATTGGAGCTCAGCATGAGTCCGCTCTCGTATTGAATAGCTCAGCAGGGAGGGTCGATGCGTCCGCTCTTCTTCCCCCTCCACTCCTCTGCCACTGCACTCTGGGAGCATAGTGCCCGCGACAGGAAACGGCCCAAAACACAACGTGGTCACAACTCAATATCGCAGTGAAAATGTACCCTTTTTTGGCAAAGTGCCTAGCTCTAGTTTTTGAACCCTAGCTCTGCGGGCACCTTGGGAAACCTAGCAAACCTATACACTTTTGAAAGCTAGACACGCAGGGGAATCCAGGATGGGGTGACTTGACTGCCTCCCGCCAGGGTCTGTTACCCAGAATCCCTTGCAAACCTTAACAATTGACAAAAAAACCCACATTTTCCCCACATTTCTGTGGTGGAAAGTTCCGGAATCTGCGTGGATCCACAAATTTCCACCCACCCCGCGTTTCCCAAAGTCTTATGAGAAAAACGGTACCTCACTTGTGTGGGTCAGCCTAGTGCCCGCGACAGGAAACGGCACAAAACGCAACGTTGTCACACCTCAATTTAGCAGTGAAAAATGACCCTTTTTTGGCAAAATGTCTAGCTGTAGTTTTTGAACCCTAGCTCTGCGGGCACCTTGGGAAACCTAGCAAACCTATACATTTTTGAAAACTAGACACCCAGGGGAATCAAGGATGGGGTGACTTGACTGCCTCCCACCAGGGTCTGTTTGTGTCAGCCCGGTGATGCCTCAACTTTCCCTCACAAAAATGTGTGAAAAAGGTGATTTTTTTAGCTAAATTTGAGGTTTGCAGGGCATTCTGGGTAAGGAAACGTTGGGGGATCCATGCAAGCCATACCTCTCTGGAATCCCCTGGGTGTCTAGTTTTCAGAAATGTGTGGGTTTGGTAGGTTCCCCTAGGTGGCCGCCGAGCACCGGGCCTAAAACCCAGGTGACCCCCTTGCAAACCAGGTCGTTTTGAGGTAGGCAATTTTCATGTCGCCTCAATACGTTTTGGGGCCTTGCCTGTCGCGGGTACTTGGGCCTCCCACACGACTGAGGCACCGTTTTTATCGGGAGACCCGGGGGAATGCTGGGTGGTAGGAAATTTGTGTCAGCCCGGTGATGCCACAACTTTCCCACACAAAAATATGTGAAAAAAGGTGATTTTTTTCAGCTAAATTTGAGGTTTGCAGGGCATTCTGGGTAAGGAAACGTTGGGGAATCACGCAAGCCATACCTCACTGGAATCCCCCGGGTGTCTAGTTTTCAGAAATGTGTGGGTTTGGTAGGTTTCCCTAGGTGGCCGCCAAGCCCGGGGCCAAAAACTCATAGGACTCCCTTTGCAAAACCAGGTTGTTTTGTGATAGGTCATTTTGCTGTCTCCTCAATAGGTTTTGGGCCCTTGCCTGACGCGGGCACTAGGCCTACCCACGCTAGTGAGGTACCATTTTTTCTGAGGACTTTGGGGAATGCAGGGTGGGTGGAATTTTGTGGACCCACGCAGATTCCAGAACTTTCCGGCAAAGAAATGTGAGGAAAATGTGTTATTTTGAACACATTTTTAGGTTTCCAATGGATTCTAGGTAACAGAACCTGGTGAGAGCCAGTGAAGTCACCCCATCCAGGATTCCCCTCGGTGTCTAGTTTCAAAGAATGTACAGTGTCTAGTTTCAAAGAATGTACAGGTTTGCTAGGTTTGCCTACGTGCCAACTGCGCTAGGGCCCAAAATCCACAGGTATTGCTAAAGAAAAATCGGAGCCCAGTGGGCTTTCTGCCGCCCTGGGGGGAATCGGGGAAGGGGGCTTCATCCTGATATGCCCCTAAAGGGGCAGAAAGACTGTGGCTATTTTTTGTGGGGGTGGGGGCATTGGTATGACCATTTTGGGCAGCCCCCACCGCCACGCATAAAAAAAGCCTGCATACTCGCTGGCGCCTACTGGGCTTTCTGCCCCCCCAGGGGCAGATCTGGGGCCACTGCCACCATCTGCCCTCCCGGGGGGGGCAGAAAGACTGGAATTTCTCTGGGGGTGGGGTATTGTCATGCCCATTTTGGGGAGCCCCTACCCCTACACTAATAAAACAAAAAAATCCATGGTTTCTAGTGGGCATTCTGCGCCCCCAGGAAGGGGCCAGATTGGGGGCTACAGCTCCCATCTACCTCCTGGGGGGCAGAAAGACTGGCATTTTTGTGGGGGGGAGTGGGGGCATTGGCGTGCCCGTTTCAGGCAGCCCACACCCTAAAAACAATTGCGCAAAAAAAATCCCTAGTGTTTAGTGGGCTTTCTGCCCCCCCCGAAGGGGCAGATTAGGGGCCAATGCCCCATCTGCCCCCCAGGGGGGCAGAAAGACTGTGATCATTTGGGGGTGGGGTGGGGGCATGGGCCTGCCCATTTTGGGCAGACCCCACCCCTATTTTTTTTTTTTACAATTCCCTGGTGTCTAGTGGTCTTTTTGCCCCACCGGGGGAGATTCGGGCCAATGCCCTATCTTCCCCCCAGGGGGTCAGAAAGGCTGTAATGGTGGCAGGTGGGTGGGGGCATTGGCGCGCCCATTTCGGGCAGCCCACACCCTAAAAACAATTGCGCAAAAAAAATCCCTAGTGTTTAGTGGGCTTTCTGCCCCCCCCGAAGGGGCAGATTAGGGGCCAATGCCCCATTTGCCCCCGGGGGGGCAGAAAGACTGTGATAATTGGGGGGGTGGGGTGGGGGCATGGGCCTGCCCATTTTGGGCAGCCCCCACCCCTATTTTTTTTTTACAATTCCCTGGTGTCTAGTGGTCTTTTTGCCCCCCCGGGGGGGCAGATTGGGGGCCAATGCCCCATCTACCCCCCAGGGGGGGGCAGAAAGGCTGTAATGGTGGTGGGTGGGTGGGGGCATTGGTGTGACCGTTTCGAGCAGCCCCACCCTAAAAAAACAATAAAGAAATCCCTGGTGTCTAGTGGGTTTTCTGCCCCCCCGAAGGGGCAGATTAGGGGCCAGTGCCCCATCTGCCCCCGGGGGGGGCGAAAGACTGTGATTATTGGGGGGTGGGGTGGGAGCATGGGCCTTACCGTTTTGGGCAGCCCCCACCCCTATTGTTTTTTTTTATAAATTTCCCTGGTGTCTAGTGGGCATTTTGCTCCCCCGGGGGGGCAGATTGGGGGCTGTTGCCCCCATCTGCCCCCCAGGGGGGGGCAAAAAGACTAAATAATGCCCAAAATAAACTGGGGGGAGCAAAGGCCCTTGCCCAAGGGGCTGCTCCCCCCTTCCTGGTGTCTAGTGGGTGGATGCCTGCTTGGGAATCGCCCGCCTGTGGCGATCCCCAAGCAGGGATCCACTGGGGAGGGGTACAATTGGAAAGGGGAGATTCTCCCCTTTCCAATGATACCTCTCCCGTCTTTCTACGTGCTCAGGGGGCTGAGATAGCCCCCTGAGCACGAATAAAGTGAAACTGAAATGAGCCTCTTGGCTCCAGTGAAAGGAGCGTGGGGGCCTCGGGAGCTGGGGAAGCTCTTCCCCAGCTCCCGAGGCTATTTTGGCAGAAAGGGAATCCCTCTGGTACCCGCACCAGAGGGATTCCCTAGGGAATGCCTCATGGGGCACTGCGCGAATGTGCTCCATGACGTGTCCAGCACGTCATGGGCACACAAGGGGTTAAAGTGCTGTACATCCAGCATTGAGAAAAGAAGAGGTGACTGATTAACAATGCATCCAGTTGTTTCTGTATAGGGCAAACCGTTTTTGGTGTCTCACTGTGGTTTTCTCATTGCCTTTGGAAATTGTGTAGTGTAGTTCCTATAGTACCCCTGCAGGACCTGTGCTTTTGGATAACATACACTGTGGGATTAGTGGCAGACTGACTCTGAGCACCCCCGCGTATGTTAGCCGTGTTTGCATTAGCTAGCTCACAATGCCACACGAATCTCCTTTTTCTCAGAGAGATTAGTTGTTAGCAACCTCAGAACACAACAACCCTGATTCCTCAGACTCATGGAAAGATTGTACTACTTTTCGCCCAGTCACTCGTGCTTGCTTATTTGGACTCAGAGAGTTACACAGAAGAAACAGTCAAATGTGTTTACAATAAGAATTGTTCTTCTAGTGTAAAATATGTGTGCTGCGATAAATGTTAAACAGTAGCAGAAATATATGGTCAGCAGTACAGTGAATACAAAGGAATAGTACAGTTCTGCCATTTTGCAATAGTCATGAACATATACATGAATATAAAATGCATTTATAAAATAAAGCGCATACTCCTACGATGCCTGTCTAGATGTACCTAAGTGTACCTATCATGTGAGTAGGTGCGAAAGACCCAAGATTCCCGCTAGGATTTAGTCAAACCCATTACCTAAATAATGAAAGTGTGGGACCTTGTCCTGGTCTCAAGTTGGACACCGTGCAAGGGTTGGTTAGACCACTGTCAGCTGGAGCGACTGAATGCAGGAGCCTCAGGTCACTGGTCAGTGTGTTGGCCTGGAAGTCTTGGTTCCCTCTAACTACTTATAGCAAGAGGTGCTGTATTTATACAGAAAGAGTATAGAGTCCCTTTGTCCCTTGTTCTTGTGTTAGCCATTGATTAGTATGAGTATGACAAATGAGAAGAACCTTGTGCATAGATAGGCGGAAAGTGAAGTATAGCCCCTGGATAGTTTCCTTATAAATTATTCATATGTGCTAAGGATGAAGTCATAGCACTATTGTTTGGGAAAAACCCTACTTCTGCCTAGAACTAGGTGAAAGGTTCAGTCCATAAAATGCGTTCAATCCTTATTAGGCTTTCTGTCTCTATAAGGCATTCTGTCCTTATAAGGCGATGTCCCTAAACGGCTTGTTCGTGTGTAATGTAGGGAAGATGATGTAGGTGAAAGAGTATGATGTTCTCTGGACCTACTACAATATGTGTCCATGCATAGCTGCTTAATGCAGCACCAGTGGAGAGTGTTGCCTCTTAACCTTTGGTTTAACAATTACCCTCATGTAAGATCTGGTATGCAAATCAATGTATGCCAGCATCGTTTGCTGTAGAGGTGATGGAAGCATCTGAAAGAAGTTATTAAATCAAGGTACAACCATTTTATCATCTGGTTTCTGTCCGAAGTAGAGAGGTGTGATACTACCAAGTGGGCCATATCATTAGTCATTATTTCTGTGTTTATGAGTGGTTGTAAGTGGTTGCTTCTCAAATTCAGGGGATGTTTTTCTGGTTTGGGGATCAGACATATGAACATATTGTTCACTTTACATGTTAATGACTGGGAGGGTTCAGCATCCTCAAACAACTTGCACGAGGAGAGGAAAGCTCTTTATCGCCTATCTTAGGCAGTTGGACACGGCGCCCTTCCTCGACCAGTGTTCACATCTAAAAACTGATACGCTTCTGCAGATAATTTTGGCATCTCACAATGGCCAGGAAGGTTTTTCTCTCCCTCTCTCTCTCCCTCTCTCTCACTGTTAGCCCCATCAAAAGGATTTGAGTTGATGATCTGTTGAATTAATTAACAACTGCCTACACAATGACTGAGGGGTGTCTTAGCAACTCACCCTCATCGTTTCGGAACACTAAAATAATGTAATTGGCCTCTCTTTTATAGTTAGCAAGCAACATCCTAGCCTTCTCCTCTTAAGAACAAGATGGTGTTCACTTCTTATTTTGTAGTAATACATTTATTTAGCAAAGCCTTGCAGATGTGGTTCAGCCAGTTCCTCATCTTTATTGGTTTTTTTTCACATTCAATCACTGATCATTTTTCCACACTAGAATTTCCTCCCCTGTTGCCCAAAAATGTTGACTCTTCTGTACTGACCTCTAGTTGGATTGCAACTATGACTGCAAAACAAATCAAATTTTATGCTGGTCTTCTGGATTCTTGAAGGTGGAGGGGGTTTCACCCACCGTCTTTTTATGTATCACCTTATGGATGGATAATCGGTGTTAGCAAGCAACACCATTATAAATGCTGGCCATTTAACAGGGTTGAATTGGTGCGTGGAACCAGGTTTTTAGGTGGATGCCAAGACTCAAGCAGGAGATGGACCGACAGCAGCTGCCAAAAGGCAGTTTACGCAGCCAGAATTTAGTCAGTCGTGCCGAAAAAACTATCTGAGGGGTTCCCACTCAGGAAAAGATATGTTGCTCAGTACATAATATGTCACTCAAGGCCAACAAGCCTTATGCAGAGTACGTACATAGAACAAGGTTACTGATTCTACTGAAGCATGTCATGTGTGATTTCACATGGTGCTACTTGCTTTAGAGAGTTGTAGAAGTCCTCCTACAATGCAAAAGATGTGAGCACTTTTTTTCAGTGAATTTCTAAGGTTTTTTTAATACTAATTCCTAACTATTACGTCCCTGTAACCTCAGTTTTTTTCTGTGAATTTCTAAGCTTTTTAAATGGTCATCCTTAACTATAACAACCCTAGAACCTTAAATTTTTTTCAGGCACACTATAGTTAGGCTTATGTCATGAGTGATGTCATGAGTGATGCAACTGACCATGTCATGAGAGATATAATAGGCGATGTCAGAAGCAGGGCATTGCGGGGGCTTAATTTATAGTTAGCTCAAATAACTATAACTGCTGAATTTCTCTGGTATTGTATGAGTAAAATATCAGCCTAACTAAAACTTCCCTATAAGCTTTGTTTTTTCTGTGGAATTTCTACATTTAAACAAAATTGCATTTAAGTATAACATCCCTGTACCTTGTGTTTTTTTCAAGGAATTTTAAAGTTTTTTTTTTTTTAATTCTGTTTCATAACTATAACGTTCCTGTAACTTTTTGTTTTTTGACTGAATTTGTAAGGTTTTTGAAATTTTATTTCCTAACTTTCGCATTTCTGTAACCCTTGTTTTCTTCAGTGAATTTTTACGTTTTTGATTAAGTCTCATTCCCAACTATAACGTCTCTATAACATTTGTTTTTTTAGTGATTTTCTAAGGTTTATAACACTAACTTTAATGTCCATATTCGCTTTGTTTATTTTTTTAGGAAAATGTGCATAACTTTTGCCTTTTTTTCTATAATTAGATATTGAACATTACATCTGCATGGTGCACAACTCATTGTTATATTTGTCATCTATGTATTTAAAAAGTACATTAATCATCTTATTTCAAGATATTTTTGGTTTTCGACTTTGTTATTGCCACAGATACACCCGAAATACTGTTTGTTTTTGACAAAGTACAAAACACAGATATAAATATATTTTACATAAAGGTTCAGTGTAGCTTTTTAGTAAGATATTAATTTGTCTTTCCCCTTTCTATTCATTTGTCAAAAAAAACAACTTCAAAAATAAATTTTCCTTGTTCACAGCTACACCAGAGGTCACTGTGATGTCGGTAGTCACTAATACAAATGGCAAAGTGTAAAACACATATATATATATACATATTTTTATGACTGGGTGGAGTTTGTGGAGTTCCTCAAAGTGCAAAAAAAACTTCACCACACTACGCGGAGTTCTGCAAGTGGCAGAGTGCATTAGATACATGCTGTTCACAGTGATTTTCAGTGTCAGGTTTTTTTTCGCACTCTGCAATCATCACATAGGCAGCATGCACAGCGCAAGTGGGTGCTGCTTCCTTTCTGCTGCTCAAGTAGACTTTTTACTGAAGCGGCAGCTTTCTCAATGAGAATGGATGGATTCTCAACATGAGCGGTCATGAGCATACGTGACTACTTGCAATGAGAAGCCTGAACGCCCGCATTGAAAAATCTTGCTGGGAGGTTGATTTTCCATGCTTTCTGCTCATCTACTTGTCATTTACAATCGTGAAAAAATCTCTACGGAGGTGGATGCACTTGCACAAGGTTGCCAACTTGATGTTGATGAGTGCAAGCGAGAAAAAAAAACTCAACTCCACGGAGCGGACTTTTTCTGAACTCTGCGAGCTCTGCGTAACTTGGAGTGCTGAAAACTCCACAGGCTCCACAAGCGGAGTGGAGTTCACTGCTCAGGGTTACATATTTTACATAAAGTTTGAGCCTAACTATTTAGTAATAAATTGGTTTAACTTTATTTTCACAATGCATTTGTAAAAAACAACAAGTTTCTCCGTTGGTACCTGCGAATAGCACGTGACTACCTAATAAAGAAATCTCATTAGAGAACACAGTTCCCTTATAAGAGGAAGTACACCCCCATTTCTCCTGTCTGAAACATTTGAGGTACTCGTTTATTTAATATAGGTGCTGTTTCAAACTGATTTTGAAAATTGTGCTGGTTTTTAACTTGTTTTGGCTATTTAAAAAAAAATAAAATAGCATTAGAAAAACCAGAGGAATACCTACAACTGGTTGAAGTTGCTGAAGACCAGGACGACTCAACTGCACATGAACAGATCTACCAATGAAGAAACAAAGCACAGCTTGGGATTTTTTCACTATTCCAACTGGTGAATCGAAGACCACAACTAAATTGGTGAGGTGCAGTATACGTGAGAAGACATTATCTTGGGGCAGAGCAAAACAATATTCATGTGGTACAACAAGCATGCAGTACAAGTTGAAAACATACCATAAGAAGCAACTTAAAATAGCACAGAGAAAAAAAAGAAGCGGGACCATCAGCTTCCAAACTTCCAGACCCTACTCCAGGCGACAAATTTTCAGCTGAAGTGGAGAAAAGATGCAGTTAAATTTCAACAGAACTGAAGCATTTTGCTACTTTCTTCATGGACTGTAACAGCATTGTAACAGCCATGGAGCAGTCTGTATATGTAATTTTGCAGAAGGTGAAAAGCCATACTTGTTAATAGTTTTTTCTTTTGATTGCAGCAGTTCAACCACAGGAAAAAATATAAACAAGGGAAAATGTATTAGGCTACCATTTTAAACATTAGTCAACCAAAACAAGATAGAATGGTGAAGAGACTTCTTAGATGCAAATAAAGGCTGCTGGTATTATAGTACCTCCATTTAGTTTTTATCTGTAGTAAAATAATGTAGTCCTGTAATGTTTTATAAATTCCTTTCCTGCAGTTAAAAACAGTCTTTCATTTCTAACAGCTTGCTATATACAATACCCCTAGTAGGTTGAATAAAGGTTCAGAAACATATTATTCATATACATAGTTCAAAACAATACCACCTATTGTTATCCTAGATTGTCCTTAGAACTACTGTTCTAGAAATAGCAAAAATGAGTTTGGTAACTTTGTAGGTGCCCGTGATTTGAATGTCATTTATACGTCATTGCACTCTGCCCATTCTCTTTGAAACCTTAAATATATTGTGTAGTGATTTAAGGATATATTAACTCCTTCATGAAAATGATTGCTATATTTGTGAAAGTTATTTTTAAAATGGAAATTTGTCCAGCTACAAAGTTTGTAATTTTACTATCTAATTTAGTACCATCCTCTCTATCGTTGTAGCATGACTATGAAATATTTTCAATACATTTGTAGAAACAGCATAGACCTAAGTTCTGAAATGCAGTTTAGACAGTTTCCCTGCCAAACTGTTTTTAATGACCTCCTCTATCATTTATCACATGTTCCTAATGTTCCTTTTTGTACAAATTGTATTCCCGCCCATTCATCACACTTCATCTAGCCAGAGAGTACGACCCCAGCCGGAGAGTACGGCCCGGGTGCAAAGAGTACGACCTGAGTGCAGAGATTCCAGGCCAACTGCGGACATAAAGTTACGACTCGTAAATGACCTCTGTGAACACCAAAAATCATAAATGACTTCTGTGAATACCAAAAGTCGTAAAGTTAGACTTTTGTTTCAGATTACCTTTGTGAATTGGCCCCACTCCCTTGGAAAGATATGTAGAAATGTTCTTAGCATATAATGCATTGCTGTTGAATACTACAAACACTACTACAATTCCATTTGTATACAGGGCATGACTACTCCTTACCTGTACCTCTTCTGCAATAACTTGTTCTACATTTCTAGGAACCATGATCTCTTTTGTTGTAGGAGTGTTATTCTTCATTTCATAACATTGTCCTCTTCCATCAATAAGCGTGTGGATTGTGCATGAGTGATTCGATGACTACCTGAGTAGTGGCTGACTGATTGGATGAGGGCCTGAGTAGTTACTGGCTGACAGTACCTCCATTGCTGTTAGATAATAACAGTTGTGACTATATCTATGACTCATTGTTTAAGTCCTTCTGTCAGTATCATACTACCTGATTTAGTGTGTCTATCCTTTTCTACTGAGCTATATCTGAGTGAAGTCTAGATATCACACATGGGGGAACAACCTTTACAACGCAACTTTTACAACGCACTACCATTACAACGAAACTGTTACAACGCAAGTGGATTTACAGCGCATGCCATTACAACGCAAGTCTTTACATCGACTTGCCCTAGATGGCGTGCTAACATTACAAATAGTGTAGTTTACTATCCCAACACCTTCCCTACTGTTAAGTGGACTGGAGTTGGAATAGTAAATTACACTTTTCTAATGTTAGCTCGCCATCTAGCGCAAGTCGATGTAAAGACTTGCGTTGTAATGACATGCGTTGTAAATCCACTTGCGTTGTAACAGTTTCGTTGTAACAGCATGCGTTGTAACAGCACGCGTTGTAACGTCATACATCCCACACATGATATATAATTGGATACATGGCTTGGTAGGAGCATACATTGTTCTGTTAGTCAGCATGCACATGCATCAGTAAGTTTCTAAAACTGAAAACAACAATTCGTACAAAACCTTTTCTTAATGGCATACCTACATGAGTTCTCAAATTGTTCTTGTATGTTTAAAACATATATTCATATTTCTCAGAGAAAAGTTACAAACCAAGTGTAGCTAGCACAAGAACTCTCAAGAGATATTCTGCACTATTAACCCTCCTGAATTTTAAACACAGCTTGTTTAAAGAAATACACCACCCTCACCATATACATGCCATTTTCAACAGCCTTAAAGAACATAGATCACCATGCAAACATATATGTGATTTCATAATAGTTATACACCTTCAGGCCATCTTTCCAAAAATATATAATTATCTAAACTCCAAAGTCTCATTGTGCATATCACTGTCTTCGACCCAAAATAAAAAACATATCTCACCATCTAAACTTATGCTAACCATTCATATAACTTAAAACCACATTGAGAAACACTTCCTAATACATACCTAACAATTATTTCTACTTTATAATTCACACACAGGTGCAGCACATTTTTTTATCTTTAAGTTATAACTAGACTACTCCTGTTTAATACTGTGATAAAAAGTACTACAATTTCCATAATGAAAATAACATAGATGTATATATTCTGCACATAATGATTATACATTTAAAACATTTGTAGTGTTAAATATATTTCCCCTTGTACCTTTCAACAATAATATACTGTTCATTTTCTATAAAGAATATAATGGAATTAGGGACACTAATTCATGTTCCTCTTACTTCCCAAAACATTCATTGCTAACTTCTTAAATAGATACCATCTGCCAGACACAGTTCATTTTATATATTTTGTTCATCTTATATATATTTTCTCATATCACTGTGATACTCTCTTTTTATTAAACTCCCATTTACATCTTCATTTCTAATGTAAATGTTTTAAATTATTCAAAAGTTATGTACATACCAGGGAACTGAGTTTGTAGATTATATTTTTGTTTTAGCTGCTTTTGGATAGTTTTCGCACTGTTAGGATTTTTTAAAACTAAGCACAAGAATAGTACACAAGTCTTATACAGAGCAACTATAGAATGGCAACCTCTTCAACTTTCCTCTCTGTGATCATGAGATAGGCAGCAAATTAAATCATGTCTTTCATTTTATAGTACTTTATCTTTTCTTGTGAATGGTTGGCATCTGTTAACACTTTCCCTCTCTTTCAAAAAGAGATTCCTGTCTATGCATGTTGTTGGTGTTTTTGCGATCATTGATGAGTAATTGCAAGAAAAAATGAGAGTCCAAACCTATATTTAGCTTAATTTTTTTCAATGTAAATACTGCACAACAGTTTACTACATAGTCCTGAGTTGGAAAGTACATTTTATCATTACTTAAATTGTGTCATAACTCTTCAACTTTTTTATTTTTTATTTCTCTTTAACATGCATCCCCATATACACTCAGCTCAGTGTATTTAGCAACCCAGTGGAACCAGTAGGTCACAAGTTCACGGCATATTCTAGAAGGACCATTCTACATCCAAATGAGATACAGCGGGTGTGGTTTACTCCTGATCTGGGAGTCCTCTTAACTATGACTCAACCAGAGATCAATCAGATGGCACTGGGTGGAGTAACATCCCGGGGCGCTTGATGCAGTTTAAGGCAAAGTCTGTCTGGAACCAGCAAAGCTAGCTAAATACCCCCCAAATTATGTTGTGAAGATCCCAGGGTCCTGCCTTGAGTTACTATATAACGAGATTAGGGATATGCTATGCCAACCACATAAAGCCCAAAATAAAGGGGTGAATGGGGCACACCCGAGGTCTGATCCCCAGGTCGCTTGGTATAATCAGGACTGCAGACAGGCAAAGGGGGTGCTCGTACATGCAGTAAATCTGGAAGCTCGCCTGGAAGTAGAGGCTTGTACAGCCAAGTATAGTTATGTAATAGAGTCTGCCAAAAAGGAGTGGGAGGGTTCCTTGTGGTCCTCCTTACAGAGAGTGTTGACAGCCAAATACTCCAAGACCTTTTGGAACAAAGCAGTGCACTGGCTCAAGAGTAACAAGTCAGCTCTGGAATTTACAGTTCAGCCTGAGGAGTGGGTAGTGCATTACGATTCCCTCTGTGAATCAGGCCCCACGGTAATAGAGGAAGTTAGTTACTGGTGGGGGGAGGTTCCAGGTAGAGTTAGTGATGCTCTGTTTTTTTCTTCTGAGGAACAGCAAGCCGCTCCTGTGTTCCGAACAGGTAAAGGGTGCCGTCAAGGGATTTATTAGAATACTTAGTTGTGTGATTCTGAATCTCAGTTATATGTAAGGTTTTATGGTTTGCTTACAAACTCAATTACTTTTAACAATTTATTTTTCAAACAATAAAAGTCTTTCCGATTATACAGTAATCGTTTGAAAATATATCTTAAATAAGTATATATCCATCAAAGGATTGAAACAAATTAATCACAAGCAGCATAAACAAAAAGAAGGAGAAAATGCGGGTGTATAAAAAGATTAATACAGTTTATCATCAAATTTCAAAAGAGGGTACTTGAGGTAAGCACAATTACAGTTGTACTGGAAGGAAACATTCAATTATTCATGCCTTCGCTATAATAATTTTCATACACTTTTTCACAATTACAATCAATTATTATACAGGAAAACAGTGTGAGAGTCGACGGGTCGGTCTTTAGATTTTCTTTGATAAGACCATCTTCAGGACTAGTAAGTTAAAAAGTTGACCCCTAATAAAATATGAAAAAAGTAACAAATTACCATAAAAATCGTAGTTAACACCTGTGTTCCAGCACGTGCTCCCCGCCCTGACAGAATTCCCAATGATTTGTACAGAGAGGACATAACTCTCTGGGGCTCCTACATTAATTTGCTCACTGACTCCATTATATCTGTTGCTGCTATTACCCCTTCGTAGAAAATAGCAGATATAGTTTCTACAAGAAAGGAGACAGAGCAGGGCTGGCTACCTACAGGCCTATTAGACTTATTGATTTGGTTCAGAAATTCTTCAGTAAACAGATTTTAGGCAGGATCCAGGATTGAATATTAGAATCCCGAATCCTGGATGACTATCAAGCAGGTTTACATGCCAAAATTAGTACTCTGGCCCAGGCTTTTCACCTCCTATGTATTTACTGGATGGAAGTTGTTGTTAAAGGAGGGAAGCTTTACGTGGCCTTTGTTGATCTATGGTCTGCATTTGATCTATCTCCTCGAGCTAGCCTTTGGAGAGTTTAAAAACTGATGGATTTGCTGGGAACTCTTTTAGATGTTTTAATTAGATTACATTCATCACACACAGCACAGGTTAGGTGGGGGAAAACAATCATGTTATGGAAACCTTCCCAGTCCAAATCGGTGATAGAAAGTGATGTGTATTAGCTCCCACAATTTTTACTCTTTTCATAAATGGGGTGGTTGATTTTTTAGATAAAGACGGGTATTATGCCCCTAAAATTGGCATAAGAAGAGCACCTGTTCTCCTTTTCGCTGACAATAACCTTTTACTCTCTAAATCCCTACAGGGTCTACAACAACTGTTGAACGATTTTTGAGGTTCTGTGATAACCGGTGTCTGGAGCTAAATGAGGCTAAAGCTAAATGCATGATCTTTTCTAGGGGAGCAGTTAAATATCCCAAAGGATCTGTGTTCGTTGGTAGTTGCAAACTAGAGCAAGATAATGTTTTCGATTTTTTATGTATTCGCCTTACCCCCACAATTCACTGGGCCGCCCACATTGAGAAAGTGAACCTGCTATTAATTCAGCAGAGTGCTGTATCAATAGAATTCACAGAAAAACACTGTCCATGCAAGTCGCACCAGCTCTGCAAATCAATAATACCATGGATCTAGGGGGGACACTTTATGGAGCAGATCTTTGGGGTACAGGCAATACAAATTGTCTGTCTTGCATTGAAAATCGCTTTCTCAGATCCTTGGTAGACCTCCCCTCCAGTACCCCCATGACGCCTTTATACCTGGACTTTGCCCATAGACATTTGGCCCACAAGCTTAACAACAATCTACTCTGTTTTGGTATAGGCTGTGGTCTGTCGCAGAGCTCACATCCTAACAAGAGGCATTGTCTGGCCTTCTTAAACTCCCCCAGGCAATCTCAATCTCCTGGTTTAGGTCTTGGAGGGATTTATTGGGGAGGCTTGGGATGGAGGCGTTTTGGTCGAACCCGGAAAGTTCGGCCCTCATTTCGAGGGCTAAGCTTAAAGTGATGTTCTGGGAATCATCATTTGAACAGGACCAGGCAAAATCTGAGCGCAGCTTGACTTGATTTCCACAATTTTATATCTGCTTTTTACTTTGAGGATCCATTGACGAAATTGTTCCCCCTTTGACACCAAAACTTTTTTTACAGTTTTGCTACAAGACTTTACCTACGAAACTGTTTTGTGTCAAGTGGCTCTTTAACATAAGAATGATTTTTGTTTCGCATATGAAGTTTGTCCAGAATGTATTGTACATTTACAGTTTTTTTTTCCACATTATACATCCCTAAGGAAAAAATGGATGATTCCGCTCTGCAGAATGGTTGACCTTGAGGTGTTGAGAATATTGTGCACTGATACACGCAGAGCTATAGTTTTTGGCCTTGCAAGATATTGGTATGCACTGTGTATTAAGCGTTCCAAATGTACTGTATGAATCACTGTCTTTTTTACCCATTTTATGGCTCTTATATTTTAAAAACTATAAGATGAAATTGTTTTATATACCTTGTATTTTATTCTTCTTGTGCTGTGTAATTTTTAAGATCTTCGTGAGTGAAATAAAGTTATATGATGATGCTGGTTTACGCTACAGATTCAAAACCATATCCATGTGCATATTACATTTCTTTTTTTAAACAACAGCCAATAATAGGACTTCTTGCTATTGCATCAACACACTACCTAATTGTATTCACTTACCTGCTGAAAGCATTCAATCAAATATATATATTCTAAAAAAGCAAACACCTCCATTTCTCCATTTTAACTACTTTTTATTTTGAAAACTACCTCATTCAGTTCCAGCCTTCTTCTGACTGCAATTGCTCTTTCACTTCAAAATTCAGAATGCAGATTGTTGGCCACAGCTATGTCTATTGAGCTAAAGAGGCTGTAAAAACAGAGGTATTGACAGGGTTTTGCATTTACCGAATGTGGAGACTACTTGGTTTGCCAGAGAGGGTTAAAGTTTTATCAGCTGCTGGTTTTAGTTAAATCCATTGTGGATTTCTGTGCTCTTCACCTCATGATTGTGCACTGTGGTGGAAATCCGCCAGGAAACATGTTAATAAAACTGTTTCTGCATTCCACAGAGACCATAGCATGGGCTGTATCTATAACAGCAATCTGCGCTTTGAAATGCATGAAAGTTATAAAAATGAAGGAGTCCACTATACAGAAGAAGCCAACAGGGTGTTTTTGAGTAACCTGAAACTCTATATTCATTCCTATGTGTAGCTGTCATATACACACAACAAACACAACAGTTCTTGTCACAGCCACCTTTGTACCCAAAATATTGTATAATTTCTTTTTAACTATCCATTTTTGTAGTTTTTGGGATTCTTCATGACAACGTCACCATTGTTGCAAATAAGTCAGAAAATTGCAAACCAAAAGCAGACATTCAATGGCGACAGCACATGCAAAAATAATAACTAAAAACATAGCCAATCTAAACATTGCACTCCCCATATTACTATATACATGCTTCTTTAAAAACATGTTTAAACTCATGTTTTTGTACAATGTTTGTTAAAAAACCATCTTTAAAACCTATTTTATGTTTTTACAGTTATTCAGGGTGTCACGAAGATGACGTTAGCTGCGACGATTGTGCATTTTTCATAAACTGCTTAACATACAGTATTTTAAACACTAGCGGTTTATTACTGTATTGTCTGAAGTCATTTTTTGCAACTGGGTTTTCTATAAAAACCATCTCTAAAACCTATTTTATATATTCTCCGTGATGCCGGGAGTGACAATGAAGTCATTAACTGTGACGATTGTGCCTTTTTTACATATTGAAAAACATATATATGCACATATATTATAGTATTTTTGGAACTAGAAGTTTTTCACTGTCCAGTCCAAACTTATGTTTTTCTATTGCGTTTCTATAAAAACCATCTCTAAAACCTATTTTCCATTTGGTGGTGACACCGAGAAATGTAATGATGTCAGTACCTGCGAACACCGCAAATACATTGTGAAAATGCAAAACCAAAGCAAGAATTCAATAGCCACCACCACCACATAAAAAAAATTATAACTATATAATTCATTATCAAAATAATTCTATAAAAATATTTATCAGTCTTTCAATTTCTCTATTACAGTGTGTATTAATGATTCACTGGGTTAAATGAGTTGTTGCATAAGTCTCCAAGTGGGTCTGTGTCTGGCTGCATGACTCCTTCAGTAGGTCTATAATTGGGTGCCTGTGTCTCTGACTTGGTATTAGAATTGGTGCATGAGTCTTTGAGTGAGTTTGTGAGTGGGTGTATAAGTCTGTGACTGGGTATGTGAGTGGGTGTGCGAGTGTCTGAGTGCATATTCAAAAGGGTATGTGAGTCTGTAACTGGATACATGAGTGGGTGCATGAGTGTCTGAGTGGGTCTGTCTGTTAGAGGGTGTTTGAGTGGAAGTATATGTGTCTCAGTAGGTCTCTGCATCAGCGCATGAGTGTCTGAGTGGGTCTCTGACTGAGTGCATAAATCTCTGAGTGGTGAGTGGGTATATCTCTCTATAACTATGTATGTGATTAGGCACATGAGTCAATGAGTGCATCTGAAAGTGGGTGTATGAGCCTCTAAATGCTTATGTCAGTAGGCTCATAAGTCTAAGAGTGAATGTGTGAGAGTGTACAATAGTGTCTGAGTAAGAATGTCGGTAGGTGTATGACTGTCAGAGTGGAAATGTGAGTATGTAGATGAGTCTGTGACTGTGACCACCGAAGCTGTGTACATAGATATGTAGATATTGAATTTTTTGTTTTATATTTTGACCAATATTTGTGAAGAGGTTTCGATAGTCGCGATGCCCCCAGGACTGTAAATGGGGGGCTCTGCTGGCGGTCACGTCGCCATCGCAAATATTGCATGCAATTGAAAAAATATATTTCGGACATGTAACTTGTGTCACTAACAAGTTACAACCCCATTTCTCATATATGGGATCAGAGTAACTCGATCTTGACCCCTTATGTTAACTTTCACTCACATTTTAAGCCCCGGGAACCATTCATATTCTGACAAAATGGCAACCATAACTTTCTGGTCAGTTTGCATCCAGCCAATTGTAGCATTTCCATTGTCGCGTGCATTTACGATTGACCGCGGAATCGTATCAAAATATCAGCGGGCAGAGAGATCATTATAATTTTTTATCTACATTTCTCGAAAACTACTGAATGGATTTGTGGCAAATAACAAAAAGTACAATCTGCATAACATCATCTACCTTTTTTGCTGAATTCTGTGTAATTCTGTCCAGCATTCATATGAGAATTATGAGAATTAAAATGGGAAAAAAATTTTTTTTTCGAAACCTTTTTCTTGGCCTCCACTTAACAGATCACCCCGAAACTTCACATGCACAACAGAAGATACTTTAACACTTTTTGGGGGATAATTTTGTGGAGATTCATCAAATAGCGCCAAAGAAATAAGCAAGTCAAATAACGCTTTTTCTATGGAAACTACCTACTGGTGACCACTAGTAGGTAAAATATATATATAAATCACTATGATATTACTTATTTACTGGCTACCACCAGTAGGTAGTTACAGTTAGGACGTAGTTTTAATAGAAAAAGCATTTTTTGTTCTGCCAATAATAAAATTCCCCTCCCGAATTTGGCACCAGTGGCCACCAACTCCCCGGGGCTAGGCCAATAAAGAAAAAAGGAGATGAGGATTGTGCCCCCTTGGACTACCACCCCTGGGGTGTGGTTGAGTTACAAAATTTGGAATGGGGCCATATGCCCCCCTCCCCAGGCTGTTTTCAACCCTAGAGACAACCACTCACGGAGCACAGCCGTGCAGAACAAAATTAATGGCCCTCAGGACCACCAATGCTGGCTCTTGCTATGTACATGGTGCCCACACTCGGAACATAGCTGTTTGCTCCTGCTTGACAGGAGCTATTTGAAGACTTCCACCAAGCAAGAGTAAACAGTAAGTTCCCTCAAATGTTTAATTGTCATTTTTTATTTTAATAATTATGTTACTATTAAGAATTGTTTTTAGGCTGGGAGGGAAGTGTAAAGTGTTTTAAAATATATGTTTTTTAATTTTAATTTTTTTATTTTTAGCAAACAATTTGATTTTTTTAATTTAATTACATTTTGTTTATTTTTTAAGAATAACTCTGCCCCTTTAAAGATGTTTCATATTTTTTGATCTATTTGAAAATGTTTTATAAAAAAAAAAATTAGGAGTGGGTAACAGTAAATCTGACTAAACAAAAGTCCAGCACTTTCCCTAATGTTAATCATTTTGAATTAGGAATAGTAAATCTAACTCTTCCAAACTTCTCCCCTTTTCATAATTTTGCTCAGATTGGAGAGGAAATATTACTATTGTCCGTTTGAAGTGTGGATAGTAAGTTTTACCTCTCCACATGTATTTATTTGTTTGATTTTTTTAGTTGTTTTAAAATATACTATTTTAAATCAAACTCCTCTACACTGTCTCTGCCTTTCCTAAGACTGGAGTGGAACTAGTAAGTGTCTTCCTTCTAGAGTCCAACATGTTGCCTCCTTTTGCTTAGAGAATAGTAAATCTACTCCCCCTCCAAATCCAACATTTTCCCTACCGTTGCTGAAATTAGAGAAATAATATTAAATCATATTAAATCTCATCCTTCCGGAGTCCCTGCTTTTGCTTATGTTGGAGAGTGAATAGGAAATATAACCCTTCCAACGTCTAACAGTTTCCATACTTTTGCTTACCTTGAAGTAAAAATAGAAAATTTGACCCCTTCAAAGTCTAACAGGTTCCCCACTATGCCTCAAATTGTGGTAGGAATAGTAAATTCAATCCCTCTAAAGTATAACAAGTTCCCTGATTTTTTTAAGTTGTAGTGGGAATAGTAAATCTGACCCCACCAAAGTTCATCACTTTCCCTACTGTTGGCCAGTTGAAGTGGGAGTAGTGAGTTTTAAGTGTCCACATTTATTTATTCAAATGTTTTAATTGTTTTATATATATTTTGTTTTGATTTTGAAAGTTAGTTTAATGTAAATATATTTATATTATTTATTCTTAATGTTATTTTCTTAATTTATTTTTTATGACATTGCATACATTTTTATTCTTTTTAAATAGATTGGTTTATATATTTATTTTGTATCTGTATTTTCTATTGTTTACATTTCAATGTTATTTATAGATAATATGGGTATTATATGTGTTCAATGTTTTTAACGTATATATTTTTATTTTATGTTTGTAAGGTATACTTGTTTTTTTTATGTAGAGCAACTCTCATTAAAGTATGCATCCATTTTGGAACAAAGGAACTTGTTTTCCCACCATGGAGATACAATGATGTAGCCTCAGATAATAGATCATCTAATCTCTAGTATGATGCCCTTGATCCACTGGGTGCTATCTTCATTGCTGAAGTTAACTAATAAACAATTTATAGTCCAAGATCACTTGTTGTCGATACTTTAATTAATTTGGAAAGAATTTACCAATAAATCACAGGATGAGGTACAAAGATAATCTTAAATCCAAATCTGTAGATCTCTTGATCTCCACAAACTGTTTATGCCACTTAATTGGCCAGTTTCAGAGAGTAAGTTGTCCTCCCCTAATTACAGAAAACCATTTCTGAACAATGATAAAGTGACAATTGAGCTCACAGATTTGAGTTATTATGATATTTTTAATTCTAAAGCCTCTCTGACATCTGTTCTAGGAAATAGTTAGGGGTAAAATGATGCAATGAATCTAGAAGATGCTGCAGATGGTGGGGTTGGTTGAATCTGATTTGAATGATGAGTTTGATACTTCCATACAGGTTATTGGTGAAAAGAATGATAATAAAAAGGTTGTTCAAATAAAATAATAAGCCTTACAGTACCAAAACATCAAAAAAAGAGAAAATAGTCTAAACTAAGCAGAATAAGAAACAGAACTGCAAAACATATCTGGTTTGTGAATCATCCTGAATTGTCCAGTCTGTGAAACAGAAGTGATTTCTTCAGGAGGGCTCTGTGGCTCATATTTGTCTATTTGATGGTGGTTCTTTGATGGTTAAGCAACAAAGTGTTGCCCCTTTGTTCTGTGAAAGTTTGTGGGGGTATTGAGGGGAACTTTGGTGTCAGGAACAATATAGAGGTTTTTGATACTGGGAAAAGGAGAAATCTTATCCCAAATGCTGCCACGTTCGCCCCAAAAATTAAGATGTGATCAAAGAAGTGTAAATCTGTCACCTACCGGTATATAATGACCCCATCTATGCATTAATATATTCTAAAGTTTCTAGAGCTTTCTCTCTTTTCTAAAAAGCATTCTTGTTTAAATTGATAGCTGCATGAACCATATTTTTGCAACATGTTTAACCTTAGGCTGATCTTTTCACAAGCTATTGCTTTTTCTTTAAAAAGGGCATGGTTTGTCATGAGACTATTGAAAATTTTCAATAAAAATTGATGTCCTATTTAATTATGAAACATAGTGTTTTTTGTTACTAAAAGGGAATAGATTTATTTTAGTCTTTGGAAACGACAGGTTTAGTACATCTTTGTTACTCATTCTCTTCACTGCCTCTCCAGTGCCTCATCTCAGTTTACTTTTCCTGGGAAGTTAACTTTTCACAGTAGTTACTTTGAAGGGCCATAGACAAGTAAAGGAGAAAGTAAAGAATGTGGCCAGTATGGAGAATTTTACACTGGAAAAAAAAAACCTTGTCTTGGTTCTCCAACTGACTAGTTAGCACTCAGTGTTCTAGATAACTTCTGGAAGTTATATAGTTGGATTGGGTCTGGGATATAAGATCTCCTTACATTGGGCAATCCTTGGTGATAACTTTAACGATGCATTAAATGTTTGTATACATGTTTAGCTAAGGATTTTGATCTAGACAATTATTTGGTCTTTTGTTGCCCTGCTACTTCTTCAGCAAGAGCCCAAACCAATGGGTTTATCCATCTTGTTGTAAAGCCAAACAGTTGTTAGCCACTTTACCATACATTATGGTTTGCATGTGTACCTTTGGAGTTAGAGAAACTTTTGTATAAATTCTATCTCTGTAATGTTTATTATGGTCCCACAATCAATTGTGTAGATTCTTTGCATAATTGACAAGCAGTATTACTGAAATTGCTCGATCAGTATCCAAAATCAGTTTTAATTATAGCGCCTGACTGTAACACAAGAATTACATCTCTAGCTTATTGGAAAGTAGGATTTCTGGAATTAGATGCTATTGAGGATTTACGGTGCCTACTCTTCCAACTACCAAGTGTTGTGGTTGCAATATCCACTTGTTAACTTGAACCTTTGTGTAAAATATGGGTATAGTTAATTGAAGATTTCATAAATTGAAAATCAATCATTTTAACTGGCAAAGAGGTTTGCAGTATTCATTGTTGTATTATGATTTTGTTCAATATTTTTGTAATATTCTTATTACATATTTTGAAATCTGACCTTATTTATGGAGTGACCATTGTCAGCTATACATTACTGAAGGTGATGGTCATCATCATATCTCAATTTGAATTAAGATGCCTTTCAGATGACGTCTATGTCTGGAAGGATGTTGAGAGTGATAAACTAACAAACTGGTTGCAAGATGCTTTAGAAGTGTTTCAGACAAAAATGAATGTTCTCTATTTTAAAGATCTTTTTAGTTCAGTCTTAGAAACTTTCTTCACTGTGTTAAATGTGTCTAAGGCACCACGAAAGTTGACAAATAATTCATCCATCCCTTCGAGCCAGTTCTATACTAAGGGCTTGATTACGAGTTTGGTGGTCAAACTACCTGAGAACTGCATCCGCATTATCCACACCACTGATATGACGGCACTCAACCTACTGCCATATTGCGAGTTGTGCAGTCTGAACACCAGACTGCCCGCACAACGGTCTACCCAGTGGACCTGCAGGAGTGCATAATGTTGGTGATGTGTCCACAGATGCGGCCAGTCCCGTGGACCAGGCGCCGAGCAAATTATGACTACACAGTCATAATGGCAGTCTCACAGTGGGGCTCTACAGACAGAGGTGCACCGATGGTACCCTCCACCACGGTACACACAAAACAATTCACCCCAACTGTGACCATTGGATGCTTTTAAAAAATACACATGTGATGTGCATTAGCAAGTAGACACAAATTTAAATCACACTATAAAACAAACACTATCCCTTACCAGCATCCTTTGATTCACAACTGTGGGCCAGAGGACAGGCACCATCATATGCACCAGGCAATGATTTTTCAGAATAGGGTACCTTTTTTTTAGATCTTCCCCTTAATCACTCTCTACCATCTCCATATTTATTTTGGACACAAATACACCCATTTCCCTAGTTAAACAAGTCAAATACCCACTCAGATCATCCTATTCACCACGCCAGGCAAAAGAAACCTCCCTCACAGAGGAAGAGTTAACAGTCATGGTGGATGAAATCCTCAGAGTAGGGCCCCACATTTGTCCAAGTCTTGCACAGGATAGTCAACAGAATGAATGCTGTTGGCAGCACCCTGCGCACACTGGAAGACATGAGGAAGAGAACAACCGCAGGCAGAAGGTGCGCAGCAAGTACAACACCCACCAGCTGGCAGCACAGAGGACTGGCAGTGGCCCTCCCAACACACCATTGAAACTCTTATCCTTGGAGGAGAAGGTCTTGGACAACCTATATACTGAGGGCTTGTCTGGTATACCTGGGGAGTGGACTCTGAGAAGTTACACTTCAGCAAATGCCGCAATATCATAATGTCCTGATTGCTATCAGCTCTGCCTTTGCTATTGTCTTCTCCATCTTCTTTCATGACATGCAACATAGAAAGTATCTGAGATATTGCTTTGTCTGTGGCAATGTGTATTCTTGCAAATTATACCACATTTATCCAAATCCAGGACATGACACAATACGGTCTATAAGTGCCTTTCCATTAAAATATTTTCCAGGACCCATGATATGTTTGAAAATGTAAATGTATGGTCCATCCTGAATGCGTGTTAGCAACTGTTTTGGTATACTGACCGTTTGTCAAGTATTGTTGAAGTGACTACAACTACTATGAGGCCTTGTCACCCAACTCTTATCAAGATGCTATACTGATTTTGACCCTTCTCACCTGTTGGCCAACTTGCTACTGATCTACACAAGACAGGGGGCTTATATTTTCCAAAATTTGGTAAATAGAGATCGAAGAACTACCACTGCTACCATGAGGCCTTCTCACTCCAACTCTGACCAAGATGCTGAACTGTTTTTAACCCTTCTCACTTGTTGGCCAACTTGCTACTGATCTACATTAGACAGGCAGCTTATCTTTTCCAAGTGCTGGTAAATAGAGATCAAAATACTAACACTGCTACAATGAGGCTTTCTCACTCCAACTCTAACCAAGATGCTAGACTGCCATTCACCCTACTCACTTGTCAGTCATCTTGCTGCTGATCCACACTAGTCAGGCAGCTTATTTCTTCTCAACTGTTGCAAAAGTGAAATAGAACTGACTACAACTACCATGAGACCTTGCCACTCCAACTCCAACCAAGTATATACTCCTCAGAAAATGTGGAAAGTACAGACAATGTTCTTCACAAATGCACATGTGAACTCTTTGCTTGATGTTGTCCTGGACACATCAACTCAAATTTTTGATGGCCTGAGTTAAGCCATAACAGCTGAGTACCCCTAATATATGTCAACCATGAATGACATACAGCTCATTTGCAGTGCCAGGTGACCCCTTGACTAAAGACTCATAACAGGATGAACAATGCCACTTAAACAACCAACCTCCCTGTTTTCCCGAATTCTACAGAAAATTGCTCTGGAATGGTCAAATACACATTTTATGACTACACTGTGTGGGTGGCTGAGTGTTGGCAATGTCATGTCTTTCCCTAAACCCAAAAGAACATATAGCATTGTATCCAATGAGTTGATGAAATCAGATGCATAGATTGAAAGTCACCTAATGCCTGGTAACCAAATACAAATCCTTTCAAATTGCTTATTAAAGTAATCACTATAATTCCAGAATTAACCTGACAACAAACAACGTGGATGTACATACCTCAACTCTACCATTAACTATGTTCTTCATTTCCCCACTGGTCAATCCACCACTGCATCTGAGTAGAGGCAGGAAAGCCAACAGAGTTACTCTCCATCCCAGGAAGAAGAAGCCCTCAGTGATGTCAATGCTCCTGAAGTAGTCAACGTCGAGAACTGTGAACCCAGTAAGGCTACGCGCTCCCAGGCAGCCATCCCACATGTCCTAGAACTCTATCATGTCTCACACACTCTGTTGGGCCAGATCATCACAGAAGTGCAGGAATTGAAGGAGCTGCAGAATACCACAAACCAAGAGGTTGCCAGAATCCAGACCAAGGTGGGCAGAATCTACATTGATGTTGCAAAACTATGTACTGAGATGGCTGGGGTCTGCATCGAGGTGGCTGGCCTCCACACTGAGGTGGCCTCCCATGTAGGGCTTCTGTGGGACAGAAACACCGATCTCTGGAGGACTTTTATACCTGCGGGCCTAGTACATCCAGAGCATCAACATCTGCTCCAGCCACAGGAAGGAAGATCCTGACTGAGGAGAATAAACCTACAAGTGCCCCAGACTCAGCAGCTCCTGACCCCACCTCAGTCAGAAAGAGGGGCCCTCCATGTAAGACTTCAGGAGCAAATGTTGCCAGCAAAACCCTTTGTACCTAATGTCTTTCTGTGTGTGATACACATTCAATGTGTTGACTGTTCCTGCCCACTATTCCCTATCTGATGTAAGGAGTATGTTGGAGTTTGGACACTAGCAATTTGGAAATGTAGTCTATTATGAATAACAATTGCCCATTTATGTCCTCATTACACTGTTCTGCAGGGTCATTGAACACATTGTCAAACTCTCATGAATCATGAGATACGAACTGCGCAGTGTCTGGGTGATGCTCAAAGATGTCCACCTTTTGACATCCCCAACTCTGATTATATAATCACAGAGGATTAGGGCGACCATCCCAAAAGGGCATCGCAAATTAGAGAATCGCAAATTTGCGATTCTCTATTTTGCGATTGCATTTAAGGAATTGCAAATTGTGATTCCTTAAATGCAATTCAAGTTGGTGGTAATTTGCGATTTCTTTGAAAGACGCACTTTTTGGCATTTTTCAAAGTGCCATGTGGTGCACATACATGCCCTTAGGGCATGTATGTGTGCCACGTGCGCACACATGCGCACACATGCTCATTTGAGGGGTGCATCAGGGTGTCCTTATGACACCCTTGCACCCTTGAAATTATTCTCAATTTGCGATTCTGTAATTGTGAATCGCTAATTGAGAATGTCTTCCCATTCGTCGATCCTATGGGCCTCCTGGCCCATAGGAATGAATGGGAAGGTATTCCTTAATTGCGATTCGCAATTTGCTAATCGCAATTAAGGAATGCCAAGGAATCGCTAACAATTTGCGAATTTTTACTTACATCTTGTTTGCGATTTCCAAATAGCGATTCTCAAAAAATCGCTATTTGAGAATAGCAAATAGAGAATTTGATACATATGCCCCCAGGGCTCTACCTCAATTGAGGTTGTGTTGCTCCACACCTTACCTTGAACTCACAACTTTGGCAATCTTCCTGGCTACCATACCTACAATACATAAACACAAGAAAGATTTACAGACTCTTCTTAGTTCATCCAATCTCTCTCATATATACTCACAAACACTCATACATACCAAATGCCATAGACAATATCACAAAAGAATGTCTCTTTTCAGCCTAGAATCAGGCAGGATCAAAATTAGAACAGTGGTTGCAGATTTGTGTCATAGAAAGTAATCAAAGACTGCTATTGTTTCTCATAGCAAGTAAAGAAAAGCTCCCAGCCAATCGCAAATAGAAGTGAAATCTGAAAGTACTAGAACCAAAAGTGAATGTACACAGAATATCCAAAGTCCATAGTAAAAATCCTTCTCATGGAGCCGTACACATTCAAAAAATGAAAGGTGAAAGCTTCCTACCTGGAAGTACAGTTCTCCTCCGTGAACCAAGCAGAAAAGAGAATGTTTCCTACAGCTAAGAAGTGAGGTCCCGGAGAAACCTTAATCCAAACAAGGTATTTACAGCTGACCCAGCTGTACAAAATGCGGTTCGCCTTCCTCAAGATGAACTTCAATCAGCGGTCCCGCTGAATGATCCAGGAAAGGAGGGAGACAAGCTCAGGGAAGAGCGGACCCCCCTGTTCTTCCACTGCTGCTGTGCTGGTATCTGAGTTCCAGCACTCAGAGCGCTGCTGCCAAAATCCAGAATATCCACAAGGCGCCCGCACAAGCTCCTACTTTGCTGGTAAGGCCAACCACTGCCATGAGAGACCTCCAAGGAGCAAAAAGGAAAACACAAAAAATTACACACGCCAGTAGACGTGCGGCAGTCCCTCTTATGCCCTTACTCTTCCTCCTTCTTCCGCCGGGCCTTCTGGGGCTTGTAATTCTCTGGTGGGCCAAAGGCAGAGAAAGAGAGAGTCAGATAGGCACTTACTGGGACTGGATCCTGACACACATATTCACTTGCAGAATTTCACTACATGTCAGGAGGGGATTGATGTGAAGGGAGTTCCTGCTGATTTTTTTACTTCGTTTCCCCTCTTCCGGTTCATGTGCGGGGGCCATTTTGGAAGGGGCTGACTAGTCTTTAGTTGGGCACACCTATAAAAAGAGACCTATGGCGCCGTCGCGCATGGAAAGCTGACACGGAGTCTGTCCCTGTCAGTTGTAGTGCGAGCACGCTGTTTGTCCGTTCCTGCTTTTCTCTTTTGGTGTGTGTGATATAACGTTTTTAACCTGCGCATTGTTATTCACTGGCTTTTAAAACAAGACCTACCTTTTCTATGCCACCATTCTCCTCGTTCCACCGCAGCCCATGCTAATTGTTGTGGAGGGAGTTCCTGCCGATATTTTTCCTTTGTTTCCCCACTTCCGGTTCATGTGCGGGGGCCATTTTGGAAGGGGCTGACTAATCTTTAGTTGGGCACACCTATAAAAAGAGACCTATGGCGCCGTCGCGCATGGAAAGCTGACACGGAGTCTGTCCCAGTAAGTTGTAGTGCGAGCACGCTGTTTGTCTGTTCCTGCTTTTTGCTTTTGGTGTGTGTGATATAACGTTTTTAACCTGTGCAATGTTATTCTCTGGCTTTTAAAACATGACCTACCTTTTCTATGCCACCATTCTCCTCGGTCCACCGCAGCCCATGCTGATTGTTGTGGAGGGAGTTCCTGCCGATAATTTTCCTTAGTTTTCCCACTTCCGGTTCATGTGCGGGGGCCTTTTTGGAAGGGGCTGACTAGTCTTTAGTTGGGCACACCTATAAAAAGAGACCTAGGGTGACGGTGCACATGGAAAGCTGACACGGAGTCTGTCCCTGTCAGTTGTAGTGCGAGCACGCTTTTTGTCTGTTCCTGCTTTTTTCTTTTGGTGTGTGTGATATAACGTTTTTAACCTGCGCATTGTTATTCTCTGACTTTTAAAACAAGACCTACCTTTTCTATGCCACCATTCTCCTCGGTCCACCGCAGCCCGTGCTAATTGTTGTGGAGGGAGTTCCTGGCGATATATTTCCTTTGTTTCCCCACTTCCGGTTCATGTGCGGGGCCATTTTGGAAGGGGCTGACTAGTCTTTAGTTGGGCACACCTATAAAAAGAGACCTATGGCGCCGTCGCGCATGGAAAGCTGACACGGAGTCTGCCCCAGTCAGTTGTAGTGCGAGCACGCTGTTTGTCTGTTCCTGCTTTTTTCTTTTGGTGTGTGTGATATAACGTTTTTAACCTGCGGATTGTTATTCTCTGGCTTTTAAAACAAGACCTACCTTTTCTATGCCACCATTCTCCTCGGTCCACCGCAGCCCATGCTGATTGTTGTGGAGGGAGTTCCTGGCGATATTTTTCCTTCGTTTCCTCACTTGCGGTTCATGTGCGGGGGCCATTTTGGAAGGGGCTGACTAGTCTTTAGTTGGGCACACCTATAAAATGAGACCTATGGTGCCGTCGCGCAGCAGACACACGCAGCGGGCGCGCCAAAGGCAAGCCCGTCTGCACCCGTCCGCACCAGTTCGACGCGAGATGCCAGACATGTTGCCGGTTTTGATAGAGATACGGTTATCTATACTCGGGAGGAGCTGTGGAACGTTAGGAAGTCGGGGAGTGACTGCTGTCTGGCTGGCAGGCTCGTTCCTGAAGGCCCTTTTAGCTGCCTGCAATGCAGATTTCAAGCTACACTAACTCCACTATCTTACTTCCCCTACCCAGATCAAAAAATATATGCGAGCATATTTAGTCTTAACTGTCGCTCTCTAGATAAACATCATGCGGATGTTCTGGATTTGTTAGAGGAGGCCTCTCCTGACGTCCTTTTTTTGACCGAAACATGGCTCTCAGATGACATGACCGCTGAACCTGGCCTTGCACTTCCTTTGGGGTACAATTTTCTTTCAGTTAATAGAACTGCTAGAGGTGGGGGTATACGATGATTTTTAAATCAGGCTATGCATGCTCTTTTACTAAACAGAGGATCATTGGCTGTGAGAGTGCCCTTTTTCAGGTCACCTTGAGCCCCACCTAAACCTTGTCTGGGATCTTGATATACAGGCCTCCAGGACCGTCCCTTGGCTTCAGGGAAGCCTTGGTAGACATGGTTAGTACTCTAGCAGTCGACACCGCTAACTTTACTATCTTGGGGGTTCTGAACCTTCACTTGGATAAAGTAGAGGACACTGATATGGGGAATTTTATGGCTGACCTAGCAGCCTGCCAATTGATTCAGCTAGTATTGGGCCCTACCCATTTTGCAGGGCATCTATTAAATCCAGTTTTTACTAATATATCCCACATCACAATGCATACACCGCTCAGGTTAGGTTGAATAAACCATTTTCTGGTTTCTATGTCCCTTCATGATGTCACTCCTTTTCGGACTGAGGGTCAGTCCTCCATCTGGAAACAGCCGTGCCACAAACTCAATTGGGACAGTCTGGAGGCCTGCCTCTCAGCTACTCACCCGAATCTGGCAGAAGATTCCAACGAAGCCTATAAAGCATTCTCGCAGTGGATAGAGCACCCTTTAGATAGTTTAATCCCTATGAAGTGCTCAGCCATCCGCAAAACCAAATCACGACCTTGGTTCAAGACTGAATTGGCTGATATGCACAAGGGTTGCAAGAGACTAGAAAGGATACGGAGAAGAGACTTCTGCTCTACGGCCAAAGTCATCTATCGGGCAGCAATTAAGAGCTACCATAAGGACATTTATAGGGCACTCGCTGTTTTTATTTCCAATCAAATACGTGAGAGCGCCAATCCTTCCAAGAGTACTTTCTCTATTCTGGCCAGTCTGCAATCTAAACAAACTACACCTGGGTCTGCCATTAAGTCCAACAAGCAGTGTTCTGATCTTGCCCTTTTTTTGTAGAAAAGGTGGACTCCATTTATCAGTCGTTTCCGTCCAACAATAGCATCACGCTGGAGCCACGTAGCTGTCAACTGGCCAACACCCTCCACACGTTTCTGCCTGTCACGGCTGATCAACTCTCTGCTCTCTGCTATAAGATCAAGTCAGGTTCTCATGCCGACCCACTTAAACCTGACCAGTTTAAGAAGGTACTGTCGACAATTCTACCGCCTCTGAATCAGTTGATTAATTGTTCTCTTAGAACAGCTGTAGTGCCCCAGGCCTGGAAACAGGCTAATGTGATTCCTTTACTGAAGAAACCTTCCCTTGACCCAGACAGACCAGAGAACTATAGCCCCATTTCTCTGCTTCCATGGGCAGCCAAAATCACAGAGACCTATGTGAATTCCATTCTATCAGAGTATCTGACCGCTAATAATCTTCTGGATTCTTCTCAGAATGGTTTCAGGCCAGGCCATAGCACGGAGTCAGTACTTTTAGCAATTACAAAACATCTTTGGTCAGCTGCTGATGAGGGTCGAACATCGGCACTGATTTTGTTAGATCTGAACGCCGCATTCGACACGGTGTCGCATGACATAATGCTGAGACGCCTTGCAGAGGCTGGAATTTTTGACTCAGCTTTGGATTGGCTAGGCTCATTTCTCCATGAGAGGTAATTTACGGTTATTGCCCCCCCGTTTGCCTCTGGCAAACATCCAGTTAAACAAGGGGTGCCTCAGGGCTCCTCCCTCAGCCCCCTATTGTTCAACATGTATGTTCAGCCTGTAGCAGCAGTTCCCAGCAGTAGAGGTATGACCATGGTCTCCTATGCTGACAATACTCAGTTGGTGGTGGCACTCTCTAAGAACTCCGAGCAGGACGGCCTTAAGTTTCAGGGGGACCTTGCAGCAGTGGCCGAGTGGATGAACAACAACTGCCTCCAACTGAACTCTAATAAATCTGAGGTATTGTTAGTGGGTAGGGACCATGGTCGGTGGAGTGATCTCTGGTGGCCAACTAGCCTCAGCAAGCCCCCTTCCCCTAAACAGGTAGTAAAAAACCTCAGGGTATGGCTTGATTCCTCTTTGAACTATCAAGTCCAAATGAAATAAACGGCTGGGACATGTTTTGGACTCCTTCGGGGGCTTAGACCACTGTTAGGTCATCATTCAGGCGACGGTCTTATCTAGACTTGACTATGCCTGCTCCCTTTATTTAGGGTTCAACAAGGCGGAGGTCCTGAGGCTGCAAAGGGCACAGAATGCAGCCGCCAGAACACTTCTAGGTCTCCGCAAATACTGCTCTGTGTCTAATGCTATTCGCCGTCTGCACTGGCGAATAGCATTAGACTACCTGTAGCCAGACGCATTGAATTTAAAGTCTTATGCATCGCATTCAAGGTTTTGAAATTGGCCTCGCCTCCCATTCTGGCTGATCTCTTGCTGCCTTATGTTCCCTCGCGACATCTTCGCTCACAGGGTCAGCATTTGGTGGTGGTTCCCCGACCCTGTAGAGTTCGGTCTGGCGGCCGCTCCTTTCTCTACAGAGCCGCCACCCTTTGGAACTCGCTCCCTGTGCAGATCCGTGGCCTTGACAACTACTTGGCTTTTAGAAAGGCCATTAAGACCTATCTTTTCCCTGCCCCTTAGTTTTTCTGGCGGGCTCTCTGCTGTGTTTGTCTTTCCTGCATTAGCGTCGGGACGCCCCCTTGCTGGGGCAGCTGTCACGCTTTACAAGCTAAGAAAACATAACATACCATACATCTTTCAAGATTACACACAGTAGGCAACACATATTGGCTGGATGTCATCAGCTGGAGCTATCTTGCCTACCTCACAAAAGAATATAATCTTGAATTAAACATTTAAACACACATGTCAGTACAACACTTTATGACCACAAGTTCAATTCAATCCAGTGTTGCTTGCATCTGGTGGAATGTCACAAACAAATGTCAGTGTAGTGCTACTAGTGCTTTCACCTACGATGAGGAGACACAGCAAAAATTACATCCAGTTCAAAGGCAATAAGGAAACAGTCAATGTGAAAGCTGGATAGAATGATGTGGGCACAACCCAACACATTCTTGGATCACATGATTGCACACATATTGCATTAGGAAAAATGCACAACAAGAAACTAGTCTAAAGGAGGTAAGGTAACTTCCATCCTGTCCTGTGCAAGCTGTCTTGGTAGCAGCTTTGTACACCCAAACTTTGTGACACACATTCACAGAAACAATCCATGTCCACTTTGTACAGCTGACCAGCAACATATACCTACTGATTTCACAACTCTGAAATGTCCAAATAAAGAAGACATGGCAAAGTAACCTAAAACATACCGACAGAAAGATATTAGCCGTACAAACATACATATGACGAATATGACAAAGACAAATTCTACAGAACACAGTCCTAAATAAGATCAACAACAGTACAAAGATGCACTACCAAAACATACACCATTCCCAATATGTTTCCAGATCTACATAGGTTAAGTTACTAGCTTAAAAATCATCCTCAGAACATCGCCTAGATTGCCTAGATTGCTCTTTCATCACATCTCAAACCATACTTACACTCTGGCGAAGTAGGTTTGGATGCAAATTTTCTACTTCGTCTTCACCACTATCATCATCTTCATTTGGCATTTCAGGGTCCCCACCAAGTGAGTCTGCATCGTCTCCAATGTAAGTTAAGTTCTGTCACAAGGCAATGTTGTGAAGGATGTAGCAGGTCATGGTGATCTGACACACCTTCCCGGTTGAGTAGAGAAGTGCTCCCCCAGTTTTGTCCAGGCATACAAATCTGGCTTTTGGAAACCCAAAAGCCACTCTACTCCCCACTGTGTTCTTCCATGTTTCCAATCAAAGCGGACTTCCTCAGGCATTGTAGGATTTCTCACTAGGGCCAATAACGATATCCGTCTGGATACACTGAGTCTCTTAGATGGGAGATAGATAGAAGGACAGCATGTTGTATCACACAATCAAATCATAGTAACTGACCCCCCTAAAAAAAATTGAAATACGTTACACTTACCTACATGCCAGGTCCTCTATGGTAGTAGTTGCTTTTCCACAGTACGAAGCCATCATGCACAGATGCCAGGACCAGGCACAAATGTTTGAGATGTAAACATCTGCTAAATATGATGTATTAACCTGCTAAACATACAACTTGCATGTTAATAGAATGGAAGTGCTTCATATTCCGGTACACTTGCTCCCGGTTGTGTGGTGATACTAAACTATTATATGTGTCATCAATCAATCCAATTACATGTGGAATGTGACCATATCTATAGAAATCCCCCTTCACAGTGGCTAAATCCTCACATCTGGGGAACTAGATGTAGCGTGCCACGTATCGCAATAGTGCTGCTAGCACATCTGTGAGGACCCTGCTGAACATAGGTTGTAACATTTCCCCAGAAAGAGCAACAGTGAATTGCAAACAACCTGTGGCCAAACATTGCAAAACTGACATGAATTTAACTAATTGTGAAAGTGACATAGGATTACTCATGTGAAGCAGAAGGTCAGACTCAAATTTATGAGAGAGATCTAGGATTGTTTGCTAATTCAATCTGAAATTCTGTATGATGGACATTCTTCCAAAGTGCAAAGGTCTTAAAATGGGTGGAACACTGGAGGCTGGCATCTCTTCCCTCTCCCAGGGTGCCTGTGTGAGGAGTAAAAAAAAAAAGTATTTGTCTCAGTGTGCACAGTTAAGTATATGTGACCGGTAGGGCCAAAGTCATGTGTTTGCACATTTATGCATCATGAAGCACTAAACATGTGACAACATAAATGTCAAATCTGACTCATCCACCAGTTATTCTCAAGCCTTCAAAGATCTGCAGTATAGTGAGGTGTGTATTACACGTGTAATTGGCAAACACAATGAACATATCACCTTATACATTGTACATATGAGGACAGTAATGCCATACACAGATGAAATAGTGTACAGAGCATTACATGGGTACGGAGCATTTAAAAAGTCATCTCAGCACTCATTTGTGGTGGATGGTGAAGCACTTCAGCATTTCAAATACAGGCTGGGCAAACTTTTAAAATGCTGTCAGCAACACTGTAAATACAACCGCTAACATGGCAGAAGCCTGATCTTCCGAAAAGGACATATCAAAGGTTCTGCTTGCTGGCGGTTGCTGAATGCACATTATGTGGTTATTTACATGGCAGTCTGCCTTAGGGTAACGTGGGGTTATGTTATCAATGCAAGCAAATGGCATATACAACAGGATTAGAAAAAAACAATCACATGCCTACTGTCACTACTGCCATTAACACCTCCTCTCCATCAGCTGCTGTGTGCCACCTCTGGGAGCAACCATGCCAGGCCATGCAGAAGAGAGCTGGAGACACTGGTTGGAGAGGTCCTTCTCCTGTATGGCCAGCTCTATGGCACACCAGAAGAGGAGGTAAGTTCTACATGATGTCTGTAGCATACTGAAATCTCAATCTTGACATGTCCATGGTTTTCTATGTGCCTATGAGTCCCAGGGTGAAATCACAGCCACATTTGTTAGGATGTGTTCCTACTACTTAGGTCAGAGATGTGATGGATGATGCTGCTCTGTACACTGACTGCAAAATTATCTTTGATGATGTTGGGTTTGCCCTACATCATATTCCTGTGCCATGAACATTCAGCTTAATACATTGTATTATGTGCACTATTATGAATTTCACATGGAGATCTTGTTCAATATGAAAAGAAATGATACTGAAGCTACGCATTACAAGAGTATATATCATGCAAAGTGCAGCAGTGGCCCATTGCAGTTATGTGTATGGTCCTTCAGCTCTCCAAGCACACATCAGTCCACACAAACGCCTTGGCTGGGAAGATGCAACATTACAAACCCATTCAGAGCACAACAAAATGTTAATTTCCTCTATTGAATGGTCATTACATATACACTAACCTATGAGCAAAAATATCAGACCAGTCTATAATGAATCACTGTATAACATCCATAAAGGGAGTCCATGTTGTCAACAAGACATATAATTAAACACATCTAATAATATATTCAAATGGAGCTAAGTCTGCATAAGGTAAATGAAGATAGGTGCATGGAAAAAGAAAAGGAAAGGAGAGGAGAGGAGAGGATGAAAGGAAGAGACCAATAGACAGAGAAAAGAAAAAAGAAGAAATAACCAAGTGGTCAACATATCTGGGAGATTAAGAGGGAGTGGACACCTTTGAGATCAAAGGAGACATAATTATTTCAACAAAGTGGGTTTGATCCAAAAGGCGGAAGACAACCTGTTCATCGCCATGTTTTGTATTAAGTCTTATTGAGAATGGGGATGTGCCTGCTTCCAGTGTGAAGGATAGCCATTGAAGCTTCTCCAGGTGCTGTGTCTTATTCAATTCTTCTAGTAATTGTCAAGACCCGCCACTTTCAATGTGTCATCAAAAAAGATCAGTGTGAGGGAGTGTCACAAAGTGAGGCCATTGCAAGCATTCATTGTACCTGGAATAATTGCCAAAATGTCTCTAGAGAGGAGCAGGACTATATCAAATGTAAAATGTCGCCATGCTGGTGATCACAACACTAGCATGCCGCTGTTGAATACAGGTTAGCTGCTTGAGCCAATATTGGTACCAATGCCAATCATATGACAATTTGAAGAAACTAAACATTTTTTCCAGGCCTTGCGGAGGTCATTGTTATGTTTGTCCAGGAGCTCAAGCCACTCTGGTGCCGATTAGGATCCTGGAAAAACCGGGTACGAACCGTCAGTCGGAGCGTTTTCTCTGTCCACTCGTACCCTGGACAAAAACATTACAAACATGGAAGTACGATTCGCACGGAAACACCATTTCCGTACGAGTCGTACAAAACACCGACCGACGAAAATATACATACGAATGTGATCTGGGAATGCTCCGACATGAAGTCGGGACGCTTTCAGGCAGCGTTTCATGACCCAGGAAGTACGAATCGAACCGACTGCAGTCCGGACGGCAATATTTTTACGGCACCCAAAAAGTGCCGGAAATACGAAGTACGCCGTGAAACGACCAGATTAGGGGGCCCGGTACGCGCCGTACCCCCCCCAGCCCCCGTGAGTATGCGCCGAACCCCCCGTGTATGTACACCCGTGTACGTACGAGGCGAACCCCCACCCGTGTATGTACACCCGTGTACGTACGAGTCGAACCCCCACCCGTGTACGTACGAGTCGTACCCCCACCCGTGTATGTACACCCGTGTACGTACGAGTCAAACCCCCACCCGTGTATGTACACCCGTGTACGTATGAGTCGAACCCCTACCCGTGTACGTACGAGTCGAACCCCCACCCGTGTACGTACGAGTCGAACCCCCACCCATGTACGTATGAGTCGTACCCCCACCCGTGTATGTACGGTGCATACCCCCAGCGCTGGGGGTACGTGCCGTATGTACACGGGTGGGGGTACGACTCGTACGTACACGGGTGGAGGTTCGACTCGTACGTACACGGATGTACATACACGGGTGGGGGTTTGACTCGTACGTACACGGGTGGGGGTTCGACTCGTACATACACAGGTGTACATACACGGGTGGGGGTTCGACTCGTACGTACGGGGGGTTCGGCGCGTACATACGGGGGCTGGGGGGGGGTTCGGCGCGGATGTGGGCACATGTCTCCATGGTTGCTATGGGAGTTCGGTGCGGACGGTGTTTTTCCATACGGTTGTGACATCGGACGCACGGGATGGATCGTACTTGCGCGGTCGGACTTCACTTTTCACGTTTGTACAGTAAACCGTCCGGGGACGTGTCGGACACATTTTCCGACCCGAGGACATGTGGGGAATTATTCCCAATGCGATTCGTATGGAGTTTTTCCCATGCAAATCGTACTTGGCAGTTTGTACGGCACTTGTACGATTCGTACGGTAAAAAGACCGGATACGAGTCGTATGGGGAACATTTTTCCAGGATCCTAATCGGCACCTCTGTGTCTGAGGACTCCTTGCACAGTCGACCTTGCTATTTTCCTTGCATTGTTTTCCAGAAAAGGAGAGAGTGTAGTTCATCCAGAAGTATCTGATACAGTCTTATTCTGTGAGGAGCTGCTGTTCCAGCAAAAAGATTCTACAACGTGAAACTAAAGGAAGAAACGGCGAGTGGAAAATCCATGATAGAGATCATCATAAATCAATAGAAATAATTTATAATGTGTAAAGTAACTTGCTACATCGAGAAATCCAAGTGCTAAAATAAATCCATGTAGCAGTATGGAAGAAGTTAGTTTGGCAGCTGGATTCTCTTTGAAGCACAGATGATGAAACAAGTGAGCACTACACACCCTCAGATTATCGTTGAATAATACTATTTATTTTCTGCATCATGCTGTCCAATGGTCAGTCTAAAAGGTATGATGTGGTGAAAGCATTGGGGGCTTCCGAGATGTACATAGGCAGCATAACTGTGACCAAACCGCTGTTCAGCTCCCAAGAACTTCTTGAGCAGCTGAGCAACTTGGATGCATGCCCCGAGGCCACCATGCTTATTGTGGCTAACCATGGCTTCCGGCATGTGTGTTGACCATTGAACGTATGCCCTCATTTTTGCTTGTGCCCCAGAGATACATCACTTGCTGGTGCTGAGAGATCCAGTATGCTCTTGCCCAGAGTGGAGCCCACAAGATGAATATGCCCCAACCCACAGCAGTAAGCGAGAACAAGGGTTGTACTGTTCAGTGTTGTGACAATGCACTTCAGCAGCGAGAAGGTGGTGCCAGTTAGGCTTGTGGCATGATGGGTTGAGCAGAGCCGCAGGGGCCTTATCCTTTAATGGTTAATTGAGCAGGAATTTTCAATTGGTGCTCTAATCAGACCATTGATTTTCAATTGAAGCTTTAGTTAGAGGTCAGTTGCTACAAGTACCCCCCAAGAGCATATGACCGTGCGAATCAACGAAAATGTGAGCTAGCAACACGAGGAGAACAGGAGCAGATTTTGAGTATTTACTGACCCAAGTAGTTGGGAATGAATCACCAGTCATGCTAATCCACAAATAATATAGATAATTAGTTGAGTGCCTAAAACGAGCTGCACCAGCATATTATTCATAATCAAAGTGGACCCCCTCAAATAAATCTAAAATTCCTCGCAATAAAGGACCACCATATACAGTATAGGCATCTTCAAAATGGCCTATATGAGAAATAGCAGGATATACTTTTTTCTCATGTGCCTAACTCTTATGGCGCACAGTCTATATATAATAAAAAAGATAAGACAAAAAGAGTGAGCGGGGGACGTACAAATTAAAACAGCAATCAAAGTCACACAAGTGAGTCATCTTTAAAAAATCCTTGATCACATCTTATTTAACTTGCACAGCTTATATAGATTGAATTATGCCATTGCCCTACATTCTCATTGACAAAAAGTGTTGACATGTCCAACCTTCTAAAGAGCAATGCAAGAGTGTGTGATGCTGCCAGCTTGATTCGAGCTACAAGGCTCAAGGCACCCTCGATTTTATCTCCACCACCACTCAATCACAATGAATGAGTATTTTCAGGTGATCTGGAGAAAATGTTTTACCTTCGACCTACCAATCCCTGATGACCCAGGTGTATATGAGACAACAGATGAGGACATTATAGAATCTTGTATTCATGATTTTCTAGAACCATTAGAAGAAAACAATATTATTATAGAAGTTGAAAGAGTTTAAAGTGAATCAGCAGATTGGTATGAGCTCCCTGCAGCATTAAACGTGATGATACATGTACTTTCTATACAAAACTTTATTTTGAAAAAACAACTAACACTGCACTAAAAGTGGAAACCTCATTGGCGGGCATCAATGGAGAACTACAAAACTGTATACATGTATATTCCATACACAAGAGGAGGCGGAAATGGTCACTGCACTATGCCCATGTTTACTAATATTTACTAACCTTGAAAACATTCCAATTATTCCTCTATCAATGGTAGAAACATTTAGTAAGAACTCTAACATCTCTAGCAAAGACAACAAAAACTAAAAAGATTGTAGTCTGAGCGGAGATTCAGAAGCTCCCTACACAGGGCACAATCCTATTGAACGTCACTCTTCAACAAGGGGCACTAAACACTCAGAGGACAAAAGTGCTCCTGCAGAGTCCATCTGAAATGATCATTAATATCTTGAAGAATAATTTCACTACTTAGGCACTGAACCGTACAAGGGCCTCAACAGCCACAAGATCGAGGGTCCTCCACAAGGACACCAATTCTGGGAAAAGTAATCTGGGTTCCCTGGCACTGAAAGCCATAACAGAGAGTGAAAATTCTGAACCAAGTCTCGAAAGAGAGACCCTCAAGGGAGATAGTACAACATCTCTTTTTTTTACAAATTGTAATATTGTTAAAACATAACAAAAGTTGAAGTTTTCATGTTTTTCTCATAATAAATATGCTCACTTTGTCGGAAGTGGATGTTGTTTAAAAACTGTTCTTGTGGTGCTGTATTCCCTTGAGTCATATATGTTTTCTATAATCGAGTAACTAACATTGCTTGATGGTATTGATTGTAATACTGGAAGACTATTATTGGTTTGTTTCACTTAAATCGTGCATGTAATTAAATTATTGCAAAATACTGAAGGTTTTGGTTTAAATGAGTACCTTGTGAACAAATGTTTTTTGGCTGCAAGCATTACGAAGAGTGAACATTTTTATATGGATGATTCGTCATGCACCACTTGTATACTAAGATTTACATAATTAGTTAGGATTGTCCTCAGGGCATATGTAATTACAAATTCCTTGGATGTATAGGAGCAATTTGTTGTTGTTTGTTTTGTTGCGAATGTCACAACTTTGACGACTGCTGTGGAGATGCGGGAGCACCTTTATTGACAGGCATATATGAGTCTGGAGCTCACATTTATAAGATTTGTTTTATTAAGCCTGTGCGTGGCCATGACTTTTGTGAGTTTGTGAGAGCTGTTTTTATTTTGTTGTTGCTTGAGTCCATGATTAAGCAGTGTGGTGTTTCCTATTGAACTTTGCATGGCAAATCATTAAACTTAGTTGTATTGAGGAAAACTTGTGATTTATTTGCTTTAATATGCAGGAGTCTCTTATGTTTGTTTGTATTCTTACTCGTGTTCTTCCTACTATTTTAGCTTTGATGACTGAAGTATTCCCATTGACGTACCTAGCATCAATATTGCAAATTCTGCTTCCACTATTACAATTCATAATCTTTCACTGGACAAAGTACTATGGAGCCGATTATGACAGCTGGGAGACCGCCACAGACATCAGAGACATATTACTGCCCACCATGTTACAACAGCCATGCATCCTACGGACTCTTTGAACCCTCCGGTGTGGTGGAGGGGCTTGTAGTCCCAACCATGTTAACGGGGCCTGCCAGGCACCGCCATAGGGATTACAATGTCCCTTTCAAGCAGCCTTTTCATGGTTGTTAACCCGCCATGGAAAGAATGGCAAAAAGGGACTTTGGGGGCCCAAAGAGGGCCCCCTTCCCCCTGTCCCTTGACTTTGGGTGGTGGGGGGCACCTAAGGTACCCCAAACATATCACTTCACCATGTGGCAGGTGCCGCATGGTGTCTGCCACGTAGTGCAGAGATATGATTCATGTCCATGTTTTGTATTACTGTGGGGGCTGCAGCACGCAGCACCCGCCACAATACAAAAGATGGAAAGTTTGACCACCTTAGAGGTGGTTGCATTGTATTTGGTTGACAGGACCACCAACAGCATGTCGGCCAGGCCCATTGTCTGATAGTGTGCCATCCTAATCAGGTCTTATGTTATTTATGCACTAGAGTGAGCATTAACAATTATACATAGTTCATTTGACTTTTTTTTCTTTCTATATGGTACGCAATATGATCGGGTGTGAATATGGTGGACTTTTCAGGTCACTTGTCAACAAAGTCAATTCACTTCTTTCCTGATAATACACATCTTTTTGGTTTGTTTGGTTTTGAGTACTTACATGTCCATTTTGTGTTATTCACATATGCTATTTTGCTTTTCTTTTTTCAAATGTTGGCTTTGCTTTTAAGTGGTAATACAATTTGGCTTATCAATTAGATATTTCAGTGTAGCTTGGAAAGTTACTGTGTTTACGGAATTACATGATTATAGTCAGGTATTTTGGACATTACTTGAACTGACTTATAGAAAGAATATACATAAGTATGTTGTGAGGCCGTTTCCATTCTTTTTGTCAAACCACTTTTGAAATCAAGTTGGGCTACAGTACTAGATGCGGTATTGATGAATATAGGCCCCAGCTAGGCCCGCAGAGTACCAGGGTTCGCTCTCCTGTAACGGAAACTAGAAGGAAGTTGGCACGGAAACTGCAAAGTACAAAGACAAAGTTTATTAACCCTTAAGGGTGGTCCTACAACCTATACAACACTCTTCAGTATTGCATAGAGTAGTACAAAGAACTTGCGTACACAGTCCCCTTTTATACACAACAGAGGGGCTCATAAGTGGGTGGATACAACATGAAGCAAAGAATATTGCCTTTTATGGACATTTTCGATACAGAATCAATATATGGGCTAACTGATAACAGATGTGGTCAAGTCTGGGCATGCGCCAGACGGACAAAGGAGCTATTTATAGACTGTTACTAGGCAGATAACGGGAGCAACTGACACTAAGATAGGACTCTTCTCGTGCTGAGCACGTGGAGACATGACAATACAAAATGGAGTCCAGACATTAGTCAACATAAGGGAAGAAACTCGGTCCTAAAGGGGGAATTCATGTCTTTAGTGTATGCTTAATCACATCGCTGTTTTCATTTTTCAACAGACGACCCTTTCAGCATTTACTGAAGACATCCGGTTTATTAGAATAATCATCGTATATGTCAATTTTCATAATTTCTTCTATTTCTTTAGTTAAATGTTTCTGATAAGTGACATTGGCAATAGCTTTCTTATCAGGAATACAGAATGACACACATAGGGAACAGAGTAAAGGACCACATTGGACACAAATGCAACAAGAAAACAGAATTGCCACGATAATACAGAGACCAGTTAAAACCTTCCACCCCCATGTGGTGATCAATGCCCAAAACCATCCAGAAAAGGTCCAAGTGCCATTTTCTGTATGGATTTCAGCTGCAATTTTATGTAATTTATTGATAGCATTATAGACTGATGGCGTGTGGTCAGGGATGATCACACAACAACTACTTCCGATAATTTTACATGCTCCACCTCGGTCAGCTAACATAACATCTAACACCATACGATTCTGTAATGCAACAATTCTAGTAATTTGTAATTCTTCCGTAAGATTCCCAAGAGCAGCAGCGGTTTGATTTGTCACAGCCTCTACAACTCTTGTTAATCTTCGAACTTTCCTACTATTTAGGGCAGCCCCAACAAAGAAAAACAATCCTAAATTAAAATCAATATACTGCTGCAAGCTAGTATCAGTTTGGTCAACATCATCAATAGATAGAGTACGTTTATACCTATTTACAGTCACATTATTCAACAACTTCAAATCCTTATGATAAGATGCAGGTGCCAAGAATACAGGAGGTAATAGGAATGCTACATAACATACTCCGGACCAACCGGCTGGCAAACGATAATAACCCTTATTCCCACATACGAAGTATGTATTATGGGATGCTAAGAAGGTACTATTATTCAACCCGTCAATGTTCAAGATAGTGATACAGTCACTAACACCAACAGGAATACAACCCACATTCTGGACGCACAGGTCCGCTTGAGCTTGTGCCACTTGAATCACGAATCGGTCCTTCCCCACAGTGTCTCTAGTGTTCGTGAAAATGTAGGGGATCGATTCATTTTCTGGTCGATACTCTTCCCATTCCCATACTGTCCCATTCGCTTGTGGATAACCATCTTTATCTTGATGACATTCCCTATTAAGTCTGAAAAGTAACCGTCCCACTGTAGGTTTCCGTGTGGCAAAAAGCAAAGTGTACCATGCTCTACAAGAGCCATTATGAGAAAAAGGAAGAGGTATGAATGGCGTCCCTCCTTAGACAAAAGGTGACCCAAATAAGTCACCTTTGGTCTACAGAATTGCAATTTCTTCCTCGACACTTTGTGATTGTGAGATGCCAAAAAGGAAAGCAAGGATAACGTACTCTTCTCACACAGCTCAGGAGTGTCAGCCACCAACAAGATGTCATCGACATATTGTATAAGGGCAACACCCTCGGGCAGAACAAAAGAATCCAATTGCCTTTTCAATGCTTGACTGTAAATGCTAGGGCTTTCTGTGTAGCCCTGAGGGACTCTACAAAATAGATAAGACCTATTATTCAAAGTAAAACCCAAAAGGTATCGGCTATCAGAATGAATAGGGATCGAAAAGAAGGCATTTTTCAAATCAATAACTGAAAACGTGGTCGCCGTTGGTGGGACCAAAGTGAGCAACGTCGTGATATCAGAAACCACTGGATACTGGGGAATCACAATCTTGTTCACTTCCCTTAAATCAATGATAAACCGATAAACTTTGGCGTCCGTATCTTTCTTCAAGATAGGTAAAATAGGACTGTTGCAAACATTATAGGGGACTTCTTCCACTACCCCCACCTTAATCAAATCCTGCACAATCTAAATGAGTGCCTCCTCCCCCTCCTGGGAAATGCGATACTGAGGGAGGCGCGGCAACACCGCACCCTCCTGGACGCTAATGTGGACAGGCGGGATCACCATCTGCCCCACATCAGTATCTGAAGTAGCCCACAAAGTACGAGGGAGGGAAGCTAAGACAGCCTCCTCTGTAACCACACACATACGTTCTGTCATAGGCTGATTATCGTTCAAGATCACACCCACTCCAGTAGGGGAGCAGCGGATCGTTGCTCTGAAGTACTTGAGCATATCAAGACCCATAATGTTGTCGGGCGTGTTAGGGGCAAGCAAAAACGGACAGGGTGCAGAAAAGCGGTCAACATGGAATGCAAGGGGTCGGGAAAGAGGGCTTCGAGAGAGTGTACCATCAAACCCTACCGATGTAACCATTAAGCCAGATGGGGGAGCCCTTGGAACCAATTGTTTGGACAGCGCACTGCGGGTGGCTCCTGTATCAACTAGGAACCGATCAGTAGAACCCAAAACCTTTGCTGAAACATAAGGACCCTTCTGATCAACCGACACTTCAACTGATTCCAACCCCCATCCAACGCAATCCTACGCATGCTGCGAATCATGGTACCCAGAGCGGTCAGTCCCAGACATCTGATACTGATGTTGTCGATCAAATACGTTAGGTCTATCTCGTTGCTGCACGTTAGGTTCAAACCGAGCACGATCATTAGAATTTCCTCTGAAATTAGAAAAGCCCCCTCTACCTCTCTGTGGTCCTTGACCACGTCCCTGGCGAGATGCATACAACGCCGGGCAATCTCTGGCCCAATGACCCAACTGTTTACAATACGCACATTGATTCCTATTTACATCTGACCGACCCGAAGGGGGACCATAGAATCCTCCCCTACCTCTATCGACACCCCGACGAGGCAGACCATACACTTGCGCTAACATAGGTGATGATTTGGATGTAAAAAACTCCTCAGATTGACATTTGGCTGTCCATTTTTGTGCAAGGAGTCCTTTTTAAAAAAAAAAGTTTTTGGGGGGAGAGGGAGGAAGTGCCACAGAGTCTCCAACTTCCTGTTCCTGTCCATCAGGCTCCTCCCAGTGCTTTGTCCATCTCCTGTTCATTCTGCCTTTGGATTTCAGCTGAAAGGATCACACTGTGTGTCTGCTGCATCATTACCAGTGGATTTGAGGACTTTTGAATTTGATATTTTACAAGTAAGTTGGTTTTGTGTCTGTTTGATTGGGGGCATTGCAGCTGCTGCAACTACAATTTTGGTACTTATCATTCATTTTTTTAAATTGTTGGGGGTAGCCAGTGGGCCCAGAGCTAGTCATGGGTGGATGCATGATGAAGCAACTGTTCCTTTGTTGTGTGTTGAATGTTTTTCCAACATCATTTAGTTCATGGATGGCATTGGATTGAGTTGGAAAATGTATTTTTGGGAAGATATTTCTGTTTTTGGGTGTGTGCTAAAGAAATGCCTTTGTTGTATGTGCCTGGTGTGTTGGTGTGCAACCTGCAGACCTTGTTTTGCCCTGTGTATTTTCGTTTTCGCATTTTATTGCATTAAAAGGGCACAGCAGTGTGGTTTAGCATGCACCTTTTGCCTGGCTTCTTTTATAGGCCGTTTGGCAGTTCATTGTTTCCCATGCCTCCTGCTTGTTGCTTGTGAGTGTCCATGTGGCTGGTGGCCTTTTCTGGTGGGAGTTAATATGGGCCTGCATGGTTTTCCTATTGGCTTCCTGCTTCCATCCATCCCCTTTGCCAGCAGCAGCTCCCTTCCATTACATTTGTATTTTGGTTGTTGTTCTTATTCTTTCATATCCTTCCTGAGAGTGTAGTGTGTACACTGTACAAAGTAAGTAGTATACCATAGCCCTTGTTGCCAAAGTCTCACAAATGGCTACACTATATATTCTATTTGTTTGTTTGTACTAGTAGTAATTGAACCACAACAACAAATGCAATATTTCACTGCGGTTCTTCTCCTGGCTTATTTGCATTTAGGTGCACAAAAAAACAGAGGAGGAGGAAACTATCAACATCATCCATTGCCAGACAGAAGTCCTGCTGCGCACCACATCACGTCCAACTGTGACCATAGGCATCTCTGCAACTTGTGCACCTGTGTCCTGTCTGACCTCTGAAGAAAATGGGCCCAAAGAAAGGTACAAGGTCCTCCAGTACCAAGAAAGTTGCCGGTGAGAAGAAGAAGGAACAGAAAAAGCAAGAGGCACTAACCACGACTGGGGTGCCGGCATATATGTTTTTTGGGACCAAAAAGCACACGCCTGCAGCAGCGTTGTCCGGCAGGAACCAAGGTGGGAGCAGCACATCCGCACCAGCGGGTCAACCCCACCAACCTAGGCCCAGCCCATGAGTGTCGCAGGTGTAGCCAGTCTAGTAAGAACAGCCGCCGCCACAAGAACAGCCACAACAACAGCCCACAATAGTAGTTGTTCCTCCTGAAGGAGGGGCATTTCAGGAAATCAAGCTTCCTGCAGACAAAGAGGGGCAAGCCACTGTTTCAGACGATCCACTGTCTTCCAGACCCCCAGCAAGGAAAAGGAGGGTTAGTCCATCATCTTCTTCTTCAAGCCCCGCTTCTGATGATCTTGATGCCACTTGGAAGCCACCAGCTCAGTCTGAGAGTGATGCACACCACAAGACAAGGCTTGTGAAAAGGAAGGTTCCAGAAAGTCTTAGAATTATGGAGGTAGATGTACAAAGGGGGATGATGATGATGATGAGCCAATCATCACAGACATCACTCCCGGCCCAAAGGATATGGAGACCAACATTATTACCCTATCCAAAATGGCTGCAAGGGATGTAGCACGGATACCGCCAACACAGGTAACACCACCACAACCTCCAGCTTCCATATGTTCATTTGCAAAGGAAAGGCAGGGACCTACATCCAGCTCAACCACCACCTCAGGTAGTGGTAGAAGTCACAGTGTAGCTGCGCAGAGTCACATTCCAAGCACACCCTCCAGTTCATCTGGTATTAAAAGTGGCACATCCAGCAGCACCAGAAACTTTTCCTCCCCAGTTTGGGACTTCTTTTCGGTTAGCAGTAAGGAGGAGAACATTGCTATATGCTCAATTTGTCGACATGCTGTTAGGCGGGTTAAGCTTGTTACAAACTATGGTACCGGAGGCCAAACAAGTCATCTCAAAATACACCACACTATCGTGTGGGAGGCTCACCTACTTCGGTTAGAACAAAGTAAAACTCAACCCATTGTTGTTGAGCATGAAGAATCAGGGAACGATATTATCGTGGTGGAAGGTGAACAAGAGGGAGATATTTCTAGCCCTGTCCCCAGTAGTTTAGTGGTACTGCCCACATCCTCCTCAGCAACATCTCAGTGGCACCACAGTAAGAGTCAGAGTCAGGCTAAGACACCAAGGTGACCGAGTAGTTCTGCAATGAAACAAAGTGCGTTGTTAAGCCTAACTGGGTTAAAGAAAACAACTACACCACAAAGGAAAATAATCCAGCCTACCATTGACAGCATGCTTAGGTTGGAGGGGCAGTACCAACGCAACCACCCAACGGCACGGTTGTACAATGCGAAGCTGGCTATAATGTTAGCGCTGGACCTTCTCCCTTTTTTCTTTTGTGGAAGGGGTGGGTTTCCTTGAATTTTGTGTAAACCATCTGCCCTAAATGTAAGGTTCCCAGCCGGTCCTATTTCGCAAGAGTTGCTGTTCCAGCACTACATCATGATGTGCTGGAATTGGTTAGACAAGCTTTGCAGCAGAGTGTTGTTCACAATATCCCCCAAACAACAGACATGTGGACCAGTTGCCAAGCCACTGATTACATGTGCATCACTGTACACTGGGTCTCATATGTGGGGGTTAGAGATACGCTATCTGAAGTAGGTGCTGTTGACACCGCTGAGATTTTTAAAGCTATTCGGAAACATGCAACTGTATCCATGTTTGCCCTGGAGAAATCTCACACTGCTGAAAACATATTGGAAGAGTTTCACAGCAAGGTTTTTGAATGGCTGCACCCAAGAGGGATTAAGATTGGTTTTGATTCCACAGATAAGGGCAGTAATGTACTTAATGACATGGAGCTTGGTTCCTATTTCAGGGTTCCATGTTTGGCGCACTGAATTAACATTATTGTTCAAGCCTTTCTGAAAAAAGAAGCCATAGTCAGCGACTTACGGACCACCTGCCGAAGAAGATGCAATAATTTCAGCCATTCTTTTAAAGCTCAGATGCAGCTGAGGATCATTCAACGTGACTATAGAATGCCAGTCAAAGCACTCATCCAGGAGGTGGCCACACGTTGGAACTCAACTTATTACATGCTTGACCGTCTGTTTGAGCAGTACAGGCCAATCAATGAATATGTCATGGGAAGAGGGGATGCTACTGTGAAAGGCATGACCCTTCAGATGGACCAATGGTGCCTAGTTAAATGCCTGACTGAGATGGTTCTTCTTTTCAAGGTCTTCACACGTGAAGTCAGCAAGGAGGACTGTACTATGGGCCAATCTATCCCTTTGTTGCAAATGCTAGAGCATCATCTGAAGGAGGTGTCTGAAGCAAACAAAGATGTAGAGGAAAAAAAAGAAGCATATGAGTTGGTGGAGAACATTGAGTGGATGGTCCAGGCCTATCTGGACGACCCAGCAGAGGTGTACATTGATCAAAACCCATTGCAGTATTGGTATGGGAAAAGGGGCCAATGGCCACTGCTCAGCAGGCTGGCAATAAACTATCTGGCTTGTCTTGTCGCAAGTGTCTCTTCGGAACGTGTTTTAAGGACTGCTGGTTCCATTGTAACAGTGAGAAGGACCAGTCTCTCTCCCAAAAACGTGGAGAGGTTAACAATGATCAAAATGAATTAGCACTTTATACTCCGAATTACACAATACATGAATCAAGGGAGGAAGATGAGGACGGCGGCTCAGGTGACGGAAGTGGTGTATTAGATGATGATTATCTACTTCTGGTTAAACCCCCAGAGTTTGAGAACGAGCTATACTTCCCTGACAATTAGGATTGCACTTCCTGTTCTTACTGTCTTCCTCCCTTATTTTCTTTTATTTGTGTGTCTGTCTTTCTGGTTAGAAACTTCGAATCATAACAAATCCATCACCACCGTCTTCTAATTGTTTTAATGCCATATAGAAGTTTCGACTGTCTGCATATCTCACAGTACACTTCTCCGAATCCTGCTCCTCCATCCTCCTGAATCTCCCTAAATCCATTGCCCTCAAGAAGACAGATGATGATTGGGTGATGCAAAATAGAAGAAAAAAGAAAATCTTTCCTAGTCCCTCCAAAAGAAGTGGAACATGATTGATGATGACTACTATAGCTGTCCTCCTTTCTGATCAGAGAGAGACTGCCCATTAACTGAAGATGAGAAGGCACAGGTAATGAATGATGCCATGCATTGGACGCTGACTGAGTGATTTTGTTGTTGTTTGTTGTGCATGAAGTTACTTAATTGTGTACTTTATGTAATAATCTACACACTAAAAGTAACTCAAGTCCCTTTTCCCTTCTTGTATTTTTAATAACAAATTTGTACTTCTACTGCAGGCCGATACATTGCATTTTGAATATAGGAAGGTGACTTACTCCGTACACTGCAGACTGAATTGAATAACACCATCATGATGACCACAGTGACATAATATCTTTCACAGACACTCAGTACACGGATCCGATATGATTGATGGAATAAGTCAGGGCGTTTCTTGAGTGGCATAAAAGGTAAACAAGTAAACAACAACCACAGCAGACCTAAATGTCTGTGTAGCGGTGGAGTCAAGTGTAGCGGTGGTATGACTGTGGTTCATTGATTGGTTCATTGATTTAGTCACTTAAATTGTAACATGCTATGTTGCTGGATGTGTGCTTTGCCCAACTCTTTTAAAAAATGTACGCGAAATGGAGGATGTGCAAAGAGTGCCGTCACCGTGGGCCTGCTCTGTCCTGTTGGTGTTGTAGGTTACTGCTGGAAACAGACTAGAGTAGAGATGATGCATCCATGCCGCCTCGGAAAGTGTTCTTGTTGCACTACACCATAACTTGTGCATTTTTTTCAACTTGGTTTCTCAATATCCCTTTTGTTTTTGCATCTACAATTACAGGCCGGGCCTTACCCTGTGCTATACTTGGGAAAACAATGCACACTTACCTTACCAATGAATCTACATCTGCCAGGCAGGCAGTGGCGTCACCCAAGATTGATGGACGGAGCATCCATGGAAGGGAGGACCAAGAGAAATGCCGAGATTCAACTCCCCATTTGACCAGGATAACACAGTAACATTATCAACTTTCATCATCTTTTAAATAATTTGATTCATTTTTTTTCTACAATCATTACAACAGTGTGTTCTTGTTGTTATTTCTATTATTATCATTAGGTTTGCTCTGCCTATAACTCATCCCTACATATCTTTTAACATTTTCTTTGCTATCTGTAAAAGTAAGCCCGGTAACACTGAACACAAACTGTATGTAATCCGGGTCTCCTTATCATCATCATGCATGCATTTACTTTTTCTCCCTTAACATATTGATATGGATATAGTAGTCTAGATTCTGTCGTTTGATGTCTGTCCATGCGTACTGTTTTTCTTTCTCAAACCTTTCCCCACACCCCCCTTCCCAACCATTCAACAAACCCTAACCCTCTTCCCCCGGACTGTGTGACTTATTGAGGTATAACTACATTAAATGTACACCAACAATTTATCACACGCTTGCTGGGGCGGATGTGGCAAAAGCAACAGTACTTCAATTTCAAGGCAGGGGGGATCTTCTTCTGCTTGCCGTATATTTGTGAGGTCATTTTTTTACTAAAGGAACCTAATACATCAGCATTAATTGCCAGCATTAATTGGATTAATGGATTTCATTTGTTGTCATCCTCCTACACAGCACTAACAGTTACGCTTGTGTCCAGTGTACTGTAGGCCTAGTCAAGTGACTCGACACAACTGGAGTTTATAACTCTGTGTACTACTAGGCTATCCCCACCACCATTATGTTTTGTTGTATTTTTGCATACTATTATTTGGCAGTAAGTTCTGTACTGTACTTCATTCAACTTCTCCTCGACGAGTCTCTCTCAGGCTACTGACTGTCTCATTTTCTTTTTTTGAAAATTCTGCTGCCAGTGTCTACTACTACTTCTACCACCACCACAACCATGGCATGTTAGGAAAGAAAACCATCATCACCATGCAGCCATCACTGTGCCTAAGATAAATATCAAGCAAAGGTAAGAGAAGTTTGGGGGAGACATAATTAATAATGGACATGTTTTCAGTAATTCAATTTCACACACCCCTTTAAGTCCAGTTGCAGAGTACCTAGAGTAGAAGAGACTGACAGTGCTAGTAGGACAAGTCACTCAGTGAGGGGTGCTGCATCTATCTGTTTCTGTCTTACAAAGTCATCCAATTATTAAAATCAAACACTGGCTGTGGGCAGCCCTGCACCTGCAAGGAAAGAAGATACAGTGTGATGTAAAATCGTAACCTAACCCAGAAAATATTAACAACATTGTATGTAAAGTAGAAATATATTATTTAATACCCTAACAAAATAAACTATGTAAAAAAATCCCACAACACCTGACCCACCCCTCTCCCTAACCCCAACCAATGTCCTTAAAGAAAATGTCCAGTTGTCCAGAAGAGAAAACACAATGCCCGATTCCCACCCACCCAAAGAATAATTAAAAGAGGGGCAATAAACAGGGTCTAAGTTTGGCGGGATTGACTCAGGTGGACACAAGCTTGCTCCTCCAGACGGGCAACACGGCGCTTCTATGCGTGGCAGTTGCATCCACAGGGGGGGCAGCACTGATGGAGGGGTGGTGGCGGGTGGCTGCCAGATGATGGCACCGTATCACTGGAGGGTGGTGGATGGGGCCCGAGGCATTGGAGGAGGCTGCAGCTGCTCCTGCCTCCTCCTCCTCCTCTTCCAGAACCACCAGCCGACGATATTCAGTCTGTATGGCCTCCAGCTTCCGGCGCCGGGCCTTGTCTGCCAACTCCTTCCGGTCAGGTTTCCCCTTGGAAGTAGTAGCTATATATGAAGAAGAAAAAACAAGACTATTGTAAAATATAGTCTTTGCAAAGCAGTAAGACAAATTATTTCTACACATAGTGTCACGGTATCACTAGCAAGCACAGTACATAACATTTGTGGTATGTATCTATCCTCCCACTTTCTTGGACTTTACCATTTGTGGGAGTTTCAGGCATTCAATCAACCATGCATCTGATTCCTATCAGCCACCTATGCATGCTGCATGCATCCCACAAATCCTTCTCTGCCAGTCATAAATATTAAATCACTCCTGTCCTTCTTCCTTCCACTGTTCTTTCCCTTTTCGTTCAACCCATCCATCAAGGTCATCTGATCTGCATTTTTAGTCTTCTCCATAAAACTTTCACAGCTGAGTTGCAATCAGATAGAAGAGGCCATTGGTTACTCAACATTTCAGCCACTAATGCTTTTACTAATGCTAAGTAAAGGATGTCTTCAACCGTTCACAACAACTTCTTACTTAGTAAGTCTCAACTGTACAGTATTATACAGTACACCCTTGCAGTGAGTGTAAGTTCAATAAGTAAGGATTAGGAATCTAACTTACCACCGCCCGCCACTGCTGCTGGCTCACCCCCTGCAGCTCCTCCTGCAACTGCCACATCCTCTCTTCCGTCAGCAGCCACGTCGCCTTCGCTGCTGGCCCCGGCACTGGTGGTTGATAGTGCGCCTTGAAAAAACATTACACATTTTTTAGGTGTCATATCTACCTCCCCCTATTTTTGACTAGCAAAATTGAAAAATGAGTTTAGTAACACATACTTATACAACATACATCACTGGTACAAATCAGGTAGTAGTAGAGTAGACACTAGTAGTTATATGGTCCCTAGGGTTGTTCTAGTCTTTGCTTAGTTAGCCCGAGCCATGCTACCATTTTACCTTTATGTCTTTTTTTTTTGCACACAGTCATTACCTCGCAGCTTGTTGTATAAAGAGTGACGCCTTTGAGCCCACATGAGCTCATACTGCTACTGTCTAAGCGCTGCGTACAAGGTCAAACAAAACAAGCCACTTTGTTATAGAGTTCTGGTGTTAGTCCATATTGCTTATCCAAAATGCTACACTTTTTGGCACGACTGAGAAATGCTTGCAATATACTAACGCGCACCATTTTTCTCCTAACAGGCTGAAGATTCCCTTCTATGAAACAGAGCTTTGCAGAGCTTATGATGTAACCAGTACTAGCTTCTTCTAAGGTGAGGGGTCCACAGAATTCGCTCAGAGATCTTCATTTATAATTTTATATAAACTATATTCCTACAAAGGGGATGGTAGTGCTTCCACCACTGTTCATTTATCATGATTTCGCATTTTTATTTTCTTCGCTCTATGGACTTGTAGTTGTTGTAAGTGTAACTAAGTGTGACAATGTTTATAGTTTTAATCTTATGCATTTTTCTGTTGGTGCTGCATTATAGAACAACGTACAGAGCTTGTCAGTTGTAAATAAACTTTTTTAACTTACATAGACTCTGTGGTATTTGGTGTGGATGGAAGGGTGTGGAAACTGTGCATGTGCATTGCTTCCATGACTGAGAGGTCGGGACTGTTATGCTCTGGGTTGTCTACTAATTGGGTATCTTGGGGGGGTTCGGAGAGCTAATATTAATGAAACACTATTATAACTAGTCAGGCAGGGGATTGTGGTGGGTTCTGTTCTGATTGAGGTATGAGGAAGGTTCAACCTCCCATCACCATCATCCTATTTTCTTGTGCAAAGTTCTGTATGTGGAAAATCCCTACAACAGTAGTAGTATGTCCTATCCTATCAAAATAGTAAAATCTGGTTGGGCATTTTGTTGGTGGGAATTGTCAAAAAACATCAAGATTAATGAAGCCTCAAAGATTAAGAAGAATATAAGTAGTACAAGAGGACAACCCAAAGGACTGGACTCAATGGCTAGAGCTACTGGTGAATCTGAGTTTTATTTAAAACCTTTTAAATAAAGAGTGGTCAACTGGGCATGCTTAGCTACAGACAGACTAATATTAGTAGTACAGAGAGTCATAGCAGAGGCAGTTAGAGGCAGGGATAACAAGAATTTAGAAACAGGTAGATCGAAGGATAATTGTTGGTCAAAAATAGCATTAGGAAACGGAAACAATAGTTCAGAAAAAAAATACGGTGCAGTAAAATTTAGTGAAAAAGAATTATTAATATTAAAAACAGGAAGACTTACTGGGGCCAGCAGAAGAGCCCTCGTTCTGGTCCTCCTGTCCGACTGGAACTGCTCCCGTCAACTCTGCCCCCGTCTTCTTGCCCATGGGTGCTGATCATGAAAGATATAAGAAAGAAAGAGACAAACATTGATGATTGGTGTGAAACAAATAAAATATTGTTCTAAGACTGTCCCAAAAAAATTGTATATACAACAATTGCAATAAAATTGACCTATCTAAACTGGTCGACAAGTAGTATCTGGGGATTCGCGGACCGAGTAGTTATTATTTATCTACACTAATCCAGTGTTCCATTCTGATTCCAGAATACTAACTAAGCCTAAGTAGTATGTACCACCTGACCTAGCCCACATATTCCAGGCATGCCAATTGTACATTAAGTAAGCATTTCCACTTCTTTTAGTCCTCAAAAATGCATAAATGGAGGACATATGCCTGCATTTTGCATACACCAAATTGTTGGTTGGTTGATGCTGATGTTCTGCTAGTGCTAAGCCTATTACCACTCACTGAACAAACTACAACAGGTTCTACTAAGGACTGAGGTAAACACTAGCAGCACTCAGCAGCATGTGACGTAACAGAGGGGATGTCACGCGTCGCAGATCAGTAAAAAATTATACACCTATAATAAGTAACTAAACCTAAGTATCAATCCGACCCTATCTCTTAGTGACAGGACAAAGGAAGGACTAGAGTCACTCTAGCATTACCTAACTTAAGTTTTCTAAAATAAACTCTTACATAATTGCACAAATCGAGCGCAAACGCAAAGTTGCAAATAACAAGATTAGTATTAGGATATCGGACCACCAGTGCGTCAGCTGTTTCTGGCTGCGCTGGACACTAGAGCAGCGAAACACTGCCAGGCGCACCTTTCCCACCGCTGCCGACGCTCCCGGAGCCCGTACCCGGACCCAGACCTGCCGCCTGCTGCCGGGGTTAAGGGGAGGTGGCGCTGCACATAAAAGTACAGTGCGGCCAACTCCACCTCCCCAAATAAGGCCCATGCCTGCACCCCTTGTGGGCGCCGCCTTCCGCAAGGAAGGAGGTCACGGCTCTGGCTGCGATGCACCCTGTGGCCCTTTGCCATGGTTCTGGGGTAGCGTTACAACAAACAAATGATGGACGGAATGCTGACAATGCATACATTCTCCCCCAGTCAAGAGATCTGGGTTAAATCCATCGTTCTTTTGCCCACTACACCACCCCAGTTTAGACATGGCCATATGCAAATCAGTCTTGACCCTGTGCCTCATGGGAACAGTCCAGCCCGAACTGCCAAGCCATGTCTTCCCTGGACCGGAATCAAGCATCCTAGGACCGGTTTCTGGCTATCAGCCGTCATCAGCCAGGATAGCTTGACTCCAGTGGCGTAGTGAGCACGGGTCCCACGTCTGGGAATACCCATCCCACTTAGGGCGAAAAGCGTTACAACAAACAAATGATGGACGGAATGCTGACAATGCATACATTCTCCCCCAGTCAAGAGATCTGGGTTAAATCCATCGTTCTTTTGCCCACTACACCACCCCAGTTTAGACATGGCCATATGCAAATCAGTCTTGACCCTGTGCCTCATGGGAACAGTCCAGCCCGAACTGCCAAGCCATGTCTTCCCTGGACCGGAATCAAGCATCCTAGGACCGGTTTCTGGCTATCAGCCGTCATCAGCCAGGATAGCTTGACTCCAGTGGCGTAGTGAGCACGGGTCCCACGTCTGGGAATACCCATCCCACTTAGGGCGAAAAGCGTTACAACAAACAAATGATGGACGGAATGCTGACAATGCATACATTCTCCCCCAGTCAAGAGATCTGGGTTAAATCCATCGTTCTTTTGCCCACTACACCACCCCAGTTTAGACATGGCCATATGCAAATCAGTCTTGACCCTGTGCCTCATGGGAACAGTCCAGCCCGAACTGCCAAGCCATGTCTTCCCTGGACCGGAATCAAGCATCCTAGGACCGGTTTCTGGCTATCAGCCGTCATCAGCCAGGATAGCTTGACTCCTGTGGCGTAGTGAGCACGGGTCCCACGTCTTGGAATACCCATCCCACTTAGGGCGAAAAGCGTTACAACAAACAAATGATGGACGGAATGCTGACAATGCATACATTCTCCCCCAGTCAAGAGATCTGGGTTAAATCCATCGTTCTTTTGCCCACTACACCACCCCAGTTTAGACATGGCCATATGCAAATCAGTCTTGACCCTGTGCCTCATGGGAACAGTCCAGCCCGAACTGCCAAGCCATGTCTTCCCTGGACCGGAATCAAGCATCCTAGGACCGGTTTCTGGCTATCAGCCGTCATCAGCCAGGATAGCTTGACTCCAGTGGTGTAGTGAGCACGGGTCCCACGTCTGGGAATACCCATCCCACTTAGGGCGTATGGCTGGGTTCAAACTGGAACGGCATGGTGAGCAAAAAAACTATGGATTTAGGCCCAGATCTCTGTACTGGGGTGAATGTATGACATTGTTCTGCATTCTGTCCATCAATTGTTGTTTTTGCAATTGTCACCCCGAGTGGGAAGGGTATGCCCAGACGTGGGTCCCTTGCTCTCCATGCCACTGGAATCAAGCTATCCTGGCTGAAGAGGGGTGAAACCCCAAAACCGGTCCTAGGATGCTTGTTTCCATTCCAGGGAGGACCTGGCTTGGCAGTTCGGGCTGGTCTGTTCCCATGAGGCACAGGGTCAAGACTGATTTGCATATGGCTGGGTTCAAACTGGAACGGCATGGTGAGCAAAAAAACGATGGATTTAGGCCCAGATCTCTGTACTGGGGTGAATGTATGACATTGTTCTGCATTCTGTCCATCAATTGTTGTTTTTGCAATTGTCACCCCGAGTGGGAAGGGTATGCCCAGACGTGGGTCCCTTGCTCTCCATGCCACTGGAATCAAGCTATCCTGGCTGAAGAGGGGTGAAACCCCGAAACCGGTCCTAGGATGCTTGTTTCCATTCCAGGGAGGACCTGGCTTGGCAGTTCAGGCTGGTCTGTTCCCATGAGGCACAGGGTCAAGACTGATTTGCATATGGCTGGGTTCAAACTGGAACGGCATGGTGAGCAAAAAAATGATGGATTTAGGCCCAGATCTCTGTACTGGGGTGAATGTATGACATTGTTCTGCATTCTGTCCATCAATTGTTGTTTTTGCAATGGTTCTGGGGTAGGCGAGGGGTGGAAAAGAAAGGTAAAAATTTAAGTAAGTAAAAGAAATGAAAATAGCAGGTAATAGAAAAAGAGTGAAAAAGTAGTTAAAAAACACACAAAAAGTAGACAAAAACAAAAATATAGAATCAGGAAAATAGAGAGAGAGATAATAAATAAAAAAGATCAAAAAAGTTATCAAAAACAAAGGATTGAAAAGATAGAGGGAGGATTGAAAAGCAGGCCCCAGAACCATAGCATAGAGTGAAAAACAAGATGGCCGCGCCCATTGCGACCGCATGGGCAAGTTCGCAAGATATTTTCCCCCCGAGCATGCAACTAGCGTCGCAAACACGTAATACGCATTCCCGAACAGCAAATACCTATCACGAACGGGCGCGAGCCGGAACAGGAAATAGCATCACGAGTGGGCGGGACAAGTAAAAACAAGATGACTGCACCCATTAGTGACCGTATGGGCAAGTTGGCGACACATTTCCAACGTTTTCGCGAAGATTTGTGTAACGCGATTACGCAATTTCTGTCCACCCTTATTGCTTAGTCATAACATGTACATGTTACACTTTTTGGCATGACTGAGAAATGCTTGCATTATACTATCTAACATGCACCATTTTTCTCATAACAGGCAGAATATTCCCTTCTAAGAACTAGAGATTTGCAGAGCTTATGATGTATGTAACCAGTACTTCTACTTTCTACGGTGAGGGGTCTCCCAGAATTTGCACAGATTTTTTGTCTTCTTGTTCTATCATGCACTTGTAACAATGTTTATTGTTTTAATCTTATGCATTTTGCTGTTGGAGCTGACTGTAGTACACTGAATTTTATAGAACAACGTACATAGCTTATTAGTTGAAAATAAATCTTTTGAACTTACACATAGACTCTGTGGTATTTGGTGTGGTGGTGGACTTACACGAGTAAGTGAGCGAAAGTGTGTTATGTTCTGGGTTGTGTTATCATTGGGTATCATCGGGTGGGGGTTCGGGTCCTAATGAGACACTATAGCTAGTCGATCAGGGGATTGTGGGTTCTGACTGAGGTGTGAGGAAGGTCCATTTTCCCATCACCAATATCCTACTTTCTTGTGCATAGTTCAGTACGTGGCTGTACAGAACCCCCACAACAGTAGTAGTGTGTACTATATCCTATCAAAAATAGTCAAATATCTGGTTGGGCATTTTGTTGGTGGGAATTGTCAAAGCCTCACGATTAAGAAGACTAGAAGAGGACAACCCAAAGTACTGGACTCAGTGGTTAGAGCTATTGGTCAATCTGAGTTTTATTCAAAACCTTAAATAAAGAGTGGCCAACTGGGTAAGCTTATCTACAGACAGACTAATAGTAGTAGTACTGAAAATCATAGCAGAGGAATTTAGAAACAGATAGTCAAGAAGATCAAAGAAGCTTTTGTAAAAAATAGAATTAGGAAGTGGAACCAGAATTATTATTTCGGAAAAAATAAGGTGCAGTAAAAGTTAGGGAAATATAATTGGTAATATTAACCACTGGAGGACTTACTGGGGCCAGAAGCAGGGCCCTCGGTAGAGGAGCGGTCCTCTGGTGGTCCCACCGACTCGGACCATGTCTTCTTACCCCCGAGTGCTGCTCACGTAAGATATAATAAAGAAAGAGACAAACATTAATGATTGCTGTGGTTGTGAAACAAATAAATTATTTTAAAAAACGCTCAAAAAATATTTTAGGAAACAACAATTTGGCCTATCTTAACTGGTCAACTACTGGCTTGCAGGAATCACGGACCGTCCACTTATTTATGAACACTAATACAGTGTTCCATTCTGATTCCAGAATATTAACTAGGCCTAAGTACCACCTGACCTAGCCCACCTATTCCAGACGAGCCAATTGTTCACTAAGTCTGCATTTCCATTTCTTTTAGCCCTCAACAATGCTTACATGAGATTGAGGACACATGCACATGCATTAATTTGTGCATAAACCAAATTGTTGGTTGGTTGCATCTGATGTTCTGCTACTGACTGACACTGCTAAGCCTACCACTCACTAAACAAACTACAAAAGGTTCTACTAAGGACTGGGGTAAGCAGCACTCAGTGACAGAGGATGCGTCATGCAGACCACTAAAAAATTACCAACTAATACTAACTAAACCTAGTATCAATCCATCCACCACTATTTGACAGGAGGACAAAGGAAGGACTCTTACATAATAATCAGCCCAAGCAAATGCAAAGTTGCAAACAAGTAAGAGTAGTGACGAGCACCTGTGTCCTACAATCACAGAAGATTTTGAAACTTAATTTAAATGCAATGTAAGCAGCAGTATTCTTGTTATTCGTAAACAAATTATACAGAATACTTATATTACTATATATTAGCTACTCACTAAGCCCACAACCTCGACACTTAGCAGGTCCAAAAGGTCCTGCTCCCAGTCCAGGATGTCTGACCACCGGTGGGCCAGCTGGTTATGGGTGTGCCGGATCCCTGAGCAGCGAAACACTGCCTGGCACACCTTCGCCCACTGGCGGTGACGCTCCTGGGTAAGGTACCCGGAACCTGGCCTGCCGCCTGCCGTCTGCTACCAAGGGCAAAGGGAAGTGGCGCTGCACGAAAAAAACAAGGGCGGTCCCCTCCGCCTTGCAAAAAAGCTGCCGGGCCTGCACCCCTGCAGGGCGCAGTCTGCCACAAGGCAGGCGGCTCTTGGGCGCTGGCTCCTTGCCCTTGGAGCCGCTAGTGCTGCTTCTACCCTTTGCCATGGCTCTGGGCTGTGTGGGAGGTGGAAAAGAAAAGTTAGAAGGACAAAATAAAGTTAGGGGAAGAAATAGGAGCTTAAAGAAGGAAGTAATATAAAAAGTAAAAAAACACAGTAAAAGTAGAAATAAAATGCAAAATATAGACTTAGGGACAGAAAGAGATAGATAATAAATAAAAAAAACTGAAAAACAGAGTAAAAAACTAAGGTTTGCAAATATTGAGGGAGGATAGAAAAGCAGGCCCAGAACCATAGCAAAGAGTGAAAAACAAGATGGCCGCACCCATCACGACCGCGTGGGTAAGTTTGCACGATATTTTCCTCCGAGCATGCAAAAAGTGCCGCGAACAAGTAAAAAGCGTTCCTGAACATGAAATGCGCATCAAGAACACGCTATACGTGACCCGGAACAGGAAATAAGGCATCGAGAACGGGCGGGACAATTGAAAAACAAGATGTCCGCTCCCATAGGCGACCACATGGGCAGGTTCGCAAGTTACTATCCCCCGATCACGCAAACAGCATCCTGAACATGCACAACACGTTCCCAAACAAGAAAAACGCATCGCAAAAAGGTGAGACAAGCAACTAAGCACGCTCGCGTAGCTACGCTTAGCTCATGTAGCGCGGTAACAACTTTGTGTAGCTTCACATAGCACGACTACGCGAACTACGCCCAGGGTTAATAGCCACACACATAGTTGGATGTAACTAAGAACACACATAGAACATTCTCTTTTTATGGTTTGATGTCACACCCAAAGACCCAAGGGGAATTAATAGGGAATTAACACTCAGGAGGAAAGAGGCGCTATGGATTATGAGACTTAAAAGTGTTGAACAGAGCTTGAACATGAACTATGAGCTTCAATACTTCCTTGGGGATTAGCCCGTACCCATGTCCAAAGAACTGAAAGGCTTGCTGGCTTACGCCATGCCATCATTACAGTTTATAGAGTACGCCCATTATCCTCCCTACTTTTCTTGGTAGACTACATACTTTTGCAATAAATGACTGTTTCTATATTAATTAAGTGATTTACTTGAACTGGATACTTAACTTGCTATAGACTATATACTGTGAGGAATTGAGACCTCGAGACTTAACATGCTGTAGACGATGTGCACCTTCACAGTTTATAGAGTACTCACATTATCATCCCTATTTATTTTAGTAGACTACATACTACTGGAATATATGACTGTTTCCGTGTTAATGAAGGGATTTACTCGCACTCGATATTTGTTGTAGACTATGTACAGTGCGGAATTGAGACCTTGAGACTTAACATGTTGTAGAGTATGTACAATAAGGAAATGAGAATAAATGTTATGGTCCCCACCTAGCTATGGCACAGAATACACTTTTACATTGCATTACACTTCATAAAATGCTTTGGATCAGATACTAGCGAGAATTGAGACCGGCTGCTACTGTCTGTAACAAGTCTAAGAATTTATAATTAAATATGAGGTTCACCCAGTTATGTCATTGTCACACGTCACATGTCACAAAATACACTACCATGTTGATTAGTTTGGGTCAGAACGACAAAGCTCTTGGATAGCAAGAGGAATTTCTTACAAGGATGTACTTATGTATAAACACCGCATGTACTTTGCCACAAATGTCACACTTGTTTGGTAGTGCACCGCAATGCTGTCATGTGCCCTTGCAGATACAAATTACTGGCAGATAGCGACTATTCTTATGGGCTTTCCACCAGCCCGTTGACACCGACATTCGCAAGTTCACAATAATATTGAATCCAGTGCCCCGGGGGTCCCGATACACCACTCCAAGATGGTGCCCAAAATGGGTACAGGGTTTGCACTGCCCCGGGTTCCCGATACACCACTCCAAGATGGCGCCCAAAATGGGTCCAGTAGCGGCTTAGTCCGCCCTCATGCTTCATTATTTAAGACAACGCCGGGGTTGCCAGCTGCAGACTGCTGATTTGCACAGAAACACGCCACGGACTGGTGATTGGAAGTTTTCTACCTAATACTGTCGGTAAGGAATGATAAAATGGACGAGACAGAGGAGTAAGAGATACAAATGTTAATACACTGTTAATTTTACCTTAGGGTGGGGCAGCTCTTCTAAAAGAAACTCCCTTACATTTGGAAGCATATTTAGCTTTCCGGACACAGGACTAATTGGTCTAACTCACCAGGAGCAGTACTTATAGGAACCCCTTCCGGGTTGGAATTTTCTCCGGAATTAGGATAGGGAGATCCCTTCATGGTACATAGTATACCTTATTAGAATGTACCGACTGCTACTCTTTAGCTGATGTGCCCTTTTCTGTTACTTAGAGACTACTTGAAACTGACTTCAGATATCGTATTATAACAAAATACGTTATTTTATACATGTTTGATTACACTATATAGTCAGCATGTATGTACTATTTAGTGACAGCATGAGGGAGCACTACTTCTCACCACGAATATAATAAAATAGATTATAAAACTAAATAGGTTGATTGCATGCCTGCACTTGCCAACCACAGGATTACTCCTATAAGGGAATCTCAAACACCAACTGTACCTGTATGTTTTATAGCGATAACATAAATGATTGGGGGATTTGCTTGTTCTTTTGTTCCCCCATTGATATACGGCTGCACAAAGAAGTTGTATGATAAGCATGTACAACACCAGTTTCACATTGATTTCCACACAGTTCCATTCACTTTTTTGAAAATTCACCGAAGTCACTTTGTCAATACTCTGAAAAGTAAAGTTTTCTTACTACATTGCATACACGAACAAGTACATGTTACATATTCACTTAGCCCTGAAGGAGTTTCGGGGTAATCCCCTTTAACAGCTCCGAAACACGTGTTGGCTAAGAAGGCTTAAAGATCTTGAATTAAAGACATCTGAAAATATATAAAGACAAGCTTTATTGTGATATTTTGTGTAACTTTATGTATTTACTTTTGAACGTGTGCAGAGGATATGTATATATAGCATAAGTGGTCTGACGGCCACACACGTGGGGAATCTGGTGGTTTTTCCCTACCTTATGCACCGTGCCAGATTACCTGCTATAACTGATTTGTACTTGTGATAGACCTTAGAGTGCCATTATGCCTATTACTGAGCACCGACTGTATAACTAATGCCCTCACACAAGACCTGCAGGTCCTATCCAAGGGGCCTGAATGAGAGAAGAGCAGTGGCAAGTTTAATTGCTCACTATGAAACAACACATATACCCCATACTATCCCCCATTTTCAACTTTTTCTTCCTCTCTCTCCCTTCTCCTCCTGTCCTTCTCTCCCCCCTCCTATTGTTATTTCGACCCTGAGCCTGTGATCTCACTTTCAATATAGTGTGCCCTTGCCTGCCTTGGTGCTGGAGTGATATGTCCTCGTATACTGTCTGCAAGCAGAGTGGTACTGTGGATACTTCCCAGCATGTGCCATGGACATCTGATCTTTCGGCGCCTAGCTCTTAAATGGAAAACTATTAGTGTCCTGCTAGTTACTTGTGTTGCATATGTTGCTTGTTGCACATAAGAAAAAGAATATATCCTGTCACAACTGTCATTGGTGTCTGTAGACGTTGTAAAAAAGAAATACAAGCATTTTGTACAATTCAATTTTAAAATCAATAAAATTGGTTAAAAACAAGGAAACTCTAAACCTGCCTTTAGTCCTCTATACATCCTCACCATCGACTCGACATACTTAACTTAGGTAGAGGGTAAATCTCTTGATAATGCCCCTTTCACATTTTCCAGTATTGCTTTAGAAGATATGGGTATAAACAGATGCAGTTTCTTGTCTTTTCTGAAAATAAATATGGTAAGTGGCAGCTTTATCGTCTCCAGTAAAAAGCTGCAAAATGTGAAAGTGAGACGTGAAAGGCTAAGTTTTCAGTTTTGGCTTTTACCTGATTTGGTATTTCTGATAATGCTTTTGATCAGCTTCCGTTATCTGTGATCCTCCCGAGAAAATCAAAAATACTTGGGGGCAGATTTACAAGCCCCTTGTGTGACTTTTGCGCTGCAGTTGCATCACTTTTTTGTCGCAACAGTGGCGCAAACAATGCGGCCTATTTACAACATGACGCATCTAGGGAGATGCGTCACGTTGTAAAGCCCTGCGTCACATTATACCTGCGTCAGGTATAATGTATGCAGGGTGGGCGTTCCCATGCAGGATGGCCTCGTAAAAGTGACTCAGTGAAATCTACAAGATTTCACTGCGCCACTTTTAGGACGCCACTGCGTCCAAATCTTACACCTGCTTCAAGCAGGCGTAAGTAGTGACGCAGTGTAGTGGGAATAAGCCTCAACACGCATTGCTGGATTTGCGTCGTGCTTGCGACACGACTCCAGCAATGCGTGACTTTTCCACCAACAGATGCGTCATAATTTCTGACGCATCTGTCAATCCTTGTGCCATAGTGCGCCGAATACGGCGCATCTATGGTGGCGCAAGGGTTTCTAAGGGTGGCGCAGGGAAAGTGACGCATCTGTACAGATGCGTCACTTTCTTGTAAATCTGCCCCTTGATTTGCAAACTACTATTGTCTCCAATATTGGCAAAGGCAGGCTAATTCCTAAAAATCACCAAAAATGCATTGTATATGTATTAAACTTTCTCCATGTTGTATCATTTCTACCAAAGATTCTGAAGGAACTGCTCCCCAGTTCCCATAACTGATTTTTCCCTTTTTGTTGTTGTTATTACTTGGGCTAATTTCCACCAAATCATACATTTGTGTGGACGTTTTAGCAGTAATAAAAATCCATGAAGTTATAAAGCTTGAAGACAATTTAACTGAAGGACATTATTTTCTCCAGTGTCAGCTACAACATCCGCGTCTCAATACTGAAATCCTGGTCCTCCTCCAGGAAACATTCCAGTCCAAATAAATTTTCTTGCTGGTGCATCACACCCTGTGCCAATATTTACTTTCATAAGCTTTTGGATTGCATTGTTTATCTTTCAAAAGAACTTGGACATGGGAGAACATTTTTTAGGGAGATGTAGCACATACTGTTCTTTAACCCACTTAATAGCTCAGGGATCTCCCCTTAAGGGGGGCTAAAGACTGCTCATAGGAAACAATGCAATCCTCCTAACCGAATTGCATCCTTCTTAACACACATGAATTAAAAAAAAAAAAAACTTAGGTACTAAGTTGAAAATATCTGAGGAGACTGATAGAAATGGACAACAAATACATTATATATGATTTATTTTCACCAAATCAATAAGCTTGCAAAAGAGCTCATTTACTTGTTAAGTAGTTCCCTACCTTCTCTTGGAAGCTTCATTATTGACAAAAGTTAATATATATAGGGCAGAAGGAGATATTGTGAAATGATTGGGAGACGGTAGACATATGGAGAGTAAAAGGCGTAAAAATAGAATAAAGCCAGAATTTCAAATGACAGTAAAACAATTTCTAAAAACACCAGAATGCAGGTACATGCCGCTATATCACCATTGGTTCATTCTCAAAAGAATTATGCCCCAAACACAAGTTAGGTGCACAAAAACAAACATTGGTAGGGCAAATCACATCCAGAAGTAATAAAATAAATAATGTTCAGTTTGTGTCTTTCTAAATGGAGTCTGCTACCATACTAATAAATTTCAGTGTGGTAGAATGTCTGTGTGAATAAATATGCTGACATGGGCTGATGTGTGGGCCTTTCTGAGTTGGTGCACCAGCAAACCCTGTTTGATACCCATACTTTGAATGTTTATTTGTCTTCACCGGTAATTGTCAAGAAGTTCCCCACACCAAAACATGTTTAAATTCAAGCAAGTCAAGGGCAGGATTAATTTTTTTTTTGCAGTATGAAGGGAGAGAGTACCACACCTCATATTGAAAAGGGACTGAAGGAAACTTTCTCTTTAGGGAAAAGTTTGTCAATATTGAGAAAAAAAGAGTTACAATAGCATTTGCTATCACATTGCTACTGACTGGATGTATTCACAAACATTGCCACATGCGCTATTTCTTTATCAAGTGAACACTCTTGAAAATCTGAAAGAGCTACACAATTGAAGTCTACCACTGAAATCATCTCTGAGTTTAAAAAAAACCCTGTAATTTGCTCAAAACACCTGAATACCCATACAGAAACAAGCCCACAACTTTCCACAGAGAGCATTTCTGAACCTAAGACAAAAGCAAAATAAACTGTCTATCCCGCATGTATTAATTATTAGATAGATGGGTTATAACAGTGAAAATATGCAACCAATCTATTCCACAGGTATAGTATTACCCTAAGATATGCAAGGCCATGGCAGTGCTCCCTGCAGACAAAGGGCCTGGTTATGAGTATGGTGGACTGCCAAATCCACATTGGCGGTGCGACAAACGCCCTGTTATACCCCAAACCTCCCTGTTTGATGGCTGTCTGGAAAGTATTTACAAAGCATAGCTGTCACTCTATCATAGATGTGAATTTTGAGCTGCAAAACACATAGAGTTAAGCACAGAGAAATTCCCACTTTCTAAAAGGGGTATTTCTACAATAGTGATGAAAAATCCACCTATACCAATAAGCAGGGTTTATCACCACTATTACAAACATACCAAACATGGCAGTGCTACTATAGGCTCCATTGTTGTGAGAAACCAAATAGGCTGTTTGTCAAAAAGGAAATGCAACACAATAGAGGCACATGTCCTACCTTTTATTTACACAGCACCCTGACCATAGGGTTACCTAGGGCCTACCTTAGGGGTGTGCTATATGTAGTAAAAGGGGAGTTTCGGGCTTGACAAGTAATTTTAAAGGGCAAATCGATGTAGAAGTAAACTGCGTACGCAGGTCCTGTGCGTGGCACAAGCAGCGCTGCAGGACCAACCAGTAACATTTAATATAGAGGCCCTGGTATATGGGGTACCACTGTACAAGGGATTTACAGGTAAATTAAATATGCCAAACAGGTTTAAACCAAATTATACCATGTTTAAAGGAGGGAGCACATGCACTTTAGCACTGATTAACAGTGGTAAAGTACCTCGAATCCTAAAGCCAACAAAAAAAGGTCAGAAAAAACAGGAGGAGGAAGTCAAAAGGTTTGGGGATAATCCAGCTAAAACGGGTCATATCCAACATAACTCCATTCCAACATAAAGCCAGGGTAGACTAATAAATACCATGATGGGATTCCCTGTTTGGGGTGATAGAATGTGGACCCTGGCCCACAACTGCAATGGCACATTCCAGTTCTATGCCCCTCTGAACCCAGTTGGATCCCTCTTTCTATGCTCCCCGGACAGACCAAGCTAACCCAGAGAGGTAGCTTAGCTGAAGGTAGCCATAACCAGGTCCCAGGCCATCCAGGGGTTTCTGATATCTGTATTCTTTCAGAGTGGGAGTTGGTAGCCCCAGGTGCTTTCCATCCTTGCCCCACTCTACCTCTTACCAGTTAAGGGGCTCTACCCTGCCACTGATCCCTAACCCAGGGCCTGCACTCTTAGGTTGGACAGGCATTCAGGGAGAGTGTTTCCTCCCCCTATCCATGCTTGTGGGGTGCCACACTCTCCTCCTAGAAGTGGTACCACAGGATCCAGAGCACTCAGTTCTGAACAATTCTCCCACCAGTACACGGTGCTACCCTGCAACTTGTTCCCCCAACCCTTGGCCTACAACCATGGGATGAGCCTGTGCCTGGAAAGCCAGCAGTTCCTCTGTAGTACTCCTCCACCCGAGATAAACACATTATTCATGTGCTGCGTGAGAGTGTGCTTGCCACTGGCCTCCTGAACCTTGGCCATCTGATAGAGCAGGAAGACCTACCAGAGAAAATATTGATTCAACAAGGTAATTCCTGTGGGGGCTCTGAACTCAGAGCTGGCACCTGCTACTCTGGTTCTCCCACTGGGGACTGCCTCCCCCTCTCACCAATCCATCTGGACTTCTGTACCCTCCACTCCGGAGTCATTTTGCCAGACACCATAACTGGTGGCACACTTGTGACAGCTGCCCCCCAAGTTAACCTGACACTATGGGGTTCCCATAAGGAGATCGTCTCCCGGTACTAGTCCAACACTCCTGGTGCTCCCTCTGGAAACAATCCAGGCTCTGGAACTGGGTTTTGGGCATCCGGGGCCTCTGTCAACCCCCACCTCTCCTCCAACTCGGAAATATGACATGGGACCCTCTACCCAACCCACTACATTGGTATATTCCATATAGGTACCATATATAGGTGTAGGTAACATTGCAACCTTTCACCTTTATTCTTCCCTACATTACATTAATAACGGTTCTTAGTGACTGACCTTTTACCTAGATATGACACTGCATTCAGAACGCAGGTTTTTCCCTAGTGTGAATCTCATACATTATCCATGAGGTTTATTGGAAGCACAGCAGGTCTACCATCTCCTACATAATATCTCTGTATAAAGTTCAGGCCCGTTGTCATCCTTTAGGCCGACACAGTAACACAGCAAGGTAGGACCCCTGGGGAGACCAATGGGTATATATACATCACATCTTGCATAGAAAGACAGAGGAGACCAAGACTTTCTGGCTGACACACTGACCAGAGACAATGAGGTTCTTGCATGCAGACACTCCAGCTAGCAGTGGACTAACATCCCTTGCGGGGTATCCAAACCGAGACCAGGACAGGGTCCCATGATCTCTCATTTTCAGGTAATGGGATTGACTAGATCCTAGAGGGATTCTTGGCATAATACATACACAGATGCTAGGTACATTTAGGTACATCTAGTTAGGGATGCATAGTAGGAGTAAGCACTTTTTATCATGTATTTTATGTATTTGTGTATATTCATGATTACTGCAAAATGGTAGAACTGTACCATCATTTTACTTTCATAGTACTTCTCATCATATATCTCTGCTACTGTCTAATGGTTGTTGCAGCTCAACTATTCTACACTAGACTAAAAACTGTCCAACAAATTCTTATTGACAAACGCCCAGTATGTTTATTCTGTGTATCTCTGAGACAAATTAAGTGAGCATGAGTGACTGAGTTAAAGGTGGTATATTGTTTCGACGATTTTGAGGGATCAGGTTTGTCATGTTCTGATGCTGCCAAGAACTACTCTCTCCCCGATAAGAGGATATTCTAGTGGCACTGTGAATTAGCTAATACAGACAAACCTACATACCCGGTAGGGGTGCACAGATTCAGTCTGCCACCAATCACACAGTTTATGTTATCCAAACACGCAAATCCTGTATAGTTTATATAGCAACTACACAACATGGCACCGTCAACTTTGGTTGGGTACTTATTTAATAGTAGAATCTGAGTAGTTCAGTTGTGCTATTCTTAGAGACCCCTACTCACAAAACACCAGAGACGTCTGGAGTGGGTGGGCACAATCTCTGCCACAGCTAAGTAGGCAAAGAAATCCTATTTATTGGCTGTTGGTTAATTAAGCTTGATGGACACATTGTTTCTAAATTGTGCATAAACACCTTATCTTGGTTCCCTTGAAAAACTATTTAGTGTTGTAAAAACAATGACAGACCAGGTCTTAGACCCACTGCAACAAGCACTGCGCCTCAGGGAAGATGCAGACACAATACACATTCTGGCACATGCATCAAGCAAAATTGTCCTCGCTAAAATAGCGAATCATTAAAATCGGCCGTTGGCGAGTGCCAAACAACAGATGCCAATGCATCAACCCCAATAGCGAAAAAACTAAAGAAACGCTAAAATAAACCCCGGTACATTAAAGAAGCGCTAAATAAAAAATCGGAAATAGCAAAAACACCAATAGCGCATGCCAATAGCGATTAGCAAATAAATATTAGCTAAAGAATGCATCAAAAATCGCTAATACCGAAAACCTTCAAATTCGCTATTTAGCGTGAGCAGAATAAGGGGAATCTCAAACAGGAGGTAAAGTTGCAGACACACCCAAAAAAAAATAATAAAGAGTTTTAAAGTGTACCACAGGTGTAATGAATCAGAAAGCCTTCAAAAATGGGCCTGGAGACCCCGTATTCTTCTACAAAATGGCAGCCCTCTGCGTGCTCGCAAGGAGGATGAGAATAAATGCAGCAGCACAGCGCAGGAGGAGGATCCAGGAGAGGGTATTCAGAGTGCACATTACAATGCTGGGCCAAAATGAGGATGAAGTAATATGACAAGTACCGTCTTAATCGTGCCACGATAATGCGCCTAATTGCTGACCTGGAACCCCTACTGCAGCACCAGACACGTAGGACCAATGCCATTCCTGCGCATGTCCATGTTCTATGCAGCCTGCACCTACTGGCGTCTGGAAGTTTCCAGGGGGTCGTAGCGGTAGCAGGAGGTGTATCACAAAGCACACTTTCATGCTTCTTCCGTAAATTCATTGATGCCATGCTGACAATGATACATACCCACATCACCTTCCCCACAACCCCACAGCAGATAGACCAGACCAAACAGGACTTCTACCAGGTGGCCCAATTCCCCCAAGTCATAGGATGCATTGACTTCACGCATGTCCCCATCTGTCCCCCCTCAGCCAATGAGTACATCTTCCGTAACAGGAAGTCCTATCACTCAATCAACGTGCAGGTCATGTGCAATGCCAAGTACATAATTACGGACATAGTGGCACGATTTCCAGGGAGCACACACGACTCATATATATTCAGACAGAGTGGCATCCACTCAATGGTGAATTCAGAGAGGGACTCCTGCTTGGTACATACTCATACCTATTCAATACATCAGTATCACATATGTATTAGCATTGCTGCCGGTAAGCCTTTGCTTCCCCCCGTAGGTGACAGCGCATACGCCTTGTGGGAATGTATCGTCACCCCCTACCTCAACCCAGCAACACCACAGGAGTAACGCTACAACGCGGCACATATTAGCACCAGAAATGTGGTTGAGAGATCATTCGGGATCCTGAAGAAGGATCTTACATAAGAGTGGTGGTGCTTTGCAATATAACCCCGAGACCTGCTGCAGGATTGTAGCAGTATGTGCCATGCTGCACAACATTGCAAACAGAAGGGGTATACCCATAGAGCTGGACAGAAACGACAACAATCGGGATGAACAACCACCCGCACAACACCGACAGTCACACGAGCCAAACACAGCTAAAGGTCAAAGGAGGCGGAGATACTTCATACAACATCATTTCAGAGCCAGGTAAGAATGAGCCATGACAATATATTGTGGAGTGCTATTGTGTACTTCACATGAGCACTTGTCAAAGTGAATTTACATGAGTAGAATAAATGACAGTGATTCTACACATTGTAGAGTAAAACAGATCTGTTGGCATCATGGGAGTGCAAACGCAAAATGCAAGTGGCCCATGGTTACACCACCATGGACAAAGATATGGGACTGAATGTCTAGTGCCACTTCCCACGTACCCCCAGCCTCCTGTCGCATGTCTTCTCTACCTCACCACGCTGTGTGTCTGTAGCTGTAGACCTGCGTGAACTGTGCCTCCTGTTACAGGTCTCCGGCACGGACACGCTGCTCACACTTGATGCAGCCTCACTGCCCTCCTACCCTCCCAAGTTGCTGGCACTAAATGTGCCAGACTGTAAGTGTTCAACTGCAGTGGTCACCTGGCCTAAGGCCTTCGCTACATCCTCACAGTAATGCCCTAGGTCCACCTGCAGTGACACGGAGCGGCGGGACAAAACTGCAGTGCTGTTGTAGAGCTTGGTGATGGCCCTGGTAGATGCAGTAGTATGGTGCAAGTTCTGCCGATGCCTCCTGCGCTCGCTGTGTTGTCCTGCTAGGATGGCACGGGTGAGCTCCTGTAGGCTCTTGTTGATGTCCCGATTCCCCTCAGCCACAACTGTGGTCATGTGCCGCAGAGCGTCTGTCGGAGTGCACATGTGTTTTGCCAGTTTGGAGATGTTGAGGTTCATTGTTCCCATGTGTCTCCCCTGCAGGCGCTGAACACGCAGCATCTGGGCCTCTACACCACCTAGATGTTTCTTGGCTGTTTGGGGAGCTCAGCAATACTGCGCATGGACCTGCGCTGCTGTGTGACTCGGCCACTTGCTGGTGGTGGAGCTGGCGGAGTGACACGTGTCTGACTGGGGACACTTGTGGGTGCTGGTCTCGCCTCTGTATCCATCACCTGCAGGAAGGGGACATGTGCCCTGCGTCTTGGTGGTGTTGTCGATTGTGGTGGTATTGTCGGTGGTGGTGTTGTCAGTAGTGGTGGTGTGGATTGACGTTCCTGCGGAGTCTCTTCATCGGTCTCTGCCGGTGTCTCGGAGATGATGAGGCGCTCACTGTCATCAGAGTCCACCAGAGATGCATCTGTGTGTGAAACAGTGCATTGTTAGTTTATTTTGTGACTATATCTGTTTGTCATTCCGCATACTTTTACTACAGTAAATGACATATTTAGACACACTTTTGGGCCTGTACTGCTGATCTCATTTATTGTGCATTGGTGATAATACATGCACACTTGGCTAACATGACTACAACTCCCATGATGCAATACTAATGTGATGGTATATGTGTTATGCACTTCTCCCTGCACACTGTGATTGACCTGGGGGGATGGGCATTAGTATACAATACGCAGCGTATAAGCGCAGGCATGCATCTTACCTTGTTCTGTGGTTGCTGCGCTGGTGGTGTCCACCTGGGTTACTCTGACGACCGCCTCTGGATCAATGGTCCCCTCAACAAGCTCCTCCAGGGCTGTGTTGGCAGGTACTCTGGATTGCCCCCCTCCTGTGCCAGCTGCTTCCTTGACCCTTTCGGCAATGCGCTCCTTTGCCCTTTTCCTGAGGTCATACCACCTTTTCTTAAGGTCGTTGATGCTGCGGTGCGTGACTCCGACAGCATTCACCCTGTCCCTAATGTGAAGCCATATCTTCTGCTTCTCGGCTTCGGGCACCTTGAGTGACAGCTTCCCAAACAGCTTATCATGTTTGCTGCTCACCCCCTCGATCAAATGCTCCAGTTCCCTGTCACAGAACTTTCTCTTCCTCTTCCTGGGCGTGTCTGATGGAGAAGATGCATTCTTGTCCATCCTGGATAACTGTAGTCTGGATGGGTTCTGAGGGTAAAGTCTCTTGGCTCAGCTTGTATGCTCTGCCTCCTCCTATGAGCTCCTCAGGGCAGTGAATGAGGCATGGGCTGGATGACTTCCTGGTTGTGATGTCATCAGTCTGCTTCAGGTGCGACCCGTTTTTTGCGAATTCGCTATCGCTATTACCGATTTCGGTATTTGCTATTCTTTATTTTAAGGAATCGCTATTGTGTTTTCCGTTAGTTTTAGCGATCTTTACGGAATCGCTAGATTTTACCAAATCTGTAGATGCATCCCGAAACACGAATCCTTATTTGCAATTCCTTATTTATCGCTAATAAGGACTCGCTTTTCTGATTTTTGATGCATGTGCACCATTGCATTGTATTTTAGAAATACGGTCACCCTGAAACTGCTAGAGAAGTATAGTAGTATTCGGGATTGAGGCACATGAATCAAACAGAACAGAGGTATTTTATTCATGGGTCACATTCCCAGCAGCAAATGCCAGAACAAAAACATTTCACTCCTACACAGAAGGAGATGCACCAGCAGAATGCTGTCCATTTGAATACATAGAGGTTCCGCTCACGTACCAGGAACACTTATACTGGTTTAAAGGCACACTAACCCGCATAAGAAGAAGAGCAAGACTTGGGCCGCTCAGTGGAGAAGGGGCAACATGGCCGATATTAGCCGCCTACACACCACATTCCGATATTGAAACAATGCCAGTAGAAGACTTACTCATACAACACAAAGATTTAATTAAAATCTATAGAAACTTGACGCAATTCCTAATAAGGACACTTGCAGTCCAACCAGCAATAGTTTCAACAAATGGAACTCAAGCTCAGGGTACCGCAACTAAAATCACACCTCAAACATTACACGCACTGATGGGCAAAATCTCCACAAAACGTGAACAAATGCCATTCTGGGTAGCTCAGAAAATAACACTGCTAGAGGCAGTATTCACGAATACTACCCCGTATGATAAACACAGAATGCTAGCAATCTGCTTGCCGATGGGGATAACACCACAAGTAGAAGATTGTGCCAATTGGGGTAAAGTTGATGCTGCCATTTATACCAGGACTCAATGTATGCCTTCATTAGCAGTGATACCAGATGTATTGAGACAAATACAAAACAAGTACAGAGCAGAGCCTGCTCTAAACTTAGGGATGAAGTTACTAGGTAACTATGCCCAGGTACCAGTCATAATTTTAGCTAATATTAAAGGAGAAGCAGCTTCAGTGACTATCCACCAACGCCTAAGAGAGTTCAGTCCTTTTAGAACAGGAGCATGAACTACCAAAAATAATTGAAACTGCATATGGAGAATTAGGCAGAGACAGTTTTGGGTGGGATATCTTTAAAATCACAGCTAATGGGCAGTCCTGAAAAGGACACTTCCAAGCAGATACCTGCTTCAACTAAGAAGAAGTGGGACAATAAAAAACAACAAAACTTTAGAGGAAACAGATCTCAATCCCGGGGTAGATCTCCTCCACAGGAGCCCTCCAAAAATAGGTATAACCTCAGGGTTAGGGATAATATTAGGAAACCTGACAGGTATCAGGATACTGATACACATTCCTCTCGTTCCTTTCAGGGTTCATCGAAAAACTCTAAGAGGGAAGGACGGTCAGACAGACAAGAGATGTGTAGAATGTCCAGAGACAAGCAACACTCTCAAGATTACACTTCTAAAAAAGAAGAGAAGCCAAAGCAAAAGCCACAGTTCAAAAAGAAGATTGCATATCTAAAGATAAGACATGCCCAGAATTCTGAGAACTCGACTACTGAACGGGGAATGGGCTCTGATGATGCTAGACAGTGTGGCAGGTGTAACAATAGCTTGCCAGAACCTGATGGAATTTCTGGTGATAGAGGACTTGAATGATTATATCATGGTAGAATCGCCCGATACTAGGGTAAGTGTCCCACATAAAGTATATGAAATACCGCTCCAGATGGAGGGGGACAAATGTAGAACAGTGAGAGTTCTCTTTCAGGAGAACTTGATGTTTGGCTATAACATTGTGTTAGCTAAACAGGATTGGCTGCCAGCATTCGTCGTGGATTGCTGTAAGGGGAAACAGTAATTATACCGGCATATTCAGATCATATTCCCAGGCACCTAAAATAAACTTATGCGCAGGAGTGGGCATTAGCCCAGGCTCCAGCATTATCCAAAAACCATGTTGGATGGGATGAGGATTCAATTCCTTTAAAAAATACTCCAACTGCACAGAGGCAGTATTCAATAAAGCAAGAAGCTAAAAAACAGGTCAGGGAGATCTTAGATCAACATTAATACCAAGGGGTGATCGAAAATTGCACCTCATCAATGAATAATCCTTTGTTTCTGGTCAGGAAACCCGACAATTCATATTGTCTAGTTTTAGATTATAGACATATTAACACTTGCACTAAGACATTTGCAGTCCAAAATGCACACAGTGCCGCAATAATGAATAACATTGTGCGGAAAAAATATAAAACAACACTTGATACACTATGGATTTTTCTGCCAAAATATAGCGCCTGAAAGAAGGTATCTAACACCATTCTCAGCGCTAGGGTCCCAAGGGCAATTTTATCGACTGCACCAAGGGTATACGAACAGCCTGGGGTTTTTTTCGGCCAGAGTAACTGAGTTACTTCAAAATTTGAATGAAGAGGCATTGTCCTATGTGGATGATATTTATTTGACGGACAATGAGCTAGAGGAACATTTTAACAGAGTCCATACCATCATTTTGGGGTTTGCATCTGAGGGCTACAAATTCAACTTTAAAAAATCAAAAATTGCTCACCACAGTGTCCTGTTTTTAGGATATGAGCTTTAAAGTGTAGGAAAAAGCCTGGCAGACGTTTTAAAAAAAAAATTTGCTCTGCTTCATTTTCCTATGTCATTACAAAATCTACAATCAATCCTGGGATTTGTAAATTTTGGTAAAACATGTATTTTAGATTACGCTGAAAGAATAAAACCTTACTACAACTTAATAAAACCTGATTTTCAGTGAGAAAATGGACACAGGAACACACAGATACACTTTGTTCCTTATAAGCTGACATGATAGTATCCAAACACTTAGAGACACGCGTAAACGTATGCAGCCTGGTGATCCGTATAATTGTGGGTCAGTGTGAGTACACCTATCTGACATATAATTAAGTTGAAACAGTACCAATTGCATACAAATCACATTTGTGCACAAATGATGATATGCGCTTCGCATCTTCAGAAAAGATCGTGACAGAAGTACAGACTGCTCTAGTGAGGGAAAGGCAAAAGCAACAGTTGATGGACAGAATGCAGAACAATGTCATACATTCACCCCAGTACAGAGATCTGGGCCTAAATCCATCGTTTTTTTGCTCACCATGCTGTTCCACTTTAAACTCAGCCATATGCATATCAGTCTTGACCCTGTGGCTCATGGGAACAGTCCAGCCCGAACTGCCAAGCCAGGTCCTCACTGGACTGGAAACAATCAATTGTGTGTCTTTTGCTTTCTCGCCCTAAGTGCGCCAGGCATGCCCAGATGTGGGTCCTGGGCTCACTGTGCCACTGGAATCAAGCTCTCCTGGCTGAAGAGGGGTGAAACCCCAAACCCGGTCCTAGGATACTTCGTTCCGTTTGAGGGAATACCTGGCTTGGCAGTTTGGGCTGGACCGTTCTCATGAGACACAGGGTCAAGACTGATTTGCATATGGCCAGGTCGAAACTGGGGTGGCATGGTGAGCAAAAGAATGATGGATTTAACCCAGATCTGGAGGTGAATGTTTAGATTTCTTCTGCATTCCGTCCATCAATTGTGTGTCTTTTGTAGTGAGAGAAAGAGCACTGGCCCAGGGGAAACAAATAATAGTAGTGACTCTAGTTCCAGCCTTAGAGGCTGCGACAAAAGCAAACATTCCTAACTCTAGAGCCTTACATCCGAGATGGATACAATGGGCTAATTCTCTCACTGCAACAGATGTAGAATACAGATACGACCCAAAAAGACACAATTATTCCTGCAATACGAACAAGAATATCCTCTACAAAACAAAATAATGCCTGTAGATCAGTATGAATCTATCATTTACACTGATGGATCTGCTCAACCGGCCATAGGAAGTAAGCAACAATATAGCACGGCATGTGCAATCGTTAAAGGTCGTATGCAAGATGGAAAGTTCCATCCAAGTTGCAGGAAAACATTATCTCTAGGAGAGTGCACAGCACAGCTGGAAGAGTTAAAAGCCTTGATACTGGCACTGGGAAATATGGATTGAGAATTCCCCACACGAATTGTGTGTGATTCCTTTTACCGTGTGCAGTCATATAATTAATATTTAAATCACTGGGTTCAAAACAGGTTCAAAGATGTAAAAGGTGGCACAACTAAGCATCAAATGCTATGGGAACAGGTAGTGGAGTTGAAAACCGAACTACCAAGGGGTCACATGATACAAACACTGAGTCATCAGCGTGATGGTGTTCACATTGAAGGGAAATCATTGGCTGATGAACCCACAAAGGGGGCTGTATGTACGGAATCCGTAGCTGCAATCACTTGTTCTAAAATTAAAATATAGAGTGAGATTATGTTGGTTGTCATTGCTTCATGCAAAAACAGAGGAGCAGTACCAAAATGATTTCCACTCAAGTAGTCCCACAAGTTAGATGCCAATAACATTCCATTTGCTCAGATTCCTGGAGTGGCGGATAGAGTAATTCCAAACATGGATCGTAGATTAGGTTTAATTCTAACAGCATTCAAAGGGATAGGTTCTGCACATGCAGGAGTTATGGTGACTGTTTCTTTTTTGAAACAACGCTAATGGTGGCCTGGTTTAACAAAGCAGATTAAAGACTATGTCTTGAAATGCAACATCTACCAGCAGATGAAAGGTTCCACCTTAACACGTCCAGCGCAGACACCATTATTAATATCTGATAAACCACTAGCATGTGTTTACTTGGACCACTGCGGCCCCTTACAAAGAGATGGGGCTTACAGGTATATCATGCTTGCAGTGGATTCCTGCTCAAGATTCCTATGGGTGTGGCCCCAACGTCGCCTGACGCTCGAAGTGTTATAAAAGATTTGCGAGTTTTCATAGGGACATACGCAATTGGCACATTACATTCTGATCAGTGCCCTGCATTTAGCTCTCAGTCTTACAAGGAGGCCATGAGTGGATTGGGTGTTGCATTACGGTACTCCTCTCTGTACCATCCTGAGGGAAATTCAGTTGTGGAGAGGAAAAACCAAAACTTAAAGCAGTCTTTAACAGCTATAGTATTAGGCACGGGTGAGAGCTGGGTAAAACATCTGTATGGAGTGCAGCAGGCTTTGAACAATATGCCAAGAAGTTCTCTGGGGGGTCACTCCATATTTGGGAGAAGAATGTGGGTACCTGATCTTGATGGTGAAGGCGCAGTGGAGGATGAAAAACCTTTTGACATCCATGATCGTTTGGCTGTTTTACAGGATCTAAATGAATTCAGGACACACCAAAGTAATGTCCATCTGAAGCAGACCACCACTGGGGAAGTCAAATCAGTCACGGCAAGACCTGTCTGGATCCAAAAAGTCAGGGATCTGGTCAGAGAGAATAAGAAAGGCAAGAAAGAATTTGGGCCATCCTACAGAAAGCCTGTACAGGTCCCAGCAGTCGAACAAACAAGAATTGTACTTCTACCACCTCTTGCCGGAAAAAATAAAACATTTGTCTCAATTGAACTAATCAAACCAAACTATGTGGCAGATACTGAGTAGTAGGCCATGTGGACTCCACAGTAGCTGATGCCCTCCTCTCGCTTCAATTCAAGAAGTTAAAACAGAAAGACTCATCACGTTTGAAGAGTCCCCTGTACGGAATGATGGACTATGCAATAATGATATAGAACTCGTTCCTCTTGAACCTGAAGTTCAAATTCAAAATCAAAATGAAAGACAAATTTCTGTTCGACAAAATACTGATGTCTACATTAACATGCCTCGACAAGAGCAAACTACGATTTCCACAAATCCTAATGCAATACCAATAATTGATCAAACTGCTTCTGGCTACTTCATGAACTTTGATACGTTTTCTTTGGATCCAAGTGAACCTGAAACGATGCCAGACCAAAAATCACGCAAGCAGCATGTTAAAGACTTTCTGAACTTTCTTAAAAAGTCTTACCTGGTGTCACCTTGGGTAGAACTTTGGGTAATCACTGGGATACTTTTATTCCTATTCTGGGTAGCTTAGTAATAGTTTTTAGCATGCTTAATAATGGAAAATACCATCGACAAAGCTCTGCAGCCCAAAAGGTGAATTTGATTTTAAAACCACATCAACCATCTCATGAAGAACAAACAGACTTGTCATCAGTGAACATTATAGCAGTTCCTGATGGTATAGTTTGGGACAAGGTTGATTTTGATATATTTGGTCTGAACGTCCTTTTAAAATTCCTCATTTATTTAAAATAACCCTGGGTGTAGTCTGCGTAGTAGCGCTACGCGTAGCTACGCAAAGTGCACTTCTCACTACGCGAACTGCGTAGTGCGCTGTTCACGATGATTGCACAGTGCTAGATGCTTGTCCGCTCTGTGCAATCATTGAAATCGGCATCTTGCACAGTGCGAGCTGTCGTTTTCTGCCGCTTGAGTAGATTTTCAACGCGGACTGCTAGTTTCTCATCGCGAGCGGTCGCGAGCATACGCGAGCACTCGCAATGAGAAACCTGACCTCCCCGCGTTGAGAATCTCGCCAGGAGGTTTATTTTCCACACTACATCAAGTTGCTGATCGCGAACGAGGAAAAGGTCTTGCCGGGATGTCATTTTGCTCACTCGCAGTCGCCAACTTGAGGTTGAGGACCGTGAGCGAGCAAAAAATGCCATCTACACTACGCTACGTGTTTTTGAGTTGAGTTTGAGTTTAATGTATTTGTAAAGCGTGCTTTCACCGGCGGTTTCATGGCGCTGCAACAGACAGATTCTCAGAGTAGGAGAAGGAAAGCAGAATAGAAAGGAGAGAAAATAAGTGGTCTAGTTAAAACATTTTGCAAAGAAATGGGCCTTGAGTTTCTTCAGAAATTGAGGGTACATAGTTATAGATCTGAGCTCAAAAGGAAGGGAATTCCACAGGAGTGGGGCATGGGTTGCGAACTTTGATCCTCCCCATTTCTTTCTCCAAAAACGGGGGGCTGACAGCAGGGATTGCGTAGAGGAGCGCAGTTCCCTGGTAGGAACATAGGGAACAATCTCAGATGTAATACAGGCCGGGGCTGCGCCCAGTCGTGCTTGAAAGGTGATAGAGGCAAGCTTAAACTGGACGCGTTCACGGATAGGAAGCCAGTGTAGGGATTTGAGGAGGGGAGTTACGTGATGGAATTTCGGAATATTGAATATCAGCCGTGCCGCCTGGTTCTGGATCAGCTGCAAACACCGTAGACTATATGCAGGAATACCCGCATATAGGGCGTTGCCATAATCCAGGCGGGAGATGACCATCGCCAAAATGATCATTTTCAGGGCGTCGAAGGTAAAAAAACGGGATACCCTGCGGATGGTGCGAAGTGTCAGGAAGGAGGAGGACACCACAGAACTAACCTGGGAGTGAAGAGTGAGCTGAGAGTTAAGTTTGATACCTAGAGTTTTAACTGAGGCAGAGGGGACCGGGGATGAGCCTAGTGAGGGAGGCCAGAAAAGTGAAGACCAAGGACAGGTGCTACCACCTGTCAACACCAGCTCGGTCTTATCTGGGTTAAGTTTCAGGTGGTTGTAGTTCATCCAGTCCTGGATAAAAGTCATGATAGACTGAAAGTTAGAGATGGAAGTAGGGGAAGAAGACAGATTGAAAACAAGATGAAGGTCGTCCGCATAATTGTATATGCTGACATCCATTTGCTGTAGTGAGAAAATAAGAGGGGCAATATAAAGGTTAAACAGGAGGGGTGAAAGGGAGGAACCTTGGGGAACCCCGCACTGAACTTTCCGGAAGTCCGCAGAAAAGACACCCAGGTGAACAGCCTGGGTGCGGTCCCTCAGGAAGGAGGATAACCATACCAGAGCGGTACCCCCGATCCCCGCCGCCCTGACACGGGAGAGTAAGATGGTATGGTCAACCGTGTCAAAGGCGGCTGAGAGATCAAGTAGAACCAAGGCCTGGGCCTGGTTGGTATCCATTCCCTCCCTGAGGTTGTCTAGGACTGAGAGAACTACGGACTCCGTAGAGTGTGCGGGGCGGAAGTCAGCCTGGCTGGGAGCCAGAATCCCATACTCCTCCACAAAGGTGCTCAGGGACCTGGTGACATGTCGTTCGAGCACCTTAGCCAGAAATGGTAGGAGGGAGATAGGGCGGTAGTTGGCGGGGATTGAAGGGTCTGCGCCAGGTTTTTTTAGAATGGGGACAATGACAGCGGCTTTCAGTGGTGTGGCAACAACCCCCTGGGAAAGGGAACTGTTAAGGAAGTGAAGGGGGGGGTCTGGACAGGATGTATAAATGTGGCGAAGGATATGCGCAGGGCAAATGTCCAATGGGGATCCAGATTTGACAAGAGGAATTATTGTAGTCAAGGAATCTTTAGTCAGGGGAGGAAAGGTGTCAAGTTTGCCGTTAGGTGGAGGGCGCTGAAGGTCAACAAAAGTCGGGGGGGCGAGGGGATGTTGGCTTTAATAGTAGCAATCTTTTCAATAAAGAAATTATTTAAAGATTGACTGAGGTCCTGGGAAGGGGAAGGCTTGAGAGATGTCCTGTCGGAAAATGCCAGAGTGTGGACAATCGAGAAGATTTCCCTCGGTTGATTCTCAGCTGCAAGAATCTTAGATTAGAAATAAGCTGGTTTTGCAACCAAGATGGCCTTCTTATATTGAGCTAGAAGAGTGGTAAACTCAGCTCTGAGTGAGGGAGAATAGTTCCTCCTCCAGGCTCGGCACGGCGTACTGCAAGTTTGGTGGTTTTAAGATTCTCGTTAAACCACAAGTTGGCGTCTTTCTCCCGCTTAGAGGTCACCCGCTTCAGCGGGGCGATGGAGTCACAACTAGAGGAGAGCCAGTGTTCAATGGCAATGGCCTGGGAATGAGTGGAAAGGCCTTGTAAGGTAGGGTAGGAGGAGGCTAGTAATGTAGATAGGTTCTCCGGGTCCACTCGGCTCCATGAGCGGACCCAAACATTCTTTGGACGCGGGGGCCTGATAGTGGGATTGAGGGGAAGGGTAAATGAGATCAGATGATGGTCGGACCAGGTGCATGGCAAGATGGACAGAGAGTCTACCGGACAGTTCAAGGACCAAATCTGATCTAGGATGTTTCCTTTGACGTGAGTAGGAGAGTGAACATGTGATACGAAATTGAGGGTTTGGAGTGTATCTGAAAATTCTCTGGAGGACGGACATTCCGCTGGGTCTGAAGGCCAAAAGTTAAAATCTCCCAGTAATAGAATGGAAGAGTTATTGACCGTCAGTGTGGAAAGTACCTCCTGAAAGTCAGGCAAAAAAGATAAGGGTGATTGAGGGGGGCGGTAAGTGAGAACACAAGTGAGAGGGGGAGTGGTAGAAGAAGTGCGAATGGCAAGGTACTCTGTTGTAGCAATATCTGGCAGAGGTAGACATTGGAAGGGAAGGTCGGTCCGGGCGATGACCGCTACGCCGCCCCCATTCCTACCATTGAACGGTCTGCTCGAAGAGCATAATATGGAGCGGGAAGGGTGGCCAGTAAGGTAGGGAGAGAGTCCTCACTGAACCAAGTCTCTGTTAGGAAGAGGAGATCAGGAGCGTGGAGGTCTAGCAGTACCGACAGCTCGTGTGAGTGGGCCACTGCTGACCGGGTGTTGAGATAATAGGCAATAAGAGTCCTAAGTGAGACTGGGCTGGCGTCTTCTCTGAGAGGGTGAGAAGGAGTGGGGGGAGCGAAAGTGTTGGAAGATGAGGGAGAGGGGGACAGGTCATGCGAGGATATGAGAGAGCAAGTGGAAGCGGAGAGAGGCCAGGGGCCATGAAGACTGTGGAGTTGTGAGGAAGAGTAAGTGATGATTTGAGCAGAGTGACATGCCCCTGGCCCCGGTCGGCCGCGGACGGGCGCAGACGGGCTTGCCTTAGGCGCGCAATCGACGCGCCCTCTGCGCTCGTCCGCTGCATGTCCGAAATCTACACATGTTTTATGGATCTGTAAGAGGGGGTGGGGGGGGCGTGGCCTCGAAAAGGGGCATGTCCGCGGCAAGCGCCGGAAATGGCGCCAAGAGTGTCCCGGTACCAACAGCCGTGGCAGCGCTAAATCCGCTGCACGGGTGGTCTGGGCGAGTGAGGTCTGCAAGCAGCAGTCAAGGAGCAGATGGTGAGTGAGTTAAAAGTACAAGAAATAAGGTGACACTCAAATATTTTTAAAATCAATTTACACAAGGTTCGTGCTCCCGGCTTCCGCCTCAGAAGTATCTGTCAATCTGCCTGGCGCTCGTTATTTAGCACCTTTAAAGGCTAGAAGGAGGGCGTGGCCTCGAAAATGGGCGTGTCCGCGGCAAGCGTCGGAAATGGCGCCAAGAGTGTCCCGGTACCAGCAGCCGTGGCAACGCTAAATCCGCTGCACGGGTGGTCTGGGCGAGTGAGGTCTGCAAGCAGCAGTCAAGGAGCAGAAGGTGAGTGAGTTAAAAGTACAAGAAATAAGGTGACACTCAAATATTTTTAAAATCAATTTACACAAGGTTCGTGCTCCCGGCTTCCGCCTCAGGAGTATCTGTCAATCTGCCTGGCGCTCGATATTCAGCACCTTTAAAGGCTAGAAGGAGGGCGTGGCCTCGAAAAGGGGCATGTCCGGGGCAAGCGCCGGAAATGGCGCCAAGAGTGTCCCGGTACCAACAGCCGTGGCAACGCTAAATCCGCTGCACGGGTGGTCTGGACGAGTGAGGTCTGCAAGCAGCAGTCAAGGAGCAGAAGGTGAGTGAGTTAAAAGTACAAGAAATAAGGTGACACTCAAATATTTTTAAAATCAATTTACACAAGGTTCGTGCTCCCGGCTTCCGCCTCAGGAGTATCTGTCAATCTGTGCTACGTGCAATTCGTGTGGCGCAAAGTAGCACAAATTATGCAAACTACGCGAGCGCAGCGTAGTTGTCCACCCAGGGTTATTTAAAATATCATTGAGTGATATCATTACCTTAAGTACATTTTCCGATGATTGGGACTTTGAAACTGTAAATAACATGTTGTCTGATTTAGAAAAATCTGCTGCATTTTCTAATAGTGAAACATTGGAAACCACATCAGATTTCGAAACGATATATTGTTTTCAACATTTTGGTCATCACTTTTTGCATAAATCTGCTTAACCTAGAAATGTGCTCACATACCATCAGTGGGAACATTGTCCAACACCGCCGAAAGGCAGTTCAAAAACATTTGCACAAAAGTTTCCATATTTTTCAGAGTTTAATATGCCTGACCCAGCCTCATATTATTATGAGGTTTCACCAACACCAGCACAGAAAAATATGTTAGCAAATACCAAACAGATTTTCTCTGCCTCCTTTATTGCCCAGTTGTCTGAACAAGGTTACGACTTATGGAAAGACGCCATAGACTTAAAACCAGTCTGGGGTACTAGAGAATGACAAGTTCATGGAACGGAAGCTTTGTTTAGAGCATGCCTTATCCCTCAACAGATCATCTTTTTGAATGAAACAGTGCAACAGACGTCTTGCCTTGGACTAGCCAAGAACAAAGACTTGAACACACCTCGGCTGCCAACTCCCTCACACACCGGGGGTAATGAAACATCACAGAAAGAGATTACAGTAGATGACATTGTACAATACAATAGATCAGACCATTATTGGAGGAAATTGTTGATTTGGCCCACAAGTGACATCCTGCAGTGTTGGGAAGTTGTGCCTTGATTGGCTAAAAACCTCAACACTCACACAGGTGAAACAACACTATCCTTACTGTCACGGGAGGTGGATCTTAGGGATCTTTTACTAGGTCCCAGGAAGGCACGTCAGAAATGTTTCATTTATGCTGGCATTTTTGCTGCCTACAATGAAATATGGAAAATATCCCAACAAGAGGCCGCAGAGAGACTACAGAAAATAGACCGTATAAATCTAGAAAAATCTCTAGCAGTGGTAGACAATGGGTAAACAACATTGACCTCCAGGATATTTTCCTTAGGAAACATTGTATCTTCTGTAATAGATACACTGGACCAAGATTTGGCCATATTTCAACACGGGCAATCTCAGTTATGTTCTATTATGTTGTTAAGCTGGATGCTGCAATCTTTGCGTGCAGGCTATGTGCCTGGGTGTTTTATCAACAGCACGTCTCTGTTTTCTGAATACAATCTGACAGATAAGCAGATAGAAATGATACAAAGGGGAGCTAAGCAGATAGAAATGGCACAAAGGGGAGCAAAATATACAATGCTGGGTAGCGAAAAACTGGATGGATTACCATTTACAGTGGCAGAATCACTGTCCACAGAATGGCTAATCTATGGCCACAAAACTCTACCGGTCACTACTTTTCAGTTTCAGTATCGCCTTGAATAAGAGTAGACAGGCAGATGTGAAAAAATGGGTAAGGAATACATTAAGGAATCATGGGAATTACCATACAGATTTCAATGATGGAGTGGGGATCGAGAAGTGTTTCTAAGCAGTACAAACTGTGAGAACGCCTTAAGTGGATAACTCATATGTCAGTATATTTTGTTCCACGGGGCTTGTAATGGTTCTGTAGCGAACTTGTCCTGTCATCTGAGGGATGCTCCAGCTCAGTGGTTACTCCAGCATTTAGGCTACTTTCAAATGGGAGTTACTTAATGCTGAACACTCAAGGCTGCTGCGGAATGCTACCGGGCATTGCATATCTAGTAACCATGAGCTCCAGGGTTACTTGTTGTGTGCAAGTATTGTTTACATCGACACATACAGTCAGGGAGGCACTGTTATGGCCTTCACTAAATGTTTCTTTAATACGGTTTGATACTCTAAGCAGAATGAAAGCCATGCTTTTACAGAAGTCTGTGCCCTTAACCTCTGCACTAGAGACTTTTGATCTCCTAAAGGCAAGGTCTTCAGCAGAGATACAGGTGCTTATCCATACAAATAGGCCGTTCCATTTCACAGAAATGGTAAATCGTTTGATATGACAGGCATAGACTGCCTATTTAAGACCATAGGTTCTGGACTTCTAGGCACCTTTCAGACGGTACTTGGAGCTATACCAAACTTCACACACTCCGTATTTGGAAACAATTTTGGAGGACTTCCGCTAATACTGTTTCAAATAGCAGGTATCCTGATTGTTTTCTATCTGCTACGCAATGGACGTCCCAGTCACCATTTAGATGGAAAAAGCACGCGTGGAGCGTAAATACCATGACCGCATGGTACAACATCGCGGAACGCCTCGCCAAAGAGAACTAAGTGCATCTTGGTTCTTGTAATTTTGACCAGTTTGGATGGACTGCATCTTACCTGCCCTCCAAAGCCTATTTTGCAGAGAAGAATGCGTGGTAGACATTTGTTTGACACTCCCATCATGTGCGCAACCGGATGTGAATGCTCTACTGGACCCGATAATGGCCCATGTTCTGTAGTGTCCTCAGTGTATTCCAATGTTGATGGCGGCATAACTTGAGCCACCACAGGTAGTAACTGCACCTCTTTGTATGGATACTGGCTCCCCCACTGACACCCAGGCTTTGGACGGTGCACAGGCTGCCCCAGCACCAGCTGCGGACAGCATGGAACATCATCTGTGCTCAATTGACATACTCTGCGAGGTGCTACAGGGGCTGTCTACTGCGGAAGAAAATGTTGTGTCTACCAGACAGGATACATATAAAATTTACTCATTTGGTTTGTCATGTGCTGGAAGAAATTCGCCCTTTTAAAAAACAGGCTCAAAATTTGGAACTCAAAAACAAAATTGACATTCCTTTAATTTATTGGGCATACATGGCTTTCTAATGCTTATAGTGGTTCGGACTATAACTACGGAGACTTTAGCGCTATGGCTTTCAAAGATTTTCTTTTAACATTTGTACGTTTTTTTTGCATTTTTTTGGGAAGTTTTAAACATTCTAGCAAAACTAATGTTTTTATGAACTTTGTGCACACCTATATCAATGTAAAGGCTAGTAGGATGGTAATAAGTTACATATGTTGTCCAGTTCGAAGAGGAGTGAGTGTTATATTACATTTAGGTACCCTATATGGGCATACGTAAAATTGCAACCTTTCGCCTATATTCTTCCCTACATTACATACATAACGGTTCCTAGGGACTGACTTTTTACCTAGATTCGACACTGTATTCAGAACTAAGGGTGGGCGTAGTTCGTGAAGTAGTGCTTCGCGAAGCTACGCAAAGTGAAGTTCGCACTACGCGAGCTACGCGTAGCACTTCGCGAACTGCGTAGTAACATGTTCGAACTGTGCAAGATGTTGTTTTCAATGATTGCACAGTGCGGACAAGCAACCGGCACTGTGCAATCATTGAAAATGGCATCTTGCACAGTGCGAGCTGTAGTTTTCTGCTGCTCGAGTAGATTTTTACTCGAGCTGCAGCTTTCTCAACGCGAACTGGTAGTTTCTCATCGCGAGCGGTCGCGAGCATACGCGACCCCTCGCAATGAGAAACCTGACCTCCTCGCGTTGGGAATCTCGCCGGGAGGTTTATTTTCCATGCTCGCGATCGCGTACAAGGAAAAAGTCTCGCCAGGATGTCATTTTGCTTGCTCGCGGTCGCCAACTTGACGTTGAGGACCGCGAGCAAGCAAAAAATGACCGCAGCACTACGCTACGCGTGTTCGCACTGTGCTACGTGCAGTTCGCGTAGTGCGAAGTAGCGCGAACTTCGCAAACTACGCGAGCGTAGCGTAGTGCTTCACCCAGGCCTATTCAGAACGCAGGTTTTTCCCTAGTTCGAATCTCATACATTATGCATGAGGTTTTTTGGAAGCATAGTAGGTCTACCATCTCCTATATAATCTTGTATAAATTTCAGGCCCAAAGTCATCCTTTAGGCTGGCACAGTAACACAGCATGGTAGTTCCCCTGGGGAGACCTATGGGTATATATACATCACATTTTGCTTAGAAAGACAGAGGAGACCGAGACTTCTTGGCTGACACACTGACCAGAGATGCTGAGAATCCTGCATGCAGACACTTTAGCTCACAGCGGTCTAACATCCCTCGCGGGGTGTCCAACTCGAGACCAGGACGGGGTTCCATTTTCTCTCATTTTCAGGTAATGGGGTTGACTAGATCCTAGAGGGATTCTTGGCATAGCACACACACAGATGCTAGGTACATTTGTGTACATCTAGTTAGGAAGGCATAGTAGGAGAACACACTTTTTTCATGTATTTTATGTACTTGTATACATCCATGAATACTGCAAAATGGTAGAAGTGTACCATCCTTTTACTTTCATAGTACTTCTAATCATATATCTCTGCTACTGTCTAATGGTTGTTGCAGCTCATCTATTCCACACTAGAATAACAACTGTTCAATAAACTCTGTTTGATAAACATCCAGTATGTTTATTCTGTGTATCTCTGAGTCAAACTAAGTGAGCACGAGTGACTGAACGAAAGGTAGTATATTGTTTTCACGATTCTGAGGGATCAAGGTTGTCATGTTCTGAGGTTGCCAAGGACTATTCCCCCTGATAAAAGGAGATTCTAGTGGCAATGTGAGCTAGTTGATACAGACAGGCTATCATACCCAGAGGGTCATGGTATCAGTCTGCCACCAATCACACAGTTTATGTTATCCAAATGTGCAGATCCTGTATAGGTTATATAGGAACTACACAAAAACACTTGGACCTATCTCGGTTACTGCAAACCTCCTCCACCCTTGGTTGGGGGAAACTGAGCCAAAACCTTTAGCATCACTCGCAAATGACTTTCCAGACTCTCTGGAACTCACCCAAAGTTTTGCATCCTTTGTGCAAAACAACAACAGAACATGTGCTCTCTGACATTCAGATTGAACAACCCTTCAAAATTGTTTGCTGGGCAATTGTTCCTCCACAAACTTCTCCCAAGACTGGTGAGACAGTTTCCTACTTCCCCAGAAACTCAATCTATGCTCTTCAGGGGCAAATCCATTCCTCCTTGTCAGTGTTTCTTTCATGGGGTTGTAACTCTGTCTTTCACTCCTTTTGTAAGGCCAGTAGGGCATCCCACCCATCCTTAGTAATATAGCCCTCCATGACAGTTCCTAAATCTTCCTCAGGTATCCTGCGCACTACCAGAGTTCCCTCATACTCCTGTAATAACTGATGTATGTCATCCCCTCCTTCAAGCTAGGCACTAGGTTTGTGGGTATGTGCGTGGATTTCCAAAAACTAGAGCCACAGTTTTTGCCAACACTGAACTCCACCTGCAGAACTTTCAAGCTTTGCTCAAGAGTGAGCATTTCCCTGACTAAGGCTCTTTCAGTCTCTGCACTCCTGTTCCGAACTAAGGCTCTTTCAACTTCAGCCGTTCTCTCCTCCAAAGCCAGCTGCGCTAACTGCAACCTGAGGTCCCTCTCCTACCATCTATCCCTGGGAGACAGGGCAGGGGAGGTAATACTGCTCCTGGCACTGGACTCAGCAAGGCACTACCAATCTATGGGGTCCTCCCTGTCTACTGGCGTCCCTTCCCGGTCATTCACTTCCTCCCCCTCAGAATCTTCAGTGTCATTGCCCTTTTGGTGTGCCAATTGGGATCCCTCCCAGTCAGGATCCTCTAAGTGGCTCAATCACATATGCTGCCATGGTTTACCCGGAGTCCCGCAAGGAGTTCCCGCTCATACTTCTTCCCAATCTAGGGATCCTCCCAGGGTCTTCCCTAAACCCAGCACTCCCCGGTTTTCTTTTAAGACTGCCACCTTGCATTCACTTTCAAAATAGAACAGGGTTGTCAGAAGGGCTCACTCATTGACTTCCCCACTCACAGTGAGTCCCATGACCCTGCAGAACTCCCTCAACTCCTCCTGATTATAATCCAACATGTAATCTTCATCATAGATTCACCCCATTTTGACAAGGTGCACAGATGTAAGTGCAGCAAGCACATTCCCATGTGTAAGATCTGAAGCAGAAATAACAATAAAAAAATGACCAATGAGAGAATCAGGAGAAAAACAAAACATGTAAACGTTAGAAATGGGGGACTCTAGTTGCAATGGTTTGCACCTTTGTCCAAATAGGGACCCTTCCTTATAGTCAGGATGAGTGGGGTATACTACTGAATAACCCCTGTTCAGCCCCTTGGTAGCTTGGCATGAGCAGTCAGGCTTATCTCACAGGCAGTGTGCAAAGCATGTGCACATAACCAACAGTAACACAGTGAAAACACCACAAAAAGACGCCACACCAGTTTTGGAAAAATAACCAATATTTATCTGTGCAAACAAGTCCAAAAATAATAAAAGACCACCTTACAGTAATTAAAACTATGCACTTTGCAAGATTAACTTTAAAATGCGTTTCCTGGGAGTCAGTAGCTCCGTCCGGGGCTACAGGGGTGCTGAAAACAACAGAATCCAAAACTTCCAGCCGACTCTGCTGGTGCGGTTCAGCTGTAGCGTCAGCAGACTCGTAAACAGTACCTTAGGTTGCAGCTGTTTTCGTTGGTGCAGGCAGGTCGTGGCAACCAATACGGTTGTGATAGGAAACATAGCGGTGCAGTACCTTCAGGTCACGGTGCAGGCAGCGGATTGGTGATGATTTTCAAGCACTGTCGATGAGACCAGGGCTGCGGTGCCAAGTGAGGGAGTGCTTGTTGCAGTGCTGACAAGTCACGGTGCAAACTACAGAGTCGGTTGATTGGAGCTTGGGTTGGTTGGCAAAGACTGCTGTGTGGGACGGGGTGGTGAGTCATAGGACTCACAAGCAGTACCCCAAGCCACGGTGCAGTCACTGGGAGTCGAAGAAAGTGTGCAGCAACATCATCAGTGAGACCAGGGCGACAGAGTAAAGCAAGGCTGTGCAGAGTGTGGTGCCCATAGGTCGCAGTGAAAGCAGTGGCTTGGTAGCAGCGGCGGTCGTCATCGTTAGTGAGGCCAGGGTTGCCAAGTGAAGTGTGGCAGTGTCTTCTGTGGTGGCTTCAGGACACAGAGCCAGCAGTTGAGTCAGTGTCAGAGCCGGTGGCACTCCCTCTCTGTGGTAACTGAAACCCATGGTTCCAGAGGCGGTACCCAGAGGTAAGTGAAGTCTTTGTTGCCCCTGAGACTTCCTGAACAGGAGGCAAGCTCTATTTCAAGACCTTGGGAAATACTCACTCCAAGTGGAGAAAGTTCATTCCAGTCCTTTCACTGCCCAAGGCTGATGCAGCTACTGCAGGTCAACCCAGCAAAGCATCAAAATAGCAAAGGGGCAATACTCCTCCTGACAGTTCTTATAGCTCTTCTTCCTGGCAGGTTCCTTGATTCCTGTGAGTTCTAAGGTTCTGTGGTCTGGGCCCCAATATTTATTCTACAATTCTCTTTGTTCTCTCGGGTAGAGAGTGTCTGTGCTTAGTCCAAACCAGTTTGGTCATCTCTGACCCAGCTTCCAGGCAGAGAGAGTGTGGAGACAGCATTGTCCAAGGCAGACCAGGCCCATTCAGGTGCAAGGAAATCTCCTCCCACTACACTAAATGAGGCCCATGTCTATTCAGCCCAGCCCTGACTCATCCAGGAAAGGTAGAACATACCTCAACCCCCAGTGGCTTTCTGAAGAGAATGCACATCCCCAACCCCTTTCACTCTAAAGGCAGACAGTCAATCCACAAACCCAGCAGAGGCACATGGGATGGCTAAGCAAGAAAATACCTACTTTCAAAATGTGGTATTTTAAAAACATGGGATATAAAAATCATCTTTAATAAAATATGCATTTCTACATTCTGAGATCAGGCATACTAAACTCAATTTCTCTATCTTGTCCCAATGGGAAGTTATAATAATACGATGATATGAGTAAACTTCCATACTATCCTATGGGACAGATGGCCTTTCAATTGTGAAAAATGAATTACACTGTCTTTCACTATCAGGACACGTTACTCATACACTGCACTCTGCCAATAGGGGTGCCTTGGGCCTATCTTAGGCAAAAAAAAGGGACGGTTAGGGCTTGGTAGTGGGTGCACTTGCCAAGTCGACATGGCAGTAAAAACTGCTTGCAGACACTGCATTGGCAGGTCTGAGAATCCTTTGAAAGGCTGCTCAAGTGGGTAGCAGAATCAGTACTGCAGACAAACTAGCATAACTGCAACAAATGATGGACGGAATGTTGAATGATTCAAACATTCTCTCCAAGTCAAGACATCTGGTTTAAATTCATTGTTCTTTTGCCCACTACACCACCCAAGTTTGGACCCAGCCAAATGCAAATAGGTTTTGACCTTGTGACTCATGGGAACATTCCAGATCATACTGCCGAGCAAGGTCCTCCTTGGACTGCAAACAAGCATCATAAGTAACCCTGGGCGTTGTGCTCCACTTTGCCCACGGAGTGCACGTAGCGCTGCCTGCTTCCCCGTTTACGAAGTAGGCGTAGCAGGCAGCGCTACGCACACACCGCAGCGAAGCAAGAAATGCGCATGCGCGGGCGTCCGCGCATGCGCATTTGCGTGAAGAAGTTACCGTCCAGCATGAAGAGGGAGCCCCGGGACGCCGCACTGAAGGTAAGGTGGTTTATTTACCTTTAACTTTCTTTAAATTATTTTAAAATGAGGGTGGGCGGGAGGTGGGCGGCGCGTAGTGGGGAAACGCGGAGCTCGCGAGTGTGCGTAGATTTTGCCACACTACGTGCTGCTTCACGTAGCCCCACTACGCCCACTACGCCCAGGCTTAATCATATGACCAGTTTTGGGCTATATGTCACCCTTCATCAGCCAGGCTAGCTTGAAGGCAGTGGCACAGTGAGCAAGGGACCCACCTCTGGGCATACCCATCCCACTGATGCAAAAAGTGTAACTGCAACAAATGATGGACAGAATGCTAAATGATTCGAAAATTCTCCCCCAGTCAAATGAGCTTGGTTAAATCCATCATTCTTTTGCCCACTATGCCACCCCAGTTTGGGCCCAGCCATAAGCAAATCAGTCTTGTCCCTGTGCCTCATGTGAACTGTCCAGAGCAAACTGCCAAACCAGGTCCTCCACGGACCGGAAACAAGCATCCTGGGATCAGTTTTGGGGTATGTCACCCTTCATCAGCCAGGCTAGCTTGAATCCAGCGGCACAGTGAGGAAGGGACCCACGTCTGGGCATACCCATCCCACTTAGGGTGAAAAGTGTAACTGCAATAAATGATGGATGGAATGCTGAATGATTCAAACATTTTCCCCAGTGAAGAGATCTGGGTTAAACCCATTGTTCTTTTGACTACTACGCCACCCCAGTTTGGACCTAGCCACAACCAAATCAGTCTTGACCCTGTGCCTCCTGGGAACAGTTGAGACTGAACTGCCAAGCCAGGTCCTCCCTGGACCAGAAACAATCATCCTGGGACTGGTTTGGGGGTATGTCACCCTTCATCAGCCAGGCTAGCTTGAATCAAGTGGTGCAGTAAGTAAGGGACCCATGTCTGGGCACACCCATCCCAATAACAGCGAAAAGTGTAACTGCAACAAATGATGGACGGAATGCTGAATGATTCAAACATTATCTTCCAGTCAAGAGATCTGGTTTAAATCCATTGTTCTTTTTCCCACTACGTCACCCCAGTTTGGATCCATGCATATGCAAATCAGTCTTGACCAAGTGCCTCATGGGAACAGTCCAGACTGTACTGCCAATCCAGGTCCTCTCTGGACCGAAAACAAGCATCCTCAGACCAGTTTTAAGTATGTCACCCTTTATCAGGCAGGCTAGCTAGAATCCAGTGGCACAGTGAGCAAGGGTCCCACGTCTGGGCCTACCCATCCTACTTAGGACAAAAAGTGTAACTGCAACAAATGATGGACGGAATGCTGAATGATTCAAACATCCTCCCCCAGTCAAGATCTTGGGTAAAGCCATTGGTCAATTACCATCTATGCCACCCCTGTGTGGACCCAGCAATATGTGTTACAGAATTGACCAAGTGCCACATTGGAACAGTCCAGACCGAATAGCCAAGCCAGGTCCTTCCTGGACCGGAAACAAGCATCCTGGGACCTGTTTCAGAGTGTCACCCTTCGTCAGGCAGGCTAGCTTAAATCCAGTGGCACAGTGAGCAAGAGACCCAGGTCTCGGCATACCCATCCCACTAAGGTCAAAAAATGTAACTGCAAATAATGATGGACAGAATGCTGAATGATTCAATCATTCTCCCCATGACAAGAGATCTGGGTTAAATCCATTGTTCTTGTGCCCACTACGCCCCCACAGTTTGGACCCAGGCATATGCAAATCAGTCTTGACCTGGTGCCTCATGGGAACAGTCGAGACCAAACCTGATCATACCTGGACCGGAAACAAGCATGCTGAGTCTGCTTTTGGGGTGTCACCCTTCATCAGCCAGGCTAACTTGAATCCAGTGCACAATGACCAAGGGACCCACATCTGGGCATAGCCAACCCACTTAGGGCGAAAAGTGTAACAGCAACAAATTATGGATGGAATGCTGAAAAATCTGGGATAAATCCATTGTGCTTTGGCCCACAATGCCACCACAGTTTGGACCCAGCCATATGCAAATCAGACTTGACCCTGTGCCTCATGGGAACAGTCCAGACCGAACTGCCAAACCAGGTCCTCCCTGGACCAGAAACAAGCATATTGGGACCGGTTTTGGGATATGTCACCCTTTATCAGCCAGCCTAGCTTGAATCTAGCGGTGCAGTGAGCAAGAGACCCATGTCTGGGCATACCCATCCCACTTATGGTAAAAAGTGTAACTTCAACAAATGATGTACGGAATGCTGAATGATTCAAACTTTCTCCCCCAGTCAAGTGATCTGGTTTAAATCCATTGTTCTTTTTCCCACTATGCCACTCCAGTTTGGACCCAACCATATGCAAATCAGTCTTTAACTTGTGCTTCATGGGAACAGTCCAAACCAAACTGCCAATCCAGTTCCTCCCTGGTCCGGAAAAAAGCATCCTGGGACTAGTTTCGGGGTATTTCACCCTTTATCAGCCAGGCTAGCTTGAGTCCATTGGCACAGTGAGCAAGGGACCCACGTCTGGGCATACCCATCCCACTTAGAGCGAAAAGTGTAATGGCAAGAAATGATGGACAGAATTCTGAATGATTCAAACAATATCTTCCAGTCAAGAGATGTGGGTTAAATCCCTTGTTCTTTTGCCCACTACGCCAAACCAGTTTGGACCCAGCCATATGCAAATCAGTCTTGACCAAGTGCCTCATGGGAACAGTCCAGACTGTAATGCCAAACCAGGTCCTCCTTGGACCGGAAATAAGCATCCCCGTACCGGTGTCAGGGTATGTCATCCTTCATCAGACAGGCAAGCTTGAATCCATTGGCATAGTAAGCAAGGGACCCACGTCTCGGCATATCCATCCCACTTAGGGCAAAAAATGTAACTGCAACAAATGACGGACAGAATGCTGAATGATTCAAACATTCTCCCCCAGTCAAGAGATATGGGTTAAATTCATCGTTCTTTTGCCCACTACACCACCCCCAGTTTGGACCCAGCCATTTTCAAATCACTCTTGACTCTGTGTCTCATAAGAGCTGTCCAGACCGAATTGCCAAGCCAGGTCCTCCCTGGACGGGAAACAAGCACCATTTGATTTACAGGCCCTGGCACTCACAGTGCACCTTATTAGGGACTCACCAGTAGATCAAATATGCTAATCATGGAAACACCAATCCATGATACAATTTACAATAGGAGCACTTGCACTTAAACACTGGACAGCAGTGAGAAAGTGCACTGAGACACTAATATAGTAAAAACAGAAAGTCAGAAAGTAAAAAAAAGGGGAAACATGCCAATATATACCAGTTCTAATAGTAGTGGTCTAAGTGCAGAGTTTGTAGTGCAACAATGACTCACTGTGGCATCACGCCAACGCAAGTCCTATCCTCACTGCTGATTAAAAATTGGGACTTTGATTGGCTAGCATATGCACCTAAGCCAGGCAAAACCCACCACTCTAGTCAGGGCAAGGGAGTTACAAACCCAAGATAACATCTGCTCACCCCCTTGGTAATATGGCACGGGCATTCAGGCTGATCCCAGGGGCAATGTGTGAAGGTTTTGTACAACACACACCAGTAACACAATAAGTACACCAGAAAAGAGACCCCACACAGGATTTATAAGAATATGTCATATGTTGTTGATTAAACATACACAAAAAGACATACATCATAAGTGCTGTGTATCATATACGAATTCTTAATCAGTACTTGTTATCCTGAGAAGGCAAGAATCAAAATGACATACATGATTCCATCTCGGCATGAAATACACCAGGTTGGGGGTGTGGCTTGGCGCCCATGTTGACGGTAGCAAGTTTCAGAGCTCTGACCCCGGACTCCTGTAGATAACATTATCCTGAGCCCCCGGCCCTCGGAAATGCAGGGAAATCGGTGCATGTCCACCCTGGGAAGCAGCTGCGATGACCTGAGGCGGCAATTTGCAGTATCCGGCCGGTAGTGGCGGCCGATGAGGGGGTGACGATCCTGAGGAGCGGGATCCAAAATGGCACCAGCAGTGTGAGGCACAGTTTGCTGCCTGATACCCGACCCAGCGGACCGAGCCATGTGGCGGGCAGGGAGCGCTCGCATCGAGGGGCAATAAGCAGTGGGGGTGGAGGCTGATGACCCACCCCCTATGTGGAGCTTCTCCTGACTCCGAGCTTGCAGTTGAGTAGCTGGACTCCGGGCAGGCATACAGAGGTGAGGAGCGAGACACAACGTCCAGCCGTGGCTATGAATGGCAGAGTATGGCCGACACGGTAGGATGGGAGAGGAGAGCACTGAGGTTCTGTAGCGATCCGAACCCGTGAATTCGGTATCGTAGTACTGACACGATTTCGGTACCAATGAACCGCAAATGATCCATTGTATAAATGGCAGTGTTTTCGCTGCGCAACTAGCATGAATTCACTGGAAAATAGGGCATTCTGTCGTAAAAGTCATGGCATCCATTTTGTGTTACGGCATCCATCTTGTTTCTTGCCCTCACATAGTCAATGAACGGACGATGACCCCGGCAGAGTCACCTTGTTAAGGACACGTAAGCTCGAGCCCGAGAAAGGCTGACGCTGCATGACTAGGCAGAATCAAGCTGCCTCCCTTGCCTGAGGCCAGTCCTGCTATACTGGTTCTCGTGTCCGTTGTCCTGACTGAAAGGCCGAAGACGGTAGCCATGCCCGTTTATGATCCATAAACACCTCTTATCCTACATTTCAATCCTTTGCACCTGGCTCTGCTCCTTTCCTTCTGGGCTTTTACAATGGGGAGGTTACGATTTTTATGATGGGGAGGATCGGGCGAAGAATGGAGAACTGTCGAGGGGACCTGATCGAATACCGAAAACCTGCAACTAATTATTGTTTAATGTCAAATTTACTGTTTGTTTGGGATACCGGGTTGGGCATGAGAAATATTCGTGTAATGTTGCCTAAAGACAATTTGCGTGTATTTAAGGAGTGACCCACTTAATGCAATTTGAACAGTCTCGTAGATTCTGCCTCTGTGTGGTTCCTATGATTTCTGTGTGCCTGCAGTAAATAAACCTTGGTCTTTGACGCCGCCATCGAGAAGCCCGTGTCTCTGTTTATTTGTGCACCGAGACAGGAGGAACTCAGGGGTCTTCGGGTGTTGTTTCCCTGACACCTCTGGACTCTTAAAAGTCCAGAACCTCAAATTGGCGCCCAACGTAGGGCGACGTCATCCGGTACCGGTCCAAAGCCTGAAAAGTTCGAGAAGTTTCGTGTGAAGATTCCGGAGGGAGGTACCCCGCTTCATCGATCCCTGCATGTCGTAAAAGTGGCCCGACGATCTCTTCCACGAGGGTTCCCGTTCCCAGACAGCTACAGAGGACCGCTGCCTTGACTGTCGCCCTGTCTTGGACCCGAGGTGCAGACCTTAGTACGGCGAGACGTAGACGGGTTCTCCTTGGTGACGTCTTCCACATTTCAGTTAAGTATTTAGTTACGCTCGATTTGGTTGTTCCTTGTTGCTCTGGTTTGATTCGTAGATTATCATTGGTTGCTCTTGTTTAGATAATCTTTGTTTTGGTATTGGTTCATTTTGGTAGGCCTAAGTTCTCTGCGCATATTTGTTGGAATTTGTTTTTTTCATGACTACCAGTAGTAATTGTTTCCTGTCCTGGTTACGTTGCAATGGGGATTCCCGGTTGGAGGATTCGTGTTCGGTTCCTCCGATTGGAACTCCTACGTATGAGCTCTATTGTAAACACGGTGTGGGTCCTATTACGTATAATGAACTATGGGTCCGTTATACCAAAAAAGATGGTGTCCTTAGTTGGCCACCGCATGGTAGCTTCGAAACGGAAATACTAGATAATTTAGAAATGAAGTTATTCAAGAGAAAAGCCCAGCCGGCAATGTTTGATTCTTTTCGCGTATGGCGCAAAGAAGCCAAACAGAGAGAAATTAGGAAAACGAAGAAAGAACAGAAAGAGAAAGGGTTGACTTTAATGGAGTCTGCTAGGCAGTTGCATGTCAACGAGACTGAGAAAGCAATGGAGGTGGCGAATAAAAAACATAATTTGGCAATTGATAAATGTTACCCTGTATTGCCATCATGTCCTGCTAAGCCGATGGAGGATCAAGAAAAGGATCCTCTGTTGTCTTACCTGTTGAATTCACCTCCACCGTATGCACAGGGTATTACAGTACCACAGTTACTACCTGTTGTACAGCCAGCTGCTGGCCAGCTTGGAATAGCTGCTCCACTTCCCTTGATTGCAGCTCCTATCCTTCCCGTGGTTAATGTTCCTTCGGCACCCCCTCTTCCTGGGTTGCCTGTTCCGCCTTTGCCTGTCGTTTTGCAAACTGCTTTACCTGCTACTCCCTCCCTTACTATTTCATCCGCTCCAACTACCTTGTCCCCGAACCCTGTGAACACTCTGACTCCGCTTTCCGTTCGTCGGAAAATAACCGACTCTGTAACTAATATCTTAACTCCTCTCTACAGGTCTTTAATTGGGACCCCCGTTTCTGACTCTATACAGAGACGTAGCCAGCTTCCTGGTTCCCAAGAACGAGACAATTTAGATTCGACAGCTCTTAGGTGGATGTCGAAAGCTGCGAAGTATGATGCACGAAGAGTGTTAGAGACATTTATGCAATGGAATGAACCGACTCAACGTTATGTTTTTGATGTGATGTGTTCTCTTGTGCGTGAGGAATGGGAAGATGATGATTTAGACTCCATCCCCACTGACCTGATAAATATTCAGCAGAAATTTGCTGCAGGAATGGTGATAGGTCCAGAAGTAAGAGGAGCGATAGAACTGATTTTAGCTTATAGGGATGAGTCCCCTCTTCGAGCGACAAGAGACCCTGATGGTTCACCGAGTACTACTAGGAAACGACGAGGACAATATCCAATGAGGGAAGTTCCACCGATATGGCGTGATGCAGTTCAAGCTGATGGGAACTTGGGTATTGCAGCTGCTCCGGCACATTTCCAGAGAGTGTGGATACACATCCCTTGGAAACGGGCTGAAGTATTAGCAGTAAAACAAGCATTACCAGACCCACGTAAAAATCCTGCTGGTTATTACAAAGAGTTAACGCAGACAGTTCAAGCGTGTATCATGAATTTGGCAGACATCGAAATGTTATTTGGTAATGTGGTGCCACAGCCTATATGGGCCAAAATTCGGCAAGAGAACCACCCAGTCGCCTTAGGAGGTGATTGGCCAGCTATTATAGCGGCAGATACGCAACAAATTGGCGGTGCTAAGCCTGAACCTCTGATTGCTGACTTACCTGGCAGAATAATTACTCTAATGAAAACGCTGATGCCAGCGTTACGAGTCAATTGGGATAAATTATCAGCATGCAAGCAAAAGAAGGACGAAAGCGTCTCTGACTTTTTCACTAGATTTGAAGAAACCTTCGTAGATCACAGTGGGCAAGATATGAGTACTGAGGGAGGCCAGAGATTGTTTGTCGACAAGTTCGTGTTTAATTTATTACCTGAGCTTAGTAACAAGTTAAAGGATTCTGAAAGTGCATGGGCAGTGTCGACGACAGCACAGATACTTGCAACTGCTCAGTATTACGAAAATAGAGAGAAAGAAGAGAAGGAAAAATCAGAAAAGAAAACGAAAGATTTAAAAACCAAAGTTCTTTTGCAACAGGCGTATCCGCCTCGTTCAAATCAGTCAGATTCACAGCAGCGACCTCAGTTTCAGCAGCAGCCACAATTCCAGCAAGGGATGGCCCAAAGGTTTAATTATAGTTTTCCCTGGCAACAGTTAGCATGGAATCAGTGTGCTTATTGTAAAAAGGAGGGTCATTATAAGAATGAGTGTCCAGTTCTGCACCCACAGACTAGTGGTGTCCCAGCTCAGAGAGGTAATGTTGGGTTTATGCAAACTCCTAGAGGTAGAGGGCGTGGTATGATGACACCACAGACTGATCGCCAATCGAATTATTTCGATCAGCGAAATATACAACCTACGCAACCAGGTAGATCTCCACAGTATCATGTTGAGGATTACTATGATCATAATGAAGAGATCCAAAGAAGCGAGCAATAGGACAGCCGCAGGCAGAGAGAGGGAGTAGTATCAATTCCAGTTGATCAGAGTGGACCTTATGTCGCAGTAGTTACCTCAGGCATGGTCGAACCGTTTCTGTTGGATACTGGTGCGGCAAAAAAGTTCAATTATGCATGCGAAACTCCCTGGTGCACCTTTGTCTGGCTTAACGAACACTTCAGTAGGTTTCTCAGGCGCCCCTGTTCACAATCCTGTTTCTAGTCCTTTGTCAATTTCTGTTGGGCCATGCGAACTAGAAGCACCCCTTATCCTAACAACCGGTTGTAATGAGAATCTGCTTGGTTTAGATCTGTTGAAACGCCTGCATGCGACATTGTACTGTTCTCCTTCGGGAGTACAGCTCACATTAGGCAAACGAGTCATCTCTCCAATGTATATGTCGATGGATAAGCTCCCACCGGAGCTGCGTTCTCTCCCTGATACTCTTTGGGCAACTGGTCCTAATGATGTAGGCCTCTTGGAAATTCCCCCTTATGTGGTAAGCCTGAAAGCTAATGTTAAATTTCCACGAATCCCACAGTATCGGATTTCGAATGAGGGTGAACGAGCACTCTTGCTGATTGTGAAAGACTTAATACAGAAAGATGTGATAGAGGAAACTAGAGGAAATGTCTGCAATAGTCCTGTTCTGCCGATTTTGAAACATACTGACCCTTCCAAACCTCCAATTTACAGATTTGTGATTGACCTCAGAGAGGTTAACAAAATAGTGATTCCGCAGTTTCCTGTGGTACCAGATATCACTGCATTACTGACGTTGATTCCTGCCTCAGCTTCATGGTTTACAGTGATCGACTTGAAAAATGCCTTTTTCAGCATTCCCATAGCCGAAGAAAGTAGAGACATTTTTGGTTTCTCCTTAGGAGGTCGCAGTTTCAAATTCAAACGCGCTCCACAAGGTTATTGTGAGAGCCCTTCAATTTACAGCCAAGCATTAAAGAGTCAATTAGATACCCTCGTACTTCCTCATGGTGTTGCTCTGATCCAATACGTAGACGATCTTTTACTAGCCGCTGATGACAAGGAAACTTGCAAAGCAGCTACAATTTCTTTGTTACGTCATTTGTCAGACTTACATCACAAGGTGTCACCTTCTAAACTGCAATATTGTTGCCAAGAAGTGACCTACTTAGGTCATCTTTTGTCAAAGGAGGGAAGGAGGTTGACCCCAGAGAGAATCAAAGCAATTTCGCAAATGACTGTACCAAGCACACAAAGAGAAGTGCGTGCGTTTTTGGGTATTATGTCATACTGTAGGCAATGGATCCCAAATTTTTCTCTCATGGCAAAACCGTTGGTAGCCCTGACTGGAAAAGGTGTTCCGAGCCCTTTGCCATGGTTTGATGAATGTCAACAGAGTTTCTCTGACTTACGTGATGCGCTGTGTTCAGCTCCTGTGTTGGGTACTCCTGACTACAGTAAGCCGTTTACTCTATATGTCCATGAAAGAGAAGGTTGTGCATTGAGTGTATTAACGCAACAATTTGGTGACAAACAGCGACCTTGTGCATATTTCTCATCCACATTAGATCCGGTAGCTAGAGCATTGCCAAGTTGTTTGAGAGCTACAGCAGCAGCTGCAGTGTCGATTCGACAGTCTGCTGGACTAGTCATGAACAACATGTTAGTAGTCATGGTTCCACATGCTGTGGATACACTCATGAATCGAACGAAAACTCAGCACCTCACCAGTGCTAGGCTATCAGGCTATGAGCTGACGCTTTTGGCAAGTCACATTCAGATCAAGCGATGCAACATATTGAATCCAGCAACACTGTTGCCGACTACTCAGGAGTCGAGTGATTCAGAGCCCCATGATTGTTGTTTGAAAACTGAGGAAGAAACAAAAGGTAGGATTGATTTAAAAGACACTCCGTTGCTAGACCCAGACGGCACCTTATATGTCGATGGGTCATGCTTCAAACTACAGAATGGTGATGTGACGGCCGCGTATGCAGTTACGACTTTGAGTACGATTGTTGAGACTGCAAGAGTGAGTCAGAATTCTGCCCAAGCTGCAGAATTAATTGCACTAACAAGAGCATGTGTTTTAGCTGAGGGAAAGAGAGTGTATGTGTTTACTGATAGCCAGTACGCCTTCGGCGTTGCGCACAATTTTGGGCGTCTTTGGAGAGAAAGAGGTTTTGTCACGTCACATGGGACTAAGATCCAGCATGGACAGTTAGTCAGTGATCTATTGGAATCCCTGACCCTACCGAATGAAGTTGCAATTGTGAAGTGCAGTGCACATCGGAAGATTACGGATGATGTTGGGCGTGGGAATGCGTTTGCTGATGAGGTTGCTAAAGAAACGGCCAAGAACATGACGAGCCGAATGTACGTTGCAACGTCTGCAAGATGGATTGCTGAATCAGGAATGTGTGAGAATACGATTGAAAGTGTGAAAGCAATCCAGAATGAAGCAACTGAAAACGAGAAGAATGAATGGAAGGAGAAAACGGGTAAAATGGATTCAAGTGGATGTTGGGTTGATTTGTCTGAACAGCAGCGTTGGATGTTACCTGACGCGTATGTGCTTGCAGTAGTCACGATGGCGCATGGAGCGGCGCACATAAGTTCGAAAGGGATCTGTAAAATGTTAGCTTCAGTATGGAAGAACGATGGAATTACTAAGTGTGCAGAAAGAGTGGTGAAAAATTGCATGATATGCCTGATGCATAATCCTGGCAAGGGAACCCCAACCCCATCTGGCCATTTTGCTCCCCCTTCTTGTCCCTTTGAAGTGATTCAGTTGGATTTTATCCACATGGACAGCTGTAACAATCTCAAATACGTTCTAGTGGTAGTCTGTGCCTTCTCAAGATGGATTGAGGCATATCCGTTAAAGGATAACACTGCTATGTCCACTGCCAAAATCCTCCTCAAAGAATACTTCCCTAGGTATGGTATGCCACGGATTGTTTGGTCGGACAATGGAAGTGAGTTTGTAGGGAAAGTTATGAAGAGTGTGTGTGTGGGCCTGGGCATTTCTCAGAAATTCCACAGTGCGAATCACCCACAGTCAGCGGGTTTGGTTGAAGGGTACAATGGCACCCTGAAGCTGAAACTTGCGAAAATTCAAGCTTCCACTGGTCTCTCTTGGCCAGACGCACTGCCTTTAGCTTTACTGTCCACCAGAGCGACTGTACACTCTCGAGTAGGGCTTAGCCCATATGAGATTGTGTTCGGCCGCCCTGCTAATGTTTGGGGAGTCCCTAGGCCAAAGGAATTTAAACAGATTGAATACCCAATGTTGATTGATTACCTTCATGATCTGACTGCTAAATTGAGCCTTATTCATCAACAGGTATTCGAATCCTTGCCTAAACTGCCGGAGAGTCCAGGCCACACGTTGAAACCCGGCGACCAGGTCGTGGTCCGGAACTTTGAACGTACTCGGAACCTTCAGCCAAGATTCGTGGGCCCGTTCCAGGTCCTCCTCGTAACCAGAACTGCAGTACGCCTAGCTGGCAGAAAAAATTGGGTGCACGCCAGCCATACGAAGCCTGTCCCTCTTCCACTCCCCTATGACAACTGGGTTAGACAGGGAATTGGTGTATCCGAGACAGAACCTGTTCCTAGGCACATCCCTTTCAGTGATGCAGAGTACATAACGGACCAACCACGAACAGAAACACAGAACTTTGACACTTCAACAGGAACCGCTCCTTTGAACCCTGAACCGAGTATTGTACAAAGTGAACACTTGTCACCTGTGAAGTTGAACATTTCCGCACCTGTAGACCAACTATTCCAAGACCAGACGAGACCTGGAAAGTACAGATATAATCTACGTTCTCATGCTATGAACGAATGACATTGCATTATTACCTTTCTGTTTGAAGACTGTAAAACTGTTTTGATCATATTGCATTCCATTCAGTCAGGAAGCTTGCTAGAGTTTTTATCTTTTTATTTTTTCTGTTTCTCTCACCTTGCCATCTGGGTTACCGTAGGGTCGTAACGTGTGCCTTGTTTTAATTTGCAGGGGATCAGACACTAGGTCGGTTTCTTCTGTTTGTCTTGGGAACTCCCAGGATAAACAGAGGCAAGTTTTTAACAGGTACAAACCATCCGTTGCGAACGGTTGTAGAAGATGGAGCTTCCTGAATTACGACGGGTTAATGTCATAAATGTGCACAAGACAAAACTACATGACATATTGTACAGTAAATGTTTCCTAATGCAATGTACCCTGACACTTCTGATTGTCTTAATAACCTTGGTAGGCGGAATTATTTTTGGTATTCAATTGATCTTTACACCTGTTGCATCTACAGTGTCTCCCCATGCTCCTGTTTCCCCGACTGTTGTTTCTCTTCATTCTTTCCATCCTTTTCCTGCCCACGAGCAAGCTCGACGCTCTGAGTTTATAAATAACACTTTCATTCAGCTCTTGCACCAACATCAACTAGTGGTCAACACAACAAACTGCTGGGTATGTGGCTTGATACCACATACCATGGACAAGGGCATCCCTTATTTGGTTCTGCCTTTTAGTTATAATGGATCATTCTGAGCATTTCAGACCATGTTCGCTTATGCCCTAGAGACCTATCCCCCACGACCTCCGCGTTCCACCCGGTATAGCTCTGCTAATAGAGCCTTGGTAAAAGGAATCACTGACATGGTGAGAGATGTCAATAATACTCCGTACATTCCCAAGGATGAATTGCGAGTTTACATGGGTTGGAATGTTACAGAATACGGCATTACTCTGGGTGAGAACAAACGTAAGAGCTCAACTCCGATCTGGGTCGTACCCCACCAAGGTCAAGTCTGTTTGCAAGGAAATGGGAGGAATCCGAAAGCTCGACTAGGGAAGAGTGACTGTATCGAAACATATGTTTTCCCCTCACAGTCTTCCCCTGCATTCTTAGCTGCTAAGGGTACCTATTTTGTTTGCCAAGACAGAGCGTATACATGGCTGCCTGCTGACTTCTCAGGCTCATGTTATATCGCTCAACTGTTACCTCCGACATATACTGCTGCACCGGATTATCACAAAACCAGAGTTGTGAGAGGTGTTTTCAGTAAAGAAGATACTGCTGGCCAAGAGGCAGGAGACTTTTTCAAGGGTTTCCTCCCATTCTGGGGGCCTATGGCCAACAGTAGAAACTTACGTCAACTAACACGGGTAGTTGAATCCACCATCACTGAAACTGCGGGTGCCCTTAGTAACTTGACAGCTGAGCTTCAAGCGGATCGCCTCATGACGTTACAGAACCGTATGGTTCTTGATGTGTTACTTGCAGATCAAGGTGAAGTATGTAAGATGATCCAATCAAGTTGCTGCGTTTTTATTCCAGATAATGCGCCAACAGTATACAAGGCCATCTCTAAGTTACATAAGATTTCTGACTCTATTCATGTAGAGGAAGGTGACTGGTCATTAATGGGATGGTTCTGGAGCCTGTTGTCCGCGTGGGGATGGAAGGTTCTGATAGTCACTGGTGTTGCGTTAGTATTTTTATTTTCGTGCTGTCTCATTGTTCAGTGTGGTCCTGCCTTATGTAATCTCTGCGTTTCTACATGCGTAAGAAGACCACCTGTTTTTAGAGATACGCCACGAGATAGAGTAATGCTGCAACAACACATCAGTGACCTGATGAACATAGAAATGGACTCCGACATAGAGTGAGTTATTGCCTATGTAAGGGCAAAAGGACGGTCTGAGGTTCTGTAGCGATCCGAACCCGTGAATTCGGTATCGTAGGACTGACACGATTTCGGTACCAATGAACCGCAAATGATCCATTGTATACATGACAGTGTTTTCGCTGCGCAACTAGCATGAATTCACTGGAAAATAGGGCATTCTGTCGTAAAAGTCATGGCATCCATTTTGTGTTACGGCATCCATCTTGTTTCTTGCCCTCACATAGTCAATGAACGGACGATGACCCCGGCAGAGTCACCTTGTTAAGGACACGTAAGCTCGAGCCCGAGAAAGGCTGACGCTGCATGACTAGGCAGAATCAAGCTGCCTCCCTTGCCTGAGGCCAGTCCTGCTATACTGGTTCTCGTGTCCATTGTCCTGACTGAAAGGCCGAAGACGGTAGCCATGCCCGTTTATGATCCATAAACACCTCTTATCCTACATTTCAATCCTTTGCACCTGGCTCTGCTCCTTTCCTTCTGGGCTTTTACAATGGGGAGGTTACGATTTTTATGATGGGGAGGATCGGGCGAAGAATGGAGAACTGTCGAGGGGACCTGATCGAATACCGAAAACCTGCAACTAATTATTGTTTAATGTAAAATTTACTGTTTGTTTGGGATACCGGGTTGGGCATGAGAAATATTCGTGTAATGTTGCCTAAAGACAATTTGCGTGTATTTAAGGAGTGACCCACTTAATGCAATTTGAACAGTCTCATAGATTCTGCCTCTGTGTGGTTCCTATGATTTCTGTGTCCCTGCAGTAAATAAACCTTGGTCTTTGACGCCGCCATCAAGAAGCCCGTGTCTCTGTTTATTTGTGCACCGAGACAGGAGGAACTCAGGGGTCTTCGGGTGTTGTTTCCCTGACACCTCTGGACTCTTAAAAGTCCAGAACCTCAGCACTGCACGCCCAGCTGGTATTCCCCTGATTGCCTGAGGCCCGAGATGAGAAATGGGAGTGGGGGCCCCGAGTGAGGTGCTTGGCTGCAGAGGGATGTTTCAGCTGAGCTAAAGCGGGAGGCCGTTTTAGAGGGGAGAGGAAGTATCGGGAGCCGCAAGTGCTCAGGCCCCCAGGACATAGTGAACCACGATAGGAGACAGCCGGAGAGGCCCTGCCGATGGATGAGGCCAACTGGGGACGTGTCAGGCCCATGGAGGAAATCACCTGCTAATGTTACGGCCTGGAGGGAGACAGGCTGCAGGGAGGCCAAGACAAGGAACACATGAGAGATCCCGCACCTGAATGCGCCATAAGGATTGCCAGGGAGTGTGTAGAGGAGCAGCTGCCCATGTAAATATTATCCTATGACCTGTTTTGAGCCATAGATCGTGCGCTGCTGGGAACTTTGATGTGAGCACAGTGAGCGGCCATCTTAGTGGATAAAGAGGCCTAGAAAATGTTCACGTGTGGTCGGGTGATACACGGCCTAAACGTCTAAGAGACCAGATCGGGGCATCTACTCTGGGGTTATTTAATGGAATGTGAGCTATGTGGACCCTAAGAGTAGGCGTGTGCCCTGGAGACGAGAAGGTGCCATACTCTGACAGAGAATAGAACCTTGACCAGGCGGTGAGATCACTGTGGGGTACAGCGATGACTGAACAAGGACGCAAGCCCATACATGCAGGCCACTAGACTGGCTTTCTGAGCATCCCTTGGAGGAGTGCCGCTCAGACCATTGGGAGCCTGGCGGGGACACACAAGAAAGGTGCTGCATATACAACATGACCAGTTGCGCATAGAGTACCTGAGTGAGCGATCATCATGGGCAGAGTGGCCTGGTGAAAAGTGCAAGGCGCTGCAACAGCAGGAGGGGGAAGTGTCCCAACAGATGAAGAGGATGAGACTCTGGATTCAGGAAGGGACCCACCCACCTTGAAGCTTACCCTGGCAGACATAATGGAAGCCATTACGGCATCCCGAGAGGCGCTCAAAATGAAAATAGACTCCATAGGCACGAATCTTAATCTTCTGAAGGGTGACCACCGCCGGCTGTCGGAGAGGGTCGCTGGTGCAGAAAAGGTACTAGTGACGTCCCAGAGGAGGTGACAGAACTAAAGAAATCTCTCACAGTGGTGGCGGCGAAAGTTAAAATATTGGAGATGCGAGCAGAAGATAGTGAAGGGAGATCTTGTCACAATAATTTGTGCATTATAGGGGTGCCTGAGAAGGAGGAAGGAGAAGATATCGTGCAATACTTAGAGGATTAGATTAAGAAAGAGGTAGCCCTTGAGGGACTCCCGCAGTTTTACGCAATTGAAAGAGCGCATAGGGTGCCGACCAGACCTCTCAGGCCAGAAGTACCGCCAAAACCAGTTATTGCTTTTCTGCTCCATTTTCGAGACAGGGACCATATACTCAAGCAGGCCTGTCAAGTGAAGGACTTACAAATTGGAAATAGCTGAGTGATGGTGTTTCCAGATTTCACTAGAGAGGTACAGCGACAAAGATCCACGTTCCTGGCAGTGAAGAGAAAGCTACAACAAATGCAGCTCTCATATGCAATGCTATTTCCATCTAGATTGCGAGTTGTGGGGCCTAAAGGAGTGCAATTTTTCTAATGCCGCAAGAAGCCTGGGATTGGCTGGACACTGTCCCTGGACAGAAATTGGGAGGTAGTTTGCTGAGACCGCCTGCAGGAGATGGCGGACCAAATCAAGGACAATCGAGAGTGCCGACAGAAGTTCAAGTCAAGTCAAGTCAGAGAATTTATATAGCGCACTACATACCCAGAGGGTCTCAAGGCGCTTAGGGAGGGGTGGGGGATTACTTGTCAAATATCCACGTTTTAAGTTGCTTTCTGAATGCTAGGTGGTTCTGGGTAAGGCGAAGGTAAGTGGGAAGTGAGTTCCAGGTTTTAGCTGCTAGGTAGGAGAAGGATCTACCTCCCATGGTGGTTTTGTTGATGCGAGGTACAGTGGCGAGGGCTTGGTTGGAAGATCGTAGTTGCCGGGGGGGGTGTAGAAGGACAGTCGTGTGTTGAGGCATTCTGATCCGATTTCGTAGAGTGCTTTGTGTGCGTGGGTTAGGAGCCGGAAAGTGATCCTCTTATTGACGGGAAGCCAGTGGAGGTTTTTCAGGTGACCAGAGATGTGTTCTTTACGCGGGATGTCTAATATGATCCTGGCTGAGGCGTTTTGGATTCGTTGGAGTTTTTTCTGGAGTTTAGCGGTAGTACCGGCGTAGAGGGTGTTTCCATAGTCCAGTCGGCTCGTGACCAGAGCGTGGGTGACCGTTTTCCTAGTTTCGATGGGGATCCAACGAAATGTTTTTTTGAGCATGCGAAGAATGTTGAAGCAGGATGAGGAGACGGCGTTGACTTGTCTGTTCATTGAAAGTGAGGAATCCAGGATGACGCCTAGGTTCCGTGCGTGGTCTGTCGGGATGGGTGCTTTTCCAAGGGCTTCTGGCCACCAAGAGTCATCCCATGTGGAGGGGGATGTACCTAAAATGAGGACTTCTGTTTTATCTGAGTTCAGTTTCAGACGGCTGTGCTTCATCCATTCGGCAACTTCTTTCATTCCTTCGTGAAGGTTAGTTTTGGCGGTGCTAGGGTCTTTGGTGAGTGATAGGATCAGTTGAGTGTCATCCGCGTAGGAGATGATGTTGAGGTTGTGTTGGCGGGCGATGGCCGCGAGGGGGCTCATGTATACGTTGAAGAGGGTGGGGCTGAGTGAGGATCCTTGTGGTACACCGCAGATGACTTCAGTGGCCTTTGATTTGAAAGGTGGAAGGCGGACTCTCTGGGTTCTTCCGGTGAGGAACGAGATGATCCATTCTAGTGCTTTGCCTTGGATTCCGATATTTCTGAGGCGCTGTAGAAGGGTGCTATGGCAGACTGTGTCAAAGGCTGCGGAGAGGTCGAGGAGGATGAGGGCGACTGTGTCTCCATTGTCCAGTAGAGTTCTAATGTCGTCTGTTGCTGCGATGAGGGCTGTCTCAGTGCTGTGTTTTGCTCGGAAGCCGGACTGTGAGGAGTCGAGGGATTTGTTGGCTTCGAGGAAGGCGGCGAGCTGGTTTTTGACAGCTTTCTCGAGGACTTTGGCCGGGAATGGAAGGAGCGAGATGGGGCGGTAATTTTTGAGTTCGGTGGGGTCCGCTGTGGGTTTTTTCAGACGGGGCGCTGAGTTCAGCGTGTTTCCAGCTTTCCGGGAAGGTGGCGGAGTTGAAGGAGCAGTTGATGACGTCTCGGAGGTGCGGTGCTATGATGGAGTCTGCTTTGTTGAAGATGTGGTGAGGGCATGGGTCTGTGGGGGATCCTGAGTGGATGGAGTTCATCAGGCGGATGGTGTCCTCAGTGGAGATTGGGTTCCAGTCATTAAGGATGTTCATGTTTAAGGGGGGTGAAGGTTCAGCAGATGGTTGGGTGGGTTGGTCTCCGGGTTGGTTGTCGAAGCTGTTGTGGATGTCTGCAATTTTGTTGTGGAAGAATGAAGCTAGGGAGTCGCAGAGGGCTTGAGAGGGGGTGATGTCGTTGGAGTTGGCCGAGGGATTGGTAAATTCCTTGACGATGTTGAATAGTTCCTTGCTGTTGTGGGCGTAGTTATCTAGTCGATCCTTGAAGGCGGTTTTTTTGGCCTTTCGGATTAGTTGGTGGTGACTGCGGGTGGCGTTTTTGAAGGCGTCCTTGGTGCTGGTGGTTGGGACTTTTTTCCAGGCCTTCTCAAGGGAGCGGCAGAGTTTCTTGGACTTCTTGAGATCATCGTTGAACCATGAGGCCTTCTTGCTGCCAAGTTTGCTTTGTCATTTTTTCAGTGGTGCTAGGATGTCGGCGCTGTTGGATAACCATAGGGTGAGGTTGGTGGCGGCTTGGTCGGGGTTTGAAGAGTGGGCTGGGATGTTTAGAAGGAGCGATGAGGAGATCTGGTCGATGGTGATTTTGTTCCAGTTTCTTTGCAGAGTTGGTTGGGGGTGGTTGATGGGTTTGGGCTTGTTGTAGGTAAAGTGAACGCAGCTGTGGTCAGTCCAGAGGAGAGCCGTAGTGTGGCTGAAGGAGACATGATTGCTGGAGGTGAAGATAGGGTCGAGTGTGTGACCTGCGATGTGGGTGGGGGAGGTGACCAGTTGTTTAAGTCCGAAGTTGGCGAGGTTGTCCAAGAGGGTGGTGGAGTTGCGGTCGTTGTTCTTTTCAAGGTGAAAATTGAGGTCTCCCAGAAGGATGTAATCTTTGGAGGGGAGCGCGTGTGGGGTGATGAAGTCCGTGATGTCTTCACTGAATTGTGCGTGGGGTCCCGGTGGCCTGTAAAGGAGGGTGCCTCTGAGTGTGGTCTTGGGGTCGATGTGGATCTGGAAGTGAAGGTGTTCAGAGTTGGCGAGATTGACGTCAGAGCTGGTTGAGATGTGGATGGATTTTTTATGGACGATAGCGATTCCTCCTCCTGTGTGGCCGGTACGGTCCTTGCGTATGATCTTATAATTTTCTGGGATGGCGATGGTGATGTCTGGGGCGGAGGAAGCGTTCATCCATGTTTCTGTTAGGAAGGCGACGTCCGGAGAGATGGTGTCTAGTAGATTCCATAGGTCGATGGCGTGTCTGTGGACCGATCGGGTGTTGAGCAGGATGCATTGTAGGTGGTTGGGGTCGGGAATCTGGGGTGTGATCGTAGCGGGGTTGGTGACGGTACCGATGAATTTGCAGGAGTAGCATGAGAAAGGTCCATGGGTGTGTCCAGGAGCGGCTTGGACGCAGTTGGTGGAGCGGCCGGGGTTGAGGGCTAGGAGGGTGGTGGCATCGTAGGTAATGCGGGAGGGGTGGACTTTACGAGGACCAGGGGCTATGGCGCTGGGCGCGGTCCAGGCGCGGACGGGCGTAGACGGGCTTACCTTTGGCGCACCTTCAGCGCGAATGGGGCGCGATCGCTGCGCGTGAACGCTGCGCGCGGGAGCAACTGTCATATATGGATAGTGGAGGGGAGGGGCGAGGGCGGCTCAGCTGGGAGGCGGGGCGGGCTCACGAGGACGACAACAACAAACAAAATGGAGACGGAGGGGGGAGCACAGCGGAGCGCTAGGGGCAAACGCGCAAACAGAGTAAAAACACAGTATTAAATGATAAAAGTGCAAATGAAGCAAAGCGGCGACCAGGCAGATAGCAGGCAATACTAATTGGCAATTTTAGGTAGCAATGCAGCACAACGATACCAAATGTCTCCAAGGGACACTGGGAGCGACCACTCAGCCCGAGAGAGAGGAGCGAGTCACGGCGCTTTCAGGTAGGGGAGCGCTGTTTCTAGTCAGTGGGAGGGCGGCTCAGCTGGGAGGCGGGGCGGGCTCACGAGGACGACAGCAACAAACAAAATGGAGACGGAGGGGGGAGCACAGCGGAGCGCTAGGGGCAAACGCGCAAACAGAGTAAAAACACAGTATTAAATGATAAAAGTGCAAATGAAGCAAAGCGGCAACCAGGCAGATAGCAGGCAATACTAATTGGCAATTTTAGGTAGCAATGCAGCACAACGATACCAAATGTCTCCAAGGGACACTGGGAGCGACCACTCAGCCCGAGAGAGAGGAGCGAGTCATGGCGCTTTCAGGTAGGGGAGCGCTGTTTCTAGTCAGTGGGAGGGCGGCTCAGCTGGGAGGCGGGGCGGGCTCACGAGGACGACAACAACAAACAAAATGGAGACGGAGGGGGGAGCACAGCGGAGCGCTAGGAGCAAACGCGCAAACAGAGTAAAAACACAGTATTAAATGATAAAAGTGCAAATGAAGCAAAGCGGCAACCAGGCAGATAGCAGGCAATACTAATTGGCAATTTTAGGTAGCAATGCAGCACAACGATACCAAATGTCTCCAAGGGACACTGGGAGCGACCACTCAGCCCGAGAGAGAGGAGCGAGTCAAGTGCAAAGGAGCAAGGTCATCAAGGCGGTGGTGGAGCTTAGCCAACAGGAGTCCAGCCCTAGATCGACGAAGAGTGACTAAGAGGATGGCCAATCAGAAAGTTCTCCAAATATGAGCGCGACCGGAAATGCCTGTTGTGACACCCCGTACAGCGGATGAGCTGGGTTGATCTGGGGAATCTGGCATTTTGAGAGTATAATCTTGCGCAAATGATATCCTTTTGCAGAATATCTTCTGTGCAGACTGTGGAGGAGGAGGGCAGTGGTTAATACCCTCAGAATATTATAAATGAGGAGCTGTGGGGGAACTGACATATCTTACATGGAGAGGTCTGGTTGGCAGGGTATCCGAGGCTGGGCGATAGCCACTACACCCAAATCGTCAATATAATTAGTAGTGTTTGGATGGGAGGAGGGTTACTTCCACTTGTCCTGGGGAAGGGGAGTTGGGTAGCTCAGTTATCGATGGGACCCTCCATAGATTATAAATGCATCTCCTGGAATGTGTGGGGGATGAACTCCATGACCAAACCGCATAAAATACATGCTTTTCTGGTGCGCAGAGGAGTGCATATTGCATTATTGCAGGAGACGCATATCAATGCAAAAGAAGGGGCTGCTTTAAAATGCAGTTAGAGGGGACAATTGTTTTATACAAATTACTCTGCATTTGCCAGAGGAGTATTGGTATGGGTGAGGGCTGGGATCCCCTTCCAGTGCACAAGGGAACTTGTTGCCCCAAACGGCAGGTATGTGGTAGTCCTGGGTAAGCTGGATGGACGAGATGTAACGATTAGGAGTATATATGCCTCAAACATGGAGCAAGCTTCATTCTTGGCAGATAAGTCGTGGTCACTAGCACATGCGCTGATGGGATCGGTACCCCTGGGGGGGGAATACAATAGTGTTGAAGATGTTGGGCTTGACAGATCTCACCCCCCTACATGACTCACCTGCTCATAGGGTGGCACGGACAAAAAGAGATTGCCAACAGCAATGGGGATTAATAGACTTATGGAGGGCTCACCACCCCGGGAAACGGGATTATTTGTTCTTCTCCCCTATGCATGACCTACACGTCAGATTGGATGCTATTCTCAACACCCCTGATGTCCACAGGCATACACAGAGTAGAGAATATAACACAACCTTAGCACGCCAAACAAGTATACACCAATATATTCAAAATAATATGATGCAGTTTCTTGGGATGTGAACTTAAGTCTTCATTTATTGACTCTTGCATTAGAGCCATTGAAAAATTATTATACTCTAGACCAGCAAAACAATGGGCACATGTTCAGATGCTCTTAACCATGATCAAATTAATTCTTAATAACAATATTTTTTTGTTCGATCAACAGTGGTATAGACAAACTCAAGGAGTTGCGATGGGCTCCAGGTTCTCTCCATCGTATGCCAACCTTGTCATGGGTTGGTTTGAGGAGGAGTGGATCTGGGGCCCTAAGGGATCAACATGGTGCAACTCCATCATTTATTGGGGAAGATATATAGATGATTGTTTTTTGATTTGGTCAGGTACAAATGATTCCTTCAATGTTTTTTGTGAATTTTTAAACTCTAATGATATGGGAATTCGTTTTACACACAACAGCAGTACCAAAGAAATCTTGATGTGATCTTATTTATTAAGTACAATCATATTCACAGTAAACTGCATCGTAAATCCACCACGTGTAATTCACTGTTGCACGCACAGAGTGCTCATCCCAAACAGCAAAAAGACTCAATTCCTTATGGGGAATAAATCAGACCGAGAAGGAACTGTAGTGATGAGGCTGATTTTAATCAATGTGTGGATGACATGAAAAATCGATTTGTTGAGAGAGGGTATGATAGCCATACAGTGGATAAAGCATTAAAGAGAATTCGGAAAATTAATAGAGCTGACACATTAACGGACAAACAGGCATGTAACAACAAATCAGAGGCGATCAGATTAATTACAGATTATAATGATCTCTCCGTAGGGCTTAAGAAAAGTATGAAACGACACTGGCACATACTCAAATCAGATAAACACTTTGAGCACCAATTAGGTGAAGTTCCACTAATCTCATATAGAAGAGGTCGTACCATCAGATCCCTTCTTAGTCCGAGTTATCCAATAAGCAGATCATCAGAAAACTGGTTATCATTAAGTTGTAAGGGTTTCCACAAATGTGGAAGCTGCAAAGTATGTGACCTAGCGATGGACAAGACAAAAGAATTAAAAAATCCTAGAGGCAAGCGATTTACGATCAGTCAAATGATTAATTGCAATAGCAAATTTGTTATTTACATGTTACAATGTAAATGTAACACATTTTACATAGGAAGCACCATCCGACCTTTAAAGGTACGCATCAGTGAACATTTAAGAGCGATTAGATATAAAGATACAAGATATTCCACCGCAGTACATATCAATGATTGCAGGATAGACAGAAACCATTTACTTTCTGTGGGATTGATAAGATCGAGTATGATCCCAGAGGAGGCAACACAGAGCTAAAATTACGACGTCAAGAAGCTATATGGATTTTGAAAATGAGAGCTGTTGAGTATGGGCTCAATTTAGATCATGAGCTACATTATTTTTTGGGAGAATAGAATACTTTAATTACAGTAGTCCCATTTGTGCAACAAGAAATATAAATACAATTACCAGCTGTGAGCAATGGTATAATTGATGACTTTGTATATAATATCACAAAAAATTAATACATAATGCAATGGTCAAGAAGTAATCATTGATCGCATGACATTTCACATAGTTATCGTTCACTGGATGTTGTAGATGTTTTACATGCCCTACCAATGAATTGTACCAGTGATTGACTGTTTTAATATGGCTCTTAGATGGTTGAACCAGTTGTTTGACAAAGTAAGATATTCACTAATGAATTGTATTAGTGAGGCATTCAGATAATCATGTTACACAAATGGAGAAGAAATATGCCTTATACCTGTTGTGTGATCAACCTTTATCCCTTTCAAATCTCATAGAATTTTGTTTCCACGATGCTAACACAGGGTGACACATTTTATTATGTAAATATTCCAGTCGATTTAATGCGATTTTGTTAGTTACATTACATTGCATAGGGGTCAAATTTGGCCTTTTGCACATATATAATTTTCAATTTATTCTCCGCAATTTACTCATGGCACACCGCTTACACTATTGAGTTTTGTATTTTTTCTAACTGCATCATGGCCGCCTTATGAGGTGGGGTTGAATACACAGAGTCATTCCGATGATGTAGATATAGTACTGGTTTCTACACTTATATTCGGGTCTTACTACTCGCGGAATTTTCCAAACTGAGAGTCATGCGAATATTTTGTGACTTGGTATATTTAATATTTGTAATTCTCCATATATTTAGTTCACGGCACATTTTAAGATTGTTTTTGTATTTGAGCCACGTTATTGTGATAACTACATCATGGCCGCTGCATTAGGTTTATGCGGATATGTACCCATGTTTGACTTGACGTCTTTGACGCTGCACCGGTTTTAAACACCTAGACTTCCAGGTCACGTTACTACGCACAATACTGGAAACGAGGAGTCATGTCGATATTACGTGACCACACTGTTTGGTAAGTCATTATATAATTACTCGATTCGCATTTATAATTGGTTGAATTTCAAAGTACGGCATAGACCAAGGTTTGACTGTTTGCTATTTTCATACGGTTTTAGAGCGTCTGCTATCTATGGCGATTTGCCGATAAACGAGAAGAATTTTTGTTCCTGATAAGGTTTCCACCTAATATTTGACCACATGAGTCGGGTTTACTTATATTTCTTGATGGCGAATCGATTATGCTCACGTAATTTTTAACGATTGAGTTCTAAATGATTGCGAATTATGGTTTTGGGGATTAAGTAAAGATGACGTTTTGGTATAATAGTTGTTCAGTTTATTAATTTGACACGCGGTTGTCTATGCAGATTTTGCACCCCAGTACTGCTAGTATTCGATTAACAATTGCAAATTACAGGATAGCACATCAAGTTCATGAGTCCTTGAGTCACCATGCTTATGATGCACTTTGGTACTCATATGTATACATTTCGTGATATTTATTTATACATATTCATATACTTTTCAGAACGGATAATTTTGAGTCCATCCATGTAATGCAAAGGAGATAATTGCCGAACGTAAGGTAGATACACTCGTAAAGTCAGTGTGTCGTGGTTCTGGGTCCCTGTTCTCACCATTGATATAGTTAATACACTTTTCTGGGTGAACAACACGCTACATTATCTTGTCCATTAAGGGACATATCTCTTGATGTCACTTTATTTTAGCATCGTGGGTGCCTCAAACCTATGTATATATGTGGTAACTTAAAGACCACCTGTAAGATATGTCACTCAATTGATGTGCTCCGTACCTTGGGCTCCACCTTTCTCTCACTATATGAGTGAATATGGATTGAGAGATATATAGACAATGTCTACTATACAGATAAAGTATATTATGTATATCTATTCATTTTCCAGCCCTGAGGAAGTCGCAGGTACTCCCAGGCGACGAAACACGTGTTGGCTTCATCAATAAATGAAGACTTGAGTTCACATCCCAAGAAACTGCATCATATTATTTTGAATATATTGGTGTATACTTGTTTGGCGTGCTCAGGTTGTGTTATATTGTTTGTGATCTCTAGGGGTCACCAGTCAGAAGGGTGTATGACCCTTCTTCCTTTGAGCACCCTTAATAATTGAACACAGTACATATTGGAAGTGGTGAGCGCCAATACAACCAGAGATCAATCATCCATTCTATTTATTCACAGAGTAGAGAATATCTCGCACATACAATCTCGGACCACAATCCTTTGTTGGTCTGCCTCAGCTGGTCCAGGATTATAGCAAATATGCCTTCATGGCACCTTAAACCAGAGGCATTGGAGGCTCAGGTGTACCAATCTAAGACCCGCATAGCCATAGAACAGTATTTTGCAGAAAATGAAAGAATGGCCTCCAATCTTAATACAGAGTGGGAGGCATTCAAGGTGGTGCTTAGGTGGCGCTGTATCTCCGAGGCGGAGGGAGTGATTAGGACTCTTCTAAGGAAAACACTGGATGCAGAGCAGAGGTTGAAACATGTTGAACATGAAAGACCAGGGAATGCAGAAAAACAGAGGGACATATTAGAGGCCAGGGAAGAGGTAGCGGGATACATAGAAGTCTGCATTGTTTTGATTACAAAAGCTATATGACAAGGGCCCAGGCAGAAAGAGACAAGCCTGGGGCTTTGCTGGCCTGGCTAGCTAATATGGCCAAGAGGGGATCTGCTATTTTGGAACAGAGAGATGACCAGCACGATATCAATCACAATTTCTGTGACTATTATACTGAAGTATATAAAAGTAAGGCTTCCCCTACGGCCGCAGAACTGGAGCAATATGTAGAAAGTTTTGAGTTGCCAACAATAGGTGAAGAAGAGGCAGACGCCCTGGGATAGATGATAGAACTATGTAAGGTACTGGGTGCTGTTAAGGCTATGGCTAGAAATAAGACTCCAGGTACCGATGGGTACCCAATAGAATGTTATGCCACATTTAAAGACTTGCTGGGCCCCCGACTGGTAGCTCTGTATAACCAAGCAAAACAAAAGGGGACATTGCCGGGTACCACTAGGGAGGCCTTGATTGTCCCATTGCTGAAACCAGGTAAGCAAGCACTCAACAAGACTGCATATAAACCACTGTCAATGCTGAATCTTGACTATAAAATCTTGAGCAGAATACTGGCCATACAGCTTTTACTACACATGACGAGTCGCATACATTGGGACCAGGCTGGATTCATACCAGCAAGCAATACAGCAATGGATGTGAGGAGACTATTAAGAGTATTAGGGGCTTACTCCTTTTGCAAGGAAGAGGCAACTATTCTGAGAATTGACATTGAAAAGGCATTCGATAGTCTCGATTGGCCGTACCTATTAAGTGTGATGTGCGTTTTCAGCTTAGGGCAGTGATTTGGAGAATGGACAGCCATACTCTATAGAAACTCAACAGCATGGATTAGGACAGGAAAGATTATCTCACAGGGATACGCTGTGGAGAGAGGGACATGGCAGGGATGCCCGCTATCACCCGTGAGGTTTGCGATAGCCATGGAGTCGCTGGCTGCTAAGGCCACGTCTGGGGATTGGTACCACTGCCTGGAAGTAGAGGGGCATATCCATCTTATAGCTTTTTACGCCGATTATCTGATTCTGTTTTTGAGAAATATGGAAACAGAATTGGAGGGTGCTAAGAGGTGTTGTTAGACCTGGAAAGAGTAGCGGGTCTGAAGGTGAATTGAAGGAAATCAAGTTTGTTCCCTACTTTACCGGGGCAGGAGAAACCTCAGGCGGTGGAGAAGATTGAATGGGAAGGGAGATGCATGTCATATCGAAGGGTACAGATATACCATGATAAAATGGATCTCCTAGAGGGCAACGAGGGGAAGGTTATACGGGGAACCAAAGCCAATTTAGAATTTTGGGGAACCATCCCCCTTTCAGTGACAGGCAGAACGTCCTTGCTAAAGATGGTGACTCTCCCGAGACTCCTCTACATTTTCGGAGTGCTGCCAATATGGATACCTGCGGATCGGTTCAGGCAGCTCCGGATCATGATGACGGAATTCCTTTGGGGGCAGGAAGGAGGAGAGTGGCTTTGGCGACCCTAATGAGGCCCACACTGAGGGGGGACTGGTGGTGCTGGATTTTGAATACTATTATATTGCATCTCAACTGCAATACCTGACAAAATGGGTGCCCAGCCAAATTAGGGGAACCATGCAGCAGGGTGATGGATGCCCCGCTCCAGAGCTCCTTCCCAGAATTGGAATACCGAGGAGTGACTTCCTCCTACATGCGGCCTTGACTGCAGCAATATGTAAGCACTGGGCAGTTGGCCTTACCAAACCTGGATTAGATGGAGGTTGCCAGTACGTAGTACGGCAGCGGGGACAATTAAGGTGGTCACCTGTTTGTATAGGAGGCTGAACTGTGCAACACTCCTCCCACTTGGTGCATGTACTGAATGAGCCACTTTTGTGGTCTGACACCCTATGATGACCCTCAACCACCACCATTTTGTATTGACTTAAGTGTGTTATGCTGCCCTAGCCTTAATGTAGGATGGGCTTGCATATGCCTGCTTTTCTTCTGCCTTTTAGTGGAATAGTCTTTCCAAGAATAGAAGGTATGAGATGTTGAGGTGCGGTCTTGTGGGTGGTGGTGCACACATGTGCTCAATGTTGTATACTGAGGGATTAAGTGTATAATGTTATTTGGGTTAGGTGAATTATGACTTTGACCTATTGGCTTTGACGTGGTCTAATGTCATTCTGCCTTCTGACTTTACCTTGCTTCAAACTTTTCTGTGTGCACAGTGGTGCTTGTAATTTGTGTGGATGAGAATTATAGGTGCCTTTGACATGGTTTCATGTCATCCTTGTTTTTCTGATTCCATCTTGCTTTGGTCCTTTGTGTGCATGGCTTAACTAACTCCATTTTCATGCTGAAGCCATTTTCTGTGCCTGCACGAAGAAGAGGGCATGTTTTGCTTTCCTCCTGTTTTTACTGACTAGAGAGAACTGGTTCTTATCAGAGGAATGTACATGGTTTGACTCGTAGCCATAGCAAGGGCCTGATCAACCATTGCTGTGACCTTGGAGCAAGCTGGTACGGGCTCTCATGGGAACTAGGGGGCGGAGTTTGCTAGAAGCTTCGCTGTGTTTGAATGTGTATTAAAAAGGGGAGTCTACACTGGCCTGGTGGAAGTTCATCCGTGGAGCAGACGTGATGTCACGGAAGAGTAGAGGCTGGTGTCACCTCTGAGCTTTTGCCCGGTTCAAGCAATGGACTCCCCTTGAGCAAAGTGGGGTGAAATGATGGAGCATTAGGTGAGGTGTCTCTGCTACTAACTGTCTCTTGATTCTTTACTGATTCTCTCCTTTCCTTCTTATTTTCTGATTCTGATATCCATACATATATATATATATATTTCTACATATATGTTTGCCTTGATGGTGTTTCAATCATACTATTGATATGTTAGAGACTGCTATGATAGGTGCGTTTGGCTTACTGTGTGGTGCTGTTTACTAATAAATACATCCCAGATATACCAATTTGTCTTTTCCTTGTAGCAGGAGGTGTGAACTCTTCTTGGCCAAGTATTCTGTTGTAGAAGGATGGGTGAATTTCCTTCTAGCAGGTAATTGTGTTATAGGAAGTTGGTCTAATCCTGGCAAGTGATGTGTAAATTACTCATATGTTATATTGTTTTCTTGCCTTGCCTTTGGGGGAGTGTTGAAAGTTTGCCCACCTTAGGAAGTGCTGTGTATATGTTATATTCCATAAGTTTGGAACTGATATTCTCTCCCTGGGAAAGTGACGGTACATTCCTTGGTCCAGGGGAGATCTAAATTTGTCATTACAGTGCACTACAACAGAAATGGGAAGAGGATCTTGCGGAACCCCTGGAGGAAAAAACGTGGAGAGAACTAACGGAAAGGGTCAGCAAGGTCACTAGAGATGCCCAGTTTCAGTTGGTCAATTTTTTTAGATATTTCATAGGGCGTATCTTACCCCAGGGTGCATAAATCAGTATTATAGTCACAGCTGTGTCCCCTCACTGTGGTGAAGTGGGAGCGGAGTTCCTCCATATGTTCTGGATTTGTCCGGAAACAAAGAATTACTGGCAGGAGGTGACAGAAATGTTTGCGAAATTACAGAGAAGGAAGTGAACATAACTGCAGACTATTGCTTACTACAGAGATTTCCACATACTGCTAAGAACAAGGTCACTAGTAAATTTCAGGACCTGGGCTTAATATTAGCAAAGCAAGACATCACAAGCCACTGGAAGGCAATGGGGGGCCCCAGCATAAGCAAATGGAAAAGAAAATTTGAGCGTTGGGCAGGTTGTGAAGGAACGATTCGCTTGAGAGACGCTAAGCGTAATGGGAGCGAGAAGACATTGAACGCAGCCGGGACATGGGAGGCTCTGACGTTGCAGTTGAAGCAGCTCAATGACAATTCAGAAGAATAAGTCTGAGACTAGTTGGGGGTGGATGATTGATTCCCTGTATGGAGATGCATGGGTAGTGATGCGAGAGCAATCAGGAGTGACTCCCCATAGGAAGCCCTGACAGGAATTTCAGAGACGAAAAGGATGTTGTCCTGTAGGGAGATGCAAGTGTTTCATAACCCAAGACATGCCTGGGGAGAGGGACGTGGGATAGTGGGAGATGGGAGTTATTGTTTGGAGGAGGCGGGTGGTTGTATTACTTTTTGCCTTACTCATAGACATGTGTGTAACCAGCAACTATTGCTGGAGCTCCTGAGGACATGGAACCAGGGTGTGGACATTAACATAATACTCTTGAAATATACATGTGTATGAGAGGTACTGAAGCAAGCTTGCCGAGTGAAGCAAGCCTTTTATTATAGGATGTCTTGTTTTACAAACGACTAATGCCCCTGCCCTCCTATTAAGTTCTATGCTGTAATTAGGCTCCAATCATAGGCACCTGTGTGCCTATTACAGGGAATAAGGTAATTTTCTAATTCCTTACTCAATGAAGCAGGGGCCTCTATTGACAACTCAATTCGATGAGGTTAGGACACAGCCTATACAAATGTAAGTGTGCCCGCCTTCCTCCCTATATAGGCTGTGTCCTAACCTCAAACACAAGGGGCTTGTTTAACCCCTAATGTATGTTTGGAGTTAGAGGTGGGTTGAAAGTGGGTCTTCTACACTTCTGAGGTTCTTTGGAAGTCACCTCCACATCAAAGATATTTTGAGTATAAGTACAGGGACTCTGACCCCATGTTTTCAGACACTGTGTGGAATTTTACCCAGACACTGCTGGCTCTACAGGCTGCACAGTGCCAGAATGAACTGTCATGCAGCCAGGAAGATCTGTCATTGGACTGACTTGCTTGTTATGCTTGTCTGTTGCCTACTGATTACTGAGCTGCATAATAGACTGCCACTTTGCATCTGCCCTGATTGTGCTGGTCTGCCTGCCTGCTTTCCTGGACCTTTGTGAACCAAGTGATCTCCCAGGATCTCAGCACTGCTCCTGGCTTCTGCCTTTCCTGACCTTGTTAGCCCATATGGAGAAATCTATTTTTCATGCCTGAGTCTGAGGTGGGGGGCTCATGGCAGTGGATTCATCCACCAAAGTGTGTGGTGAGCACTTCTCTATCCCTGCGAAAAGCAGCATGGCTACTGCTGAGCCCCGCTCCAAGGAAATGCCTGTTCTGTATACAGCATTGGTACTGTGTCGAGGCCTGCCAACGTTGGCTGCGCAGCCTTCAGGGGAAACTTCTGAAGCCACTTTGGAATGAACAGAAGAAATAAGGGAGACCAGGATCACGTCAAGAAAGTACCAAAGACTCAGTTGTTTCCCTTACCATCCGTCCTAGAGCATAAAGGACACTGTGGGGGAGGGGTGTGCCCTGAGTGTCAAAACCTACCTGGTGCCGTTCTCCCCGAAGCTCTGGCAGAATGATGGCACAGAAGTGGAGGGAGAGAGAACCACAGGGTTAAACCTTTGACATCCTTGTGCAGGCTGCCCGTGAGCCCACCACATGGGAGAGCAAATCCGCAGTCCAGGATAGCCCAGAAGAGGAGGGCTTACAGGGAGAACAGAGGTTGTTCTAGGAAGACGACAGGTGGGAGCACAAAGAATCAGAAGTCGCCTTTGAGCAATGTTGAGAGGGGTCCAGGACGCCGAGAGCCTGGGAGGAGGTAAAGTTTGCATGCCGCTTCCAGACTGACAGACACCAAAGTTTACGCATCTGAAATCGGGTCTGAGGAATGGTGGACGCCTCAGGAGAGCTGGTACACCGCCTCAATTCAGGAGAGTTGTGGCCATTGTGGTGAGTGACAGGAAGAAAGAGGAAGAGGGAGGAGGGTGGGAACTAGGAGCATACAGAAAGTACCACACCTTTCTCCCTTCCCCAGTAGCATTACCAGGGGCTGACTGTGCAACATCAATGTGAACCTCTAATAAGGTTCCTGACAGTTTTTTTTTCTCCCCACTTTCTTCACTTTCTATCACTCAATCTTAGCGCTATAACCACTCAAGTATCAGGGGCATTCTATACATATGTTGGTGTTTTGATTAGGCATGTTTTGGGAGCCTTATGTAAAATAAGTTGGGGCACTGTGCCTGAGATAAAAGAAAAGGAAACCGAGGACCCCTCCAGATAAATAAGAGATAAGTACTTTGCCCAAGTTTGGGAAAGCGGGGAAGACCTGCCTTTATTTATATATATATGTTTTCTATTTGTTGTTTTGGTTGGTATTTATTTCAGTTGTTGCATCAAGAGAAGAGTATTCTCCCCGAGAGGGTGTAGCTAAAAGAAAAAGAGAAGAAGCCCTATAGGAAAAAGTTCTTCCTTCTCCCCCTTTTTCTTTTATTTGTCCTCAAAATTTTCTTGTGTCCCTCACTCTCAATAGCCTTTTTTTTTATGCACACTCTCAGTGTGTGGTGAAGGCCTCTTTCAATGAACTCAAAGGAATTTCATAATACTCACCGCCCTTTCTTCTTTCATCCGAGCCTCCTGAGGTACGTCCATCATCACCAAAATAACCTGTAGAAGAAAAGAAAGAAAGAAGAGAAAATGAAACACAGAGCCTTGCTTCACTGGGACTCAGAAAAAGGATCAGAACAGCCTAAAAACATTGCAACAACAAAGAAGAAACAGAGAAAGCCGTATAAAACACAATGTAAATCTGTTTCACTCTGACACTGCTTAATAAACCAGCCAAGATTGAGCACCTCATCCGGCCTCCTAGATTCTGTTTCCGCCCATCCCTCCGACAGACACTAATATGGAGGATGGGCTAAGTAATTGTGCTATCAGGATTGACCAGAAGAGCACCCTAATTGTATGCCACCTACCTGAGATAAGCAGATTAACATCAGCTCCTGGCTTTTATGACTCTCGAGTGACACTAAATGTTGCGAGGAGTAGAGGTCTGGACCCTGCTGAGAAACAAACTGCAAACGTACCATCAGGATAGATGAGGCAACCTTCTGTAATTAAGCTGCAACATTGGCAATGAGACCTGACTTGGTACACCTTCCCTTTACAGATACGGAAGAAAAGGTGGTACTGCAGTAAGCCTTTTGGATTATCTACTCCACCTCCTCCGTGCCTTCAGTGATCAGACTGGACCTGTAGTCTATGTGGTCCTTGGAGTTTGCTTTCAAAAGCACTCCATACATCTTGTGTTAAAAAAGACAAGGGCCACCCTACTCACAAGGAACCAGGGAATCAATTATATAACAAGGAACAGTGGTTCCTGTGGACAATATGCATAATCTATGGTAATTCTTAAGCTCAATGGCACATACTCATGGGAAAGGAATGTCGGAAGGAGAATAAAAATAATACACAACAAGATATTCAACAGTGTTTACTCTTTATGCAAATTATGTAGAAGGGCTTGTCAAAAAAATGGTGCTCAGTGTCTCAGGTGAACTGGAACCTATATTTCAAGAGTGACAATTTACAACATACAATAGTTTTCAACTTATACAAAACGGCCACAAGTACATATATGAAGAATATTGGCAGCCTTATAACACAACACTAGGGGCTGGAAAGTGGTTTGTTTAAAGTAATTTAAACAACTGTTCCTTGTTACACAATACACTTGCTGATTCCAAGTACATCCTTCACCCAATATTTTGTTTAGGCTGAGAGTGCAGGTATATGTTGGTGGCTAACTAAATGAAAACCGGAAGAACATTTGCTAGGAGTCTTATCCGGAAACATCAGTGGTCTGAAAGATAAGGTGAAGAGGGTATTACTGCAGAAGGCTAAAGATATCACTCACCCAATAGTCTCCTTCTATAGGAAACTCATCTGACGGGATCTCCTTATCCATTCCTGGTTCTGGGAGACGTGCTTCCCTACTTCTGAGGAACTCACGTTCTCTTTTCCAGCCATTCCAGAAGAATCCTCTAGGGTATTGCATCAATGTTTAGGGTCATTGGAGGGTCACATCACAGTTTCAGTTTTCTAATTGTGTATGCATATCTACAGCAACAGAACTAATCCCTAAAGTTTGCAATATTTTTGGGGCTCCCAGGTCCAGCATGAACACCGAGTCCTTTAAGGCTTAAGAACATAAGGTAAAGCTGTAATCATGTCCATTCACACAAATTAGCAGGGAGTTCTACTCATTGCATTCAACTGGTGAAACCGGTTAAAATATTTAACTGCAATGCTCATTTGCCTCTATTCATGAAAGGGCTTTGATGCATTGTTGAGTAATGGAACTGCTGCAAAGCTTGCAAGCTGACATACATCAGGTGAAACTGGCTACAATCTCTTAACTTGGTGGCAACAAACCGTCCAAGCCTTAGCCATCGTCATGCCGATCTCATCCAGCGAAACACAATTGTTTATCACTGTCACTTATTTGACACAAGGCCCATCAGTTTACGTCTTCTTGCCCCTGATTAGATTAAGATAGTGCATCTCAGTGCTATGGGGATGACATGCCTAGTCTTGGAATATATCCATTAGAAGCTCAGGCTACGTGTAATACATGGGCCATTCCCTTTAGGTCCTTTAGGGGAGTAATTTAACAGAAGTCATTCATTCAAGAGTAATCAATTGCTAAAATGCCCTAAAACAAGAAATCATACATGCCAAGTGCTTCTAAACTTGCCTAACAAAACAAACAAAGTAGCCCATCATGATACAGGCTGTAGATTTTCTTTCCAATCGCTCCTCAACCCAAATCCCCAACTCTGAAAACTGGGGAACCTTGTATAAAATAAAAACGCCATGTGAGGCATCACAGTTTATTTCACTTCATTATACTTTCAATATTTTAGTATAAGGCCAAATTAAAATAAATCTATATTGAAATCTATTAATTTTATGTATTGGAATGGACTAAATAATAATTCAAATGTAAGCACTGTCGAGTTGCTAAATTCATCATCAACGTTCTTTATTTTATTTTAAAAATTAAATCATAAAAGATTCAAATAGAATCCAGAACAGATATCCTATATCAAAGGAGTGATGCCCAATAAAACTAATAAATACAATTGTTGACAGCATGGTAGCACAATTGTGTCCAAAGGAGCTCAATCAATATAATGTGCAGCACGTGAAAAGATGGAGTGCATTTGTACAAGCTAAAAGCAACCCCAGAAATATGCAACAAGCGTTACAATTAAGAAGAAAAACATGAAAACAATCCTTAACCTGCCATAGATTTTGTGTGTCTTAACATTCATTTTTAAAAAGCAGCATACACTCTAACAGACGATCACGCTGCATACAATAAAGAAACATTACAGTGCTGGAACGCCAGTGGTTTCAGGATGTGTTTAAGACAGATTATGAAAACACAAAATGTATGAGCAAGAGCAGGTGATTCCTCCAGATCGTAGGTTCATCAGGGAAACACAATAAAAGCTAGACTGTGACTGCCCTGAATGTAAAGAGCACCAGCCTTTCTCATCATGAGAGCTCCAACTGCAGATAATACGCCATCTCTCCTGAGGCTAAAAACATATCAAAATCATGCTGATGGCACTTACTAAAAACCCGTTCCAATCTTTGTGAGAAACAGAATTCTGCATGACAAGATTTCACCAGCCCCATTTCGGACTTCTTTATATTGTCCGGAACAGTGAACATTACCGAGAAGCCAATATTGTTGAAAGCGTTGTCAATGAACCACAGCCAAGGAACTGACAGATCCAAGTCAAGGCAAAAGCAATGCAGAATAACCTCCCTGTTAAAACTTAGGCCATCACAGGTCCATATCCTAACCAAAATTAACTGAGTCCAAATCATATTGTAATTTAGGCTCTGAATGTAGTATATAATTGGAGTTAGTAGGTTGGAGATTCTGGATCCGTCTGCATATCCAATTTTTCTCAACCTGAATATGGCTGGCATTATGAAACCCCCACACCCGGCTACATAAGTAGCTGTGGGGGGACCCTGCAATTTCTACATCTTGAAATAGGGAAGGATATGACAATGACTTGCTTTTCACTCAAGGTTAAATAAAGAGCCTGCCGCTAACCCTGATCAGTTTCAAATAGGTGGTGTTTACCTGCGGCTGCCAGGAGCCTGATGTACCCCGAGGTAGCTAAAGTTCTTGACCAAGATCAAAGACTGGTCTGCAATCTGTCGGGAACCTATGTTCTTTTCCCCAAGGCCCGATGTCATGATATAGGACTTCCCAAAAATGAAAGCAACAAACAATCTAACCAAAATATGCAGAATGCCTGGAGTGCGTTCCATTAGTCGTTTGTATAAAACAACGCGGGGACAAAAAGATGAGCTATTTTCAGCAAATCACTGGTCACTGCAGACAAATTGCTGCTTAACAAATATAAATGATAAAGAGTAAAGTGGCTAAAATACACCCCTGGCGCACCCTGCTGGATAGAGAAAAAAACCTCAGTATTTTCCAACACGGCCATATCATACCCTGGCCTGGTCCCCAAATTCTCTTGTAGAGTATTTAAGAAATGTATCTGGGGGACCTCCACTCCCAGCTCCAATAAAATCAGCCACATTAAATGCTAAATTAATTGACCTTGTTTGCATAGTTCTATTATAATCAATCAACCCTTGCACACATCAGGTCTCAAGATTGTCTTCGTTACCCGATCAGGACTCCGGCCACCACCCCCCAGCCAACCAAGCCTCAGTCTTCGGACCGTCTTCTGTGATCTATTCAGTACTCACGCAGTAAGTCCCCTTGGCCTTCCGGTGCCTACACTACAGGTTACCACCTTACCTTAGCATCCTCGCATGGCGCGATAACCCTTAACATGCACGCCCTGCTACGTATCAGACCCTTCTCCTCAGACACTGCCCACATTTTTACCCTCTTAGGCACGATATGACCTACCCATACCGATACCATACTCTTTAATTAATACAGCGTACACAAGGATCACCTCTCAAGGCACCCCAACTGACAGCCTTCACATTCGCCAGCGCTGCATTGGAACGTACTCTCCTTCTCGCACAAGTCCACTTATTCCCCGGGTGTCCTAGCATCACACTCATTGCTCGGGTCCTAGGCACGCAACTTTTTCAAATGCATCAATCCTTAGGCACTACCGCTACGATTGCGCCAGACTGTCACATAAGCGCTACACCATCAATAATTAATTCAGTATCCTATGGACACAGAATCCAATTAATTCATAACTTTCCCTCATTTTAGATTCTACGTGCTCGCACTTCATAATGTCCTGATGATGATCTTGAATTACTAAGATCGAAACGCCGTCGCCCACAATTTCAAAGTTCCCTTAAACTGTGAAAGTTACTTGGGTTCCTTTGATCTGTTTTTCAATGTGATGTAAAGTTCATACTGTCACTAAACACCTCACTTCACGCACTATCACTTATTTTTGTGTGAGCACTGTATATTCTCTATCTGCAAAAGTTAAACAAACGGATGCTACTCCATTTTATGATGTTAAGTAAAATGTGATGACTTCCTTTAATCCTCTGTGTCTTTGCATACATTTCTGAACTGAATCCACCTTGGCTTCAGCATATCAATGACTCCAATTGAATTAACTTCAAACTAAATACTTCTAGCCTTGCTACCTGAGGATCTTATTGACCTCACCCAGACCACTGTTTTGTTAAACTACACTACTACCCCAGGTCACAAACGTGTGGGGTCCCCTTGTTTTTGAAACACATCCTACGTGCAGTGGCTACACTGCAAGTGTTATCACCACTTGAGTGGTGTCCTTCTGTATTCTTACATTATTTATTTCTCTCCTACTGATCAAAGAATGACAAATCCAATAGCTCCTACCTACACAGAGGACTATATAGCTAGGATCATTAGTGGCCCTTCTCTTTTTCAAACATCAGCAGCCCCAACGGCACCTATTGACGCTGCTACAGATAAAATAACTAAACTAGAAAACCTTATTAAAAAGCACATCAGAAGAGAACTGCATGCGCGCATTCTTACAGTGTATCTTAAAGCAGACATCATTCCCCTAGGGCTACTGGTGCGTAACACCCCAGCCATTTTCCTACAGGACCCTAAATCCAAAAATGGCTTTGCACACATAGGGACAACATGCTCACACCATTGGATGGTCCTTGGTATAGACACTGCGCTTGAACAAAACAAAAAAGAACTTGAAGAAATACTACTACTTGAAAAAGCTATTCTGGAACTAGACAGTCTAGCAGACGCCAAATCAGTTCTTAAAAAACTTGACAAAACTATCTCTGACTTCCACAAGTTTGAACACCACAAAAAAGCAACCAAAGTGACAAAAGATATCAAAAACTACAGTAAAGAAAAAACATATCCATACCTCATGGAGGATTACTTTCCTCAGCCCCAATTCCCACAAAGACAACAGGCAGGCACATGGGGCAGATTCAAAAACAAACAACCAGTCACATTCTCTGACTCTTCTGCAGACTCCGACTCATCTGACCAAAGCGCAGGACCTAGCTCAGCCCCCAACACTTCCAAAGTTTTAGGGAGAGGCCAACACTTCCAACCAGAGAGGGGGAGGAACAAACAGAGATACAATTTCCAACCAGGAGAACGTCAGACACGATTTTTTTTTATCAATGGGGTTACCAGTACTAAATGAGCCCTTGATTGAGGATATCCCTCTCAGACAACCTACTGAAAAAATCCCTATTTTTAACCTCTCTAGCCATCAGTTGGCTACCACTGAAATTTCCCTCCTCAGTAAGGGACTTTCTTATGTCCTCACTGAAAAAACTGATTGGTTTAAGATACAGACCGAAATTTTCCAATTCTTCAGAAGAATTAGACTCCAGGCCTTTCTTCTTAACAGAGATACTGCCCCCAATTTAGACACCACGGGACTACGTCTCAAATCCACCTTCATTCCACCCACGTGATCACTACCACCTGAGGTAGTATCCTTTGAACATCTTGTTCTAAAAGACTTGGACAAACTACGAAACCAAGCCAAGTTTGTCCCATACAATATAAGCATGGAAGAGAAAAAAAGCCTTCTCTATCTGAAAAATGCAGAAAACATTGTCATCAAACCATGTGACAAAGGTGGAGGGATTGTAATCCAAGACAAGACCACATACAATAAAGTCATTATGCGGCAGCTCAACAATACTACCCATTATGAACCATTAAATAACAACCCTCTCAATGGCATAAAAAATCTGATACAAACATCAACAAAGGCCGCAGAAGAGGCAGGTTACATTAGCCATAATGAGCTTCTATTTTTGAACAACAAAAACCCCAGAACTCCTGTACTTTACACACTTCCGAAGGTGCACAAAGATCCCAGTAATCCTCCAGGCAGACCGATCCTTTTGGGATGTGATTCCATCCCGGAACCCCTAGGGAGATATGTCAATTTCGTCATTCAAGATACTGTTACGGACACAATTGCCTATGTTAAGGATACAACACACTTTATTAACATAGTAGAAAAAGAGACCTTTGACCCATCATGCGAACTCTTAGTCACCTTGGACATTGAGTCCCTTTACACAAACATTCCACAAGACAAAGGCAGGGAAGTCATTGAAAAGCATCTCAACAATAGACCCCGTCCACACAAGGTACCCACGGAATTTATCATTTCCCTTCCCCAAATAGCTCTCTCTGAAAACTATTTTTGTTCAATGAGAAATATTGCATACAAAGGAAGGGCACTTCTATGGGGGCAGTTTTTGCACCTAATTTTGCAATGCTGTACATCGATGAAATAGAGAAGGAATTTATCCTCAATGACCTCAACCCACAACGTAATAAAATCAAAAGCTGGCATCGATATATCGATGACATTTTCATGATCTGGCATGGCTCCAATCTGGAACTTGAAGATTTCTGCCTCTGGCTCAACAACTGTCAGCCAGATCTTGAATTCACACATAGCTCCAGCAATCATTCCATAAACTACCTAGATGTGACTGTCATTCAATCTGAGGGTACTTTATACACCACCCGCTACAGAAAAACCACCGAACGTAATACCCTACTGCACTATAAAGGAGCACATCCCAGAGCACTTAGAGATGGACTTCCTTTTGGCAATTCCTACGAATCAGAAGAAATTGCAAACTCAAAGAGGACTATTTTAGAGAAGCCAACACACTGTGTGATAAACTACTCAACAGAGGCTATCCTAGACGCCTAGTCAAGCGATCTATGAAAAGAGCGTGGTACTCTCACAGGGAAATACTCCTGGAGCCCAAACCCATAAAAGTCCTCTCACGGATCACCTGCGTCACCACCTTTTGCCCTTCTACCAGCAACATAACCAAAGTGGTTAAAAAACACTGGACACTTTTGACATTCATAAATATCACTAAAGAAGCCCCCCTCTTCTCATTTAGGAGAGGACGCAACATCAAAGACCATTTGGTTAGAGCCCAAAGACCAACACCCAAAAACAACAGAATACAGTTGTTTCTCGGACTGCCTCCTGTTATAGGCCATTTTAAATGTGGTAACTGTGCTGCATGCCCCTTCACAAGTAAAACCAAAGTATTCCAATGTGACACTGGCATGCATAATCTGATTTTTCTTTCCAACTATAACTCCACAAATGTAATTTACTGCATTCTATGTCCATGTAACCTAAAGTACATAGGCCAGACAACACAAAAAATCAAAGCCAGAATTGGACAACACAGAAGCAGAATTCGATGTCAAGTTACAACAGCCCCTCTTGTGGAACACTACCTTGAAAAAGGACACACAGAACAGGATATCCAATGGCAAGTGATCGACATGCTTCATCCCAACAATAGAGGTGGCGACCCCAACCTCATCCTAAACGGACTGGAATGCAAATGGATGTTCAATTGTCGCTCGATCGAATATTGCCTGAATACTATTGATGAGTGGAATATGATTCTGTAAGCCACACTCATTAATGCTGACATTTTACTCTAATCGTGTGGCAATAGATTCACCACCTCTCATGCTCACCGTCCCACTAACAATGACGTCAATGTTTTTTCACTTATTTTAATTAATTCAATTTTTAAGTGACATCACACCAGTTTTGTTGTACAACAAGCGATTATTCGTCAATTCATACTGTCATGACTTTTCACGTTGACAATTCTGCTTACTGTAATTAATTTCAAGTTGGGCTTTTCCTTCACATGTTAGCCTTAAATAATTGCAGATAATTCTGCTAAATCACACCGCTGGGAATCGTCTGAACTATTCCCTCACCAATCATGGCTGACCTTGACCACCTCCGGGTTACAAGGTTGACGCCCCAAACTCTCGGGATACGCATGCGCAGCTACACCCTATAGGCCTCATAAGCAAGCTCGGCGCTCATGCACACCACACGCTCCGGACTACTGCCAGCGCGTTCACTCCGGGATTGACTCCCTCTGGAAACAACTCCATCCAAGTAAGTTAGATTCCTGCGGAAACGCCGCCCCTGTTGCAGTTCTTTCATCCCCCTAATTACCTTGTAACTTCCCCCTCAGAACTAGAGGGACTCTCTAATTAACACACGAGTCTCCACCTCCGCTCGGGCCTTCGTTACCCTATCAGGACTCCGGCCACCACCCTCCGGCCAAGCAAGCCTGAGTCTTCGGACCGTCTTCTGTGATCTATTCAGTACTCACGCAGTAAGTCCCCTTGGCCTTCCGGTGCCTACACTACGGGTTACCACCTTACCTTAGCATCCTCGCATGGCGCGATAACCCTTAACATGCACGCCATGCTACGTATCAGACCCTTCTCCTCAGACACTGCCCCAATTTTTACCCTCTTAGGCACGATATGACCTACCCATATCGATACCATACTCCTTAATTATTACAGCGTATACAAGGATCACCTCTCTAGGCACCCCAACTGATGGCCTTCATGTTCACCAGCGCCGCCATTGGAACGTATGCTACTTCTCGCACAAGTCCACTTATTCCCCGGGCGTCCTAGCATCACATTCTTTGCTCGGGTCCTAGGCACGCGACTTTTTCAAATGCATCAATCCTTAGGCACTACCGTTAGCATTGCACCAGACTGTCACATAAGCGCTACGCCATCAATAATTAATTCAGTATCCCATGGATGCAGAATCCAATTAATTCATAACTTTCCCTCATTTTAGAATCTACGTGCTCGCACTTAATAATGTCCTGATGATGATCTTGAATTACTAAGATCGAAACGCCGTCGACCACAATTTCAAAGTTCCCTTAAACTGTAAAAATTACTTGGGTTCCTTTGATCTGTTTTGCAATGCGATGTAAAGTTCTTACTGTCACTAAACACCTCACTTCACGCACTATCACTTATTTTTGTGTGAGCACTGTATATTCTCTATCTGCAAAAATGAAAGAAATGGAGCTACTCCATTTTATGATGTTAAATAAAATGTGATGACTTCCTTTAATACTCTGTGTCCTTGCATACATTTCTGAACTGAATCCACCTTGGTTTCAGCATATCAATGACTCCAATTGAATTAACTTCAAACTAAATACTTGTAGCCTTGCTACCTGAGGACCTTATTGACCTCACCCACTGTTTTGTTAAACTACAGTATTTAGAGACAGCATCATAATGGCTCTGTTTCCCCTGCTGGCGGAGGGGCAACTGCCTCCCCACAATCATTCCCCACAACCACCTAAACATTAAATCATGCTGTTATCATACTTTCTTTTCTTGTTAATTTTTTCTTTCATCTTTCTGCTAATCGCTGAACTGGTTATCACTGTTCTTCTTAAAAGATTTCTGATTGACACTGTGCCCCCATGTTTTAAAGTGCTGATTCTGCACATTATCCTTTTAGTATATTGATACTTTCAGCAGTACATGTTTGAATCAAAACTTAAGTATGTTTTCAGATGGTCTCCTTTGAGTGTTGCCTCCCTCCAAGGGGCTCTCCTACTGTTTAATGGGAAAATGCTAGGATTCCCGGAAGCTGGTTGGAATGTTATCTGATGTGGGTGGGGGTATTGAGCGGTTATTTGTTTCATGTTTGAGTATTTTTTCACACAGGACATATCTTATGCTTTAGATCGGCTCGGGGTTCTACGCATTCACACATCTTTCCATGATCTCAATTACATCACCAAGCAAGAGTCCTGGGGCAGGGTAGTTGAAATGTATTTCATGGGATGTGAGAGGACTATCGAACCCTCAGAAGGGACGACACGTGCTAGCTTACCTTGCCCGACATGCTGTCCAAGAGGCATTTTTGCAGACTCACTATGCCCCAAACTCAATCAATCGGTTTGCAGCCAATTGGGGGTAATTACTTTTTTTGCAAATCATAGTACTTACTCTAGAGGGGTATGTATCAAAGTCCATGAAACAGTACCATTTCAAGCGCACAAGATAGTTGCAAATCCTGGAAGCCGATTACTGGTATTCTTGGAACAGAGACCCTGTCTCTAATATTGACCCATCAGACTTCTTCACTAATATATCCACACATATGTCCCAACTTTCCACTGATACTATCCTATTGGGCAGGGATTTCAATCTTACATTGGCCCTAACTTTAGATATGATGGGTCTGGATTGGTCACCAAACCCACTCTGTGCAGGCACTAATTTTTCTCTTACAATACTTTCTCCTTGTGGATTCATGTCATATTCAACACTCCCTTGGTAAGGGAGTTTCTTTCTACTCAGCCCCACATGGGACCAGGTCCTGCATAGATTATCGGTGTGTTTCCTCTAACGTTTCTTTGAATGTTCTTTCTATTGAATATGTTCCCTGTACTCTCTCGGACTACTCACTGGTCGTACTGACCCTCTCTATTGCCAATACCTCATGAACTCATGCACAATGGTGGTTCTTCATGGAGGCTTTACTGGACACCGTGTTTAGAAGCGAGATTAAGCATGCCATAGTGGAATACTTTCAACTAAATATGGCATGGGTGCCCAGTTATGTAACACTTTGGTAGACGCTTAAGGTATATATACGGGGATTATGTACCGCTAAACAGTCTGTGGTGCTTTGTTCCATCCTCAGGGAACTCAAGACTGTTGAAAAGGCATTGAGAGATCTTCATGAACATACATAAGAGGAGGCCCTCCACCCCTGTTACATCAGAGAGTGAGATTCCTTGCAGAGTTTCAAGCATTCGTTGCCTGGGAGGATAACTATCTATGTAAATTTGCACGAGCATGAATATATGGTGAGGGTGAGAAGCTGGGTCACACATTAGCCAGACTGATTTGTCCCCAGTGTCAATCCTCTTACATTTCATGGCTTCAATCAGATGACGGGACATTGATTACATGTAGCACTGACATCACCACTACTTTTTTTGATTATTACTCCCACCTATATGCCAGTCATTCTCCACCCTCCGACGAGGTCCTCACTGATTATTTGTCCAAAGTTGCCATGGTCTGGCTTAAGGACATTCAGCAGCAATTTTTGACCTCATCTATTACTGCGAATGAGGTTTCTCAAGCCAGAGATTACCTTAGCGGGACTCACGCCCCTGGTACTGATGGGCTACTTGGTAAAACATATAAGCCTTTAATAATTCCTCATCTGTTAGAGGTTTATGCAGAATCTTTAGAGAAAAGATTGATCCCTCCTATGATGAGTGAGTCTGTCATTTACCAGCTCCTTAAACTAGGCAAACCCCCTTACTGGTGCGCCACCTACAGACGCTTAGGCAGGACTATGCCATTTTAGGTAAGATCCTGGCAACTCGTATTTCAGTCCTGGATAAGAGAAAAAATATTTTGATTCTAAACTGGGTTTGTTCCAAATCGATCTACTTCCATAAACCTTTGCACGGTGTTTGCAATTATTAATCAAATTGCTCCTGAACTTGACGCTGAAAAAGCATTTGATGCACTAGAATGGCCCTTCCTATATGTCACATTATGCAAATTAGGCATCCCCAAATGTTTCTCTAATCTGACACGCCTCTTGTATGCAAATCCACTGGCCCGGCTTCAGGTAAATCGTGAACTTACAAATCAGTTTATGCTATTGTGGGGCACTAGACCGGGCTTTCCTTTTTGCCATTACATTTTTTATCGTTGCGGACTCCCTAGTGAGTCATCTGCAGGAGCTTCACTTACAACGTGGGCCTAGATTTCACTGTGGTCCTCTATTTTCTTCGCTATATGCAGATTAAGTTCTGTTCTTTGTCAGAGACCCCAAAACTAACCTCCCTCCACTCTTTTTCAAAATTGTATGGTTTGGTACATTCTCAGGACTTGTTATAAATTAAACCAAATCTGAAATATTTCCACTAACAGACGCTAAGATTCCCTTCACTCTGGATTTCCCTTTGCACTGGTGTGACAATTCCCCCCTCCCTATGTAACTGGGCATATTTTTGCATTGCAACGCAGCAGAGGTTATTCATCTCAATTACAGGGCCACAATTGATTGATTATCAACTCAAATTTAATGGTGGATCAGACTCCGCCAGACTATCACCTGCACAATTACCATCATTAAAATGGTGGTACTTCCACCTTTTTTTAAACCTTTTTCTTAATATTCCCATTCCACTTACCTGTAACTTTTTGGATACGCTCCAGGTCATGCTTACTAAACTAGTCTGGGCCTGTCGACAGCCATGCATCAGTTGGCAGACACTGACAATGCCCTATCAATGTGGCGGGTTTAGTGTCCTGAAATTTTATTTGCACTACTTAATGGTGTAGGCCCAATTTGCGTACTATTGGTACCACCCCAATGCAAAACTGCAATTTATTGACCCATAATGGTCACAGGCTCGCCCTCATCCCCTCTCCACCATTATACCGCATGGCCTAGCTAGGATGCCTACGGAAATACAGAAGCTTCAGATGACATATTGAGTTTAGATGAAACTGCTTCGCTACTAGAATGCTGACCTTCTCTACTCCCCACACATACCACTTCTGGGTCACCCGTGGTTGTTGCCTACTATGAAAACATTAACTAAGTGAACCTTAACCCGATGTGAGTAACATATGCTGAGTGATATATTTTGTGAAGCTCAGTTGCGCTTCATTGCAAATCTCGCAGAGGGAATTGACATGTCCCATTTGGATAGATTTATCCTGCCTAGAACACACGCTTCAATGTCTGCTGCACTATAATCCCCTGCAATGGAACCAGTGGACTTCCCTCCACTCTTACTAATCATCACACCTACCCGTAGAGCCCATTTGGCCTCCCTACTATTTCACTCAGCTCTGACACTTCGGCCTCCAGTGGGGATGGGAGGGCACGTGGCATGGGAAAGGGATCTTTGACACCCCCTGCCAGATACGCCATGGGCCTATTGCTGTGAACAAACCAGACTTATCTCTAGTACATACATAGAGGTTATCTAAGTACATACATAGAACATACATTACACCTAAGTTGCTGGCAAAGATGAACCCTACTAAACTTCACGGATGCCTTGAATGCGCAGCCAAACATGCAAATTATTCCCATTTAGCCTGGAACTGTGCACCAATATTAGCATACTGGGGGAAGATTTCCACTATCTCGCTCTGATGACTGACACATAGCAAAAACCTTCCCCATTAATGGTTCTATTAGTTTATGTTAAGCTATTGAGTGCTGGCATTCATTGATTCACTGCCATCGCCCTGCTCCTCGCCAAAAGTCAGGTTTCTAAACACCTAGGTGGACCTACAATCCCAAAGGGTAAAAAGGCCTGGATGAGAAATGTAATGTATTGCGACATCACTAGCGATACTTATGCTGCATGGCAACCACTCTCCTCAAGGCCCAGAAATATCTGGCAAACACTTCACTCTTATTTATTGCTTCATCCAGAGGAGTAGGAATGATTGTGTGTTGATTAGAGTTAGTAAGCTGGTCCGTTTATACATGTTAATGGAAATTGTATAATTTTTCTCCTACAGTGAAATAAAAGTCTTATGCTGCACAATGTGATAATCTTGCTCTGATACACACTCCCACAATGATCTGCAACATTTGATGTAGTTTTACATCTTGGTTATAGCTGAATTGCCCCATGGTGACCATGGTATATTTTGTACTTAATGTGGCATTGTTAGTGAAGCCCTAATGTGTCATTCTGTATATCTCTTGGTGGTTCTTCTTTGTTCTCCTTCCCTCTTTTTTGTTAAACCCCATATGATATTGCTTGGAAAACTGCAATACAAAAAGAAGAAATACAAATTATTAACCTATTAGTGTAAATCAATATAGACATCTCAGAAACTAACATAAAAATACATATTGGCAGAGAATACAAAGTCGGTAACCATGTCATTTTGTCCTCTGTTAACATCCAGGAGTTCTATTACTATCAACATTTTGCAAGACTTCTTTATAGTACTCTAAACTCTGTTAACAGTACAAGCAATAGGAGTATGAGGGAATTTAGCAAATGTAGAAACTAATGTGCACTAGGCAAAGTGCCAAGATAGTATTGGTGATACAATGCCATTTTCAAAAAGAGCATGAACCACCAGATAATGCCATTATCAAAGGCCTAACATTTAGAGATAACAGAAAACTAGACAGAAAGACAATAAAACAACAAAATAGCATACGACCATGAGCATTGCAGGTGGAGAAAGCACTCAACACCAATACAAACGAAATAGGGAGACTGGATGTGTGATCTAGAAGGGATGGGTTTGTAGGTCAGTGTTAACTATGATACTGGGCTACAAATTCAAACAAAAGGAACAGCAAGATTCAAGCCATAGTACTGATCTAGCTTTGAAAAAAAAAAAACTAGAGACATAACAAAAATGGTTCATGTCATATTAGCTCATCGATCCATACGTTCTCACAGTGGAAAATGGTAGAGTATGTTAAGTTTTCCTTGTTGGGGTCTAAATAATATTGGTTCAGTAGAATTGCTGCTTTAGCCCCAACCTGAAAAATAAGTTCACATGAACTTCGATTTAAGGACATGAAGGGACTGTGATCAAGGACTGGCCTCAGAAGCCTTATGGTCCATTAGTAGGTTACATCATATAGGAGGTGTCCCCAACTTCAGTTAAATCACTCATTCACAGCATACAATGTGTGATAACTAAGGATGGGTGTAACTTGCGTACTCCCGTGTAACGTAATTATGCAAAATTTGCTAAATATTCCAAGGGATCGCATAGAATTATGTGAGATGAGAAATTTTGCATTTTGGTCTACTTTCTGAGTGCAAAAATTCCCCTTTGCATCCAAAATGGAAGCATTGTTGCCAGGAGAGCACTGCTTTAGGTCAGGCTCTGTCTTTTGTGCTTGCTCCAGGTTTTTGATCCCATGCCCTTGAAGCTTGCATTGGGTTGGCAGTCCTTAACCTGGGTCTGCAGAACTTGCGGAACTGTGCAAGACACCACAAGTCCGTTATTGACTTCCACAAAGCAAGCACCAAAATCATAATTTTTTATAATATAAATATGGATTGAGTTCTTTTGGGATACATGGACTTGACAGGTAGGGTGTGTGCATCCTTACCACTTATAAGGCTTTTTTCTTCTTTTCAGGATGCACTAACCGGGTCTCCATATCCCATAATGTTAGCTGCAACATTTGTTTAAGCTGTTATTCCCACAATCAGCAGGGCTTTGGTTCTGGAAATCCTAATATATCTATCTATCTATCTATCTATCTATCTATCTATCTATCTATCTATCTATCTATCTATCTATCTATCTATCTATCTATCTATCTATCTATCTATCTATCTATCTATCTATCTATCTATCTATCTATCTATCTATCTATCTATCTATCTATCTATCTATCTATCTATCTATCTATCTATCTATCTATCTATCTATCTATCTATCTATCTATCTATCTATCTATCTATCTATCTATTACAGACCAATACATGTCATAGACCTACTGATGAAGCAGCTCCGACACTCAGAACGCCACAATACCCACCAACACCCCCAGGACCCCCCCCCACCACCGAGGCAGCGCAGAACAATACAGCAAACTTTCTGAAAACGGCATGGCCCCTAATCCACACAATAGCTGAATATTGGGACAGGTGTGAACAAACTATATGTGAAAGAAGCAATTAACCCATGAATAACAATGCACACAATGCAAAGCGTAGCGGAGATGTGCTGGACACACCTCAGTATGCAGAACACACACCTCTCCAAGTGCACAAATACTACTGGTGCTTGTACTGTTGTGGAGAGTGGACCCAACCATGTTACGTCAAACACTAGGGACGATCTCAGTCATGTAGCTGTATCGTCCCCCACGTAAGCATAAGAGTAATCGGAGTGGGCTGGTCCGACGTACGCCACTTCAGCATAGGAGTGTGAATAAATAGGCCGGGGTTCAGGGCGTTGTTCACTTGTGAACTGTGAAGACCAATGAAGAAGAGTAGGATCTGCTTCACATGGGTACCCCCAATTTTTGCTGGTGTTTCACTGTTTTTCAAACTTAATCTGGCTGTGGCCCAGCTAATCAGGACCCCAGCCTAGCTGCTTCCTCACTAAAATGGTTTGCATGTACATTAGGTAGATATCTAATTGGATTCTGGAGTGCCTTATAAGCCCCTAATATATGGTATACTCTGTACCTAGGGCAATGGTACCTCAGAGGCCTACCAGGGGCTGAAGCATGTATTATGCCACCCCTGGGAAGCACTTCAAAATGACACCACAGGTCTGCTACTGCAGCCTGGGTAAGGGTGTGCTTGCACCCCTTACAGTGGTATAGGCTACCTATATCACTATCATTGCACATACATATACAACCTATAAGTTACTCCTATGGCAGGCCTTACCAATCCTGAAGGCAGAGTGCTTGGTTTTTATGTGAGAGGGTGCCGCTGCATGAGCAGAGCCCCTCTCCTAGGCCTGGGCTAAATTTCCGTTCCGCTCGCGGAAATTGCGATAATTTGATATTTTCGCGTTCCGCGGAGAGCGCGAAAATGTCAAAATTTCCGCATTCCGCAGCTTAGCGATAATTTGTTTCTTGCTCGCGCTGTAAAATAATACATTCTCACGCGCGCGCGATCGCCTTACCTGAATCCCCACGTTCGCCGACATGTTTTCCCTATCCGGTCGCGTTCTCCATGAGATGTTGGTTTGTTGGTAGCCATTTGCGCTGTTTCGCGACAGTTCGCGCCCGCAGTGACGTCATGCGTCGCGCGATCACGTCTTTCTTCTCGCGATCATGCACCGCGAGAAGAGTGAAAACAAGATGGCCGCGCCCGCGAGCAACCGCATGGGTAAGTTGGCGAGCCGCGACCACGCAAAAAATACCGCGAACGGGCGGGAAAAACACTTCCGCATCTTCGCGATATTTCCGCGTGTTTGCGGAGATTTTTAACATTTTCGCAATAATTTGCGAAAGTCGCTTTCGCAAATTCCGCCCACCCCTACCCTCTCCAGCATTCAGAGTACCGCCTCTGATGCTGTTTGTGGTGCAGCCTGACCATATACTCTTAAGTGCATTATAACCTCGCGGTAAATGCTAATTTTGGGATGGCTGCACGGAATCATGTTGTGTTTGGTGTCAAACGCTTTGGAATACTACCCCCCTCCAGTTCTGGCAGCGAGGGTAGCATTCCACCCTTCTAGAGGGAGAGACATGTTCACACTGGTCTAACCCGGTAGGACTTTCTAGAGCCCTGGCATCACAAAATGGATGCCTCTGCCACAGACACAGGTCTGGCCTTCTGCTGCTGACCGAAACCCCGGCAGGGGAGGCCTGGACAATAGGTTTCCTGTCCCAGGGAGGTGTTTGCACCTCCCCAGACAGGCATATGTGTATTGGGGCTGAGCGGGAACACTCTCTGGTGCTTTGAAGTCCTGCTCTGGGGGCAAACTTGGTGTCCCTGTGCATAGTTCAGTTCAAACTGGTTGCAGGAGCTACCTGCCCCTGCTCTGGCATGAAACTAGGCAAAGGAAATGGGTGTAACCACCCCTCTTTCCAAACCCTCCCATAGATGGGTCCCTAGAGTATGTCCAACCCCCAAACGTAGTATAAGTATGGGAACCCAGTCCTTGCGACTTTAGATTACACTGGACAAAACTCTGCAGCATATATCCTGGACCACTGATGTTCTATCCTGACTAGAAGACTGAAGAAATCTCCCTTAGTGTCAAGGAGTGACTCCCCTGCTTGGCAGGCACCAAAGAAGCAACTGTCCGGTCTGCAATTCCGAAGCTCCCGTTGGACGACGAAGTCTCTGCATCACCAGAGATGGATTTTCTGACCTCCCCAAGGCTACCCTGAGTCCACTGCAAAGCTGAGGCCAGTGACTATCGTGGGTGATGAGGAACTGTGACCCCTGGCCACCGTGTACTATTGCTGGTACATAGACTTCCTGTTTATCCTTGAAGTTCTGCTGTGGGCTCCGAGTAGCCCCAGCCTTGAGCACTGACTGCACCAAAGATCTCCGGCCTCCACTCCACGAGTGACCCGTGGGCCGGGTTCCAGTCCCTCAGACCTTGCTGGTCTGCCCTGACGTCCTTGTTCTCTTTTCACGAGACTTGCCGTTGCCAAGGCTTGTTGGGTCCATTCTGGTCGCCGACACCGCAGCACTCGACAGACTTTGTGGGACAGCACGAATCCGGCTCTTGGACTTCGTCGACGCCTCCTGGACATCGTGGCTGAAGAGTCAAGACACCCGTCAACTCAGCTGAAGCACCCGACATCTGTGGGCATTGGTCCATCCTGCCCTCAGTCACTGGCAAGTGACCCAGACTCTGTCCTCTCTGCTTTCAGGTTCCTTCCATCCTAGATCCAGGCTTGGACTTCTTCGGACACTTCTCCTCTTCACAGCAGCAGCAGTTCTTCGCCAGCTTCCATTCAAATCGACGACGCGACCCAACACCAAAGGACACCTATGCACCCGGCTTCCCTGGGTGAGGTAACACGAGTACTCCGGTGCTCCCATGGGTGCTAGCCCTAGAACTTCCTAAGGTTTGGTCCTGACTCAATTCCAAGCGTCCCTAATCTTTAAATTTACAGCTGCGACATTGCCCATAGAAGCTAACGGGACACGACCCTCGTGGATCCCCGGTGTCACTACCTTGGGTGGTTCCTTGGGGTCCCAGCGATTCTACAGGCTCCAGGCCTTGTGTCTAGTTCAGTTGTGATTCTTATACCACTTTATTGGCATATGGTTTGGTACTCCCCTAGGGCCCAATCGTGTATTTGTGCTATTACTGTTGATTGCTAAATTGTAAATTAAGTACTTCGAACTCCAGTCTCATAAAGAGACTAGAGGGGTGTGTTTTATCTTAAATACATATATTCTAAATATATACCTGGTGTGGTTGTCCTTTAATTGATCATTCAAGAGATTATAGACTTGTAAAACAAGCTGCTTTACATTCCTTCAAGACTTAGCCTGAAGGCTGCCCTCCATAGCTACCACTAGAATAGCTTTCAATAAAGGTTGTCTTTAACCTATTCATCATAAAGGGGTTGCTTGGACTGATACAAGGTGTCCACTAGAACTAGTGGACTGCATATATCAGGCCAACTTCTCACATTGGTGTGCAGCGGGTGGGATTCTAGCTTGCTATTGCTTTACCAGATAATCTCAATTGAATTGATCAACTGAAAACCACCAAAGGTACCTTAGGTACATATAATATCAAGTTTAGTTACAGTAAGTTCTACTGAACTTAGAGTTGTGTGTTAAGGAATAGCACACCCTTTCTACAACTCAAGAGAATTTAGAAGGCCACACTAGTGTAGGTAGTGCAATACACCACACCACATTAGTAATGTCTAGTCAGCCAGAAACCAGTGGGTCCCTGCAAAATGCCCCTGGGCTTCTCCCCTATAAATATGAGGATCTCTCCTTTGCACAGCATAGGGCCTTATGTTCCATTAGGAAGCTGAAGACAGGCAAAAGCCCAACCACCCAGCATCTCATAAAGATACTTAAGCTGGATGATATCTCAGGGCCTAATGGGCCTGATGGGGTAGGCAGTATGGGTGGGGCAGCAGCTGAAGGTGGGCCTAGGGGTGGAAACTCCCCTGACCCTACCTCTAATGCTGACGAGTCTCATGACAATGATCAGAATCTGGTGAACTCAGCTCTCCTGGATGAGGAAGAGGAGGATGACAACAATGCTCCCTCCTTTATTCCTCCAGGAAGAGTTGAAAGTAGGGCTATAAGGGATAGATCTCTCTCAAGGAGATCTGTCCAGTCTAACTCCTCTATAGGGACCTCTGTCTTTTCTCACAGAGGGAGGGAAACCTCACAGGAGAGGAGAGAGAGACTGCTGAAGTATGAGCAAGACAAGTTCAACCTCAGAAAGCAGCAGATGGCCTTAGATAATGAAGCCCTAGAGCTCTACAGAGCTAGTAAAAAGGAGGGACTAGAGTCCCTTGGTGACCGCAATTTCCCTAGAGATAGGGAGATGTCTTATGACCATAGAAACCTAAGTAAGATTGTCCCTCCCTACCAGAGTGGGGATGATATCCACAAATGGATAGCTGCCTTGGAGAGGGCCTGTAAAGTACAGAAGGTCCCTCAAGGTCAGTGGGCAACAATCTTATGGCTCTCCTTTGCAGACAAAGGTAGAGATAAGCTCCTCACTGTAAGAGAAGAGGATGCTGATGATTACAAAGTCTTGAAAAGTGCACTGATAGATGGGTTTGGCCTAACCACTGAACAAAACAGGTTACAGTTCAGAGACACCCAAAAAGCACAAATTCAAGACTGGGTTGACTTTGTTGACTGTGCTGCTAAGGCTCTGGAAGGTTGGTTATTGGGCAGTAAAGTGTGTGACTTCATAGGATTGTGCAATCTGATAATGAGGGAGCAGATTCTTAATAACTGTCAACATCAGCTGTTGCACCAGTACCTGGTAGACTCTGACCTGACCTCTCCCCAAGAATTGGGAAAGAAGGCAGACAAATTGGTCAGGACCAGGGTGAGGCAGAAGGTACAGAACCTAGGTGGTGGCCCAAAGAAGCAGGATTCTAAGAACTCTGACAAGGGTGGGGACAAGGGTAAAGACCAGAAGTCTTCTCAAGGGCCCCAAAAATCTTCTTCTAATGGGGAGTCACAGTCAAACAAAGGAAATGGCCAAAAGGAACCTTGGTGCAAAATCTGTAAACAGAAAACTCACTGGACCAGTGACTGCAGCAAGTCCAAAGAATCTACTCCAGCCACTATTGCCCCTAAGGCAACCGTTCCCCCTAGTACAGCTACAATAGGTGGTGGCAATGTTCGGAATTAGGGTGTAGTAGGGTTGACCCTAGGTTCTGAGATGGACTCTGGCCTAGTCAGAGTTCCAACTAAGGCTGTGCTTGTCTGTGATGGGGGCATGGATATGTCCCCCTGTGTGAGTCCCAGTAATCTGGGCAAATACAGACAACAGCCTTTGTTAAATAGAGTGGAAGCTTGGGCATTCAGGGATACAGGAGCAAGTGTCACAATGGTGACAAAAGATATTGTGGATCCTGGGCAGATTATACTTGGTGAAATGTACCAAGTGACCAATGCTAGCAATGTCAGAACAGACCATTCTCTGGCACTTGTTAACTTCTCCTGGGGAGGGGTAACTGGCCTTAAGAAGCTTGTGGTAAGTGCAGATCTACCAGTGCAGTGCTTGCTTGGCAATGATCTAGAGACTTCAGCCTGGGCTGAAGTGGAGCTCAGGACACATGCAGAAATGTTAGGGATCCCTGCTCATGTCTTTGCTGTGACTAGGTCACATACCAAAATGTCTAAGGCTGGACAGGCCCTGGATTCTAGAAAAATGGACCAGGTGCCTCGCAAGAGGAGGATTAGTAGGGTTAAGGCAGAACCTTCCCACCTGACTCAGAATGTTGATCACTCTCCTCAGGGAGATGATCTTGAGCCTGAAGAATGAACAGTCCCAGATTGATCTGGAACCTGACCAGGTTGAGTTCTTGGGAGCAGGGGGCCATTGCAGGTCTGATCTGAGCCAGGAGCAGAAAACCTGCCCCTCTCTTGAACCCATCAGGAAGCAAGCTGCTGATGAGGCTGCTGGGAATGCTAGTGGCACCCATAAAGTTTATTGGGATGATGGACTCCTTTACTCAGAGAGTAGAGACCCCAAACCTGGTGCATCCAGGAGGTTGGTTATAACTCTGAAGTTTAGGGGTTACTATTGACACTAGTCCATGATATTCCCTTGCAGGACACCTGGGCCATAACGAGACTTGGGACAGAATTGTCCCTCACTTTCACTGGCCCCACATGTGATAGACACAAAGAGATTTGTTGCTCCTGTGTAACCTGCCAAGCCATTGGCAAAGCAGGTGGCACTACAAAGGCCCCCCCGATACCACTACCTTTAAAAGGGTAGGGATTGACATTGTTGGTCCCATGGATCCCCAAACAGCATCTGGGCACAGATTTATACTGGTGGTGGTGGATCATGCCACCAGGTACCTAGAGGCAATTCCCCTAAGGACCACTACAGCACCTGTGGTGGCAAGAGCTCTCTTGAGTGTGTTCTCAAGAGTAGGCTTTCCTAAGGAGGTAGTATTTGGCAGGGGTGCAAACTTCATGTCTAGTTACTTGACTGCTATGTGGAAGGAGTGTGGAGTGAACTACAAGTTTACCACACCCTATCACCCACAATACAATGGTTTAGTTGAGAGATTCAACAAAACCATAAAGGTCATGATTAAAGGACTCACAGAGAAGCTTACGCGAAAATAAGACGTACTCTTGCCCTTTTATTTGCATACAGGTAGGTGCCTCAAAGGGGGTTGGTTACAGCCCATTTGAACTTTTGTTTGGTCAACCTGTCAGGGGTCCATTGTGTTTGGTGAAGGAAGGATGGGAGTTACCTCTCAAGCCCCCAAAGCAAGAGATAGTGGACTATGTACTTGGTCTCCGCTCCAGGATGGCTGAGTACATGAAAAAGGCAAACAAAAGCCTTGAGGCTAGCCAGGAACTGCAAAAAGCCTGGCATGACCAAAAGGCTGTACTGACTGTTTATCAGCCAGGACAGAAAGTGTGGGTGTTGGAGCCTGTGGCCCCAGCAGCCCTCCAGGACAAATGGAGTGGCCCCCATACAAGTGTTGAACAGAAAGGGGAGGTTACCTACTTGGTAGACCTTGGAACCCCTAGGAGTCCCCACAGGGTATTTCATGTCAACAGACTAAAACCATATGTTGATAGGTCAGACATGGGCTTGCTCATGGCTTCTGATGAAGGACAGGAGGAAGAGAGTGACCCACTCCCTGACCTGCTTTCTCAGAACCCTGATGATGGGTCAGTTTATGGTGTAGCCTTGGCAGGCAGCCTCACCGCCCAGCAGCAAACTGACTGCAGAGACCTTCTCAGCCAGTTTAGACATATGTTTTCTCTGACTCTAAGTCAGACCACCTGGTGCATTCATGAAGTGGACACTGGGGACAGTCTACCTGTGAAGAATAAGATCTACAGGCAACCTGACCATGTCAGGGACTGTATAAGGACAGAAGTCCAAAAGATGTTGGGTTTGGGTGTGATTGAACCCTCAGTAAGCCCTTGGGCTAGTCCAGTAGTCCTGGTACCTAAACCTCACACCACAGATAGAAAGAGAGAAATGAGGTTTTGTGTAGACTACAGGGGTCTCAATGTAGTCACTTGGACTGATGCCCATCCCATCCCCAGGGCAGATGAGCTAATAGATACTTTGGCCTCAGCCAAGTTTCTAAGCACATTTGACGGGACAGCTGGCTACTGGCAGATCAGACTAGCTGATGATGCAAAGCCAAAGACAGCATTTTCTACCCCTAGTGGGCACTATCAATTTGTGGTAATGCCCTTTGGTTTGAAGTATGCACCTGCCACCTTCCAAATGTTGGTGAATCAAGTCCTTTCAGGCCTGGAAGACTTTAGTGCAGCATATCTAGATGATATTGCTGTCTTTAGCTCCACCTCGGGGGATCACCTGGTCCACCTGAGGAATGTTTTGGAGGCCCTGCTAAAAGCAGGCCTAATTATCAAGGCTACTAAGTGCCAGATAGGGCAGAGTCAGGTTGTGTACCTGGGCCACCTTGTAGGTGGAGGCCAGGTTCAACCATTGCAGAGCAAAATCCAGACCATAATGGAATGTGTTGCTCCAACTACCCAGACTCAGGTGAGAGCCTTCTTAGGCCTGACTGGGTACTCTACAAGATTTGTCAAGGTGTATGTATCGATAGTGACTCCCCTGAATGACTTAATTTCTAAAAAGATGCCCAAAAAGGTTCAGTGGACAGCTAACTTTCAAAAGGCATTTGATGACCTGAAGCTGGCTATGTGCACGGCTCCCATTCTGCAGAGTCCTGACTACTCCAAGAAGTTCATTGTCCAAACAGATGCATCGGAATTGGGGGTAGGGGATGTACTGTCACAATTGAATGATGAAGGTCAGGATCAGCCAGTAGCTTTCATAAGCAGAAGGCTGACCCCTAGAGAGAAACGTTGGTCAGCCATTGAGAGGGAGGCCTATGCTGTGGTTTGAGCTCTGAAGAAGTTGAGGTCATACTTGTTTGGTACTCACTTTCTTGTTTAGACAGACCATAAGCCCCTCTTATAGCTAAATAAAATGAAGGGTGAAAACCCCAAACTGCTTAGGTGGTCCATTTCCCTACAGGGGATGGACCTTACAGTGGAACATAGACCTGGGAGTAATCATGCCAATGCAGATGGACTCTCTAGGTATTTCCACTTAGAACATGAAGACTCAACTGGTCAAGGTTAGTTTAATTTCCCTTCATTTGGGGGGGGGGGGTTGTGTAGGAGAGTAGGATATGCTTCATATGGGTACCCCCACTTTTTGCTGGTGTTTGACAGTTTTTTTACCTTATTCTGGCTGTGGCCCTGCTAATCAGGACCCCAGCCTAGCTGCTTCCTCTCTAAAATGGTTGGTATGTACATTAGGTACATATCTAATTGGATTCTGGAGTGCCTTATAAGCCCCTAGTATATGTTATACTATGTACCTAGGGCATAGGTCCCTCAGAGGCCTACCAGGGGCTGAAGCATGTATTATGCCACCCCTGGGAAGCACTCCAAAATGGCACCACAGGTCTGCTACTGCCGCCTGTATAAGGGTGTGCTTGCACCCCTCACAGTGGTATAGGCTACCTATATCACTATCATTGCACACAAATATAAAACCTATATGTCACTCCTATGGCAGGCCTTAACAATCCTGAAGGCAGAGTGCTTGGTTTTTATGTGAGAGGATGCCCCTACATGAGCAGAACCCTTTCTGCAGCGTTCGGAGTACCTCCTCTGATGCTGTTTGTGGTGCAGCCTGACCATATACTCTTAAGTGCATTATAACCTTGTGGTAACTTTGGGATGGCTGCGTGGAAACATTTCATGTTTGGTGTCAAACGCTTTGGAATACTACCCCCCCCCACCAGTTCTGGCAGCAGGGGAAGCATTCCACCCTTCTAGAGGGAGAGACATGTTCACACTGGTCTAACCCGGTAGGACTTTCTAGAGTGCTGGCATCACAAAATGGATGCCTCTGCCACAGACACAGGTCTGGCCTCCTGCTACTGACAGAAACTCCGGCAGGGGAGGCCTGGAAATAGGATTCCTGTCCCAGGAAGATATAACCACCTCCCCAGACAGGCAGATGTGTATTGGGGCTGGGCGAGAGCAATCTCTGGTGCTTTGAAATCCTGCACTGGGGACACACTTGGTGTCCCTGTGCATAGTCCATTTCAAACCGGTTGCAGGGGCTACCTGCCCCTGCTCTGGCATGAAACTGGACAAAGGAAATGGGTGTAACCACCCCTCTTTCCAAACCCTCCCATAGGTGGGTCCCTGGAGTATGTCCAACCCCCAAACTTAGTATAAGTATGGGAACCCAGTCCTTGCGACTTTAGATTACCCTGGATGAAACTCTGAAACATATATCCTGGACCTTCGACGTTCTATCCTGACTAGAAGACTGAAAAAATCTCCCTTGGGGTCAAGGAGTGACTCCCCTGCTTGGCAGTAGAGTAAAGATGGGTCCCTGCAAACAATACTCTAAACAGAAAACGTTACACAGATCGTTACAATACATAAAAGGAATCACAACACTAAATGACTGAGAGATGTTATTTAATCACATCCTCATCTTTGCAATCATATGAAAAAACTTTCAGGCTTGTATTGAAAATGTACCCAGAAGAAGGGGAAGTGAAGTAAAGGTAAAGTGCGTGATTTTTTTGAAGGATGGAGTGATATAGACAGGAAAGGTAATTAGTGCAATCCAACAATTCACATTTGGCATCCAATACACTTGTTATTTTGCCACATGAGATATTGCAATAATTATTGGCCAAGCCTATGTAGCAAAACACAGTAACAATAGTCCATTGTTGATAGGCTGGTTAACATAAAAATGTCAACGTTTCGACCCCAGAGAGTATGTAGGTTACTGTCAACCTTACAGCAGGGACTTCCTCAGGACTGTGAAGGGGAAAATAGGGGCCTCAGGAGAAAGCCCTACACTGAGGGCTGAAGCACAAAGAGGTCGGGCGCATGGGCTCCGCGAGGAAAAGAGTGTAATAACTCCACATGTGACGGAATAAATCCGGTATATTTCATAGAGGCGGGCCGTATTCATCAGCTTGTTGCCACTAGTTAAAGAATCTGCTCAACTCCCCGAAGTTTAAATTACGAGGACACTAGATCGCTCCTCGGTGGTCCAGTCATAAAACTGGTGACATCGTGCATCAATCGCGAGTCCGCTGTCAGCTAACATTAAAGAGATCGAGGGAGGCATCAAAGAAGCAACAGTCTGGTTTGCAATTCCGAAGCTCCCGTTGGATGCCGAACTCTCTGCATCTTGAAGGGGGCCCAAGTGCACACCTATTTTTTCAATATTGAATTGCTTCAACTTGTCCAGTAATAGTCCTTTAGCGTGCAGCCCGGTAACACGATCTGCCCAAGTACCGTGTGCAAATAGAATTCATCTGGAGCAGGAACGCCATTGCACTCCACCGGACGCACAGCATACTCCGTGATCAATACCACACAATATTCCATAAACTTTATCCATATTTCATACCAATTAATTCCATGTACTCCTTGTTTCTTTTTTCAATAATCTGTTTAATTCTGTCACATGTGGGGCGCTTTATGCATGTGAAAGTTTCTTCTGCGACAGATATGCCCATCCAGGCCTTTCTCTGAAGCATGTAAATACATAAATCATCCTTGATAGTGGATCTTTTTAACCCAATGCATTTCGGGCATTTAGTAGCCCTTCTTCAGGGGTCCACTGACAGTTTTAAAACATTGACATTAGTTCATATGTACTTCACTACGCATCATTAAAAAATTGCAAAACTGTTTTAGCAGCAACCAGTCTATTCCATGTTCAAATGCAAACTGACGTTTCCCCTCTGGATGCGCTCCTAAGCGCCATCAAACAAAATGTGCCCTGCGAAATCTGCAACTCCCATCTTATCCCCCCACTCTTTGCCTTAACCTCTATCTATCTCATTAAACGTTCCACGAATAAATGTTATTCTTATCACCAAAATGACCTCTACCCTGATGTCAAACCCCCATGCACACGCGTTCGTACCTTCCTTCAAAAAACAACGAAACTGAATTTACTCCTCACGCCAAACCATCTTTCCCTCGTTCCCACTATTAACTATTCAAATACAAACCCGTGACTCCTCCCACTAATTTAGCCAATCCCGTGATGACAACCTACCAAATAGCTACACCTCCCATAAGGCACTTTCTCAAACCCTCTCGTTTTCAACACTCCCAGCTGCAGCAATCTTCCCAAAACCACTTTGTACCAGTACCCCGCCCACCCTTAGCTGTTAACTGAGCATCAGTTATACAAGATTGTCGAGTTTCATAACATTCAATTTAAACACATATTGTTGCGCATTAGTGAGGTACTTATTTTAACACTCAGTTATATATACTGCAAAGTGCCGTCCATCAATTTTTTCGAACTCTGTTCTCAGGATGAAAAGAGATTTTCTGCCAGCACACGTGACGATTTCCATTTAATTCCATTTCATCGTACTCCTTGTGAGGGTGCAACATTGGATGAAGGGCAGTCATTATGAAAAACATCTTGAAGGGGGCCCAAGTGCACACCTATTTTTTCAATATTTAATTGCTTCAACTTGTCCAGTAATAGTCCTTTAGCGTGCAGCCCGGTAACACGATCTGCCCAAGTACCGTGTGCAAATAGAATTCATCTGGAGCAGGAGCGCCATTGCACTCCGCCGGACGCACAGCATACTCCGTGATCAATACCACACAATATTCCATAAACTTTATCCATATTTCATACCAATTAATTCCATGTACTCCTTGTTTCTTTTTTGATTAATCTGTTTAATTCTGTCACATGTGGGGCGCTTTATGCATGTGAAAGTTTATTCTGCGACAGATATGCCCATCCAGGCCTTTCTTGAAGCATGTAAATACATAAATCATCCTTGATAGTGGATCTTTTTAACCCAATGCATTTCGGGCATTTAGTAGCCCTTCTTCAGGGGTCACTGAAAGTTTTAAAACATTGACATTAGTTCATATGTACTTCACTACGCATCATTAAAAAATTGCAAAACTGTTTTAGCAGCAACCAGTCTATTGCATGTTCAAATGCAAACTGACGTTTCCCCTCTGGATGCGCTCCTAAGCGCCATCAAACAAAATGTGCCCTGCGAAATCATCCTTGATTGTGGATCTTTTTAACCCAATGCATTTCGGGCATTTAGTAGCCCTTCTTCAGTGGTTCACTGAAAGGGGGTTTGACATCAGGGTAGAGGTCATTTTGGTGATAAGAATAACATTTAGTCGTGGAACGTTTAAATGAGATAGATAGAGGTTAAGGCAAAGAGTGGGGGGGATAAGATGGGAGTTGCAGATTTCGCAGGGCACATTTTGTTTGATGGCGCTTAGGAGCGCATCCAGAGGGGAAACGTCAGTTTGCATTTGAACATGGAATAGACTGGTTGCTGCTAAAACAGTTTTGCAATTTTTTAATGATGCGTAGTGAAGTACATATGAACTAATGTCAATGTTTTAAAACTTTCAGTGAACCCATGAAGAAGGGCTACTAAATGCCCGAAATGCATTGGGTTAAAAAGATCCACTATCAAGGATGATTTATGTATTTACATGCTTCAGAGAAAGGCCTGGATGGGCATATCTGTCGCAGAAGAAACTTTCACATGCATAAAGCGCCCCACATGTGACAGAATTAAACAGATTAATCAAAAAAGAAACAAGGAGTACATGGAATTAATTGGTATGAAATATGGATAAAGTTTATGGAATATTGTGTGGTATTGATCACGGAGTATGCTGTGCGTCCGGCGGAGTGAAATGGCGCTCCTGCTCCAGATGAACTCTCTGCATCACCAGAGGTAGATTTCCTGACTTCCCCGAGGCTACCCTGAGTCTACAGCAAAGCTGAGGCCCGTGGCTTTCATGGCTGACGAGGAACTGTGACCCCTGGGCACCATGTACTATTGCTGGTACATCAACTTCCTGTTTATCCTTGATGTTTTGCTTTGGGCTCCGAGTAGCCCCAGCCTTGAGCACTGAATGCGCCGAAGATCTCCAGCCTTCACTCCACGAGTGACCCGTGGGCCGGGTTCCAGTGAGACTGCTTGAGGCTCCTTCACGATCGCTAGCCCGTTGGCTAGTGGGTCCCGAAAAGGCAATTCCTCTTCTGCTTGGGCTTTCCTGGTTGCTCCAGATGTGCCCTGACATACCCTTGCTTGGTGAGTCCCTCAGACCTAGCTGGTCTGCACCGACTTCCTTCTTCTCTTTCCATGAGACTTACCATTGCCAAAGCTTGTTGGGTCCATTCTGGTCGCCGACACCGCAGCACGCGACAGACTTTGTGGGACAGCTCGAATCCGGCTCATGAACTTCGTTGATGCCTCCAGGACCTCGTGGCTGAAGAGTCAAGAAACCCATCAACTCACCTGAAGCACCCAGCATCTCTGGGCATTGGTCCATCCTGCCCTCGGTCACTGGCAAGTGACCCAGACTCTGTCCTCTCTGCTTTCAGGTTCCTTCCATCCTAGATCCAGGCTTGGATCTCTTCGGACACTTCTCCTCTTCACAGCTTCAGCAGTTCTTCGCCAGCTTCCTTTGAAATTGATGACGCGACCCGACACCAAAAGACACCTATGCACCCGGCTTCCCTGGGTGAGGTAACACGAGTACTGCTGTGCTCCCGTGGCCCTAGAACTTCCTAAGACCAAAAGGACTTGGTCCTGACTCGATTCTAAATGTCCCTAATCTTTAAATTTCCGACCGCGACATTGCCCATAGAACCCGCGGTTGTGTTTTCACACTGCACACGGCCCCCGTGAGTCCCCTGTGTCACTACCTTGGGTGGTTCCTTGGGGTCCCAGCGATTCTACAGGCTATAGGTCTTGTGACTAGTTCAGTCGTGGTTCTTATACCACTTTATTGGTATATGGTTTGGTGGGCCCAAACGTGTATTTGTGTTATTACTGTTAATTGCTAACTTGTAAATTAAGTACTTCGAACTCCAAGTCTCATAAAGACACTAGAGGGGTGTGTTATATCTTAAATACATATATTTTAAAAATATACCTGGTGTGGGTGTCCTTTCATTTGATCATTCAAGAGATTATAGACTGGTAAAACAAGCTGCTTTACATTCCTTCAAGACTTAGTCTGAAGGCTGCTCTCCATAGCTACCACTAGGATAGCTTTCAATAAAGGTTGCCTTTAACCTATTCACCATAAGGGGTTGTTTGGACTGATACAAGGTGCCCACTAGAACTAGTGGACAGCATATATCAGGCCAACTTCTCACAACCAACGACTGTGCCAGAGTGGCGGGCCACACCCTGCCGCCATGATTGTGGCTCTCCTCGACACTGGCCCCCTGCGAACCCAGCGGCGCAGCACCGCAAACTTATGACTGTACAGACTACTGTCTTCGATCTACACTGCGGGCAGCAGGCCTCACAATTCAGATGGAGTAGCGATTGCAGATGACGCAATGCAGTAGGCAAGAAATATTGCTCCTATTGCGGCCCTGTCGGACCACACATCATCGCAGGGTGTGCCTAACACTAACTCAGTGTACCACAAGTCATCGCCACGTGCCCTTACTGAGGCAGAACTCAATAGACAAAAGACATTGGTCTGAGTGTGGCGCCCCCGGACAACGCATCATCGCAGGGTACGTACACGCTGAGCGCCAAAGGTACCACTAACTCAATGCACCATAAGTCATCGCAAGGAAGGGTGAACAGTTTTATTTCAGCAGTGAGGCATACTATTACTCGAAAATCACCCAAAAATACTTATAAAATAAAAAAAAACAGAAGAATCAAACTACATTAATGACAGCGCCAGGATGCCCGTAGGGTTACAGTAGCGCTCTACAAATGCTATAAATAAATAAAATAAATAAATAAATTACAATTTAGTCATTTTGAAGATGAGAAATACAAATATGGACATACAATAGGTTGCAGATAGCTCAATTCCTGTTCCTCGCATACTATCCAAATAGAAGTACACACCTGGAAAACATATGTCTGTATGAAATACTGCAATATTATAGTTTTAGAAAAAATTTTACAGAGAAAATAAATAAACTGAAATATGCTGTAATTGGATCTGATCGATGTTTCTTAAAGAATGCCAAAGGAAATTTGATTAATCACAGGAAATTAAGTTGTGATACTCCAGATAAGAGAGAGATTTTCTATTTAGCTCTTCTCCAACTCTTCAAACCTTGGAGGACTGAAATGGAATTACTTGGAGATTTTGACTGCTATGAAGATTCTTTCAAAGCATGGAAAGACGTTGCTACCAGTGAGGCCCGCCTGGTCCACGCATCATCGCAGGGTGTGCACACGCTGAGTGCTTCAGGTGCCACTAACTCACTGCACCACAAGTCATCACCACGTGGACTTATTCAGGCAGAATTCAACGCAAGCCGCAACACATGGTGCCACTAACCCTGTTCAACACAAGCCGGCGACACGTGGTGCCACTAACCCTGTTCAACACAAGTCGAACTATCCCACATGTGTAACTGTGTCCTGAGTCCTGAATGGCAGTGACCCCAAGTCCATGGCAGCGAACACAGCACCAGACTCCCTCTGATTAGTTAGGCATATTTCCATATGCAAGGCCGGCGACACGTGGTGCCACTAACCCTGTACAACACAAGGCGCGACACGTGGTGCCACTAACCCTGTTCAACACAAGCTGATCCCACATGTGTAACTGTGTCCTGAGTCCTGAATGGCAGTGACCCCAAGTCCGTGGCAGCGACCACAGCAGCATACTCCCCTTGATCAGTTAGGCATATTTTCATATGCACGGCTTGCGGCACATGGTGCCACTAACCCTGTTCAACACAAGCCAATCCTACATGTGGAACTGTGTCCTGAGTCCTGAATGGCAGTGACCCCAAGTCCATGGCAGCGACCACAGCAGCATACTCCCTTTGAACAGTTATGCATATTTCCATTTGCAAAGCCGGCGACACGTGGTGCCACTAACCCTGTTCAACACAAGCTGATCCCACATGTGGAACTGTGTCCTGAATCCTGAATGGCAGTGACCCCATGTCTGTGGCAGCAACCACCAACCTATGCATGTGGCTGTGGGCCCTTGCTCACCGCTACCTCTGGGCTACACTACGGTCAACAGGACTCACAATTCAGATGCAGTTACGATTCCAGATGACGCAGTAGGCAAGAGACATAGCTCTCACTGCAGTCCATCAGCACCAAGCAGCATCACAGGCTCATACACTTTGACAGTGTATTCTATACATATTTCATCTTGTCATGATACGCCTACACTGCGGTCAGTAGGGCTCACAATTAAAATTAAATATTGATTCATTAATTACAGAGTCCACTAGGCAAGTAACTATCACAGGCCTAAAACCTACATAATATCCTTTTAGTATCCTTGCTTCAAGAACTTTTTTTATATCAGTTACACCTTTAGTATAATCAACAATTTAATCTTCAATTGCAAACAAACACTCAACAACAGTCTACACTGCGGGCAACAGAGCTTGCAATTTGAAACTTTGACATGTGGTGCCACTAACCCTGTTCAACACAAGCCAATCCCACATGTGCAACTGTGTCCTGAGTCCTGAATGGCAGTGATCCCAAGTCCGTGGCAGCGACCACAGCACCAGACTCCCTTTGATCTGTTTGGCATATTTCCATATGCAAGGCCGGCAACATGAGGTGCCACTAACCCTGTTCAACACAAGCCGGCGACACGTGGTGCCACTAACCCTCTTCAACACAAGTCAATCTCACATGTGGAACTGTGTCCTGAGTCCTGAATGGCAGTGACCCCAACTTCGTGGAAGCCTTCAGTTTTATTTGTTGTTATTTTCTTTCAATAAAATGTTTCAATGTAAACCTATACAAGACTAAGATTCTTATTTATCCAACTGCACAGGGACACTTCTGGGCCCAGGAAGGTTGTTGGGGGTATGTTTGTAATGTGGGAAGAGGGTGTGTTACCTGCTGATGTGGGGAGAGGCAGCGTGAAAGGGGTATCTCTCACAGAAAGAACTCCAATATGTTTTCAAATATGCTTCAGAAAGATGCCAGCTGACGGACTGAATCACAACATGTTTTCAATGCTTATGTAGTGTGAGTAATGAACAGTTTGCACCCAGACTCGCAGAAGGACAACTCCGGCCCATCTGCTCTACTCACAGACAGTACTACGAGCCGTCCGCTCCCAAAGGAACAGCACCGTAGTAGTTCGCAGAGGTACAGGCACAGTAGAGTACTAGCTCGCAAAGGTAGAGAGCTACGAGCCAACGGACTGGCTTCTAACAGTATAGCTGCAAAGTGGTGATGTTGGGCAGGGACAGCGTGAAAGCGTTATCTTGCAGAAAGAGAGCTCCGGTATATTGAATTGCCCTGAGATCTTTCTTTTATATTTTCACTTGATGCAAGAAAGCCCGCTTGCTGGTCCAAGACCTTACTCCCTGCCAAATTTGGCGTAATTCCATTCAGCAGTTTGACCTGTAGACTTGCTTAAAGTTTCCTATGGAAAATCCATTGAGAAAACACATTTTCACACACCCACATAGCTACCTGACGCAGGCGTGCTCGCTGTTGGTGTGCAGGTCAGTGCTCTAGTTGTCAACATGTCACGGCCACTCCCTGAGGGCAGGTTTGCACACACACCACACCCATCCTGCACATGTGTCAAAGGCCATGTGACCACGCAAATATAATGCATCGACAACGTCACATTCTTTATTGCCGGTGGTCACTGGATGGCAGACGCTCCACGGGTCTGAATCATAAAGAGTCCATGAAGAGTTGCGCAGAAGGGTTAGTCACACCCTGAGCTGCATGGAGCATCAGGGGCCTACTACCAAGTTGCATGGACTTGACTTGCACAGGGTTAGTGCCACCCAAAGCTGATGTCGCCGTCAGGGGCCTACCACCACATGGCGCCGACTTGAGTTGCACAGGTTTAGTCGCACCCTAAGTTGTATGGCCGTCAGAACCATACCACCACGTGGCGCTGACTTGCATTGCACAGGGGTAGCGGCCCCAAAAGCTGATGTGGTCTCCGCCATTGATGACTCAGGACTCAGCGACAGGTGTGAGATCTTCTGGGCCGCGGAGAAGCTGATGTGGTCTCCGCCATTCATGACTCAGGAATCAGCGACATCTGTGAGATCTGCTGGGCCGCGGAGCTTTGACGGGCACGTGGAGTTCCCACTGGTAGACACTCCGGTGACAGCAGGTAATTATTTGTTCATGCCTGCGCAGGGGTGGCAGTGTCTCTCTCTCTCTCTCTCTCTCTCTCTCTCTCTCTCACTTCCCTCTCTTCACTCTCTCTCTCACTCTCTTCCTTCCTTTCCTTCTATCTCTCTCTCCCTTCTCCCTTTCTCACTCCCTTTCTTTCTTTCCCTCTCTTTTTCTCTCTTGAGTTTTTTTCCTTCTCTCTTTATCTGAGTCTCACTCCTCTGACATGCGCATTACACACGTCCTTATTTTGTGCTTTATTTTCCAGGCTGTGTCGTCGACATTGATGGACCCGAGAGGAGTCTTCCGCCTTGTTGTTTTGTGTTGAGTTTTTTAAATTTAAATAAACTTTTTGGTTGTTACTTAAGTGCTGTGTCACTCTTTCTCGTTCTTATTACTGTTATTTGGTGGTGTCCACCATGGTGTTAAATTTTGGGGCAGTTATAGCGGGAATACTGGTGATGTCTGCAGTTTGCACCAGCTTCTGAATAGTGTGTTAGATTTATCTCAACTTTAGTTGCATTAAAGTGCTGATAATGAGATGCAGAGTAGGCATTCCCGTGCAAAAACACACGTGGTGCACCTTTGCGATCTATTCTAATTACTAAAACCCTGTATTGAATTCCACTGTGGTAGTGGGTGCATTTACAGTGTACACACAAAATCAATAAAGAAATCTCATTGTATTTATATTGAGTGGGAATAGTGGTTCAGGTTCTGGATCTTGACGGGATACACTGCCCAGCTCGTATATTTTTCTGTACACGAAAAAACCACATCACAACTTTCACAACGAAAGCCAAAAAGTACGAAGCAAAACAAATTCCGGCGATAAGCCACATTAGCACCAGAGATTTTACACCTGCTTTCTGCTGGTGTTAGGCAGGACGACTACCTGCAGCATGAAAAGGAACACAGCCAAGAGCCACACCTGAACACCCACAGGTGCCATAGAGTCAATGAGCATGATACACGGTTACCCATGAGGGCCATAACACTCCTGGCAACAACCCCAGGACCGCCAATGCCCCCGAACTCGCATCTGAGCAAGTATGTCTGTGTGGTCATTGTGTTAGCATGATAGGCACTGGTCCTGCAACATCACAGTGTGCTGTCTTCTGCGGACGTTACCATGTCACCTCAGCGTTGACAGTGAGCCTACATATGTAGCTACGCACGCATCCTCCTGCATGCACAAGCGGCAAAGGGAACGGGATGTCTCACGCATGTCCGTGTGCAAGAAGTGCGGTAAGTGTGTCTCTATGTTCTGCTGTGTCCACCACAAGGGCCGCAGCTGTCGATGTTGTAAAGTGGCATGAACCACCTCCAAACGGCAGTGTCACGGTGTGATTGGAATGCCGCAGGACATGCGCCAATAGGCATTACAAAGGTGTGCCATAGGAGTGCACGGGATACAACAGCGCAGCGCACAAAAGTCTGTGGGCTAGTTGGAGGGAGGAGCAGCTGTTTGGCAACGTATCACACAGTGAACCCGCCCACGTGCCACGTGCTGATCATCTCATCCTTGATGACCAGGGTCGCAGACATCCCACAACACCCACGACCGGCCTTTGGACACATCCTGTATGAATGCACCTGGAGAAGTTACTGTGAGGATGAAAGGTTCTTTGTCTGAGCTATCTTGCGCTAACACATCTGCTGCTCGGAGAGGGAACTTGCAAGTAGCCAGCCTCCCTGACAGATACGATAATATTTGCATCTGTCTCCCACACTACCCACTGCCCAATTTGAGAACAACAAGTGGACATCCCACACTCAAAAGTCCTTTGTCGTAGTTAGCATGCGTGAAATGGCCATCACACATACTCCCACCACAACCCTGCCCTGCCCTGCACCCATTGCACACAGACCAGGCTCATTGCACCAAGCTGTGCCATTTCATCCACAAGACTGGCACACGGCAAGCCAGTGCAGCTACAAGCAGAGCCACTGACGCATAGCAGGGCATCCTGAACACATGGTCGACTCCATTCATGTCCACCTATACCTTGCACGTCTGCTGCATGTCCTGGGTGCACTGCCTTTGCAAGTGCTGTGGATCACTTACCAGCACCATATACAAGTAACCGTGTTCCAAACAAAACTTCCTCCTACTACGTATAAAATATTGCTGGACAGGTGTGGCACAGCACCCAGAGCACATGACGTCACAGCATAGGACACACAGTTTGGGCTCACAGTTTCATCCCCGAGTCCAGCAGCAGCTCAATTTACCAGCATAACACTCTAGGCAATACCCCAATTAATTTCCGTACCCCGTACTTTCAGACCGGTAGGGGTCAGTAGTTCAGCGCCTTTATCCCTGAGTCCAGCAGCAGCTCAGCTTACTCCCCCAGCGCCATCAGACCCGCATGAGTGAGTAGTTTGCACTTTCCAAATACTGAATTGATTTGATACGCACAAATTTACCTTCGCACTCACTGTATAACACCCCCTAAACGCCATACACAACTTACAATATTCGAAACAAAGTTCCTCCGAGTAGGTATAACTACATGCTGACACTACTTGCACAGATGTGGCACAGCGGCCAGAGCACATGACTTCACAGCATATGACACACAGTTTGGACTCACGCTTTCATCCCCGAGTCCGGCAGAAGCTCAGCTTAGCAGCATGAGACTCTAGACAGTACCTCACATATTTTCCGTACCCCAGCAGTTCCAGACCAGTAGGGGTCAGTAGTTCATCCTAGTAGGTATAAACACATGCTGACACTTCTTCCACAGGTGTGGTGCAATGGAGAGGGCACCTGACTTCACAACATAAAACACACAGTTTGGGCTCACGCTTTAATCCCCGAGTCCCACATCAGCTCAACTTAGCAGCATCAGTCTCTAGGTGATACCTCACTTAATTTCCGTAGCCCAGCACTTTCAGCCCGGTAGGGATAAGTAGTTTGCTTCGCCCCCCTGTGTAGCACACCCTAAACACCCCACAGAGGTTACAGTGCTCCTACCCTCCTCTCTCCTCCTTTTTTTGCCCTTTTTTCCCCTTACTCCCTTCAACAGAATCACAAAATGGCTGCCAACACTTCCTAGTTGCAACCGCTCACACCGCTCGCAGCCAATAAGCAGCAAGCTCGTGCTTGTGCTTGTAACGTCTCAGCCAATCAGATGGCAAAATTCAGAAATATCGATATCTGTAAATATCGCTATTTCTCCAAAACTACTGATCAAATTTACACCAACTAAACAAAAGTGTGCTTTCTAGACCAAGACCCTTCTCCCTGCCATATTTGGAGTAATTCCGTTCACCCGTTTTACCTGTAGCCTTGTCTAAAATTTCCTATGGAAATTAACATGGAGACCCTCCTTTTTTCTTGCTCCCCCCAACGAATCACCCCCAAGCATTCATCATAGGAGCTGATATGAACAAAGAATTAGTTTAGAAAAGTTCATGAAGATTCAACAAACGACGCCAAAGTTAGAAGCCAAACTAAAATTGCTCTTCCTATCGACCGCCAGTAGGTAATATATATAATATATATATATAAATCACAGAAGATCCTCTGTCAACTTGCAGCATTGTTAGCGCTCGCATCCGCCGCAAAGAAACGACGAACCACCAAAATGCAGGCAATTTAGCGTTTTATTTCTGTTTGCTCTTGATTACGCGTTTCGGGCACCACTTGCCCTTGATCACATGAGATATATATATATATATATATATATTACCTACTGGCGGTCGCCAGTAGGTAGTTATAGTTAGGACCCTGTTTCCATAGGAAATCCGCAACATTCTATTTGGAATAACTTTGGCGCCGGTCGACGAATCCTCGCGAAATTTTCAAAATAGGTGGGGCGCTACGCTCCGCTCCTACCCTGAAAGTCTCGGGGGGATTCATCCAGCAGGGGCCGAGAAAAAAGGGGGGTCCCAAAACGCGTTTTCCCCATGCATTTTTCCATAGGACCTTTAGACACAGCTACAGCCCGAACGGCTGAACAGAATTACTTGAAATTTGGCAGAGAGGTAGCCATAAGGTCAAGGAAGTGCCTTTTGCAGGTCTGGTGTAAATCTGTTCAGTATTTCCTGAGAAAATAGCATTTAAAAGCATATATATATGTGGGCGGAGCCTAACCACACATCTCATCCTGAGATCTGATTGGCTGTCAGCACTTCATCCAAGAAGTGTTGGCAGCCATCTTGGGACCAATATACATGATAGCACCTCATTAAAAGGCATTGCAGTTGATAGAAGGTTTTAAGACTTTAGTTACATTATAAATCATTTGTTGATGGTACCATACTCATTTTCGGAATTGTGGTATGTTCTAAGGTGATTTCACCATGTGAAAAAGCCTTCTGCTGGGATATCATGATTGAGAGAAAAATATTTTCTCATGCTTTTTCCACAGAGGTTTGGAAGGTGATCTATAGGCTAAACTGAGAGCTTATTTTCTGTAAATTCACATTATCTTTCTCAGTCATGTGAGAATGAAGTCTGACATTCTCAGTAAAACATGTACATCCAACAAGGGCAGAGACTGTCAGTTGATTCCTTTGTGTTCTACTGCAGCTTCCCAGAGTGTTCCAAAGAACTACTAGAGCGCTAACAGTCCTACTTATGATAAACGTATGGCACACCTGAAGCCATCTTGCTTGGATTAAAGTGGTAACTCTTAAAACATTTAATTTAAAAAGGAACAAAATGAGGGGGTTCATTTTTCCATAAAAAGTATGATTAGTGCTGCAGAAAGAAAAATTAGGGCACATTTTGAGTGACTTCTCAAATCCTCTTCTATTTCATTAAAAAATTCTGACATGCAGACTGAAACATGCACTTTCAAAACCAGCAGCAGTTTTCCCTGGTGAGCAGTAGCTTTACTACAGTGATCTAATGAGCAAAAAGAGTGCTAACATTCTGAATTTATGGCAAATGTGTGACACATCTGAATGCCTTCTTGATGGAATCAAAGTAAAAAACTGAAAGTATTTCCTACTGAGGAGACTGCAGTAAATGAGGAAATTAGGAAACTTCATAACAAATAAGTCTCCCAAGATGGCCACCAGAGACAAAAGAGCCCAAATGTAGCCCAAATATCACCCAGATGTAGCCCAAGTATAGCCCAATGACAGAATGTCCCAGAATGTTCTTAAAAACAACTAGAGCGCTTACTGTCTTCATTATGACAAAAGTATGGCACACCTGAAGCCATCTTGATTGGAATAAACTGGTAACACTTAAAAAATTTAATTTAAAAAGGAACACAATGAGGAGGTTCATTTTGCCATAGAAATTATGATTAATGCTGAAGAAAGAAAATGAGGGCACATTTTGAGTGACTTCTCAAATCCTCTTCTATTTCATTAAAAAATTCTGACATGCAGACTGAAACATGCACTTTTAATACCAGGAGCAGACTTCCATGGTGCAGTAGTTTTACTACAGTGATCTAATGAGCAACTAGAGTGCTAACATTCAGAATTTATGGCAAATGTGTGACATATCTGAATACCTTCATGGTGGAATCAAAGTAAAAAACTGAAAGCATTTCCTACTGAGGAGACTGCAGTACATGAGGAATTTAGGAAACTTCATAACAAATAAATCTCCCAAGATGGCCACCGGAGACAAAAGAGCCCAAATGTAGCCCAAAATCACCCAGATGTAGCCCAAATATAGCCCAATGACAGAAGTGTGCAAAACACTTATTATTTTGTGTTTTTGCAGTGTTATATAGTGCAGACTTGTCAGGTATTGGAGTGCTTTACATGAGCATTGGTTACATCACACAAGAACAAATTCATTTTGGTTGTAGACATGGGGAGACTAAGTGATTTGACCAGAATCACAGAATGTCGAGCTGAAGCAGAAACTTCAACCTGGTTCCCCAGTTGCAAAGTCTGCAGTTCTGGAAGTAACACCACATCCTCTCCCCTAAGTGCAACATTTAATCAAGTGGTCAACTGGATAAAAAAACATAAAGATAACAAATAATTTAAAAGTGCTTTGCCGCTATTTGAAAACTCAGAAAATATGTCCTTATTTTAGTCTTTTAGAGCACTAACCATAATTCTGATGCCAATAAGACCCTCTCATATATGTAATTTCTAAAGGAAATGCTCTAGGTATTACAGTTTTGATTACATCAAGATGATGTCAGGCGTTCCACACTTTTGTAATAAATATAGAATGTTAGCAATCTAGTTGTTCATTAGGATACTGTTGAGAGGCAGAGGCCAGGGGCACGTACTCTGAAAATTGAAGGCAGGTAGGAGGGTGCAAAGGCAACAATTTAACCACACTGAGCAGGCAGGAAGGGCCGTGGAAGCACAACAGACTATGGAGGGCAGTGGAAAGGGGGGCAGGGGCAACAAACCAACAATACAGGACTTGCAAGAGAGGCTGTTGGAGGGAAGATCTATTACGGGTCAAGGAAGCTAGGGGCGGTCCCCAGATCCCCGGGAGCCACCACAGAACTGAGCAGGAGAGTGAGTCAGGGACAAAAGGGGCACCTTAATTTGAGCCGGGGTGCCTAGGAACGCTTGCTCCAAAAATGAAGAAAACAGACATATGAGACATGGAATTGGAGGCAGAATACAATGGCAGTTTAATGAGAAGATGCAACTTCAAAGAAACCGCAGAATAGAGACATAAAGTACAAAATACAGAATCCAGATAATCATACAGCTGTCATAATATTCTCTGTATCTCAATTAATGTACTGACAGAGAGAGAGAAAACAGTGCACATCTATAAATGCATCATGAGAAACAAGTTACACCAAGGAAAATGTTACCTAGGAACACTCACGTTTACTCTTAGAGCAAGCATTCCTGCAATTACAATACAAAATCTTTTAAATGCAAAAGTAAAGAGAACAATGGTTAAACATAACATGACATTTCATATAGGTAAAATAGAATAAGATACTTCAAGCAAAGCAGAGCAAGACATTTTAAGCAAAGGAAGACAAGAGCTCCCAGCTCTTGGGGAAAACCTGCACTGCCTGTTAACCTACATACAGACGGCGAGGTAGTCCGTCGATATCTGTGGGTGCTCCCTTTTTATATCATTTTGTGGGCTCCTTTGCACGCTACATCTACCTACGTATGCTACCCAAAAGCTTCGTCTGCAGATTTTACCAGACATTTCGTCATTTACCCACTTAATGCTGACAATGGACTGGGTGAAAAGGTCAGTCTCTCAGGCCAATCGCTTATCGTAAGTTCCATAGAGCAAGCAGAAAATAATGGGTATTGTACGGGAATTCAATATATTCATGTATAAAATCTCCTTAGTTCTCCTAACTTGACGCTCTGCGGTTGCCACTTCCTTAAAAGCGGGAAACCTGCCCAGGAAGCAAGTACCAGTCCAGGATGCAGCCTACTGTATGTCGACAGCTTCAGGGGGATGTTGAACTTTGATACCGAGCACGGAGCACTCGGGTAGGGTGGGGGCTACTAGTTTGGATCAGAAGGCCTCGCAGACCTGCCTTCAGACTGCTATACACTAAAATTGCAGAGCTATGGTCAATTTAACAAAGAGGCCTACATATTGAACAGAAGGGCCTACACAGGGGTTTTATGCTGGCTGAGTGGTAAGGATGTCTCAGGATAATTATATAGCAACACAGGACCCGCTGGTCAATTTAATACGGCCTACAAATGCAGCTGGCAGGGCAAGGACAAGGGTCTCATACTTCAGGTGTGGACAGAACGGGCCAGGGGCCCCCTGTGATACAAAATCTACCCTCCTTCAAGGCTGTGGCAATGTAATAGACCATTGTGGGCAGAAGGAAGAGGCAATGGTAGTACAACCATACATGCCAACAGACCCGATTCAGCCAGGAAACGTCCAATGTTTTTAAGCTCAAATGGGCTTTATTTGATCTGTCTCCTGTCTACAATATCCTCTTTTTCAATGTAACTCAAAGGGGAAAATCAATACCCCAGTTTTTTTTCAAAATCTCCCTCTTACCAAGTTCAAAATGTTCGCAAGTATGGTACATTGGATCATGGAAGGAAATGGGATAGGGACATGGACTTGGATAACAGAGGACAGGAGGGACATGGAGAGGTGCACCAAACTGACCCTGCAGGGCAGGCATCAGGGTTTGCAGCAGCACAATACACCACACAGGGCATGCAGGACGGTAGTGCAGCACAACAATCCATAGAAAGCAAGAGGGAGGGGACAGGACCATGCACATGGACAACAGAGAACAGAGGGGCAAGAGGCAATGGTAGCTAGCTGACCATAATGGACAGACAGGAGAGAAAGCTGCAGCATAACAGACCATAAAGGGCAGGAGGGACGGATCAGGGGCATTACAATGGAACAGACAAGCCAGGAGGGAGGGAGTAGGGCTGGGGGCAAGGGGGCAGGGCAGGAGCAGCAAGATAGCCATGGAGGTCAGGCAGGATGGGCACTAGAAGCAAGACACACCATGAAGAGCAACAGTGAGACTGTGATGGCATACACACAGACCATGGAGGGAAGGTGGGAGGGGGTCAGGGGCAGCTAACTGACCACACAGGGAAGGTGGGAGGGGCCATGGCAGCACAGAAGACCATGCATGGCAAGTGGGAGGGTTAGTGGCAGCACAATGGCTATGATGGGCAAGAAGGAGGGGCATGCACAAAGGACGATGGAGGATAGAAGAGAGGGTCAGGATCTGTGCACATACAAGAAAGTTCAGGGGAAGGGACCTCACAACAGACCACACGGGGCAGGCAGGAGGAGCAGTTGCAGCACAACAGACCAGGGAGGGCAGAAGGGTGTGGCAGTACAATGGACCATGTAGGACAGGAGGAAGAGGATAGGGGCATGGCATGTGGACAGGCAGGGTGGAGGTGGCAGGGACAGGTTACAGTCATCTGACAATGCTAGGCAGGTGGGAAGGGAGTGGCAGCTCAACAGAACACTCAGAGTAGATAGGAGTGGCAGGTCCATGGGACATGGTGGGCAAAAAGGATGGAGCAGGGGCATGCACAAAGACATCGGAGGGCAGGGGGAAGGAGAATAGGGGCAGCAAGCTAAGCACAGAGTTTAAGCAGGAGGTCAATGATGGGGCATAGAATTGGGCAATGGAGGGCAGGAGGAGTGGACTGGTACATCATACTAAATTGAGGGCAGTGGCAGCACATCAGACCATGCATGGCAGGAGGGAGGAGGCTAGTCCATGGATTCACACAACAGAGGATAGGGAGGAAGGGGATGGGGCAGCAAGCTAACTGTTCAGAGAAGGCGGGTATTAGGAACTTTATTGTTTTTAAAACATTGTGTCTGTGCGAACTACTTAAAATATGAACAAGTATGCAGCATAATCTCACTTTTATTCAGGAAGAAGAGGACGTTTGTGACTGTGACTCCGGGCTCACTTGGCAGAAACACCCCCTGACCCTCCACCCCCTATCGCAAAATGTAATGCCCGTGAAAAGGGTAGGTGAACACAGTGTTATATAGAACATAGTCCTGAGAGCACGATTGAAAATGAAAACTAGATATAGTGTATGGTATAAACTATGCACCAAAAAGTGTGATATAAGATGAACCGGGCGTGAAATATAATATGCAATACATTGTGCGCAATGACAGATTCATTGGAGAGCGCGAGATAGCACAGGCACTAGCGCGTGCTATGCGATATGCGCCTTGGAGTGTAATATGCACAGGGCAGTGTTGTGTAACCTAACTAGTCTCTAAAGTTGTAATATAAAATATGTGCTGGGGAGTGTAACGTTGCATATGCACTGTGACAAAGATATGGATCCCAGATTGTAATATGTATGGCATAGCACTGTGCGTTATAACATAGGCATCGAGAAAGGCACGTTAGATGGGGCAATATAACCCGTGCGGAGACAAGTGTGGCATGACATATACACAGGGTGGTGTTACAGTGCACATGGGCTAGAGAGTGTCATAGCATATGCACTAGCTAGTGGAATACAACACAGAGGTGTGTGGCACTCGGCAGGCAATGGTGGGTGTAACACAGCATTGGGCTCTGTCAGGAGCACGCTGTGACTCTCAAGTGATGTTCGTCCCCTTTCCAGAGAGTAAAATAAAAAGTATTACACATCCGGCAGTGGATGTGTGTTTTATTAACCGTGAGGGGGGTTTCTTGCATAGTTTTGGTCGAATTGTTGTCGAATCCCCTTTGAATGGCTTGGTGTGCATGTGTATTAAATGTGCCCGTCAATAGCTACCCATGTTTGTATAAATAAACGACAAGGGTGTCTACCAGGATTAGGCACGGTAGGGCATCAGACATGTCAGAGCTTCACTAGTGGTGTAAATACATTCCACGTGGATTCATTGCATGCATAGTCGACTTTTAATGAATATCACGCAAATCGTCATGGTGATAGGTACGTACGGTTTGTCCAGCATGTCCTAGGTGTGTCTATAAATATATATTTTTAAAAAATAATAAAAAACAGTGGCCGGCCCTGGGGATTGGGGTCAAAAAAATATAATTGGGAGACTGGCCCTGGGGGATGGGGTCATCAGGGCCAATAAATTAGAATAAGAAGGGGAACCAAACAGCCCCCCTTCTTAAAAAACTAAAATAAATAAAAGACTGGCATCGTGCCGGAGGCCATGCCCCCTCCGTGCAGCACTCTGCAAACGCGCCCCCAACAGGCATCTCCAGTATGCGCCAGGGAGCTGCGCTGCAGCCAGGTGTTCTGAGGCCAAGCCCCTTTTTACACCTCTCTGCAACGCAGCTCAGTGGCGCTTACTGGAGGTACCTAGTGGTCTAGTTTGACCCTAGGGACCCTTAGGATTCAAGGGGACTTAATCTCTCAACTTAGAACAGCCACAGGGCGCGTTTACACAGTGGTGAAGGGAGGGGACGGGGCATGAGGTGACGTGTGCAAACACGCACTATGGCACGTTTTAAATTGGGGATATAATTTCCCTTCAATACTGAGGGCCCCTGGGGGCTAACTAGCCCACCAAGTGCTTCCAGTAAGCGCCACTGAGCTGCATTGCACAGAGGTGGTCCAGGCCGTGCCACTTTTTACACCTCTCTGCAACGCAGCTCTGTGGCACTTACTGGAGGTACCTAGTGGGCTAGTTGGACCCTAGGGACCCTCAGGATTCAAATGAACTTAATCTCCCAACTAAAAATGCACACAGGGCGTGTTTACACAGTGGTGAATGGAGGGGACGGGGCCTGAGTTAACGTGTGCAAAAACGCCCTGTGGCCTGTTTTAAGAGGTAGTTTTAATCCCCATGCCCTATTATATACTAGGGGCTTACAGAGGAGGTCATGCTAATCACAGGGGGACCCCAACGCATAATGTTCCCTAGTGTATGTAGGTGTTTTCACTGTTTTCGAAGTGTCTTTTAACATAGCACTGGCTCTAGGACTGGTTAGTCAGACTCAGTTACCACCAGTATCCGTCTGAAAAAGTTGAGGGTACAGGATGATTTTGCAACAAGGCTTCTTTCTGCTCTTCTTTTTGTTCTTTCTGCACGTTATCCTTCTTCCTGCACTTATCTTCGTATTTGAGGACTTCTGTTGCTTCTTTCTGCACTTCTTTTGTTTCTTTCTGTGCATTTTTTCTTCTTTCTTCACATGTCCTATCTCTGTAGGCATAGTTAGAAATTAGCATTTAAAAAACCTTTGAAATTCACAGAAAAAACCATAGGTTTCAGGCACGTTATAGTTAGGAAGTAGCATTTAAAAAACCTCAGAAATTCACTGAAAAAAACATAGGTTTCAGGGGTTCAGCTAACTATAACTCGCGCGCCCGCAATGCACTGCTGATGACGTCACATATTACATCACTCATGACATGGTCAGTGACATCACTCATGACATCACTGATGACATCTCAAATGACATCACTGATGACATCACTGATGACATCATCCTTGTGATAGAGTGGCAGACCTCCTCTCACCCTAATATAACCTTTGATACACACTTTCAAAAATAGAGACTAAAATTTTCAAAACAATGGACATACCAATACCAGTTACAACAACCTCTTCAGTAATTCTAAGATCCACATACACATCCACTCATTCACCAACAGTCCTATACAGTCACTCATACATGTACTCACTCATCATATGTACTCATACACCTATACATCCTGTTACACAATGCCACTCATCCATAGAGTTACTCACACACATAGTCACTCATGCTAATAAAGAATCAAACATACATTTACTTGCATATACAGTTATACACACACCACCATACTTACTTCTACGGAAACTTACACATACTTAGTCTTTTAAACAATCACTTATAGAAACACATACTTATTCATACAGGAACTCTTTCAATCTCTCACTCTCACATATACTCACATATATACACCAATAGTCACATATACTAGTTTAAAACATATGTAGTTACTCATAAAGACACTATTGAGACAGTCATTCACTCACTAACACACCCATACACACACTCATCCACCCATACAGTCCTGCACACATGCTGCGTTCAACCCATACAAACAGTAAGTCACTCATTCATGCACCTATGCACTACGTAATACCCCCCACCGAACCATGCAGACACTCAGACTGATACTCAAAAAACCAACTAATAACCTATATAGACACCCATGTAGCTACTCACCAACCCATGCAGCCACTTATACACAAAGTGAGAGACTGATACAGATATTTACATATTTAAACATTACTCACTAAGCCATGTATTCACTATGATACACTTAATCAGTCAGTTACACAATCAATTTTTCAAAAACAAATCATCCATTTAGACACTTATATACCCATTTATTCTTCCATCGACCTTGAGATATACATATATAAAACATATTTAATTTTCAGAAAAACACACATTCACTGGATGATGTCATCAGTGATGTCATCAGTGATGTCATTTGAGATGTCATCAGTGATGTCATGAGTGATGTCACTGACCATGTCATGAGTGATGTAATATGTGACGTCATCAGCAGTGCATTGCGGGCGCGCGAGTTATAGTTAGCTGAACTAACTATAACGGGGGAATTTCAATGGTTTTGTACAAGTGAAAAGTCCAGCTAACTATAACACCCCTGAAACCTATGTTTTTTTCAGTGAATATATATATATATATATATATATATATATATATATATGTATATATATATATATATATATATAAATAAATATATATATTACCTACTGGCGGTCGCCAGTAGGTAGTTATAGTTAGGACCACGTTTCCATAGGAAATCCGCAACATTCTATTTTGAATAACTTTGGCGCCGGTCGACGAATCCTCGCGAATTTTTCAAAATAGGTGGGGCGCTACGCTCCGCTCCTACCCTGAAAGTCTCGGGGGGATTCGTCAAGCGGGGGCTGAGATAAAAGGGGGGTCCCAAAACGCATTTTTCCCATGCATTTTTCCATAGGACCTTTAGACAGGGCTACAGCCCGAACGGCTGAACAGAATTACTAGAAATTTGGCAGAGAGGTAGTCCTCAGGTCAAGGAAGTGCCTTTTGTAGGTTTGGTGTAAATCTGTTCAGTAGATTCTGAGAAAATAGCCTTTAAATCAATATATATATCTGAGCCAGCTTACGGTGCGCTTACGGTACGCTTACCGTACGCGTACGGTGGCGTGCGCGAGCGCGATTCTGATTGGCTCTTAGATCTTAGTAAACATTCGAATCGGCCGTAACCAGGAAGCGGCGGCCGCCATTTTCTCTCTCGCACTGAGAGTGATTTTTAAAATATAAAGCACAAAAACATGTAAAGGGGCTGTTTAGACAGCTCCCACACACATAGCCATGTTTAGGGAGTCCCCAAAGATCCCCCAAGGCCAAAAACCGAATTTTGATTTTTTCGCTAATTTCACCGATTACGCTTACCGTACGCGTACGATAAAAAATTATAAAAAAACAAAAAAGAATCCACACTCTCCCCACCCCGTGTGCAATTGGTGCCCGAAGGGCAACAATTGTGCATTGCTTATTAAACATGAGATAAACTAAAATATTTAAAACAAAAATAATAAAAAATAAAATTATCCACACTCTCTCGACCCCGTGTGCAAATGGTGCCCGAAGGGCACCATCTGTGCATGGCTTATAACTTTTACGAAAAATTAAAATAGTATCTTTTAAAACGAAGTGCATCATATGTCCTCCATGTGCGCACGGTGCACGAAGTGCATCGTGCGTACATGGCCCATCTAGCGTAACGTGGGCACGCGGTGCGCGTAGCGCACCACGTGCCCACCGTGCGTGCACGGCACTAACTGCGTAAAGTGGGCGCGCGGTGCACGAAGCGCACTGCGTGCTCACTGTGCGCGCACGGTGCACGAAGCGCACCGTGCGCGCCCGGAACGAACTGCGTTAAGTGGGCGTGCACGCCACGAATGGCGTAAAGTAACTTAGCATTTAAAAAAACGTACAAATTCACTGAAAAAACCATAGGTTTCACACACGTTATAGTTAGGAATTAGCATTTAAAAAACCTTGCAAATTCACTGAAAAAACCATAGGTTTCACACATGTTATAGTTAGCGGAAATTTTACTGATAAAAAACCAATGAAATTCCCCCGTTATAGTTAGTGCAGGCAACTATAACTCACGCGACCGCAATCTTCTGCTGATGACATATGTGTCTTTATGAAAAAAAAATATTTGTAATATATGTATAGCTAAAAATGTATGGAAGAAGACATGGGCAAATAAGTGTCTAAATACAGTATTAGCATCAGCAGAGGATTGCGGTCGCGTGAGTTATAGTTGCCTGCACTAACTATAACGGGGGAATTTCATTGGTTTTTTATCAGTAAAATTTCCGCTAACTATAACATGTGTGAAACCTATGGTTTTTTCAGTGAATTTGCAAGGTTATTTAAATGCTAATTCCTAACTATAACGTGTGTGAAACCTATGGTTTTTTCAGTGAATATATATATATATGTTCCCAAAAGCCTCTGAGCTTTAAAGACGCACTCCGTGAGGAATTGTTCAATTTGCAAATGATGTCCCTGACGTGTTTCAGTGCACACCTGCACCTTAATCATAGGGAAAGGCAAGTTGGAACACCAGAACTGGACTGCCAACATCTTTTTCCAGATAATTAACACGAACATTGGCAGAACAATCATTGTTGGACACCGGACCCACCAAAGGGGAAGAATTGTGGACTACCGCTCCCAGCATGCTGTTCACTGGAGAACACATGCATTAGAAAGGGTAAAAGATGTTGGCAGTCCAGTTCTGGTGTTCCAACTTGCCTTTCCCTATGATTAAGGTGCAGGTGTGCACTGAAACGCGTCAGGGACATCATTTGCGGGTCCGAAGAGCCGCTGCTGCGTCAATAAAGTTCAAGTTGAACAATTCCTCACTGAGTGCGTCTTTAAAGCTCGGAGGCTTTTGGGAACATATATATATATATATATATATATATATATATATATATATATATATATATATATTACCTACTGACGGTTGCCAGTAGGTAGTTATAGTTAGGACCTAGTTACTATAGGAACATGGCAACATTCTATTAACAATAACTTTGGTGCCGAATGTCTAATCTTCGCGAAATTTTCAAAACTAATTCTTTGTTGAAACCCGCTCCTATGTTGAAAGTTTGGGGGTGATACGTGAAGGGGGGGCCGAGAAAAATGGTGGCTCCCAAAACTTGTTTTTTCAATGTTAATTTTCATAGGAAATTTTAGACAAGGCTAAAGGTCGAACGGTTGAGCATAATTACCCCAAATTTGGAAGGGAGAAGGGGCTTGGTCTAGAAAGCATGCTTTTTTAATTTGGTGTAAATCCGTACAGTAGTTTTTGAGAAATATCGAAATTTACAGATATCGATATTTGGGAATTCTGCCATCTGATTGGCTGAGGTGTTACAAGCACGAGCTTGCTGGTGATTGGCTGCGAGCGGTGCAAGCGGTTGCAACTAGGAAGTGTTGGCCGCCATTTTGTGATTCCGTTGAAGTGAGTAAGGGGAAAAAAGAGAGAAAAAGTGGGAAAGAGGAGGGTAGGAGCGCTGTGAGGTTTGTAGGGTGGGTAGGGTGTGCTATAGAGGGAGTGTGAAGCAAATTATTTATCCCTACTGGTGTGAAAGAGCTGTTTTGCCCACTGTGAGATGGTGCTGATGTGAGGTGCTGGTACACTCTGGGATGAAACCGTACATCTAAACTTTGAGCTGAGTGCTGAAAAGTGATGTGGTGTGGGCGCTGTCGCATAGTGGGCACTGTAACATATCTGTGCAGCTGGTGTTAGTATGCGTTTAGGGTTTAGCGGGAGTGGGAAGCAAATTACTTAGTGGTATCGGTATGAAGACTCGAGGATGAAACTGTGAGTGTAAGTCGTAAGTTTATTGCTGTGAAGTGATGTACTGTGGGCGCTGTAGGATACTGGCCGCTGTAGCATACCTGTGTAAGTAGTGGTAGTGTGCGTTTATTCTATACAGTGAGTGTGAAACGAACTACTCATCCCTATTGGTCTGACGAGTCGATTGTATTGTTTTAGGAAGCAGGAATAAAGGAATAATCGTGAAGAATATAATGCAGAATGTTGAAAAGCCAGAGAAGGAAAATGGTAAAATGAGTTGTGTCTAAGTAAGTGGTTGTGTTTAATAAAGGGATGGAGTGTGAACATTATATAGAAAATGTCTTTATTTCAGTGCCTTAATTGGACCCACTGGTGCAAGAGCTAGGGTATCCAGCTGATGCAAAGGTGAACCACTTCTGCTGTATTCAAACGTAAGCTCCACCATCTGTGAATTGTATATTACATGTTACAGTTGCATGTGAAATAAACAATAGCTATTACAATTGAATGACTCTACATTCTATAAAGAAAATAAAGGTAGGATATGATTAACACATGTATCGTTTAAGAGAAGAAAGAAATAAAAAAGAAATTGCAAAATGTAGTCATCAAACTTTTTATGTACCTTGGCAGTGCTTTTTTGTAACAGAAAATTAACAATAGTAGAATAGTTAGCAATCTGTTGTACAGTAGATTCAATGTGGTGCATGTCAGAATTGGTACTAGTTCTACCCACATTGGATCTTTGAGGATGAATCCAAACATTTCTCTATTGAGAAGCACATTCTGTACCTTTGTAGACAACCCGTACATTATTGTCTTCAGCTGTTTCAAAAAGAATCTTGTGTAGAGAGCTAATGCATCGTGCTTAGACAAACTCCAATTGCTTCTGCTGTAGTCAAATCTAAGCTCCTGCATCAGTGAATTGCACATTATATGTTACAGTTCTATGTGACCTACAGAATAGCTATTAGACATGAATAAATACATTGTATAATGAAAATAAAGGTAGTTTACGATTACCACACTGTGCCAACCAGTTCCTAAACAAAGTTGTCTTTTTATATTTTTATCTTGAGGTTCTGAGCAGAGGCTGACTTTGAGTAAAATTGTGTGAAAGCGCTTTGTGAATAACAGGCAGGCAGAGAGGTGTGTGCACAAAGAATAGATGTGGTTTCTAAATGGGTGTCGGGTTTAGGTTAATTTTGGAAGTAAATAGCGTATTTGCATAGGCTATACATCACCGATTCCTGGTTAGACTGGAGACGTAGGGGGGAATAATGAGGATAGAGTTCAAATGTCTGAGTATGCTTAGAAAGTTATTATATCAAAGTAGTAGGATTGAAGTGTATTATAAAAGATGTAAAGGAAAAAGTCAAAAAAGATGGAAAAAAGATGGAAAAAAATCCATTCAAGAATAATGTGAGTTTCTTACAAGTCTTGGAGATTCCAGTCCAGAAGTTCTTCAGCGGCTTGAGATGCGTAATGTTCCAAGAGGCTATTGTTGCCATTGTGTGAGAAAAGCGAAGCGATCCAATTCATATCCTCGAAAGGACAGTAATGTTCCTCGAATGTTGGAGCGGTAATTTGAATGGGCAGGCAATCTGCGATGTTGTCAAAGGTCGCACGTTGCAGGAGATCTTTCGCAGCTGCGCAGAAATCCCATTGCGCTGAGATTCATTTTTACATTGCATTCGCCATTGCTCTGCTGCCAGAACAATCACGTTCATGGTTTTCAAGATACTCCATTACCTGCTGGATATCGGGAGCGATTGTTGAGATGTTGGCAAGGCATACATCCATTTGCCAGTCGAATGGGCAGGTTTTGCAATGAAACAATGGTTGTACGCATACTGCATAAGTGTAGATAAATGTTATGTTGTAGCTAGCTCCGATAATAGATAGAGGCAGGAAGCCAAAACGTTTCTCCATTTTTTTTACAGTATTGATGTAGCTTGGCGAAGAGGCATATTCTGTCGGACATAGTTGTTACCATAGAGAGCGTAGCCATTTCTAGAAGTAGAATTAGTAGTAGGATGGCCGCAAAGAGGGTGAGAATTATGGGCACTGTTCCTGTTATTCCAAAGATGATCGAAAGAATATCTGAATGTAGTCTGGTATTAAAAGAAGGACAGTTTGAAAGTGTGTTAGAAGGCTGTAGGAGACCGTGTTAAAAAAGTGTGCCAGACCTTGAGTGTGACATGTGTTGAAAATTGTGTAACAATTCACAAAGTTTAATTGGTGGTTCGTATTTAAAAGGGAGTGTATTTTATTTGAAGTTTGTGGTATCTGCAGTCGATACATTTCTTTTGCAGAAGTGAGGGAGACTTCTGTTCTGAACAAAGGCGCTTTTAGTTTGGTTTGTTTCTTGAAATGTGTTTTCAAACTAGGAATTGAAGGCCAAGTTGAAGTTTGGGAGTTAGTTTGTGTGGGTGGGAATAAATATTGCCACAGGAAGTTACTGGGTTTGAAACAGTAAGGACATGCGGTATGCCTGCTCACATTCCGTAGGACTGTATGTTATTGAGAAGCAGATAACTGTTGTTAGAAAGCTGTGTGAATGTTGGTGTGATTGTGGGAGTTGGCGTCCTTTTAAGAAAGTACGCAAGATTGGTGGCTGTTAGCTTAGAAGCGTCGTGCAGTTGGACATTCTTGGATAGTAATGAATGACTGCCATTGTGGTCGCACTATTCACCTGTGAGAAAAACATTTGTATGCTCTTTAAGACAGCAATATGTAAATGGAATAAGCCACTGCTCGTGAATAAACACGCTACCTTATATAATGACATTCAACATGACAAACAACATGTGCACGTAGCAGTCTCAATGACACTATGTACTGTGGAAACCGTGGCTAGCCATGTACACAAACATGGCATGGCACCTATGCCTCACTATGCAGAAAGCGGGAAGAGATGAGAGCAAAGTATGTGCGAAGGTGGCAAGTAATTCTCGATTATAAAAGTATACAATGCAAAGTCTTGAGGGGATGTGCCGGACAGACTTGAGTATGCAGAGTACAGACATGTACATGTCAACATACACTGATGGTCTATTGAGTGAAGTGGACAGTGGACGCAACCATGATAGTACAGTCAGTAGGGAAGATTACGGAATGGTAGCGTGTACGTTCCTCCCCCCCCCTAATGTATAGGGAAGTGGGCTGGCTCGCCACATGCAAGGCTAGCGTAGGGGTATGAATAAAAGGCACGTTTCTTTGGGTGTGGCTCTCTTCTGGATTGGTGAACATGTCTTCCAGATCTGCGCAGCTTACACCGCCATGAGGCTGGCGCTGTGAACGAAGGTAGGTGCATGAATGATGCTCTCAGCCTGCTGGTACTCAGAAACCAAGCGGTACAAAAGGGGTGGTGATGGACGGAGCATCAGAACCAATCAAACACTCACTCCCAGTCAACAGATCTGGGTTTGATCCATCACCGTTCTTTAGCCCACTCTGCCACCCCAGTTCAGACATGGCCATATGCAAATCAGTCTGACCCTGTGCCTCATGGGAACAGTCCAGCCCGAACTGCCAAGCCATGTCTTCCCTGGACCGGAAACAAGCTTCCTAGGACCGGTTTCTGGCATTTCAGCCGTCTTCAGCCAGGCTTGCTTGAATCCAGTGGCAAAGTGAGCAAGGGACTCACGTCTGAGCATACCCTGCCAACTTATGGCGAACAAAGCGGTACAAAAGGGGTGGTGATGGACGGAGCATCAGAACCAATCAAACACTCACTCCCAGTCAACAGATCTGGGTTTGATCCATCACCGTTCTTTAGCCCACTCTGCCACCCCAGTTCAGACATGGCCATATGCAAATCAGTCTGACCCTGTGCCTCATGGGAACAGTCCAGCCCGAACTGCCAAGCCATGTCTTCCCTGGACCGGAAACAAGCTTCCTAGGACCGGTTTCTGGCACTTCAGCCGTCTTCAGCCAGGCTTGCTTGAATCCAGTGGCAAAGTGAGCAAGGGACTCACGTCTGAGCATACCCTGCCAACTTATGGCGAACAAAGCGGTACAAAAGGGGTGGTGATGGACGGAGCATCAGAACCAATCAAACACTCACTCCCAGTCAACAGATCTGGGTTTGATCCATCACCGTTCTTTAGCCCACTCTGCCCCCCCAGTTCAGACATGGCCATATGCAAATCAGTCTGACCCTGTGCCTCATGGGAACAGTCCAGCCCGAACTGCCAAGCCATGTCTTCCCTGGACCGGAAACAAGCTTCCTAGGACCGGTTTCTGGCATTTCAGCCGTCTTCAGCCAGGCTTGCTTGAATCCAGTGGCAAAGTGAGCAAGGGACTCACGTCTGAGCATACCCTGCCAACTTATGGAGAACAAAGCGGTACAAAAGGGGTGGTGATGGACGGAGCATCAGAACCAATCAAACACTCACTCCCAGTCAACAGATCTGGGTTTGATCCATCACCGTTCTTTAGCCCACTCTGCCCCCCCAGTTCAGACATGGCCATATGCAAATCAGTCTGACCCTGTGCCTCATGGGAACAGTCCAGCCCGAACTGCCAAGCCATGTCTTCCCTGGACCGGAAACAAGCTTCCTAGGACCGGTTTCTGGCATTTCAGCCGTCTTCAGCCAGGCTTGCTTGAATCCAGTGGCAAAGTGAGCAAGGGACTCACGTCTGAGCATACCCTGCCAACTTATGGCGAACAAAGCGGTACAAAAGGGGTGGTGATGGACGGAGCATCAGAACCAATCAAACACTCACTCCCAGTCAACAGATCTGGGTTTGATCCATCACCGTTCTTTAGCCCACTCTGCCACCCCAGTTCAGACATGGCCATATGCAAATCAGTCTGACCCTGTGCCTCATGGGAACAGTCCAGCCCGAACTGCCAAGCCATGTCTTCCCTGGAACGGAAACAAGCTTCCTAGGACCGGTTTCTGGCATTTCAGCCGTCTTCAGCCAGGCTTGCTTGAATCCAGTGGCAAAGTGAGCAAGGGACTCACGTCTGAGCATACCCTGCCAACTTATGGCGAACAAAGCGGTACAAAAGGGGTGGTGATGGACGGTGCATCAGAACCAATCAAACACTCACTCCCAGTCAACAGATCTGGGTTTGATCCATCACCGTTCTTTAGCCCACTCTGCCACCCCAGTTCAGACATGGCCATATGCAAATCAGTCTGACCCTGTGCCTCATGGGAACAGTCCAGCCCGAACTGGGACCCGTGCTCACTGCGCCACTGGAGTCAAGCTATCCTGGCTGATGACGGCTGATAGCCAGAAACCGGTCCTAGGATGCTTGATTCTGGTCCAGGGAAGACATGGCTTGTCAGTTCGGGCTGGACTGTTCCCATGAGGCACAGGGTCAAGACTGATTTGCATATGGCCATGTCTAAACTGGGGTGGCGTAGTGGGCAAAAGAACGATGGATTTAACCCAGATCTCTTGACTGGGGGAGAATGTCTGCATTGTCAGCATTCCGTCCATCATTTGTTTGTTGTAACGCTTTTCACCCTAAGTGGGATGGGTATTCCCAGACGTGGGACCCGTGCTCACTGCGCCACTGGAGTCAAGCTATCCTGGCTGATGACGGCTGATAGCCAGAAACAGGTCCTAGGATGCTTGATTCTGGTCCAGGGAAGACATGGCTTGGCAGTTCGGGCTGGACTGTTCCCATGAGGCACAGGGTCAAGACTGATTTGCATATGGCCATGTCTAAACTGGGGTGGCGTAGTGGGCAAAAGAACGATGGATTTAACCCAGATCTCTTGACTGGGGGAGAATGTCTGCATTGTCAGCATTCCGTCCATCATTTGTTTGTTGTAACGCTTTTCGCCCTAAGTGGGATGGGTATTCCCAGACGTGGGACCCGTGCTCACTGCGCCACTGGAGTCAAGCTATCCTGGCTGATGACGGCTGATAGCCAGAAACCGGTCCTAGGATGCTTGATTCTGGTCCAGGGAAGACATGGCTTGTCAGTTCGGGCTGGACTGTTCCCATGAGGCACAGGGTCAAGACTGATTTGCATATGGCCATGTCTAAACTGGGGTGGCGTAGTGGGCAAAAGAACGATGGATTTAACCCAGATCTCTTGACTGGGGGAGAATGTCTGCGCCACTGGAGTCAAGCTATCCTGGCTGATGACGGCTGATAGCCAGAAACCGGTCCTAGGATGCTTGATTCTGGTCCAGGGAAGACATGGCTTGGCAGTTCGGGCTGCAACCAACTCTGGGTCTCAACATTGGAACGGTGTCTTCTTGATGCCATAATGGATGATGTTAGAACTGCATCTGAGAGTGGAGATGAAGGTACTCCCTTTGACCATGTGGAACCAACTCTAGGTGTAACGAGGTCTTAATCCTATGATTGAGGATGTCAGGAGTTAAAGTGTGTGGTGATTTTTGTGTATAGCTTCTGATGAGGCGCAACCAACTCTAGGTACCAACAGTGGAATGGTGTCTCAATCACACAATGGACGATGTCTGATATTACCAGTTGCTGGTTTTTCACAGAACTCCGTCTGTTGAGGTGCATCAGATTCTGTGCTTCTGTAGTTAAGTGCTGGCTGCACATGGTTATTAGGCTTAGTTGACTGGTATTGCTGGAATACAGCACGGTAGAGCAGGTCCAAACAGTGAAATGGGGTGTTAATTATATGATTGAGGATGTTAGAAGTTACAGTTTGTGATTATTTCTGTGTACCCCCTCCGATGAGGTGCAAGCAACTCTAGGTCCCAACAGTGGAATGGTGTGTTGATCCCACAATGGATGATGTTAGAACTAGGCCTGGGCTAAATTTCCGTTCCGCTCGCGGAAATTGCGATGATTTGACATTTTCGCGTTCGGCGGAGAGCGCGAAAATGTCCAAATTTCCGCATTCCGCAGCTTAGCGATAATTTGTTTCTTGCTCGCGCTGTAAAATAATACATTCTCGCGCGCGCGCGATCGCCTTACCTGAATCCCCGCGTTCGCCGACAAGTTTTCCCTATCCGGTCACGTTCTCCACGAGATGTTGGTTTGTTGGTAGCCATTTGCGCTGTCTCGCGACAGTTCGCGCCCGCAGTGACGTCATGCGTCGCGCGATCACGTCTTTCTTCTCGCGATCATGCACCGCGAGAAGAGTGAAAACAAGATGGCCGCGCCCGCGAGCAACCGCATGGGTAAGTTGGCGAGCCACGACCAAGCAGAAAATACCGCGAACGGGCGGGAAAAAAACTTCCGCATCTTCGCGATATTTCCGCGTGTTTGCGGAGATTTTTAACATTTTCGTGATAATTTGCGAAAGTCGCTTTCGCAAATTCCGCCCACCCATAGTTAGAACTGTATCTGAGAGTGGAGATGGAAGTATTACCTTCTACCAGCTGCAACCGACTCTAGGTTCCAAAAGTAGAACGGTGTGCTGACTCCACAATGGACGATATTACAACTGCATTTGAGAGGAAGATACTCTCTTCGATCAGGTTCATCCAACTTTAGGTCCGAACTGTGGAATGGTGTCTTGATCCCACAATGGATGATGTCCAATATTACCTGCTGCTTGCTTTTTTCAGAAGTTCATGTGTTGAGGTGCCTCACAGTCTGTGATTCCATAGCTAACTGCTGCACATGATTATTCGGCTTGGTTGACAATAGTCGGTGGAGTATACTGTGGTACAGCAGGTGCAAACAGTGAAATGGGGTCTTGATTCTATGATTGAGGATGTCATAAGTTAAAGTCTGCGATGATTTTTGTGTACCCCCTCTGATCAGGTACAACCAACTCAGTGCTTCCGAATCCAATGGTATGTGGCTGTGAGTTGTGAATGACCACTGGATTTGGTGTAGACTGCAGTTCGCAGGGTTCACAATTGAGGTTGTGTAGTGATTGTTTAATTACAGAATCCAGTAGTTAAGTAATTAGAACATCTATTGAAACATGCACAATATTGTTTTAGCAAATTTGCGTCAAGAAGTTTTTTTATATCAGTTATAGGTTTAGTGAAATGACCAAATTTATCTTGGAAGTCCAAATGAACAGTGAATAGTGTAGATTGTTGCAAGATGAAATCGCATTTGGAATTGTTTTGATTTATTCATTGTAGAGTTCTCTGTAATTTATGCTGTTTTAATTTGTAAAGAGGGAGTGAGAAAAAGTATTGATGTTTGTGTGTGTGAGCACTGCTTTTAATTAACAATGCAGACAGTTGTGTTCACAATTCAAATCGAGTTGCTATTGTAGATTATGCAGTCCTGTAAGAGAAGAGATTGCTGTGGTGTGCTCTGTCTGCACCACTCATACGCATCATTGCAGGCTCCGCACACGTTTTCTTTGCTTCGTGTATTGCAAACTGTAGATCTCCAGTCAATGCTACGTGACTGTGGGCCCTTGCTGAACACTCTCTCTGGCATATACTGCAGACTTCAGTGTTCACATTTGACATTGAGTCGGTAATGAAGATGATGCAGTCCTGTAGGAAAAGACATTGCTCCAGTGTGCTCTGTCTGCACTACTCATACGCATCATTGTGTGCTCTGCACATGTTTTTTTTGCTTCGTGTATTGCAAACCGTAGACCTCAAGTCAATGCCACGTGGCTGTGTGCCCTTGCTGAACGCTCTCTCTGGCCTATACTGCAGACTTCAGTGTCCACATTTGACATTGAGTCGGTATTGTAGATGATGCAGTTCTGTAGGAAAAGATATTGCTCCAGTGCGCTCTGTCTGCAACACTCATATAAATCATTGCAGGCTCTGCACACGTTTTTTTTTTAGTTTGTGTAGTGCAAACTGTAGAGCTCAAGTGAATGCCATATGGCTGTGGGCCCTTGTGACTGCTTACTCTGGCCTACACTGCAGACAGCAGTGTTCACAATTGAGATTGAGTCGCTATTGTAGATGAGGTAGTCCTGTAGGAAAATAAATAGCTCCAGTGTGTACTGTCTGCACCATGCATATGTATCATTGCAGGCTTTGCACACTCTATTTGTTGTTTTGCTGATGACATACTGGGTAGGTGAAGTCACTTTACTTATCTGTGGGTCCTTTGTGACCGCTCTCTATGGCCTACACTGTAGACAGCAGTGTTCATAATTTAGATTGAGTCGGTATTGCAGATGATGCAGTGTTGATGGCAATAGATATTGCTCTTAGTATGGCCTGTCTACAGCACGCATTATCGGTGGCTGTGCACATGCTAAATGCTTTTGATATTGTTATGTGAGTGCACTAGAACTGATGGAGCGTTTATGATAAAATCTTTCTGTGTATTATTTCAGATCTATTGATTGTGTGTCAGTATACCACAAGTTGTTGTTCTTTGACGATTTAATTATTTCTGCATTATTTCACATCTACTGTTCCTACCTTACTGCAGCATAAATTATTGATTCTTTTAATATTGAATCTCTGTGTGTGATCCAATGATTACTGTTGCAGTTGATGCTAGCAGCAACCATTGTCTGAAGGCTGGTTTAGAATTACCGCACACACATCTAGCACAGACATCACTGGATATGTCACCATGGTAATAAAAAGGAGTCACGCGTCCGTGCCCGTATCCATTTCCGCTATCTATCTGTGTCCGTGTGTTCATTATGTATGCATGATACTGTCTCTGGGCCTTACTATATTACGTTGTGTTGTGGACAGCTTATGCAACCATGTTACCTGTGGTATTGGAGAAAATTTTGGTAATGTAACTTTTAAGTGTATGGGTATCATAAGTGGAAGGCTACTTTACAGAGCATGAATATTGATGAAAATGATGGTTGCATGTTGTGTGTAGTGTAAGATATGTGTATATTGCAAAAAGTTTTGAACAAAGCTCTCTAAGCAGAAGAGGTGTGTCTCATGAAATGCAGTACAGATATTGACTAAAATGGGTGGCGTTTTCGAACTCTTACAATGGGAAATGTTATGAACTAATAAAATGCTTTTTTTATGTTACATGGCAATCGTGCAGCCAGTGCGCAATGAGACTGCACCCGATGTGTTTTTGAGAAAATATATTTATTATAATATACGTTTAATAGAGTTAGAAATATATAACTGTTTAAAATATTTTTCATTATCGCTTGCTCTCATATACACTTTAAAGATTTTTAGATACAGTTTTGAGACAAAAAAGAGGGAACGGCGTATGCGGCACAACATCGTACGTCTATGATGCAACACAGGACTTGGCAGCGTGCACTCATTGCATAAGCAATGCGCAGTGGGCGCGACCCTATTCGTACATGATGTAATGCGCAGCTTGGTAGTGCGTACCCATTGCATACCAAGGTAGCAGCTGGCGCGACCTCATTGTACATGTTGTTACGCAGGATGCGGTGCCACAAACCCGTCGGAAACGAAATGCGAATCATTTAAATGTGGTGGATAGGATTCGCGTGTTGATCAAGCTTGGTAGACTACCGGTACAGGACTGTAGTTTTCTAAAAAATAAAAAAAGTTATACATATTTTGTGGGGAAGATATAAAAGATTACATCATTTGTAAAGTTTAAAAAAAGATGATAGAGTTGCAAAATATTCAAAAACTATTTGAAAAATATAGGTTTAATAAATATTAAAATATTAAATTAACATTTAAAAAACCTTCGAAATTCACAGAAAAAAACATAGGTTTTACAGACGTTATAGTTAGGAATTGGCATTTAAAAAACCTTAGAAATACACTGAAAAAACCATAGGTTTCAGGGACGTTATAGTTAGTTGGACATTTGACTCATATAAAACCAGAGAAATTTGCCTGTTATAGTTAGCTGAGCTAACTATAACTCGCACGCCTGCAGTGCACTGCTGATGATGTCACATATTACATCACTCATGACATGGTCAGTGACATCACTGATGACATCACTGATGACATCCAGTGGATGTGTGTTTCTATAAAATGTAAATATGTTTTATATATATATGCCAAGGTGTACTGAAGAATGAATGCATTTACAAGTGCATAAAGGAATTATTTCGTATGTGTGTGACTGACTGTATAAGTGAGTGATTGACCGTGTCTTACTGAATGCATTAGTGACTAAACTGTGTAAAAGTCTGTATTAGTCTCTCCATTGATGTGTAAGCAACTGCATGGGTTGCTGAATACCTACATGAATGTCTATATAGGTTATTGATTTGTTGTTTGAGTATCTGTATGGGTCCCTGAGTGTATGTGTGGGTGGATGGGTGGGTGTATGAGTCTGTGCACAGATGTCTGAGTGGGTGATTCAGTGATTGTATGGATTAAATAGTACATCTGGAAAGGGCTGTATGGGTGAGTTAGTGTGTCTAAGTGTGTGTTGGTGAGTGAATAAATGTCGCAGTGGTATATCTGTGACTAACTACATATGTTTTAAGCCACTATATGTGAGTGTTGGAGTATATAAATGAGTATACGTAAGACTATTACTAAGACTTATTTCAAGAGTGGGTGTATAAATAAGTGTCTGCTCTTATCAGTGATTGTATAAGACAGTAAATATGTGTTAGTGTCTGTATAAATAAGCGATATGGGATGTCTAAAAATAATGAAGTGGGTCTGTATAACTGTATACATAATAAAATAGGTATGTGATTCATTCTTTGCATTACTGACTAGGCGTGTGAGTAACTCTATGGATGAGTGGCAGCCTGTGACTGCATGTATAGATGTATGAGTGCATATTATAGTCCTCTATTGATGAGTAACTACATGTATAAGTGACTGGATGTGTGTGTAGACCTAGGAAATAGTGAGTTCTATGTAGTATATGGCATTCTTCTGTGTATGGTTTGAAAAATAGTAGTCAGCATTCTAGAATGGGTGTATCAAACTTTCTATTAGAGCATCAGTATGTGCATCAGATTTTCACGTGGATGATGTCATGAGTGATGTAATTTGAGAAGTCATCAGTGATGTCACTGACCATGTCAGCAGTGCATTGTGGGCGCGCAAGTTATAGTTAGCTCAACTAACTATAACAGGCGAATTTCTCTGGTTTTATATGAGTCAAATGTCCATCTGACTATAACGTTCCTGAAACCTATGTTTTTTTCAGTGAATTTCTAAGGTTTCTTAAATGCTAATTCCTAACTATAACGTCTGTAAAATCTATGTTTTTTTCAGTGAATATATATATATATATATATATATATATATATATATATATATATATATATAAATACATAGACATGCTACACCTACAAAAGAAGGCCAGGTACATTTATGCAAATTATTTAGGGTGCGCATTTTAGGAATATGGAAGTGCTACTGTTTTATCTGAACTTTTTTAGCACTATGGTAGAAATGTATCTACTGTTTACTGTATTAGTAGTTGCAATTTCTTTCCTACGCTTCTGTCTCCTGATTGGGGCAGCAAACATGTTTTACACAAGATTCTGGATCGATAAATACTTATTGAAATGTCCTAATTGCCATCCTGTGTATTTTATGAGAATAAGTAAGCACGAGTGACTGAGCGAGTGACGGAGCGAAAAGTGCTGTACTGTTTTTCACGATCCCTCAGGAATCAGGGATGTCATGTTCAGTGCTTGCCAGAAACTACCTACACCACTGTAAGATACAGGGGGTGGTTGTGGCACTGTAGAGCTAGCTGGTCTAAAGGCTGACAAATCCTGTGGGGGTGGCCGAAAGTGGTTTGGACACCAAGCCCTCAGTTTAGGTCATCCAAAATGTGCAGGTCCTGGGGATTCATTGGAACTTCTCGACAGTTCCAAAACATTGAAAAGTATCGGACTAACAAGTTGAGATGGTAACTGATTTGCATAGGGGAAGGGTCCCTTTCTGAATCTTGAAAAATGTATCAATGAGAGTTGTCTGCAGTTCACTGAATTAATGTTATCTCTCAGTAAAACTTTCTGAAAAAAGATAACTTTTTTAATAACATTTCTTTAATTTTTAATAGAAATCGTCATACAAAATATACTGTACCAAAATTCACAAGTATGCAATAGAAATCAGTGCAGTGGATAACAAAAAGCTAAAATATCAGACTAGTCTGTAAGGAATCACAGTATAACTTTCATAAAAAGTGTCACAGTGTCAACAAGACATAGAATTAAACAAATCAAAGCATATATCCAAATTCTGCTGGTGGCAAATGAAGATAGACACATGGAAAAAGAAAAGAAAAGGATGAAAAGAAGAGAACAAGAAACAGAAAAGAAAAAAAGATAAAAGAAAAAAATTACAAAGTGGCAAACTTATCTGGAAGATTAAGAGAGAGTGAACACCCTTGAGATCAAACAAGACATAATTCTTTCAAAAAAAGTGTTTTCAATCCAAAAGAAGGTAGACACCCTGTTCATGGTAGGAAGCCATTACCATGTTTTGCACCCAGTTCATATGAGAAAGGGGTGTTGCCTGCCTCCAATGGCACAGGCTAGCCATTATAGCTACTGCAAGTCCAGTGTCTATTGATCCCTTCCTGTAATTGTCGAGGTATGCCACTTTCAATGTATTGTGAAGAGGGAGGGTCATAAAGTTAGGTTAATGCAAGAATGTATTGTACCTAGGATCTGTTGACAAAATGTGTGTAGTGAGGGGCAGGAGTATATCAAATTTAAAATGGTAACCACACCAACATTCCACTGTGGAATTCAGTTTAGCAGCCTTGAGCTGATGTTGGGACCTATGCCAATCATGTAATAATTTGGAAGAAACTAAACTTGAAGCAGTCCTTGGGGAGGCCCTTGTTGTTTGTGTCCAGGAGCTTAAGCCACTCTGTCTCTGACAACTCCTTGCCCAGTCAATCCTGATGATTTTCTTGCAGTGAATTCCAGAGAGGGGGGAAGTGTAGTTTGTCCAGCAGCATCTGATACAGTCTTATTCTGAGAGGAGCAGCTGAACCAGCAAAATCATTCTGCAATATAAAACAAAAGGTAGAACGAGTGAGTGGAAAATCCATGATAGAGATGTATTATTGGTAAAATACACAATTAGGTGACTGCCTGCCACTACCTGTAACAGCATATTATTCATAATCAAAGTGGACCCCCTCAAATAAATCTAAAATTGCTTGCAATAAAGGGCAACCATATACAATGAAGACATCTTCAAAATGGCCAACATGAGTAATAGTAGAATATACTTTTATTCTCATGTCCCAAACGCTCATGGAAGCACAGTCCATATATAATAAAAAGACAAGACAAAAAGAGTGAGTGGGGGAATATAAACCAAAACAAGCAAAGTCACATGAGTGAGAGGTCCTCAAATAAAACTTGCTCATGCCTTGGTGAACTTGTAGAGCTTATATGGAGTGTACAATCCATTGATCCCCACACTGGATCACAAAAAGAGCCCAAGTGTAGAGATGTCATCAGTGATGTCATCAGTGATGTCACTGACCATGTCATGAATGATGTAATATGTGACGTCATCAGCAGTGCATTGCGGGGGAGCGAGTTATAGTTAGCTGAACTAACTATAACAAGGAAATTTCACTGGTTTTGTATGAGTGAAATGTCCATCTAACTATAACGTCCCTGAAACCTATGGTTTTTTCAGTTAATTTCAAAGGTTTTTTTAAATCCTAATTTCTAACTATAACAACCCTAAAACCTATGTTTTTTTCAGTGAATTTCAAAGGTTTTTTAAATACTAATTTGTAACTATAATGTCTCTGAAACCAATGTTTTTTTCGGTGAAATTCAGAGGTTTTTTAAATGTTAATTTCAGAATTACATTTTTATAAAACCTATATATTTTTGTAAAATATTTTTTGTAATATTTTGGAACTCTAATATCCATTAATATTTATTTATTTTACTTTTTTAAAATGATGTAATGTTTTGTATCTTCTAAAATAAATATCTATATCTTCTTTTTTTGGGGGGAGGAAAAACTACCGGTCGTGTACTAAGCATGATCGGTACGGGGCTCCTATTGCTAAAGTCGTGAAGGATGCGTGTTCGGTATGCGACGGGTGTGCAGTCCCGTGTCCCGTGTTATGTCATATACGTATGGGGTCGAGCCAGATGCGCATTTGGTATGTGACAGGTGCGCGGTATGAGGCCAAACATTACGTCTTGCACGTATTGAGTCATGCCGACTGCGCGATGGGTATGCGACTGGTGAGCGGTGCAGAGCCCCGCATTATATCAAAGACATATGGTGTCACGCCAGATACACGACTCCCTCAAATTTTTTTAGATCTCAAAATTATATGTATATAACTTTAAAGTGTATATGACAGCAAGAGATAATCAAAACTGTTTAAAAAAATCATATATTTCTACTTGTAATAACCTTATATTTTTGCAAAATCGCGTTGGGTGCACGCTGGTTGCGCGCTTGTTGCGCAAGCCCCATGTGACCTTAAAAAAAAGCATTTGATTTGTTCATAACACTTCCCATTGTAACAGTTGAAGGACCCCACCCATTTTAGTCATTCTCTCTGCAGCATCTTAGGAGAGACATCTCTTGTGCTTTGAGAACTTTGTTGATTTTTTTGGTGTATTTAAAAACAACTTTTTGGAAGAATGGCTTCTGAAGATCATCAAGTTGATGTTTCTTCAGGTGAAGAAGTGTTAGTGGAGGATCCTCCCAAGAAGAGACCTGAGTCCATCGTATGGAAATTCTTTACTTTTCCAGAAGGCAATAAAAAGGTGAATGCTAGGAAGATGTCCTGCTTGGTGTGTCCCAGAGTCCTGTCACAAGGCAGTGACAAAAAATACATGTGTGGCACAGCGAGTATGTATAAACATCTGCGCACCATTCACCCCAAGAATCTTGCACGGGAAGAATTTAAACATGCAAGAGAACCTCCACCACCAGCTGTTCCAAGCACTTCAGGAGCCTCAAGCTCTTTATCTCTTCCTATGGACAGTAGACCCAAATTTGCGTTCCTCCAGCAGGACTGCATCAAGTGCAATGCTGTGAGATGTTATGGCGAGCAGTCGTGGATGCTGTTTGTTCAGCACAGCGGAACCATCATTGTTAAATGTTTTTGTTTTTGGGATTTTGGAATGACGTTCAATTACAACTGCTAACAGTTTAGTCTGTTCCTTTATTTCTGTTTTTTTTTTATTAAGCATTTTGCAAAGTGCGACATTAGTATTTCCTTCGCATGACATGCGGACACAATTGCTTCGGTATCTACATAATCATTACCGTACGTCTCATAGTGCACACCCCACAGTTCCATCTCTAGCATCTGCACAGCCCCCCTGGATATACATACTGTGTGTGTGCCCACCCTAGTCTGTTGATATACTGACATTGGACTCCGATTCTTCCAGTGGGGGGGCTCACATATATTGCCTCGGTAGATGTTCCAGCCTCCCCAGACCTTTTCCCATTTTTATGGACACCCCCGATGGACATACACCGACTTTTCTGGCATCATCGCCATGTCCATGTCTTTACACCATTGAGCAAGTGTGGGACTATTTCTGGATCCCCAGTGCTGGGCAATGTTACGTTTGGCTATTGTCATGCCCAAAGTTACCCAATCCGGAGCAATCGCATTTAGATCCGTTGGTTCCCAAATATTGAGCAGGTAACACCTCCGGCTTGGGAGTGTGACGATATGTGTGACCTGGGAAAGCGTCCGCATTATTGCCATCCAGTACTGCACTATTTTGGGGCAGAGCCAGATAGTGTGGTAGAACGTGCCATTCTCCCCTCACTGCCGAAGACAGAGCGGTGTGTCCGCCCCATGTATCTTGTGTAGGAGTGTCCTAGTGTAATATGTGCGGTGCAGGATTTTCAATTGGACTAGCCGTAGTCGTGATGGGATTGCAGCTTCTCTGGGGGATGCTAATGCCTCCCGCCAGTCTGCCTCGTCAATATCTCCCAGTTCGTGTTCCCACGCAGCCTTCAGCGCTACCATGGGGTCTTTGCGGTTATCTGTTGGGTCAGATTTTTTTCCATGAAAAGCGCGTGGTCATGTGTAACGAAAATCCCTAGGTACTTAAACCCGTCTGTGACTATTTGAAGTGTGCACTCTCTTGGGAGCCGCGGTGGGGGCTGTGTAGGATATACAGCAGCGACTTTTCCCAATTAATAGTGTACCCTGACATCCGCCCGTACGCTGCACATATATCCAGAAGACAGTTGATGGACCATGCTGGGGACGTTAAATATAGTAAAATATCATCCGCATAAAGTGAAATATGATCCTCCCATCCACTGGCCCATCTCATACCCTGTATTGTAAGATCTTGTCTAATCCTTGCCGCCAGGGGTTCCAGTACCACTGCAAAGAGGAGTGGTGACAGTGGACAGCCCTGCCTTGTCCCTCTCTTTAATTCTGTTTTTTTAAAAACACCAAAAAAAATAAAAAAAATTTAAAAAACACAAAAAGAATATAAAAGAAAAAACACAACCACCTTATCCGGTTAAAAAAGAAAAATAATTGCATGGTAATGTCTGAAACATTGCTTGAGTATCTGTGTGGAGCATGATTTATTCAAAGAGTGCATTAGTAGTGCATGGTGATTATATGAGTGCATCAGTAGTGACTGCATGATTGCACAAGTGTATTTGTAACGTCTGAGGGCCATATAATCAAGACAGGGTGATAAAATTATCGTTGCTTTCTTGGCAGGAAACTGCAGCTAAAGCAGTGATAAAGGGCTTGATAATATGCTCCATAGAATTTCAATAGAAACCCATGTTAGACGTCTAACATGGGCTTCTATTGGAATTCTCAAGGGCATATTATCAAGCCCCTTATTGCTGCTTTAGTGGCAGTTTCCTGTCGATAAAACAGTGATAATTCTATCACCATTCTTGATAATATGCCCCAGAGGTATTGTATAAATGGATGGATAATGTGTGGATAATTGCATTACTATATAAGTGGTGCTGAGTAATTGAAAGAGTGCATCACTAGTGATTGGGTAATTGCATAAGTGCATCAGTACTGTCTGAATTATTAAATGAGTACATACGTAGTGGTTGAGTGACTGAAAGGGGGTATGAATATGGCCAGCGTAATTGTATGACGGCATTTGTTCTACATAGCTGCTTCTATGTGTGTATAAGTAATGTCTTTGTGGACTGCATGGATACTACCTTGGTAATTGAAGAAGTGAATCAGTAGTGTGGAAAGGGTTCGGGGACTTCATAGATTGTGCACATTTAATTGTAGCACTGCATGTCTTAGTGCCTGAGTCATTGTACAAGTACAATAATAGTGACTGGATACTTAGAGTGCTGCAAGTTGACAGCAGGGGGAGTTTATAGGTGCTTGTGTTTTGGCACAGTGATTAGATAAGGACATGGTTCTGTCAGGATGATTGGAGGAGTAGACGGAGAGTGACAGTGTGATTGATGCATTACATGGCTACTACCTGGGTTATTGCAGGAGTGAATCAGTAGTGTGGAGGGGGTTAGGGGACTGCATAGATTGTGCACATTTGACTGTAGCACTGCATGTCTTAATGCCTGAGTCATTGTACAAGTGCATGAATGGTTACTGGATAGTTAGAGTGCTGGTAGTTGACAGCAGGGTGGGTTTATAAGTGATTGTGTTTTGGCACAGTAATTAGAATAGATAAGGACATGGTTCTGTCAGGATGATTGCAGGAGTGGACAGAGAGTGACAGTGTGATTGCAGGACTACATGGCTACTACTTGGGTAATTGCAGAAGTGAATCAGTAGTGTGGCGGGGGTTAGGGGACTGCATAGATTGTGCACCTTTGAATGTAGCAATGCATGTGCTAATGCTTGAGTCACTGTACAAATACATGGATAGTGACTGGATACTTACAGTGCTGCACGTTGAGAGTAGGGTGAGTTTACAAGTGCTTGTGTTTTGGCATAGTAATTAGATAAGGACATGGTTCTGTCAGAATGATTGAGGAATGGACGGAGATTGACAGTGTGATTGCTAGACTGCATGGCTACTACTTGGGTAGATGCAGAAATGAATCAGTAGTGTGGAGGGGGTTGGGGAACTGCATAGATTGTGCACCTTTCAATGTAGCACTGCATGTGTTAATGCTTGAGTCACTGTACAAGTGCATGGATAGTAACTGGATGCTTACAGTTCTGCAAGTTGAGAGTAGGGTGAGTTTATAGGTGCTTACTTATTGTTGGACTCATAGGATATGTAGATAGTGCTGGATGGGTGATTTGAGAAGTGCTTGGAACAGACAGGAGGATTCCTAGACTGCATAGCTACTAACTGCGTATTTAAAAGAGTGTATCACTAGTATGTGCATGGTTAGAGGTCTGCGTGCATAGTGCACAGGATATCATAGCTGTACTAGTGTTACTGGATAGGCCATTCCATAAGTACATGATTAGAAACTGCAATAAATACAGTACTGCAAACAGAGTGCATAGTGAATTTATAAGTGCTTAGATATTGGCGGAGTGATAGGATAAGTATATAGTCCTGGATGGGTGATAGGAGGAGTGCATGGGACAGACAGGAGATTTCCTAGACTGCATGGGTACTAACTGCGTATTTACAAGAGTGTATCAATAGTATGTACCTGGTTAGAGGTCTGCATGCATAGTGCACATAATATCGTAGCTGTACTAGTGTTTCTGGCTAGGTCATACCAGAAGTACATGACTAGTAACTGGAATAATTACAGTGCTGCAAACAGAGTGCATGGTGAATTTATAAGTGCTTAGGTATTGGCGGAGAGATAGGATAAGTCGATTGTGCTGGATGGGTATTTGGAGAATTACGAGGGACAGACAGGAGGATTCCTAGACTGCATACGTACTGACTGGGTATTTAGAAGAGTGTAACAATACTATATAACTGTAGCTGAATGGATAGTGCACACAATATTATAGCTGTACTTGTGTTACTGGCTAGGCCACTTAAAAAGTACAAAACTAGTAACTGGAATAATTACAGTGCTGTAAACAAGAGTATGTCAATAGTATGTACCTGGTTAGAGGTCTGCATGCATAGTGCACAAAATATCGTAGCTGTATTAGTGTTAATGGTTAGGGCATTCCGTAAGTACATTAATAGTAACTGGAAGAATTACAATGCTGCATACAGAGTGCACATGAAATTTATAAGTGCTTAGGTATTGACGGAGTGATAGGATGATTAGACAGTGCTGGATGGGTGATAGGAGAAGTGTATAAATAGTATGTAGCTAGTTAGAGGTCTGCATGCATAGTTCACAGAATATCGTAGCTGTATTAGTGTTACTGGTTAGGGCATTCCATAAGTACATTAATATTAACTGGAATAATTACAATGCTGCAAACAGAGTGCGCAGGGAATTTATAAGTGCTTAGGTATTGGCGGAGTGATAGGATAAGTAGATAGTGCTGGATGGGTATTTGGAGAATTACATGGGACAGACGGGAGGATTCCTAGACTGCATACATACTAACTGGGTATTTAGAAGATTGTAACAATACTATGTAGATGGTTAGTGTTCTGCATGGATAGTGCACACAATATTATAGCTGTACTTGTTTTACTGGCTAGGCAATTTCAAAAGTACATAAATAGTAACTAGAATGATTACAGTGCTGCAAACAGAGTGCATGGTGAATTTATAAGTGCTTATGCATTGGCGGAGTGATAGGGTAAGTAGATAGTGCTGGATGGGTGATACGAGAAGTGCATGGGAAAGACAGGAGGATTCCTAGACTGCATGGGTACTAACTGGGTATTTACAAGAGTGTATCAATAGTATGTACCTGCTTAGAGGTCTGCATGCATAGTGCACAGAATATCGCAGTTGCACTAGTGTTACTGTCTAGGTCATTCCAGAAGTACATGACTAGTAACTGGAATAAATACAGTGAGGCAAACAGAGTGCATGGTGAATTTATAAGTCCTTAGGTATTGACAGAGGGATAGGAGAAGTAGATAGTGCTGGATGGGTGATTGGAGAAGTGCATGGGACAGACGGAAGGATTCCAAGACTGCACGGGTACTAATTGGATATTTAAAAGAGTGTATTAATAGTATGTAGCTGGTTAGACATCTGGATGGATAGTGCACACAATATTGTAGCTATACCCGTGTTTCTGGCTAGGCCATTCCATAAGTACATGACTAGAAACTGGAATAATTATAGTGCTGCAAACAGAGTACATGGTGAATTTATATGTGCTTAGGTATTGGCGGTGTGATAGGATAAGTAGATAGTGTAGGATGGGTGATTGGAGAAGTGCATGGGACACACAGGAGGATTCACAGACTGCATAGTTACTAACTGGGTATTTAGAAGAGTGTATAAATAGTTTGTAGCTGGTTAGAGGTTTGCATGCATAGTTCACAGAATATCATAGCTGTACTAGTGTTACTGTCTATGCCATTCCATAAGTACAAGACTAGTAACTGGAATAATTACAGTGCTGCAAACAGAGTGCATGTCGAATTTATAACAGCTTAGGTATTGACGGAGTGATAGGATAAATAGATAGAGCTAGATGTGTGATTGGAGAAGTGCATGGGACAGACAGGAAGATTCCTAGACTGCATCGGTACTAACTGGGTATTTGGAAAAGTGTTTTATTGGTACATAGCTGATTAGACATCTGGATGGATAGTGCACACAATATTTAAGCTGTACTTGTGTTACTGGCTAGGCCATTCCATAGGTACATGACTAGAAACAGGAAAAATGACAGTGAGGCAAACAGAGTGCATGGTGAATTTATATGTCCTTAGGTATTGGCGGAGGGATAGGATAAGTAGATAGTGCTGGATGGGTGATTGGAGAAGTGCATGGGACAGACGGAAGGATGCCAAGACTGCACGGGTACTATTTGGATATTTACAAGAGTGTATCAATAGTATGTAGCTGGTTAGAGGTCTGCATGCATAGTCCACAGAATATCGCAGCTGTACTAGTGTTACTGTCTAGGCCATTCCATAAGTACATGACTAAAAACTGCAATAAATACAGTACTGCAAACAGAGTGCATGGTGAATGTATAAGTGCTTAGATATTGGCGGAGTGATAGGATAAGTATATAGTGCTGGATGGGTGATTGGAGAAGTGCAGGGGACAGACAGGAGGATTCCTAGACTGCATAGGTACTAACTGGGTATTTGGAAAAATGTATAAATAGTATGTAGCTAGTTAGAGGTCTGCATGCATAGTGCACAGAATATCGTAGCTGTATTAGTGTTACTGGTTAGGGCATTTCATAAGTACAGGAATAGTAACTGGAATAATTACAATGCTGCAAACAGAGTGCACAGGGAATTTATAAGTGCTTAGGTATTGGCTGAGTGATAGGATGATTAGATAGTGCTGGATGGGTGATAGGAGAAGTGCATGGGACAGACAGGAGGATTCCTAGACTGCATGGGTACTAACTGAGTGTGTCAATAGTATGTACCTGGTTAGAGGTCTGCATGCATAGTGCACAGAATATCGTAGCTGTACTAGTGTTACTGGCTAGGTCATTACAGAAGTATATGACTAGTAACTGGAATAATTACTGTGCTGCAAAAAGAGTGCATGGTGAATTTATAAGTGCTTAGGAATTGGCGGAGTGATAAGATAAGTAGATAGTGCTGGATGGGTATTTGGAGAATTACATGGGACAGACAGTAGGATTCCTAGACTGCATACATACTAACTAGGTATTTAGAAGATTGTAATCATACTATGTAGATGGTTAGTGGTCTGCATGGAGAGTGCACACAATATTATAGCTGTACATGTTTTACTCGCTAGGCCATTTAAAAAGTACATAAATAGTAACTAAAACAATTACAGTGCTGCAAATAGAGTGCATGGTGAATTTATAAGTGATTATGCATTGGCAGAGTGATAGGGTAAGTAGATATTGCTGGATGGGAAATACAAGAAGTGCTTGGAACAGAAAGGAGGATTCCTAGACTGCATGGGTACTAACTGGGTATTTACAAGAGTGTATCAATAGTATGTACCTGGTTAGAGGTCTGCATGCATAGTGCACTGAATATCGTAGCTGTACTAGTGTTACTGGCTAGGTCATTACAGAAGTACATGACTAGTAACTGGAATAATTACTGTGCTGCAAACAGAGTGCAAGGTGAATTTATAAGTGCTTAGGTATTGGCTGAGTGATAGGATAGGTGGATAGTGCTGGATGGGTATTTGGAGAATTACGTGGGACAGACAGGAGGATTCCTAGACTGCATCCATACTAACTGGGTATTTAGACGTTTTTAACAACACTATGTAGATAGTTAGTGGTCTGTATGGATAGTGCACACAATATTATAGCTGTACCTGTTTTAATGGCTAGGCCATTTAACAAGTACATACATAGTAACTGGAACGATTACAGTGCTGCAAGCAGAGTTCATGGTGAATTTATAAGTCCTTAGGTATTGGCGGAGGAATAGGATAAGTAGATAGTGCTGTATGGGTGATTGGAGAAGTGCATGGGACAGACGGAAGGATTCCAAGACTTCACGGGTACTAATTGGATATTTAAAGGAGTGTATTAATAGTATGTACCTGGTTAGAGGTCTGCATGCATAGTGCATAGAATATCGCAGATTTACTGGTGTTACTGGCTAGGGCATTCCATAAGTACACAACTAGTAACTGGAATAATTACAATGCTGCAAACAGACTGCATGCTGAATTTATAAGTGGTTAAGTATTGGCAGAGTGATAGAATAAGTAGATAGTGCTTGGTGGGTGATTGGAGAAGTGCATGCGAAAGACAGGAGGATTCATAGACTGGGTATTTTCAAGAGTGTATCAATAGTATGTAGCTGGTTATATGTCTGCATGCATAGTGCACACAAAATTGTCGCTATACTAGTGTTACTGTCTAGGCCATTTCATAAGTACATGACTTGTAACTGGAATAATTAAAGCGCTGCAAACAGAGTACATGGTGAATTTATAAGTGCTTATGTATTGACGGAGTGATAGGATAAGTAGAAATTACTGGATATGTGATTGGAGAAGTGCATAGGACAGACAGGAGGATTCCTAGACTGCATAGGTACTATCTGGGTATTTAAAAGAGTGTATTAATAGTATGTAGCTGGTTAGATGTCTGGATGGATAGTGCACACAATATTGTAGCTCTACCTGTATTTCTGGCAAGGCCATTCCATAAGTACATGACTAGAAACTGGAATAATTATAGTGCTGCAAACAGAGTGCATGGTGAATTTATAAGTACTTAGGTATTGGCGGTGTGATAGGATAAGTAGATAGTGCTTGATGGCTGATAGGAGAAGTGCATGGGACACACAGGAAGATTCCTACACAGCATGGACACTAACTGGGTATTTACAAGAGTGTATCAATATTATGTACCTGGTTAGAGGTCTGCATGCATAGTGCACAGACTATTGTAGCTGTATTACTGTTACTGGTTAGGGCATTCCTTAAGTACATGGCTACTAAATGGAATAATTACAATGCTGCAAACAGAGTCCATGTTGAATTTATATGTGCTTCGGTATTGGCGGAGTAATAGGATAAGTAGATACTGCATAGTTACTAACTGGGTATTTAGAAGAGTGTATCAATAGTATGTAGCTGGTTAGAGGTCTGCATGCATAGTGCACAGAATATCATAGCTGTACTAGTGTTACTGTCTATGCCATTCCATAAGTACAAGACTAGTAACTGGAATAATTACAGTGCTGCAAACAGAGTGCATGTTGAGTTTATAAGAGCTTAGGTATTGACGGAGTGATAGGATAAGTAGATAGAGCTAGATCTGTGATTGGAGAAGTGCATGGGACAGACAGGAGGATTCCTAGACTGCATCGGTACTAACTGGGTATTTGGAAAAGTGTTTTATTGGTACATAGCTGATTAGACATCTGGATGGATAGTGCACACAATATTTAAGCTGTACTTGTGTTACTGGCTAGGCCATTCCATAAGTACATGACTAGAAACAGATAAAATTACAGTGCTGCAAACGGAGTGCATTTTGAATTTGTAAGTGCTTAGGTATTGGCGGAGTGATAGGATAAGTAGATAGTGCTGGATGGCTGATAGGAGAAGTGCATGGGACACAAATGACGATTCCTACACTGCATGGATACTAACTGGGTATTTACAAGTGTGTTTCAATTGTATGTACATGGTTAGGGGTCTGAATGCAAAGTGCACAGACTAATGTAGCTGTATTAGTGTTACTGGTTAGGGCATTCCATTCGTAAATAACTAGTAACTGGAATAATGACAGTGCTACAAACAGAGTTCATGGTGAATCTATAAGTGCTTAAGTATTGCTTGAGTGATAGGATAAGTAGATAGTGATGGCTGGGTGATTGAGAATTGCATGGGACACACAGGTGGATTCCTAGACTGCATAGGTACTAACTGGTTATTTAAAAGAGTGTATCAATAGTATGTACCTGGTTAGAGGTCTGCATGCATAGTGCACTGAATATCGTAGCTGTACTAGTGTTACTGGCTAGGTCATTACAGAAGTACATGACTTGTAACTGGAATAATTACTGTGCTGCAAAAAGAGTGCATGGTGAATTTATAAGTGCTTAGGTATTGGCGGAGTGATAGGATAAGTAGATAGTGCTGGATGGGTATTTGGAGAATTACATGGGACAGACAGGAGGATTCCTAGACTGCATACATACTAACTGGGTATTTAGAAGATTTTAACAATACTATGTAGATGGTTAGTGGTCTGCATGGATAGTGCACACAATATTATAGCTGTACTTGTTTTACTGGCTAGGCCATTTAAAAAGTACATAAATAGTAACTACAGTGCTGCAAATAGAGTGCATGGTTAATTTATAAGTGCTTATGCATTGGCAGATTGATAGGGTAAGTAGATAGTGCTGGATGGGAGATACAAGAAGTGCTTGGGACAAAAAGGAGGATTCCTAGACTGCATGGGTACAAACTGGGTATTTACAAGTGTGTATCAATAGTATGTACCTGCTTAGAGGTCTGCATGCATAGTGCACAGAATATTGCAATTGTACTAGTGTCACTGTCTAGGTCATTCCATAAGTACACAACTAGTAACTGGAATAATTACAGAGCTGCAAACAGACTGCATGCTGAAGTTATAAGAGTTTAAGTATTGGCAAAGTGATAGAATAAGTAGATAGTGCTGGGTGGGTGATTCGAGAAATGCATGGGACAGACAGGAGGATTCCTAGACTGCATTGGTACTAACTGGGTATTTACAAGTGTGGATCAATAGTATGTAGCTGGTTATAGGTCTGCATGCATAGTACACAGAGTATTGTAGCTGTATTACTGTTACTGGTTAGGGCATTCCATCAGTACATGACTTCTAAATGGAATAATTACAGTGCTGCAAACAGTGTGCATGGTGAATTTATAAATGCTTAGGTATTGGCGTAGTGGTAGGATAAGTAGATAGAGTAGGATGGGTGATTGGAGAGTTGCATGGGACACACAGGAGAATTCACAGACTGCATAGTTACTAATTGGGTATTTAGAAGAGTGTATCAATAGTATGTAGCTGGTTAGAGGGCTGCATGCATAGTGCACAGAATATCATAGCTGTACTAGTGTTACTGTCTACGCCATTCCATAAGTACAAGACTAGTAACTGGAATATTTACAGTGCTGCCAACAGAGTGCATGTTGAATTTATAAGCGCTTAGGTATTGACGGAGTGATAGGATAAATAGATAGTGCTAGATGTGTGATTGGAGAAGTGCATGGGACAGACAGGAGTATTCCTAGAGTGCATCAGTACTAACTGGGTATTTGGAAGAGTGTATTAATAGTATGTAGCTGGTTAGACGTCTGGATGGATAGTGCACACATTATTGGAGCTGTACTTGTGTTACTGGCCAGACCATTCCATAAGTACATGACTAGAAACTGGAATATTTACAGTGCTGCAAACAGAGTGCATGGTGAATTTATAATTGCTTAGGTATCGGCGGATTGATAGGATAAGTAGATAGTGTAGGGTGGGTCATTGGAGAAGTGCATGGGAGACACAGGAAGATTCACAGACTACATAGTTACTAACTGGGTATTTAGAAGAGTGTATCAATAGTATGTAGCTGGTTAGAGGTCTGCATGCATAGTGCAGAAAATATCATAGCTGTACTAGGGTTACTCTGTATGCCATTCCATAAGTACAAGACTAGTAACTGGAATAATTACAGTGCTGCAAACAGAGTGCATGGCTAATTTATAAGTGCTTAGGTATTGACGGAGTGATAGGATAAGTAAATAGTGCTAGATGTGTGATTGGAGAAGTGCATGGGACAGACAGGAGGATTCCTAGACTGCATAGGTACTAACTGCGTATTTACAAGAGTGTATTAATAGTATGTAGCTGGTAAGACGTCTGAATGGATAGTGCACACAATATTGTAGCTGTACTTGTGTTACTGGCTTGGCCATTCCATAAGTACATGACTAGAAACTGGAAAAATTACAGTGCTGCAAACAGAGTTTGTGGTGAATTTATTAGTGCTTAGGTATTGGCGGAGTGATAGGATAAGTAGATAGTGCTGGATGGCTGATAGGAGAAGTGCATGGGACTCACACGACGATTCCTACACTGCATGGATACTAACTGGGTATTTACATGTGTGGTTCAATAGTATGTACCTGGTTAGAGGTCTGAATGCAGAGTGCACAGACTATTGTAGCTTTATTAGTGTTACTCTTTAGAGCATTCCATAATTACATGACTACTAAATGGAATAATTACAGTGCTGCAAACAGAGTGCATGGTGAATCTATAAGTGCTTAAGTATTGGTGGAGTGATAGGATAAGTAGATAGTGATTGATGGGTGATTGGAGAAGTGCATGGGACACGCAGGAGGATTCATAGACTGCATAGGTACGAACTGGTTATTTAATAGAGTGTATCAATAGTATGTTTCTGGTCAGTGGTTTGCATGCATAGTGCACAGACTATTGTACCTGTATTAGTGTTACTGATTAGGGCATTCCATAAGTACATGAATAGTAACTGGTATAATTACAATGCTGCAAACAGAGTGCATAGGGAATTTATAAGTACTTAGGTATTGTCAAAGTGATAGTATAAGTAGATAGTGCTGGATGGGTATTTGGCGTATTACATGGGACAGACATGAGGATTCCTAGACTGCATACATACTAAATGGGTAATTAGAAGAGTGTAACAATACTATGTAGATGGTTAGTGGTCTGCATGGAAAGTGCACACAATAGTTTAGCTATACTTGTTTTACTGGCTAGGCCATTTAAAAAGTATATAAGTGGTAACTAGAACTATTACAGTGCTGCAAACAGAGTGCATTGTGAATTTATAAGTGCTTATGCATTGGCGGATTGATGGGGTAAGTAGATAGTGCTGGATGGGTGATATGAGAAGTGCATGGGACGGACAGGAGGTTTTCTAGACTGCATGGGTACTAACTGGGTATTTACAAGAGTGTATCAATAGTATGTACCTTCTTAGGGGGTCTGCATGCATAGTGCACAGAATATCACAGGTGTACTAGTGTTACTGTCTAGGTCATTCCAGAAGTACATGACTAGTAAGTGGAATAATTACCATGAGGCAAACAGAGTGCATAGTGAATTTATAAGTCCTTAGGTATTGGCCGAGTGATAGGGTAAGTAGATAGTGTAGGATGGGTGATTGGAGAAGTCCATGGGACAGACAGGAGGATTCCTAGACTGCATAGGTACTAACTGGGTATTTACAAGAGTGTATTAATAGTATGTAGCTGGTTAGACGTCTGGATGGATAGTGCACACAATATTGTAGCTGTACTTGTGTTACTGGCTAGACCATTCCATAAGTACATGACTAGAAACTGGAAAATTTACAGTGCTGCAAACAGAGTGCTTAGGTATTGGTGGAGTGATAGGATAAGTAAATAGTGCTGGATGGCTGATAGGAAAATTGCATGGGACACACAGGAGGATTCCTACACTGCATGGACACTAACTGAGGATTTACAAGTGTGTATCAATAGAAAGTACCTGGTTAGAGATCTGCATGCATAGTACACAGACTATTGTAGCTGTATTCGTGTTACTGGTTAGGGCATTCCATAAGTACATGACTACTACATGGAATAATTACTGTGCTACAAACTCTGTGCATGGTGAATGTATAAGTGCTTAGGTATTGGTGGAGTGATAGGATAAGTAGATAGTATAGGATGGGTGATTGGATAAGTGCATGGGACACACAGGAGGATTCATAGACTGCATAGTTACTAACTGGGTATTTTGAAGAGTGTATCAATAGTATGTAGCTGGTTAGGGGTCTGCATGGATAGTGCACAGAATATCATAGCTGTACTAGTGTTACTGTCTACGCCATTCCATAAGTACAATACTAGTAACTGGAATAATTACAGTGCTGCAAATAGAGTGTATGGTGAATGTATAAGTGCTTAGGTATTGACGGAGAGATAGGATAAGTAGAAAGTGCTGGATGTGTGATTGGAGAAGTGCATGGGACAGACAGGATGTAGGAAAGTAAGATCTGCACTTATGTAGCCCCCACTTTTTTTCTGATGTGAACACTGTTTTCTGGCAATAGTCTGGCTGGTTCCCTGCTAATCAGGGCCCCAGTCTCTCTGTTCTCTCTAAACAACTTGGAATGCATATTAGATGCACTAGTGATTGGATACTGTTGTACCTTATGAGCCCCTAGTATATGGTACCTTAGGTACCAAGGGCATAGGTACTTCACTGGCCTACCAGGGGCTGAAGAATGTATTATGCCACCCCTGGGAAGCAGACTAAATCTGACTCCACAGGACTGCTACTGCAGCCTGGGTGAGGTAGTGTTAGCACTCCTCACTGAGGTATAGGTTCCCTATATCTCACCTTACACACACATATAAAACTGTCAGTCACCCCTAAGGCAGGGTGCTTGGTTTACAATGTGAGGAGGTGCCTCTGCATGAGCAGGGCCCCTCTGCAGCTGGCAGAGTCTATTCTCTGTGGCTGTTTGTGGATACGGTTAAACCATATACTCTTAAGTGCATTATAACCTACCGGTAAATGCTAACTTTGGAAGGACTGTATCAAAACATGTCGTGTTTGGTGTCAAACAACTTGGAATCATACCCCCACACCAGTAACTGGTGTGGGAGTATGATCAAACCCTTCTAGAGGGGAAGACATGTACCTACTGTGGAAACACGGTCGAAATCTGAAAGAGCCTGGCATAACAAAATGGATGCCACCAGCAAAGACTCTTGGCTGCCCTCCTGCTGCTGACTGAAACTCGCAGTGGAGGAGGCCCAACAATAGGCATCCTGCCACAGGGAGGAGTCACCATCTTCCAGACAGGATTTAGTGTATTGGGGCTGGGTGGGTGCACTCCTAGAGTTCTTTGAAGTCCTGCACTGGGCGAGCAGTAGGCTCCTCCGTGCATATGCCAGCTCAAACCAGTTCAGGGGCTATCTGCCCCTGCTCTGGCATGAAACTGGACAAAGGGAAGTGGGTGTAACCACCCACTCCCCTGACCCTCCCAGAGGAGTGGTCATAGAGCTAGTCCCTCCCTTTCGTATAAGATAGGGAACCCTTGCCATTGCAAACTAGATATGCCTGGACGATGCTCTACAAGAAGAATCCTGGCCCTTCGATGTTCCACCACCTCTGAAAGACTGAAGAATCTCCCTTGGAGTCAAGGAGTGACTCCTCTGCTTGGCAGGCACCAAAAACTTGAATCAACGGTCGCAAACTTTCCCGCTCCCGCTGCAGTCCGAAGTCCCTGCAGCCCTGGAGATGGATTTCCTGACTTCTTGATGGCCATTGTGAGTCCCCAGCAGAGCTGAGTCAAGTGGACCCCGCGAGTGATGAGGAACACCATTACCCATGTACAGTGCACTATTTTCAAGTGCAATCCCTTCACGATGGTCTATGAATTTGTGCATTGGACCACTTGTGGTCCAAGCCTCCAGCAAGATTTCCTCTGAAAATCAGTGGCCTATCTCATCCTTAGCGACCGTGGGCTCCTGTTAAGTGAATCCTCACGAGGTGTCTTTGCGATCTCTTGCCTGTTGGCTTGTGGGTCCCCTGAAGACTTTCTCATCAATGCAAAGGGCTCCCCTAGTTACTCCAGGCCTGCCCTGACTTACCCTTGCAAGGTGAGTCCCTCAGACCTTGCTGGTCTGCACCGCTGAGACTTGCTGTTGCCAAGGCTTGTTGGCTCAAATCCGGTTGCCAACACGTCAGTAAGCTGCAGACTTTGTGGGACAGTCCGAATCCAACTCCTGGTCATCTTCGACACCTCCTGGACCTTGTGGCTGAAGAGTCAAGACACCCGTGAATCACCTGAAATCACCGACTACCGTGGGCATCCATCTTCCTGGCCCCGGGTCACTGGCAAGTGGCTGTGAACACAATCCCTTCTGCTTTCAGGTCTTCCTTCTTCTGAATCCAGCCTTGGATTCCACCGGACACTTCTCCAGTCTTCACAAGCAGGAAATCTTCTTCGGCTTCCATTGGAAAAGACGCCGCGACCCGACATCAAAAGACACCTATGCACCCAGCTTCCCTGGGTGAGGTAACTCGTGCACTCCAGTGCTCCTGTGTGTGTTGGCCCTTGAAGTACTTCCCTTGTAAGGGGCTTGCTTGTAGACTCTCCCGATTCGACTAATAAATGGAACTTTGGCCCCCCACTCCTTATCACACATTATGAAAAGGGACCAGACTTTTGTGAACATTACTGCCTGGCCTGTACGTGATGGGATCGCTTGGGATGCTGTAAAATTTCAAATTCACGGCCCCACTGAAGTAATTAATGTGCCAAATGTATTTCGTTTTTCTATGGGTGATGTCGTTAAGAAGAACATCCACTCGGATGACTGGGATGTTCAAGCCATAGAAGCACTGTTTTCTGATTTGAAATATTATGCTGCATTTGATGCTGAGGATTTGTATTTAGATACTGCTAATTATGATGAGCAATTTTGCTATCAACATTATGGTACGCATTTCCTACACAAAGCAAATACGTTTAGAAATTTTGTAAATTATACACAATGGGAACACTGTCCCGCCCCTAGGATGGGCAGCTCTGCCACGTTAGTGGACAAATTCACCTATTTTTCTAATTTTAGTGTGTCAAATCCGGCCTCTTTTTATTTTAAGGTTGCGCCTGAGTCTGCTTCTAAAGTTAGACTGACACACACCAAATTGTTGTATTCCAAGTCCTTTATGGACGAGTTGGCAATTGGAGGGTATGATCAATGGAAAGCTACTATCGATCTTAAATCGGTTTGGGGCTCCAAACCATGGCAAGTACAGGGAACAGAGGCTTTGCATCGTGCCTGTCTTATCCCGAATCACATGTTATTTTTAAATTCGTCCATTTTTCAGACCACCTGTTTTGGATTGGCTACTTCTAAAAAATTAAATTCTCCCTCCATTCCGGGTGTGGGTGCTTATCCTAATTGGGGTAATCATACGGATATGTCCCTTGCGACGTTGCAGACATACGTTTCCAACACATCCTTCAATATTTCTGAATTGAATCCGGAAGGGTGGTTTGTGTGGCAAACGAGTTCGGACTCCTGTCACCATCGGTTTCTGGATTTGAAGCAGGGGTATACACAGGTTCGTGTAGACCCCCGTTTTGAATCTTCTCACACTGTAACTGCCTACTCAGTAGGGAAGTTATGCCAGTCTTGGCTGCAACATTCCACTTTAGCATCTGTTAAACTACATTTAGCATGATTAAATGACAAAATAGATTTGAATGATTTTGTTAAGGGTCCTGCAGTTGGCAGGTCCAAAAGATGGGTGTATGCTGTTTACAACGAAGTTTGGAAGTTATCACAAATTGAGGCTGCATCCAGATTACGTGCTATTGATCAAGCCAAAATGGAAAAGGTGTTGGCTGTAATAGATAATAGTATTAACACCATATCTTTTAGAATTTGTACCTTAGATAATATTGTATCATCTGTGGTAGACATTGTGCAGGATGATTTGTCTGTATTGTATCATGGTCAAAATCAGTTGCGTTCTATTATGCAGTTTGCATGGACGTTGCAAATGTTAAAGGCAGGGAAAGTCCCTTGGGATTACATGAACACTTCATCTTTGTTCCTTCCTTTTAATTTAACTGCGAAACAACAGTTCATGTCCATGAAAGATGCTACATATTCATTACTACACATTGAAAAGTTAGAACCTTTGCCTTTCTCTGTTGCTGAATTGAATTCCGCTGTGTGGCTTATACATGGGTTAATCACATTACCGTTCCCTCTGTTTAAATTCAGTTTGTGCATGAAACATTATGCTCTATGCAGATATGAACAACTTGGTACTGCCTTCCTTCACGAAGTTTGGTCACTCCCATTCACGTATAGATGTGTGAGAGACGGCAAGGAGGTATACTTGAAAGGTGAAGAGTGCACTTCCACTCCGGATCACTCTGTTGTGTGTAGGCACATTCAATTGCATGGTGCATGTAATGTGCACGCCCCTAATTTAGCTGGCGTCCTGAAAGGGATCCCTGTGCCAGTTATAACACCGTCTTTTACGCTGCTTGCTAACGGTAGTTATTTGCTGTTGAATAATGAAGCTTGCTGTGGGATGTTAGTGGGAATTCCCTACATAGTGACTGTATCGCAGAGAGTAGTCTGCTGTAATAACGTCCTTTTCCCGCCCCCGCATGGACGGCTCGATGTATCCATCTGGCCTTCCATTCCAACCTTAAAAGCAGAGTTCAACAAGATGAGCAGAATAAGGGCTCTATTGTCTCAAAAAGAAGTCGCGTTGACTTCATCCCGGGAAACATTTGTCCTTCACGTAGCAAACACCCGTACTGAGGTGCAAGCGCTTTTGAATACTGATCTCCCACTTCATTTTGGGACCCCGATTCAGACTATCTTTAATGCCTCGTCAACAAGTGGCATGGCTCATTTTTTTTAAATTGTGGGCTCCGGCCTCGTGACCTCCTTTCAAACTATTTTTGGTGTGATCCCGGCCTTTTTTCATTCTATTTTTTCCAGCGTCTTCGGAGGTCTCCCTTTACTTCTCGCCCTCATAACTGGAATACTTTTGTTGATCTGCGCCCTGCGCTATGGATGCACAACTTGCGTCACACGACAACATGTCCCGGCTGCTCCATCTTCGTAACCGGATGCTTGAAGACTGTAGCACGTTACCACTGGCAACTCTAAGCATAGCCTATGGATTGTCCTTCCGGTTTCCCTACTTTACTTGTGTGCAACCCGTCTTTCATTGCCTAGATTGTCCGTTCCAATGAGCTCTGGATTATGATCGGCTAATGAGCCCCATAGTGGCTCATGAGTTGGACTGTTCTGGCGTCGGGATTATGGCCTGTGGAGCAGCACATGGAGTCCTTGGAAATTGGGACATCGGAACGGCTGCGATTGACTTCTTAGCAAGAAGTTATCTTGAAGAACACGCCAGTTGTCCTCGTCTGGTGCTGGAGGCTCCGGTGGTTGAGGAGCATGTATGTTCCTTCCCCGTCCTGAACTGGATGGCAGATCATTTTGCGGAACGTTCCAATGATTTCCTCTTAGAAGCTGTTGTGACTTATTGTGCTTATACATTGATGGATTGACTTTTGCACTTTCATTTCGTCCTACGTCAATAAATATGAGTTTTTTATTTTTTTTATCCTTAACATGGGTTTTTTCACTCCTTTTAATTTTTTTTTCTTTATTTTTTTCTTCGAACTTTTTCACTTACCTTATATGGACTTACAGTTCATGCCCTTGGTTCCGTTCTATCAAAATTGAACTCTGCGTTCTTGCAAGTGCACCCCTACTGGTTAGTGGTCCGATCAAGGGGGGGTGTAGTGAAGATCGTTATCTATATATGTACAATGCTAAGTTAGCACAACCGCGTTAGATGTTAGAAAGCCATCTTGCCGCTTTTGCTGCTTTTGCACACGACACTGTAGTCACATGTTATTAAATTGAGAAATGCTTACTCAACCTTGCTTCACATGAGAACTGTCTGTTGTTAACATCCCAAACAGTGAGCAGCAACCTTGGTCTGTACACAGTGTAAAGAAACAGTCTGGGTCGCTAGACGGTGCATGTTGTTGAGTTCAGGTTGATCAGCCCACTATTTAGCCATAACACGCACGCAGCTGCAAATACCTGAAGGTGGTGCTTTTAATATTGCAGTGTTTCATGTTTTCATTACATTCGGAAGAAGAGCTTTCCCAGGAGCAGAGCATAGCTGATCCTGTGATGTGATCTCACTGAGCTGATCTTTACGGTATGGGGTTCCCCATTCAAGCCTAGAGACCTTTTACTAGTCTAATAATAATACTATTAGTTTGCTAGAGAAAGGAAGGTGGCTTAGATCCACTGTCATTTTAGTATGATTACTCCTTTCATTTTCTATGGTATTGTAACTATGCTGATGGTTTTGATTTTAACCGTTTGTCTGCTTATGTTAGCCAAACTGCTGCATCTTAGGACACGAGGTTTAAAAAATAAATTCTTTAAACTTTTACCGTGTCTCTGTTTATTCTGTGTTGGACTGGTATGAGAATAATTATGAAAAGGTATTTCTGATTCCCACCATTCCTGAGAAATACACTAAGTCGCTTGTTCTAGGTGGTCTATACATTGGGCCTGCCGAGCTAAACCTCAGATAACGAATGGGACACTGATGCTGGTCGGATAAGGGTTTCTGGGTTCTGAGGTGAGTTTTTGGTACACCACAATTCACTGAGGGCCTGGGTTCCTGCGCATAGTTCTGTGCATAAGCAGAATCCCTGCAACAGTAAAGAAGCTTTTCAAAGTAGTCTACTAAAGAACTTGTTTACAAATGAAAACACACCAGCAGAAGTAATGTGCAAGAATATGAAAGAAATAAAGTCTATAGTTTGCTTAATGCCTACAGTTGAAGAGTGTTATACATTTAATAGAGAGCTTATGAAATTGGAAAATGAAGAAATAGTTCACATTGAAGCTATTGATAAAATTGAGCATCAAGGAATAACAATTCTTCTTTCAGACAAACTACAGACTAAATTGCATTCTTTGGAAAAGTCTGTATAAAAAACTGCTGTCTTAGAAAAAATTTTAGATATGTGTTTAAACTGTCATAAATCTCAATGTTTAGGTGTAGATAATGCTTTGATAAATGTAGGAAGAACTGTGTTTAAAGAGGGAATGGTATATTTTGCATTATCTTGAGTTAGAATCTTGTCTGGTTTGTATTTATTAGATTTTTATGAGAACAAGGTTAGTGCTGATGTTAATTGTGTAAGAGAATATAATCGTTTGAGAAGGCTTTATGCTCCAAGTTTAGGTAAATATCCTATCTAAGAGAAATGTGTTGTGTGTTCAAAATGCAAACATGGTGAAGAATCAACTATGGTTGGAAAGCAGAAACAAAATCAAGAGAAAATAAAAGATGTAAAGAAGCAGAAAATACAAACAAATGATGATGTTGTTGGATTCCAATTAGAAAATGCTTCTGGTGTCAACTGCTATAGTAATGTTGTTCTAAATGTTATATTTTATCTTGAAGATGATTATGTGGAAATTATGGAAAGTCAGGAAAAAAGATTATGTTTGGCACTTTATACTTTATTTCAAGAATTGAGAACTGATAGAAGTAAGATCCATTCTGCTTCTGGTATTCGCCAACTGTTGGATTCATGTACTGGATCTTTAACGTTCAGCGCTAATATACAACAAGATGCACAAGAATTTTTGGTAGTTATGCTTGAAGTACTAGAAGATGAAGGGATTCAGATTGAGAGTTTATTTTGACTCAGTTACAAATGGGAACATAAATGTGAACTGCAAGCACTATATTTGACAATACCTGACTGCAAATCTGTACCATTTTCCAAATTACTAAAAGAAGCAGATCATGAGATGATCTTTTCTCGTTGTAAATCAACAATGCTATCTACATTATGCCTACAAAGATATGGAAAATATTTGATTATAATGCTACAATGCTGTAGACCCAATGGAAGAAAAGTGGAAACCAAAATTAAATATTTTGTTGCTAGTCAAGTGTTTATTTCTGGAAGAACTTTTGCAACAGTTGCTATTGTTTTCCATGCTGGAAGTACTACCACAAGTGGACATTATACAGTTTATTTACAGTGTAATAATGGTTGGAGTCACTGCAACGATACACACTTGGAAATGAAACCGATATTGCCTTATGAATTACCCAACTCATACTTGATATTTCTGAAACAAAGATTTTAGATACACCATTTGGCTTCATGGGAAGGTGTAAAGATACTTTAAAGAATTCATACTAAATGCTTTCAAAGCAACATTTTTGATCCATTATTTGGTGTATTGGGAACATTTTCACAGAAACTGCAAAGTAAAGGTAAGATTTGAAGATTGGAAATAGTACTGGATGTGTTATTTTTGTTGATTTTGTATTATATTTGTGAGAATTAGGGATTTGTTTTTTTTTAACAATCTAGTTGATTGTTTTTTTCCCTGCTGTTTATGATGAAACTACTCTGACATCACTGTGAATAGTGAAGTTACATAGTAGCTGATGACAGCAACAAAGGGAGAAAATGTGTTTTCTGAATGTTAAATTATGTTGTATTATTTAAAAACTCACTGCAATTTGTGAAATATATTAAATTACATCGTAGTTTTGCAGTTTATTTTATGTAGTTGAAAAGTTAGAAAAAACTGTAGTAATGACAAACAGCACAATAGTAGTCGATATTTAAAAAACCTTTGAACTTCACTGAAAAAAACATAGGTTTCAGGGACGATATAGTTAGTTGGACATTTGACTCATATAAAACCAGTGAATTTCGCCTGTTATAGTTAGTTGACTAACTACAACTCGCGCCCCCGCAATGCACTGCTGATGACGTCACATATTACATCACTCATGACATGGTCAGTGACAGCACTGATGACATCACTGATGACCTCTCAAATGACATCACTGATGACATCGTCCATGTGAAAATCAGATGCACCTGATCAGACCCTAATATAACACTTGATACACCCAGTCTAAAATACAGACTATAATTTTCGAAACCGTGAACACACCAATACCAGTTAGTGCATATCCACTCTCTAATTTGTAGGTCTGCACATATCCATTCATTCACATATACACTCACCCATACATACAGTCAGCCATCAATATAGCATTATCATATCCAGTCACATATCTATACAGACACTCACACACTGTCTCTCATTCTTAGAGTTATTCACACACCTAGTCAGTAATGGAAATAATCAATAACACTTTCATTTACTCACCTGTACAGTTATACACACACCACGTCACGTATTTAAACATATACTAACACATACTTACACTCTAATACAATAACTAAAACAAGGACACACAGATCCATCCATGTACTCTCACAATCACTCATTCACACATATAGTCATTTATACAGTCCAACACTCAAATATACTGCCTTTCACGTATGGAGTTACTCACATGTACCACTGAGGCATCCATTCACTCACCAGACACTCATACACATACTCACTCAGCCATACAGACCTTCACAGATACAGACTTGAACACATATACCTAGTGAATAAGCCACTCACACATCTATGCAGAGAGTCACCCCCCCCCATCCACCCACGCAGACACTCAGGTACTCAAACAGGTACTCAGACAAGCAATGAATAGCTCATATAGATCCTCATTTAGTTGCTAACCCAACCATGAAACTGCTTACACACCAACTAACAACCTAAACTGTGTGAATGTCTATATCAGTCTCTCTAACACATGCATCAAGCAAGACATAATTAATTAATCACTTATACAGTTAGTCACACACCTACTTAATCATCCATCCTGAGTCTTATACACTCATTCATTCTTCAATACACCTTGGTATATATATATATTTATAAAACATATTTAAACTTTACAAAAACACACATTCACTGGATGATGTCATCAGTGATGTCTTCAGTGATGTCATTTGAGATGTCATCAGTGATGTCATCAGTGATATCACTGACCATGTCATGAGTGATGTAATATGTGAAGTCATCAGCAGTGCATTGCGGGGGCGCAAGTTATAGTTAGCTCAACTAACTATAACGGCCGAATTTCTCTGGTTTTATATGAGTCAAATGTCCAACTAACTATAACGTCCCTAAAACCTATGTTTTTTTTCAGTGAATTTCTAAGGTTTTTTTAAATGCAAATTTCTAACTATAACCTCCCTGAAACCTATGTTTTTTTCAGTGAATTTCTAAGGTTTTTTTAAATGCAAATTCCTAACTATAACATCTGTAAAACCTATGTTTTTTTAGTGAATATATAATATATATATTTTCTCTGAAAAAAACATAGGTTTCAGTGAAGTTATAGTTAGTTCCACATATCATTCGTACAAAACCATAGAAGTTCATTCGTTATAGTTATTTGAGCTAACTATAACTCACGCCCCCTCAATGCACTGCTGATGTCACATATTACATCATTCATGACATGGTCAGTGACATCACTGATGACATCACTGATGACATCTCAAATGACATCACTGATGACATCAGCCAGTGACAGTGTTTCTGTAAAGTATAAATATGTTTTATAAATATATGTTATGTTATGTTAAATTAATTTTATATGGCACACAGCTACCCAACAAGGGTTTCCCAGCGCTAAGCCTGAAGGAGCAGAAAAAGAGTAAGAAAGAGAAAGCCAGAAAAGTACAGATGAATAATAGATTATTGGTTAAATTACCAAGTGTATGCTGCTACATTGGTTGATGAGTAGCTACATGAGTGTCTATATGGGTAATTGATTTGTTGCCTGAGTATTTGTATGGTTGCCTGAGTGTGTGTTTGGGTGGGTGGGAGGTGTGTGTCTTTGTGCATAGTTGTGTGAGTTCTTTATTTACCGGGTGTATGGTAGGCCTGAGCGTTGAACTACGCTCCGTTCGCGGAGCTTGCAAAGTTTAGGTAACTTTGCGATTCGCGTAGAGCGCGAAGTTGCAGATTGCTAGGCAATCTAGTGCGTAGCGTAGTAGTTTTCCTTCCTCGCGCGCTCAATATTCATTCTCGCGCGAGCGGTAACGTCTTACCGTGATTCTGCAATCGCCAACTTGCTTTTCTGTCCGTTCACGAGCGCCACGAGATTTGTAATATGGCTGCCCAAGCCCACGAGAGTGTGCGAACGCCAACACGTCATTCAGGCGCGCGAGCTGACTTCCAGCAGCTGTCTTGGTAAGATCGCGATCCCGAACATGCAAAAACTACAATCTGGCGAAGAATATCTCTCGAGCTTCATAAAACCTTCTCTAAAATGATCATTTTGCTCAGAAAAACTCCTCAGATTGTGATTTTGCTGTAGTCTTTTGTGCAAGGAGGAGTCCTTTAATTTTTTTAACTCTTTTTTTCAAGAGGAAGGAAGTGCCCCTGAGTCTACAACTTCCTGTTCCTGTCCAGCAGGCTACTCAAAGTGCTTTGTGCATGTGCTGTTCACTTTCATTTGGAGTTGGAGCTGGAAGGATCACTTTTTGTGTCTGTCTGCTGCATCATACCATTGGATTGGATTTTTTTGAGGACTTTTTGATTTGAGATTTAATTTACTACAAGTAAGTTGGAGAATTGGTGTGTTTGTTTCATTGGGGCTTTTTCTGGGATTTTCGTTGGGTACCCATGGGTCCATGTTTCGTGGTGTCTGTAAAATTTCAACATCATGTAGGGCATGGATGGCATAGTATTGAAGTGCTAAATTTGGCTGTTGGTGTGTGTGTGTGTGTGTGTGTATGTGTGCGCGTGTGTGTGTGTGTGTGAAATACCTTTGTTGGATGTGTGTGCTTGATGTGTAACTTCTTTCCAGTCCTTTCGTAGCCCTGTTGATTTTCATTTTTGTATTAAAGCTGTGTTGTTTAGCAGGCCTCCTTTGTCCGGTCATATATTATAGGCCTGCTTCAGTTCATTATTTTCCATGGCCTGTTGTGACTGTGAGTGCCCATGTGGCTTGTGGCAATTTTGTGGTTGAAGTTTAGTAGTGTATGCTTCTTTTTCCATAAGGCCTGCATTTTTTTTCTTTGTTCCCCTTGGCTCATGCTTGTTGTCGTTGTGTCCTCCTGGCCATGTGTGTGGTGGCCATTTTGTGAAGGCAGGCATTGTGCTTTTGCCATAGGCTTACATTGACTGTTCCAAGCTTGGGGTCTAGTCTGCCAGTAGTCCCAGAGGTAGTCAGCCTCAACTCTTTGGTGCGTTATTTAAATTTATAGTTTTACACCATGGATGGCTTTGGATTTTATTGCAAAAGGTGTTTGTTGGGGTGGAATAGCAGTTTTTGGGTGTGTGTTAAATAAAAAGGGCTTTTTCGCCAGTAGGTAACCCTAGGGATTCAGCTCGCGAACTTTCGATAACTCTACACAGCGCGACAACGCGGACTTACAGTTTTCGTCATTTTCGCGCTCTCAATGTACGTGTTCGCGCACGCGATAAAGCCTTTTTTTACAGTTCGCGATCCCGAACACGCAGCATTTGCAATCTGGCAAACAATATCTCGCGAGCAACATAAATCCTTCTCGAAAACGCTGATTTTGTGCAGTTTGCTAAAAAAACTCCTCAGGTTGTCAATCAGCTGTAGTTTTGGAGCACGAGTCACTTTTATTTCTTTTAAAATATTTTTATGAGAGGAAATTTACATTTTGTGTTGTCTGTTGAATTATTTTTTTCTCGCGAGCAAAATAAATCCTTCTCGAAAACGCAGATTTTGTGCATTTTGCTTAAAAAACTCCTCAGGTTGTCATTCTGCTGTAGTTTTGGAGCACAGAGAAGCTTTTATTTTTAAAAAAATATTTTTAGGAGAGGAAGTAAGTCCCACAGAGACTACAACTTCTGTTCCTGTCCTTTGAAATCACTTTTTTGTTATTATTGTGGTGGGTGGCCTGAGCATGTGTGGCGGCCTTTTTGTGGAGGCAGGCATTGTGCTTTTGCGATAGGCCTGCATTGTCTGTCTTGTATTCCTGACCTTTTTTTGTTTTTGTGAGTGGCCTGGGCATGTGGTGGCGGCCATTTTGTGGTACCAGCCACTGTGCTTTTTCCATAGGCCTCCAAGCTTGTGGCCTAGTCGTACAGTAGGCCCAGGGGTACTACTCATCAGTCATCACAGGTGCATGGAATTTAAACAACTGTTTTTGTGTTGTGCGTTAAATTTCAACATCATGTATGGCTTTGGATTGAATTGTAAAATGTGGGCTTTACTTTTTTTCGGGGGTTACATTTCACTTTTTGGGTGTTGTAAATAAATGCCTTTAGTTTTTATGTGTATATGTTCGTTGTTGTTGATCCCTGATGCTGCATCCATCCCATAAGATGCACACATTTTTATTTAGGGCAAACAGGCTACACTACATTTATGTTTTTGTTCTTTGCTATTCTTCTTCCTGAGTGTACACAGTACAAGTACACCAGGAGCCCTGGCCTTGTCAGTCTCTTAAATGGCTATACCGTTGTTGTTCACTGACTTCATAAAATGTAATAATTGTGACCACCCACCAGACACTATGAAGTTATATATTATATTATTGATCTTTTGACTGATGTTCTTCTGGCTTTTTTGCTTTTAGGTGCACAAAAGACAGAGGAGGTGTGTCATCATTAAGCTTGGGCGAAGCACTAGGCTACGCTCGCGTAGTCTGCGAAGTTTGCGCTACTTCGCACTACGCGAACTGCACGTAGCACAGTGCGAACACGCGTAGCGTAGTGTTGCGTAGTGCTGCGGTCATTTTTTTTTTGCTCACGGTCCTCAACGTCAAGTTGGCGACCGCGAGCAAGCAAAATGATATCCCGGCAAGACTTTTTCCTTGTTCGCGATCAGCAACATCAAGTTGGCGATCACGAGCATGGAAAATAAACCTCCCGGCGAGATTCCCAACGCGAGGAGGTCAGGTTTCTCATTGCGAGGGGTCGCGTATGCCCGCGACCGCTCGCGATGAGAAACTACCAGTTCGCGTTGAGAAAGCTGCCGCTCGGGTAAAAATCTACTCGAGCAGCAGAAAACTACAGCTCGCACTGTGCAAGATGCCATTTTCAATGATTGCACAGTGCCGGTTGCTTGTCCGCACTGTGCAATCATTGAAAACGACATCTGGTACATTGCGAACAAGGTACTGCGCAGTTCGCGAAGTGCTACACGTAGCTCGCGTAGTGCGAACTTCACTTTGCGTAGCTTCGTGAAGTGCTACTTCGCAAACTACGCCCAGGCCTAGTGTTAAAGATAAGATATCTGAGGGTGTTGTTGACACCGCTGAGATTTTTAAAGACACTCGCAAACATGCAACTGTAGCCATGTTTGCTATGGAGAAATTTACCTACACTATGAGTAGGTCCAAGTTGGTCTTCCTTGACCTTAATATAACAGCACAGGAAGGTGGTCTGATCACCTCCACACATTTCAAACCTACGGCAAGAAACTGCCTTCTAACATATGACAGTTTCCATCCACGAAGTCTAAAAAATAATCTCCCAGTTGGACAATTCTTGCGCCTGAGACGCAATTGCACCACCCGGCAGGATTACAAGATCCAGGCCAAAGACCTCTCACAGAAACTAGTCCAACGACAATACCCACAACATCTAGTGTCGAAGGCACAAAAAAGAGCTTCCAACAACAACAGGGAGGCCCTCCTTGAACATAAACCCAAGGATACAGAAAAGAACCGCAAAAGACATATCTGTATTACAACATTCAACATCGCTTCGGACCAAGTAACAAAAATAATAAAAAAACACTGGCGCATTCTAAACAGTGGAGGACTGGACTTACAAAAACCCATGTTCAGTCACAAAAAAGCAAACAACTTGAGGAACTACTTGGTGCACCCTAGACCCAACCCAGCGAGAACCGCTGGCCCTATACGTCTACTCCACCCACTACCGGAAGGTCACCACCCATGTGGCAACTGCAGCGTGTGCCATCTAACCACTACGACCAAAACCGTTGCTTGCAACAATGGTACAACATGGAATCTCAGATCATTCACAAATTGCAACACGACAGGCGTGATATATCTTATCACTTGTGTATGCAATCTCCACTATGTGGGCATGACCACTAGAAAGGTGAATACCAGAATGATAGAACACCAAAGCAATTTCAGGTGCAAAAGAAACAATACAAAAATGACCACACATTTTCTTGAACACCATCACACACCTAATGACTTCAGTTGGGTCATTATTGAACATGTGGACAACCACCCCAATATTGAAAGGATACTACATGGGAAAGAGCAACGTTGGGTTTTCAAGTTGCGGTCTGACATCAATGGTCTTAATGACGACATACCGTGGGGACAATTCATTTAAAACTAGGGCTATAAAGAGAAAACTTTACCACCCTCACAATATATTTTTCCAAAATATATGTATTTTTTCTAGATCTTGAACCATGCAACTTTATTGATAATGATCCTTTTACACTCGTGGCAAAGGCATTCCAAAAACCTTTAAAAAACCATTCCTTCTTTCAACTTTGGTGAATGATAAGCGAGGGGCATACCCATTTACTTTTTCACCAGCCAAAACACTTGAGTTATCACTTGGGATCAAATATCCAAAAGACGTTTATTGCTGTAAAATTCCAATCCTGATTCCACCATGACCTCATTGATAATATTACTATGTGAGCCCATAATTAATGGTAGACCTTACAATCGCTTCACCATTATGTCACGAAATTCCCTAAATACTTTCTTTATCATCGGCGATCTCGCTCAGAGAGCCTTGAGGATGTGGGCACACACTCTGATCCTCTCCCGTTCCAACATGGCCACCATAGTAAGGACCTGCACTGCAAAGTCCGTTCTCTTTTTCTATGCGGAAATGCCATTGAAATTAGACAGCCCGCCCGTGACCAAGTAGTATGCGGTCCGAGAGGCTGGGCTCTAGTAGGTGTTTCCAGAGTGCGGTTTTCCACGTACAAGTAAGTTATCAGCCCCGAGGGAAGCCGAGCACGCTCTCCGATATCACGGAGACCTTGCCTCTCGAGTCTCACTTTAACTCCGTTCTCCTCCCAATCGATAGGCTCACCACAAGGTACGGAGCCCATTTTTTAGAGACAACCAAGCCCCTTAACAAACTCGTATATATTTTTCTCCAGGTGTACGAGATCTCCACACCCCCTCCGTTGACCATGAGGCTTATTGCTTGCTTCTAAACATGTATGTAATGTTGTGCATATTTGTTAGTCTTGTATGTGTCATGTGTTATGTCAGACGCATGTTTGTTGTTTGTTTTGTGAGCAGAATTTACATTTATTAAACTTTTTCACTCACCTTGTAGCACAGCGCCTGCATGGAAGATTTAATTAACGCTGTTTTGAACATCCACATAGCGGCACATTAGAAAACTTAGTGTACCCTACACTGGTGTATAGTGTGACCATTATTGATTTGATTCTATTTTTTGCATATTGACTGCCTTGGATCCCTTAATATTTGTGTTTCTTTACTCAACAGATATCTCCTGACGTATACTTACGTATGTATTCATTTTAACGCATGCTTATTAGTTGCAGCGTCTCACTTTCTTCACCTTATTTAGGTCTACTAGGAGTGGTTTCTCACACTGGGCTGGTCCCGGTGTGGTCCTGAGGAAGAGCTGGGGAAGCTCGAAACTAGTTGACCATATGCTAGGCACACCTTTCCATTACAGTTAGGGCCTTTAGCATATTACCCCGTTTTTAACCAATTAGCTAGGAGCAAGAATAAAATATATTTGGCCCACTAGTTGATTATTTTAAAACACTTTATCCCACTCCACTTCACTACACTTGCACTACGCATAAACTTGTTTTAAGTGCTCCTACGTAATATCGCAAGTCGCAGCACGCCTCAGCCCGTAGAGGACTGAGAGGACCCCAATGATGAAGCATGTCACCAAGGGGAAACCCTGGTGAGTGAGGGGACTCAAGAAAGGCAAAGTTTTGCCCCTTTCTTCTTTTTTTGGGTGATCAGCGGAATCCTATTGTTTTTTCCGACACCCTCAGGTTAGGCTCTTTTACCTGTTCATTCAGGTTCTTTTTGATTTATGCTATGGAGAAATCTCATACTGCTGCAAACATTTTGGATGAGTTTAACAGCAAGGTGTTTGTGTGGCTGTGACCAAGAGGGCTTACCATTGGTTTTGTTGCCACGGACAATGGCAGTAATGTAGTTAGGGCCATGAAAGATGGCGGCTATTTCAGGGTCTCATGTTTGGCACACTGCATTAACGTTGTTGTTCAAGACTTTCTGAAAAATGAAAGCAAAGTCAGCAGCTTACTGACCACCTGCAGAAGAATATGCACACATTTCAACCATTCTTTTAAAGCCCGGAAGCAGCTGAGGGTCATTTAACGTGAGCATAAAATGCCAGTCAAAGCACTCATCCATGTATTACATGCTTGAGCGTCTGTTTGAGCAGTACATACCACTTAATGCTTATGTCATGAAAAGGTCAGGAGATCCTACTGTGAAAGGCATGACCGTTGAGATGGCCCAATGGGACCTCGTCAAATGCCTTACAGAGATGCTACTTCCTTTTGAGGTCTTCACACGTGAAGAGAGCAGGGAGGACTGTACTATGGGCCAAGCTATCCCATTGTTGTACATGCTAGAGGAAGAGCTGAAAGAGGTGTCAGAAATGTACGCAGGTGGGGATGACATATTATTTGGCAGACACCTTAGTTGCTCGCTTATCTGACAATACACGGATTCAAAATAACATTGTGTCACATCACATTACATTACTGCCTCAATTTTGGATCCACGTTACAAATTATTGCTGCGCGGTAATGAAGTAATTTCTTTTTCAGAAGTGGATGTTGCCCAGTACAAAACTTTGATAGCTCAGGAAGCCACTGACTTTGAAAACGAACGGATCTTAATTAGAGGCCCACCCCCCCAGGGCAGAAAAAGTACTGCAGGGCACCCAGAGTCAAGTTCTACTTCAGAGGCCGAGAGCAGTGCGTTTGCCTCCCAGCAGTCAACAACACTGCCAGCAATAACATCAACAGCACCAACAGGATCATCAGGCACATTTAAAAAAACGGCAGGTGATTGGTTTCTATGGGAAGGGTTTTGTACGTCCATGACTGATGCAAAGGCAAAAGAGGCCAAGCAAATCGGAGCACCCCTGAACATTGAGCGGATGGTTCAGGCCTATCTAGATGACACAACAGAGGTCTTCATGGAGCAAAGCCCATTGGTGTATTGGTATGGGAAAAGAAGCCAATGGCCAGTGCTCAGCAGGCTGGCGATAAAGTATGTGGCTTGCCCTGTTGCAAGGGTCTCTTCAGAGCGTGTTTTCAGTGCTGCTGGTACCATAGTTACTGTCAAAAGGACCAGTCTCTCACCCAAAAGTGTTGAGAGGTTAACCATGATCAAAATGAATCAACACTTTATACCACCGGAGTACAAAATACGTGAATCACAGCAGGAAGAGGAGAGCGACTTCGATGACATAAGTAGTGGGTTGTACTTCTGTCCGAACCAACAGAGTTTGAGGACGAGCTCCTCTTCCCTGACAACTAGGCTTTCAAATTGTTCTCCCTTCCTTTATTTGTGTGTGACTGTGTATCTGTTTTCCTGGTTCAAAATCTAATCACAACAAATCCATCAACAGTCTCCTCTTTTTATTTCCCTATTGGAGTTGCACGTCTGTGCATAACTGTCCACTCCACTCCTCAGGGTCCTGCTCCATCTTGCTTACTCTCCCTAAATACATTTCAAGCAAGTCAGACATTGGATGGAGATGGAGAATAGTACAATACATGTTGCCACTAACAGTCCCTCCATAAGAAGTGAAACATGACTCCAGCTATATTCCGTTTTGTTTCCAAGCCGAAAGAAACTCATCACTGACTGTCAGAAGGCTAGGCAGGCATCAGATCTGACAGCCAAAGAGAACAGCAAGACAGGTAATTATTGTGAATGATGGCATGCATTGCATTGGATGCTGGTTGACTACGAATGAATGTGCATGAAGTAGAACTATACTAGCTTATCGACAAAGTAAAAGTGACTCAGGTGAGGTGACAGTTAATGTTTCCTTGTTGTTTAATAACCACATTGTACTCCTACCACTGCAGGTGCCGGACAATATCCATAGCAATTTTGTAATATGGAATATATTCTAAGCTTAATCAGTCACTACAGACTGAGTTGGTGTTGGAGAACACGTACCACACGGTCATCATCATGATGCTGCTGAGCATACTATATTGCACACAGTCAGTCAGTTGGATCGGAGATAATTGATGGAATAACTGCGTTTCATGGGCTGACTTAAAAGGTAAACAGTTTGAACAAGAACCACAGCAGACCTAGGCTAGATGTCTGTGTAGTGGTGTGGATTGGAGTAGAGTGTAGTGGTATGAGGGACAGTGGCGCATTGATTTAGTAACTTCATTTGGAAAATTCTAGGTTGCATATGACATTTGTCTGGCTCGGTCAAAATGTAAGTAAGGGGTAGGGTGCCTGGCCTGTGCCGCAGTTCTCCTGTTCTGTGGCTGTTCTGGCTCCTGAGTCCTGTCCCGTTGTTGTTGTAGCTTAATGCTGTAGAGTAGACACTATGTATCCTATCCAAGCTGCCTCAGTCTGAAAGTGTCCTCTCCAGAGTCTTGTCTTCTCTTCTTGCACTCCACTGTAATTGAGTTTATTGTTTTAAATGCAGTAATTTTTCAATACCCTGTTTGTTTTTCCATCTACACTTACAGGCCGGCCTTTAACCTGTGCTATAGTGGGAGAAACAACTCACACTTACCTTACCAATCCGCATCAGGCAGGCAGTGGTACCCAAGATTGATGTGCGGAGTGTCCATGGAAGGGAGGACCAAGAGGAATGACGAGAATGCTGCAACTCCACGTTTGGACCAGGATAATACAGTAACTTTTGTATCGTTCATCATTCGTCTTTAAATGTATTTAATTCCTTTTTTCTCTTCAATCAGTACAACTGTGGGTTGTGGTTTGTTTGGTAATTGATCCCTACAACTATTTTTTCATTTCCTTTGCTAGCTTGAAAAATAAAAGTAAGCCCGGGACAGCATGTAATTTGGTTCGGTCTGAGTTCTGAGGGTGGCAGACAGGCAAGGGAAATTTCATAATAATAATTTCTTAATAATAGTTAGTAAGTACAACTCATTATCATTAACCATCAAGTTCTCTTCCTCAGCATGCATGCATTTGCTTTTTCTCACTTTATACTTTGATTTCTTTGATAATGGATCATGGTCGTCTTACAAGATTGTGTTTTACTTTTGTTGTGTCCATGCATACTGTCTGTTTTTCTTTCTCAAACCTTTCCCAAAACCCCACTTCCCATCCATTCATCAATCCCTAACCCTCTTCCCCTGGGCTGTGTGATTTATATTGAGGTGTGATGTGACTACATTAAATGTACACCAACAATTGATCACACGCTTGCTGGGGCAGATGTGGTGAAAGCAACACTAATTGAATTTCAACTAAGGCAGGGCAAGGATCTTCTTCTGCTTGCCCACCCATGCTGTAGTTTACTTTGTTCTACTACTCCTCCCACAGTCTCTCAGTCAAGTGACTTTCTCTTTCTTTTTTCAAATGCTATTGCCAGTGTCTACTACTACCACCACAATAATGGCTTCTTCTCCGTTCATTTGGGAAACCAACCATGCAGCCATCAGTGTGCCAAACTTCATCATCAATCACAGGTAAGATAAGTTTGGTGGGAGGTATGGACTAGGAGGAGAGACTGACAGTACTATTCTGACAATTAAAAATAACTCAGTGAGGGGTACTGCATCTATCGGTTTGTGTGTTACAAAATCGGCAGATCTTTTAAATCAAACTCTGGCTGTGGGCAGGCAGCTGCACGGAAACAAAGTAACAAACCATGTAACTTAGATTGAATTCGGAAAACAGTAACCCACCACAAAACATTAACATCGTATAAGTAAATAGTATAAAAAGTAATATCCCCTAACAAAAATAACTGCAGCTAAAGCGGCGATAATGAGCTTGATGATATGCCCTTGTGAATTCCCATAGAAGTCCAGCTTCACACCACAACCTGGCCGGCTAAGGGAATTGACAAGGGCATATTATCAAGCCCATTATCACCGCTTTAGCGGCAGTTTCCTGCTGCTAAAGCAATAATAATTTTAATGCCGTTCTTGATAATATGCCCTGTTATCTTTCTAAATTAACGTCTTAAGCTGAAAGTCTGCTTTACATTTCTTTCGCTACATCAACCTTTCTTTAAAACACCACCAGAGAAGGGGGGTGAACTCTGGTCCACAAAGAGCAACTCAAGGCTTTCTTGTTCTTGTTCAGAAACTTCATCTGCCTCTCAATGATTATGGCCAGCCTTTTCGGCCCCTTAAGAGGCTGGGTTGATGAGGATAATACGCAGTATTTAGGATCGCGGTGGAGAGTGCACGAAAATAAGGACAGATAGTTGAATAAAGGGCGACTGGATGGATGGCCAGATTGATGAATTGATAGCTAGATGGATGGATGCATGGATATATGGATGAATGGAAGGATAAATGGATGCATGGACCAGTACTTAGGATACACGGGTGGGCTGATAGATGCGTAGGATTGGTTCTGGACAGATGTATGTATGAATATATGGGCATTTAGCTGGATGGATGGCACAGTGCTTACCAAAGGTGAGTGGGTTGATAGATACCTAGAATAATTGCAGGGACAGATGATTGTATGTATGTAGGTAGGAATGTCTGAATGAATTGAAAGATGGTTGGATGGCGCAGTACTTAGGATGTATGGATGCAGGGCTTTAAGTGGGACGGCTCTAAACACCAGCAGTTATTTCAGAAAAACTCGAAACGGGTCTCTATCGGGCTCTATTTTCGGCCCTAGCAAAGGTAGTCAAGCTTCTTTTTTTTTGGACTGCAGTCAGAGCATTCACATCGATGTGCGCATGCTCATTTTGCTCACTACTGAGAAGTGGAGACATCATGCTACGTGAGCCACATTGTAGGAGGAACGGCAATCCTTTAAACAGTGTGTTTCCCGAACGTAGGATAATTCAAGGGTATTTTCTTAAGCACACAATGCTAGTTATCTTTATGTAGACCACGCCCCTACTTGGATAGCCCACACCCCTTTAACAGGTTTGCCCCGCCCATTTTAGAGCACCCCCCAGAGTTTTTCCCACTTAAAGCCCTCACTGTACCATAGTAACAAAGAAACGGTCCAAGCTTCCATTTAAATGTACAATGGCACCAAGTTTCATAATTTGCCATCAACGCAGGCAGCCTTCTACCACAGTGCAAGAGTGTCTATCAGCACAAAGGTTTGTTATCCACAGAAATGTTGTGTGATTTGCATAGCTGTCTGCTGGAACACTCATCATCAAAAGGTATTAAAACATGCACATTTTTGAGAAAAACGTATACCATACCATAAACCGCTTCATAAATGGGCCCAGTGCCACTACACCACCCTCATCCCCATTCTTGCTTAATCTTTCGAAATCAAAGAAAAACCCCAGCAAACCTGGTAAAGCCACTATAGCAATACAGGGACTTAATTTGAACAAATCTCTGCCGGAACGCCCAGCAACAAAATGTATGAAAACATGCCAATTTCCAGATAAAACAAATACCATGCCATAGAGCGCTTTATAAATTGATCCAGTTGCACTACATCACCTTTACTAGCTACACATATGCACATTACAAATGTCCGTGTTACAATCAGCAACATAACCACCTCTCCCACCCCCACCCCTTCCCTTTCTTAACCTTACAAAATCAAAACAACAAGCCCCACCACTTCTGTTAGCGCCACTATAGCCATACATAGCCTTAATTTCAACAGGTGTCTGCCAGAACGCTCATCAGCAAAAGATATTGAAACCTGCAATTTTCCAAGTAAAACATACACCATACCATAAGGCGGTTTATAAATAGTCCCAGTACCACTACACCACCTCCACACCTGCCCTTGCTTAACTTTACGCAATAAAACATATATATATATATATATATATATATATATATATATATATATATATATATATATATATATATTCACTGAAAAAACCATAGGTTTTAGAGACGTTATAGTTAGAAATTAGCATTTAAAAAACCTTAGAAATTCACAGAAAAAAACATAGGTTTCAGGGGTGTTATAGTTAGCTGAACATTTCACTCGTACAAAACCATAGAAATTCCTCCGTTATAGTTAGTTCTGCTAACTATAACTCACGCGCCCACAATGCACTGCTGATGATGTCATATATTATGCCTATTTTTTTGTACTGATTTTCTACAGTTTTTTAACTGTTTATTTATAAATATTTTATTCATTAAATAACATTATATATTTTTCTGAAAACTGTAAAAAAAAGCATTAAACTGAAATATTGTTACATTTTAATATATTTATAATATTTTTTTTTTTTTTTTTTTTTTCCAAAAGTCGCGCACCCAAAGCGTACACATCATGGTGGGTGCGCGTATTCTAGCCGCCATTTTCGAAACGTCGTGAAGGATCCACGTACAGTGTGCGACGGCTGCGTGTTTTTCAGTTACATCATATACATTTAATATTACATGATGTGCGTGATTGGTATGCGACCAGTCCGTGACTCCTGCTCCCACGCATTCGCAACACATGCGCATTACGGTATGTGACGCTTGCGCGGTGGCAGGTCCCGCGTGACGTCATATACGTGCTGGGGCGGGCTGGGTGCACGACTCCTGCTAATTTTTTTTATGTTCTAAAATGATATGTATGTGTGTTTAATATACATATTAGGGCAAGAGACTATCTAAGATATTCACAAAAATATTATATTTGTATTTATATTATTTTTAAATATATTTTCGCGAAGTCGCGTCGGGTGTGTGCTTCGTGAGCGCAGCGTGCGCGGATCCCATCTGATCTAAAAAACAAAGATATCATTGGTTCATAACATTTCCCACTGTAGCTATAGATGGACCCATTTTAATCATTCTTGTTGGAGCATCTTTAGAGAGACATCTCTTTTCCTACAAGAACCCTTTTTGCTTGTTTTTTTTTGGTGTTTTTCAAAAAATATCAAACAAAATGGCATCTGGACAGCAGCAGCAGCAGGAGGAAGTATCTTCTGAAGAAGAATTCTTGCAGGAGGCACCTCATCCACAGAGGCCCGAATCTGTTGTGTGGAAATTCTTCACTTTTCCACCTAGAGAGAAGAAAGTAAATGCGAGAAAGGTGACGTGCAAAATTTGTGACCAAGTCCTGTCAAGAGGCAGTGAAAAAAAATACTCTTGTGGCACTGCTTCTATGTACAAGCATCTCCGGACCACACATCCTCTCATTCTTGCTTGGGAGGAAATGAGGTGAGCTGCTTTGAACCCCTTACCTGCTGGGGCAAGTACATCTGGAACTTCCTCAGGAACACATGCAATGGACATTAGGCCTTTCTCAAGCAACACTGCGTGAAGTGTAAGAAAATTATGCTTCGGTGAGCAGTCGGTGGATGCAGTTTGTGCTACACAACGCAACCATCGTTGTTAATTTTTTTGTTTTTTGTTTTTGGAATGATAAGTAATTACAAATGTTTTCTGTTTTATTTGTTCTTTTTTTGGTAATTTTTTGAAAAAACACCCAAAAAAATACAAAATTGTTAAAAAAAATAAAATAAAATACAAAAGAAAAAAGTTCTTATCAGAACTACCTTATCTGGTTAAAGAAAGAACTATAATTGCAAGGTAATGTGTGAAAGTTTGGTTGAATATATGTATACAGCATGATTGACTGAAAGAATGCATTAGTAGTGTATGGTGAATTTATAGGTGAATATTTATGAGGAAGTACTGCAGCGTTCCACTGCAAGCTCTTTAGCTGCACTGTACTGTGGCACTTCTGAAGCACAGGGATGTGACACATGTGCATGAATATGTTGCAAATCTGTGCTTCCCTCTGCACTGCTGCACAAACTGCAGCCATGCGGTGACACAGGCACCCTTACACCATGGTGCAAGGATGTCTGTGTCATGTGGAGATTGTTTTTGTGCAGGAAGGGACACCTTCCTGCACAAAAACAATCAGTAAAGGCATTTTCCTCTTTCAATGTATGCTGTGGAATGCAGCATGCATTGAAAGAGGAAAGCATGAGGAGAAATGAAAACAATTATCCTCGTTGCGCCTTGCTACACCAACTCTAGAATGGCGCATCATTCACACACATGGTGGCGCAGGGTGCTCGTAAATCTGCCCCATAATTGCTTAGGTATTAGCAGACTGATACAATAAGAACATAGTGCTGGATGGGTGATTGAAGAATTGCATGAGACTGACAGGAGTGATCCTACGCTGCATGGGTACTACTTCAGTATTTAATGGAGTGGACCAAAAGTATGTATCTGCTTAGAGATTTGTAGGTATTATGCACAGAATATTTTATGTGTACTTGTTTTGGTGGCTAGGTCATTTTATAAGAATACCACTGGTAACTGGAATGATGACAGTGCTGCAAAGAGAGTGAACACTTTAATTTATAAGTGCTTACGTATTGGTGGAGTGATAGGATAAGTAGATAGTGGTAGATAAGTGATTAAAGACGTGCATGGGACAGACTGGACGATTCCTACACTGCATGAGTACTAACTGGGTATTTAGAAGAGTGCATCAATAGTATGTAGCTAGTTAGAGGTCTGCTTGGATAGTGCATAAAATATTATAGATGTACTTCTGTTAGTAGCTAGGCCTTTCCATAAGTTCATGACTAGTAAGTAGAATAATTACAGTATTACAAGCAGAGTGTATAGTGAATTTATAAGTGCTTAGGTATTGGTGGAGTAATAGGATAAGTAGAAAGTTCTGGATGGGTGATTGTAAAAAAGCATGGGACAGACAGGAGGATTTATACACTGCATAGGTACTAACTGGGGATTTAGAAGAGTGTATCAATAGTTTGTAGCTGGTTAGAGGTGTGCATGTATAGTGTACAAAATGTTGTACCTGCACTTGTGTTTTTGACTACGCCATTCCTTAAGTATACGACTAATAACTGGAGTAATTTCAGTGTTACAAAGAAAGTGCGTGCTGAATTTATAAGTGCTTAGTTATTGTTGGAGTGATAGGATACGTAGATAGTGCTGGATGGGTGAATGGAGAAGTGCATGGGACAGACAGATATATTCCTAGACTGCATAGGTACTAACTGGGTATTTAGAAGAGCGTATCAATAGTATGTAGCTGGTTAGAGGTCTGCATGCATAGTGTACAAAATATTGTACCTGCACTTGTGTTAGTGGCTAGGCCATTCCTTAAGTATATGACTAATAACTGGAGTAATTTCAGTGCTGCAAAGAGAGTGCATGCTAAATTTATTAGTGCTTAGGTATTGGCAGAATGATAGGATACGTAGATAGTGCTGGATTGTCGAATGGAGAAGTGCATGTGACAGACAGAAGGATTCCTAGACTGCATAGGTACTAACTGAGTATTTAAAAGACTGTATCAAAGCAATGTAGCTGATTAGAGGTCTGCATGCATAGTACACAGAATATTGGAGCTGTACTAGTTTTATTGGCTAGCCCATTCCTTAGGTACATGACTAGTAACTAGAATAATTTCAGTACTGCAAAGAGAGTACATGTTGAATTTATAATTGCTTAGGTTTTGGCGCTGCCTCCTATGTACGACATACTTTTTCATAGGGGACAGCGTTAAATACAATGGGTATTGTGGTGGAACGCAACCACAACACTCACTGCAAGCCCCTTTCACGCTAAGCATAGTGTGAAATGGTGCCTTATGTACAAGGCAGCGTCAAGCCATGTTAAGTGGCTTAACGCTGCCTAGTACATAAGGCGCAGCCCCTATCGCCATGGGAAAATCACAACAAGTGATGTTCCTGGGGCAATATGGGCTTGTACATATGCCTCCATATGTTCCTAGGACAGTATGCACTGTATAACAACAACGGTCACTTTGCAAACCATGATAAACAAGACATTAGTAAGAATATAGTCCAACAGTTGAATATAAAAATAAAAATACAATTCATCTATAGCAGGTAAAAGACTCAATTTAAAGCAAAGTAATTGTTAAATATGTTGTGTCTTAATTATCCTTCTTTTCAAATTATAGCTATGACTACTTTACGAAGAGTAAAAACTTTGATTATTGAAGATTTGGCATGCACATCTTGTATACTGAGATTTACATAATTAGTTAGAGTTGTCCTCAGTTTATATGTAATTACGAATTCTGTGGATATATAGGAGCACTTTACTGCTGTTTGTTTTGTTACACATTCCAAACTTTCAACAAGTGCTGTGGAAATGAAGGGGCACCTTTTTGTCAGGCATATGTGAGTCTGGAGCGGATGTTTTATAAGATCTGTTTTAATAAGCCTGTTTTAATAAGTGGTGTAATCACTGTGTGTGAGATCTCTTTTTATTTTGTACTTTCTTGAGTTCATGATAATGCAGTGTGGTGTTTCCTATTTAACTTTGCATGGCACATCAATACAATTTAGTTTTGTTGAGGATAACTTGGGGTTTATTTGGTTTAAGATGTGGGAGCCCTTCATATTTGTTTTTGTTTTTACTTGTGTTATTCCTGTTATTTTTGCTTGGGCGACTGAAGTACTCACTCTGACGCACCTACCACCAATATTGCAAATTCTTCTTCTACTATTATTATAATTCAAATTCTTTACCATGAAAAAGGCACCATGGTATTTTATGCACTAGAGTGAGCATTTACAATTATGCACAGTTTACTTTTTCTTCTTTTTCTTGTTCATTTGAATATGGTAAACAATATGATCCTGTGTGAAGATGATGCACTTTTCAGGTCACTGGCCAACGTGGTGAATTCATTTATTTCCTGCTGTTGCACTTCTTTTTGGTTTGTTTGATTTTGGGTATTTTTACATCCATTTGGTGTAATTTACTGTGGTTCTCCTGGATTGTCTTTTGTCATCGGCATACGCTGTTTTGTTTTTCTTACTTCTAGTTTTGGCTTTGAATTTAAGTAGTGAATCCTTTTTGGTTATCAATTTCATATTTTAGTGTACCTTGGAAAGTTTCTCTGCTAACAAAATTACACAATTATAGTCAGTTTTTGGGAAATGACTAGAACTGACTTATAGTAACAATATGGATAAGTATCTTGTGATGCATTTTTCATTCTTTTTGTTAAACCACTTTTAGAATAGAGTTGGCTTCAGTACTACATATGGAGTAATTAACTTCTTTTCTCTTTTGTCTCATTTGTTCCCTTTGTTTATTTTTTCTTTTCCATTTGTCATTGTATTGCACTTCTCTGTTCACATATCCATGAAGGAGCGTGTCTCTTGCAATCAGTCAATCAATCAATCAATCAATCAGGGTGGGTAAAGCGCAACTACTCACCTACGAGGGTCTCAAGGCACTGGGGGGGCTTTCTATTGTTATGATTTGCACTTTGTGGGCACAGCTTCAAAAGAATTGGTATTCTGTATTGTATGATCCGAAAATGTTGTTGCTGGATCCTCAGGGAATCTGGAGTCACACAATCTAGATTTCATCAAAACATTAACCATATGGCCCAGGACTGTGCTAGTTCTACCCTGCCATTTGATATATATGTACTAAAAGGCAGCCATATTTATAAAAATGTCTACACCCTATCCTGCAAAATGGCAGTAGGCTTTTCCACGAGGGGATTAGGGGGAAATTCCAAACCTGTGAGTCCCTTATAATCTCATTACTGAAACCTGGCAAAGATCTGCTCTCATATCGCCCCTATCGATATTAGCCACAAATTATAAGATTCTCCGTAAAAATGTATCTAGCCACCTATTGGAATATATGCCAGTCCTAGTACACACTCATCAGAATGGCTTTAATCCCAATCGCTCGACCACTCTCAAAATATGAAGACTTCACAGAGTACTGGAGCTCACCCTGTCCCACTGGCCCTTTGCCGCTTGTTTGGTAATAGACCTTGAATGTGCATTTGATATAGTGGAGTGCACATACCTGTTTGCAATGCTTTTGTGGTTTGGGCTTTCAGCTCAATTGTCAACTGCCTATTTTATATGGCCCTGACTGCCAGGGTCAAGATAGGCCAACTCATCTCACACCATTTGAAATCAGCCGGGGAAAATACCAGGGCTGTCCACTGATGCCCCTCCTCCTTACGTTAGCAGTAAAAACGTTGGCCCAACTGCAGTGACGAGGTAGGGAGGAGTGGGATATCTTTCGGGGAGATGAACGGCATTTGGTCTTCCTGTAAGCGGACAATGTCCTCTATTACATACAGGATATTCTGCAACGGCTTGGAGACATTGAGCTGATACTGCAGGAGTTCTGGAGTGCCTGGGGCCTGGAAGTGAATCGGGCCAAGACCTGGATGTTCCCTGTGTGCCAAGCATACCCGCCACAGTGCATCATGGTGGAACCACACAAGGTGCGATGGGAGCGGTTCACGTTTCCATATCTCGGATCAGAATGTGCCACAACATGAGAGACTTAATAGATGGAAATCTAAGTAGTGTGATTGCCTCTCTGCGGCTGTAGATGACCTTCGTGGGCATGCTGTCACTTACGTTAAAGGGACGTGTCTCTCTTACTAAGCTGGCGATGTTTCCTCGACTCCTTTCAGAACCTTTCAGCCAATATAACACGCTCCATGCTCCATACCCTGCATGGCATGCGGGGTCCTTTATTAGGAATAAGGGACACAGATGAGTTGCCTTATGGAAGCTTCAGCTCCCAGTGGCTAAGGGGGGCCTGGGAACCCCAGATTTTGAATATTGCTATATGGCAACTCCGTTATGGTGGCCGTCATGCTCGCTGGCTGGTCAACACATGGTTAAGCTTGACCCTCCTGCACAGGATTGAGCTGCACAAGGAATTCATGAGCTAACACTACCATCCAGTAAACTCCTGATGGAGCGGGTAAAATGTTTTCTTTTTATATACCCAATCCATTTATATAAGTTTATATTAAAATGATTAATAATTAATTATAATAATTAATAGCTTGATGTGAAGGTACTAAACCAACCTTATTAACCGAAAGAATACATGTGGGAATGCATTCACATGGCTAAAATTAATGGGTGAACTAAGTTTGTATGCTTATTACATCGGTAAATGTTGCTTGAGTATTGTTATTGTGATTTGCGCTTAAATAAACCAGCATTAACGGCTTTGAATGTTACATATGGCTAGATAGATGCATACACATAAGGGTATTAGCAAGGGTTTAACACTGTTTATTAATTATGATTTTGTGTTTCTTTGCTTAAAGTTGACTATTCTGGCCTACCAAAAGATGGCCGCCGACTGAAACCTAACTAAAGTACATTACTTCATCATTTGAACAATGGAGAAAGGCGACTGCACTGACTTCGTCCGTGTCCCTTGGGTGACCTGTCAGACCATGCCCATGAAGACTACCCTGGGCGAGGTGCCAATGTCCCTGAACGTGGACATTGCGTTTCCAACTATGGGGCCGATTCCGATCCTGGAAATATTTTCCCCGTATGAATCGTATCTTTCTGGATTAGGTGTTAAAATGTATCTGCACCTTTCCCCTTCGGGAGCAAGGTAGTGGGAATCTAAGTGGAATATAATTTGCAAAGTTAAAAATGGGCCTCTTTCTCCTTTCTTTTTTTTTTTTTTTTTTCTCATTGTTTCTTGTTTTTATCTTTATTTTTCTTATACTTGCTGGATATGTCTATTCCTTAGATTAAAAGGGTTCTAGTAGGTATTAGCTTTTCTCAAGCTGTCTCCATCGCAGACATCGCTGCCCATCATGTGCACAGACCAGGTCTGAGCGCTTCGTCGACGGCGGTAGGTAGGGGCTGGAAGGGGGGGGGATTTAGTCAGGGGCTGGAAGGGGAGGGTTTGGGAGTGGGGTGGGGGTTAGGGGAAAAAGGGGGAAAAATTCGCAGTTTGGTACACTATGGGTCCAATAGGTGGGGTAAGATCTTTAGGATTATGTATAAGTTGAAGCTTCAGACAGTTTTTGCCGTTCAAGTAGACTCTCAGGATGGCGAACATTAGGATTTGTACAGTTAATATTGGTGGACTGAACGATTGTAGGAAACGCCAAAATTTAGCCCATTTCCTCAAGTTCAATAGATTGGATGTCTTGTGTATGCAAGAAACGCACCTCCCATGGGCCAAAAGGAATCTCATGTCTGTGAGAGGTTATCAGCTAGTGGCATGCACGACGCAATCATCTACTATTAGGGGGGTTGCAGTTTTGGTTAGAGCTTCTTTGGGAGGAGTCAGACGGATTAAAGTGGATGGAAATGGGAGATGGGTTCTGGCTGAGCTGGAAAAGGGCTTCACAATCTGCGTAGTCTATGGATCAAACAACGATGACCCAGAGATTTTCGACTTTCTGGAAATAGAGTTAGCTACTTGGTTAACCCCCATAATTTTTTGTGGTGACCTTAATATTTCAGCAGACTGGGGTCCGAATGCAATTTATAAAGGGCGAAAACCCAAAGTTTTTAGGGCAGTCTCATCTTTAATCAGGTCACATGGGCTGCTAGATGCTTGGGGGATAAAGGAACCTAAAGATCCAGGGTATACATACTTTTCAAATCCCCACCAGAGATATTTCAGGCTGGATTATTTTTTAATATCAGATTCCGTAATAAGCAGGATAACAATCTCTAAATCCCCAAAGATATTATCGGATCACAACCCTTTGGTTTTAACTTATAATCTGGACGGGCTAGAAAGGGCACGAACAAGGTGGACATTGGAAAGGAGATTACTATTTGACGACAGATTTGTAGAACATGTTAGGGAATGGGTCGAGGAATATTTTTCGGCTAACAGATATAGCGCCTCACGCAATTGCGTATGGGAGGCATTTAAGGCCGCCTTAAGAGGCGAATTAATAAGCTGTGCGGCAAGATTGAGAAGGGAAGACAGGAGTGAGATAGAAAGATTAATGCGGGAACTCGTAATAGCCGAGGTTCAACACACCACCGATATAGTACAAGGCAGGGATAGCTCAGAGAGCCAAAGGAAATTAGTAGCAGCCAAAGCAGATTTACAGAAGGCCTTTACATCCAAGGCAACAAGTGAATTCAAAACTACCAGGATTCAACGTTATGAAACTGGAGAGCAAGCCGGTAGGTTATTGGCACTGCAAATTAAACAGGAAAGAGTTAAAAATAACATTATTAAGATAGAAGATAATGGGAAAGAGTACACGGAAGCTAAAGACATCCTCCAGGTGTTTAAGAATTTTTACCAAGATCTCTATAGGGAGGAAAATGTTAAAGGCCTACGAGGCCACGAGTATTTAGATACCGGCCCACGCCTTGACAACACCGCCAGGGAGGAATTGGAGGACGATATTAGTGAGAGTGAGTTAGTAAATGCCTTGCAGGAGCTTCCTACTGGCAAAGCAGCGGGCCCGGATGGCATCCCGCTCGAGGTATATAAATGCTTTGCTTCTGCCATTACCCCATATCTGCTTGATTTATTTAATGGTATAGTTTATACAGGGGCGGTCCCAGATTCTTGGAGGGAAACTAATATAGTGGTTTTTCACAAGAAAGGGAAGCCTAAGGAAAAACCTGGATCCTATCGTCCCATTTCGTTAATAAACGCTGATACCAAACTCTATTCTAAAATTCTGGCCAAAAGGTTGGGCAGGGTCATAGGTGATCTCGTCTCCCCTTGGCAACACGGGTTTGTTCCTGGACGGGGCACCACGGATCACATCAGGAGGGCCATAACACTGTTTGATGCCCAGTCCACGGCGGGAGACGGGATGGCCATGATCCTGCTCGACGCAGAGAAGGCCTTTGATAGAGTGGTCTGGGACTTTCTCTGGGGGATTTTGGCAGGAAGAGGATTTGGTGAGAAACTTATGAGAGCGTTAAGAGCAATGTATATCAACCCAGTCGCCAGAGTAGTGGTTATGGGTGAGAGATCGGATCTGATAACAATAAATCGTGGTACACGTCAAGGTTGTCCTTGTTCCCCCATCCTTTTTGCGTTATATATCGACCCGTTTATCCAAAAGATTCTCGGATGCCCGGGAATTAGTCCAGTGATATGTCAGGGATACGAAACTAAGGTTATGGCATATGCGGATGACCTGGCGGTGACCACAGTGGACCCGCATCAGGCACTCCCTGAGCTGGTACAAATGGCAAAGGACTTCGGTGTAGATTCAGGATACTTACTGAATGAATCCAAAACACAAATTATTTGTACTGGAAATATCAGCAAAATTGATGAAAGATTTGTTGACTCGGCAACATACTTGGGGGTCAGAATTAATGCGGCAACAGTGAAAACTGTCGCTGAGAATTTTGGATCATTGAGCAAATCTATAGAAACAGAGCTAAAAAGAATTGATGTTCTACACCTTTCACTGATTGGAAGAGTCAACGTACTAAAAATGACTATGTTCCCCAAAATTCTTTATTTATTCCGTGCCATACCCCTCCTTATAGATGAAACAGTAATTAAAGGTCTGGAATCAATTTTCATAAAATTTGTTTGGCAATATGGGCGGGTCAGGCGTTCTACTAATTTATTATCTCTCCCCAGGGATAGGGGTGGTCTGGCATTACCGAATCTGAGGCTTTATCATTGGTCATGTTTGCTGGTACATATGTCTATCCTCTTTCAGACTGAGGCTAAACCTGCCCAGGGGAATCTTGGTACTCAGATGCCCCCCTCAATATTTGAATTATTAATTGGCCGTAAAGCGGTAGGTTTACTTATGCGGGAAGTAGATCGAAGGTATTACAGAAAGGCCCGCTTCAAGGTATTGGAAGGGGCTTGGGGGGTCTGGAGGGCAGTGTCAAAGTTTTTTGGTATCCCTAAAGTAAATCGATACCTTCACCTCCATAATTCTAGGGTATTCCCTCAGATGGCAGAAGATAGAAATCTGCAGGCATGGGGGAATTTGGGAATTAGGACAGTTAGGGATTTAATGAGCGGGGAGGAGATTCTGGATTTTGAGTCACTACAACACAGTGTTGGCATTTCTAGCAAATACTGGCTGTTGTATTTAAGATTAACAAGCTGGATGAAGGCTGTAAGACCTAGGACTTTACTGGTAGATGAATTTCCCATTATGGACCAGCTAGTCAAGGGGTGTCAGAAGATTAAGGTTTTCTATACTTTATTTATTGGCTCAATACAAGATGATTTGGAAAAAATAGAATCCTCTTTGGCTATGAAATTGGGGAATCCTGACGTAGATTTAGACTATGCCCTTCTCTTACAAAAGAAAATATTCCGCTCCTCTAACTTGAAGGCGCAACACTATAAAACCTTGTTCAATTTATACCATACGCCTGCGAAACTATATTCTTGGGGGATAAGGGAAGATGATCGTTGTCCCAGATGCAAGACAGGCCAGGCTGATTTGCTTCATATGTTTAATGATTGTAAGGCCTTGGAGGGAATACAGAGGGAAATAGAAAAATTTTGGGAGGGGCTGTTAGGCCAAAAAATCTTATTGTCAACCACCCTTATGATACTAGGTACCGATAATAGGCTAAATCTGGGGGAAACGGAGGAGGCCTTGGTGTTTATCTCCGTTGCAGTACTTAGGTTATTAATTTCTGCAGGCTGGAAAGATATTGTTGCTCCTTCTTTTCAAATGTGGCTTACTAGACTACTTGGCTTACATAATATAGAGATCATGCTGTACGCCCAGAAGGGGAAAAAAATAGGTGATTTCGGGAAAGGTATTTGGGCTCCCATTACAAGCTGGAGGAAGGCAAGATCAAGAGAATGAGTGAGGAGGAGAGCAGGTCATAGTGAATAGAAAGAAGGAATTTAATTTGTTATCTGTTGTTCTGAGGTCGCAAAAGGCTTTTGAAGAAGATGCTTCAACTGTAAGTTTAAAATTTATGTACTGGTTTTTTTTTTTTTTGATGTATTATGATGTCATTATGTACCTACTGCAAACAAAATAAAATAAAAAAAATTTTAAAAAAAATGAATCGTATCCGGATTTTTTTCCGTACGAATCGTACAAGTACCGTACAAACTGCCAAGTACGATTCGTATGGGGAAAAGTCCATACGAATCGCATTGGGAAAATTCCCCAACACGTCCTGGGGTCGGAAAAAGTGTCAGACACGTCCCCGGATGATTTACCGTACGAATCGGAAAACTGATGTCCGAGCGCGCAAGTACGATCCGTCCAGTGCGTCCGATAGTACAACCGTATGGTAAAAAAAAAACGTACGGAGCGAACCTCTATAGCAAGCATGGAGACATGTGCCCGCATATGTGCCGAACCCCCCCCAGCCCCCGTAAGTACGTGCCGTATCCCCCCCATCCCCCGTAAGTACACGCCGAACCCCGCCAGCCCCCGTAAGTATGCGCCGTACCCCCCCAGCCCCCGTAAGTACGTGCTGAACCCCCAGTCCCCCCGCGGATGGATGCGGCGTACCCCCATCCCACCCGTGTATGTACGGAGCGTACCCCCACCAGTGTATGTATGGTGCGTACCCCCACCAGTGTATGTACGGAGCGTACCCCCACCTGTGTATGTACAGTGCGTACCCCCACCCATGTATGTACGGTGTGTACCCCCACCAGTGTATGTACGGAGCGTACCCCCACCCGTGTATGTATGGTGCAGACCCCCAGTAGCGCTGGGGGTCCGCACCGTACATACACGGGTGGGGGTACGCTTTATACATACACTGGTGGGGGTACGCACCGTACATACACGGGTGGGGGTACGCACCGTACATACACGGGTGGGGGTACGCTCCGTACATACACTGGTGGGGGTACGCACCGTACATGCACGGGTGGGGGTATGCACTGTACATACACGGGTGGGGGTACGCACCGTACATACACGGGTGGGGTGGGGGTACGTCGCATCCATCTGCGGGGGGCTGGGGGTTCGGCGCGTACTTACGGGGGCTGGGGGGGTTCGGCACATTTTTACGGGGGCTGGGGGGGTCGGCGCGTACCTACGGGGGCTAGGGGGGTACGGCGCTTACTTACGGGGGCGGGGGGGGGTTCGGCGCGTATTTATGGGGGCTGCGGGGGGTACTGCGCGTACTTACGGGGGCTGGGGGGTGGGTACGGCGCGTACCGGTCCCCCAATTACGCTCGCATCACAACGTACTTTGCTTTTCCGGGACTTTTTGGGTGCCGTAAATATATTGCCGTCCGGACTGCTGTTGGTACGAATCGTACTTCCTGGTTCGTGAAACGCAGACTGAATGCGTCCCGACGTCACGTCGGCGCTGTCCCGGATCACATTGGTATGTATTTTTACAGTCGGTCGCTGTTTTTTCCGATTCGTATGGAAAAGGTGTTTCCGTACGAATCGTACTTGCAAGTTTGTAGGGTTTTTTTCCCGGGTACGAGTCGGACGGAGAAAACGCTCCGACCGACGGTTCGTACCCGGTTTTTCCAGGATCGGAATCGGCACCTAAGTGTCTTAATTCTGGGGAAAACAGTTAATTGATGCTAGGTAGAAGGGTGAAGTAGAGGGATGCGCTACTTTGCCAACGGACATAACGATTCTGTAGTAGGGCAGAGGTAAGTGCTGCTCTCGGAGAAACAGGATTCTCGTGGGAAAGGTCGTTTGCTATTCTGTGGTTAGCGAAGCAGACAATGGAGATGTTTGTATGTTGTAACTAACAAGTATCGTAAAATTGAAACAAAGTCTACCGAGTAGTTTTGTAAAGGAGGGGTAGACTGAAGACAGGAGTCAGGAGCAGGAGCTGCTGCAGTGACTGCTGACGTCAGAAAGACCACGCTGGGATTGGACAGCCAGTCAGAGGTGTAAAAACGCTCTGAATTGGTACGCCAGTGTAAAAAAACGCGCTAGGATTGGAGAAGCAGGGGGAAATTTAGTAATCCGAACTGCACCAGTATTTCTGGTAGCAGAGGATGGTTTCGATCCATCGACCTCTGGGTTATGGGCCCAGCACGCTTCCGCTTTCGGTCGAATCATTGAGGGAGCGGATAAAATGTTTTCTTTTTATATACCCAATCCATTTATATAAGTTTATATTAAAATGATTAATAATTAATTATAATAATTAATAGCTTGATGTGAAGGTACTAAACCAACCTTATTAACCGAAAGAAAACACGTGGGAATGCATTCGCATGGCTAAAATTAATAAGTGAACTAAGTTTGTATGCTTATTACATCGATAAATGTTGCTTGAGTATTGTTAGTGTGATTTGTTCTTAAATAAACCAGCATTAACGGCTTTGAATGTTGCATATGGCTAGATAGATGCATACACATAAGGGTATTAGCAAGGGTTTAACACTGTTTTACTCATTTCTATGTATTAATTATGATTTTGTGTTTCTTTGCTTAAAGTTGACTATTCTGGCCTACCAAAAGATGGCCGCCGATTGAAACCTAACTGCCCATGAAGACTACCCTGGGCGAGGTGCCAATGTCCCTGAACGTGAAGCAAATGTTGCTATTGGAAAAAAATGAACTGTCGAACCCAACCTGTTACCAACGAACTGATACATTTAGGACTATGAATTAGCCTTTCCCATACATTCGCTGTGAGACTTCTTCCACATGGGAAAATTTGGAAATGTTTCTTAATGTATTGAGATGTATTTGAATTCAGCCAATTGTTGGCTTGGGAAATAAGAAAATGTAACTTTAATATGTAAATTTTAGTATAAATATTAGTAGACTAGACAGGGAATAGTCTGCTTTTCGCTGGACGTCACTTTGTGCCGAAGCTATTGACGGAGAATCGATGATCAGAGATCTTTATGCTGACGGAGAGGACGGAGACTTTATAACTCGGATGAATTTACTGAGGACCAGTTCTGACTTAGAAAACGACAATTAGCCAGAATAGGTAAATATGACAAAAGATGATATTGCATTATTAGGATTTAACCTGCATATAAATTAGATAAAGAAAATCATTATTTGAATGACTGTGTCGGGTGATTATTTCATTGAAATGTTTACTGATTGGTTTGAGAGTTAAAGCATCATTAAACTAAATAACAACTAAATGATTCGACCGACCTCTTGATGGAGGAATTGTTAGGGTGATTCAGTAGAAGTGGTTTCCTCTATCAAAGCGAACAGCTGTGGTTAGGATTTGATGTCCCTTTGTAGGCACGGATAGATTGAGAGAATGAATGTTGGTGTTATGGGCCCCACCAGCGTGTGATGTGTGTATGAGCGTGTGACTGAGAAATCATCCGTTGAAGCAGGGGGAAATTTAGTAATCCGAACTGCACCACTCCTATCACATGCTAATAAGCTTCTGACATTGCCTACAACAGACTCATTAGGGCCTTCAACTGACCTTGCCCCTGACACCTTACATGCCAGATATCTCTTTTGGATATCCTAGACCATTCAGAGAACTCCATGGGAGAAGAGGTGGAGCTCTGGGAGAAGGAGAGGTGGACACTCACAGTGCCCTGTTGCTGAATGGTGCCCTCATGACATTTGACCAACTCTGCAAAGACCGTGGCCTGCCCATTGTTCATTTCCTAGCACGCTGAATTCTGATAGGGCGAACTACAACATCTTTGCTATTTCGCCGACACGAAGCCAGACACTCATCCACTATTACATTTAGTCCACTTGATTGGTGGTGGTAGATATCTTATTATGTGGTTCACATGTGCGATGGCCTTTGCCCCATAGGAGTTTATGCATTCCACTAGGCAGCACTGGGAATAGGATATCAGGCACAAACCCAAGTAGAAAGAATGGAAGTACTCATATATCCAAACATATCTTTTTACAACGCAAACAATTACAACGCATGCTTTAACAACACAGTTTTTACATCGCAACAACCATTAACATTGCATGATTTTACAATGCATGCCATTACAAGGCATTTTTAGAAACTACCTTTACAACGCATTCCATTACAACGCATTCCATTACAATGCATACCATTACAATGCATAATACTTTCAGGGTAACAGTAGCGTAATTGTTGGATGGGGGTAAAAATTACTATTCAAACTCCAGTGAGTGCAACAGAAGGGTACGTGTTGCATAGTGTAGGGGTAAAAATTACTGTCCTCACTCCAGTGATTGCAACAGTAGGGCACGTATTGGATAGTGTAGAGGTAAAAATAACTATTATCACTCCAGTGAGTGCAACAGTAGGGTAAGTGTTGGATAGTTCAGGGGTAAAAAATACTATTCCCATGTACTGCAAAACCCATACCCACTCTAAAACTAAAACAAATCCCCAATATGTACCTTATCATGCGTTGTAATGGCATGCTTTATAGTGGAATGCATTGCAATGGCATGAGTTGTAATGGTATGGGTTGTAATGGCATGCGTTGAAGTGACATGTGTTGTAATGTCTCCGTTGTAATGGCATGCAATGTAAATGCAGTTGCGTTGTAACAGCTGCATTGTAAAGGTAGTGCATTGTAATGACCATGTTGTAATGGATGTTTCCCATATAACCATGCAGACTTTCCTGCAATGCAAACTTCTGATACATTCAACAATGTGGCCAGAATTACACGGATATGGCACAAATGTTTTTTAGAGGTGGGCATGTTGGGGCTGTATGGGCACAGAAGGAAGGGAGGTGCCACTAATTGGTTTATTGACTGAGTCCTGATTATAACCAAGAGAACTGGTAGGCTGCTTGCTTTCTGGGCATGACCTATTGGTGTGCCGCAATGTTGAAATAGAGCAGGGCCAAATTCGTGGCACTCTATTGGGAGAAGTTCCGAGGGTTGTGCAGGGTTCCCATGGCATTGGAATGGGATGTCCTCACACATTTCCTGTTGGTCCTTGCCGAGAGGACTGAAAAGCCCAAGGTAGAGAAGGGATGGGTAGTTTGATTGCTCATTATGAGACAACACATATACCACATACTGTCTCCCCTCATTGACTTTCCTTTCCTCTCTCTCCCCCTTCTCCTCCTGTCCTTCTCTTCTCCACCCTCCCGTTGTTACTATGGACCTGAGCCTACAATCTCTCTTATACTGTAGCCTGCCCTCGCCTGCCTTGATGCTGGAGCGATATGACCTCGTATGCCGTCTGCAAGCAGAGTGGCGCTGTGGATGCTTCCCAGCATGTGTCAAGGTATCTGTTCTTTCGGACACATAGCTCTTGATGGAAAAACTATTAGTGTCCTGCTAGTCACTTTTGTTGCATATGTTGTTTGTTGCATGTAAGAAAATAAACCAATATCACCTGTCACAACTGTCAATGCTGTATATGCTACTCTGACCTTTTGGGAAAATGTGATCTCTCTCTGTCTGTATGTTGTCAAGAATAAATCCCAGCATTTTGTCCAATTTGCTCTTAAAATCAATAACACTGGTTAAAAAAAGAGAAATCTCCAAACCTGCCTTCCTTCCTCTCTACATCCTTACTCTGTCTGTCAAAAACTTTATTCGATTCAGAACAAAGGAATCATAAAAGTCAAACAATTTCATTTACAAACATTATTTCAAAATCATTTTTAAAAAGGCATTCTTACAATTATAACACTAAACTGTTAAAATTCATTAGCTAAAATAATCACAAATAAAACCCCATAGCTGTTACTTCCAATCAAATTAAATGATTTCATTGGTTCTTCATGCCAGGGCATACATTAAAGTGCCGGTCAAAACAAATAGAGAATCAGAAAATCACGATGCAATGATATACAATATAGATAATCAAGGGTCAACTTCATGGTGCCCGATTTAGCCGTAACGTTTCCTGATCAAAAGTGACATCTGTATAAAATTTAGCATTGCACAGCAAACACCAGGTGAAGATAGGGATAGTAAATGATCATAGCCCTCTTCATAATGGCATGGTTGCTTTTCCTTAAGGATCGGCTTAATAAACCTGATTCTCGGGTCCTTATATAGGGAACAGAAAAGAACAATGTGCATTGTGCTTTGGCTATCTTTGTCATTACAAGGACAGGGTGGCAGTCTCTCACACCAACCCCACTGTTTAGGAAACGCAAAGAGAAAATGCAGGGTGTGTAACCTAAACCTTGTCAAGTAGAATCGCCAATGCACATGGTTTGTAAAAGATAAATAAAACTGGTGCAGCAAAGTAGCCTTAGGGGCATAAGGGCTAACCAGGGAATTCACAAACGGTGATTTCCAATAAGTTGTTTTAATTACAGCTTTGATGTTTCCCTGTATATTTTCGGGGTTGTCAAAAATGTCACCCAGGCCTAATTTATGAAACATTTCATTTACATAAGATAGCCAGGGGATCTGTTTCATGTTTGCCAACTTTAAACAATCCCGGAGGATATCTCTAGTAAGCTGTAAGTCCTCTGATTGCCATATTTTGCCCCATAACAATAAAGGGGAAAGGCGAATGGTGTCACTCACGTAACTTAGACCTAATTCGTTGTGGACAAATCTGTTTGAGGAGCCTGATGGAGTAGCCAATACACGCTTTAAAAATGTATTCTCCATAATCTGTAGTGAGTCCGGGCTTTCAATCCCCCAAACTCCTGCCCCATAAGTAGCAACCGACAAACATTTAGCTTTATACAAAGTTTTTAAATGTGTGACAGGTTTTTGTCCTAGTTTGCCCCAGAAACGGAACAGACTCTCTATAGAGCGACTAGCACTTTGAACTCGGGTCTGCATTAACGGGGCCCAACTTAGTTTGTTGTTAAAAAGGTTACCCAGATAATTAAAGTTTTCAACCTTTTCAATGGTAGAGTTGTTAACTACAAACTTTCTACTCTTAGTGCCCTTTGGGCCACAGACCATGGCGAAGGATTTGGCAAAGTTAACCTTAAGGTCTAGGTCCAACATGAATTTGTGGAAGGCATCAAGACAGTGCTGCATACTGTTTCCTGTGAGTGTCATAAGTACCGTATCGTCGGCGTAAGAAAGCATTGGAATGCTCCTGCCGTTGACCTTTGGAAAGTCATAACAATTATCCAACAGATATTTTTCCAGGCCATTGGTATACACAAGAAACAGAAAAGGAGCTAATATGCATCCTTGTCGGACGCCCTCAGTTGAGAGGATAGACTTAGTTTTCTCTCCCCCTGGCCCAAACCTTATGGCTACAGTAGTTGATTCATGGAGTCTACGGAGCAAAGTGACCAAGGGTTCCTCGAAGCCCATGACCTCCATCATTTGCCACAACTTGCTCCGACACACAGTGTCAAATGCACTTGAAAGGTCCATGAAGGCAAGGTGGATGGAGGATTTCCTTGCCTTCATGTATTTACCTATGATCAGGGCCAGGTTCAGGCACTGTTCGACAGTACCTTTACCTTTCCTGAACCCATATTGGGAATCCACAATAAGGCCCACCGAATCTGCCCAAGTTTCCAATCTAGCTAAAATGACCCTACCCAATATCTTACACGATGCATCAATTAATGAAATTGGGCGATAGCATCGGGGATCTGATCTATCGCCCTTCTTAAAAATTGGCACCACTATTGCCTCCTTCCATGATGCCGGAATACGGCTAATAACGACTGCTCTAAAAACATTTAATAACAGGGGGGCCCAAACCTTAATATTATGTTTAAAAAAGTCCAAAGGCACTAGATCAGGGCCGGGTGCTTTTAATGGTTCGACAGAGCATCTTCCACTTCCTGTAAGGTGAACGACGCGCTCAAGGACAAGGAAGACTGAGAGACCACCAAATCCCTAACATCTCCTAGTGATGGTTCATTGGATAGAGTACCATGTGGGTTAAAAATCTTCCCAAAGTGTGATTCCCATGTTTCACATGCAATCTGCATCACAATGTTATCCTTGCCATTACTTGTAAAAAGGGGGCGATTAATAACTTCCCAAAAGAGCCTGCTGTCCTTCAATTCCGAGGCCTTCTCTAAATCTTCCCAAGCTTGGTTTTTTAGGTCCAGCTTCCTTGTTCTTATGGCTTCTTTGTATGCCAGTCTAGATGCTCTAACCACTTCTGTGTCCCTGGGTTTTTGTTTTAATGCCGCTTTCAAGGATCTGTGTGTTGCCGAACATGCGGCGTCAAACCATCTAGGACCAAGCATTTTGCTTTTACCAATTGGTTTTGTGAGGCGTTCGGCTACATACCCACATAAAGATTCAAAATTCCCTATAACCTTTTCAGGTGTGGTTGTAGGTGTTAAACATGCCTCGAACTCAGAGCTATATCTATTTAGGATCTCAGCCTCAAGACCTACCGCGTCTATTTTGCCCCATTTAAGTGTAATACCTTTGTTCCTACTATACTTTACAGGTTGCTCCCAGACAGAGTGTTTGGGTTTAACGGGACAAAGCAAGGATAAATTTAGAGGATTGTGATCACTGGCAGCATTAGCGATTACTTCCAGATTGTCAACATGATGGAGGTGTCCACTAGAGACAATTACATCCTTACTCTCGACTCAGCACATTTTACTTGGGTAGAGAGTAAATCACTTGATAATGCCCCTTTCCCATTTTAAATTATTGCTTTAGAAAAAATGGTTATAAATAGAAGCAATTATTTGTCTTTTCTGAAGAATTTATGGAAAGTGGCAACTTTATCGTTTCCAGTAAAGAGCTGCAAAATGTGAGAGTTTGACTAGAAAGGCCTCGTTTTCTGGTTTGGATTTTGTCAAATTTGGTATTCCCAATAAAGCTTTTTATCAAGTTCTGTTCTATTTGAAATTCCCAAGACCAACTGAAATGCATGATTTGCTATTATTTTCTCCAATATTTGTAAAGGCAGGCTAATTCATAAAAATCATCAAAATGCATTGTATATGAATTAAACTTTGTATCATTTATACCACGATTTTGTAGGAACTGCTCCCTCAGTTCCCATAAGTGTTTTCCCCTTTTATGTTGTTATTACTTGGGCTAATTTCCACCAAACCACACATTTTTGTGGACGTTTGAGCAGTAAAAAAATCCATGAAGTTATTAAGCCTGAAGACAACTTTTCGGTGGAAATTGTTTTTATCAGTGACAGGTAAAACACCCGTGTCTAAAAAACTAAAATCCTGGTCCTTCTCAGGGAAACATTCCAGTCCAAATAATTTCTCTTGCTGGTGCATCACACCCTGTGCAAATATTTACTTTTCAGAGCTTTTGGATTCTATTGTTTGCCTTTTAAAGAACTTGGAAATTGTAAAACATTTTTATTGGCGGTGTAGCGCATTCTGTTCTTCAAACTACATTCAAAAGATCAATAGCTCAGGTGATCTCCATCTAAGGGGGTCAGAGACTGCTCATTGGAAACGATACAATCTGTCTTACTAAATTGTGTCCTTCTTACCATACATTGATTTTAAAAAAAAACGTAAGTACTAAATTGAAAATATCTGAGAAGACTATTAGAGATGACAAATACACTAGATGTGATTTATTTTCACTAAATCAATAAGCTTACAAGAGAGCTCATTTACTGGATAAGTAGTTCCCTACCTCCACTTGGAAGCTTACTAATTGATTAAATGTAATAGTAATAGGGCAGAAGGAGATATTGTGGAATGAGTGGGAGAAGGGAGACATATGTAGATTGAAAGCTTAATACTAGAATAAAGTCTCCAAAATATCAAATGAAAGTAAAACAATTGCTAAATACAGCAGAACTCAGGTACATGTCGCTATATCACCATTGATTCATTCTCATAAGTATCATGCCCCAAACACAAATTAGCTGCACAAAAACAATCATTGGTAGGGACAATCCCATACCTGACTAATAAAATGAATAATGGTGCATTTATGCTTTTCTAAATGGAGTTGGTTCGCCAGCAAAACCTATTTGACAAGCCTACATTTGAAAGTATATTGGTTTTCACTTATAATTTCGAAGAAGTTCCCCACCATGAAAACGTGTAAATTCACCCCAGTCAAGGGCATGATTCATTTTGTTTAACGGTATGAAGGGGACTTCAATCCTCAAATTGAAAGGGGACAAAAGGAAACTTTCTCTTTGGGGAAAATATTGTCCATATTGAGAGAGAAACATTTGTAATAACATTCTCTATCACATTTCTACACAAATACATTGTCACATTTGCAAACACCTTTGTCAAGTGAGTACTCTCGATAATCTGCAAGGCCTACAGACTTGAATCTTTACTGCTGGAATTGTCTCTGAATTAAAAGAAAAACATTAATTTGCACCAAACTCCAAAATACCCATACAAAAGCAAGTCTACAACTTTACCCAGAGAGCATTTGTGAACCTAAGGTGACAACAACATATATTGTCTCTCCCTCATGTTTTAATTATTAGATAGATGGGCTATAATAGCGAAATTTCACTACTTGATATATACAACAGCTATGGTAATACTCTACATCAAGATGTGCATGACAATGGCAGTGCTCCCTGCAGACTGAGCCTATTATAAAATAGAGATGGGTCATAATAAAAGGAAAAAAGAGCCTGACTATATGTTACCCCATTTGTAATTATACATAATTAACACTGAGTAGCACAAAACGTCAATGGTAGTGATTCAGTTGTTCCCACAACCATGATTTTTAATCTCCTTAGTGACCTATAGGAACTTTTGTATTCTATTTTTTTTTATTCACAGAGTGCCATTGTCTTCTTTGCATCTGGCTATAATCAGCCTTCAGTATTCCTCACTTTGAACAACATAACATAGTCCTTTATCCATCTTAATGTGCCCCGGTCTCCAGTTCTACTGTCACAGGAAGGCAGCCAATGCACATCCACTGTCTGTGGAAGTTGTCCATATTCCGCCATGCTAAACCAGGAGCCATCTAAAATAGATTGCACTGGTCCAGTGCTCAGACTCTGACCAAACAGAGAGTCCAATCCTACTATCATTCATGTGCCACACTCTCACTTTTGCATGCATTTGTGTACTCAATGTAAGGACACAGGCCCTATGACCACTCAAGTGACAATTGCGGTCCCAACACACCATAAGCCAGTGAGAAAATATGGAGTTCATATTGTCATACTATAGTAATGATGTGTATTATGTTAGTAGGTACTGGTTGCTCAAAACTCCTAGATATTTTAGCTCATTCTATGACTTATAATGAACAGCTGAAATGTATTACTGGCCCTATGAATTATGCCAGTAAATCCCTATTTTTTTAGTACATGAGTTTGGAGTCTCTGGTGTCCTGGGCACTGAATAATGTGAGACATTTCTTCCCTTTGCCAAAAGTAACTTGGGCGGAGTGTGCGTTGTCGTGATACACAAGGCTATGCGAAGCGGGAAAAACTCTGCAATGCTATGCAGAGTTACGCTAGCATGCTGAGTTGCTTGATCCGCATGCTCGTGTATGCTTGCGAGATTTTTTGGACATTCGGCAATGCGGATTGCATGTTCGGGGGGAAATTTTGTGCGAACTTTACCATGTGGTTGCTGATGGGCAGAGCCATCTTGTTTTTCCTAGTCTTTGCATGGTTCTGGGGCCTGTTTTTCATCCCTCTCTAATCTTTTCAATCCTTTGTTTTTTACACTGTTTTTCTGATCTTTTATTATTTATTATCTATCCCTTTCTCTTCCTATGTGTATATTTTGCATATTATTTCTACTTTTACTGCGTTTTTTTTACTTTTTTCTACTGTTTTATATTACTTGCTTTTTTACTTTCCTACTTCTTCTCCTGACTTTATTTTTTACTCCTACATTTTCTTTTCTGCCCCACGCCCACCCAGACCATGGCTAAGGCTACCACCTCTAAGGGGAACGGGATGATGCCTGCAACCAAGAGCCGCCTTCCTTGCAGAAGATGGTGTCCGGAAGGGGTGAAGCCTGCACCCTTTTTGCTGAGGAGGAGGTGTCCGCCATTGTTTTTTTGTACTGCACCACCTCCTTGTAACCTTGGCATTAGGCGGCAGGCCCTGCTCTGGCTACGCTACCCAGTAGCGTCACCGCTGGTGGGCGAGGGTGTGCCGAGCAGTGTTTCGCTACTCTGGGGTCAGGCGCACCCATAACCAGCTGACTCACAGGTGGCCAGACATTTTGGACCGGGGGCAGGACCTGCTGGACCTGCTACTTGTTGAGGTCTTGGGGCTTAATGCATAGCTAATTATAGCAGTATTGTGTGTTCTGTTCTGTGTTATTGTTATTGCGAAAATTATTACTTTCCCAAATAGCAAGAATGCTGCTGCTTACATGCAGCTAAGTTACGTAGTAAAATCGTATGTAATTGTTATTCTTCTAGACACTAGACAGGTGCTCAGTGCTACTAATCTTACTTGTTTGCAACTTTGCTGGCTATGTAAGAAAGTTTAGCGATGCTAGTGAGACTCCGATTCTTTCCTTTGTCCTGTCACTAAGATAGTGGTGGATTAGTAGGTACATTTTTAGCGGTCCAGGGGGATGCATCCTCCGTCACGTCACATGCTACTGACTCCAGTCCTTAGTAGAACCTTTTGTAGTTTGTTAGTGAGTGAGCAATATAGCAACTCATCGGCACAACCAACCAACCAACAATTTGGTGTATACAATATGCATGCGTCCATCTGTGCATTTTTGAGGACTAAAATAAATGGAAATGCAGTCGTAGTGAACAATTGGCTGGTCAAAACGGGTTGATTCATTGATGATTTTAAATTAGATCAGAACTTAGAAAAATCAAATATAATTTTTGGCAATTCATTTCAAAGTCTTTGGAATAGGTGGGCTAGGTGGTACTGTATTCTGGAATTGGAATGGAGCACTGGATTAATAAAAAATAACCAGATGGTCCACGATACTACTACAAGTCAATCAGATTAGGTAGGTCAATTTTACTGCAATAGTTGGTTCCTGTCCAAAAAAGATATTATAACTTTTTAAAAAAATATTTTATTTGTTTCACACCAATCAATTTTTGGCTCTTTATTATATCCTATCTAACATGATCAGCATCCAGGGGGAAGAAGACGGCGGGGTAGTCTGAGGCAGGACTCAGAGGTAAAGATGCCTCTCAGGACCAGGATCGCTCCTCTACCGAGGGCTCTGCTGCTGGCCCGATTAAGTCCTCCTGTTGTTATATTAATATTTATATTTCCCCAACTTTTACTGCACCTTATTTTTTCCAAACTATTATTTCCATTTCCTAATTCTATTTTTTACCCAATCTTCTTCGATCTATCTGTTTCTAATTTCTTATTATCCCTGCCTCTAACTGCCTCTGACTACTACTACTATTAGTCTGTCTGTAGCTTGCACAGTTGGCCATTCTCTAATTTCAAAAAGTTTTAAAACTCAGATTTAGCAATAGCTCTAGCCACTGAGTCTAGTTCTTTGGGTTGTCCTTAATCTTAAGAGGCTTTTCGACAATTGCCACCAACAAAATGCACAAACAGATATTTTACTATTTTTTATACTACTGTCTACTCTACTCTAGTACACGATGTTTACTAGTGATGTAAGTGGTGTATGTATGTATTGTATTAACTATTTTCAATCTTGCTAGTAAAAAAGAATAAATATGGGGAAGCATATGTGGCTTCTAAAAAATATGTAATGTTATTTCTAGGTGAACCGACCACCAGTGGGCGTGGCAGGTGACACCAGCCAGGAAGGAGCAGCTGATGCGGCAGCTGCTTCAGGGGTGGGTGGGCCAGCAGCAGTGGCGTTTGGTGGTAAGTTATACTTATATTCATTAATTATTGACAACAGTTATACACTCGCTGAAAAGGTTTACAACACTGTCCTGCTGAGAGAGACTAAGTTGTTTTGAACAACAGTTGAGGAAGAGGACACCCTTTACTTAGCATTAGCAATAGCGTTAGTAGCAAGAGTTGAGTAACTAATGGCCTCTTCTATCTGACTTCAACTCAGCTGGGAAAGTTTTATGAAGAAGACAAATAGTCAGACGACCTTGATGAAAGGGAAAAAAGGATGGAAGGGGGAAGGACGGGCAACATGTAATATATGACTGTATGACTGACAGCGAAGGATGTGTGGGATGCATAGCTGGCTGATAGGAAACAGATGCATGGGTGGTTGAAGGATGAGTAGACGGTGAAAGAAAAGATGCCTGCCTGGGTGGGTGAAACTGTATGGGTGATAGAAAGAATCCTCCAAGGGTTTTCAAGGGTCGAACCCAGAGGCAACTAGGCAAGCAATGAAGGACGCATATGTGGTGGCTTAAAAAAAATATTTTGTGGATAAAACTATGGTTTTTTTGAGAGATTAAGAAGAATGATAGACATGTTTTTTTATTTTGAGTGGGTGAATGCCTGGATGATATTATTCAATCATCATAGCATAGGTGGAGAGTGTCACTGGATGAAGAGTCTCTGAAGAGAATGAAAAAGAAAAATACATCACACAAGAGTAGCAAAATAGAATAAGATTAGAATTTTAAAAATATAATTCTAACAGAGCAATGCAGTGATTGATAAATGGAAAAATCTCTGGAAAGAGAAGTAACAGGACTGTTTTTTTTTCAAGGCTTTTAATTCAAGGTTGTGTATCAGAATATTCCCTTGACTCACAGTAGTTTGTAAGCACAGCATATATACTATATCATTTTCAACTCTGTCAGTCTGCCATGGGTGGCCCATCGGCTGCATTGTTACACATTGTCCCATTATATATAATTAATGATCATTTGGATCAGATATCATCTGCCTTGTTGTAGTAGTCAGGGTGAAAGTGAAATTGAGCAGTTGCCATTGATGTAATAGAGTATGACCATATTAGAAAAATAAGATAAAATTGTGTAGTTGTAGACTACAGCTGCCCCACCTGCTGACAGAAGTAAATAAAAATAACATAAGTCTGCAACATGACTAGGGCACAAGCTGACTAAGCAGGAATTCCTACAAGGTTAATTTAGCTAAACAAGAGAGAGAGAATAGAAAGACTTGTCTACTCCATAGTGCCTAGTAGTAGTAATGAAACTCCCACAAATGTTAGAGGCTGAGGAAGTGGGAGGATACCACAAATGTTAAGGACTGTGCTTGCTGGTGCTGCTGTGCCACTATGTGTATAATTAATTTTGTGTTACTGTTTTGACAGGAGTATTGTTTACAATTGTCTTTTTTCTTTTTTGATATAGCTACTCCTTCCCAACCAACCAGGCAGGAGTTAGCTGCCATGGCTTGGCGCCAGAAGCTGGAGGCCACCTTCTCAGAATATCGGCAGCAGGTGACTCTGACGGAGGAAGCAGCAGCTATAGCCTCCTCCAATGCCCCAGGCCCGAGCCAGGCCCCCCAGTGGTACGTTACCATGGTCTGGCAGCTGGCCGCTGGGCTTTATTCACCACTGCGGCCCCCCTGGAAATGCAACTGCCAAGCATTCAAGCGCCGTATGCTCCTCTGTATGGCGCACCTACAGGAACAAATAATGGTCCTCGAGAGCATCCGGTGAGCCCGCCACTAGAACTCTGATGCCTTGCCCCTTTTTAAGTCTTTTTTGGTGGGTGAAAATTGGGCGTTGAGGAAAAGTTGCTGTTTGTAATTAATATTTATGGACAATGGATGGAGCAGACATGATTGGACTCTTTCTTTATTTTTGGACATTTGTTGGGGTTAAAAAGAGGGATGGGTCAGGTGTTGGGGGATTTTTCTATTAGTTTATTTTGTTAGGGGAATACATTTTTTAAACTTAATGTTTACAGACAATGTAAATGTTTTGTGGGGGGTTACTCTTTTACTTCACACTGTTTCCTTTGCTGCTGCAGGGCCGCAGTCAGTTTTTGATTTAAATAATGTGCAGATAATGTAACACACAAATAGATAGATGTGGTACCCTAAATGGTGAGTGACTTGTCCTACTAGTACTGTCAGTCTCTCCTCCTAGTCCATGCAGTCTGTAACTGGACTCTGAAGGGTGTGGGTGTGTGAATTCATGAATTGTTTTCAATATTTTTAATAATTCCCCCCCCAAACTTCTCTTACCTGTGATTGATGTTACTTAGACAAAGCGATGACTGCATGGTGATGATTGTTCGGTTTTCCAAGATACCATATTGATGGTGGTAGTAGTAGTAGAAACTGGCAGTAGCATTTGCAAAAAAAGTAAATGAGACAGTCAGTTGCCTGAGGGATACTTGGGAAGGAGTAGTAGAATTGCAGTACACAACAAGACTGCCAAACAATAAACCATGATGATGATGATAATCAATGCTAGTACAAGTTACACCCTGTAGTTGACTCGACTTATGAAGTGGACAAGCATAACTTTTAGTGCAGGAAGGATGATGAATCAATGCCGGCAATTAATTATAAAGGGTTATGTTCCTCTGGATAACAAATTGAATTGCAAATACTGACATGGGTGGGCAAGCAGAAGAAGATCCTCACCCTGCCTTGAGTTAGTGTTGCTTTCACCACATTTGCCCCAGTAAGTGTTTGATTAATTATTGGTGTAAATTCAATTCAGTCACACCACAATATAAATCACACAGCCTGGAGGAAGAGGGCTAGGGTTTGATGAATGTTTGGGAAGGGGTATTTGAGGGAAGGTTTTGACACAGACAAAGACAACACATGGATAACACTTAATCTTGGTAGATGACCAACATAAGTCTGTTAAGGGAGAAAAAGGAAGTGCATGCATACATGATGATAACTTAATGGTTAATGATGAGTAGTACTAGACTAGTAGTCAGGGCAGCAGTATATATTATTAATTATTATTATTATGCAATTGCCTTGCCTGTCTTGCCTGTCTGCACCAGAGAGACCCAAATTACATACATTTTATGTTTGTTGTAGCGGGCTTCCTTTTAAAGCTAGCAAAGAAAATTAATACATAGCTGTAGGGGTCAAATATATAGTCAAAAATATTACACAACAACGCACACAGTCATAATTATTGAAGAGAAAAAATGAATCAAATTAATAGAGGATGACACTAAGTTACTATGTTATGGTGAAATTGGGGAGTTGCATCTCAGCATTGCTCTTGGTCCTTCCTTCCATGGACGCTCCGTTCATAAATCTTGGGTGCCACTGCCTGCCTGGCGGATGCAGATTGGTAAGAAAAGTGTGAGTTGTTTTTCCCAGTATAGCACATCGTAAAGGCCGGCCTGTAAGTGTAGATGGAAAAACGAAAAGGATATTGAAAAATCAAGGAGAAAAGTAAAGTTAAAATGCATAAATTAAGGAGAAGTCCAACAAGAACACTTTCAGAGGCAGCAATGCTAAATCATGTCTACTCCAGCATCAACTACAACAACAGCAGGACAGAGCAGGGCAGCGGAGCCCACCCAACCTCCACTTAGCTTAGATTTTGAGCCAGACAGAGCACATAAAAAAGCAGCAACATAGCATTTTCCAAATTAAGTAACTAAATCAATGCACCTCTGTCAGTCATACCACTACACTTGTCTCCACCACTACACAGACATGTAGGTCTGCTGTGGTAGTTGTTGACTTTTTTTTACCTTATAGAGTTATTCCATCAATCATCTCCGATCCTTCTGACTGACTGCCAGTATGGTATGGTAATCAATAATCATGGTGTCCAACTCTGTGGTGTACCAAGTGAGTCCAGATTCCAGAATCGAAAATGCAATGGATCGGCCTACAGTAGTACAATTTTGTTATTGATCAACAAAAACAGGAAACATTGATTGGATTCACTTTTTTGTGTGTAGAATAATACAAGTGGACATCATGCAAAACAACACAAACACCACTCACTCACAGTCAGGGTCCATTGCAAGCCATTATATACCTGTTCTTACTGGGCAGTCCCTCTAGGCTCGCAAAGGAGGATAGCTAAAGTCAGGTTCTTTGGATGGACTTGACGAGGCACATACACATTTCACATTTCTTGTACTATTCTCCATCCAATGTCTCGCTTGAGGGAAATAGATTTAGGGTGAGTCAGGACTGGAGCAGGACGTGGAGGAGTGGACTTAATTCTTCTTCACTGACTGCACACAGTTGCAACTCTGATCCAGCAATAAAAAGAGTAATACAGAAGGGATGGATTTGTGAACCAGTAGTAAATAAAGTTATTTAGATATATCTTTTTTTGGGAGGCATCAAAGAAAGTAAGAAAGTAACTGGACATTGAGAGAGCCTATTTGTCAGGGAAGTAGAGCTCATCCTCAAACTCTGGTGGTTTACTCAGAAGTAGGTCATCTAACACACTACTTCCATGGCCTAAGTCATATCATCATCATCTTCCTGCTGTGCTACTTCAGGTATGGTGTAATACGGTGGTATAAAGTGCTGATTCATTATGATCATTGTTAACCTATCCATGTTTTGGGGTGAGAGACTGGTCCTTTTCACTGTTACAACAGCAAAAGCAACACTGAAAACACGATCAGAAGAGACACTTGCAACAGGGCTAGACAGATAGCTTATCGCCACCCTGCTGAGCACTGGCCATTGGACCCTTTTCCTATACCAATACACCAATGTGTTTTGATCAATGTCGACCTCTGTTGGGTCATGCAAATAGGCCTAGTTTTTCCGCTCAATGCTCAGTGGTGTTCGCTTTGCTCGACCTCTTTTGCCTTTGCCTCAGCACTGGACCTAACAAGCCCATGCCGTACATATCATTCCTCAGCCAATTGTACTGGAGCTTATGATCCTTTCTTGTTCTGAAAGGCTTTAACTACCGCAAGTTAAACAAAAACTGACTCAATCTACCAAGGTCAAAGAGATATTATTAGCAAAGTGTAGTGGCTAACTGCAATCCCTCAATATCACCGCTCTATTAAAAGTGACAAACCTTCACACTGGTCAAAATGCTATAACAGCTATTATTCTGGAAGTATGTCCTATTGATTCTGGCAAGGCTGCAAACTTTCAAGCATTGTCATAACAGGCAAGACAAAACACAAAGGTAAGTTACACTTGTGAGTAATTGACATGTTTAACTTCACTCATTCTTACACTTTTTTGTAACTTTACAACTTTTGGCTACAAAATCTTAGTGTAAAGTTACTCAAAGGTATAGACTTACACATCTCCAATCCTGAAAAGGGGGAAAATCCTAAACTATGAGTGTAAACTACTACAAACAAGCATTTACAATGCAATGGTCTCGGCATTGTTAAAGTTAGAGCTATTGGCATTGCTCACGACATTCTTTTTGTTTTTGTTTTTTACAATGTCAGTAGCTTAATCTCTCTCAAATGCGAGACCCATTGCATTTGCACCCACACACAGAGCCACACACACACTTTCTGTGGTGCCGCTGTTTGCTTCCGGAACTCCCTCTGCGAGGAACTACCACTGCCTCCACTCTGCTGGTGTTCAGGAAAACAGAAAAAAACGGCTTTTCAGTAACACATCCACGTACCCTCTGACTCGAAGGCCACTCCCCGGAGGTGCAGTGTTATAAACGTATCTCTCGCTTCTGTGTACTGCAGTACAGTTACCAGGTGTCTGTGTGACCCGTGCAGTGCATTGATGCCTCGGGCAACAGGGCGCTATATATAAAATTAATAATTCTATAAATAGATTAGGAAGGGGGCAGGTGTTTCAGGCAGGAAGTAGGACGTTGATAAGGCTATACAGAATACAAGAATGCCAGTAGATACTTAAGACAGCCTGTGCAGAGATTGCTTCCAGTTCCGGGTCAAGAAAGCTCTTCCTCGAGGCACTGATTGTCTCGGGATCTGATCTAGACAGGGTTATCGAGCTAGAAACAACCTTCAAATGTGCAGCTCGATCCCACCCCGTCCTGTGAACTCCTGCGACTGTCAACACAATATAAAATAGAGTCAATTGTTGTTGAATGGCAACAGTGCAAGGCAATAAAACGGAGCCGGCTATTGTGAAGTTCTGATGAACAATGAGAGCTGTGCTTCCCTGGCCGGGATGCGAGAGGGAGGGGCCTCAGCCCCCACCGCTGCACTGGGAGCAGATCATCTGGCTGTCTAGCAACACTGACATTCAGAAGTCAGTCAGTCCTGAATATAAATAGCCGTAATGCCTCCGTTTCCGAGGAATACCCGCCATTATTTGGAGTAGGATAAGAATAACACCATCTCCATGAGAAATGCATCCTGGGAAGAACCCTTCTGGGGTCAGTGGGACATGATTGTGTCCCTGTTTGCACTAGTGACACTCAAGAGCTGAATGGAAACTGTGTTTGCTCCGTTGTAGTGCCGGCACTTGCTTGGAAGTTGTCCGCTTAAATATAAAAAATGTACAAGGAAAGCAAAATGAGCTTAAAGCATTCGCAGAATCCTATTTTTGCACGCACAGGGCTAAATTGAGTGCAAAGCATACTGCGCAAATATATGCCCTAATATGTTTGCTCACGGAATCTGCACCGTGGTGAGGGTGATCCAATTTCTTAAATTCAGGTAATGGTTTATTTTTCATTTACCGCCTGCACCGGGCCAATCAGTGCACACCTTTCAAACCTCTCACACATTGAGCAATGAACAGGCGGGCTATGTTCTAATTGAGAACTGTACACTTGCACATGGTGTGATCCTGGACTCATTTCTCAGTGCCTGAGTTACCTTATCCGTCACGATAGGTATAGCTCAGAAACGGGCGAACCCCACGCCTTAGGACAATGTAAACATCGGGCCTTATAAGCGCCCACTCTTCAGCTGTCTTTTCTGCGTCACCTCTCGGAGCTGAAGTGACAGATGAACCACTTGCATCCTGCCCGTGCCTGCGCCCTGCGGGTCTGTGGTTTCAGCCACAGGATCCGGGGGTCAAGAATAGCAGTCCGGAGTCCGCGCGGCACATTTAAAGCAGCCAAAGATGACTTCAAGCGGGACAGATGGGTTTCTGGAGATAATAATAATATTATTAATATTCATTAATAAGGTTGGTGGTGACAAACAATCTGTTTCCACTTACTACGACTCGAGTGGAGCTTCGAAGTGCTGTGCCATTGTTGTTGTAGCTTAATGCTGTAGAGTAGACACTATGTATCCTATCCAAGCTGCCTCAGTCTGAAAATGTCCTCTCCAGAGTCTTGTCTTCTCTTCTTGATCTCCACTGTAATTGAGTTTATTGTTTTAAATGCAGTAATTTTTCAATACCCTGTTTGTTTTTCCATCTACACTTACAGGCCGGCCTTCAACTCACACTTACCTTACCAATCCGCATCAGGCAGGCAGTGGTACCCAAGATTGATGTGCGGAGTGTCCATGGAAGGGAGGACCAAGAGGAATGACGAGAATGCTGCAACTCCACATTTGGACCAGGATAATACAGTAACTTTTGTATCGTTCATCATTCGTCTTTAAATGTATTTAATTCCTTTTTTCTCTTCAATCATTACAACTGTGTGTTGTGGTTTGTTTGGTAATTGATCCCTACAACTATTTTTTCATTTCCTTTGCTAGCTTGAAAAATAAAAGTAAGCCCGGGACAGCATGTAATTTGGTTAGGTCTGAGTTCTGAGGGCGGCAGACAGGCAAGGGAAATTTCATATTAAAAATTTCTTCCCTGTACTGTCTCATTGGGTAATAATAGTTAGTAAGTACAACTCATTATCATTAACCATCAAGTTCTCTTCCTCAGCATGCATGCATTTGCTTTTTCTCACTTTATACTTTGATTTCTTTGATAATGGATCATGGTCGTCTTACAAGATTGTGTTTTACTTTTGTTGTGTCCATGCATACTCTCTGTTTTTCTTTCTCAAACCTTTCCCAAAACCCCACTTCCCATTCATTCATCAATCCCTAACCCTCTTCCCCTGGGCTGTTTGATTTATATTGAGGTGTGATGTGACTACATTAAATGTACACCAACAATTGATCACACGCTTGCTGGGGCAGATGTGGTGAAAGCAACACTAATTAAATTTCAACTAAGGCAGGGCAAGGATCTTCTTCTGCTTGCCCACCCATGCTGTAGTTTACTTTGTTCTACTACTCCTCCCACAGTCTCTCAGTCAAGTGACTTTTTCTTTCTTTTTTCAAATGCTATTGCCAGTGTCTACTACTACCACCACAATAATGGCTTCTTCTCCGTTCATTTGGGAAACCAACCATGCAGCCATCAGTGTGCCGAACTTCATCATCAATCACAGGTAAGATAAGTTTGGTGGGAGGTATGGACTAGGAGGAGAGACTGACAGTACTATTCTGACAATTAAAAATAACTCAGTGAGGGGTACTGCATCTATCGGTTTGTGTGTTACAAAATCGGCAGATCTTTTAAATCAAACTCTGGCTGTGGGCATGCAGCTGCACGGAAACAAAGTAACAAACCATGTAACTTAGATTGAATTCAGAAAACAGTAACCCACCACAAAACATTAACATTGTATAAGTAAATAGTATAAAAAGTAATATCCCCTAACAAAAATAACTGCAGCTAAAGCGGCGATAATGAGCTTGATGATATGCCCTTGTGAATTCCCATAGAAGTCCAGCTTCACACCACAACCTGGCCGGCTAAGGGAATTGACAAGTGCATATTATCAAGCCCATTATCACCGCTTTAGCGGCAGTTTCCTGCTGCTAAAGCAATAATAATTTTAATGCCGTTCTTGATAATATGCCCTGTTATCTTTCTAAATTAACGTCTTAAGCTGAAAGTCTGCTTTACATTTCTTTCGCTACATCAACCTTTCTTTAAAACACCACCAGAGAAGGGGGGTGAACTCTGGTCCACAAAGAGCAACTCAAGGCTTTCTTGTTCTTGTTCAGAAACTTCATCTGCCTCTCAATGATTATGGCCAGCCTTTTCGGCCCCTTAAGAGGCTGGGTTGATGAGGATAATACGCAGTATTTAGGATCGCGGTGGAGAGTGCACGAAAATAAGGACAGATAGTTGAATAAAGGGCGACTGGATGGATGGCCAGATTGATGAATTGATAGCTAGATGGATGGATGCATGGATATATGGATGAATGGAAGCATAAATGGATGCATGGACCAGTACTTAGGATACACGGGTGGGCTGATAGATGCGTAGGATTGGTTCTGGACAGATGTATGTATGAATATATGGGCATATAGCTGGATGGATGGCACAGTGCTTACCAAAGGTGAGTGGGTTGATAGATACCTAGAATAACTGCAGGGACAGATGATTGTATGTATGTAGGTAGGAATGTCTGAATGAATTGAAAGATGGTTGGATGGCGCAGTACTTAGGATGAATGGATGCAGGGCTTTAAGTGGGACGGCTCTAAACACCAGCAGTTATTTTCAGAAAAACTCGAAACGGGTCTCTATCGGGCTCTATTTTCGGCCCTCGCAAAGGTAGTCAAGTTTCTTTTTTTTGGACTGCAGTCAGAGCATGCACATCGATGTGCGCATGCTCATTTTGCTCACTACTGAGAAGTGGAGACATCATGCTACGTGAGCCACATTGTAGGAGGAACGGCAATCCTTTAAACAGTGTGTTTCCCGAACGTAGGATAATTCGAGGGGATTTTCTTAAGCATACAATGCTAGTTATCTTTATGTAGACCACGCCCCTACTTGGATAGCCCACACCCCTTTAACAGGTTTGCCCCGCCTATTTTAGAGCACCCCCCAGTGTTTTTCCCACTTAAAGCCCTCATTGTACCATAGTAACAAAGAAACGGTCCAAGCTTACATTTAAATGTACAATGGCACCAAGTTTCATAATTTGCCATCAACGCTGGCAGCCTTCTACCACAGTGCAAGAGTGTCTATCAGCACAAAGGTTTGTTATCCACAGAAATGGTGTGTGATTTGCATAGCTGTCTGCTGGAACACTCATCATCAAAAGGTATTAAAACATGCACATTTTTGAGAAAAACGTATACCATACCATAAACCGCTTCATAAATGGGCCCAGTGCCACTACACCACCCTCATCCCCATTCTTGCTTAATCTTTCGAAATCAAAGAAAAACCCCAGCAAACCTGGTAAAGCCACTATAGCAATACAGGGACTTAATTTGAACAAATCTCTGCCGGAACGCCCAGCAACAAAAGGTATGAAAACATGCCAATTTCCAGATAAAACAAATACCATGCCATAGAGCGCTTTATAAATTGATCCATTTGCACTACATCACCTTTACTAGCTACACATATGCACATTACAAATGTCCGTGTTACAATCAGCAACATAACCACCTCTCCCACCCCCACCCCTTCCCTTTCTTAACCTTACAAAATCAAAAAAACAAGCCCAACACTTCTGTTAGCGCCACTATAGCCATACATAGCCTTAATTTCAACAGGTGTCTGCCAGAACGCTCGTCAGCAAAAGATATTGAAACCTGCAATTTTCCAAGTAAAACATACACCATACCATAAGGCGGTTTATAAATAGTCCCAGTACCACTACACCACCTCCACACCTGCCCTTGCTTAACTTTACGCAATAAAACAAAGAGCCCCAGCACTCTTGTTAGTGCCACTATAGCCATACAGAGGCTTTATTTCAACACATATCTCCCGAAACACTCATCAGCAAAACGTATCAAAACATGAAAATTTGCGGGTAAAATATATACCATGCCATAGGGCACTTTATATATGGTCCCAGTGGTACTACATCACCTTTAGTAGCTAGACATCTGCACATTACTAAAGTCTGTGTTTTAATCACCAACATACCCACCTCCCCCACCCCCACCCCTGCCATTGCTTAACCGCATGAAATCAAAGAGAAACCGCCACCATTCCTAGTAGAGCCACTATACCCATACTCGGGCTTAATTTTTAAACGTGTCTTCCGTAACCCTTATCATCCAAAAGTATTCAAACATGCAAATTGGTGGGTAAAACATAAACCATCCCGTAGCACGGTTTATAAATAGGCCCAGTGGCACTACACCACCTTTGCTAGCTATACATCTGTATGTTAATAAAGTCATTTAAACACTCTGTAGAGTGTATAGCAGAGGATGGGGAGAGTAAACAAAGATGTAATTCCCAAACTTTTGATATACCGTCCCTTTACTGTATGTATATTAAGGACATTAAATTGAATGAAAAAATTGATGAGTTTCTCAAAAGAAATAGTGAAACTAAGCACCGGTGAAACCCGGACCACTTAAACACCTACGTATATTCAGCAGAGGAACACAGCCTGACAATTACTATCATTTGTAATGACATGTACTTTACTAATGTCAGGAAAGTCATACAGAAAATATATTGAACATTTTCATTTCTTTATTATCTCTCACACATTTATAAAATATCTCTTCTAAAGAAACACTCCCCAACCACTTCTATTTCATAGGAACAGACAATAATCAATGCATTTACTACCACATATTTTAGTATATCTACCTTTTTATTATTCACTAGTCACAAACTACTAAAACTATTAACTATACCCAAATGCAAACCAGAAACCATGTTCATATTATATCTCAACCTATATTCAAATGATTCAAACAATGCGTACATATAAAAGGAACGTACCACTTTTACTATCTTCATCTTCTCTCCATGTAATCTCCAAACACTGTAGACGACCTCACAGTACAACAACCTACCTAGACTTATATTCAAATCTACCTCTCACTGTCAAAAATGAGACCACAATCTGTCCGCATAACATTTCTGTGTTTGGATTTATCACTTTTAACTTAATAACACATACATCTCCTACCCCCCCTTTCCCACTACTTCCACAAAAAGTATAACTTACAAACATGGGACATTTTGTTTATCTCGCCTGGATACATTAACAAACCCAAATTAACGCTGTACCTCATTTTCAAAACCATACAGTCCTTTAAAGATGACAAACTGCACTTCTTCTTTGTGAAAAATTCCTAAACATATATAAAGTACTTATATAACAACAAGTCAAACTTTATGCATATTTTATAAGCAATATGAAAGACCCTACTTTACTAACAGGATATTATTTTCAAATAAAAAATACATTCAAACTTAAAAATATCACCTCAAATACTTAATCACTTCTACAGAACACATAATACACCTTGTTCATTTCTACCTTACCTTTGTAGTTGGTATGCAGATTTCAAATGTCACACACGCATACAATTCTTCCTTTCTCAAACAGTACATGTAATGTACCGCTTTCATCAAGAATGAAACCAGTAATGGTACAATTTCTCTGTTGCTCCACATATAAATACATGTAAACAACAAATCAGAATACTTCATTCCTTCATCGACATTCCAAAACTTATCTCCATTGGTTATTTTTGAATTTTGCATCTGAAAGACAACGTAATATTCCGCGCCACACACAGGTCAGAAGTTCAACCTATTTTATCACCACACTTTCGGGAACATTCTACGACACCTGCAGGTTAAAAGTTCATGATTTTTTTAAACGTAACCTTTTCTTTTTCAGCATATTCTCAAACATTTAACACCACCTGCGGGTTAAAAGTTCACCATTGTTTTAAGTTACAAATGTACCTTTCAAATGCAAGTAGCACGTCTGGTTGAGCTTTGCACATTTCATCCTATCGTATGAACTCCACGTTTAGACTGCTCTTTATTAACCAATGACAAACATGCTTTTTCACGCAACTAATATGCACCCTAGTTTTTAGTACCCGATGCTTCTTATCTTCCAATCAATTATCGTTTTCTGTGTAGTTTGCACTTTACAAATACCGTATTGATTTACCTTCGCACTCCCTGCATAACACCACCTAAGCACCATATACAAATTACTGTGTTCCAAACAAAACTTCCTCCTACTGCTTGTAAAATATTACTGACTCTACAGGTGTGGCACAGCAGCCAGGGCACATGACTTTACACCATAAGACACACAGTTTAGGCTCAAACTTTCATCCCTGACTCTCGCACCAGCTCACCTTAGCACCATCAGACTCTATGCAATACCTCACTTAATTTCCATACCACGTACTTTTAAACCGGAAGCTATGAGTAGTTCAATTCGCTCCCCTCTATAGCACACCCTAAGCACCGCCACAGGTTACAGTGCTCCTACAATCCTCTTTCCTACTTTTTTCACCCTTTATTCCCCTTACTCACTTCGTCGGAATCACAAAATTGCGGCCAACACTTCCAAGTTGCAACCGCTCGCAGCGCTCCCAACCAATAAGCAGCAAGCCCGTGCTCGTAACGCCTCAGCCAATCAGATGGCGGAATTTCCAAATATCAATATCTGTAATTTTTGATATTTCTCAAAAACTACTGAACGGATTTACAACAAATAAACAAAAGCATGCTTTCTAGACCAATACCCTTCTCCCTGCCAAAATTGGGGTAATTCCGTTCACCCGTTCGACCTGTAGCCTTGTCTAAAGTTTCCTATGGAAATTAACATGGAGAAAACACATTTTGGGACCCCCCTTTTATTTCGGCCCCCCCTTGATGAATCACCCCCAAATTTTCCCACATAGGAGCTGATATGAACAAAGAATTAGTTTGGAAAATTTCATGAAGATTTATCAAACAACGCCAAAGTTATAAGCAAAACAAAAAATGCTCTTCCTATGGAAACTTGGTCCTAACTATAACTACTTACTGGCGACTGCCAGCAGCTAATATATATAATATATATATATATATATATATATATATATATATATATATATATATATATATATTCACTGAAAAAAACATAGGTTTCAGAGACGTTATAGTTAGAAATTAGCATTTAAAAAACCTTAGAAATTCACAGAAAAAAACATAGGTTTCAGGGGTGTTATAGTTAGCTGAACATTTCACTTGTACAAAACCATAGAAATTCCTCTGTTATAGTTAGTTCTGCTAACTATAACTCGCGCGCCCACAATGCACTGCTGATGATGTCATATATTATGCCTATTTTTTTGTACTGATTTTCTACAGTTTTTTAACTGTTTATTTATAAATATTTTATTCATTAAATAACATTATATATTTTTCTGAAAACTGTAAAAAAAAGCATTAAACTGAAATATTGTTACATTTTAATATATTTATAATATTTTATTTTTTATTTTTTTTTTCCAAATTTTTTCGGAGTCGCGCACCCAAAGCGTACACATCATGGTGGGTGCGCGTATTCTAGCCGCCATTTTAGAAACGTCGTGAAGGATCCACGTACAGTGTGCGACGGCTGCGTGTTTTTCAGTTACATCATATACATTTAATATTACATGATGTGCGCGATTGGTATGCGACCAGTCCGTGACTCCTACTCCCACGCATTCGCAACACATGCGCATTACGGTATGCGATGCTTGCGCGGTGGCAGGTCCCGCGTGACGTCATATACGTGCTGGGACGGGCTGGGTGCACGACTCCTGGGAATTTTTTTTATGTTCTAAAATGATATGTATGTGTGTTTAATATACATATTAGGGCAAGAGACTATCTAAGATATTCACAAAAATATCATATTTGTATTTATATTATTTTTAAATATATTTTCGCGAAGTCGCGTCGGGTGCGTGCTTCGTGAGCGCAGCGTGCGCGGATCCCATCTGATCTAAAAAACAAAGATTTCATTGGTTCATAACATTTCCAACTGTAGCTATAGATGGACCCATTTTAATCATTCTTGTTGGAGCATCTTTAGAGAGACATCTCTTTTCCTACAAGAACCCTTTTTGCTTGTTTTTTTTTGGTGTTTTTCAAAAAATATCAAACAAAATGGCATCTGGACAGCAGCAGGAGGAAGTATCTTCTGAAGAAGAATTCTTGCAGCAGGCACCTCATCCACAGAGGCCCGAATCTGTTGTGTGGAAATTCTTCACTTTTCCACCTAGAGAGAAGAAAGTAAATGCGAGAAAGGTGACGTGCAAAATTTGTGACCAAGTCCTGTCAAGAGGCAGTGAAAAAAAATACTCTTGTGGCACTGCTTCTATGTACAAGCATCTCCGGACCACACATCCTCTCATTCTTGCTTGGGAGGAAATGAGGCGAGCTGCTTTGAACCCCTTACCTGCTGGGGCAAGTACATCTGGAACTTCCTCAGGAAAACATGCAATGGACATTAGGCCTTTCTCAAGCAACACTGCGTGAAGTGTAAGAAAATTATGCTTCGGTGAGCAGTCTGTGGATGCAGTTTGTGCTACGCAACGCAACCATCGTTGTTAATTTTTTTGTTTTTTGTTTTTGGAATGATAAGTAATTACAAATGTTTTCTGTTTTATTCGTTCTTTTTTTGTTCATTTTTTGAAAAAACACCCAAAAAAATACAAAATTGTTCAAAAAAATAAAATAAAATACAAAAGAAAAAAGTTCTTATCAGAACTACCTTATCTGGTTAAAGAAAGAACTATAATTGCAAGGTAATGTGTGAAAGTTTGGTTGAATATATGTATACAGCATGATTGACTGAAAGAATGCATTAGTAGTGTATGGTGAATTTATAGGTTAATATTTATGAGGAAGTACTGCAGCATTCCACTGCAAGCTCTTTAGCTGCACTGTACTGTGGCACTTCTGAAGCACAGGGATGTGACACATGTACATGAATATGTTGCAAATCTGTGCTTCCCTCTGCACTGCTGCACAAACTGCAGCCATGCGGTGACACAGGCACCCTTACACCATGGTGCAAGGATGTCTGTGTCATGTGGAGATTGTTTTTGTGCAGGAAGGGACACCTTCCTGCACAAAAACAATCAGTAAAGGCATTTTCCTCTTTCAATGTATGCTGTGGAATGCAGCATGCATTGAAAGAGGAAAGCATGAGGAGAAATGAAAACAATTATCCTCGTTGCGCCTTGCTACACCAACTCTAGAATGGCGCATCATTCACACACATCTCCAGATTTATGAGAAATCCTAAATCTGGAGATGTGTCTTGTTCTATGGGTGTTGCGTGGGAACACCCACAGCAACACCTATGGGACGCCCCTTCAACACAAAGTTCTTTGTATGAAGGGGTCATATTTACAAGGAGAGGAAAAACCACGCAGGGTGGCTTTTCCTCTCCTTGTAAATATGAAGGAGTGCCTGGCACCATCACTACGTTACAAAAAGTGACGTACTGGTGGCGCAGGGTGCTCGTAAATCTGCCCCATAATTGCTTAGGTATTAGCAGACTGATACAATAAGAACATAGTGCTGGATGGGTGATTGAAGAATTGCATGAGACTGACAGGAGTGATCCTACGCTGCATGGGTACTACTTCAGTATTTAATGGAGTGGACCAATAGTATGTATCTGCTTAGAGATTTGTAGGTATTATGCACAGAATATTTTATGTGTACTTGTTTTGGTGGCTAGGTCATTTTATAAGAAGAATACCACTGGTAACTGGAATGATGACAGTGCTGCAAAGAGAGTGAACACTTTAATTTATAAGTGCTTACGTATTGGTGGAGTGATAGGATAAGTAGATAGTGGTAGATAAGTGATTAAAGACGTGCATGGGACAGACTGGACGATTCCTACACTGCATGAGTACTAACTGGGTATTTAGAAGAGTGCATCAATAGTATGTAGCTAGTTAGAGGTCTGCTTGGATAGTGCATAAAATATTATAGATGTACTTGTGTTAGTAGCTAGGCCTTTCCATAAGTTCATGACTAGTAAGTAGAATATTTACAGTATTACAAGCAGAGTGTATAGTGAATTTATAAGTGCTTAGGTATTGGTGGAGTAATAGGATAAGTAGAAAGTTCTGGATGGGTGATTGTAAAAAAGCATGGGACAGACAGGAGGATTTCTACACTGCATAGGTACTAACTGGGGATTTAGAAGAGCGTATCAATAGTTTGTAGCTGGTTAGAGGTGTGCATGCATAGTGTACAAAATTTTGTACCTGCACTTGTGTTTTTGACTACGCCATTCCTTAAGTATACGACTAATAACTGGAGTAATTTCAGTGTTGCAAAGAAAGTGCGTGCTGAATTTATAAGTGCTTAGGTATTGTTGGAGTGATAGGATACGTAGATAGTGCTGGATGGGTGAATGGAGAAGTGCATGGGAAAGACAGATATATTCCTAGACTGCATAGGTACTAACTGGGTATTTAGAAGAGCGTATCGATAGTATGTAGCTGGTTAGAGGTCTGCATGCATAGTGTACAAAATATTGTACCTGCACTTGTGTTAGTGGCTAGGCCATTCCTTAAGTATATGACTAATAACTGGAGTAATTTCAGTGCTGCAAAGAGAGTGCATGCTAAATTTATTAGTGCTTAGGTATTGGCAGAATGATAGGATACGTAGATAGTGCTGGATAGTCAAATGGAGAAGTGCATGGGACAGACAGAAGGATTCCTAGACTGCATAGGTACTAACTGAGTATTTAAAAGACTGTATCAAAGCAATGTAGCTGATTAGAGGTCTGCATGCATAGTACACAGAATATTGGAGCTGTACTAGTTTTACTGGCTAGCCCATTCCTTAGGTACATGACTAGTAACTAGAATAATTTCGGTACTGCAAAGAGAGTACATGTTGAATTTATAATTGCTTAGGTTTTGGCGCTGCCTCCCATGTACGACATACTTTTTCATAGGGGACAGCGTTAAATACAATGGGTATTGTGGTGGAACGCAACCACAACACTCACTGCAAGCCCCTTTCACGCTAAGCATAGTGTGAAATGGTGCCTTATGTACAAGGAAGCGTCTAGCCATGTTAAGTGGCTTAACGCTGCCTAGTACATAAGGCGCAGCCCCTATCGCCATGGGAAAATCACAACAAGTGATGTTCCTGGGGCAATAGGGGCTTGTACATATGCCTCCATATGTTCCTAGGACAGTATGCACTGTATAACAACAACGGTCACTTTGCAAACCATGATGAACAAGACATTAGTAAGAATATAGTCCAACAGTTGAATATAAAAATAAAAATAAAATTCATCTATAGCAGGTAAAAGACTCAATTTAAAGCAAAGTAATTGTTAAATATGTTGTGTCTTAATTATCCTTCTTTTCAAATTATAGCTATGACTACTTTATGAAGAGTAAAAACTTTGATTATTGAAGATTTGGCATGCACATCTTGTATACTGAGATTTACATAATTAGTTAGAGTTGTCCTCAGTTTATATGTAATTACGAATTCTGTGGATATATAGGAGCACTTTACTGCTGTTTGTTTTGTTACACATTCCAAACTTTCAACAAGTGCTGTGGAAATGAAGGGGCACCTTTTGTCAGGCATATGTGAGTCTGGAGCGGATGTTTTATAAGATCTGTTTTAATAAGCCTGTTTTAATAAGTGGTGTAATCACTGTGTGTGAGATCTCTTTTTATTTTGTACTTTCTTGAGTTCATGATAATGCAGTGTGGTGTTTCCTCTTTAACTTTGCATGGCACATCAATACAATTTAGTTTTGTTGAGGATAACTCGTGGTTTATTTGGTTTAAGATGTGGGAGCCATTCATATTTGTTTTTGTTTTTACTTGTGTTATTCCTGTTATTTTAGCTTGGGCGACTGAAGTACTCACTCTGACGTACCTACCACCAATATTGCAAATTCTTCTTCTACTATTATTATAATTCAAATTCTTTACCATGAAAAAGGCACCATGGTATTTTATGCACTAGAGTGAGCATTTACAATTATGCACAGTTTACTTTTTCTTCTTTTTCTTGTTCATTTGAATATGGTAAACAATATGATCCTGTGTGAAGATGATGCACTTTTCAGGTCACTGGCCAACGTGGTGAATTCATTTATTTCCTGCTGTTGCACTTCTTTTTGGTTTGTTTGATTTTGGGTATTTTTACATCCATTTGGTGTAATTTACTGTGGTTCTCCTGGATTGTCTTTTGTCATCGGCATACGCTGTTTTGTTTTTCTTACTTCTAGTTTTGGCTTTGAATTTAAGTAGTGAATCATTTTTGGTTACCAATTTCATATTTTAGTGTACCTTGGAAAGTTTCTCTGCTAACAAAATTACACAATTATAGTCAGTTTTGGGGAAATGACTAGAACTGACTTATAGTAAGAATATGGATAAGTATCTTGTGATGCATTTGTCATTCTTTTTGTTAAACCCCTTTTAGAATAGAGTTGGCTTCAGTACTACATATGGAGTAATTAACTTCTTTTCTCTTTTGTCTCATTCTTTCCCTTTGTTTATATTTTCTTTTCCATTTGTCATTTTATTGCACTTCTCTGTTCACATATCCATGAAGGAGCGTGTCTCTTGCAATCAGTCAATCAATCAATCAATCAATCAATCAATCAATCAGGGTGGGTAAAGCGCAACTACTCACCTACGAGGGTCTCAAGGCACTGGGGGGGCTTTCTATTGTTAGGATTTGCACTTTGTGGGCACAGCTTCAAAAGAATTGGTATTCTGTATTGTATGATCCGAAAATGTTGTTGCTGGATCCTCAGGGAATCTGGAGTCACACAATCTAGATTTCATCAAAACAGTAACCATATGGCCCAGGACTGTGCTAGTTCTACCCTGCCATTTGATATATATGTACTAAAAGGCATCCATATTTATAAAAATGTCTACACCCTATCCTGCAAAATGGCAGTAGGCTTTTCCACGGCATATATGTACCATTTTTTGGCCATCCGTACATTAATACGAGGGGATTAGGGGGAAATTCCAAACCTGTGAGTCCCTTATAATCTCATTACTGAAACCTGACAAAGATCTGCTCTCATATCGCCCCTATCGATGTTAGCCACAAATTATAAGATTCTCCGTAAAAATGTATCTAGCCACCTATTGGAATATATGCCAGTCCTAGTACACACTCATCAGAATGGCTTTAATCCCAATCGCTCGACCACTCTCAAAATATGAAGACTTCACAGAGTACTGGAGCTCACCCTGTCCCACTGGCCCTTTGCCGCTTGTTTGGTAATAGACCTTGAATGTGCATTTGATATAGTGGAGTGCACATACCTGTTTGCAATGCTTTTGTGGTTTGGGCTTCCAGCTCAATTGTCAACTGCCTATTTTATATGGCCCTGACTGCCAGGGTCAAGATAGGCCAACTCATCTCACACCATTTGAAATCAGCCGGGGAAAATACCAGGGCTGTCCACTGATGCCCCTCCTACTTACGTTAGCAGTAAAAACGTTGGCCCAACTGCAGTGACGAGGTAGGGAGGAGTGGGATATCTTTCGGGGAGATGAACGGCATTTGGTCTTCCTGTAAGCGGACAATGTCCTCTATTACGTACAGGATATTCTGCAAGGGCTTGGAGACATTGAGCTGATACTGCAGGAGTTCTGGAGTGCCTGGGGCCTGGAAGTGAATCGGGCCAAGACCTGGATGTTCCCTGTGTGCCAAGCATACCCGCCACAGTGCATCATGGTGGAACCACACAAGGTGCGATGGGAGCGGTTCACGTTTCCATATCACGGATCAGAATGTGCCACAACATGAGAGACTTAATAGATGGAAATCTAAGTAGTGTGATTGCCTCTCTGCGGCTGAAGATGACCTTCGTGGGCATGCTGTCACTTACGTTAAAGGGACGTGTCTCTCTTACTAAGCTGGTGATGTTTCCTCGACTCCTTTCAGAACCTTTCAGCCAATATAACACGCTCCATGCTCCATACCCTGCATGGCATGCGGGGTCCTTTATTAGGAATAAGGGACACAGATGAGTTGCCTTATGGAAGCTTCAGCTCCCAGTGGCTAAGGGGGGCCTGGGAACCCCAGATTTTGAATATTGCTATATGGCAACTCCGTTATGGTGGCCGTCATGCTCGCTGGCTGGTCAACACATGGTTAAGCTTGGCCCTCCTGCACAGGATTGAGCTGCACAAGGAATTCATGAGCTACCACTACCATCCAGTAAACTCCTGATGGAGCGGGTAAAATGTTTTCTTTTTATATACCCAATCCATTTATATAAGTTTATATTAAAATGATTAATAATTAATTATAATAATTAATAGCTTGATGTGAAGGTACTAAACCAACCTTATTAACCGAAAGAATACATGCGGGAATGCATTCACATGGCTAAAATTAATGGGTGAACTAAGTTTGTATGCTTATTACATCGGTAAATGTTGCTTGAGTATTGTTATTGTGATTTGCGCTTAAATAAACCTGCATTAACGGCTTTGAATGTTACATATGGCTAGATAGATGCATACACATAAGGGTATTAGCAAGGGTTTAACACTGTTTTACTCATTTCTATGTATTAATTACGATTTTGTGTTTCTTTGCTTAAAGTTGACTATTCTGGCCTACCAAAAGATGGCCGCCGACTGAAACCTAACTAAAGTACGTTACTTCATCATTTGAACAATGGAGAAAGGTGACTGCACTGACTTCGTCCGTGTCCCTTGGGTGACCTGTCAGACCATGCCCATGAAGACTACCCTGGGCGAGGTGCCAATGTCCCTGAACGTGAAGCAAATGTTGCTATTGGAAAAAAATGAACTGTCAAACCCAACCTGTTACCAACGAACAGATACATTTAGGACTATGAATTAGCCTTTCCCATACATTCGCTGTGAGACTTTTTCCACATGGGAATATTTGGAAATGTTTCTTAATGTATTGAGATGTATTTGAATTCAGCCAATCGTTGGCTTGGGAAATGAGAAAATGTAACTTTAATGTGTAAATTTTAGTATAAATATTAGTAGACTAGAGAGGGAATAGGCTGCTCTTCGCTAGACGTCACTTTGAGCCGAAGCTATTGACGGAGAATCGATGATCAGAGATCTTTATGCTGACGGAGAGGACGGAGACTTTATAACTCTGATGAATTTACTGAGGACCAGTTCTGACTTAGAAAACGACAATTAGCCAGAATAGGTAAATATGACAAAAGGTGATATTGCATTATTAGGATTTAACCTGCATATAAATTAGATAAAGAAAATCATTATTTGAATTACTGTGTCGGGTGATTATTTCATTGAAATGTTTATTGATCGGTTTGAGAGTTAAAGCATCATTAAACTAAATAACAACTAAATGATTCGACCGACCTCTTGATGGAGGAATTGTTAGGGTGATTCAGTAGAAGTGGTTTCCTCTATCAAAGCGAACAGCTGTGGTTAGGATTTGATGTCCCTTTGTAGGCACGGATAGATTGAGAGAATGAATGTTGGTGTTATGGGCCCCACCAGCGTGTGATGTGTGTATGAGCGTGTGACTGAGAAATCATTCTGTCCGTGGAAGCAGGGGAAATTTTGTAATCCGAACTGCACCAGTATTTCTGGTAGCAGAGGATGGTTTTTATCGTTTTGGTTTAATGATTTTGGCATGTATATAGCTTATCGATTATTGATTGATATTGATATATGTACTAACACTATATGTTGAAGTTGTATTGAGTTGTATGTTGTCTGTACGGCTTCTGGGAGGTAGGAAGTCGGGAATTGATAACAATTCCGTAGTAGAGCAGAGGTAAGTGCTGCTCTCGGGAAAGACGGGATTGTGGTTGCCTGTAGGTACACGGGAGAAACGTGTGACAATTGAAGTTGCACGACGCATTGTCTGGGTTTGATTCGGTAGCATCACCGAGTGTTACCATTAGTGATATTTTCTGTGTGAGAAAGGTGTGAATGATGGCAAAGGGTTACCTGTGAAATTTTGGTTTTAGGTAACAGGAAACCAATTGGCATACCGATAACGCTTATCACTGAAAAGGTAGCAGGTGTTCTCTGAGCTTGTTAGAAGGACAAAGTAGAGGTAAGTGCTGCTTTGTCAACGTATGTCAAAATTCTGTAGTAGGACAGACTGTTCACTGTTCTCGGAAAAGACAGGATTCTGTGTGAATGAACTACATTTTCTTGTGTGAAAGTGCGTGAATGAAATAGCATTCGGTTAATTGCGAAACTCTGGAATTATTTCTCAGGAGCATTGCGTTTCCAACTATGGGGCCGATTCCGATCCTGGAAATATTTTCCCCGTATGAATCGTATCCGGATTTTTTTCCGTACGAATCGTACAAGTACCGTACAAACTGCCAAGTACGATTCGTATGGGGAAAAGTCTATACGAATCGCATTGGGAAAATTCCCCAACACGTCCTGGGGTCGGAAAAAGTGTCAGACACGTCCCCGGATGATATACCGTACGAATCGGAAAATTGATGTCCGAGCGCGCAAGTACGATCCGTCCAGTGCGTCCGATAGTACAACCGTATGGAAAAAACACCGTACGGAGCGAACCACTATAGCAAGCATGGAGACATGTGCCCGCATACGTGCCGAACCCCCCCAGCCCCCGTAAGTACGTGCCGTATCCCCCCATCCCCCGTAAATACATGCCGAACCCCGCCAGCCCCCATAAGTACGCGCCGTACCCCCCCAGCCCCCGTAAGTACGTGCTGAACCCCCAGCCCCCCCGCGGATAGATGCGGCATACCCCCATCCCACCCGTGTATGTACGGTGCGTACCCCCACCCGTGTATGTATGGTGCGTACCCCCACCAGTGTATGTACGGAGCGTACCCCCACCTGTGTATGTACAGTGCGTACCCCTACCCATGTATGTATGGTGTGTACCCCCACCAGTGTATGTACGGAGCGTACCCCCACCCGTGTATGTACGGGGCGGACCCCCAGTAGCGCTGGGGGTCCGCACCGTACATACATGGGTGGGGGTACGCACCGTACATACACAGGTGGGGGTACGCGCTGTACATACACTGGTGGGGGTACGCACCGTACATACACGGGTGGGGGTATGCACTGTACATACACGGGTGGGGTACGCACCGTACATACACGGGTGGGGTGGGGGTACGTCGCATCCATCTGCGGGGGGCTGGGGGTTCGGCGCGTACTTACGGGGGCTGGGGGGGATCGGCATGTACTTACGGGGGCTGGGGGGGGTCGGCGCGTACCTACGGGGGCTGCGGGGCGCTTACTTACGGGGGCGGGGGGGTTCGGCGCGTATTTACAGGGGCTGCGGGGGGTACGGCGCGTACTTACGGGGGCTGGGGGGTGGGTACGGCGCATACCGGTCCCCCAATTACGCTCGCATCACAACGTACTTTGCTTTTCCGGCACTTTTTGGGTGCCGTAAATATATTGCCGTCCGGACTGCTGTTGGTACGAATCGTACTTCCTGGTTCGTGAAACGCAGACTGAATGCGTCCCGACGTCACGTCGGCGCTGTCCCGGATCACATTGGTATGTATTTTTACAGTCGGTCGGTGTTTTTTCCGATTCGTACGGAAAAGGTGTTTCCGTACGAATCGTACTTGCAAGTTTGTAGGGTTTTTTTCCCGGGTACGAGTCGGACGGAGAAAACGCTCCGACCGACGGTTCGTACCCGGTTTTTCCAGGATCGGAATCGGCACCTAAGTGTCTTAATTCTGGGGAAAGCAGTTAATTGATGCTAGGTAGAAGGGTGAAGTAGAGGGATGCGCTACTTTGCCAACGGACATAACGATTCTGTACTAGGGCAGAGGTAAGCGCTGCTCTCGGAGAAACAGGATTCTCGTGGGAAAGGTCTTTTGCTATTCTGTGGTTAGCGAAGCAGACAATGGAGATGTTTGTATGTTGTAACTAACAAGTATCGTAAAATTGAAACAAAGTCTACCGAGTAGTTTTGTAAAGGAGGGGTAGACTGAAGACAGGAGTCAGGAGCAGGAGCTGCTGCAGTGACTGCTGACGTCAGAAAGACCACGCTGGGATTGGACAGCCAGTCAGAGGTGTAAAAACGCTCTGAATTGGTACGCCAGTGTAAAAAAACGCGCTAGGATTGGAGAAGCAGGGGGAAATTTAGTAATCCGAACTGCACCAGTATTTCTGGTAGCAGAGGATGGTTTCGATCCATCGACCTCTGGGTTATGGGCCCAGCACGCTTCCGCTTTCGGTCGAATCATTGAGGGAGCGGATAAAATGTTTTCTTTCTATATACCCAATCCATTTATATAAGTTTATATTAAAATGATTAATAATTAATTATAATAATTAATAGCTTGATGTGAAGGTACCAAACCAACCTTATTAACCGAAAGAATACACGTGGGAATGCATTCGCATGGCTAAAATTAATAAGTGAACTAAGTTTGTATGCTTATTACATCGATAAATGTTGCTTGAGTATTGTTAGTGTGATTTGCGCTTAAATAAACCAGCATTAACGGCTTTGAACGTTGCATATGGCTAGATAGATGCATACACATAAGGGTATTAGCAAGGGTTTAACACTGTTTTACTCATTTCTATGTATTAATTATGATTTTGTGTTTCTTTGCTTAAAGTTGACTATTCTGGCCTACCAAAAGATGGCCGCCGACTGAAACCTAACTAAAGTACATTACTTCATCATTTGAACAATGGAGAAAGGCGCCTTCACTGACTTCATCCGTGTCCCTTGGGTGACCTGTCAGACCATGCCCATGAAAACTACCCTGGGCGAGGTGCCAATGTCCCTGAACGTGAAGCAAATGTTGCTATTGGAAAAAAATGAACTGTCGAACCCAACCTGTTACCAACGAACTGATACATTTAGGACTATGAATTAGCCTTTCCCATACATTCGCTGTGAGACTTCTTCCATATGGGAAAATTTGGAAATGTTTCTTAATGTATTGAGATGTATTTGAATTCAGCCAATTGTTGGCTTGGGAAATGAGAAAATGTAACTTTAATATGTAAATTTTAGTATGAATATTAGTAGACTAGAGAGGGAATAATCTGCTTTTCGCTGGACGTCACTTTGTGCCGAAGCAATTGACGGAGAATCGATGATCAGAGATCTTTATGCTGACGGAGAGGACGGAGACTTTATAACTGATGAATTTACTGAGGACCAGTTCTGACTTACAAAACGACAATTAGCCAGAATAGGTAAATATGACAAAAGATGATATTGCATTATTAGGATTTAACCTGCATATAAATTAGATAAAGAAAATCATTATTTGAATTACTGTGTCGGGTGATTATTTCATTGAAATGTTTATTGATCGGTTTGAAGAGTTAAAGCATCATTAAACTAAATAACAACTAAATGATTCGACCGACCTCTTGATGGAGGAATTGTTAGGGTGATTTAGTAGAAGTGGTTTCCTCTATCAAAGAGAACAGCTGTGGTTAGGATTTGATGTCCCTTTGTAGGCACGGATAGATTGAGAGAATGAATGTTGGTGTTATGGGCCCCACCAGCGTGTGATGTGTGTATGAGCGTGTGACTGAGAAATCATTCTGTCCGTTGAAGCAGGGGGAAATTTAGTAATCCGAACTGCACCACTCCCATCACATGCTAATAAGCTTCTGACATTGCCTACAACAGACTCATTAGGGCCTTCAACTGACCTTGCCCCTGACACCTTACATGCCAGATATCTCTTTTGGATATCCTAGACCATTCAGAGAACTCCATGGGAGAAGAGGTGGAGCTCTGGGAGAAGGAGAGGTGGACACTCACAGTGCCCTGTTGCTGAATGGTGCCCTCATGACATTTGACCAACTCTGCAAAGACCGTGGCCTGCCCATTGTTCATTTCCTAGCACGCTGAATTCTGATAGGGCGAACTACAACATCTTTGCTATATCGCCGACACGAAGCTAGACACTCATCCACTATTACATTTAGTCCACTTGATTGGTGGTGGTAGATATCTTATTATGTGGTTCACATGTGCGATGGCCTTTGCACCATAGGAGTTTATGCATTCCACTAGGCAGCACTGGGAATAGGATATCAGGCACAAACCCAAGTAGAAAGAATGGAAGTACTCATATATCCAAACATATCTTTTTACAACGCAAACAATTACAACGCATGCTTTAACAACACAGTTTTTACATCGCAACAACCATTAACATTGCATGATTTTACAATGCATGCCATTACAAGGCATTTTTAGAAACTACCTTTACAACGCATTCCATTACAACGCATTCCATTACAATGCATACCATTACAATGCATAATACTTTCAGGGTAACAGTAGCGTAATTGTTGGATGGGGGTAAAAATTACTATTCCCACTCCAGTGAGTGCAACAGAAGGGTACGTGTTGCATAGTGTAGGGGTAAAAATTACTGTCCTCACTCCAGTGATTGCAACAGTAGGGCACGTATTGGATAGTGTAGAGGTAAAAATAACTATTATCACTCCAGTGAGTGCAACAGTAGGGTAATTGTTGGATAGTTCAGGGGTAAAAAATACTATTCCCATGTACTGCAAAACCCATACCCACTCTAAAACTAAAACAAATCCCCAATATGTACCTTATCATGCGTTGTAATGGCATGCTTTATAGTGGAATGCATTGCAATGGCATGAGTTGTAATGGTATGGGTTGTAATGGCATGCGTTGAAGTGACATGTGTTGTAATGTCTCCGTTGTAATGGCATGCAATGTAAATGCAGTTGCGTTGTAACAGCTGCATTGTAAAGGTAGTGCATTGTAATGACCATGCAGACTTTCCTGCAATGCAAACTTCTGATACATTCAACAATGTGGCCAGAATTACACGGATATGGCACAAATGTTTTTTAGAGGTGGGCATGTTGGGGCTGTATGGGCACAGAAGGAAGGGAGGTGCCACTAATTGGTTTATTGACTGAGTCCTGATTATAACCAAGAGAACTGGTAGGCTGCTTGCTTTCTGGGCATGACCTATTGGTGTGCCGCAATGTTGAAATAGAGCAGGGCCAAATTCGTGGCACTCTATTGGGAGAAGTTCCGAGGGTTGTGCAGGGTTCCCATGGCATTGGAATGGGATGTCCTCACACATTTCCTGTTGGTCCTTGCCGAGAGGACTGAAAAGCCCAAGGTAGAGAAGGGATGGGTAGTTTGATTGCTCATTATGAGACAACACATATACCACATACTGTCTCCCCTCATTGACTTTCCTTTCCTCTCTCTCCCCCTTCTCCTCCTGTCCTTCTCTTCTCCACCCTCCCGTTGTTACTATGGACCTGAGCCTACAATCTCTCTTATACTGTAGCCTGCCCTCGCCTGCCTTGATGCTGGAGCGATATGACCTCGTATGCCGTCTGCAAGCAGAGTGGCGCTGTGGATGCTTCCCAGCATGTGTCAAGGTATCTGTTCTTTCGGACACATAGCTCTTGATGGAAAAACTATTAGTGTCCTGCTAGTCACTTTTGTTGCATATGTTGTTTGTTGCATGTAAGAAAATAAACCAATATCACCTGTCACAACTGTCAATGCTGTATATGCTACTCTGACCTTTTGGGAAAATGTGATCTCTCTCTGTCTGTATGTTGTCAAGAATAAATCCCAGCATTTTGTCCAATTTGCTCTTAAAATCAATAACACTGGTTAAAAAAAGAAAAAAGAGAAATCTCCAAACCTGCCTTCCTTCCTCTCTACATCCTTACTCTCGACTCAGCACATTTTACTTGGGTAGAGAGTAAATCACTTGATAATGCCCCTTTCACATTTTAAATAATTGCTTTAGAAAAAATGGTTATAAATAGAAGCAATTATTTGTCTTTTCTGAAGAATTTATGGAAAGTGGCAACTTTATCGTTTCCAGTAAAGAGCTGCAAAATGTGAGAGTTTGACTAGAAAGGCCTCGTTTTCTAGTTTGGATTTTGTCAAATTTGGTATTCCCAATAAAGCTTTTTATCAAGTTCTGTTCTATTTGAAATTCCCAAGACAAACTGAAATGCATGATTTGCTATTATTTTCTCCAATATTTGTAAAGGCAGGCTAATTCATAAAAATCATCAAAATGCATTGTATATGTATTAAACTTTGTATCATTTATACCAAGATTTTGTAGGAACTGCTCCCTCAGTTCCCATAAGTGTTTTCCCCTTTTATGTTGTTATTACTTGGGCTAATTTCCACCAAACCACACATTTTTGTGGACGTTTGAGCAGTAAAAAAATCCATGAAGTTATTAAGCCTGAAGACAACTTTTCGGTGGAAATTGTTTTTATCAGTGACAGGTACAACACCCGTGTCTAAAAAACTAAAATCCTGGTCCTTCTCAGGGAAACATTCCAGTCCAAATAATTTCTCTTGCTGGTGCATCACACCCTGTGCAAATATTTACTTTTCAGAGCTTTTGGATTCTATTGTTTGCCTTTTAAAGAACTTGGAAATTGTAAAACATTTTTATTGGCGGTGTAGCGCATTCTGTTCTTCAAACTACATTCAAAAGATCAATAGCTCAGGTGATCTCCATCTAAGGGGGTCAGAGACTGCTCATTGGAAACAATACAATCTGTCTTACTAAATTGTGTCCTTCTTACCATACATTGATTTAAAAAAAAACGTAAGTACTAAATTGAAAATATCTGAGAAGACTATTAGAGATGACAAATACACTAGATGTGATTTATTTTCACTAAATCAATAAGCTTACAAGAGAGCTCATTTACTGGATAAGTAGTTCTCTACCTCCACTTGGAAGCTTACTAATTGATTAAATGTAATAGTAATAGGGAAGAAGGAGATATTGTGGAATGAGTGGGAGAAGGGAGACATATGTAGATTGAAAGCTTAATAATAGAATAAAGTCTCCAGAATATCAAATGAAAGTAAAACAATTGCTAAATACAGCAGAACTCAGGTACATGTCGCTATATCACCACTGATTCATTCTCATAAGTATCATGCCCCAAACACAAATTAGCTGCACAAAAACAATCATTGGTAGGGACAATCCCATACCTGACTAATAAAATGAATAATGGTGCATTTATGCTTTTCTAAATGGAGTTGGTTCGCCAGCAAAACCTATTTGACAAGCGTACATTTGAAAGTATATTGGTTTTCACTTATAATTTCGAAGAAGTTCCCCACCATGAAAACGTGTAAATTCACCCCAGTCAAGGGCATGATTCATTTTGTTTAACGGTATGAAGGGGACTTCAATCCTCAAATTGAAAGGGGACAAAAGGAAACTTTCTCTTTGGGGAAAATATTGTCCATATTGAGAGAGAAACATTTGTAATAACATTCTCTATCACATTTCTACACACATACATTGTCACATTTGCAGACACCTTTGTCAAGTGAGTACTCTCGATAATCTGCAAGACCTACAGACTTGAATCTTTACTGCTGGAATTGTCTCTGAATTAAAAGAAAAACATTAATTTGCACCAAACTCCAAAATACCCGTACAAAAGCAAGTCTACAACTTTACCCAGAGAGCATTTGTGAACCTAAGGTGACAACAACATATATTGTCTCCCCCTCATGTTTTAATTATTAGATAGATGGGCTATAATAGCGAAATTTCACTACTGATATATACAACAGCTATGGTAATACTCTACATCAAGATGTGCACGACAATGGCAGTGCTCCCTGCAGACTGAGCCTAATATAAAATAGAGATGGGTCATAATAAAAGGAAAAAAGAGCCTGACTATATGTTACCCCATTTGTAGTTATACATAATTAACACTGAGTAGCACAAAACGTCAATGGTAGTGATTCAGTTGTTCCCACAACCATGATTTTTAATCTCCTCAGTGACCTATAGGACCTTTTGTATTCTATTTTTTTTTATTCACAGAGTGCCATTGTCTTCTTTGCATCTGGCTATAATCAGCCTTCAGTATTCCTCACTTTGAACAACATAACATAGTCCTTTATCCATCTTAATGTGCCCCGGTCTCCATTTCTACTGTCACAGGAAGGCAGCCAATGCACATCCACTGTCTGTGGAAGTTGTCCATATTCCGCCATGCTAAACCAGGAGCCATCTAAAATAGATTGCACTGGTCCAGTGCTCAGACTCTGACCAAACAGAGAGTCCTATCCTACTATCATTCATGTGCCACACTCTCACTTTTGCATGCATTTGTGTACTCAATGTAAGGACACAGGCCCTATGACCACTCAAGTGACAATTGCGGTCCCAACACACCATAAGCCAGTGAGAAAACATGGAGTTCATATTGTCATACTATAGTAATGATGTGTATTATGTTAGTAGGTACTGGTTGCTCAAAACTCCTAGATATTTTAGCTCATTCTATGACTTATAATGAACAGCTGAAATGTATTACTGGCCCTATGAATTATGACAGTAAATCCCTATTTTTTAGTACATGAGTTTGGAGTCTCTGGTGTCCTGGGCACTGAATAATGTGAGACATTTCTTCCCTTTGCCAAAAGTAACTTGGGCGGAGTATGCGTTGTCGCAATACACAAGGCTATGCGAAGCGGGAAAAACTCTGCAATGCTATGCGGAGTTACGCTAGCATGCTGAGTTGCTTGATCCGCATGCTCGTGTATGCTTGCGAGATTTTTTTGACATTCGGCAATGCGGATTGCATGTTCGGGGGGAAATTTTGTGCAAACTTTACCATGCGGTTGCTGATGGGCAGAGCCATCTTGTTTTTCCTAGTCTTTGCATGGTTCTGGGGCCTGTTTTTCATCCCTCTCTAATCTTTTCAATCCTTTGTTTTTTACACAGTTTTTCTGATCTTTTATTATTTATTATCTATCCCTTTCTCTTCCTATGTGTATATTGTGCATATTATTTCTACTTTTACTGCGTTTTTTTACTTTTTTCTACTGTTTTATATGACTTGCTTTTTTACTTTCCTACTTCTTCTCCTGACTTTATTTTTTACTCCTACATTTTCTTTTCTGCCCCACGCCCACCCAGACCATGGCTAAGGCTACCACCTCTAAGGGGAACGGGATGATGCCTGCAACCAAGAGCCGCCTTCCTTGCAGAAGATGGTGTCCGGAAGGGGTGAAGCCTGCACCCTTTTTGCTGAGGAGGAGGTGTCCGCCATTGTTTTTTTGTACTGCACCACCTCCTTGTAACCTTGGCATTAGGCGGCAGGCCCTGCTCTGGCTACGCTACCCAGTAGCATCACCGCTGGTGGGCGAGGGTGTGCCGAGCAGTGTTTCGCTACTCTGGGGTCAGGCGCACCCATTACCAGCTGACTCACAGGTGGCCAGACATTTTGGACCGGGGTCAGGACCTGCTGGACCTGCTACTTGTTGAGGTCTTGGGGCTTAATGCATAGCTAATTATAGAAGTATTGTGCGTTCTGTTCTGTGTTATTGTTATTGCGAAAATTATTACTTTCCCAAATAGCAAGAATGCTGCTGCTTACATGCAGCTAAGTTACGTAGTAAAATCGTATGTAATTGTTATTCTTCTAGACACTAGACAGGTGCTCAGTGCTACTAATCTTACTTGTTTGCAACTTTGCTGGCTATGTAAGAAAGTTTAGCGATGCTAGTGAGACTCCGATTCTTTCCTTTGTCCTGTCACTAAGATAGTGGTGGATTAGTAGGTAGTTTAGTTACTTAGTATTAGTTGGTAAATTTTTAGCGGTCCAGGGTGATGCATCCTCCGTCACGTCACGTGCTACTGACTCCAGTCCTTAGTAGAACCTTTTGTAGTTTGTTAGTGAGTGAGCAATATAGCAACTCATCGGCACAACCAACCAACCAACAATTTGGTGTATGCAATATGCATGCATCGATCTGTGCATTTTTGAGGACTAAAATAAATGGAAATGCAGTCGTAGTGAACAATTGGCCGGTCAAAACGGGTTGATTCATTGATGATTTTAAATTAGATCAGAACTTAGAAAAATCAAATATAATTTTTGGCAATTCATTTCAAAGTCTTTGGAATAGGTGGGCTAGGTGGTACTGTATTCTGGAATTGGAATGGAGCACTGGATTAATAAAAAATAACCAGATGGTCCACGATACTACTACAAGTCAATCAGATTAGATAGGTCAATTTTACTGCAATAGTTGGTTCCTGTCCAAAAAAGATTTTAGAACTTTTTTTAAAAATATTTTATTTGTTTCACACCAATCAATTTTTGTCTCTTTATTATATCCTATCTAACATGATCAGCATCCAGGGGGAAGAAGACGGCGGGGTAGTCTGAGGCAGGACTCAGAGGTAAAGATGCCTCTCAGGACCAGGATCGCTCCTCTACCGAGGGCTCTGCTGCTGGTCCGATTAAGTCCTCCTGTTGTTATAATAATATTTATATTTCCCCAACTTTTACTGCACCTTATTTTTTCCAAACTATTATTTCCATTTCCTAATTCTATTTTTTACCCAATCTTCTTCGATCTATCTGTTTCTAATTTCTTATTATCCCTGCCTCTAACTGCCTCTGACTCTGTACTACTACTATTAGTCTGTCTGTAGCTTGCACAGTTGGCCATTCTCTAATTTCAAAAAGTTTTAAAACTCAGATTCAGCAATAGCTCTAGCTACTGAGTCTAGTCCTTTGGGTTGTCCTTAATCTTAAGAGGCTTTTCGACAATTGCCACCAACAAAATGCCCAACCAGACATTTTACTATTTTTTATACTACTGTCTACTCTACTCTAGTACACGATTTTTACTAGTGATGTAAGTGGTGTATGTATGTATTGTATTAACTATTTTCAATCTTGTTAGTAAAAAATAATAAATATGGGGAAGCATATGTGGCTTCTAAAAAATATGTAATGTTATTTCTAGGTGAACCGACCACCAGTGGGCGGGGCAGGTAACACCAGCCAGGAAGGAGCAGCTGATGCGGCAGCTGCTTCAGGGGTGGGTGGGCCAGCAGCAGTGGCGTTTGGTGGTAAGTTATACTTATATTCATTAATTATTGACAACAGTTATACACTCGCTGAAAAGGTTTACAACACTGTCCTGCTGAGAGAGACTAAGTTGTTTTGAACAACAGTTGAGGAAGAGGACACCCTTTACTTAGCATTAGCAATAGCGTTAGTAGCAGGAGTTGAGTAACTAATGGCCTCTTCTATCTGACTTCAACTCAGCTGGGAAAGTTTTATGAAGAAGACAAATAGTCAGACGACCTTGATGAAAGGGAAAAAAGGATGGAAGGGGGAAGGACGGGCAACATGTAATATATGATTGGCAGCGAAGGATGTGTGGGATGCATAGCTGGCTGATAGGAAACAGATGCATGGGTGGTTGAAGGATGAGTAGACGGTGAAAGAAAAGATGCCTGCCTGGGTGGGTGAAACTGTATGGGTGATAGAAAGAATCCTCCAAGGGTTTTCAAGGGTCGAACCCAAAGGCAACTAGGCAAGCAATGAAGGACGCATATGTGGTGGCTTAAAAAAAATATTTTGTGGATAAAACTATGTTTTTTTTGAGAGATTAAGAAGAATGATAGACATGTTTTGTTTATTTTGAGTGGATGAATGCCTGGATGATATTATTCAATCATCATAGCATAGGTGGAGAGTGTCACTGGATGAAGAGTCTCTGAAGAGAATGTAAAAGAAAAATACATCACACCAGAGTAGCAAAATAGAATAAGATTAGAATGTTAAAAATATAATTCTAACAGAGCAATGCAATTATTGATAAATGGAAAAATCTCTGGACAGAGAAATAACAGGACTGTTTTTTTTTCAAGGCTTTTAATTCAAGGTTGTGTATCAGAATATTCCCTTGACTCACAGTACTTTGCAAGCACAGCATATATACTATATCATTTTCAACTGTGTCAGTCTGCCATGGGTGGCCCATCGGCTGCATTGTTATACATTGTCCCATTATATATAATTAATGATCATTTGGATCAGATATCATCTGCCTTGTTGTAGTAGTCAGGGTGAAAGTGAAATTGAGCAGTTGCCATTGATGTAATAGAGTATGACCATATTAGAAAAATAAGATAAAATTGTGTAGTTGTAGACTACAGCTGCCCCACCTGCTGACAGAAGTAAATAAAAATAACGTAAGTCTGCAACATGACTAGGGCACAAGCTGACTAAGCAGGAATTCCTACAAGGTTAATTTAGCTAAACAAGAGAGAGAGAATAGAAAGACTTGTCTACTCCATAGTGCCTAGTAGTAGTAATGAAACTCCCACAAATGTTAGAGGCTGAGGAAGTGGGAGGATACCACAAATGTTAAGGACTGTGCTTGCTGGTGCTGCTGTGCCACTATGTGTATAATTAATTTTGTGTTACTGTTTTGACAGGAGTATTGTTTACAATTGTCTTTTTACTTTTTTGATATAGCTACTCCTTCCCAACCAACCAGGCAGGAGTTAGCTGCCATGGCTTGGCGCCAGAAGCTGGAGGCCACCTTCTCAAAATATCGGCAGCAGGTGACTCTGATGGAGAAAGCAGCAGCTATAGCCTCCTCCAATGCCCCAGGCCCGAGCCAGGCCCCCCAGTGGTACGTTACCATGGTCTGGCAGCTGGCCGCTGGGCTTTATTCACCACTGCGGCCCCCCTGTGAATGCAACTGCCAAGCATTCAAGCGACGTATGCTCCTCTGTATGGCGCACCTACAGGAACAAATAATGGTCCTCGAGAGCATCCGGTGAGCCCGCCACTAGAACTCTGACGCCTTGCCCCTTTTTAAGTCTTTTTTGGTGGGTGAAAATTGGGCGTTGAGGAAAAGTTGCTGTTTATAATTATTATTTATGGACAATGGATGGAGCAGACATGATTGGACTCTTTCTTTATTTTTGGACATTGGTTGGGGTTAAAAAGAGGGATGGGTCAGGTGTTGGGGGATTTTTCTATTAGTTTATTTTGTTAGGGGAATACATTTTTTAAACTTAATGTTTACAGACAATGTAAATGTTTTGTGGGGGGTTACTCTTTTACTTCACACTGTTTCCTTTGCTGCTTCAGGGCCGCAGTCAGTTTTTGATTTAAATAATGTGCAGATAATGTAACACACAAATAGATAGATGTGGTACCCTAAATGGTGAGTGACTTGTCCTACTAGTACTGTCAGTCTCTCCTCCTAGTCCATGCAGTCTGTAACTGGACTCTGAACGGTGTGGGTGTGTGAATTCATGAATTGTTTTCAATATTTTTAATAATTCCCCCCCCCAAACTTCTTCTCTTACCTGTGATTGATGTTACTTAGACAAAGCGATGACTGCATGGTGATGATTGTTCGGTTTTCCAAGATACCATATTGATGGTGGTAGTAGTAGTAGAAACTGGCAGTAGCATTTGCACAAAAAGAAAATGAGACAGTCAGTTGCCTGAGGGATACTTGGGAAGGAGTAGTAGAAGTGCAGTACACAACAAGACTGCCAAACAATAAACCATGATGATGATGATAATCAATGCTAGTACAAGTTACACCCTGTAGTTGACTCGACTTATGAAGTGGACAAGCATAACCTTTAGTGCAGGAAGGATGATGAATCAATGCCAGCAATTAATTATGAAGGGTTATGTTCCTCTGGATAACAAATTGAATTGCAAATACTGACATGGGTGGGCAAGCAGAAGAAGATCCTCACCCTGCCTTGAGTTAGTGTTGCTTTCACCACATTTGCCCCAGTAAGTGTTTGATTAATTATTGGTGTAAATTCAATTCAGTCACACCACAATATAAATCACACAGCCTGGAGGAAGAGGGCTAGGGTTTGATGAATGTTTGGGAAGGGGTATTTGAGGGAAGGTTTTGACACAGACAAAGACAACACATGGATAACACTTAATCTTGGTAGATGACCAACATAAGTCTGTTAAGGGAGAAAAAGGAAGTGCATGCATACATGATGATAACTTAATGGTTAATGATGAGTAGTACTAGACTAGTAGTCAGGGCAGCAGTATATATTATTAATTATTATTATTATGCAATTGCCTTGCCTGTCTGCCCCAGAGAGACCCAAATTACATACATTTTATGTTTGTTGTAGCGGGCTTCCTTTTAAAGCTAGCAAAGAAAATTAATACATAGCTGTAGGGGTCAAATATATAGGCAAACATATTACACAACAACGCACACAGTCATAATTATTGAAGAGAAAAAATGAATCAAATTAAAAGATGATGACACTAAGTTACTATGTTATGGTGAAATTGGGGAGTTGCATCTCGGCATTGCTCTTGGTCCTTCCTTCCATGGACGCTCCGTTCATAAATCTTGGGTGCCACTGCCTGCCTGGCGGATGCAGATTGGTAAGAAAAGTGTGAGTTGTTTTTCCCAGTATAGCACATCGTAAAGGCCGGCCTGTAAGTGTAGATGGAAAAACGAAAGGGATATTGAAAAATCAAGGAGAAAAGTAAAGTTAAAATGCATAAATTAAGGAGAAGTCCAACAAGAACACTTTCAGAGGCAGCAATGCTAAATCATGTCTACTCCAGCATTAACTACAACAACCTCCACTTAGCTTAGATTTTGAGCCAGACAGAGCACATAAAAAAGCAGCAACATAGCATTTTCCAAATTAAGTAACTAAATCAATGCACGTCTGTCAGTCATACCACTACACTTGTCTCCACCACTACACAGACATGTAGGTCTGCTGTGGTAGTTGTTGACTTTTTTTTACCTTATAGAGTTATTCCATCAATCATCTCCGATCCTTCTGACTGACTGCCAGTATGGTATGGTAATCAATAATCATGGTGTCCAACTCTGTGGTGTACCAAGTGAGTCCAGATTCCAGAATCGAAAATGCAATGGATCGGCCTACAGTAGTACAATTTTGTTATTGATCAACAAAAACAGGAAACATTGATTGGATTCACTTTTTTGTGTGTAGAATAATACAAGTGGACATCATGCACAACAATACAAACACCACTCAGTCACAGTCAGGGTCCATTGCAAGCCATTATATACCTGTTCTCACGGGGCAGTCCCTCTAGGCTCGCAAAGGAGGATAGCTAAAGTCAGGTTCTTTGGATGGACTTGACGAGGCAAGTACACATTTCCCATTTCTTGTACTATTCTCCATCCAATGTCTCGCTTGAGGGAAATAGATTTAGGACTGGAGCAGGACGTGGAGGAGTGGACTTAATTCTTCTTCACTGACTGCACACAGTTGCAACTCTGATCCAGCAATAAAAAGAGTAATACAGAAGGGATGGATTTGTGAACCAGTAGTAAATAAAGTTATTTAGATATATCCTTTTTTGGGAGGCATCAAAGAAAGTAAGAAAGTAACTGGGAATTGAGAGAGCCTAATTGTCAGGGAAGTAGAGCTCATCCTCAAACTCTGGTGGTTTACTCAGAAGTAGGTCATCTAACACACTACTTCCATGGCCTAAGTCATATTCATCATCATCTTCCTGCTGTGCTACTTCAGGTATGGTGTAATACGGTGGTATAAAGTGCTGATTCATTATGATCATTGTTAACCTCTCCATGTTTTGGGGTGAGAGACTGGTCCTTTTCACTGTTACAACAGCAAAAGCAACACTGAAAACACGATCAGAAGAGACACTTGCAATAGGGCTAGACAGATAGCTTATCGCCACCCTGCTGAGCACTGGCCATTGGACCCTTTTCCTATACCAATACACCAATGTGTTTTGATCAATGTCGACCTCTGTTGGGTCATGCAAATAGGCCTAGTTTTTCCGCTCAATGCTCAGTGGTGTTCGCTTTGCTCGACCTCTTTTGCCTTTGCCTCAGCACTGGACCTAACAAGCCCATGCCGTACATATCATTCCTCAGCCAATTGTACTGGAGCTTATGATCCTTTCTTGTTCTGAAAGGCTTTAACTACCGCAAGTTAAACAAAAACTGACTCAATCTACCAAGGTCAAAGAGATATTATTAGCAAAGTGTAGTGGCTAACTGCAATCCCTCAATATCACCGCTCTATTAAAAGTGACAAACCTTCACACTGGTCAAAATGCTATAACAACTATTATTCTGGAAGTATGTCCTATTGATTCTGGCAAGGCTGCAAACCTTTCAAGCATTGTCATAACAGGCAAGACAAAACACAAAGGTAAGTTACACTTGTGAGTAATTGACATGTTTAACTTCACTCATTCTTACACTTTTTTGTAACTTTACAACTTTTGGCTACAAAATCTTAGTGTAAAGTTACTCAAAGGTTTAGACTTACACATCTCCAATCCTGAAAAGGGGGAAAATCCTAAACTATGAGTGTAAACTACTACAAACAAGCATTTACAATACAATGGTCTCGGCATTGTTAAAGTTAGAGCTATTGGCATTGCTCACGACATTCTTTTTGTTTTTGTTTTTTACAATGTCAATAGCTTAATCTCTCTCAAATGCAAGACCCATTGCATTTGCACCCACACACAGAGCCACACACACACTTTCTGTGGTGCCGCTGTTTGCTTCCGGAACTCCCTCTGCGAGGAACTACCACTGCCCCCACTCTGCTGGTGTTCAGGAAAACAGAAAAAAATGGCTTTTCAGTAACACATCCACGTACCCTCTGACTCGAAGGCCACTCCCCGGAGGTGCAGTGTTATAAACGTATCTATCGCTTCTGTGTACTGCAGTACTGTTACCAGGTGTCTGTGTGACCCGTGCAGCGCATTGATGCCTCGGGCAACAGGGCGCTATATATAAAATTAATAATTCTATAAATAGATTAGGAAGGGGGCAGGTGTTTCAGGCAGGAAGTAGGACGTTGATAAGGCTATACAGAATAAAAGACTGCCAGTAGATACTTAAGACAGCCTGTGCAGAGATTGCTTCCAGTTCCGGGTCAAGAAAGCTCTTCCTCGAGGCACTGATTGTCTCGGGATCTGATCTAGACAGGGTTATCGAGCTAGAAACAACCTTCAAATGTGCAGCTCGAGCCCACCCCGTCCTGTGAACTCCTGCGACTGTCAACACAATATAAAATAGAGTCAATTGTTGTTGAATGGCAACAGTGCAAGGCAATAAAACGGAGCCGGCTATTGGGAAGTTCTGATGAACAATGAGAGCTGTGCTTCCCTGGCCGGGATGCGAGAGGGAGGGGCCTCAGCCCCCACCGCTGCACTGGGAGCAGATCATCTGGCTGTCTAGCAACACTGACATTCAGATGTCAGTCAGTCCTGAATATAAAGAGCCGTAATGCCTCCGTTTCCGAGGAATACCCGCCATTATTTGGAGTAGGATAAGAATAACACCATCTCCATGAGAAATGCATCCTGGGAAGAACCCTTCTGGGGTCAGTAGGACGTGATTGTGTCCCTGTTTGCACTAGTGACACTCAAGAGCTGAATGGAAACTATGTTTGCTCCGGTGTAGTGCCGGCACTTGCTTGGAAGTTGTCCGCTTAAATATTAAAAATGTACAAGGGAAGCAAAATGAGCTTAAAGCATTCGCACAATCCTATTTTTGCACGCACAGGGCTAAATCGAGTGCAAAGCATACTGCGCAAATATATGCCCTAATATGTTTGCTCACGGAATCTGCACCGTGGTGAGGGTGATCCAATTTCTTAAATTCAGGTAATGGTTTATTTTTCATTTACCGCCTGCACCGGGCCAATCAGTGCACACCTTTCAAACCTCTCACACATTGAGCAATGAACAGGCGGGCTATGTTCTAATTGAGAACTGTACACTTGCACATGGTGTGATCCTGGACTCATTTCTCAGTGCCTGAGTTACCTTATCCGTCACGATAGGTATAGCTCAGAAACGGGGGAACCCCACGCTTTAGTACAATGTAAACATCGGGCCTTATAAGCGCCCACTCTTCAGCTGTCTTTTCTGCGTCACCTCTCAGAGCTGAAGTGACAGATGAACCACTTGCATCCTGCCCGTGCCTGCGCCCTGTGGGTCTGTGGTTTCAGCCACAGGATCCGGGGGTCAAGAATAGCAGCCCGGAGTCCGCGCGGCACATTTAAAGCAGCCAAAGATGACTTCAAGCGGGACAGATGGGTTTCTGGAGATAATAATAATATTATTAATATTCATTAATAAGGTTGGTGGTGACAAACAATCTGTTTCCACAGCTCTTACTACGACTCGAGTGGAGCTTCGAAGTGCTGTGAGCAGCAGGTGCTCTTGGGGCTGTATTCCCCGGCTCCACACATTTGAGCTCCCCGCCTTCTCTGACTTCTGGCTGTCTCGCGGACGGCGCGCGATCCCTGTTATTCTGCGCCGTTTTCCCCTCAGGGAGGAGCCGTCTGTGCTGAAGTGTGCAGCTCCGAACCACGGCCTCGGCAGTGACCGGGAAACAGGGTCCGCTTTCCGGCCCCGGAGGTGACACTCCTGTTCCTACAGCGAGTGACGCAAAACTAGAGTGAGCGAGACTGGGGGAACCGAGGGGAGCGCAGGCCGCAAGAGGGAGGTGAGAACCGCCGTCTGCGCAGCATGTGTAAGGAAGGAAGGGACGCAGGCATTACTGGAAGGGCAGAGAAGCGAAGCAACAGTATTCATAACACGAAACCGATAACAAACTCAAAAATAATAATAATAATGATAAGATTTTTCACAAACAGTCATTAGCACATGTACGTAGCAAATAATAATATATGTAAGCAGCCTGACGGTACATTACACGTCCACACAGGCGGACTCTGCCTTGGTTCCCGGTTGCCGCGGGCATCGCAGCGACTCAGCTAATCCCAGGTGTTCTTTGCGTCAGCCTCATGCAGGGGGGCATGAACCAGCGGGGTGGGCACCACGCGAGTCTACAGCGTGTCTTGCTCATGCTGCCTGCACAAGGAGCCAGTAGGCTCTCTGATTGGTTGACAAGGTCCACCAATCACAGTGCTTATTTGGTAGTTGCTAACCAATCAGAGAGCCGACTGGCGCGTGTAGGCAGCGTGAGCAAGACATGCCGTAGACTCGCTGTCTTATGGGCGTGTTTTAAAAAAGAGAAATAATCGAAAAAACACGCCCCCGAATCCGAAAAGGACGGGGCTTGTTTGGAGAGACTAACCTCTTTTCCAATGGCTGACCAGTATTCAAGAGGCCAGCCAATGGAGAAGAGGAGAGAATAGAGGCAGGTTCAAGTCCCTCTTCTCCAAGTCATTAAATCTCGCGAGCGAGACTGCGTAAGCGCAGCCTTCGCTAGCCGAGACCTAAAAAGGACAATAATAAGTCTAGCACTGCAAATGACAGCCTCCAGCAAATCCTCCAATAGAAACAAAAAACAAAGGCAAGGACTTGAATGTAAACCCAAGGGAAATAGTCTTAAATTAAATTAAACATTGTAAATAGTTAAAATATATATATATATATATATACATATATGTATATATATATATATATATATATATATATATATATATATATATATATATATATATATATATATATATATATATATATATATATATATATATATATATATATATATATATATATATATTACCTACTGGCGGTCGCCAGTAGGTAGTTATAGTTAGGACCACGTTTCCATAGGAAAACCTCAACATTCTATTTTGAATAACTTTGGCGCCGGTCGACGAATCCTCGCGAAGTTCTCAAAATAGGTGGGGCGCTACGCTCCGCTCCTACCCTGAAAGTCTCGGGGGGATCCGTCAAGCGGGGGCTGAGATAAAAGGGGGGTCCCAAAACGCGTTTTTCCCATGCATTTTTCCATAGGACCTTTAGAACGAGCTACAGCCCGAACGGCTGAACAGAATTACTCAAAATTTGGCAGAGAGGTAGTCCCTAGGTCAAGGAAGTGCCTTTTGTAGGTTTGGTGTAAATCTGTTCAGTAGATTCTGAGAAAATAGCCTTTAAATCAATATATATATCTGAGCCCGCTTACGGTACGCTTACCGTACGCTTACGGTAAGCGTACGGTGGCGTGCGCGAGCGCGATTCTGATTGGCTCTTAGATCTTAGTAAACATTCGAATCGGCCGAAACCAGGAAGCGGCGGCCGCCATTTTGTGTATTTCACTCTGAAAAAAAAGAGTGAAAACAAGGAAAGGGGGCAATGAGGAGAGTTACAGACCCCCTAACATTTGTAAGGGGGTCAAAGAAGGACAGAAAAGTACAAAGAAAACATTTATTGATTTTAAAAAAAATCACGGGGTACGCGTACGGTAAGCTTACGGTAAGCGTACGGTAGGGAAAAAAAAAAAAAAAAATGAAAATCAGATTTAAGTGTTTAGATATTAGAGGGCTCTAAAAAGAGCCGTTGTGTTTATGAAATGATTTTTTAGTGGTACCTACAAGTAAGTACCGATGCAGAGTCTAAGGTTCAAGAGGAAGACTCTGTTCCCTTCATCATTGAAGTGCACACCATCTCCTCTATAAATGTCTTGCATGTCATAACGCAAGTTGTTGTGGTAAATGGCACCCATACCATAGTCACGGAGGAAAGCAGAAACAGATTTGTTGACGTGCTTTCTTGCTTTGTCATCGCACCGCGTGCCCACCGTGCGTGCACGGCACTAACTGCGTAAAGTGGGCGCACGGTGCGCGAAGCGCACCGCGTGCTCACTGTGCGCGCACGGTGCGCGAAGCGCACCGTGCGCGCACGGAACGAACTGCGTTAAGTGGGCGCGCACGCCACGAATGGCGTAAAGTAACTTAGCATTTAAAAAACCGTACAAATTCACTGAAAAAACCATAGGTTTCACACACGTTATAGTTAGGAATTAGCATTTAAAAAACCTTGCAAATTCACTGAAAAAACCATAGGTTTCACACATGTTATAGTTAGCGGAAATTTTACTGATAAAAAACCAATGAAATTCCCCCGTTATAGTTAGTGCAGGCAACTATAACTCACGCGACCGCAATCTTCTGCTGATGACATATGTGTCTTTATGAAAAAAAAATATTTGTAATATATGTATAGCTAAAAATGTATGGAAGAAGACATGGGCAAATAAGTGTCTAAATACAGTATTAGCATCAGCAGAGGATTGCGGTCGCGTGAGTTATAGTTGCCTGCACTAACTATAACGGGGGAATTTCATTGGTTTTTTATCAGTAAAATTTCCGCTAACTATAACATGTGTGAAACCTATGGTTTTTTCAGTGAATATATATATATATTCAATGAAAAAACCAAAGGTTTCACACATGTTATAGTTAGCTGGACATTTCACTCGTAAAAAAACAATGAAATTCCCCCGTTATAGTTAGTTCAGCTAACTATAACTCGCGCGCCCGCAATGCACTACTGCATGTGTGAAACCTTTGGTTTTTTCATTGAATTTCTAAGGTTTTTTAAATGCTAATTCCTAACTATAACGTGTGTGAAACCCATGGTTTTTTCAGTGAATTTGCAAGGTTTTTTTAAATGCTAATTCCTATCTATAACGTGTGTGAAACCCATGGTTTTTTCAGTGAATTTGCAAGGTTTTTTAAATGCTAATTTTTTATTTTATTTTTTTTAACTTTTTTTAACATATTTTTATTTTAATTTTCTATCCTTTTTTAAAGACTATGGTTAAATTTTAAAAATTCTACAATATGTTTTTTTTTTACCATTTTTATAAAATAAACAGGTAAGATTTATTAGTATAACATGTTGGTTTTTTTTTTCCCTTTTTTTTTTATTTTTTTTTTTAACGTGCGCGTACGGTAAGCGCACGTCTTGCTTTCATTACGTTAGATTTCTACGCTGCTTGCGTTCATTTACGCAATTTGCGTAGACGTATGTCACGCGCGGGCAGCGCGTAACGCGTACGCTGCACGGGCTTGTTACGCGGAAGTGAAGGGGTGTGCCTGTTTTGCCCATGCGCGCGAGCGCGTGTCTTTTTTACGCGCAAGCGTACTTTTACCGTAAGCGCACCGTAAGCGTAACGTACGCGCACGGTGGGTCATGTGATCATGTAACACAACTTTTGATTGGTTGAAACTACTTTCAGTTCTAGAACTCTCCTACACCACACCCATTCCCCTCATTTCTGCTTGTGATCCCTTAGGAGAAGGAGCTGAGTTGTCTTTGTGATACGATGGCAGAACAGCAGAACTCTTCTGAGAGTGAGGCTAGCAGCACTACCTTGAGGCAGAGAAGGAGGAAACAAAAGAGCTCTTTCATATGTGTCAGAACTCCAAAGGATCAGAATCATTCAGTCTGTTTAACACATCAAGAACACACGATTTCTAGCACACAGAAGGTAAAGGCCATTACTTGGAAGGAAGCTTGGAGATTGTATAACTCCAAGATGGCCGACGAAGTGTTGAAGTTGATGGTCTAGTCTTTCTTCGTGACGGAGCTCTCTAGTGGCGCTCACAATAGAACGTTGGTGCACTTCACCGAGACTTTTGACAGAAGCGCACGCATTCTTGAATCCCAGTCAGTTAGTTAGTTAGTTAGGTTTCGTTGATGCTAGTCTGTTATCAATTCTTGTCATAGTAAAACAACTCCTGAGATATTGCCGAGTCCGAGATATTCAAATACTACTTTCGTCATAGAAGCTTCGTTGGATTGCTTGCGCAAGCCTCCAGCAGAGACACTATTCAATAATCTTTGAAAACCAATTCAAGACCACTACCTCGCCGAGGGAGCAGTGTTCCAGTCAGAATCCGAGCTGTCACAGAAGTTTCAGAATTTCGACTTCCTCAAGGAAGCAGCGTTCCCGACCGAAGACTGTTCAGAACTAGAAGCTAACTCGTCGAGTTAGTAAGGAACTCTCAACACCTCAGCTAAGTACCATGAGTTATTGATTGAGTGAATGTAATTACCTAGCTCGTGTTCCTGATAGTTCTGAGGAGACCGAAAAACTGTATATATATTATTTTCTCTGAGGAAGAACTTGATACACACCACATAAATATCATCTCCCAGTTGTCGAGAGGAGGCTACGTGAGAAGATTATCCGGTTGCCTTGTCTCTACACTCTTATTAGGAAAAAACTAGAATGATATAGTAATAAGAAATTAGGTATGTATAAGTTCAGTCAAGATAATAATTGATTAGAAAAGAATACAGTCCATTTGCAGAATCACTTATAGATATTATCTTGCTACAGAACGACCCTATCTTAAAATGACAGAAAGATACTGAAGACACACATGAGGAGAGGCAAAGGCCAAGGTTATACTGGTAGGTACACAGAGAGAAGGAAGTTGAGAGAGTATTTAAGATTAAAAATAAATATAGAACTAAGTATGCATGTGTTTAGTTTCTAGAACCAACTTTCAAGAAAGACCACAAGTGCAGAGAAGAAACAGAAGTTTGGAAGCAGAAAACCTCAGGCAGTCTCTTTGTCTTCTTTATTATTTTATCCACTCCCCCTTCCCCCACTGGGAGATTCCCCTGGGGGCTAGCAACATTGGCACCAGAGGTTCTCCTGGACGGGGCATTGGGAACAAGCATCTCTGCTCCTGCACAAGTCAAGATTTGACAATATGGGAGTATTTTTCTTTTCCAGAGGACAAGAAAAAGGTAAATGCACCCTTAGTGACTTGTAAGCTTTGTGGCCGTGTACTTTCAAGAGGGAATCCCAACAAGAAGTATTCCTTCGGGAATCACACCATGTTGAGACACCTTCAGATGTACACGGTAGGACATTTGCTCGACATACTGAAGGTAACCCTTCAGTAAGTCAACCAAGCACATCCACAGCAGCTCAGCCTGGTCCATCATCTGCAGTGCCGAGTCCATCTTCGGCAGGTCAGCTGAGCCCTTCATCTGTGGGGGGAGCACCTCCTTTTTCTCGTCCTCTGGAAATCAACCATCGGTTTTCGAGGGTTTTAGTTCGGTGCGCCACTTGTCATGATCTAATTTGTCATAGGGAGACCAGTGTTGCCCTAGTGAACAATTTAATAGATCAGCACATTTGTCGTAGAGACTAATATTCCCACTCTTTCTTTCCTCTGTCCCTGCATGAACACAACAGCTCTTTTAAGAGCCAACCTTACCTTTTAACTTTTTTTAATATATTTTTTTAAACTTTTTAAAAAAACATTTTTTTACCGTACGGTACGCGTAATTTTTTTTTTTTTTTTTTTTTTAATCACTAAAAATCAATTATCACATTACAAGGTCCTTGAGAGACTACAATGAAAAACTGAAAATGTGATTGTGGAGAAGTGGAAAAAAGGGACCATGACTTACCATACCCACTCAAAAAATTATTTTTTAATTTAAATTTAATTTTAATTGCTTTAAAAATGGTTCAAGTTTTCGAAAATGTTCTATCTCAATCTGAAAAAAAAGAAAAAAGTATTAATATTTAATAAAACATTTTATAATACAGTACACATATTTACATATTTTCCCCCAAAAATTTTTGCCTTTTTTTTGCTGTTTTCAGAATATATTGCATTTCACTATAAATTGTGAAAGCAATTGCATTCATCATTTAACAGCGGGCAAAAAAAAAATAACAATCTCAAAGATTGTTTTAAAAAAGCCCAGAATGTCTTTTTGCATAAACATAACTTTATAGAAATGCATAATATTCTTAAAAAATATCATCTTATATCAATACTTATTTCTTTAAAATACCGTCTGACAATTTTGTTTCAGAAGTATAATCCCAAAAATATTATATCTCAAATAACTCCACAATACATGTGGTTCCATTTCCTTTAGGCTAAATAGTAATTTTAAAATTCTTTTTTGATTAAATTTCCAATGTTAATCCAATAAAATTCCAAAATTTAAATTGTACAGATCTCACCGATTGTCTGTAACATTTTGGTTTCCGAAAGATTAATTAATAATTAAATAAGTCCACAATAGAATTGTTTACCTTTCCTCATGGCCAAATAGTAATTTTAAAAATCTTTTTTGAATACATTTCAAATGGCAATCCAATAACATTCCAAAATTTAAATTGTGCAGATGTTACCGATTTTGTCAAAATTTTTGGTTTTCCAAAGTTTCATTAAAAATGTAAAAAGTCCACATTACAATTGGTTACCTTTCCATTAGGCCAAATGATCATTTGTAAAATCATTTTTTTTTAAAATTCCAATGGTAATCCAATAAAATGGTAAAATTGTTTTGTACAGATTTTGCCAAGTCTCTCTAAAATTTTGGTTTCAGGAAGATTAGATAGGAATTTGCTAAATCAAAAGGCAAACGTTGCTTGAAAATCAATTTTGAATCATTACACAGTGTCCAGCCTTTTTCACATTTAAGATAAACTGTGTAATGTCCAGAAGTAAAAGTAGGTCCTTCAAGGAAAATTATTGCAACTGTTACAAAAGTTTTTCCTGAAATTGATAATTGCTGTCCTGTAAACTTCTTTATTAAAGTATCTAATTTTGAACCATCAGCTTTACATCGTTGCCTCATTAAAATTACATATTGTCCGTATTCCTTTAAAATTAACGTTGAAAACATTTCAGATTTAAACTCACTGCATTCCATGCTATGATTAGCATCTTTAACTAATTTAGCAAAAGTGACTGTTTTACTTTCTGGCAATGTTAAATAAATAAACCTTTCAGAATCAACATTAGAGCCACATATATTGTAACAGTTTTCACAACTATGTTCCCATTTATAAGAGAGACCAAACAAATTTTTAATGGGAACCCCTTCTTCTTCCAGTACCTGAAGAAAAAACATCAAGAATTCCTGAGCGTCTTGCTGTACATTTTGAGAAAACTGTGTTCGTCCTGAACATACATCTAAAAGTTTTCTAATTTCAGTAGCACTTTCTATTTGAGTTTTATCATTACTCAGCTTTTGAAAAAGGAGACTCAACTCAGAACAGAATCTTTTCCCTGATTTACTATTATCTGCTCTTGCACACTTTCCAGATAAAATGCAACATTCAGCACTACATTAGCGTAGCAGTTGACACCAGAGCTATTTTCAAAATGACATCCTACAACCTCTTCTTCATTTTCCTTTTTCTTTTTGCTTGCAATTACATCATTCCTCTTTTATTTCTCCTCTCTATATCTTCATTACAGATATTCTCATTTCTCATTTTACGAGAAACTACACGTTTCTCCAACACAGGATACTGACCTAAATGAGGAGCATAGGTTCTTCTTAATCTATTATTCTCCTTTACACAATTTGTATCAGCACTAACTTTTGAGTCATCAAAGTCTATCATGAATAAACCAGATAATGTTTTCACTCGTGACAAAGCTACATAAGCCATACCTTCTTTGAACACAGTTGAACCAATGTTCACAAAAGCACAATCTACAGTCAATCCTTGAGACTTGTGAATAGTTACAGCATATGCTAGAGAAAACGGAAACTGCTTCCTACGTACATATAAGTCTTTCACAAGCATGAAACGAACTGAACAATGACAAATATCTTTAACTTCTTCTATCTGATCAAATTTTATTTTTAAACATTCAATTCCATCTTTTTTTGATAATTAATAAAACCCACAACTCTTCCCATAGCTCCATTAACTAAACCCTTTTCAACATCCAAATTTCTCCAATAAAAATACTCTACAGTTCATGCAAACATATAGATTTTTTTCTAATCCAGCTGTTTTGGAAATGTTCTTCTCTAGTGAATCCAATTTATTTTTCAGTGTGCCTGTTAATGTGATAGTAATTCTTCCATCCTCAATTTTGTCCACTGCTTCCAATTTCCTGATATCTTCCTTTTCCAATTTTAAAAGCTCCTCATTGAATATTGAGCATTCACGTAGAGTTGGCATTAAGCAGATGACACTTTTCTTTTCTGCAATGTTCTTGTATATCTTCTCTGCAACTATTTCTTTCATTGGAAATAAATTATGTAGCAGCCGACTCTGTAATGCTTTTTTGCCAACTTCTGTGAGTAGTCCAATCCTGATATCTTTCAGAATACTTCCATATTCTTCATCGTTTGCTTGCCTCATATTAGTAGTAAGTTCCTTGTACTCAAAGAAGGACCAAATATTTGCATTACCGATGCTTCCCAATGACTTCTTTGTGTCTTCATGTGTCACAGTATTAAACACTGGTTGTCCTTTAACTGGAGTAAGCTGTAGAAGATCCCCAAAAACTATGACATGTTTTCCACCAAATAACATGTCATAGTCTGTCCTTAGAATTTGCTGCATTCTTAAATGCACAAAGGCAAGCATTAAGTTTGATACCATGCTCACCTCATCAATAATGAGAACTTGCATCTTCTTCAATACTCTTGAAACTTCCAAGCATGCTTCTCCAGTTAGCTTGTTGTATTGTATTTTGTTCTCATGCTCCACTGGTAACATTAGCAAACGATGTAAGGTGATTCCTTTTATGTTATATGCTGCTAACCCAGTTGGAGCAGTAACCACACAAGACAAATTAGAATCCATTTTTTGCTGTAGGTAGCTTCTGATGACTTTTATTAGGAAACTTTTTCCAGTTCCAGCTTGTCCGCTTACATACATCCTGATTGGATGAAATGATGTGCATGAGCACTCTTTTTTTTCATGTAGAAATCCGTGATCAATTTTGTTTCTGATCTCTTCATAAATTTGTTGCTGCTCTTCGTTCAGTTGTCTTTCCAAATTTTGTAAGTCTATAAATTCTTCTTGAGCTTGATTCATAGCCGTTTCCACTTCATTCATGGCTATTGATGCTTCATTTTGAACGATTGGTTGTCCTAGGGGATCTTGACTGAGTGTTCCTGAACTTTGGCTGTCCTGAGAACTGTCTCTAGCTACTTCAGCTGCAATTGTAGTTTCCTGTTCAATTTCTTCATTTAACATTTGCAGATAAGTTGTGAATGTATTGCATTGTATGCTGTTTTTGCAAGCATTAAATGAATCTTCATAGCTTTGAAATTCTCCCAGTAGTTCATCCTCTGAACGCCATGGTTTAAACAGCTGTAAAAGAGCCAAGTAGTAAAATTCCTTTTTGTCAGTAGTGTCGCAACTCAGCTTCCGGTGATTTATCAAACTTCCTTTTGTTTGCTTCACCAAACATCCTTCCTCACCAATGACTTTATATTTTCCATTTTTGATGTCTTCTGCGGCTTTCCGTGAATAAATGTAGTTCTGCAGCACTTCATAGAGACACATGTTCTCCAGATGTTGACTTCTCTTGGGATAATATGTGTCCAACATGTTTGATTTCAAAATATCTGTACTTTCTGGGTCATTCTCGGCCAAATATTCAATTTCTCCAACAGATTTCAGTACCCGATTTCTCATTGCTGCAAGGCCTAAACTTGCCCAAATTATTCTTCTTGATTTCGAGTAGAGACTTGCAGAAGATAACCTATCTGAACATTCGTAGGATCCAATTTCTCGATGCGATAACATCTTTAAACTGAAACTGTACAGCTTCTTACTGACAGTCTTCTCGTGAGAAATCTCTTCCCACATTTCTTTCAATTCAGTTTTTTCAGATTTAGTAATGTAAGACGTTACATATCGAGCAACAGCAATGGAATTGTCAGCTACATACTGTATATCCATGTTAGCATTCCACATGGATACAATGACTGGGTTGTAGTCATTTATATTTTTTGATTCTTCTTTTCTTTTTAGGTTGTAGGTATTCTTAGGTGATATTCTTGTGATAGTATGTCTCACAGATGACATAAAACTGTTTACTCTTCCATTTGAAAGAACAGGTCTAGGAAATCCAAATCGACATTTAGTGTAGTATTTATCTTTGCTCTTGTATTTCCGTCGACAGTATTTTCCACACCGATGACTTTGGAAACGTAAAACTTGCTCCTTTAACTTTTTCTCTTCTGTGCTTTTTGGTATAGCACATGTTGCATATTCTTCAATGTAAGATAACACTGCTTCATCAGTATCTGTTCCAAACTTTGGGGCATCCTTGATCCACAACAGCATATGAATATGAGGAGCACCTCTTGCCTGGTACTCTTTTCTCCAAAAGAAATCCACTACTTCTCCTAGAGGTGGATTTTTTTTATTGCAGATGAAGGACATCATAGCCTCAAATCTATGATTGAAATATCTGCAAACATTAACCGGATCCAATGAGCACAGTTCTCCTGCTGTCTTGTATTTGATGTTTTTAATTTTTGAATTTGCCTCTCGTAGAAAATCCAGTAAATCATCCCAAGCGTACTCGGCACTGCTTAGGGTAAGGAACCATGTTGGTGTTCCTAAATTTCGTAACATGCATTTTAATTCACCATGGCGTCGGTACCAATATTCATTTGTCCTACTCTGACAAGCCATCAGATTGATCAGTTGTGTTTCCAAATGATCATCTCGGTGCTGCACTTTCTCCATAAAATCCTTAGCAGACACATTGTGTAAAGGTACCCAACTTTTTAAAATGTGATTTACTGCATAAGATAGTGCAGACAAGTCGCTTTCAAATAAAAGATGGAACAAATAAGGAATACTTTGTCGAAATCTGGGATCTTCAGCATATAGTCTTGTAGTCCGATACTCAGAAGCTGGAATCTGTTCTGGACGTTCATCGTATCGTCCTCCTTTTCCTGTAGGAAACAGCTGGGGAAAACATTGAGCTTCCAAGCTCTCCTCCCATACACTCACGGGAGTTCCTTTTGCTTTCTTCATCTGAAACAGATCAATATTGTCTCCCATAACTTCTTTTGAATGAAGAGGATGTATGCTAAAATGTTCATAAATTTCTTCTTCCTTTGACTTGTCCACTTTTTCAATTTGTCCAGTTGGTGTTTCTGTGTCTTCTTGTAAATCTTCTTCTTCTTCTTCTTCTATATTAATTGTTTCATACCATTTGTTATTCCTTTTCAAATACAAATTTGCTCTTTGTACTTTCCGTACATCTACCAGCTCCTGCCAAATCTTCTTATTCTTTGTAGGTACACCATTAACCAGAATAACTAATGGTTCAGTTTCCAAAGTATCCGCATCAATAGTTTCCATATTTTTCTTCAAATCCAAGGGCAAATACACCACTCTACCTTTTAAACCTCTCAGTAAATCTGAAGGAGGTAATTTACCAGTTTTGGGCTCCATACGTACTATGGTCTGGAACGGATGAACACATTGAAGAAGTATAGACTCATATGTATTTAATTCAGAAAGTTCAGCAGGAATAGCATCCAATTCTAAATTATTATGTACAGCTCTGGTCGGCATTCTATTTTCCTCTAACTTGTTGTAACAGTATTTACAAATACGCTGATCTTCACCCAATTCAAAACAATTTTCTAGAAATATATATGTGGCAAAATCCTTCCACTTATAATTATCTTCATTTTCACTCTTTCTGTAGAGATCAACATTCCTAGTTTGTTTTCTATAATGAGTTCTGCGGCAACAAATACAAGTAATATTTGGTCTTTCATTAGAGATTATTGCAAATTTTGTTATGTGATCATTAAATGTCTTACTTACAGAGGGTTCTACATTCTCTTCCACTTCTTCCTCATTTACTGTGTCCTTTTCTGCACTGTTTTGTTCAGGACCAAAGTAACAAAACTGAATTTCATCAACAACCTTCTCTACATCTGATACCGATCCACGAAACAGAGCCCTATTCAATTCATCTAACTTTATTGCTGGACTTTTAGCAAAATACAACCGTCTCACAAACTTTCTCATTTCAGTATGATGAACAGCCAGCATCCTAAAATGATGGAAAACACTATTACACACTTTTCTAGATAGACAAGCCAGAGAATGACCCTGCAAACCAGTATTCTCTCTCACTCTGCATGGATCTAGACTTTGAAGCACCTTAATCTTCTGTTTTACACTTTTTTTACTATATTCTCTTAGAAACTCACGAAATTTATCAATAGATTCCTGACGCACAGTGCAAATACTACTACAATTCCAAGTGTACACTGGGGCTTTAGGACGTCTCCCCATAGCCTCATCCGCCATCACTTGTACCTCATCTCTTGGAACCATTATCTCCTTCTCCATTATGCAACCATTTTTCACTTCATAAGCACGACCTCTGGTGTCAACTGCATGCAGCAAACTATTACTTTGAAAATAGCTCTCTTCATTAAAAAAAGGTTCACTACTTGAACTATGCATCCATTTTCCTAAAAACACTTTACAAAAGTTTGTTCTGTTCACTACTCTTTTCCTTTTGCTTTGTGATTTCAGTACATTAACCATTTTATCTAATGTACGCATCATATTCAAAATTAAAATGAATAGTTTCCTTTTTAATTCTAATGCCTTTGCTGCAATGGCTTCAATTTCTTTTTTTCTCTTGTAATATTTTGCCTTTTTCTTATATTTCTTCACATCCTTTATCAAATTGGACATAACTCTTCTCTGAAACATTTTTCTACGTATCTCTTTAAACGCTGTTTTTCTGTTTAAGTTAATCTTTATTGTTGCAGAAGGTATATTTGCATTAACTAAATTCTCAATTTTTTCCTGTTTTTTTCTATTGAAAACATTCTTTCCAGTACAGACATTTTGTACATTTTTCCTTTTTTTGAATATGTTCTTTAAAAAATCTTTTGTCTGCTTACCAGAAGATTTTTTCTTTTTCCCAACATGAGCATCTCCAACTAACTTAGGTCCTCCAGTTGTCTTCAAATATAGGTTTTTTTGTGGTCTTTCTTTAGTCTGGATTTTGTAGGCATCTTAAATTTTGTTCACTGCTCTTCAGCAATACCTGAAAAAAACTAAAAAAAAATCCTTTATTTTATTTAAATATATTACTACATTTTTTATGATCTTTTGAAATCTTAAAATACTATAAACCCCTTTCCTATAAATGAAAATCACAATAACACCTTCACAAATTAAATATCTAAAAACAATTCCTGTGTGCACACAGAGTCATGCTTTGAAATTAGGCAGAAAACGAAATTTCTTTGCCAATTACAAAGCATACTTTCTACTACTTTTTTGGCAAGTGATAAACACTTTTACAGACTGACACATTATGAATCCACTTTTCAGATTCTTAAAAAAGCACATGTCCAAACAGCTTGTTGAGACCAGCAACATGTGTAACCTGGGTGACTGACTACACTCCAGCAAGGGCAATCAGCCTTAGTGATGCTGAATGTATTTGCATTACTGACTGAAACCTAAAACCCCACTCAGTTGTGAATACTGTGCATGTTTCGACAGGATAAACAGCTGGTGTGTGCTAAGAGTTTGCTTCTGCACAAAAAAATAGGTCCCCCTTTCCATCTAATGCAAATGTAAAATCACCAGAGCAATACGCAATAAATCTCTGCCTGTAATTCCTATTTGCACACAGAGTCATGTTTTCATATTAGTCACAAAACGAAATTTCTTTGCCAATTTGAAAGCACACTTACTACTCTATTTTTTGGCAAGTGATAAACACTTTTACAGACTGACACATTTTGAATCCACTTTTCAGATTCTTAAAAAAGCACATGTCCAAACTGCTTTTTCAGACCAGCACCATGTGTAACCTGGGTGACTGACTACACTCCAGCAAGGGCAACCAGCCTTAGTGATGCTGAATGTATTTGCATTACTGACTGAAACCTCAAACCCCACTCGTTTGTGAATACTGTGCATGATTCCACAGGATAAGCAGCTGTGTGTGCTAAGAGTCTGCTTCTGCACAAAAAATGGCTCCCCCTTTCCATCTAATGCAAATGTGAAATCACCAGAGCAATACGCAATAAATCTATGCCTGTAATTCCTATTTACACACAGAGTCATGTTTTCACATTAGTCACAAAACGAAATTTCTTTGCCAATTTGAAAGCACACTTACTACTCTTTTTTTTTGGCAAGTGATAAGTACTTTTACAGACTGACACATTATGAATCCACTTTTCAGATTCTGATAAAAGCACATGTCCAAACTGCTTTTTCAGACCAGCACCATGTGTAACCTGGGTGACTGACTACACTCCAGCAAGGGCAACCAGCCTTATTGATGCTGAATGTATTTGCATTACTGACTGAAACCTCAAACCCCACTCGGTTGTGAATACTGTGCATGATTCCACAGGATAAGCAGCTGGGTGTGTGCTAAGAGTCTGCTTCTGCACAAAAAAATGGCTCCCCCTTTCCATCTAATGCAAATGTAAAATCATCAGAGCAATAAGCAATAAATCTCTGCCTGTAATTCCTATTTGCACACAGAGTCATGTTTTCATATTAGTCACAAAACGAAATTTCTTTGCCAATTTGAAAGCACACTTACTACTCTTTTTTTGGCAAGTGATAAACACTTTTACAGACTGACACATTTTGAATCCACTTTTCAGATTCTTAAAAAAGCACATGTCCAAACTGCTTTTTCAGACCAGCACCATGTGTAACCTGGGTGACTGACTACACTCAAGCAAGGGCAACCAGCCTTAGTGATGCTGAATGTATTTGCATTACTGACTGAAACCTCAAACCCCACTCGGTTGTGAATACTGTGCATGATTCCACAGGATAAGCAGCTGGGTGTGTGCTAAGAGTCTGCTTCTGCACAAACAAATGGCTCCCCCTTTCCATCTAATGCAAATGTAAAATCTCCAGAGCAATACGCAATAAATCTATGCCTGTAATTCCAATTTACACACAGAGTCATGTTTTCATATTAGTCACAAAACGAAATTTCTTTGCCAATTTGAAAGCACACTTACTACTCTTTTTTTTGGCAAGTGATAAACACTTTTACAGACTGACACATTTTGAATCCACTTTTCAGATTCTTAAAAAAGCACATGTCCAAACTGCTTTTTCAGACCAGCACCATGTGTAACCTGGGTGACTGACTACACTCCAGCAAGGGCAACCAGCCTTAGTGATGCTGAATGTATTTGCATTACTGACTGAAACCTCAAACCCCACTCGGTTGTGAATACTATGCATGATTCCACAGGATAAGCAGCTGGCTGTGTGATGAGAGTCTGCTTCTGCATACAAAACAATAGCTCCCCCTTTCCTACTAATGCAACTGTAAAATCACCAGAGCAATACGCAATAAATCTCTGCCTGTAATTCCTATTTGCACACAGAGTCATGTTTTCACATTAGTCACAAAACGAAATTTCTTTGCCAATTTGAAAGCACACTTACTACTCTTTTTTTTGGCAAGTGATAAACAATTTTACAGACTGACACATTTTGAATCCACTTTTCAGATTCTGAAAACAGCACATGTCCAAACTGCTTTTTCAGACCAGCACCATGTGTAACCTGGGTGACTGACTACACTCCAGCAAGGGCAACCAGCCTTACTGATGCTGTATGTATTTGCATTACTGACTGAAACCTCAAACCCCACTCGGTTGTGAATACTGTGCATGATTCCACAGGATAAGCAGCTGGGTGTGTGCTAAGAGTCTGCTTCTGCACAAAAAAATGGCTCCCCCTTTCCATCTAATGCAAATGTAAAATCTCCAGAGCAATACGCAATAAATCTCTGCCTGTAATTCCTATTTGCACACAGAGTCATGTTTTCATATTAGTCACAAAACGAAATTTCTTTGCCAATTTGAAAGCACACTTACTACTCTTTTTTTTGGCAAGTGATAACACTTTTACAGACTGACACATTTTGAATCCACTTTTCAGATTCTTAAAAAAGCACATGCCCAAACTGCTTTTTCAGACCAGCACCATGTGTAACCTGGGTGACTGACTACACTCCAGCAAGGGCAACCAGCCTTAGTGATGCTGAATGTATTTGCCTTACTGACTGAAACCTCAAACCCCACCCGGTTGTGAATACTGTGCATGATTCCACAGGATAAGCAGCTGGGTGTGTGCCAAGAGTCTGCTTCTGCACAAAAAATGTCTCCCCCTTTCCATCTAATGCAAATGTAAAATCTCCAGAGCAATACGCACTAAATCTATGCCTGTAATTCCTATTTACACACAGAGTCATGTTTTCACATTAGTCTCAAAACAAAATTTCTTTGCCAATTTGAAAGCACACTTACTACTCTTTTTTTTGGCAAGTGATAAACACTTTTACAGACTGACACATTTTGAATCCACTTTTCAGATTCTTAAAAAAGCACATGTCCAAACTGCTTTTTCAGACCAGCACCATGTGTAACCTGGGTGACTGACTACACTCCAGCAAGGGCAACCAGCCTTAGTGATGCTGAATGTATTTGCATTACTGACTGAAACCTCAAACCCCACTCGGTTGTGAATACTATGCATGATTCCACAGGATAAGCAGCTGGCTGTGTGCTAAGAGTCTGCTTCTGCATACAAAAAAATAGCTCCCCCTTTCCTACTAATGCAACTGTAAAATCACCAGAGCAATACGCAATAAATCTCTGCCTGTAATTCCTATTTGCACACAGAGTCATGTTTTCACATTAGTCACAAAACGAATTTTTTTTGCCAATTTGAAAGCACACTTACTACTCTTTTTTTTGGCAAGTGATAAACACTTTTACAGACTGACACATTTTGAATCCACTTTTCAGATTCTGAAAACAGCACATGTCCAAACTGCTTTTTCAGACCAGCAACATGTGTAACCTGGGTGACTGACTACACTCCAGCAAGGGCAACCAGCCTTACTGATGCTGTATGTATTTGCATTACTGACTGAAACCTCAAACCCCACTCGGTTGTGAATACTGTGCATGATTCCACAGGATAAGCAGCTGGCTGTGTGCTAAGAGTCTGCTTCTGCATACAAAAAAATAGCTCCCCCTTTCCTACTAATGCAACTGTAAAATCACCAGAGCAATACGCAATAAATCTCTGCCTGTAATTCCTATTTGCACACAGAGTCATGTTTTCATATTAGTCACAAAACGAAATTTCTTTGCCAATTTGAAAGCACACTTACTACTCTTTTTTTTGGCAAGTGATAAACACTTTTACAGACTGACACATTTTGAATCCACTTTTTAGATTCTGAAAACAGCACATGTCCAAACTGCTTTTTCAGACCAGCAACATGTGTAACCTGGGTGACTGACTACACTCCAGCAAGGGCAACCAGCCTTACTGATGCTGTATGTATTTGTATTACTGAGTGCAACCTCAAACCCTTAAAGTATTCCTTATTTTTACCAGTACACCTTAATTTATCGTGAAAACATAGTCCATATTATTTTTTTATGTTCCTCACATTTAAATGTCTCCCAAAACAGAAAATAATAAACACAACTTCAACAAAAGGAATTCCAATTCTATTATTCATTTCTTAATTTACCATATACATCCCCTCTCAAATTCTAAACTCACCTTTAAAATTAGTTAGTTGTGAAAAAAATGTGGCACTCAAACAGCAGATTATCAGAGCCAGGATCTCTGTTCTGTTCACCTCTCTCCTCTCAGCAGAACCAGATAATGGCAAACTTTCCCTCTCTTTTTCCACACATATACATGTTAATTTCAAATCTCAGTGCTTCCCCCTTTTTTTCAAATGTAATCACACATTTCTATTGGTTGAAAACCAACCCTTTTCCAAAAGTACCCTTCCCCCAACTTGACTTCTGCCTAGTACCCTTCCCCCAACTTGACTTCTGCCTGCTACCATAGCAACAGCTCATGGAACACTGCTGTGTGGAGTTAGGTCAGAAGTTCGCCACACAATGTTTCATTTCCAAAGAGCAGGAGTGCTTGACTTTTCAAACCTAACAGCAAATCCATAGTACTGTTCTTTAGTAACACATTTTTCTGTACCAATACAACACATGCTTCTATAAATTTACACATACAGCCTAGTTTTTATTCTAGAATGGTATGAAACAGCCAATCAGTTCTTTTTTTTATAAAAAAATATGTATGCCTCCATTTCCAAACTGTCTTTCATTTCTTTTTACCATTCTACTGAATTACACCTCCTGAGTGCATCCAGTTCTCCTTTGAAGATGTTCACAGTGTGGATTGTAGGGCACAGCTATGTCTTCTGGAGTGAAAAGTATGCAGAGAAAACAGATATGGTGAGAGACCTTGCTTTGCCAAATGTAGACATTAAATGGATTGGTCAGAGAGGGTGAAAGTGGCACCAATTGATGCCATTGGTGAAATTCTTCATGCAAATCCAACACCCTTACCTCATAATAGTGCACTGTGGTGGCAATGACCTAGGCACTTTGACTGGGGTAGGTCTGGAAATGCTTATGAAGGACACCTTTGCACAACTGTTTTCACTTTTCCCTAAAACTGCCTTTGTGTTTTCTAACATATGCCAAAGGCAAAAATGGAACTGGTCCAATCATTTTTGTCCGCAGATTGACAAAGCAAGAAAGCACGTCAACAAATCTGTTTCTGCTTTCCTCCGTGACTATGGTATGGGTTCCATTTACCACAACAACTTGCGTTACGACATGCAAGACATTTATAGAGGAGATGGTGTACACTTCACTGATGAAGGGAACAGAGTCTTCCTCTTGAACCTTAGACTCTGCGTCGGTACTTACTTGTAGGTACCAATAAAAAATCCCTTCATAAACACAACAGCTCTTTTTAGAGCCCCCTAATATCTAAACACTTATTTTGTTTTTACCGTACGCGTACGGTGAGCTTACCGTACGCGTACCCCGCGATTTTTTTTTAAATCAATAAATGTTTTCTTTGTACTTTTCTGTCCTTCTTTGACCCCCTTACAAATGTTAGGGGGTCTGTAACTCTCTTCCTTGCCCCCTTTTCAAGATATCACCCTTTTTTTTCTGAGTGAAATACACAAAATGGTGGCCGCCGCTTCCTGCTTTCGACCGATTAGAATGTTTACTAAGATCTAAGAGCCAATCAGAATCGCGCTCGCGCACTTCACCGTACGCGTACGGTAAGCGCACCGTAAGCGCACCGTAAGCTGGCTCAGATATATATATTGATTTAAAGGCTATTTTCTCAGAATCTACTGAACAGATTTACACCAAACCTACAAAAGGCACTTCCTTGACCTGAGGACTACCTCTCTGCCAAATTTCAAGTAATTCTGTTCAGCCGTTCGGGCTGTAGCTGTGTCTAAAGGTCCTATGGAAAAATGCATGGGAAAAACGCGTTTTGGGACCCCCCTTTTATCTCAGCCCCCGCTTGACGAATCCCCCCAAGACTTTCAGGGTAGGAGCAGAGCGTAGCGCCCCACCTATTTTAAAAAATTCGCGAGGATTCGTCGACCGGCGCCAAAGTTATTCAAAATAGAATGTTGCGGATTTCCTATGGAAACGTGGTCCTAACTATAACTACCTACTGGCGACCGCCAGTAGGTAATATATATATATATATATATATATATTCAAAAGCAAAGCACACTCCACCCTCTGGTGTGCGCAATCAGGCTCAACCGCTGTGCTTCATTTTAAGAAAAGTTTTTATTCCGGCAGAATTAAGTAGCATTACGCGTTTCAGCTCTACTGAGCCTTAATCATATGCAAATCATCCTACAGTCACCACCTGGTTGATTATAAACCTGGCATTAATGGACAGTGACAGGGGACTAAAATAAACATTTCCCAACAGTAAATCCGTGGCTGCGGGGTGTAATTGCAGTTCATATGTCAGTTCGAAATTCACATTTATTTCTTCAATGAAACAGTGGCTTAGTTCATTAGACTCTATGTAAATAAAGTCTAAGTATTTTCTTGTCTTTACAGCTCACTGTTTTTTCTCGAATATTTATCGAACCACAGTTCCCACAATGCTTCAATTTTAACAAAATGTATACCATGTCCCAACTGCCGCAGAATTCCAATACCTGCTGTTTGGATTTATCGTCAATAGGAAGCCCGCCGGCTGACAAAGAAGGGAAACGGAATGAATTGAGCAGGGCCACAGTTGCGAGGCCCGCACAGAAAATTCTGAAAACTTTGATGAGTCAGCCAGGATTTGGGGGGGAATTGGTTCCCTGCATGCTGCGCTTGTGTGGAGAAAACGGAGGCAGACCAGCTTCTTCCATCGAAGTTTGCCAGTATCAGCCACGACTTTGGATGAAAAGTATATTGTTGGAATCTTTGCCGTACATGGAACTTTTTCCTTTAAAGGCATGAAGGAGACCAGAAGTGATATACTGGAAACCAGAGAACCGAAGGTATTGGAATTCTGCGGCAGTTGGGACATGATATACATTTTGTTAAAATTGAAGCATTGTGGGAACTGTGGTTCGATAAATATTCGAGAAAAAACAGTGAGCTGTAAAGACAAGAAAATACTTAGACTTTATTTACATCGAGTCTAATGAACTAAGCCACTGTTTTATTGAAGAAATAAATGTGAATTTCTGTTCTGCTTGGGTTTTCGGATCAGGTGGAACCCGCTCAACAGAGCCTTTCTAACCCAAACCAGAACGTTACCCCCTCCCTAGGGCCTTTTTACACCTAAATAACCACATATATATGTACCACCTAAGGACAGGGAATTCCTATTATATATATATATCCAGACCTCACAGCCTCGCGATCTCAGCAATCACAGTCTCGCGGTCTCAGGCAGACCCAGAATCTCCTACCCAGACGGCAGCCACACACAGTCTCGCGGTCTCAGGCAGACCCAGAATCTCCTACCCAGACGGCAGCCACACACAGTCTCGCGGTCTCAGGCAGACCCAGAATCTCCTACCCAGACGGCAGCCACACACAGTCTCGCGGTCTCAGGCAGACCCAGAATCTCCTACCCAGACGGCAGCCACACACAGTCTCGCGGTCTCAGGCAGACCCAGAATCTCCTACCCAGACGGCAGCCACACACAGTCTCGCGGTCTCAGGCAGACCCAGAATCTCCTACCCAGACGGCAGCCACACACAGTCTCGCGGTCTCAGGCAGACCCAGAATCTCCTACCCAGACGGCAGCCACACACAGTCTCGCGGTCTCAGGCAGACCCAGAATCTCCTACCCAGACGGCAGCCACACACAGTCTCGCGGTCTCAGGCAGACCCAGAATCTCCTACCCAGACGGCAGCCACACACAGTCTCGCGGTCTTCAGGCAGACCCAGAATCTCCTACCCAGACGGCAGCCACACACAGTCTCGCGGTCTTCAGGCAGACCCAGAATCTCCTACCCAGACGGCAGCCTTAGCACAAGCTCATCCTATTATTACCGTAGTACACGACAGGGGAATCGGGATTACTATATATCAGATGACACAAAGACTATTAGTTGAGCACAACCTGTTCTTTAGTTCGAGGGACTCGTTTCCTCCCTCATTCAGAGTTGAATCTGACTAGAAGAATAGGCTATCCTCCTATACAAGAATACACAACACATGCTGACTCACAACAAGCTAAATACTTTATTTAATTGTCACATGCACACTCGCAGAATACATCATATATACAACCTGCAAGGAAAGTAAAAGGTTAAGTTATACACTTCAAAGAAAAGGGGTCGACATCACCTTAGTCGTATGTAGCCTGTGCTCAATGGTCATCTAGGTTCCCTTCTCGTCTGTGCCTCGGCTTCGCCTGGAAGTCACACCTCCGCAGTCGCGGATCTACTCCCTTCTCCCTCTCCGAGTCACTGGGACCTCTTCCTCATCGGCTACTCTCTCCTCTTTAGATTCAAGTTCGTCATCTGTCTTCCCTGGAATAAGTAGTAGCTTTTCTGCTAACGGCCAGATGCCGCCTATGGTCTAGAAGCAAGTGCCCATATCTAACTCAGACTTTCACTAATATAGAGGTGCATTCTCTCATGGAAATTTCCAGCTCGAAACCTGCCGCCCACCAAATTCCTGTACCTCCCCGTGCCAAGGACACGTTCCCAGCCGGCCGGCCTGATGTAGTGTCTTCGGCAGGGGAAAAATACACTCCTTCGATAAGGGCCGGCCTGAACCGGTTCTCTCCGAGCGAATAACACCTCATAACTAAAACATCACCCTTCGTCTAGAAATGTCCCAAGCTGCCGGAGCAGAAAGAAAGATGGAGTCTCTCCTGTCTGAGGCCTACCAGGCCTGAATTCAGCACGACTCCATGAAATACCCTCACTATAGGGCAGGTTATCCTTAATGCTAACGAATCTATCCCCTAGGCTATGTATGTAGGCCCTGATCTATGGGTAGGAGCACGGGATCGTGTCAAAGTGTCTAATAAATAGGCTCTATTCACTACTCTAATCCTTAGACTTGGATGGAAAGAGACTGAAGTCATATTGATCGCTCTACAACACAAGAAGGCCGGGAAAATCGAGCAGTACATTTCACCCTTGACTTCAGTCTATTAAACATTCATTAAACAGAACTAACATCGGTGGAAGAATAATATGAAACAAAATTAACTGATCTATGTCTAGTGCCAGGTGTGCAGAATTGAAGCAGTGAAGGGATACACTGAATAAAGCAACAGATAGAAATCAAAACAGCGATAGCAATCAAAATGCCACCTAATGTGTGGCGTAACATATGCACGTCCGGTAACCAATTAAAGAGCCAGTCAAACCAGCCCTGATCAATGTGTTTTCTAACTTCATCGGTTAAGTCATGCAACTTGTCAATATGTGCACGAATGGATTGTGTATGATCAGATAAGTTAAAACAGCAGAGGCCTTCAAAGTCCGAGCAACCATGTCCATGTTTAAGCAAAAGATAATCAATGGCTGCTCTATTTTGCAAAATGGCCCTACGTTCACCCTGGGCGTCTAATAGCAAGTCAGACAAGACTGTAGAAGTATTATTAATAGATTTCACCATCCAGCAAGCCATTTTCCCAATGGATTTGGCATTATAGACCGCCAAAGCAGGAACACCAATAATTGAAACAGCTAGGCTAAGATATTCAGACTTGGAATATAAATGCAAAGATGAGTCACAATCCTCCTGTAACATCATAGTATCTCGAAGCACACGAGAGTTGGCATTTGGATGTGATGAAAACATTAGTAAACTCAGTCTAGTAATGGCACACGGGCCTCCGGAAATGTTTGCAGGGACATATGGCCAGGAAGTATTACCACATGAGAAAAGCCATCCGGCAGGTAGCAACATCGCACGATAGTGACTGGGAGTAACTACCAAACTATTGCAAGTCATATTGTTCTGGACTGAGACACATGTGGTCGGTGTCCTCTGAAAACACAAAGTCCGTTCGTGAGGTGTGAATGAAGTGGCGCCTCTTAACTTGAGGAGTAGGCATTCAGAAATTGCATTAGGATTACATGTAAGAAAGAAGCATAGGTCACCTTGTGTGATATTATACGTAATTATTTGAGACTGGATGGGGAGTTGGTCATTCGGCAGTTCAATACACAAAGGACAATATACATGGGTAGCAAAATCACCCAGGATAATATTCGGACGAGCCTTCGAAATGTTAAAGATACTGATTAAAGTCTCCAGTGAGGCGGGGACAGCAACTAGGCAAGTCGCAAGAATGTCATGCACAGATCTCATCGGTGTCAAGCAGAAGTGAGGGGCATCAGTCACTCTCTTGGCCAGTAATGTCCAAAAGTTCGATGACGAATCCCACGCATTGAAGGAACGCAACACTCGGGTTCTCCATTCATCCCGGGTTGACGGGATCCCTTCTCTTTCGCCGAACCAGTCCGAAAGGAGTCCAGTTCCGACACATCCTGCAGCAACAATCCAAAGAATGATCTGAAAAAGAACCAAATACAGGCATTAATCATTCTCGTAAATAACATTTATCAGCTGGGACAGCTTCCCAGCTATCTTTCCCTGGCCTCATAACCAAAATGGTATTGTCCTGACCGGTGGCAATAACCTCTGCTTGTTCAGGGGGATTCTTAGGCGATTGCACCCAAACCCTGGCCCCAGGGTTATCCGTAGAGCCAAAGCCTTTCTGGCCACGTACAGTTAGCAAAGTTGGGGCAGTGCCTTTCATTATTTCACCACTGAAAACAGGCATAATGAGTAATTGAGCCACTCGGTCAGTGCGGTGTATCAGTAAGTCAACCTCGCTGCTATTTAGCAGGAGTACCTTAATCTCTCCCTGATAGTCACTATCAATTACACCTCCAAGCACCTGAATGCCTTTTACAGCCAGCCCCGATCTAGGGGCGATCAATCCAAAATTCCCAGGTGGTATATGAATACCAACACCAGTAGCAATGATGACCCGATTCTTACTCTCCAGAACGGCGTCATCCATGGCGTGCAAGTCTAGACCTGCCGACCCTGGGGTCGCTCTGCATGGAGCCAGAGCTCCGGGGGTAATTTCCCAATACATCACAGTTTCACTTATTACATTAGGCATAGTCTCAACATTTGGGGGAAACAAACGCATAAGTGGAGATTCAGCATTTAAAAAAGGACGATTATTCAGAATCAATAGTGCTTGGGGTAAAAAGTCTCGCCAATTTTTATACTTGTCATCTGTTAACTTACGCAGCTGATCCTTTAGCAGGCCATTCAACCTCTCCACAAGGCCCGAGGCCTGTGGATAGTAGGGTATATGGAATATCCATTCAATATTGTTTTCCACACAGAATTCCTGTACCAATCTTACACGAAAATGTGATGCATTATCAGATTGAATTTGGAATGGCACACCATAATACATCATAATCAATTCTAATGTTTTTATGGTATTCAATTGGGTGGCTTGCTTACATGGAAGAGCTACCAGCAAACCACTATATGTATCGACAATTGTGCAAACATATTGACAATTCCTACTCATGGGAAGGGGTCCGATGTAATCAATCTGCCAAATTTGAGCGGGAAGTTTCCCGCGATGTAAATGGCCTCTAACAATTTGGGGTACCTTACGCTGTCTGATATGTTGACAGACTGGACAATGTAAAATAACATTTTTGATTAGATCCAGGGGAATATAAATTCCTCTATCAGCAGCCCACCTGCTAGTGGCCTTCTCTCCAAAGTGTCCTGCCTTCTGGTGTGCCCATTTCGCCAATCCCTCAATATCAGGATCTTGTCTGTCCACCACTGCCTCAGCAATTTTAGATTTTTCATCTGCAATGTTATGAAAAAATTTGTCAAGGGAGTCTATTGGGGTGTGAGCATCCACATGGAAGATGGTAACAGTACTCTGTGGGAGCATCTCCCAAATCTCTTGCCATAACTCTTTTCCCCACAATTCTTTGGAGTGTAACCTCCAATTATGGGAATGCCAAGTCAGCAACCAAACAGCCAGTCCATTGGCAGTGGACCAGGAATCGGTGAAAATATGACATGTACCAGGTAGTTCTTGTTTCAAAACTTGGTAAACAGCGTAAAGCTCGGCAAATTGGCTACTCTTCCCTTCACCAGTTGTGCTCAACAGTTTCTGTGTGACCGGATTATAAGACACCGCCTTCCAGTGCCGTGTCGTTCCAATAAACTTCGCTGACCCATCTGTGAACCAAACATGGTTTCTGTCCTCAGCGGACAAATCATCAAAAGGTCTACCCCACTTGACAGGAGACTCCTGTTCTAAAGGTACGGAACATTCACTCTCAGTCTCAGTCGACGGTGCTTGCGCCACTTGCTCATGTAAAAACGCAACTCCTTTCGGGTCCACACGTGCCCTGTCTTGTATATACCATTTCCATTTAATCACACTCGCCTCCTGAGCATGCCCAATTCGATGAGTTTTCGGTGAACTCAAAACCCACTGCATAATAGGAATTTCAGGACGCAAAAATATATCATGTCCCAAAGTCAATTGCTCGGTATCCACCAAAGCCCAATAACAAGCAAGTAGCTGTTTCTCAAAGGGTGTATAACGCTCACCAGCATCAGGTAGCTTTTTGGTCCAAAACCCTAACGGTACCTTACTCCTGCCTTGTTTCTGCCATAGACTCCAATTTGCATAAGGGCCTTGCACAGACACATTCAAATCCACATCACCATCACGTACAGGCCATAGATCCATAGCATGTTGAATTGCCTCTTTCGCCAGACTAAATGCATCTTGCTGTTGCTTACCCCATTCAAATGCATTCTTTTTACGTGTAATTCGGTACAAAGGGGCCAATATTTGACTCAAATGAGGAATATGCTGGCGCCAAAAACCAAATAAGCCAATGAAGCTCTGGGCTTCCTTCCTATTCCTCGGAACCGAAAAATCAAGAATCTTCTGTTTAACTTGAGGGATCACCTCGCGGTGTCCCTCATGCCAATTAATACCTAAAAATTTTACAGCTTGGGACGGACCTTGTAATTTATCCGGATTGATCTCCCAACCTTTCTCACGCAGACACTCAATGACTCTATCTAATTGTGTCTGAACATCCTCTTGTGTTTCGCCTTGGATCAAAACATCATCAATATAATGGCATATCTGAATTTTGGGATGAGCTGGTACCTCAGCCAAGTGTTCTGCCACCAGCCGGTGACAAATCGTAGGAGTATGCACATAGCCCTGAGGAAGACTTCTGAACGTCATCTGACGCCCATTCCACGTAAAACTGAACTGTTCCTGACACTCAGGGGCAATTGGAATAGAAAAGAAAGCATTAGCAATATCGATGGACGCATACCATGTGCCTGGATGTGTTTGGATTCTTTCAATCAGGGTGATAACATCCGGTACTGCAACAGTCAAAGAGGGCGTGTGTTTGTTCAATTCTCGATAATCAACAGTCATGCGCCAAGAATTATCACTCTTACGCACCGGCCAAACAGGATTATTCCAAGCAGAAGTAACTGGAGTTATAACGCCTGCATTAACCAACTCCTGAATGGTGGTACTAATCTCTTCATGACCACCCGGAATACGATACTGCTTCTGACAAACCACTTTGGTCGCCTGGGGAACTTGTATGGGGGGCATCCTTAAACGACCAACTCGTATAGGTCTGGACGAGATATAATGCGTCGTTCCAAATTGGTAACACCCATCATCAAGATGCAACGTCATTCCCTTCAAAATATCAATTCCAATTATGAATTCTAAGAGTGGCACCACTAATACAGAATATTCCTTTCTAGGGATTCTACCTATTCTCATTTCAAGCAAAGTTTGAACTGCAGGGGTTTCTTTTCCTCCTAATCCGGTAATAGTAAAAGGCTGCCCTGTAAACTTCTTTGATTTTCCATGAATAAGAGTGGCCTCCGCTCCTGTATCAACTAATGCTCGGGCCCTTTGGATATTACGATGTCTCCAATAAATATCAATATCTACATAGGGTCTATTATCTCTATGAGCCCATCTGTGTACCGGAGCTTGACCTATTTCCTAGTCATTCTTACTGCATTCTGTGTACCAGGACAAATCAGGATAAAGACTCTCACGTTTCTTAGGTATCGGTACCTCCTGTTCATATCCATTCCCCGTACGGAACGGATTCAAGTCTTCAGTATTATACCGTGGGTTACGATCAACCAAGCTGTGACGATTCTCTCTCCTCCTCAACTCAGGAGATTGATCCCTATCATCTCTACGCCTGCTGTAAGCATGATCATTTCTCCCCCTTTCCTTTTCCCCCTCTCTCTCCCTGTCCCGCTCTCGACGGGGGGACAGATCACGTACAGGACGCCGATCATCACGACGATCAGAGCGCCCACGGCGATCGTCATCACCGCTACCATCAGAACAACCACGATCACACTCAGTCGTTCGAACACGCCGGGCACCCTCCTTCCGATCCAAGCCCCGTTTGCGAAACAACTCCCACAAACGAGCAGTAATCTCACCATCAATGTCCTCCCGACGCACACCATCAGCCAAAAGACCAGTAAAGATATCACGTCTAGTAAATTTATATTCACCAGGAGTACGAGTGTCAGACCGGGACTGACGTTCAGGTTTAAACCACTCACCCAACTCACCGAGTTGGCGCACCGATTCCAACACCGTAGACAGCACATTACCAGTCTGGTTAATCAACAAAGTCATCATGACCTGCTTGTAGGCAACAGGAGAAGAGCGAATGATACGATTCCGCACAGAAGAAGTCAACATCCCATCAAGCAACCTGTCAGCAGTGCCCAGAAAAATAGCCGTTTTCATCACTTCCTCCTTAAGACGTTGCGCAGCATCACGCAAGGTATACCACGGCTTGTCATTGACAGGCCAGTCAGATTCCGTAGGATACTTCAGATTACAACCCTCAGTCGCCAATTGGAGCAAAGAAATTTGACCACCACCATTATAGTTACGAAAATGATCTTGCACAGTAGAATCCAAACTCAAAGAACAAAATTTCAAACAATCACCAGCATCCAACATAATACCAGCAGCGCCTAGTTCATAAAGGCGCACCATCCATGTGAGCAAGGCCTCACCAGTCCGCTGCCGAAAGCGCTGCAAAATATCACTAATTTCTTGTTGGGTAAAATCTTCTAAACAGTCTAAAGAAACACCCTGCGGAGCATTGGGAGACTGCTGCAACTTCCGACGAAAAACCGGATGCGCAGAGACCACGGGGCGAGCATCACAAGGAGCCCGAGCAGTACTAGTAGAGGGACAATCAGTGTAAGGAGCATCGATCCCGCCCGAAGAACGAGCGTAATCACGGGGGAACAACCTTTACAACGCAACTTTTACAACGCACTACCTTTACAACGCATTTTTTACAACGCATAATCCATTACAACGCATGACATTACAACGCATGACACTACAACGCATTTTTAAAAACTACCTTTACAACGCATTCCATTACAACGCATACTACCATTACAACGCATACCATTACAACGCATAATATTACACTACACTATCCAACACTTACCCTACTGTTGCACCCCCTGGAGTTAGAATAGTAATTTTTACCCCTATACTATCCAACACTTACCCTACTGATGCACCCCCTGGAGTTAGAATAGTAATTTTTACCCCTATACTATCCAACACTTACCCTACTGATGCACCCCCTGGAGTTAGAATAGTAATTTTTACCCCTATACTATCCAACACTTACCCTACTGATGCACCCCCTGGAGTTAGAATAGTAATTTTTACCCCTATACTATCCAACACTTACCCTACTGATGCACCCCCTGGAGTTAGAATAGTAATTTTTATCCCTATACTATCCAACACTTACCCTACTGATGCACCCCCTGGAGTTAGAATAGTAATTTTTACCCCTATACTATCCAACACTTACCCTACTGTTGCACCCCCTGGAGTTAGAATAGTAATTTTTACCCCTATACTATCCAACACTTACCCTACTGATGCACCCCCTGGAGTTAGAATAGTAATTTTTACCCCTATACTATCCAACACTTACCCTACTGATGCACCCCCTGGAGTTAGAATAGTAATTTTTACCCCTATACTATCCAACACTTACCCTACTGATGCACCCCCTGGAGTTAGAATAGTAATTTTTAACCCTATACTATCCAACACTTACCCTACTGATGCACCCCCTGGAGTTAGAATAGTAATTTTTACCCCTATACTATCCAACACTTACCCTACTGATGCACCCCCTGGAGTTAGAATAGTAATTTTTACCCCTATACTATCCAACACTTACCCTACTGATGCACCCCCTGGAGTTAGAATAGTAATTTTTACCCCTATACTATCCAACACTTACCCTACTGATGCACCCCCTGGAGTTAGAATAGTAATTTTTACCCCTATACTATCCAACACTTACCCTACTGTTGCACCCCCTGGAGTTAGAATAGTAATTTTTACCCCTATACTATCCAACACTTACCCTACTGTTGCACCCCCTGGAGTTAGAATAGTAATTTTTACCCCTATACTATCTAATACTTACCTTAAATGTAATTTAATATAATGCGTTGTAATGGTATGCGTTGTAAAGGTAGTATGCGTTGTAATGGCAATGCGTTGTAAAGGTATTTTTTAAAAATGCGTTGTAGTGTCATGCGTTGTAATGTCATGCGTTGTAATGGATTATGCGTTGTAAAAAATGCGTTGTAAGTGCATGCGTTGTAAAAGTGTGCGTTGTAACGTCATACATCCTAATCACGGGGTGCACCATCAGAGGTGCGAGAAGCAGACTTACTCTCATGACGGGAACGAGAAAACTCGTGCGTAACAGACTCCTCACCCGAGGAACAAGATGTACTCGAGTCCCAGATATTACCATCCCATTCATCAGGGCTCCAATCTAGTCCAGCTTTCGCCACGACCAGACGCACCTTACGCGTCGAAACCCGACCACGCCTGTTCTTGTACTTATAACGAGCAATCCGCACAGCCGCCCTTTCGGCAACCGTTTGGTAAGTGTCAAGTTTGTCAGAAAGCAACTTATTTTGACACCGCAATAGAGTATTAGAATTCTGAATCTCAACAAAGTGTGCCTCCACATCCTTAAGAGAGATCTGTAATTTCAACAATCTCTCATGCAGAATCCGATACGCAGACAGAATAACCCAACCTCTGCGCCCCAAAGCGGGAACCTCCTCACCCTTCAATACAGGTGCCGTCTGCAAACAAGTAATCACGTCAGCCAGTTCCGCCGACTCCAAAGAAGAGTTCCAATTTTCACTCAGACCAGTAGAGTCAGCCCACTCTCGGGCTAAGGCACCATAAGGCGTTGAATCCCATCCGGGAATATCAACGGACAATTTAAGAGTAGATTTAGATTTCTTAGAAAACATCGCGAAAAAAGAAAGAAACAGAAACGAAGAGAAAAGAAAGGAAGAGAGAAAGAGAGAGAGAAAAAACTATACACGCAAATATATAAAAAAGAACGCAAAGAAAACCACGTACACACCGAAAGCAAACATAAGACAAACAAAACGCACACAGGTTTCGTAAACAGTTCGTGACGCCAAATGTTCTGCTTGGGTTTTCGGATCAGGTGGAACCCGCTCAACAGAGCCTTTCTAACCCAAACCAGAACGTTACCCCCTCCCTAGGGCCTTTTTACACCTAAATAACCACATATATATGTACCACCTAAGGACAGGGAATTCCTATTATATATATATATCCAGACCTCACAGCCTCGCGATCTCAGCAATCACAGTCTCGCGGTCTCAGGCAGACCCAGAATCTCCTACCCAGACGGCAGCCACACACAGTCTCGCGGTCTCAGGCAGACCCAGAATCTCCTACCCAGACGGCAGCCACACACAGTCTCGCGGTCTCAGGCAGACCCAGAATCTCCTACCCAGACGGCAGCCACACACAGTCTCGCGGTCTCAGGCAGACCCAGAATCTCCTACCCAGACGGCAGCCACACACAGTCTCGCGGTCTCAGGCAGACCCAGAATCTCCTACCCAGACGGCAGCCACACACAGTCTCGCGGTCTCAGGCAGACCCAGAATCTCCTACCCAGACGGCAGCCACACACAGTCTCGCGGTCTTCAGGCAGACCCAGAATCTCCTACCCAGACGGCAGCCACACACAGTCTCGCGGTCTTCAGGCAGACCCAGAATCTCCTACCCAGACGGCAGCCTTAGCACGAGCTCATCCTATTATTACCGTAGTACACGACAGGGGAACCGGGATTACTATATATCAGATCACACAAAGACTATTAGTTGAGCACAACCTGTTCTTTAGTTCGAGGGACTCGTTTCCTCCCTCATTCAGTGTTGAATCTGACTAGAAGAATAGGCTATCCTCCTATACAAGAATACACAACACATGCTGACTCACAACAAGCTAAATACTTTATTTAATTGTCACATGCACACTCGCAGAATACATCATATATACAACCTGCAAGGAAAGTAAAAGGTTAAGTTATACACTTCAAAGAAAAGGGGTCGACATCACCTTAGTCGTTTGTAGCCTGTGCTCAATGGTCATCTAGGTTCCCTTCTCGTCTGTGCCTCGGCTTCGCCTGGAAGTCACACCTCCGCAGTCGCGGATCTACTCCCTTCTCCCTCTCCGAGTCACTGGGACCTCTTCCTCATCGGCTACTCTCTCCTCTTTAGATTCAAGTTCGTCATCTGTCTTCCCTGGAATAAGTAGTAGCTTTTCTGCTAACGGCCAGATGCCGCCTATGGTCTAGAAGCAAGTGCCCATATCTAACTCAGACTTTCACTAATATAGAGGTGCATTCTCTCATGGAAATTTCCAGCTCGAAACCTGCCGCCCACCAAATTCCTGTACCTCCCCGTGCCAAGGACACGTTCCCAGCCGGCCGGCCTGATGTAGTGTCTTCGGCAGGGGAAAAATACACTCCTTCGATAAGGGCCGGCCTGAACCGGTTCTCTCCCGGCGAATAACACCTCATAACTAAAACATCACCCTTCGTCTAGAAATGTCCCAAGCTGCCGGAGCAGAAAGAAAGATGGAGTCTCTCCTGTCTGAGGCCTACCAGGCCTGAATTCAGCACGACTCCATGAAATACCCTCACTATAGGGCAGGTTATCCTTAATGCTAACGAATCTATCCCCTAGGCTATGTATGTAGGCCCTGATCTATGGGTAGGAGCACGGGATCGTGTCAAAGTGTCTAATAAATAGGCTCTATTCACTACTCTAATCCTTAGACTTGGATGGAAAGAGACTGAAGTCATATTGATCGCTCTACAACACAAGAAGGCCGGGAAAATCGAGCAGTACATTTTCGAACTGACATATGAACTGCAATTACACCCCGCAGCCACGGATTTACTGTTGGGAAATGTTTATTTTAGTCCCCTGTCACTGTCCATGAATGCCAGGTATATAATCAACCAGGTGGTGACTGTAGGATGATTTGCATATGATTAAGGCTCAGTAGAGCTGAAACGCGTAATGCTACTTAATTCTGCCGGAATAAAAACTTTTCTTAAAATGAAGCACAGCGTTTGGGCCTGATTGCGCGCACCAGAGGGTGGAGTGCGCTTTGCTTTTGAACATTTAGAGTCCTGACACAACTCAACAGGCCCCGATTCGAGAGGCTGGGCATTCCTAGTGTTGTCTTTGCTGTTTGGTTTTATATATATATATATATATATACATATATATATATACACACACAATTTAATGTTTAAAAAAGTATATCTTTTTATTTATGAAAATATTTTTACAAAGAAACAAAAAAGGAGACCCTTATCACTGGATTCAATGTCACAGTTGGTTTTGCAAACTGACAAGTATTATGCAAGAATAGAAATGAAAAATGGTGTTTCTAGGCTGAAAAGCAATACATCAATGGTTTAAGATAAGCGGCATTTCAAAATATTTTGGAAAGTAGGCTGGCATGATTTTATGTAAGTATGTTTAGGAAATGCTTTTTCCGAGGTTCCCAAGCCATGTATAAAAATCTGATTGGTCTTGACCCTCTATTTTGTTTTTATGTATTTTACAAAACATACAAATATTTCCAAATAGTGATAGGGAATATTGAAATGTGCTTATGATTACTTAGATCACATATTGTTGTCAACCTATTCAATTTTGAAATAAATAGAGCATTCATGAAAATGAATGCATTCTTGATATTCAATGACATTAAAGTTATTTCCTCATGTTGAATTAAAAAAATGAATGTGTAACTTTAATAGAAAATAGTATGAATCAACAATTAGGTAATGCATCCAATAAAGTAAAAGTAATTTGAGTCTAATTAGTACAATGTATCTTTACATTCATTTTAAAATACAGAAAATATATAAATAAATATAAAATATGCATTATTTCTTTTTTTTAAAACACGTAATCATATGTATTTTTATTTTCACTATTTTAAACAATTTATTTTAATTCAACATTATTTCCTATAGGGTTAAATTAATGTTGCTAATTCCATTACATTTCTTAGAAAGTGGTTGCAAAGCCAGTGGTTGGGCGTGTGTGGTGGTGTTCTGTTCACCGAAGCAGCGCAAGCTAAATGTGGGCAGGTTACAACCTAACTCTCTGATCTGCTTGTGTCAAGTCTAAATGTTTGTATTATAATCACAAAGGACTAAATCTGATAAATTTAATTCCAAAAGCAAGCTAAAAAGAGGTGATGATGCAATATGGAAAATAATGATATCCTCCAATCTTCCACAAAGAATTGATTCCCTCAACACCAGCCTAATCGAAGCACTGCACGCAATTATTTTGAGAGTATAAGATTCTCAGTAAAAATGTATCTAGCCACCTATTGGAATATCTGTCACTCCTAGTACACACTCATCAGACTTTCTTTTATCCCAATCGCTCAACCACTCTCAACATATGAAGACTTCACAGAATACTGGAGCAGAGCCCGTCCCACTGGCCATTTGTCGCTTGTTTGTTAATAGACCTTGAACTAGGGGTGGGCGGAATTTGCGAAATTAACTTTCGCAAATTATTGCGAAAATGCCGAAAATCTCCGCAAACACGCCGGAAATATCGCGAAGACGCGGAAGTTTTTTTGCCGCCTGTTCGCGGTATTTTTTGCGTGAACGCGGGTCGCCAACTTACCCATGCGATTGCTCACGGGCGCGGCCATCTTGTTTTCACTTGTCCCGCCCTCTCGCGATGCTTACTTCCTGTTCCGGGTCGCGCAATGCATGTTCGCGCCTGTTCGCGGTCGATATTTCATGTTCGCGACCGCTTTTACTTGATCGCGTTGCTTTTTGCTTGCTCGGGGAGAAAATATCGCGCGAACTTGCGCACGTGGTCGCAATGGGCGCGGCCATCTTGTTTTTCACTCTATTGCATGGTTCTGGGGCCTGATTTTCAATCCTCCCAAAATCCTTTCAATCCTTTGTTTATCGCCACTTTTTTTGGATCTTTATTACTTATTATTTCTCTAACTATTTTCCTGCTTCTATATTTTTGGTTTTTGTCTATTTTGTTTTTGTTTTTTAGCTACTTTTGCCTCTTTCTATTCCCTGCTATTTATTTCCTTTACTCCTTTATTTATTTGACCTTTTCTTTCCCGCCCCGTCCCCAGAACCATGTCCAAGGGTAGGGCTGTTCGCCGGCGCAGCCAGAGCCGCGACGGCGCCCACAAGGGGTGCAGGCACGGGCCTTATTTGGGAAGGAGGAGTTGGCTGCACTAATTTTCATTGTGCAGCGCCACCTCCCCTCAACCCTGGCAGCAGGTGGCAGGCCTGGGTCCGGGTACGGCCTAACGGGGACCGCGTCGGCAGCTGTGGGGGAAGGTGCGCTGGGCAGTGTCGCACATCTCTGGGGTCCGGCGCACCCAGGCACAGCTGACGCACCGGTGGTCCGACATCCTGGACCGTGAGCAGGACCTGCTGGACCTGCTAGGAGTGGAGGTCCCGGGGCTTGGTGAGTACCTATTTAATTATTACAACTTTGTGTCTGTTCTTCTGCTCTATGTTATATATTGCGAATATCTTTTTTTCCTTCCAACCAGCTAGAATGTTGCTGCTTACAATACATTCCAGGTTAATAACGTTTAAAAGTCTTCTGTGATTATGACACAGGTGCTCTTCTGCGCTACTACTAATCTTACTTGTTTGCAGCTGTGCGTTTGCGCTTGCTTAGCGTGATTCTTTACGAGTTTATTTTAGAGAAATTAAGTTACGTAATGCTACAGTGACTCACGTCCACTCCTTACTTTGTCCTGTCACTAATAGACAGGGGCGGATTGATACTTAGGTTTAGGTACTTTGTATGAGCTTCTAATTGGTTAGTGGTATACGTGATGCCCACCTCACTCAGTTATGTGACATGCTGCTAGTACGGCAGTCTTTAGAACCTTTTCTAGTTTGTTCAATGAGTGGAGGTAGGCTTAGCAGTTACTTAGCAGTAGCAGATCAGCATCAATCAAACCAAAATTTGGTGTATACAAAAAATGTAGTCATTTTCATGTGTCCTCCATGATTGGACCATACGCATTGTTGAGGAATACAGTGGAAATGCATACTTAATGTACAATTGGCATGCCTGGAATAGGTGGGCTAGGTTGAGTGGTACGTTGTACTACTACTTAGGCTTAGTTGTAACTTAGATTTCTGGAATCAGAATGGAAGACTGGATTACTGTTGATAAATAGTAACTTAAGTAGTCGAACTGCAAATCCCCAGATATTACATGTTGACCAGATGAGATCGGTCAATGTAGTTATTGCAATTGTTGTTTACATAAGTATTTTTTGACCATTGTTGAAAAATATTGTATTTGTTTGACACCATCCATCAATGTTTGTCTCTTTCTTATATCTTTCCTGTTCATCAGCACCCAGGGGCAAACCGACAGGGACTGGGCAGTCGGTGGGACAAGAACACCACCAGGAGGACACCGCTGAGGGCTCCTCTGCTGGCCCCAGTAAGTCTTCTTGTTTTTAATAATATTTCTTATTCCATAACTTTTACTGCCCCATTTTTCCCGAACTATAGTGTGTTTCCAAATGCAATTTTTTTACCACCAATTATCCTTCGATCTGTACGGTTTCAAAAATCTTATCCCTGCCTCCGCTATGATGACTCTGAGTACTACTACTACTACTACATACTATCAGTCTGTCCGTTCTGTAGTAGCTAGTCTTGCCCAGTTGGCCAGTGCCACTCTTTGTGAAAGGTTGAAAAATAAAACTCATATTCACCAGTAGCTCGTACAATCCGTTGGGTCGTTGTCTTGTACTACTTTTACTCTTATTGATGTTGAGGCTTTGAAAATTCACAGCAACAACAGCCCTACCAGATTTCTTAATATTTTGATATGATACCCTATAGGACATACCACTGTTGTAGGGATCTTGCACATACACTTGCACCAGAAAATAGGATGTTGGTGATGGTAGGTTGGACCTTCCTTGCACACCTCAATCAGAAATTCCGCACCCACCACAATTCCACTGCTTGACTATATTACTGTCTTGTCATACCTATTAGGTCTCGGAACCCTCCCCCCAAGATACCCAACAAGTACACAACCCAGAACATAACACACCCAACCTCTGTCGTGGAAGCAATTCACATGCACACCCTTACTTTAATTTGCTCACTCGTGTAAGTTAGTCCACACCAAATACCACCAAGTCTATGTAAGTTTAAAATGTTTATTTCAATTTGAGAAGGTCTGTACACTGTTTTCTTAGCAGCACCAACCGGCAAATCAATAACATTAAAACAATATACATTGTTACACTTATACAGTTGGGAATTAAATCATGATAACTGAACAGTGGTGGAAGGCAGCACCACCATCCCATAGCAATTTAGTTTATATAAATTTATAAATGAAGATGTGAGTGAAGGGACCCCTCACCTCAGAAGAACCTAGTACTGGTAGTTGGTGCATCGTTCAGAAGCTCTGGTTCATAGAAGGGAATCTTGCATCTGTAATGCGAAAAAAGAAATGGTGTGCGTTAGTATATTGCAACTTGCAAGCATTTCTCAGCCGTGCCAAAAAGTGTAGCATCTATGGATAAGCAATATGGACTAACAGTAACAGTAGTACACCAGTTCTTCCTAAAAAAGTGGCTTGTTAATGTTTGTTGACCGCTTGTATGCAGCGCGTAGACTAGACAGTAGCAGTGTGAGGCTGGTCATGTGGGCTCAAAGGTGTCTTAAGAAGCTGCAAGGTAAAGGTAACGTCACATGTGCATGGCTAGGGCTAATCAAGCAAAGGCTACAATGATCATATAACTATTAGTGTCTACTATACTACTACCTGATTTGTACTTGTGATGTTTGTTAGTATTAACTCATTTTTCAACCTTGCTACTGATCAATAGTGGGGAGGTGTATATGAGGCCTAATAAATGTGTAATATTTTCTAGGCGCACTACCGACCACCATTGCCGGGGCCAGCGAAGGCGACGCGGAGGGCGAGGATGCGGCAGTTGCAGATAGCAACGGAGCGGTAGGGGGAGTGGCAGCACCAGTGGCAGGCGGTGGTAAGTTAGATTCATAATCCTTAACTATTGTTGAACTTGACAGCACACTCACTGCAAGGGTGTACTGTATGTATATGTATACTGTACAGTTGTGACTTAGGGCCCCATTAGGATGGTGGGCGTATTGCCCCCGCCGGGCCGGCTGGAATTCACTGCCGTCACCGCAGGGGCAAACCTCCCGCCATCCCTGTAGAAAATATTCAGACATGTCCAGGCGGAAAAGGGTTCAATATGGCGGTGGTGTCTTTCTCACCACACCGCCAGCCATATAATCTGCATTTTGGAATGCCTTTGTGTGGCGGCATTGCCGTCCGCCACGGAAAGGCATGCACACATTGCAGAGGATGCTTGGGGGCCCCCATGGAGGGTACCTACCTATGCTATGGTACCCCCCCGACTTTCAAAGCAAAACGTGACAGGCTCCGTGCGGGGCCCGTCATGTTGTGCTTGGAAAAGCAGCACAACATTTTAGCATTGCTTTCAGCAAAGCCAACCAGAATTTAAATTAAAAAAAACAGGGTGCGCCCGCCACTGTGCCGGGCGCATCATCCTATTTAATTGTCCCCATGGGACCCCCACCCTTTTTAGCAGTCGGATGGCGGGCGGACAAAGTCCGCCCGCTATCCGATGTCGTAAGTAAGTATGAGTTGTTGGGGACGTTTGAAGAGTGAACTAGAAGACTAGAATTCCCTTTAATTGGTATAGGACTAGGAGCCGGAGTATTGAGTAACCAATGGCCTCATCTATCTGATTTTAACTCCGCTTTGAAAGTTTTATGGAGAAGAGCACCTGGTGCACTGTTCAACTAAAAAGTGTAAGACAGGTGGAAGGAAGAAGGACGGGCGACATTTAAAATGTTATGTACTACTGTGCTTTATTTTATAGTGCTACTCTACCATGCCACTATGTGTATAAATAATTACCTGTCCTACTGTTTTATTAAGACTATATTTTACAATTGTCTTGTTTTTTTTCTTTTTGATACACAGCTACTCCGAAACTCAACCGGAAGGAGTTGGCCGCCAAGGCACGGCGCCGGAAGCTGGAGGCAATCCAGCAGGAATACCGGTGGCTGGTGATCCTAGCCGAGGAGGAGACTGCAGCAGCAATTCAAGCCTCCTCCAGTGCCCCGGGCCCCAGCCACCGCCCTCCAGCGGTACGGCGCCACCGTCTGGCGGCTGCCCGCCGCCACCGTGCCATCTCCGGTGCCCCCCCCACTGTGGCTGCAACTGCCACGGCCTTAGACGCCGCAGGGCCATTTAGAGGACGAGATGCGCCAGATGCGTGTCCTCCTCCAGTACCGCCCCACCAGTTAGTCCCTGTCACTGCCCCTTTTTTAATTCCTGTTCTTGTTCTTTACTCGTTTGGCCGTTAGACTTTTTTCTACTGTGGACAGTGGTTGGGGTTAGGGAGGGGGGTGGGTCAGCTTTTGTGGTTTAGTTTATTTTTGTTAGGGTAAATATATTATATTTTTCTATGTTACATGCAATGTTGTTAATGTTTTGTAGGTGGGGTAACTGTTTTACATCACACTGTTTCTGGTGCTGGTGCATGGCCGCCCATAGCCTGTGTTTGATTTAAATAATTTGCTGACTGTATAAGACATAAACAGATAGATGCGTCACACCTCACTCATTGACTGGTCCTTCTAGTACTTTCAGTCTGTCCTCTAGTCTATGCATTCTTTGGAGTGGTGTGTGAAAATGAAATCATTGACAACATGTCCATTATTAATTCTGCCTCCACCAAACTTCTCTCTTACCGGTGCTTGATGTTTATGTCCAACTGTGGCACAGCACTGGCTGCATGGTGAAGATGGTTTCCTTTTTCATACATGCCATGATTGGGGTGGTGGTGGTGGTAGTATAGTAGTAATAGTAGACACTGGCAGGGTGGCAGCATTTCCAAAAAAAGAAAAGGAGACAGTCAATCGCCTTTGAGAGACTGTTAGAGGAGTAGTTGAATGAAGTACATTACAGAACTTACCAAACAACAATTATATGCTCAAATATTTGACAAAAAAACTGAATGGTGGTTATGAGGATAGCCTACTAGACAGAGTTACAAACTATAGTTGTGTCGACTCGAGTCACTTGACTATGCCTACAGTCTAACAGTTAGTGCTGTATATGAGGAATGACAACAAACAAATCCAATCAATGTCGGCAATTCATGCTGAGGTATATGTTCCTTTGAAAATAACCTCTGAAATATCCTACTCATGGGTGGGCAAGCAGAAGAAGATCATCGCTCTGCATTGAAATTGAAGTAGTGTTGCTTTCCCCACATCCGCCCCAGCAAGTGTGTGATTAAGTATTGGTGTACATTTAATTTAGTTACACCTCAACAATAAGTCACACAGCCCGGGGGAAGAGGGTTAGGGTTTGTTGAATGGATGAGAAGGGGGATTTTGGGAAAGGTTTGACATAGAAAAACAGTATGCATACATAGACAAACAAACGACAATCATTGAAGACTACCATATCCATATGTTAAGGGAGAAAAGGGCAATGCATGCATGATGATGAGAGACCCGGATTACATACACTTCTATTTCTTGTTCTGTTCCGGCCTTAATACTTTAACAGATAGCAAATAGAAATTTTAAATATTGGTAGTGAAGAATCGTAAACACAGAGCAAACCTAATGAAGATTAATAATAACAACTCCAAGAACACACTGTTGTAAAGATTGTATACAAGATATTAATCAAATTATTTAAAAGAAGTTAAAAGTGGATACTGTTACTGTCTTACCCTGGTCAAAAATGTGGACTGGATTTTTGCATCTCGGCATTTCTCTTGCTCCTCTCGTCCATCAATCTTGGGTGTGTCGCCTCGCCACTCGCCACTGCCCGGCTGGAAAAAAAAGGTGATTGATTGGTAAGGTAATTAATATGCATTGTAATGTTTTACAAATATTTGGGTAAGGCCTGGCCTGTAATTTTAGATTGAAAACCAAAGGGGATATTGAGAAAGAAAGTGAAAACAAATGCACAAGTGATGGTGTAGTGCAACAAGAACAATTTCCGAGGTGGCATGTATGCATATGCATCATCTCTGCTCTAGTCTGTTTCCAGCATTGACCTTCAACAGTAACAGGAGAGATCAGGCCCACAGTGCTTACCATTCGCACATCCTACGTTAACACTTTAGAGTCCTTTTTTTTTCTCTCAAAGAGTTGGACAAACGCAAAGCACATTATCCATTCCAAACATAGCATTTTACAGTTTAAGTTAGTAAAATCAATGCACTGCAGTCATCCCACCGCTACACTCTATTCAACTTCTACACAGACATTTGGGTCTGCTGCGGTTGTTGTTGACGTGTTTACCTTTAGGCTTTTCCGTTTTATGCCACTCCTGAAACATCCTCCTCCTGACTTCATCATCATCTCTGATACTTTTACTGACTGAAGATCGGCCTGCAGTATAAGTATGATTTTTATGACACAACAAGAGTAGAAATATAAATATTACTGACTTGAGTCATTCTTTATTGTGTACAGAAAGATCGATTACTACTAGTACACTTTGACATCACTTTGTGCACAACAAACAAACAACGCAAACACAAAGACCAATAGCTCAGAGTCAGGTGTCCAATACATGCCATTAATTGTCATCATTCATTACCTGTTCCTTCTCATCTTAAGTTAACGGGCCATCTCTTTCGCCATCATCATGATGGACGGTGCTGTTAAGTCACAGTCATTTGCATTGCGCCGATTGAGTGAGTCCCCTTCCTGTATTGAATTAAAAGCAATGTATCACCAAGATGCAGGAGAAGTACACATTTCTTGTTTGCAAGAAGGGGAAAATTAGTGTGTTCTGTAGAAAGTTGATTAGTGGCAGTGCACAATTACATCAATTCATGCGCAACACACACAACAAAATCTACATCATTCAGTCTGCGATTCTGCGGCCAATGCATGGCCTCAATCATTACCTGTTCCATCTCATCTTGTTAACGCTGCAGGCCGTCTCTTTCGCCATCATCATGATGGACGGTGCTGTTAAGTCACAGTCATTTGCATTGCGCAGATTGAGTGAGTCCCCTTCCTGTATTGAATTAAAAGCAATGTATCACCAAGATGCAGGAGAAGTACACATTTCTTGTTTGCAAGAAGGGGAAAATTAGTGTGTTCTGTAGAAAGTTGATTAGTGGCAGTGCACAATTACATCATGTCATGCGCAACACACACAACAAAATCTACATCATTCAGTCTGCGATTCTGCGGCCAATGCATGGCATCAATCATTACCTGTTCCATCTCATCTTGTTAACGCGGCAGGCCGTCTCTTTCGCCATCATCATGATGGACGGTGCTGTTAAGTCACAGTCACTTGCATTGCACAGATTGAGTGAGTCCCCTGCCTGTATTGAATTAAAAGCAATGTATCACCAAGATGCAGGAGAAGTACACATTTCTTGTTTGCAAGAAGGGGAAATTTAGTGTGTTCTGTAGAAAGTTGATTAGTGGCAGTGCACAATTACATCAATTCATGCGCAACACACACAACAAAATCTACATCATTCAGTCTGCGATTCTGCGGCCAATGCAATGCATCAATCATTACCTGTTCCATCTCATCTTGTTAACGCTGCAGGCCGTCTCTTTCGCCATCATCGTGATGGACGGTGCTGTTAAGTCACAGTCATTTGCATTGCGCATATTGAGTGAGTCCCCTTCCTGTATTGAATTAAAAGCAATGTATGACCAAGATGCAGGAGAAGTACACATTTCTTGTTTGCAAGAAGGGGAAAATTAGTGTGTTCTGTAGAAAGTTGATTAGTGGCAGTTCACAATTACATCAATTCATGCGCAACACACACAACAAAATCTACATCATTCAGTCTGCGATTCTGCGGCCAATGCATGGCATCAATCATTACCTGTTCCATCTCATCTTGTTAACGCTGCAGGCCGTCTCTTTCGCCATCATCATGATGGACGGTGCTGTTAAGTAACAGTCACTTGCATTGCGCAGATTGAGTGAGTCCCCTTCCTGTATTGAATTAAAAGCAATGTATCACCAAGATGCAGGAGCAGTACACATTTCTTGTTTGCAAGAAGGGGAAAATTAGTGTGTTCTGTAGAAAGTTGATTAGTGGCAGTGCACAATTACATCAATTCATGCGCAACACACACAACAAAATCTACATCATTCAGTCTGCGATTCTGCGGCCAATGCATGGCATCAATCATTACCTGTTCCATCTCATCTTGTTAACGCTGCAGGCCGTCTCTTTCGCCATCATCATGATGGACGGTGCTGTTAAGTCACAGTCATTTGCATTGCGCAGATTGAGTGAGTCCCCTTCCTGTATTGAATTAAAAGCAATGTATCACCAAGATGTAGGAGAAGTACACATTTCTTGTTTGCAAGAAGGGGAAAATTAGTGTGTTCTGTAGAAAGTTGATTAGTGGCAGTGCACAATTACATCAATTGATGCGCAACACACACAACAAAATCTACATCATTCAGTCTGCGATTCTGCGGCCAATGCATGGCATCAATCATTACCTGTTCCATCTCATCTTGTTAACGCTGCAGGCCGTCTCTTTCGCCATCATCATGATGGACGGTGCTGTTAAGTCACAGTCATTTGCATTGCGCAGATTGAGTGAGTCCCCTTCCTGTATTGAATTAAAAGCAATGTATCACCAAGATGCAGGAGAAGTACACATTTCTTGTTTGCAAGAAGGGGAAAATTAGTGTGTTCTGTAGAAAGTTGATTAGTGGCAGTGCACAATTACATCAATTCATGCGCAACACACTCAACAAAATCTACATCATTCAGTCTGCGATTCTGCGGCCAATGCATGGCATCAATCATTACCTGTTCCATCTCATCTTGTTAACGCTGCAGGCCGTCTCTTTCGCCATCATCATGATGGACGGTGCTGTTAAGTCACAGTCATTTGCATTGCGCAGATTGAGTGAGTCCCCTTCCTGTATTGAATTAAAAGCAATGTATCACCAAGATGCAGGAGAAGTACACATTTCTTGTTTGCAAGAAGGGGGAAATTAGTGTGTTCTGTAGAAAGTTGATTAGTGGCAGTGCACAATTACATCATTTCATGCACAACGCACACAACAAAATCTACATCATTCAGTCTGCGATTCTGCGGCCAATGCATGGCATCAATCATTACCTGTTCCATCTCATCTTGTTAATGCTGCAGGCCGTCTCTTTCGCCATCATCATGATGGACGGTGCTGTTAAGTCACAGTCATTTGCATTGCGCAGATTGAGTGAGTCCCCTTCCTGTATTGAATTAAAAGCAATGTATCACCAAGATGCAGGAGAAGTACACATTTCTTGTTTGCAAGAAGGGGAAAATTAGTGTGTTCTGTAGAAAGTTGATTAGTGGCAGTGCACAATTACATCAATTCATGCGCAACACACACAACAAAATCTACATCATTCAGTCTGCGATTCTGCGGCCAATGCATGGCATCAATCATGACCTGTTCCATCTCATCTTGTTAACGCTGCAGGCCGTCTCTTTTGCCATCATCATGATGGACGGTGCTGTTAAGTCACAGTCATTTGCATTGCGCAGATTGAGTGAGTCCCCTTCCTGTATTGAATTCAAAGCAATGTATCACCAAGATGCAGGAGAAGTACACATTTCTTGTTTGCAAGAAGGGGAAAATTAGTGTGTTCTGTAGAAAGTTGATTAGTGGCAGTGCACAATTACATCATTTCATGCACAACGCACACAACAAAATCTACATCATTCAGTCTGCGATTCTGCGGCCAATGCATGGCATCAATCATTACCTGTTCCATCTCATCTTGTTAATGCTGCAGGCCGTCTCTTTCGCCATCATCATGATGGACGGTGCTGTTAAGTCACAGTCATTTGCATTGCGCAGATTGAGTGAGTCCCCTTCCTGTATTGAATTAAAAGCAATGTATCACCAAGATGCAGGAGAAGTACACATTTCTTGTTTGCAAGAAGGGGAAAATTAGTGTGTTCTGTAGAAAGTTGATTAGTGGCAGTGCACAATTACATCAATTCATGCGCAACACACACAACAAAATCTACATCATTCAGTCTGCGATTCTGCGGCCAATGCATGGCATCAATCATGACCTGTTCCATCTCATCTTGTTAACGCTGCAGGCCGTCTCTTTTGCCATCATCATAATGGACGGTGCTGTTAAGTCACAGTCATTTGCATTGCGCAGATTGAGTGAGTCCCCTTCCTGTATTGAATTCAAAGCAATGTATCACCAAGATGCAGGAGAAGTACACATTTCTTGTTTGCAAGAAGGGGAAAATTAGTGTGTTCTGTAGAAAGTTGATTAGTGGCAGTGCACAATTACATCAATTCATGCGCAACACACACAACAAAATCTACATCATTCAGTCTTCGATTCTGCGGCCAATGCATGGCATCAATCATTACCTGTTCCATCTTATTTTCAGTTAATGGCCAGTCTCTCTCGGCTCTGAAAGGAGGATAGCTATAGTAGTCATCTGATTCATGGTCCACTTGTTTTGGAAGGACGAGGAAAGTTTGAATTTGTTGTTACCATCATCCAATCATCATTCATGAGGGAAATGGAATTGAGCAGGAGATTCAGTATGATCGAGCGGAGGAGCTGGATTCTGAGGACTGTAGTGTCAAATGGCAGACACCTGAAAAGTGTATCTTAAATTAGAAGAGTAGAAGACGGTGATAATGGATTTGTTGCGATTCACAAGTTTATAAATGGAACGACAGACACATAAACAAAGGGGGAAAAAAGGGACGAAGACAGTAAGCGCGAGCCTAATTGTCAGGGAAGTATAGCTCGTCCTCAAACTCTGGGGGTTCTTCCAGTAGTAGGTAATCATCTGACACAATACTTCCGTCACCTGAGCCGCTGTCCTCATCTTCCTCTGTTGATTCATGCATTGTGTAATTCAGTGGTATGAAGTGCTGATTCATTTTGATCATTGTTAACCTCTCCACGTTTTTTGGAGATAGACTGGTCCTTCTCAAGGTTACAATGGAACCAGCAGCACTGAAAACATGTTCGGAAGAGACACTTGCGACAGGGCAAGCCAGATAGCTTATCGCCAGCCTGCTGAGCTGTGGCTATTCAGACCTTTTCCTATACCAATACTGCACTGGGTTTTGATCAATGTACACCTCTGTTGGGTCGTCCAGATAGGCCTGGACCATCCGCTCAATGTTCAGGGTTGCTGCTGGTAAGCTTTTGTGCTGTTTTTTTCTGTGCATCAGCACTGTGCTTACAATAGCCCATCTTTACATACCAATCTGATAATGATTGTACTCAGCCTAATGATCCAGTTATTGTTTCTGTAGTCGATGGTGATGGTGAGTGTTGTGATTGTGAGCCAACCGCACTGCCCTCAGCCGACGAAGTTGCACTTGATTCTGCATGGCCTGCTTCAGTATCAGTACTTGTTGTGGGTTGATGTGGCAGGCTTTTAATTAGCAGCCCTTCCTTTTCAAACTTAATGGCTGCTTCAGCTATACAACTTTTGTAGCGGGCAACATCATTGTCGGAAAAAGCAAGGAATGTCTTCACTAGTCCTAATTTTGCACGTGGATCCAGAATTGTGGCACAAATGTAATGTTTTTGTGACAAAATATTATTTTGTATCCCTACATTTTCAGTTAAGCGCCTGGATAAGCTCTCCATCAAGTCATGGGCTTGCCTTCTGTCCTATACACCTTTGTAGGATTCAGACACATTATTCAGCTCATGCTCTAGCATTTGCAACAATGGGATAGCTTGGCCCATTGTACAGTCCTCCTTGCTGACTTCAACGTGTGAAGACCTCAAAAGGAGACAGCATCTCAGTCAGGAATTTAATTAGGGTCCATTGCTCCCTCTGAAGGGTCATGCCTTTAACACTAGCATCACTGCTTCTGTACCAGACATATTCATGGAGTGACCTGTGCTGTTTGTACAGACGATCAAGCATGTAATATGTTGAGTTCCAACGTGTTGCCACCTCCTGGATGAGTGCCTTGACTGGCATCCTAAATTCACGTTGGATGATCCTCAGCTGCTTCCGAGCTTTAAAAGAATGGCTGAAATGAGTGCATATTCTTCAGCAGATGGCCAGTAAATTGCTGACTATGGGTTCTTTTTTCAGAAAGTCTTGCACTATAATGTTTATGCAGTGTGCCAAACATGGAACCCTGAAATAGGAACTAAGTTCCATGGCCTTAAGTACATTACTGCCATTGTCTGTGGCAACAAAACCAATACCAAGCCCTCTGGGCCGCAGCCATTCCAAAACCTTGGTGCGAAACTCTTCTAAAATGTTTTCAGCCGTATGAGATTTCTCCATGGCGAACATGGCTACAGTTGCATGTTTCCGAGTACCTTCAAAAATCGCAGCTGTGTCAACAACTCCTCGTGCAGATAGTTGATCTCTAACCCCCACAAAAGACATCCAGTGTGCAGTGATGCACATGTAATCTGTGGCTTGGCAACTGCTCCACATGTCTGTTGTCAGTTGGATATTGTGCACAGCACTCTGCTGCAAACCTTGACCAACCAATTTCAGCACATCATGATGTAGTGCCGGAACAGCAATTCGTGCAAAATAGGACCGGCTGGGAACCTTCCATTTAGGGCAGATGGCAGACACAAATTCAAGGAAACCCACCCCTTCCACAAATGAAAAAGGAAGAAGGTCCAGTGCTAACATTTTAGCCAGCTTCGCATTGTACAATCGTGCCGTTGGGTGGTTGCGGTGGAACTGCCCCTCCAACCTAAACATGCTGTCAATGCTAGGCTGGCCTACTTTCCTTAGTGGTCCTGTTTTCATTAACCCACTAAGGCTCAACGACACAGATTGTCTCATTGAGGTAGTCGCCGGTCGCCTTGGTGTCTCAGCCTGACTCTGAGTATGGCTTTTACTGCGGTGCCACTGTGATGTTACTGAGGAGGATGTGGGCATTACCACTGCAGTACTGGGGACAGGACTAGAAATGCCTCCCTGTTCTTCACCTGCCACCACAATAATATCGCTCCCTGATTCCTGAACAACTTCAATGGGTTGAGTTTTTCTACTTTCTTTTAACTTAAGTAGGTGATCCTCCCACACGATAGTGTGGTGTATTTTTAGATGACTTGCTTGTCCTCCGGTACCATAGTTTGTACCAAGCTTACCACGCCGAACACCTTGCCGACAAATTGAGCATATAGCAACGTTCTCCTCCTTGGCGCTAACAGAAAAGAAGTCCCAAACTTGGGAGGAGAACATTCTGGCACTGCTGGATGTGCCACTTTCAACACCAGATGAACTTGAGGGGGTGCTTGAAAATATGTGACCCTGTCCACCTACACTGTGACTTTTACTACCACTACCTACTGAGATGGTTGAGCTGGATGTAGGTCCCTGCCGGGCCTTGGAAAATATGGCAGCTGGAGGTAGTGGTGGTGTAACCTGTGTTGGTGAGATCCGTGCTACATCCCACTCAGTAGCAGCCTTTCTGGATAGGGTGAGAATGGCGGTCTCCAATCCCTTTAGGGCAGGAGTAATGTGCGTGATGACTGGCTCGTCTTCATCAACATCATCACCCCCCTCTTCTACATCTACCTCCATAACTCTAAGTTTTTCTGGGACCTTCCTTTTCAGAAGCAATGTCTTGTGGCGTACATCACTCTCAGACCGAGCTGGTGGGACCCAAGTGTCATCACGATCATCAGAAGCGGGGCTTGAAGAAGAAGATGATGGACGAAGCCTCCTTTTCCTTGCTGGTGGTCTGGAAGACAATAGATCTTCTGAAACAGTGGTTTGACTTTGCTCCACTTTGTCTGCAGGAAGCTCGATTTCCTGAAATGCCCCTACGTCAGGAGCAACAACTACTATGGTGGGCTGTTGCGGCGGCTGCTGCTGTTCTTGTTGCGGCTGCTTCTGCTGTTCTTGTTGCGGCGGCTGCTGCTGTTCTTGTTGCGGTAGCTGCTGCTGTTCTTGTTGCGGCAGCTGCTGCTGTTCTTGTTGCGGCAGCTGCTGCTGTTCTTGTTGCGGCCGCTGCTGCTGTTCTTGTTGCGGCAGCTGCTGCTGTTCTTGTTGCGGCAGCTGCTGCTGTTCTTGTTGCGGCGGCTGCTGCTGTTCTTGTTGCGGCGGCTTGACACTGATCTGCTGAGTTTGCGCCTGCGTTGAACTTGATTGTGTACTACTTTGCGGTAATGACATTTCTTGAACATCGCTGCTCGTTAGTAGACTGGCTACCTCTGCGACACTAAAGCCCTTGGGCCTAGGTTGGTGGGTTTGGACCACTGTGCTGCTCCCAGTTGGTTCCCGGACAACGCTTTGGTGCCAAAAAAAACATTGGCCGGCACACCACCAGTCTTGGTTAATGGCACTTCCTTTTTCTGTTCCTTCTTCTCACCGGCAACTTTCTTGGTACTGGACCTGGTACCTTTCTTTGGGGCCATCTACTTCAGATGTCAGGCAGGATGCAGATGCACAACAAGTTCTGGTCACACGTGGACGTGATGCGCAGCAGGACTTCTGTCTGGCTGGCAGTACAACGGGTAGCCAGGTGATGCCGATGACACCTCCTACTCTGTCTTTTGTGCACCTAAAAGCAAATAAGACAGGAGAAGAACATCAGTGAAATGTTGCATTTGTTGTTGTGGTTCAGTTACTTACTGTACTAGTGCAAACAAAAGATAGCTCTAGTTAAAAGAAAAAGTCATAAATGGCTAGACTATGTTATACTACTAGTACTGTGTACAACCACACACTACACTCTCAGGAAGGATAGGAAAGTTAATAATAAACAACAAAATAAAAATCTAATGGAAGTGGGGTGGACCATTGCATTATTTGAGCATCTCAGCATCCATGGAGCTGCTGCTGGCAAAGGGGGTGGATGGATGGAAGCAGTAAGCCAAAGAGCCAATATGAAAACCATGCAGGCCTATGGCAAAATCAGGACACTAATACTCACAGTCCAAACACCCAAAAAGGCCACCACCCAGATGGACACACACAAATCACAAAGAAGCCGGGGGCCTGGGAAACACCAGGAGCTGACAAAAGGCCTATAAAAGTCAGGTAAAGGATGCCTGCTAAAGCACACTGCTCTGCTTAATGCAACAAAATGTAAATACAAACATTCACAGGCCCCAAAAAGCTCTGCAGGGTGCATGCATTGCACACCAACACACCAGTGACCAGACACATAAAAAAAGCATGGATTGTTTTTAAGACACCCAACATCAGCAAGGCCACCCCCGAAAAAGCACACTTCCCCAACTAAATCCAATGCCATCCATGCCCTAAATTATGTCTAAATTCAACAGATCACATAGAAAACACTTGATTAATAAAGCTGTGGCTACCTGCTCTGATCCTAGTGGATGAAAAAGCAGGCCTGTTGGCAGACAAGGCCAGGCAAGCGTGCAGGCCTAGGCCTCAAAATGGCCACCAGCCACATGGCCAGGCCCAACAACATCACAAAGGCCACACCCAAAAAACACACTTCCCCAACTCAATCCAATGCCATCCATGCCCTAAATGATGTCTAAATTCAGCAGATCACACAGAAAACACTTGATCAATAAAGCTGTGGCTACCTGCCCTTATCCTAGTGGATGAAAAAGCAGGCCTGTTGGCAGACAAGGCCAGGCAAGCTTGCAGGCCTAGGCCTCAAAATGGCCACCAGCCACATGGCCAGGCCGAACAACATCACAAAGGCCACCCCCAAAAACACACTTCCCCAACTCAATCCAATGCCATCCATGCCCTAAATGATGTCTAAATTCAACAGATCACACAGAAAACACTTGATCAATAAAGCTGTGGCTACCTGCTCTGATCCTAGTGGATGAAAAAGCAGGCCTGTTGGCAGACAAGGCCAGGCAAGCTTGCAGGCCTAGGCCTCAAAATGGCCACCAGCCACATGGCCAGGCCCAACAACATCACAAAGGCCACCCCCAAAAAACACACTTCCCCAACTCAATCCAATGCCATCCATGCCCTAAATGTGCTGAAAATGAAATACATTCAAAAAACAAAAGGAACAGTTGCTTCATCATGCACACACCCACCCATGAGGCCATGCCCATGGCTAGCTCGGCCTACTACTACTACCCACAAAATAAAAAAAATAAAAAAAAGGAATGATGATAATTAATTAATTATCAAAAATAAATTGCAGTTACAACAACTGCAATGCCCACAATCAAACAAACACAACAACCACTTACTTGTAAAATATCCTATTCCAAAAATCCTGAAATCCAATTGCAATGATGCAGCAGACAAAAAGAGTGATCTTTCCAGCTCCAAATCCAAAGGCAGAATGAGCAGGAGATGGACAAAGCACTGGGAGGAGGCTGCTGGACCGGAACAGGAAGTTGGAGATTCTGTATCACTTCCTCCCTCTCTCCATCTTTTAAAAAAATGACTCCTTCCACAAAAAAGGAAAGCCAAATGTCAATGTAAGGAGTTCTTTTCATCCAAAATCAGCATTTGCAGATGGTTTCATGCTGCTAGAGCCGATATTCCTCTCCAAATTGAAAATTTTACGTTGTTGAGTTCTCGAGCTTCACATTACTTCTGCCGGCGTGTCGAAAACGACATGATCGCGTTCTCTTCTTTGTCCCTGTCGCATTGGATATGACGTGTTCGCGGTCTCTTTCTCCTGTTCGCGTTCGATTAGACGTGCCCGCGTCCTCATCCTCTGGCTCGCGATGTAGAATGACATGTTCGAGATCACAATCTTCTCATACTCGCGCGGTGCATGATCGCGAGAAGAAAGACGTGATCGCGCGACAAATGACGTGATCGCGTGACAAATGAAGTTAATGCGGCCGCGAACTGTCGCGAGACAGCGCAAAATGGCTACCAAAATCCAACATCTCGTGGAGAATGCGACCGGGTCAAGAAAACTTGTCGGCGAACGCGGGGTTTCAGGTAAGGCGATCGCGCGAACACGAGAATGTATTTTTTCACAGCGCGAACAAGAAACAAATTATCGCTAAGCTGCGGAATGCGGAAATTTTGACATTTTCGCGCTTTCCCCGGAACGCGAAAATGCCAAAATATCGCAATTCCCGCGAACGGAACGGAATTTTGGCCCAGGCCTACCTTGAACGTGCATTTGATATAGTTGATTGGACATACCTGTTTGCAATGGTTTGGGCTTCCGGCACACTTGCTCCCTCTCACCTGCCTATTTTATATGGCCCCCACTGCCAGGGTCAAGACAAGCCAAATCATCTCACACCACTTGAAATCAGCTGGGTAAAATACCTGGGGTGTCTGCTGATGCACCTCCTCCTTACGTTGGCACTAAAACAGTTTGTAATACACAAAGAAAACTATGAGTCTAGTAACGTTAGAGACCTACAATGGTGTAATGGTTCTGAAATGGCTTATTTTAGAACAACCATTTATTCCACCGCATGTCACAAATGTCACCAGGTTCCTTTTTCTCAAAGAACAGAAATGGGTGTTCAAACTCAAAAGTGACTGCTATGGGCTAAATGACGATATTCCGTGGTCTTCGATTTAAGAACCACACGATTTCACTCTTTATTTTCATGGATGTTAACAGCCTGTATCATCACATGTCTGGCTTCCAACCCTAGGAATATCGTTTTGTACCCTCCACTGAGTGTCTATCACTAATTCCTGTTCACACGCAACAACGTGATGATTAATGACAAAACCGCCAGTGCATCAAGGACATTACACACTGGGGCTAAGAACAATATACAGCGTAAACCCCTCTCGCTACAAATCTAATGAACGAGGATCAAGATTGCCTCTATTTCAAGCATATCTAGGTATGACAGATTGCGCAACCCGTTCTGTAGTCCTCTTTTCCCTCAAGACACTACAGTTCCCAGAGCCCTTGAGGTCACGGGGTGACGCAATCAATCTGAGCCCGTAAACCGACGCACACTTGGTTTCCCGGGCAACCTAGACCACTCTTCATTTATACCAGGAGCTCTCAACACGCCGGTTACCTCCCCTTCGAGCTCAGCATCGGCAAGAGGTACCGACGGATAGGTGAGCGCAACTAACATCAGTTTACTTGATTATTTTATCTAGTTCAGAG